>NW_026901243.1:0-2400000 GCF_033783945.1 Neopsephotus bourkii
CCACCTTGTAGTGACTGTCCCACACAAAATCCTTCTCTCTAAATTGGAGAGGCATCAATTTGATGGATGAACCACTTGGTGGATAAAGAACTGGCTGGATGGCTGCATGCAAATAGTTGTGTTCAATGGCTAAATGTCCGGCTGGAGACCATAATGAGTGGTGTCCCTCAGGGATCAGTGTTGGGACCGGTCTTGTTCAACATCTTTTTTGGTGACATGGACAGTGGGATTGAGTGTGCCCTCAGCAAGTTTGCTGATGGCACTAAACTGTGTGGTTCAGCTGATACACTGGAGGGAAGGAATGCCATCCAGAGGGACCTTGACATGCTTGTGAGGTGGGCTGATGCCAACCTCATGAAGTTTAACAATGACAAGTACAAGGTCCTACACCTGGGTCGGAGCAATCCCAGGCACAGCTACAGGCTGGGCAGAGAATAGATTCAGAGCAGCCCTGCGGAGAAGGACTTGGGGGTTCTGGTCAATGAGAAAATGAACATGAGCCGGCAGTGTGCACTTGCAGCCCAGAAAGCCAACCATATCCTGGGCTACATCAAAAGGAGGATGATCAGCAGGTCGAAGGAGTTAATCCTGCCCCTCTACTCTGCTTTTGTAAGACCTCACTTGCAGTATTGTATACAGTTCTGGTGTCCTCAACATAAAAAGAACATGGAACTGTTGGAACAAGTACAGAGGAGGGCCACAAGAATGATCATGAGACTGGAGCACCTCCCATATGAAGATAGGCTGAGAAAATTGGGGTTGTTCAGCCTGGAGAAGAGAAGGCTGCGTGGAGACCTCACATCAGCCTTCCAGTATCTGAAGGGGGCCTATAGGGATGCTGGAGAGGGACTCTTCACTGGGGACTGTAATGGTAGGACAATGGGTAATGGGTTAAAACTTAAACAGGGGATTAGATTGGATATAAGGAGGAAGTTCTTTAATGGTGGTGAGGCACTGGAGCAGGTTGCCCAAGGAAGCTGTGAATTCTCCATCCCTGGTGGTGTTCAAGACCAGTTAGTACAGAGTCTCGGGTGACATGGTTTAGTGTGACGTGTTCCTGCTCATGTCAGGGGGGTTGGAACTAGGTCCATCTTAATGTCCTTTCCAATCCTAACTATTTTATGATTATATGGAAATAAAGCTGTTCCCTTGCCTTTAAGCCATCCAGAGGCTGATTTGTCTGGGTCAGATCTGCAAAGTCTGGTCAATGGTTTCCTTGTGGCAATATTTGCCACAGTAGGCACTGTCTGGTTTGCCAGATATGCCAAAGTATCCACATACCCAGTTACTAGAAGTCTTTCTGTTGACTTGTCTGGAATCTGAATAAAGGCTTATCATAAGGCATGTTGTAAAATGACACAAACAGGGCCTGCTGTGGCTGTTTATAAAAGACATTTGTGTCTCTTAATTAGGTTTGCTCAGAACTAATGCTTTTTTTTATGTTGGTTATTTTTGATATGATCCTTTTGTACAGATGTTGTCATCTGCAGTGGTTAGCACCATGCCAAGTATTAGATGCTTTGCAAGGTTTCTTCTAGTACCATGGGGGTCATCAGGTCACCCTTTTTCCTATTTAACTTAATAGCTAGCATGATTTTAAATCTTGTTCCATGTGAAGGCTAATAAAGGGGCTGTGAGCAGAAGAATGCTAGTTTTCATCACTTGTGCTGTTCAGCAAACATGTTACAACAGAAGTCTGAAGTGTTCAACATCCAAACCCCAAAACACATAGTACTTCTAACCTCTTCCTTCTGCCTCTCATCTCCTTCAGGAACAGAAGGAGGTAAGTTCCAAGGTCAACATGTCCGCTTTTATTCAGATACGTTTTTGAAAGAGAAAGAGGGAGAGACACGCATTCATTTTGATCTGTGGATTCCAAGTTTAAAAGGACTCTGATGAATAACTGTTCCCTTATTTGAAAGGCTCATTTCTAACATACCTCAGGAACAGCCAGATCTGATAGGGAATATCATTCAGAATTCTTTCATGTGGCTCATTTCCTAATCTCTTCACTCCATCACTGGAAGGTTAATAAGAAAAACAACAAATGGACATATTGCTGCAATCAAGCAAAAATCCCAAGTCTGTTTACATGGTTACACAGCTTTCATGTGAAGACAGCAAACAGATGGCTTCCTGAACCGAAAGGCGCCTATATCTGTACTTATTTTTCCTTGGTGTGAAGTAATTTCATCCTTTACCTTGTACAGCAGTACTTGGAGACCGACACTAGGATGAGTCACACAAGGGGCCACAGTGATTCACTGCAAGAAGGCCCAGAGAACTTATAATTAATATGAATAGAAATATTCTTCTTTGACTGAGACCCAGGAGCTTATAACTGTGTTTCTTTTGAGCAGATGCATCTCGTGTGAATGCCCCGTCCAAACTATTACCTTAAGCATTCTTTATAGTTAAAATAAAGAAATAGGCCCTTTGAAGTGGCTTGGTGGAAAGCAGTGACCTCACCACAGACTGATCTTTTGTGTAAGCTCCTCAAACAGATGGGGAGAAGTGGACCAGTGCTCCTGGTGGTTACAGGGACTCCAGAGATGAAGTGGACAGCCTTCTAAAGAAAACCCAAGAGATAACCTTCTGAAGAAAACCCAAGAGGTATTGGTCTTAGAGCTGAAGTCCATGGAATATTAGTAGACTACTGTTCCCCAAAGACCAGCCACAGTGTGGGACTTGATCCACTCATTCATCAGACCGTAGTTTTGACAGTGCCAGGGTAATTAAAATACTGCATGGTAGACAACAAACCATGAGCTAGAGGAGGCTCACAGCTGCATTAACAAGTGTGCTGCCAGCAGGTTGAGGGAAGTGGCACTTCTCCTCTAGTCAGAAGTGATGCAACACATCTAGTGTACTGTGAAAAGCACTGGACTCTGCAGGAAAAGAGTGGCATGGAAACAGTGGAGCCATGAAGGTAATTAAGGGATTGGAGCATCTCTCATATGAGAGAGAGAGATGAGATTGTTTAGCCTGCAGAACATAAAACTCATTAGGTTCTTTTAATGCTTATAAATAGCTGATGGTGCAGGAGAAAATAAGATGAAGCCAGGATCTTCTTACTAAGGTACAGAGACAAGTCAAGATGCAATGGGCACAAACTGAAATACAGGAAATTCCATTTAAACAGAGGAAACCTTTTTCTGTGTGAGGGTATCAGAATATTGAAACAGGTTGCCCAGAGTAGCTGTTGGGTCTTCATTCCTGGAGATATTCAAAACCTGACTGGACAGAGCCCCAGACATCATTCTCCATATTGGTTGGACTAGACAATCTCCAGAGACCCCTCCCAACCTCAGAAATCCTATAATACTGTGTCAAAGAGTTCAGAACAGTAAGCAGAAAGGCAGACCCCAGCTGAGGCCCAGATAAAGTATGTAATGGAAACGAAGAGCCAGAACATCAGGAGAAAAGTATAACAGTGTCTATTTGGCAAACCTACATACACTGGCCATTGACACTGACTAAGGGTCTCACCCAGAGCAGGAATCTGTGCTATCTGCTTGGCTGATAGAGGAAAAGATTGTGGATCTTGCTTCATGGACCAAGCTCCATAGTGCAGCAACTTTCTCTGCAGATGGGAGATGCTTATTTGCAGCATTAAAGAACACACAAACACACACTCCTTAGACCAACAAAACCAAATAATTTTAAAAAGGATGCAAAAGGTAAAGCAAGTTAATGCACTTTGTATCTAACCCTGAAGGTAACAAAACATATCCTGTTCAAAAGTCAAAGAGAAAGAAATTCCAAAGTGGCAGGGGGAAGTTCTTGACAGAGAATATGTTGAGTTACTGGTACTCATGAAGTCTCAGGACAAAGGGGAAGATCTGTTTTCTGTTCCCTTATACAGCTGCTGCTGAGTTTCAGTGTTTCAGCATTTCAGTTTTTACTTGAGATGAAGTTGATTTTTTATGGACTCACAGCTGTCACAAGGTTTTAAACAACAGTAAAGTAGGTATAAAATATCCCCCATGCTGCAACAACATCTGGGTGTGCAGTTTGCCAAGGTATCAATACCAGCATAAAATTATGCTTCTAAATGTGAAAGATCTCATCCAACCCATGTTGAAATCAATGAAAAATATTTTCTTGGGCTTTGGAATGGTTCAGTCTGCCCTCAGCCATGGCAATTAAACCACATAACGGACAGATTACAGGAGTCACCAAAGAGCAAGTTTGTAAATACACTGATAGCACCACCCCGTATGTATAACCAGGAGACAGCATTAAAAAAAAAAAGAAAGAAAATTACTACTTACTCGTCTCCTTCACTTGTTCCAATGTGAAAGGGCTAAGGCATGGATAAGCTTTTCAGCCAGGAGTCTCTGCCCATGTAAAATGAGTCCAAATGGCTGGGTGGAACAGTAGTTTTGTTTACATGCTGCAAAGTGATGGAGGAGTGGTCTCTAGAATTAAGTCTCTGGAGCCAGGAGGTGGAAGTGTGGGTGCAGTCAGTCAGTCCTGACTTCCTCAAAGTACTGACTATGAATGTTACCTTTTTGCTGTTGTCAGAATTACCTGAAATAGCTTTAGTCCTCATTTTACTTTTGCAACATATGTTAGGGCACTGAAGCTGAAAAGAATGAGTTGAATTGTGGAAACCTTAAGTCAGTGCTAGGACTTTAGTTTTGACTTCTGAATGGCAATTTCAAAGCATTACCCAATCCTACTGACATTGCAAATTCTCCTTTTTTTTTCTCCTTTTTTTTTCCTATTTTTTCTTTTTGCAGGTGGATCTTGATTGAGTAACCCAGAACCATTCAGCTAATTGGCAACATTCACTTGTATATGGAGATATATACAGACACACACCCATATGTGCCTGGGTGAAATCTCATACTAGCATTTTTGCTCTTATATAAGACACAGTCACTTTTCTTGTCAATTTTCACTGTGGTTTTCTGTATTTATATCAGTATTAAATGTAATTTATTAAGTGTCTAACCTTGACAGTGTGAATACATTGCCATTTATTAGGCACTGGCAAGGCATTAAAACATCTGGTTTAGAAGAAACACAGTACTTCTCTGGAGCTTTTGTTCCATTAGCTGGAATTACTTCGGGAAACTCTCTGGAGAGAAAGCTCTGGCTCAACGTCTTCTAGCCATATTCATGCGAGAGTCTTTGGTGCAAACTTGGCATCAACAGAGGGAAGGTTATGGGATTGCTCTTTTCTTAGACCCTACAACTGCATCTAGATGAACCAGGGAAAAGCAGAAAATAGAGGGGTTTAACCACAGAAAAGAAACTGGGAGAGAATTGGACTCCATCACTCTTAGCATGCATAGCCTGCACTTTTTTTAAAAACAGAAAAAAACATTTTGTGTCAACTTAATCTGAGCTGTCGGCAATGTATCTCAAACACTCAGTTATATCTGTAGTCTGACTGATGCCTTCAAGTACACCAAAAACTGCAAGTGTAACACGTGAAGGATCTGTGCATGTGACATCTCTCAGCAAAGATCAGATGTGGGAGACTAGAAGCTAGTTTTACCAGATCAGTAAAACGAGCAGCTCCAGTCCTCTTAAACGGACTTCTAATTGCAGAATCATGAGAAAGTTTTTGTTGGAAAGGGCCTTCAGTAGTATCTTGTCCAACTGTCTTTTCAAAGGGTAACTCCTTTTCAAGGCTAACTGTGAAACTAGAGAAGCTCTGTTCAGTTTTGAAAATACCCAAGGATGGAGGTTGTACAATACCTCTATAGAACTATAGGAAGGACAGTAAGAAGGACAACCTAGGTATAAAACCTGTACCAAAGGTGATAATGACAATAACAGGCTTGGGACTACAGCTTCCAAGTAGTAATATGCCTCAGTGAAAACATGTAAAAGCAGATTACTGTTGAACCAATATCAAATAGAATACTTCCGGTCAGATCAATGAATCCAAGTGAAACAATCCAGCTTTAAGGAATGCTGAAATATTTCATTTTCTGTAAAAAATGTTGAAGGAAAACATTTTGACAGATGTATTTCCATTTACTTAAAGAAATAAGAACTAGTCTTCTCATCCTAATTTAGACTGAAAACAGATCTTGCAATCTTAGAATACCCCCCAGAATCCAAAATTGTAACTGTTCTTCAGTATAAAGGATACATAAGGCCTGTGTGAAGGAAGAGATTAGTAAAGTAGGTTATACCAGATGTCCTGGACCTTGAAATCTGTAAATATATTAGATAGTCATGCACACCTAAGTATATACATTGTTGCATAAAAATCACCATTTTGCTATCCAAAACTCTCTAACAGAAACGATTCCATTTATTTAAAAAAAAAAAAAAATCAAATGTATACTCTCTTTCCAAATATAACTAATTCATTTTAAATAAAATCTCCCTTAAAAATCATATACCCATCCTTGAATCGTTCTGCAACCCTAGCTATGCTGGAGTTCACTACTGCATGCTGGGAATACACACTTTCATCTTCATCAGTCTGCTTTCTGTAATGTTTCGAAGGTCCTGGCTGTGATTTGATATTTCCTGCCACTGTTTGCTGGTTTTGTGTCCCTTTGGAGCAGAACAAGCAATGGCCTACAGTTCCCTGGGAGTCAATGGCTGTCTTGGAAATCTATGAAAGGCTTGTAAGAAAACTGATCTGAGAGTGGCTGCAGGAGGCAGAGTCTTCTTTTGATGACTATTAAAGACCCTGGTGGATGGGCACTATGTTTGATGACAGTATTACAGAGTTCCTGGAGCCTCGCCTGAGGAAGTGGGAGATCTTGTGCCACTTCTGTTGCCAGTACATTTAAATTCACTATGCAGGTCCTGAACACCTGCCAGAAATGAAAACATATAAGGCAATAACAGTTCAGAAAAAGTCGAAAGCCAGTGTGTCAAACTAATGCTACCCTTCTCATTTGCTTCATCATCAAAGAGCTGTAGAAAAGTACTTCCAGCCAGGTTTTGGAGGACTGCTGATAAACATCATGTACGCAAGTCAAAGCATTCTGTGTGTGAAAATATTTTGAAGTTGGTATTACCCCTTGGTATGGCCAGTACTCTTTTGCCAAACTAAACCATCCTGAGGGCTGCTGTAGTTCATGCAAAAAATTAATAGTTATGAGTCCATGTTGTAGCCAGGTGTTGGCTTCCTGCCCCTCAGAGTTCAACAGGGACTTAGAAAGAGGTGATGAAGGAATAAAGACAAGACTGGTTGGTTTGCCACAGTCTAAGAACCACCTAGAGAAAGAGAGAGGAGAACAGAGGGGTACAACAGCTCTCTTACAAAAACAGGCTGAAAGAGCTGGGGGTGTTCAACTTGCAGAAAAGAAGACTCTGAGGAGACTTTATTGTGGTCTTTCATTACTTAAAAGGGCTTATTAGAAAGATGGGGAGGGACTTTTTAGCAGGGCCTGTTGCAATAGGACAAGGGGTAATGTGTTTCAATTACAAGAGGGTAGATTCAGACTAGATATGAGGAAGAAATTTTTTTACAATGAGGGTGGTGAGGCCTTGGCACAGGTTGCTCAGAGAAGCTGTGGCTGCCCCATCCCTGGCAGTGTTCAAGGCAAGGTTGGATGTGGCTTTAAGCAACCTGGTCTAGTGGAAGGAGGCCCTTTTGCATGGCAGGAGAGTTGGACTAGATGACCTTTAAAAGTCCCTTCCAACCCAAACCATTCTATGATTACATGATTTTATGATTCTATGATTCAAACTTATCACCAGAGAAGCTATGCTGCTGGGACTGGAAGATCTGCAGTTAATGCAAGTAGAAATAGACATAAAACATTTTATTTTACAATGAATATTCAGAGAAACTCTCCTTTTTGGCTTAGTGCATTTCAACATCAAGGTAAAAATGGCTGATCAGCCTTTCAGAGGTGCACATCAGCTACTGTGAAATTTCTGAATATGAGATATTGTGTGAAAGACAATGACCAGTCCTATGGTATTATTTAAACTTATTCTCTTGGAAAAAAAACCCAAACCAAAACCTAAAAGAACAAAGCAAACCAAAAACCCTAGCCCCAACTGTATTAGTCAACAGAGGAAGGAAGGGTTGTGTCTTAAGACAGAAGAGCAATTTCTATTCAGAGAAGTCAGAAGACAGGTTTGAAAAATGATGATTGGGAACAACTGCCAACAAAAGTAAAGAAGGGCGCAGAAAAGTACCAGCTGCCTTGACATATATTTAGGAAACCCAGCAGTTTGAAAAAATGCCTCAAGGTAGAATATTTAAGCTATTGTGTGGTCAGCTTCAGCCTTGACAGTTTGGTTATCCCTATAAGTGGTCAGGGACAAAAGTGAATTTTACAGACGCATTTGGCAAGCTTCCTATAGAAACAAGTAATCATAGTCAGGTTTGGAAGGAAAATTCTATATTCTACAGATGGGATCCACCTACCTTCTATTATCAGAAAGGTAATCAAGTTCAAATTAATCATCTAGGTATAGCTACTTTTTTTCAAGACTTCTTAAGATTTTCAAAAAATTGCACACTGAATGATCATGTTTCCCTCCACTTACTAGGAAGCATAAAGCGGATATCATTACAAGCTATTAAATAGCCAGTAGAGAGTAGAAACATGCTTGGACAGTATCTCTTCTAGGGGAATTTCCTTCAAAATTTCAAGCAGTCTTTCACTACCTTACTGATAGACTGGAAAAGTTGTAATCCAGTGTCACACCATCCAGTAGCCAAAACATTTCAGCTGTTCAACAATGGTTCTCCTCTTTCTTGGGATTTTTTTTTGTTTCTTTATTTATTTTGTTTTTTTCCTAATCACGTTTTCAACATTTTGTTGTTGGAACTCATTCTTTATGCATATGGTGGGGGAATTCACCAGTGCCAAACAAAAAATGAAAAAAATCCAACACCAGCAATCCCAAGCTCACCCTTATTTTTACAGTTCCCACACCAAAAGGGGAGCTCAAGCATCTTCTTGATCAGTTTATCTATTTTTTTGCAGCTGTTCAAGTATGTCTAACTTTGTGAGCTCTTTAGGACACAGAAACATCCTACCTTAGGCACTTAGGTTAGTTAGAAACTATTTCCTTCAACAACTTGTGAAGGAGATAAGCACTCATAGAAGTTGATCTTCTATCCATTGTCTGCAGTCTCAATAAAAAATATCAGCCCTAAGTTGGGGTGGAATTAAATACCAAATTACTATATTTTCTTCCTCTCTGCTTCCCCACACTCTTTTGCTGAGCTGGATTTAACCTGAATCATCTGTATCTCTCCTATTTTTTGCTTAAATAATTCATAGTGTCTTATAAAGCAAATTTGTATGGACCCAAGTCATAGCTCCCAGCTACCCATAGGCAGCAGACCATTCTCTGGTGAGACAGGTACTAAGGTCATCTCTTATGCAATGTGTCTTTAAAGCCAATTTTCTGCCTTTGAATATATGTATTAATATGGGAGCAAACTTCAGAGAGTCAAACAAAGACATGCCAGTGTGAGTGGAAAAGAATATGAATGGATACCCTCCAGTGTGGATACCCTCCAGTGTCCATACCAGGTCAAGGATAAGGGATCTGCCTTGACAGCCACAGCACATTGTTCTTAGCTCAAGCAGCAGCAGCCAGTGTGTTTGTAGCTGGAAAAGCAAAGTTCCATCAACAACATTTATATAGTTCACACAAACCTCTGGGCTGATTAGGTGTGAAACAGGGATGGGAAACTGCTTTTAAGTGTCCAGCATTCTTGGCTCCAACTAGGCCCATCCAGGACATTTTCAACTGTGTGCCACACCTAACTCCACCGAAACAGAAGCAAGGTGAAACAGAAGTAAGGTAAATCAGAAAGGAAGCTCTGCAGTGCTACAGGGTCATCTGCAATTTGGGGAGGCATACCAGAGCCCTTTTTCTACAGCTAGAAAATACTGAAGAGATTCTAGAAAAGAAATATTGTTAGCACCTGGGCAACAGTCCTGTAAAGGGCATATTCAAACTGTTCCACTTTATTTTCCTTGTCTCTGTTGCTGTCTTACGCCTTCTATGTCCTGATCTGACTATGTGTTTGTCTTTTACTGTTACAACTGAGTAAGGGAGACAGAAAAGATCTAAGAGTTTTCTGCCTCTTATGAATCAGAAAAAAATGGGGTATGGAAAGAGCTTTGCGATATCCACACCCCAGGAACATTTAAGAAATTTAGGAGCTCCAAGAGATGTGTGTGAGTGTCTGTCTGTGATACTTGGAGAAGCAGGTAGCTAATAGTTGCTGAGATGTGGTAAGGACTTATCTTCGGCAGACACAAGAGCTCCACTGTTGTGAGACACAGATGTTACAGGTCCCCTACCTCCACTTCTCGTGAAATACAGAGTGTCATGGAGACCTACAGCATTTGGGGAAACAGGCCTTTTAATTTCAACTTTTTCCCTGCTCCTACCAACCCAACAGTACACCTCATGGCCTGTTTGTACTGACATGTAGGAGAGATCATGTCGTTGGCATCTAAGTTTGGGAGCTTAAAACTATATGAATATCTTTAAAAGCGTCTCTGGAGTGACTTCTCTGCAACTGTGTTTCTCATAGAATACTGGAACCACAGAATCACAGAACATTTTGGGTTGGAAGGATTTTAGAGCTGATCATCTAGTTCCAACCCCCTGCCATGGGCAGGGACACCTTCCACTAGACCAGGTTGCTCCAAGCCACATCCAACCTGGCCTTGAACACTGCCAGGGATGGGGCAGCCACAGCTGCTCTGGGCAACCTGTGCCAGGGCCTCACCACCCCCACAGTGAAGAATATCTTCCCAATATCTAATCTAAATCTACCCTTTGTCGGTTTAAAGCCATCCCCTCTTGTCCTATTCCTGCTTTCCCATATCAATAACCTCTCTCTAACTTTCTTGTCAGCCCCTTTAGACACTGGAAGTTGCCAGCAATGGAAGGTGCTCCAGCCCTCAGAGCATCTTCGTGGCCTCCTATGGACTCACTCCAACAGCTCCACATCCTTATGCTGGGTCCCCAGAGATAGATGTAGTATTGTAGTGGGGTAGGGGGAGGGTGGGGTGTTTCACAAGAGTGGAGGGGGAGAATCCCCTCCCTTGATCTTCACTTGGTCATGCTGCTTGTGGTGCAGCCCAGGGCATGGTTGGCTTTCTCCATGTCCTCCACGTCATCAGGAGGAGCAAAGCCTGCCCAGGCTGAGATGCATCACAGGATGTCTTGGAGCAGGAAAAGGATTCATAAACCTCACCCAGCAATAATGTATCGTTAACTCCAGCAACTGCCCACACATGCCTTCTACTTATAAATAATTCAAAGAAAGCTATGTTTTCTGTCTTGAAAAAGTGTCTGTCCAAGCAGTCATGGCAGATGTGGTAAGACAATTGGGGAATACATTTGCTGGGCAGGGCCAACAGGGATTTCACAAATATAAGACCGTATATGTGACTCTATTAATAGTGCACTGCATTGCTGTGTGCCATATAGGCTTCATTTTTTGGTCTTTCAATAAAAATTGATAAGCAGAATGCATCCAACAGCTACTGGGAACAGAAAGGATTTCCCCTCTGTGCTGTGCTTTTTAAGCAGTGACGTTTATATTCAGTGATGTTCAACAGGTATCACTAGGAAAGGATTAAGATCACAATTCTCCCCCAAAAAAGAGACTGACTGTCTCATTATATAACCCATAGACTAATACCAGACACACAAAAATAGTACACTGCTGAACTGGTGTGATTCTTCCTACTGAACTCATACTACATATAATCCAGTCAAAGTAAATTATGAGATCAGAGCTGTGCATTTTTCTGCAACAACAGTGAACAGGAGTGGGTAGCTTCAAATCCTAGAAATTATTTTCTTAAACACTTCAAACCTGAAAGAGTATAACCCTTCAGGCAGGGTTATAAAATGAAGATTGCAAAGATTCCATGCATGAACACATATAGAAGATTTATATTTTATTTTCAGGGATAAAGACTAAGTCATTCAGCTGTCTATCCAGCCACTGTGGTTCAAGAGAGAAGAGCCAAAAAGGATTGGAAAGCAGATTTATCTTGTGTTACTGATGGCGAGTTCGACTGGTTGAAGAAAACGTAGTCCCCTATTAGCATAAGGGATGACTCCTGGTATGTTACCTCCCTGTGTGTTGGTCTGGCTCTTTTCCAAAGCTAATGCCAATGGGAAGACTTAGGGAAAGGTATTTCAGTCCTGCGAAGCTCATTGCATCAGTTTATATTAGCTACATCAGGTAGAGATCTGGATGTGGAAACTCTGGAAAAGGATCCTACCTCCCATCTAGTTTCTCTGCTTCTGAATACAGTTCTTTACAGACCCTTTTCTAACACTCTTCAGTCCATTTGCAGTGGTCTGCAGTGATGATACATTCTAAGATGCTGCTAAATGTCATTGCCTACCTGGTTTAATGGGTATCCACTTTTGGCCATGGAACATGGAGCTAGACCTCTGAGCTGGTCCCATTTGGCCACAGTTCTCTTTATTTGGAAATTGTTTTTATTTTATTAAAGAAAAAGGAAAAAATGTCTCCATTTTGACAAGTTTTGTCTTTTGAAAACCGCAATCTTTTGTTAAGAACAGAAGAACCTGTTTCTAGCTAAAAGTGAAATGTTTTCCTAAAAGTATGTTCTCAAAAACCATATGTTTGGTTTTAATTTTTAATGGAAATAAAATCAACTTAAGAGGCTATTATGGGCCTGGTCATATGAGGGCCAGTGATGGTGTGCTTGAATTTAGCAGAGTGTATAGGTAGGGTAAAGTGAATTGGCTTTAACCAAATGTACATCAACACAGTAACCTGTTTTGGATCATGGCCAGAGTGACTCTTCAAAAAACTGTGTAAGGAAACTTGAACCATGGAGTGACTACAGTCCCTGAGCTTCTAATAAGAAATAGCTTTCCTGAAATATAGAGCAGTTGGAAGGTGAATCCTAAAAGGTACTTTATTTAATATAAATCTGGCTTCAACCCATATAGAACAGAAAAATCCAAAGTACCTGGGAAATTGCTTCATGAAGCAATGTTCAAAGACCCGGTATTCAAGGATTCTCTGGAAAAGAAGGGGAGAGTGATCAAGCACAAACATACAGAGCCAAACAACACTTTTCAAGAGAAATGAGGAAAGGAAAAAATAGAAGTAACAATGTTAGCCAGAGAGTAAGTCCTGAGTGATGAAACAGATGAAGTTTTGTTTTCTATAGCACAAGGTCTCATGGCTGGAGTCTTGCGTGACTAAAAGGGAAGAGTTAGAATTAAAAGAAATCTCCTGAAATCAGGGGTTTGTGCTATCTTTTGCCACTGTAGACCACTTAGTGTTTAATATGGGGCAAGATCATTTTGATAAGGCACAGATTCTCTTTCCCTTTCCTAACCACAGTTTTCATTATAATTGCAGGAACCTTAAAGCTCCCTGCATTCTGTCAGACTTTTGATCAACTTTTGAGTTGATCAAGAAAAATTATTATGAAAAAGAGAGTTCATAAGCATTGCAGACAGCATGGATATGACACAATCAGTATTAGTGCCTGGTACAACATGTCTGTACTCAACATACTTCACTCCTGTAACATAAAGTAACAACTTTATGCCGTCCATCAGCACTCTTAATTATACGGTGGATTTTGATTCCCAAATTCTTATTTTTTTTATTTTTGGCCATCTAGCAACAGTTATAAATAGCCAACAAAGCAAAGATCCACATGTTTTGAGCAGCTGCAACTTCCTCATTTATTTTAGCAGATAAATCCAGGTATGTTTCTAGCAGACAATGTCAGGACTACACAGGCTAATTTAGCTGAGAATTGGCATCAGCATAATTGCTTGAGGGTTTCTTCTGTCCTTTCTTGTGATAGGCAAAGACTTACATATCTGACTATAATACATTTCTACACTCCCAGACAGACACATGTCATCAAAACTCTTCTACAGACTCTGCAAAGAACTTTGAAGCAGGTGGATGATCTTCATCTGTAACAACTATGCCAGGGCAGGACTTCAGCATAGGATCTATTTCCATGCCCAGATTCCCCTTTCCTACTGCAGCTTGGTTGGTGCAGGAACTGACAGCTGATCTTTACCATGGCACTTCCTTAATGAAGGCAAATCCATGCTGTGAGAATTTTCCTGGCAGAACTACTGATATAGATGTGACCTTACTGGCAAGGATTTTAAGTTATTATTTTTATCTTGGAGCTACTGTAAAAAGAAAGATGACACTTTCTTATGCTTACTGCAGGAGAACAGACTGAAATTCAGAGCATTCCTGGGAGCTGATACCTTATAGATCAGACAAACTGACTCTCTAGAAGACATGGTACTTCTATGAAGGACCAGAGAGTTTCCAGCCTCCCTTACACCTCTCATAAGGCAATATTGCAAGAGCAGATGAGATAAATAGAGGCTGCCACTGAGGACCAGGTTGAAGGCACACCCAAAACATTCCCCAGAGCATGCACAAAAGCTTAGGAAGTGCTTTTAGAGGCTCCCCAAAGCAGTCCCAGTTTGGTCACCTTGGGTCTTGACTCAAAAACATGTGGGCAGACAGTCCAGCACATTTGCCTTTGAGTCTAGCTTTGAATCCACCCCTAAATAACTGTGTGGCTGCAAATAAAGGTTCCTAGATCATGGACTGATATTCTATGTGTCTTTATGTATATTTATGTGTAAAATATACATACATATATATACGTATATGCTCACCACAGCATGCAAAACTCCATAGAAACTTTAGTGAGGAGTCCAGCAACGCAATGAAGCTGATCATATTCTGGGATCCCCCATGGTTTTCCACATTTACTTAATTATTCAATCTTTCCACCAATATTTCCTTCCATAGGTAAAATCCACAGTTTTGTAAGTGTAGTTTCTGGATAACTTAAGACTCAAGAAAATGAATTGTACCCAAACATATGGGTATGATTTTTTAATATTTTTTTTTCTATCCAGAAGTCATTATTAGTTTCTTCTGCTGGCCTTCTGAGGTAACAGATTTCAAGGAATCTTCCAGTGGTAATGGAGTACAGCACCAATTCAGGAAAAAGACAGTAAAATGCTGTAATGGTGGTCTACCTTCTCTGTTTTACAGCTCTTTAAAGGTTTTTATGTACAGTTAACCTCCCCCATCTTTTAGTGAACTTAAGACTCTTTTTGAGGTTTTTGCTATGATTTGTTAGTTGACTTTTCCATATCATAACCCATCATGGGTTTGCAAGCTACAGGTTGAAAATCCTAGCTTTGGAAAGCTTAAAAGAGTCTTCTTGAGTTTGATCCAAAACTCTTTGACATCAGTTGTGAGAGTCCCTGACAGTGTGGGCTTTGGATCAGACCTTGAAACGTCTGTAGCTTTTTACCAACTGTCCATCCTCTGTGTCCCAGTTCTCTCTCCTGTCTCCTGTGTTTATTGTTCCTTCTTTCCATCCCAGCAGATGTTTTCCAGGCAACAGAGCAGGATCTTGCTTCACTTGGAGCCAGAGCCAAGGTCTGATGGTCTTGCACTGATTAATACCAATGGGAGTGGCACCTCTGAACAATCATAAACGGAGAACTGGGGAAGTGCCTTTCCTGCCCCTGTGCTCACTTCTCCCTAGGTTACCAAAGCTGTAAATAACAAAAGAGAAAATAAAGCCCAGAAACTACTAAAGCAGGAAGAGAGTGTCTGAGCCTCAGTTTTGTTCACATTGGCTTCCAAACTATCTGGATGAGACTTCATGGGAGTGAACTTTAGTATGTGCACTTTTTCTGAACCTTCTGAACCTTTAAGGGTGAGCATCTCCTTTGGGTGCCCTGTTGCTCACTGTCTCTGCTTATAATACCCTAATCAGAGACCATTTTTTCAGTGGCGTCTTTCCTTCAGCTATTAATGATTTGCTTTTGGTGGGATTTGTTTGCCTGATACCAAGGATCTGGGCTCCAGAGAGCAAGGCCTCCTCCATCTCTTTTGGGACCATTAAATGCACTGTAAAAGAACAATGCTGTATATGCCAATAGCATATGCATTTATTACTCAAGCTATTTATATATGTTTCCATCAAAATTTTATTTCTACTTTTAATCTACTCCCCACTCCTCTAAGACAAGGGTTTCTTGCAACAAAAGTAAACACTTTTTCTTGAAAGCAAATTTCTTTAGATCAAATAGAATAAGCTGAATAATTTCAAGTTTTGTATTCTTATTTGCTTTTCTCTTGCATTTTTCTCACAGAGAAATGGCAAGAATTTTTCTAAACACCACTTCTCTCTAGCTGGTTGAAACAGAACCTGAAAAAATGAAAAATAAAAGGCTGGTCTTTGAAAAAATTACCATTTGTGTCTTTAAACATTCAATGCTATTTCTCTCTCAAAAAAAAATGTAGTTTATTTTGGACTTTTCTTTGTGTTGTAACTGAGAAATCTTCTATCTGATCTAGTAGAGAAGATTTATTCTTCCTGCAGCAGAACTATGAGATTCTTTTCCTTTAAAGAGACAGCATATTGCCTCAGACTGGAAAAGTGGTTAATGCAATAGTCTCTCCTGATTTCAATCTTTCACCAATCTACTGGTGCTTTCCAGTAGTTCAGGGGAATGAAACACAACAACATGGTGGTCTTCAAGAGAGACCCTCTCTCACCTCCTTTGAGTCATAGCTAGAACTATACAAAGCCAAAGATGTCTGCTAAAATGTGCACAGTCATCCGGGGGGGGGGGGGGGGGTATAAAAAATTCAAGTCAACAGCACAAAGCAGAGCAGTTGGTTTGTACATGACTTAACACAAGAGTTGATATTCTAAAGGACCAGGCACCCACTTCTGCTAAGCCAGGTGCATCTGTCCTGCAGCATAGTAAGTTTAAACATGCTTCTATAAACCAGGGTTAAATTTCATATCCAGTTGCTGTTTATACCTTGGTGATGCGAAGCAGAAACTGCAGTTTAAATTCTGTGGTAAAAAAAAAATCCATTTTTATTCACATACAAAGAAAGTTAGAAATAGCTCTTTAAATTATTTTTGGGGATGGTTTATTTTTGGTTGATGTCAGGGCTTAGAAAAGCTTTGAGGTAACGTTTTGGTGAACTTGAAAAATATTGTCAATTGTCAGTTTATTGTTTATTAGATTAAACATAAACAAATTTCATGAGCAAAGATGAAAATATTTATTTTGGTAATTTTTTCCCCTTTTAAAGGGAGAAACAAAATCTAGTCAGTTTGTCATGTTCCCCCAAGAGTTTTCCTCAGCAGCATTTTCAATTTTCATTTGAAATCTTTTAATAATTACAGTTACAATCCCTTATATGTGTTTCCCTACTATCTTTCATTAATATCACATCGATGTAAATGATCAGGTAAAGAGTATAACATAAGAAAAGCAAGACAAATTTAAAATGGCATCACTGGAGCTTTGCTAGTTCTCAGTTTATCATTTGAAAGAGAAGTCTGGAAGAGAGCATGAATCATCATATTCTTTACATTTTACAACCTTGATATGCTTCTTTCTCCACTCTTGGTGAAAATTAGTCTTGAATAAAATAAGCAACTGTGGATTGCATCATTTTGGTTATTTTTTTTTTCGACAACAAAATAAAATATATCAGAACTTTTCCCACTTTAATTTTATTTCTTCCTTCTTCTATTATCAGAAGGTGAAAAAGGGTAATAAATTTTTCAAACCCCACAACTTCACACCAAAACAATATCTTTCTTTTTTCCCACATATAGTTCAAAATCTGATTTTTTTTAAGCATAATTTCCCATTAAGTCAGAAGTTTTATTTTGGGGCAAAGCCTCCGTCAGAAAAGGTCCACTGCTTCGTAAGTGGGGGAGAATGCAGGAGTCTTAGCCACCTTCTTTTAAGGTCAAGAAGATCTTCCTGTGGTTTCACTGCAGCTTTAGCTCAAATCCCACAGACTTCATCCAAAGGCTATATTGGAATCAGTGGAAAGAATCCTATTGACTTTGATGGGCACTGGATCACATCTTATACAAATGACTGAAAAACTCTTCCAGATGAGAATTTCAGCTCAGCACTGCCTAAGTATCCAACCTGGGAAAACTATGTTTGCTGGAACTTTGCTTTAGAGAAATCAAATAAGAAAAGAGATTAACAAGCTTCAATCAAAATTAGAACCACCCTTTAGAAAACAAAAAAATAAACCTTGCCATCTGTGACTCTCTCATTTTACACAACGTTTTTATTAAAAGCAGCCAGGTACTTCCTCTTCCTTTGCCTAGTTTAAGCAAGAAGAAGATGTTTATTTAACATTCATAATTTGTTTAGAGTTAGCAAACGAAATACCTTGTTGTGCATGAGTTATTCACTCATTGAAGAACTGCTCTGTTTAAATGATCCTTTGACGTTGATTCATCTAAATATGTGTCTCTAAAATGAGAATCATATGCGTGGTGAAACCAGACCCTGGCATTTCATCAGGGTGTGATTTGGGAACACAGGATTAAAACACTCCATATTGTTAAAAGCAAAGCAGAGAAGGGGATTTTGCATTATTTTTAACAAAGTGTTCTCTTGGTATTGTATTAATGCTGTAGTATATTAGTGCCATAAGGTAGTCACTGATTCACTGACATTTGCATTAGTCATTTAGTGCTAACCATTTTTAACCACTTGACTTGAAGAATCAGTACAGGAAACTAACTATTAATATTGTGTATGAGGGGCCAAGGGAAGCACATAAAAAAAAGTGTACGAATTGGCCAAAGTCAGCTAATGTCACTTGTAGTTCCATATAAAAGCAGGACAAATTGTTTGGCTTTCCATCCAAATAGCTGCAGGCATCAGGCTTCAGCTGTGAGTTTCTGAAAATTCCCAACATCATACCTGCTTGCTTATACACTCACTGAAGATGACTGACATTTCCATGGCTCATTTTGCTCTGTGGGATTTCAAAAACATTGAAAGATCAACGAGCCAGGTGCACTGGTGGGCTATATCACTCTTGGCATTAATCTGGAAAGCAAAGCAGCCATGATCCTGAATATCCTACCACTTCACCGAGGTGAAGTGCTCCGTTATAGTAACTAAAGTTAAAGAGCATGTAGCGAGAAACATTATCCATGATACACAGAGTCGCAATCAGCAGCTAAATGTGCAGAAGTCTCTGGGGTGGAGTAACACTTGTACAGGTTTTGTCTTCCACCTCCAAGATGATTTCTTCATCAACTTCTCTACTCAGTGTTTATTTCTTCATCTGAGCAGACTCATAACTTTAGCTACGCTTAAAAGTTTTCTTCCTTGAGGTCTTGGCATCTCCCTGAATCAGGATTTCCGCAGGGGCTTCTAGTCATCCCTACTTACCAAGAAAACAGCAGGTCTCTTACAGAGGATGCTTGTCTAGGGCTCTGGTAGAAACATACTGTGTTGCATATGGCTTTTTTTGGCTAAGCACCTCCCTTCTTTACCCAGAGCTTCACTTATTGTTTTTACTTTATCCATTGTGACCTGAAACTAATTTGAATCAGCCCTGGATTTTTCAAAACTTTTCTAGACAAGATTCTGATAGAAAACATAATCAATTCTGGTCTTAGTTACACAAGAGTAAAATTCAAATGTTACGCCAGGAATGTAAGTGGAGTTATACTCAGTTTTGTCCTGAATATACAGGGTGTTGTTTGGTGACACAAGGGTTAATTCTTAACTTTGAAGATGATGAATTCTCTTCAATCCTCATTTGCTCTCTTCTGTTTCAGACTGTTTCCCTCCTATTGGGCTATTAAACCACACCATTCCAAACTAGTTCAGAAAAAAAAACAAGACCCCTCTATCCATTCTAGTGCTGAACTAAAATAACCCTGTTTTATTTTTCCAAGTATTGAGAAAACATTCTAATAAACTTTTTTCCTTCACATTTTGTTGCATTTTAGGTCACAGGTGCCCTGAAATAATACAAGATTTGTATTGATTACACACTCCTCTATCTAAAATAAATGGTAAGATTGATATGATGTGATTTTCTGAGTAGTGGCCTCACAAACTTCAAACTCTTTCTAGGTTTCTTCCCCAGAATTTCAGTGTCTTTGGTGCTGTTACAGAGGAGGTATTTCCACTAACCCCTTCCCAAACTCCCTTTAACTCTTTATTTTATCATTTCTTGACCCAAAACTAAATAAGAAGTCACTGATTTCATTTTTTTAAACTTGCATAATAATTGGAATGACCAGCAGCCATCTCCCTGTTCCCCAAATCTCTTTTTTTTTTCTTTTTTTTTTTTTTTTGGGGGGGGGAATTTAAACTTTAATGTTCCAGTTTGTTGAAATACAGTTACTTTAAATTACACAGGGAAGCTGGTTTGGCTTAAAGCCTAGACTCTTAAGATGTTATTCATCTCTAGATGAATGCACTGTAGGGGTGTATTTCATTTGCTTAATCATAATTTTTCAGTGTCATTAAGTCACTATAGAGTCTTCTGCTACCAAACAATATGAATCTTCTGTAGACTCTGTGTCATACCTACACGTGGACATCCAAAAAAGCAAAAGACAGATAAAATGGCATCAGATGCTTATCGGTGGTCTTCTGCATCTTACCGTGTCATACAGATATCTTCAGTCTGCAGTAATTTCATCTTTCTAAGACATAAGCATCTCAGTCATGTTATAACTAATGGATCTATGCCTCTAACAAGTAACACCTAACATTATTTGAAACCCATCATAAAGCTGAAATCCTTCATAGAGTTGAAACCCAAATGACCTTTAGGTGCTTCTCCAAAATGGTATGGTTGGTTTTCAGTCCCTGTGTCATATCAGTCAGCACCGTGAGCAAGTCTCAGACGCCACAGGGCGTCTAAAATCTCATGAAACATCTATGTATGGGTGGCTTAATTAAACCCTCCTTAATTTCGCCACTAGAGTTGGAAAAGCTAAACACCTGACCCGTATAGATGATGATGAGATCAATTGCTCCTTGAGATGCATTAGCTTTACTGACGAGGGTTGTAACTCAGTTGCCCAAATATAGAGATCTTCTGATATCTGAAACAGCTGCTGGTATCTAGGATCTAACCTTTGATCTCTACTGAAAGCCTTGGACAAGTGGCCAGCTCACTCTTTGGAAGGCACTGCAGCTGGACTAACCTCCACCGAATGTGTTGCTGTTCAGCTGCCCCCAGTGGATGCAGAATTATAAAGTACTCTGGACATTTGGAAAATCAAGGGATATATATAGGACCTTTGATAGAGAGATATCTTATCCTAAGTGACTAAACATTTCTGTTTCAGTCTGAAGACAGTTTACTCCTCTAAAGTGGTGATCTCACTGGGTTCATGGGGACTGTTCACAACATGAGGTATTCCTCTGGGTTGTGAAAGTCTTCACACTTGAAGATGTGCCATTTGACTGAGGAAAGCAAAGTCCAGCTCTTCTCTTCTCCAAGCTGAACAGCCCCAACTTTCTCAGCCTTCATACGGGAAGTCCCAACTTTCTCTCTTAATACGGGAGGTGCTCCAGTCCCCTGATCATCCTCATGGCCCTCCTCTGGACTTGTTCCAACAGATCCATGTCCTTTTTATGTTGAGGACACCAGAACTGTATACAATACTCCAAATGAGGTCTCACAAGAGCAGAATAAAGGGGCAGGATCACCTCCTTCGACCTGCTGGTCACACTCCTTTTGATGCAGCCGACAATACGGTTGGCTTTCTGGGCTGCAAGCGCACACTGCCGGCTCATGTTCATTTTCCCATTGACCAGCACCCCCAAGTCCTTCACCACAGGGCTGCTCTGAATCTCTTCTCTGCCCAGCCTGTAGCTGTGCCTGGGATTGCTCCGACCCAGGTGTAGGACCTTGCACTTGGCATGGTTAAACTTCATGAGGTTGGCATCAGCCCACCTCACAAGCGTGTCAAGGTCCCTCTGGATGGCATTCCTTTCCTTTAGCGTATCAACTGAACCACACAGCTTGGTGTCATCAGCAAACTTGCTGAGGGTGAACTCAATCCCACTGTCCATGTCAGCAATGAAGATGTTAAACAAGACTGGTCCCAACACTGATCCCTGAGGGACACCACTCGTTACGGTCTCCAGCCAGACATTGAGCCATTGACCACAACTGTTTGTGTGCAGCCATCCAGCCAGTTCTTTATCCACCGAGTGGTCCATCTATCAAATTGATGTCACTCCAATTTAGAGAGAAGGATTTTGTGTGGGACAGTGTCGAAGGCTTTACCCAAGCCCAGGTAGATGACATCAACTGCTCTACCCCTGTCCATCAGTTCTGTAGCCCCATCATAGAAGGCCACCAAATTGGTCAGGCAGGATTTTCACTTAAAATTTATTTTGCCAAGAAAGAAACACAAACACCTCTGAAAAGCAATGTGATCAGGGATTACCTGTTGGTGATGTTTCACTTATAAGTGGTTGAAGTTAGGTAAGAAGTATTTTACTCTCTCAAAGTATTTACTTTGGAAAACCCCACCCTAAGGTTACTGGTTATAACTTTACCAGTGCCTGGGGCAGTGGGAGTCTGTTGGCTTCTCGTTGAGTTCCACCCTTCCATGTATGGGGATGGTTTCAGTATTCACTAAGTTTAAGGAAAGAGAAAGAAAGGTTGCTTTTATTTTTATTAGTTTTTAATTTCTGTCAGTCATCTCCCTGAATTTCCTCACTCTGTCAACAAAATTTCTGATATAATAAGCAAACAGCAGGCAGAAATTTATGGCAGTAGTATAATTGCCAACAGCCCATTTTGCTGCATGGTTCCTACACTCCTCCAACCTCAATGTACATAACAAATTTCTTTTGTTTTTTTTTTTTGTCCATTTCAAGCTGAAAGACCATAACTAACAACAGATGGTGGTTTGTTTTCTGCCACAGTTATATTATTTATGTCCTGTCTGGGCCTATAACTTTCACCCCCTCCCCTTTTTTCTTCAAGAAAGGCCTCTGATGGTCATTAATTTGATGATGTATCTGGAAGAAACTTGCCAGCACTTGTCTCCCAATAGATTGCAATAGACTGGAATGGGTTTAGGCCATTTCCAGATAATTGGGTTTGGGGGGTTTTATACTCATTCTTCTTTTGACAGAAGATCTGCATTTTATATCTATGTAAAAGATGAATTAAAGAAGGAAGAAAAACATAGTGAAAATAAACAGTCACCTTTTCACAAAAAAAAATAGTAAAAAAAAAAATTACATCCATCAATGGCTAATGAGCTGAGTCCAAGCTTCATATTTTGGCATTTGAGAGGTCCCACTGGGATAGATGTGTGCCACTGAGATTAAGAGGGTGCAAAATATAAGTGAAGAAAAAGAAGAATACAAAGAAGCAGAATGGATCATAATGATCCATTGAATGTGAACACAATGATGCATTCATGCATGTGAACACCTGAACCTATCTCTCTTGCTTTACATATTGCATACATGCATTTAATTAAATTCACACTGTATTACCTGCAGCACCAGCTATTCTTCAATCCATAGGATTTTTTAGGCTTATTTTGAGCGAACAAAATATTGCACTATTGGTGTGGGATGCAGCATTTGGATTAACATGCATACATATTGTAGCTTAATTCTTCCTGACCCAGCTTCCAGTTCTGATTGGTACTGGTCTCCCACAGGTCCGGTGCTATATCTATGATATGAATATTTCAGATCTCAGATAACATTACTTCAGCATCTCAGATATCGTTAAAGTGTCTTCAGATAAAGTCTTCATATTGATAAAGTGTCTTCTATCTTCAGATAAAGGTCTCATTGTGACATGAATGCCCTACACCTGGGTTGGAGCAATCCCAGGAACAGCTACAGGTTGGGCAGAGAAGAGATTCAGAGCAGCCCTGCGGAAAAGGACTTGGAAGTGCTGGTCAATGAGAAAATGAACATGAGTTGGCAGTGTGCGCTTGCACCCTAAAAAGCCAACCATATCCTAGGCTGCATCAAAAGGAGGGTGACCAGCAGGTTGAAGGACATGATCCTGCCCCTCTGCGCTGCTCTACTCTGAGACCTCACTTGGAGTATTGTCTGTAGTTCTGGTGTCCTCAACATTAAAAGGACACATAACTGTTGGAGCAAGTCCAGAGGAGGGCTATGAGGATAATCAGGGGACTGGAGCACCTCTTGTATGAAGATGATAGGCTGAGAAAGTTGGGGCTGTTCAGCTTGGAGAAGAGAAGGCTGCGTGGAGACCTCATAGCAGCCTTCCAGTGTCTGAAGGGGGCCTATAAGGATGTTGGGGAGGGACTCTTCATTAGGGACTGTAGTGATAAGAGGAAGTGTAACGGGTTAAAAATTAGACAGGGGAAGTTTAGATTGGGTGTAAGGAGGAAGCTCTTTATTGTAAGGGAGGTGAGGCACTGGAATAGGTTGCTCAGGGAGGTTGTGAATGCTTCATCCCTCGCAGTGTTCAAGGCCAGGCTGGACAGAGCCTTGGGTGAGATGGTTTAGTGGGAGGTGTCCCTGCCTATGGCAGGGGGGTGGAACTAGATGATCTTAAGATCCTTTCCAACCCTAACTATTCTGTGATTGGTCTATGAATGAAGAAGCTCCTGTGGTAAGATAGGAGCGATCTCAACAGAGGAGCTTAGAGAGCCATTTATCTGACCTCATGTGGACATCCTTTGAAGAGGGAGATGGATCTCTGTTTAGTCCTCATTAACCAGATCTCCATCCACTCCTTTTACGATCATAAGAGAGATACAGATATCCTAAAGATGAATTCATCTCACCTGTCCTCAATGTGTAGGAATGAATTCTACTCCACATATGATTCCTTCTTTTTGTTTGATATGGAAAAAATTTAGGCAATGAAGCTAAGCATGGGATGGTGTAATATATTTTATTAAATTGATTGCTTCAGGTTGGAAAAGAAAATTAAAGAAAATCACATTTTATGCACAGAAGCCCTTCTTCTGTGAAAGAAGAAATTTATCTCCCTTTCAGCTAGGAGCACAATGTCACACAGTGGAAATAAGAAAAGCCAATACATGTCCTGGTGAGTCAAGTGGCTACAACAAAGAAACTAGGCTGAGCTGGTTTGTACAACTCAATAGACTGCAGGTTCAGAGGGTCCAAAATTGGTGTGCAGAAATGCAACAGGAGAAAAACACAAACCAAGAGAGCCACTCTGTTAGTAATATGTCTACAATAGTCTCCAGGCCTGAGGAGGTCTCTTCCAGTCCTTTGTTCCTTTACAAGACAAAAAGTAGGGAGCTATTATTGTGGTGTTTGTGGTAAGAAGGAGTGGATGGAATCCTTTCTATAGCTTATTGTTATGAGTATTAGCAGTATTTACTAGATAACTAATGGAATATTATGATTTCATTGCCTAGAGTGAGCAATATACTTGTCTCCAAGTATAAACAGATTGACAATTTTCTCACACCTCTTTGAAATATTTCCATAAATATTTCAGGGTTTGGTTCAATACCTTCTTTCTCAGTCTTCTCCTTTATGCAGAGAAACTTGAAGTAGGAATTTGATATCCACCCTGATATCCACTGCTGTCTTACCAGCAAGCACAAACTCAAATGCAGGAACCACCTGCCCACACATGACTTACTTGCTCCATACACAAGAGAATGGAACCAGTTTAAAAGTCTAAATATGCAAAATTCTATTGGAACACAGTAATTATTTTTTTCAGTGTCATAGTTGTTGAATACAGTTTGCATAGAGAGACTGTGGAGCCTGCATCCTTGCAGATATTCAAAACTCTGTACTCTGTTCCAACCAGCTGTAGCTGCCGCTGCTTTGAACTGTGAGATTGGAGAAGGTGACCTCCGCCAGTCCCAGCCAAACTTAAAGACTCTATGATATTGTGGTCCTATTAAAAGAGTTAAAAGTGTTTGCACTACTCAGATATTTTTTTTAATTTTTTTTTTTGCTGTGCCAACAGGTGCAGAAGCAGTGGAAGGGCTAGCAACTTCTTGTTAATAAATTACCAGTGATTTCTAGGACAATGAGGTTCACTAGGCAATATTTGACTAAAAATACTAATTGTGGTCATATTTACTGCTTAGATGTTACTGTGCAAAAGACAACTCTTTAATGACCTGGATGTGATTACTACTATTCCTGATTTCCTCTCAAGTTATTGTGGGGTTACACCAATAAATGCTTCATATTTTTTATATGTGATATTTTTCCACTGGATTTTCCATAGAATTTCAATAGAAAATATCTAACCATTATTTTTTATTATAATAATATTTTTATTGGCAGTATTATATTTTGGATTATTTGCTCTGCATGCGATGATGATTTTTTTGAGTGAAAGCTTTATGGTGTATATATACAACTGGGTACAATTTAAAAGCAATGTCTGTTGTATTTCAGCCATCATATAGCTAAAATCCCCTTCAGAAATGTGTCCATCTATGATTCAAGCCCACCTAGGAAGAATGAGGCTTTGGTACAGGTCACATAGACCAAAGACAAGTGTTACCCAAATCAGGGATAACTGTTAAATAAATAACAAGAGAGTTATTTCAGCCCAAATCTGTTTCTGCCTTTTAATTAAAACCTGCTCAGAAGGTGAGATGTGTGCGGTAGTGGCAATGCTTGTAGAGGTCTTACTGAGCAGCTGGTTAAGGCTTGGCAGACAGTGGCCTGATTCCCAAAATCTCTTTCAAGGAGATTTTCAAGTATTGCTGAGGGTGCAAGGTCTTGAAGTGCTAGTTACTCCTCCTCAAATGACTCTTCAGCTGGGTTCAATTCTTCATTGTCTCTCTGCTCACTCCCAGTTTTCCTTGGATGCTGAGGTTTAAATAAAAGTGCAGAGAAGACCATCTCTTGCTACATGTATATTCTCCTTGTGTCATGAGCAAAGCCTTATTTCACCTAGCCCAAATGCCTTCCTATAATAGAAGCAGTAACAATAGGGTTATAATGTGCATTGGGTGGTTAACCTTGGGAACAAGCTGCATGTCTGCATGGGGGCTGAGATATTAAACAGATCATTTTGCCTAGTGCTTTAACCCTCTGTACAGACACTGCCGTGATGACATTTCATCTTCTCTCTTGCTCCCCACATCAGCAGGCTGTATTTTATTTTTGTTTGTACCACCAAGGCACTGTGACCTGAGAGAAGTTTGGTAAATGCAATGCCATGGAGCTCCATGGACAGCATCCAGGTTAATCCTTGCACTCTACGTGGGGGAAGGCAAGAACGAGAATAGAAGCACAGAATAACAGAAGGGCTGCTGGCAGCTGAGACGCTGTGTTTGCCTTGTGGTCTCAGACAGCAGTTTGAGGGAGGCTCTTGACCTCTAGGAAGGGATGTGATCAGAGCCATCGAGGGCAAAAAGATGCTTTTTGGCTCAGCACTGCTTGCATCCCCACAGGGAACATCAGGGTAATCTGGCCCATGTTGTGCAGTTCAGGATGGGCTGGGACAATGTGCCCCGAGAAGCCTGGCCACAGGCAGCCTTTGGGCAGAAAGACTCAGTGTAGACCACTGAAACATAATGAGAGGCCTGAATTAAAACCACAGCAATTCTCCTCCAACCTCACATTGACACCCCCACTGTGTAGCTCTGGCCTAGGTCTCACTGAACTCAAAACTCCTTCAGGAATATTTTTTCCCCCTTTATTTTTTCTCTTTATCCTTTTTCTTTTTTCTCCATTTTTTTTTAATTAATTTCAATATATTTCAAGACAAGACGCTCCCTTGTGGGAAAAAGCTGGAGGATTATCTTCAAGAACTGTTTTTGTTATATGGTTTTACCATACTCTCAGGTAGATCCTTAAGGACCAGATTTTCAAAAAGCAGCCATGTAAATGACCTCTCTTGACTAGAAAGACATTAAAATGGCTAAGATCTGTTAGTTTCTGTACAAAAGCATAGAAACACAAAGGGCTTTCTGCTTCAAATTTAATCTCATTGTGATCTTCATCCTTAACTGGACTCACACGCCAGTTTCATGAGACTCAAGAATCTGAATAGAGCAGAAAATCCAGGCTTCAGGTCAGCCTCTGTTGAAAAAGGGAATTTTTAGCACTTTTTACAGTGTCTGTTAGAACGTCACTGACATATTTAATAGCTGAAGTAAGGGATGTCTTATAAAAATACCTGTAGAGATGTTCACATCTCAAAAAGATATTGGAAAGACAATGTTTAGAAGTTTTTTCTTCACCGACACCAACACAATGGTCTAACTGCACTCAGAGTCTGCAAAATAATTCACCAAACAAGAGCCAAGAAGGAGCCTGAGGGTTGTGGCAGGTTTAAGATTTGCCTGTTAGCAAGTACGAACTTTTCCCACGGGATGTGCAATACCTTGGGCAAGTGCGAGAAGTTCGCACACTTGTTATTACAGATGCTTAGCTCAACAGCCAGTTCTGGTAGAAATTACATCAGCCTTTCAACCACACCCACCAGCAGGGGAACGGAAAGATAAATCTTGCTGGACACGGCTTCTTAGGAAACAGACCCATCTGCCAGCCCCCTTTCTTGGGCTTTCTGATGCTGTTATCTTGGACGCTCTCTTTCCTGGCTGGATAGTGACAGGAAGCATTTAGTAAGTGGGTAATAATAGTTTCATGTTAATAGGAAATAGCAGACTTGGAAGTAGCCACATGTCTCAGAACTAAAAAGGACCCCACAGCTTTCTGAGCATGTGTGGGAATCCCACAAGCCTTTGAAGTTTGTCCAAAACACACAGCCTGTTTAATTCTTATATAATTGCCAGTGTCAATAGTCAGTGGGTATCGTTTTGTCATATATTGTTTTAATCTGGGAGCAATAGTGTCTGACAGAGAAGCACTGTGCTAAGTGGCAGGAGAAGAGAGGGAACAGAGCACAGCTCTCATCATTGGAGGATATCATCTTTGAGTGCTGTGGGCCAGAGAAGACAACAATTTGATTAAAAAGGGGGAAGGAGAAGGGTGCACAGGACATAGTCAAACAGTAACAAAGCAAATCCTAGTCTCATTCTGAGTTGGCTGTGCTTCTGCAGAGCTTGTCCTGCTCCTTTGCTGGTGAATTGCCAAAGTGGTGGTGGTAGTAGAGTCAGAGGGGAAGGATCTCTTGGCACACAAAGGAGACAGTGTCTCTTTTTTGTATGACTCTTCTCTGCTTCAGTGAAAGTCCCACTGAGTTTCCACCATGGCCGTTTCCAAGACTGCTATTTCCTATTATCATGACACTATTATTACTCTTCTAACTTCCCTTGGCCAGGAAAGGTCAGTACGGCTCCAAGTAGCCTTGGAGTAAGTTTATCGGAAGAGTTATAAAATCAGCAGAATAGACAATACAGAGGAGAGAGACTTGCATGCTGTCCTTCAAGGAATTAACTTCCTATTTACATACGTAAGTAGTGTAAATACTTCAGCAATTAGCTGTATGTCTCCTACCTCATAGCATGTATGTTGGGCACTTTCTGCCTTTCAAAGAATGAGCCTGCTTTCCCTACACTAAATAGAATAAAAGCTGAAGCGTTCTTCAAGAAAGTGGAAAGTCTATGGCCTCGGAGCACTGCCTCGCAGGAGATTTCTGCAACTGAAGATCACTGAGGTTGGGAAGATGGTCAATCTTTCTTGTTGAAAATACAGAACTTTACCTTGCTCATTTTTAACTTAGCTATTATTCTATATTAATAATTACTTATATACATATTGATAGTACCTAATTAATTAATTAGTTTCAAGGAGCAGAAGGGCCATCTTTTGTGCAGGAAAAAATGATGCTAAGATTATAGGTGTAGGTTCTATATCCCCATAGGCAGAGGAAAGAGGAATGGCCCCTTTGCCCTGAGCACAGTGCTCGTGGAGGGCAGGAGTGTAAGGTGTGCAAGGGAGTACATCAGCAGACTTTCCCTGACAGCTGTTTTTGCACCAATCAGTCTGTTATAAAGACATGCAGTGGATCGGGATCTGTGGCTGAGACAAGGGACACCACTACTGATGATTTCACAGAAGCTTTTGGATGAGAAGGTCACTGGGTACTTCTAAGCCATAATCTGTGGTGCATACATCCCACACCAGAAAAAGAAATGTCTTGTGGATCTCCATCCCATACTAAAAATGGAAATGCCTCATGGATCTTTCCATGCAGAGGCTTTTCCAGTAAGGGACTTTGAAAACCTCCAAGTATAGGTGAAACCTGAAATATGTTTTGGTGAATTAAGCATTTATGAATTAAATCTCTTTTGCTTTAAACCATTTGCCTTCATTTTCCCAGCACCTCTTGAAGGGAGTTGGAATATTTAATCTAGACTCTGAGTCCTCTGTCATTTTTTTAACTACACAATATACAAAACCCTTCATGTTTAATAAGTGCAAGTCAGCATATCTGGCTCAGGGTGTTCATCAGGTCATATCTGCACCCTTTTGCTAGGGATTTAAGCCTAGATGTGATAGAGAAGCCATATAAACTGAAGACATCCTTCCACTTAAACAATTATAAGTTCGTAGTAGAAGTAATTTACAATTTTTGGAAGTTTCTTATGTTATTCAGCCCAAAGTATTGTTGATGCAATTTTAATTCTGTTTAGGGAACTATTTTATCTTGATCTGCTGTCATATTCCAATCAAACTGTGTTGGATATCCCTCAAATTTCTGTTGCAGTGCACTTCACATCTCTCATACTCTTTATTGTCTTGATCTGCAAGGCAGGACAGCACTCTTATTGTTCTTCAGCAGAGTGAAGGCATAGACATTTTGTGTGAATTTGCCACAGTGACCTAGAAATAACCTCACAGAGCAAGGTATTGATCTTGTTTCTTTGAAATCCCAGGTTAGCAACTAGATTATCAAAGTACCCTCCTCCTGTACTTTTATACCCAATGCACAAATATGAAAAAGGAAAAAAGTTTTCAGAGACTTACCTGGGACTTTATGATGCATGAAAAATCCTATTTGGTTCTCTTAAATGTGCCTTAATCAAAAAAACATTCTTTTGAAGACAGTACAAAATTTCTGCCATAGCCCTTTAGTCTTGTGCTCAAGTTTGCTTCTACATTTAAGTGTATACATGCTCCAGGGAGATCTGGGGGAATGATACTTCTTGCTTGCTTCTCTGAATCCTGAAGCAAATTTGTCAGTTGTGTTGATATTCCAGACACTGTGATTAAATAACTGTTACTATCTTCTTTGTTTTTTACCAGATCTCCAGAAACTGCATTTATATACTCAAAAGAGCTCAGATTTACTGGGTTCTGCAGATGATGTGGTTATATAATTGTTGATATCCTAATAGGTAGCTCCTCCAGACATTATGATTAAATAATTGCTCGTGTCTTATTTGCTAACTTCTCCAGATTTTGTGGTTAAGAAATTGTCAGCATTTTGCTTATGGAATTTGTACTGGTTTTATTGAAGTAATTATGTTTCCCCTTCCACTTTGGAGAATGTTAGAACATGTCTTTCAAGTGAATCTCATGGGCCTGATTGTCTCATTAAGTCTGTGTGAATCTGATGTGTTTTAGGCAAAGAATATACAATGAAGTTACTGATCAAGCTAAACACGAGATGAATTTGGCTTCTCTGTCATGTATTTCTCTGTTCAGGCTTAACCCCTAAAACAGAATTTGGTGGCAGCCTGCACCATGCTGGTCATGTTTGTCTCATGGCAAAGTTGTACAAATTATTTTGAAGCAGAGGATGCCATGTAAGATCACACCTTGCTCACTCTAGAATAGGTATACTTTGATAACAGCACTTTGCAAATCTACTGCTGGGTATAAATAACACTGCAATATAAAAAGCAACAACAAAAAAAAAAACAACAACATTTTCCTCAGTTGAGATGGTTCCAATTTATAAGAATGTAAGTAACTAGCCTCTCAACACTTGATTGCTCTTTAACTTAGATGAAAGAAGACAGGTTGAATTACATGGGGAAATTAAGTTCTTATCTCTTCTACCTCCCACAACCTTCTGTCCGCTGCTGCTAGACATCTTCCAAACTGGAGGCTGCATGGAACTGCTGATGATATTCCCATGTCATAGAAATTTGGACTTAAATTTCCTTTTACTGAGGACTGGTGGTAGTAGCTGTAGGGCTTTTTTCTTTTTTCTTTTTTTTTTGTCTTTTGTAGCACTGAGAAGCCTCATACTCAGATAGAGGAACCTGGGGTGTAGGAAAACCTCAATGTTTCTTTTTTCTGAGGCATGGACAAAGGAATTTCTCATCGTAAATAAATTGAGAGGTTCATGACTATTTATTGTAAACAGCAACAGTCACATTTTATAAGTATGTAGAGCCTATTGTTTTAATAGAGGCAAAATTGAGTATACCAGATGTCTTTATGTATGATTTTTTCAAGTATTATTCCATTACAGGATTGATTCACACAAGTACTGGAATCAGATGAAATCAAGGGCCTGGATGTCCTTTAAATTAAAAGGACAATTCTGACAACTTCTCCTGCTGAGAGTTTTTCACGGGATCTGACTTGCCCATTTTGAGGTTGTGTCCCTTATGCTGAACACTGCAATTTCTGGTCTTGAGACTTCTACATATTTAGTCATCGCAGATGTGATTACATGTCTCCATCAAAACCATAGCACAATGCATACATTTTGCTGATGGAGTCTCATAGACCCTCTTCTACTAAAACGGAAGAAGTATTTAGCCATGGTACTTAGAATCATAGAATCATAGAATAGTTAGGGTTGGAAAGGACCTTAAGATCATCAAGTTCCAACCCCCCTGCCATGGGCAGGGACACTTCCCACTAAACCCTCTCACTCAAGGTCTAGTCCAACCTGGCCCTTGAACACCGCCAGGGATGGAGCATTTACAACTTCCTTGGGCAACCCAATCCAGTGCCTCACCACCCTAACAGTACAGAATTTCTTCCTTATATCCAATTTAAACTTCCCCTATTTCAGTTTTAACCCATTACCCCTTGTCCTATCACTACAGTCCCTAAAGAAGAGTCCCTCCCCAGCATCCTTCTAGGTCCCCTTCAGATACTGGAAGGCTGCTATGAGGTCTCCACGCAGCCTTCTCTTCTCCAGGCTGAACAGCCCCAACTTTTCTGCCAGTACCTGCCAACATAACCCATACCCTCAAGGAGTCCTAAAGCAGAGGAAGAGAGATAGGACAGAAAGGTTCTTGGAGTGAAAAAACAAAGAGAATTCTCAGAGAAAAACTTGCTTTCATGCTGCACAGAGATATGCATAGGTCCTCCTCTGAAGACAAGGATTTTTCTACAAAATAAAACAAAATACCTTTGACTTTAAAAGGCATTTTTGGTTAAAAAAAAAAAAAAAGGAAAGAAAGAAAGGCAAAATCATTTCAGTACAAGATTTCCATTGTGTTAAGATATTTTCAAACCCTCTAGCCCAGCAGAATTGAGTTCCATGGCTCCCATTCTGTCCAGTGATGTACCTGAGCATGTGTTTTCAGTAGCCACACACACACAAAAACATATCTACATGTACACATACGTGGCTGGCCACATGAATAAGCAGAGGCAGAAATGCTCTCACAGACACAACAGACTTTTGTTTTTCTAGCTGGGATAAGGCACTCCATTGCCCCATAGGGTGCATTAATCAGTTCCCTTTGCTATCCCAGGTCATTAAGAGCTAGGACAACCAGCACAAATTGTAACTGGAGCAGGGACAGTAAGTGACCTCTGTTCTTGGACATGGTAACTAACCACGTGTTAAGCATGTGTGTTTACATGATTTCCCACAACTTAACATTTCCATCCCAATCAACCCACTGCCATTCTACAGTACAGATGTGGGCCCTGGTAGCTGCAGGGCTGTCCTTCTCCTGGGTTTCTGCTTCAAACTATACTCTTGGATGTCTGCAAAGGTGGATTTGCATTTCAAATTGTCACTCCAGATCTCCCTATGTGCTTTCCCCCAGCCCCTGACATGCAATGTAAGAATACATATATACATTATTATGTTATAGATACAGGTATAGGAGTAGGCACATGTACTTCCCATATCATTTCAATCAAACAGTAGAGATAGAAGTCTAAATTTTTATTTTTTACAGTTTCTATCCCACCAACATATTAATAGATTTAACACCATGTTAGAGGCCAATCCTTTCACAGTAAGATATCCTGTGGCTACTTCGGGATTGTAAGTACAGGCATAAATGCCTGCTATTACTTTACATCACACCCTCCTTCACAACAACCTTATTGCCTGCATCCCACTGGAAGACAACAAGAAGGCATCTGACGCATTTTTTTACTCTGTTTGTTAGGGGAATCTGATACCACCATAAGGGGTTCTGGCCAGGCCCACCACAGGGTAGCTTCAGCAAAAAGTAGAAGGGTCACAGAGACTGCAGCCCTGTTCCAAATGAATACAGCTAGTGGAAGGGGTGCAGGGTAATGTATTTCTGATGAAAGGAAAGACTGCCACCTCTTCATTTGCTCCATAGCCATTTCATTACCTTTAGAGGAGGAAAACAGTTTACCAGACCTGAATAGTGTGTGTTTTGAATTGTACATTGTTGTGTTTGTTTGGTGTGGGTTTTTTTTACTCTAAACAATACTACCATCACTATAACTGAACCATATACCTGTGATTAGAATATAGCCCCTACAATCCCACCAAACCAATTCTTTCCTTCATAATCTATGAATGATGACAGCTTTGTTGACCTGCACTGTGCAGTAAAGTAAATTTATGAAAGATACGATTTTATTGTGAGATTCTGTGAAAATATGTGACCTTTTCAGGTACATAGTGGAAATCTTCCCAGACAGCTTTTTACCTCCTTCATAGTGTCAGCTTTTCCTGCCTCACCAACTCTGCATTTTTATTTATCTGTTTATTTTGGCCTGGGTATTTCTCCCTCTGGTTCTTGTGTGTGTAATAATGGCTTAAACCTCCATAGGACCAAGCTATGATTATTCTAATTATTGTTCATCTGTGTATAGTGACACAGATGTTTTTACAATGAGTGCTTTATACAGATTAAAAAAAAAAAATAGTGGTATACAGAAGACCAGAAGTGTTTCTGTGTTTCTGACATGTTGGGAAAATTAATTTCATATTTTGTGAAGGGACAGGGAAACAAATGCATATATTGAGAGACATAATTGCTTTAGGGTCCAAGCCGCCTTTTTTTTGGGGGGGGGGGGGAGAGGTGGGGGGGTGGAGAGGGGGAGGGGAAGGGAAAGAGGACAGGAAGATTGTAAAGACCTAGTAAATGAGTGATGATTTGATATGAACAGTGGAAGTGCTCAATCCCAACAACAGAATCTATTGACACTAAAGAGTCCAAGACACCTCAGGCAACAGGAAGGTCAGCTGGTGGTTAAAGTTCACAGAACTGCAGATCAGCTGCAAGTCCAGTACCCCTTATTAGTCATGGTATCATGGCTAACAAACTTGACTTTGCTAGGACTTGAGTTTTATGGAATTTCAACACTGGAATGAATCTCAAGCAATGGTGAGGTTTTTAAAATGTCTTTATTACTAGATTTAATTGTCTAACAAGAAAGATAAGATGGAAAATGTGCTACAAAAGATAGAAGAAAACCCATAGCTTACCTAAGAAATTTGAGGCAAGCTGGCAAGTGAACACTGGCTGCAAAAGCCTGAAGGCTCTCCACCTATGTGAAGCACAATTACACAGATGAAGAAAGTTCTCCTGAGATCAGTCCTAAAGCATGCAAAATCTAAGTACTGGTCTCAGATACCTTGCATTCAGTTCTCAGGGTAGGTTTCATCTCACAGATCTAGAGACCTGTATTTACTGCCTATACCCAGTTTTTATCTGAGAGATTTAGGAGCTATATTCAGTTGCCTTTAGCATAGGCATCTAAAGCCATTTCATCTGAAATACAAAATAGGGAGTAGAGGAGACCCATTCATTTCAGATATACATATCATGGTGAAGCCATACTTATAATAGCATGAAAAGATTTTTTTTAAAGCAGCTGAATCAGGCCATAGGCACATTTTGTGAAAATTCAGCTGACCAAATGCAGGTATCCTATTTTAGTTACTAGGTCTCCACTGACCTTAGAAACCTCAGCTCTCAGAAAACTAAATACTGAATAATAGATGTGTTTGTTAATCAGTAAGCTAAATTCTATTCTCAGTCTCATTCATAAGCAGAAAAGCAGTATCACTTTACTTCTAACATATATAAAACTTCTGTAGTTTTATAATTACATTAGGAGGTGCAGCTTACAATTATCAATAACTGAAAGTTTGTTGCCTGAAAATTATTTCTTCTTGTGTGAACAGGTTCACAAACATCATCAGTATAAATATTTATTTAAAAGGAACATTTCTGAGCAAGCTGAAAGAAAAAATAGAGCGTGGTCCCATTGGAGGGGTGGGAAGGACAAAATACCTTTGAAATATTAATTCATATTAATATTTTTTCAACATCAGAGAGCACAGACTAGTTCGTTGAAGAACACACTGATAAAATAAAATTAAGACTGTAAAGTCAGGGACTAGAAAGAGAAGTAATTCTGAAATTAGGTTAGGCCTAGCAATTTTTTATCTAGTACTTTTCATATGAGTATCATGACAGTCCAACGACAATTAGATAGGAACTCTGTGCTGATGCTGACAACTGAAACTGTTTCTTCCCATTTCATTGCTTTGAAAAATGAACAACTTCTTTGAGCATTCTTCCCCATTCAGTCAGACTTATATTAATTTTGAATAATTGAAGACATCTGTATCTGAGAATACTTGGTTTAAAAAGTGCCTGCTCACACTCAAGAATCCGTATGCTTATTATTTGGGATGCTCTAGTGTCCAAGACACACACAAGGAATTGAGGAGGCCTTCAGGCTACTAGAATGACAACTAGGAGGAAGGATGCTCAAGCACAGGGCAAAGGGCCTTGTATAGACAATTGTATTGAGCCTCTAATGAAGTAAAATCAAGCTCACATTACCTCCTTCTAAAGTAGATATCTCCCATTAAATGGGCCCAATCAGGACCATTTCTCTCCTTACTTCTCAGGAGGGATTGCTATAAGGCTACGGGGAAACCTTCCAACACCTAAGGGGCTGCTACAAGAAAGCTGGAGAAGAACTTTTTACAAGGGCAGGAATGGATAAGAAAAGGAGAATGGCTTTAAACTGAAAGAGGGTATTAGATTAGATATTAGATAGAAGCTCTTTACTGTGAAGATGGTGAGACATTGGAACAGGTTGCTTCAAGCAGTTGTGGCTGCCCTATCTCTGGAAATCCAGGTTGGATAAGTCTTTAAGCAACCAGGTCTAGTGGAAGGTGCCGCTGCCCATGGCAGAGGGGTTGGAACTGGATGATCTTTAAGGTCCCTTAAAACCCAAAACATTCTAGGATTCTGTGATGATTCTATGAGCACTCAGTCAGCTGGTGTGATCTAAACTGTGTCTACAATGAGGTGAGATGGACCTCAACTTTGTCTCTTATGCTGCAAGAGAGCGAGCTCTTAAAAACCCCGCACACTGAGCGCCTATAATAGTAGAAACTGTTCATAACACACGTCCAAAGATGAGTGACCTGAGATTTCCGAGTGAAGAGAGGTTGATGAATTATGGCGCACCACTGGGACCTCATGAAGCAGAAACATATCTGGGGACAAAATACCAGTTCCTACAAGGTGCTGAATGTTGCCCACTTATAGAATAGACCAACATAAACAAAGGGAGCAGAAAACATTTCTTAGGCTGTACTGAAATCACTTCATCCTGGTCTAAAGTTCCTTCAGAGGTGTCATAGTAACAGCTCAAGAGCTAAACAGGATGTTTTGGTCCCATGGGACAGAGCAAAATGTGCCATAATGGTAGTGATTGCCAGGAATTCCACAAGACTATATCACCAGGAAAGGCCCAGGCATATGCTAAATCTCCTAAGGAGTTAATGAGCAAGGCCCTCTAAGGGGAATAAATCACTATTCCTGGTCCTATAATAAAAATTAAATCCCAGGAGTGACTCAATACAATTCCCTAATTTGGCAAAACATGGCCAAGACATTACTGTATTCACTGGACTTATGGCCTGTCTGAAAACTCAGAGAAGTCACTTGGGATGGATTTTATCTCACCTAAACTCAGGTGTCTATGTTGCAGATTTCTTAATTGAAAAAAAAATTCCTCAGACTTCCTTTTACTGTAAATACATAGAAAGTGAAACATTTAGGAAAAAATCAGATATAGTTTAGACACCCAGGTTACAATGTAATTAATTCACCCACAGTCCACTAGCTAGATCTCCACTGACCACAAGGCAATCTCCTTTCAGTAACAAGAACCTCAGCCTATTAAATTTTATTTTTCTCTTTGTTTTTCTAAACCATTACACCTAGTGCTGAACTCTAAATACTCAAAAATATACTACTTATAGTACTTAAGTCCATTGATCATGGCAGGAAGGTAATACTCTATTCCTTTAACCAGACTGAAATTTTGGTGTACAATGTATTTTTTCTATATGAGTCTTTAAGTAAAAGTGTTTCAATGATGTTTGCAGTATCAGCAAATTGGTTTAAGGTGCAATTAAGACTTACCACAAAAAGTAGTAACTGCATGATAATAGAGGGAGGTGTGCAAATGAAAACTTTCTTTTGAATTGGCTAATTTGTGTTAATATGCCTGTAGTTGCCAAGAGCTCCTTATTGTAATCTAACATTCAGCTTTCTTCTTAAGAAGCTATTTGGCTTGCCAAAAATGTAAATAAATAAATAAATAAAAAAGCAAATTATGAAAGTGGAGGGTTGATAGCACATGCAAAGAGGAATATCACAAGCAAGAGCTCACCCAGGGCTTCCTAGAAAACCCATCAGGAGGACTGTAAGTTGGTATGACACCATTGCTTTTCCGCTCACCAACTATGAAAGGAAGAGCAAGGACCCAGGTTGTTGTCACCCTCAACATGTTACTTGTTAAAAGAGGGCCATTGTATTACTGTGTACAATCTCTGTCTGCTCACATACAATTAATCCCATGCACCCAAGAGGAGTAAGAATTTCTGTAACTAGGATTTCCAGTGAAATAAGACTCAGAAGGTTGGTGGAAAAGATGGAAATCTGTAGTGAGAAATGCAGACCTAATTTTTTTCCTTCTGAGGAGACAAGAAATGGAGGGAGGTTCCTTGCACTTGATGGGACTTGGAGCAACCTCGTCTAGTGGAAGGTGTCCCTGCCCATGGCAGACAGACTGGAACTAGATGGTCTTTAATGTCACTTCCAGCCTAACCCATTCTATGATTCTATCATAGAAAGTTGATCAAATTATTCAAAACTCTTCATGCATCCATTTTGCCTCATATAGCAGAATCCATTTGCTTAGCTTGTGAGTATGCTACAATGACAGCTCTTCAGAGTGTGAGGTTTATTGTCAAGGGCCAACAAATGCCCAAAGGAAAAGGTCTTATGTAGTTGAAGTCTCTTTACTCTTTTTTGGCTGGTGTCTCTTAGCCTTCATGCCCCTGTTCCCTACATTAACCCATAGGGAGCAGAGACAGCATCATCATCCATAGGTCCTGGGGTGACTTGAATTGCTGATGTCCTCCAGCAAACAGCTGTTCAATAGGTTCTTGACTTCAGCTTTGCAATTTTATCCCAAAAATAAAAGGCGAGCAAGAATGAATTAAACTGCTTTTCCCAGCCAGCCCTCAGGCACTTGTTACCAGAGTTCAACTCTCCCCTGAGCAGCTCACTGCAACTCCAGCATAAACTCTTCTGATCTTTCAGCTAGACTTCTTTTTTCTTTTCCTTTTTATTTTATTTTATTTATTTTTTTTTGCAAAAAGTATCCTGTTCCAAATTAAACACTTGGAAACTTGCCAGTAGTATTACAAGCCTGCCTAAAATGCTGAGGAAAGGAGAAGAAAACTGGGTTTTAGGAAAAAAAAGAAAATAAGATAGAAAAGAAAAATAAGTTCTGGTAAGAAAGTCTTTCCAGCATAAGGACTGTACACAAAACAATTTATGAGAACTCTAAACTATTGAGAAAAACGCCTGAAAGCTTAATTTGCTTAATGCAGCCCAAGTTAATAACTTACAGGGAACCTAAGAAGTTCACTAATGTGTCTACTCTTTATGGATAAACATATCAACTAATTTCTGCACTCTGCAGAATCTACTGAAAGTGTGATTTACATGTGTTGCATCAATTTTTCAGTTTGTGGAAACATTATTTGTCAGCACAGCCTTGATGCAAATTCAGTGGGGTCCAACTGGATTGTTTCTCATACATCTCCATAGCCCCGTGCCTGGATCCCTCTAGCACTTTGTATAAATTATTTGAAGATGTGCTGAAATAAATAACTGCCAGTCAGTCCTCTTTGCAGAAAGGATAAGTACTGTATGGTAAAAAAATTCAGTCACTCCCATTCTTTATATCTCTGTTCTTCTCATTTCTTCATATTTTAGGGTAGGGACTCAGTGGAAGAGAGTTTATGATACAACTCTTGAAAACCCTCTAGCACACAATAATTGGGACACTAAGAGATAGAACCTCTTCAGTCTGCCCCTTGCTTTGACTTCATTTGGGCAATACTCAGGAAAATCTAACCTGTGGGAGAACCATCCCTTTCTGTCCACTTCAAACATATGCAAACTCAAATGTTCTAAAAAGATTAAGTGTACAGTATCCCTGTATTGGCTTGGGCCATTGATTCCAAAGCTGTGTTGTGACTCTACTCAGCCTGTGAGACTGAAAGTGGAATCACACTTCAGAAACAAACTTGCAGTGGGAAAGTGTTGGATCCTAGTGAACATCATGGTATTCTTCTGCATAGGAGTGACAGCAGTCTATTATAATTTAGGGCAGGAAGAGTCTAAACTAGTTTGGCAGAAATGATGACTAATTCTGGGTCTCCTATGGCTGGAGTGTGCATTGTAAGTCTTAGTAAAGTAGTAAAGTGAGGGCCTGAGGTTCTCTGCTGTTTCTGTGAAAGATACTGGATTACCTATTTGCTTCCATTGCAGTGCTCTCATGAAATGTGAAGTTCTTCAAACAAAACAAAATGAAAAACAAAAGAAAAGAAAAAGAAAAGAAAAAAAAAGAAAAAAGAAAGAAAAAAACAGCGATGGCATAAAAATGCTTGGATTTTTCATTTCTGGGACCAAAAAAAAAAAATAGAACAACTTAAACAATTGCAGTCTGCTATTTTCCAATAGGATTTAGCATTGCATCCTTTAGATCATTTGGAAAAGGCCCCCAGAAACCTCACCAATGACACCAGCTTTCAACCACTCTCAGCTTAGGCTGCAAGTTAAATACCTTGCACTGGGAATCTGCTCGCCTCCAGAGTAAGTACTTTTCAATTCATTCTTCCTCCTTCCTCTGGCTGTAGGGGAAAGTATTTCATTTGGATCCCTACCAAGACAGGCGTTGGTAGTTTCTCCTATCCTGACTGTCACCGGGAAGGAACAGTTGATTGTTTCATAAGGTGCGTCACAGAAACCACTTCTGGCTGGTGAGCGACATGCCTCTGGCCACCGCTGAGTGAGGTGAAGATGTGGTTCCAGTGACGGTACTTGGTGTTTGCTACAGGAATGTTGTGTGGGTCACAAAAGCCTTACTCAAGTGGAAAGGTTGGATACCTGCTCACAAACATATGTACACTCACAAAATTGGGTCACTCCCTGGCTTTCACCAGGCATTCAAATGTTCCAGCCCCCTGTGTGAAAATCCATTTTCATCAGTAGTAGTCCTAGTTATGCTGCAGTTTCAAAGTCTGCTATTCCTGTTGGTTTGTGATATGGTATCCAGGTACTTGGAAGTACTAGATGCTATTTCTCCTGCTATCTTACAAGAGCATTTCTTTTAAAGTGTTACGTCATGTATGGAAATCAAGATTTTAGCATAAGTCACAAAACAGCCCATCAAATTATACATATTTGAAGCTGAGAGAAGAAATAAAGTTCTACTAAATTAAGTACTTTTCACAAGAAAAGTTGTTTTCTGAAGAAGAAAAGTAACATTAGGGAAAAAAATGAAAACCAGAAATTATTTTCATTTTGCATTATTTTTAAAAATTGTTCATTTTAAACCCTCATTAAAACATTAAGTAAAACTGCATTTTATAGGGAGGTACTGAGTTGAAGAAAAACATATACTTCATTGGAATTTAAAGTTTTCTTTATGTAAACTTTGGAAATGCCAAATACAGTGCTCCTTTAACTTTCAAGAAATGCAAATCTTACATTCTAAACACATGTTTTGATGGGAATTCTCTTATTTGTTTGTTTTTTAAGCAGAGGATGTCTTTCACTCGATATGAACTCTATAAACACTGCTTTACTGCATTTAAATGAGTTACTTACTCCAGTTATACTGTGTTGGTTTGGTAAGTTCAGCCTTTCCACAAAGATTACATTTGAAAAAATGTAATGCTTTTGAGACACTTCATTTCATGTACAGCCTTTTGTGAGGTAATCACAAAGAGTGTTGACTCTGTGTTGATGTAGCCTGGATCTAGTGCAATTAAATTCCTACATCCTCCAGACTGTCATTCCCTGAACTGCACCAGGGGATGGAGATGAAGAGCGAGACCCGGAGGGTCCAGAGAGGATTCCTGTGTCCATCTAATCCCAGAGTTACAGACAGGTTGTTCTCCACGTTTAACCAAGAAAGGTTCAGATATAAGCAATGGGAAGCTGATTCAAGGGATCTGTTGCCACCACAGAGGCTAAAGTGGAAGTTCTGCCTGTTTGTTAGCTTTGTTTCAATTTTATTGCTTTGTAAAGTGTGTGCTCTAAGACTAAACTCCTGAACTCCAAAATATTTTATGGCCTGAGCCACTGGGGTCTTCCCCTCACAATTACATTTGTTCAACTTTGCCAGAGCATGTATGTTTTTTTTTTCTAATTTTAGATTTGCAGAGACCCTGTTTTATAGACAGGTTAAAAAAAATAATAAAATAGAGGGAGAAAGAAATAGGACATCATGAGCTGTGCCTCCTCTTTTGGATGTTAGGATAACATCCATAGAGCTATAGAGAGGTTGGAAGACCATAGTACTAGACACAGCATGAATAGTCAGAAAAGAATGGCTTTAAACATTAAGCACAGAAGAATACATACGGGAGAAAAGCACTGAAAATGTCCCATTCACAGGAGAAGCGTCAGCCAAAGCTTACATTCTGAGATACGGATGTCATATTAAGCAGATATAAAACTTTAGAAAACCTGCTTTCTTTACTTTCACTGCTATGAAAATCATCCTGGGTTGTAAGAAATGATGTATGAGCTTTTTAAAAATACTGGAAATGCCATTAAGAGAAAGCATTTTACATTTCAAGAGTTGGAAAAGGGTCATTTAGGAGAAACCCTGGCACTGAACATCTGGGTGTTTTGGAACTCAGTGAATTGAAAAGAATCATACAATGTGCTTCAGTGTCCCAAAATATGGGGGTTTTTTCAGTAATAAGACAGTTTAAAACAGGTAAAACACCTGCTATAGTTCTCAGCACTTTCTGCTTTCTCTTAAATTGCTCAAGATTGAATTTTAAAATGGGAAGACACACAGACCACGTATCCATAGAAGCTTCACTTGTTTGAGAAAATGAAGTTCTACAATGTAAAAATGATTAATCACTCCGAATTCAACAGAACATATATTTTTACTTTTTGAGTCATCAAGATTATTAACTGATTTTTTTTTCCCCAGGGCTTTTTTGAACTGCCAATGAATTGTCAAAATGATGAAAATCAGATAGCTGCCTTCCCCTGTCCCTGCTTTAACTGTACAGGTTAGGGGTCCAGCACAGTTCTCCTGTGTCCACACCAGTGCCTTAACAGTAAAATCAGGCTTCCACACAATGAAATACTGAAACATTCACCACCTTTAGGCTCATTCAGAGGACACTGGAGTCAATGGGAATAGCTCCTGTCGATTTAACAGGGCCCCTGGCTGACATGAGTTGAGATACTTATACCAAGCATTGTAAACACTCTTACCCACAATGAATCTCAGGTGGCTGAGCAGATTTCCAGCTGACCAATGAAAGGATTTGGTTTCTCTATGTAATAGAACCACATGGAAGCCACTTATTTTTAACAAGGGGGCTCTTAAGAGCAAGCTGCATTATCCTCAGCTGAAATAGCTCAAGTCCTGCCATCACAAAAGTCCCCATCAGGATGGGAAAAATCACATGAATGGGTATGTCTCTGTGGGTTTTTGTCAGCTAATGAAGTTCAATCCTGGAAAAAAAAGAAGCTGAACTGAAAAAAAAAAAACCAAAAAAAAAAAACCCCAAAACCAATCAGGTTCCTTATGGCTTTTCTTGCAACCCTAGCTGCCTGTCAGGCTATAACAGAGTTTCCATCAACATTTACTGGAAATAAATGTCTACAGGTAACCCCCACATTAAGGACCTCAACAGCAAGAAAAATCATTGCTGTCCAGCTTGATTGAAATAAATCTGTTTGAAAAGTGAAGTGATGGGTCATAAAAAGAAATGGGAGAAGGTGGTAATTCTGAAGAAGACCTTCCTTTGCATGAACTGACAAGTGTGCAGGTCTGGAAAGGCGAAGTTGGAAATTTGGGTGAATCTGGTACACTCGGCTGCTTCCCTCTGCTCCCATTACACACACTAATGTTAGGGTCCATGGAGAGTTCCTAGTCATGTTGTCTTATGGTACAAACACTGTCACACAACCGAAATGCAGTGTATTTTTTATGGTACTTTTCCATGTTTTTCATAGAGCCCCAAAACACTTCTCACTGGACTGACTCAAGTCCAAGAGAGGGAGTTTTGTTGCTTTAGCACCTAACATTGACTGAAATAATGCGCATTACATCTTGGCCAGAATTCCTGTAATACACTTAATCGCCTGTGCAAGACAAATATTTTCCCTTCCTGTATCCTTGTACCATTTTCTTTTGTTATGGTGATTTTACTACAGGAATAAACTTCTCCTCAATACCATACCATAACCAGTCACTTTTCCTTACAAAGTGCTCCCATCCCCATAGCCTACAGTCAAATTGAAAAAAGGTATTCAGTTCTCCTTTTAGGTTTTCCAGTGAATTCAACTAGGAAAATAACTGAACTGTCACCCTATTTCAGGATAAGATGAACAGAAGAAATTTATCTCGAAAAAAAAAAAGAGGGGTGGTGTCTGCCTGTTTTCACTAGTACTAAGAAACAGCTGTCCTTAATTGCCCTAAATGTAAAACAAAATTATTTCAGTATTCTAAAAATGAGATGGCCATGTTGTGACATCCATTTGTTGTAGTGAGGCATTTATGCATGATACTAGAGGCAACATGAACCAATGCAAATTAATGTAAAAAGATTAAAGAGATAAAGACATTTCAAGATGACACAATATTTTTCTAAAACATGTTGAACTTTTTGCCTCATCAGATTTTTTTTCCAAATGTTTGCTTTTATCCCCTGATTAAGGATGAAGAAAAACATTTTTGAGAAGACAGCATTTTCCATGAAAAGGATCATGTGGATTTCAATGAATCTCCTAAATTCCCAAGCATGCTTAGAAGGTCATTTCTAAGCAGTCACTTTGGATATATGTCTCTCACCTATGATATTTCTTTCCTCTGTGCCTTGTGCAGCAGTATCATAGGAGCACTTGTCAGTTACCCCCTATTTTGGTTCCTCCTTCTACCACACACAAGTTTCAAGTTTTATTATTGCAATAAAAATGCTTTATGTTGGCTTTTCCCAAGGACATTAAGAGCTTACTTGCTGCAGAAAAATAGTCCTTTTCTCAAATGTACACTCCACATTATTTGCTGCAAATTGTTGGTGGTCCTTTTCCTGACTCAGAACGCTCAGAAAACCAGAGTCAACAGGACATTTTATAGATTTGTTTAGGGGCTAAGGAGAAGAGAGACCTGCTACGATTTGTGTGGCCAACTGAGACCTGAAGTACAACTGAACTCCTCTACGTGGGGAAGGGACTCTACAGAGACCACACAAAGGATTCCCAACACTTTAGCCAAAGAGCAGTTCTCTCTTGGGTTGTCACCAGTGGAAAGGTGTGTATCTGACCAGTCCAGAGAGGAAGCAAGGTTCCTGGGAACACAAGCTGTGAGCATTTCTGGAGCAAATAGGGAGGGTTGTGCTTGGTAAGCAATCCGTTTTCTTCTGGTCATATACAGTTGCAGTGGACTCGTATTTTAGCATGCAGTGTGTTAGCTCCTGCCACAAAAAAAACCCACACAACTACTCTGGGCAACTTGTTCCAATGTCTCACCACCCTCATTGTGAAAAATGTCTTCCTTTTGTTCTCTATCATTCTAGTCTCTCTCTGACCTTCTTCAGATTCTTTGTTGAAGAGAGTAAAAGAGTCTGGAGGCTCTTTTGGTGGTCCAAAAATGTAACTGGAAGCAACTAGAAGTTGAGAACGATGAACCAGTAGACAAAGATCCTGGTGGGACCTTTGGGAAAGCTGTAGGTTCAGTGTTTATAGGGAAAGATCCACAAAAAGAGTCTGCCTCAATGCTGATAGTTGAGGTAGCCATCTAATTGATATGCAATAACTATATTCTTCTCTAGACTGTATTCTCACAACTCATTCAGTTTGACATACAAAAGCATAGAGGAACTCACAGAGAAGTAGCTAGCTCTCCCCCCACTATTCTTATCCTTCCTAGAAGAGCATGAGCCTCTAATCAGACATTTAGCTGCTGGCCAGACTGAGATGCTCAGCTACCTTCTGTGCTTATAATGCAAATTGGATACTTTGGACTGGGATTTGGACTGGGATCCAAGAGATGGTATTAGGGGATAACTTAAATTCCCCCATTTCTCAAAAAAAAAAAACACAACAAAACGAACCAAAACCAACCCAAAAATAAAATTAGAAAGCAGCAACAGTGAGCACAACTGATAGACCTTGTCCAGTTCCTTCTTTTGTCCCTGTCTTTTCTCCAGTAGCGCAGGTTTAGGGTGATGTGCTTCAAGGCTGGAAGGTTTCATATCATCCCCTTCCCACAGACTGCACAAAAAATTAACTTCAAGTCTTTCACCAAAACCAAGAGAAGGGGAAGTGATGGGAGGCAGAGGGCAGATTTCTCACTTTCTGGCAAGTGCTGTGTGCCTTGGGTTATGAGTGTTGTGATGGACCCCCAGGTTAGTCAGAGCCTGGAGACAGATCAGACCATGCCTTTTTTTGAATACAGAGTGTCAAAAGATGAGATCCAATCTCAACAGCTAGGTTTCTAATATGTGTCATCAATGTAACTCATTAAAGAGTGAAATTCATTTTGGCGTGAGATATTAAATGAAAAGATTTGCAAACGAGTCTTCCCCACTGTGCCTTTCAGAGATTTGTGGGAGGTCTTTTCGCCTCTATCTTGCTTTCCCACCACCTCCTGTCACTTCCTGCATGAACTCCATCCCCACTGAATCCCAAAAGAAAGTCTTTTTTTCTGTCACTTCTGAGGCTTCATTGTGGCTTTGCTCCCTGACAGAGGCAAGCCTCCAAGCTCCCCTCAGGAAATTTCCCAGCCTATCCTCATGCCCTGGGCTCTTAGCCAGATGTCTTTCTTCCTCTCTGTTTGTTCCCTGTTCTCCAGAAGCTTTTCCCAACTGAGCCAGCTCAGGTACTCTCAAGAAAGAAATAATTTCTTCCTCCTTCCATAAGGCCCTGCCTGATTCAGAGAGCAGTCAGGAAAAGGCCAATTTCTTCTTTCTGACCATCTACACTCTTCTCATGAAATGTGCTTTAAACCATGTATCAAACTATGCCATCATCTGACACAGAAATGCAACTAACCTGTTCCCCCCTCCCTCAGAGATGCCCTTCTTACTTTCTCCTTCTTTCCTCTTAGACAGTCAGCTGGCATGCCCCTGGCTGGTATGAAGACTATTTCATAGAATCATAGAACCACAGAATGATAGAATGGTTTGGATTGGAAGGTATGATCATCTAGTCCAACCGCCTTTCTTATGTCCAGTCTAAACCTACACTCAGTTTAAAAACATTGCCCCTTGTCCTTTCTCTACACACCTTGAAAAAAAGTCTTTTTCCAATTTACTTATAAGCCCTCTTTATATGTTGAAAGGTAGCAATAAGGTCTCCCTGGAGGCTTCTCTTCTCCAGGCTGAACAACCCCAACTCCTAACAGTTTCATCCAGAGGAATGTGGTAAGGACAAATGAAGTGTTCTTTTGGCAAAATGAATGTGGCCAGAGGGGTACTATGGATAGAAAAGAGGAAGCAAGTAATGGAAACTGACAGGTTAACTATCAAGGGGAAGTCTAACCTCTCTTAGTCTCACTCCAAGTGGAAATCTGGCTGTCAGAAGGATTTCACATGCCTTTGGAGTAAGCACTGGCAATTAAACAGTAAGTAATAATCCCGAAGTGGTATCTATGACATACACAGGGCATGATTCAAAGCTGTTTATGTCTGTTGGCTTGATTGTGCCACACTTGATGCCAAATCTTTGCCACTGACTCAGGCACTTTCATGGGACTTGAACTATTTTTTCTGCTAAATGTTTTCTACTTGACATGGCACATTTGAGTTGCTTCTAGGGCGTCTTTCAAACATTCCTGCTGTCTACATCCAGTTGCTAATGAAAACTACCTCTGTTGAGTTTTCTCCCTTTATGACCATCTTGACACATCCCAAATGCCCACTGTGGTACATTGATATTCTATGGTGAGAAGCCCTGACATCCTGGAGACAGCTCTCTTCTGTTCTGAGTACCTTTCTTCTTGCACATCTTTCACCGAGTACCTAGAAGTACTAAAATCTGATGTGCATGTGGCACGCAGTGTTGAGGAGCAGCAAGGGCTCTTGTATATGTGTGAGATACAGGCCTGACTGTAGAGGAGACACAGGAGATAGCAGAGTATCACTTTACCTGCCCAGCATTTTGCATTCTGATTTCTTTACATCAACTGAAATCCTGCTTTGAAGTAAATTAGTGCTGCCACTCCTTTCAGGATCCTGGGTACTTATTCTAGCAATGTACCTGCTGCTCACATTGCATCTTGTGTAGATCTGCCATGGGGAAGATCATCTATTTGAAAATTACTTTTTTCTTTCTTGACAGAGTTAGCTTTCACTTAGATTAGTTCTCTGCTCTGGATCACTGTCCATGCAATGATCTCAAACTTTAATAAAGGAAGTAGCTGGACTGGGAAGGAAGAGGTATGAGGGAGGAGGCAACACTGTCTGTAAGTAGTGTGGCAATGCCATCCTAAATTGAATGAATAAAATGAAGCATTTACAAGGATCATCCACCACTGCTTTACTTCCCTTTTGTGCCACAGACATACTAGGGAAGTCAACAGAGCCAAGTCTACATAATGATGGGCAAATGCATTCAAGGTTACAAGCTCAGAAGATGCAAAATATAGTTGATGGGGATTCTTTTTGTGTATGGACAGAAAATGTTGGGTTACTCTTCATAGAAAGTAGATGTTCAAGTAATTATTCATGGAACTACTTGCTGACAAAAACCAGGTGGAAATGCTTTTTTGAATTAAAGACTCATAGAATCAGAGAATTGTTAGGGTTGGAAAGAACCTTAAGATCACCTAGTTCCAACCTCCCTGCCATGGGCAGGGACACCTCACACTAAATCTGATGATCAGGTAAACCTGTATCACAAGGACTTGGGAAAGATGGGGTAAGATCTGCTGTCCAAAGATAAGTCAAACTCATCAGTAGGCTATAAACTTTTGCATAATTAACTGGGCTTGGAAGTATATAGATAAAACTAAACCTTCCTGGCTAGCAGTGAACTTACTCGTTGCTGTGGTATTGATGGGTCCTCCTGTTACTTTTTGCTCCCCTGATGATTTTCCCAGAGTTGGTCACTGGGTTCACTCAACTAAAAGCCTCTCCCCCTCCACAGCTTGGGTATTTTTTCTTTGCATGGCTACATGACTGTTCATTGCCAATGACTCAGTGCTGGCAGGAGGGGAAGGGACATCCTGAAAAACAGATTGCTCGTATACAGAGTTATACATGTTGCCCACAGAAACCTTTGCTGTTTGGCATCATGGCCAGGGACAGGAGTCCAGAAAGGAAAGAGGAAAGCAAATGGCAGCTATTAGCAGACATGTTCCTGGAGCTGGCCTTGGTGAAGGCATCTGTCCTCCCACTGTCAAAAAGGGTATGTGTGTGGGATAAGCAAACGATGACATGGTGAAGAGTGAGGTCAGAGGGAAAGGAAAAATGAGGAGTGTTGATTGTATTATAGAAAAAAAAACAAGAAGGATTATTGCTATTATGTCTGTATGTGGGTCTAGGAAGTTCCAGGGATATGTGTTGCATTTAGAGATGATTGTGGTAGAAGGTACGTGTTGAGCTTATTCCTCACCATCTCAGGCAACTAATACAACACACAAACACAGCAGCTGTGATTGGAAAAGGTTGTACAGAAGAAAAAGATCAGCTGAACATCCCCTGAACAAGCACCTAAGTTCTTTTTAACCATATATTCAGCTCTTCTTTAGTATTCACAAATTCTGTGGAAATCTTTTATTTTATGTATGTTGATATCATTTCCCCCTCTCAACCACAAAGTTGAAGCTTTCTGTAAAATTTCTGCAGAACTTAAACTATCTGCAAGGATCAGTTTTCCTCCTGGGGACTTCCTAATACAGAACTTCATTTTGAATGTATAGAAGTTACCTTTTATCACACTTCTGGAAAGCAAGCTGGAGACATATAGATAGAAGGCTAGTACTGGGCAGCTTACTCTGCCACTGTTAAAGTGACTCATTTTATTTCGTCCCATGCCAACAGGTCTTCTTTCATTGGCTGTTGACTGGCATGCAGCTGCCTTCAGAGTATTGCTTCACAAGAATATCTGGATCCTACATAAAGGTATCATCATGCAGTAGCTACCCTGGTGTCAGAGGAGCTATTCCTGACCCAAGTGACCTCTGAAACTGGGCTCACACACTGACAAATACCCAAGAGCCTTCTTGCTTTCAGAAAAAGGCCTCGGATTCCTGCACTTGGTTTATCTTGATTCAGCTCTCTGTCTTGGCACTGACTACTGGGTGAGGTTGCCTTGAGCAAATCATTCAGCTATCTCCCTGCAGCTATACTGCAAGGATAATCCCCATGCTTACACAGCATAACATGAAACTTAATTAATTAATGCTTGGAAAGCATTTTGACATCCTCACACTACACAAGCATGAAGTGTTATAGATTACTATGATTAACCTGGTCCCTAGCTTTCAGAGTGTTCAAACAAATCTATTTTAGGGAAATATTTTAAGAAATATTTGATCACTTGTTTCATTAGGTTTACACTGGGTGCTCAATAAAGGCAAAATAAATATTTTGGCCATTATTAAGTTGTGAAGGTTTTTAGCTGTTGGGTCTTTTTGATTGGTTTTGGTTTTCTTTTTTGTGGGATTTTTTACAGTGCTGGCCTGCCAGACAATAACACAAATTCCACTGAAGCAATATCAAAAAGTTCAGCTACAGTTGAGCAAAGACAATGTCTTGAAAGGATCTTGAACTGAAGTTGTATCCCCTCTTTTTCGCTTCAAGGTTACAGTGCTAAATCCTCACCTATTGGACGGTGAAATGTGAATTTATGGTGCATGACAGTGGTATTATTATTATATTTGCTTAGCTGAAGGGGACTTGACATGGAAAAACACAAGTCAAAATACCTTGCTAGCTATTGAGTTTCTTTTGCAAATGTGGTGCGGGAGAAAAACCAACACATAAAACAAGTATTTCAGACAAAGCCATATGCAGTTTGTGTGACTTTTTGATTCACTTTCACACTTGCTGCTTCCAGATTAAAAGACAGGAGGTTAAATGGATGTTTTGAACTGGAACCTCAGGCAACACTAATCTTAGCAAGTGTTGCTCTGCTCATAAGTAGTTACTTAGGTCTGTGGTCTACCTATTGTTCATGAGACAGGTTTAAAATCAGTCCTTTAGGAACTTCTACCTTGTTCATTTCAGCTGAGTCTACATACAAACTTAAAACTTCTCTGTATCCAGGCAGGTTACTGCAAGGACGGTCCTAAAAATGGAAGGAAAAAACAACCCATCACACTCATATTTCAGTTGATAAAACCAAGACAGATTGTGACTTGAAATCTATGTCTCTGGGGGAGAAATAAAGGGAAGCAGGGGCTTATGGTGTCAAGAGTCCTACTCAAGATGAAGAAACCCTTCACAAGATTGGTGTGAATAGAGGTGAATGTTCACTTAGTGTTGAAAAATATCTTTTTCTGTTTTGTTTTTTTTTTTCCCTAGGATCTTGTCTTGCCTTTGCTTTCTGAAATGCAAGTTTTCAGCAGAAATACCTATTATTTCCATGCTGTACACACAACACGTACAGATCTTAGCCTTGGAATTAACCAGCAGTTCACTAGTCAATGTAGAAAAACTAGTATGCAGGGCGTTGAGAACTACAGCTAGCATAGACAAGCATCAAATTACTAAGAAATCCCCATACTCTTCAAAATAAGAGGAAGCAAGGAGGGAACTGAATATCAGGAAGATTTTTCTGAATTGCACCATCTCCTGAGACTTCTCATGGAGTGGTACCTTCTGTCCTTATCCTCTCTCCCTCAGGGATAATCTAGCCTGAGGAAGGAAGTTCATAGAGGAAGAAGGAAACCAAAAAAAAAAAAAAAAAAACAACATCTAATTTGCTTCTCTGGTATGGATAACTTAAAAATAAAGCACTCCAGCTGTGAGAGAGTGGAATCAGTAGGGAGACTGGACTTGAATTTCCTTGGAAAAAGTTTACAGCTGTTGCTGCTAAGTAGGTTTCAAGAATTTCAGATTATTACCCTGGAAGTTTAGGAGACCAAACTGAATGGCTCAGCTGAAATTAAAAGAACTGCAAAGATGAGAAAGAACCAACCTCTATGACTTGTGCTAAAAAAACAGGTCTTATATGGGAAAATGGCATAGTTATGACCCTACCACAAAGTGAATCCATCACTGAGTCTTCTTATCTATGAGCTTTCCTCCTGACACTGCCTGCCCCTAGCCCACCTGAAACTCAGATTCAAAGATTACACTGATACTGATGAATGAAATAGGCAAGACACAGGTTTCTAACCCCAAAAGTAAGTGAAATAGCGTATCTCATGTCCACAAGTCTAAACATCATTCCACCCAAAACCGTTATGACCTAATCTAAATTAGCTATGGTAAAGGTAAACTACCTACCTATTCCCTCCACATCACCAAAAAACAAAACAAACAAACAAACAAAAATCCAAACCAAACCAAACAAAAAAAAAAAGGAAAACTAGCAAAGCCCTATAGCTCTAAGTACTGTATTCTTCCTCCTACCCAAGCAACAAGAGCTAGGATCTAACTCCTACATTACTGTTATTTAAAGCCTGTTATATAACTCCAACACATCAAAATACACAGCCTGATCAAAATCCACAACCTGTAAGCTCATCTCCCTATGCAGCCCACAGTCTTGCCTTCAATACAGAGGATCATCCATTTCATGCTGAACTGAAATCCTTCCTTGTCCTTTCCTGGTGCTTCATTTACTTTTTACAAGGCCACTTTGGGAATATCAAATGTAGCATTACTGCTAAAGCACACTGCCACATTCTTGGGCATGGAGGGATGGGGTGCGACAGTTTAATGAGCTACCATCCTTCAGCTGTGTTTAAGCTGTCACTTACGGGTTTTGTACATCTAAATGCAGAGCTTAATCTATGAGAAGTGTTTCCTCAGTCATAACACCATCATCACAAACTACTCATCTTTACTAACACCAGTAAGTCTTTGGTAATGAACTCCTTGTTCTAATAGACATGGATCAAAATTATCCAAAATAACATTTTAGAGAATGGATAAGACTTTAAGGAAATCATATGAGAGATGTATTGTAGCAGCAAATTTTCATAAAGAAGCTATTTTCTCAGAATCTGACCTGCTTCAGTTTTCACGTCTTAAGCAGAGCATTTAGGGATGAAGGAAATCCTTTAATCACCTCTTCAAAGTCTACAAATTTGGGATTGCTTTTTCTGTCATTCTCTGATCTAAAAAATCTAGAATAATGACATATTTTATAACCAAAAGTGTAGATGAGAAAAGCCAAAGATAAAATGCTTATTCTTTTTTTTCCCCTAACTACATGGATAAAATCTGTTTCAATTGTATCCATTTTGACAATAATTACCTCTAATTTTGATAATATATTTTGATAATTGATTTCAATTCAAAACTCCAGGTTTTTATCAATGGAAATTAAAGTGTTTAAGAAACAAACTTTTTCCAAAGAGAGAAAAAAATAATCAAAACACCTTGAACTTCACTTTTACCAATACCTAAGTCTTAATTCGAAATGAGTGAAAGCTGAAGATTATTTCGTAATTGTACAACATTTTGTTTTGCCTCTAAATATGTAAATCTAGACATCTGCATGCATTGTATGTGTTTAAACCGCAGCCATAGTCATTAGAGATCCAGGGTCAGATCATCTGTATCTGCCTGGGGGTCCAGTAGTGGTCTAAAAACCAGACGAGCATGGTCCTCATCTTTGCCCTGCACACTCCTACAATCTTTATAAGAAGCTTGTGCTCACTCTAGTCAGTTCTTGTCAGGCCACACCTGGAATACTGCATTCAGGCCACAAAAAAACATGTGGACAGGCTGGAGAGGGCCCAGTGAAGGGCCACAAAGATGGTCAATGAACTGGGAAGTCGTGTGAGAAAAGGCTGAGAGAATTTGGTTTGTTCAGCCTTGAGAAAAGAAGGCTCAGGGGAAACCTTATCACCATGTTCCAGTATTTAAAGGGTGGTTAAAAAGAAGAAGGAGAGTCCCTTTTTAAAAGGAGTCACATGGAAAAGATGAGGGGTGATGGGTACAAGTTACTCCTGTGGAGATTCTAGTTGGACGTAAGAGGAAAATTTTTCAAAAAGAGAGCAGTCAGCCACTGGAGTAATCTCCCCAGGGAAGCCGTGAATTCACAAAAGTTGGGTGCTATTAAAATTTAGCTAAACAGAGTGCTGGGACACCTAATCTGGATCATGCTTTGCCTAGAAGGTTGGACCAGATGATTCTAGACGTCCCTTCCAACCTGATACTCTGATTCTGTGATTCAAATTAACCTTTATCTAGTCATAGACATGTATTGTACCAGGACTTACTTATATGTGAGTTTTCAGAAATATGTCTAAAGTTGATCACGTGTATCAGGGTGACCTACCTGCATTTTAAAATATTGTTCCATAAAGGTTCCCTGACTATTTATCTTAGAGTCTGATTAATCCATTTCTATTCCCCCTCTATTTTTCATTTTGTAAGAAACAGACTTTACATTGTCTCTTTTTCTCTCAATGTAATCATATCCTTCAAAAGTCATTTGCTCCTTAAAAGAAAAGGATGCTTTTATGGCTATGATGAACAGGTGCAGGCTCAGGAAATCAGAGTCCAAATTTTATTTTGACACCAATTTCCTGTCTCACCATGAGCAAATCACAAAGGACTCAGCCTGGTTTCCTAAACATAGGTGTCTTGTGATACTTGAGAAGTCACAGGATGCCCCTGCTGGTCCACTTGTTCGGAAGAGCATGATTCTCCTACATATCCTGTGCATTGTCTCCAGCCCTGTATGTATGCCTTGAATACCCTAGGAAACCTGAAATGTCATTAAACATCTATGCTTACAAATGAATCCAAGCATCCAAAATCTTCTTTGCTTGGCTTAGTATCTGTAAAGTTGCCTTCTATTCAAATCTCTAGTCTTAAACCATAATCTGTCTTAGTAGGTGGAGACTGATCTCCTATGGGACTCCAGATGCTGTACATGTATCAGAAATTCAAATAGTTTTACCAAAAAAGAATACTTTAAAAGTTACATCTGTAAAAGACACTTCTATAAACCAAAATTTGAGACCAAGCCTGAGGTGCACATGCATAATCCACCATATACAGCTGACATTTTCCTCATATTGATATTAAATGCCAATAATAGTGTAAAAACATATAAAATTTCCCATTATTAATATGTTTTATTATGATTTTATTTCAAATAACATTTTTCCTTTTTTCATTCTCAAAGATTAAAGTCTTATATGTATAACTAAAGCATTTATGATGCAATATATTTGTTCCAAATTAAAATAACAATTCAATTCATGACATTGGCCACAATATACCATTTTCTTTTGTATTTTCAGTTTTTGTAGCTGTAGTAATTATCCAACAACCTTGTACGGGTATCTTTCCTGCCCGCAAGAGTTCATAAAAATATAGAATAGCTTTCATGGAAACAAAATACAAACTGCTAAAACCCTTTTTATTTGTAAGAAAGATCCTCCACCTGCCAAAAGAAAAACAATGTTGTAGACGCACAATTTAAATTAAAACACAAAACCAGACACCTTCATCTTAGTTTAACTGGACATTCCCTGAGCAGGGGGTTGAACTAGACGATTGCCACAGGTCACTTCCAACATAAATTATTATGAATTCTGCGATCCTCTGAGGTTTTCCTGTTTGGTTGAGGTTTTTTGTTTGTTTGTTTTCATTAGGGTCATTAGCTACAATAATAACCTTCCAGGAGAACTAAAATATCGGTTTCCTGATGTTTTCATCTCAGGATGATAACTTTTTGTTGAAAAAATTATTTAAGTAAATAACATATTGAACTCATACTTGGAGTGGAAAAGATGATTTATTCTTATTTCCCCAACCTGTGTTATGCATAAGGTCAGACCAGAGAATCCAAGGCCAGTCTTGATTAAAATATATGAATCCTTAAAGTTTTCTGGGAAGTCTAATATTAGAATCACAGATTGATTGGTTACATTTATGACATCTGTTAGCTGTTCCTACATGTGATGTCATGACTTGTAGTTATATTTTGAGCTTGAGCTAGGAACACATGTCCACCTACACAGTGTGCTCAGTTTGAAATATAGTCAGGACTAAATCATAAATGGATGATTAGTGAACATGCAGCAGAATGGTGGTTTTTTTTCAAATCTATTCATGGTAAGATTCAGCTCAAAGCTACGTAAATGGAAGTATCTTCATGTCAGTAGGTATCTAAGCTCTCATTATAAATCAGCAGAGATCAGTCAGTAAATCCACTATGATACAAAGCACTATTCAAATGCCCAAATGTAAGAATGTGATTCACTGATTTAACCATAAGCATTTATTGCCAACTGAGATGACCTAAGATATCTGCAACATCTGCATAGGACTGGCGGATATGAGGTTCTAAAGGAGACTATGTTTTTCTCAAAAGGTATATGGTGGCCAACCAAGATGTTTTACAGCACATGAAATTGGACAAATTAATTACATCAGTTGAAGGATTCAGTACCCTTGCTCACCTATAGACATCTACAAAATAGGCACGTAATTTTACATATTTTTACCCAAAGCCCACAGTCTGGGTATTAGTGGGCCATTTTCATTTCATTTTGGACAACCTATTGAAACAAAATCTTCATCTGTTATGTTCATCTGTCTGAAATGGCATCCAGCAGCCAGGTAAAGTGTAGCACTAGACACCTATAGATGTACAACTAAATCCAGGTGTTCTTGTTAACTTCTTGTTGTCCCCATCAATCTAACAGAAAATCCTTTCAAGCTCAGGCAAGTTTGAGAACCTCTGAAAACCTCACCAGTTTTCCTATATTTGCTTAAAAGTCCTTACAAAATCCCCTCCCCAGGTTAATGAACAGTGTTCTTGTCATGCAGGGGACTGATGCGCCATCTTCACTAATAGATTATAAGGTGGATGTTCTGTACATCTAAACAACTCCCTTTCAATAGCTCCAGGTGGTTTCTGCTCCTTGCTGTGCACAGAGAGCTTAAGGGTGAAGTTTCCTGTGCATGAGAAAATATTTTTTCAGGAGTTCACAAGTATCAACATTACATTACAACTCTTCCAAGGGTGATTGATGTCCATACATCTTCAACTACAAGGTCTATTTTACCTTACTAAAGTAAGTAACTAAAATTGGTCAAAGGGAATTGCTGTCTGGAAGTACCTATTTTTCCACTGGCTACAGTACAAACCTTTGGTGACCAACTCATATTTACATGTCTATTTCTTTGAATGACGACAGTTATATGAGATGAATCCCATCAACAGTGGCTCTCAATCAGAAGTACTGATCCGTGAAGACATTGTATGACTTCAGCTGTAGCTAATAAAAAAGGCCAGATTACAAAAACACCCCACTCAGCTGCCAGCAGAGTTGGCAAAGCCCAGAATGTAGTCACTACTGTTTCACTTATACATTAGGCTGTTTCCTAGGTTAAGGTTGAGGACAAGAGTGGTTCTGCTATCATTAGAAATCAGGAAAATGCTCAAAATTTAAGTGGATAAAAAAAATAATTAAAAAATGTATCATCTTTTCTAAAATAGCACTGCAAATACAGTAATAAGCAAACTCTTCAAAACTCAGATTCCAAAACCACTGGAGAAACCAGTAACTGTGAGAGAAAAATAAAATCCTTTTGAGATTTCTGAATTTTTGCAATCAGATAATGAAACCCTGTAAAGTGAAAACACACAGAGGAAAAAACTGAGACCTCGCATAAAACTTCTGTCATTCGCCTGAAGTGTTATCTTCCAGAGTTCCTATGGAGTTCCTATGAAATCAACACTCACCAAAGCAAACACAAACCTCAGAGCCAGTACGTGAGAGCCAGTACATGGGTGAGTGTCTGGCAGGATCAAGCCCCTGTCCTTGAAATCTGGCAGATTGTGAAGGAGAAATAATTATTAATAACCTGAAACCAAACTCTTCCCATTTGGAATTCGCTGTGGTTCCTTCCCTACCCCACGGCATAACCGAGTCTCTCAAGACTCCATTGAATAAATAAGCAGTTATTTTCCTTATGTCCTTTCCAAACACTGCAGCTCCAAAGATCTCAAACAAGTCAGTTTTAAGGCTAGATCTTCACTTAAATTCTCAAGATGAAGTGGTGCTTTTGACTGAACAAGCATTTTGCTTCTCTCTGAATTAGTCATACAATGCTTTTGGGTAGTCTTTATAACTGTGTGCTTGCTTCATTACCCTTAGCAAAGCTGAAGGGAAAGCTGCCTGTTTAGATACCAAATCCTGTCTCCTTGGTAATAATACTCAACATTAAAAAAAATATATAGACATGGATGAATTCACCTGTTTCCTGGTAATCTACTTCTCCCAGTGAAATAATTTAATTTATAATTTGGGACATTCTTCAGTTAGGAGAACTGTGAATATTTGTTTCAGTCCCCTTGGAGTCAAAGGAACAAGGAGACATCTGCAGATGAATTAATAAGCCAGGGTCTGAGATGCTTAGCCATTTCAAGGGAGGCATACAAAACCATATCTCCAAGAAAAGCTTGTCTTCAGCATTTCTAAAACTGTCTGTATGATGTGACACATCTGAAAGACAGGATGCATGGTTGTACCAAAGGAATCATGGACTCCCAGTGTAAATTTCAGTTTGCATCTGTGACCTATTCTTGGTTTTGTTCCTTGTCCACAGTACCACCAGCCCAAATGAATTCTGTTGAGACTTTCAGAAGTCATCATCACATCTCTTTTTCTCTGTCACAGATTATATCAAAAGGCTACTCCAAGATGCTTCTGAGTACAACAGAGCCATATCTAAATTACAGTTACCTCATCTAGTAGTCTCAGAATGGTTAATTTATCCCAGCTGGTCCCCATCACTTCAGAATTGTTTCATAGCATATAAGAATGATCCTATAAAGGGTAGATGTAGTTTTAAGTTTCTCTACCTTGATATCTGGAAATATCACCCAAGTTCAAATTGTGGAGCCTTCCATAGGAATGAAAAAGCAACAATATCAGAAAACACATGCAGATCTTCCCACATCAACTGCTTCTGTTATCTGTCTTTAACATGCTTTTAGTATGGAGCATCTGAAGAATACAACTTGTGCCGACCTTCTGGTATTACTCATTGTTCTTTCACAATATCAGAGATCAAACACAAACACATCTTAAACCCAATTCCAGCTAGGAATCTAGAACAAGCTGGATCTTAAGAAAAGAATCACATCCATAAATTTCAGCCTATTATGCACATCTTTAAAGACTGGAACTTTTGGTTGCATCCTTGTTTATTATTTTTTATATTTATAGAGACCTATGGAGTAGTTTGGTTTTGTATGATGACCACATTCAGCACATTTACTCAGAGACAGAGATCACATCTGGATATACCGTAGGCAGCTAGAAGACTTTTGCCTGCTGCATCTGCGAGCTATTCCCTGAAGATTTGCATCTCTACCTATCTCATTTCAGTTCCTACGCTCTTTTCTCAGAATTTCTTCAGAAAAAAATGAGAGTTTAGTAGCGCTAGTGGCTAATAAACTTTTAGATCAAAAGGTAAATGCCCAGTAGTTCTTAATCTGAAATTCAGTAAACCATTAAAAAGATGACAAAACTTTAAATTTGTCAGCTTTAAAGCAGGACATCACCAGTAAACAACTTATATTTAAGGTCCTGGCTAATTGCTCTTGTGCTTTTTATTCAAAGAAGCCCAGCTTTTGTTCCACAACTATCTGAAAATGGTGGGAGTCTTCTCCCTGACTTTAATGAGCTTTGGGTATTGCTGTAGAACAAGTTGTAATTGTAGTATTGCCAGCTAAACCCTTTATTTAATGTATCTCATTAAATTTTAGTATTTCTGTCATTTTGGACTTGCATTATTCTCTGGTTCTTTTTAGTGTCATCATAATTGGGATTTTATAACAATAATAAAACTGGGTTCTTCACTGATGTAATTCTGAGCTCAAGTTGCTCTTTTCTTTGTAATTTCCCCAATTCTTTATTTTTTTTCTCCTTACTCTTCTGTGAAAACTGATGATTTTCTGTACTTTCCTCTTTTCTGTTGTTTGCCATCTCTTTACTCCACTCATTTCATAAAATCATAAAATCACAGAATGGTTTGAGTTGCAAGGGGCCTAAAAGGCCCTCTAGCTCTATGACCTGCTACACGTAGGGACACCTTCCACTACACGAGGTTGCTCCAAACCCCATCCAACCTGGTCCTGAACACTTCCAGGGATGGGGCAGCCACAGCTTCTCGGGGCAGCCTGTGCCAGGGCCTCACCAAGTTCACAGGCAAGAACTTCTTCCTAATATTTAATAGAAATCTACCCTTTTTCAGTTTAAAACCACTGTCCCTTGTTCTGTGCCTACATGCTCTTGTCAAATGTCCCTCTCCAGATTTCTTCTTGGCCTATTTTATGTACTGGAAGCTGCTCTTCCAGTACATGAGCCTTCAGTTCTCGAGACTGAATAAAATGATCTATTTGCAGTGACTTGATTTGAAAATGTTAATTATCCTTTCATTGATCATGTGATCATTTTTATTGCAACCTGGGTATATTAAGGATCAAGAAGTGGGTGCATTTATAATTAGGCTTTTTTTTTAGACTGCTACCCTGGTGTGAAGGGGCAATTTTGTACATGTGAATTAGACACCCGGGGTGTTCGCTGTGGTGGTGCTGTGGAAAAGCTGGGTGTTTTGGGAAACAGCCATAGCAAAACCTTTAGAAAAGAAAAATAAATTTTGGAGATTGTGTGGGAGAATAAATTATTACTTGATCAAAAGAATTATCCCTTCCTTGTTTTACCAACACTACGACACTGATTTTGACTAATCCCATATTGTTCCAATTTATGTTGAGCCACCAAATAAGGAAGATTTGACTGCTGGTGCTTGTCTGAAGCTATTTGAACCAGCTATCTGATAATTGTCCTCTCGATTAAAATCATTTTCACCCATCATCATTATGGATGGCATGTAAATCCTCAGCAAACACTTATGGATATGCCTTATCCATAGCTATTTACATCAGCTTTAATGCTGCTCAGAAACATCCTCTATTTTTCGGATGTGCCTGGATTAAACAGCAAAAATAGAGAAACCCAGAAGCGTGCTTGGCAAGGGAAGCAGTAGAGAGCCTGAGCAAGGACAGGAGTATATCTCACAGGAAAGCTAAGTGAGGATTTGTAGATAAGTGGAAAATACCTTGTAAGCACCACCAAAGATGCTCTGGCATCTAATGATGCCTTTAGGTAGACAGAAACAGCACATTACCCATTGCTCTAGAACAAGTGGAGTCATGCAAAGAAAAATACCTGCCTCCATCAAATAGTTTCAGCTGAGGCTTGGCTCAACCTGCACGACTCTTGGAGGTGTTTTTTCTCATTGCTTGGCTCCCATACGGCAAACCCTGGGAATCAATTGCCACTGCTCACAGGTCAGTTCTCCGTAATCACTGTTCCTGGAATTGTTTCCCAGTGACTGCCTGTCTGTGTCATTTAACCCTGATGTTATCACTCTGTAATTACCAGCAGCTGAGGACAGAAGGGAGCACTGCAATTTCACCAAAGGTTTCCAACTACTTAAAAAAAAACCCCAAAGCAAAAACCCAAATAAAACCCAACAAACCTAGGATTTTCCTAGACCTAGTTAATTACTTAATTAATCAATTAATAATGACACCATACCACATACAGAGGAAGAACTTAACTCATCTTCATGGACAAAGAACAGGAAAAGTGTTATTAACAGACAAAAAAAGTATAATGTTGTTTAAGAGCACAAAGGACATTTGCAGCAAGTTTAAGGATTGAATTTGCAACGAGAGAATGACTCCTTGGGTTCATTTTTATTGCTTAAAACACTTAGACAGTAGTTTTCAGTTTTGTCTTTTTTGTTTGTGCATTTGTTTAATTTTTGATCTTTAAACATTTTCACAGATGAAAATGTCTGCTTATTGGTTGTGGCCTTGAGTTGTACTTTCACAGACCCCTTCCAGGTAGTCAGTGGGACATGTGGAATCTGTAAACGCCAGGTTGAAAAGATCCAAAGTAGGATTTCCTCTCTCTATCTAGTGATCTCCAGGGGCTACAGGGAATCCTTGGGGTATCATTCCGTTTCAGTAATACCTTTAAAAATAGCCGTTGTAGGAAGCATGAAAGTATTTCTGGAGGTAAGCCTGACCTTTGGAAGCAGTGACAGTGCTTAGAGGCCAGCAGAGATGACCAAGGCGAGCACAGCAGGAAGTCATAGCTAAGCAAGCACTAATTCACACCTGTTGCCTGCAGTCTATTCACAGGAGCTAATAATAAAGAGTTTGCATTTAAACGAAGCCCTTCATCCCTTGTGATCCCAAAGCACTCAGCAAATTACACACCCAAAGGTCATATCAACTGGTGCTGAAATCCAGCCTCTCCTGGCCATAACAATAGGAAGGAGGGAAAATATGTCCAAGGACAGCAGGTTAAATTCTCATTTATATGAAATATGTCTGGTACTTTTCAAGGTCTATCCGGAGCAATCAGGAGTTAGAATTGTAAAGCAGTCTTAAATACTGAAGCATATTACAGTATGCTGATATCCCTTTGCTTTAACCCTTAGAAGAAAGAAAAGAAAAAAAAGTTAAACAGAAGTAATGACAGTACTTGAATTCAATGCTATGGTTCCAGAGAGTCTACACATTTTAAATCTGTTGCTTAGCTTGTTAAGCCCTCCCCTCTAACGTGCCCTTTCTGTGGATTAGATGTGCTGTTTATTCATTGTTTCAAGGCAATGAAATGACTCATACTGAAGCCTGTTCCCAGGAAATCTTGCTAGGTGAAGGAAGGTGACATTTACTAGGGGACCTATTAATTCAAATCTACTATAATAATACAAACAAAACAAAAACTCAATTTCTTCTGCGTGGTCCAGACCTTATCTTTCCATCTTTGGGCAGCATTGCATATCTGTGATAAAAGCACAATGAATCAATCTGTTCCACTGTGCAACCCCGTACAATCCTCTTTCACAGGTCTTATACCTTAAATCAACACAATGAAAGGCCAAAAGAGTTCTGAAACGGCATATTCAATGCCTCGGGGAAGCATAGGAGGAAGACGTAATCTCTCACATTCTCCCAGGATACAAAGCCAAGCATTTGTACCTTGCAAAGTCAGCTGCACACCTTTGCTGATTAGGAACAACTGTATCAGAAGCCAGTATACAACTGTGTAGCTCCAGCTGCTGTCAGCCAAAGAAGTGATGCACGCACCTCAATACTCCTGCTTTGCAGATAGGTTTCTTGCTTCACCTGGCCTGAGACATATCCACAGAGTTATATCAGGTGGTGGCAGCTGGAGATCCAGCTAATTTAGTTCCAAGGTTGAGAGATGCTCTCAGGTCTGCTGGGTCTCTTCCCTTTTCTCAATCCATGACTTTACTCCCCAAGATTAACATCTGCAAACAGTGAGAAAGACAAGTCAGTCACTAAATTATATGCCTGAATGGTCATTAAATTTAAAGCAGATACAGTAAAGAGTCTTTTGGAGTTGATTAATTTGCTTCAATATAGGTTTTCAGTGCTACACATCCATCCATGAACCTTAGAATATGTTGCTTTGTTTCTATTTAGTATTTCATATATTTCATTTTGAATCTTACACAAGTTCTCTGGTCACACCTGCCTCCGCAGAAAGATGCCTCAGCTGCCCTAACATGTCTCAAAATCCCAAGAAACACCTGTGCTCAGGAGCCTGCACCATACCTCAGGTGTTTATTTCAAGGTGAGCTGAGTCATCATTTGGACTCATAACAGTTCAGTTGCCTTGACATTAGAGCCTCATTCTATTAACAATGGTCATGGTCGTCCCACTTTAGCCTACAGCTCCAAGAGGCAGAGGATTTGCCACAAATTCTATTTCCTCTTTGCTACCCACAGATGAATGTTTTGAATACTAGGGTGTCTCATTTAACATTAGGTGCTTACCTGTGGGCAGATGAATTGAATCTCCTGCTAACAAGATTGGCTGCCTCTTCACTGACTGTGGTGGGAGGTTAGACACCAATAATACATTTATACTCCTACATTTGGATGTCTAAATTTAAGTACATAATTTTAAAGGAAGATGCCATCCCCACTTGACTTGGGAGTTTACAGTTCTGGCTTTTCTTTCTCTCTTATTTTACTGCGTTCACATACATTAATGATGTCTGTCCAGATTTTAGATTGAGTTCCACACCAGGAACAGCTGCAACTTCATTATGATGTGTTAAATGACTTGCTTGCTAAAAAGTTGAAGTTTTGCATAGCACCTCTACTTTTAATAATAGGGACCATCATGGTTTGAGCTAAACTTTATAACTGTAGGTTAGAATAGGTCAGAGCAAGTTACACTAGCATGGAGGAATCTGTAAACCCAATAATCTGCTGCTCTTAATAAGGAGGTCCTATAGGGTACATGGCCTCCCATTATGGGCTTCAAATCAGGACTTTAAGCTTTAGTTCGGGTGTATTGTGAAGGCTGCACCTCATCAGTAAATGAAACTCTCATCATTCTGTCTGTCAGTTTGAGTGTAGGCAAATGCAAACAGTAACTGCATCACTTTCTGACTCACTCCTGGCTATAGGAGCTGGCACACTGGCAGGTAGTTACCTTAATATCCCTCCTAGAATTGGACCTACTAGATCCTAAGTATTGAGTTAATTTCTCCAAATTAATACATTCAGATGTGTAGCCATGTGAAGGTCTACTCTCTAGTTTGAGCCAGCTATTTGTCATCCAGGTACAAAACAAGTATATATGCAACTGCATGTACCAGGCATCCTGTTATAAGGCTGCAGCCACAAGTCACATTTTGAAATTTTCTTTCTGTTTTACAGTAGATAGAAGATAGAAAAATAGCTTGGATTTTATAACTAACTCATAGGTATCTGAAGTTTTCTGTTCCTGATGGAGACAATCAGGAAAAAAATTCTTCTGTCTGGTGGAAAAACAATTAGCAGACAAAGATGTCTGCTAGGGTCAACATATCATGCCTGATGATTTGCCTGCTCAAGTATTTACACAAAACATGCATTTTGTATGCTGAATGAAACTTCATTATATAAAGAAAAAAACTTGTATTAGGTAAAAATAGTAAATAAATGTTTTTAAAGATTTTCAGGCCAAGAAGTAATTTTTAATGTGTATGATCTTATTTTTATGTAATAGAATCTTTGGGATTTCACTTGTTACCTTAAGTCTAATAACTTATCTGAATCATATATTTGCAACAAGAAGTTTAGCCTTGTTTCAGAAGCACAAAGAGAAGGAAAGCATACACTTCTGGTAGCAGTCTGTTCAAGTAGTTAATCTCTTTCCCTGTGTATCTGTGCCTAATTGTCATCTTTTTCCGAAAAAAAATGAAAATAGCTACAGGTTCTTCACATTACAAATTACAAACCTCCATTAGTAATTTCTTACATGGTACTTCATGCAAACACATTTCGAGGTTCTACTGACTATTAGAAATATTTGCAAACCTATCCAGTGAATACCCAGGACAACAAGGTATAATTGTTGCTCTTCAATGAACTCCAATTCGAAGTTTCTACAGAAGCTAATGCTGAAAATCAAATACGGAATGATGATAACTAAAAAATCTGTGTACCAGAAGATAGTCTTTCCAATGCAAAAAGGTCTTAATGATTTCATATATTTTTGTTGTCACAGATGTCAAAGTAATGCATAATTGGAAGCAAAAGGAATGTGCAGCACAGCTAAAAATGAATGTGTTTGTACATAGCTATACAGAGCAAGGCACAGGGAGAAAGACACAAACCAAAGCAGGGAAGGAGCTCCCAGGATTTTGCAGAAGGCTTAAACTGATATCATCTGCCAGTGTAGGGAAAAAAAGAAAGGGGGGGTGGGGGGTGGGGGGGTGGAAGTCCCCTTTTGCCATCTGGTAGTGAATTACAAAGCATACCAATGCTAAAAGCCAACTTCCATATCCAACTCCACTTCACTTTGCAGCCAAAACCACAAGGGAAAAAAATAATATTCTGCTCCCAAAGCTAAAGGCTTCTTTTTGTGATCCATCAGATCTTTAGGAGTTATCTGTCTCTCACTTAATTTAATACGCTTGTGCCCCTGCTCCACCTCTTTGTCCTCACCTTATTCCAGAGCTGCAAATACACCTTAGAAGAGACAGACAAATAAAAGTGAGGAAATTCATCCTAGACAGACCTGGGCAAAGAATAGCAAGCTTCTGTGGTCAGCAAAGCCTCTACAATCTAGTGTGAGTGCTCTGAATCAATCACAGCCTAGCAAGGCAGAAAATGAAGGCAGATCTTTCAGCATAAGGCAAGTTGTGACATCAGTCTGGTCTCAACCACGCACAGAAGTGAAGCCTCCACCTTTCCTGTACTCTCCAGGGGAAACATAGTCAGTGCAATGCTTTATTCACAAAGGGGTAATGTTTCTTTCAAACAGTGGTTCCCAAGGCATCAGACGTACTTCCGTCAGCTTCATGAAGTACTAGCTCACAGACCATGGAGTGCATGTGTCTGTCCTGGGATGCATGTTGGTCTTTGTGGTATCATGGCTGGAGAAAAGGAGATGTGTGAGATCTGCTGAATTTTACAGGAGGGCAGGGAAAGCCCACCTCCTGGACACTGGAGAAATCATAGAATACCAGGTTGAAAGGGATCTCAAGGATCATCTGGTCCAATATTTCTAGGCAAAGCATGATCTAGACTAGATGGCCCAGCACCTTGTCCAGCCAAATCTTGAATATGTCCAACATTGGAGAAACCACTACTTCACTGCGGAGATCATTCCAGTGGCTGGTTGTTCTCCTTGTGAAAAATTGGAATCTCCCAAGGAGCAACTTGTGCCCGTCACACTTCATAAGGTTTGATTCACCTGAGCAAACATGAGTCAGCGCTGGAGCTGATCACCCAAGGCTCTGTTTTCAAACAGGCATTTAGGGTGGGATTCAGACTGAGCTGTCTACTGCACTTCAGATACCTCCCTGACTCAGCCATAGGTGCTCCAAAAAAGGAGCAGCTCTTTACTGTGTCCTGTGTCTTATCTGCCAGCCCCGTGCAGAGGTCTTAGCACAGCAGATGGTCTCCAGTGGTACTAAATGCCAATGTTTGTGCAGGTGGATCATGCCTTTAGAGAGCAGTTCATCTTCTTCAACAAAGATATTGAGGGCTAATTCATCTGTCTAAGCACAAGTGTCTAATGGAATTTGAGATGTCTGAAGTAATTTTACTTTGCCTCCAGCTGCAGCTCCAACAAGATACAACTCTCCGGCAGTTGTTATGTCACATCTGGCAGACCTGTGCAGAAGTATGAGATGCCCTCAAACATCTCAATTGCCTCAAGATGCCTGTAGGTGTGTAAGTAAATTAAGCTCTTAAAATCCTTCTTTGCAAATGCGTGATCTTCCATTAACTCAAAGTCTAAGCTAACAGCTTGAGATGTGGGTGTCTAAAATGAGCACACCTACTGTTAAATGAGATATGATTTAGACTTCTTGTCCAAGAAGAGAGGATTTATCTCATATGACTTTAAGGGTAGTGTTTAGTTCAAAGACTGTGCCTCATAAATTTGGGTTTAGTGTTGGCTGGGGTTTTGAGCAATCTGGTCTAGTAGAATGTGTCCCTGCCCGTGGCAGCGGGTTGGAGTTGGATGATCTCTTAAGGTCCCTTCCAAATCAAACCATTCAATAATTCTGTCTGTGATTCTATATAGACATCTCCTCATGCACTGACTCTCACCTAGAGCCAGTGGAACCAGCAGAACTCTAGTTGCCCAAACTTTGCCGTCAGGTCCAGGGCATACTCAACCCCAAAACACCACATGAGGCTAAATGTGACACAGAAACTATGGGAGACCCGTCTGTTTCTGGAGTGAGGGTTTATTTGGGTACCTTTTGGTGCCAAAAACTATAAATGTTTTGGTAACAGCCTTGGGCTCCTGTCCCTTCCTTTGTCTTTTACACAGTGATAACAGCAGCCGTACTTGCAATGCCTCACTTGGGGAAGTAAGGTCTGAAGGCTCCTGACATCAGATAATTCCAGATATACCAGAACTGGCAAATTTCAGGTAACAATTCTGTGATGTTGTATAGAGCCTCCAGAAATGGTTTATTCTTCCTCTTCGCTATGAAGGGCTGAAGTAGTTCAGAAAGATGCTTTGTCATAGCAGAAGTCAAATGGATCTCATGTGGCAATCTGGTCTGGGCATGAATGTGGGAGCCTTGAAAAAGCTTCTAGCTGTGAGTCAGTGGAAGTGGCAATCTTGAGATCTAGCTTGTGGAGGTCATATCAGGCTGTCCATTTCAACAAAGCCATGGATAGAGTGACTGGAGTTTGTCATCTGAGTAACTAACAAAAGGAATTGGCTCATCCACACCTGAAACGTAAGCTGAAAGAAATCCATTGTGCAGCAGTTGTAACATTACAGGCAATTTGCCAAAAGAAATAAAGACAAAGTTTATGCTTTTTTTCCCCCTACTTCTTAATGTTGTTGAAAGTAAGCCAGAGATGTATTCCACTTGCTATTTAACAGGGGAATTTGTAGAATTGTATTTTTATATTCAAACTGGGAAATGGTTCAAGCTAGGGAACACCGGTTTAGGTACTCTAAATAAAATGCCTTATTTAATTTTCTTCATTCTTCTTTTCTGTATGCCCCTAGTTATAAGGAGGAGGTTTTTTTCCATAAACCCTGTACAAATACTGACATCTTTCCCTGCTCTCCCTTCCAAGCTCCCATCCAAAAAGTCTTTGAGGGTCCCTTGTCTCATATGAATGTAGATGTCAAAGGGTGAATGCTGTTCCTACCATCAGATTACTTAATGATAAAGGTCCAATGAACCTTCTACATGCATAGCCGTATAGGGATTTGGCTTTATGCCTCAAGAGAAGAGCTTTTCTAGAATATTGTCTTCCTATAGACACAGAAAGAAAACTAAAATCCTAGAGTTGCCAAGACTGCATCCTTTATACTACTAATTTTCTCTGGAGGCTCCTCAGCCTCAATGAAACAAATAACTGACCCTATGAGAACTGATGAAACTCCAACAAACTGTAGTAAATTACAACAACAGCCTTTTATAAAAATAAACTGCTTTTTTAGGGTGTGTACTATTGAGTAAGTATCTTTAGAAGGCTGTTGAGGCTGTGTGGTTAAGCATCCCTTGTCTTCTTGGTTTTAGCCAAAACACATCCTCATTTTGTGGAGCCGCAACAGCAGCTCTCCCACCCTGTGGCATGGGTAAGTACTTATATCAGTAACATGAGGTGAGGAGTTAGCATCTTGCTTCCTCATCACAGGGATACATTTGGCTACTGCCAAGCAAGAAAGTAGTGTGTACCCACACAGACATGAAAGGTTGGAATTAGTAGCTCTCTGTCATGCACCAAAGTAAAAAGCACACTGACATTACAAGGGAAGAAGTCTGTGTCACTTATGTTCCTTTCACTACATCTAAGTGGACCGCCAAAGCTCTGATATTTTTCATTAAGACTTTGATAGAAGGGGCTTGTCTGGGGAAAAAGAAGGTCTATCAGTGATAGACAGAGTGTGAGTGGAGTAAAATGTATTCAGGCAACTCTTCTTCCCAGAGTAAGCATGGGATACTAGATGTGCTCTTGATTATATTTAAACTCTGACACTGTCTGCCTCTAGTTCAGGACCTTGAACTAGCAGACGGGTAGTCTTATTAACACAGAAAGTCCTGTGAGCAATCAAGAGCTCTGTATGTGCACACGTTTCTGTGTTATGAAGGAAGGAAGGTGATTAGGACAGAGGGGAAGGTAAGAAGTGGAGAGAAAGAATCAGTGTGACCCATGGAAAATCTACAGCATCACCTGCCCACAGTACAGCATTCCTCCCCAAAATGCTGGCCAAGCAGGCCAGGGTGGATAGGATAATTGAAAAGCAGTGGTGGGATGGTCTTTAGATGAGTTTTTAATCTTTCCACAAAAGCTAATAAAATCTGAATGGCCCTCCTGAGGCCACATTTTATTGCCACAAATTCCCATTACATCCCTGAGAGAAGTAGCTTACACATTAAAGTTCCTTGTGAGTCCCTGTAAAACCAAATTCCTTCAGCCACCTCCTCACAGCTGCCAGAAACACCCATTTCCCCTGCAATTATCCACCTTTTGGTCTCCATGCCAGAGCACAGTAGCCACACTCAGAAAGAGAGCCACACGGCTCCGCCAAAATGAAAGAGCGGTATTTGTGGACTCCTCCTTGCAGCCTTTATGGTAAATAAAGACATATGAGATGTTATTTCTTAGGTAAATTTCTATATTATGAAGTCTATTGAGTTCTGATGCAAATCTTCACAAAATAATCTGTTTTTCCTATGACTTTAATGATGATATTTCAACACCTTACCCACTCCTCCTTCCTCCAGCATAAAGAAGTTGCTTTTACCTGAACCCTTGGGTCCAAGTTTTATGCTTCTTCCTCTTCTTCCATTTTTTATTGCCTGGAACTGATGATTTGATTAAGGTGACCCATAATTAAGGTAGACATCTAGATTGGTGAAAAATCTCTCACATATAAAAAGGAATCAAAAAACATAAGAAATACTGTCCCTCAGTCAGGTTGCTCTTAGTAGGTAAGACCATATCATTAATGTTAGTGTTATTATAAATGGGCCAATTAATTTTTAGTAATGAAAATTATATTGACCTGCCTGAGTGTGTGTAGACTAAAAGCCTGATGTGCTATTTCTGGGAAAATTCAGAACTAGACATTGGTTGTCTTCAGAGTTGAGTATTTAATTCAACAGATAATTTATTCATGTGTTGTCTTCTAAACAGATTAAAGGCATTATATACTTAGTTTATGGACTGTTTGCTATTAATTCCTTATATTGTTATTTATTTACTAAAAAGAAGGCATGAAAATAGAACCAGCTATGAACAAATGCAGTCAGAGCACCAACCTAATTTTTAGGCCTAAAAGTCTGTGCATGAGCATTAAGATCTAATTTGGCAAAGCACAATATTTATCTACAGCCGTTCAAGAGCATCAAGTTGTTATGAGCCCAAAAGCAGCAACTGTGTAACCTTTCTTTTTGTCACATTACCTCTTATAGCATGGGAATGGTGTAAATGAATTGCACTTCCCAAGCATTCTGTTGCTGAGATATCAAGAGCAGAAATCTATCCTACATATATTTATCTCAGCATTAAAAAGAAAATAATATCATTTCCACAAAATGTCCAGGTTACTGAAAGTAAAAAAGAAAGAAAAAAAACCAACAAAAACCAAACCAAAACAAACAAACAAACAAACAACAACAAAAAAAAACCAAAAACACAAAAAAACACCCCAACCAACCAAAAAAAAAAAAGGTTAAAGTTTGTAGCCATTATTTTTCTCCACAGTTTAAGGCTAATTTTTATCACCATTGCTAACCCTATATCATGTTGAGATCAGATCATCAATGACTGCACCATTAATGCTGATCTTTGACTGCCTTAATTATCTGCTATTTGCACAGTGCCTGTAGTTGAAAGCGTTTCTGCTAAGCTTTGACCTGAAAGATCTGTTAAAGATGCTGTTTTAAGCTTTGGCACAAGCACCCCTAGGGGATGATTTACCAAACCCAAGACACATTTATATAGGCAAGCTTGACTGCAGTCTTCAGGGAGGCACCTCCTGATTGCAAGAGAACTAAACATCACCAGGTTACAATACATATCATGGGGGAGCTCAGTCAAAGCAATCTAGAAAAATATTTTTTTAGCTAAAATATAGAATTTTATTTCAGGCTGAAACTTTTGTGGAGCAGTATCTGAAGACATGAGAGGAAACCTTTGGCATTTATGATGGCACTAGTTGCTATATTTAGGCAACTGAATCAAAACCATGAGTTCTTCAGAGCTGAAATATAAACTAAGGCAGGTTTCAGATACATCATCGTAGATCTCTAGTGCCACTTGAAAAGCTTGAGTATATGAGAAACATCCATATGACAAATATGACAGAGGAATTCTGGGAGTATTGTGGCAGTTGGAGACACAGCTGAAGGCCAAATGAAATCCCCCAGGGCATCTACGTGCAAATCCCCCATTTTAGCTTTCTTTACTTTTGAACTGAAATTCTGGGTTTAAACAGAGCTAATCCTACCCCATATGAAGCATAAAAACACAAATCCCTTTAGTTATCCTTGATCAAGTCACTCAGGATTTATTCTTAGTCTGGCCTTTGTGCAAACTGGTACATTCTTATTCAGGTTTAAAAAACTTTAGTTGACCATGCTGCTAATCTATACTCTCTATGAGTGGAACAAATTTGATTCAAAGAACCTTTCCATTTTTAAAGGTCATCTTTATCTAGATTTGATAAATATAAATCTTCAGGTAGGCACATTCCTAATATTGAAAGTGGAGGAAGGAAAAAATAGGATAAAGCATAATGGCTCAACACAGTTAGACAATACAAGTGGACTGAAGCCAAATTCATTTGCATGGGAATGTCAGGCAAAGGTCCAAGGATAGAAGGGCAATGACAAGACAATAATTTTGACAAGTGAAGATATGGTAGATGGTACATGAACAACATACCACTGGGGTCTAAGAAGACCACTTTCCTGGCAGCCTAACATAGGCACATGAAGGCAAACAAAAGACTTTGAAAGATGCTAATTTTGAACAAGGAAGAGCAGAAAGAAGAAAGGAATGATACAAGGGTTAAGTAATGCTGGGAGATTTTGAGAATAAAATATTTCTTCAGAGTTCTTGAATCAAAATAGCTGTTATTAAAAAATACAGACATATATCAGTGAAATCAAGTCATCCTGCAAAGGAAAAAGTATTGCAAAAATTTAACACACATGAATTCTGATATATTTCAGTACAATCTTTTTATATGTTTTTGATGAATTTATTGTAATGAAACTTAAAATGGTCAAATATTTTCATGATAAATTGTTATCTTTCTTTTTTCATGTAAAAATACAAATTCTGCCCACAGTCACTTTGAAACTGTTTTTCGGTATTTATGTTTCAAGAGAAGCTTGTTGACTATTTTCTTATGAAGCACTGTGTCACTGTATACTTAAGCAATGTCGAAAACAAGCTGACTAAATCCTAGAAAACCATGAAGACTGTTACTGTTATTGGGGCGTGTTTAACAGTGGAGAAGGCAGTAACATAAGTAGCTTGTGAGGAACCAGTGTGATATTAGCGCCAGGAAAAGAATGGGGCAGCTGATAGAACTCAGTCAAAAGCAACTAAGAATATGAATGTGCCCAATATTGGTGAATATGATTTTGTGGATAAAACCCCAGATCAACAGAAATCAGTTTCATACATTGAGAAAATTTCAGATTTGATGAAAGAAATCTTTGGCTTACAGCTTCATAGTCTGTTTATTATTTGATAAATGGTTTCTCAGTAGGAGGAAAAGTGCAAGTGTTTCCCTCTGGGATTAATACCTTTCCTTTCAGTGACCAAACTTTTTTTAAGTCCAGGGAAAAATAAACGGAAAAGAAACACGATATCTTTTCTAATCTAAAGACAGCAGCATATAAAGAAAACAAGCCAACCTCCCTGCCATTAAGGACTTTAGTCAGGGAAAGTCAATTTACAAATAAGGCAGTGGGGCTTGGATTTTGCTAATGGAATTTTCTAATCATAAAAATAATGAAACAGTAGAACACATAGTCAGAAGTAGATCTGTGGACGTTTATTGATTACCAGTGATAACATAACCATTCAACTTCAGGAGACAAAGTAAATGGCTTCTTGAAATTCCCTTGAGTCCTCCCTCCTAGGATACTTTTCTTTGTATTGTAACTCACAGGAATATCAGAAGAGTAAACTTTGCATAAAGTGCATAACTCGTTAGAGGACATATTTCAAAAAGCATCTGTCAAATATGGATCCCTGGAAATGTTCATGTCCAAGTTGGACAGGGTTTTGAGCAACCTGGTCTAGTGGAAGGTGTCCTTGCCTGTGGCAATGGGTTGGAATTAAATGATCTTTAAGGTTCCTTCCAACCCAGACCATTCTAGGATTCTATGATCATGGTCTGATGTCACTGGCAACCAGCAACCAAACTTTGTAAGGCCTCATCTGGGGAAAAGTATTCAAACTGAGATATGCACTCAGCTGGTACTCAGGAGCAACACGGACCCAATTCTTCATTTGTCTGCAAAGGACCATCATCCATTTGGCTGTATTTAACCAAAGCAAACCAGGTCCTTTCTTATATACCATGGGGCAAGAGGCACAAAACAATCTGCATTTATTCTGCTGAATTCTCTCTTCTCTGGAGGTGATGGATTATCCTGACTATGGGGAATTACAGTATGCATGACACTGAATAAGCTTGAACAAGTGCTCTGGTCCTCTTATTTCACTTAGCTTAAAGTGTTCTAACCACCAAAACACAGGTTGCAGCAGATAGACAGTGAAAAGCCTTGTCAATGCTTCTGGTTTTAACATGGAAGTTCAGGTCAAACTGACATTTCAAGATGAGTCAGGATGGAGAAACAGTTGAATGGAAAGCATAACTTAACAGCATAGTTTTTTCACATTCCCCTCAAAAGAGGGAAATCTTAGTTCCAGGCCCTATTGCATGGACTTCTTACACTTCTTTTGGAGGGGAGGTCTGGGCCAACCTGACCTGCCCAGCAGCCTCAAAGACATATGTAGAGAAACATGGTCTTAAATATGAATTAAATGAAGAATTTAATGAAGCTGCTTCTTCATGAATTACTGAAGGAAACACAGAAGAATATATAAAGCAAGATAATTTGTAGATACTTCAAAGAAGAGGTGGTACCCTCTATGAAGTGTTAAGAGTCAGGGAACATTTCTAATTATGCATATTTGTCAAACCAAAACAGTGTGGTTAGCATCTTAATGGGATTCCATAGAGCTGCATTATTTCACATAATAATGAAGAGAGAGACTCAGAAAAGAAACTTAATGACAGCAACCTCAGTTGAAATCAATAAAGCTTTTTAAGAATGCTCACTGCCTGCATAATCTGGTGCAGGACACATTTGTTGTTCACTATCTGAAAAGTATTCTTTTCCCTGGTAAATATTAAATTTCACTTCAAAATGACAGGCAAAACATTATGTAGCAGAAGTGAAAATCCATAAGATTTACATTTAATAAAAAGCCATTTATTTTCTTCAGCTGGCCTTTTTAAAAGCATGGCGTTTCCCAGAGAAGAGGAAGCAAGGCTTTGGAAGCAGATAATATTAATAAAAAGTGCAATGCACAATGCAATCTCTAATAGGCTAAAACTTTATGTAATGTTTAGTGTCTTTAGTAACCTGGCAGCTGCTAATTAATTTTTTTCTCAGGGAGATAAAACAATAGAAAAGTGACATAGTAAAGTGATTATTACTGTTATTATCACTGTTATTAAAACATATTAAAGTGACACTCTAAAACTGTACAAAGCAGTGTCAGAACATTATGCCCCAACAAATTATTTATTCCTTTTTTTTTTTTTACCAGTTCCTTTATTTCTTCCAGAAAGAATTTTACTGCATGGATTTTAATAGCTGAATATTTGGAAAAATGTCTGTAGAGGATTAGGTGGCTAGAGCTGCTTAAATGTTCTCATGCAAGCTGGGAAAGCCATTGCTTAAAGGGCAAAATTCAACACACAGCATGTCGTTTGGGCAAATTATTTCCAGGCAAAAAGTGATAACCTGTTCAGGCATTTATGATAGTGAATTCTGTGACATTGCCCCTCAGGGCTTTATCCAATATTGAAAGCCAAAGGGAAGAGACTTCCCACCCTTTTCCTTGGGAAAGTCTCAGTCATCTGGTAGTTGTGATTTTCAGGAAACATACCCTAATTATCAGCCTTATTTTTCCTTCTGTCATTTTTCATCTCCCCACACTTAGTTTTGCTTTAAACAGTATTTCTTTTTCTGTGCCTATCTAGGATGTGTGTATACTTTATTTTCCAAGCTCAGTCTTCTATTAACTAAAATAAACTTGTAAAAAAAAAATAATGTTTGATATTTTTCATTAAACATCAGTTCCTAAAATCACGTGATGTTTTTAAAAAATACACTAAGGATTTGCAAGAAAAGCTTGAAAATACTTCCTGTGAAATATTACAAAAGAGAAGGAAAATAAAATAATACCAACAGTACCGCTCAGCTAATTAGAGGCCTATGTCATAATTTCTGGGATCCTCCATCAAGACTTGTGGCAACTTGAGTGTAGTGACCCTGTACTCACTGCTTACCTCGAACATGTATACATCTTGTAATATAACATATCTATCCCTTGAGCTTTTCTTACTGAAGTATTCACTGAGGTCAGTAGGACCATTATATGCTATCCACTCTTGACTGTCTTGAGTCGAACGGATGGATCAGATGAACCCTTTCAGTCTTTTTTCCTGTTATTTTATCAGCCCATAAATATGAACAACCTGTGGGCAATGTGCTTCCCAGTATTTTCTGCACATGACCAATGTTGATGGTCTTGATGAATCAGGTTTTTCAGTGATGGAATCAACCAAGATGCTTTTCTTTCTCTATCACTTCATGCATACTATCAATCAAATTTAAGCGTTCATTTTTTAGGATACTCCCATTTGAGCACAATTTTGTCTGTCACTCCGCAAGAAGTTCAAGTTTTTCTCTGTGTATGAAAGGTCTGTAAGCATTGCTGTGTGGTGTGAGATCATTTACCCATATAAAGTATATCTTTGCAGCATAACACATCACTGGACAGAAATACCTAAGCTAAAATGGTAGTAACTCAGCTATCTGAGGTACCAAAAGTTTTATAACGGGATATATATGAGGCTATTCAGAGCTAGCTGAAATACTTTCCCACTGTTGAACCCTCTGGTGCAAGCATAGGGAAGAAACAAGGTCTAGATGACCTCCAGGAGATTTCTTTCTCTATTGTTACCAGCTCCAGTTCAAGAAACATGGCAAGATCTGGAGTTACCATGATCCCCTGGGAGTCCCATATGATCAGAGCATATCAGTTTTGTGGGAATGAGGAAAAAAAAAAAAAAGAAAAAAAGGGTGTGGGACTATCCAGCCTTTTTAGAAAGACACAAAATTCCCTGGCTTGCAGTCAGAGCCTGAGATAAGCCACAAGACTTTATTTAGCTCACGGCTGTGCATATATTAGCAAAAACCACATGCTTGCCAATCTGCTAGTAGCGTGTGCTGAAGGATCTCAAAGCATGGCCAAGGCATGCAGCAGATAGCATATACAAGTTTGGGGGAGTTATTTCTTGGTTTCAGCTAGGATAGAGTTAATTTTCTTCATAGTGCTCCACAGTGCTGTTTTCTGGATTTAAGGTGAGAATAATGCTAGTAACAGACTCATGAGGTAGTTGGTGCTGAGCAGTTCTTACACTAAGTCAAGGACTTTTCAGCTTCTCATACTGCCCAGCCAGGGAGGAGACTGGGGAATACATAAAGGCGGGAGAAGGTACAGCCAGGACAGCTGATCCCAGCTGGCTAAAGGGATATTTCATACCATATGACATCATGGGGGAAACTGGCCAGGGGGTGGTGGCTTGCTGCTTGGTGACTGGCTGGGCATCAGTCAGCAGGTGGGGAGCAGTTGCGTTGTGCATCACTTGTTTTGTGTACTCTTTCATCATTATTATTACTTTTGCTTCCTTTTCTCTCCTATTAAATTGTCTTTATTTTGGTCCACAAATTTTACCCTTCTTGCAATTCTTTCCACTTCCCACATCTCAGCCACACCCTTTACTGCCCTTAAAACACTTCTCATGCTCATCAGTCTGTACCTGTTTCTGCTCCCATTTTCTTGCTGCCACCTTCTTGCACACATCAGGCCTAGCTCTGCAATTTTCAGTTACCTCTTATTATACTCCAACATATTTTTGAAGACTCCCCTTCCTAGTGTTTAATTATTGTTGCAAACTTTTGATTTTTTCCCTTCACCTTCTTTTATACTATGTATCTCTCTAGTTTTTGAGGTTATGAAGTTATCTGAGGTATATATGTTTGTTCTCAAGAGGTGAAATTTATAAACATATGTTCTGAGGTAATGCCGACTGTGGTTCCAACAGGACAGGAGCAAGAAAGTTCCTTTGCCTGAGATGTGAAATCATACATTTTAAGAACTCCTTGCAAAAATTACATGTAAAAACTGGACTTTGGTTAGCAGGAATGAACCTCAGGAATACCAGATGCCCAGAGGAATGGAAATCCTTTGCCTTCCCAAATAAAAGCAGAATTGTGCACACATCAGGTCATAACAGTCTGCCATTTTGCAGCATCAATGCTTCCCAGCTGAGTCAGCTACAATTTTCGTAGAATCATAGCATCATGGAATGGTTTGGGTTGGAAGGGACCTTAAAGACTATCTAGTACCAACACCCCTGCCATGGGTGGGGACACCTTCCACTAGACCAGGTTGCTCCAAGCCCCATCCAACCTGGCCTTGAACACTGCCAGGGATGGGGCAGCCACAGCTTCTCTGGGCAACCTGTGCCAGGGCCTCACCAGCCTCACAGAGAAGAACTTCTTCCTCTGATCCCATCTCAATCTCCCCTCTGTCAGTTTAAAGCCATTCCCCTTCTCCTGTTCCTGCCTGCCCTAGTCAAAAGCCCCTCTCCAGCTTTCTTGTCTGTCCCTTTAGGCACTGAAAGCTGCCCTAAGGTCTTCCTGGAGCCGTCTCTTCTCCAGGCTTAACAAGCCCAGATCTCAGCCTGTCTCCATAGGAGAGGTGCTCCAGTCCTCTGAACCTATTCATGATCATCTATGGACTCGCTCCAACAGCTCCATGTCCTTCTTATGTTGGGGCCCAAACAAAATTCAGTCTGCCAATCTCTATCTGATTTAGTAATGTTAGCCTCTGACTTGGGTGCCACCTGTATTTTTTTGCATAGGGTCATGCTTTCCAGAGGGTCCACAAAACTCTGCTAAGTGTCTACTATGCCTACTCCACAAGGAATGGAAGGAGACTAGGCCATACTGCAACCCTGTATTTCCTACCCTATTTTCTCTGCATAGGCATTTGCACTCACAACTCTGGGCAACCTTGTGACTTTATGAGGTCTCATTCAGAGCACCATTATCATCCATTCACTGATTTATCTTTGTCCCTTCATTACAAAACACTTTGCACTCAAACTGAAGGCAAATGTGCTTTATAAGCTAATAAAGAAAATTTCAGGATATTTTGCAATGGCAGGTTATAAAGTTTACTGTGTGTTTGAGATATTTCAAGTACAAGGCAAAAATGGGATCCAGATATATTGCTGGTAAGTGAAGGAGAATACAATACCCAAAAAATGTTTGAGAACAAGGAAGTACATAGGTAGCAACTATTTACTCCTACAAAAAATTAAGTTTAATAACCCAGACTCTCCCCACTGTAGCAAAAAGAAAGCTAATGTACACAGGTCTGGATCTCCTTGCTGTGGTTTCAAAACTGAGGTTTTTCCTGCTATAATGAAAAACCAAGAGGACTTTCTCAAAAGCTAGTTTGTTCCTTAGTAGATCCATGGTTTAGGGTTGGGGTTTTTGTCATTTGCTTGTTTGTTTGGTGTTTTTTTTTTGTTTGTTTGTTTGTTTTCTTTTTCCACTTCAGAAACAAGTGTAAAATGTTGGTTTTTAAAGATTACTGAAGTCCAGTTTCAGACTAACAACCACTATATGGTATATAGTGGGTTTACCCTCCTTCGAATTTTCTTCTTTACAAGTAAAGGCATCCAAATACAATGTTATACCAGTCACAAAATATTGAGGCTGAAAATTAATAGTAGTGGGAGCTTATGTGTTACCTCCCCCTCTTACCTAAATATCATTATCTTTTATTTATGGCCCCTCAGAATCTGTAGGACCTGAGGGATATTTTTTCTTGTTTATTCTACATGCTCTGTGTGTTGTTTCTTAAATTCTGTCATGTCCCATATAATTGTAAGCTGTCTCTTGAGATTCTGTGGTCTGTTTTCCTACAATTTCCCATTATTTTTGGTCAGTGTATGTATTTATACTTTTTTTTCCCCTTGCAAAACTAACAGCATAAACAAAATAAACTCTGCCTTGTGAAGCACTTAGTTGGCATCGTCTGTGAAATTCACACAAGGTATAAATTTCTTTTTTCAGTCCAGAATAAAGCATCAAAAATTTTTTTGCAAAGGAAGGAGTTAGCACTTCATATTTTTTACTTCATGCATGTCTCCTTGCTGAAATTTAGGACAGCCTTGATCAGAAGACAGCCTTGCTCTCTTTTGCAGAAATCTGAGGTGGAAATTCAGTTTCTGAGAGTCCGGTGTCTACTGCAGTTTGAGGTGGCTGAAGGCATCCTGTCTTATGCCATTACAGAAAGGTCTCCTCTCCATCCTGTGCCATATTTGATGTCCTCCTATGGATGTCAGGTCTCCTGTTGTGTCTCAAATTATATAAAATTTTCAGTAACATGTCTGTCACTCCTACCAAATTACAGAGGGGGGTTCATCTTACCCTGCTGCAAGCACTTACCTTTGATCAGCTGGATTGCTTTTCAACTCCACCAACCAGACTAATTACCATGGAAGCTTAGGTACCTTCTCACATGGAAGTGCTGATATGGATATGTGTAAGTCTTGACATCTTAATCTGCCAAGAAAATACCACCTTTGTATTGTAGCTGCACTGTTCTGCCCCCATATGAGAGTTTACAAGCAGAAGTAACGTGAGAGACATTTCACACCAACTGAATCGGTTGTAGTCAGATTTAATAAGTAGCTACTTGACTATGTATTTGATTTGGGGACTTATGTGGGTGTTTTGGCTTGCAGTGGCTCCTTGTAGATATCTGAGCCAGATCCTCATCTGGTGTGAACGACTAATATTGTTTGTAACTAGGGTCTGAATAGTTTAGGACAGCTGAAATTCAGTCTCACTTTTGTCCCATATAGAAATATTTGTTTCGCCAGAGGTGACTGAATAAGAAGAACCCATGCTTGGTTTCCTTTCTGAAATATTCTTCAGTACAGGTTTTTGTTTTACTCTGTTTTAAACAACAATCAGCACAATGGAGGAGTCTCTGACATTGGTAGTCATAAAACACCATCAAACTTAAAGACAGCGGATGGGTTAGAAAAATATCTCTTCATACACATTTCCTTTCTAAAATTTTGTGCTTCTGCTCCTTCTTCTATTTTCATGACTGGGTTACAAACATAGCAGAACACCTAAAGCTTGAAAACTGGTATGATTTAGGAAGGAAAACAATGGCAAAAAGCCTTAAATTTAAAAAAAAAAAAAAAAAAGCCATCATGGTCCTGAAAGCTGATTGAAAGCATCACATGCATTCAGGACTGCATCTTTTCAGCCTTTTGGAGAAGACTGGAAATACTCTAATGATCGCAGTGGCAGGTTAGGTGCCATCTTCAAGGTTGCCCAGGAAATTTGTGTAATAGCTGTAATTCAAACAAGTCCAGTCACTCCTAGTCCAGCCCCTTAACCACAGAGCTTTCAGCAACATTAGCCACATCAGCTGTTAGGCTTGGCTCTGCAGCTGTGGGAATTTTACTATATAACAAGGGAGAGAGAAAGAAAAAGAAGCAGTAATGGGGAGGGAAACAGAAAGAAAATATAGGTACACGTTTTTGGGGGGTTGTTATTTTTTAGTTGAAGGAGAGATCCGTAGCTTGCAGAGCAATATGCTGGGTCATTAAATGGCAACCAAGGTTGATGTTGTCAGGCGCTGTGGTCATTTATGGAATCAGAGCCACAATACAATGCTGGCAAAGGGTTTTATTGTTTCCTGTACTTGCTGGGTTTGCTCTCGTAAACATGCCATTCAAGTCAGCATGGTAGTTACATGTCATTAAGTGGCAGGTCTGTGTTTATGAGCATGGTCAGAAACCCAGACTCAGAGCAAAGTTATAATTTGGAGCGGTTCATGGTTTCTCTGGCTTGTCAGGCATCTGTGGATGAGGTCTGCTTCAGATGGTTTGGCAGCTCACTGTCCTGTTCTCCCCTCCTCAGCCTCATACTGCTGAGCCTAATCTTTTTTGAAGGAATTTTGACTGGAGTGCAGATACCCTCTTCCTGACGGGTGATAATTCACTGGCGTCACTAGGATCAAAGCCAGCTTTTCCTTGCTGAAGCAGCAGAAGAGATCCTGCCCTGGAAAAAGATCCCGTACCTTCCACCACGCTGTCTTCAACTGGGACAAATGCACTGTTCATCATCTATATACACAGTGTAACCCTTGGAAAGCCTTTGAGATAGAATTGATTTTTTTTCTCCATAATCTATTAATTCAGAGCCTAGAACAAAATAATAATGGCTGTCAATAGTTCACTGGGAAAAATAGATCCCAGAAGATGGTGATACAGTGATGGATGTGTGAAATGTGAGGACTTGATGACTGTTACCAAAAAACCCCAACATTCAGGAAGAATAGATCTCACCTAATTTTAAATTTAGATCTTAAAGCTTGGGCAACATCTTACACCATCCTCTCTAATCACTTTGAAGTTCAATATGACAATTCATGTCATGCTAGGGATCTAAAAACCTCAGATTAATTTTCTTTTTCAGGTGTATGAATGGTTGTAAATGCAGTCTATGATGACTACCTTGTAGTTTCTGATCTTCCATTGATACAAGTAATGATAGGTGAACTTCATCCCACCTATTCTTGACATTTAATCCAGCACAGCTCAGATTCTATTAAGTCTGAGTCTATTGAGTTACAGTGGCTAAAATACCCAATGCTTTTTGTACCTAACCTCACACAAGGAACGATTTCTTCAAACAGTCTGTTTGTTTTTCCTAGGTGGTCAGGTAGGAAGCTCATGTCTTCCTATCTTACAGTTCCTCTCTGGTCCTAATTAATTTTTTTTTGTCTTTAAGATTACTACTGGGGTCAGCATCCTATTCATATTATACAAAATCCATCATCTGATCATCTCATCGTTAGATGAAACAACCTGGTTGCTCATGGAAAACATCAAAAAATCTTGGAGAAATATGCTTGGCATTCTGCAAATTATGCTTTTGTTAATATAATCTTAACAAACCAAGTTTTTTCTTTCTTCTCCAGCATAGGAAGCAAAAGTGACAAGATAGGGGATTTTCAGCCTGAGCAGAATTGTGAAGTCCAGGGAATGGTGTCAGAGATTTTGTCTTTACGAGATCCCCAGCTCAGCTTCCCAGTTTCTCAGGGATCTGACCAACCCTGATTCCAGAAACAGGCTCCTTATTCAGCAAACCATCTTCCCAAACACAAAGATTGAAAATTTTATTAAAACTTAAAAATACTGAAAGTGTGGAAGAGTTCTTTACACAAGTCTGTAGAAAGTCATTTTATTTCCCAGCAGTTGGCTAGTGCACCTGTGAAAGGACAAAAGAAAATTCAAGTCATCTCTTTAAAACAACAAATTAGGAGATTTGCAGTCCTAAAGATGTCTAAGTGGCTCTCCTAGACTTTCTAGGGCTTTGCAATAAACTCCAAAAACTGGTAGAAACATTTTGGATTTCTGAAAATGGGAAAAAACGTTGCCTTTAATATTTCAAATTATCAAAAAAAACAAACATATAAGATCAGTTTCTGCCACCAACTCTTCTCGCCACAATCTCACTTTTGATTAGCTCTGTCATACAGGGGTCTGCTCTATTCTGTGGGGTGATTCAAGGCACCATAAGGCAGATGAGCTGGGGCTGGTGAAGAGCAGAAAATTATGCTGGTGTGAAGTCCACGTCTAAGGGGTTGCTGAGGTCTCTCATCTGATCCAGGTTGGATTACAGAAAATTATAAATAAAAGGAGAGTTTTCAGGCTATTGTCACAGCCTTCAGTGAATAAAGAACCATCTGAATGCACAGAGAAAGGTTCAGTATCTAAGGGGTGACAAATTGCCCCCCTTGTCTATACTGAATGAGATGAGAAGGTGAATTTTAGCTGAGACTCCCACATCTTTCCAGCATAGGTCTCTATTACTGCTACTGAAAGAAGGATGGCAACATGGTCCTCTTTAACTCTTACTCCCACCAAGGACCTGGGTGTCATTCACCCCTGGACCAATGCCACCACAAGCATCTGTGAAAACCTCGTTCCTTGCCTCCTGCAGCTACCCAAAGCCCTTCCACCCTTCCCTGGACAACCTCTTATCTAAACCCTCTCAAGCCACTGTTAAAACCTGTGTTTGCTGAAACACTGGAGAGGGCATGAGGGACCTCTGGCTCCATGAACAATTACATCAGCAGTACTGAGGCCTGTGAGAGAGCAGAGACTGTCTGTGCATTGAGAGCAGGCTGGTAGCAGCACAATCACCCTTAAAGTGCAATGACTTTTAGTATGGGGACATGCTAGATATGCTTCAAAGGCCATTGAATTCTGCAGGAAAAGACCTTTTGATTTCTGTGTGCTTTGGATGAAACCCAGAAGAGCAATGAGTTAAGTCAGGGACACTCTCACACAGACAAAGCTGCAAAACTGAAATAGTCTGTATTTGCCTAGCAGAAGTGAGTGTGGGTCAGGAAGGCATCTGAGCTTTCCTTTCCTCTACAATTGTTTGCCCTGTTTTAGAGCCTAAAACAATAGAGTAATTCCACAAAATTCAGGGCCAGAGAGGGTGACAGTGTGAAAATTGTTATAAATAGAAGACTCAATCAGCTCCTCCAAGCTGAAGAATTTCATTTACATTGTCTGGCTTAATTCTCAGTCCCTGCCATTCATTTATTTGAAATACTGTATTCAGGTTTTGTTGGGTCAGTACTTATTGGTTTTCTTGTCAGAAAATATAGTTTCCAGAACCCTGTATGCATGCAGAGAAAACCAGCAATCACAACAGAGATAAGAAACCTCAGAGCAGGATCTGATTTTAATTATTCTGGATTCCTGAGAGAGAGGTAGCAAGGAATGACAGTTATCTGGACCCATCTATGGTAACGGTGTTGTGGTTAGATCTGTGTGTGGATTCTTCTGCCTTAGCATCTAAAGAAGTTAACTAATGTCCTGCAGTCTCATAATCCCAGTCCTGATTCCCACCTCAGCCCAGAGCTGACCTCATGGGACCCACTCAACCCCAGCTCAATTTCAGAGGTGTTGATTTGTGACAGACATCCTTATTCCTCCAGTGGGCACCGAAGCAATCTTTTGAGATAGTAAGTGAAGAGCCACATTGGCTGAACTGACCTCACAGACTCCTGTCTTGTGCCAGGATCTACCAGTATTACATAAAGTAGGTTTACTTCTTTTAATACTGACTGAAGTGATGTCTGAAGAAGTTACAGTCTTATCAATTCTTACTTCTGCTTGGACCCCTCTGGGGTGTTGGCAAATGAAGCTATTGTACCAGAATGGACAGAGGGGAGAAAATAACTGCAAGAGCATCAAAATTGTCACACAGGGCATGTGAGCACCAACCCCCATCTTCAGAAGGATGTCTGGAGTCTAGAAACACAGGTCCTGGACTTGTGACTTGGACCCCTGCACAGTGCCTGTTTGAAATCATGGTCCATGTTTGAACACACAGAAAAGACAATGAATCATTAGCACAACAGGAAAAATCAGCCACTCACAAGGAAGAAGAAATGCATCTTCCCAGCTAGATCCAGAACAGAGTCAAGACAGGGTCTGAACAACATGCTGCCTTTTCTCTAACTTCCATGTGTATCTTCAAGGCTACATATAAAAACACAGCCCTCATCACAATGGGAGCAGAAGTAGGATGACTGCTGACCCAAGAAGATCTACTAAAATATACACAGAAAGTGGGAAGTGTCATTCTGTCCCCCCAAAGTTAAGAGATGGGGTCACCTCAAGAGGTGTAACATAGGAAAGGTGTAAAATGCTTAAAGGTCTATAGGACACATAAAGCATTGCAATATCAATCACATCACTCATACAACTAGTTAAAAGGACCACTTTCTCTGCACATAAACACACATAAACTCAAAGTAACTTACCACAATGCAGCCTTCTGAATTTCCTCTTTTGCTGCATGACAGCAGAAGAAACCTTAACAGAGTAGAGCATGAGACCCAGCTTTGATACAGAGTACTAACATCTCTGCCTGATGTTTAAAGGACAGCAAGAAATATCAAAAGATCTTGCCCCTATGGTATTTATATGCCACACACAAGAAGTGCAAGAAGTTGAGGAAACCTGATCTTCTGAGGTTTGCTGTCCTAGCTACTCCACACAAGAGAGGTCTGGCTGCATTTGGAGACCTTCTGGGGTGAGGAACTGTGCACATGAAAATGTTCCAAGCCACTCAAAACCTCAAGCACCAGCATTCTGCTAGACCTGATGCTGCCCTGCTTCTTAAGGCTGTACTTGCAAACCAGGCAGTTCAGGAACTATTAGAAGTGATTGCTTTTTCTGCAGCTTGACATGTTTTCCAAAGGTACAACATATAATGCAATTCTTCTGGGCAAGGCTTACTTGGCAAGTAATAGGAGATTAATCTACTATATGCTTCAGGCATGCATGTACAGGCTTGTAACTAGGAAACTGAGTTCTAAGAAAATAATAAGAAAATACATGTGCTTGTATTTTTATGCAAGCACACATATATGTACAGAAGCATATGCATATGTGTGTATCTGTGTATCTATATTAACTTAAAAAAAAATAAAGACTTCTGACCATCTTTGTTATCAGGAAGCTTTGGTATTTTGCTATAGGTGAATTTGTATCCTATGATGGTCTTCAAATAAAACTTGTCTCATGCTTTGCTTGCCTGATGCTGCCATGATTGGCATCTTGCTTTCATAAGCAAGTATGTTCACTTGCCAATGTTTTCCAAAGCAGAGAAACTGCTGCTTGGGGGTGGGTGGAAATGGCAAGGTAAAAAATATCTTTATCACCCTCCTGAGCAAAGTAGAAACTAACTTTGCTGATACAGCTTTTTAAGCTAGCAAACAACGGATCAGAAAGAGGTCCCACAGCTGTGAAGTTAACGTTTTTGTTGCAACTGCTCCTTTCTATTCCTGTGTAGAGGGCCAGGTACCTTTACTGAAATTTATTTCAATGATACAATGCTGATTCATACCAGTGGAAAGTTTGGTCTGAAGTATGGTTCCGTAATTTTATTAGAATGTATTTCTGTTTCTTAGTGATACAGGGAGAAAATTCAGCTTTAAACCAGCAACAACAACTTGCCATTGTGGACATGGTAAGGAGGATGGAATAGCTGGGTGGAGGGGGACCCTAGCCCATTTTAAACTTGTAAATTAAAAAAAACCAAAACAAACAACAGCTGGATAAGAGGCTGAAAGAGAAAGAAAGAGGAGAGGGGAAAGTACACAAGCTCAGCAAAGTTCCAGTACACTCTGAAGACTGCTGATGCATAAAGATTGAGAGACCCCAGATTTCATTTCTTGGCAGCTCAGGCAAGAAGGATGGTCTCCAAGGAGCTGCCATCTCAGGCTGCAGAGGTGAGTAGCCAGAGTTTTATCCTGAGTGCTACTGGGCCTCTTAGAATTTGGCATTCTTTCAGTATGAAAGATGGTAAAATATTTGCACTTAAAAAAGCCCATGGCTAGCACAGCAATAAATCTAAATGCTATCAGATTCCAGCATGTCTATCAATAATAAAGACAGATGTGTGAGAAGTTCTTTTATGCACACAAAAGCATATGCAACTCAGGGGCTAGGGGGTGATGGGAAAGAGGGAGGGGGGCAAAAAGGAAGGAATATTTCCAGGCTCAGACGTTTGAAGACTACATCTTCCATAAATCCTCCAAGCTAAGGGGTCAGGTCAGATCTTTTGTGCTGAATTTTTGCTTCTTCCCTTACATTAAAGTAATTAACATCTGGCCAAAAGAAATTTTAAATAAATAAATAAATACATAAACAAATAAATGCATAAATAAATAAATAAATAAGGCTGCATTCTGTTTAAATGCAGGTGCCATATGAGCAAGAATCAAAATCTGACCCAAATGAGAGTTGGTCTTTCTTGCCTTTCCTCTCCCCTCCAGATTTTGTGGAAAGCATGTCAAAGAGAGAGGTTTCTAGTCTGCTTTCCTAAGGAAATGAAGCTTATGCAGTCAAGGAACGCACTTACATTTAGGCCTCTTTTTAATCTGCAATCCAATTTAAACCAAATTTGACAGATGTCTGAGATCTGTGGATCTGGAAAATTAAAGTCCTGAAGTTTGAATGAAAAGAACTGTTTAGATAGCAGATTATTATTAGAAGGAAAAGTTGCACTTCTTTACAGATACGGAAAAATACCTTTCTGCATAGAAAAGATGCTAAAAACTGTGCACCCTCTTTAGCACCAAATCATGGGGACATGGCCCTGGAGGTAGTCAGGCTTTCTTCACTATGGGGCTCACAGCAGTGGGCCAGGTGGAAAGAAGGACACCTGGATCAAGGCCCTTTACTAAGTCATGGGCAAAGAGGACATAGTTTTCTTGACTCAAGGTCAGCTCCACTGGGAGAGCATAATTTGAACCTTACTTATCCCTGCAGAGCTCTAGCTATCCCAAAGGATCAGACTGAATTGTCACTAAAGAGTTCAACTAATCTGAGAGGAGAATTGGCAAGACAGAGGAAAGCCTAATTAGTTAGTTAGTGTAGATAGTTAGTGTACTCACTGTGGTGAGACAATGGTCTTTCTGGGTATTGTTCCATGAATGGCAAAAATGGTGACTCCTTCTTTCCTGCAGGTTTGTGTAAAATGCCTGGATCCTCCATGCACAGATTCCTCCCTGAAGATTAGGGCTTTTATAACAGCAGTGCTCCTGTTTGGCCTCTCTCATGTCTGGTGGGATTGCATAAGCCTGTCTTTCTGACCTCTACCCATCTGTCAAATTTGGACAAAATTACTGCAGAACTAAGAAGCTGGGAGGGATAGAAGAGAGCAAGCGAAGAGAGACAAGTTGAGCTCATCCACTCCTTGGCACTGGGAAAGCCTGATTGCATTTACTGATTTGTTTTTTGTTTTTTACTCTCTTGTCCTTTTTTTTTCACTAAAACCTTCTTCCATCCCTGTTTTGGTTACACTGTCTACTAGTCCTGTTCTGACTTGACATTTCTAGCAACTGCAATAGACATATAGTATTAAAACTTTCAAAAGACCATAACCCTCTCTAGGAAATGACTCACCACCAATACTCAGAACACCTTCAGCTTTTGGACACAGTTTTGATCATGTTCCCATGGAGCAGTCCCTTAGGCTCAAATGTTTTTTACTTGACCATGGTCTTCTCATGCTAGAAAATCTCACACAAATCCTCCTGGATGATTTTGAATTGCAAGAGACTGATACCTAGTGATAAATGAAAACATGGTGGATAGCTGTGCTTTCTTGTTTTGCATGGCAGATTATCATGCTACCTTGTAAGAGAATTGGAGAGATTTTCCTAAGATGACTGAATCCTAAGAAAACCTATTGGCTACACAAGAGCAGCCTGGAACGTGTTGTTTAAGGGGAGAAAATGAAAACAAATGGAAAGGTCAACTGACCAATATCATCAGAACTTCTTTGACCAGCTACACTTGTTGTCAATCACAAGTCTTGAACTGAGGGCATTTGACGGCTTTCAGCTGAAATAAAACTAATTAAACCAAAGAGCTTAACCCTTATCACTAACTGTACAGGCATGACAAACGCCTCTGTAGAGCAGTCACTAGAGAGCACCAAATATCCACACTCCCTCCACGTGACTTGCCCATGTGGAGTGGGACTTACTGATATTGGAAAAGGTTGTGACCTAGCACTTGTCTCCATCTACCTACACATAGCTCCCTAGGTCTAGGATCTGTCATTCCTTCAGGGATTTTATTGTCTAGTTTTTGAGGGGAGTGGTTTCAAGGTGGTAAGGAAAAGAAAGTAACATGGGTTAAGAAAATAGTTCAGAAGCAGTTTTGGAAATTTAGGTTCTTATATCAGAGAAGTGCTGGCAATTAAGACAAGCAAAATGGGTTAAAGATTTCCTCTGTGTTCAGGGTGCTGCAGATTTTGTTTCTCACCCAGCTAAAGACTCCTCAGGTACCTGTCTCACCTCATATCTCATTTCTCAGCACACTCAAGGCTCTGATGATAGCTGAGGCTTTGGATGTCTCCCCACCTACTTCATTCATCAAAATGGTAATCTGATTTAGGGAATACTGTGTTGGAATTTTCAAGGGAAAAAAAAAAAAAGGTTCCTCCTCCCTTTTTCTTCCCATTTTCTTTAAAAATCTTTTCTTTGTGGTTTCTCTCCTGAGGTGATCTCTAGACAGGAGCTCTGTGTGTGTGTGTTCACATGTGTGTGCATGTAGGTGAGAACAGTCTTGTAACTCACCAGCGAAGGGGCTGCGTGGGTGACTGAAGCATGCAGTACATCTCAATAAAAAGTACTTTCCTAATATCCTCTTTCTACCTTTAATCCCTTTCCCCACAACAGCCTCTTTCTGCTTTTCCTTTCCATAGAGGCACTTACTCTTTATTTCACGATGTCCGATAATGGAGGCCTGAGACATGGGATATTCTGAAGAATACCCGGGAGATTCCTTGTCTTGCTCATGGGATGGCTCAAGTAAATGCTAATAATTGCCATATTAAAAGAGACTGTGAAACACAGTAAGGGGAAGATATGTGTATATATACAGAAGTAGGAGGAAATGGGATGTGAGACCCTTGCTGACCCTTCTGTAACACATCCAGCCCCTATATCTTATTCTCCTTTTCTGGTTACTCAGGCCAGGTCTTCTAGCGTCTCTCAAGGGCTACACACTGGCAGGGATTGTTATTCCAGAAGCCAGCATCCCAGTGCAGCAACATGATTGGATCATCCCATTGAGATTTGTGTGATTTCCTTCTTTTGTTTTTTTTTTTTTTTCTTTACATGCAAGGCCAGAGAGATTTAGTTCTCTTCCATAAATTGCACAAATACTTTAATGGTAGGCTTGGTCTACAGCCCTCAATGAGATGATCTACCTTAAAGTCACTGAGGTACCCTTATAAGGATCCACAATAAATCATATGTCTTGTCTGTATATAAGCATGGTGCTACTTCTCCTATGGCTGTTCTCTTTGGCTATCTTCATCCCTCTATCCTGTTGACCTGGGAGGTCCTGAACATTATCCCAACTCCAGCACTAAGGATGATGTGAAAGCATGTTCCTTTCAGAGAGGTTTTCTGCAGTCTGGAGTGAACCGCTCAAGTTTTTGTTCTCCCATTGAATAGAAGTGCCATAGGATCAGGATGCCACTGCCCATACAGATCAATTAGCAGGTAGAAGGGGACACAGCACTAAGCCAGATTGGAGACAATGGCTTTCCTTTCAGCATGAGAAGCCATGAGGTAGCGCAATCCTTCTTCCCAGATACAGGAAAACCCAAAATAGGATAATAAGCTGTGTGCAACACATGGGACCCAGAACCAAAAAAACCATCCATTAAGTTATGACATTAATTTGTAAATGGTGATTGTACGGAGTCAACTGGAGAAACAGGAAATGGGAAGGAACAGGACATGTAAACCTCTTGTGGGCGGCCTGACCATAAAGAGGTTATCTTCCAGATTACATACCCAGGGTATCAGGTCTTGAATTCTCCAGTTCTTCTCTTTAAATAAAACTTTATCAGCAATCTGTGAGTTGCCATAATTTGCCAGAAATGCTACATTAACCCATATGGGTCTAAACTGATATATAATACTATAAGGAGACACAGGGACTCCATGTTCCTTGGTCAATCTGGAGTTCAGCATGTACAGAGGTTCCTGTGATATTAACAGTGATGAAGATGATGCCACAGAATAAGATTTGCCTTCTGAATCCTTAAGCCTGCAACTCATTCTTCTAACCAATGCTGATGTAAGGGCAACAAGACAGAATGATACAGATGGTTTCATCATTATCTGGATGAATTCAGTCTGGTAGCATTAGTCATGCATTAAGACATGCCAATAAACTCTGTAAGCCTTCTTATAACAGCACTACGTGGTATACTGCACATTTTCATCTAAAAAATACTGTGAATAAATGTTTTATAAATACGTAAAAGTGTTTATCTACTTTCTTAATTTGTATCTTCTTCAACTCATAAAGTAGAACAGTAGCCTCATATATTTTTAGGTCCATAAGAAAATAAGTATTAGAGTGGGTGGAGATACAAATGCATAATGTGATGCTGAAAATACACATATATAGCCTAGTGGTTCCATTGATGAGATTATATAGAGAAATTTGTTAATGAGATGCTAACTCTGAAACCTAATGATGGTCAAGAACGAGTTAAACACAGCTATTGAGATTACTTAACAGCTCACCATGACCGTACCCTTCCCGCCATTCCTTTCTCCCTGATTCTTTCTACTATTTTGCCAGTCTGGTCATCTGGATTTATCCCTCCCTTATGCTAACTTTGCTGATGATTTAACCTTCAGCAAGCAGATTAAGCTTATTGAGCAAGCCAAAATCTGACTCAACAAAAAAATGCTAATAAAAAAATATAATTTTCAAATGTACGAGTGAGCTGCATTAACTTGCAGGAGGGTCAGGAGAATGTCAAAGCTGGCGAAAAAGAAGAAGGAAGAATGTATACCTGAGAATGGAAAATGTATTTGTGGGGAAAGGAATAGAAGAGAGAGGTAGTGGTGGTGTGCCATTAAGTTTCCCCAGCCATTTCATTTAATAACATCCTAATAGAAACTTTTAAAAGATGACCCAAGCTGTATAGTAAAAAATGGGCCCACCAGACCTGACAAAGCTGCAATGAGTAGTGAGGGTGCAATGAGCTACTTTGGGAAACGACACCATACTTCTTCCAGGAGAGGCTTATGCTCCCCAGTGATCCATTTGCTGGCAAAGCTCTGCTGCTACCAGGGCCAGGCTGTTGTTTCTGCCCAGCTGTGAGCTGAAGAAGGAAGCCTGTATCAACAGAGTTCTCCCTCAGGATAGTGTGTATTTTGAGGCAAATGCCCCACAGAGCTGAAGGAGGGGAAAAAAGAAAGAAATAAAATAAATAAAAGAAAAAATAAAATAAAAATAAATAAATAAAATAAAAACAATATTTTAGACCACCAGTCCTTGTAAAAGAGAAAATATCAGAACTGAAGCTAAATAAGTTCTTGGATGATATGGTTTAGAGCGAGGTATCCTTGCCCATGGCAGGGGGGTTGGAACTTGATGATCTTAAGGTCCCTTCCAACCCTAACTATTCTATGATTCTATGATTCTAAGTTACTCCGAAAGGTTAAGATTTATTTTTGGTTCAATCAAGAACATATTATTGCAGGTTTTCAAGCAGGAGGATTAAAAACTAAACACTTGGAATCTCTATTGTTTTGGAATTACATAGACGCTTTTGGATTAACTATTTTTACCCATCTATGATTAGAGATGTTTTACAGACTGAATGTCAGGCACTACAAAAAATCTGAAAGTTTCCTTCTGAAAATATTAAAATGAACAGTTTTGAAATGCCTCCCCTTTTTTGGTGGCTGAAACATTTTGCCAAATTTGAAATTAATTTCACAAATATATTTTGTCTCCTCCTACACGTCTAAGACACTGAATTTTAACAGATTTATTGCTTGTCAAAAATGGCACTAAACTCCCATCCAAAATACACTTCTGCAATGCCAAAAAGAAATCTTGAAAGTTGAATAACAGCCGTGAAATAATTAGATATGTTTACAATATGATGTGGCAGCAGAGAAGCTATGAACTTTGGAAGATAAATCACAGCTTATACAGTGAGATCATGCAGTGTGAAACTCAACAAATTGTAGCCCCAACCCTGATTATGACTTGCAGTCCAGCTGAAGACCTGTTTCAGATTGTGCAAGTAACTTCTTTCACTCTGCTGCGTAACAATAAATTTTGTCATACTTGTAAATTACTGGTGGTGTTGAGCACCTCAGTCAGACGAAAAGACTGTGACTGTGTTCACACATTGTCTTCCAGATCCATATGCCCTGGGAGCAAATGTCACCATTAGTATCAGCTTCCTCTTCTAAAGGCAGCCACCACTCCCTGATCAGCGAACTAAATTGAAGCTACATATACCTTCAGAACCTCACCATTCACAATGATCCACATTATGCAGCACAGACAATAAGAGCCTGCTTTGAGTGTATGGAAAATATTCCCAGTGGATTGTTGAGGTACGTTGCCTACATGTTCAGTGCATACTTTAATTTACTGAGGGTCAGCCATAAATCAAGAAAATCTTCCTCTTTGGTTAAATTTGTAATGATGTGTAGAAGCACTAAAACATCTGATAGGACTGAATATGACTGTTAATGCTGGTTAAACCTTCTGCGGACCATGTGGTATATACCCGTGTACAAATTTATATCACACACATGAGAAAGGACTCCATTTCTCCTTAGAGGAGCTGCCCAGCATGCTGGATATCCAAACTGAGTGTCCCAGGCCTAGGTTTCATGTTTCATGCACTAAGGAAATACATATGTTTAGAAATAAAAAGGAAACAAAAGTTACTTTGTCCCAAATATTAATCAGAACACTTAGTGGTTTTTCTTCCCTTCTCTGTAGTTCCCGGTTTCTTCCAGAATGGCACAGTGGCCATTACTAGAGCAAGGAACAGCTGTTTGTGCAATATTTACAGAACAATCAGAACCAATGATGTGTACCAAAACCAATAAAGAGGCTAAACTCTTTCATGTTATCACAGAATCACAGAATGGTTGAGGTTGGAAGGGGCCTCTGGCCATATACACTTGCTCAAGCACTCCAACTACCTGTAGAAGTTTCTTTAACTTCATCCTACTGTGGTCCTAAAGCAAAACTAATCTTTCCATAGGTTTCCATTAACTCCAAAGCTAAAGGGGACACCTCTTTAGGTAAATGTCAGGAGTCAGCTGGTTAATGCTTTAAACCCATTGAATCACAGCCTTTAAAAAAAGAAAAAAAAGAAAAAAAAAAGCGTGGAATGAACTGATTTTGGGATAGCATCTTTAACATTGCTTAACTGCATGGTCTTGTGGAAAATTATCTGCCTCTGCTTCACCTTTTGTTATTCCTGTTGAATCAGAAAATAAGCTCTGTCAGACATAAAGTTTACAGTTCTACAGTACCAAGCACAACAGGACTTGCATTTTTGAGGAGCTTACCAACTTCATAATCAATCTCCAAACTAGTAATGAATGCAAGCCAGCTATATTTTTCTACAACAGTTTGCTACAGGTAGACAAAACCATCTTCATTTTCACTAATTTTTTTTTTTTTTTGCTTGCTTCATACTTGCTTTGCTTGCAGATTTAACAGACTGACATTTTCCAGTTAAACTTGGTCTCCCCAGAGTAATTCTAATTCATGAATTGCATGAATGCATGGCATACCACAAGTGCAGTATCATGGGATAGTGCAGGTTGGAATGGACTTCAGGGGGTACCTAATTCTACCTCCTGTCCAACTGTGTCTTCAGTCTCAGGGCTTTATCTTCCTTTATACAGGTCTTGAAAACCTGCATGGGTGGACACTGCATAACCTGTCTGGCCAACATACTCCAAAGCTTGACTGCTGTCACTGGGAAGAATTTTCTCCTTATCTGATGTTGCTTCTTATTTCAACTTATCCTGTTGCCTCTCATCCTCTGTTCACACATCACTGTGGATAACGTGAATCTAGCTTCTTTCTTGTGGTATGCCATACAGAAAGCTTGCTACAGCTGAAATAAATGCCAACACCTGCTCTTCCCAGATTTTCCTAGGTCATTTTTTTTGTTAAAGTGGAACAAAAAGCTCTGCTTTTCACCCCTTGAAACCCCTTGAAAGTCTCAACTCTAGTTCAGCTGAACTTGCCTAACATCATTCATACTGTCCAGTCCTTCCAGACAGTATTTCATGTTCTGCTGAAAGAAGCTGAAATCTACTGCTGAGTTTGTTCCCATATCCTGTTCAATGACTTTGTTTCTTTTCCCAGCTATCTAAACTAACTCATTAGCTGTAGTTCTGTGACTTCAGGTCTTGACAAAATACTCACTTCAACAAAGAGCAATTTTCCATCTTTGTGCTCTATCTTTCTCTCTCTGCCTGTTTTTGTCTTTTCTGTTGAATAAACTGTTTATTTGAAAAACATTCCAAGAACAATTAAATTTGATTACATGAAAGCAACTTGCCTGACTGATTAAGGGATGTTTTCCCTTTAGGAGCACACAAAAATAGTTGGGGTTAACTTTACTATCAAAAGTCAAAATGTTTGAACTACAAAGAAGAATACACACAAACCTGGATTCCAGGAACAAAGTTGTTACCAGATGTTGATGAGAATGAAGTTGTGCAGAGCAGAAAGGCATAACACAGTGAATGAGAAAACCTCACAATATCTGCCTTCAGGGTTTCAAAACTTGAATTTCAACCATTCAAATATATATGAATATATATACTGTGATACCTTCCAGAGAAAATCTGAAATCAATTTTACTTACAAAAATGCTGCTTCATAGGAATTGTGTTGTCTACTTTTCTTTGTTCTTCAGTAATGAAGTGTGATGCTCACAATGTGTGAGCACAGAACTGAAGATCCTTCATATTATCATAGAATAGGATCATCGTTCTCCAAACTCACTAGTTTAAATGGAATATCACTCAGTTTTAGTTCACAAGTGACTTTATGCTTTATACATTCAGTCTTCTCACCATCAGATGACTGAAAATGTTTACAGCTGAAACAAACTCATCAGGAGAGCCAGACTTGCACAGACAGTTTTGTTTACCCTGAAAAAATAATGAACTCCAGACCAAGGCAGGTTGCTTCGGGGAAGAATTTTGTATATATTCCTCTTTTTCTAGTTTTGGGAAGATGAAAATTCTGACTAACAGAAATTTACAAATATACGTGAATATATAGCCAAATGCAGGTTATGCAAGAGCAGAGCTCTTTGATGTCTGCAATGGCCTGTTCTCTTCAATCAATATGTCAGTGATAATAGTAATGCTTCTAGAAAACAACAGTTTACATAAAACACCCATCTCTACTCAAAAAAATACAAAAGAAATGGTCTTTTTAAGCTCAAAGTTCCAGATGGAAACTTTCTTAGACCCAGCTGGGAATTTCTATTCCCTCTCATCTCAGGAGTCACCAGAGATGTCACTAAACAGAAAGAAGTGATTGACAAATCTTAAGAAACCATTTTGCTAGTTAGGCTAGAAAGGATAATGTAAAAAAATGCTATGTTCCCATACCTTATTACAGCTTATTTTCCCTCTTCCAGGATGGGAAGCAGGGTTGACAAAATAAGAGTGGTTCCAAAATACTCTGTTGACAGTCAGTCAGTGCTATTGCATCCTCACTTCTCCAACTCTAAATGTCACAACTAATGTCTCACTCACCTACCCACGATTTAACACATCAGATGCAACCTATGGTGCATGTCTTGGGTATTTGTCCTAAAATGCTCATTGTACAGTCATGCAACCACGTGTAATTTTGAGGTACCCTGTAACTCCTTCTTCCCTGCTCAGTAGCTCCTTTCCTAGAAATATTCCTTTTAGTTATTCACTTGCTGCTATCTGTAATTTTTGTGGTGTGCTTTCAGGTGATGTAAATAGCCACCACTGAGTCAAAAATGCCCAGAGTCAAAAAGGTCAGTTTATATTCAGAAGGACAGTAGTGAACAACTTGAGGTAACTGATGGATGAAAGGCTGGATATGAGCTCTCAATGTGCACGCATAGAACAACAAGCCAAATGTATCCTGGGCTGCGTTAAAAGAAGCGTGACCAGCAGGTCAAGGGAGGGGATTCTCCCCCTCTACTCTGCTGTTGTGAGACCTCACATGGGAGTACTGCTTCCACCTCTGGAAAACCCAACAGAAGAAGGACATGGAGCTGCTGGAGCTAGCCCAGAGGGGGTCACAAAGATGCTCCGAGGGTTGGAGCAGCTCTCCTCTGGTGACAGGCTGAGAGAGCTGGGCTTGTTCATGCCAGAGAAGAGAAAGATCTGTGGAGAGCTTATTGAAGCCCTTCAGAACTTAAAGGGGAATTATAAGAAAGATGAGTACAAGCCTTCTAATAGGGCCTGTTATGATAGGTAATGGTTTTAAATTAAGAGAGGGTAGATTCAGACAAGGTATAAGGAAGAATTTATTTACTGTGAGGGTGATCAGGCACTGTACCAGATTACCCAGAGAGGTGGTAGATGCCCCACTACTGAACGCGTTCAAAGCCAGTTTGTACGGGGCTTTGAGCAACCAGGTTTAGTTGAAAATGTCCCTGCTCATCACAGAGGGGTTGGACTAGATGACCATTAAAGGTCCCTTCCAACCCAAACCATTCTATGATTCTATGATGCACCACCAGTAAACTATCTGAAAATGTTTCCCTATTTGAAAACAGTCATCAGGGAAAAGTAAATCTCAGGATGACCACTGTTTTTTGGAGTAAAGCCTGAAAGTTTCCATGCAAACATATTCTGAAAAGGTACAAATTATAGATATAAATAGAATCATTGTTAAGTCAGCAAGGATAAAGTTCTTCATTTGACTGAATAATTAGGTTTTAGTATTTAAAATAATAATAGTAATAATAATTATTCAATGTTAACTTAAATATTTTCAGAGATACTGAGTGTTTGCAGACCATCTGAGTTTTGACTGAAAAAAAGATGGCATCATGATTATGGTATTGAGCAGGACCTCAAAAAGCCTAGGAATGGATCCTGGCTCTATTGCATGGGCTTTGTAACTTCGGAGTTATCTATAAGTTTGCAACTGTTTTCACCTGATTTCAGCTATTTAAACTTCTATCAATCATCCAGATTGACTTTGGAGTCACAGAGAGAGGTTATCTCTCATCCTGTGAAGGGTAAATAGGAGAGAGAGAAATGAATCTTGTTCTGCATGTATTTATTCCTCTACAATGATTTTAGGGGACAGCTGCACAGATAAATTTGGCATATAATTTCCACATGAATTAAGCTGAAATCAGTCCTACACGTCATTTCACATTACCCTAGCTCCTCACTTTCGAGCCAAGCTTGCTTCTTCCTTTGGGTACCTTGTTCATTCAGCCTTCAAGTTTTCTAGGTGAGGGACCCCTTTTAATGAATATTTATTGAAGCATCTACAGTTGTCTAGCTTGCAGTTAGTCAAGATCTTCACATACTATGCAATGACCAACAACTCTATAAAACGGGGCCAGCATTTTGAAAAGGCAGGCTTTTATCTGGAGTAAGTTTGTCACTTTGCTGGTGTTAAGCCTCTGACCTACCTCCTGGCCTGCCTTTTATTTTATCCCCCCCAAAACGCATATTCATTGAACACCAAATTTCGTTTACCATTTTATCAACACCACAGAAAGGATTGATTCCATACAGGAATAAAGTGGCATGTACATACTTCTTGTGTCTTTTTTATTAGGGCTGACTAGGGATATGGTACAAGTTAAGGACAGCTCTGTAATGGCTTTCACATGATTGCTGTAGGAAAGCATGCTGTGTTCCTACAGACTTGCCTTCATCTATCTCCAAGAAATGGGCTAAAAAAGGTGAAGGAAAAAAAAATGCTAATCATTTATTTCTGCTTTGAAAATGTGCAAATTCCATATCAGGGGAGTGTTTGAAAAAAAAAAAAAAAAGAGAAAAAGGAGAAAAAAAAAAAAAAGAAAGAAACTGGAAAGGGGTAAAAAAGCAAATGTCCTTCCCCATAAGAATAACAAAGAGCATAGTCCCTAGAAAAAGTATGTTTAAACAAAATAGTAGCAGCAAAACCAAACCACAGAAGAAATCAGTATCACATTCTGTGTCAAGCCTAAATGACATCTGGACATGCATGTGTGTGAATATGTGTGTGTTTGGAGGACATTGTGTTATTGTAACCATTCTGAGCTTAGATCACTATCAGATGTGTGGACAGAAATACAAATGGTCACTTGGGTGACCAGCAGCAAAGATGGGTGGAAATAGGACAAGTCTTCACACGCACTGACTCTTCATCTGTGGGTGAGGGCAAAGGCTGAGCAGGAAAATTCCTCCACAGGGAAATGGGACGACTGGATTCACAACTTAAAAGCTCAACTCTGCCTATGGCAGTGGGCAATTCATCAGACCTGAGCTATCTTAAAATACACACTATGCTGTGATAGCTAAGCATATATCCTACACTGGTGTCAGTCCAAGAAGCCCAGGTAAGAATCTGGTCAAAGACTCTGTCAGCTTCTCAAGATGTTTGGACATGCACAGTTGGAAGCAGCTTGCTTCCTGGGTATATACATATACAAACATGCAAATGTGTGTGTGTGTACGTACATACGAATTGTATGAGAGGACTTGTTAAGTTCTTGCTGTCTATGCTCTGAAAAGTGTGAAAATTCTTTTTAGTCAAATTGGAATCTAATTTCCACTTCTGATTTGTGTATCTTTCATTAAAAAAAAAAAAAAAAAAATTTTTGTATCCAAAACAGAAGATTGACCAGAAGATTTAAAGGATGAAAGGATTTGTTTTCCGCAATTGAGCTACCTTCCTCTATGCATCCACACTATGGAAGCAGCTGTAAACCTGTCTTAGTCTACTCACACCTTAATGTGTTCAAAGTCTTAAAAAAACAATCTCACTTCTGAAATCTGCTTTTATTTTTGTTTACATGTATCACAGTGATTTCACAGCTGATGTAAATATTTAGGTAAAGTTCTACATTCTTTCCAGTAGCAGAAACCATTCAAAAGGATCACATCAATCTCAGGTTTGAGTTTATGTATTTCTTTTACTGCAGTTCAGTACACCATCAGATCAGTCATGCTAGCAATATAATACCATAGCAAGGCAAGACTGCTCCATGATGTGTTGAAAGAGAGCAGATGCTTTGAAAGGTTCAAAGCAGGCTGTCAAGCACTATCAGATACAAGGGTAAGGTGCAGTTTCTCATATCTCCCTGCCAGAATGGTCTTCTTTGCTCAAATCTCCTCACTTCCCTGACCTTCTGAATGCTCTGTGCTGTACTGCAATGGAGAAGAACAGGTCCTGACTGGAAGTGTAACCATATGGCCACCACTGTGTCTTCCACAGGTGAACCAGGAAAAAAAGATATTTTCTAAGGTAACTTCCTTCAAGATACAGTGTCCCTCCACGCTTCAAGGAACAGCAGCGGAGGACAGAAATTGTGGTATGACCTTGAGGAGACAATAGGAGGTTCGTGGAGACACCATATTTGGGGCTGATCTCACCTCACCTGAGAGCTCAGCAATAGAGTATTGTGTGAAACTTCACCTTGTTCAGAAATAGTATTTAAAAAATCCTATATTAAATTTGATTGAAAAGAGAAAAATTTTCCTCCTCTAAATGAAAACAGCCCATGTATACTTTGAGTGACATGTTATTCAAGGGTTTTGCCTATCATCTGTTCATAATTAAATAAATATATTTTTGCATAATAATACACTTTTTTTTCTCCATATTTTCAGAACCACACCCAAACGCTGTTTCACATTGGTATAATGCATTATTTTATATTGTCTTTACTGTCAGGAATTTTACAGCCTTCCAAAAAAGAGTCCTGACAAATTTTTTTTCAGACCTCTAGACAGTATGTTTTCTGCCTGAAACCCCAGACCCATTGGTGATTCACATTTATGACCTGAAAACATTAGTTTAGTAATCCCTTCCTTCCAATAATAATTAAAATATAAAAATTAAAATGTAGATGTAATTCCAAAGAAGTGATATACAGGAATTACAAGTTTGTCAAGCTTCATTTCTGTGCGGCTGGTTTGGGGTTGCATTTTATTGTATGAGTTGTTTGAGGGATTTTTTTTTACTGTTGTTTCTGGGTTGTTTTTTGTTTGGTAGGTTTGTTGTGGGTTTTTTTCCCCCCTTCTAATGAGTTTGATCTGGAATCTTTGTCTTTCATTATTCCCTGCAAAGCTATTTCCTCCCTCTCCTCACCCCCTTGAGTTGATTAACTGTTACAAAGCATTCCTGTGATACTCAGTAAATAACAATGCAAACATGTTTATGTAACAGTTTAACATGCTAATTATGTTTTTATGCTGGAGTTGAACACACGCTGTCCTGGAGTCTGGTAGTCTTCAAGTCTTGGCTCTTTGATGTGAAGGGTGCGCTAGGAAACACATTCGTTTTTCATTTTGCCTTGATGAAGGTTGCTGTTTACACTTTGTGTCACTTCTACATAAGTCAGCTGCATGTTAACGGCCCTGAGGAACGCACTAGTTCTGCACCCGTGAGCCTCTGTGCCTGCACTGGCTGTGGCTACAGTTACTGTATAGAAGGATGGACATTTTTGTTGAGTCCCCATGTGTGGGGCCAAGTTGCAATATATTCTTCAGGAGAAAATTTCTCATCCAAGCTTAGTGAGATGATCTAAGAACAAAAATTAGAGCTAGCTTCTATTTGTCATTAGGGTTAGATTTTAATGGACAATGGGTTAGGTCACATTTGCCTGCCCACCTAATGTCTACCATCTTGGTCAGTTCCACGTATGTTTATCTAAGTTTAAATTTAAATTAGTAAGAATGAATTAGTATTACTTGAGCTAAAATGAAGAAATTTTCTAGCAGGTATTCTGACAAATTAGTGGATTTCATAAACTAATCATAGAGGGAGGGATACAACAGATACCAACCAAAAAATTTAGGATTGAACTCTCCCCCAAATCCAGTAGCATCTGCGTTGGACACAAGTATTGGCCAAATGGTCTGGGTCTGATCCAGCCTGATGATTCTGAAGACACTTAGGAAGCTGCTTTTGCTACTTTGGAATTCTACTAAGTGACCTAACTCATATGATGCGTGTAGTGGATGGTGCGATAGATTTGGCTCAGTCTTAAATTCTCTTGAATTTACAGCTGGGCTTTGTATTGCAGAACCAAAGATCCAAATGGCAGTTGCCGTGACTATGGGAAATGTATTTTTTTTCCACAAAAACACCCTTCTGACAAACAGCGCAGCTCAGGGGACAAATTAAGGCCAGTCAAAGCTTTTTTACTTCATTACTAACTGTTAGGAGTTATGACAACCTTGGTATCTGGAACAAAATCTTTATATCACATTGTTAAGGAAAAGTCTTCCTTCTTCTAAGGACTGTTAGTTTCAACAATAAAGCATTTGAAGAGCAAACTTCAGGGCTGATAATTAGACTGATCATGGTTGTTGAAGGATAGGCCACATCGACAGTCAGTGACAAAAGGTTAGTCCCCCTCTAAACTGTCTGTTTTCAATTTATGCAAATGGGAGTGTCCAATGGAAATCACCTAATAAAATCTTCTGTTTGTTAAGTGAGAATGATTCCACCTTATCAGAGCTTGGGTCTCAGCTGCCTTAGACTGCAACTGCTCACTTCACCTGGGTCCATGGAGACAAGGAAGCTCTCCTGGTTTACATCAATTTTATTTCTGTTGGCTAAGATCTCAGAACATGCATCTATATATGTAGAAGGTGTTTGATAGCTCTACTATCTCTAGTGTTTGCATATTTTCCAGACTTCTGTAAGATCGAGGGAGGTCTATGGAGTGCTGATGATGCACCTATGACAGATAGCCAGAAGAAGAGCCCAAGCCTGCTGTCATTCTGTGTAAATGTGCTATACAGGGATCTACACCTCCACAGCAAAATGTTAGAATGTCTGCAAACTGATAAAGGCTACAAATCTTTTATACCCTACAGCAGCATTCCCTAAGAGAATGCTGCTGGCCCTTAGCAGTGAACCAGGACTTGGTGATGCTTACTAAGGGAAAAAGTCATTCCAACCCACCACTGACATATAGGGAGCAGAATGATGCAACATGCTTTCTGCTTGGTATGCTTCTCCTTGTCATTTATATCACCTTGTTTTACCCATTCATCACTCCTCCATCACTTCCCAGAGACCTTGACTGGTCTCCAAATATCATTTCTGTGCTAGGTTCCTGCACAGATTGGCTGGTAACACTTTCCAGATGTTTTATTATCCTTCAGGTGATGGGGAAAATATTTTGTCTAAAATTCATTTTTCCTGTGGAGGATTCTTCATCTTCCCAGTTTTTCCTAGTCTGAGTAAATGAACAGTCTCTCTTCTTTACAAAAGCCTAGAAATCTTTTCCTTAAGTTCAGTCCTCATCTCTTTTCTTGGCCCCTAAAGCACCTAAAACTCCTTTAATGGCTGGTTGATAACCAAAGAAGGACGGCTTTCTCTCTGCTGCAGTTAATTACGTCATTACAGTTCCAGTAAGACTAGTGACAGAATATGGTGCCATATTTGGGTGCTAGTGTTTGATCATATATTGGTCAAGAGGCTATTATCAAAGTACTACACTGCCCTGCATTCAGTGAAATAATTCCTCTGCAAGTGTTTGTTTCTTTTCTAGTTACAGGTACAAAACAAAACCATTTGGACTATTCTTAAGAGAGTGGCACACCATAGAAGTCTTTCTGAGAAATGTTGGACCAGATGTCCTTAATGTACTAGTCAGCAGGTAACACTACAAGACTGCGGTAGACAAAGCATGAAGCAAGCTGACCGACTTAGGAAAGAAAGGTTAAATAAAATAAAATAAAATAAAACCTCCCTAAAACAATAATGGAAAACAGATAGTGGCATGAGTTGGTAGATAATCAAATTAGATGATTGGATAACTGCAAAAATGACCAGCAAAGCATTAAGTCCTGCCATGTATCAGGCTTCAGTAGATCATCTACCTTTTTGTTTCTAGACACCATTGCTTCTATACAGTAGTTTCATCTGGAGCCTCTGAGCCTCATGTTTCCCACATCAACAATGGGTTCTCTTGAAACAACTAACCATCTGTAGAAGACACTAGAAAGGTCAGGAGAGGTGGCACCAAGATGACTTTGTACCATGTTACCCTGACGGAAAATACTGGACATTACTCATGCAGCAGAGACCCTTGACTGCAGCATTTTTAACAGCAACCCTGCTTAGTGGGAACAAAGAGGGGATCCTTTCCAGTTAAGGTATCTTAGCGATTGGCAGGGAGCAGAGGCTGGAGAATGATGAACTTCAGAGGTTTCTTCTTCACTCAAGACGCCTGTGTTTGTTACAGCATTTTAATTTATGTGGCTTTCTACTTGTGCATTTGGGGTTATTTTGCACATACCATCAGAAGAAAGCCAGTGTAAGTCTTTGGAGGGCTATTCAAGCCTTAGCAAAGCCAATCAGATTTAGGAGATAAGCTAGCATCAGGAGGCAAAATAGATAGTACTGTTTTTATAGCTTTCTTAGGTTAAGGTCATAAACAAAGCAAAATTTATAGTGATAAATAAATTTTATTACATTATCTGAAATTATCTGAAAAGTCTCTTTTCCATATAATACAAAGTCACAAACTGTCATTTTCTCTGCTGCATCAGTGTTCCAGAAAATATTTTTTCTTGTCTAAGGAATACTTTTTCTTGTCTAAGAAGAGATTATCTAAACGGTAACATTCACTCAGTATCATAGTCATGTGAAGTGATCCAATTCTTCCTCGAGGCTTTGATTTAGTCAGGTACCTAAGAACATAAGAAATTTAATTTCAGAGTAATGAAATGAACTTTGTGGCATTAGATAAAGAGTACAATGCTTTTGCCTTTTCAACCTGGTACATGATGCTGGACAGATCAGGCTAATTCTGGCCTCTGGGGAACACGTTCACCCAACCAAGATCTACCTCTTTACTTCAGACCAAAGTCATCTCAGGTGAGGATCCTCAATGCGAGGGTTTTTTTAACTTGTTTAAGTAGAAATAAAAAGCACAGTGAAGGCAATCTGCTAAGGTTTGGTACCTGAGCCACTACTTGCATACTTAGGCTGTTAGTTATGTATAAGCTTGCATGCATTATTCCTGACTCTGGACAATGTGATATTAATTTCTCCCCAAAAGACAAGTATGACATGCTGCCTTTGCCCATTTAATTTCTTGTGCTAGCATATGTTTGAAAATTCATGGTCAGCCAATGTCATTTCAACATGAAGAAATCTTGCCCAAGCAAGCACTAGGCAAATCTCATACTTATTTCTAAAATATTTTATTTATACTCATAAAAATAGATAGATGTATCTTGATTCAGGTCATCTTGTTATGAACTGGGTTTTCACTTCAGACTTAGCAACTGCTAGCATGTTCCCAGTCTTAGTAGATTTTGGGTATTTTTTTAAATAAATTGTACAACCCGGGCTAATAATTATAATAAAATATAACAGAAAGAAAATGTTGTCAGGGATCCAAACATATGAACTTTATGTCATGAAAACCTTTTATTCTGGTTCCTATTCTCACTCCTGCACAGATTTATTGAAAAAAAATCTTTGACATTTATTCATTTTCCACTTAGATTATTGTGGTTAAATCAAAAAGAAGTGTCAGGGCTTAGGGAGCTGAAAGCAGCTACACTTTTTCCATTGTGATAGGTCACATGGTTCCCATTTATTCCATGAAAAACCTCATGGTTTTGGTTATTTTCACTGTCTGGAATGAGATATAATTCCACTCCTGCTGCCAAATCTCCTGTATTGCATAGGAAACTCCTGCATTTTGGGCCATCTCCCTTGGTTCAGCTGGGAGGCCTGTTTCATAAGAAGCTTTTCTTTATTATTATTTACTGTTTTCAGTGGTATAAGGAGACTCTTCACATGATTGTTTGAAACCTTTCTTCAGGCAATAGGAGAGGAAGGGAGGTCTTGTGTAAGGTACCAAGCTCCAGCGGAGATCTCTGTTCAGCTCTAGTTCCCATCACATATGGAGGCCATTTCAGGCTGAGTCAAAAGCCTGTTGAAATCCATACAAAGATTTCAGTGCATGTGAACCAGACCCGTCATGACTATGTTTTGTTGTTTTCAGTGGGGAGGTCAAGCAAGAGAATGAGTCTTACACCTTTTCCTGAGTATGGATTCACCTACATAGAAAAATTCTGCTACAGACACAGGTTCAAATGCAGTTAAATTATGGCAACTCCTGAGTTTACAAGCAGTCAACAGTTGGTCTTTAATTGTTCCCCTACATGCTCTTAGTCCACTCCTGGCAAAATGAGTTAGCTTAAACCTCTATGGAGAGAAAGTAAGATTGTCTTCATCTCAGGTAGAAATATCATGTTTATGAGCATGTATGTTTCCTCAAAATTATGTTAGTGCAAGATGGTTTAAGAAAAGCTTATATTCAGTGAGTAAACAGCAACCACTGTTTTTCAATTCAGTAGTTTCAAACACTCCAGAAGGTATCTCAAAGAAAAGACATCATTAAAGACACAGTGACACAAACAAGCAAGATTAAAAAAATTAAAAATTAATTAAGGTTTATCAAGAATAGATCATACTGGATGCATCTCATTTCAATATGCATGTATGCATCTCTCTATCGATCTATCTCTAATAAAAATTACTGAAATTACTGATGGATAGAAATAAGGAATTTTAGATTTCATTTACTTGTCATGTTAGTCTTATTTTTCTTAGAATTAGCTGAATGCAACTGGGAAATTTAGACTTTATTGACTACACGGACCAGGTCTCTAGAGAGCAGATGTCCTCATCAGGTGAGAAGAGTCTCACCTAAGTCCCAAGAGCTGTAATTAAACCTGCAATGAACATGAAAATTCCAAGATGTCATAGGAAAACAATACTAATTTAGGGAAAATACTGTTCAGAGCAAGAGAAATATTTCATTTCGTTAATGCTGAATTGTCACATTTTGACACTGCCAGCACAAAATATTCATTGAAAGGAAACCATCTTGTTTCAATCAAGAAAAATGTTTTATTTCTACTTTCTCTGTTTGACACATTATAGATTAAAGTTACTGTTACTTGTATGTGACACTAAAATTAATAATAATGAAATTAACAAGTCAAAGTGAGAGATTTGAAAGCATATGTTTCAAGGGGATTTTTTTTTCAACTTAAAATACTCTAAGAACAAACATTTAGAAATATTTTCAGAAGTATCTCCTGGCCTTAATTAAAAAAAAACCAACAAACATTTGTGTTCCTCAAAGTTCATAACTCTACCAAAATCTGTAGTAAAAAATTTCACCTTGATCCCTCACTTACATACTCTTCTTACATTGTGATAACAAAGTAACTGAATGATGGCAATGTTTGCAATTTTAAACTACAATGCAACGTAAATGTGAGGTTTCCAAATTCACTTTCATTCCGAATGCAGAACAAGACACCTAGAAACACTTTCCATTAAAAAAGAGTGATGTAGGTCAGGATAATATGTAGCATCCCAGCAGGTGGCATTCATCACAAATGTGATAAATCCGCAGACATACTATGGATTTGAATTGAGTTTATTAGTTCCCAAGTAACATCATTAGCCATTAGCTGCTTCTCTCTATTCACCATCACCACAATTGTACTGACAATTTAAGAACCAATAATTTTCCTCTGAATTCTTTCAGTTTAAGTGTAACACCATGTTTTGACATATATTTTCATTGCAGTTCCTCAGTCGAATCTTGCACTACATACAATCTTCTGCCATATGTAAGCGGTGCTTAAGAACAAGATTTTCATTGAATAGTAGACTTGTTTATACATGTTCATGTATTTAATTGCTTACATGCTCTTGCCTCAGTCCAACTCAGAAAAAATCTGTAACAGAGGTCTAACCATTACTGGAAGATTGCATTCTATCTTCATTTTTCTTCTTTTATACCCCTAAAAAGATTGACTGAGAACTTAGAAAGAAAGAATATCTCAGTTTTGGTTTTGTTTGGGTATTTTTTTCCCTTTATTCTGAATCTCAATAATACTAAACAGGAAGAACTACTCAGGAAATAATTAGCAATTTCCATCTAAAAATCAAAGAAAACTAATACATTAGAACTTTTTATGGGTCTTAAGTATTGATGAAAATAATCTCTGGTCTTTTACAATAAAATAGTTAAAAAGTTCTTACCCTCTCAACATTCTGATCTGCATTTGTAGGAGCTCTCCATACAGAAAATGTGAAGGTAACAGCTTTGCTCCCTACTTTTGAAAACTGGGAAGCACATCTTTATTTCTATGAACCACACAAGCATCAAATTCAGTTGAGGGAATTTGAATCTATTCTTTTCCAGCACTGCAACCCTGACCTGGGACTTTGTGCATCCATCCCACTCCATCCTGGCTCACAACTCCATTACATATAATCTGGAGCAATGGATGTTAATAAACTCGGTCTAATTTGAACTATTTTTTTTTTTAATTCTCATTTGCTCTGTGGCAATAAACAACTCCAAGTAGCATATCCTTCCTTGAGATATCCTTGCTGTATCTTTATTCTGCTTTCTTTCTGTGGCACCAGTGGCACTTCTTACCCACAGCCCAAATCAGAAGGAGCTGGAAGAGCAGTCTTATGAACTGGCAATGAGTTCTACTTGGCAGCCACCCTTGTTAGATTCCAGTCTGTGGCTTCAAATGGATATCTCACATATATGCACAGACATATACTGCACTCCCACATGTTCACACATGTATGTGGATAAGCAGAAACATGTTCACATGCTGCAGGGGTAGTCTGGACTCACCCATGTTCCAACACACCTTTCAATCTATGAATAAACCTAATGCATGCTCAGACAATGACATCTCTCTTTTTTTTCTTTTTTTTTTTTCCTTCTTTCTTTCTCCACCCCACATTCCCTCCCTGGAAAGCAGCGTAAATATGCATGCTGAAGAGATGTCTGAAAGGCACAAGGATTTTTAAAGCTGGAAGTTCCTGAACACAGGGTAATCTCGCGATGCAGCAGACGAGTAAGAGAATTGTGGAAAGTATTACCTCTGAAATACTTGCAGATTTACTGCATCTCTCTGCCTTTGACATGACAAGCTCATCTGAAGCAGGACTCAGCACATATAGTTCTTAGAGCCAGTGACTGAATTGAACAGCACAAAACTACTCACACCAGAAGCGCTATGGCTCTCAATGCAAAAAGAGCATTTTCTAGTGCTCTACTCACTCCCCTTCGCTAGGCTGTGTTTACTCTCACAGTGGAGCCTGTATCACCAACTGTGTAAATTACGTGTAGCAGCAAAGGAATCGAAACAATGAATGAGGCGATCTTCAATCACCCAGGTATATCCATGAGAACACATTTTGGTGTGCTTTGTCCATTGCTGTTCCTCATCTGGTAGCCATATAACTGGCTTGCTCAACAGAGCTCTAAGGCAAGAGGTTTTTTTGATATAGTTAGAGGTGTAGGCTTCAAAGATGAGTGACCTTATTAGTGTATATAAATATATAAAGGGGGAGTGTCACGAGGATGGAGCCAGGCTCTTCTCAGTGGCAAACAATGAAGGACAAGGGGTAATGCAATTGGAACAAAGGTTCACTAACTGAGAAGAAACTTCTTCTCAGTGAGGGTGACAGAACACTGGAACAGGCTGCCCAGGGAGGTTGTATTCCTGGACATTCAAAACCCGCCTGGACACGTTCCTGTGTAACCTTATCTATGTGTTCCTGCTCCGGCAGGGGGATTGGACTAGATGATCTTTTGAGGTCCCTTCCAATCTCTAACATACTGTGATACTGTGATGTTTATCCTAGAGTTCTAACAACATAACTGCTACAGAGACCTTCTTCCAAAGTGATTTCTCTGTGTATAATGAAAGTTGGGCTGCCATGGGTTCCCACCTCAGCAGTATGTGTTCAGAACACATTAATGTTTGTGAAAGAGAAGATGTATGCTTTACAGTACCTTGCTTTTCCACAGACAAATTTTTGTAATGTTAGAAAGTTACTTAAGCTCTCAGGTTCCAGTTCCTTGTCTTCCCAGTAGGAACAGAGACTTTTCTTTAACCAATGTTAAAATCAGCTCTCCTTGGCAATGTCTGACCCTTGCTTCATATATGTGTGCAGAGTCCATAACACATTGGGGTTAAAGTCTTGTTGAGACTTATATCTGATACTCTTAAAATGAAAAATCTACTTGTTTACCGTGTTGATTTAAATGGGAGTTGATGGAGCTCAGCAAGAGCTCCACTTGGAGCTCAAATACTATCAAAGTTTGGCCCAGTAGTTCAGAGCCCTCAGTACCCTATTTGATAAATATGTTGTTATTGGGAATAAAGATACCCAACAACTACAGCACACGGCCTATATATTTTGACATCATGCTCTTTGCAGGCTGTCTTCTGAGGATGGTTTCAAATGACTCCCATCCTGGGGTTTCCACACTACTGACATTAAGCTACAACTTCTCCAGGGTTTGCAAAGATCAGTCAAGGGGCTTCCTCGTACAAAACCGTACTCCCAGGATTCCACCTGCCCTCTGGCTCTAGTGGCAAAATGGTGCTGTTTTCTTTCATCAGGTTATCTCACTTACATGATAACAAGCAAAATTATCCCAGCTTGTCTCAGAGCCAATCTTCCTGCTCTCTTGGTGACAGTCTAAATTATAACTAATATTTAAAAACTAATGGCTTCCCAAAAGCAGAAGTGAAAAACTGGTTATTTGCAATAAAGTCATGCAAGAGGGAATATATTTTAACAAAGAAAAATCAGTGTTTATGAATCTATGTACATGGTTTTTTGCCAGTCATCTAGTGATCACTTCTGTTGAGATGGCAGAAACTGTCACTGACATCCCTGTAACTCCTCAAAAATGAAATCAAGCCACTCTTTGTCTTTTTATAACACCTTGATGTAGCATCACTACATTCTGACAAAGCATAAAGCTACAGACTGTTGAGAACTAATGGCTTTCTCCACCATCTTTCAAGTGTGTACCCAGATCTTATCTGGGAAGTCATTGTATTGCTTCCCTATTTGTTCTTCCCAGAGCACTACTGCAACAACACATTCACACAGGTAAGGTTTATGACCCCAATAAATGATAGTCTTTCCTCACTTGCCAGAATACAAAATAACTGTTTCTCACGGTTCTAAGATTCACCAAGCAATGGTGACAGCAGCTAAAATCCTTCTGTGTCCACCTTTCCCACCAACAGCCTGCTCTAGCATAGAGTGTCTGCAGCTGTAACAATTTGGTTTTCATAATTTCTATTTCCAAATATTAGCTCCTTGCTCCATGCTAAATAAGTTATCGCTTTGCTTTCTGGTCACATCTCAGAAGTTTGTAGACTGTTACCAGGTTGCTCATGCTGATGTTTCAGAGCCAAGCCATTCATTTTTGAGCGTGACTCACAGGCTGTTTTCTTCAGCCAAGTAATCACGAAGCTGGGTTTTCCCCAACACACCTTCTCTGGCTCATCTGTATCTTTCTGGTAATGAGGTGCCCAGAAGCAGAGTACAGCACCCAAGGCCCATGGGATGCTAATGCTAATCCCATGGGCCTGGGATGCTCACCTTTCTGTTTCCTCGTATCACTCCTCTGGATCTTCAGCCCAGTCTCACAGTGAAGGTTCAGCTTCTGGAATGCCTTGCAATATCACAGCTCTTCTTGCTGCCCATGTTTATTCTGGTATCTTTGTCAACATAATTAATTCTACTTGCCAGTGGAGTTTCTTTCAGACGATTTCCATGCCAAAAGTAGCTGTATAAATTGCTGTCCTGGGTTTAGCAGTAGTAGTCAATTTTTCTCCTTCTTTAGTAGCTGGTGCAGTGCTGTGTTCTGACTTTCAGCCTGGGAACAGAGCTGATAACACTGATGTTTACTCTGACCAAGGACTTTGTGAGTCTCATGCTCTGCCAGGGAAGAGGGGAGGCCAGGAAGAAGCAGGGACAGGACACCCGACCCAAACTGACCAAAGAGGTATTCCATACCACAGCACACCATGCCCAGGGAAGTAACGGGGGGTTACCCAGAAGGGCACTCTCTTCTTGGTCGGGCTTGTTTCGGCAAGTGGTATCTTATTCTCTTCCCTGGTTATTTCCCTTATCATTATTATTATTGGTGGTAGCAATTGGTGGTTGTGTTATATCTTAGTTACTGGACTGTTCTTGTCTCAACCCATGGGAGTTACATTCTTTCAATTCTCCTCCCCATCCCACCAGGAGTGTGGGGGAAAGAGGGGAGGAGAAAGATGGGGGGCGGAATAGAAACTGTGTGGCTGACTGGGTTTAAACCACGACAATTGCTTTTTCCAACTCTATTCTCACATGGTATCCCCTCTGGGTGTCCAGCTTGTCTTTGCTGCTTGTTCTGACCTAAAGGCTACACCTACTCCACTAAATTAAGTTGTTCCAAGGAATGGCACTCAATCACTGGAACACAGAATCATAGAATGGATTGGTTTGGAAGGGACCTTAAAGATCATCTAGTTTCAGACTCCTTGCCACAGAGCATGGACTCCTGGCCTTGAACACTTTCATGAACACATTAGCGTTGCATTTTTAGCATTGTTACTGGTGAGATTTTAATCCAGAATCACTAGAATTCTCTTGAATGGTTTGGTATAGCCAGAGACACATTGTGGTGGCAGGATCTATGCTGCCCTGAGAGTGGAGATACAGGCACGGGCCACTCCAGCCAAAGTGCTGGAGGATATGCTTGTTCAATTTACAACAAATGTAACCAAAGTCTTCCCTTACGCTGTCAACAGGGAGATTGCCTCATGTTTCATGTATACTCCCACAACTCAACTGATGCAATTAATTGTCTGAGTAACTTCAGAGAAATAACAGCAAATTAATTTACTTTATCTGTTCATTCCAGCTGAGAGAGTCACAACCAGGAAACAGTAGAGAAAGCATTTCATACACACTTCCTCTGTGGTGTGACGTACAAGCAACTGCTAATGAAGCAGAGACAAGGGTAAGGACAGCTAGAGGCATGGGAAAGGTGACAGAACAAAACCAGGAAGAGAACATGCCCTCAGCAGGTTTTCCCCTCTTTAATAATTTGTCCAATGAAATGTCACACCCATCTTCAAAATTGCAGATTGCTTTTTTTATTATTACTATTATTATTACCTTTATTTTCTTTTCTTTCCACCTGTGAATTTTGCAGAAAACTTGAAAACTTTAGCAGACATCCAAGTCCCTGGGAAGCATTTGACCACCTATAATCACTTCTCACAGGTCATATGATATAAATCAGCTGATAAATTTCTGTTATTTCCCTCGGCCATCTTCCTCAGAAACACGCTGTTAGCTGTCTTTAAGGGGAGTGTTTATAAAGGATAATACCATTCCAGGATCCCAGGCACTTTCTGCAACCATGTGTTCCTTATTTGGCAGTATCACATAGAATCATTGCTTCTTGTGGCATTTCCAAATAAAAACCTCATGGTCCTGACTCTGAAATGCTGCATAAAGTTCTACCCTTACGGTATTTTCAGGGGAAAGAATTGCTTTTTTTTTTCCTCTTCTTCATTCTTTTTCTAATAAGACTGGAGCAAAAATTTTTTTGGCCTGAAAACTAAATTCTGCTCTGGATCATATTATCTGAACCCCTTAAGGAAAATCTTCCCATGAGTTGCCTCTACCTGATCATAATATATCAAATTTGTAGTTTAGGTTTGTGCTTTCCCCTTCAGCTTCATTTCACTTTCCTCTTTCTTTTCCAGGTGATGCCATTTAGTTGTTTATCAATAAGGTCAAAATAAATGGGAAATTAAATTCAGTGTTATTTTCATCTGCAACTCAACCAAAGAGTAACACGTATAAGCGCTGTCCCAAATCTCCATGGCATTGAGTGCACTTTGTCACTTCACAGACAATGGGAACAAAAAAAAGCCTCAAAGTAAAAGAAAAGTGAGTTTCTTGGCATTGTGTGCTGCAAATCCTTGCCATTCTGATGATGATAGAAAACAAAATAATTCCATGCCTTTGAAATAAAATATCTCCTACAGTTAATAACTGCCATAAAATAACTAGTACTTCAGTAAGAAAAGACATAATTTAACTTTTTCAACTAATTTAGAAGTATGTGTACATTTCCTATTCTTTCACCTATGAATATTCTTGTTTTGCATTTAATTTAGCTAATTGATGATAAGGGATTGTTTAATAGATTTTCATTAATTTTTCCTTCTAGTGTTTCCTTTCTTCCCCTTCTGAATCTCTTTCTTGCTCTAAGCTTTGCAACACTTCTCTGATACCTGCTATCTAAAAGCTACATAGAGATAAGTCAAGTAGCCAATATATTCACAATAAAATAATGAAGAATAAAAAGATTTATTTTCATTGTTCCCTAGAAAAATTGCTTGAAAATTTAAGAATTTAAAGTATTCCTAATACTTTTTGTGGGCCTCAATGTTCAGCCAAATAGCTTCCAGAAATGAGGAACATTAGAAATGAGATTGTTATTAGAAAATACGTCTAATTCAATACAGTCCTTAGAGAGTACAAAACCTCTAGTTCAAATGAGGATTTGAGAAAAGTCCTGTTTCATTGCTGCAAATTTCCATGCCATAGGTGAGTGGAAGAACCTTACGTAATTGAAAACACAGTGGTCTAAGTCAGTTAAAAAAGTTGTTTCCCATACACATCCTTTTCACTTTTTTCTGGAAGTGTGGGCAGGTTTAATAAGATTTTACATGAATCTGAAATTCTCTGTCTGCAGTCTGCAGCCAGGACTCTGGTACATTCTCCTGCACTGTTAAACCATCAAGAACCCCCAGCACTCAAAAGACATAGGTCACATGCTGCTGAAAATGAAAGGACTGACCTATAAATCAAGAAGATCTTCTTTTCAGGAATAAAATCTTTGGTCATGCAACTTCCCCTTTTTGTGTGTAACTATGCAAAATACAAATATTTCGGTTTGATTTAGTTAAAAATCTAAAATTTTGAAACTCAAACAATTCTACCATCTGGAACTTTAAGAAATAAAAAAAAAACAAACCAAGCCAAACCAAAAACAAAAACAAAACTCATGATACAGCAGTCACTACAGATGGCATCTCTGCAAGAAGCAGACAGTTCTTTCCACTCAGCATCATCTTTTATTACATGGAATCTTGATGCATGAAGATCTGAATATAACTTCAAATACCCATGGAAAATCTCTGGTGGAAAAGCAGATCTCTTGGAGGCACTGGCTTGTTCTACAAGGGCTCCAGGGAATTCCTGTTTTGGAGGAGATGAGACTGCAGTGGAGGTGAGTACAGAGAAAACAGAAAGGATGTACAGTTCAGGACTTTGCTCTTTACAATGAACTGTCCCTTGTAGATATCAATATGCATCTTCCCCACTGCTTCCTCTATGATAACATCATCCTGCTTTCCCGGAGATTTTGGGGGTTTGGTGTGCTGTGTTTGTTTAGTTTTGTTTGGTTTCTGGTTTTGTTTTTTTTTTAAGTACTTGAAAACAGTGTGACTATAAGGAGAGAATAATAAGCTCTCATTTTTTTTGCAATAGCACGGGCCTAGCTTCATTGCTGCCTGTTATCTCTCTCTTTGAGTATAGGGGCCTTTTGGTCCCTGTAGCAGGGATTGTGACATGCTGCAGAGAACCATTTTGTAGCTTGTAATGTGTACTGGACATATTACAAATTTTCTACACATCTATTTGGAAGTTTGAGGAGGAAAGATACTCAGCTTAGAGGACCTGAAAGAGTCTTATTTGTCCTATGCTCTGAATTTGATTTCTGTCCAGAACACCCAAAAGGGAGAATCTGCTCATTCTCTATTTTTGGAATTATGGTCTATTTACAGTTACTCTGGAGTCTAGATTCAGTCCAAAGCATTCTAGCAGATGCTTTGTGTGGTCTTTAAACTCTTGCAAGACACAAAGGAAGGGAAAAAGAAGAGGATTTCTGCATTTTAAGGCCAAGGGCTTTTTGGATTATTTAGAATCATCTCCAATGTAAACCAATTGCATGATTTCCATCCAGTTCCTTCTGTCCTGAGCTCAGCTGCTTGTGTCAAGGATGCCAAGCACTTGGAGATGATGACAGGTAAGGGAAAAAGCCGCATATGGTTAAAATGTAGCTAATAGCATTTCGATGATGCATATATAGAACAGGACATATAATGTTGTAATAGAGGAGTGGCATATATTCCCTGGCTGAAGAGCGTTGGTGGTCTTTACAGCTGCTCTATGGAAGGCTTATCTGGCATTTTCAGTCTCAGACTCGATAATAAGAGTCCCTGGTGGCCTTGGAGAAACATGTAAGGATTTCATATTTCTGGTGGCTAAAGAAGGTTGAGAATCGCAGACTTTGTCCAAGAATCAGATCTGCAGGAGAGTCACATTGCCTGGGGACTACTGAAGAAAACACAGCTAAAGTAGAGCTTCATCTTTTCCAGCTTGCCTGTGGTCTACCACACAATTTGTTTGTTATGCTGAGCCCAAGGAAGCTTGCCACTTAGAGCCAGCAGCAGCTTTGCCTTGAGGTACAAAGTAGGCCACTCATTTGGGCAGGGGACACCAAGAGAGACATGACCCCTCTTCTTATGACAGTTCACTGGAAACTGCCTGCCTGCTGTGAGATAGCAGCCAGGCTGGGCTAAGGGCTAACTGTTCTTGAAGCACTCCCTCAATCAGTCCAGCAACAACATGGGCAGTAACTGGCTCTCAGAAGCCTTTCTCACAAGATTACCTTTCCTTTCCCAGAGCAAGGGACCTTGGAGTTGATCTTTCACCCTTACACTTATTTGCAACTGCCCTGCTGAGACAATTGACTGGTTGTGTGTAAACTCTCCCTTTGATCCTGAAAAGCCTAGTGATCTTTGAACTCCTAAAGTTATTCTCCAAGGGCAATCCCCAGTTCAGCTGAACACATTCCTCCTGCATTTTAGCAAGACAACTGCCCTGCAGCATGAGTGCTGGAGAGACCCACATGGGACACAACAGGGGACCTGCCAGGGTCTGGTCAAGGCTCGTCAATATGATGTTATTAGTCAAACTTCAGAGAAATGGTAACTCCATCCATTGGACAGGCTGAGAGAGCTGCAGTTATTCAGCTTGGAGAAAAGACAGCTCCAGAGAGACCTTAAAGCAGCTTTCAGTGCCTAAAGGGGCTGACAAGAAAGCTTTCTACAAGGGCAGGTAGGGATAGAAGGACAAGGGGGGATGTCTTTTAACTGACAGGTGGGAGATTTAAATTAGATATTAGGAAAAAATTCTTCCCTGTGAGGATGGTGAGGCACTGGCAAAGGTTGCCCAGGGAAGCTGTGGCTCCCCTGGTAGTGTTCAAGGCCAGGTCAGACAGGGCTTAGAGCAACGTGATCTAGTGGAAGGTGTCCCTGCCTGTGGCAGGGGGTTGGAACTGGATGAGTTTTAAGTTCCCTTCTAACCCAAACCATTCCGTGATTCAATGCTTCTATGAAGTTATCTCATCTGGCTGGAAGTGACACACTTGGATCCCCACGTTCTCAATGGAGAGAAATAAACTTCCTTGGCACACATTGTCTAACCTATTTTATCACTTCTTTTAGGAAGAGATGATAATCTTCACTGAGAGGGTTTTCTAAATCTCCAATGATTATGAAAGGAGAAGCCAACTCTATAAAATGTGATACAGTATCTAAAGTCGTAAAATAAAGAAACCCCAGCCCTGGGTTTCAGCTGGAGACCATTAACTAGTGCATGACCCAAGATTTCCTTATTTGCGCAAGTTTAGTTTCTCCTCTGCTACTAGTATGTATTTAAATATGGCTACTCAACAAAGTAGAAGCCATCTGATGAATGAAGTTTTGCAGCAATAGCTCCAGTGGTCTATCTTAGCAAATTGAAGTAGAACTGTTGAAAGGTGAGAAAGTACTTGTGCTGTAAACACGGGAACATACTACTAAACGACATGCCCACCCACTTCTTGGTCTCTTTCCACTGCCGAAGCAGTAAAAAGGGACCTTAGTCTAAGTGTGAATCCAGCTCTTGGAATGTTTTTCCATTTCCTTGTATTTACGTTAATGAATACTGACACTACAGACTCACATTCCCAGCTCAGTACTTCACCAGACCGACCAACAACAAAACCAAGGAGATGAGACTAAACAGATGATTTGATGAGGGTTTTATTATTATTATTTTATTCCTTCAGGCTATGGAAAGAAAAGAAGAGAGAGGTCACACCTCTGATTTCAAAAAGATAACAACTAAGTTCAGAGACAGGTTTAAGGAGAAAACACAACCCCAAAATTCAAGGAAAATCATTGTCTGCATGCTAATAATACTATTAATTGGAAATGTTTTCCACTTGGTAAAATGTTCCTCCTGAAAAAGGTCAGCTTGCCTGGGTAATGTCCTAATGCTTGACAGCAGATTGCTTTACCTTAAGTTTAACCAGGAATAAAAAGACAGTGTAAAAGCCTCTCTTCTCCTAAAGGGTGACTTTTATGAGTCATTTGCACACATGCAGACAGAACAACTCCTTTTTGTCCATACAGTGGGTCTATTGCATCCCCATGCCCCATGCTACTACATCCCAAACCATAGCACCAGTGACAGCAAAGTCCTGTGAGTTGTGTTTCTATAAGTTTAAATGCATGCATATGAATGTATCCATGGGCTGAATCGAGCATAATTACTGGGGGAGGAAGGTTGTCACAAGAGAGGTGTTAGGAGGATGTTTTTTGCCCTGGGCTAAGCCTATCTATAGACTGGACTGGAAAACCATCTTCAAAGTCAAAGGACTGCTGCAGACATTTCGATATAGTCCTGCACCTGACAGACAACAGCGTTTGCTTCCTCCTTGGTCTCATGAAATTTATTTTTTTATGCTTGTGAAGCTTTTTTTCCTGAAGGACCACAAATGCAGAGTGTTCATTTTCAACTCTAGGTCAGATCAAATGCTTTGGTCCAGCTCTGACCCTCAAAAAAGATCTACAAGGGATGTGAGCAGGTGAGAGATGACTTGACTGCTTAGCTAAGCATCTGCAGACATGAAATCCTGTATTTCATCACATTCCAGGTATTTTGATAAAGTAGACAATATCACAGTTAGAAAAAGTATTCCAAGATTTAATACACTGTTAGAACTCCTCTTTTCTTCAGCCTGCTTAACACACACAAGCATATATTTTTATTTATATATGAATAGATATACACATATAAACACACAATCCATTTTCCATTTTTATACTCAGTCTTCAGATCCAAAAAGTTCTTAACTGCAAAACCCCTGAGCATTAAGAGGAGTTTAAAGTGTCCATTCTACACCACTGCTGAAATGGGAGACTTTGATTACATCTGTATTATTAAACTGAACAGGGATTGAGTCTGGTACCTAAGCTTGATTATCATCCTGGACCTAATAATTAAGCAGATGCATTATTCTCTTTCTAAACTGTCTGAAAACTGGACACAACTACATATAGGCTTTTCCTAGCTTTGCCACAGACATATCTGAATTCTTCAGCTCATTCTTGTATTTTTAATATTCACATATTTTCATGAGGATTAGTGCTAGCAATGGCCTACTGCTTGTTTCCCCTTCTGCTTTATGAAGTCACATTTTCCAGCTGAAAAAGTAAGGACACTTTCCCATGACATCTGGTAACCCACCAACTTGGCAGGGTAATTTAAAGTTTCACATTTTACCTGATTTTGCACTATTTTTCACCCTGAATATGAACGGAAGAAGGGCAACTTGGTAAGCACTGCTCATAACCTGGTGTCACACATAGATGATGCAGTGTCTTTGAGATCTTCTGTAGGACTGTTTGGAATCCTGTGGTTCTTGATTTGAGTAAAAGGAACAAAATGGTTTTTTGTTTTGGTTTTCTTTTTCTTTTCTTTTTCTTTTTGTGGCCAAAACAATGCCCCCCCTTACTATTGAAAAAAATACACAATGCATTTTCAATAGATGAGGATGGTTGCCAGAACTGGGACTGATTTCACAGAGACTTTCACAGGGGCCAAAATCCAGTGGAAGAACAGGTTATGATGACTACCTCTAAAAGTAGAAAACAACATGCGTTCAACAATCTGAAGGTTTACTCACAGCACAACAGGATAAGAATAATGCTACTGGAACTGCATTTTGAGAATCATCAGGTTGGGTTTTTTTAACTGCATGTACAATGAAGCAGCACAAAACTTACAAATATGGCTTTAGAAAATATATCCACAAGAGACCATAGCAGAAAATCATAGAATAGTTTGAGCTGGAAGGGACCTTCAAAGGTCATCTAGTCCGATGCCCCTGCAAGAGCAGAGACATCTTCAAGTTGATCAGGTCGCACAGAATTGCATCAAGCCTGGCCTTGAATGGTGACAGATCATAAGGCCCAGACATTTGTGTTGCTATAGGAAACCATATTTTTATATTTAGCCAAAGAAACTTGGACACTTGTTTTGCTGATGTGTAATGCTTAATCTTTTGTGTGTACGTTTTGTTTTGTTTTGTGTGTGTTGGGAGGGGCTGTTTGTTTTTTTTTTTTTGTTTTGTTTGTTTTGTTGTGGTTTTTTTAGTGCAGCCGTAACTAGAGCAAGTTTAACCTGAGAAAGAGATAGAAATCTGCTGTTCTATTTCCTGACATATCACATGCAGGTTTTGCCTTGATTTGCAAGTCCACACAAAGTCCTCTCTAAGAAAGACAGCTCAGCTAAGCTGCTTTGGAAATTAACAGTACTCCCTTAGAATAACATAGCTAGATTGACCAGTTAGCAGACAATCCTGGACAACAAACAAGTTGCATCACTTGCATCATCTATGGAGGTAGGGCAGGATGTCTTTTGTCCTTACATAAACCTCTAAAAGTGCTCATTTTTATAAACAGGACCTGAGGAGAGGAATGTCAGTCCACCCCACTCCTACCAATTTGATGCCAAAGCCAGCAAGAGAGAATCAGATCCTCGAAAGGATTCATAGGTCAGGAGAGCACCTGAAGGGCAGCACAAAGGAATTCCAGCCACTCCAGCTAGTAAATCAGCTTCATCAGGAGCCCAAATTAAATGCCTCTATATAAAAACACATAGTCTGGAGAATAAATAAGGAGAGTTAGAGATGTGAGCATATTTGCAAGGCTATGGTCTTATTGGAGTCACAGAAATGTGGAGGGATGATTCCTATGACTGGAGTGCTGGAATGGTAGGATACAGGCTATTCAGGAAGGACAGGCAGGGGAGACAAGAATGGTGTGTCTACCTCTATGTCAGTGGCCAGCTGGAGTGCACGGAGGTTTTCCTGAGGATGGATGAGGAGCCAGCTGAGAGCCTGTGGGTCAGGATTAAAAAGAGGTCAGTGACAGGTGACAGGGTCTGGTACAGGCCGCCTGATTGGGAAGATGGAGCCGATGAGGCCCTCTATAGACAGAAGCAGCCCAACATACATAAAACTTTATCCTCATGTGGGACTTCAACCACCATGATATCAGTTAGAAGGACCACACAGCAAGGTTTAAAAAATCCAGGAGGTTCCTGGAATGTTTTGATGATAACTTCCTTGTCCAAGTGATAGAGAAGCCAGTTGGAAGAGGTGTTGGACCTTGATCTCACCAACAGGGAGGGGCCAATACTTACACAAAGTAAAAAAAGACAGCCTGGACCACTGGGTTTCCTCAGCCTAATAACAAGTTTCATCTGCCCAAATTGAACTCACTAAAGCTTAGCTCATTCTGAACTAATTGCCATAAGCTGCCTTCATAATCAATGCAGAGAAACTAGCTCTGATGGAGCATGAAGTACCTGTGCAAACTAAAATAGGACAGCCTGGATCACTATGAATATGCAGTAGACAGACTCTCCCATTATGCACTCAGTTTTGTCAGTGGAATATTTTCTAAAGCCATTAGTAGACTGCACTAACATTACACTGGTGTTTCTTCTTCTCAAGTGCAACCTCTTAAGAAATGCAAGAAGGACCAGGTTCAATTTATTTTTGATGCTTAGCTATTTGAAGAGGAAGCCCTTTTCTACCTTAGGATATCAAAGTATTTCTTAGAGTGTCCTGGTATTATTGTGCTGCTTAGGTGACTCAACAGCAGTCATGATTTCCAGTGCAGATGTAACCCAGAAAAGCTTACACTACAGCCAGGCATAAGGCACTGGGACATGTCCCAGGCTCACAGACTGTATTAGGTGCAGAAGTGAGAACAGAATCCTGACATCCTTCATGCCACGCTTCTACCTTAACCACACATGCTTTTCCCTTTCCATACATCATCCTGATACTCCTAGGAAGGAGATTAATCATTTTGTATCTTGATTTTCCACTGTGGGTGAGTCAAGCACAGATGACTGAAGTGACTTAGACACATTCTTACGACAGTGCCAAGAGGAGAAAGGATCTTTCATAGGACTTAGAGGCAGCAGTGAGACACCAACTTGTGCAAACTGGAGATTCACTAACTAAAGACTATGAGGGAATGGAAAGTGTTCTGCTATTGCAGAAAGTAAGGAAGTTCAGAAACATTTTATTTATTGGGGAGAAAATTTTCCATCAGAGATTTCATCTAGCTCTGTCCCAGTCCTCACAAAATAACTACCAGGATATTTAGTGATGAACCTCATATGTGAAATTGTTTGCTTCGCTACATGCTAAAAATCACAGACTCTAGATACTGATTTTATAGCACAACACAGTTTTCCTCACTGTTGATCCTGTGATAACATTTCACTGTTTCAGAAGGGATAATTATCCATATCATTCCTTCTCTGTCCTAAGGGACTAATAACCTTACCACCTCATCCTTGCTAGCACGTCCTCCTGCTCCCCATATATCCTTTCTGCAAGTGGTTAACATAATTAAATTACACTAAGACTAATTGTTCCCAACATGTTCCTAGCTTGAAGTGTATTGCTGTTTCAGACCTGCAGAAGGGTTTGCTGACTCTAAGCTTGCCTGTTCTCCTAGCTTTTTCACTGACTTAATAAAAGGTTATTGAACAACTATAACTGTACAGATCTTGCCTAGCTAAATTAATCAGCTTTCATCTGAAGGGCAATGGCGTTTAAGCTCTTCTTACGTCTCTAATAACTGCCTGTTGAAGAAAGTAAATTGTGGTGGCATTGTTTCACTGGATGCTCTGGAGTAGTGTGACCAGCTGCTATAAAGGCAGGAAATATTTTTCTCTCTCTCAGTTTCGCGGTAAGGTACAAGGAATCACTGACTTTTTTTTTCTTTTTTTTTTTTTTTTTTTTGGAGGAAGAGTGTTAATTGTTTCCAGAAGGAGACATGTGTTTGGAACTGGCCATGGAATTATCCAGCAAGGTACAGCAGCATATATGCAAAGAGCAGAGCTCTTTGGGACATTCACAAATGTTTCCTGAGGACACTAGTTACTGGCATGGCTTCTAGAACTCACGTCTTCTGCATTCAGCAGACCAGTTTGCAACAAGCTGTGTAAGATAGGGAATGGCTTTGAGGTCACCTTCTTGGAAGCAGGGAAGGTCAAGCTGCTTGAGAGCTGACAACTGATATAAAACCATTAAATTAGAAATACTGGCTGGGTGCAGACCCAGTTCAGAACCGCTTTTCTTCTGTGGGATGTAGTGAAACAGCATCTCTTCTGTGATCTTTCCACCACAGTGTATGCAGTTGGCAGCTATCATGGGACTCTATGCAGAAGGAGATGTCCATGACTTACACGTTTTGCCTTAGGCCAGGAAAGCTGATTTCTGACATCACCATACAGAAAGAAAGTAGGCAGTTCTCTCTAGAGGTCTGCAAACTGTATGTGGATTAGTAAACTCCAGCTTCCATTACATTTGGCAAAGTAAAATCAGAACCTCCAGGGAGTGATTAATCGTTAAAATTAGATCACAAAAATCTGTTGGGATTTTCAGTGGTGTTTCCTTCCACTGGTGACACAGCATGCCAAGGCCTTTAGACCATGAGCTCTCTACAGACCTCCAGGAAAACAAATGAGCATGTGGACTTCCCACTATACCAGTTCAGCTGCGTTACCCTTCTGGAGCTGGATCATGGAGAGATTTTAGTGTATCTATTCCCCATCTCCATGTGTGGAGGCACCTACATTTTGTACAGTGGAGGAAAGCAGGCCCACAGAGTTATTTTGGTAACCATCAGCCAGTACATCAAAACTATCCATTTTGCCTTAGCTGGCAGCAAAGTTAGCTGTTTGCCTTTTCCATTCAACAGTTATGTCTAGGGGACAAATTAGATGTTTTATAGGTTGAATCCTTTCTAGTTCCATTGGTATAGGCCGAAGTTCATCATTTTCCTAATTTAAACTGTCTTATTTCCTAGGAAAACAAAATCATCAAACAATAGACTGGGATAGGACTGTGCTCCACTTCTAATGCAGAAGGATTCAAATCCATCTGTGCTGGCACAATGTATAGACAGGGATCCAGGACTCACAGGTCCAGAAAGAGGCCAAGAGAAATGGAGACCAATGCTGCAGTGTGTGACAGAGGACACCTGGGTGCCAGACTTTGCTTTCAGTGCTGTTCTGCACACTATACTACGTCTCTTTGATGCAAAAAGACCTTAGCAGACATCAGAACCCAGCTGCTGGGAATCTGTCTCCTTTATTCAGTGGGTGGACAAAGAGGGAGGGGTGTATGGCACCTCTCTCAAAATCTTGTCTGTTCATGCAGAAATTAGACTCAGACTGAATTTTTTTCAAAGGAAATGAAAAGCAGAAGAAGAAGAAATCTCTCATATGCAATAGGGTGAGGGAAGGAGGCAGAAGAAATCATGAAGAATGCAATAAAAAGGAAAAGCTTTACTTAAAGAAATAACAGATTCCACATCATTTCCTTCCTGGAGGCTTGGATCTAGTGGTAACTTTGCTGCCTCTGTTCCGTAGTGTCACCTCCAAGGTAATCACAGGCACTTTTCCCCCTTGCATGGAACAGAACCACATCAACCACAGCTGAAACAAACTCCTGATTCCTTCTTTGCTCCTGTTCTTTCCTGGTGGGCCTGGGATGTGCTTGCAGGAGACAAGAGCTGCAGACATATATGCACACACTCAGCTGCCCTTTTGCTCTGACAGTTTCCACTGTCTTGTGAAAACCTGATCTCCCCGCCAAGAACTATAACAAGACAGACATGAGAAGGTCCTAGCTGGCTACAGAACAAGAAAATGCTGTCTGCCTTCAGAGAGCAAACATCCAGTATATTTTTCCTCCTATAACTTGGGTTCTTTCCTCTTTGGGAACATTCTTATTGCTAAAGTGTTACATCTCAGGACAAGGTATGGGATTTTCCTGTTGATTTCTCTGGTAGGTTTATTGCAGCGGCTATCAAATCATATAGAAAAACTTGAATGTCAGTGAGCATGAGGTTCAGATTTGATGTGAAATACAGGATGCAGAGAAACATTTATCAAACCAGGGGGTGCTGGAAGAGACAGAAGGATGTATCTTGGTATCCCATCTGACACTGGCCTGTTTGGGTGTCCTTGTAGGATACCTCTATCCAACCTCCTCATTCAGTTTAGAATAAAATTCAATTTTCCCCATTACTCTCTACTCACTGAACAATTTTAACTTTTGCAAGACTTACTCAAAATCAAATTATGCTTTCTGTATGAATATTTTTTCCTGGAATAGTTGTTATTTGTTGGGTCAATATGGTTAATATACATCTTAATTTACATCTCTCTCTCAACTCCCTTGCCATTACAGGAGTAAAACTCGTCTGCAGATGGCTTTTGTCATTGGAGCATGATTTTGTCTGACACACCACAGTGCAAAATAGCTGTCATCTCTCTGAAGAAAAGCTAGAGGAGCTGGGAGTGAGATTTCTGTTGAGTGGGCCAGCAAAAGGGTTAGGAGGAGGGTTGAATTTTTATTTTTCTCAAGTTATATGTGTGATATATACAAATATGTGAGACACTCAAGCTTCCTACAAAAACTGTGGTTTAAGTAACAACTCTGCAAGCAATTGGTCTGGGGTGTTGGCCATGTAACTGATCCTGAGGCTCAAAGACATGGAGCATCTTCTCTTGTCTGCTGATGCCTTTGCAAAACATTGAACACAGGAGGAGTCCAGTTTCAATGAAGATCCTCTAAGAATAACCAAAAAAAAAGAAAGAAGAAAAATATGAAACTGTATGGTACTGTACCACGCAGTTCAGGGGTAAAAGAACTGTTAGCCAATTGTACCCGCCCTTACTATTGTAGTTTCAGGCTTTTGCTATGATCCTTCAGGCTTGTGTATTCAAAAATGAACATTTGAAAGCTCAGAGCTGAAGAAAGAGGAAAGAAAATTGCCCCTGCAATTCCTTTAGCACTCATGGCACATGCTCTTTTCTCCCGGTAGACCAACACAATTCACTAAACCCATATAAAATTAACCCTGCAAAAAAAAAAAAGTGGTAGGGAAACCTTTGTTCCTGTGCCAGTGCATGAAACTGGTCCCAGAAGGATCCAATGAGCTCCAGAGCAGGCCCAAGAGAGGATGTGGATGAGAGAAGGACCTCTTGCTTTGGGTGGCAATAAATCATGAAATTATTTCAGCTGCGTAGGAAACCACAGCCACAGAGTTTTTATAGGCAGTTAACCCATGTTTCTTCTAATGACCAATATACACATGCCATTCATCTGCAAGTTTCAGCGATCTCAATGCCTGTAATTTACCGTCTTTAAGTGTACAAATCCTTTTACAGATCACTGGATCCATAAGTCACTCCAACATGTGCTAAGAATCCAGTTAACTTGAAGACAGAAATGGGTTTATGCATGGCTTTTCCTGTCACTAGTTTTTGTTTATTACAAGTAGCTGAGCAAGATATTTTTTACATTTCTTGGGATATAAAAATGGAAGAAACTCTCTTTGCTCAGAAAGAAGCAAGAGTCATTGGTTCCAAGTGACTGTACAGAGGAAAGTGCATAAAAATAAGGACCCTTCCAGTTACATCAAACAAAAGTTACTTCTGATTCAGAGAACTCCAACTGACACCACAGTGTTAGTTCCCAGATTTCACTGAACTTTTAACATAAATCTTTCTGCTTTATCTTCTGTGTAGTTTTCATACACAACAACATTTGTGTTGTTTTTTTAAAACTGATTTTAAAATCAGTTACTTAAAGTCTGGTTTTGCTAATACTAATATGAGCCAGAAAAAGAGTTTGCTAACTAAACAGTTCTCAATAAAAGATCTCTATAGAACATCTACACGGAAAAATATACTGATCCATGTGAAAGGAAAACTTATTCAGCTTTAAGTAGTAAATTGATCTCTAATCCTGGAATTTTAAATCTAGACTAAAGGACAAAAACACCATCCTGCCTCTTCTCCAAGGAAATATCCACTTGTTTTGGTTTTATAGGGCTTTTGAGGGAGTGCTCTGTGAGTTGAGATTTTTGCTCCAAGTATCATGTATCTTTCTTACTTCAGTTTAATTTCATGACTCTTTTTATCCTTATTGTAAAACAGAATAGATTTTTCATTTGCTTCCTGAATAGATATTTCCAATCTGATGTACACACACTACAAATCCAGAAAACTTCAATAAAAAAATGAAAGATGTTTATACAAGGATTAATTCTGAAGACTTTTGTAAAGCTTTTACAACTGGTAGACATTTTTCCTAACCCAATGTGTCACAGGGTAGCATTTCTCTGGCAAATTATTCTTCATAGTGAAGAAAAACATATTCAACAACAACATAACCCACATAAATGGCCTATGAATTCATATTGTTTTCACCAAATTATTCATTAAATTCTGCTAGTAGAAATGAAAAAGAAAGCCAGTTTATATTGACATTTTTTAAGTAAAACAGTGGATAAAAGTGTATTAATTTCAAAGTAAGTTTTTTTATTTTGGCATTTTTTATTGGTTTATTTTATTTTGGTTTGTTTTCCTGTTTAAGAATTAATACAGAGGTATTGAAATCTGAACACCTTATTTATACTCAAACACAATGCATCATTTCTCTGAAAGAGAATAAACTCAGTCTTTGACACACCTTCATCTCCCTCTGTCTCAAAATTATCAATAGATTAAAGAGGAGAAGCATGAGTCACTGACATTCAGCATTTTTTTAATGCTTTCCTATGTTTCACACTTTCAAAGCTGAGGGATGATTTTTTTCACAGCAGACAAGTCTAGATGAGGGAAGAAATCCAGTTGGTCCCTAATGATAATTGTAGTTGGCATCTTCTGCCTTATAGCAGAGTAAAGTGTGTGTGTGCCTACAAGTATTTGTATGTTTGTGAGTAATTCAATGAGAAAATTAAAAGGAAAAAAAAGTCTTTCTGAAAGGAGGGCTTGGAAAGCCCCATGAACTGTGTCCAAAGCAATCCTTATGTATAATGTTTAAGGACATAAATCTTTTATTATTATAACCAGTCATTAAATCAGTCAACATGGTTACGTAACAAGGAAATTAATTAGACCCTGTACCAACATCTAAAGCAGAAGCTTGGAAAATTCAACAGCATTGAGTAGTTTGAGGCTCCTTTCTTCCTTGTGCTCCACTGCTGTGTCCCACAGGGGGAACCCCAAAGCCTGCTCTGAGCTGTGAGAAGCAAAGTGTTTGTTAGGAGAGCTTTCCTAAGGGCAAACAGGAGGTCAAGTCGGTAAAGGAGCAGCCATTGGTCAGAAATAAGAGATTTATCAGGGTGTTGTTTTAAACTTTCTTCAGACATAGAATTTCCCAGATTTCAACAGTGCTGACCTACTAAACCCAGTTGAAAGAGCACCTTAAATCAGTCAGAACTGAAAAATATATCATAAATGGATGAAATTAATGACTTGCTCAGCCCTGTCTTTTTTTCACCATGTTTATGCTTGTGTGTATCCTCAATTATCTCATCTTCCTCTTGCTGCCATGAAAAATTTGACCATACCCTGTCACATTTGCTCTACTGAGTCATGTTGGCAAAGAGGGACATACGCCACATAGAAGGGCGTATAGGCAGGTTTGAGAAATGACATCTCCCCCATGCACATCTTTTGGTTACTGCACAGCTGCACAGCTCTTCTTTGCTTCATGAATGTGGGTACCAAAAGATCCATTCGCCTGCCGGGTCAAGGCACAGAGTAGCATGGGACAGATGTGTGACAGGAGACGTCTTCATGGATCTCAGGTCACTGTTCATCTGTTGGTGTTAGGGAGTATATTGCAGCTGTATATGTACGGCCATGCGTGGAATCCTACCACATGTCCTATCTGATACATTAGTTATGTAGGGCTTTGTCCATATTTGCGTTTTTAGCTGTTTTTTTTTTTTTTTTGAGTGATTTAGATATATTTGAGAGGACCTAATGCAAAATAAAAGATGCATGGGGCTTAAATGTTCATAGCTGCCAGGATTAGCCAGGCCCACTAAAGCACTGTTTTCACCTTATCTCTGTTAAAGTTTAGGCACCTATTAGCCTGCAATCACTAGGCTAAGAAAGCTGGGGCTATTCAGACTGGAGAAGGGAAGGCTGCTTGGTGACCTCATAGGAGTCGTCTTCCAGTATCTGAAGGGGGCCTACAAAAATGCTGGAGAGGGACTCTTCATCAGGGACTGTAGCGGTAGGGCAAGGGATAATGGGTTTACACTTTAACAGAGGAAGTTCAGTTTAGATATATGGAAGAGGTTCTTCACTGTGAGGGTGGTGAGGCACTGGAACAGGTTGCCAAAAGAAGTGGTAAACGCTCCATCCCTGGCAGTGTTCAAGGCCAGGTTGGACAGAGCGTTGGGCGACATGGTCTAGTGTGAGGTGTCCCTGCCCATGACAGGGAAATTGGAACTAGATGATCTTAAGATCCTTTCCAACTCTAACCATTTTTTGATTCTATGATTCTTCATATTTCACACATTCCCAGATATCCTCACCTTTTATACCTTCAGTGTCTATGTCATTTACACTAATTTGTCTCCAATTTTCTTCTGCTTTGACCAGTACCTATCAAGGATGGGTCCTAGTCAATGAAGGAGCATGGCTATTATAGAAAAGAATTTCCTTTATGTGAAATCATTGCCATAAAATCTGCATGTCTGAGAAACATGACTATCAGGAACTGCACCTCCTAATTTTGGATTTTGACAAAAACTGTGTACAGTTAATATGTTGTGCACCCCCTTCAGCTCAGGGCTAGTGTACTCTAGTTCTCAAAGGGTTGCAGTGATGGTGGTGGAATACATGAGAACTAAAAACTAAAGTAAGTGAAAATAAAGCATGTGAAATGCAAACCCTACTGTACAGAGAGAGAAAGCACTGTCTGGCAGGTGGGAAAGAAGGAATAGACCATGGAAAGGAAGGCAGGCAGGAAGGAAGGGTCCCTTTTCTATCCATCTGTTCCTTCTTTCATCGTACAGATTGACTTGATTTATAGCTTCGTGAGGCACTTATTTTGCAGTGTTGACACCTAAGAAACTATGAGAAGAATGACTTCGACCAGAGACAAATTTAGTTCAGTTTTCTCTGGTGTAGCTAAGGAACACTCCCAGGGTAGAATAGCTGTTTGTGATCCATAGTCATTGTGGGTCAAATCTCAGCTGTGGGGCTGGAAACACATCTGAACCACTTCTCCATATGGCTGCACTAGTTTATATCCACTGTGCTAGTGGATTAACTCAGACAAAGACATCTGCATTTAGTTGTCTAGGTGAGCAATAGGCTGTCAGGTCTCTGTATACACAGTGGAGGTCTACGACTTAATTCAGTTGCCCAGAGTCATCCAGTGCTATTTGAAAGACCTTGTAATACTGGCAACACCTGTACTAGGCTAAGAGTTATAACCAAGGACCTACAGGAGACTCATGCACTTTGCAGCACAAGCTGGAAACAAGGTACTCAAGAGAATCCCAGATGGTACTCAATATTTTTAAGTAGCTGAATAGCACTCTACCCTCACATATCTGTGCACAGGTGCTTCTATGCATCCATGGTGTTTAGATTCCTATCACAGCAAATGGATATTCATCAATACAGTCAGCTAAGATTAGAAAGTGATTTTATTCAACTTTAAGAAGACATCTGAGTTTGGCCCATAAGACATTTTGCTCATACAGTCACACCTCAATTTAGGTGTCTGGTTTTTGTTAACTGAATTCCATCCATTAAATAGCCTACAGCATCAGTTACAATATACAGTTGGGTTTCAAAAGAGGAATTATAAGAACAGATCAAAAATGAAAGCAAAGGTACTGAAAAATCAGAAGGTTAAATTTCTGAAAATTTCATTCATGACTGTTTCAACACAGATCAGGCATTAGCTGATTTCTTGACAACAGGTAGAGCAATGGTTCACTGAAGCTAATGCAGTGACTTGGGGATAGTATTCAAGCACTTAGACTATCACGAACCTCTTCTGTGTCCCAGACTGTATCACATACTTCCAACTTCAGCTGGTAGCCTATGTCAAAGACTGTTCCTTTCTCTAAATACATCATATGAAATCATTAATGTATCATACAAATTGATACTTATGCTCTATGTTAAGATCTCTCCCATGGTCTCTTGTTTTATGGAGATCAAAATCCTGTAATTGGTTTAGGGGACAGAGGTCCCAGTGGCATCAGAGGCAAAAGTAATTGTGTCCCATCGTCATATGAAGTTTGCAGTTCTCATAGAATGTTGTTAGACATTTGAAGTGCCATTGAGTGATGATGAACTGACAGAAATTACTCATGTATGTGAATGTGAGAGCTAATGTTTAGGGAAAGCTAATGTTAAAGAATCTCTTAGGACGCAGCAAGCAATGTAAGGTTACAACACAGTGGTCTTAGCAAGCCATTTCTTGGAGATTCATGTAGCAAATTCGGAGCACACAGTGCAAAGAGCTCTTAAACCAAGACTTGTGGGGGAACTGTGTCCTTTGGAGGGGCAGCTGTAAGCAAGTTGGGTATTGGAATTGGCACAAAGTACCTATATTTAGGCAGCAGAACCTCTTCATTTGAGAGACATATATTTAGAAGTTCCTAAACTGAGAAATCCATTACAAGCCATAGTACATCTTGCTAAGCCTCTAGATGCTATTTGAGAACAGCTTTCACCAGTCCAGTGTTGTATCTGCCAGCCCTGTGCAAGTGTTACAGACACCCAGATGTATCTCAGATGGCTCTGCATACCTGAGATTTGGCAACTGCATCCAACCTTAAGTTTCTAATTAAAGTGTCTAGGTTTTTTTCATAGCAGAGAAAAGCAATCCGTCACCCTTGTCTAAAACACATAGAACTGAATGTATCAGCCTCTGGAGGTACCAGTTTCTTTCCTTTTACATAAACAACAACGTAGATAATGAGAACACAGTCCAGTTGCCTAAGCACATGCATCTCATGACATATAAGATGCCTGGGGGTGTCTGAGAATACACACGTGGCTGGCAGGTAAAACTAAGGACCCATAGGAGACATAAATCCTGCTACAATGGCAGATGGAGACCAGATGAATATGCTAAGGATTGAAATGGGACTAGGCATCTTAAACTGAACCCCTAGTTTAGTCAAATGCATAATTTTTAAGTAGAGGCAATGAGGTGGAATGAATCCATCCTACAGAGACTGAGCAGTTTTCCTGATCCCCATATTCTTACCCCTTCCCTCCCAAACCAGAGCAGCCAGGACACTGCAGTGTGTCCTTAGTCTGCTGCCAGTGATTCATTGCACTTACCACCACACCCAACACACAGGGTGAATCGTGTTTCACGGGCTTTTCTGAGAGTTTCACCACTCAGACAATGGCATCCTTCACTGTCGTAACACCAGTGCTTTTAGTTTGCACAGGGGTTAGCTGATGCATGCAGCAAGACTTACAATGTAAACGCTGCTCACTTACAATGCAAATACACAGCTGTGAAAGGGACTAAAATAAAAAGCCTTCTGGTAATAACTTGGGGTATTTTTTCTCCATTGCAAGCCTAAAGTTTAGCACTGTTTTTCATATTAAGCTTGTTTGGGGGTTTTGTTTTTCTGTGTATTCAATCATACATCAGGTTATGCGCTTACAAGAAGCTCATGCTAAAAGGCCATAAAAATGAAAAATTACTGTTGTCTTTCCAGACCCAATACAAATAGCAAATTTTTTTTATATATATATATTTTTTTAAGAATGATTTAGCTGCCTGTGTTCTAACACAGGATAATTTGGCTTCTTAATGCCTAAGTTATGCATTGATTTGTATTTGAATTTTGCACAGAAGTTATGCAACTCCCTAGATAGTGCTTAAAGCTTAAAGTATGAGGTGGTGACAAATGCTGGAAATGACAAAGGAGGAAAAAATGGACTTTGGTACATGAGCCATCAAGTTGTCCTGAGAGCAATACGTTTTGGAAAGAAATGACGCAGACAGGAATGACCGTCTCACATTCTGGTTTAGCTCCCTATGGAAGTGTGTCCCACACATTGCATATAAAAAGGAGAAGGGAGAAATACAAATTATTGCTGATGTCTACTCAAAAAATGTGAGATCTCAAATTAATTGTGGCCAGATGTTGTAGTATAGAATAAGAAGGAAAATCTATTCTATTCTCACCGAAGGTAGCAAAGCATGTAAGAGTTTCATTTCAGCTGCAGCTAAGTGAGAAAACTAAGTTTTTCCAAAAACTGTGGAATAATTTGAATGAACACATGGACTTTTGAAGTCTAGGCCTGCTAAAGGACTCAAGTCTATAAATTCAGTCTATATTAACTTAAATTTCCAGGAATCCTGAGATGAAAGTTAAGTATTTCAGGCTGGGGGGTTGGATTTTTGTTCTTTTGTCCTTTCTTTTTCTTTTTTTTAAGTTGATAGATACTTTTTTATGGGAATCATGTTTTGTTTGTTAATTAAAGAAGAAACACTTTAATTTCAGTGAAGAGAACCATATTCATAATTTTTATAAGTTTATAGGGATACAAAATTTCACAATAAAAAATAGGTGTGAACAAACTGGTTTTCAAATGGCTTGGTCACAACATCATCTACTTTTGGTCACACTATTTCTCCCTGCTTCTTAAGCACAATTTTTAATCTACTTTGATGTGCACGCTGTTATTGTAAAGCTTGTGTCAGGACCCAGGCCAGGCAGCTTAGAGAGACCTTGTTTGTACTGTCTGTATTGATGCAACCAGTGCAATGTAGACATGAACTATCATCAGTGCACTGAGATAGAGACTCATCCAATTCCATGGTAATTCCAATGACCAGTGATCAATACCAAGTCATTTAGGCTCCTATATCACTTCTACTTTATTAAAAATATAACACCCCAACAACATTGTTTTTGTATGATAGTGGATTCCTAAACATGTACAGACCACGCACCTGAGAGTGTCAAAAGCCAACTCTTTCAGGTCTAAGTCCCCATGTTATCTTATTCCTCAAAAACTATCATCAGAAGAGTCTCCTTCTACAAAACCAGTCAGCAGTGCTACTATCTCCACTTAATTCTCAATACACCCTGTTACAGTGCCTGTTTTATGTCTCAGGAGTGGAGGTTGGCAGCTGTATTTCAGTATGAACTTTACACCAAGACACTTGTTTTAGTAGAATAAGTGAGTACATGCTAAGTATACTTACTTACATGATCACATGCTAAGTATAATTCCATGATTATCTATTTCTGCATGATACCTATAGGAAGTTTTCTGTCTATGTACCCATTCACCCATCCAGCCATAACAAAAACCAGCTGAGCTAGATTAAGATCCCAGTTTTAGAGAGCTTGAATGCTACTCCATTTGACAGGTCAAAGTGAGTATAGGTGAAGTCTTCTAGGATCAAGACCAAGATTTATAGAGACTAAGATGAGAGCTTCCACCTGTGTGAAAAGCAAAGTTTCAATTTAAAATAGTTTTATTCCAGTGCTTTTTCTACTTTTACCATGTTTTGATTAGTAGGGAAAGAGAGACAGGAATAACTTAAAAGACATCTAAGATAAGAGAGCTCAGAAGATCACAAACATCAGACTGATTAAGCACTCGATTCTATTTTTTCCTTACCTAGCCTTTTCAATATAATCCCCTTCCAACAAAGTATCATAAACCAATAATATGTAGGTGTGTAACATTAGCAGAATAAAGCAATAATTTCCATAAAGTGCCACAACAGCTTAACAAAGGAAACTTCTGGAGGCAATGTCAAATAACTTCCAGGTTCCAGTGACGTTTTAAAGACTAGCTGTATTTTTAGTTTTCTGCAGCTCCAAGACAACCCTCATTACAGCAGAATGACCCCAAACACTTCAGATGGAGTCGCTCTTTCCTACCTGGTAGTAATTGTCTTCAAAATACTTTATATTATAAGCTAAAATTAGACAACGGCCATCTTCTATACTTGAAGCCAGCTGGCAGAGACCAGCTTCCATCCAAAGAGCCAACCTCTGCTGCTGCATACTGTGGTCATTGCTCCTAGGTTATCTGTTGAGGATGATCACTGGCCCATACTATGGCTGGAACCATGCCCACAGGTTGTAACAAAAATGAATCTCACAAAATAAGTGTGAATAACCCAGGCAATGTTGAGAGTATAATAGCCTGGTCATAGCCTGGACAAAAAGTATCTGTGGTGTGTTCTTCACATAGCAGACTATTGAAACTAAGCCTTATCTGTAAGCGGGCAAATAAACTTAAGCAGGTGTCACCTAAGTGTGTGCTTAAGTGTCCTAGAGGTCTATAACCTCCCGTTTGCACTGCTGGATATGGCAAGTGCACTCCCAGTTAAATCGTGCAGTTTGTAAAGAGTTGAAGCAAGGACTCACTTTCTGTTTGCCAGGGACTGGAATTTCATTTTTCCTGTTTTATGATTTGCCTTTCATATGACTATTTTACAGGCCTTTTGACCACTGACCCCTGTACTGTCCTTTTGGATGATCAGGTAGGCTAACTCTTTTAATTACTGACTGTTACAGCTATAATTTAACTTCAATATGTATTTACTTTCAAAGAGCACAGGATGAACACTGATCTTGAACACCTTTTTTTCTTTAATGTCCCTAGCCAGATTTTTTTAAATCTAAGCAATAATTTCTCAATAAAGCTGTGACTTAAAATGGACTAAAGCTCCTCACTGTTTCAGGCTTTCCTGTAAAAAGGGTGAAAGATCATATCTCATGAAACAGGCAAGTGACACAAGCAAAAAACTGACAGAATGAAATAGGACACATTCATAATGTGCGGAAATCTATATTTTATCATTGACTAAAGTTACAAAATATCTATTTCAGTGAAGAGCACTTCCCCAAACTTTTCAGAGCTCAATCTAAAATTCCCTGTATTCAGCAGAAGGGACATGTTTGATGCACCGTTTACCCTGACGGTCCAGGATGGTGGGCTGTTCTGGTTGTTGCTCTAAGATTTCTCCAAATCTCATAAGATGCCTTCAAATTTTCATTTTTTCTTCCTGAGTTTGACCTTTCTGTTTGTGAAAGCATACTGGTAGCCCAGCTTTATCTCAGCAGGTGTTATGGAGGCAAAGCTTACTGAAAGCAGGTGATGCTTGGATACTCATATACAGCAATGTTTGTCTCGATAGATAAGTTGCAGGAACTGGCCTTTGTATCTTGAGATACGTGACAGACCTCAGAAAAGTAAGAAAAGGGTGTCATTTAAACGTGATGTTGTATCTTTTCTGGGAGAATTTACATCATAGGAAACATTGGCTTAGGTCTGCCACCTCGGTTCATGAGATTATATCTGTTTCCCAGAAGTCTCCAGCCCTGAAGAGTGAGAAAAGGGAGCTCAAAGCCATTACCCTGATGCCTCATGCTACAAACAGAAGTCTGTAAATCTGCAGACGTCCAGAAAAAACAGGTATATGAGTTATCAGCTACGTTGCTCACTTCAAAGAGGTGCCATACCTCTCATTCCTGCCATGAAGATGTCCTCCAGCAGTGATCTGGGAGATTGCAAATGTGCGAAAGCTTTTGGTATACACAAAAGGTATGATAACAAATACTTTGGCTAGAAATTGGTGACATTTCTCAAGAGAAAAAAATCACATCTTGCTGTCTGAGCGTATCTTTATCATCAAAGTATCAGTCTGTGGTGTGTCTTGGACACTTCATAGCCTTTATCCTATCCAGAGCTTTTGTGAGTAATAGAAAAAAAAATATCAAAGTGCTTGTCAGCTCTGAATTTGCAGCAAGATAAAAGTTGCCTCATCTTGCATGTCAATAAATAGATCAATTATGATAAAAGGTGCAATATAAATAATACACAGAAAAAAGATTACTCAGCATTTTAACTGTTTTAATGTTTCACCCTTGGAAACAGAAACACAACATCCAACAAGCTTCAGGAGAACTAAGCTGCGAGTCTTTTTGATCAAAGAGGTCTCCTCTCTCTTTTCTGTCCTGCTTCCACCTTTGTCACCTGCATTCAGTGGAAGTGACATACAGATAACATAAGAACAAACTCAAAGAGCTGCAAAGCTGTTTAAAAACACCATGAAATGTATAACATTTTATGACAGGTCATAATTGTTTTCAAAGATATATCTCCGCTCTGGTTGGCTTTACGACTTTCTCTGCTGCTTCTTATGAGGCTTCTTATAAGGGAAGTTATTGTAGTGATAGGCACACTACAGTCACCTCAAATTAGACAAATCAGAGTATGCTAAAAAGCAGTGTGGTACTTTTCCCACTTCTTTTAAAGCCAGTGAATAACCTGGCTGTCAATATTCCCAAGCTTTGCTTTAGATACTAAGGAGGAATGCATCTGCATGTTTTCTTTCTTTCCCGGCATTTCTTTCATTAAGATACTCTTCCACATTTAAAATGTTCCTTTGTTCCCTTTAGGAAGATTGATATATTTTTTTTAATATTTCAATGAACTAATTTTCTATTTTTCTCCATTATCTTTAAGGAGAGGCTGGGTTGATGAACTCAAGAGGTAGAACTCCACCTGAATTTGTAAATAGTGGTTCCTACTTAGCCAGTCAAAATCCCTACATGAAACACAGGAAATTACAGGCAATATGCTCAAGTTATGAGCAATCAGGATGTACACCTTCAGTTCCTAGATATTTTCCTGAATTTAGAAGCCACAGAGTGCACCAGATCTAAGCTGGCATGTAATATGTGACCATAAAATAGCCTTTAGTCCTTTGTTCCTACTGAAAATCAGCAGGACTTGGGTTTATGTTGCCATAGGCACCACCATTATTTAGTGCAAGCTATTAGAGGAGGAGAGCCACAAGAGGATTTTTATTCCATGTTCTCATTTGTAGTAATCTATAGCTAGTAACGGGAAAATGGGCTTGAAATTAAAAAAAAAAATATATACATATATATTTTAAAAGTAAAACACCTAAGAAAAAATCACCAAACCCAAACAATACATAATCTAAGTCTAACTGAAAACTTTCATTTCAGAAAGCTGTATGGAGCGTAGGTTTTTTGGTTTGTTTTCTTTTTTGTAGGTCAACTTTTTTCTCCTTCCTTTCCGCCCCTTGTCCATACCTTGGCTTCATTAGACTGACAAATTTTATGACAAAGTTACTGAGAAATCATAAAAAGAAGGTACCGGAAATAGCATTAAAATGACCCTATCTTTCTGAAATTTCCAAGTTTTGTTGAAAGTAGATGGCAAACAGATAATGTCTTGCTCTTAAGGAACACAGACATCAAGGAATAAACACTCAAAGACATTTAAGTACTGACTCGCTGTTTAATTCCCATGTAGTGAAAGGCATTATATAATACTGTGGATTTTATTATAAAAATGAGAGTAATATGAATAGCTGCAGTCTGGAAGTCAGGTGTAAAATATAAACTGGTCATTTAGGACACCCCAATGCAGCCAGTAATAGTCAACACAACCCCGGTTGTAATCCTTTTGACATCTCCTTCTTAGACATTCTTACCTACAGTATATGTTCTTTATAAGACCAGCTTAATGACTTTGTTTCGAATGCTGATTTTAAGCCCTAATTTTGATAAAACTGAGAACAGGCTCTAACTTACAAATGAAGATGTCAGGGTAGATGGAAAGGATCACAGATAGATACACTGCAAATTGGTGGCAAAGATGAAGACTCGATGGTCCTTTCTTTCCAAGCCCACTATTGATGTACACAGATTTCACACATTGAGGTTCAGGCTCCACCACCCTCCACACAGATTTTTCTCCCAGACTAATACCAAAGTAATGGTGAAGTCATATTTTGTTTAATCCTTACAGATATGCCAAAGAAACTTTCACTAACAAAACAGATGCTGTGCTAACAACTTCTAAGATACTGAATCAGAGCTCACTAGGTAAATTCATTTGTCTTCTGTACTCTATTTACCAATGACTTCAAAAATGAAATTAAAAAGTTTCAGTTGTCATGAAGAAAATGCATTTTTTAAATATTTGCAAAACTTTATTTTTCCTTTGAAAAAGTTTGAAGTTTTTAAAAAATATTTCATTGAAAATGCTCAGGGTTAGCTTACATCTGATTGTTCTTCAGGTCATAATTATAAAATTATAAGTAATTTTAAAGATCTCCAGTTTGGATTATTCTACAACAGTGTCCAAGTTCCTTAGTGCTTAAGTAGAATATCAATTCCTTCAGAATCATAGCACACTCAGGCATTGATTCCCGTCCATGTTTTTCTTTGAAACGTGAACACCATCCATTCATTGTATACCCTTAAACTGATATGCGGAATTTCAGATATTTCTTTGATTCTTCTAGATTTTGTTGTGTGTGGCCACTTCGATATTCCCATGCTTCATTTGGAAAAAGATTTATGGGGTGACATGGATGTAGTATAATAAATGGTCTAAATTACTGTAAAGCTCTGTAAAAAGGTCCCCCACAAAGTCATAAAAATGATAATTTGCCCATGATTTTCCTGGGTCTTTTCCATCCGGGCAAGTGGTCCACTTACTGAAGCTTTTGCTCCACCGTAGTTCATGAAAATCTCAATTGTAAATATGCCTTAATCAGTGTTGATAGGTGATAATTTGAATCGTAAATTTCAAACTTAACTTCCTTTTATTGCCAGTATTTCAGTTTGAATACTTGACACTGAATTATTTATTAGTATGTAAAAGCACTGTCTCCTAGTGAAAGATGATTCCAGTGATCACACAACTTTGAAGACACACTTACAGGTGACCTGGCACCTTAATTCAGCATGGTATAAGTTTGGCAGATTCGTATAAAGTACTCTAGGGAAAATTATAAGATAAATCAAGTAAAAAAAAAAAAAGAGTTTGGTTCATGCAAAGCCCATCTGATGGAATCAGAAGAGATGAAAAATAACTGAGAAAGAATAATTCACAGATGAAAAGAAAGCCATTCCTCCTTTTCCTATCCCACATACTCTTGCAAAAAATCCCTCAACAGCTTTTTTATCAGCCCTTTATGTACTGGTAGCACTGCTTTGCACATCATTCTCCTGGAGAAACTGGCTGCTCATGGCCTGGATAGGAATATTCTTTACTGGGTAAAAAGCTGGCTGGATGGCCAAGCGCAAAGGGTAGTGGTGAATGGTGTCCCTCAGGGCTTGGTATTGGAGCCAGTCTTGTTTCATATCATTATTAACAATCTGGATGAGGGGATTGAGTGCACCTTCAGTAAATCTGCAGACAACACCTAGTGGGGTGGGAGTGTTGGTATGCTGGAGGGTAGGAAGGCTCTGAGGAGATATCTGAACAGGCTGTATCAATGGGCTGTGGGCCAATGATATGAGGTCCAACAAGGCAAAGTTCTGAGTTGAGCACTTGGGCCAGAGCAACCGCACGCAATGTTACTGGCTTGGGGAAGAGTGTCTGGAAAGTTGCTTGTCAGAAAATGACCTGGGAGTGCTGCTTGATGGCTGGCTGAGCATGAGTCAGCTTGTGCCTAGGCAGCCAAGGCTGCCTGAAAAGAAGATGAATCAAAGGAGATGGCTGGTCTGTTTTCCCAAGTGACAATGGATAGGACAAGAGATAACAATCTCAAGCTGCTCCAGTTGAGGTTTAGACTGGATATTAGGAATAATTTCTTCACCGAGAGGCTGATCAGGTATAGGAACAGGCTTTCCAAGAAAGTGGTGGAATCATCATCCCTGGAAGTGTTCAAAAATCACGTAGATGAGGCTCTTAGTGACATGGTTTAGCGGCGGATTTGGCAGTCCTGGGGTAACAATTGGACTTGGTAATCTTAAAGGTCTTTTCCAGCCCAGCTGATTCTAAGATTCTCTTCTCCAGGCTAAATAACCTCAACTCTCTTAGCCTGGAGAGACAATCCAGCCCTTCAATCATTCTCATGCCCCACTTCTAGACTCACTGCAGCAGGTCAACTTCTTTCTTATGTTGTTACCTAGACTTAAATCAGATAACCATATGTATTAAATACTTGAGGTTTTTATTCTTAAAGAAGGAAAAGTACTGTGACCCATTCAGCTCAGTACATGCATATATGAAAATTTAATTGTGCAGTGATGAGACTCAGGAACTTCTGGTTTATTCCAAAGTGTTATCGGCTTCTTTGTTTTTGTGGCTATAAAGACTGAGATTAGTGAGACACTGTACTGTGTTGCTGAGATTAGATACATGAGGGATACTTTGCTTTACTTAATTTTGTCGTATTAAAGGTCTCAGACAGAACTGCCTTAATTACCTATCTTGAAATGTGAGAAATTATCTTCTGAAGGTATTAATCTTTATCCAGAACTCATTAGCTTAGGGTAATCGTGAATTACATACATTCCCTAAATTTTAGAAGCATGACTTAGGTGACATGAATCCAGGAACAGTGTGTGCATATGGTTTAGCATTTGAGGGATTTTAGTGCATTAAAGTGTCAGATGTAGTCGTAGGCCTTAAAAATGTAATTAAAATTCTGTCACTATTAAAATACTGACCTAATTTAAAGAACTACATAGGGACCATATGTGTTTTGATCCATACTTAGTTTGAATTTGAGATTTGCTGTGCCCAAGGGTGCCACAACAAATACGAAGGAAGCGAAAAGGACCAGTAAATATGAATCCAGGCTGTTATGACACAGGAGAGCTAAATGTCAAGAAACAGGCATTACAGAAGTCAGAAGAAAACAGGATGAGTCAGTCCCCAAGGTGAAAGAATTCAGCCAGATTAATCAATTGAGTCCACAAAGACTGGACTACTCAGATTATTCCTATAACATAAAACCAGACATGAAAAAATGCAGTAACATTTATTGTGACTGAAATAAAAGGTTAAAAATGAGCCATAAGGAAATTATGACATTGCCTGTAATTGCCAAACCTGGAAATTTTATGACAAGTCTTAAAATCCTTGGTATCTGTTTTTTAAAGCCTTATATCTTGGTGATTACATGGAACTTGTGATTTTTTCTGGATAACTTTGGAAAAAAGCAAAGCCCAAAATTTCTCAGAAGAGATGACCAAAAAAAGAGTAACTGTGCAGCTGAAAACAAAAATTAAAATGTCCATCCAGCAGAGAATTATAACATTTATAATGTGCTTTTGTGTCAAAATATCTCAATATCAAAGTCTAGAGACCTCTTGAAGAATTTCTGGTGGTAGAATTATCTTTTAGAACTGCAAAATGCTTCATTTTGAGTCAATTTCAGGTACAGCTAAGACTTAGAACTTTTGTAGGGACATCTCCCCTTTATACATTGGATACCTAAATTCTCTTAGGATTTCCAAAAGACAAACCTGGGTGTTTTCCAACACATCACGAAGATCAGCAACACAGGTGACAGGCTGGTATCAGAATCACAGCATGGTTTGAGTTGGAATGGACATTAGATATCATCCAGTTCCAACCCCGTGCAACAGGGAGAGACATCTCCCACTAGACCAGGTTGCTCAAAGCCCCATCCAACCTGGCCTTGAATTAGATTCAGGTTACAGGTTGAGACATGAAAGTGTGGGTGTCTGCAAGCAGGTGTAAAATCTAGAGAATTCTTCAGTTAATTATATAGTACTTATCCAGAGGTTCTTTCAGTTGCCCTTTCATAGCCATATTCCCTTTGAGTTGGCATATGGAGTCTGGCAAGAGTTCTGAAAGGCACAGGTTTCCTACAGATCCCGTGACACATCTGACAACTTGATTCAGATATCCCAGCTATACTAGAGCATCTCAAATGGCCACAAATGCTTCTACCATAGGAAAATTAATTAAGCTCGCTTACTTGGCCAAGTCTCTCCACTGGCATATTTCCACTGGCTATACCCAGGAACTTTAAATAAGATTTCCCTAAATAGAGGCAAATAGGATCCCTTCTGGAAGGTTGTCCAGTACTGGACTGCCCAAACAAGCACCCCTTGGAGTCACAACTCAGCTTAATTTCACCCATTTCCCTGAAGGACAAGATGTTTCCTCAATCCCCATTGTGGTGTTATTGTACTCCCAGAAGTGTGAAAGGCATCTTTACATCTCCATGAAACAACGGCCAATTGTCCTTCATCTTTCATCTTAATATTGTGGAAATACTGGTGGTGCTTCTTTGCATTTCTGAGATGTGACCTTTGTTTACATTCAGCCACCCACCTAAAGGCACAATAAAATAATTGACCTGATGGGACCTGATGAAATACATCCACAGTCCTGAGGGAGCTGGTGAATAAAGTTGCTAAGACACCATCCATCACATCTGAAAAATCATGGCAGTCAGGTGAAATTCCTGACAAGTGGAAAAAGGGAAATATAACTCCTGTTTTCAAGAAGGGAAAAATGGAAGACCCAGAGAAGTGCAGATTGGTCGATCTCACCCCTGTGCCTGGCAAAATCTTGGAGCAGATTCTCCTGGAAACCATGCTGTGCCACATGAAAAACAATGAGGTGATTGGTGACAGCCAACATGGCTTCACCAAGAGCAAATCCTGCCTGACCAATCTGGTGGCCTTCTATGATGGGGCTACAGAACTGATAGGTAGGGGTAAAGCAGTTGACATCATCTACCTGGACTTGTGCAAAGCATTTGACAATGTCCTTGTCTCTAACTGGAGGAACACAAATTTGATAGATGGACCAGTTGGTGTGTCCTGGGTTTAGCAGTAGCAGTCATTTTTCTCTTTCTTGGTAGCTGGTGCAGTGCTGTGTTTTGACTTTTGGGCTGGGAACAGAGCTGATAAAAATGATGTTTTGGTTTGGCCAAGGACTTTGTGAGCCCCATGCTCTGCCAGGGAGGAGAGAAGCCGGGAGGAAGCAGAGACAGGACACCTGACCCAAACTGACCAAAGGGGTATTCCATACGACAGCATGTCATGCCCAGGATGTAACTGGGAGTTACCCGGAAGGGCTAGGTGGATGGCAGGGTTGGAGGAGGTATCGGTCGGTGCTTGGTCGGGCTGGGGGGAGCGAGTTATCGGTCACCTGGTGATGAGGTATTGTATTCTCTTCCCTTGTTATTTCCTTTATCATTACTATTATTGGTGGTAGCAGTAGTGGTTTGTGTTATACCTTAGTTACTAAACTGTTCTTATCTCAACCCATGGGAGTTGCATTCTTTATGATTCTCCTCTCCGTCCCTCCAGGAATAGGGGGAGGGCAGGAAGCGGGGGGAGTGAGTGAAAAGCTGTCTGGCTGGGGTTAAACCATGACATGGTGGATATAGAATTGGCTGGATGGCCACACTCAGAAAGTATCTGAATGTAGCCTACAAGGATGTCAGAGAGGGATTCTTCATTAGGGACTGTAGTGATAGGACAAGGCGGAATTAGTTTAAACTTAAACAGGTGAAGTTCAGATTAGATATAAGGAAGAAGTTCTTTACTGTGGGTAGTGAAGCACTGGTACAGGTTGCCCAGAGAAGTGGTAAATTCTCCATCCCTGGCAGTGTTCAAGGCTAGCTTGGGCAGAGCCTTGGGTGACATGGTCTAATGTGAGGTGTCCCTGTCCCTGTAAGGGGGGTTGGAGCTAAATGATCTTAAGATTCTTTCCAACCCAAACCATTCTATGATTCTATGATTTTATAACCTATGCTAGAAGGTACTTCTACCAGATTCTAGCAACCACCTTAGTTTAGCCTTCTGCCACATTGTTGCTCTGTGGCTAGACTAACATCAGCATACTTTGTGGGCTTATCACCACGTCCTGCTGAGCTCCCTGGTCTCCAGCTTTGACTGACTAACTTGGATGAGCTGTCTTTGGACATACAGTAGGATAGAGAAAACATGAACGAGAGCACATGAGTTACAGGACACAGAGAAAAGCATACCACATTTATAAAATGTCACACCCATGACTTTTGAATCCACAGGGCCAACAAGTGCAGTTATTTGTAAGGAAGGGCAAAGCTCAAAGTGATGGTGGAAGAGGAGGTATGGGAATGGGAGAGAGTCTTGACCTCAAATTATGAGGTAGAAAATTAAAAATGAAATCATATAAAACTCTATGCATACACAAACTGCTTTAATTCTTTCTGTGAGGAAGACCAACTGTATATTTCAAGGACTTACTGCTTAGAGGTGGGGAAGGGAATGTTAGTTCTGTGACTACAGGATGTGATTGTGTTGCAACGATTCAAGACATGCTAAAAAAACAACAGCAAAAAAGACAGCCAAAGGCTCTTTTCCATGAGCCATGCCTTGGAAAATCGTGTCTCTGAAAGTTAGATAACTGTTGACTTTTATTGTTATTTTGTGCCTGAAATGTGTTTTTTTGAGAAGAAAAAAAATAAATAAAATCATAGTGGGTCCTGCTCTCAAGTTTCCTTCATTCTTCATTTTCTCTTGCCCCAAACTGGAGACAGGGACCACTTTGCTAGTCCAGCTCCTGAGATCTTATATCTGGGTGGTGGACTTGGAGACATATATGTCTTGAGAGTCTATTTGGCATAACTATTACAGAAACCAGGTTAATTTCAGTGGCAACTCAGCTTCCAGAAAACCCCACAGGAATAACCCAAGACCAAAAGTAACACAGCCTTTTCATTTGCTCCCATTCGGCATCTGCATTTTACTGCTGAAGTGCAGAAGGAGGGCAATTGTTGAAGAAAAAAAAAGAAACAAAAACGAAAAATTTAATATGTTTAGTCTTCATTCCATCATCTTGTACCCACATAGCTTGAGAGAAACAGAACCCTTGAATGTATCAGGGAAAGACTTTATGGCTGGAAAATACCAGTTTACCGGAAGCAAACTAAACATACAAAATTAATCCTTCACTGGAATATACAGTACAATGTGTGTAGTCTCTATGCCACATTACCCTGAAAACTGAAAAAAAAACCCAACCCAAGGCTGTTCAGCTGATGTAAGCTGAACATGTAAGCAACTTACATGCTGCAGGCTTCCAAATTGTGCTCATTCATGCTAACTGATCACCTTATATCGATATTTCTATTGTTTTGCTATTTCTCATTCTGTATTTCTGTCTTTCTTGATAATAAATAGTATCAATCTGTTTTCTTTCTTTGTTTCTGTACAAGATCACTTATTTATCCATAGCTTTCTCTTTTTCCAGGAATTCTCAAAAGGTGAATTTTATCAACTCATAGCATTAAAAACCATGTCAGTCACTAATATGTGAAGATGGTAGTGAAAGTTAGTGTATTTAAAATAAGCATAAAGTAATTTCCAGGACAGCTGCTCTAGATTTTTAAAGTTTAATACAATTTATGTGAAATTGAAGTTTTCTATGGGAAAATACAAATGCTACTGAAATGTTTTTATTATACTCTCGGTAGATGAAATTGCAAGCCAGTTTTACCCAGCCTAAATAGTTTGGAAATTTTTTAACATATCTGATGGTTAAAAGCTGTCCACTGTAATAGCGCGTCCATCATAAATGTGATGTGGTGCCTTGCTTTTACATTTGAGTTGGGCCACCTAAGATCTGTAGAGCTGCAGGACTAAATCCCTAATGGAGACTTTACAGAAGCATCCCAGTACCCAAAGGGATGGACAAGAAAGCCGAAGGACTCTTTACAAGAGCATGTAGGGACAGGACAAGGGGAAAAGTCTTTAAACTGACAGAAGAGAGATTTAAATCAGATATTAAGAACAAGCTTTTCCCTGTGAGTGTGGTGAGGCACTGGCACAGGTTGCCCAGAGAAGCTGTGGCTGCCCCATCCCTGGCAGTGTTTAAGGCCAGGTTGGACGGGGCTTGGAGCAACCTGGTTTAGTGGAAGGTGTCCCTGCCCATGGCGGGGTGCTTGGAACTGGATGATCCTTAAGGTCCCTTCCAAACCAAACGTCCCTTCCAACCCAAACCATTCTCTAATTCTATGATGCCAGCCTGTCACCTGTGTTGCTGATCCTCATGATATGTTTGAGGACACTCAGGATTGTGTCTGGAATCTGTGACTCTATGAATTGCAGCTTAGGCAGGAAGCCCTAGTATTCTTGTTCAAAAAATTCTCCAGGAAGAGCAACCACCACTGTCTAGCTACACATGCACAAACCTTCATCAAACCTTTCTGTGCATTTCTGGGGAAATTCACCTGTTCCTTAGGGACACGGATTTAACCTTTAGAGCTATCTCTGAGAGCACCACACCACATGATGAAGACAGGCTTGCTCTGGGTCCCTTGGTGGAGACTGGCTTTTCATTGTTCAGTGCAGCTGGGGAGTGCACTTTCCCAAAGGAAACTGTTCTTTCCAGAGCCCTAGAGAAAACATAGCCTGACTCCAAGCACCCAGGCAGTGACGGCTGGCAAAACTCAGAGCAATCTGATCAGCTGTGACCAAGAGTACTGGAAGACCTTAGCAAATGTTAATGCAATGGATATAGGTGTAACTGTGGGGCATTTGAATCAGGAACTATTTGAACAAAGCTCATACACCTTATTGGAGACTTGGAATGTCTGTGGACATAACCAATGAGAATTTCTTCAGATCTTTCTGGTTTTTATTGGTGTAAAAGCAGTTTGTTCTCTGTCCTCTCCTCATATGCACAGCCCAGTGTCAGACTGATTAATAATATCAGTGGAGGATATTAATTCAGAGAAAAGGTTTTCCTTTTGGCCTGAGATGGGGCTGTGGTTCTTCCTTCTTAGTCTGCATGAAGGTTTTCACTGTCTCTGATATCACCCAGCTGGTAATGCTTGGTGATGTTGCTTTCCTTCCTGGTGGGTGGCTCCAAGTGTCAGTCTGTAGTGGAATCAAGGGCTTGGAATTCATGCCAAATGCTTGTTTTATCTAGGATGAGCTCAGAGTAGTTCGTTTTTAAATGCTGGGGGAGCAGAAGGTGACTGTAATGTAACACAATCTCACTTTATCAACTTGCAATATCCAAAAATCTTTGTGCGGTGCTCTTGTCCCCCCACTGTAATAGAGAGTTGCTATTCCCTGAACTTTGTAGAACCACCTTTCCCCAGTTCTTTTCCCACCTAACTTTCCAGAAATGTGTTTGTTAATTCCCTCCTCAGCCTTTTCCAGCCAGTTATTTCTCCATCTTCCTCACCCTCCTCCATCATCACCATCTCAAGCATCATGCCCTATCATTGGGTTATTTTCAAGATTTTATGCCATACAGCTTACCCAGGGAGAATGACGTGGGCTTGCTTCAGTCATGCACACATTAATGTCTGGGGTCCCATGCAACATGTAAGGTATTTTGAATACTTACTGGCAGTTTTGACTCCAGCTTTGTGTTCTTGTAAACCAACAGATGGAAGCCAGAGAGGATACTCTGAGGCATCTTAAATGGCATTAGATACCTGTCACAGTTAGATAGTTGAATTGGGTACCCTTCACATATCCAGTATAATGCAGCTTAGTACTTTAATTTATATTCCTGGGAGAAGCTGCTGGCTAGCTAGTTAGCTGTCACAGCAATAGTGATCTACAACTAGTAATTCACTCTGAGACAAAAATGAGAATCTTAACCAATGGAATTTTTCATGTATCTGTCTCTCTGTACAAAAAAGAAATACCATATCACAGAACGGCATGTCAAGTCTTTCCATCTAACTGGTAGCAACCCGTTAAAACTTGTTTCAAGCTGTCTTTTCTACTGTTAATCAATTGTGGAATTGGCTTTAAAGCGAATTCTATTTGTTCCCCATTTTGGCATTGCTGGCATCTCCGACATCAATACTTTAAACTCTTTGTGTCTTGGTTTTCCATTCTCCTAACCTTACTAATTTAAGAGTAAACCTACTTTTTTAAGCTCTAATCCACAAAACCACCAAGCATTAAATTCTCATAAAATCCTTTTCGTGTCTGCATACTTGTTTAATAGGGATAGAGTTAGGCATACTACAAAAAAGAAAATTCATGGTTAAAAAATGTATTTAATTGATGACTGAGAAAGGAAATTCCTTAGGGTCAAGTTTGTCTTTTATTCCATGAGGACAGCACCACTATTAGCCTCACAGCAACATAAATAGCAAAATATTATTCTTATATTTCAGAGACTGGAAAATGCCACTCAGAATGATATATATCTGTTAAGCAAGGATGTACAGCATATTCTCTGCTGTGTGGTTTTGGGATAGTTTTAAATTTCTCAAGTTAGTAGGTCAGTTTTTTCTATAAATTCAGTTCCATGGGCTAATAAATCTCAGTCTTCATAGGGTTTATCTCAGACTAAATTCAGGCCATATTAATCTTGCTACATTCCTTCCTTGCATGATCCCACCTCTCTGCACAGTTTTAAATACTCCTAGCAAGCACACAGATGTATATGTTTCTTCAGTGATGTGAATGCAGTCCACAGATGTTTGCTGCAAACTACAAATAAGTGAATGTGACAATGAAAGTTCTGACAAGCATTCAAATTTGGGGTAAGTTTAGTTTGGGTTTTGTTTGTCACTGAATGGCTAATAGCATAATGAATGGACAGGTGATAATATTGTTGACTTTTTGCTTTAGTTTTTGGACCCTTAAATAACATTTTTGGCCTCCATTTTGATCAAACCCATCAAAGTCAGTTTGGTTCAAGTTCCCTCCTGGAATGCCCGGATCCCCATATTAGCTTAGCTTTCCTTATTAGTTCATACCTTTGCACAGTCAGGGCTCTAGCTTTCATCTCAGCTGTTCCACTTCCTCATTATAGAGGGATTAGTCAAATCACATCAGCAAATGGATCTGCATTGCTGGCCCTCAGTAGTGTGAAACCTTCATAAAGAAGAATTTTAGGATATGACTCTGAGTCAGAAGACTTGCTTCTTGAACAAGAATTAACTAGAGCTGTGTGAAACTTGGCAGATCAAAACCTCAGCGGTTATGCAAAGTCGGGGATTAAAAAAAAAAGAAAATTGAAGTTGATGCTTCTGTTTGCATTTTTGAAGTTTCTCGGAGATTCTGTCTTTGGTGAATTCACAAGAAAGGGTCTATTGGCTCTGATTTGTATCTTGCAAGTCACAGATATATTTTTAGAGGAAGGAAACTTCATTAACAGCTTGTTGGTTGGGGCCTGAAGAGGTCAGCAACTTTCCAGAGGAACCAGGTATTCCTGGACAAACACATTCTTGTTTGTGCCTTAACTTGTTCAAGATGGCGGACAATTATTCTTTTTCAGTTATTTTGATTGCAAGGTCCTTTAAGTACTCTTATTTTAGCTGCTGCACTGCTGAACAGTGAAAAACCTGTGTATCTCAGACATGGCAATGAAAGGATTTTAGTGTACAGTTAAATAAGAAAATGAACACTTAGGCCCAAACACAATTGTAGTTTTTACTTCATTTGAAAACCCTCTAACTTTTCATTATCAAACAAGGCCAGGTTTGTATCTGGCAATAATGCCTCTATGCAGATCACCTCATTCTATGCTAAGACTGAGGTAAGCTTACTACTAACTCTTGAAATTCTGGGCTTGCTTGGAAAGGATATTACTCTGTGGAATGAGACAGGGAAAATCCTTCCTTATAAAATCAACACTGCATCAATAGTCACACTACATTTTCCTTTTTTTTTTTGGAAGTCAAAAACCTAGTGCACAAGCAACTGGATGTGACCTGAACCTGGACTTTTGCCTGCCATTTTTTAGCCTTACCAGCCATTAAAAAAAAAAAAAAAAAAGGGGAAGAAAAACAGGGATTAGGAAGAAGTAGTTTTATTACTTTCAGAAAGCCTCATGAGGTTCCTTCAGCTTGGAGAGCTTTCAAATGTTTTTCTGTAGCTCTTATGAACTGTAGCAACAAGTTGGAGATGCAAAGCACTGACGAAGGGTGAGATGCTGCGATTTTTCCCACCTATTGGCTCAAGATGAGGTAACTCAGCCCACTAAGAACAACATTGGCTTTTCTAGGTGGCCTCTGTCAAGCACGACTGCAGCTCCCCCTCGTACCTCACGCTGAGTTTTATGTCCAAAGAATTAAAACGGGGAGCCTGACTCACTCCCCCAAGCTGGCATCTACCACCAGGTCTGAGGAGAACAAAACACCATCAGTCTTAGCGCCTGCTGCTGATAGCAAGGTAGTGTCGACCACCTCAGCCCTGCTTTCAAAATCTCATGTTTTCTTACTGCTGTTGTGTTTCTACTACCACCCCCACACACTCTTATTCCCCCTTCACAACTCTGTTTTCAAATGACTCCTTCTTTGACGAAGAGAGAGACTCCTGTTCACTGCCTTGACAGGCCTCATGGGTTTTACTAACTCATTCACGAGTGTCACTTACCCGATGTGGGTGGCCTTGAAGCAGGCAACCAGCAGCACCAGGCAATGTGCTTTAGGCAGTGGGTGCCATAATCCCTTCTTTTTCCTTCATCTTCTTCCCTCTCTGCCACTCTGGGCCCCTTCTGCTGGCCCAAGCCCTAATAAAATTAATGTGCTTCTTTGGACCATACCTCTCGGCACAGTAACCACATTCTCTTGCTCTCTCATTTCATCTGCATCTCTCTTCTGGCTGCAGTTATAATCTGGTGGGTAGGAATGAGAGAGACTGTGGCTTTGAATTCTTTGGCTCATTTACCCTACTGCCTGGAAACCTCTTGCCAGCGCATCTCATGTCTGTCTTTCCTGCTGTAAAATGACAGCCCCAAAGGTTGGTGCTCTACTCAGCCAAAGGAGAAAGACAGCAGGTGAATCAGCATCTCTGTAAGATCTCTCTGAAAGAGAAAGGAGATACCACACACATCTTCGGTCACGGCTCACAATAGTGGCTTGTTATCTCTGGCCCAATTCTGTCTGTGGCAACTGGCTCCTGAAAGCCGTATTCATTTCCAATTGCAATGGTCTTTCTCTCAAAGTGTGTCATCTCTGATTAGGAGTCTATGCAGAACCTCTAATCATTTCATTAAGGCATGAAACAGAATGATTTGGGGAGTAAGAGGAGAAGGAGAAGGAAAACCAAAAAAGAGCAGTTAAAGAAAAATATATAATGAAGCAGATTCTGGTGGGCTGGTGGAAAATTGCAGGCTTGGTCATATTCATGTCTCACACCTCAGTTATCTTATCCAGGCATTGTTTATCAGGACTTAATGATGAAAAAAGTATGTTGTCTCTTTAGAGCAGAAACAGGCTTGGCAGGCTTCTTATATAGACGACCTCACCAAATACAAGTGATCTAAGTACTGTCATTATACAGATAGAGTAATTAATAGTATCCCCCTGGCCTTTTGTGTTAGGGATGAACAATAATGAGATTTATCCTGCCTGATGAAAAGCCCGCAGCTCCCCTTAGGAGAAACTAGAGTGTCTGATGGTGCATCATTGCACCAGTGGAAGAGACAGAAAGGGAGCTGGTGAGACTACAGGAAAGCAGGAAAGACTGCTGGCTTCATAGCTCAGCTCACAGGAAGGATAAACTTCATCAGGGTGTGTTTCATCCTTAGACCTTAGGTGTCTTCATCTCAGTTTATAACTTAGGCTCCCATTTCATTGCATACAGAGAAAAAAGCATTTTTATAATTGATTCATCTGACCCATGTTGAGCAAGGCTTTAAGATGAGTCAAGTTACTTCTTAAACTATACTGATTATGTTAGACAGATTCTCAGTGAAGACCACATATGCTCAGGTGACTAGCTCTGACTGAAACATTTACCTTACATCAGACATCTCTGTTTAGTCAGTGACCATATTCAGGAATCACAGATGTGATACTAACCGGGTTGGAGTGTAAGAAAAATATGCAATATAACGTACACATAGAACTGTGTAACTATTGTCTTTTGTGGGCATCCTCTCACTAAATCAGTACCCTACTGTGAGTCTCTGCAGATGTACCCAGTATATCTGTGCAATGGTCACAGAAACAAAGTTTTCATGACTCTGTCATTACATACTGATCACAATTCACGCCTTTCATCTCTTGAAACATTAATACACAGGTTTTGTGATTCCACATTTAGCCAGAGCAGCAGTGCTGAGAAAAAACAAAACAAAACAAAAAAAATGCAGCAGGAGGCTGAAGTGAGTCCAGACATTTCTTTAATAAAAATGAGATAAGGCTCTGGGGAATTAAGGATGAATATGAATGACTCCCAGTCTGGCTTCCCTTTTCTATCCACTAGCAGGCATCTCCACTTTCTGATGTTTACGTGGAGCATATTCTCAGGTCATGCACTGTATTGCTATTTGTTTACCAACAATACCAAGCTGTGTGGTGCAGTTGACACACTGGAGGAAAGCATGCAATCCAGAAGGACCTGGAGAGGCTGGAGAGGTGGGCTTATGCAAAGAAGGTCAACAAGACCAAGCGCAAGGTCCTGCACACGGGTCAGGGTAATCAGTTCTAAGCAAGATAAAGACTGGGGCAGACTGGATTGTGAACAGCCCTGAGGAGAAGGACTTGTGGGTGTTGTTTGACGGGAAGCTCACCATGACCCAGCAATGTGTGCTCGCAGCCCAGAAACCAGCTGTGGCCTGGGCTGCATCACCAGCAGCATGACCAGCAGGTCAAGGGAGGGGATTTTCCACCTCTACTCTGCTCTTGTGAGACCTCCCCTGCAGTCCTGTGTCCAGCTCTGGGCTCCCCAGCATAAGAAGGATGTGGAGCTGTTAGAGTGAGTCCAGAGGAGTTCATGAAGATGCTCTGACAGCTGAAGCACATCTGCTATATTGACAGGCTGAGAGAGCTGGGCTTGTTCAGCCTGGAGAAGAGAAAGCTTAAGGTAAGTCTTTATAACAATCTTCCAGTACATAAAGCAGCCTATAAAAATGCTGGAGAGGGGCTTTTGACAAAGGTTAGGACAAGGAAGAAGGGCTTTAAACTGGCAAAGGACAGATTCGGACTAGATATAAGGAATAAGTTCTTTGCTATGAGGCTGGTAAGGCCCTGGCACAGGTTGCCCACAGAAGCTGTGGCTGCCCTGTCCCTGGCAGTGTTCAAGGCTGGGTTGGACGGGGCTTGGAGCAATCTGGTCTAGTGGAACTTGTCCCTGTCCATGGCAGGGGGCTGGAACTAGATGAGCTTTAATGACCCTTCAAACCCAAACCATTCTACGATGCTATGATTAATAATGAAAAAGTGGGTATTTTGAGGATTTCTTAACTCCTGCAGCAGTCATTTTTCTTGTACTGATCAAAACTGCTCCATAGTTTTTCATATTACATAGCTGCTTATCAGGTGTCCAAGTTTAGGGCTGAAACATCCAGTCACCACTAACTCTCTAAGACTTGTTTAGCATAATATGAAAAAATTTAAGCAGCTTCAACATAACAGGAACCCAATACCCTGTCAGAGGGTAAAATCCATGCTGCCAGCTGTCAAGAGCAAATAGGTGGAGCAGTACTGATTCCTTCTTCTGGGGAACAATGAAACAGAGGTGCGTACTAGTGTACTGCTCTACAGCCTCAAGTCACTATGCAGAGTGCTCTGTAAGCGCATGGGAGAAGCAGTCTCATTCCATAAATCCTTCTATATGAAAACAGGTCAGACACAGAAGAAAGGAACACTGTGTTCATCTAAGAAATAAGAAAAGAGGAAGAAAGCAATTAGGTGAGTTGACTAAGAGATTGGATGAGATTAGGTGAAGTTACTGAAGTCATAGAGTACATCTACACGTTCCCTGTCTGGGCCTCTACTCCCTAAGCATGAACATCAACTTGTCCTCCCCTGTAAAGGCTGCTATGGCCATCTCCTTTTTTTTTATTTTTCTGTCAGTAGTATCAGAGCTGCAAAATTTGAGGAAAAAAAGCTCTGGAGGTCTTTTCTTGAAATCATGGCATATTTTGGAGCCAGACATAATAGCAAAGACAAGAACACTTAGTATTCCATTAACCTGGGAAAAAATGTGGAATTGGATACTTTTGGTAATAAGATGAATGATAGTTCATGGAAGAAAAAAACTCAAATTTTTAGTTTTTCTGTGCTGTGTATATACATATTATACAGCAAGTATATACAGATATGTTCCTTCTTTTGGAATATGTAAGTGTAACTACCTCAGTCTTCCCTTATGGGCCATGTTAGATAGACTTCTAATCTTTCTTGATGCTCTTCCCTGAATTTTGTGTATCTGGTTCACTTCTTGTTCATCAAATCCAGTGGCCAGTAGCTGTCTGAGACATTCACACTCTGCCATCTTTTTCTCCCAGCTTAGTTAACTAGTGCACAGCAAGTTTTAATATGCCTTATTAATATAGCTCCTATGACCTCCATGACCTCTGCATGTTTTAACAAGACCAATGATTTAATTTGCAGTGGTTTGATTATATATATTTGTATTTATGTGTACAACTATTTTATGTTCTTGTGTTAAATCTAATCAGAAAAAAACATTTGCGATTCCTTAGGAGTAATATTAGTCTATAAGATGCCTCAAAATTAATCGTAATGATTTAATGTCCTCAAAATCCCATTCTCAAGTGGTTTTATCCCAGAAAGCCTTGTAAGACATGAGCCTAACCACCAAATCAATTAACTGCATAACTGTGCATGCATACATGTGTAAAACTCACTGAAAACTAGGATTTAAGTACCTGCATAAGGGCAGTCATGTGTTTATGTGCTTGCTAAAGGTGGTCTCTAGTGCAATTCAGAGCCTATAAGAGGAAAAGCTTTTCCCATCCATAGCTAATGTAGGCAACAATGTGTACATGTGAATGAGGAGGTGCATATCTCTGTGCACAGTACCAATGAGAAGGGAAATGGGTACTCATTTCACTTGTCACCTCCACCACATTAAATATTAATATCCGTTTTCCACTGAGGTTGAACTTACCTCTGGATTTCTTTACCACCACTTTATTATTTTGTTTAACTTTGAATATATTGTTAACAATGATTTGCTGATGGTGATCTCGCAGGGAGTGAAATAAAATTAGCTTCCAGGAAAAGAGCTTGAGAATTTTTATTTTTTTCTTTTTCTAAAACAAAATTGTACCCTACTTGTTTCGAAGTAACTTCGTCACCTCTTGTGGTTCTCATGGGTTCTCATGGTCACCTCATGGGTTCTCAAATAAGTTAGCCTGCAGCCCTGAATGTGTTTTCATGCATTTCAAAGTGGCTAAGGAAATTCTGAATGTGCTGTATGTGTGTACCAAAGCACACTGTTGCTCTGGAATGGGCTCATACAAGTGCGGAAAAGTTAAAAAGAACATAATATTATATAGATCTATAGGGCAAGCTTAGAATACTGGCAGTTAAGATATTTTTAAACTTTAAAAAAAATTTGCGTTATCTTTCAACTCTTGGGCTTAATTATTCTGAATTTCTTGCTTTTTCTCTTCCCTTTTCCTTTCGCTTGTGACTGGCTACTATAAACACCAGGACAAAACATTAATGAAAAAAACATGGAACTAGTAGGTAGAGCGACAGGGATGAGGGCTCCCTGTGGGCACAAGGACAGCTAAGATAATCTCCACCTGCTGAAAAAAACATGTCTTCTGTACTTCCAGTGCCTCTGCAATCTGTTGAGAAAGGACTACTCACTCTATCTGAAGTAAGAATGAGAGCCCCACTCTAGGAATTCCTCTGTTATGCTGCAAATTGTGGGAAGATCTGTGTGGGTACCTATATGAGGCAACATGCCAAAATTTACTATTTATTTCCCCCTATATTTAATTATTAATATCAAATTTCATTGGGGAAGCAGTAAAATGACAACCTTATGGTTGAAAATCAAATTCTTCAGTGTTAGAAACTGCCAAAATTAAGACAGTCTAAAACTTTTATCAGATGCTTCAAAATTATACCTGATGAAGTCTTTTATTGCATGACATAGCACTCTTTTTCCCTCAGTGAGAACAGTACATACAAGGTCTACATTTGAAAGGGGGCAATTAATATATGTTGCCAGTTTTATGGCCTTTGCTTCATTTGTTGCAGAATTTGAGAGTCATTTCCATAAATTAAGCCCTACTGTAATGATTATACTCCTTCATACAGCTTCTCGGTGACTCAGGCAAAGTTGCGTTGTGCAAACTTCACACAAGTGGTCACTCATGAATTTTTCATGCCCACTGTGATTTGAATTTCTGATGTATAACAGGCAGAAGGAGCATAAACATGTTTTAGATGATCTTCCTCAAGCTTATGACATCCTTATTTCACAGCATCTTAATGAAGTATTGAGCACTCCTGACTGCAACTGAAGTCAAGGAAACATTCTTCAAATAAATAAATAATGTGGGATTTATCTACCTGCCCTAGTCCCTCTGGAGGATAATTCATCTTATCCCAATATAGTCATATATTAGATCAAGCACCTCTGAATATGCTTGTTTCTCCCCACTATGAGAAAACAAGTTCTTCAGAGAAAGAAATTACTTCTAGACAGATAAAGTAGATGAGATTAATGAGGTATTAAATACTTAAACTTTTGCCAAAGCAGGCACTCGGAGCTCAACCTGAACACCAGAATAACCAGATACTTTTCACATTAATCTGGATCCATGGGAGGTACGCCTTTAAATATAACAGGTTTCTGTATCATTAGGTTGCAGATAACAAGCAATAAAGAGGAGAAAGGTAAAGGTTTCACAAGCAACTTTTATTTCAGTTTATCTTAATTACTGAGTTCACTTTGCAACTGTGTACCCATTGATACTTTTTCATATAGACTTGGTCTGTGTGTGCAATATATAATAATGTCTAAATATATACATGAACAGTAAAGGAAAAAAAATATTCTAAACTTCTTCACTCTCTGTTCCCCTTCTTTCCAGGGAACAAAAAAGCTAAAAGAGTCCCATTTTCCAAAATTATCAAAATAAAGCAAAAAAGTATGTTACAAATTCAGATGAAAGAACAGCTTCATATACTATTAATAAAAGGGGATAGGTATAATTCAAAGTTCTCAATCACTTCTGAAAATACATCTTATTGTCAGTGTAAAGATTTGTGATTCTTTATTGAGTGTCTCTTTTTTTTGGTCTTACATTTATATATATTTATATTTATGTTTATATTTATATATATTTATATTTATATTGGTATTTATATTGATATTTATGTTTATACCTATATTTATATTTATGCCTATATTTTTGTGGTTTTATATTTACTGTAAGTTGAGGATTACCTATATAAGGCCTCAAATTCCAAAGTGAATGTGAATAATGCCCTCCCCCAAATACTAGGAATAAAGACTAGTAATAAGCTAGAGAATTAAGAGCAAGTTCACTTATTGCCATAGAAACATGGACAAAATAAATATTAGGAGGTTCTGATTCCCAGAATTCACACATGCCAATACAATTATTCTGCAGAATTATCCATAGCCCCAGTGATCCTATGCGTGCAATGTGCCTATACAACACTGGTATTCCTCTCCATATGTGCAGTGTGAGCCCTCTACTGCGTTTCAATCTCTGCTGAGGTAATATCGACTGCAGTATTAATAATAGCATTCATCTAAATTTGGAGTTGAAAGGACAGGGGGAAAGCCTGGGTGGGAACAGGGAGATTTCAGTTTGTTTTGTCCTGTTTCTATGCTCATATGCATATTTGTCTCAAACCGCCTGGATGTTGCCATAGTGACCTTTGATAAATCCATGTTATGGATGCTGTGAAATATAAAGCCATGCCACATTTCAGGGAGTTTAAGCTCACGGAATAAAGCAGGAGGTTGGTAGCTTAAAAGGTAGATTGGTCAGATTTAGCGCTCTCACCTATTCTAATAAATGTGTTTCTCTTAATAAAAAATATATGCCTGCTAGACTTGAGTTTTATATGAGAAAATTCATAATGTCCAAAGCTGTCAACTGTATTTGGTCAACATATGTAATTTACATTTATTTAGTATCAGTGGAAAAACCACCTCTGCCTTACTGTTACTGTGCTTGGTGAATGTAATTTAGGAGAGAAAAGAAAACAGATTTAGATCATTCCTGCTTTCAGTGCACCAGCGTTCACTACTGAAACCCAAAGAAATTTTCCACTGTGTACCTAAGTCATATGGCAATGCCTCTAAGAGCTCTACCGTTATCTGGCAGACATGCTAATCTTGGAAGGCAGAGACTTCACTTGTTTACAGGTAAGTTTCATTCAAGCTAGGTAGAAAAGAATCACAAGCAGAAATGGGTACTTTGAGAGATCATAGAATCATAGAATGTTTCGGATTGTAAAAGACCTTAAACATCACCAAGTTCTAACCCGTTGCCATGGGCAGGGACACCTTCCACTAGACCAGGTTGCTCCAAGTCCCATCTCACCTGGCCTTGAACACTGTCAGGGGTGGAGCAGCCACAGCTTCTCTGGGCAATCTGTGTCAGTGCAGCACCTCCTCCTAGGGAAGAAGATGACTTATTCTACTTTATGTCTTAGACATGCAATCCAGATAGGACTCAACATTTATGTTTTAAACGGTAAATATTAAGTGAGGTAAACACCAACTAAGTGCACCTATAGCAGTTGTTAGCATCAGGAACACTCCGCTATATACCTAAATGTGAGGGAGACTGATCATTCCACAGTCTGTCTGTGATAAAGACAGGACCCAACTGCAGATTTGAAAATCTCTTGGCCTCTGTTGCAAACACTTAAAGGCCCATGTTCACCCTGCCTGAATTTTTAGGAAGGCCACTGAAGCACCTTTCTGAAGAGCTTTCTGGTTCCACATTGTCTGTCGCCAGTGCAGAGAAACTGCCACTTTGGAGGATGATTTATCCCAGCAACCGTAAACCACTACCCAAAGATTGGGCAATTGCTCCACATGTCTTCACAGAGCTGACAGGCAGAGCCTAGGTGATTAACTTAGATTGAGTGCTGAGGCTATAATTAATCTCCCTTAACCATGGCCATTTAAAAAATAAGCCCCTGCTTTAAGACAGGTTTCCTGCTTTTATCAGTGAAAGGTCACTTGCAGGGGCATCTCATACCATCTGTTTTAGACAACTACCTAAGCATGAATGAATCCAGCAGAGGGGTTGGTGACAGCAGAAGAAATTTTGGGTGATGATCTCTCTACGAAAGGCTAGCACTAGTGTCATTTTCCTCTCCTTACTTACATTATTAGTTATGACCACTGAAGGACAAAACCTCTAATGTTTCCAAGGTACAGTATGATTTCCCTCCAGGAAACGTTCATAAACTGCAGCCATAGTAACCTCCTTCCACTCCAGCATCACCTACCTGCAATTATTTGTTCTTTTCTGACACTTCCCAACTTCCTTTAACACCTGCACATCGTCTGTCACGGACCTGCTGCTCCAACTGCTGTGATGACTGCATCAGCAGAGGTGCTCAGACACCCTTCTAGGAGGGCTCTCAAGTTTTGTTGCCCTGTACCTGGCAGTGCAACAGCTTTCTCATCCAACAGTGAATCCAGGTGCAGTTACCACAGTTCCCAGTGGCTATGTGGTACAGGTCAGATCACAGCTGAAACTTGCACACCTCTTGCTATGTTCTTTTGGAAGACTACCAGCCTTCCACCAAATGTATGATGAGGTGGTCTTCCCATCACATGATTTGTGCTGTCTACAAGCTATGCAATCAGACAAAAGGAGATTACCAGGTTCCTTTTACACTCAATGAAGTCTCCCTGAGAGGGAGACTTAAGGGGCATCTGCATCGCCCAGATGATTTGCCCTCTAGTAGACATTGCTAGAAGGTAACTCATCTCATCCATTAGTGTCTGAGATAGACAGCATTTCCTGAAGCTGTTGCTTAGCAGATCATAGAGTGGCTTGTGACTTTCAAAGCTCATAGAGTTCCAAACCCCTGCCACGGGCAAGGACAGCTTCCACTAGGTCATCTTGCTCAAAGCCTCATCCAACTTGGCTTTGAACATAGCCAGGGATAGGACAGCCACAGCTTCTCTGGGCAACCTGTGCCAGGGCCTCATTATAAAAAAGTTCTTTATACTCAATCTAAAGCTACTCTCTCTCTCAGTTTAAAACTGTTGACTCCTGTCATCACTGCAGGCCTCGGTGAAAAAGGCTGTCTTTCTTATAAGCCCCGTAGCTTACTTGTCCTCCAAACAGAAACAGAAAATTAGGCTTTACTAATTAAAGAAAATAGACTTTACTAGCATGGTGGTGGCAAACCAGAAGACTGAGAATGGGATGGGAATTAATACCTGTGTGAGTAGAAGAATTCAGAGAGGATATGCAAAAAATGAGAAATCTTATGCTGCATTAAGAAACTAAGAAAGCTCTCACTGTTTAGCTAAATATAGAGAAGACAAAAATGTTTCTAACTCACCAGCTCTACATGCTTATATAGGACAAAGTTTTCTCATAATAGAAAGTGTTTTAGTGTAGAGAACTTTAAAAATGGTTAGCATCTAGATATGCCAGGCTGGAAAACAAACAAACATATAAACAAGCAAAACTCTTTTCTTTTTTCTTTCAAGGAACAAAACCAGTTCCTTGCAGCAAAGATAACTAGCAATTGAGATGACTAGCAAGGGAAATAATGGATTTCCCAATGAAAGAATGATTTAGAGACCAAATGCTCTTCTACAGAAAAGTCTCCAGCTGATGCAGCAGTTAAGAGAAAGGTGCAGCAAACCCTGGGTCATTATATCCTATTTTGTCATTGGCAAGGTGTCAAACTAGGTGTCAAAATAGGTGTCTGCGATGTTCTTTTCTTGCTTCAAAATCTGTGCTATCATGAACGAAAAGCAAACTACTTCGTCTAGTCAACACCAGGACACTAGGTGGCCCACAAACCACACACACACACACACACACACACACACACACACACACACTCATCCTGAGCTCTTGTAGGACCCACTCTAAACCTTGGAGAACACATCTGTCGGAGCTCTGCATGGTACTGCCAGGGATATTGCCTATTACACGATTTGTACATATTTAGGCTTAGCCAGCCTAAGCTGATTGAAGGTACTTAAAATTGCTTTTGTGCCATGAACACTTAACTCTAAACCCCTTTTAATTTGCACCGTGCTACTCAGAGAGATCATATCATTCTTCTGTTCAACGTAAATTCCCAATCTGGCAATCCTAACCTGCTTGGGTATTTTTTTAATAATAATTTAAAAAAGAATTTAATAAGGATTTGAGTTCCTTTATTGAGCTTTTATTGTCCAGTCTTGTAATTGAATCACTGCTGTGACAGAGTGGCTGAGGCTGTTATTAGCAAATTCTATAAACAATGGACTTGATCCCTTTATGAAAAAGCATTGTAGGAGGAATAGTTAATCAGGGTTAAAAAAAAAAGAAAAAAGGTTCTGAGAGGGGAAGGGGACAAATACAATTGCAGATTCCAAATATTTAAAACTGTTTCTGTGCTTTCCCATTCCAGCCCCCTCCTCCCTCCACTTCGTTTCTCCCACTACCCAGCTGCTCAAATCCCTTTTTGTTCTTTGTGCCCTGACTCTCTGAGGCAGAACATGTTTGCAACATGATCACCAGGGAGGAAATTTTGTCTACAGAGAAAAGCCTCCTCTCTGACAAGGCCATGCTGACACTACTTTTCTAGGTAACTTCGGATTATTGATGGCAAGCCACGACTGCTGGAAAACTGTAGACTTTTAACAGATAGTGAGGAAGGGGAAGCAGCGTTCATCAGGCAGTGTTGGCATTTAATTTGGACGTCTCCATTGAAATTAGTCATTCCAGGCTCCCTTTGTAGTTCATAGAGTTCTAGTAAAAAATACTGACGAGTATTGTGTGCAATTTGTCCTATTCAAAAGAGAAAACTAGACAAGTCAGCTGATGTTACCTAGTCACAACTGCATAGCTTCTAGTGGCTACAAAAGATCCAAGAACTAGCTCCTCAGCTCATGTCCATGTGGTAGTGGTGTGTATATACTTGAAATGAACACGGAATTTCTATTGGCATAAGATTTTCCAACTGCTACTTTGTTTCTTTGGGCTTCATTTTTTTTATGCAAACACTACAGATGTCTGAATGATCATTACTATTGGAACAACAGTGAAGAGTTCTGATGTTCCAGGGCATAATCAAAGTACACAGGGTGTTAGACAAGTCATTGGTTATAAAGATGGCATTGCCAACTTTGGAAAGGCTTTCTATTTCATTGTCTGAGTACTCAGTTCACAATTTCTTGAGGGCAAAGTCTGGTTCTTATTGTGTATTTATATAGGTCACATCAGGAGCTGAATCTTGGCTGTGGTCACGTAGCACTACTATTGTACCTGACATATCATAATGCTAACTGATCAGGAAAGTGATGATAGTGAGGTTAAAGAAATGTTGGTTAATACATTATCATAATAGGTCTAAATATGATCTTTAACCCAGAGTATGCAGAAACTAGTAGAAACGTGGAGCTTTTTGTGGCATGTAGACCAACTTCTTTTTTTTTTTTTTTGCAGGCATCAAAGTCAAAGCTTGGGTTTTTTTCAGAACAGAATACAGTAGAAGATACCTGATGTTCAAATGTGGAAGAAAGGAGACATCTATGTGACCAATAGGCATGAATATTAGACAAAGAGGCAGAATTATGAGGAGCTTCATGAAGCTAGAAGGTGAAGTAACAGCACACAGGAAATGAGGTTTCTGTATTCAGTTGAGAGACTCACTTTGAGCAAGCATGGAAGCTGGAACTTAAGTAATCTAATTTGGGAAAGATGGAGGATATGGAAGCTGGATCAGAACCGGGGACATAATGAATGCTGGTACAAAGGATTAGTTCTAGGAACAGCAATGAAAAGTCAAATTGGAGGTTTCCAGTGGAGAATGGAGAGCATGTGCTTTTATTTCTTGGTTCATTTCTTGTGATGCAGCAAATAAGATGGGTCATTTGAAGGAAAAAGCATTAAGATATATAAAAAGCCTATGGTAACTATGACAGAAATATGGAAAGGAAAATAATTATTTTATGTAAAATATTGATAAAATAAATAGCTTGGTTTTACCAATTTTAGCTTTCTTTGCTTAAAGAATAAGTTTTGGGAAGAAATGACACATGGGAAGGTATAGGATAACAGAAGTAGAAGATGTGGTCATACTGGAGGTCAAGGGAAAAGGCAAAATATGTAGAGGGTGAGGCCCAAGCTTAGGCACAAATACCACTGAAGACCAATGATACACATTGAAAAGTAACAAGTTGCACTCTGTCTGGAAAAGCTTGGGACACTATAAGAAGCATCACCATCATTACCTCTGTAGTGCAGTGAGAACTTTTAATGACATTTGGCCATGGGAAATGAGGAGACTAAACTGCAAACTTCTACTACATAAATGAGGTTGGGGGAGGAGATGCAGCTACTTAGAGATATAAAGCAGAAGGATAAAGAGTCACAAGTTACAGTAAGGGAAACTGGTTGAACATAATAAAAAATTTGCTCACAACTGAAGAGTGCAATCTGGCTTTGGATATAGCCCATTTTTTTGAGCTGGAGAGAGTCCAGCGCAGGGCAACTAAGATGATTAAGGGAGTGGAGCATCTCCCTTATGAGGAAAGACTGAGGGAGCTGGGTCTCTATAGTTTGGAGAAGAGGAGATTGAGGGGTGACCTTATTAGTGTATATAAATATATAAAGGGGGAGTGTCACGAGGATGGAGCCAGGCTCTTCTCAGTGGCAAACAATGAAAGGACAAGGGGAAATGGGTACAAATTGGAACACAAGAGGTTCCACTTAAACCTGAGAAGAAACTTCTTCTCAGTGAGGGTGACGGAACACTGGAACAGGCTGCCCAGGGAGGTTGTGGAATCTCCTTCTTTGGAGACATTCAAGACCCACCTAGACACGTTCCTGTGTAACCTTATCTAGGTGTTCCTGCTCCGGCAGGGGGATTGGACTAGATGATCTTTTGAGGTCCCTTCCAATCCCTAACATACTGTGATACTGTGATACTGTGTAAATAGTTGGACTATGGACCTCGAGAGGTCTCTTTTAGACTATACATGGTTATGATTTCATGACATTCTGAGAAACCTCAAAGCTTCTACTAAGCAATTTTCAACTTACAGGATCAGCTTCTAATTGAGTTCTAATTTGTGCAAATCCGTTTGTCCACGGGATCAAAAGGTTTGTTGAAAGCATACCCATAGTGGTTTCAATATACATATGTGCATAGAAAGCTATAAAAGTAGATGGGAAAAGTACATTAAGACTGAATAACAAGTCTGTTGACCCTGTGTATGGAGTCCTTAAGCAGGAATAAGCTGCAAATTTTCACTGATACCAGAGCTTTTTGCTCTGAAGTCTACTTGTATTTCAATGAACTACTAATGACTGTATGGAGAAAAAACTGGCATCTCTCACTAGGATGAGTTCTATAACTTCTAAGTCACCATCACTATTCTGAATCACAATATGTATATATTTGAACAATATATATATATATTTGAACTATATATATATATTTGAACACACACATACCAGGCATTTTTCCTGTGCAATGTGTAGGGAAAAAAAAAAAAAAAGGCAATTATTTTAATGTGATGAAATTTAAAAGTTGATCTGGATGTTTCTATGGTCACAGACCTCTGTTTTTAAGTTTGGTCTTCCCCCAGCAGTTAAAGAGGAGCCTGGTGACCAATAGGAAAGCAAGACCTCATTCTCCACATTCCATTAGCTTAATAATTCCGCATTAAGTGATGGGTTTAGTGCCGTATGTTGAAGTCTGATATGTAGAAGAAAGAGGAAAAAATAATACATACATATGATGCATATACACACACATTTATATATGTGTATGTGTAAAATATATGTATATATATATATATTTTGCACATGGTTAACCTTTCTGGTTTCCTTCAGGAAATGGCATATATCGATGAAATTAAGTGAAAATTTTTAAACCTTTTGCAATAATTATTCATGCTGTTAAGGTTTGCTTCAGTCTGGATTTAGGTTTGAGATTTTTATTTTAAATTTAACTGCATGGATAACCTCACTGCAATTCTAATTTTCTGGACTCAGCCTGGAAACCACAAAGAAGAATTCTTTCCAGACACTGTGACTTTCAACACATAACCTAAATAACAATACTGTTTTTACCTAACAGTCTAAACATCTTAAGTATTAAATGAGGGATACATTTGTCACAAGGTCAAGAGTTAAGAACCCTTACATTAAAGAGTATTGAGAATATGCATATGAAAGACAGCAGTAATATGATTTCTATACATCAATTTTCTTTCCAGATTACAATTCCACTAGCAAAATGTCTCTGAGTTTATGTTATTACAGTTCCAAGTTTATCTTAAGCCACAAACTAGGAAGGTCCTGGTATTCATCGGCTCAGCAGCTCAGCCTTCACCTGGTTCTTTGACTGAACATGAAAAACAAATTAATCTTTCTTAGGCAGTATAAGCCTGCTAAAAATTGCCACCTTATTACCAATATCACAGTAGTGCCAGGGAACTCTCAACCAAGCTCCAAACAGTGCTTTCACACATTGGAAAAAACCTTGCAAAAGACATACTTTGCTACAGATATAGAAAAAAGAGTGAGAAAAAGGAAGGGCTTTGTTACAAGCTGGGAAACGAGGTGCAAAGCTGCTTTGCTCAAGGTGAAATAAATCATCTCTAAAGCTGAATGCACTGAACTTTAAATACAGGTTCAGTGAGAATCTGAACATTGGCTTACCACTCTGGGTCAAATTAAAAGGTGGTATCTGCAGCCTTGGTTCATTCACATTCACTCCTGGGAGTGAATTTTACTTCTCTCATGAGTTCTGCTTACACTAAATCTGTTGATCTTCACAGAGTGACAAAAGCTTTCTTCTAAAAGAAGAGCATCTTATGGGTACGTCTAAAACTAACTCTGGGATCATGTTTTTGGGGGAGACTTCAGTCTGAAGGTACTAAGCCAGATGTGAAGGGAGAAACTCAGCTTCAAAAAACCTTTATTCCACTTGCCAACACTGACTTTCTACATAATTGCAACCATGCCATGTCAAATCTAAACCCACTGGTAGGTCTTCACACACCTTGACTGTAAATCTCTAATCATGGTTGTAAGATGATTATTCAGTGTGCTTATATTGGTGAATATGGCTGGAAACATTACATGCAACCCCAATGCAAGCAGTATCAGTTTGATCTTACTGGGTCTTGGACATGAAAATAGGGACAGGCTGAGTCAGTAGTTGGCCAAGCGGTAGACCTTTTCCCTAACAGACCCAGCCACTACTGCTCCAGGAAGTGGTGGCGGTAATTCAGGAGGTGCTGCTTTTTCCAGTGCCTGTGTCTGTGCTACTTTATTTTTCCCCTCAAGTTCCCTGCTATTGCCTGGATACATCAATGCTGAGGTCTCCACAGCTGGGAAGCCACTCACTGTTGAACTGCCTTATAACCAAGTCAGTCTAGTGGGGTGAAGGAAGGAAAGATCATTTCCAAAGAAGGTCAAAGGACCACAATCCATGATCTCTTCTTTTTCTTTTTTTTTTTTTTTTCCCCACGATACAAGCAGTGCGTTGGTAATTGCTCTGCTTTCTTGTGCAATGCCTCAGGTGATCAAAGGAGGGCATATTGGAAGCAGAGGAGCTAATGAAGGATTTGTCTCAGAGGAGCATATTCTCAATTCAGAATTTCACATGGATATTTTTGAAGCTGCTCCTTTCATGAGTTCCTTAGAAAAAAAGGGCTTATATTGCTCTCTGAAAGACCACACTCCAGTGGTGTATTCTTACTGAGGTCTGACCAGCTCCATACAGTGATTCAAGAAAGCATGACCATGTTGGGAGTTCTGCTGGTACTTGGGAGGTTCATATCAACGTTATTGATGAAAGCTGAAGCTGTTTCTCTTTTGGAGGGAAGACAGTTTGCTGTTTTTCAAATCTTTCAGCATACTCTGAAAGAAATAGTTCTGCTAAAAAAAACCACAAACAAACAACAACAAAAAAAATTCCTATGAACCAAGTAAATTTTATTTATTTTCATTGCCTCATGTGCTTCAGATAAAACATTGAAACAAAAAACTATCCCAATTGGACCTTTCTTACAATATTCTGAATTCATTGTTGCTAAATCTGTATTCTTTTTCATGAAATAAAACAATTTTTCAGGGAAACAAACTCTAAAAACATTTTCAAGCAGTCATATCAGGAAGTTATAGAAAAGTTTAGTTGAAGACAAGAACCACAGAAACTACATTGTTGTATAGCTTTACTGTGGGACTTAGTTGATGGAGAGGAAGCCTCAAGAGTGAGATAGGAATCTGAAGCTACTGTGCTTGGATATGTACTGCAAGCTGCGAAGACCCATATTTTGGAGGTGCTTATTTCTCCATTGACTATTCAGGAAGCATAAACAAATTTGACATGAATTTTAACCAACTTTTGGTGATCAGAAGTAGATCATATGAACTGGCTTTCAAAAAAGGAAGTACAAGAAATCGCCATTTCAGGTCTCTAAATAAAGTTGCTAAAATACTCTGTTTACAAGTTCAGTAACAAATCAAGTATTCAGAGTAGTTCTGCTCACTTCCTTTTCCCAAAAGCCCAACAATTTTCTTCTGAGAAACATAAAAACTAAAAGATTCTTTTTGTCAACTTGATTGACTCTACCAGCAGATCTCCAGCCAACACTATTCATAATCTAGTAAAGAAAGGCATCAGTCTTTGTTTACTAAAGAGAAAAAAAAATTGTATTTTGAATCAATTAATCTATGACAGTCACATTCAGACCAGAAACAGAAAAATTCAATCAGTACTGAAAGCAGAAAGAGGAAAGAGAGTTAGAGAAAAATAACCATGGTATAGGGAAAAGCTGTAATGAATGTCTCAGCAGGTATGATAGCCCAACTGTCAGTTATTTTACCAGCTTCAGGAATGCCTTTTTGAGCATCTCCAGGTTGTGTTAATCCTGAAGACCAGAAAACAGCCTTCCATTGATACCTTCAGTTGTTAACATCTGTGAGTTTCTGAAAATAGGTTCATAGGTGAAGGGTTAGAGAAGGGAACATAATTTTTCTCTGAGCCCCATGCTTTCTTTTGAGCTCAAACTCGTGCTTAAGCCTGAGGAACCAGAGGCAAATATTTGAAGTCCAGGGGGTCTGTGATGGCCCTGTGGGAGATTCAAGGGAACAGAGGAGAGCAGCTCAGGTCATTTACAAGAATGAGTGGAAGGAGGACCAGGTCACTTCAGAGGTGAAATGAAAAAGTCTGGGAAACCTGTTATTTGAGCCAGAGAAGAGGAACTGCTAGATAGTGTCAAGTCAGTTGGGGAAGGTAGAAACTGCAATATCACAATGGAAAAATCTCATTTGGGACAGCTGAGAAAGCAATTTTTCATCTTTGATTTCCCCTTTGCATTGCCAAAACTGAACCAGGGCATAGTTACATAAATTGATGTATATGGCTGGAACACCCTGAGTGTTTGGGTATACCTGACTGATTAGAATATTGTAGGTTTAATCTCAATGGCACTAAGGAGCCAGTTGAAGAACATGACCTTTGAATTTGACTTGGCAGAACAAGGAGGACTCTATCAGTGTTCTTGGAAATAAGCTTTAATTAAATTGCAGTTATAATCTTAAAAAAATAACCACTCTGCTGTGAACATGCAGTTTTATTGCTCTGAGGTCAACATCTTTCAATGGCTCCAGAGAAAAATACGTTTGAGCTATCACGTAGCTAAATGAGACATCCGTTTCAGCAGATTTACTCTGTCATCTTATGGGTGAACACCACCATTAAAGAGCCTGTGAAGAAATTGTGTTGACATTAAACTGCATTCACACCTACCTCTATGTATCTAAGAGTTAGTAGTCTATTCAAAGCTGATCTTCTGTAATTCTCTAGTCAATGGAAAAACTGGAATGTCCAGAGGAAGGCTCATACCATCTATTTTAGGCTCAGATTAATACTTTTTAACTTTTTGCACTAAGATATGCGATGCAAAGAGCTATGTTGACCAGACATCTAAATTTTAAAATAATTTTGTTAGTGAAATACTAAATTCATTTTAGGGCAATGTAAACCTCTTTTTCTTAGCTATTAAAAGTTTTTTGGGTTGTTTTCAGGTGTTTCTGATCAAAAGTACTTTATATGTAATGAAGATAAACAAGCTTAGTTAAGATAAATAATCTTATGTAATTGCAATGGAACTGAGACTTTAGGTAAAATTCCACATGTCACAACACAAACAGTAATGTATCCATGGTGATGACACCATTGGACAGAACTTACTAAATGCTTCTGTTGCTGTGTGAAGAACTGACAGAGTCAGTCTTTATGCAGCTTCACGCACTGACTATAGAACGGTGTTACTGGATGCTGGATATAGTTAAATTCATCAGCTATAAAGACCTCAATTCACATAACCACAAGCTGATACATTTTCAACTGTCAGATTTTACCAAGACTTTTCCCCACAAATGACTGATTTTAAAAATATTTTAATTTTTGCCCTAAGGCACATTGTAAATCATTTTTTTTTCAACTTATTCACTGAAAGTGAATGTAAACTCCTATGTCCATTTCAACACAGATTGCTGAATAGACTTTGAAGGAAAACAGCTTTAGGTTATCTGAGATTGCTGAGATTTGGAGTCAAGAGTGTACAGAAAAAAAGCTCTAGAACATGTCCAAATTTTGAACATGATATAGAATTATAGAATGGTTTGGGTTGGAAAGGACCTTAAAAATCATCTAGTTCCAGTACCCCTGCAACAGGTAGGGACACCTTCCACTAGGCCAGGTTGGATAAGGCCCTGTCCAACTTGGCCCTGAACACTGCCAAGGATGGAACATTAATAACTTCCTTGGGCAACCTGTTCCAGTGCCTCACCACCCCCACGGTAAAGAACTTCTACCATATATTTAACCTTAATCTCTCCTGTTTAAGTTTGAACCCACTGCCCCTTTTCCTGCATCTCCAAGGTTGATCCATTTGCTCTGTAAACAATGGGCTTATGGGTTCATTTAGACATTAACAAACACTTCCCTAAACTTCATCCCAAATTTCCAAGCCATCATATAAGATAATGCTCAAGCACTCTTTGTATCTCAAACACAGACTATCTGAGAAGGAGGTGTCACCTGGATCTTGGGCAAACATGCGCATCATATAAGGAAGAAGTTCTTCAGTGTGAGGGTGATGAGGCCCTGGCACAAGTTGCCCAGAGAAGCTGTGGCTGCCCCATCCTTGGCAGTGCTCAAGGCCGGATTGGACAGGGCTTTGACCAACCTGGTTTAGTGGAAGGTGTCCGGGCCCATGGCAGGGAGCTGGAACTGGATGAGCTTTAAGGTCACTTCCAATCCAAACCCTTCTCTGATTCTGAGATCATCCAAACTCATATTCAGTCACAATGTAAGTGGAGACTACACAGGTCATGTCTTATGAATTCAAGGGTAAAAATGATACTGGGTAGGGCTAATAAGTGAAGGATCTGTCATCCCACTATTCTCTCCATTAACTGCAGGTAAAATTTAAAACAAGCTACTAACAAAAAAAAATAATAATTGCTTATATTAAATGCAACAGAGATTTGGGGCTAAACTAATTTATGAAGGTGGGAGCCTACTGCTGTTTGGAAAACCTTCTAGTCTCTTAGTTTCAATCTAGAGGGAAGTGAAACTCCCTTTCAAAGACTTCTAAGGAACAAATATTTTAAGGTACTTTGCAATATTTGCCAACTCTGTGTGGCTTTCCCAGGTAGTCTTGCGCTTCTTGGATGACACGCAACACCTATGTGTGGGTAAACTGAATTGAATGCCTAAGTCAGGATTACTCTTGCAGAGAAAGTTGCCTACAGTTATGCAGACATTATGTAGACAGCCCATACTACATGGAGTGGCTGTCTAAGCTGCCACCAAACTCAGTGCAGTGTCTGACTGGGGCAAGGAGATCTACTCCAAGATATCCACTTACCAGACTCCGTCTCAAGGATTCATGTTCTCAGACTAGGACTGACTCCTCTTCCTCTTTTGTCTTGCCAAACCCTCAGGAAAATATTCACGTCAACTTAGAGGCAATTTTGTCTCCACACTGGGTAGACCACTGCAGACCTGTTAGCCTAACCATACACTGTCAGAGTGTCTATCCTCCCCACGTCTCCCAAGCACCCATTCCCAGCATTGCTTCCTAATTATGTGCAGATTTCTAACCAATAACTCTCCCTTCTTTCACTCCTCTTCCTCAACTCATAATTGATCAGACACTGAACAGCTGCTGGCTATTTTCTCTTCCTGAGAAACAGTAATTGTATGTAGGGGCTCCAAATCCCCAAACATTTGGAGAGGAGAAGGACTTGAATAGGAGCCAGTTCTTTTTACAGCACTCTTACCAGCAGCAGTGGCAGGCATTTAAATCATATCAGGGGGGATAGTGAGGGTGACATGTGTGTGGGGGGGTGCTGTTGAATTTGATGAGATTCACTTTGAGAGATGGAATAAAAAGAACTAAAAATGTTAAAGAGAGAAAAAAATGAAACCAGCAATCAACAAACCAAGGCAGCTCAAAGAGTTGGAGTCCATCCCAGCTCTTAAAGCAGCAAGATTGCTCCCTAAACCAAAAGGCATTGTTTCTGCCCATGCTCACACATATTCCCCAAACTGCAGATTGCTGGATCAGTTTCATCCCACTTTAAACTGAGGGTTATCCATTAGGAGCATTGACATTTTCTGGTCCTGCTCTAATCTCCCTTTTAATTACTGCAGAGGCAACACTCAACTCTGTCGGAGGTGTTTCTCCTGCTCTTTCTGCTATTTGGAAAATCTAAGCAAACAGCATCGTCATTAAGACATCCCAGCTTTGTGCCAAAAGTTAAATGGGTGAACTCAAGTCATACTCATGTGACAATATGTCCCAAGCAAACGTGATACCTGATTTGTTTGAGAATGACAGATACTCATCAAAACATATAATATCACGCTCTTTGCTAATTGAGCCTGTCTAAGGTAAAATCTCTTAAAAAACAATGAGCAATTTGTTAGTGAAAATGTAGAAAGCAGAGTAACTAGGCCAAAAGCAAAAAGTTCACATCAGAAATATTCCTGAGTTGTATCACAAGATTTAATTCATACATCAAGTCACTTCTTCAGTAAGCTTCTTTACCAAGATTAATATTAAAAACAATGCACAAAAATTTGGTGGGATGCACTAATGAAGTGGGATACATCTCAGTCACCTGAAAGAAGGCATTTACCCTGAACTGTGACATCTATAATCTCTATCAACACATACAATTCTAGAAGATGCTTTACCACATTTCTAATGAGATGGGTTAGTTTAGCTTTGTTTAGCTAAAGACTAGGTGTTTAGCTAGTCTAGTTGAGACTTACTTTAGCTGACACTCTGTGTTTAATGGCTAAATGACTAAGATTACGTGAGATGAGTCCCATTCCATGTCTCAGGGTATCTCGACATTTCAGCTCTAGAATTTAGTGATATCTTCATTTGACCTGATATTTAAGGGTGAGACACATTCAAACCAATACATCATATTTGATGTTCTTTACAGAGAAAGGCAAAGCAGAGGAAGCTTGAAGGTTTGGTATTCTACGGTCACGTAGGATTACAGAATTAGACATGTAATGTTCTAACCTTCCAACACCTCTGCCATGGGCAGGAACACCTTCCACTAGACCTGGTTGTACAAAGCCCCATCCAACTTAGCCTTGGACACAAATATACCTGAATCACAGACCAGGCCAAAAAGGATCATTTGGCATATTGGAATCACAATAAAGAATTGAGCAGGGTGCTTCTGCAAGGACAGGAGATCCAGACCTGTGTCTGAGGAAATGTGGGATGGGAGTTAACTTCATCAGTCTCACAAAAGGAGAGTTGAGGTCCTTCTAATATAGGGTGATGTCCTATTCTCCTTTTAGCAGTTGTAAAGAGGCTTGACTGCCAAAGTCAGTGTGAGCTGGATCCTCACACACACACTTTGTTAGGGAGGAACAAAGGGAAAGTTATTAACGGCAATTCCACAGAGCTGAGGAATTTGCACCACCATGAAACAACTCTTGATCTCTTTCACCAGCAGTGGTGTAGCAGATTCTAGTTTGGGGTTTTTTGTTTTGTTTCGTTTTGTTGTTGTTTCTGTTGTTTTTCCCAGAGGACCTGAATCATTATTTAGCTTTGAACTTTAAAAACAAAACAAAAAATAAAATCTCTATCACCAAGGAAAGAAAAAAACCTGATCCCCCAGTCTCCAAGACTACTACTAATTTTGGCATCTTAGTAAAATTTGAATTCCTCAAGCAGCCCTAGGGAAAAAACTGATCCTGATATGAAAAATGACACCTGAGCCACTGTCATTTCAGTTCAAAAAGACAAAACAATATGTAATTCCAGGAATAGCTGCTAAAATCTGATAAAAATTTTGTGTGGGCCCAGTAACCTTACACTGGACACTTGTGGCTACTTCCTAGAGAAACAAGAGAAAGCAAAGAAAATTCTTCTTCGACAAATAGCACATGTAATACTACAATTGGCTACATTCCTAATAGGATCTCCATGCCAGCAATACAAAGACTGTAACCTTAGAAGAGAGATGTGATTGCTGTCTTGGACTGAGCTTGCTCTTTAAGGAGCTTGCAACTCAGTTAGACCTGCCTCCACTGTAGTTGCCTCCCCAGGTAAAGCAACTGAGTCCTGGAGTCACATAACTGAAGAAGTCAATTAAGAAATCAGGTCTGCTGGGAATATAACAGATGCCTACATGGCAGCTTAGCTTTCGTCAGCCTCCAGAAAGGGCCCTAAACCACACAATAGCCACCATACATAAGTGTTTCTCTGTAACCTTGAGCCCAGTGTTTGAATTTGGGTCCTTGAGGAAGCTTAAGACCCATTTAAGAACAGTGCCTAGGATTCCTCATCATGCTACATGGGCTGAAAACCAGTCAAGCCACAAATCCTGAGCAGATAATTTTCCTTACAATGCTTAGTTCATATGAACTGAATATAGACAGATATCCCCTGTCGTTGTATTTTGCACAGAACTGTAATACTTGCAAATGCTATGCTCCCTCACCCAGTCTTGAGTGTCTGAGCAAATTAGTAAAATGAGTAAAAATGCTTGCAAAAAGCACAAGTTTATACCAGATGAACACGTACCTCAAAATAATGTTACAACCTGATTTCTGTCTGCATATAAGTGCTTGATTTTGAAAATATTACCACTTTCAACATACTTAATCTCTTCATTTTGCAGAACCATCCAGAAGGCTCATCAACAGTTTACTAAGGAGTTATAAGAATTAAAGAAAATTAAATGTTAAGCAAAGGGATCACTGCATCTGTACATTCTTGTTCTTCCCCCACATGAGTAGTGAGAGATCCTTGCACTTGACATCAGTCATATAAAGGCATGTTTGTAAATTCAGTCCAAATGATTGCTGGGAGCTAAGAGGAAGAGATTATGAGAAGGGCACCATGAATTTGGGGCAGCTAAATCTTTGCTAGGACAGCTTGAAAGACCTGGTACCTTGGACTGTAGCTGTAAACAAGAGGAAGCTCCGATAAAGAGCTGGAAAGAGTTTTGAGCCATTATAAACTGAAAGGCAGCTGGGAAAGGAGGCTGGAAAGTCTTGATTATCCTCTTCTGGGAATAAACCCCACCCAGAGGGAAGCAGGATGGAAAACACCAGCTGTGGCAGATGTGGCTGATGTGAGAGGAAGCCAGATTAGGTAAAGCTCTGCAATGACTGGCATCTCTTCTACTATGAAGAATAAGATTGGTAGCATCAGCTCTTCCTTTTGGTTTTGAAGTTCTGTCTACATACAGATGACCTTGATGGAGTATGTGAAAGATGAAAAGAGCAATAGGTACATTATTCAGCACAAAAAAAGGTATCTCACGTCAAATTAAAATTCTGTTGTTTATACCTTAAGTTCCCTTCATATTTCTTTTTCGAGTATGATTCTTCGGACCTATTGTAAAATTCTGCAAAAGATGAGATAAATTTTGTGCTTCGTGCCTTTGGTGACAGTGACTTTAAATAGAGCCCGAAGGCAGAAGCTCAGATGCAGAAGTCAGTTGAATCCTACCTATTTTTTCAGGTTAGTTGATGTTGAGTCTACAAGCCTGTTGGCTCTGTCTGGGACTTCAAAGGTTTTCTGCTTGTGCTTCTGACACCACATTTTAGCTCTCTGGTCTCCAAAAAAAGGTTGAATTTAAAGGTTGAATCCATTGCCTCAGTGGACACATCATTAACAGGAAACTTGTCTCCTGAGCTGACTGGTTTCATAAAGCTTATAGATACTCAGTATCATTATGTTTTGCACCTCTCAATTAAACACAGGTATTATTGCCTTTTTGATTCAAAAGGAAGGAAAAGAGACAACTGCCTATCTGCATAGCTGGCATCCAGCATACCTATTCAGCTCTTCCAGAAAACAGGCTCAAAATGGGTCTGTTTCTTAAGCTCATCAGACCATGTGTATGAACGGGGATTTTCAGCAGTTTTTTTGTCAGAAGCATGGCCCCATTTATTTCCTCAGTAAAGGAATTCTCTGATTGCCACAGATAATGTGTTGTTTTACCATGGCCTACCCACTGCTGTCTGATTTCTCCTTCCTTCTTGTTACATTTTCATTCCATTTATTTCATGTTTCGTTCAACAAAACATATTGGCATGCTCCTCCATGTTGCACCACAAGCTTATGTTCCAAGAAAAGTCAAAAGGAAGTTTTAAAGGTAAACAAGATGAAATTAGGACAGTCCTTAAGGGCATCAGTAAAGCGCATGTTTATATGTTCAGTGAAACAGGTACAATGATTTTTTTTCCGTCAAAGGCAAAGTTTCCAGCTATGGGTTGTAATGATTTTCTTTAAGATAATTATCACAACTCCAAAGACACTGGCAGCTGTAGGCACTCTTACCCTCCCTAATTACACAGTTAATAAGAGAAGCAGAGAGAATGTCAGAGAGAAATAAAGGCCAAGGCCAAATCCAAACACCTTGGATCCACTACTTAGTAACTGAGCTGGCCAGAAGCCTTCCTGATCTTGCCAAAGAGAGATGAGGCTATGGAATGAGCTTCCCACATATGTCTAATGTGGGAGTGAAACTGTCTGCTTACAAGAGGACACTTCTTGTACCTTCCTCAAAACATTTTTGTATCATCACATCAGGTTAATAAGCATTTAGGGAGCACTTGTACTACCATAGCCTGACATTCACTATTGTGAGGGTGCAGAAAGCAATTTTTGGAAACACAAGTCTAAGCTATGCCAACGAGGGGCTTGAAATTCATTCTGCCACATCCCATGGGATTGTCCTGAGCCCATCTCTAAATCAGAGGAGATGTGACTCATCCTCTCTCTCTTTGGCCACTTCATCCTGTAGTGTAGAAGTTTCCCATTGAAAATTTCATGGAGACTGGAACATTTTGGGGGGAAATACTCTGGTTCTTGACATTTAAATGAAACAGAACAAGAAATCTGATCAACAGTTCCTCTCTAGCTGCCATATACGAGCACAAAGACAAGGCCAAAATCAGCACTAAATCCCATTATATTTTGAGAGGGTTCAAATTTGTTCACTCTATAAATGGGAAGGAAAAAATATTTTATTCCTAAAATATTAAGTTGTTTGGATTTCCTTTGGTTTGGGTTTTGGTTTTTTTCCCTTTTTCTGCCCACAGATTCTGAATGTTAATAGCCACAACTCTTTAAAAGCATTGCTTCATTGCTCAGAACTACTTGCACAGGGTTTGCTTCAAGAGGTCACCTGCGGAGCTCCAAGGAAGGGAGAGCAACAGCTCAAGTATGCTAACAAATGAGGAACAAGGTCTAAGATTACCCTGTCTGGCAAACTGACTTTCACCCTCAGGTGACCTTTCGAATTGCCAGGCTTTAACCATATGCAGCTTGAACTCTTGTCCCATAATTTGGTTTCTCCTACAACAGAGTAACGACGTATTGATGGCTCTGGTACAGGTGTTGCTTCTCAACTGTTCCCAGTGCTTCTGGAATTATAAAGTGTGTTTTGAATAAAGGACAAGCACCATGTCCTTTCTGTCTGCTAGCAAAGATGGCCAAAGGGAGAGTGACAGGCCTCAGTGATTCCATCAGAAACCACCTCACTCATACCCAGGCCATGAGCTGCAGAGAATGAGATGAAGGCATTCTTTCTGCCCACTCTACTTGGAGTGTTGGTAATCTTTGAAGGAGGCACAGGCTGTTAAGCTGAGAGTGATGCTTGAAATCATAGCATCCAGAGTCACCAGCTCTTGCATATCAGATAACACTCTATGGTAGCTGAAGATCAGAAACAAAATGTAGTAAGAAAGAAACCAGGTTAGAGAGAAGGGAACAAGCCATGCTACATTATGATGCATATTCAAGTATATTCAATGCATATATCAGCACATACCTAAAGCTGAGGAGAGAAAGGAAGAGAAAGGTCTTACTTTAGTTCCGTTCCCTTCCTTTTAAGCGTCGTTTCCTATTCATGCAAGTAACACGAACACTGCAATTATATAGCCAAGCTAGCTGAAGACAGAACAAGAGAAAAAAATAGGTGGAAAGATTTACAGCTCTTCCAGAAGAAGGAATTGAAATATGTAAAACAGGGCAGCACTGATTGCCAAAATACTGGAGGTTTTTTGTTCCTTCCACCGTGCTGTATTGTGAGCGGTGTTTGGCAGGGGGAGGGAGGGAGCGGGGAAGCGTTGGAATCTCAGGGTTTTTATTTCACTATGAAACTTTAGCACAAGAAATTTTAATTGTGGATCCTTGTGGACAAGACCTTGAAATCCTACCCAGCCAGAGCTTTCTGGTCCCGGTGTGTTCTTGGAACTGGTTGTGGCTCACAGTCATTTGGTTGCCATATCCAAGTTTGTTCTCTCAGTCCGTCAGTGAGATGCAGAATGGGTTAGAAGGTTAACTATTTGTTAGCCCTGGACACAAAAGTTTGGACAGGGACCGTTTCATGGACAGCCATGCAGGCAGTGTGTTTATATCTACTTTAGAAGATCACTATGGGAACTTTCTTTTTTTTTTTTTCCTTTTTATTTTTTTTCCTTGCTTTGGAAAGTGATAGGCCTTTAACGCAGTTGGCACCTAACCAAGAAACTATGGAGAAGGAACATGAGTGCAGCCGCCCTGAGTAATTGATTGTGGCTACTGGTTGACTGCATTAGTGCTTGTGATAGCATGAAATATTATATGTTGGAGGGCCTCAAAATTATCAGGGTATTTTATCATGGACTGGGCATGTCTCTGATGTATTTATGTGTATTACCATCAGAGGGTCACTTGGGCAGTGCACTGAGATAATGGAAAGAAAGAGAACTTGGAACTCAAGGTAACATATCTTCTTGTTCAACTATTAAATTCACAGAACTTCATGGGAAATACCAATAGCCAACTAATGTGCCTCTAGATGATTAATCTGTGTTTTAGAGTGTGAATATTTTGGGTCAGGTCTTCAGTGGGCATAAGTTGAGGTACCCCTGTGACACTGATGTAGACCAGATGAAAATTTGGCTTAGTCACATTGAAAGGTGGGTCAGGAATCCACATGAGAAATCCGTCCACATGAGCTCAGATTATTTGGAGTTTTCTATTCTCCGAGTCCAAGTATGCTATAAAAACAGCCCCTCCTGCAGAATTGTCCTGTTTCCAGAAAACCTGCAGTGGTGAAAGTTTTGAGAAGTCTGAAATCAAAAGGTGATTTAGTTAAACTTTTGACAAAATTTTGTTTGTGTTCTAAGGAGGTTTAAAAAATGATTCTTGAAGTGATACTGACATTTCTCCATTGTTTTAATTTCCCAGGCTTCCATATAGATTATTTTTTCTTCTTTTCTAAATTTTCAGACAATTCCCCTCTTCATTTCTTTTTAAATAAACGTAGTGATTAATTTCACTTCTTAAAATTATTTTGGTTACAAAAACTCAATAAATCGAAATTTCAGGAAGCCAAACACCTTGAAAACTACTTGCAGAACATTTTTAATAATAATACTAATAAGGTTATAACATTTTAACTAAAATAAGTTTTCCCTGTGGTCCCTCATATACCTTCCTTCTGCCAATAGCTACACCTATTTGCTGCAAAATCCTTTTGAGGGGTGGGACGAAAGTTCTTTGTTAAAGCTGCCACCAGGGAGAAATACAAAAAGCAGATGGCACATTGCAATACTTGCTAATCCCCACGCACATATCGGGCATACAAGCTGGCATTCATCTGCCCTATTTTTATACAACCAAAAGTTAGACATCTGAATCTGAGCTGGTCAACCTCCATTAGTGTAATAGTCAGAAGAGAGAAACTGTAACCTAGAAAAAAGAAAAGCCCAGAAAACCAACGATGTCCTGGGCTGCATCACCAGCAACGTGACCAGCAGGTCGAGGGAGGGGATTCTCCCTTTCTACTCCACTCTGGTGAGACCCCCCCCTGCAGTCCTGTATCCAGCTCTGGAGTCCCAACCTAAGAAGGACATGAGGCTGTTGGAGTAAGTCCAGAGGAGGCCACAAAAAATGATCAGAGGGGTGAAGAACCTCTGCTATGGAGACAGGATGAGAGAGCTGAGAGAAGAGAAGCCTCCAGGGAGACTTTACAATAGTCTTCTAGTACTTAAAGGGGCTGACAAGAAAGCTGGAGAGGGGCTTTTACCAGGGCATTTAGAAATAGAGGAGGGGGAATGGCTTTAAACTAACAGTAGGGAAATTTTGATTAGATACTAGGAAGAAGTTCTTCCCTGTGAAGGTGGTGAGGCACTGGCACAGTTTAGCCCAAGAAGCTGTAGCTGCCCCATCTCTGGAAATGTTCAAGGCCAGGTTGGATGGGGCTTTGAGTAACCTGGTTTAGTAGAAGGTGTCTTTTCCTGTGGCAGGGGGTTTGGTCCTTAAGGTCCCTTCCAATTCAAACCATTCTATGATTCTACGATGAGTTTTTCTATGTTTGTCTAACTCACTTCCAAAGACTGCACATTTCTCTCCACTGATTGCACAGGTCTAAGTTGAATAGGTCTGGCTTTGACATGAAAAAGAACAGTAAACTCAGCACAGGTAGTTTTATCATTCTCTGTTTCCCTATCCTCAACCACACAGAGAAAACTGAAAAGTTCAGCTTTCCCTTTTGCCTCATAACTGAAAGCAGGAGGGAACCACAACATTTAATTACACCCCATATACAAGACCTATACATGACGATGCATAGTAATGAAATGATCTCCCCTTCAAGGAAGAGCCTTCCCTTGAGTGGGTCAAATCTTTCAGATACCCACATGAAAGATTACAGTACTAAAATTAATTTTTCAGGGCTTCCTGCTTCCACAAGCATCTTCCTTGCTGACACAGAAGTAATGCCTTTGCCAATCTGATATCTAGAGTGTTGCTATTCCCCTTGGAAGACTTGGTCCAAGGCGAGTAGTCCTACCTTGTTTGATGTCTTTAACACTGGTGAAATTTAGTGGCAGGAAGTGCTACATTCAAGAAAATGAACAGAGATGTTCCTGGTACACCAAACCATAGGATTTAGATATTTTACAGGAAAAAAAAAAAAAAAGCAGGAGAGCTGGTTTCAGTTCCCACAATAGTACTGGTGAATCAGAACTGCCATCCCAACACCAGGTTTGAACAAAAGGAGGATGAACAAACTACCTCTTTGTCCTTTCTGTTCAGGATATAGCTGGGCAGGGAAAAGCTGAAAAGGTTACCCTGAACAGGAAAAAAGAGGCTGAATCTGTAGCTTAATGCTTAGAGAATTCACCTGAAAATCTAGAGCAAGGAAAGAACTGGAATATCCTTGGCTTTCACGATAAACAGCTCATGAGTGTCAGTTTATCATGTTTATTTCATGCTGAGCATAAATTGGCTGACGTAGGACAAAGAAACATTCCAATATATGACTACCAAATCTGACGTGCCTTCTTTCAAATGTATTATCTGTCTTTCTGTCTGTCTGTCTCTAATATGCTGAATCATTAGCTTTTCATGGAAAGTAGCATTTTCTTTTAGAAACTTGCACTATCGAAAAAAAAACCATGGAAAATGTAGCTGTAGTATTAGGTACTGTTGTGCCAGATTCTCACTTGGCCTGGATCAGTATACCTCTGCTGACCTCAATACTAATTTAACTTGAGGGCAAGCAAAGAAGAACTTGGTGTTCAGTTGTAGAGTGACTGCGGCTAATCTGATGAATAAATCAGATGAGACCAACCAGTTGCTGCATAAATTCACAGTAGCCCATGGCCAATGCATTACTCTTAAGTAGCAGCACAGCAACTTAGTTAGAATCTTGCATTATTATTATTTTTGTTATTTTTTAAGGTTTTGGCTTTTTTTTCCGTGAGTCCTTGCCAAGTTGCTCAATAATGTCACTGGCATCAGACTGAAGCCATTTCCGGGTGCGAGCACGAGCTAGAAGTCTGGCTCATCTCAGAAAACAATGAAAGCCCACTCCTTTAAAGACACTTGGTTTTCAGTAGAGACAGTTTAGCATATATCCTATCAGAAATGCACAGCCTTACAAGTATCACACATTTATGTCCCCAGACCTATATTCCTGACTTCAAGCACACTGTTACTGCACAACATGAATTAAGTTAGTACATTTTTGCCCTCTCTAAGTCCTCAGTGGTTGTACTTGAAGGTACTAGTGAACCTTCCAGTTCTTCATTAATTGAAGGTGACAGAAAGTTTATCAATATTCTCCATAGCCAGATGTCATTTTCAATAGAGAGGGAAAACAGAAAATCACCTTCAAGGCATTTCTCCCTTGAAGGCACTGGAAAAAAGATAGCATCACTCCCTAACCCCGCGCAGCCTTGCCATGATTTCTGTGCCTTCCCTGGGGGAATGCTGCCTCTGTAGGGTACTGGTATGGTACCAACTGCACTTGAAAGTACTAATAAACATGATAGTTTTCTGCTTTTTGCTGCATAATGATGTATTTCATGCTCAGTTTTTTGGTAGGTGTGGATTTGAGAGCGGGGAAGGAGGCAGAGGGCAGTGGAATTGAGCTGCTTTCCCTAATGTGGCTGGTATTTTGCTGCTTATAGCTCTGCAAGGCAGAAGAAGGAGAAAGGAGGATTAGGGCACTATGAAGGAAAGAAAAGAAAAGAAAAGAAGAGAAATATTTCTGTACTAATGTTGACTAACTGGTATGCAGAGCAAAGAGAAAGATAAAGATAGAAGCATGTTAACAAATCTTTATTTAAATCCTAATTTACAAGCGAAAATGCGTTGGCTCCTTCTAAATCCCTACAGAGATTTTGAGACATCGAAGCCAGCAGACACCCTATGATCATCTAACCTGACCTTTCTTAACTCAGTCTAGAAACTTTACCCAGTGATTCCTGGAATGGAAGGAATTATCCCCACTATGTGAGTACATTTCTAAGATGCAGCTTAATAAACTGATGATGGGTATCATATTGCCTGTGATAGCAGAGCACTGGATGTCATGGACTGGTTCCTATATTCCTCCAAAAGAATGTTACCAATGACTTGTGGTTGAGCTAAAACACATTTATCCCTTCTTCCTGCAACTGCTACTAATTCTGACTTTGCTGACAGAGCTGCCTCGTCCTAGCATGCATAGGGAGACTCACAGCCACATGAATCATAGCACAGAGGGAGAGCTATGATGCAAAGATTTCCCAGTTTTTTTCTTGTACTGAGTGGGTCAAGGTAGACCAATTTTCCTATTGCCACAGTTAAAGCTGCAGCTTTAGTAGGACTTCAGTGCTACATGGTGCAGACCCACTTAGACACCATGATGCCATGCCTTGGTTAGACGAGGATTTGCGTTGCTGGCCACTCCGGTGAATTTTAAAAGAGGTAATCTTGCTGTCTTATGATCCAAACCTATGTATAGTCAAACACATATCCTGAAAGAGTATCCGCACCAGGGATGAAGGTGTGTCAGAAGCCATAATTTTCATCCCATGTAACAGTTTTACAGTTGGGGAAGAGGGAAGACTCTACTTAATTTATTTCAGTCTTTACCTGCTGTTAAACAAGTCAGTTTTGCAAGGCTATGACAGCTCCACTTTCCATCAGGTTGTCAAAAATTTTATCAAGTGTAAAAAAATTTGGCCATTTAACCAGGACTTCCCACCAGAGCAGCAGCCACAGGATGTTCAGTCCTGTGACAAGCAAGCCCTAGCTCTTCTGCTCTGGAAAAGGAAGATTGACAGCAGGAACATGGTGGTTTCATGGCACATGCAGAATACAAAGATTTGTATATGCACAGAATCTGACACATCAGGAAAGGCCTGAACTTACTATGCAGGTAAAAGCTCCCAGCATAGGGTACATAAAATCATGGCCATGTATCCTGGTCATCCTGGGCTCACTGCATAAGTACAGTCTGGCAGGCATATTCATATGCCTATCTGGGAATTTTCCAGGTGAATTATAGGATATTCCACTTTTGTCTTTCCTTATCTCAGCCTATTGAGTTGTGGTATATGGGGTTCAACTGTCGTGAATACATAAAGCAATATGACTTTTATTAAAAGGACAAACTATGGTTCTTTTGCGTTAGGGTAATTTTTTTCAACTCTTGGATTCCTCATGGTCCTTGTATTCTTTTGCTGAAATCTAAAAGATATCACAAAATTAGGTGACCCTAATAGAGAGACACTGGCTGCAGTTAAAAAAAAATGTTATCGATCATACCTGAGCAAGGAAAGTAAGGGATACCTTCAGCTTGGGACTGCCTGAAATAACTACTCCAACTGTTGGAATTAAGGCATTTCCAGGTTGGGAAGTGTCACAAGACTCATATTTTTAGCAACAATGGGCTACCATGGGAAAAACAGCGTTGTTCATCTTACAGACTCTGGAGAGATCGTTAAGTCTAAACAAAACTCAGAGATGCAAAAGCTTGGAATATGATAAAAACATGCTCATCTAGAAATGGTCTAAGAATCTTCCATGGTGGTTACTGGCAACAGCTGAAGAACCACGACAACAGGTCTCTCCTTCACAGGATGCAGGAAATGTTGTCGGGACGGACTTTCCCAAAATATTTTGTGCTTCCCTTCATAGTGGTTAAGAAAGCTATATCCTACAGACAGTGGATGTGGTGCAGAAGACTGGAATCTGACACTGGAACTTCTGAACACTTAGCACTAAGTATGTTAGCGTCCCACCACTGTGCTAGAAGAAATTCATTGCAACTTCTACCAGTGAGAGTACTTGGACCTTTGAGAATAACAGGAAAAGATTGCAGGTTGGATCTGGAACAGATGCTGCCTAGAAGTCTGTGTACCTGTGTACCTGTACCCAGTGAGGGTACAGACATTCAGCAAGATAAGACTAGTCTCAACATGGTATAAAGTTGGGGCACTGAGTTTTGCAGAGCACTGTCGTCCCTTAAGGGAGGGAGAAATGAACTTTGGTGGATTCCATGGGGTTCCTCCAGATTTCAGGATTGAGGACTTGAGCTCAGTGTTTCTGAATATTTACCAACACACAAAACCAGCTCATAGCAGCTCTACAGAAGGAAGAAGACTCACCCACGGGCTAAAGTATGTTCCCTGATGGTGAATCTTGGGTTGGTTGCACCATAAAAGTCTTACCTTAACAATCCAGGGCAAAAATCTGGACGAACTGTAATAACATTTGGCTCTTAAAGGTGCACTCTAAGTCCTCTCTGAGGGCTCACTTTAATCCTTGCAAAATGAGACTGTTGCAGTTGGGTGGTCTCTGACCACAGGTGTACTTCTAATTAAAATGTAATGTGAAAAATCAGGGGAAAAGCCTGTGACAAGGAGCAAGGGGCTTGCTAAAGAGTAATTTTTATGGCAGCCTTACTGAATTAAAGCAGGTAAGTGTTTGGAGCAGGTGGTGTTCATACAAAGCAAGTTATTTTGGATCTTTGCTAAAGTAGAAGATGCTCATTCATTAAAGACTTCCCTCCTTTTTGTTGTTTTTATGATTAATCTTCACTCTGCCTTCCTGCTTTATTTAGTCCTATTTCAAAGCAAGCATGACACAAGAAAATTGAAAGTAGAATTGATGGTCCGTCTAACAAGACTTTGTCAGAGACCTTGCTTTTAATTCACCAGCTTAATTAAATGCCTTTTCTGCCTCCTTTGATTGGTATGCTCAAGTAGCTTCTCTGGCATGAGACCTTTTCATATCTCATTACATGACACAGGATGTCCCTGGCAATATGACAGTAAAAACGGGTTGGGAATATGCAGGCCTTGCTGTATCTGACACATCTCACTGCAGAGACAGGATTAAGTTGCCATCATGCAGATATTTAACATCATTTTGGATGTTGCACATTATCCAAACAAACTTCTAATTATCACTGCAGAAGCTGCAAGTATCCCGGTAATCCTGTGCCATACCTACAGTACTTCAGGGCATCTTAACTGATGTGATGTACCTATGTGTGAGCAGCTGAACATAACTATACACACATTATTTTGGTACCTCAACTGAAAAGTAACACACATTGACATAAATCATCAATGCTTCTTCATCAGCATGGCCTAGAAACCTGAGTAGCATTGGTACAAACAATCATTTGCACTGCTACAGTATCTTGATTTCTTGTCATTGTATCCTAGGCCCTGCCTTTGCTGCTCACCAGATTCTCCAAATTTTTTGCATAGAGAAGGACTATTGGCCTGCCATTTCTAGTGAAAATTACTTTGGCTATTAACCATGAAGTCTAGATAGGACATTTAAGTTCTAGATCGTCACTCTTGGTTTTCTTAGTCTGTGAAAAGAGAGAGGCACCTCCAGAAAGGAGGAAATACCTTGCATCTCCCACCCCATAGGCTGTCAAATATATCATGGTTGACCAGCTAACATGAAAAACCAAGTAAAATGAGATGAATCCCACATTTAGGATCCAACTCCCAACAGAAATCAAAGATGTGTTTAATTTTAAACATCGTATATTGATGTAGACATTTGCAGAAATTCTGGCTTTTGAGCATTTTCTAGCTTAAGCAAAAGTGGTTTTCATCTTTCTATAATAACTTCTTAACTCTCCCAAAATATGAAAGTTTTTAAATTATTCTTTCATCCTAAATTCCCAGTTTTACCTGGCTAATGAGGAATAATTGTTTCTTATTCGCTGATTTGATTCCTTATTGCTTACCAGTTTCTTCAGAGGATTGGCAGCTACCAACCTCACATTCATTTAACACCTAGTCTGTTCCGTGAAAGCTACCTCTCTCTAATTCTAGTTAGAGACATATAAAGAGTGACCAAATTTATGTGTGAGATTTTCTGACGAGCATATTACTCATAGAACCATTAAACTGAGTGTTCTCCATGTACACCAATATTTAACTTTTTCAAGTGCATTGATCCTTTGACTTTGTTCTTCATATGCAGTTGAAGATTTCTAGAGGGATGTAATTAATAATTTGATATTCTTTTTGAATTGCTATTATTCCATTAAAGTCTCTTCAGTGTGGTATATCAGTTCTCTAAGGCTCATGAAGGAAGAAGGGGTGGAGGAGAACATGTAGAAGTTAATTATGTCTATTTTTTTTAGAGTAAGGAAAAAAAATATCAAACACAGATGGAAGCTGATTATGGGTTTGTGTTGGTTTCTTGTTTGGTTTTTCTTTTTGTGTTTTTTTTTGGTGAAATTCTGGTATGTGTATTCAAATGGACTGCAGTATAATACCCTTCAGTATTTGGAAGCGTTCTAGGTCCATCAAGGAATATATGTGGAGATTCCCAGGGATATTCACAGCAGACTGTGCTGGGGTAGATTCCTTCACAGTTAGTACTCAGTAGAAACTTCCAAGGATCAGATCATCAGCTGAAGGGAACCAGAAGTTCTACTATCTGTCTAAATCCCATTTTCCACTGCCTGGTTCTACCAGGTCACTCAATACTGGCAGCTGAATTTATTACTACTTTAGAACAGGAGATAGAATTTGCTTGACTAATTGCAATATTTTATCCTCACCCGAAACGGTGAGAATGAATTTAAATGTGAGCACTATGTCTGTATCCCTAAAAAACAAAACCAATCTTGATAAGTGCTACCTGTGTGGTGCAGCTATTACTCACACATGGATATAATTTTTGCAAAGACTATGGACCCTATCCTGAGCTTCATGTCACTCTGAGGAGGAAAAGGTGGAGAAGGTTTTAGCTGGGAAAGCTGAGAGTAGTATCTCCTATATTTCCCCAGCCAACGTGCTGCTCAGATGCTGACATGTAAGAGAGCTTGTTAGTCTAGAGAAGATGGATTAGTGAGTTCATGTAAGTGAAGTTGTATAATAAACGTAATTTACCCCTGGACCCACAACCTGCATGAGGCTGACCCTCCAGGGCTGCCTGTCTCTCTGAACAGTGCATCAACACACACACATACTGCTGCAGAGAATGCATTTAGGTGTCAAAGGGTTGTGGCTAATCATTCACTCCTTTGGCCACCACCTCTCTTCTCCTCCCCTCAGGGGCAATGTTCCGTGCTTTATTCTTTCCAGCCATCATTTATTTCTTTTGAAAGAGCAAGCTTGCTTTGTTTGGAGCTCCTACAAGTTGCAGTAGAGAGGAGGGGTGGGGGGATTCTCTCACAGGGTCTCTGAGGCAAACCTCACAGCTGATTTCTGAGTGCACCACATACCATGGTGTCACAAAGATACCACAAACAGAGAAAAGTCATGCAGCCATGTGTTATGGGAGCTGGCCTCATATTCATGCCAAGATTTTGGATTTCCTGGCACTCTAAAGCTCTTTGGACCATGGGGATTATACATTGCACAAGGTATCAGATGCCAAACCCTGACTTTTTAAAAAGCACATGGGAAACAAATCACAAAGACCTCTTAAAAAAAAAAAAAAAAAAAGGATCCTATAGATGTGTTTTTAACAATAACAAAGCATGAAACTTTGCCTTATTAGACATTTATCCAGCTTATCTGCCTGCTGGCACACCTCAAGTGCACTTGAACACATGCTGGGCCACCTCGGTCTGGGATCCTCTCCGATTTCAGAAATCAAGCAAGGTCAACCCAGGGCAGAGGTTGGATAATATTCTTTTAGTGAAACCCCCACTGTCTATCAAAAATGGTGCTATTCTATCAACAGGCAATGAACTTTTTTGTTCAAGGTTCATTCCAGAGCTGAGAACAGCTGGAGATGTTCTTTTGAGCAATGGGTCAAATCCATGTCCTTCTGACTGCCTGTCTGTTGACAAAGTGCTGTTACACTTTGTGCAACGCTGGGAATATTCAGCCTAACTGGTCTCATCAATGTTACTTTTAACTTACCTCCCACCACTCTACAATGCCTTTTATAGATAGCACAGCACACACGGTATCGGTCTTACTGACTTCCTTTTGCCATGGAGGAGGTACAGCACCAAGAGAGCTCCCTGGCCAGAAAAACACTTGTATACTTGTTCTGCATTGAGCACATGAGTAATGCTGTCAAACTCAGTTGTAGAATTTAAACCAAGCAACATCCACACAGATTTTTCAGGACTTCGATTGTGTTCAGTGGGATTCAAGTAGTAGAAACTTAAGTGTCTACATTGTAGAAAACTACCTGAGCTTGTAACTCTCAACTATCCTCAGAGTAAAAGAAAAAAGATCTTAGGATGTAAGCCATATAATCTAGTGAATGCACCCACTTTAGGATGAGTAAAATGTGGAAAAGTATCTGAATTAATTCCTTGATTTTAGTTTTGGGAGTCAATAAACTGCAGTATTTCTTGTTCAGCACTAGGAGCCTTGAAGTCAGTTTTAGCATGTTGTCAAGCAATGACATCAGGCTGTGGGTTGATGAACACTTTGAACCATCACTGTCCATAAAAGAATCAGTCCCATTTACCACTGCCCTGTGCCATTCATTCTCTCCAAAGTCACCAATAGGACTTTCCATCCTAAAAGCTTAGAAAATAAAAAAGAATTAGCTACTCATTTTGGGTTTAGCAGGGAAAACTCAAACTTAGCAAGATTAGAAATAAAAATGGTTGTAAAGAAGACTTTCCACCTGCTCTTTCTGGTCCTACTTGCTTGATGAGTGTCTACGCACAGGCTTACTTTTAGTCCAGCAACTGTCAGCAGCATCCTGGATTGCAAAGCAGTCCATGGCGTTCCCTTTGGGGCCCAAAGGAATTTTTCTTCATCACTCTGGAAACCTGCACTCCTTTGTTCATCAGTCTTCTCCGCCAGGTCTCTGCTCTTTCTGTGGGCTCCATTCTGTCCACATCTGTGTCTGACCCTCTTCCTGCCCTCCATAAACACCTTTTTCCTAGGGAGGCCTTGCTGCTTTCAGAAGGTTTATAATTTCTATTTCCTCTATTTGGCCCAAAAGGTAGCATCCGATACAAGACAAACAAGCAGTCTCATCTCCTGCTGCTCAGCTGCATGTTTTGTAAAGGACTGACAGTTATAGCACATCTGTAGTTCAATTTTCCCCCTTTTTTAAAAAAATGCTAATTTTTCAGCTAGCCTGTTTCTTTGAATAGATTATCCTTAGGTTGCTATCTGACTTTAACGTGCAAGAGAAAGGAACCTCTAGTTTGTTAAAGACATGATTGCAGTCACCTTGGGTCAACCCATGCTGTTGTTCTGCATTCCAACCCACAAATCCATCATTTTGTTCTATTTCAGACAGTACAATAATTTCAGTTAGAACCCTACTATTTTAAAAATGTTTACAGAAAAGATCCAGGATGCTACTGGAGGGTGGGCTATTTTGCTAGGCACTCTTTAATGTTTAATGCTCGAAAACTTCTCATGACTTCCTTGGAAGAATATAGGTTGTGAAATTCAAAGTTTCATTGGAGAATCACCATCACAGCCAATCAAGATTATAAAGACAGCTTAAGCCACCTCAGTATAAGAACCATTCATACAGAACTACTCTTCCATGTTGTAGACCAAACAAACAAAATCAAGACCTTCGGACACAACCAAGAACCCCATGAAATAGGCATGAGAAAAGTCATGAATATAGACTACAAATTTGGCTGCAACTGGATTAAAGACAATGAAATTATGATGATATCTGCAAATACCTGAATACCTGTAGCAGCAGCAAGTGAGAAGGTTGCTATAGCAGTGATGTGTGTTATGCCAGAACCTATATCCTTGATAGCACAGAGGAGGGATGGGATCTGGGAAAGGGAGGAGATGTGAGAAGCCCAAATGAAAAGTTTTATTAGGTGATTATTAAACTCTTCTGCACTGCCAAGCACAGTACAAGGCTGCCAGCTTGTCTCACTGCAAAACCCAAATCAAAATAATGAAAAGGGCCTTAATCACAGGGTGTCTAGTGGTTGTTTTTCTATCTGTGCTGGCTGACAAGCTCCACTACCCTCATCAGTCTGAGGGAGAAGCTCAGAGGTGGCAGAGAAGCTTCCCCCAAGGCAATGCTCTTCCAGCAAACTTGTTCCCTTTGTAGATACAGGCACTTAACCTGGCAATGAAAAGTGTGATGAGAATCCAGACTACCCAGCAGCCAGGGCTACCAGAGAGTGGACCCATTCTCAAAGAAAAGAAGGTGGCACTGTCTTTTGACCAGCTACTCATGGAGTTGAAATCTTTTGTCAAGCCTGCTTCATTACATAGACCCATGGGCAGCATCTAGGAGCCTTGGAACGAGTGGTCTAAATTATTCATCACTATTACATAATGAAATGCCATCTTGGGCATCTTCCTCCATTTCACACCCCTCAATAGGTGGTCTGAATATAATCTACTCTTCATGCGTGGGACACAGAGGTCTTCTGTGGAAAGGAAAACTTCCTCTGAGGGGTGAAAATTGACATCTTTTCCATTGTCCCCTGGCTTCAGCCATAAGGAGAAGTAGTCTTGGTGTTGTCACAAGCATCAGTTATAAACAGGGGGTTATAATGTCTACATCTAGACATAATGGCAACTGCAAACAGCATGTGGATGTTGATTAAAATGATCCAGGTCCTGATTCAGCAAAGTGTTTTATCACACATTTTGAATCTGGCTGTGGTTGCTGGGTCATAAGCAAGCGTTTGGCAGTGGCTTGTCAAAAAATATGCTCTACAGCAATGTAGCCCAGGAGACTGATCCTATGACACACACAGGCTGGATGCACCCACACCATCCACCTGGGAACATTGTGTAGATAAGGGTAAGGCCTCTTCAATATATATCTCATCTCTCCAAAGGGCTGGTACAAGTTTCCCATTTTCTGACACTATCAACCTTATGATTCTACATGCTGTGACCAATCTATTTTTAAATAACACAGGCAACACAGCCCTGTCTACATCACATCTCTGGGGACATTTCTGCCATTTTAACTGAACTTCTCTCTTTTAGGAAGCTTTCTCCACACCTAGATTTAATTTGCCTCAGCCTCATTTTCACCTCATTACTGCGGTAATGGTGACCTTATAGGGACCTGAGAAAGTCACCATCACCACACCAGGTTGGCACAGAGAAGGCAATGCAAGACAGATTTCCTTGACCTATGATGTTGTCCACCCATCTGAACACAAGTGTTCTGTGGGATGTGTTAGCTGGCTTTAGGATCTGAAGGCAAAGTTCTATGCCTAGAACTAGCGGTTCTGGTAATTCTCCAAGAGATGAAAGGGAGGAATATATAGCGCTGAGCGGAAAGGCAGTGCTGTTCTTTAGAGAACTGTGTGAGGCTGACGTAATGTTCTGTGCTGTGATATTCCCAGTAGGAACATATGACTTTGGGTCACAGGTTTGCGGGTAGCCATCTTGTTAACGCAAAGGCAGCTCAGAGCAATCCAGCCTTCATTTTTCCACTGCATGTGAATATTCACATACATGTGGTTTTGCCTGCAAGCACACAATCAGTATGACTGGCATTATCTTTTGTAAAATTCATGCTTTGTCTTGGTCCCTTCCCAGTAAAATACTGGCTCACCATTAGTGGATCTGGTGAGCTTCTCCTGTACAATTAATATTTTGTGGGGTGGATGGAGAAAGGGCTTCAGAACTTGCAAATCCCACAACAAGTTCCTATCTACTCCCACTCATGCAAGAACGCCATGGCAACAAGCTCAAACTGTGCAAATTGGCTGCAAAGTACTTTTCTTCAGTCAGTAAGACAATACTTTTTCTTTCTCCAGACATCCAGTATATATTTGCACCCCCCAAACACCCCTTACCAGCTCCCAAGGTGATAAGCAATTAATTTGCTTACAGCTTCCTTTCTTCAGAGCTAAAGCTGTTAGGGTTGCTGGTCTTGGAAGAGATGTTAAATCTGCTCTCCTCCCTACCAGACCATTCATACGGAACACCACCACCTCCCCTCTTGGACACTAAGATACAAGTGATGTGAGAGCAGCTGCTGATCTTGAAACTGCTACCATGCCTGAGAAGCCTTATCTGCCTCGATGGTATTTCTTCTACTGATCTCTTGAGCAGGAAAAGAGTTGGGTAGGCAGGTGATTTGGACACTACCCTCCAAGGCCATTTTCTACAGAGCCATAACACTGAAGATCCATTCCTACTGTGATTTAAATTGTATTTCCCATCACAGGTAAAAATGAAAGTGTCAAAATGTGCTATGACTCAGTAAAACACAACAGGTGTTGCTGATTTCCTACCCACTGTTTCTATTCCACATGCTTAGTGCAAATGTTTGCTTCTCTTTATTTCAGAGTCTAAGGTGTTCAGTGTCAAAACGATATTCAAGCTCCACTGTAGATTCAGGACATACCGATGACTATCCTGTTGTCTCCACCAGAAAGCCATTGTGGGCTTGATAGCTGGCATGCCCACATTCAGACATACTTTTCCTATCTTTTTCAAACCCTCAGGTATATTGCAATTTGTATTACAGAAGTACTGAGAGGCCCTGTGTAAATGAAACCCCATTTGGAAAAAACAAAACAAAACAAGCAAACAAAATAAACCCCAAACCCTAATAAAACAAAGTCTCCAAGGTGAGGTGTTTCTCAAGACAATGCAAGTAGATAAGAGAAAGGGAGGTGAATGAGAAGCATAGATGGAGATGCTATTGTCTTTGAATAGCAACAGGTTGTTCTAAACAGAAAACAAAATTTTAAACTATGAAAGTCATGTCAGCAACAAAAACTTGGCAGGAACCAGTGCCTGCACTGGGTGGTGCTGAGCTGCACAAGAAAAGCTGCTTATCGTACAGAATAACTAGAATCATTTGGTCCTCAAATTTGACTCTCTCACTCCTACCGTAGCAGCATTTCTCTCATCTGAAAGGGTGGCATTCCCATGATGGTTTGTTGGTTTTTTTTATTTCCTCCGGACTCAAGGGTTTTCTGTTCTGAATGAAGAACTGGTGTACTGAATCCAAATCCTGTCATGGAAGGTCCTCTCATAAATAGACTCACTCATTTCTTCATTGGCAAAGTCTGAAAAGTATCAAAGTAAATGGGACAAAGAAAACCGCATGATATGGGTGTAATGTCCATTAGCTGGGACTTCTTGTGTGATATTGGGCAAGTATTTAACATATGTAATGAGTTACCCTTAACTGTGCCTTGCTTTTTGGGTTAGACATAAGGCATTTCTATTTGTTTGGATAGCAAGCTTTGTTTGAAGTTCAGTTCCTAGGTGCTCTCCTGGATACAAATTTTACCTTTCCAGGAGGCAGCATTTTATTGACTGTCTCAGTGATGGAATCCGTTTTTTTCCTGGGACTATTCTTCACCCTGAAGAGGAGTCTCACACATTTCTCTCCTGCCTCTTGTGCTTGCGCTCATTCTTGTTCATTCCTCTCAGATAAAGTAACATTTACTTAAGACTGGAAAATCTTACTTTATGAACCTTTTACTTCATGGCTTGGGCTTGGCTCAGTTGAAAAATTAGAGGCCACATCCTCACGTAGTATTAAATGGGAATCAGGCCAGTTTCCACCAGGGGAGAATCCAGCCTCCCCTGGAAAGAACAACGTTGCTCACATCAAGCAGCGAGGGTTAACAGGCCGTCATGCTTCACTTTTAACATCATCTCTAACAAAAGGAGAACACAGAAGACAGAAAAGGAGCAAGATATTTTCTGAGGGAGCATAAATATAATTGCAGTCAGAGGCCAATATTTTCCATGGTTTGCAGCAGAGTCATTCACAAGACTCAGACATCAATAAATGAACCTTTAACTTGCCTCCTAGGTCTGTTATCCGTTCCACACAGTGCCTTAATTACTTGGTGCCTAAGAAGCATTTTTGGACATTGAAGTCTGTCACCCCTTAAGCTGTCTGCCCAACTCTTCATTTCACGAACAAGATACACACAACCTCATTTAGCCAATGGCAGGCTGGTCACACAAGTATTATGTTTTTCCTCTTGCTGTCTACTGTTTCACCACTGTAGGAATTACACAGCCAAGAGCACAGTAGGAATAATGGCTCTATTCATTTCCCCCGGGACTAATTCTTTCAGATGGCAAGCACTGTGATGGGGCAAATTAGCTTCTTATTTCATTTGGAGGCTTAAAGTTATAAGCTCATTTTGTTGTTGTTTACGAGATAGCTTACAGCAGGACAGTGCAACCCTGTGCATTGCTGTTATGAGGAAAAGGGGCAAATCCTGTACCAGTGGTGATCAGAATGTAGGAAAGGGGATGCTAGGAGGACCTTGTCACTGCTGAGCCTGTACCCGTCAAATTCTTAGATCTGAACTCAAGGAAAGCTTTATTGTTGCCTGGACTCCCAGTCAGGTGCTGGTATGAACAGGAGGCTTAGCAATGCTTCAATCCGGGATCATGGCAGTGGCAGGTTGGTAAATCAGGATTTGTGGGTGCTTCTGGGGAGAAAAAGTAGAAATAAAGCACAGTTTCCACAAGCAGGCTTGACTGCTGTTATATTACTTGGAAATACCATGAAAAGTCGTGAGATCCTTGTTTACCTGAAAAAACAGCAAACAGAAATACCCATGAATGTTTTCTTTCACAGTCATTTTCCTCCAGAGACACACAAGAGAGCAGCAGTTTCAAAACTCAACAGAAGATCCTTGCAAAGTGAAGGCCATCTTTTTCCCTTTGGTAATCACTGTTTGGTTGTGATTACCCACTGAACTATGGCCATGTGCACTCCTGTACCTTTAGCAGATGGCATTTCCAGACAGGGCTGGGCCTTCACATACATCATTGTTTGTCTGATTTTCCAAGCAGAAAATAGAAGGATATATCCTTAGGTTTTGAGTGAATCAGCATCTCTCTGGAGATTTTAATTTATACCAGCCACTAAACTGACCCATAATGTCACTTTTTATGGGAGCTTTCATGGTCAAACTGTCTTCTCATGAGTAATAATATACCATGAGCAGTAATACAAGATGCTGGATGGGATTTTATTTGTTGTAAAAACCCTCTATTTGTGTTTCAGACAGAAATTGTCAGTGAAACAAGTAACCATCGTTCATCAGAGATCTTATTAACAGCTATTTTCCTGCAACTACCATCCAAGATAAAGGTTTTATTTTCTGCAGTGTTTCAGAAGATCATAAGTGATGTGTAACCTTTCCTCAGAGAACTGTAAGGAGAGTGAATTCAGCCTCACATCAGAGATGTTATAGATAATGACTTGAATCATAACAGTGAGATGGTTTCAAATGCATGACAGGCTAAGCCTCAGATTTTCTGTCCTCTCTGGGCTTTATCCGTACTGTAAGGAGCTCTGTGAATTTCCAGCATTTTGGCTAAAATTGCATTTTCACTAAAATTACATTTCAGTAATTGCTGAAGCTGGAATGCACATGACTCTTTCAATTCTATTCCACCTAGAGGTCTATCAACATCACTGTTCATGTGTCCTGATTTCTCATCTCCCTTGCCTTTCCATCTCTCCCAAAAGTCACCTCTGCTCTGACTTATTCCACATTACTTATTCCTGTGCCTGTCTGTTACTTAATTTTCTTTCTTTTCTTCACAGGAGAAGTAAGAGAATAAGAGCTTTCCTCCCTTCACTTTCAGTGCTTACAGTGTTCCATCTGAGTTATTCTCCCTCAACTGTTTTTATAGAATTGGAGAGAAAAATGTGTTTTCAGAGTATGATTTAGCTGATCAATTTTTAGGGATGACTTACACTCTAGATGCTACCTGTTGTATGCACTAGTTCTCTGTTCGTTATAAAAGACCTCAGTGTGTCTTTCTAAGACATGCACATCTACATAACAAATGATCTTCATCTCCCTTCAAGCATCCTTGTGCACTGAGAAGTTCTTTGTTCCCTTACCACCATGTTCTTTATGCCCTTTCTACCATTCAGCTTTGTCCACCAGACATCTCCTATTGCAGTGCCACACTTGACATCTATGGTAATTTATCTTCCTTAAGATACACAATACAGCATTGCAGAATCATCTGACACTGGACCTTTTTTCCACAATATGGCATGTCCCAGAAGGTACAAAACATTACTCATACATGATCGATCAAGTCAAATTTAGTTTTTCAGTTCCTGCACCTTCACAGTTCCCTCATCGACCCTGATGGTGTTTATTTATGATGGTGTTATTTATGATGGAAACTGGGAGATATCTACACAACACAGCCATGTTAAGATAACCGTCTTGCTTCTGGTCCCTTAACTAGATGAGGTTTTCCATATGCCACAACCTTGCGTGACTCTGTTCCTCAACATCTTTGTCAGTGACATGAACAGTAGGATTGAGTGCACCCTCAGCAAATATGCTGATGACACTAAGTTATGTGGTTTCGTTGATATGCTAGAGGGAATGGGTGTCATCCAGAAGGACCTTGACACACTTGTGACACACCTCATGAAGTGCAACAAAGAGAAGTGCAAGGTCCTGCGCATGGGTCAGGGCAATCCCAGGCACAGCTACAGGCTGTGCAGAGAAGAGATTCAGAGCAGCCCTGAAGAGAAGGACTTGGGGTTGTTGGTCGATGAGAAAATGAACATGAGCTGGCTTCAATGTTCTCTCACGGCCCAGAAAGCCAACAGCATCCTGGGCTGCATCAAAAGGAGCATGACCAGCAGGTCAAAGGAGGTGTTCCTTCCCCTCTACTCTGCTCTCGTGAGACCTCACTTGGAGTACTGGGTGCAGTACTGGTGTCCTCAGCATAAAAAGGACATGGAATTGTTGGAACAAGTCCAGAGGAGGGCCAGGAGGATAATCAGGGTGCTGGAGCACCTCCCATATGAAGATAGGCTGAGAAAGTTGGGGCTGTTCAGCCTGGAGAAGAAAAGGCTGCTTGGAGACCTAATAGTAGCCTTCCAGTATCTGAAGAGGGACTATAAGGATGTCAGAGAGAGGCTTTTCATCAGGGACTGTAGTGATAGGACAAGGGGTAATGGGTTTAAACTAAAACAGGGGAAGTTCAGGTTAGATATAAGGAAGAAGTCCTTTACTGTGAGGTTTACCCAGGAAGTTGTGAATGCTCCATCCCTGGCAGTGTTCAAGGCCAGGTTGGACAGAGCCTTAGGTGACATGGTTTACTGGGAGGTGTCCCTGTCCATGGCAGAGGCGTTTGAACTAGATGACCTTAAGGTCCTTTCCAACCCTAGCCATTCCATGATTCTGCGATTCTATGACATTATTCTGTAGATCCTACAGCTCTGGTAATTTCTACCTTTATGTAAAAGCTTGTTTCCTATTAGATATTTCTCCATATAGAATGGAAAAACAGCTGGCCACTAACTCTACTACTTCCTGTTGCTGAGAGCTAGAAAGACCTCATAGCTCATAGGTTTGGTATCAGCAGTATCCACGTAAGGTTTTTATTGTGCGTACATGGTAAAAGTACACATTCTTAGACCATGTAGAGTCAGTTCCACTCAGCAGTTAATGAGGTTTTGATGATCACCATAAGCAGAAAAGCATCATATACCTTGTTTGCATCAAAGATGTTTCTAATTCTACATAAAAATATGAACTTTTCTTTCCTGAAATAACTCAAAATATTAAAAAAAAAAATCACTGTCAACAATGCAAAAATAATCTAAAAAATACTTTTTGATGGAAGAGGACACAACTATTTAGATCAGAATAAAAAATTTTCACATTTTCACAATTATAATTATTTAAGAAACTAGAATGCTTGTTATAGCATATTAAACAATCTTCAAAATGAAAAGTCATGATGACATTAAAATTGGTAATTCTCTTTTCTGATGAGACTATGACAGAATGTTTCCATCCTACAAAATGCTACATTTGCATATGCACAGACACAGACATATGCTTGCAAGATGCAGCCTGCTAGAAGATACATCTTTTTCTGAAAGTTTTATATGTGAAAAAAATATTTTAAACTAAAAATCCTATTTTCTACACAGAAACAATCTCTTCAAAAAGCTTCCAGCCGCAAGTGGTTGAAATTTCACGCTGGTAGAAAAGTAAACTCTATTGTTCTGTAAAGCCACCATACTATAAGGAAATGTTCTGGATGGTGTAAACTGCCTCAGAACTCAAGAACAGTTAGGGTTGGAAGGGACCTTAAACATCATCTATTATTAACCACCTGCCACAGGCCGGGACACCTTCTACTAGACCAGATTGCTCCAAGCCCCATACAGTCTGGGCTTGATCACAGGGAAGAACTTCTTCCTCAGATCTCATCTAAATCTCCCTTCTGTCAGTTTAAAGCCATTCCCCCTCCTCCTGTCCCTAAGGACCCTTTTCAAAAGCCCCTCTGCAGCTTTTTTGTTGGACCCTTCAGGCACTGGGAGCTTCTCAAAGGTCTCTCAGGAACCTTTTCTTCTGCAGGCTGAACAACTCCAGCTCTCTAAGCCTGTCTCTGTAGGAAAGGTTCTCCAGCCCTCTGATCATCTTTGTTAAATTAAGATTAAAGTAATGTGTGAGGTTACAGCTTCTCTGTGTCTTTTCCATATGCATCCACCACCAGCACCTTGTATTTAGATAAAAGGGAGTCTACCTGTTCCTTAAGCCTATCACTTTTGATGGCTCTACTGTACAAGTGGGATGCATGTTTTGAGCAATCTTGAGCTCAGCTGTAGTCCTGTGCTAAGTCTCTGATCTGCTGCTTTTCCTGTTGTTACAGGTTGGCGCTTCATCACAGTTTTCCTGTGGATCTGCAGATCTTGCTCGCCATTGTAGGGTAACCATCTCCTTTTTTTTTTTTTTTTTTTTGCTAAGACAGAAAAAATAAGAAGAAAGAAAAATAAATCCCACATGTTGATTGTATTGAATCACAAAGCCAACATTATGCTGTGGTGGAAATTCCTTCCTTACTCTGATGCCTCCCCCCCAGCTTTCTGTCTTTGCTTGGAGCCAGTGGTTACTGGAACCACCAAGCCCTATATTTTATCGGGCCAAGTCCTTGCCTGCATCCACCAGCACTCAGTCCCAAGCCCTTGAGGGAAAAGCCCAGGCTAGCAAAGCCATTCAAAGACACTGATGAAAGCCCATGTCAGCATCATACATATGCAGAGCTCTCTACCTCTCTGGATTAATGATTTCTGTTGCTGGTTTTACAAGTGTATACTCAATGCAGAAAAGGGGAGGAGGAGAGCACCAAGAGTGGAGGCATCGAAGTTTAATGACAAAATCATGACTAGCTTTGCCAGGGCATTTCATTATATAAGTTGAGCAGTAAGATTGTTTCCTACGCCCCTGTGACCAAAGGAATGCAGGGAGCACGCGGCTCGAACCAGACGGTGAAATGGATAGCTTACGGAGTCCAGGAACACGCGTAGGCTGTCCCAGCCACCACAGCATAGAAGTACAGCCTCACCAGTGAATGAAAGAACTGCTCCAGAGTTTCTCTAACTCCGGCCCAGGGGATTAAACGATTCAGTCCAGGGTTTGCAACAGAAAGCCTGGGTAAGCCAGCCAAAGGCAGAGTGCAGTAAGCATGCAAGGAGTTCAACTCAGGATTCCTTATTAAAGGAATGGAAATGACAAGAAAGTAAAATTCCAGCAGCTAAAAAGCAAAAGGCTTCATGACTCCAAGCTAAAGGGTTTATAATGAAATGCTGATGTTTTCTGTGTTATTTCGTTTTTCCAAACCCATCTCCCAATCTCACACTCACACACTCCTTTCTCCTAACTTTGCACGCTGAGGTCTCTGAAGTTAAATTGGCATTATTACTTATGCATGTACTGCCCAGTGTCCTTATTTCACTGAATTATACATTGCATCTGATAACAGCAAATATTAACAGACGATCAACACCCATTTTTCTCCTTAAGGCAGGAAAAGACACATATCAGAATTTATCTCCCCAAGGTACCTCCCCAGGTAGCAGCTTTCTTACTTGGATCAAACTGTTTTCAAAGACCACTGTAGTAATCAAAAAGCTTCCATGACTAATGTCAAAGTTGTGGACTAATATCTACACAAGCTAGAAAAGCACCCTAAAATTTAAGCAATAGTCTGGAAATGAATGTATATTTTCCCTGCTGATAATGTTTCACCAATCTTGAAACATTCATGGGACTTGAAGAATAGGCAGCAAAGGGGGATCTGGCTGTATAAGCTAGTGTTTGGAATTATGTCATGAACCATTAGCTGTTTGCAGGTGATGGGGAAGGAACAAGAAAACATTGTTCCTGCTCTTGACAGAAACTTAGGAGTAACTCAACAGAGACATCTTCATTTAGGTAATCATACATCTACTGTCATTCCCTTTTATTAGTATATGCATCATTTAAAAAAAGTATTTAACGTAAGTATCAATGTGGGTATACATTATACAAAGCCATTTCTGAACTTTGGAGAAGCTTAGATCTTAACACAAATTCTACCCCAAATTCCCACATTTTAGAGCCACAGCAGTCTTCAAGTCAAGTCTAGACGTGCTAACTGAATAGATGGTAACCCAGTGTCATTTCCTAGGGGCATCCAAAGGTTCTTAAAATAAGTAGAGGATATATGATTTTATTTTTCCTACATATTCTTCTTATCCACAGAGTTGCTAGCCTCTGTTGGGTTATTAGGGTTTTTCATTGCTTTTGTTACCTTGTTTTCAAATGCTCCTGAGGATTTCCATCTAGAATATGCCTGCTACTGTGAACAGAGAGCTGTGCAGAAAAGATAGCAGCTGAAATCTGTTGGGTATTCATCTTGTTTAGGCATAGAGGACAGAATGAGTCTGGTTTAGACTCCAGTGTCTGAGACATTTGAACCTGCTTTTGTTGAGTGAAAAATTACTGACCATGAGATGTAAGTGATGAGCTGTTCTTTTGAAAACATGCTGTGGGTTTTACTTTCTTCCTAAGTTGACCCACAAAATGGGAGATTCTGACAGAACAATCCCTCTGAGGTCATTCATGAAATCATAATCTCTCTTTGCCCTGATGAACCCTACCTTTCATCCTGCCTCATTCCGACAACCATTATGCCAACTATTATTCTTATTAATTCATAATGAAACCATTGACATAATCCGTGTTGGTTTTATGATTAGTAGTTTGCAGAATTTTCTTCAATCTCAGAATACTTAGAGTTCAAGAGGACTGCTACATGAAGAAAGATGCCTCAAAGGTTTTGGGGACACTCAAGGACAATAGAAATGTCCATATCATGGAATTAAACCTTCATGTCTCTTGTAGAGTCCCCAGAAGCCCACTAACAATTTTCTGTTACTCCATTCTCTTAATAGGAGGAGTTACCTTCTGCAGTATCAGCTGTGAAGGGCTATGTATGAAAAAATATAAAAATGGTTTTGGTCAAATTCTCCCATCCCTATACAGAGAATCTTTGTATGTGAGCTTCTGTTCCCCTTGGGGAGGGACTCTTCATTAGGGACTGTAGTGATAGGACAAGGGGTAATGGGTTAAAACTTACACAGGGAAAGTTTAGATTGGATATAAGGAGAAGTTCTTTACAGTAAGAGTGGTGAGGCACTAGAATGGGTCGCCAAGGGAAGCTGTGAATGCTCCAACCCTGGCGGTGTTCAAGGCCAGGTTGAACAGGGCCTTGGGTGACATGGTTTAGTGTGAAGTGTCCCTGCCCATGGGAGGGGAGTTGGAACTAGGTGATCTTAGAGTCCTTCCCAGCCCTAACCATTCCATGATTCTGCAATTCTATTCTATTCTAAAACCTGCATCTAATCCCAGCATATTGCAACCATTGTGGGAAATCAAGCTCAGCCCAGAGTCATTCAGAAACCTTTATTTTATATCACTACTATATTTTCATGTAAAGTCACATCCAATAATGAAGTATTGCTATGCCAGCTGGTAAATAAATGTTACAGATAGGTGAACTACAGGATTTCTGCAGTACTGCATTTTGGTTTATCAAACCTGGCTGCAATGGCTATTTTCAGACCAAGTAAAAATCAAACTGCTCCTTTGTTGGTGCTATATTCTAGTCCCCCTTCTTCTCCTCTGAGCAAAGTTCATGTCCCAGTGATTCCCCCCTCTCACCAATTTTACCTGGGTTTCAGATGGAGAAAAGCATGTTGCTTTCTAGAGAAAGGGAATGCCCCAATGGGCAGGCTAATTTCAAGCTGAGATAGAAATGCAGCTTAATATGCTGTCAAAAATGATCTGAAACAGATTTTGTTGTGCCAGCTGATAAAACTGAAATGTTCTGCTTTGGGCTGAGCCACCCCAGGTTACAAGCTGACATTTTAACCTTTTTCGATGAAAGGAACAGAAACAAAGCAAAACTAGCAGCAATAAAAAAACACATACACAGAAAAAAATCCAGATAAATAAATAAATAAAACCTCCTTTTGGGTGGCAAAGTAAAAAAAAAAAAAAAAAGTCAATATTCGAATCAGTAAAACAAAACTGCTGATATGAGACAAAGCAGTGGAGTGTATAATGCCTGTGTCATAACCAAGAGGACAAGGCAGGGCTTCTGGGTGTGACTGCTGATGCACGATGCCATGGTTTCGATGCCATAGATACTGCAGCAGACTTCCACGTGTCTCAATCATGATTTGAAGGATTTCATCCAGCCACAGCCTGATGTACACAAGGGTACAAGAACAACCTACGGACACAAGAACACAGCTGTGTGCTCAGCTCCTTGATCTGCCCTTTGTGTCACCAGGCAAAAAGGATGAGCTGCATGGTAAGCAGATATCTTCGTTTGATTTATCTTAAGCCGATAACTTATTCCACTTATACTACAGCATCAAGGTTTAAAAAGAGATGACCCAACTGACCTCCAGCAACATCCACCCAGCCCCTCTCCCTGTTGGCTCTTGTCAAAGTCCTGTCTGTCAAGCACTTGCAGACTTTCAGCCTCTGCAATCTCGGTATCGCAGGCAGCAAGAGTTTGTATACAAAGCTGTCACCACTCTCAAGAGTGGGTGGATTTTCCAGCTCATCTGTAACCTGAGTGGCACTTCAGCCCTGGGATCTTTCTTCCTAGTGTCAACAGCATGTAGTGCTGTGCTATCCTGTTACACATTATCTTCGATCAAGTTGATGGGCAGGAGGGAACAGAGCCAGAAGTAATTGTGACAGGCTGAGTGTTTTTACAGGCACAATAGTTAATGGGCTGGTTAATGTAAAGGATTAGCCCCTTCATCCCCAGGACATATGAGAGGGGAGGAAGGGGGTGGCGCTACTCAGCAAGCCCCAGTAGGAAACATTGCAATCGGCTTGTAATCGGATAGAAACATATCAGAAAAATCCTTTAAAATATCTTGTTGTTGGCACAAGGGCTGGCATTTCAGGGCCCTGATGCTCATGGTACCCACCAAAAAAAAAAAAAACACAGTGCCCTAATATGAACTGTACTTCAGGGGAGCAGAGAAGGGAAGAGAAGGCTAAACACAGGTCAAACACTGAGGCTTCCTCAGCTGGGGGATAAGAGCAGGAGGCAAAGGTGAAGCTCTCAGATGCACTGAGAGGACATCAAGTCTCCTCTCCCGAAAACTTTTCCCAGCAGATGATGCAGTGTAACATCTTTATGTTGGGAAGTTCAATAAGCGGTTAGCTGCCCAGATGCGTTGCTTTGTGCTGTATCTCTCTTTGCTTACAGTGGACATCTGCCACATTGCCTAAGACAGCAAAGCCCAAAGAGCTGACCCTGAGGCTCCAGGGTCAGCTCCAGGATCAGCTCCCCACTGCATCCACCTTACATTACAGAAGCATTATCCAGAGGAGTCCATCAAGTACTATTGTATCACCACTAAGTGTCCAAGCTTACAGGATTTATGGTCATATGCTCTCCTGGCTTATGCTTTGTGAAGCTTAGAAACTCTTCCTCAAACTTTTCAGGCAGGCTAAAACCTCCTGACTGATGGCTGGGTCAGCTTACAGCACAGACACAATCCCAACAAGACACTCCCCGTGAAAACTACCAAGCACCAGAAGAAAAGGGACCATCACCAGCAGAAATGTGGGAGGAGTTAGAGCTGGCTTGATAGCATCCCTTGGGGAAGGTATATCACAAGGAGGTAGAAATCTGGGGCAGTAGGCAGGACTGTGTTACCTTGTGTCACCAAGCCAAGGAGATTTGAATTTGTCTGTGGCCAAACAGTTTCTAGGTATGCTCTAGCACGTAATTGTTTGGGGTTTGCATTAGGCTACTGGGATTTAACCAATCCACACTAGTCCACAAACCAAATCCTTACCTTCATAGCAAAGTGGTGTTTAACATCTTCCCCACTGCAGTAACTTTCATCTGTGTCACATGGTCCCAACCACTAAAAAAAAATATTAGTTTAAGTTTGAGAAAACTCATAGAAAAAATTATCTCCTTCCTTCCCTTCTCTCCACAGACATCCTAATTTCAGCAGCAAGAAACATAGGAAGCAAAAATATAATTCTAGATAGCTGCTTTTCTTTTCCTTGTTTTGTTATATTTTGATTATTTTTCCATATTCTGATATCTAAGTGAAGGGAAAAGAATACATATTTTGATATCTTGGTGAAGGGGAAAAATAGAGAAAGCAGCTTAAAAGCAAACTTGTGTTTTTTCCATCTTCAGTTGGCCAGTTCACATTCACTTCAGCAGCCTCATAGCACTGTCATTATCACCATTAGCACCCAGCTGATTTGTAGGACAGGTCACTATGCAGAAAAGCAGCACGGGGAATGATACATCAGAGAAGGATTTAATTCACCTATTATTATGAATGTCCAAAATATATAGAGAGAGGTTGTTACAATACGCATTGCACTGACCCATTCCCACCAGCCTCACTGAATGTGGAAGGCACCAAGAAGAGGCCAGATCCTTTCTAAGCCACCCACCCACCCACTTCATTGTTGTCTTCAAAAAGTGATTAGCACCTTCATAATGTGGAACAGATTTGGCCACCTTTTAGTCAGATATTTGCTCTCTGCCATATCCTCTCTGTCAATACCTTAGCAGGAATTTTTCCAGCATCCCAGTTTCTGTGGGAATTACTTATGGAGTCTCACAGCCTACTCTGGTCACTGCAAGAGAGACAGACCTTCACCAGGGCGCTTAGTCTGAAAACCTAGGGATTTGAGCACAGGCAGGAGCTGATGAAGCCTGAAGTATGATTTTGGAGCTGAGAAAGAGTAGCTCAGCTGAAGTAGTCTACCCTATAGATATATAAAGTGAGAAAAAAATAATCTCACCCTGCTAGTTTAATCTACAGAAGATGAGTCAAGAATCTTAGTTATCATATTTTCACTATTATTTAGCAATAATGGTCTGTAATGACACCCACAAAGAATCGGTTTCTTCTCCTGAGAACCCTTCATCCTTTTTTCCAAATATGCATGTAAATTCTACAAAAAATTCAAATGTGGTTTCTGCTCCTGGTTCACACTCACAAAAATGATCCAAGTTAACAGAGCTAGATTTTCTGCTCAAGGCATGATCCAGCTTTGGAAAATTTCCATATGACCACATGTGCAAAAAGGTTGAAAGCAGCTGAGCTGCTGTTGTGAAATATGAGTGTCACAGAGAAGTCAAAAAGGAAAGTGATCGCTCTGTTCTCTGATCAGGGCTTGAGCAGCTTTCAGAAGACTAGCCAGGGGCAAAACCCCAAACTGTGTCAGTAACGTATAACATGAAATAGCCGTTTCTGAGAGGGACCCATTCAATTTTGGACACTGAATGGGCCAGGAGCTGTTCTAGCCCTACCTTGGAGGCAATACGTGGTTTTGCAATACCAGTTAGAGTTTAGACATATGCTGTGTTTTAGGAAATAGTGAATGTTGTAATAGGTCCGACAAAGAACAAGGTCCTCACTCAGCAAGGGACTCCCAAAAACAATGGAGCTAGAAACCACCCTGCATCAAAGAGTTTAGAGACAAAGCCAGTATTATCATGGTCATTACAGATCAAGGCATCAAGAGATTAAAGGCTTGATTCTTATGCGTGTATCTACAAATATATTCACTACACTGGCACTGTAAAAGGACCCATAAATGACACTTGGTAACTGATAGTTGTTATTATAAAGTATATACTAAATCTGCTGTGCAGAATAGCCAGCGTCAAGAGATAAGACAAAGGGAGCATATTACATATTTTTGACCAATTCATAAATAATGTAAAGAGGCACCATAACATGCCCCAGTTAGAAGAAATCTGTAGCAAAGCTGTTAGTGAAGCCAGAACAACCAATTTCTGATGAAGGACCTGTACTTTTCAGGGGTTGTTTTTATTTTTTTTTTTTGGTAGAAGAAATAATTTAAACAAATATATATTTTAGCAAAGACTAGAGCTGTTTCAGCTGGAAGTGCACTTTTTAAATAGCCTTTCTACAGAAAAATAATGTCTCAACTCTCAGCACAAGTGGGGAAAAGAAATACCTTCAGGAAATAGCTACAGCAAATTCATCACCAAAAAAGTAGTCAGTAGTTTAAATTAGACACACCTCATTTATAGACCTATTTTGATTTCACCTCCAATAGCAAGATACAAAAGAGAAGAAAAAAATCACATAGAGATCACACACTGTTTCCAACAACCTTAGCAATACCTACTCCCGAGCAAAATTCACTTCAGTTCTGTGTCAGACCAAAAGCAAATCTATACTGCATGAATCAAGATAATGTTTTCATCTAACAAAGGAGTGTTGGGTGGAGGTACAAAAAAGGAGAACAGTTAAGAAGTACAGTTAATTAATGTAAGAATTTAACTGGATCAATGCACATGTTCATTTCAAGCCACTAAGCTTCAGGCTTCTGCACCTGGATCATTCAGGTTGCTTTCCGCACTGACAAAACAGCAATTCTGATTCAATATAAACAGTGTTCCATACCACAGACAATGACGTCAATTTAGGATTTATTTATACAAGGCAAGCTTAGATTGGAAGTAACAGATGAGAAAAGGGATGAGAAATGATGAGAGGAAATCAAAAACATAATTGAGATCAAAGCCGTCATTCAGCAAAGAAACTGAAAATGTGCTGCATGTTAAGCATATGCTTAAGTGCTTCTAGAAAAGTGTGTGATCTTTAATTATAGAAGAAAACTTCACATTTATTCCAAAAGAACTGAAATAATTGTTGGTTTTGATTAAGAAAGCAATTCATTTATTTGTTTTGTTGGATTCCATGTGGCTGAGAGATGTCCAGATATGCAGGGAAAATTGTATACACTTACATGCTATTAACATAAAGTGTAGTAGAAAAAAAAGAAGTAGCAAAATGGCTAAGGGACAGCTTTACCTGCCCAGCTCACATACCTGTTTTCCCCAACATCATTCTGCAAGGTTTTACAGGACATTTTGCAAGAGCATGTAGTGATACACAAGGGGGAATGCCTTTAAACTGACAGAGACAAGATTTACATTAGACACTATGGAAAGGTTCTTCCATGTGAGGGTGGTGAGGCCTTGGCACAGGTTGCCCAAAGAAGCTGCAGCTGCCTCATCCCTGTCAGAGTTCAAGGCCAGGTTGGACAGGGCTTGGAGCAACCTGGTCTAGTGGAAGGTGTCTCTCTCTGTGGCAGGGGGTTGGAGCTGGATGAACTTTTAAGGTCCCTTTCAACCCAAACCATTCTATGATTCTATGAAAATTATCTATTTTCTCACTGGGAAAAAAAGTAGTATTCCATGGTTAAACATTGTAAACTAAAAATAAAATTAAGTTTATTAAGTGGTTAATTCCCAACCTTTTCCCAAAAGCACCTGAAAATCCACTTTTTTTTCCTGGCTAGCCCACATAGTTGTCTAGACATCCAACACCTGCTCTTAATTAATGACTAATATCCCAAACCGGAAACAGTGCTCCCTTGTAATGCAGACATGACCTCTGATCATCTCCTTCTATCAGCAAATGTTCAAAACAGCTGAAGACACCCAAGCCCAGTTAGCATTGCCCACCTGCTGTGGCAGCTACTGAAGCCTGGCCTTCTCTGCTGAGTTCCTTAAGATTTTGTTTTGTTTTTTTCTGCTGTGCTGTGTGTGGTGGCCTGAATTGGCACAAATCCAGTACTCACACACCCACAAATTTGGAAAGAAATAGAAAAAAATATCCAGGCTGTTTGTTATATGTTTTCTTTCCAGAGAAAAACATGGCTCCTGCATTCCACTAGCACAGCTGACAGTAGCTTGTTTCCTATAATCCTCAGATAGGCGAGAGTCCTTCATTCAGTGTGGTCTACAACTAGAAACATTAGGGTCTCTGTGGAGAGCACAATCTCCAAAGAGCAAGTGCAAAGTGCATTTTAAAGTTGACCGGACTGTGCCACCAGCCCAGCAACCTAGAAAATTCCTGATAGCCAAGATGTGGGTGAATCAGGTAATCAGACTGGGAAACAAAGTTCTTCCAGCAAGAAAGGTGGGCAACAACTCTGGTCACCTCCAGTGAAACGTATCTTTTCAGCTCTAATCAGGGATATGTCAAAAGAAGTCCAGCTTTGCCTAGCCATTATAGAAAGGAGATCTGATGGGGCCATGCCTCCCAGTGGTGTTGATGTCGATGCTGATGGCTGGGTGATGATTGTTTCAAAAAGAAAAAGACAAAATCTTATTTTGTGTAAGTCAAATGCATGAAGGATAGTTAATGGTGACATTATTTCTTTAAAAGCATAGCCTAAACATAAGACCCTAATGTGAGAAACCCACAGCTGACATTTTCTGTCTCATAAACTCTCCATTAATTCTTAGTCTAAAGTCTGTATCTCCCAGTCTGCTCAATTAGCACTGATTATTAAGAAGCTGTAATTTTAACTGAGGGAGCTATTATTTACACAATGGTTTACCTTTACTTACAAGTATCTCAGACTTCCACTAGCAGAGAAAGAAAGAGTTATAGGGCTATTTCTGGTTGCTGGGACTCTGTTGTTCATGTTACTCATTTGTTAATACTGACCATAGTAGCCCAGATGAACTAGCAAACTTGCAAGTAAATCTTGGGTATTGTTTAGGAGGTAGAAAGGAAACATTTCCAAAGCCGGTTTCCATGCAGCCAAGCAGTTCTGAAGGGTAAGAGTGTTATGAGTATGTGCAGAATTTGCTCCTTCACAACTTGTCCCTGTGCTAGAGTATGAACATAAATGTAACCTGAGGGTAATAACAAACTATTGGATTCCTCTAAAACAGGCTTTGCTGCTTTCTGTGACATCCAACTTCAAGAAAGCAATGACTTCAGCACTGCCAGCTGCTGGCTTCCCATACTGCTACTATAAGCCTTCCACAGGGCAACCTGCTTTTGGTTTAACCACAATCCCAACTTCTCTCCTCTAAATTATGCATCCTTTTTTTTTGACATCAGTCGTGTAGGTCTATTCAAACCAGACCATGCCCTGGTAATAGAAGGAGGGAATGGACATGTAATTACCCAAGTAAGTGAAAGCTGGCTTGTCAGCTCATATGGACCCATGTAACTGCTGATTTCACACCAAGAAGAGATGTAACCTGTAATTCAATCTAGTGCCTGAAAGCAGCAGAACTCTTCTCCTTAAGGGAAAAAAAATACATCATGAATGCAGAAAGCTGGGGTGGAAATTGAAATAAAAATTTAAATTAACTGAAAACTTGCAGTTTGCTCCAATTCCCAGACAGATTTCTTAGGAAGGTCTCCACCCTTTCTTGCAGACCTTGATGTAAATGCAGTGTTTTCACACATACACACATGCATTTGCACATGTGAGTGGGCACATACATTTTCTCATTTCTAGTTGCAAACTGTGGACAAGGCTTAAGATTATATGACTGGTTAACAGCCCAGGGAAAGGACATTGTTTTTACTCTTGCTTTGTGACTTGGGCTGGAATAGGGAGAAAGGGGTAGATTGAGAGGTGAATTGTGCAGAGCAGCAAAAGACAGATGAGATAGAAAGGCAAAAAGAGGAAAGCAGAGGAATTTGCTGTATTTGTTCAAGTTCATCCACCTATTAATAAAGGGCAAATGAGGAATGACAGGGAGGTAACGCTGAGCAGGCCTTCACCATTTCATAAACCATAGACTATAATTTCAGGGAGTAGAAACTCCAGATGACAGATTTTTGGACACAGCCACAGTGCTGTCATGAGGCTGGGAAGAGGAAGAAGAGGGGGGTGACTGGGAGGGGGCAGAGCTTGTGGAGAGGAGAGAGAGGTGAGAAAGGCTGAGGTCAATGGCAAGGTGCTGGTGGCAGCTCATGTTCTGAGGTCTTCTGTTGCAGACACAGCAACAGCCACTGCTCAGTTTGGATGCACTTGGATAAGGAGCACTTCATAAACTCTGCACGCAACTGTGACATAGCTGGGAAAAGCTGACCAGCTCATCTCCTTTGGGGTGGCTTCTTATGCTGCATTACCTGAGATTTTCCCCAATCCAGCTTTACATGACTCAAGTGCCGGAGGCTGCATTAAGGAGGTGTGAATGTCAGGAGTCTGGATACCAGCCAAAGCTCATGAAGGTCAAGAGAGGATTTTTTTCCAGCACCTTCTACTGGACTTTCAATCAATTCCAGGTTCAGACTGAGACTTTCTCTTCATATACCCAAGAAAATGAGATGATGTACCATGTAATGAATGGGAACACACATGGGTGACTCACTTGGGCTACCTCTCTCATGTCAAGTTCGCTGAGGACATCTGGGAACATGGAAAACGGGTGTCCCAGCAGATTTTTTACTACTGTCCAGAAGAAGTGACCAAGACAATCTCATGGGCAGGAAGACGTTCAAAATGTGGATACAACATGCAAAATTAGGTCTGGAAAGGTAATATGGTGATCAGTAAATCCTGGAATGATTTCCTTGCTTCAGGGACATTTTCAACCACCAAGGACAGATTGCTCAGGCAGCCAGGCAGACAAACCTCAGCTGCTGCTCCTTCACTTACAAATATAGGACCAGAGCAAGTTTCTAACCTGACAGGAGGTTCTGGTAGTGTAAAGGCATTTAAGTCAGTGAGGTGATTCAATGTTGTGATTGAGAATGAGTTGCTCCCTTAGCTTGGCTGGTCCTCATCTGCTTTAACTGCCTTTGCAGATCTCACCCAATGTGCTGAAATGCATCCTCAGCTTTGCCATCAGCTCTCAAATAAATTACCACAGAGAGGTGTTTAGAGACCCCATAGTTAGCAATGTGTTTTGAGAAAAGTGCTAAAGAATGATGAAGAGTTGGTGAAATTTCATGTTACAAATATTTTTACAGCTTTAGCCCTATTTTTAGTTAACAAATCATCTATGGACCAATTATAATTTCCTTCACACATATTAAGTACACACAAGAATTTGCCAGATACACTGGTGCTAACCCCAAACATTCAAAAAACATGAGTCAGCCTCCTCTCTGCTTTCTCCCCTCCCATCCCAGTCATATTATCAACTTAAACTTCAACAGATTTTTATTATAATAATGAATGTAGGCTCTTTTTATTTGCTTTCTCATACTGAAAATTTTTCCATTTTGCCTTTTTAAGGGTTCTTCTGCACTTCTGAGGATTATTACCGTATCTTATGTTTAATAGAAACCTGAGATTTCCTCATAATTACTTGTCTTTCAGAGTGAAGGAGGCATAAAAATTCTCCAGGCAAAGACTGGGACAAAAGCACATACAATCCTTGGATTTCCCCATTCTGGTTGCACCCATGTGGTCCTAGGTAGTTTTGTTCATTACGTGGAATATGTAAGTAAGCAAATACTGTGATTACTGTTTTGTTTTCCCAGCTTGGATGGCACTTGGATTGAGGGCATGGTCAGACCCTCATAAATGTGTACTAGAGCAATTTGAAAGCTTTTTTAAATGGAGAGCCATTCTCTCTTTCTCCAAGCTGATCATGGTGATTAAAGGCTATTATTCACTTGCCTAAACTTAGGTGTTCATTGCTATTTGGATGCTGTAGGGTATTCCAGCTGGTCTCCAACATCTGGAGGACCATGAGTTTTCTGTAAGACCTGTCTGGTATCCACAAGCCCATGTGGATGTTTGAGACTCCCAAGAGCCTCGAATCATATTAGGCATCTATTTTTAGGAATCTGTGTGCCCTTTCTCCAGCACAGGGAGATCCAACTAAATGGGATCTGAATGGCCTAAGCAAATTAGTACTTTGTGTTGCAGTGGATCTGTGGTAAAGTTTCAGTTCATCCAGCAGCCTGACAACTTGCTTCTTAGAATTATAGAATCGTAGAATAGTTAGGATTGGAAAGGACCTAAAGATCATCTAGTTTGAACCCCCCTGCCATGGACAGGGACACATTAAAGGCCTGGGAGCAGACTGTGCCTGTGTGCAGAAAGATGAGCCAGCAGGAAAGAAGACCAGCCTGGCTGAACAGAAAGTTTTGGCTGGAACTCAGGAAAAAAAATGAGTTTATGACCTTTGGAAGAAAGGGCAGGCTACTCAAAAGGACTAGAAGGATGCCGTGAGAGAATGCAGAGAGAAAAAAGAAGGTCCAGGGCTCAACCAGAACTTAAACTGGCTATTACTGTAACAGACAACTAAAAAAATGTTTCTATAAATACATTAGCAAGAAAAGGAGGCCTAAGGAGAATCTCCATCCTTTATTAGATGCAGGGTGAAACAGTGACAAAGGATGAGGAAAAGGCTGAAGAACTTAATGACTTCTTTCTCTCAGTCTTTTAATAGTAAGATCAGTTGTTCTCTGGATACCCACTCCCCTGAGCTGGAGGACAGGGACAGGGAGCAGAATGAAACCCCCAAAATCCAAGGGGAAATGGTCAGTTACCTGCTACACCACTTAGACACACACAGGTCTATGGGACCAGATGGAATCCACCCAATGGTACTGAGGAAGCTGGCCGTTTTCCGTTATTTATCAGCAGTCCTAGGCTAACCAGGGAGGTCACAGGTGACTGGAAGCTATTAATGACCTGGACAGGGGGAAGAAGTATAACCTCAATGAGTCTGCAGACAAATTGGACAGGTGTGTCAACCTACTTGAGGGTTGGAAGGGTGTACAGAGGGATCTGGACAGGCTGGATTAATGTGTCAAGGCGAATTGTATAAGGTTCAAGAAGGCAAAGTGCCAGATCCTGCACTTGGGTCACAACCCCATCCAATGCTACAGACTTAGGGATGGAAAGCTGCCTGGCAAAAAAAAGGACCTGAGGGGGTTGGTCAACAGCAAGCTGAATATAAACTATCAGTGTGCCCCGATGGCCAAGAAGGCCAACAGCACCCTGGCTTGTATCAGAGATACAAGTGTTTTTTTATTCATGTACTTATTTCTAAATATCAAAATCCATAAATAGACTATTAATGAGCTTCTATTTTGCTGATGAGGTCATTGAGGTAAAAAGCTTAAGAAATCCTTGTTCCCTTTGCTTTCATGTAATCCAGAGGACCCACAGTCTGTAGATGCCTGAACCAGTGCAAAAGTTGCAGCCTGATCAAGCAGCACTCAGAAGAATGAAGCAAAATCCCATCAGGATCTGAGCCTTCTTTAACAGTGTGCACAAAAGCCTTTTGACAATCAGGAGCAGAGAACTGGATCATAGAATCCTAGAGTGATTTGGGTTGGAAGGGACCTTAAACATCATCTTGTTCCAACCCACAGGCAGGGACACCTTCCACTACACCAGGTTGCACTATCCAACCTGGCTTTGAACACTGCCAGGGATGGGGCAGCCACAGCTTCCCTGGGCAGCCTGTGCCAGGACCGCACCACCCTCACAGGGAAGAACTTCTTCCTCAGATCTCATCTAAATCTCCCCTCTGCCAGTTTAAAGCCATTCTTCTTCTGTCCCTACCTGCCCTTGTCAAAAGCCCCTCTCCAGCTTTCCTGTCAGCCCCTTTAGGCACGGGAGGCTGCTCTAAGGTCTCCTGGGAGCCTTCTCTTCTCCAGGCTGAACAAGCCCAGCTCTCAGCCTGTCTCCATAGGAGAGGTGCTCCAGCCCTGGGAACATCTTTGTGGCCTCCTCTGGACTCAGTCCACCTGCTCCATGTCCCTCTTGTGTTAGGGGCCCCAGAGCTGAACATAAGTGTTTCTGGATAACCAGGACAAGAAGAAGGTTCAGGCACACTGCAGGAAGAGAAGATACCACAAGGCAGTAATGGGATGGCTTCCACACCTCCAAATCAGAGCTCTTCCTGTCCAACTAACTTTACAAGGGATATGGAGAGGCTTAACTCTCATCTTAAGGTCATAACTTAAATATAGTTAGGTATATGCGTGAACTGTAGTCTGTCTTTCTTCATGGCTGATGTTTATAAGAGCATGTTAGTGTTCTTTGCAATTCAGGACTTTCTTTTTCATCTAATTGAAGAGGGCCACAGAAATGCTCAGCACATATAAAATCATCTGTAAAAGGCTTCTTTTTGGACCACTGTTCATTACTGTACACTGTGGCAGACACTGAAGTAAATCCCTCCTGGCCTGTGTGGTTTTGGGAGAATCCAGGAAAAAAAAAATAAAAAGTAAATTTCACCAGATCAGCTTTCTAAGCAGTGACTTTCCTTGCGCTTTCCTAGAAACCCTGCTCTGCTTTTCCCATCTCCTGCCAAGCTGTATAGAATTGGATGAGCATAATTTTTCTTTTTCTACTTCTACGTGAGCTGGTGCCAATGCAAGTAAGTTTATTATTGTAACTTAACCCTCTCTTGCAAAGTGCATTTAAATCACCTGGATTTATATTTCGAATGAAACCGGAACTGACCCTACTTTGCTGAAAATTTAGCTGTTCTTTATTTAATTTGCAAGGGTTTAAGTCAGCTGCAATGGATCGGGGTTAAGAGAGTCTCTGGTGAGAAAGTCCTATGAGAGGAGGGAGCAGCTGGAAGTAAAACAGACTTACAAAATCCATGAGATACTCAGAGGCAGTGCTGTCTGACAGTCTTCAAATTCTACCTGTCCTGATGCAAAGGAGAACCCATTTTAGGGATTGGTTGGTTGGTTTGCTTTTTTGTTTTTCTTTTAAACACGATGATAAACACCTATAATGAAATCGAACCTGGAGGCCAAGGAGTGAATGGGTGTCTGAAGGCTGCCTTCACTATACAGGCAGAATTGACTGACTAACACAGACTTAAATAATTTGCAGGCATCTGATATTAAAATGAAAGAAATCCCACCCCCACATCCACTGACTGGGAACTGTGCCCTGCAGACACTTTTAATAGCTAATGTGGCTTCATGCACCTTAACCTTTCAGGAATTTTTTTTTTTTTTCTGGGAGATTTATTGATTTTTCTAAACAAAAGCACAGGAAAGGGAAAAAAAATGAAAAAAAGAGAAAAAAAGAGACTAATAATGATAAAAAACTAGCTAAGATGAAAACCAGCTGATAATCACCCTTAGAGAAACCCTTAGTGGATCTTTCTGCAAAGTCATTCTGAAGATGTGTCAGCTTTGTAGATGTAGTGCAACCAGGTCAGGACATCAAGTGGAGTTAAGAAAGTCAGAGAAATCACTTAGCAGGGTGATTTCCAGGGTACCCATCGCTAAGCCTAGTAGACAGTTCTGCAACCTCATCTGCCTCCAGCAAGAAGCAATATAATCAAGAGCAATGAACAGAAATCACAGTCTTCAAAGTTATTTATCGGAAAATGGGCTTATATCAGAATCTGGAGTGTCTAAAATAATAAGATAATAGATTTATTGGGAGTTTATTAGTTTATTAGACTAAACACTCTAGAATGTAGAATGCATTTTGTCTTTAATGTTGAAAAAGGAATTCCAAACAAAACAGGTCTTTCAAATCAGAAGCAATGCTTTGAAACAAAGTATTTAGCTCACTTTTCAGCATCCCTCTTCCATTTCATTTATAATCATCAGACTGACCCTCTGAGAAAGAGTCATTTAAGACAGATTCCTGTGAGTCAGTTAATTTGCCCTCTATATATGCATATCTAGCTTCAGATACTCCAGACAAGATACTTAGACAAGATATCAAATTTTAGATTGCTAATGTTGAAATGAGCATTACTCTTTCTTTATACCTTCCCCAGTTTCTACTTGCAGAATGAGGATATTGTCAGCGCCACACTTCACCTGGTGTTCTGAAAGGTTACAAGCTATAAAAGCCAATGTAGTAGCAGTAGAAGCCTCAAAAATACTTTCTTTTGCAGCTAGGCTTAAGCAGTGTTGTCTTCAGTGCTAAGTCTTTGTTCTTCAGTTTATCTCTAGATCTTCCATTCTGCTTGCAGAGGTCCATCTTTTTATGTCATTCACTGTAAGTGAGGAACTATACCTAATTCAGATGAATCCCTGAAACCAGAGAAACAAAGGCTCTTCTTCACAACTTTTGGGTCATTTTGAAATCAGTGGCTTCTAAAGTGGTTGAAAGGGTCTATTGGCCAGAATAGAAATGCTGCTTGATTGACATCAAAATTTGTCACAGGGTTGGGAACGAAAAGTAAAATGTCATCTCGCTTGATTCACGAAAGGCTGTCCTTCACATGAGCACTAAAGAATGCTCATTTTCCTTTCCCAATTAATGAGCTAAATATAAGCTAAACCACGAGTGATGTGTCCTCATCTCTGACCCTCCTTTGAGCAAGAGCTTGGACAAGGTGACCTGCAGTCTCTTTTGACCAAATTTGCCTATGGTACAGTATGAATTTCACAGGAAAGGCTGTCTTGGAAGTGTGGAGAAAAGGGAGACCATCACCACATGAAACTGAGGGTCACACATACAGTGATTTGTCAGAGTCTGATAAACCAAGCAATCCCCCATCAGTAAAACAGCAAAGCTCAGCTTGGCGAGACTGAACCCCAAGGGAGCAAACCCTATCCTGGTTCCTGAGAGGAACAACTCTGCATGGATGAATCATTCCAATTGCTGCATTTCGGTATTGCTATTGTGGCAGTCTGATCCCATCACTAACTTCATAACCTTTGTCCTGCCTCAAAATTTTCCACTTTTGTCTGCACTGCCATTCTTGACCTTTGGCTGTTGTGCCAAAATTTTTCTCCTACTCTATCATTCCATATCTGAGATGCAAGCCTCAACCACAGCATCTTCCCCAGCTTAAAATTTCTCAAAAGAACGTATGTCAGACCTTTTTGCATTTGGTCACCGGCAATAACTCCAAAAGTTTACCACATGCTAAGTCAAGATGGCACTCACTTTCTGAAGCCATCTTTCCTGTCCTTATTTAGAGAGATATTTCACCATTGCCCTGTTGCTTTCTCTTGGTCAGTACTTGGGAGGTGGGGTCACTTATTGCCACCACGCTTATAGGGTAAGCAGTCAAGGCTGTGAAACAACATTTGCACATTATTAATCTCTTTGAGACACCAAGGGGGATGTTGGGACCAGTGCTGGCAAGTTTTAATTATTCACTGACCCTTAAAAAACACTAGTTAGTAGGAAAGACAGTAGAACTGTCTTCTCTTTACAGCTGCTCACTTACCAGCATTTAGGAAAAAAAAGGAGGGAAGGGCAAAGTGCATTCGTGGCATTTTTGCTAGGAATAGCGCAAAAGAGGGAAAAGGCCTGATTAAATTTTTTTATATATATTTTATTATTTAAAGATCAAAAATGCAAGGCAGCTTCTATCTAGAAGTTATTTTGCCATCTATAGCAGCAGGTTGAAGGGGACTAACAGCAACAATGGTCCCATGGTCTAATTTATGAAAATAAACAGCAAAATCTGGAAAATGAGGACAGCTGCTTCTAAGATAGGGGTTGGGGTTTTGCATACTGATCCCTGAGCAAGAAAGGCAGATTTCCCACTCCAGGCATAAGTGAGCTTGCTTAGAGCAGAGATAGAATAGATTGATAGATGGATAGACAGATATATAGAGAGAGAAACAGATAGACAAACACTGTGTTCATAAGAGGCATAGCAGCACTGCAGTCTTCTGCCAGAAATCTGAGGCCAACGTGTTCCAAGTACTGCTGAGCAAAGCCCTACAAAATAAGTAGAAATGACCACAAATATGCCTGTGTTTTAAATTCTAGAGGAGTTGGCACTGCCAACTGATGGTTGGAAAGGGAGCAGCCAAATCTATACAATTGCAGCAAGGAAGCCTGTGTTCTCTGCAAGGGGTGAATTTGTCAAGCAATGCCCAGCACCCAAGCCAGTGCTGAAGAAAGCCATTCGCAAAAGTGATCTTCCTTTTATGAAGCAACTTGCAAAAGCTGTACATGTCACTTCAATGAACAGAAACGACTGCTGTGGCACTTGAGTACCCAACCAAAGCAGATCACTCCCAGGGACTTCTGAACCTTTCACTAAGAAGTGCTCAATCTCAGTGTATTGAGAGTCAAAGCTGGGACATCAACTCGAGAAAATCATAACCCATGGAGACAGAAAGCAATGAAGGGCAGCCAATGTGTTATTAACCAGGAAGTGTTTCCCTAGATTTAATCTCTTCCCTTGTCTTTAAATACAAAAGTTTTGGAGGAAAAAAGGGCCACTTTTCTTGTGCAGTTAATTCTGTGGCTTATGACAAGGACACCAAGAAGGGTAATTCCACACAGCTCTGAGAATTGCTGTTTGTTTGTTTGTGTTTTATAAGGATGCTTGTACTTGGAGAACAAATGGTCATATTCCAGCCCCCAGGTGCAGCCGCATATGGTAGACACAGACACCATAAACTCAGGAGAGTGATTTTCTGCTAAAGGTTAGCTGTCCATCCTTCCTCTGAATTGGGATTTAGACTTGACTCCCCAAAGGAGCACCAAAGGCCTTGATTAAGTGTCTATTCATATACACTGTGCCTAATCAAACATGAGGTCTTTCTCTAACCATTTTAACTCTGTAAGGAGCACTTACCACATCATTTTCTGGCTCGGGAGTGAGAAGACCCACCAATGCTTCCTGCTTCTACACCACAAAGTCTACAGTTAACATCTTCAATGGGTCACCCAAATTCAGACAAATACTCTTTCTACATGTGCCACCACAGAGGGATGACATGGTAGCAGTGGTTAGGATTCTATTTCCAGCAGCACTGAAAGGAATGGAAAACCAGCAGGATTTTACTCAACTCTTTGAATATGTAACATTGGACACGTATTTAAGATCAGTATGCTCATGTATTTCCATGAGGGCTGAGAGTGAAATAGTAGTCTTTACCGTGGGGGAAGGATTGCATGTGCCTATTACTCAATTTGGGCATTTTAATCATGACTGATATTTTTTATTCTCCATGCATCCTGTCTTCTAACCTCAAGAGCATCAACCTTTTTACTCACCACTTGCTGTGGAAAGACCTGAAAACCCATTTGTAGTAGATAACATACTTTGGATTGTTTGATACTACATTGCTGTGTTTCCAATTACATTTCCTTGTTTTTATCTTCTTTGTGTAATCTGTTCAGTCCCTCCCACTAATTAGAACCTTATTTGGCTTTTTTCCCCTTTCAACAGTGTTTATCCTTTGCATTGTTCTTTGCATCTCTGCTTAGCAAGATTGACTTTGTTATCTTTGGTTTTTAAATATATATTTAGATTTTACTGGCACAGACATTTGTTAAAGCGTTCCAACTATTCATTACAGGCCTCATGATTTTCCATAGTAAATTTTTTAGACAATCAACTCAGATCAACATTATTTTTTGTCTCGTTCTACATTCTTTCAGAGTTGTATTTTATGAAAAGCCCACCACTTCAGATTATTACCTTCCCTACATAACATTCCCTCAGAATCAGTAGATATCTGATGATATTCTGATGGGTAGACCTCCAGATGTTTTATTTTATTTATCACATTTGGCTTGTTTTCTAGGACCAAGTCCAAAACAGACTCTAGTCTCAGTCTTGCTCAACAAATTCTGTGAGGGGCTGTGAAAAGTTATTAAGGAGGTAAAAACATCAACAAGTATTTCTGCAAATCCTAGTGTTGTCTTACGTACTTAAAACATCTTAATAATGACCTTGCAAGAAGACTAATAAGGATTTCTGGGGAGGGCATGGAAACTCTCAGAATAAAATGATTTCATGCCAATATATGTCAAGAAGAAACTTTCCAAGGGCAACTTTCCATAATTTTTTATTAGGAGGCTTTTGTGCTTTTTCTTTACAGATGGCACTTGCCACTGCTCAAGAGTCAGAACAGATTCTGGACCTGTAGCTTGATCCAGGATAGCAGTCTCCATGTCTAGAAAACAAATAGAATGAAGATGAGAGGAACCAAATATGTAACATGCTGCAGTGCTTTCCTGCCTGTGTGGAACTGAAAAACACCATGCTGGAAGGACAGACCATGGCCACTTGAACTAAGGGGCATTCCTAGAGGTAAATAAAGAGGTAGGTGAAGTCCAAGGGTCTCAAAATGAGACTGAATAAATGAGCCAGTGAGCTTGAAATTAACAATCCCAGTTTAGTGAGCAAAAACATTTAGTCTTGTGAGATCCTCTCTGCAGTCCTGCATCCAGCTCTGAGGCCCCAGTATAAGAAGGATGTGAAGCAGTTGGAGCAAGTCCAGAGGAGGCCACAGAGATGAACAACGGGCTGGAGCACCTCTTTTACAGAGACAAGATGAGAGAGCTGGGCTTGTTCAGCCTGGAAAAGGGAAGGGTCCGGGGAGACCTTAGAGCAGCCTTCGAGAACATAAAGGGCAGAAATGAAAGCTGAAGAGGAGCTTTGGACAAAGGCAGATAAGGACAGGACAAGGCGGAATGGCTTTAAACTGACAGAGGGGAGATTTAGATGAGATCTGAAGAAGTTTTCCCTGTGAGGGTGGTGAGGCCCTGGCACAGGTTGCCCACAGATGCTGTGACTGCCCCATCCCTGACAGTGTTCAAGGTCAGGTTGAAAGGGGTTTGGAGCAACCTGATCTAATGGAAGTTGTTTAGTGGAAGTAAGGAAGAAAGTGAAACTGGATGATGTTTAAAGTCCCTTCCAATCCAAACTATCCTGTGATTCTGTGATTCTGTGAACCTAGTGGTGTGGTTATCCTGAATGAACCTACATGGCTTGGCAGTACTATCTGGGCACCATCCCATTCCCTCAAACTAACACTACCTGCACCACGGGTTGTGAACCTCCTCAGATAGTGCCTCCCATGGCAATACCAAAAGAGGGTTTTTGTGGCCATGTCAGGGCTAGGAGGAAAATCTGTGGTGGTGCTGAGTTACTGGTTGCCTACACCCAGGTAGGAGGGAAAGAAAAAGGGGTCTTACAGCTTCTAGTGCCATCTCTCACCAACACCATCAGTGTAAGATGAAGGCTCCTCTGAACAGATCTCACACTTCAGGTGAAGTCAGAGAAAACAGAGAGCAAAAGATAGTTTTGCCATTCTAATTTCACTGAAGCATTATGTTGCACTTTGGCTTTCATGAGATCAAAAGTTTATTAAAGTGGGTAAGAGATTTCACTGCAGCACGCATTAAATACCAAAACGGCCATGTCTTATTCTATTTATTTTACAAAAAGTTTTATCAGAAGATATAAATGAAACTCACCTTTCCAGTTCCTAACCCAGTCTTTTCTAGACTTGGTTAATACACTATTTTTCTTATTTGTCTTCTACTGTGTTGTCTTCAGAAATTGATACTTAAATTTCTGAATTTCACACAGGTAAATCTCTCATCACCTGCAGGCATATACCTGCATGTTCCCTTCTTGACTCCTGTAGGTTTTCGGCTGGATACCCAAAGCATGAATATAAGCTGAACTAACCACATAATGAAGTACACAGTCTAATCTTGTCAAACTGCTCTGAAGTTCCTCTCGTCAGGTTTGGTATCCTTGATTTCTTGCAGCCGGGCTGTCCCATATCTGCACTGCTTTTGGGAAAAGCAGCAACAGAACAAAGAAGGCAAAACCAAACAGAATTCTTTAGAGTTTTCAAGAAAGTTTTGAAACCTTTTTTTTTTTTATCTTAGGACTCTTCCCCCCAATTTCATGGAATTTTCATCCTTTTCTTTCAAACCAAGTTCAAAATTGACATGCTGAAATTCATAATACAAAAAAAAAAAAAAAAAAGTAGGAAATTTGAGGATTTTCCCACCCCACCCCACTTTCAACAGTTTCCAAACCTTTTTACTATGATGGCCTGAGAGGGCTCTTTATTTTTACAGCTGCTGCATACCTAGTTCTCCTCGCTGGAAGACGCACACGCAGCTCCAGTGATTCTAATCTTTTCATTCCAGGAAAGGAACCAGCTGTAAATCCACTGAAGCAAGATCAGGATACAGTACCAGAACTGTTGTTCTGGCCTCCCGCTGGTTAAGACTTCCCTTGAACTGCTCTCACACTCAGTCCTGTCATGGATCCAGGAGCCTCTGTTTTAAGCATCCCTTCCCACCTCCCAGTTGAGACCTCAGTAAGCTTCTAAAGGCAGTGGTATTATGACTTTCATGATCTGATGAGAAACCTCTGCAAAGCAACAGTTGAGTCAGATTTGGAGGAGTAGAGGGTGCTTGGTTTCTTCTACCCTGACAGCACCCAAAAGAGGTGCTATGTTTGCATCCACTACCAATTTCCAAACAAATGGAATGTTAGGGATAAAGTTACTCCATGCACACTCCCTGTCCCTGAGTGATGCTGTAAATGAATTTGTGTAATAATGTTGCAGCATTCAATAGCACAGTTCCTTCCCTCTTTTACTGCAATCAGGGCTGCCACAGTCCTTGCGGATATCCTATCAGGTTGCCACTACACAGGAGGCTGTAAAACCAGAAAAAAACCCTGGCATTCTGTAACAGAAAATCAGATCAATGTTTGCAAAGACTGACAATTTCCCTGCACCCATGGAAAACTGCTCAGGGAGTCGGCTTATGCTGGTGAGAATGTCACCTCCAGGGTGGGTCTTTCCCAAATTTTCACAGTAACCTGGTTCTGAGTGTATACAAACACTCACAATGACTGCTTAGCAACACCTCCTGCCAACCTAGGCAGTGGCAGAGTGAACAAAAATTTGTGCCGTGCTCTCCAGCAATTCCTGCAATGAAAATATATCATCAAGGAACAGTAAAACTTGTGTTGGGCTGGTGGGGATGAGGTGGAACAGGACCTCCCGCACCTCTTTCCACAACACTAACACAAGTCTGACTTTGTCTTCTTGGACTTGGCAAGTCTCATTTGAGTTCCAGTGAGCCTCATGTCCCCAGTAAAAGCTGGCACAGACGAAAGCTATGTGTATATATATGTTGTGTCAGGGGACGGGGGAGGAGGAGGCAGTTCTGCAGCAGGAGCCAGCAGCCATTCCTACAGCCAAAGGTCAAGAGATCTGCAGGATTTTTCCAGATGTGCGCTGTCATTTCTTATCCTGTCTAGATCAAGGGTGGCCCAGCAAAGGGGAATGCAACCATTTGGCATGGAAAGAGACTACTGCTCTAAGGGACAAATCCCGAGAGCGAAAGCCACAATACACCCCCCGCCATAGCAGCCCTGTGACCTTCTGCATCAGTACTTTTCAGTATACAGCAGGACAGGTCCCACTGACGGCTGGTCATGACAGCTCAGATTTTTTACCTTTGGAGCATCCATTATGATCAATTTGTTAGCAGTTTTGGAGACAGAGGTGCCTATATTAATCAGGAAAAAACATTCCAGAGAGGCCTGAGCTAACATAGGAGTGAGCTAGTGCATCCATGCAATACAGGTCTTTGCTATGCAAAGGTATGCAAACGTATATCAAACAGCCCATGGGCCACTTTGTGGGTAAGAGGGATGCTACTGATCAGCCACACTGAAAGGAACTACATCTTGTTCCAAACCTTCTTGGCATTGTCACATCATTGCAAGCTTGGGGAAAACTCAGTGCATTGATGAATCTTTCATCCTCACACAATAATTCACCATAAAAAGCTGTTTCTTCAGTTTTTTTGAGAGGCTAGGCAGAAGATTTTCCTCACTGGAGGACAGTTATGGGAATAATAGAATGATTTGTGTTGGAAGGGACCTGAGAAATCATCTAGTTCCAAGACCCCTGCCACAGGCAGGGACACCTTCCACTAGACCAGGTTGCCCCATCCAACCTGGCCTTGAACACTGCCAGAGGTGGGGCAGCCATAGCTTCTGTGGACAGCCTCTGCCAGGGCCTCACCACCCTCACGGGGAAGAACTTCTTCCTCAAATCCCATCTAAATCTCCCCTCCGTCAGTTTACAGCCATTCCCCCTTGTGTGTCACTAGATAGAGTCCATTTGCCACCAGATTAGCTGACAGCAGGCTGAAGGTCTGTTCTTTCCTGTACATTAAACTGTCTTAAAATCCAGCACTTTGTATTTGAAACCCTACTGAGTGGGTGTTACTGATTCCTAGTCAAAACTCAAAGACAAGGCACCATGCAGTTTCTTAACAAGCATTTAGTAAGCACAGGAAACCTCGTAAATCATGTTTGGAAAAAAACCTTAAATATTTGGGACTTGCAATAAATTTTGAATCACTACTATTGAGTAGCTCCTCCTACAGACATCCTTCTTTCTTTTGCTGTTAAATACCTACCATTGCTGTTCTTCACAGGTAACTTCTCCAAGTTGAGGGTGTGACTGTAGAACACACTCAGAGCTAGAGAAGAATGGCAGGATCTCAGATGTCTGCCTGTTGAAAGGTGGACATGTCTGTCAGAGCTTATAATAGCATCCTTTTGAAAAATAGTTTAGCTGAATACATTTAAATTTACTCCCATCCCTAGCAATATTTCAGCCTTGGGATTAATACCTGCCTTAGCTTCATGTAGATAATATGATATAAATCCATAAAAAGGCAACCTGGACCACACAACATTTTATTTCCTAGTCCTGCATCCAACAAACCTTTGTCCATAACTTGTATTTCCTGCTCTTGGCTGCACTGTATGCGTTTCAGGTGTACAAATGTCAGCTGAAAGTGACACCAGCTGCTCTGCAAGCTTCAGAGGCAATTTCTGAGCACACAGTTTCTTACATTTGGCTATGTCTAGCTTTTCTAGCCATGCTATGTTGCCCTGCTCTCCACGCCTGCAAAAATTAAAGCTTCCCCATACGCCTGCCCCTCCCTATGTCTTTGATCCTTTTGTCTGGACTGAAGAAATCCAAGCTGATATATAGAGCATGTGTGATACATCAGCCTGGTAGAAAGCTCCTTCGTGTATTAGCCCTCTTCTGGAGGAGTGAGATTTTTGTGGTATGATGCACAGAGCCAAACCTGCCAGCATTCCCTGGAAAGCAAGAATAAGGGGGAAAAAACTGAGCTCATTATTTGAGATCTGATCATATTATTATACATATATATCTTCATTATTAAACCAAACATCTATCCAGCTAATTTCCCAGTTGCCACCCTGGCAAAGGGGCCCTGGGAACTGAGCAATGGAGTTAGGGAATATTGATCCATTTGGAGGATAAAGGCTGGGTTTGCCCGTGACGGTGAGCAGTAACATCTGGAGGAAAAAGAGGGTGGGTTCATGAGCAGAGCAACAGCTGGCTGCCCTGTGCATCCACTGCAGCCACAGCTGGCACAGGTACGGCAGCACTGCTGCAGAGCTTCAGCCTCCCTCCACCAGCACTGCTTCCACATGCTATTACCCTCACATCATATCCTCAGTCGTTTCACACTCTGCTTGTCACTTAGAACATCACATGGCAGTGGCACAGCATGGCTCTGGCCTCTGGCCCTATTCAGCATAACGAGCCGGGGTGATGGGGTAGCCAGCAGTTGTATCATTTGCATCCCGGAGTCATGAGTAAGGCTGTTTCCAAATACAGCAGTAACTTGCTGTCAAGGGTTGCAGGACCATTCATACCAGAAGCAGATGATTTGTGTATACTGTCATACAACATTATTAATGCTGTTCCCAAGTGGAATATCTCCCCTTTTGAGGCAAAGCCCAGCTGGTATTAACCAGCACAAAGGATTCCTATCAACTATCCATTCTATTAAAGTACTGACAAATCATTTTCTTCTCCCCATGCAAAACACAACAGGCTTGTCAACCACCCCCTCCCGACACCATGAAAGAAACACTTCTTCCCCAAGTGAACCACTGGCAGTCAGAGCCAGCCCATAAAACCAGCTCCCCCAGGGATGTGCAGATGACTTCTCTCTGAAAGAATCCTCATCCCACCACCATGCCGCAGAGGAGGGGGCCAGATTTCCAACACGTGAATCAAGAGCCTCCTGTACTTGCTGCAAAGCCACAGGACTGTTTGACAATCCAAAGAATTCCTTAATTAAATCTAGGAATCAAATCCTCAAAATAGATATGATTCTATTTTGGACTGAGTCCCAGGTTTGTTTTTGATCTTCTCAGTCAAGCTGTCTCCTTCCTTTCCACTGGAAATGACTGACTGGAAGCCTCTGGCACCCAGTGGAGCAGGCTTATAATAAAATAAAATAAATAAATAATAAAATAAAACTAGTAAATCTGAAATCTGAAATGATGGAACAAGAGTCAGCTAAATTGCTGTCATTAAGTGCCCTTGCCCAAGTTGCTAGATATGTTTGTCACCATCAAGTGTGGAGTACTGATGTGCTATAGCACTTTGTGCCCTCTGCCACACCATGCAAGCTGCTAAGGACAATAAAGCAAAGATCTTTTGAAGTCACAGACAATATTACGAAACAAGGATGATGGATTAATCCTGCTCATGGCTTGGATGGGTATACTCTTTTCTGAGTAAAAACCTGGCTGACTTCAAAGAATAATGGTGAATGGATTTTAAACCCAATTGGTGTCAGGTCACAAATGGTGTTCCCCAGGGCTCAGTACTGGGGCCAATTCTGTTTAATATCTTCATCAATGGTCTGGACAAGGGGATCACGTGCACCCTCAGGAAGTTTGCATAATATACCAAGTCGGTGAGAGTGTTGATCTGAGGATAGGAAGGCTTTGCAGAGGGATCTGGACAGGCCGGATTGATGGATGGAGGCCAGTGGTATGAGGGTCAACAAGGCAATGTGCCAGGTCTTGCATTTGGGCCACAACAGCCCCATGCAAAGCTACAGGCTGGAAAGCTGCTCAGCAGAAAAGGACTTACAGATGTTGGTCAACAGCTGAATATGAGCTGTCGGTGTGCCCAGGTGCCCAAGAAAGCCAACAGCATCCTGGCCCATATCAACAATAGCGTGGCCAGTAGGACCAGGGAAGTAACTGTCCCACTCTACTCAGCACTGGCGAGGCAGCACTTCAAATCCTGTGTTTAGTTCTGGGCCCCTCAATACAAGAGAGACACTGAGGTGCTGTAGGGTATCCAGAGAAGAACAGTGAATCTGGTGAAGGGTCTGGAACACAAGTCTGACAAGGAGCAGACAGGGGAAGTGGGGTTGTTTAGTCTGGACAAAAGCAGACACAGGAGAGACCTTATCACTCTCTACAACTACCTGAAAGGAGGTTGTAGTGATGTGGGGGTCTATCTCTTCTCCCAAGTAACAAGAGATAAGACAAGAGGAAAAAACCTCAAGCTGCAACAGGTGAGGTTTAGACCAGATATTAGGAAATATTTCTTCACTGAAAAGGTTTTCCAGAATCAGAACAAGCTGCCAAGGCCAATGGTAGAGTCACTATCCCTGAAGGTATTCAAAAGATGTGTGTGTAGATGTAGCACCTCAGGACCTTAGTGGTGCCTTGGCACAGTTAGGTTAGCAGCTGGACTCTTTTCCAACCTAAATGATTCTATGATTCCCTTTGTTTTATTTAGTTTGCTTTGGTTTTCCTAGAGATTGAGAAGTGGAGATCACTTTATCCACAAATCCACATTTAATCAGAGTCAGAGCGTTGTACCTCTTCCCTCTTCCTAACCACTGCATCTTCCTTTGCAAAGACCATTAACTTGCTACACAGAGCAAGATTTGGCTTCTCTGATGAATACCCTGACAATTAGTGCCAGCTGTTAAGGATGACACAACCGCTGAGTGTACTAAGAAATGGGCTGAGACCACAAATTCATTTCACATCACCCACCACTAGCACACTGGAGCCTTTGAACACCACAGACAAAATAGACTAATCTCAAACTAGCCATCCAGAAGAAATAGGAGAGGGGTGTTTTACATTTTCAATAAGACAAGTAAATCCAACTATCCAGCTTCTTAGTTAGTATGGGTTACATGTCAACACTGGGGCCTTTTCTCAGAAGCTCTACAGATGGGATAACAGCAAATATTGACCTTTGCTTTCTGACCAGTTATAATGCAGACAAGTGATAGCACATATTTAAACTCGACTCCATGCATTGCCTTTACAGCCATCAATCCAAAGCAAATTCAGCAGGTTAGAGAGAATTGACCTGGTGGCCAGATCCAACCTTTGAAATCCCAGCTGGGTCACTGGCTCACTGACTTACTGAGTGTGTGATCAAACCAATTTCTCCTAGGTCCAGTCCTCTGGAGCTGTGCAAAAAAACCCAGAGGTGATCTTTTTTGATTGTCTAGTGGGCTGTAACAAAAATGTAACAAAGGAGCAAAATACCAAATCCAAACGAAAGGTTCAGAATAGACTTAGAGCTGGTTCTTGAGAATTGGTTTTTAAATTCCATGTTTCATGGGAAGGGACCAATCAGGATGAAAGCAAAGGTTTAACTTCACTCTTTCCATTATCCACAATGGTGTTGCTAAGCCTGTGGCAAGTTCCACATAAAGTGATCAGAGAACATCATAAATTAATTCAATTGCTTTGTGTTCTGTATGCTGAGGTACTCAGTTGTATTTGGGAACTGCAGTAATAGCAAAGATATATGGAGTCTGGAACTGATCTGGAGAATGTAGAAGCAGAAGAGGTCCCTGATGGAAGCCATGCCTGGTAAGTTGTTTCTGTTCACATTCTTTCATACTTAATTTTTGACCCTCCTTTTCATCTCCATTCAGGATCTCTCCACACCATTTCTCGTCAAACAACATTCCATTCCTAAAATCATCCCAGACAAAGCACATCCATCATCACTAGGATGTGCTGCATAAAGTGATCATTTTCTAAGATCTCGTGGTGCTGGTAATGCCTTAACACATTCACCTCTTATGTTTTTCTACACTCCTGTAAAATTCCTATATACTGTAGTTTTATGAGAATCAATTCCAGATTCACAAATGTCTCCTTAAAATACATGAGCTATGTTCAGAAAAAAAACCAAAAACAAACCCACTGCAAAAAATGCTGAAAACACAAAACGTGCTGTACTCTGTTTTCTTCTTTTCAGGACTCACCTTGGTCCATCACAGCTGGAAATATTTGTACATGTCCTCAGAAGACCCTGCTAAATGAGCTAGAAAATTCCAAGGAGCAAACCACCCAACGACCCACACCAGGTCTTACATCAAATCCAGGACTAGATAGATGAATCATAGAGTCACAGAATGGTTTGGGTTGGAAGGGACCTTAAAAGATCATCCAGTTCCAACCTCCTGCCATAGGCAAGGACACCTTCCACTAGATCAGGCTGCTCCAAGGGTCCAACACTACTAGGGAGGGGGAAGCCACTGCTTCTCTGGGCAACCTGTGCCAGTGCCTCACCACCCTCACAGTGAAGAACTGCTTCCTAATAGCTAGTCTAAATCTACTCTCTGTTAGTTTAAACCCCCTTGTCCCACCACTACATATCTTTCTAAAAAATCACTCTCCAGATTTCTTGTAGCTCACCTTAGGGCCTACAAAAATGAAGTATATAGGGAAAACTGCCCTCTGTAGATAAATAGGAACTTTTTAGTTGCTAGTAGTCGAATTAGTAACCCTGACAGGATTTGACTAAGTGCACTTGAGAGGGAATGCATGTAGACAATCAACAGTAGAACAAACTAAGAAAAACATAGGGTTTTGCTTGCAATTCTGGTCTCTCTGCAGCAGGACTCAGCCAGAGTGGGGGAGGATGGAGGAGAGATCCTTTGCTGTTTTTATGGTATAATAGTCCTGTTGCTAATCAAAGGGTTTAAGGTCTACAAACCTTCAATACATGACTATAATCTCACAGCACAAATAGCATCAAACTCACAAATGTACACTGTACACAACACTCGTGGAAACAAGTAATTCTCCCAGACTAATAACTATTCCGTCATTCCTTTGGGTCTTGACATGCCATGGCCTCAGCCTCAGGTTATTTCATGTTCATTTGGCTTCTTTGTGCCCCTGTGTGAGGTCTTTCTGGAGTTTAAGCTGGAGGACAGCCAAGGTGTCAAAGGGACACCTTTTCTCTGAGCTGTTGAGTGGAATGTCCTAAGTTTATGAACACTGGAGTAATTCTAGGTATACGGCCCTCAGGAGCACCATCAATCATGGATTTTCATTTCAAATGCTCCCTACTTTTTATGGCACTTCCCATGGCTGGGTAGGAGAAATGCTGTCACTCCCACCAGATCACTGCAGCTTACTGAAGTTTCTGAGCTGGGTGCTAACTTACTTTTAGTGCCCAGAGCAGAGCCTTCAGCAGATGCCTGATGAGGGCTATGGAAATCTGAGAATGAAGAAAACCCTTTCAAACATTCCAAGGCAATCTAACTTTAGTGTAAAACCTTCTTAGTGCCTGCTGGGGCAGGACTCGTGTAACTAAATGTGACTATGGACCAATTCTTATGGAGAAATGTACATCCATATTCCACAAAAACCCAGGGCAGTGACAGATGAGAGTCTGTGTGACACGGTGCTACCATCTCAGGCATGTTTAAATATTTTTATTTACTTGCTAATTTATCTATCACACAGCTCTAGAAATCAGTGCTAATGGTATTGATTATAATTCCAGAAAATATTTTCCATGTTAAAACACCATAACCAAGAAAAGGAGCAAGCAACAAGCCTGAAATACTGTACGGTTTTTACCCAAACACCTACAATTCTTCATTCTCACACTTTATTGGACATACTTGAACACATAAAGATCATTTAGACCTATCTTTCTGAGACTATTATAGGAATTCAAATAATCAAACAAGCACAAAGGCTACCTAGTCCAGAGCAAGAGTAAAGACTGTTCTTAATTTATGAAATTGCTAATTAAGATAACCAGAGCAGACAGCAATACTATTATGCTTTGGAGATATTATAATTTGTTGGAGGTTTTCTCCTTAAAAAAAAAAAAAAAAATCAGAGATGGCAGAATTAAAACTTCTTAACAGAACATGACAATCCTGCTCAATTAACCTGTAAATGCTTTGTCCTGTCTGACACTCAGACAGGGCTATTTGGGAATTTGCCGGTGGGACACTTCTTGGTTTCAAAGGGCTGCTTGACTATTTGTTTTTAATGGGATAATGTCACTTCTTTACAGAAAAACTCTGATTTCCAGACAGACGCTGTAAAGGACTGTCAGGTTCAAGATGAAATACCCCATCAAACTCTGGACAACCTTCCCAAGAAGTTAGCTGTAGGTTGATGCTTCAGAAAACAGATTGGATGAGGAAACCAGAGTCAGTGATCAATTTGTGAAATTTATCATGAAGCAGAATTTTTGTTCTATAGCCACCTCTCTTTCTTACCTTCTGGCCTGGCAGCTATTTGGCTTCCTGCAAGATTCAGCTACCAGTCCCTTAGACAAAGAAATATATAATTTCTCAATTTTGTTGGTAAGAAACAAAAAAACACTGAAAGCTTCTGTTTGACATCTATTGAAGGAAAAACTGAACTCAGACCTGTATTTCCTATGGTTCAGACCAGCATGCCAACTCTAGATTCAACCTGCTTCATTTTAACATGTGGCTCAGACAAAAGTATGAAGCAGGTTACTTTCCAAAGTGAACATGCAACTGAGGTCCTCAGGCCAAAGAGAGGGCTCCTTGGCAAGAGGTGAGGATGAATAAGCAGAGCAAGGCTCAGGAACTGTTCTAACTCTGGGTGCAATAATCTGTAGCAGCAGCAACAGGGAAGCATGAGACCACAATTTCCTCCTAGGTGTTCTGGAGAGACTTAGCCTTCTCAGGACACCCAGGGATCAGGGAAACAAACCTCACCAGCTTAGACTCACCTCCCCATGTCAACACCTATCCCTGCCAGTCCAGAGAACTGCAGAATCAAATTCCTGAGTTACAGTGCAAGGTGGCTTCAAGAGTGTGGCATCTCAGGCTTTCCTACCCTTCTCTTTTATGACACTATCTCCTTCCTCCCCCCAGCCTTCTGCTTAAGCCTACCTTGAACTGTGGCCAGTGGCAGATGAAATCACAGAGGATTAGTTTCCCTCTACAGGGAGGGGGCCTATGCAGTGCCAAGGTGCAGACAGTGACTTTACCCAAAAGCGCACTATTCCTCCAGCCTTCCCAGACATCCAGAGGCTCTACAGCCTCCATCTCCCAAGGCTACAGCCCAAGGAGCCAGTGGCTTTGTCCAGCTACTCTGCTGTCTTGAGGGAAACAAGGAGGGTATTTGCTTGTTCCTTAATTCAGTCAGCAAACATTCTCCATGCAAAAAAGCTGGGCTGGGAAGAATTGATCTATGCACCATCTTGCATTTGCCAAATGGATTAGCTAGTAATTGCTGGGTGTCTCAAATGCAAAAGGGCTTCTGACTCCTGTGTATGGAAAGACAGGTCTTGGTCTCTAATTTATTTATCATTATTATTTCCCTCCCCCTTTCTTACCCTTGACAAGACCCTGACCCACTTCCTAAATCCTCTTTTTTTCAGGGGGGAGGGAGGGAGGAAGGGAAGGGGGAATCAGAGAAGGAGCATGAGGTTCTTTCATTAGCAAAGCCTTTGAGCTTCAGAGTGACTTTGGAAGGGAGGATATTAACCCTTACAGCTCTTAATGCTGCATTACAACATCTAATCCTGCATTCCAGGGCAGGCTGAAAAATCAGGAAAGGTTGGGTAGAAGAGAAAATATCACTTATTGTGCAGAATGTATTCATTCCAAAGGAAACAGGGGTCATTGCAGGGGAGGTGAAGAGACAGAACAAAAGAGGAATCAAAATAGATTTGGGTGAATTTTTTCTGGGGATGTACAGAAATTTCCAAAGAGCAAGGGGCTCTCGGGTGATTTACTGAAATGATAATTTCATTTCCTCTCCTTGGACTCACATCTCCTGCCATGCTCTCCCAGCAGTTGTCAGCTCATGACTGTTATCACACATTTGTCACCCAGGTGGTGGGGTCAGGGCAAGAGCTGTCCCCACCAGAGCCAGGCTGGAGCTGGAAATGAGGTAGACTGCAATGTTTTTGTATTGTGGGTTGGGAAAGTCCCACAGCATGGAGAGAGCAATGGGGCTTCACTATGTCTTTCAACAATCCTCCCGTCTGAATGAGGTGTGGGGTGACCAGAACTATTTTTACCCGCTGGGATGACTAATAATGCTGTAAGACAGGTAAAGCTCTCCCTTTATCCATGTTACTTTGCCAGCAGGCTCAATCCACCAGTCTATCTCAAAGAGTGACAGTGTCTAGGACAAGCCAGCTCTGTTCTCATGATCTCCTTGCTCAAATATTTCACTCTTTGTATAGTGCATGGAATTTATAGTCTGATTTCATGAGACCATAGATGTCTGAGACATAATGTAATTAGAAAATGTAAGTCTTACTTCAAGGTACTGCTATGCATGCACAAAGTGGGAAGGAAAGGAATTTTGGTAGAGAAAGGAGAAACATGCAACCCTGAGTAAACGTAAAACATGAGCCACAAAAACTAAAAGAGAAAGAAAGTCAGCACTTGATAATACCTGTGTTTGAAAGTCAACATTGATAGCTGTGAACATCTCAAGGTTTTGGTGTGTTCCAAACAAAGAATCTGAGCTTGAGTCAGTAATGTCTTCAGCACAGTCTTGTCTTTTCCAGTGGTGCAGAATGTGGCACTACAATACCTTCTGACAATGGTTCGGTCGATATAAGCTTTTTAACAAGCAGCAGTGACAAAGCAAGGAACAGTGCCAAAATATTTGTTAGGATCCAGATAGCTGCTGAGGTTTTAGAAGGCTTTACTCTGGAATATAATTTTTCAGGAAAATAGATGAAAATATCACATGGGAATAAATTGATTTTGATAAAAAAAAGAGAGAAAAAAAATAGTGCTTTAAGATGAAAATTTCCTTCTCTGACATATACAGGGTCAAATGATTCATGATTTTCAACCAATCTGGAGGAGAGAGGATAAGGAAGGGGTTTGCTTCTTGGTAAAGTTTATGGTGTTTTTTAAATTACAGAATCTTCTTTAAAGCCAAATTCAGATCCCACATGTTTTGTGTGCCTTCCAGTCTGCCTCTCTGCAGATGAATGCTCTGATACATACTCGTCTATAAACCCAGACATCTAACTAATAATTAGATTTCATTACTACAGTCTCAAGAAAGCTCCTCACATCTTGCTTGGAGTCCTGACTTCCCATCATATCTGATGGCAAGTGAGGAAACAGAGGTCCTGGCGTGAGATCTGAGAGCTGGGTACAAACACACACTGAACAATCACTGCCAGTTTCCGTAAAATTACTCTCTATTCATGTTCCTTGATCATGTTCTTGTTCCTCTGCTCAGACACCCCACTTTTAAACCAGTTCTTTTGGTATACATTCATGCAGATTAAACAAAATAAACCAAAGCAAATCAGTCCTGTCTAGTTTTGGGTTTGCTTCCTTTCTGCCAAACACACACCAGGGCTTTGCTTACAGCACAGCCAAAACCAAAGGACAATTAGACTCCAGGTTCCCTTTTAAACTAAATGTTCCCACCCAGGTCATGGGTTCTGCTCCAGACCAGACAGCAAATCCACGAAAGGGCAGGCAAAAGAATTCATCATTGTGGCACTCAGTTGTGAAGCTCCATGCAAATCACCATCATACTACGTACTTCAGGGATGCTGAGCAGATGAACTCCTGGTTCAGGATCTGAACATCTTTTTCACTTAGGTCTGCAGACAGTGGAAGCATGTTTGTTATTCTTGAGGACAGATTGGTTTTTTTTCCTGGATTCACAAAAGCAAAGAGGGTTGGAGAAGCTCATTGCCTTGCTAATGTGTGGTTTGCAACAAGAGCTGCAGAAAGGCTTCTTGAAGGGAAACCAAACGGGCTTCAGGAATGAGCCAAACCAAAGTGTTTGGGAGGGATCCGGGGAAGAGGATGAAGCATGGGGAGGGGGAGAGGTAAAGGAGGGTAATAAGAGCTGTGTGTGGTACTTCCACATATTAAAAAAATGTCTTGAGGAATGGACTTGGGATTCATCCTTTTGGAAACAGTTTTAAAAAATGGAGCAGAAGCCTGCATTTATGAAGAGGTTAGAAATGTTAACAACAACAACAAAAAAAAAAGTAGACCAACAAAACCCAAAACGATGTTCTTGAGGGTTTTTCCCCATTATCACTCTCATTCCAGGAGAGCACACTGGGTAAAAGCTACGTGACCAATGAATGCATCCTGACCCAAATGTACCACAAGAATAATAGACCTTATATTGCGCTTTCAGTGTTCAGAACACTTTATGGGAAAACTCATGTTTTCTAAAAAAAAAAAAAAAAAGGAAAAAAATCCTATAGGAACTAAAAAAAAAAAAAAAGAAGAAAAACTCCCAAATTTTAGAAATTTTCCATCTAAAATACAGAATCTAGAACAAAAAATCTTCGGGGGGGGGGGGGGGGGGGGGGGGAGAGCAAAAGTTTTGTTTAAAACCAAAACATTTCTCTTTTGAGAAGAAAGCCAAGGCATGGGGAGGTTAAAGTGGCTTGTCCAGAAACCCACTCAGGACTTGCACTTAGATCTTCTAAGCCACAAGCCAGTCTGTCTTCAGTTAAACCGTAATGTCAACAGAGACTTCAGGCAAACATTGAAAAAAGAGTGCAGTATTACTGGTAAAGTCACCTGGCTATAAACCAGCCTCTTTAAGACATCTCCATGCCCACACACGTACTATTCATCACTGGCATGTAACAGAAAAGCAGGGCAGGCTGTCCCAGAGAGACCATTTACTCCTCTTATCCCCCTGTAATAACCAACCCACTAAAAGTGCCTACAGCATTGCTTGAGCAATCTGCTCATCTGCTGTGTATAATATCACACATACTATGTACATAAGGTCAAGCTGAACATGCACAAGGCATTCCCAAGGCTCTGAAATCCAGCGTGCTCCAATTGGGCAACTTCTGTCAGTGAATTCCCCTGAATGACACTGAGTTTCAGCCTCTCCAAGACCTTGAGATTTTCTCCTAAGCAAACAGCACGCTAATCCTGCACAGAGTTTTTACAGAGCACATGGATCATGTCACATATGGAGACTCTCAAGATGTCATCTGCCACTTCAGAGGTACTAAGAGAGCCAAGAATAGCAGAAACCCAGAGCACTGCATACCCTTGGGTGCTCTACAGCTGTGCTTGAGTATGGAAGACATGTAATTTTCACACCATTTCTCACCAACATACATTCAGTCAACTCCGTTTTCCTAGCTCTGCGGTCTAAACACACAGATCTCCAATTTTCACTTTGTCGTCCCATTCTAGAGTTGGCAGTGCCTGTAGGCAAAATGCTTTCAGTCCACTGCATTTCTATGTTCTGATTTACACTGGCTTCTGGAATTGGCTCTTCTTTTTAATAGCTATTTCATTAAGCAAAGTGTTGAAAAAAAAAAATAAAAACCAAACAACTAAACCTACCTAGATGGATTGATCAACACTGGTTGATGGTTTTACTATACAACATTTGGGAGTGAGAATGGAAAAGGGGATAAAAGAAACCACAGCACACTAAAGCAGGAAATGTGTTTCTCTCCCCCTTTTCTATCTCCTCCTTTTGTGGGTGAAAAAGCCACAACTTTCAGCCCTAGCCTTACCTACCTCTTCAACCTAACCATATACATGTGTCTAACTAATAGAGGTAGAGAGGCTCTACCAAGGAGGACATTCAAGTTATCAAAAAAAAGGACAAATTAATTATTTTGGAAGTGAATTTGTAAATTGGCTCTTGTTAGTCATTAGTCACCGTATGCATGATGACTAGCTTAATGGGAACTTCTCTCAGCTGGAACTAGTCACATACCATCAATACCTTCTCCATGAATAAAGCAAACAGTTCCTGATGAATGAAGATATTTTAATGAATTTTCCACATGAAACAAGCATTAGGTGTAACCAATCTAAACTATCATCAGATTTGACAGTAGAGGATAGAGAAAAATGCCTTTTAAGGTGGATTTCTTTCCCTTACTTTGTGGAAAATGAAACAGAAAGTTTGGACCTGCAAAAGACCCAGACACAAACCCAAGACTTGCTCTCCACAGGAGCATATCAGTGCATTGGGTTGAGTGTGTTATTTTTACAACCATACACCATTGTGTGATCCTGCCAGTAAGTCCAACCTCCAAGGTTTTCAAACCAAATTGGACTTAGATATTTAGGCTTGACTTTTTTCCTTGGAACTTGACTTAGGCACTGAGCTCACAATAAATGCTCTTTCTACGCATCTTGTGCACCCCTGGAAGCTCTAGCCTTTAGTGCTGTGCTTTAAAACAAGCCCCACAGACAATGCTGAAATACAGCCTGACAACAAAAGGGTTAACACAATACCTAAGGCATGCTTTCTACATTCAAAAAGATTAAAAGTTGGACTTCCATTTTCCATGTGATTTACTGGCAGAGGCAATACACAGAGAAATATCATCCTTTACCAGTCCCAATGACCAATAATTCATCACACTCAAATCCTCTCAGGTTCAAGAATTTCATAGATCAGATTCTAGGTTCATTTATCTGCTTTTTTGAAAGGATGAGCTTACAATGTAAGCCTTAAAACAAACTCCACATGAAGAAGAAACTTGTCAGCAACTGACAGCAGGGAGGAGGAGGAGGAATGTGGTGTTGATGCCACTCAAACAACCAAAATGCTTACTCCTCCTGGAGCCCTTTGTCCATACATGGAGGAGAGATCTGCAGTGGATCAGTTGTCTCTTGTATTTCTTTTTCTACTTTTGGAGTAGAAGAGCTGGCTGAAAGTGACTGCACACCCAGCACTGTGTCTGTCCCAGAAAGGCACTTCACATAAAGGCTCTTCCTTGCCACCATAAAGTTGCCCACTGAAGCTAGTACAAGAGCATCTGTTGAGCCAATAGATTGTTGGTCAAGATCCAAAACAAATGAGCATCATTCTTCAAGATCCTCTATCTTTTCATAAAGCATTGTGGCATATGTCACCTGCCAACAGAAAACATTGGGTAGGGGTAGATGTGAAGACTAACATCTCAAGAGAGAGGGCCCCAGTGATTAGAATAATAATATTTTTAAAAAGTGCATTTATTTAAATTAAGATCAGACTGGCTCTGAAAAATAAGCAACAAAATTAATCTATCTGCAGATGTACTTTTCTCTAAAACTTAAAATGAAAAAAAAAAAAAAAAAGATTAAAAAATCCCAGTTTGGTTTGGATTGAGCTGAGTTGAGTATGAAGACCAAAACCAATTAATGGTGTCTGGCTTTCTGGTATTTATACACCATAAAAATTAATAAGGAACTTCTCTGGGAAAATAAATGGTTAGCTAGAACGGCAGTTTTGGCCTTTGTTTTTTTCTGTTACTCATAGCCTTTCAGTGAGATTCCTTGAAATTTCAAGTTGGTTACTTCCCAGGAACTTCTAGTGATTTCACAAAGCCAACATTTCAAATGAAGAAATGATGCAGTCTCCCTGATATCAGCATACAGAGACTGGGTGTGAGATTTAACTGTTCATGCTGATTCCCAGACCTCATATTCTCAAGGTACACATATGCAGAAAGAGCATGCACAAGATTTGTAAAAGCTACATGTATTTTTAGATGCATATATATGTATATATATGTATATAATTTCCTGCATATTGATATTTAGGCACCAAAGCCTCTATTCTTAGCAGTGGTAGTCACCTGTAGTGGTCATGTGGAGGTCAGCAGGTTTTTTCTTTTCTACATAAAAGGCTCTAAAGCTAGGGAACATTTCGGCTGAGCAATGGAGTACAGTGCAGAGTCTTGCAATGATACTTAGTTCCAGCTAATATAATCAGGTCTGGCACCATGTAGAGATAGCATCTTAGTCCTTTAAATAATATAGTGTACGAATATGGCACTAAATATTGTACATGAGCTGAAAAATTCTGCTTTCCAGGAAGCCATAGGAGAAAGCTACTTAGACGGCCAATAGCCCATTTAGAGCAAAAATTCTGCTTCGGCCTCAACAAAGTCTCAGATATCTGATATTACCCACCTTCCTGGTAGAGTTCCCATAGTTCTTATCAGCCTCTCAATCTCTCAAGAGGCAAATCCATAGCAACACCACCATCCCCATCCATGGAAGCAATGTACACATTGCCTGGGTGGGGTGGCAGAAAGAAGAGCAAGTGCACTGCTTTCTGCTGTGAAGACCTTGGTGCACATCAGCAGAGTTCAGTGGACATGGAGAAAATGAAGCCAAGAAATCATTTTTAGGTCTTCATGAGAAAAAAAAAAGCACCTCCTTGCATCACATCTTTGCATCACATCCTTGCATAGCCTCAATGGTCTTCAACTTTGGGAACTTCAAATCGAAGACCCCAGGCCCAATCTTCAGCTGGGGTAAATCAGCTGCTGACATTGACAGAGCTCTCCTGATTGACATCTACTGAGGATCCTTTTCTCCTCTTTGATTTCTGTTGTGTTTGTGGGGGAATTTTTTTCCTTTTTCCAATTCTCCTGGAATCTGTGACTTGATCTTTTTCCCTTAATAAATCCACTTCTTGGAATGGCACAGCATTGGAAAAGGAGTCCTATTTGGGCATTTCTAGGCAGCGAGGTCTTCTTTGAGGCCTGTGGAGAGCTGCAGGTGTTTGGCTTTGGATGAAAAGAGGAACTAACAATGCTGGTTTATTCCTGACATTATTCCTGATATTATTCTGAAGTATTTCAGTGATGTCAGAATCAAACCTCAGGAAAAATATATATATATGTAGTACACAGGGTTGGAACTGGTGGACGGATTAAAAGAACATGATTGTTTTGATTGATTACCTTGATTTAGAGCACTGGTGGTGCAGAATCATATTCAGCCAAAGAAATATCACGGAGACAATATTTACTTCTCTATATGCAGAAAAGCAGAAAAAGAGGAAGGCAGGAAGGAAAGAAAAATTACTCTGAATCAAAAGATGAAAATACATGCCAGTTCAACAATTTCTTCTCATAATGATTTTCTTTCTTATGACGGCAACCACAAAACGCAGAGATGTTTAATCCATTAAGAGTGTAGTTTTTGGGACAGAATAATCTGATTTTAGTCAACTCACCAGCTTGTTTCTCACTGGGTGGGCTCTGGCTGGGGAGGGGATAGGCTTTCACTTGACTCCCTCAGACAGGTCAATGTGCCACAGGTTTTATGGATAGTATCTAATAATCTTTGCTGGCAGATCGCCAACACAAGCAGTATGGGAAAATGGATTTTCATAAAAGAGTAGCACAGATCTGAATGTCGTATGGTACCATGATGGCAAGAGGAAGAATGACTTTCGGTAAGAGGGTGTATCTTAGGGAAGGATTCAGTTCTGTTTCTCTTGATGGTTTCCTTCACCAGTCATTCAGCTTTCCCCATTTTCCTCAAAGGCTGGAGAGCCAGAAAGATCCCCTGCTTTTTGCAATCCATGGATGGAGAGATGTTTTGAAAGCCTGGCTTGAGACAGAGCAATGTAATGCATCTCTGGAGAAAGAATTACTTTCCTTAAGGGTTAGCACAGGGAAGAGCAACGAGTGGATGCAGATGTCTCCTGTCCCTTGCTCCTCTCCTCTGAAACAGGGAGGACACTACCAGGACCATTATGTTATAGCACTGATATACAAATGCTGAGGGACTGTTTGGAATATAACTTGGTGGATGAAATTAAGGCTGATCTGTCATTGCAGGAGCACTATCAAACTGCCACCTTCCCTCCACAAGCTGTCATGTGTGGGGCTGCACCTCATCTTGAACATGTGAGGTTCTAAATTAAAATTTCAATATATCCTTGGACACTGTCAAATGGATCAAGTCTTTGTCTGTTCTGCCATGGGCCTACATGTCTCCGTTATTTTGTGACAAGTTCTCAGGAATCTCAGCTTTGATTTGAAAAATACATGAAAGCTCACATTCTCTGCTTTCATAGAATGAATCATTTTGGTTTGGGTTGGAAGGAACCTTAAAGCTCATCCAGTTCCAGCCCCCTGCCATGAGCAGGGACACCTTCCACCTGACCATGTTGCTCCAAGCCCTGTCCAGCCTGGCCTTGAACGCTGCCAGAGACGGGGAAGCCACAGCTCCTCTGGGCAACTTGTGCCAGGGCCTCACCACACTCACAGGGAAGAACTTCTTCCTCAGATCTTATCTAAATCTCCTCTCTTTCAGTTTAAAGCCATTCCCCCTTGCTCCTTCCCAGAGTCATCCTAATCCTCTGCCTTGCATTTCTAACCATATTTGGGCATGGGAGGGACCAGGCTTATCCCACTCTAGTATGAACTCAGAGAAACAGCCAGTTCCTCCTGTTCCCAAGTTTTTGAGGTTCAACATTGCCCGTCACCTTAGCTGCAAAAATGCTCTGAATGAATGGGCACCTTGCTGGACTTAATAAGCCATTACCGATGGGAAAAATACATGCAGGCTTAGGACCAACGTGTAGAGTCACAAATCTTGTAAAGTGGTCCAAAACCAAACCTGAACATGGGGCTTTTCAGAATGGAGTTTATCTTGCAGTGTACATTAGGTACCATGGGAAAGAAGTCTTCTTCACTGAGAATTTTCCTAGAAAGGATACAATTTGTCCCAAAAGTCCAAAAGCATTACCCAGGCACTAAACCACACACAAACTGAGCCTCAGGGAATGTGGAGTTAACTGCTCATTTCCCAGAACCCTCAGGCAGTTTGTCACAGGATAATAAAAAGAATAATTGATCATGGGGGGAAAAATCATAATTAGACTTACAAAACATAACCTAGGCTTCTGGTTTTATTTCACGTATCAGTCCCACCAAAGGAGAAGTATCTTGTGTTTCTATGATTTCCTGAGTAAAACTGGGAGGAAATCATAAAATGTAAAAAAACACCCAACAAATGAAATGTCCTTATCTTGACATGAAAATATTATTCTGAATCTCTGTGGATTGTTTTGCTAATTTCCATAATGGATGCTCAAATACTGAGTGATCCTTCTTTGGCTGCCAATATTTTTAATAGGCATCTTAGTCAATGTTAGTACAGCTGTCCTTTCAAATCAACTCTTCTGATGACTCACACTTGGATTCAGAGATTTCCCGAGGTTTTATCTGCTCTCTTAATGCTTTTGGTGGACCCGTCCTTGAATCCTGTCACATGAGAGAGCAGAAGGTGCCACTTCGTCCAAAACACACAACCCACTAGGCAGTGAAAAGGACACATACAATTAAAAGAGGCAGGAAAGGAAGGGAAAGGAAAAAAAGAGGGGAAAAAAAAAATTGAAAGTACCAGCAGGGTCATTTCATGCTCCAGCAGATCCGCGTTTATATATAAACCTCTTGGAACACCGTATTTCTGCAGCTACCCTCTATCCTTACTCATGGCGAGTTCACATCACCTGTTTCCCCTTTGAGTTGACATTTCCAAGGACTTTGGCTTCCTGACATGCAGTTGGAAAATTGAAAGGCAAGGAAGTCTTCACATTCTGAAGAAAACACATCTTCTTGTAAAGCTCCACAGAAATGCCAACAGCTAACAGAAACAAGAAAGAGGAAACCATAAGGCACTATCCTTACTGCAGAAAACAGCTGAGGAATTTTATTTCTCCCTGATCAAACTTTTCCCATGTCAATTTGACTGAAGATTGAAGGAGACTCAATAGTGTGGTTGAGGAGGGGAGAAAATATTCCCCTCTAAAAGTTCATTCTTTAGGTGGAAAAGTGATTTGTGGCCCTAAGTGTAACACGAGAAAGGTATTGTGTAGGTAACTATAGTTTTGTTACTGCCCAGATTACTCCTGGTCCTCCTGGAAAAAAAAAAAAAAAAATGGAGAAGTCTCTGGGCTGAATACTTTAATTTTGAAGCCTCCAGTAGCTTGAAAAATCTCCAAACCTATTAAACCCTGAAACCAAAATAAACATTTTGTCCTTCCTTCATGGAAGCATAAAGAATGCCATAAGTCAACCCATCCACTTGCCTGCCAATTCCAAATTGCCCTCAAGAACATATTCTCCAGGGCTTTGTCAAATCAGCTTTAGCATTCCTCAAACAACAGGGGGTTCTACCACGTTCCTGGAAAGCCTTTTCCACAATCTGTTCTCATATTCTTTTTAAAAAACACCATAAAGCACATGTTACCTGCAAACACCGTAGCTGGAGAGGAGTCAAATTTTCCGTTCTGTGGTAAATCCTATGCTTTCAAATATCTTTCCAGTCTGGATCCAAAAGAAAGCAAAGTATTTTCAAAATTTCCTAATAAACATGCTAATAAATACAAATTTTTGCACTGAGTTGGAGGTTTGTTAGTTCTATACAACCAATATGCTACAACACATAAAATAAAGAATAGAAACGAAGACACATTCAAACTGCAAACCAAAACTTTTTTTTTAGTGAACGTTCATCAGAATTAACATTTGCAAACCATTTCAGTTTTATCAAATTGGCTTTTTCCAATGGGAAAACATTCCTTCAGAAAATTTCCCATTGGCTCTCAGACAGGTTTTTGCAGTATCAAGGTCAGAAAGAGTGGGTTTTTTTGTTTCTGCTCTCCAAGAATTTAAACTGCCCAACTATTCCTTTCCCAGATGATGCATTTCATAGAAAATTATTATAGTGCAATTGAAGAATTAATTTTAAATTGAAGGAATTAAAATATTTTAATCAATGCACTGAGAAGTACAGGACATATGGCAAAATTCAAACAGTGCTTATATAGAGCCAATTCTTTTTTTGTTCCTCAAAATTTTAGTAACTTTTCTTTTCTAAAAATATGTTTATTCAGTTAAGAACCTACATGTTCCTTATATTAAAGAAAGTGTCAATACACAACTTCAGCTACTCCAAAATTTGAAATTAAGTCTGGCCTTCAATACTGCAGAAGAGGCAAAAAAATGGGAAAAATAAAAACAACTAAATAACCTGCCAGTCAAAAAGCACACCAGAAAAATCAAAGAAGAAGGAATCTTTTCCATTTAACATCGGCATAAGTGACATCAGGTCCTGGGTACCAACATGGAGCAACATTCATCTCTGCTGTTGAGATCATGTCAGCATATACCTGACATAAACACATACGCCCTCTGCCAAAACTTCTGCCTTTCATACAACCTCCCATTTACTCCCATCTTCAAGGCTTATTGCATAACCTTCGGCACCAAAGCCCCCCAACATTGATTCATAATTGTTTGCAGACGGAAGTTGATTGCACTGTCAGCCATTTAGTATTGATTAAGAAGCACTCTGCAAGGAAAGACTGGGTGGCTCCAGCTCTGGAAAGTGCCAAGGAAAATAAAGCTGGTATTAGCGATCCTCAGCTTCTCTGCTGGGGCTGAGAAAAAGGCAGTATTGTGGGCTGGGAGACTGCTCACCAAGATGTCGATCTTTGCCAGTTACCTAACAACAATAATAAGCATTGGATAAATAGGTGGGATACTCACAAGGGGAACCAAGGGAGTGAATTAAAAATGAGTAAAAGAAGAAAGAGGGAAAAAAAGGAAGGCATTAGACTTTCCAGCATTCTGAGAGAACAAGGTTTTAGCCTCAGTTGGGGGAAAAACAGATTTACTAAACACCATGACCTCAGTTGTTTGCATAGCATTCGGTAACATGTATTTTATTACCTATGATACCTCCATGCTAGCTTGCAAAGCCTTTCCAGCAGCCCTGTGAAGGATGCCGAGCATATGGAAAAGAAATAAACCAGCTCGAGGAAGGAATGGCACAGCTGGGTGAAGCAAAAATTACAGGCTAGAAACACACTGGTTGGGTGTAAATAAAACTGAGCAAGTGAACCCACTGGAGAAAAAATGTTTCTCTCCTCTGCCCAGTGTCAGCCTACTAGTGAGGGTCATCTGAACTGGTGATGTGGAGGTGTAGACAGCAGTGGGAAGAGACGTCTCACTTCTCCCTCTCAATGCATGCACCACAGACTTGGGCAATTAGCAGATGGAGGAGATGTGTTAATCATAGAATCATAGAATGATTTGGGTTAGAAGGGACCTTAATGATCATACAGTTCCAACCCCCTGCCATGGGCAAGGACACCTCCCACTAGGCCAGGTTGCTCCAAGCCCCCTCCAGCCTGGCCTTGAACACTGCCAGGGATGGGACAACCTGTGCCAGTGTTCCTCACAGGGAAGAACTTCCTAATATCTTGGCTAAATCTAGGTCTAACAGAAGGAACCTGGGACCAGGCTGCAGGGTGAGATCATCCCTTCTAGGGAGGGTCCTCTGAGGCATCAACCTCTGTCTGCAACACAACTTCTGCTCCTGGACCAATCTCATCTTACAGTGATGGTGCTGGGAGGTGTTAAGACCCCTTTTTCTTTCCCTCTTACCTGGGTGTAGGCAAACAGTAACTCAGCATCACCACAGACTTTCCCCTTAGCCCTGGTATGGCTGCAAAAACCCTCTTCTGGCACTGCCATGGAAGGCACTATCTGAGCAGGTTCACAACCTGTGGTGCAGGCAGTGTTAGTTCAAGAGAATGGGATGGTGCCCAGATAGTACTGCCAAACCATGTAGGTTCATTCAGGATAACCACACCACTAGGTTCACAGAATCATAGAATCACGGGTTGGTTTGGATTCAAAGGGACCTTAAACATCATCCAGTTTCACTTTCTTCCTTCCACTAGACACCTTCCACTAGACCAGGTTGCTCCAAGCCCCATCGAACCTGGCCTTAAACACTGGCAGGGATGGGGCAGCCACAGCTTCTCTGGGCAACCTGTGCCAGGGCCTCACCACTCTCACAGGGAAGAACTTCTTAATATCTTAGTTAAATCTATGTCTAATGGAAGGGACGTGGGACCAGCCTGCAGGGTGAGAATGTCCCTTATAGAGAGGCTTCTCTGAGGATCAACCTCTGTCTGCAACGCAATTGCTGCTCCTGGACCAATCGTGACAGGCACTGCCAGCACAGTTTATGGGTGAAGGTGATCAGCCCTTCTTGATGTGTGAGCATAGAAAAATCGGGGGGGGGGGGGGGGGGTTAGGACATTGCAATACACTGTGATTGTGAAACAGAACACCTCTGCTCACTTGACATATGCTGGTTATTTTTAATGAACAAAGTACCATCCTTTGATGCAACCAAAGGAGTCCCCCAAAAGTCAGGTGGTTTTATTATGGCACAATTTGGACCCTTGGCTATGGGCACAAGATATGACCATAATGCCCGAAACCAGAAAACTGGTGGTCTGGCAGCCCAAAAACAAAGCCCAGAGAAGCCCTAACAACTGTTTCCTACAGCCCAGCTCCACCTTAGAGGTCTCCATCTCTTTGCACTAACAGCATCTGTGAGCTGAAAGAAAGCAAATGAGAGCCTGTGAACTGAATATTAAAGTTCAGCAGCACTAAAAAATGTAACAAAATGAAAGAAAATCCCATTGCAATAAAAACATTTTTTAGAAAGCATGGAGGAAGATGACTTATATGAGGCGAAGTAAACAGTCAGTCCAGTTTAAAAAAATAAAAGCAAGCCATCTGATGACTTGCCTCACTCCAGGTATTGCAGGAATAGAAGGTCTGCCTGCTCCTGGAACAAAGATCACACAGGAGTCAGTTCAGGTAAGAAATCACCTACACTGTTATTTCCTATTGAGCCCAAAGTGAAAGCAGGAGATGCAGCTGAGTAGCAAGTGAGCTGTGCAACCCTGTGTGTCAGACAAGTGTCATTTGGCTAGAGTGGGGTCACCCCTGCCTGAGAAAAGGGCATCAAATTACCCAGGACCTCTGCAGACCAGACCCATGCAACAGTCTGTGCACCACTTCTCCAGCAGCTGATGAACTTGCCATGTTTTACTCTGATGGGAATGGAGGCTTGCCTGGGCAGAACATGGATAAGAGAAAAGTAGCTCTTCAGTACCTGGTCTTGCCTGAGCCGCATTTGATCCTGACCTTCTGACCTTTAGTCTGTCCCAAGACAATGATTTTTCTTTGTGTTACCTTTTAGAGGGTAGATTTAGATTAGATGTTAGGAAGTTCCTCCCTGTGAGGGTGGTGAGGCCCTGGCAGAGGCTGTCCACAGAAGCTGTGGCTGCCCCTTCCCTGGCAGTGTTCAAGGCCAGGTTGGATGTGGCTTGGAGCAACCTGGTCTAGTGGAAGGTGTCCCTGCCATGGCAGGGGGTTGCAACTGGATAATCTTTAAGGTCACCTGCTACCTGAATGCCATGGACCCATGGTCTGACCTGCTGCAAGTGAATTTGGCCCTTTCTGGGCTTCAAATAGTCATGCTACAGCAGATATGTATCTTGTGGGGATGAGCTCTGTTTTCAGAGGCAGTAAATGTTAGCACAGATATACAGCATTATGTTTACCTGTTCAAATGCCTTTCAGCTCACAGCTGGGATAGACAGATATGAGATAGCTTCATCTGTGGAGGCCTGATGAACTTTGTGCAATGTATGTCTGCTGTTGATATTGCGTAATAATATTAAGTCTCAATAAGGTTCCTCAACACCAGGGTAAAAGTCACAAAGCAGCAGCTCACGAGGCCAACAGAAGATGGCCACATCTGATTTTATTCATGTAAATTGGGCATGTGTGTAACCATCATACTGGAAACAAGCACTGTGGTGTAGGTGGTGGTGGAGAACAAAATATACAGCTTAAGGAAAGAGAGGACCAGTAGGGCACTCCAAGTGGTTCCTATAAACTGTTAAGTGGGAGAAGCTGTCTCAGTGGTTAAGAGCCTCTTATATATGGGAGAACTGCGTCAGCAGAGCATTTCCATGCACTTTGGCTCAGGGCTGAAATAACAGAAGCAGTCAGGAATGCTGCAGCCATCACCCAAGCAGCTACCGAGGAATGAGGGTAGAAGCTCCATGAGACTAGCTTGAACCCAGCTTTGTCCCCAGCAAGTTTGGATGGGCAATCCCAAGCTGCAAGGTGACTGCAAGCAGAAGTTAGGAGCCAACCTAGCAGTCACGCATGAGATAAACAGCAATGACAGCATGGCATTAGCTGCTCCTCCCAGCCAACGGACAACCATGCCAAGGAATGGTTGCAATGGCAGGTTTATATCTCGGCAGGAGTTAAATCTTTGAAAACAAAACAACAGGCAATTCTCCCTTATTTGATTTTCAGGGGGGGAATTTCTCAGTGAGACAGACATGAATTTCCTGGGCTGGGGGAGGAGAGGAACTACCAACCAACCAACCAACCAAGCAAAAAATTCCTCTTTTTGGTTAGCCACAGGCGTTGTGCAATCCTCCCAGGGTGCTGTCAGCTGGCCCGTTCCAAGGAGCTCTCTCCCAGCTCCACCTGGTGGCAAAAAGGATGTTCGGGCTATTGCTCTGGTCATTGCATTGGGCTCCAAGGGACTGGGATTCAGTTGCTGCTGCTGCCATTTTGCATGAGTGCCCGCTCTTCTGCATGGTATTGGCTTGCCTCCTCTCATGAGGTGGGAACAGCCCTTCGCTACATAGGTAAGTAAAGTCAGTCCCCTACACGTGTGCACCATAAGTGCAGCACAGTGGGGAGATCACAGCTTGGGGAAAGGAACTTAGCAAGAAAGCAAAGGGAGCCTTGTGCTGGCAGCCAGGCATAGCTGACAGTTGACTGCAGTATTTGCCTTGGAGCTGAACCACTCCTGACCATCAAAGATCACAGAAGACCATCAGGGATCTCCTAGGATTGTGGTTAAGAGCAGTGGTACCTTCTAGCTTGGCATTTAGGTCCATGGCTGAAATCAATTGCACAGACATAGGCATGAAATGACCTGGAGTGTCTCACCTGTCCTGCTTTGCTCCTCATGATGGAGTGGAAGTTGCACTGTTAACTCATGCTGGTGAAGATACCTTCAGCTCCATCAGCACCATAATGATAAGTTGTGAAAAGATAAGATATAGCTTTAGATGTGCTCAGATGACACTATGTTGGTCCAGAACTTTTACAAGCCTTGATCTTTTAAATGAGTCAGTTAAAAAAAATCTTGATCAAGACAGGCTCAGGATTTGGTCACCTCTGAGTCCAAAATACAGCTCAGGCCTGGCCTTACCACAAATGTCTCCAGCTACAACAATCAGAACAGCAACAGCATCATTGACCCTTCTGGGTTTTGCTGTGTTTCCTTCTGAGGGAAGGAAAGAAAAAGCAAACCAAAAAGAGAAAAAGAAAGAAAGAAACTAAGAAGAAAGGGAGAAGAAAGCAAAGCAAATCCCATCAGTTTTAGACCAAATGCAGAGCATCCCTCCCCTAAAAGCAGGAATGAGTTACAGCTCTTGTTTTGAATGCTAGAAATTTGGTTTTTTTAAAACATGTTACAGAATACTTTTCCGGGGGGGGGGGGGGAGGAGATCATTAGAAAGTCTCAATGGTTTACTCTAAATATTCAACAGCTAATCTCTAAACTCCAAAAATTATCAAAAATCATAAACTGACAAAAAGTCCTGGGACTGGCTCATAGCTGATTAAGATGCTACAGACCCAACCATGTAACACTTCAACTTCTAACACAAAGCTGGTTACAAATACTACTCTCAGGAAGGCTGTATATATTCTCTAGGGATCTTCCCCTAGCTTACAAGTAGTAATACTGGCTTATACATGCCAAGAGCTGAGATCACTGGTATAAGAAACATCAGGGTGTAAGAAGTGAAGCCTGTGTAGGAAGTTACAGGAGCTACAGACAGCTGGCACCAGATTCAGAAACACTGATGAAGCTGTATAAAAACAATACAGTATAAAGAAAGGGGAGACAAAGCCATGCTGCTGACACTTCAAAAAATGTTACATTCCACTGGAGTCCCACTTATTCCATAAAGGGCCTGAGTATATATTAAGCTAAAGCCATATGGAGACCAGCAAAGCAGATATCGCAATCTAACCTCTGCCCATCAGGATCTACAGGGCAGTTCACTGCTGTTTGGTGTCCTCCACCCACAAGGGCAGATCCTGTTGGGAAGGACACGTTGCTGAAGTGAGCAGCAGCAAAGCACCAAGAACGTAACACGAAATCTGTGTTTGGCTCTCTCCTGGGGCAAAGGACAGCATAGAGGGCATTTCCAACCCAAGAAAGAAGTATAAGACCAAGCTGTGTCCTCCAACTCCAGAATCAGACAAGTTTCTTGGTAATAACCAAGATGAAGTCCATAATTGCTCATTAATTCCAAAGCTCTAGCTGAACTACAGCTCAAGTGGAAGGCAGGCTTAATACAGCATTGAGGGAGGGAGTTTTAGGAAAAAGTTTGCATTTTGATCTCTACTGAGATTTGATGCTTTTTACAAGGGCAGATTCTTTTCCTTGAAGTGATTAGGACTAACTGTATATCACAGCATCTGTTTCTTACTATTACTGATTCCTACAACAAATGTACCAGACAGATACTTTTTAAAAGTGAACTCAGAGCCCTGTGTAAAGCAAGAATGTTACAATACCAAAGATGGTATCTGGTTAAAAATAAATAATTCCTGAAATATGGAACATATCTTCAGTTCTATAACCCTTGGACACTTAAGTTATAAGGCTTTCCACACAGCTGTTTGTTTTGCATTTTAAGTGAGTATAACTTGATAGAATGGGCTCTAGATTTCTGTCAGGATTAAATGATAAAAAAAAAAAACCCAAAATAAAACTGAAATATGGTTTCACACATTACCAGCCTTCACCTTCTGAGAGTGCTCTAGCACTTCCCACATATCAAGCAACACCAGGTGAGCAAGAAGTAAAACTGAGGTGGAGTAGGCAAGGGTAGCCTTGTGTGGATCATGGCAATAGGAGCCAAGAGATGGAATCAAGAGATGGAATCAAGAGACTTCAGTATTATGCTAATAATCTTCTCTGAGGATCCTCTTTTTTTTGCAGATAACCATAGGTAGAATATTTCCCTAAATACTTGCTTTCAGTGAAGAATTTTTGTTTCAATTGAGTTACTTCTTTCACAATATATGCTCTGATTTCTATGGAAAATACTGCTATTTTCATCAAATTTCCTGCCTGCCATCTTTCCTTTGCACTTCTGTCCACTGAAAATATATTTTTCCCCCTGTGCTAGCTACCTCTTCTCCCTGCTCTGAGATTCAGACCAAGCTCCCAGGGCCAGTTAGTCTCCCAGAATGCCTGAAGAGGGAACAGGGCATTCACTGGGGGAGTCTGGTGTGACCAAGAGGCCAGACTACAAGGGAGAGTGGGAGTAGAAGCAACTGAACTTTGATTTTCATAAGGCATCACAACTTCATTTTCTAATTTATTTTTTTTTCAGTTTTCCAACAAAAAATGGCATTTTGAATGTTATTAAAAAAAAAAAAAAACCAACGCATTACCCCATCAGCTTTAGTCACTACCACCAGTAGCCCATTTATGCTGTAGAAACAACCCATTCTAGACTATTTTCTGTCACCAAGCCTTGATGAAGCTTCAGAAAAATTCATGTGTGCCTTTTCCTCCCCACCTTTATAGCTTCAAGCCATGACTGAGAGTGGAAACCTTCCCTTCAATAGGTAACACAAAGCTTGCTTGATACCACCAGCTTCCCATCTACCATCAAGAGAAATGACAGTCAAATAATCTTTTTCCTAATTTCATCTTCTCATGCTGAAGATCCCTCCACTGCAGCACTTTCAATTTGCAATGAAATTTACTGCCACAATAAAACAACAGCTGACTTCCCTTAGTGACACCAATCAAATCCACACAAAACAGACATTTACTATCTTTCCTTTCACTTACCCAGCATTTACAAACATTTTCATTTCACTCAGAGGCCCCACTATCCTTGAAGGAATCTACAGCACGAGACACCCACTGGAGTACATGGGATTCCTTGACTGAAGATTTTCACTGCCTCTAATGTAATGACCCATGAAAGAAAAAAATGTAGGACAAGCATCTTTATGCCAAGCCCATCATGTGCACTGTTATGTGTTGTATGCAACCACCATGAATGCTTTGCTGTGACCTGAAAATTAGGAAACAAACGATTTGTCTGTCTGTCAGTTCTCTTGATGGTAGATGACTTAACAAGATTTCACTGCCATTGCAGTGTAGCAGCTGAGATGAGCCAGCCCAGCAGGGAGAGGGAATCATGCAGAACTCAACCAAGCATAGTTTGAGCAAGATCACAATCAGCCCCGGGCTTTGAGATGCACTGCCCAGTGCATTCAGAAAAAAAAAAAGAAGCTAAGAATGTTTTCTTCATGTTTGTTCCAAATATCAGCTGGTAGAATTGCATTTTATAAAAGAGCATAAATTCAAAGTTAATAGCCAATGCAATCCAGAAACAAAACTCAGTTATAAATATACCTCTTTCTCACCATGTCCTTGTACAGCCAAGCTGTGCTGCTGAGGTGGAAACACATCCCAGTGACCTGTCACAGGGAATAAAAAAAGGCTCATAGGCACAAGTGAGCTCATTCACAGCTGAGGAAAAGAAAACTTTGGTTTTGTTGAGGTTTCTTTGCCTCAGAAGACAATGAACAGAAGAACAAGAGAGATCGCTCACGGAAAACATAACAGACGGACCTTGATACTTGGGACGTTTTGCCAGTGTAAAATTAACCAAGACACCAAATCAAGTAAAGGGCAGTCACTAGTTCCTGAAACGTCTTCTTTATGCCTTTCTTTTTTTCATCTATGTCTAACACTTCAATTTAAGTGTTACCTTGATAGAAGTAACTAACCCCATTTTCTCATCTTTAATCCTTGCAAAAAGCAGTGAAATCTCAGGCACACAGTCTTCGCTCCTGTGAATCATCAAGCAGGGTTAACTGGTAGACTTTCCCAGCAGATGTTGGGAGACTCCCTAGGGCTAGAGGTCCCTCTATTTTACACCTGAGTGCCCAGCCACCATCATTTTCTTTTTATTCCCTCAGTCCTCCCAGCAGGCTGCCCAGTTCTCCCGGGACATCACAGAGAGCCTGGTCCTGCTTTAACAGTATAATCAGGGACACCTTCTGCTACACCAGGTTGCTCAAAGCCACATCCAGCAGAGGCTAATCCCTTGAGGGATTCTTCCGTGCAAGTTAGAGGGAGAAATGAGTGGTAATTTATGATAAGTGCCCTTGCAATTAGCACCTTGGTAAGTAGTGCTGCCTGGGGAATCTGAGAAGGCTATAAATGAAAGCATAGCAAGGACAGAAGTGTCATTCTGATGTTAAGTCTAAATTCTTGTTAAAATCAGCAGAAGCTGGTGGAAAACAGGGATAGCATAGCTTAGGGATGGGTGGCATGGCCTCAGAAACCAGGGCTTTGAAACTCTTCCCTCACTTTGTCTTACCTGATTCAATATCAAGCTCTTCAGGGGAGGAGCCACTGGACAGAGTGCAGTTAGGAAACTGAGGTAACTGTCAGAGACTTTGGGTAGTTCATCACTGGAGAAGAGACAAAAAATAGACTGAAAAACAGGCCATGGACTTGAATTCTAAAATGTATAACTGATATTTTAATATTAGTTACGCGGACATGGGATTTCATACTCTGATCAGAACCATTAGGGTTTTTCTATTGACTCCTGAAAAATTTGTATCAGTAACTGGGTTTGGCATTCTTGCAGCGAATGCGGCCGCCTGTTAAACTTATAGGCTATGTGGATATAAATATATGAGTGCAGGCACTGATACATATAGATAATCCAAAGTACGAACAATGAAGGAGACATATAAAAAGCACCACTTACCCTCTCTGTTAGCATCTAGGATTTATTAGCCCTCCATTAACTATGGGTGGAGGTTACATTACCTGCATTCCTTACATAGGTACTGCAGTTAATTGAAGGAAGCTGTGGCTATTCAGTCCTTGAACATGCTAAATGGACCAGTGGAATGCTATGCAGGGCCTACAATCAATGATAAGCACACAAATAGATTACCCCAACTGGGAATGTCTTGTCATAAGGTCTTTTTCAAGGTCTGACTATGTCTTATTCATAAAGTGGTGAGGTTTGTGAGCTTTAGTTACAGTTGCCACTGCTGAAGTCACTTCAGGGGTACCTAGAGGCTGATGGGATGAAGCATCTGCAATGGACTTGTATCTTGCTTTAGTGCTGGCCAACCAGGAAAGCCAGCCTTCCCTGAGATTTGGTTTCCCCACCAGCAGAACAAGAGAACTGATGAAGAAATACTTCAGGGTTAGTGTGTGAGGATTATTTGCAGAGCACTTGAACTTCTGCATCTATTTTATCAGATTTAAAGAGGGGCAAGCAACATTCCTGGGAACTGGGGCTTGGTCAAATATACTGTTAAAATATTAGAAAATCCCTGTTGTGCTTTTGGCTCAGGTAAAAGCATACTCCCAAACAATTTCTGGGTATGGTTCAAAAGTTGGCATGGGCCAAGGTCTGTTCCCAGGAGATCTTTTGCATAGAGACACCTTGTTCTGGAAGGCAAGTGTATTTAATAGGTAGGGTGTGGGCTGTTTAATGCCACCAGCATGAGATCCAGTAACGACTGGAGATGTAGCCACAAAGTCTAATCCACTCCCTATATTGACACTGTGCCTCTTGCAAGCAGAAGCAGAGATGACTTGGGAGAGGATGTAGGAAGTTAAAAGGCTCCTCCTGTTTTCCAAGCAACTGGCAGCATCTTCTCTCACTATCTCTGTATGCCAAGTCCTGAAGGAAATGTTCAGTTTTTCATTTGACAGCAGCTATACCCTTTATTATCCTGGCTATAGCCCTCCAGTGCTGTAGCCAACAGCACGTGAGGGAGTCATATATTTAGAGTCATCTCCAGCCAGCTTTGAAGCAAATCCATCGGGAAATACACAAATCATGCTGCTATCCCATCTGCTTCCCATTGCAGAAACACAGGGTATGAACACCAAAATGTAGCAAGACTTGCGTCTCTTTCCTGGTCACCTGTGGTACCCTCACATCTCAAATAGTGTTGAGGGTACTTAACACTACCTGGTTATAGGCCCAGGTCTCAAAGTGACCAAGGTATGAGTTTGGGTAAGTCACATCTTTCTAGCCCTCTTTTCTCTTTGATTCTGAGTTTGTACTTCTATTTAGACTGAAAGAGAATAGGTATTGCATGTCTCCTAAATAACTCAGGACCCATACAAGGAGATGCCCAAAAGTGCCTACAGAGCTTGAACTATGTTAATGATGAATCAGTAGTAGGAAGTTGTGGGGGACCTGACTCTCCCTTCTCATCTCTTGGGAGTTAACTTACTTTTGTCCAAGTAGCAGTCAGATTTTCATCTTTAGTGCTTATTTAAGAGAGAGTTCTATGTAAAATTTGTCTCCTTGTTATTTTTCCTCTCCTCATTCTGGGTTTCTTTGTTCACAAATGTGCATGCCCTTCTACATTCCTAGATGCGTTACACAGACAGTTTCACACAAAGAATATTTCTCAGAGATGTACTTAGAAGCTTGTAAGATATGCAGGCAAGTCCTTTCTTCTTTCTAAGCTAAAAGCACCTCTATTTTTTTGTTGGACATTACCTAGTTCTCACACTCCACTGCTGCTCAGCACACCCACAGATGTTGAAACCACCTTCTTGCAAAAGAGACGTAGCAGCAGCCCTGGGGAAAGCAATGGGAGAGAAGAGGGAAGGAAACCTATTTTATTTTTCTGGAGATGAAGTTTCTCATTTGATGCTCTCTATTTTACTTTTTTTTTTTTTAATCCCAAATTCTTACAATACACATTCTAGCTTCACCCACTTCCTCTGTGGGAACAGCTGTCAAAACGCTGTTACATCCTAGGCTACTGCGGCTTTACGACTCACATTAGCAGCTCTTTAAGGGTCTGGCGGAGGCTGGCTGTGAGGTTTCAAGCCTGCGATTTATCACTACCCAACTGCCAGGAAGTGTAGGCCAAGGTCAGTTGGTAAACTGAAGAAGAGGAGGAGGTATGCAGCAGGGTTTGACAGGATGTAGAGCAGAGGTAGCTCCTTGGATCCCCATCTCCAACCCCATCATCTCCAATCATCACTATTCTTGCATTAAACTACCTAGACCAAATATTCACCAAAGTAGCTGCCTGGCTCCTCAGAGCTTTGTGCTGAAATTTCTTATCACAGAAGGGTCAAAGCAAAACAAAAACAGAAGGTGCATTGGTTGAGCAAGGTTCTCACTGATTTAGTAACAATTTCCTTGGGTGGGTGATACAGATAATAAGCTGTGAGGAGTACAACAGTGGGATATGATACCAACATTAGCATGATACTGGACAAAGGTATCAGCACATCTGTTTGAAGATGAACGCTGCTGATTCTGTGTAAAGTACAGAGGAGCCACCTCTTAAGGGGTTAGTTAAATGCCTGGATGCAATTCATGCACCATAACAGAAAATGAGATCAGAAGGTAAAATAAATGAAAGAGTTTCACATGCATGGGAAGGAGAGAATTGGATAGCCACCTCTGACTTTGTGAAGCACTTTGGAGATATATGCCAGAATTTTCAAAGTCCTCCAGCACACCATCAAGAACACAGTAACCCTTGTTTAATAGTCTAACGTGGGATGTACAGAAGTCTGCCAAAGGTATACAGTGAAAGGACAACTGTGGCTAAAGCTCATTCTAAGTTTGGTTCTTCTATCACATGCCCAGTCAGCCTGACAAGCAGCTTTTCTTGGCTGGCAGATTGTTTGAATCATTTGGACCTGCTGCCTTGACAGGGTGCCAAACTATTGAGAAGGAGAACCTGGACATATGAGTGACAGCCAGTAAATAAGTGCAGGGTAGGAAGTTACTTTCTGTCAGATGAACTACCATTTTGGTCATGTGATTTTTCTTCTCCCTCCCCAGGATGATGTTTTATGTTAACATGGTGACCACTGAGGAGACGATAGGATGATTGTGCCTGCTTGCCTGCCTCAAAAGACAGTAGCCTACTAATCTAAACAGCCCCTTACTTATAGTCCACCACCTGCTATCTCAGTATGATCTTCTCTGCCACAAGTTTTGTATGCCCCAGGGCTAGGGTTTCAGTGGGATTGTTTCTTTCTTTGTTTTGAACGGCTTGAGCAGTTGGACCTCAGGCTAATCTCTAAACTTTCTCCTCAAAGAGCAGTATCTGTGAACCATCCCACAACTGTGGTCCTGAGAAGCAGCACCTCATTGCGTGCATCCACATATGGGGCACCGTGTTATTTCCCAGAGGCTTTGCAAACCCCAATCACCCATGTTTGAGTCATTATTAAATTGTAAGATGAACAGCAACACTCTCTGGTTATTTAAAGCTCAGCTGAAATGAATTTTAGGTAGCAAATATCTTCAGGGGGCCATTGTGAAGAAAAAGACATTTGATCAAGCAAGACAACACATACCCCAGGATAATGACAGTTTTTTTAATTGTTGTCATTCAGCCAGACTAAATTTGGCTGCATCCTCCCTATTTTGAGTTCCAGCCAGTTATTTGATCGGAGTACCTTTGCAGTCACATCATGAGAGTGACATTCTGCCAATGTATCATGACTTCTCCAGCAAAGAATGATGACTAATGTAATCCCATGAAAAGCTGATGGAGTCCATCAGCCTCCTGAGCCTGTTTAACATTATACTGCTCAAAAGTCTTTGGGGGTTACATTAGTGTCATGGTTTAAGCCCAGCCGGTAACTCAGAACCACTTGGCCACTCACTCACTTGCACTTCTTCTTCCCCCCACCCCAGTCCCAGAGGAGAGAGAGGCTAGCTCTGGCACCAGAGGTCCAGACTAGTGCTGAGGGAAGTACAGGGACTTCCACAACCACTGAATGTAGAAGTTCTTCCAGATGCAAAGAAAGAAGAGCACATGTCAAGTATAATTTAAAATACATTTATTGTTTCATTTGTTCTGGCTTTTTTGTTATACAAAGATGTTAAATAACTTAAATACATTCTCAACAGTCACTCAGAATCAGATTTATACCTACAAGCTGTACATATGAGGTAGAGAAAAATAACTTAGGCTCCCATAAGACATTGGAAAGAAAAAAAAAAGAAACAAACAAACAAACAAAAAAGAAAAATACTAATCCTTCATGTTAGTTATTCCCACCTCCCTTTAAAAGGAAATGCCATCCCAGGTGTGCAAAACAAATCCTAGACTTTACATTCAGGCCTCAAAAGGCATTCTTACGACTGGGGCGGACCAAAGGAAAATTCCTGTCCTAATTTGGTGATTGCTCTTTCAGATAGGTCTGTGCCCAAAGGGAGCTGGCTGAGATATCCATGCATACATTGATGAGTCCTGAATTCAGCCCCACACTTACAAACATCTATTAACCTGTGTGTCTATGTTTTTATCCTCTTCCATTGTCAGTGGTGAGAAACTGGCACATCCACCTGGTCCAAAACACCTTCTAGAGGCTCCTTTTCTAAAGGGGGATAATTCCAGAAGCATTACAAATGCCCCACTACAACAAGCATGTCAGCACCTCCCCCAGCTTTCCTGATCAATCCTGTTATCCAGTGCTGCTGGGGAAGGGTTTTGCCCATTTCTGAAAACATTCAGCAACAACAGTGTTATTCAGACAGCCTCCTGAATTTTATGTGTCTAAATCATTTACGGCCTTAACTTACACCCTACTCACTCCCTGCACGTGAATAAACGCAGTTACAGGAAGCCTACCATGATGCCAGAGCTAAACTTTGCTTGCAATAGACATTTGCTTTACCTCTCCACTCACAAGTACTAGAAATTTCCCTTTTTTTGTTGTGCAGAAACACTCTCTTTCCTGGAACCAGTAAAGAGCTTGGTCAAATCCAGTGCGCATCAGTGAAAAACAGATCTGAAAACTATTCAACACTAATATCTATGGCCCTCAGCTTGACTGCTTCAGCAATGGCCAGATTTCTATGTGCCTGACAAATTGAACATCCTTCAAGTTACATGAGCAGTAATGGTCATAAAAAGCACTATTTCTCTTTCAGGAGAATGTTGCTCTCCAAAAGTCATCACCTAGTTAGCATTCGGAAAACTGAAAACCAGGACGAGCTGACCATAGAAGCCAGAGTCTACCCAACAGATGCGCATGCAGAGCCAAATAAACTGGTAACTGAGAGCTTTGCTGCACCTGTTTTATTTAGCACAGAACAGACTTAATTTTACTGCAACATCAACTGAGGAATTTTTCACAGGCACTATAATCCACCAGGAAATTACCTTAAGCAGCATCTACTCCATGAAAGTACCCTTGAGAAATATGCCCCTTCATCTGGGTTCTCATCAAACCCTACCACAGCCAAAACAACCTAATATACGTTCACTAAAATTGGGCAGCTGAAAAACAATTAACAAAGAAATTCAAGACCTGGGCTGAAGGAAGGCAGATGTGTACGAGCTGGCTGACCACAAAAAGTCCTCAGAAATTATCTTTCCCCTGCTCAGGTCTTCAATTCCGAAAGCTCTTTTGAAAACAGACAGTCCATAACTCAAAGGTGCTTCCCAAGGTGAACAACAGGCTTCCCTAAACCACAGTAGACCAAGTTCCCAGCTCCCAAGTTTTACACCACCTCACTCAAACAGATAAAAATTGTTTATATTAAGTCAAGCCTGGGATTTGGTCCTCTTCATTTAACCTTCCCAGGTATCAGATTTTTATTCCCCCCCCCCCTCACAATAACCTTTTTAAGAGTCATTCTTCCCAGGACAACTGAGAGCAACAGCAAATATCTAGTTATTATAAATAGGCTTTAGTTTTCAAGCCATCTCACAACCAGGATGCATAACTATAAAAGAGCAAGCTTGAAGTTTGAGGGTAGGTTTTTGTATTTATTTACAAGCTACTCATTCTTCATAACTCATTTTTAGTGTCAAGAATAAAAAAAAAAAATGCCCCTTTGTTAAACCTTAGTTGATTTATCAACTGGAGTATTTTGAGAGGTGGAAAACAATGAGAATGTAATGTTTAGGACTTGTTTTGCATGTCTCCACATCAGGCATATATGAGTCAGTTACACAGAACAGAAGCTTGTTAAAAAACAGATGACGGGTGCAACAATTATTTGTGTGGGCTTTTATTTCTTTTAATAGAAAATTCTAATATAAAACAGCAAACATTTTCAGTTTGCCTTGTTTACAAAAATATTATATATATTTTTTTATATTTCTGACATAACTAAATGCACTATTCAATAAAAATATTCTTCCATCAGCTAACTTCTCTTTTAAAAAAATTAATTAAAAAGTTATATAAATAATGGTTGCACCCCCCCCCACCCCCCACCCCAAAACTGATCTCACAAGTTTTGCTGGATCAGCTTAGGAGAACCAACACTTTGACACTTTTGGGAGACAGCGGGTGAAAGGGGATAGGAAACCAGAGAATCCCCCGGTCACCCATCTGTCCTTCTCCAGTTACATCTGCTGCAAAAACCTGTTTCTATGGGGGTAAGAAAAAGGAAAAAAGTTGCTTTGCACTTTTTATATATATATATATATATATATCAAATGACACTGTGAATGATCAGGGACTCAAATCCATTCTTGTAGCGGTTTTACAAAACTGAGCAATTAAATTGAATTGCACTAGAGATGTAGTGATGTAGAATCAGCCTCTCTGGAAAAATCCAATTTCATGCAGCTGGAATAAAAAGCAGTTTGCAGGACACTGCCCAATGTTTTATAGAAGGCTTCAGGGTCTGCTGTCTAGGGTTTCCTGAACTCACATATGGAGTAACACAAGCAGAAACTCCTGCTCCATGGGTTAGTTCAATCCCAACACACATTATCACCAGCAGAAAACCCAAGTTAATCACCTGAGAGAATTTTGAGAGGGTCTGACATCTTTTCTACCAGTTGCTACTTGTTTCATCCTACTCAAGCTCCACTGGATTTTTTCCAGAATGAGGCTTTTCCCCCCATTCTTTCTTCAAAGATAAGGCAAACATTGGAAAATGCTGGAACTAAACACCCCCCAACACACATATAACATGGTGGGGGGAAGAAGAAAAATAACCCACATATGTTTTACCACCCTAGGTCAAAAGGCCAAGAAGACAAGTTCTCCTGATTTCAGAGTGTTAGTATATTTTATACACTGCCTATACATTTAACACATGTGCCTCGCTACTATTTAGTTATTTATATTTTTTTTAACCACAGGAGAATAAACCTTGCTATTTACAATATATAACAGGCAAGTAATATATCCACATTAACATAAATACAATTTGCTTTTTCTGTGGGTTTTTGTTGTTTGTTTTTTTTTTATTTTAAATACTTACAGAAAGCATCCAGGCTTCAGTGCGTGAGTTATAATACACAGAAGAGCTCTTTCACTCAGTAGTTCATTCACTCTTTGCTGCCTTCCTCTAGTCAAGCTTTGACAGTCTGTCTTATTGCCCACCCATCTCTCTCTCCCCCGCCCCACTGCCAAACAGACCAAGCTACCCTATCCCATCTGACCCAGGCATTTTCTCCACAACAATATTTATGCCCACACTGCCTTCTCTTCTACATCTAGGGACTCATTCTCCTCTCACACCAGTGCAATGTGGAGTTACTCCAGCAAGGTCAATGGAGACAGAGACACCAGTGAAAAGAAGGAAAATGAGGCCCATGGTTTAAATATAACAATAATTAGTAATAATAATGCACATAAGTTGTGGTAGATTCTTTAATTAAGAACCTTCTTTCTTTTTTTTTCTTTTTTTTTTTTTTTTAAAGAGTGGAGCCAGAAATAGTAATTCAGACCCCAAAATCCTCACATTTTGAGCAAGTTTGGATCTGGCCTTACTTTGGAGGGGAAGAGCTATTCTATCACACACACGAAAATGTAACAGTGACTTTGCACGTATGTGTGAGAGACGGGGGGGAAACAATTTAACATAATACCACATTAAAACCATTTACTAGGTCCTTCTGAAGGGCTTTAAAATAAATAAATGTTCATTCAATATTTATATATATATTTTTGTGAAGGCATGTGTGTATATATACACACATGCTGAATAATAGATTTCTAGTTAGTTTATTTTTTAAACCATTTAGATAAACTGCTTGTGGGCGACTCTCAAAGTGGTGCATCTCCCAGAAGCTGCGAGACCTTCTTGCAAACTCGCTGCATTGTATGCACTGCTGCACATTTGCTGCTGTGGAAGGGACAGACACCGTATGTGGGTTCCTCCTTCTCCAGCACTACCCCAGCCTCCAGAATTGTACATCAAGTAAGCAAACAGCAAAAAAAGAGACAGTAACTTCACTTTGCAGGACCTTAGCGCTATTAACAATACCACCCTGTCCATCCCCATGCTTACACCTCAAGATTTCATGCCAACAAGCCGGGCTGGACTGCAGGTATTTGTTAAAAATATCTTCTCCCAGTAGATGCACATGAACAGCTTAAATATTAGTGGCTACTATTTTGGGAGAAAAAAAAAAAAAAAGAAAGTTAAAACCACCTTGAAATATAATGGTCCATCTTGGAAAACTGCTCTCTTTCTGCTTGGCTAACATTTACTACCAGTTGAAAAACTCCAGCCAGCTTTCCTCTTTTGAGAACCAGATCAATTGTTTACATAGAACTGGTGGAAATTGCTACTACTGGACAGTCAAAAATTGCTACCAAAAATAAAACAAAATGCCCTCTGCTCTCCAATGTCTCCTTAGAAAACTTCTTTGAGGCATCCACTGGCTGCTTCCAATCCACTTTTATATGACTGAAGAATATTGTTGCATCAAGTCCTGGATTGTAAGTATCCTCTTCAAACAAAAGAAGAAATGCTGAAGGTTGCCATCTATTTCACAGCATCAGAGCCATCTACAACTGCAGTCAATTTGTGGCTTCTCTGGCCACTTGACAGTTTGTGTCAGTTGGTTGTTCAGAATCCAAGAGTTGGTTACCATTTAGCAGTTTTATTCTTTAAATACAGTCCTCAATCTAGTGGTTAAAAAAAAAAAAAAAAAAGAAAGAAAAAAAGAAAAATCTTAAGGTCATAAGGCTTACATACAGCTTGTGTCATGTACCACTGCCATGGTTTAGAGTAAATGGAATGATGACCTAATAACAGAAAAGTCAACTCCTCCAGAGGTCTGATCCAGTCCAAAATGGCTGCTATAAAATGCAAGACAGCACTGTGTTCCAAGATACACTTGAATTTCTCTTGTCCTACTCAGAAATATACGTCCAAATTCAGCTGGCATAAGACTCGAAAGTTCCAGTTCAGATTTCTGAAGCAGTTACCACAGGGTGAATTTGATCAACAAGAGGTGGAAAGAGGACAGAAAAATAAATCATGCACAAAGTGAAAATAAAATTTAAAAAATATCTAGTGGTTTTGTTAAAAATAAAATAAAATAAAAGGACAATAGTGCTAAAGAAACTGCATTTGAAGAAACCAGCTGTAAAAAAGAACACGTGATTGGACTGAAGGGGACAGGCACATCTGGTTTTCTAATCTTCCCAACCTCTTTCTTGGATATATTTCTGTTTGCGACATGGTGGACCCAACATTTTTTGAGCTGTATTTGGTGATCAATGCATGTGGATACAGAGCCGGCGTTAGAAGCTAACCCTCCCAATGAGTCTTTTTGTCAGAGCTTTATTTGCTTAATGTGCAGAAACTCCCTTAAAGGAGCCATCAGGCCTGATCCTGCTTACCCTACACACATCTCTCCAGTTTTAGAAGGGGACATATATGAACACTTCCTGTACCATCATGTTTGAAGCAGATCTCTTTTCTATCTGCTTATCTCTCTAACCCGCTGGGTAAGCTTCAGGAATAAAGTAGTATAGGTTATTTATGACAAAGAGAATATACTAGCCCAGGAGTTCATGGAGGGTCGGTGGAACGATCAATACGTTCCAAGGATAAATGATCCATCAAACTGCGTAGACTAAGGTGAAGGTCAACTGGTGTCTAACCCCAGTGTGACAGGCACTTTTTTCCACATAGTTGGACCTCATTAAAATTCAGTCTACGGGAAAACAAAACAAAACAAAAACAAAACAGCAACACAGCTGGGTCACCTGTACCCTACAAAGTGCTTATGTCTCAACATAGCTTTCAGATCCCAGAAGGTCAATCAAACCCTGTTTGTCTCCATATGCAGTTCTTATAGATCGCCATCACCCATCACCAAGGGTTGCCATCAAGCAGAAGACACGTCAGTCTTTGCAGGTATAAACCTCTTCTCTCTGGGTGCATTGCTTGCATTCCACATAGCAGCACCAACGGACCTGGCACTGGCATGGACGGGTGACCACCCGACTCTGTGTATTGTGCCCTCGCCCACAGCAGATGCTGTCACAGTTCTTGTCTTTGTAACATTTCCTTCCTGAAGTCCCAGGTGAGTATCTACTCATCATACAGAAGCTTGGGGAATCGTCAATGTAGACAAGATCCGTAGTCCTTGGGATTTGATCACTGTGACCAGGGATGGACTTCTTGGGTGGGGAGATGTCTCCTTCTCCTGTGGCCTCATTGGTAGTGCTGCCCACTTTGAGCGATGTCTCATACTTCTGCTTCAGCTGCTTCCCTATTTCATGGAATGGAGAGAGCTGCCTCCAGCACGTTCGAACAGTACAGGATCCAGATACACCATGGCATTTACAGGTTGTCTCCACTCCAGCTTTGATGACCTGCAGACACACACAGCCCAAAAATAAAATCAGTTATGGGGGAAAACCATCAAGATACAGGGAAAAAAAAAAATAATATGCTAGAAGACACTCCTGGAACACAAAGTTGATGGCAGTACAAAAACTATATGTTGAAAGAGGACAGAGAACACATACCAGAAGAATTATTTGCTTCAGAAGGGTCCCAGTTATGACAATACAGAATATGATATTTACCTGCTAGGATAATGCTTTACTGGCTAGTTAATTATACTAGTAAGGCATACAAAGGCTGTCTGGTCCTGGCACTCATTTATGTAGATTGATGTCGGAAGCTGTGATGCAACTAAGAGATCAATACATGTTTTAGCACTTACTTATTTTAGCAAGAACAAGGAGATAAGATGTAACAACCATGGAAGGAGTTGGTTTAGTGGAGAAAAGAGGGGGATTGCTGCTGTAACACACACAGAAACACACATGGGGTGGCACATGCTCCAGAACATGAGCGTGGAAAGTAGGAACTTTCTCCATACCACATCAAATCAGATACCACTGTAAACTCACACAGCTCCCAATTAGCAGCACAGGCTCAGTGGAAACATGGTATAGCTGTGTTGTTTCTACCAGTAGTGATGAGGTATAGCATCCCACCCATTTCGTGACTGAGCTTCATGTAGCTGAAATATATACATATATATATATATAGTTCTCAGGAACACAGCTCAAATTCACCTTCACCAAAAGCAGCAGCTCTAAAAACATCCAGGCAGCTTCTGCCTCTCCATCCTGTGTTCAGGATTCTATTCCAAAGTACAGTAGTACGTTCAAAAGGACATGTCCATTTTCTTCTGCTAGCAATGAAGAAGCCTACATGTAAGGGGGCCTATAGGGATGCTGGGGATGGACTCTTCATTAGGGACTGTAGTGATAGGACAAGGGGTAATGGGTTAAAACTTAAACAGGGGAAGTTTAGATTAGATATAAGGAGGAAATTCTTTCCTGTGAGGGTGGTGAGGCACTGGAATGGGTTGTCCAGGGAGGTTGTGAATGCTTCATCCCTGGCAGTGTTCAAGGCAAGGTTGGATGAGGCCTTGGGTAATATGGTTTAGAGCAAGGTGTCCCTGCCCATGGCAGGGGGGTTGGAGCTTGATGATCTTGAGGTCCTTTCCAACCCTAACTATTCTATGATTCTATGATTCTATTTTTTAAAACAAAAAGATTCATTGCTTGCTGGCCACACGCGTTTAATAAAGGGCATTTTCATGTAGGATGAAGCCTAAGGCTTCCTCATTCTTCTCTGTGTCCTCCCTTCCTCTGAAAAGTTAAGATGTGAAGAAACAGAAAACAGACACCCCACCCCACCCCCATCTTCTTCAGAAAGAGATTTATACCCGAGACTCCTCTATAGGCAACATGAGAGCAGAAATATTATTTGGACAGTCACAAATAACCTGCATTTTGTCCACTGATTATAAACAGATATTTATAGTTCTAGTCCTTCCTCCCTGTCCCTTCCCCCAAAATAGGTTACATTTGGACCTTAAATGCATAAGGTATAACCACCCCTTAAAATAGCAGGTTAGACCAGAGTTTGTTTTACAGAGCTGCCTCCTGTCAAAGTACTACTGAAAGTGCCCTTCTTTTGGGGATCTATGGTATTTAAAAAACAAAAAAATAAATCTTCCCCCTTGCCCATTAGGGCATCTGCCTACATTATGGCCTCATGACAGCAGAGGACTGGCTCCAGTCCATTTCCTGACCATCCAGTTCCTAATTATTTGGCTGCATGAGTCCTGCTGAGCACCATCTGCAAATGTGCAATAGGTCATGGACTCAGAATTGGCGTCTGGTCCAATCCTGATATTACAGAGATGTTTTTAGAAAGACAATATGCATAATACGGCCTTCAGCAAAGCCTGGCCAATGGTCACACTTCATTCCTGCGACAGCCAAGACCTTTTCAAGTGCAATCCAATAATACACAGTAGCATTCAAACAAGTGACGGGTTACAGAGAGAGATGTGTTACTGCTTATAGTACTCAGCTGGGCCGGCTTGGTCAGGGGCTGTCACGCTCTGCATGCCAAAGTGTCTAGCCAACTCTGCAAGAAATCCCACAATGTTAGACAAGAGCGTACAGAACACGTTTCAACACCAAAAGAAAGAAAACTAAACCCCTCACCCATACTATCCCTTATGTAAAGTCACATTTCACTGGTTGTCCAGAAGTAAGAGCTGAGTTCATGTGAAACAAAGCTCCTATACCTGATTTCACACCCAGATCATCAGCAAATTGGGCAAAATTGCTGGGGTACTTGCAGAAGGGCTGCACACTGCAGTCATTCATCAGCTCAGCCTTTTCTCAACCCTCCCACCTCCACCAACCCATTTGCATCTGCTCCATCTGGAACAGAAGACAACCACTGTTGAACAGGAGATGGGAAAGCAAGACACCAGCAGGAACTGGCTCAGACGGTAGACCCACTCCTGTGCAGAGGCTTGACTGGATTTGGAGCTGGTTGGACATGGCATAGTCATGAAACACAGGAAGAGAACCTGGAGACAGGGCTGTTCTTGCCAGTAGCCACCTCTCCAGAGCTTAGTGGGAAAGCTGACACTGCAAGTATTGTGTGCATATACAATACATATATACACAGCATGCTTAAGGCATCCACATAGGGCTGGTAGATATGGCACAACACAAATGGGAGATACAGATGCTGATGGACTGGCAACTAACAGATGGCAGCAAACCTTCAGTCACAGGTGTGTAGGTTTAAGCACCTGAATCACACCATCAAACTAGGGTTGACTTAACTAAGGCATGTGTTTGAGTTTAAATGCCTACATTTGAGAAACACATCTAAATTGCAGCCTGACTCAGTGGAGCCAAATCAGACACCTGCACATGCTCCACTGAGCAGCTCTTCAGGCTCCACCGACTGACCACATCTCTACTTGCTTACACAAGTCTATGGACCCAGCTCACACAGAGGCACTTCAGTTTAGGTGTCTTAAACTGCAAGGAGAATCCCACATTCTGGGACTAATGCAGGTATCTAAATACAAGCATCTAGAATTATTCGGGGTACTGTAAAACACTGTTTTTCACCAACTGCCCTTGAAGGACCGTAAAGGTCTCTCAAAGGGTACCAATGCATATACTTAAGTAGATGAATCCTATTCTCCTTCTGTGCTTAAACAGTGATGAACAAAGCCCTTAATGACTCCCAGCTCATTCTTTTCCTGACTCACTTCTACCTCCTTGTTAAGCAGTGGCTAGGACAGCTTAGATGTCATGTGCTGGTAGACCAAAACATAAAAGGTTTCCATTGTCCTCATTCTCATAAATGTATCAGTTCATGAAATCCAGCATATGGATTTTCATATGGCCACTGTGCAATTTTGGTGCATCCCAACTGCCCCATAAACCTTCTCCTTGAAGCATAAGGAAGGGCTCAAGAATGTTACGAGACAGCTATAGTGAAAATACTAGAAAAATTTCTTCCCCAGCCAGCCTCCCCTGCTGCTGTCAGTCACGATGCAGCCACTCAGGGTGATGCATGATGGAGAACTGCTGCCTACAGGCCCCTAACCACCCACAAGCCAAAATGAATCTTGGCGAAGCCCTTCTGTTTCCAGTCTCATTCTCCAGCTTTCACAAAGATGTTTCTCTTCTTATTGCATGCTCCTGTCAGAGACACTTAAATCCACCTCATTCCTCCAGGAAGCAGAGCAAGACTTATTCAAGTCAGCAGGTTGCTTGGAGCAGTGTTGGAGAAACCTTTTCTGACTGGGCCATGGGACAAACGGGTAAATGTCTAGGTCATGCTTTCAAATGTGGAGGGGCTCCCAGGGTAGAATAACTTAGATTTTATTATCTAAATGATTTTAGAGTACATAAGGCAGAGTAAGACTTCTTTTTTTTTTTTTTTTAAAAAAAGGCTTATTTCAAGAACTGGAGGTAGCTCCTGTTTTCTTTTCAAGGCACATCACTGCTCAGAGCCTAATCTGCTTCCATCCTACATCGACCTGAGCTTCTCCTGAACACCCATGGCACCACCACTTACTAAATAGCTGCATTGCATCTACAGCAAGGTAAATGGCGACATGAATGCTGGTGAAGCTGCATTTTGAATATGGTATTAAGCTCTGGGCCCTTCACAGCAAGACAAACTGTGAGGTACTGGAACAGGTCCAGAAAAGGGCAAAAAGGCTGGTGAAGGGTCTGAAGAATAAGTCTGATGAGGAATGGCTGAGGGAACTGGGGTTGTTTAGTCTGGAGAACACTCACGGGAGACATTATTGATCTCTACAACCACCTGAAAGGAAGTTGTAAGCAAGGTGGGGTCAGTCTTTTCCATGCAACAAGCGATAGGACAAGGGGTAACAGCCTCAAGCTGCACCTGGAAAGGTTTAGATTGGGTATTAAGGAAAATCTCTCCACAGAGAGGGTTCTCAGGCATTGGAACAGGCTGCCCAGGGAAGTGGTGGAGTCACTGTCCCTGGCAGTGTTCAAAAACAGTGTAAATGAGGCCCTCAGTGACATAATCTAGTGGTGGTCGTTACAGTCCTAGGGTAATGGTTGGATTTGATGATCTTACAGGTTTTTTCCAACCTAGCTGATTCTACGATTCTGTGTCATCACAGATGTGAAGCAAAAGGCAGCACCTTAAATCCAAAGCACAAACTATTTCATGCTCCCTATGGCTTAAATACATCATAACCACCACACATCAGCAGAGCTGTAGTAACTCAGAAGTAACAACACATTTGAATCCTTATTATAGTATATGCTGTAGAGAGCTTCTAAGCAAAATGCAATTAAGGAAACTAGTGGGTCAAGGATAGCATCATACTGAAATTATGTCCTCCCACTCTCCTCTGAACAACCACCTGGTCTGGCAATCTCACAAATAGGAGAACAGTTTGGGAGGAAAATAAAGCTCTTTGAGCAAATTAGTTTGTTCGACTTAGGAACACAAACTGCCACTGATCTTGTCGTGAGAATACCAAATACTGACAAAGGCACAATGAGGAAAACAATTATGATAGAACAAGACTGAACAGTCTTTATTGGTACTTGCTGCTAAGAGGAAATTAGATAGCACTACAGGAGCGCCTGCCCAAATGGCTTTACAAGAGCCATAGGGAAAAGGGATCACAGCAGAGCATTGCTATGCAACATGTAATCCTTCCTCACAACAATGGCTTGCTACGAATCTCAGACTAAGTGCCCCCATAATGATCAGTCTCAGACATGCTGCAACACACAATTTCTCAGTGTTTTAGCTGAAACACTGAGGACAGATTCCCATTCATTCCCAGCTGGGTCATGGGGCTCTGGCAGTGGTTTTCAGACAACTCTTGTCTGGGCAGCAGCAGTCCAAAGCGGACACATAGCCGTGGGAATTCCTCAGTTATAGCCCCGCTGTCGTCATGGCTGGTCTGCGGCTTCAAGGCTTCAAACCATTCGCTATGGTTTGGGGCAGAGGAGGGAGCAAATGAACCTCCTTAGAGTCAGGTCATCCAGGAAAAAGCCTGCCCTCATCTTGTCTTACTTCAGAAAGGTCTTTGGGATGCTTCTGTACAAATCAAATCTCTTCCATCCTCTAGGTAGATATCCTCTTTCAATTTAAATAGGCTTAGTTATTCTCTCAGTTCAAGTATAAATGTTTGGACAGCAGCCATGGTCCCCATTTCTTCACAGGGCCCAAAACCAGACTTGCTCCTTAACACTGGCTATTGCCATTGGTTGAATTATAAAAGTTTCACACATTGTTAGAAGTTTTCTTTTTCCTTCCCTTTTTCCCTTCTCTCTTGTTTAAAAAATTAAAAAAAAAAAAAATGAAAGCCTTTCTGAGCCTGTTCTCAAACTGTTTTTTTTCAGAAGTTTTCCCTTTCCACTACCCTTTAAAAATATGAACACTCAGATTTCAGTGAAATATGCATTAAAATAAATTTAAGCATAGAATAACATAACCCTGCTTTAAATTGATAACTTTAAAAGTATTTTTCCCCCTTCAGTATTCCTAGCGTGCTTCACATACTAAAAAAGCTCCACATAAACAACTGCAATTACTTATGGGACACTGCAAGCAATTTTTTCCATAGTGTTGATTTCCAGGCCTTAGAAAGACTTTGCCTGAGCCAATCTCAGCATGAAAGGAGGGGAAAATCTAAAGAGCATACATTCCTACCTGTCATAACCTGGTGCAATTAATACTGGTGGTGGCCCTGCAAACTGATCTGTACACACAAAGTCAAGAGCTAGTCTCAGAGAGGCTGCTATTATACTGAGGTACAAATAAAACCCAGCAAAGTGTGATGTTAGATTTCTAACTGCAAACATACCCCTAAAGAAACTGCTTAGAGGGTGCAATTTACCTCCTTTTTTCCATGCACAAACTGTATTAGTAAGTTCATACAGATTTATCTCAAAAAAGAGCAATTATTACACTTTCTGAGGGTGTAGAAAAACAGAGGTATTAGCACTTAAGCGTGCCAGTTCAACAGTTCTGGAGCTTGACTGGAATTATGTTTGCTACTAGGAACCGTAAGAGACAGGATGGGCAGTGCTTGTAAACACTGTCTCTGCAACAGGAGACCAGAGTTCTAGTCTCTGCTTTGCTATGCTTGTGTGTGACCTTTAGTAAGTCACTTAATCTTTCTGGGTCTCAATTTCCCCTCTGTAAAATGGAGATACAGAAATGAAGAGGGTGGTATGCTCTGATAACATGTTATGTGATAGCTCATGAAGTTCCTCAGACAGATGATAGCTGGGCAAACATCTACCTGATATGGAAAGTCCGTCTCCAGTGCAGAAGGCACGTTCAGCCTTTGAGACAGATCCCTGCCAGCACCGCCTAAGGGGAAAAGCCATTCCTTGCATGGACTTCCAAAACAAGTCAACAGCACGGAAAAGTCCATGCACCTCCCACTGTCTTCTCCAGAGCATCCCACATGTTTTCAGAGATGCAGGTATAACCTGCCTCAGGATGAGTCTGGACTTGAACCCTACAGCAACAAGAGTGACCGATGCTCCAGGAACACACACATTGTCTGTGCAAGCCAAAACATATGGGTTGATACTGTGTGAATACAATTAATGAAGCCCGATGAAGGGAATCAGTTTCAAAGGGGGATATTGCCTAAAGAGATACCTTTGAGGAAGGAGGAATTTTGTTCTTCATTTCTGCCCTCTCATAGTTGCGCACTAAACACTCTTGGCTCAGAAGAAGACTGTGGTTATAGCCCTGACTTCAGGGTCCTGAATGCAAAGGCTCATTTGTGTCCCTCATTCTGGAAGAATAAAGGGAAAAGGGAATGGGAACATGACAATTTTTTTTCCCTTGGGTAACAGCAGCCCCCTTTAATAGTGCCCCTTGAATCTGTAAGACATGCTTGACCAGACATACCTCTGGAAGAGGTCAGCACTCCTGGGATTAAGAAACTTAGCAACGCTCCAGAGAGGGAGTTGGAAAGTCATGTTTAATGATACTTTGCTGAGAAACTGGGCAAATTTAATTAAAACATCACTTACTCAAGCCCAGTGGAACTAATTGAGTGCTCTAATATTCTGACTTTTCATTAATGGGCTACAAAAGAGGGCTGCACTTGTGTGTACAAGGGGGGAAAAAGGGGAGGGGGAGAAGGATATAGAGAAGAGTTTTAGCAAGGCTGCCTGTGTTTCATTTAATATAACCAAGAAACTTCATTTCTGGTAACAGAGCTTTAATACAGTTGACTTCTCTCACCACCACTGCCACCCCCATCCCCTTGACACATACCCACATCTCCCCCCCAACATACACCCTCTCCACCCAACACCCCTCTGAAAGAATAGATGAATAAGCCCAAGTAGATTTGGCAAAGGAAGGGAAATTGCTTTTTTAATAAGTGGCCTATTCAGAGCTCCTACTTTTCAATAAAGAGGAGGCTGGAGAAGTCCTGGTCTAATTACCTCATCCTCACACTAGACAAGCTTGCCCTTTCTTTAGCAATTGAGGTCATATCATATAACTTTGTGAGCCATCATGGGCACAACGTGCTCAGTGATTATTTCATTGGAGGCAGCAAAATTGGAGTCGGCCCATCAAGGTTATAAAAAAACAGAAGTAAAATAATAATTAAGTGAGAACATCTACCAAGAGACATTAAAACTAGGCGGGATAGGATAATGTCACCCTCACAGAAATAAACAGATTGTTTGTCAGTGTGACACCATGGAGAAAATGCCATGTTGACCAGAAGGGTGTAGGGTTGGTTGCCAAATCAGGCAATTAAGCACAGGTCTTTTTTCTGGGTCTCAAGGGAATGTTTATGTGTTTTGCCGTGGTTGGGAGTAATTAGATGGGAAGGATTATATGTTGTTAGGAATCAGTGAGAGAACGCCAAGCTTAGGCTGTATCTTTAATAGGTATTACTCCACTCACTCAGCAAACACACACATGCACATCCATACATATGCTGTAAATACACCAGCATAGGCTGGCTCTGGAGCAAGCTCCCATAGCAAAACCAAGTACTGGACAAGAAAGTCTTTGTCCATTCTCAGCTCAGTCCAAACCAGCCTGTAGCGTAGCAAAGATTTTGGTTCATGTATGTGTGGCTTCACTAAAACATAAAATCTGTGGTTTGGTTAGAGAAAAAACACAGCAGGTGCCGAGTAGGAGTTCAGGACAGCTGGCTTCAATCTCCTGCTCCACCATCAGCTTGCTGCACAACCTTGGGAAAGCCATTCAGTTTGCATCTCAGATCCTGCCTGAAATGGCCATAATCATTTTTTTGGAACTCACAAGGAATTTAACACATTAGAGGCCATAAGAGCAACCTAGTTATATAATATTCAAAACTGTTCAGTTCCAAACTGGCACAAACAAAGGCTATCTGTGCTCCTCCTACATTGCCTTTGGTTCACATCAAATATATATGACTTATTCAATAACCAAACTAATGTGTTTAGACTGTCATAGCATCTCCTGCAAGTCAGTGTTTGGAAAGTCTATATGGTAGCAGTTAGTTGATGAGTAACTTTTTGGAGAAAGATAAGTAGAGGAAACATGATGAGCATCACATTTAACCCACTACCTTCATCAAGGAAAACAACAATAAATTCAGCGAGCGAACCTAGTACTGCCTAGTATGCAACCCTCATCTTTCACCAATGCTGCACTTGCAGTGGGACCAGGAAGAAGGAAGCAAATTGAACCTCATAGTAATCTACACCCAAGTGTAAGCAATGTCAGAGACAATCCATCAACCCCACTAAAGTTAATGCTCAGGCTTCAAATCAGATTTAGTATTTTGAAGCCTGAAGCAAGTGCTTCAGTTCTGACCTTGCAATTACAAAGCCCGCCTCATCTGACTCTTAACATCTGATTATGACCTTAATGACACTATGCTGTGCCATCAGTTTAGGTCCTCGTATCCTGACTATTTAGACATATGTTATCTTAATCTTGGACCACCACCCTCCAAAAACCTTCCTTTTCAACAAGCAGTTTGCCTGGCTTCAATGATAGTATTGTGAATCTGGTGGGCTGCTTGGCTTGCCTTTCAACCAGACCATGGTACAATTATTGTTAAGACCATAAACAGATAAATCCTTTTAATGGCTGCTGCAAGTAGGCAAGGAAAGCTGTCAGACACTAATATCAACTCAACTGACACAGCATGGGTGAACAAAAATAGGAACACTGGATTACTGACCTGCAGAGCAAAGGTCTTTGACTTGGATGGTCATGAGGGCTCCCTGTCTCCAGAAAACCACCATAGTTTATGCTGCTGTTTAGTGCTTAGAAACCACTGCAAATGACCAGAGCCTGACAATGCCAAGTAAAGGGGGGGGGGGGCAGAAGATGCAAGAGACTCCCACTAACTCAGTGGGATGAGCACAAAGGAGGGCAGAAAGAAAGAGGATATTCACTCCCTCCAGCTCACTCTTGGAGTTTTAGCTCAAAGTTATATAGGCAATGTGTAGAGCAGCAATGACAGATAAAGGCATCTAACCTAAATCTAAGACCGGATCTCAGCCATACGTGCATCCTGACTGCAGCTACTGGGGTGGGGAGCATGGGAGTTAAGTCAGATGTGTTGGGCAAGTTATTTAGCCCCACCACTGTGGAAGGGAGACATCCATGGGGTTACGAGAACATGCTAATGGCCCCTCAGGCCACAGCTTTGTAGGTGTTGGCAAGACTATACTATGATGACTCTGGAAAGGGAGAAAAGCTGGGACATCTCACAGCACTATCCAGCATGAAATCACAGCCTCTATGGACCACTTTCTCCATTTTCAGTCCCATCTGCTACACAGACAGCTCCAAAGAATTGGGACAGGCCCTAGGGAACAACGAACCACAAGGATTAAAACAAATTTCCTCACCCTGCAAAGCCTGTTTCACATGTCAAAGAGCTGCAACAGGAGTTCAGAGGCACTGAGCCTTTTAATTCAGAGGCAGAAAAGCTGTCAGCCAAAGCCAGACACCAGCTAAATCCAGGACATGTCTAATCCTGATCTCTGCGCTGTCTAGGAGTATCTGGTGGTGAAGAGAGGGGGAGACATTCTGCTGGCCGGCACTCACTGGTGGCATTCTCCAATGCTCCAACTCCACCATGAGGAATGGCATTTTATGCATACGCACAGGAACAACTGAGCTGGGGTGGCGATTCCTAGAATGCACAACTGGCTGGGCTGCATTTGCCTGGGAAACTAGAGACACAGGTCCCCCCCATCCCAGTCCCAACCATCCATCCAATCACACAGACAATAACAAGGCTGGAAAGTTATTTATAGCCTTACAGTATGTCCCCCTCTGAGGTTGGTGCAATGAAACACTGATCCTAGGCACCTGTGCTGGCCAATCTGCAGAATTTTAGTGTTCAAGCAAATCTAGGCTAGGTACAGCTAAGCAGATTATGGGAGAAGGTGGAAAGTCCCTTCCTTTCCCCTCTCTTGCCTCATAGCCTCATAGGAAGAACATGGCATAAAGAGCAGAAAGTCCTCCAGCAGGGAGGATAAGGATAGCAAAAGGAAACAAAGGGACTATATAAGGTTAGCAAAAGGAAACAAAGGGACTATACACCCAAGCACTATCTGCTGCAAGTCCAGGAGCTCTAGGAAATGTGGAAGGCCCTACCAGAAAACAAGGCAGAAGGGACTTTTTGGACTGAGGTCAGAGAGTAATCTCCAGCCTGGTTTCCTGCCAGCTGTTTGTCCAGCCAGTTTAAGAAACCTTTATGCTAAGGACATGATAGACTTTCCATGTTGTACTGAACTGGTGCAAGAAAAGCATCCCTCAACCTGTGTGTGGCAGCATAACTCCCTTCCTCATGTAAGCCTGAAGAACCTGTCCTTCTTTGGAACCTGCAAAGAACCTTTGCAGCATAAGACCCTCTCCTCTCTATGGAGAGCCAGCAATCTTTATTGCCATCTCATGTTTCCTAGACCTGGACAGTCCCGTTTCTTTCCCTCTGATCTCACCCCATTTTCCACAACTCTTGAAGCACAGTAACAAAACCAGGACATAGTCCGGTAACTAAGATTTCACTTGTCCAGCAGAAGGACAACTCCATGCATTTCCTATCAAACACTCCTTGTTCCCACACATCTTATTGCCCCCCACAATCCCCAAGCAGTCTGCAACGCACCTTCATGCCCACAAGGTTATTGTGGAAGTCCACCCTGGCTCGCAGATCCTTGTTGGGCTTCCTCCCCAGGAACTCCTTGACAAACTTGTTGCTGTATTTCAGGTTGTCACCGCAGCCACCCCACTGCCAAGCCTCACGGTTCTCCAGATCAGGAGCCTCATCGCAGGTGCAACGCTCCATCCGCCCCGCGCTGCATGCCTTGGCCATGGCATGTGTCAGCCCTGCGGAGGAGATGGCGTACAAGAAGGCTGTCTCTTTAAAACCTGAAGGAGAGAGGAGGTGGCAGCTTTAGTTACAGCTGGAGCAAGGGTTAAAGAAAGAGTGAGGAAATCAAGGCAAAATCCAGTGTGAGAAAAACCTGAGTGATAAAACATCATTGTGGTGGAGGCCAAGGAATGATAGATAGAGGTGGCATGAGCCAGGATTCAAGAATGCAAATGAAATCCAGCCATCTCCATAACTGTCACTCTACAATCTCTGCCTGAAAACAGATAGAGGCGAGCAAGAGCTTGACAAGCCATGAAGGTACCATCACCATGGTACAGAAATACTGTGGCCAAAGTGACACCAAATAGTAGGAATCCAGCATAGCCTTCTAGTCTGATGGCTGGGAAAGAAGCCATGAGCACTGCTTGTTCTTTCCACACCCCCTGAAGAAAAAATAATCACTAGGTCCTACTGCAGTTCAACACAGTTGTTAACAAGACACCTGAGGGCTTGGAAGCACACAATAGGCAACCTGTCACAGCACCTCAAATGACTCAAAAAGCAGTTTACCACTCAAGCTTTTAATGTGCAACCCTTTTCTACACCTCCATACTCACCTGCAGGAACGCAGCAGCATCTGATGCCCCCAGTAACTGAGGTCCACAGACCCCCATGATTTCAATCCAAATTATAAAATCCAGAAATAAAAAGCAAACATGCCAGTATTTATAGCTCCTTATTCTCCAGCTATGGAAGCCATAAACGACTGCATATTTGAGATGCAATTCCAGAACAGCTTTGGATCTGACTCAAGAAATCCCCCACTCAAAAATAACACAAGTGGATGGTGACAGTAGTGGATATATCTGTAAGCTAGTGTGTCAACCAAGGACATGCAGAGACACTGCCAGGTCATTTTTGGAACTGTTCCTTGGGAGGTGCATGGTCATCCAAGCAAGCTTACAGGGCACTGCCCTGGCCCATACCCAGAGCCTGCCTTCCCAAAGCACTCCCAGGTGCATGATGTTGAACTTCAGCAGGAGACTGACAAAAATCCAGTCCAGGAGACTGAGGTCTGGTCCTCCCAATCGGGCTGACAAAAAACAGATTGTGGTTGAAGTTGTCCAATCATTCCTATTGCTTACCTGGAAAAGAGAGCAGGAACCTTTCCCTCACTGGAAGGAACACACTTACCAGGACACTCTAAAGAGTGGTCAAGGTCAAGAAAGCAAATTTTGGGGGGTTTCTCCTCCTTGTTTTCTCCCCAGGTTAGATCATGTCCTCTGGCACCCCAGAAAAGCCTTCACCATTGCATATCTCACTGGGAGTGGTGGGAGAAGTCCTTACTTAAAATCACACAATAAAACTCATGGGTGCACAGACCACCAAACTCCTCTAGATAGAAAATGCCTTCTAAGCAGTTTTCGTCTTTTGAAGGCTAGTTCAGCTTTTTCTAGGTTGCACCCTAGGTCAGACTGCCCACATGCCTGCTAAGGGATGCTGATGCTAGGGACAGATGCTCCCGAGCCTCCATTCTCCTGATAGTGGTAGCAAGAGGCCAGTCCTACAGTTTGTGCTATGAAATGGAAGGGCACCAGTTTGCTAATAGAAAGTCCTTGATAGAATAGAGTGTGTAAACCTTCCCCTGAGACACTGCAATTAGCAGCAAACAGCCTGGCTATGGTCCAGTTTAGTAGACAGCCCAGATCAAACCAGGAGGCCTTCAAGTAGGTTGTAGAAGGACTGAATTCAGAGTGATTGTGAAATCTCAGCACCAAGTCAGTGCCAAGCAACCACATTGCATACTGTCTTTGATAGAAAGGCAGGAGGAATGGTTCAGTTGCCAGATTTTCCTCCTCCATGAATCTCCTCATCAGCTTTGCTCTATTCCTCCCATTCTCCATCACCTAAAGCTTCACAGATTCCCAGTGCCCATCAGCACGGGCATCATCTTGCCCACAGCCAGCTCGGGCAGCTTCCAAGCAAGTCCATGTGACATTTGGCTCCGGCCAGATTTAAAGCCATCTCCGCCATGCACTATTTGATTGCACCAAGATATTTTGTAACAAGATAATGAGCTTTAAATCAATGCAGGCATTCTAACCCCCGGTGCATTGACAGCCTGCCATCCGCAGCTATCCAGTTTCAGACATTTCCAAAATTGTTTGTGAGTATCCAAAGAGGATAACAAGTCCCTTAAACAATCCCCTGTTATTTTAAGAAACAGGCTGCATCAGCCCAAGTTGCAAACCAGCAGCCGGGCTGTTCCGGTGACCAAGTGTAAAAATGGAGGGAGAAACTTAAGTGAAATTGGGGGGGGGGGGGCGGGGGGAACGGGGCTGCCTTCCCACCCCCCACCCCCTTTCTCTCCTTTAAAAGCTGCAATGGTCCTGAAGGAGAGGAAGAAAGCCTGCACCAGCATATTTGGATAACTGTGTCTCAGTGGGTGATACATGTGCGCCTTTGCCCTGGGGTATCACTTGCTGCAACGCTGAACCAGGAACCAGCAGCTCCCGGAGAGAAGGAGAAAGATTTACAAGGCAGTGTGTTATGCTGCAGGAACAACTTCTGAAGGATTTACAGCATCAGTGGAGAGCAGAGATGTTGCAGGGGCATAAAACATGGAAGAATGAGACAGCAGGCAGAACCTTGCAACCCTCAGGGTTGTATTTATTACACGAGGTCCTGACAAGGGAGGGGGGTTCTCAAGGGTGTTTTAAGGCAGTTCACATTCAGGCTGCTTTAAAATACCCCTTGCCAAGGGCTCACCACAGGGGCAGGCACGTCTGAAGGAACAAGCTGTGGCCTCCAGGTGTCAGCATGAGAAAGTGCTTGGCTTTCCCAAGACAACACTAATCCAGGGACTCCTCTGGCATGCGGGGCTATTTTTAAATGTCTTGCAGCTCTGGCTGGACCTCTTGGGTTTCATAAGGACTTTCCTTGTTTCCACTGCAATCAGTGACAGTGCATTAGTTAAGCCCTAGCACTTCTGAATTACTCCTCCTCACTAATTAGCAAGGGAGGGAGGGCACTTTGCAAAAATCTGCTCTTATCTTTGAGTACATCAGATCCTGGATTTCTATGTCCAGGTCCTTTGTTGAGCATGGGACTTTCTACAAGTCACTAAAGTCCTCAAGACCCATGCAAGCTATTTGTAAAACGGTCCTGCTGCACCATTAGCTGCAGTCCAGAAATAAAAACTGGATTTTACTGGGAGGGTGCAGGAAACCGGATTATGAGGTAGCACAAAGGAAGGAGATAAAAATATCAACTGGTCCTCCAGTGCTCTCTCAGCTTCTGGTCATCTCCACCTGAGCTGCTGGAAGGGTTGTGGGAATTACCCACCACTTGCATCCAGGGAGCTTTTCCCTGGGTAGAGCAACAACAGAATACAAGCCTTTGCCCATTTTGCCCTGCACTATGATAAGGGTCCCCTTGCCACCACTAACAGGGCAGCACAGAACAATCCATTTTGTTTTATTCCCCTTAAGGCATTTTCTCAACTTCTTTCCTGAGAAGTTAATGCAAGAAATGGGGGTGGGGAAGGACTGGAACAGCTCTGGGAACTTCAACACCTTCCCCTTCAGCAACAGCTCAACTTCCATCAGAAGCAAGAAGCAACTGTAGTTACTGGCAACAGACACATGCATGAACACCTCCAGCCTCTAAGGAAAGAAGCCACGGGAATCAGACAGGGGTTGCTTAAGTGATACGAGCATATACAATACTACCATATAGCACATCTTTTGCTTGGTGTGAATTTTCAAGGATGAGCTGAGCCTGGCTGAGTGGTTTCCTTCTACAAGCTTCTGGTGAGGTGGTGACCCATCACTGGCAAAGGAAGCACCAGGATGACCACCCTGCAAAATGCCAGGGAAGCCAATGTGTGCAGTGGGTGCCAGCACCTTCATCCAAGACCCCCTCACCCTACTCACCTCTCTTTAGCAAGCTGGCCCGATAGCGACCCTCAAGGGTGCAGTTCCAGCGCTCAAAGCGAAACTGGTACTGGCACTCCAGTGCACTCATGCTGATTGCCTCCATCAAGGTCTCAGCCACGCCGGGGTCCCGCCGGCACATCCTGCGCTGCTTCTTCTCCAGCTTCAGGCGGTCACAGACTTTGTAGTGGGCTTTGATGGCAGCTTCCTCCATTTCTGAGGTCAGAGGGAGGATGGTCAGGGGTTCGTTCCCTGTCAGCCTGCAGAGGAAAAGAGCAGCACAGCAGTGAGGATAGAGAAAATACAGCCTGCGGTACAGGTGGGAGCCATGGCGGGCTCTCCCTGGTTGAGCAACCATGTGGGGCTTGCTGATGTCTAGGCAAGGCTCTTTGATGTGAATGTGCAAGGTGGGAGCAAGAGAAGGGTAAGAAACAATATTTGAATTTATGGTCTCTACCAGTTCTCACAGCTTGCTTGGACATAAGTTCTTGGCAATCTTCACCCCAGGACTGTGTTGAAAACTGAAATGCGAAAGAAATGATTGAAGGTACCTAACTGCATGAACTTGGGAAACTAGCAAAAATAAGAGCACTACAGTCACTCTCCTGTGCATAAACAAAAAATCATTTTAGCACATCAAGCAGAGCTAGAACTGGCTTGTAAAGGTATAGAGGATGATTTGTCCCACCAAACCAAGAGACACATCAGGAAAGCATGTATAGCCACCTTGCCTTCAGCAGAATTGATTCTGACATAAAACTTAGTAAGCCACAGCCTGAGGCTTGAGAGCAGGATACACTTGCCAGGAGAATCTGCCAAAAGCTTTTGCAAGGCAGGATTAGCCCAGAAACCTAAAACATGGCCTGAAGAAATGCATGTCCCATTGCCTTCTCCCCTCCTCTGCCTTCTCCAAACACAAGGTCCTTGACTCATACAATGTGCAACAAAAGAAGCCAGCATACTGTTCCCAGTATCAAGTGATGAGCTGCTGGAAGAGGACCAGGCTGGCATCAGCCCCAGGGAGCAGAGAGGCTTCAGAAACATCTGCTGGGCTCATGAGCCGTTTGTTGGCGAGGCTGCCCACACCCCACTCTCCTGGCTCTGTCCTTTTCCGGCCAGGTGCCAGTCCACACAGTCAATGGGAATCACTATGCAGGGTTTCGAAGGACCTGAAGACGTTTCCCAAGCCAAAAAGGAAGAATTGCTTAAAGCCTGAATTGAAAACATGCTGCAATCCTGCACAGGCGAGCATGTGGATGGGCCGCAGGTTCAAAAATCTCCATTGCTGCAGAACCACTGGGGAAAATGGGGTGATAGGCACAAGAGGGGAGCACACACTCACCCCCCTTCACTGAATGTAGAAGAATCCTGAAAGCATTTAAACCCCCACTCAGTGGCAGTTCGTGCTTTCTTTTTTAATGACAATTTCTCTCTCTTTGCCTGTCCCTACCTGCCCCTTGTCAAAAGCCCCTCTCCATCTTTCTTGTCAGCCCTTTTAGGCACTGGCAGCTGCTCTAAGGTCTTCTCAGAGCCTTCTCTTCTTCAGGCTGAAGAAGCCCGGGTCTCTCAGCCTGCCTCCACGGGAGAGACTAAAAAAACAAGCAGGGAAATATTCTCTTTCAGTTACCTTCAGGTAATTTCTGGAAATTAGGATTTCCAGAAAAACTGCAATGGTAAAAATGAAAAGTTGGTGATTTGTGGGGAACATGGAAAGCTAGTGTTACCCAGTGAAGAACTTCCAAAAAATAGTTCTTCCCCAAATTCTGCTCACCAGAAAAATTATAAAAATATCCAAAAGGCCAAAGAGCAAGCTCCATCTGAAGCACTGTCAAGTTTTAGCCATTATATTTTTTGCTCTGTTTCAACTCGGACAGTGTGTGGATTTGGTCACAACTGCTTCCCAAGGAGATAGGACATCATCCAGCCCTGGCACCTTGTTAACCAAAGCTCCAAGCAGGCTTGTTTGTGAAAAAGGTGGCTTGGTCTGAGCTTCGCAGTGGTAAACAGCTGTAATGAAATCTCCAGGACATTCATTCCTGGCTTTCATCAATTCTTCTGCTCTGGAGATTCATTTCTGCAAGCTTTCACAGTTGGCACAAGAGATACCCTCAGATGGCAAAGACAGAGGGAGGCATAAGAGCAATTTCTACAGCTCCCCCTTCCCAGTTAACCTGTCCAACTAAGCAGGTACTGTTCAGCTAAGGATTCTGGAAAACATAAGCTCCAAGTATCATGTAGCAGATGCCTACTGCAGTGAGGAGAGATACAGGAATGGATTCTGTAGAAAGATCTCTGCAGAGCAACTGCTGATTTTGAACCCCTTCCCCATCTTCCCTGTTAGGTGTTTGGCATTGAAATACTTCAAAGTATGGCTTCCCACAAGATCAGCCCTGCAAAAGTTGACGATGGCGCAGCCCAATTGCATGTATCTCCAACAGAAGACATCTAAATAAAAAACGAAGAGCGAGGAATAGGGAGAAGAAAGAAAAACAGAATTTGCAGTGCTGCACAATACCAGAGGATTGGCCTGCAACAGCCACTCTGAATGGTTGGGAAGCCTTGAGAAACAACAGAAAATTGAAGCATTAAACTAATTGTCAGCGATGTACATTTTCACCGCTTTCTACAAAAGGCTTTGGTAGGAGCTCACCTAATATCTGTGACACATTGACAACAGCCAGAGTGAGCTGAGAAGCAGTGCCAGCACACCTTTCATCCCTTCCTGAAAAACACACCCAAAAGACACCAAGACAATGCCCTGTAAAAGCAGAATACACCTTTTCCCACCCCCCATTTCCCAGCTCAACTCTGCCCTGTCCTCATGCATCAGAGAAAGGGACTTAAAAGTCCAAATTAGTAAAAAATGCTGCATATGCAGTGCACGTGCTGAACAGACACATCACCACTGCCTGGTCTACTGCTCAGACTAATTTCACTGGCTTTCAAGCTGATCTGAATCAGAGTGAGGCAACTATACTAGGAGAGCATCTCCAGATAGAGACAAGAAGTAAATTTAGAGGAAAGAGGCTTTTACTAGCCAGCAAGCAATGAAGCTCTTCCAGGCTAAGACCTCCATGAGCAAAAGCAGTATATGTGCATGCACACCCATACATCTCCCTCCTTAGCACTGGATGGATGCCTATTTCGGCAGCGAGGGGACCAATGCAGCAGCCTTAGCTCTGCAGACATGTTCCAGGGGTGAGGTGGCACTTTTCAGAGCATGGCACCAACAAACAAGTGCAGGCAGAGCCAAGGGAGCGCCTGTGCCCCACCTGACACATTGCCTTGGAGCTGCCGCTGCATGGAACCTTTATAATCCTATAAAGCCCTTTTATGCAACCTAGGCTGAGTGAGGTCCTGTAAGGCAATGGTGTCAGTCTGATGCTTTCTCAGCACCTCACAAAGACCAAGCTGTTCTTTCCAAGGAAATTTTTCAGGAAGGGGGGGTGTTTTTTATTTTATATTTTATATTATTTTATTTTATACACACCCTACCCACAACTGTTGGGATTAAACTGCCAGCCAGCACTCTGCAATTGTGTTATTTTGGAGTCTCTGCCACCCCACAACTCACACCGATAGCTGAATAGCCAAATTTTATCTGTAGCACCATGGAAATATTGCTCTTCCAGAGAGGCAATTCAAACTGAATCCTGCTTTCAGCTCATCTCAGAAGTCAAGATATTTTATTGCCTCATCAGTTCACACTTCCATCAGTGTCCCTGTATTTTCCCTTTTTTAACTGGGGATTTTCCCAATGAGAATTTGAGGGGGATGAGACAGAAGTAAGGCGCCTGCATAGACCTGTGAGTGCATTCTCGTTTTTGACATGCTCAAGAGTTTCGTTTGCAAGTGCCGCCAGAGATGCGAGCCAAGGTGAGCTGCTTTCCTGCAAGGAAATACCTCTGCTCTACCCGCCTGGAATGACAGGCCTGCTGAAATATTGCATTCCTATCCCGGCACTTCCTTCTCTGTTGGGAGGTTAATCTTTGGTACATCTGTACAATGACCAAATTGATTTCTATTTTCCCTTCTTACATTAAAGTTTTCTCTGCAATATTGCTGCTCTTCAAACCCTTTTCCTTCTCTTTCCAACTCTTCTTTCTTTTAATAATTAAAAAGTTACAAAAAGTTTACAACTTAAACACTGACCGTCACTGCAATACATAAATTAATAATTCAAATCAGTGCTATGCTGCACACCAGGCCTACATTTCTTTTGTATCCAACAACCTGGAGTTGCCATCTCTCCCTCACAATAGCTCTCCCACACTGTGAAGTTTTCACCCATTCCACAAAGGCTATTTGAAGTGCAAGAAGCCAAAAGTCCAAGAAAATTCTGAATTCCATGGCAAGTGATGAAAATTTGGTATTTGGAGCAAGAGCTGGCCATTGAAGAACCACCTACCTCATTCTGCACTATGTTTGGTTTTTTAAGTGTTCAGAGATACCATTGTTGTGCTCACACTAACTCAACACCCTTTGGAGGAAACCAGCCTCAGTTCTGCTCCTCCCCAAGTTATCAGGATCATAGAATAATTAGGGTTGGAAAGGACCTTAATATCATCTAGTTCTAACCCCCCTGCCATGGGCAGGGACACCTCACACCAGACCATGTTACCCAAGGATCCCCAACGTCATGTGGGAGAAGAGGCAGCTTTCTTCTCTTTGCTACTAAATAATTAGTTCTCTACTTTCTTTCTACGCCTTAAAGTCAGATCTAAGTATACTTGCTCCAAAATACATTGCTCACCCCAGCATTCAGGCATTCATGTTTATTGCTGCCTTGCTTAAACCGCAAACTCCAGAGCCACAGATGCTAGGTTTTAAATTCTTTACCATTCTGAGCTAGAAAGCCAAAGGTTTCCTACTTTGATTAATGCATACATGTGCAAAAAAGAATGCATATCCCATCAAGTCCCTTCAAAAAATAAGGCAAGGCATTCTTCAAACCTCAGCAAGGATTTCTTGGCTTCCACAATATCCTGCCATCTCAGCAAGTGTTAAGTCACTTCATGAAAATTGCTCTGTTAGAGTTATTCACTTCTATCCTAACCCTTCCTCAGTGTAGTTTTTCCACTGATCTCCTCTGGATTGGTAGTATAACACTGTGGGAGTCATGACAGGAGGATAATTGTTTCTCCCAGCCCAAGATGTAGACCATCTTTACAGGGCAGAGCTGAACAGCCTACACTCCACCTAGAAATCAAAAACGTTTGCTAAAACTCTATCTATGCTGGCAGTTTAAAAGGTTTCCTCCCCTTATCCACAGACACTACACTTTCTGCACATGCTGGTTATCTTCCTCCTCTGCTCTGGCCTTACCTCTCCTTTTTGCTGTTCACATCATTCACTATAAACAATGGTGTCTTGCTTCTGAGGACCATTAAAAAGTTAACACATCTGGAAACTCCAGCAATAGAATACAGCTATTGTCATCGCAATTTTTTCCCAATCACTATTTTGATCCTTATTTTCCTTTCAGTAGCACAGTACACATACCCAAAGCTTTTCTTTAGATGGCAACCCCTCAAACATGGGCTTCTTAATAGTGCCAAAATCTCAGCTACAGCTTCCACTTGCAAAAAAAACTATTAACAGCTCCCATCATGGGAGCTTCCACCAACACACGGTAGGAGCAATAGGGCCTTGCAACCTCCCTGTATGAAGGCAGAAAGCAGCTGTAGCTCACACATGTCCCAGAGAACATCAGTTTCAGCTTCTTGGATCAGTTTCTGAGGGGTGGCAATTTTGAGGATAGGGAGAGGAGAAAAGCTACAGAACTGGGGAATTTCCAACCCAATAGATCCCACTTATGAGGCAAGAAAGCACCCAGCTCCATCAGACTCCTCATGAAGTATGCTTAAACAGATTTTCTTCTTGTAAGACACAAAGGTACAGATTCTTGTATGTTTCAGTCGTTCAAACTTGTCTGCTATCACTCCTCTGCCTATATAGATCTAGACAGTGGTTCCCTCTGGGCCTCTTCTCTGAGGATTGTGGGCAAGGGGATGGACAAGCAGGCTTGTAAGGATCTGCTACACAAACCTGCCAGGCTTCTGAGTCCTATCAAGAGTTATTTCCAGCATTCAGCAGAGAGGACTAACAGCTGCTTCTGGAATAAAGAATTTGCTGGTGCAAATCTCCAGCTCTTCCCCTCCCAACACCACCTCCCTGAATGCTACTAGCATTCACAGCAGCTACTCTGATCTCAAATAATTAAGCTATTTGCAGGCCCAGGTGTTACCACAGAGACAATTTATGCCCAAATTTCCCATTTCAGACTTATAGTTGAAGATCACCCAGAAGTCAGAGGACTTATCACAGGCTGCTGAACAGAGCAGCTCAACTGAAATCTCCCCAGACCAGATGTCCTGTCTTAAGAGGGCTGGATCCCCAACACCTTTAACAGAGTTGTCACATCACTTCAGAAGGGATTTTTCTGTGAATGAGGCAAGACACAGATGGTTGCCTCCCAGATGCAGGATGGTTCCTGCATGTATAAATAGGCTTCCATGCAATTTTCCTGCCAAAACATGCCCTCAACTTCTCCTGTACAAATTACCAAAAAGAAGTTTGGCACAGAGTCTATAAGGGCAAAATTTAGCAACTGAAGGAAAAATACTTCAGTGCATGAGCAGGGAATACGTGACTCAGTTCAGATGTGGAGGGCTGGAGATGTTCTCGGTACGGTGAAATCCTGCATAGGGTCCATGGAGCCAAGATGTCATGAGGAACAACTATTTTTGCACTGTGGCAATCAGAAGCACCACAAGAAAATACTTCAAGCTGCTGCAGCATTTCCCACTCATGCAAGGCATAAGAACTACACAGGTTATGAATTGCAGCTAGCAGCACTCTACTGAAGGAAGCATTGTCTTCCCTTCTGCCCAATGAGGAGGGCACAAGCACAGAAGAACCCCACAGCAGAAGAAGGAATCAGACTTGGGTCTTTCAACTCTTGGTGGTGTTCCTGAACCACAAGGCTGAATTACCTCTCCTCCTCCCCCCGCACCCTCCCTTTACAACAAACCTTATTCAAGAAGTTTCCAGTTCATCAGAGAAAAACTTTTTTATTTTAGGTAACTATCTCAGTTACAACATTAATATTCACCAGCATAGAAATTGTACAAAGAGAAGGCAAATATCAGGACCAGCTGTACAGGCACTTGCAGTTCCATGGCTTGTGCTGAACAGCTCCAGCACCAAGCCACCTTTAAAAAACTCTGATGGGTTTTTGAGGTGTTCACTTTTTACAGCTCATGTACTATTAGCTGCCCTTGACTGGAAGGTCCCAGGTAGCTTGGCCCAAGAGCTGCTTGTGTACTAATCCTCCTGGTGCAATTTTGCCCTAAGCAAGCAGAGGTGGAGAAAGGAAGAGGGGAGGGGAAAGTTGTTTCCTCTCCCCTTCATCCTCTCAAGAATGAAACAGCAATCAGCAAGATTTACTAAGGATTTTCAACTCAACTTAAAACCAGCCGGTGAACTGCGGTGCCAGGGGAATGCACGGACTAGGCAGCAACAGGAGCTTTCACTCCTGATTTAAGACAGCATTAGCTTTGCCCTTGGCAGCCTGTGCCAGGAATTAACCTCCCACCAGTGCCCCTCTCCTTGGCTGGACAGCTCCTGGACCCCCACCTTATGACCCATTGGTGCTCTTTATCCTGATCCCTGCTCACTTTTATCTTTTTTAGCTTAACATCATTTATATTGCCATGAGTCCCTCTAGACCACTGGCAATGTGTAGCTGTGCGCTTTGGTTCAGGGAAGCAGTTGAAAGGGGAGCAATGAGGAGGAAGATGAGAAGTCCAAAAAAAAATCCAAAACCAAAACAAACGTACCAAAAAAAATCACAAAAAGAAAAAAAAAGAAAACTAACATGGTTTTGTTCTGATATCCCCCCCCCCCGCTCCACTTGGTACGGAGGGAAGAAAATCAGTATTTCCAGAATATTTTCCATGATAAGATGAATAGGCAAGACACACACATGCAAAACATATCCACACCCTATAATAACACCTTCTGACAAGAGGAAGACAAAACAACCATAAGGTAGGGGGGTTGATTGTGGCAAGGTATTTTTTTGTTCTTTTGCAGCCTGGATATTTTGTGGGGAGGTTTTGGGGTTTGTTTGGTTTATTTTGTTTGTTTGATTTTGTTTTTCTTTTTCTTTTTATTTTTACCCTGCTGAAAATCCTGCCCAACATCTCCATGACAGAAAAATGACATTCCTAGATCATACTTGTAAAAAAATATACATAACCATCCCTCCTATGCCTTGCTTTTGAATAGCTTTGGTGGCACTGAGGATCAAGAGAAGATGTAATGGATCACACAGAGGACTACAGCAAAAGAATTTATACCAGATTTTAAAGCCAGCATACCAAAGGAAACAGGCCAGGTGCTCAACAGCATGATGTGTTCCAAGCATAGAAAATCCATGAAGTCCATGATCTTTCTCAGTAACTTCCCTTGTCTGGGGAGAGGGGAGATGCACATAGCAAAGGATATTTAGCATTTGAAATCTAACCAAAGAGAACCAAACCCCCCACATTTTATTAACTGATTTTTGTACTGCTGTTGCTTTATTCCAGCAGGTTTATGAAGGCAGGATTGGAAAGCATCACTCATGGGTAAGGGCACTCCTAGTTCCCAAAACACCTCCCGCCCATCCTTCTGGCTCTCTCCAGCTCAAGCTACTGACATGAAGGCTGACCAAGTCCTGCAGATCTGCCAGGGGCTGGGGGCTCCACAGGAACACCTCGCTCAGGGCAGTGCATGGATCAGACCTTTTGACTCAGGCAAGACACTGCATGAAGCAAATAATAGATACTACACACCGAGATTGAAGCATTTTTTCCAAACAGCACATCATTAAACTGAAGGCTTATTGCCACCGGATGTTATGAAGCCCAAAACTATGAATAGATTCCAGAAGGGATTAGATAAATTTAGGAAAGGGAGGTTCATTCAGGTGGGTGATGAAACATGAGGGCTTGAACACAGCCTCTGGCTCAGGAGGGTTCTAAACCACTGACTGCCAGGAGCAAGCAGGACATGCCAGGAGACACCTCACTTGTCCCACTTCTCCTTGGCTTCCCCAGATGTCCAGGAGTGACTGAAGAAACCTTTGGTTCAACCCTTAATAGCAAGTATGTTCTCAGCACCAAGACAGACACCTGTACGATGCACTACAGGACCTTGCTTCAGCTGCAAACATTTAACCCTCATGCACTCTCCAACCCTTTGGATGACAGCAAGAACTGCCCCAGCGGTGTCAAGCACACACCACACTAACGCTTTGCTGGACTTATACATGCAGTGCACCCTGCTCTTTCCTTGGAAAGGCTATCACTGCTGTGCTTGCTGTCAGCAGCCCCACCTCCGTGGTCCCAACAGCAATCCTTCCACATCCCCAGCAAGCCTCCCACCCACAGCAGCCCTCAGCGCATCAGGATGTGGGCATGCCTCGCACAGCTTCAGCAACAGCACGGCCAGCCATGTGTTAGTGTCAGTCTCTCCCACCCACCCCTGCCAGGGAACACATCTGACTTCATAATGAATCGCCCATTTGTCTTCCTAACACCTCAGCCAGCACGTTTGTTAAATCTGGGAGATAAAGGCTCAACACCTCCACAGCACTCATCATACAGCAGGACTTCGCCTGTTGCTTTCCTCCTCCCCGTCCTGTCTGTCAGATAAATTGTGCTGTCCCTCCTGAACACTGCCTGGTCTGTTCTCAGCAGATGCTGCAGTTATATAGCTGCCCTTGCCCAGACCACAGAGACTGGCAGCCAGGGAAGAAACTTCTTGTAGCCAAGGAAGACAGCTTCCCTCACTGTCTGGAGATATCCCTATGCACACACACTCATGTAGTACAGCAGCTAAAGAGAAAATAAAGGTTCCTTTCCAGACAAATCCAGGGGCTAGGCATTTGAAATTGAACCTCTGAGGGAAGCAGAGCTTCTTCTTCCTTTCCCAGCCCCAGATTTTATATTCGGGACGTGAAGGTCCCAGCTGGAGGCAGAGACTGGCTCCTAATCAACTTCTGGACAAATGACAACTCGCAGAAACAAGCATGCAGATTCAGGCAGAAGGGGGGGTCACCTCCCCCTCCCCTCAAAACATTTTACCCAGCCCCTATTATATATCGCATGGAGGTCAGTTCGTGGAGTATTTAGATGGTTGGGCGGTTTGACACATCATCTGATCTATTTTGGGAGCAGTTTACAGCTCTGCAATTCCTCCCCTGCACAGCAGCGATAGCTTTTCCACTCTAATGTCATATTATCCTCATGGCAGGTTTAAAAACTAAACAGGTGAAAAAACAAACTTTCTGGGCACTGGAGAGAGCAGGATACAAGAGACATTCTGGTGATGGGAATGTAGAAGTTTATCCTCATTCTGAGCCCCAACAGAGATTGTGGGAAGGAACTGTGAACATAGGCTGGTTCCTTACAAAACTCAACAGGAGGATAGTCAAAAGCTCTTGCATAAAGGTCATCCCATGACAAAAGGTGTTTCACAAATGTCTGTCTGAAGGAGTTTTGCAGTCCTGAGGTTTTGCAAGCCTCCAATGACACCTCAATGGTCAGATGCTGGAGCCAGCCAACATCAGAAATCTTACTGCTCTTCTGCTGCAGATGCAAGGGCACTGCATTGTCTTTCCCTCACTGCCATCCACTGATGGCATCCTCTTTCCTTTCATCTCCCCCAGCACTCCAAAACACTGCTCCTCCACACCTCAGTTTGTCCCAGAAAAGGGAAGATTGAAGAAGCAATGCAAACATCTGCCATCAATCTCCCAGTGTCCATTCACCATCATCAAGAAAGGCCCAGGTCCCACACCATTATAGGAATGGTGCAACACTTCCTGAAAGGATTGAATCCATGCAGTTTTCTGGAAGGGAAGCAGATGCTGTAACAGTGGTTAAACACAGGTGATGGATAAATTGATATTGATAGTCAAGATGCCTTTAACGGACCGGTGCTGCTGGCAGGACCTTCACCTTTTGAAAGTGACTGAACTACAGAATTTTGGCATAACCTCAGCCAGACACACCTCTGCCAACATTTCAGGTAAATACCCTCAGAAGCCTTGGTGACTTCAGCATGTATATCTTGTCTATCATACTATATAAAGTCTACATGAATAAAGAGCCATATTAACCAAAATACTATATCCAAAGAAGAGCCAAAGCTTTGTTCTATGAGTGCTGTTGAACAGACAGGACTGCATATTACCTATCTTCAAAACAATGCATTTGTGCTCAGCAACTGAAAGAAAAATAATTTCTGCTTTGCATTACAGGGCATGTGGGGCACACTCAATCAACTAGTATTAAGGAAGTAATTTCCTTCCTGTATTGATCATCCATCTATCCATCTAATCAAGCTGCATTAAAAAGGCAGAGGGAAGGACAACAAGCCAAGTGTTATACATAGCGAATTCTGATTATATTATGAAACTTTAAGAAGATCTTAACAAGAGGACACTGTGCATTTTACGTAATTAGCTTGCTACTTATAAATGCCCTCCATAGTGCCAATGGCAGATTTTCACTACCTAAAATAGCCTAAAGCTGTTGGATTCAAGAACTCCTGCCATCCCAATTTAGATCAACTCAAATACAAAAACCACGAGGTGGTTTCGTTACACCAAGATTAAGAATTGAATCGGCTCTTGTGTGCCTGGATGTTAGAAGGGGTAAAAGATTACAGAGGGGAAAGACATTATGACACACCGTACCTCAAACCAGTCCAATCCTCACTGAATGTGAAAGCTGTTCACAGCATTTTGACATATTTGAAGTCACTCTGGGGGTGATAGAGCCTCACTAAGACTGGACATAAAGATGCAGCACTGTGGGATGCCACATCTGTATTCATATTCATTTAGCAGAGAACTGGTCTCCAGCTCCATGATACACATGCTTCATGAAGCTGGGAGTTTCACCCCATTTCCAAGAAGTAGCTCGGAGCAAGCCTTGAGTTACAACCTCAGCCTATAAAATAAGACCTCAGAAGCAGCAAATCAGGTAAGGAAACCATCTGATTTGCAAGTTGCTCATGCTTGACATGGAAGCCCCAACAAATGCAGAGCTACAATATTATTCATAAACCAAGCCCTACACCAATCTTTTCCAGTGCCTGCAGACTTCTAAAGGGAGAAGCATTTTCCATTCAAAGTAAGAAGTTCAAGAAAACATGCTAGAAAGCATTTTGAGGAGAAACTGTATCATGGGAAGAGAATCCACATGCTTGAAGTTATCCCAGCATGCAAACTCTATCCAAGACTCCGTCAACCAATTTGTGCAAGTTGCCATTTCCCAAGTCACCCATCAACAGTTAGCAAAACAAGCAGAACTGAAAGATAGTCCTTATATTATTGCTTACCCCCCAAAAAATGGAACTAAGCTGTGAGCTCTATGGGTGCACATTTCATAATTCCCTATCCACACCTACTGACTAGCATTAAGAGATGTAAAACTGCCATGGCATAACACTGAGCATGCCCCATCAAGATGCCATATAATATCCACTCCCGAGGACTGAGGAGGAAAATGGTGGCCATGTATCTAATGCAGCATAAAGATCCAAAGAACTTGAGGAAAAAGGGAAATACTTCCTATTTCCCTTTGTCTTAACAGTTCCACTCCTTAGACCCCAGAAGTGTCACAGGGTCCGTTCTCCAACACACCTACAGTGCAGTATTTGATTCTTTTTCTTTAAAAATATTATCAAGTTACAGTTGAATGAATGGTGTAAGGTTTCAGATGATTGTGGGAAACTATAGCAAGATCAGAAGCTCCAGAGGTGTACCATTAATCTACACATTTGGAAAAAAACAAGGAAGAACAAAAAAACCCAGTGTACTTTCTGCAACTGACTCTACACGAATGACCCAGGTTGATATTCTGTCTTACAACATTAATTGTGTGGAGTTAAGGGCTGGATGATCAGAAACTGTGTTCAGTACTACAAGGGACAAGCAAATTCCAGGGACTCCAGCCTATACCTGTGGGGCTATATACACATTAGGGAAGTCCTGCGGCATGCATAAACAATCAGGTAAGTTTATTTCTGACAATGCTTCAGTGCTGGTGGAATTTGTCCAACATTGAAATACTACAAAAAGGAAAAGAAAAATTAACACATTGAACACTCTGTAAGCAAAAGACCTTTCCTGTAAGCTTGGACAAAAAACTTGTATCTTCCTTTTCAGCTTAGCCCTTCATAACCTAATGTGATCAGTGATAAAGAACACCAAGAACCTTCTCCCTGGATTACTCCATCAACAGATGCTCATTAGAGATAATCACACCCAGAGCAGCTCCAGCCTGAAATGGAGTTTCCAATCTGTCTTCAAAACGCATGTGGGATTGCTTTACAATTCCCACATCCCACCTCTTTCAGCAGGTCTGGAGACTGAGTCATCATTCCCAGGTTAATACAGGGCACAACTACATGGAGTCTGTCAGAATTTGAGCCAACAGGAAAAAAAAAAATTAAAGCAGAAGGATCTAACTTATTTACAAGTGCCACAAAGGTGCTCAGCTAAATCCCCAAAACCTATGGATAATGATACTAGAGCAAGGGTAGGCTTATGTTTCCAAGAAAAGAAACAACTTGTTGATGAAGAAGCCTTCCCTCAGGTTCTCTTACCGCAGGGGATAAGCAGCACCAGAGCTGTCCATTCAATACTAGATAACACACAGAAGATAAAAATTAGGGCAAAGGAAGTTAAAAACTGGCTGAACCACCAACTGTATCCTGCTTGCACTCCAATTTAGCATGAGGTAACATTTCCCTTGAATCCTGCGGTAAAGTATATCTGAAATGAAGGGTATGAATGCAAGTTGAAGGGAAATAACAAGGTGGTTCAAGACATTTAAGCTTAAACAGATACACACACCAAGATGAGATCTCCTTGGCTTCTTGTACAAACTGAACTAGAATTCACAGCACTAAGCAAATCACTGCACAACAGCATTGCTGAAGCAGCAGCTGAAACCTTATAGCACTGCAACAAAACTTGGCTACGTCCTTCTCTTAGGTTTTACATCTTCCCTAGTAGACGGTATCACATTCCCATCCTTCTTCATCTGCACTTGAGGCTTTTCAGTTGGCCCCATGTCAAAGAAGCTGTCCCACCCCCAGCCTTGGTCTCCCATCCCTGCAAAAGCACATGCCGTCTGCCAAGCCTTGCACCGACCTCCCCGGCTCCTGAGGTTACAGAGGCATTCAGCATCTCCTGACCTGCATCCCCTAGGGATGCTAACCCACAAGTCTCACACCTCACTTCCTTGAAACTCTGTGAGCATGGGTTACACTTTGCAATTCTGCAGGCTGAACCCACAGGAACAAGAGTGGCAGGATCTCACTTGCCTTGCCAGCTTTCTCTCCACCACAATCCCCAGAGTGACATTCATTTTCTTGGTGGTAGAGAAAGGAATCCCTCTAGTTTACCCCTCTCCAGCCCCAAAATAGCAGCTGTTGAAAGCGCCCCAACAGCATATAACTTACATACACAGTTGGAACAATAAGCAATACTGAAACTAAAAATCAGGGAATCACATTTTATAGCAAAGAAACACCCACGAGACATTCATGCTTTTTTCGTTACAAGGCTAACTAGCAGGTCTCATCACAGAAGGGAGCAAGAATAACATCCTAGCACACAAATATTACTATGATTTATTAAAACCATTATTTGTATTAATGTCTTCTACCCTGTGTCAAAGAGCTTAAGTAGTCAAAACTAGTTTCCTGGACTCATTATTTCTCGCCCAGCTTTCTGTTGAAGGATATCAGCACTGCAAGTCTTGACATTTCATAATAACCTCTGATCTGTTTTGGAGCTGCCAAGAAGCAAAGGCAGCTTCAGAGAGGAAAGTAAGGCCCAAATAACACAAAAATGGGAGGAAACCTTTCTACCGGAGCTCCGTATCAATTTCTTTGGGAATCAAAAGCATGCTTCACACTGGAATTTTCCTCCAAGTTAGAGGGTTTACAACTAACTCAAAAAGCCTTCCAAGTTTCCCAAGTATTTCAAGTGACAAAACCAAAGTTACAGCCTGAAAATAAATCATAACAGTAATATGCACACACTTCAGGAAAAAAAAAAAAAAACAAACAAGCAAAAAAAAAAAAACACCAATCAAACAAACAAAAAAAAACAGATATAAACCTACACTGGAAAAATCTTACACTTAGTGCAGCCAAAATGCCAGTTGATACATGTCACATTTAAGTGCTCCAGGCAACACTATCACAATGGCTAATACAGGCAGGCAGAGCTCCAAGATGAATGTCCAAAGCCCAACAGGACAGAGATGTTCCCCGGAGCCTTAGAAAACAGTGATGGCATCTCAGGCCTTTTGCTGAAGCTTTCACACGCATTTAGCATCTTGAGCAGCATCACAAGTCAAAGCAAGGCTATGACCTTACAAATGCTTTACTGGCTAATCCTCCTTGAAGGAGGGCTTCAGAAAACATTTAGGTTGAGCTATCTATGAGATTAAGATGTTTATCCATCTTGTATTTTGCACATTTGCGATTTCAGTGTCTTCTGGCTGCAAGAGCTCCAGAGGATCAAGGGCCAAGAAAGAAAGAACAACTCAGAGAAAGGAAAATCATAGCAACACTAACAAATGCTTTGTATGTGTTTAAAAAAAAAAAACCAAAACTTTCATCAGTCTGCAAATAACAGTAAAACAAAATCAGGAAGGATGTTTTCCCAAATGGAAATCCCTTGTACAGCTGAGTTGACAGCTCTATCGGGCATAACTGGACAGGTGCTCCCTGCTAAAATTTTCCACATGTTTATATCTGGCTTCAGCTAGAAGTGCCATGAGCCCCTCAAGATCACCCCAGCCTATCAACAGCCCAAAGCTGTCTCAGCACAAATGCTAAGAGGTCAATTAATTCCCACTGTGGCTGGAGATACTCTACTAGCAACTAGCAGAGACAAGGGTCTTCCCTTCTCCCACCCCAAACTGGAAGGGAATTAGGCACCAATGCTTCCACAGGAAAACTCGAAACACTCAAATCCCTGGGGGATAACGCTGATCTTTTCCAAGCACAGCTTGCAGCATGCGCATGAGGGTCTCTAAAACAGGTTTGGCCACCTACCACAGAAAAACATGCTTCATATGATGGCAAAGTGAAGGAAAGTTTAGGTAATACATCAAGAGGGACGCTGAAAAGACAGCAGGAAGAATAGAGCATTCCTCACAATGAACATGGAGTGAGGACAGCATTCTATGGCAAGACAACAAGTAAAAGCCTAACTCAGCTTGTCACCTTCACTCTAGAATAATTCTCCTTTGCAGAGTGCACATAGCACAGCTTGCAAACACCAGGGTTTAGAAGCTCACAGCAGACATATCTGGTCACAGATGAGACATTGCTTCACACCACCACGACAAAGCCACACCAAGCTACAACTGTGCTACAGAATCTTGCCTTGGAGTTGGGTGCTGCATGGCAAGAGCTGCATGATGACAGAGGAGAACTTACCCAGTTCTTTTGTGAAGTTTCTGGGCACAATAACTATTATGGCTCAGTTAGGACAACGGGGAGCTGGTCCTGAGCAAGGACGGTCACTGACAGTTTTACGTTTCTACTCACTTGGTCACAAAAGAGGGACAAGTGGGTCAGAGGGAGAGAGTTTCAGGACATCACTGAACATTCACCAAGGCAAGGCTTTACAACCTTCCCAAAATAATCTTCACTGGTTTCACAATGAAAGTCCCAGAATTTGTAAGGCAGGTTTAAATTTAGAGCACACTCATTGGATTTGCTTACATAATTTTCTTGATTTGGAAGGGTTTTTATTTGCCTTAGTGAGAAAAGCTGTCCAAATTTGCCAGGTTAAGCAGGGGCTGCTTGCCGATAAGAATCTTAAAATACACTGGCTGCAATTTTCCTTTTAAAGTTTGCATATCACAATTAGGGCAATATGGAATTAGAGCAGCTTTAAGAAGTGAGGCGGGAAAGAAACCATTAAAAAGGACAAATCCCTACCAAATTATACTGGCATCTAAGTGCAGTGGCCCACAGGGTGTCCAGAGGCTGCTAAACACAGAGCAGCAAGAGATCAAGAAATATTCCAGCCTGAACCTATTAAGCAAGATGTAAACATTCCACAAAATTTGTATCGATTTTAAAAGGTTTGAATTATTTTGAGAACACCATTTCTGTTAAAGGCACATTTTTAAGTACCAAAAATGATGCTGGCATCACCTAACTGTGCAAGAGCTTTGTCTGTGAAGAAACCCGTCCTTTGGGTATCCTGTAAACCAGTCCTCATAGCCACAGAAACAGACCATGGTAGCAGCCTAAATACTATCCCAGATCTATTCTTGCCAGCTCCTCCACCCAGCCCTTCTATTCATCGCTTGATTACAACAAGAATTTAGCTTCTGAGGTTTGTACTTACCAACCTGAAATCACAGAAAGCCATAAAACCCTTACACCAGTATCTAACTTGATCCATTACTTCCAATTTTGACAGTGCTTAGCTCATTTTTGCAGATGGAAGTTAGGCATCTTTGGCAGCAGATACTTTCCGGCCCTATGGACAAGGTGCAGGAATAGAAACAAAAGGTCAATTTACACAGCCTGAAAACAAAGCAAGGAAACCCCACAGACCCCATGGATGCCACCAGACAGCATATCTCAGAGTGAAGGCTCACAGAAGGGATAACTCCATTTAGATATAGCCAGATCTCTTCCACCTAGCGAAAACCCATTATAAGGGCCACTCCAGCAGATCGTTTACCATTTTGCCTAATGGTCATAGCAACACATAGTGGAAGAAGTCACACCTCACAGCTTGCAGGTCTACACAAGCCCTGCATTTCAGTTCCCAGCACTCCTGACTGAATGATGAGCTCCCTGCCACCACTCCAGGAAGTTGCAAGAGATGCAAAGCCACATTCTGGGTTGCTCTTAGATGTGAGCCATCCTCACTTTAAAGGCAGCTTGTTAGCCCCCCTCTTTTAGACAATGGTTACAAACTCAAATGCCAGCTGCCTGCCATCACTGAAGTCTGAGGCCTTTTGGCCATAAGCTTTGAGGAAGGTGACACCCCCACGTTAGAGGCAGAGAACTAATTAGCTAAAACAGAGCAGATCCTCACCTCCAACTTGCTGTATGGAGGGATGGCAATTCCTCCAGGGACCTGGCCTCTCTTTTCTATTAGGGTACCACTTCCCCCAGCACTTGAAAACTTATTTGTTGCCTTCTGTTTAGAAGCCTCCAAGCATAGCCTCTGAGATACCTCCAAAGAATTACCCTGAAAAGATTCCCCAGGCTTGTCCAGGCATTCCTAGGAGAGGAGGAGGCTCCGCAGATAGCACAGTTTGGCAGGATATATTAACACACCTCTGCATAGACTATGAGACTGATAAAAAGCATCATCCCCAAGTAAAAAATTGCACCTAGGTGAAACCTCTCCATTTAGGAAGACCTTGGTGTTCAAGAGTGAAATCACAAACCAGCTACTCACATAAAACACGTGTTCTCAGCAGGCATTGTCTCAGTACTACCCAGAGCAAGAGCCCCCAGAAACATTTAACAGATACTAAAGATTAAGTTAATGGCCTCATGTCTTAGAGGAGGAAACACCAACCCCTTGTGGTGCTAAACTCAACAGAGCTTACCACCAAAACATAGCGAGACAGGGGTCTTGGCTCAGGTAATCAAAAACCTAAGATTATAATACATTTATAAGACTGGGCCTCTTGCCCATGCTGGTACAGAATATGCCAAGTATTCCTTTTTGAGGGTATTCTTTGAGCAAGCAAAAGAGGAAAAAGACCTCCCAAAACCTGGCCTCTAATTTACATTACTGCTCCAGGAAACTTTGCCAGAGAAACCAGATTTAATGCATAACTACACATCAAACATCCATGCTGTCATGGTTTGTGCCCATCTCATGACCAAGTCTGGCGGCCAGTGAATGAAGAGCAGTGTGGTGACATTTTTCAGCCATGCAGAGGCTGCTCCAGAGAGGGAAGGGGTTCCTTGGCATTAAGAAAATAAGATTAAATTGGCTTATGGTTCAGCCAGAGCTGTAAGCGAGATGCAGACTTTGCACAGCAGCACAGAGGATTCTTTTGAGGGATTTCAGAGATGCAGTGTTGCAGCACAGAGCAGTGTCACAGCCCTGGAACAGAAGGGCAGCAGCATCCGTGGCCTGCTAGTGTGCCACATCTGTTCCCTTCCCTGTAGCCTGCAGAGCACCAGGGGACCCTGTGAGAGCCATGAAAAACCCAAGCTAAAGAAACTAAAGGTTTGTTACCCACCATAACCCCCCAAAAATAAACCCTCGTATAGTTGCCAGCTGCTCCTGTGACCACCCAAGGGTCAGTATGAAGGAAAAAACACCCTATGTTGTGATATTGCATGCACAGGCCCCCCAGTGGTCTTTCCTGCATATGGTGATGTCAGGATTCCCCTCTTTTTCCCAGCACACACATCATCTGACACTTAGAAGGAAACTTTGTCCCATCCCACTCTCTCCAAAACAAGAGTTACCCTGCCTGCTTGCCCAGGGCATCACATGTAATGACTGTTTTCACTTAAGCTTCAGGAAAACAGAGGCCAATCTTTTACAACCACAGCTCATCTTCAACTGGAAAGTTAAATTACTGTGCTAAGAGGATAAATGCACTGTTGGTGAAGTACTGCCATCTCATCCAGTGAGTTAAGGGCAGTAGAGAAAAACTGGTGTGACTCACTTTCATGCATTTTTAGTACAAAAGCAAAGAGCTTGGTTTGAAGAACAGAAAAACACGAGAAAAAAAAAAGGGGGAAAAAAAAGAGTTAAAAAACAAATTAGAGGGAAAAAAAAACTGCTAAAACACCCTGTTTGGGCACTTTTAAGCACTGAACCAGCAGATACCAGAGCTCTTCACAGAAGCTGGTTCACACATTAGCCTAGGCAATATGCTTGCAGCTTTACATCTGAAAGACTGCCTATATTAGTCATCTGTAAGGGGACACTTCAGCAATGCTAACTGGAATGAACTGAGCACAGGAATGCAAAATGGGGTGGTTAGACTACATCAGTTTTGAAGGAGCACCTCTGCACAAGGCTCTAAAGAGCCCTTAATTCAGTTTAGCCTGATTTGCATTGAAATCAAGTATGCTAAAGTGAATTAAGGATGCTTAATCCCCAAGGAGAGTGCTTCCACTGGGGCTAGTTAAGAGTAATTGAACTAATCCACTTTAAAAGTCAGTTCAGATTAGTTGCGTTAAATGGCTGTGCAGATGCAGCCTGGGAGCACAGGGACTGTCACTAGTATGCAATAACACATCAGTCTACCTCTGGGAGGAGAGCTACAGCAGGACTAGTTTTCAATCCAGAGGCTGGGAGTGGTCCAAAACACTCAAATACAAACACTAATAGAAACGTCTACTTGTGCTTGACAGGTGCCATCTGGTTGCAACTGAAAGCATTTCCCTCACGTATTTTTCTGTACCTAGCATATGCTGGATATAGCTATGGGAAAGCTGTTTTTATGGGCAGCTCAGGGACCAAGCTACTGGTCCAAAAAGTGCTGGCAAAGATTTCTCATTCAAGCCATGCTTGAAGCTCACACCCCCTCACTGAAATGGGAAATACAAGTTTGCAGGTTTCCACTCAACCATCCCAGAGATGTCAGGAGACATTTGTGGGCTCAGTGGCAGACTGAAGGGACCATCTCCACCATACACTAATGGCTGGGGTGGCTGGTTTCCCCATTCAGTGTCAGCAGACCTGGTCCACTCTTCAAGTTCCAAGGGTGCTTATCCACTTCCCACAGTTTCCACCCCAGCTTTTCAACTGAATGCAAGTGGTTAGAATGAAAGCAGTTCAGCCCCAGAGAAATAGGGGAAAAGAAGCTAAGAAAGGACAACAGAAATCAAAGAAAGGACTAACATCCCCACTAACCCCTATCCTTCCCCAGTTTCTATTGCAGGTCCCTCCTCAGACCGGGCTCAGCACAGGTTTTGCCTTTCCAGGAAAGCACCAAGCCCCTCTGATCCAAGCCACTTCTTCCCCAGCTAAGAATAATCCCCCCAGCTGCTGTTTGATTTACACATTACCATGGACACAGTGTTTTTTATCTGTTAGATATACAGGGGAGAGGGAGCAAGTCTGTGTGTGTTCATTCTAGTTAATGTTTCCTGTGTGGTTCAAGACATTATGCCTACAGGTATGTTTATTCCACTACTTTAGCAAACCAGCAGACTTTTTAATGGAACTGTTGATATTTTTCCTGGCTGATCCTCCTGGAGAGGCGAGGCAGTGTACAAATGAAGTTCATTCCTAGCCCCAGCCTGAATCTACTCTTCTCCTCCTGGGACTGCAGGGAATTGAAGGTTTCCATTGCACTGGTCAGGTTTCTTCCTTCTCTAGCCTTCAAGTCTTAGAAACATAAACAGAGGCACTCAGGCAGCTGACAGTAGCAAGAGCAATGTGTGGATGGTGCTTTAAGCAGGGGCAGCAGCTGCACTGAAAATCCAGCCGTGCATCTCCCAGCAAGGCTCTGGAAAAGGATAGCAGGTGCAGCAGTGCACCCCTACAATGAAGCTTCAACTGCACAGTTTGCTTTGCCATCAGATCTTGCAGGCTGAAGATACACGTTTCCCACTTATTAGGATTTCAGCATTCACTAAGCCATCAGTAGATCCCCTGTACATTTGTCTCTGACCCCCCTTTTTGCAGCAACAGGAGCAGTAACTCCAACTCAGAGAATTCTGCTTCATCATAGAAAACCATTCTGATATGGTCCATAGTCCAACAGCCCTCTGGGGTCCTAAGAAGAGCAAAAGGATATGCATCAAGTCCCTGACTCAGCTTATAGCCTACTTCCTGTGAAAACAGCTCTGTTTTACAAGCTGAAGTATCCTGAGGTTAACAAATATGCCCAAAGCCATGGAGAATGCTTGGCAATCTCTGCTCCCTTTACCCCCCCCCCTCCCCCCCCATGGAGCAATAAGGTAAAACTTACCCAGGCCTCTGAACACATTGAGACAAGAGGAGAGACCAGCTCTGGAGTCACTTCATTTGAAAGCACTTAAAAGGAGAGCTCTAGAGAGCTCTAAAGGGCTCTGGTAACAGAGTAAAATACCCCATGGAAGCAGGCAAGAGCATCTTGTTTGGACTAGGCTACTCAACTAGCGATGCCTCTGACCCTGTGCTGTTGATGATCTGTCCAACAGCAGCTGAAGCACAGCATCCCGAAGAGCAGCTCAGCCTCGCACTATGCTCAGTGCCGGAGGAGTTCGCTTCTGGGAGCAGATGGGGTCACCACCCACCTCCACACCACAAGGGTCCCCCCAACCACCATCACCACAGCAAGGGAGGGCACCCAACCCCAGCCGGCTGTGAGGGGGCACAAAAATATGCTGTCACCACATAACAGGATCATGAAGCCTGATGTGGTCCCAAATAACAATGAATCAGAAAAGGCCAAGCTCACCTCCCTGTTCCCAGTGCCTGCTCCAGCTCTTAGGTTTCCCATCAGTCTTGCAGCAGGCCAAGCAAGTGCCTCAAGGGATGCAGCACTGAGGGACGATGCTCTTATTGCCTTGTGGGAGGTACCAGAGTATTTGGGGCATCCCACACAGAGCCTTGTCCTTGCACTGGGGAATACTGGTACCACAGGCTTCACAGAAGCAAACTGCATTTAGCTTTGAGGTGTCTCCACTACATCAAGTGAGATTCATTTCTGTATGGATGTTCATTCCTTTGCAAGCTTAAGAGGAAAATGCAGAATCATGCCTGGTCCCACTCTCCTCCTCATTAGCCCATCTTCTGTCCTGCGTCATGCAGAGACAGGTCTCTGCTTATAAACATTTTCATCAGCTACAGAAACCAGCATGGATATGATGGCTTGTAACACTGACCACAGGGACTGCTCAAAGCCTTGTGCAGTCCAGTTCACTCTCCCAAGAGCAGCTCTTCAGTCTTCAAATTCATGTTAAGCCTCTGGGTTTCCGGAGTCAACATGGGACAAGCCAGAAGATAGAAATAGTCACCAGGGATGCAACACAGCTGTGCTAATGAGCCAAAGGAAGTGCTGGACCTTTGGATAGACCCTGTAATTCAGCTCAAGTGGCTGTTTCACCTCTGGCCTGTCAGGTCAACTTGCTAACCACAGACTGGGAAATAGCTCCCTGAGAGCTCCCAGCAGGAGATTTATCTTTGGCATCCCTACCCCACCACCACCACCTTTGATTACAGAGGGGCCCAGGGATGCAGAAAGAGAGCTGTGCTATAAGTTTACCAGGTATTTCAAGATCTCACCTTACACTGGAAAAGGATTAGGGCTAGAAAAGAATTTTGTCAAGATTAAGCAAAACAAGCCAGTTCTTTTAAATAAAGTATCAGTTCTGGTGAACTGTGCCCAGAGGGGTTTGGCCTCCAGGATAGGGTTTCTTGTCAGAGGAGATGGAGAGATGCAGCACAGCAGGGCTTACAGCAGAGTAGTAAGGTAAACTTGCATCCCCAAGAAGCACAAGCTCCACTGAAGTCATTGATTGCACTGGGAGAGGTACCAGTAGCCAATGCCAATGGAGCCAGCTCCAAATGACTGGACCAAATTGGGTCCTCATCCTAAGTGTTCAGCTGTCTCCCAGGTACACAGTCCCATCAACTACCCCAGCTCCCAGGTGAACACCCCATTAGGAGCTGGACTTGGCTCCTGGACACTTTGTTGTCCTAGCACGTCATTGCTTATTCATTCACAATATATACCTGAGCAAGACTAAAGCTGGTTCCACACACTGGAAAAGCTCAGCTGTACAAGCAGTGCTGCTGCAAAAGGCAGGAGCATGCAGTGCTGCAACATGCCCCACCATTAGTGGGGTACAGATGCTGCAATACCTGACACTAGAATTCTCCTTTGATATTATTGAAGGTGATACCTGGGCCTTCTCAGACCTGGGTGGTTTGGGATACCTGTGCTTGAAGCTAAAGAGGAGTAGTATGTAAAGAAGCTGAGAACCAATAAAATACACAGCATCCTTCCTATGCTAAGCTCAAGTAGAAACACATTTTCTTTGCTTGCCTGAGTATTTTGTAATTCTTTGACTCATGAGCCCTCACCCACACTCCCTAACACTGAAAGGCACTGCCTTAGAAGAGGCTGTGCTCCCACAGCACTCATGACTGACTGATTTTCCACAGAAACTGGGAAAATCAGTGTTAAGGCCAAACAGGGTAGACTGCCACCCCCCAAAAAAAAATAAAACAAAAAACAAAACTAACTAAATAAATAAATAAAAACCCACAAAAAAGCCTACACCCTACAAGCAGACAGTGACCAGAGGACTTTGCCCCAATTCTAAGTGGGGCATTGTACTGGTCACCATGGTAAAATGAAGCTCCTGCAAGCTCAGCTCCAAGGATAGCCAAGGAACACTACCACAAAGACTAAACACTTCCCCTTAGCAACTTCAGAAAGCAAGGTGTTTAGTGACAGTAATCATAACACATGAAGCTGGGAAGCCCTACAAGTCCCCTGCAACATGCAGAACCAGCTTCACCTGCAATCTTCATTTGCAATCTAACAGGAGTGCAGTTATGCCCCCCCAGGGCTGCCTGGCTTTGTTTTGTTGCAATACCAAGCATGAGATCACCAATCTTTAATCATCAACCAGCAGAGAAGGCATTACAATGAGGATATTTAGAGATCTGAGCTCACCATAACAGCAAAAGACAGTCAACGCACCCAACTCAGCAGGGGTTCACACAGCACTGAGAATTAGCTGTGCACAAACCATGAGGACTAGAGCATAGCAATGCCTCTGTGCAGTTTAAGCAGTCCAGTGGGAAAGTCTACAAAGATCACAGCAAGCCAGAGCAGCCTGCCAGGCTGTGTGTGCTACAGCTCAGCAGATGGGCACTACTCTAACACCAGCACTTGGTGATCCTGAAGTCCTCCACCACTGGCCAAGCCTATGAGGGGTCAGCTAGCACCCAAACACTCCTGCTCATGCTATGGCAACATGCAACATGTTCCCACATGCAGAGCTGGGGAAGCTGTCACATACAGCTGATTGATAACAAGAGGGAACATAAATAAGGCACTTCGTGGAGGTGGAATTTAACGAGTAGCAACTTGCTCTGACTGGAAGCTGGAACAGGTATTATTGAAGACATATGCGAGCCCACCCCAGTAGATGCTCATCTGGCAGCACTGATGCTTTTGGAGCAGAGTCATGACCAGTTCTTATTGGGAAGAAGTTAAAAGGTGCTTAAGATAAAGCAGCAGTTTAACACTGGGCTTCAAAGCAATTCATCTTGGCAACCTGTCTCACCTGTCTGTATGTTACACACAAAAGCATCACCCAGGGATCAGACTCAAGATGCTCTTGTGTAAATCAAAGTAAACTTAATTTTTCTGGACTCCATTAGAGGAAAAAAAGAAATAGGTAGAATAAAAGCAGATGGAGATTAGTCCTTTTGCTCATCTGACTTCTTCAAAGAAGACTTGGTCTTGAAAGCAAGAGTTGCTTTAGGAGGCTGCTCTACAATTTGGTTTCCGAGAAATTCAACAGCAGACCAAGTTTCTGACTAGACTTAAGCCCATTCCTCCCAGGACTGCCCTAGCCAAACAGGGCCATTTGACAGATTTTTAAGCTAAGCTCAGATATTCCTATGGGCATCTAGTACTTCATCCACATCTAGGGGAAACGCCTGTTGCTCCACAACACAAGCAGCTACCTCCTACCATGCAGAGTAAATGGCCAATTACATTACTTCAGTCTCTGGAAGACTCAGCAGTTTTTACAAGGAAACTTTTGCTACAATTGTAAAACTTGTCCACCCAGTGCACAGCAAATGCAGAAGCCAGAGCAAGCTAGTTTTTCACCCCAAACTCCATGAGCATCCAGTTATCCAATTAATGCTATTTTAATGAGATAGGCCAAATGAATCTGCTTATAAAGCTCACGCCAAGTCCCATACAGCCTGACAGGCCATCAACATGAATCACACTTCATGCTGCCTTCGAAGCCAGCACAGACTCAGCATTAATGTCAGATAGTGTTGAGGTTGCATGTTCTAGATTGATGTATAGGAGAGCTGTTTTGCTCTGTGTTCCTTCCAAAGGAAGAGTTCAAGTTTTGTTAACCTGTCATTTCCTCTTTGCCTAAAAGAAATCCTTCAGCAACTGAATTAAAAAAATACTCCTCGCACCTTACAGAAGAATGATTTAAGGTCACAAGCAGACTGAAGGACCACATAGCACATGCAGGAGCTGCTTGATCCATTTGAAATAGAGTTCTTTGCAACAGCTAAGGGAAAAGTCAGAATAGATTTTTCTATCAGCTAAAGCAAATCCCATAACTGCTATGTTTATCCATGTAGTCAAAATACTCCCTGTTCCACTCAGCACAGTGCAAACATGCATTACAATAAAATGTTAAGCTTACTGAGCTGATAAACTTCATAAGTGTATTTTATGACAGTATCTCAAGAGATAAGACTCATTAGCACTTACAGCCACAATCTGAGGGAACCTTAAAAAAGCACAGCTAAAAACAGAAGAAAAATTGCTACTGGATGTCAAAAAAAGCTTCAAAAGGGTTAACCCTTTCCACTCAGCTTCATAATAATTTCTAGCTCCTATTTAACTTGACCAGAGCTGACTCTCCAGCATGGGTCCAGTAAGTCAGGAAAATACATCCTACCTGTTCAGCCTGCAGCCTGATCATGTGCTGGTCCAGGACCTGCAGCACCAGTCTCCCTGCAAGCAAAAGGCCCTCTGCTTGAGGACTGCTCAGATTGAGAAACCAATTACATTAACATGCTACAAGCCACTAGAGAGCTATTCTGGCTGCAGAGAGAAAGGCTTCTTCATTATAGAGGGAAGCCAAAGGTTCAGCCTGTTTGCAAGTCTGGAAAGACAGGTACATGGGGCTTCTTGGATTGCTTCAGCACACATCCTCTGGAAACATGACATGTTCAGTCAGGGAACTTGGTGTAAAGAAGTTCACGTTTAACATAGGCTTAGTTGACAACTAGATTGACTTAGTCAACAGACAGTTAACATAGGCTTAGTTGACTTGCTTAGTATGAACTAAGCAAGTGCCATCCCACCCAAGAGTGTTCCTTTTCAGGAGGCAGCTGTAGCCAAATGACTGGGCATAGAGAGCATGCCTTCACATACAGCACATTAGGACAGTTTCAGTGCATTAAGCCCTCTCCTCAAATGCCTCAGACACACATTAGGATAATAGTTGACCCATTTGTATTCTACAAAACCCAAGTCACCAGAGAATCCAAGACCTAAGGGTGTCAAATCATCCAAGGTAACTGGAGAGAGTCATGAGGCATGGGTACAGGTTGCCCAAAGAAGCTGTGGCTGCCCCATCCCTGGCAGTGTTCAAGGCCAGGTTGGATGGGGCTTGGAGCAACCTGGTCTAGTAGAAGGTGTCCCTGCCCATGGCAGAGGGTTGGAACTGGATGAGTTTCAAGGTTCCTTCCCATCCAAACCATTCCATGATATGGAGCTTCTAACAGCAGAAGGTGCTACACCTCTGGTGACCTGAGACCGTATTCAAGACTGTCTCCCCAGTGGAAATATTCTAATGTAGCATCTCAAAAAAAGCTTCAAGATCCCTTTCCAACAGGGAACCTATGCACAGGGATGTAATAGTGAGATAGGGCAAGCAAGTCTAGCCTTCAGCTCCACAAGTCACCCCTCTGCAGCTCTGATCAGCTCTGCGCCAGGAACTGCCTCATGCAGTGGACACCATAGTGATGCTCTATGGCTCAGCCTCTCCCCTGGCTACTCGGACACTTCCATGATTGCTTAGTTCAGTAGTGTCTTCTGGCTTGGCTTTTCCACCAGAAAAAAGTCTTAAGGGGCATTTAAATAGCAACATATCACTAAGGAAAACATTAGGAATAAAAACCACTGTCAGCATTTCCCTCAGTGGAGGGAATGGAGCATCCCTAGGGCAAGAACATCTTCAGGAGACAATTGCACCAATCTGCTGCCACAATGGATTAAGCAAACAGAAAAATGAAGAAAGCAGTGAGAGGCTGACAAAACCCAGTACAGACAGAAAGATTCAAACTAAGAAGCATCACATTGGCTTATCAGTGCAGTCTTCCAGATCTCGCATGTAACTCTCACCCTGCTCAATCCCACAACCTAATTCAATTACTCACCACTGAATATGCCTTAAGGTGATTCTCAATCCACAATAAAGCACAAGACCTTTAATTATTAAACACTCCTGGGCTTCTTGTGTTGGGGTTGTGGGGCTGGACTCCCTCTTATTGTTGTTAGCAGCTTCCAGAAAGCAAGTTAATCATTGACCAAGCCTTTCACCAAGAGACCAGAGTCCTATAGATTCCTGGTCTCTAGCTCTGCATCACCAGTCACATTAAAGCCAGCCACTAGCCTCCTGCTCTGCCAAGCATACACTTAGCATTCTCCTAACAAGCCATCTTCTCCCCCCAGGAAGTCATCTGTAGCACTCGTAACCTGTGCAATAAAAGAAAACAACAGAAACCATGCAATATTTGGACACAGAGGCTGCATGCGATGCTCACCATTCAGGTGGGTTCAGAAAGAAGTCCCAGCATCATTGCAAATAACGGAAACAGAGACAGGAGGTAGCTGTCCCCCAGTCTCAAGCAACATAATCAACAGACATAAGTCTAAGACATACTAAGCCCTGTCTGGATAAAGTTTTGCTCCATCCTCTAAGTATACTGCAGGTACTTCTGGGTACTTCCTGCCCAATTTTGGACAAATCCTGGTCCCCAAGGCTGAAGACTCAGGTCTGGAAGATCTGCATGTACAGTTATTTTCACATGCTCCTGGGCTTGTCACCACCCTTAGGCACTTCAAATCCAATGCCATCTTTAAGCACCTACAGAGGAAATCCTTCTTCTGGGCATCAGGGCCTCCTTCACAAGTGAATGGAGGTTAAATACTGGTTTGAACTGACCCAGAGAGGCCAACTATGGGAGAAGTGCCAGTTAGGACTCGGACAGATCAGTCTATACGTGACAATTCACCCAGCTCAAAAGAATCATGGGAAGAAAAAAAACTACACCAGGAACACCCTTCTTATTCCAAAGAACAGCAGAAATCCAGCATCTTAAAAGCCAGCATCGCTGCCTAGAGAAGGCAGAATGCCACCGAGTAGGATGGCAAAGCCACCCTCCCAGCCCCAGGAGCTGCCTTCTCACACTCCAGCTGTGTTTGCCTGTGTGCCGCATTCCTCCCTCGCCACCCGAGCCCAGGTTTTGTTTTTTTGGGTTGCGCTGAGAACCAGCTGCTCCATCTCACACACGCCAGAGACGACCGGCGCGTCTGGAAAGCCAGCACGCTGCGGCCTGGATACGCAACAGCTTCCTGGGAAGTTCACACGGCTTTGGTTGGAGCCGCGGGTGCGTGGCCCCACACTACCATCAAGTGACAGGTACAGAAATGCATGATATGCAACAGCCATGTTAGCACCTAGCGTAGCCCACAGGCTGGAGAAAACAGGCAGCACAGCCTGCCAGGGGGCTTGCTCTTATTGGAGATGACATTCAAGCTGATGCCACACACTCACAGAAACTCACGTTAACTGACCCTCCCCAAGAGTCCTCAACCCCTGAATACCCCTTCAAGTCCAGTATTCAGGTGTTTTCCAAGTAATTTTAGCAATAAATCACACCCTGAATTGCAGGGTTCCTACACCAACAGCACCTAAAGCATAGCAGGGTACCTATTCTGCACCTGCCAGTGTGAACCAAAATACACTGCACTTCCCACAACAAAAAAAAACCCACTGTGCAGCAAGCAACCTGCTCTCAATAGTAATGTGTTGGTAAATTAGGGCAAACTATGCTTCCCCTCCCTCTCCCCCACGCGAGCATTTAAGGGTTCCTGTTGCCTGCGTGCAGTGTACAGATCAGTTACATTTATGAAGAACATTGCAATCTGTCAATATAAACACTATGTAAGCATGAGCCACTTGTAACCTTACTACTGTCTTGACAAGTGTTTGTAGAGGGGGCTCCTGCTGCTGGTGGGAAGCAGAGCAAATCCCAATCTGCAGAAAGCAACACTTCTTCCAGCAAGGAAAAAGAGGGGTACATTAAAACTAAATCAGGCTATAAATCAGAACACATAGAAAGAGAGGGGGGTTGATTTATCACCTGGACAGGTTGCAAGCTCAGATCCACAGACCAGGAAGCTCAGGAAAGCAGCAAGCTCCTCCAGGCCAGTTTGCCTTACCACTAGCACCAGGGCACAGCAGGACTGAAGCGCTTGCCACCCCAGCACAGCTAATCCTGTCATCTGCCACTTCTAAGGTCCAGCAGCTCAAGATCCAACACGGTCCCCAGATGCTGCTACAGCATTTCCACCACCCATTTTCCTATCCACATTTGCGAGAGGAAAGGGAGGGAGGGGAGGTATTCGCACCAAAAGCTTAAGGCACAAGAAAAGCAGAGCAGGGAGGAGAAGTGAAATGCAATGCTTTCTCAGGGATCCCGTCAGTCTGGGGCTGCTCCAAGCTACCCCATCAGCCAGTTGTAATATGGTGCTAATTAATTTTCAGACAGCCCAGCTGCAGAGGAGATGGCTGAACATAAAAGCAGGATTGCTTTCGGAACAGCCAGTGCATCTCCTGCAAGCCAGGCTCAGCTAACGCTTATCTTAAGGCAATGCTTCCCCCTCTGGTGTAGACTGAGCCAGTAACAGTCTCCCTTACATACTCCTACCCTAAAAAAAGTCATCATCAGGCATCTTGATGGGCAACTCCAAACCTACCACAGGCCACATGGTCCTGCTCAGATTTTCAAGCATGCTTTCTCCTCTTCAGCATCAAGAAGTCCTATATTAGACAAGGTTTAGGAGCTGTATCATCATTACATCCCTGAAGCAAGGCTCTTTCAGCTGCCTTCCAGTTATTAGGGCTAGCAACCCCCCTGGGCAGCTGTCTATAGGAGCTCAGCTCTGCTCACTGCTAATCATCAGCATCACTTCAGGTCCTTCACTGTGTACCAGCTTCAGGTCAAGCTGGCACCTGCTTCCCTTCTGCACCAGGCAGGAAGAAAGCAACACACAGGGAGCAGCACAGAGGCTGGCAGCATAACCCTTGGCATGGGACAAGCCCATCCCTCTCTTTACCCCAGGCAGTGAACTGTTACCCTCACCATACATCCTAACCAGGCAGCTTAGAGATGGAGCAAGAAAGCAGCAAGGGCCTTATCTGCACCAACACTTCCCATCACATGCACAAAGCTCCACTTCCAGAGGGCATTTTTTGGTTTTGGTTGCTTGTGCATTCCCCTACACACACCCCAAACCCCAGATGCAGACGTACAGAGAAGCAGCAGCCTCCAGCCATGGTCTTCCTACCCCAGCATCCCTCCCACTCACTAGCTGCCCCAGTGGGACAGACACAGACATAACTACATGCTGACACAATCTTGTTATCATGTAACCATGCCCAACTTCTGTCCCCATGTATTAATTCCCCACCAGGCCACACATTTAGAGACACCAAATTCTTTCCCTGAAATAAGACATTAGGGATGAAGGGGGAAGGGATCATCCACAGCTGTCCCTATCCCCTACGAGACTGTGGAACAGAGCAGATAAGCTACAGCTACAGTGTGACATCTGTTTAACACAGCCACCCATCACACTCTGTACCCCCCCAACTCCTGCAACAGTGATATTAACACTGAGAGCAGAGGGTCTAGCAGGCCACAAAAAGGCATCGGGATGGCTTTGATGATGCCTTGGACCTGAAGGAGCATCCCTTCCCCTGCCTAGAAAGTGTGCCACATTAACTGAGCCCACTTCAGTATTTCAGCTCAGCCCCTGAACAAAGGGTGAAGCCTCCTGGTTTTTAGGAATGATTTGTATTCGAATGAACAGATATGATTCCTCATATGGAGCAGTTTTTCCTACCTTTACTACCTTTCCAAGCATAGAAGGGTTAATACCCACCTTCAAAGGGCACTTGCAGGATCATACAGCTTTTAGCAGGTATTTTTTCTTTCCTTATATACAGAAGCCCACAGCAAGAAGGGCTCTGCTCTTCCACACACACCAGGGATTAGCAGGGACCCTGGACCTCAGCACTGCCCACTCCCCCTGGACCTCAGCAGCACCCATTCCCCCAGGACCTCAGCAGCTCAGCAAGTGCAATCTCTGCTTTAGGCCTCTTGGAAGAACAAAGAGGAGATTAGCAGCAGATGCTGCTCCTTCAACTGTGGCTCTTACCAGACAACAGGATGCTTTGCATAAGCAAACTTCACTGTGCACCACAGCAGCCCTGGAGCAGTTGGACTGCACATCTGGCTGGGTGCACTTCTGGCAGCATCTCTTCTCCCCTCCTTATTGCCAGAGAGGGAGTCTCAAATCAGAAACAGCAGTTGTATTGAGACCAAGAGAATAACCCAAAGCAGTCAGAACAAACCTAGCAGTACAACTCCCTTGGCTTGACCTGTTTGCTCTCAAGTTGATACCTACACCAGCCACACAAGGCCAGAAGAGAAATCTCAGGAGCAACTGGAATGAGTTACCTGCTGCCCTACAGCAGATACGAGCACTGCATGGATTAACAGGAAAGCTACAGCCAAGCTCCTTACAAGCCCTGTCAGTCCCTGAGGCACAGTACAACTGCAGTGCTGGTGGTCTCCGGCAGACACACGAGCTAACGTGTTCAGCACAGCCCTGTGTGCTGCTGGGGGAAAAGAGGGTTTTTCCTAAAAACCTATGCATAGGAGAGACTGTTTCCTCAGAAAACCAGCCCCAGCAGCAGGAAGTTAAATGGTTCTTGAGTTGGAAACAGAAGATTTTAAGTAGCACTGTTTGGAAAACTTTGCCAGACCACAAGCGGTGGACAAGCCTCAACACCAGGATTTGTTTTACTGGAAAGAGGGGGGGAAACCTCAGGTCTGGTAAAGCGTTCTCCAGTGCCGATCCAGTGGCTCCTTCCAGCGGTCACAACACTGCAGCCCAAAAAGCAGCGAGAATCCTCACTCTTGAGTGAACTTATACTGAAAGCTCATCATCAGGTGCTCGCATCCCACTCCCCTAGCAAACCGACCCTATTTTGGAACAAGATTCTGGGGGTTTGAGGTTGGGGTTTTTGTTGTTGTTTTTTTTCTTTTTAACAAAAGGGGGGACAAGCGAAGAGGCAGCTACACTGATGCCCAACCAGAAGAGCAGGGCTGCACAGAAGGAAGCCAGCAGACCCATTACAAGGCTACGGCTTCACAATGACGCTCTGGTTGCAGGGAGCTTAAAAGAGGGTGGGTGACGGCGTTTATCTGGCTTCCTACAACTCAAGGAATGGGGATAAGGGGGTCCCGGCACGGGTGATGGTGAGGGAGCGGCATCCACCTGCGAGGTGCGGGCCGGGCTGGTAGCGCCCCCTGCCGGCCGCGCCCCTTCCTTGCGCACAGGTGAGCACGGCGGGATGCAGCGGCTCCGCGCCAAACCCGGACGGGACCCTCATCTCCTTCGAGAATAGGTTTTGTCCCGTCCCGGGCTGGTGACAGCACCATGCACACCCCTCCAAAAAAAACCAAACAAACAACTAATAAAGACGTCGGGATAATGCCTGGATTCGCTTCCTAGCACCTGATGCTGAAGTATGAGCTTAAATTAGAGGAAAAAAGTTTTTTCGGGTCTGTCACATTACGGTGGAGCCACCTCACCACGGGTCTCCTCCCGGCCGCCGCCGCCGGGAAAGGGCCGAACGAGACAGTCCGTTCCCTGCCCTTAGAGGCTTGTACCCGTGGCCCCGGGACAGAGCTCGGCAGTCTCGAGCAAGCTGCAACCCTGGAGACCATCCGCGGCAGGACAGCGCGGGACGGCGCTGCCCGGTGCCTCACCCGGAGCTGTTGTCAGCGCCGGCGGGAGGGGATGCCCGCACCCACCGAGGGACGGAGGCTGTCAGCAGGCGAACAGCAGCATCCCCAGCTCGGACGGGACGGACAAGGTGCAAAGAAACGGACAAAATCCACTAAAGGCAAAGTTGCGAAGCAAGAGCAGGGCTGCGGGCGCGGGGCACCTACCCGAAGTAGGCGGCGGAGGGCCGCGGGGCGCAGGCGAGCAGCCCTAGGAGCGCGCAGGAGGAGAGCCATCCCAGCAGGACGTGTCCATCCAGCATCTTGCAGCGGCGCCGGCGCTGCTCATCTCGTTCCCCCACCGCGCCCGCTACGGCCCCGCCGCCCGCGCCGCTTCTTATAGCGCAGCCGGCAGCGAGCGCCCGGCCGGCGGCGGGCGGGCCGGGGCGGAGCAGCGGCGGGGAGGCGGGGCGGGAGGCGGGGACCCGCCCCCGGGAGGCGGTGCAGGGCGGTGCGGAGGGGCGGGGAGAGCCGGGCGGGAGCAGACCGGCACCGGCACCGGCACCGGCACCGGCACCGGCATCGGGATCGGGGTCAGGACTGGGACCGGCACTGGCGTCCCCGGGTGTGGGCGTGTGACACTGCCGGGAGGGCAAGGACCGGACGTGCACAGGCTGGGAGTGACAGGGATGGGCAGCTGTGGAAAGGACAGGCAGCTGTGCAAGGGCTAGGTGTACCACAGCTGGGCAGCTGGGTAGTCCTGCATGGGCCAGATGTGCAAGGAATGCATGTGCCACAGCTGAGCGGTCGTGTAAGGGCCAGATGTGAAAAGGCTGCTTGTGCCACAAATGGGCAGCTGGGAAGAAATGGGCAGTGGTGAAAGGGATGCTTGTGCAAAAGCTGGATGTGCCAGGGATAGGAAGCTGTGCAAGGGTCTTGCAGTTGTGCAAGCACTGTGTGTGCAAGGGCTGGATATGCTAGGGAAGCCAGGTGTGCAACAGCCACATACGGAATCTCTGGCTGTGTCAGCTCTGTGCTGACAAGAGTTGGGTTGAATCTGCCAGGAGAGGGTAGCCATGCAAAGGTTAAACATTTGTGTAAGGTGTAGATGTGTCGCATCTGGAGAGTTGGGCTGTCGTGCAAGAGTTGGGTGTGCAAGAGCAGATCTGCCAGAGTAGGGCAATCATACAAAGGGCTAGATATGCCTGAGATTGGCAGTTGTTCAAGGATCGAATGTGAAAGAAGTGGCCATGCCAGTGCTGGGAATGCAAGGGCTGGACATGCCAGGGCAAGATAATTGTGCAAGGGCTGATGTGCCAGGGATGGACATCTTTGCTGGGGTCAGGCGGTTGTACAAAGGGTAGATGTGCCACATCTGGGCAGCTGCAAAGTTGTGCAAGAGTTGGATAAGCAAAGGCTCATCAGCTGTGCATGGACCAGACATGCAGGCACCAATCAGTCAGGCCAACATTAAATGTGCAGTGGCTGGGTGGTCACATAAAGGCTGCAGGTGCAAATGCTGATCCATCATACAAGAATGGGGCAGTTGTGCAAGGGCTGGATGGCTGTCCAAGTGTTAAACATGCTGCTCAATATTTCAAGGGCTAGACAGCTGTGCAAAGGCAAGGTGGGCAAGGGCTGATCGCAGCATGCAAGTAATGCAAAGGCTGGATGTGGTAAGGCACGGGCATCATGCACTCCAAGCACACACACACTCTGAGCCCTGTGCGAGAGTGACACATCCCAACGACCACCAGCGCAGTGGAGGGGAGCACAGAGACCCCAAAGCACAGACAGGACAATGACACTCCAGCTGGGAAGTAGTTAATGCCCTAAATGTCAGCCCTTTGGGGCTGGTGCCGGTGTCAGCGCTGTTCCAGGTCAGCTGACGTCACTCATCGTCATCCTCGAGGTAATTTCTGCACCTGCTGCCACCCAAGAACAAAAAGTTTTCCCTCCTGAGCATGTGTGTGTGTGTGTCACGCTGCTGAGCTGCCCATGTTCCCCACAGGGACAGAAACAGGAGGACACGTAGGTATGTGTCACTGAAATCAAAAGCCTCTGTCCCCAGGGGTTTAAGGTATTCAGCTCTGCAAAGGTGACAACGGGGTGCATGATGAGACAGGGATACCCTTGGACAATTATGGCAAGGCTGTTTATGTTTCTGATCCCCATACTCTATGGAAGGAACCATGCAGTGGGTGGGGTAATGGGGATGAACCTTTTGTCTTGGAATAGCCCCTGGAGTGACACTGGGAGCTTGGTACATTTATTCTCACCACTGACCATGAGCTGGGGTATTTCCAGCATTCCCAGAACCATGTAAACTCTTTGGGTTCCACTTATTTATTATTATTGCAGAATAAAAACAGGGGGGAAGGGGGGGGGGGAGGCAGGGGGGCTGCTTCAGTTTTTAATAGGTAAAATATCTCTGCCCAATCCCTGACAGAACCTTTGCAAAACAGCCTTGTGTAAAAGCACTGTGTGTGCATCCATATGCACAAACCCAGGAGGGGGGAAGTGTCAAATACAACCCAACAAAGAGCTTCCTCAAATCCACGCGATTCACCAGAGTCTGCGAATATCTCAATGCCCTTACCCCAATGGCTGAGGTGAAATGGTACCATATTACCAACACCGTTTGCCCCCATGGGTGCTGAAAAGTGAGCAGCTCCCAGGTTCTGGAGCGATGGCAAGCTGGCAGAGGCCAGCAGCAATATTGCATTAAAGCCCCATCTAGAGGCCTTTCATTGTGGAGAGTTTTGAACATGAGGGCCAGCTCTGGGGTCCAGTTTGGTGTTCTTATCCTCCCACCCAGAGCTCGTCCAGCTTAAGGAAAGGCAATATAGGACTGTGGATGGAGGAGAGGACAAAGTTACATATATATATATATATATATATATATATATATATATATCACTGGGAGGCTTTTTGCTTAAGTGTTTCTCTGCTGGAAAAGACAGTTTAAGACTCATTCCTCATGCGTGTTCCCACGGTGTGCCCAGCATGTGGAAGGAAACTCCTATTACACCAGGCAGCCTCAAGGCAGAGGTCTGGGGCACACAGCTGGAGCTGGGTCATGGAACGGCAGTGTGACCCTCGCCGTTACTCATTTCCTCTGCCCAGAGCAAGGTGCCTTGGCCAGGGTGATGCTCTGGGGCATGCACGACTCTTTCCGAAGTGAGACAGCACCAAAAATAGTCACCACTTCTGCTTTCAGCCAAGGGAAAGGGGAAGCCCAAGCAGGCATTGACTGTTCCAGGGCTTTGCTGCCGGCAGGTGCTACTTCTCATGCCGAGGGATCATGCAGCAGTCCTGGGTGCAGCATCCTTCTGGGGCAGTTTTGTGCCTTTCCAGCAGTCCCTGGGGTGACACAAAAGCTAGGTGTTTCTACTCATAGCCACCGACAGCAGAGGGCAGTGCTACACAGGCGCAGTGCTGGTGGACATACCGGCATGTGCTAGGCTTTTCTAAGTGAGAGTTTTTCAGAAGGGTGTTTTATATCCAGGATGGAGGGGGCACACCATACGCAGAGTGAAGCTGCCAAGCAGCTGAGGAGTCTGGCGTTTCAAGTGACAGTTTCAAAGGGCCATAACCTCACCAGGGAATGGTGCTGCTGCCAGCATCATACCATCTTCTTTAGGATCAAAAGAAGATAGCAAGGTGCGATGCTAATGCTGGTCAAGCAGTGGTTGTCACCAGGTCTGTCTCTGCTGTGGCAACAGCAGAAATTCTGTTTCCTCTCCCTTACCCCAACCCCACCATAGTGCTTCTGTAATGTGCTCCTGAGTGCAAAGCAGTTGGGAGGGTGATCTGTGAGGATCCAAGCAAAGATCCTGGCATCCTGTGCCTCCTGTTAGGGTGAGCCCTGCCTCCCAGTGCCAGTAGAGACACCAACCCGTGACAGCCATGCAGGTCATCCTTAGACACACAGCCTGCTGCAGCCGCCCTGTCAGACTCTTCCCTAGCTCTTCAGACCACAGAGGAGTCTGGAGGGTGACTTCAAGTTTTCCTTCTCCATGACTCAGTTCTTTAGCAGGGCTCAGACTGCCTGCATCCCTCCAGAGGCTCCCCCCTCCTGAGGGGAGCCCTCACCACAATCCTCATTTAAGGGTTTGTTTTGAAGGAAAACCAGCATCTCTTTTGCTTGGGGCTCCCATTCCCTCTCTATGGCTTTGCATGTGAGAGAACACCTATGGTGCTCTCTGCAGCGCAGAGCTAAGCTCTCTCTGCCCTCCAAGCATCTGCCATTAGAGAGGAGAGGACTTTGACCAGCTCACCGAGGTCTTGCTGCATGAACCAAACCTCTCCAGGGCAGCAGCTCCAGCTCTGTGGGGTGTTTGAGTCATAGAAGTGTGAGAGGGAAGGAAAATACCCGTGAGGTCATCTTGTTCATCCCACTCGTGCATGGGTTCCCCACCAGATACTTGGCACTGGCTCCCAGATCAGAGTAACTCAAGCAAGGCAGCAAGAGCAGGGGACCTCACCAGGCTGGATCTGGGCTGGGTATCCAAGGCTGTGCCTGGGATAGCTGAGAAGCCTTCGGCTGCATTTCCTCCCAACAGATTGCCTCCGAGATGAGCCACTCACATTTCCCTTCCTCAGTTTCCTTAATTAGAAGTGGGCCTGGCATTTATCTGCCCTCCGGATACAGTCTGAAATAACAGACAAGACCCGGGAACACCACTTGCCCACAGGACGTCGTTTATTCCACCATCTCAGGGATCACGCTGTACAAGTCCCCCCTGTGCCACCGCCTTAATTTCCAGTTACTCTTTTTTCACCGTCACATGGACTTCCAGGGTGTTTCCTCCCTTTGAGTGATCACACGCCGGCTGGAAGCCAGATTTTCACTTCTTTTCCATCAGGCTTGAATGCAGTTAGAGTCACCCGGGGATAGCTCTAAGCTTCCAGGCAACGTGGTGGTGTATTATACCTCCACCCTGACAGCACCCTGGCAGGGTCAGGGTCAATGATTTTGAGGGGTAGAGATGTGGTCAAAATATAGCAGTTGCTTTCAGCTGGGCTGCTGAGAGCTGGGTTGAGAGCAGCCCTGCTTCCTTAGGGCTCTGGATAGTGCACATCTCTACAAGTCAGGAGCCGCATGGCTCTAGTCCCCACCCCTGCCCTGTGTCTCACACCTTTCCAAATAACACAAAAGCACTGAAGCCAGTTGCAGTTCATTACTTCAGCATCATTGAAAGTGAAAAACAAAGGGGAGCCTGTCTTGCCATTATGGTCTTCAAGCAGTTCTCCATCATAGAGCCCCTCTTTCCAAATCAGGCAGAGAGGGATGCAGGGACATGGGGCTACTGTAAAGCTGTGTGTGTCCCCACCTGCAGAAGGCAGGGGGTGACCAGCTTTGTTCTCTGAGGTCCACCTGCTGTGGGGACCATTCTGTAGTCAGAGCCATAGGTCACTGGGCTACCTATGTTGAATTTTTGCTTGTACAGCTGTAGGTCCCCAGTGAGGCAATCTGATAACAAAAGCATCAGCCCAGACCACCAAGCAGCAATGGGACTCACCCCTAGTGGGGCCTCTCACACCAAATCTCAACAAGCCATAGGTTTCCCTCAACTTCACTTCCATCAGAGATCCCCTCTTAACTGATTACAGGACCCATATTAAAATACTTTGAAAGTATCTTTTGCAAGAAGAGCAAGGGACAAACTTTAAGAGCACTCACCTCTTTCCCCCTAATTGAAGAGGCTATTTCTTGCAAGTTAAGCTGAAGGATCAAGTTCATCACCTATTAGTATCAAGTGAGCTCGAGCTCTCTTCAAGGCATGTATAAGCATTTCACACAGGTGGAGATGCTCATAGCTGGTCTTGCCTTGTGCATCCTTTACAAGGACTCCTACATCCCAAGGCACATCATACAAACATTTACCCACAGGAGCTGCAGGTGCCCTGTTACATTTGCTCTTGGTCTTTGGAGCAATGTATTATAGCAGTGATAACCCAGCACCTGCATAGACTTGCAGCAGATCCAGATCAGGGCAGTCCCACCAAAAGAAGCGCAACAGACTGCACCAGCACACATAAGGTGGAGATGGGAGAATGACCCAGTGGCACTCCTCCAAATAGCTTTGATGTGCCTGAACCACAGGAAAGCACCAACGGGGGTCCTTCAAGTCTTGGGGATTGCTGATATTATATGTGTGTATCTGAAACAAAATGTTTTGGGGTTTTTCACTTTTTAGTTTCACTTCATCCTTAAAAAATTTAAATTGTGAAATACCTCCTACTCATGGAAAACCTGGTACATGCTTCTCTCCAGCTTTCTCTCTGGCAGCAAAGGACATCTCCTTTCACTAATGTTCCCAAGAGCTGGCAGAATTACTTAAAAATCACCTAAAAATGAGGTTTTTCCTGAGTTGTGCTCAGCTTTTGCAGTTTTTACTTCCAAAGCAATGCGTGAGAACTATCAAAATAGCCCTTTTCTGTAAACCCAAGCAGGTTGCTCTTTACATGGAAATCATTTTTCTCCTGGTAATTTCATGGAGAATCGGGGACTTCATAATCTGGACCAGAATGATTTTTAATGCAATTAGTCCCAGTGCAAAATAAGGTCCTTATTGTCTTTATGACAATAAGGCATGCTAGGAATGAATGTGTTTTTGTTAAACAAAGCTGCAGGAGGTATGTTTTAAGTCTGAACAAATAGTGCCAAGGAAGCAGGGACTCTTTTCACATTCTGCATAAACCCATACTGTAAAACACAATGATTTACCAGTCATTATTTGGGGGATTTGGTTACAATTTGCTTCCTTAGGAAAATCAGGTAGAGGGGAGAGGCATGAATTCATGCACACTGGAGGGGGAGGCTTCTGTGCAAGCTCAGCAGCCTCTGAGCTGATTAATACTGCTAATGTGGTGCCAAGCCTGAGGCAGCCCCTGGCTATACTGCTTGTGGGCTTACTGTGGCGATACCAGAGCTGGCAAGGGAGCAACTGGAGGAGGGAAATTGGGAAATGGAGGTTATGCATATGTGAGGATAGGCACTGGGGGGGCTGAAGGTGATGCAAGGATTACTGTGAGGGTGGATGTCAGGATGCTGTCTCCAGACCTATAGGAGACCTCATTAGCTCTGTTCCTGTGGGGCCTCTTGTTTACCTCATCCTTAAGGTGACAGGTGACCTGGGGTAACATAGTCCTCTATCTTTAAGGTCACCCACCTTGCCTCTGTATCTTGGGGACTGATGGCAATGACCAGGGATATGCCCAAGTGAAGGGTCTTTGACCTTCAGCATATATTAAGCCAGCTAACTGAAGGACATGCACAGTCCCTGAGAGGGAAAAGGTGAGAGATGATAATCTGTGAAAAAAAAAAAAAAGACAAAAGAGAAAAAGGAAAGAAGAAGAAAAAGAACAATGAAATAGAGATGGGGGTTGATGTTGTGTTTCTGGAGTTCCACTGGCCCTTGTTTCTGTGTCCCTAGCTCCAGTCACTGCTGCCCCCTTGGAAAGAAGTACACAGAAACCCCTTTAGATCCCTGCAAAATATTTTTTGGTTGATGTTTTATAAGGTTCTTGCCATTCCAGTTGTCTATGGATATTGTCATCCACTGTGGGTTATTTGAAGTTCCCCTAATTAATTACTGTTCTGATAACATAATAATACTGTATCCTCTTATTTATTCCTAGTTTCTTGTCACCAATTCATTTTGTGTCTCTCTTTGATGGCAAGTAACAAGTCACAGCATCTGCTTTTCCTGGACATCACTTATTCATATGGGTACAGTAACACAGGGCTGAGATGGGCTGGTGTTTCTTGCTTGTCAGTGTTTGGGTGTGGGTTGGTAGACAGGGCTGGGGATGCTTCGGTTGATCCAGTTACCTCCACTGTCTCCACTGGAAAGGATCCAGCATGTTGGATCAGATTCTAACAAGCCAAAAACAAGAAATCACAATAGTGGATGAACAGCAGCTCTGGATAGTGTCCTTTCTCTTTTCTTCTTCTTTTTTAATAGTGAATTTTCTGGAAATGGAGACTGGGGACAGAGGATATTCATAAATTCATGTTGAAATTTTGTGGGCTGGAGGAAAGGTATGAGAAAATTTCTGGGGGAAAAATTAAACATTTCACTGCAACATTCTCAAGGCAGGTCCAAAATGCCAAGTGATTTCCTTGGATATTTCAAAATATGACCTTTTTGTTTGAAAATTACATGTTCTCTTAATAAAAAAAAAAAAAAAAAAAAAGAAAGAATCTCTGTGTGCAAAGGAAAGGCAATTAAAGGAGGAGTGAAATGCCTTCAGAAGGAAACAAAACAAGCAACTGAGCTCAAATGTACTGTTACGAGGTGAGCCAAAAGGACGTTTGCTGTTCTCTGATTTCATTTTTTCGCTGGAAAGCCTGGAAAAAAAACTTAAACAAAAAACAAAACAAACAGCTTTGGTATTTCCAAACTACCTGAACTTCTGTTGCCACTTTCTAGACCCTGTTTTTTGGGTTCAGTCTCCCGTTGGCTGCCCCTCAGGAAATTCACCTCTCTTCCTGCTATTCTGAGTCCATGTGGGCTGGCAGAGAGGAGCCAAGAGCATTGTCCAAAACCACTCACTGCCAGCTCTTGGATGGCAGGCATCTCCCCAGGGAACTGTCCTCTTGTACTCCTCTGTCCTACAAGCAGCCATGTGTATTTAAACAAAAGGGGAAAACTGCTCCTCACTCCCGCTACTCCCTGTTTGAAATGTCAAAGCAAGGAGAAGCCATTGGTTGTTCTCTAAGCAGCTCTGGGCAGTTTCTCTGAAAGTGTTGACAGTTGCAGTAGCTCAAAACAGGGTGGTATTTCTAAGAGATTTACCAGAGGGGTCATTTCCCAAGTCCAGCAGCACCACCGTCTCTTCAAGCTGTACAAGTAAGGTAGCAAACCCATCTTATTGAATCCTGAAGCAGAAGGGATCTAGCCAAGAGATCTGGCAACCTGTCAGCTTCAAAACAGCCAGGAACAAACTGAGCAAAAATATTTTTGTAGTCAAAACATCAAGCCCACCCATTGAATGTGTGTCAGGTATTTTCCAGCACTCTCTCTTTGCTTTTATTTTTAGATGAAGAGTGATTTTGATTGTGCTATTCCACTTTTGGAGGTTTCATGCTAATTAAAGTGTTTTATTTCACAGTTTTCAGCCTTCTTTTAAAGTTGAACTTATGGTTTACTGCTGTAACTGAAATGTCATTGTTCTGAATGCTGTCATCTTTCTGATTGGTCTTCAGCCAGAGTGTGTAGGAGCTAGGTCTTTATACCTAGCTGTACTACCGCATGAGTAGACTGACATATTTTGGCTTATGAGCCCCGAGCTGAAAGGAGCTTGTCATGAATAAGTCCCCATTCCTGTGAGCAAAAAGACCTTTTTGAAAGAAAACTCAAGCTGAGAAGTCAAGATTGCAGTCACTCGGCTGCTCAGCCGCGATGCATCTGGTTGGGTATACAACAATACACAGAAACTCTTGGAGGTATCCAGCCCTCTCCACTCAGAGATCTCCAGCAAAGGTTTCCCGTGCCTGCTTAGGACCTGAGCCCTCATCCCAGGTTCTGAGAATTCTGAGGTACACAAGGACTATGTTATATAACAAATGTACAGCATGCAGAATACCTACCCAGTCTACATACATGCACTAGCCTGTAAAAAAAAAAAAGATAATAGAGTATATTCCCATTCCAGAATCTGATTTTGTGTCATATCATGATTTCAATGGCATTCAGATAGAAGATATTCCCCCTTCATGTCATCACATGATCAGGTTTCCTTTTATTCTGAAATTAGAAAAATGGGAGAATCACTTTCCTGAATTTTCAGTAGTACTCACCAAGGATAAGGACAGGTAATAAGTGCTGGACAGCTGAGCATTTGTAGAGCAAAACCACAAGAATGATGATTTGACTGAGAATGTGTCTGACAGTCAAGGTAAGGATGGCAGGGAGTGCAGGGATTAATTAGCAATGATGAGTGACAAAGGAATGATTAGTTCTTCCTCATGCAAGAATTGATGAGTGTTTGGCCAGTGCCTCCAGATGGTAAATATGCATGCTTTAGCAGCTCCTGAATTCAGACATAGCATGTCTCCAATGCATAGACACATAGCATGCAAAAATGAAGTTGAAAAATGAGTGGCAGCTATTAAGTCTCACGCAGTTTGATACAAAGCATGGATTTGGGCAAGATTAGATTCCAAGGTCAACCAGTGCAGATGAGAATGTAGGGAGCACTGGCCTCTGGCACGTAATTGGTTGCGTGAGAACCCAAACTGAGTCATTACATCGCAATATCTGCACAGGTCTGTCAGCAACAGCAATGACGAGATGGACAAATCGGGGTGCTTTCTGTATGGGACCCATTGTTTAGCCAACCAGAGAGCCTTCCTATTTGGTTAATGGGTCAGCAAACTCTGTTGCTTTAATGGTTAATCATCTACTTACATTGTTCAACAAGTAAACCCATGCAGATAATGTTCCTTGCCTGCAGTTCATGTGACAGGCTGACTTTCCAGCTGTAAGCAGAGAAAGTTTTTGACATGGGGAGAATAAGAGAGAAGAAACTCCAGGCTGTGAGGCTCTGACTTCAGATTGATGGAAACAACAGGAGCAACAACCTCTATAAGTGCATAGATGTGTGCATACACACAACTATATGTGTATGCAAAAATGTCTGTATGAACAGACACACACAGAGATCTACATAAAATGAATATTTCAAACCCCAGACTGTTTTTCAACAGTTAAATTAGCTAACAGGTATCACATAAATGGCTGCAAGCTAGCAAGCAAAACTCACTCTAAAGTATTTTAAGCAGCAAATCAAACTGAAGGCCATCACCATCCAGGATTTCAGAGTCTCAGTAATATCTCTTATACTGATTGCTTGAACACCATACAACTATAGACTTCTGGATCCCAGACTCGCATGTCACCCTGTACTCTGTGCTATCTGAGTAGATCCAGCAGAGATGTTGTGGATCTCGGAGTCAGGTGGACAAAGTTTACTGACTGAGGACATGTTGGAGGTGTCTCTTGCTTGGATATGTTTAATACAGGGAATGCACCATTACTTTTAGTCCTGAAAGCACCTGGACTCATCCAAATAAGAAGTCAGAGCTTGTCAGGATCAAAGCAGGAATCACTGGGTCAAATTTTCTGGTTTACTGTATTCAGACTACCGAACTACATAATTACGTATTGACCTAAAAATCCCTGTCTTTATCTGACAGTGACAATGTACTTTAGTTGGTTGAGGGTAATGGTGATTTCACTCCAAGCTCCCCTAATTTGTCAGGAGTTTAATTCTACATGCAATCTAAACTGATCACCCAACCCCACTCTCTTGAGATGGTCACTTCCAGAGTCCAGATCTGTACCTTCCCAAGACAGGTGTCTATGAGTTGGTAGAAGGAAACACCAATCATCAATATGCTAGGGAAATGTCCTTTATAGCTACCCTTGACACATTCCATCACCCTGAGTAGGACTTTCATAGAATCATAGAATGGTTAGGGCTGGAAATGACCTTAAAGATCATCTAGTTTGGGCAGGAACGCCTCACACTAGACCATGTCACCCAAGCCTCTGTCCAACCTGGCCTTGACCACTGCCAGGGATGAAGTATTTACCACTTCTTTGAGAAACCTGTTCCAGTGCCTCACTACTCTCACAGTAAAGAACTTCTTTCTTATATCTAACCCGAACTTCCTCTGTTTTAGTTTAAATCCATTACCCTTTATCCTATCACTACAGTCCCTCATGAAAAGCCTCTCTCTGACATCATTGTAGTCCCTCTTCAGATACTGGAAGGCTACTATTAAGTCTCCACGCAGCCTTTTCTTCTCCAGGCTGTCTTCATACGGGAGGTGCTCCAGTCCCCTGATCTTTCTTGTGGCCCTCCTCTAGACTTGTTCCAACAGTTCCATGTCCTTTTTATGTTGAGGACACCAGAACTGGACACAATACTCCAAGTGAGGTCTCACGAGAGCAGAGTAGAGGGGCAGGATCACCTCCTTCGACCTGCTGGTCACCCTCCTTTTGATGCAGCCCAGGATATGGTTGGCTTTCTGGGCTGTGAGTGCACACTGCTGGCTCATGTTCATTTTCTCATCGACCAGCACCCCCAAGTCCTTCTCCGCAGGGCTGCTCTGAATCGTTTCTCTGCCCAGCCTGTAGTTGTGCCTGGGATTGCTCCAACCCAGGTGTAGGACCTTGCACTTGGCATGGTTAAACTTCATGAGGTTGGCATCAGCCCACCTCACAAGTGTGTCAAGGTCCCTCTGGATGACATTCCTTCCCTCCAGCGTGTCAACCAAACCACACAGCTTGGTGTCATCAGCAAACTTGCTGTCCATATCACCAACAAAGTTGTTGAACAGGATTGGTCCCAACACCAACCCCTGGGGGACACCACTTGTTACCAGTTTCTTACTTTCCTATCTGCTAACACACACAGCTAAGCAACCCAATACTGGGAAAGACAGTAGATGAAAAAAAAGGCTTACCTCAGACAACAAGGGCTAACAGACCAGACACAGGACTCCCCACAGCAGTCTTGAAACTCTTGTGACTCAATACAGTCAATACACTTCAAGTCCACTTAAGAACAATGGCCTTGATTTCATGTCGGCATCTAGGGTGGTAAGAGGTAATAGCAGAATGGTCTACAAACACTTGGAGTGTTTGTTCCTCCCTGGCGGATACTTGTCATTTGGGAAGTACTTCCAGCCTTCCAGGGCATGGATGGATAACCTTTGAAGTAAAGGTCCCCTTCCGATCTGGAGAGGCACGCTAACACCGGAACCTCATCAGATTTTTTTGTTGTTAAGCAGTGAACATTGCACCAGATTGTGGGGAGAGGTCACGGCTTCTGGGTAAGAGAAGAGGATCAGCAGCAGGAATTAGTCTTTGTCTCTAGGAGCAAAATGTGCTTACTCACATCCTAAAAACAGGGGGAATGGGACAGCCTAAAGTTTCTCCACAAGGAAGTAGACTGAGAGATACACAGATGGCCTGAGCTGGCATGGATCTTTTTGTCCTGATTTCAGGCATAAGCTCCCCTACTTGCCCTTGTGCCAGACGTTTCTTCACTCCTGGAGGAACCTGTGGAATAGTACCCACAGCCCAGGTACTCCAGATGATCCCACCACTTTGGCCAAAATAGCTGATCCCACTGTGGACAGATGCAGCAAAGAGATGAACCTCCTTTTGCTCAGGGACAATGAATCCTGAATTTTACCTGCTTTGGGACTCTATCCTTATCCCAGACAGGAATCCACATGTGCTTCCTAATAAGGGAACCTGTCTCAGGCTTTCTGCTGCCTCAGGAAATGATGTGACCCCTTTGTAGAGGGTCACAAGACAACAACCAGGATGAAAAGAGGTCTTGGAAAAGGACCTGTGAAGGGTAATGGAGGAATAGACCAGTTAGGTGTGGGGGAGACTGAGAGGTATTGGGGTCAGTGTAACTACTTGCACTGCTGGGAAAGGGAGGGAATAAACTGCTCATCTAGAGGGAGGGCAACGACAGGCTCAGAATGCAGTGACACAGGCTGGAGTTAAACATTAGTGTGACCTGTCTGCAGGCCTGGCTGGCAGCAACATGGACTGGGCTCAAGTGTGAAGAGGTCATTCAGGAAACACCAGCCTGGGCCTCCAACCACAGGAACATGAGGACATCCAGAAAAATGCACTGGTGCCCAGTGAGCTAAAACTCCCCAGCTCACCAAGGCGAACCATTTAGTACAACAAGCAGTATTTTACTCAAGGGAGAAAAGACAATCGAAAAACAAAGTAACACACAAAATACCTCCCTGGCCTACCCAAAGTAATACACAAAAATAACCTATGTGAAATAAAGACGGTTCACACCCGTTTGTTTGTCTCCCCTATTCAGCTCTGCTCTTCTCTATCCAGTGCCAACATACGCTCCTGCCTTTGGGATCTTGTCCTCCTGAAGGACACATGGTAAGTGGGTTGATTTGTCTTTCAAGCCTTGACTCTCAGGCTTATATTTTTTAACTGGGAACCCAGCAAAAGCCTGGAAACAGCCTGCCTAAGGAGGTTCTTAAGGGCATATCCTGCCCCGGTTTGGTCTGGGCAGATGTGGTACTGGTTTGGGGGAGGGTAACAGAGTGGATGAAATGCCCAGGACATTTTTTTAGTCTAGTCTGTTACAGCTTTGTGAGAGCCACCCCTACTTTTCCAAGGGTTCTAACCCATGAAATGCAATTAAAGTTCAAATCCCACCTCATTTTCTTCTGCAAGGTCCAGAAAAAAATATGCAATTGAGACACATCATCATTTCTAGTAGCACACCTGCATGCAGATCACTGCTGCTTTTTGTAGCCAGTCTCCAGTTCCCTCTTATCACTCTTTCAATGCTTTCTTTACCCTTTGCACTGTCTGAAGGAGTAGAAACTGAAATGCATAGCTGTGCTGTGGAAGAAAGAGTCTGATAGTCCCCCAAAAAAGGTCCAACACAGATCATTGCAATATAGTGCAAGCAACCCATAGGTCTTAGGCAACTAAGATGATTAAGGGAGTGGAGCATCTCCCTTATGAGGAAAGACTGAGGGAGCTGGGTCTCTATAGTTTGGAGAAGAGGAGATTGAGGGGTGACCTTATTAGTGTATATAAATATATAAAGGGGGAGTGTCACGAGGATGGAGCCAGGCTCTTCTCAGTGGCAAACAATGAAAGGACAAGGGGTAATGGGTACAAATTGGAGCACAAGAGGTTCCACTTAAACCTGAGAAGAAACTTCTTCTCAGTGAGGGTGACGGAACACTGGAACAGGCTGCCCAGGGAGGTTGTGGAATCTCCTTCTTTGGAGACATTCAAGACCCGCCTGGACACGTTCCCGTGTAACCTTATCTAGGTGTTCCTGCTCCGACAGGGGGATTGGACTAGATGATCTTTTGAGGTCCCTTCCAATCTCTAACCTACTGTGATACTGTGTGATACTGTGATACTGTCTCTCACCATCCAGGTTTCTCTTTCCAACAGACCCAAGGTGTTTGCCATGCTAATTGACAGCCAAATAAAAAGCTTCAGAGTTTAAACTTCCATTCCTTTCCAATGTGATTGCTCTTTACAATGTGATTACTATAAAAATAGCTTGGGTAAAGCTATTGACATTGATTTTCGGTGTTTCCCCTTTTGAATGTTCCTGTAGCAAATGGTTTTATTTCATCACTTCCTCAGTGCTCTACATGAGCTTTGGGGCTATTAGGTCTATCACCAAAGGCAAGACTGGCAGCAGCCCAGGGCAGCTCACTCACAGCTAGCTAGGAGACTGCTGGTGACAGAGTTCATGTCCAAGAAAACAATGCAGAGGATGGAGACCCACATCCAGGTCCCAGATACCCACTGGTTTGGCTGTTTTCTTCTCTGCTTTTTAAGCTCTGCTGACCATAAGAAAACATCGGATTAAGCTCCACCTTGAAAAAGCTGTAGAAGTGGGATTTGGCTGCACATCAAAGCACCTGAATCGTAGTGTCTATATCTCAAGGCACAATTCAATTGCTTAACCACAGATACCTACTGCTATCTAAAGTGCTCTGGGATGCACCATCAGGCTCCAGCTGCCACCTCATCTGAATGCAGTCCTCCAAAAGGTCTAATGTCCTGCAGACCAGTCTCATGCGGATGTCTTAGAAGCCTCAGAGTGTCTCAAATAGCACTAGATAACTATACTGGTGCAGCTTCAGGGTCTCAATATGAATGGATATCCTTAGCTCTCATAATCAGTGGATACCTGATCAATGGGGACTATAGAGGGGTTTAAGCAGCCACATGCTGGTATCTCTGAGTCTCTTGCTCATACCAGCATGTGGGACAGCAGCCTGGAATGATGTCATTGGAAGGGGCTCAGCTGCCATGGTACTTGCCACCAAAACAAAACATGTGGGTAATCACTCAGCTGGTTGTGGCAGACACACAGCAGCTGCTTATCTCCCGTTATGTGCCTGGACCCCGTCAGGCCACATGCAATGATCCAAGTGTAAGGAAACGCTATCTGAATTTGCTGGATTCAGCAAAGCCTTTTCCTGGGAGGTTTCTGGGGCCCAGAGTTCCATAAGCAGGAGCTTGTACATCCTCGACCTGGAATGAGAAGCAAAATTTGACTTTGGAAGGAGTTACAAAACAGACTGACTGTAGTTCTGTGTTTGCATCCTTCCCTGTCTGCCAGGGAGGTTATGGGAGCCCTGATCACTAATTTCCAGTTTACTTTATGTTACTTTTACTGTCCCTCATCTTCTGGCTTTTTTGAATCAGTGCTGGGTTTCCATGGACGAGATAGTAGGAAAATGTTCTGCTGTGTGCACTGCAGATGCTGGACGCTCAGGCCTGCTTCTTTATGTTGCTCCAAAACAGTCATACCACAACACATGTACTAGTTCCAAGTATACGCATGTACTAGTTTAATGCAATAACAAAAATCTTGGATAAATGTTCCCAAGCAAACAACCCAACCTGTGACATGTGGAGGAAAGAATCAGAGCATTTATGTATGTGAGTATGAGTATGTAGGTTTTTGATGGGCACTGTTATCTTCCAGTGGGTTTCTAGGGAAAACGTAATTTTCTTAGGAGCTAATTTGAAGCAGCTACCTTATTTGGAGGGGGGGACACAATGCACATCTGGATGTGTTTTGTGCCATGCTCCTTGCCTTCAGATTGAGTGTACATGCTCCAGCTTGTTCTATCTAGTGGCACAGATATTGTCACAGGGTCCTGGCTCAGACCTCAGGTTTTTCATAGAATCATAGAATAATAGAACAGTTTGGGTTGGAAGGGACCTTAAAGACTATCTTGTTCCAACCCCCTGCCAGAGGCAGAGACACCTTCCACTAGACCAGGTTGCTGCAAGCCCCATCCAGCCTGGCCTTGAACACTGCCAGGAATGGGGCAGCCACAGCTTCTCCGGGCAACCTGTGCCAGGGCCTCAGCACCCTCACAGGGAAGAACTTCTTCCTCATGTCTCATCTCAGTCTCCCCTGTCAGTTTAAAGCCATTCCCCCTTGTCCTGTCCCTGCCTGCTGTTGTCAAAAGCCCGTCTCCAGCTTTCTTGTCGGCCCCTTTAGGCACTGGAAACTGCTCTAAGGTCTCCCTGGAGACTTCTCCAGGCTGAACAACAGCAGCGCTCTCAGCCTGTCTTCATAAGAGAGGTGCTCCAGCCCTCAGAGCATCTTTATGGCCTTCATATAGGCAGCACTGTGGCCAGCCTGGCATACCTGAGCTCAAAACGCAGTATGGCATTTTAAAATTGCTGCAGGCATTCACATGTGATGTGCACAGTCCACCTCAGGTTCCTCTTGCAGCCAATTCCACATTACCCATCTGCCTTCCCCTGTTTGTTGCTAAGCCTCAACTCAGAGCAAGAGGGAAGCAATCTGCTCTTCACCCTCACCTAGCACAGCTGATGGCACTGGACCAGAGACACAGAACCTGCCCCATGCCAGGGCAACCCAGGGGATGGAGGGGATTGCATAGTTCCCAGTGTGCAAGGTCATTTCGGCACCTCTGAGAGTGTGTGTATGTGGGCATGCAAACCACTTCTGGCCTGTAAATCATTGTCAGCTTTCACACATATTAGGCCATAGTTCAGGGACTAACCAATGAAGCATCCACTCTCAAACAAGCCATCATACTTCTGATTTATGAGCAGTTGCAGCACAGCACTCCCAAGATGGTTCCTCATGCAAGTTCAGAGGGGTATCAGGCTTTGGGGAGCACAAGACATTTTCAGGTGGTCCTGTGGGTGAGATAAGATGCAGCTTTGTCACATTCAGATGCCTCACACATGGAAAATGCTGGTTTCACTAGCAAAGAACTAATAGAGCACACCTAAATCATCTGTCTAGAGTAAGCCCACTTGACCAGCCGACCATTTCATGACCATGCTCCCATACTAGTGATTGCGGGGGGGTTAGGCATGGGCAAAGCATGGTAGAACACAGTCCATCAGCATATGCCATGGGTCTCCTTCAGGTTATCCCCTGAGAGATTTTGTGCTTCTGAAGTACAGTGTTGATTGTCAATGTGAGCTGGAGCCAGGAAAACAGCAGTGTGGAAGGAAAACACAAAGATCATCGGGTCATCTTACACAAGCCTCTCTTAAACCCCACCTTAGGCTTTTTATCAGCCCAGGTCTTCTCTTTCTTCCATTCCCACAATTTTTCTTCATCCCACCTCCAGGCCAAGCAAGTGTCTCACATCTGTCTCCCCACAATGACTGTCCTCCTTTCTCACTCAAATACCTCCTGAGATCCCTACCTACCTGAATCATTCTATCTCTCTGCAATTAACATTAATTGCAGTTCTAATCCCATGCCAGTTAGAACAGGGTTGTAGCAGGGTTTCCATACACTGTGGTGATGCAGGAAGGGGCTGACATGGGTATCTCCATAGGTCCGTGCGATCCCACATTCAGGGAAGGATGCAGCAGTTACGTTTCCTGCAGAGAGGAGTCTGTGTGCCCTTTGTTCCCTCCACTGCGGCATGTTAAAAAACCAAAAGGCATGTGCAACTTCCAAGTGCATGTTTCTGCTGGCCTTTGCTGTTGGGCAGATAAAAGTAATTCTCATCTATATTAACCACTCACTTTAAATCCTTAAAAATATGTGTGAGTTGGCAGGTTTGTTGGCACTTTTCATATAGGCTGGACCTAGTCCATCCTTCCTTCAGGTCCTGTCTTGAAGCAAAATCATTCTGAAATTTGTAAGGGCTCATGCAATTGCAAGTTGAAGCAAAGCCTGGGTCTGGCAGGCCAAGCTGGAAAGCACTGAAATAGTCTACAGCAGCAGATACTTTTATAATGAATGAAGGTTCAGTTGCTGAAGGTGCCCTTGATGCTGAAAGTAGGTGCCCTTCTAGTTTTGGCCAGAAGCAACAATAGGAGCCCAGAGCCTGGGAAGAGGTTTTTAGGTGAACTATTTGAAGAAGATGAAGGACATGGGGACTGATAGAAGAGAAGAACTAGGATAATACAGTATTCATTATGATGCAAAGTTTGGGTATTTTCTCCCTAACAAGCCGAAGAATTTTCAGAGAGGGAGTGGGAATAGGTTTCTTCTTATTTTTGGCAGCGAGGAAGATTCTTATGCCCAGCAGTTGTAAGGGTTTATTTGAAACTTCACCTTTTCCTGTTCTGGAGGAGGGAACATAGATCACTCCTCTAGGAAGGAAGGGTTTCCCTAGCTGAACATTTATGCAAATCTGTGGTGTGCAGATGTTTGCAGAGACTTATGGCATTGATACACCTGGTCTAATAGGTGCTTATGGTGTGTATGTAAGTGGTGTATGTCCTAGGCCATGTTCTCCTGCTGAAGTTTCTTTTCTGATTGACACCAGTGCCATGCTCCTCTGTCTTGCTGTGATTTCTGAGGAACAAGAGAGATACTGTAAGGGACACAAGGCTGGAAACAAGAATACTTCCACAACTGCAACTGTCAGTAGAGGTGTAAAAATAGAGGACTAGTACTCACCTGTGCTGCTGGGTCATGGTCAGGTGACAGACATCCCTGGGTTAAAACTGAAGTTTGCTGACCTATTTGATGCTGGGGGGGAAGGTTATTTGTTTTGGGGCCTTTTTAACTCTACAGGACATAAGTAATAATTTAAAGGTATAGAGAATTAAATCCACACACAGAATGGTAGCTAGCAGGCCAAAGCAAGTCAGAGCACTATTCCCTTCCACTTGGCTGTTGCATCATGCTGAAGGGCAATTAATGAGCAGGAAGAGTCTGCTGTGGGCACCTTTATTTCTGCTTTTTACATGTTGAGGTCTTAATGCACAAGACATCAAAAATGATCATTGAAACTGGAATAAAGAGGAGATCCTATCTTACTCTCCAACTGGTGTTTTTCCTTTTTCCCCCCTTTTCTGGATGTGAGGAAACTGATCTTTTCTGCCATTCTGATGGATCTCCGTCTGGGAATCCTGTGCTTCATTGGTGAGCATCTGACGGCTTCAAAGTGCCATGAGTCACTGAATTATTAATAGCTTGATTTTCTCTAGGCTCACAGAAGTCCCCTATCACCACATGTGAAAAGACTGGGGATAGAGTGGGTGGGAAAAATGTTAGGGAAAGCTCAGTGCTGTTCTCTTCTGGGGTCCCCTGTTTCAGCCAGCTAGGAAAGGCTTGCTTCTCCTCTGAGAAGCCAACACTGCCCCATGGTAGTTTCTCCAGCCCTTATTGGGACAACCAGTAGATTTTTATCATGGGGAAGAAGTGGAGCAACAGGAGACTTGTTCTTGACTGTCTGCTGGTCTTTGGCAAAAAAGGAGAGACAGAGACCTTCCTCCTGACAGCATTTCCTAACTACATCCATAGAAAGCCTTCATCCCGTGAACACAGGAACCACCTGCCTGCCAGCGCTGGAAGAACCTGCTCTGGTGGACCTGAAGATAAGTGTGGAAATGGCCCCATCTATTGGCCACAGTGACCTCCAAACCATACTGAAATCGTACAAAATTGTTTATCTATCACTAGACAAGACTGTTTCCCACTTCTCCTATGAGCTCTGTGGGCTTCTTAAAGCATGGGCCCATCATGTGCTGGAATGAGCAGATGTACACCTCCAGCAGCTGCCACTTAGCTGCAAGTGTAGAGATTAATAGCTGCTAACCTAAACCAGTCCTTGCCCTTGCTAGGCTGAATACATTTATTTCAGGTACTTTTTCTCCTTAAAAAAGCAAGGCTTTGAGATGAGAGAGTGAAATGCTACAGGAAGAAAAGGAAGAGGTGGCTTTTTTGTGTGCATTTACAATGAGGAATCCACTCTGTATGATCTGCACTAGTTATGTAGGAAGAGATGTGAATACGTGGGACCCGGGCTTGGCCAGGTGGGGATAAAGCTGTCCTTGTGTTCCTGAAAAGTCAGCAACCTAGAGGATGCTTTGGAAGGAGCTTCGTGGGTGAAAGGATTTAACCCAAGCTGAAGAGCATAAGCAGCTGGGATGGGTAAGGATGCACCTATTCCCATATGCTATTCCATGGAGCACCAGTGCCATCTACTGGGAAATGAGACCTTTCGCAACCAGCAGGTAGGCAGCACACGTGGGGTAGCGCGGCGGCCAACACATTAAGGTGGCCTTGGACAGGAAGGTGTCCAGAAGATGCACCAGCCTTGTTTGTATTACTATCACAGTTAGCCCTAGATTGCAGCTGCGTTTTGTCAGGGCGTGTGCAGATGTGGAATAAAAGATTGCCCCTGGCTGGAAAAGCTGGAAATTCACATCTTTTCCATGTCCGTGCAGTACTATGTGATAGTACAATGATGTGCCAGCTCATTTTTGGGATTCTCAGTGCAACGGAGACCAATAACACAGACTCACTTCAACTTTCACCAGGAATGATCCAGGGACTAATTGAAATTTCAGTCCCATTTTGCTAATCCATTGAAAGTGAGATGAGGCTTGGGACCATCCAGAAGTAAGTAATCTCATGGGAAGCTGAGGCTGAATAGATGGGAAACAGATGCCTTCAATCACAGTCCTAGCAGTGTGTTCCTCTTGCACTTCAGGAGGCAAAACAATTAATTTAATGGATTTAATCAATCGATTTTTAACATTCTGCTGAGTTAAACTGCTGGAGGCACCTACATGGCCTAGCTCTAGCTTGAGCCAAAGGGACAACTATAGTAGCTGAAGAAGCAGTAGCTGCATAACCCCTCAAGTTACCCTCTCCATAGATGGGATAGCTCTTGATGAGGCTGTGAGCACCTAGTGAGCACAGAGACTGTATCTATCAAGACAGTATCCCATCTGCTCAAGAAATGACTAACTAATGGAGGATTAAATGCCATCTCTAGGTGCAACCCCAAATTACCTTCATGAGTGCCTACACACAGGCTTAGGGTCTTTGTCTGAGGCCAAATGGACATCTTTCTCACATCCCGTTGCAATCGCCCCTCATAAAGCCAGGAAGTGTTTCTAAAGCTGTGAGCTGTTCCATGGTCACTAGATGGCAGTGGCTGTTTACATTTGGGAGCACTTGACCGCGGAGGGCCAGCTAAGGATGAAAAGAAATCAATGTCGCTTGGAACAAAGATTCTCAGCAAAGATACTGACTGGTAGCCCACCAGAATAAGCTACCTAGTGAAACAGAGAAGCTCCTTCTTCAGTGGTTAAAAGCAATTTTGGATCATTGTATTGCAGCAGGTCAGAACTGGAGGCTCTACACTCCTTCCCCACCTCTAGTCGTGGGTAACACCAGTAGCAGTAACAACTACTTAGTATTGTAATGTGGATGGATGCATCAACACAGGACATAGGGATCCTGCCAGGTATCTAGATAAGTAGCTCCAGGGGCTCTGCCACTGAATGAAATGGAATGGTCTGAGTTTGTTCGGCCTCACTGAAACACAGAAGACACACAGCTCAACCACATCCCTGAACAAACTTATTTCCTTGGGACACATGGGTTCACACCCCCTTCCCACAGGTCTAACTTCTTGTCTGGCCTCTCAACAGTGCAGGAATTGCATGCAAAGCCATGGAGTTCAGCATGGCTAGTGCTACGCAAAATGTGTGGAAGTCCCTCAAGAGTTGTCTTACACTTACAGCAAGGGATGTAGTATTTTCCTGGTGAACCCTATTTTGCTCTCTATATACAACATTTGTAGAATATTCAGGACATGTTTTTGGCTAATAGCTTGGGAACCAGTAGAAGGTTTCAGTGTTGTTCTGAACACTAGATGAGAGATGATCCCACACCTCTGAGGCCTACCAAAGTATAAGTTCTGCCATACACTGTTCATCAGTGGAAGTCACTGCTGCAAGATAACAACACAAGACAACTGCCAATAATTTATTTCAGTATAAAAAATTATCCTCTTTTACCCTCATTACAAAAGCGTTAGAGATATAACAGCAAATGGGGAGGTGGTGGGAAAAACTTTTCAACAAACTGAGAAACATTCTCAAACCAGGGTAGAAAGCAATCCATTACAGCTCTATGTGAGTGGTCCCCCACAAGATCATTCCCTAGGAGAGCGCTTAATTGGGCATTTTGTGGACAGCTATTAGATGAGGTAGACAACTATCCCGATCAGTTATGGTTGGCTCAATGGTTACATTCTCACCACATACATTTATCTCCAGAGGTAGAAAAGTCTCAGGTAATGTAAGGAAACCTTTGAGAATCTGGACCTCAGGACATGGAGGAACCTAGCTCTCCTTGGTTAACCACTATTCTGACATCTTCGAAGAGCTGGGTCTGAGATGCTGAAGTCACATCCAAACACAATGCTTTGCTGCTTTGCTTTCCTGATTGAACATCAGTGGAGCCTGGGCATGTCCTCTCCTGAGTTTGTCCTGATCTTGGTGTCTGGCACAGGTCTTTTAAGCTCTACAAAGGGTCAGGTTCCTCTGTGACCTCAAGTGGGCACCCCAGTGTCTCTGACAGTGCAAGGGGCTGGGAAAAGATGGTGTCCACTGTGTTTTTTGAGCACCCTGGGGAAGGGAAAGGAGGTGAAGGAAGGAAGGTCACTGCCCTCTCCTCTGTAAAGGGCAACACAGAAGCATTACAAGCCCATGGTGATGTCCAGGGCCCTACAGATAACCTTGGGAAAGGAAAATATTTCCTAAAAAAAAGGCTTTTTGTGGCAGTTATGGAACATACATCCCATTTTTCATTTTTTCTTGAAAAACTTGAGATGGAGACCTCACTGATGGTATTATCTGGATGAGCATAAGGCAGTGGGTGTTCATCTGGGATGTGGATTTTTTATTTTGGTTGTAATATTCATTAATAATCTACAATTTTCCTTTGTACTCAATGAATGCTCATGTGCCAGTGTGGTGAGTGAGGAGAGAAAATTACTTGCAATCTCACCTCCATTTACTATGTATCTGTGATCAAATGCCATCACTTTGTGGGCCACAAAACAGGCTCACAAATGCTAGAAACCAAATCCAGTGTCTTGTGGCAGTGAGTTCGTCAGTTTAATCATTAGCTACGTATATAAAAGCGTTTGCTTTTACCAGTTTTAATTTTGTTGCTTCTAATCCCATTGGGCTGGTATCATGAGTCAGAACAAATTATAGCTTCTTGACTTGTTTCTATCCTGTTCATTATGTTGTACATCTCTTACTCACTGCCTCTCAGCAATGAAAGCCTCGTATTTTTAATCTGCTCCAATTCTCTCTTTCTCTCTTTTTTTTTTTCAACTTTCTTTTCTATTTTGACAGAGGGCGACTGCTTTTTATATATAGTTTTCATATTTAGACAATCTCATGAAATATTCCCAGCATTATTCCCACTGCCTTCCTAAATACATTCCAACTCCCTTTCTTTCTCTTTTTTTAAGATCATTCCTGAGCAGGGAGCTGTCCATCAAGGACAAGAGCTCTTTTTGGGGTGGTGGCAGTCTGTGGAGAAGCCCTGCTTAGTGATCGCTCATCTATGTTCTTCAGAGGCAACATCACCTGCCACCCCTGCTGGATGTTATCAGCTAGTTTCACACGATGCTTAGAAAACCCTAAACCATCACTAGATTTTTTAATACTTTGTTGCCATGCCCATAAGCTACCTTTTAATCAGTATGTTTGATTTGATGATTCCTTCTTCCTCCACCTCTTTAACCAATATTTTCCCTCTTGTTCACATGCATCTACTTTTCCTTTTCCCTTTCCCTGTTCTTCCCATCTCTTCATCATTCCATCTCCCTCAGCAGAATTCAAAATTTTCTTTCTGGCTTTGCTATTTTTTTCTTCTGGATAGCTGCTGTTTTTATCACGAGCAGTGCTCCCCCTGGAGATTCACAAATCTGTCCCCTATTTCATAGTCCATGGTGTCTCAGTAACCTTTACTCTAAAGGAGGTGACAAGCCCTCCCTGTTTTACATCCAAGATGATGCAGAAAGCTTGAAAATGCTTGAGAAGCCTTTTTTACTCTTTGTTGGATGTTGTCCATTATCCCATAGAGTTGTACCTATTTAGAGATGTCATCAGTGTTTAACTGCAGCGACTGGGTCTGTTTCATCATGATGTCCAGGGTGGACAACAGCATTGAGAAGGGTTACCAGTTAAACCCTAAAAGGCTGAGTTTAGCGTAGGATCAAATAATGTGTTGTACTGTTTGATAGCGCAAAGCTCATGAGAGTGTATTTCCTACAACCATCCAAGGCAACACTACATTTCCCAAGAGAACTCTCTTTACCTGCAAATCCTATACTGGAATAGGAGAAAGGTTTTAACCTTCCCTTGTCATACACCCCTCCCTTGAAAAAGCTCCAATGCTCTTTCTTCATCTGTAACCTTACACTGGGAAATACCCTTGGCAGCTTTAAGCAAGGTCACTGGGGCCTTTGCTTTAGGGCATTTTTCAGCTTTTTAATTGGGATGAAAAATTCCTTATGTCAACTTCTGTGCAGGAAGTGTCAGGCAGACTTTAGATGGGCAAGTGTGGCAAAGAGGCAGTTTGGACAACATTGCTTTCTGTCCTGTCCCAGCAGAAGTTCCTCCACACCTTCCCTTAACTGGCCACACTGAGCTGTTGGGGACATGTTCCAATTGCCCCTAGTGCCCAGCTCTTGAAAGAGCTTCAAGGAGAGGTTGACCAGCTGACTGGCAAATACCAGCTGTAAGTAAGGTACAACATGCTGAAACTCCAAGATCAAGAGCAACAACTTTGAGAACCAATAAATCAGCATTGTGACAAGTGACTATTAATCCGAAACAACCTATGACCACCAGGGCCAGAGCTGCCTCCTTCCAGCTTATGGGGTTGCTGAGGTTGCAGGAGTAGGAGCTGCAGTCCAACTTCTCTAAAGGACAGCATGAAAGTCATCTGCTTTACAGGGTTTCACCATCAGCATCTGCAGCCTCAGCATTGGGACCAGCACCCACAAAGATGATCTTTCTGCACCCGCTGCTGCAGCTACCTGGACTTTCAGCTGGGGACATGTTCCAATTGCCGCTAGGGCCCAGCTCTTCAAAAGAGCTTCAAGGAGAGGTTAGAATTGCAAAGAAATGATGGGAACTGCATGAAAATTACATTTTCTTTAAAAATGAAAACATTTCCAAAAAATTTCATTCCTTATGACCAGTCTTGCCTACCCTATCTGAATATACCTGCCACTTTCTCCATTTCATGCACTACTTCTCCAAATGTCAGTATTGTCAGACTAAGTTACCCAATATCTCAATGTTTGGTATTTTTTTATTTTCAACACAACAGCTTCTGGAGTCATTTTGTTTTGTGCAAACATTCGCCAATTTTCATGGTGTGCAAAATATATCAAAGAACATCTTCCCCTCCTATTTAAGAAGTTCACAAACTAGAAAGTAACTCATGACTCCAAATGTATTTCACTCCTTAAAACCTTACAAGTTCTGGGAGAAGGAAACAGAAGCAGAAAGAGCTGACTCTTGATGTCTGGAGTGCCAATAGTTTATTGTTCAATGTCTTCTGAATTTGCAGGTTCAGACTTGTGCAGCTTTAGCTCGGAGGAGTCCACTGAAGGACAGAGAAAGTGAGGATAGGATGAGGAATTATCTCAAGAGAGGGCTCATCAGCCATGAACTGCCTGCAGGGCTTTCCTAGCAAGCGGCTGAAGTGTCACTCTCTAGTGCAGGCAATATTGCCATTGTGGCCAGGGATGGGAGTAGATGGGGAAATTCAGGGTTGGGAAATGATGCACCACATCCTTCCAGGAGAGCTAGGACTTTCAAGTTCACCCAAATATCCCCAATGTTGTGCATTCCCTACCTCCCTTGGAGCTGAGGTCACAAGGTACCTCTCCTGTGCAGTCCAATAGCTCATGGGAAGTCCTGCCTGAAGCCGGTAAGTGAGGGTCATGAGGAACTGATCAGAGCTCAACAAATGCCTAAAAAGATAAAACAATCTGTGTAGTAGGTCCCATTCCAGGCTCCAGGGTTTAAGACTTTACCTTAGGAGGCAAAGATATTTTCCAGACACTGAATCAGCTCATCCCTGGTGTGACACCAGCAGGGCATTGGCATACAGGTGACTCAGTGCCCTGTGAAGACCTAAGCACTTCTTCTACCTGATATGGTTGAAGAGTATAAACCTTTTTCTTTCCTTCTTTTTTTTTTTTTTTTGGGCGGGGGCAATATATTAAAAGAATACTGCACCACCACCACCACCAATGGGGCCAAGCCCTGCAGATTTTACTCCCTTCTTACTCTACAAAGCCAACGGGATTTCTGGGTAGGATCGAAGCCAAGTAAGGCTGTTAGGAGGCAAGGTTCTTCAAGGCCTGTGATTTCCTTGCCATTCCCATGAAAAAAACAAACTCCAGCAGAGTGCAGCTCTGCTCTCTTGCAGAATCCAGCCAAATACAACCCACATTAAGGGAGTTGCTCTGCATTCATATTGAAAAGCGGGTGCTTGCCAACCTTATGTGCCTTAAACTTCTTGTTTCAAACTCCTGAGCACTGGCCTGAGGAAAGGATTGTGTTGAGGAATATGTTCATACAGTGCCTGGCACTGGGGGTTTCTGGCTCATGACTGGGATTTGTAAGCAGCTCCTGCAAGACTTGTAAAGCTCTGTAATGCATTTGAAGTCTGGTTTCCTTGGGAAACTTGGTTTAGCTGATTATGGTGTGTGTCTCTATCCACTAGTTTCCTCCCCTCCAACTTCTGAACCCCTTGGCCAATCCCAGCCCAATTTGGCAGAAAGATAAAGGTTTCAGAGAGATTAAGTTGTATGAAAATAAGTGTACAGGTAGGGAAGAAAAACCTTATTACTGCAGTTCCCTCCTTTCCCCCTGGGAGAAAAGGGCTGCTATGTGAGGTCAGCCTTTATTAAGCCCACATAGGAAGGGGGAAGGTACACCGAGCATCATTAACACCATTTCCCACTGAACTACTTGCTGCTTAAGCCACTTTGCCTCATGCCCAGGGCTTGGAAACAACCATTTAAAACAGTGTGAAGAATGGGAAGATCTGAACTTAATTTTGGTCCTGCAAACACAAGATTGTGAGCAAATCAAAGTGATACAACCCTTGCTTTTGCTCCTATGCATTACCATGCTCCACATCCCATGACAGAAATTCTTCCTTTGGGTGTCTTTTGGGTCCATACAGCTGCCAACATACATCAACCAGCCCCTCCGGGAGCACAGCCCCTCCTCAAAGCATCCCGTGGACTTTGCAGGCCCATGAGCCAATCTTCACCATTGCTTACACTGAAGCAAAAGAGGCTCGTGCCTGACTCGTAGTATTTTATCCCATTTTAACATGTAGACTTGGGTGCTGGGCAAGAAACTATCTGCAGGTGTCACTCCTGCACATGAAGTAAAAGCACCAGAAAGTCCGGAGCAGGTGGCCACCCGGCAACTACATTAAGACATCATAACTTTGACCAATTTGTAAGCAGGCTGAAAGAACATGCACCCTTCCCAGAAGGGGGAGAAGTGTCTCTTTAAACCCTGGGGATATGACCTCTTGTCCTCCCCGTTTATAAGAGGGAGGGGAAGCAGAAGAAAAGAAAAAAAGCCAAGAACAAGAAAAAGAAGTGGAGAGAAGGAGAGAAAGTCAGACTTGCCAAAACCTCCCCCCACCATCAGCTTTTGTGATGAAAATGAAAATGGTAAGGGACACTCTCCAGTGCCTGGTTTTCTCTCTTTGTCATTCAGGCTTTGCAAGGGAGAGCTTCTTTCTGTTTATTTATCAACTTGGATCCCTTGTCAACACCTCACTTGACTGAGGTTTTAGCACCTTAGTGGGGTTTGGGGTAGGGGGGGGTTGGAGGGTAATGCTTTTTTTGTTTAACTCTCTCAGCCAAATCTCTATTCTTTTTCCTTCCTCCCATCCAGTTTAAGAGTCTCCTATGGCAAAACATCAGATAATCCCCCACCCATCCCTGTCCAGCCCTTGACAGTGAGAATGGTTTTAGGTGTGCATGAGAGATACTGTTGCTTATTTCATTATTTTCCACCACACATGGCCCAGCTCACCAGCTCCCCCATGTTCCCCTCTTCACATATCATGAGGGGCTGATACCCAGTGCAACACACCATAACTTGCCATAGTACTATTTCATATTAAGCTGTTTTAAAACAAACTCAATACCAAATAAGAAAGTAATCTTAAAAAAATGAATAAATATTTATTTTTTTGCACTTCTAAAACACATTTTAAAAAGTTTTGGAGACCTTGTCAAGGATACTATTGCAGTGCTGGGCAGGAGCAAAAGTTCCAGTCGAACAGATGGTTCTATGCTTTCAAATTGTACCCTAGGTTCCTAGTTACTGGTTTTAATGTATCTTAATTAATTTGCCCTGCGACTGAAGAGAAGACACTCCAGTCTGGGTAGTTTTTCAGATTGGTGCTTGTCAGCAGCATAGAGTAATCCCTGTTTAAAATGCATATTGATTCATAAGCACAAGACTGAAGCCCAACATTCATCTCCAGCGATAGTATCACTCAGTTTTCAAAGAGGGGTGTTATGAGTGAATTCACAAAGGGATGAAATTCTGGTTTCAATTTCAATTTTTTCCTTTTGTTTGCACCTGCAGCAGGAGTGTGGCTAGCCCTTTGAAAAGGGGTTATTTGAATTACGTGTTAGAATGGGATTAGAAAATTTCAACATCAGTGCATCGATGTAGAAATAAATAACTGTTTCTGTTATTGATCTTGCTGTATCACAAACAGTTGGTTTTCCTCCCTATTTTTTTTCCTCAATTCAATATATATCCCCCAAAAAGCCCTCCCACTTTTATAAAGACAGATTGGATGAAGCAGAGTAAATAAATTACAATTTTAAAGCCAATCTTTATTATGAGTGTGAATTTGGAAGGAATCTTCCCCAAAAGCCTTCTTCTGCTCCTGTGGCTTCCTTCTAAGACCAGCAATATTACATTTGTAGTGCTCTCACTACAGTACTGACTATTAATGCTGTGAATCACCTTTCTTGAATTTAGCTTCTTGATTGGGGCCTATAGGTGAAGGTAGCTGTCTAGGCATCAATTAGTGAAAGGCAGGCAGAAAACAAGAACGCCCAAAGGACTTTTCATTCCATCCACCAAAGGCACTTCACTTTCATGAGCTCCCTTTGGATGTGTACCGTTAACAAATTGTCATCACCCTTTTAGATGCTGAGACTTGACAAGATAGATTTCTCAGAAAGGGATGCAGGATTTGCCCCCAGGAGCCAAAATATAGTATCCTAAAATGTTTCTCTTAAAGAACGCAGGTGACTGTTATTACTTTCTTGGAAAGATTTCATTGTGCTCAGTTACTAGCACCTAAGCCTGCAACATCCTATTTGTTATAGCAGGGTTGGGCCACTAGCCATTATCAGCTTCCACTGCTGATTAATAGGTTTTTAGCTGATTCTGGCCTAGAGAAATTTCACAAAAGCGAACACACATGCAAGGCTCAGATTATCTATACATTTACTGAATTAAAGTCGGTCCTTAGGGGAAAACTAATATTGATTAGATTCTTCAGTTCCTATTTTCGGTTATTTCCTTTATGAATCTGGAGTTCTCAATGTGTTAGAAAAGCAGAAGCTCCTTAGGTACTCAGGGAGTTACATTTGCCTTCAGATGGTCAGTTTGCCTTCAAAATAAATAGGGTTTCCCCAAATCCTAACCCATGAGGAAGATCCCAACTTATCCCTCACAGCACTCATTTGTGAGAGGTTGTCTCCACCAAGTGACTGCCACAACCCTGAGTGGCTGTGATAGGCTCTGGAGAAGAGGGTTGAAAGTGACCAACTCAGTGGGTTTAGGAGAAAGGGACAATAAAAGGAAATGTTTATCTGAACATAAACATGGCACTGTCTCCTTGGCTGATACTGCTGCCTAACAAAACTGAATAGGCATGTCCTGTTCCCCTCTTTTGTCATTCATTAGGGGAGGTTTGGGTGATGACCATATTTCTCATTCCCAATATCACTCTCAGAAGATATTTTGCCTGTCTGTGTGACCTACTCTACACCAGGCCAGGAGGCCAGGGCTAGGGATGCTGGTGTCTCCACCTACACTGTGCTGTACAGTGTGGAGGTGACAAGGAAATAACTGCATGGTGACACTGTGCCAGAGCACTGATCTCTCCTGAGCATGCATGGAGGAGGCAAGGAAAGAGGTAGCACCCACAATTTATCCTTCTACCTTCAAAGGCAAGACCCAACCATCCTTCTGCCCACCAAGCCTCTCTGATATCCCTGTGTCTCCACCACAGAGATAAGTGCCTTCTCCATCTTGAGCTCTGCCAGCTGTTATGTGATGGTGAAAGGAAACCAGAACCCGGGTGCTGCAGATCCCTGTGGACTGGCTGCGTTTTTTGGTCTTTGCTTTATTTCTCCCCAGGTTTGTTCTCCTGCTGTACCACTAGGTGGGCCAAAGCTACACCAATAAGAGTCCTGCAGAAGACGAGCAAGGCAGGTGCCCGCTTGATGCCTGATGGGCAGGGCAGAGCTGGCTGAGGGACAGAAGATGGAGGGAAGGGGGAGGAAAGAGTGTCAAAGAGCCCCCAGGTTTCACCCTGAGTCTTGCTCTCATTCAAACCCTATCAAGAAAGGTGTCTTGTCCTAAAGAAATGATCGTCTCAGGGAGAGCAAACTAGTTGGGATATGACATATGCTAGTGAAGCTGCTTGCACAAAGTCACATCATGGACTGGTGGCAAAGGCAAGAGCAGAGCCAATACCACCAGTTCAAGGTCTGGCCTTACCACCTACTGCCTTTCTAAAGCAGCTTATTGGCTGCCAGGACATACTCTTCAGAGCCTGTGATCAAGAAACCCAGTCAGCACCAGTGCCTGCAGGTAATAACTGGAGGCACACATGATATGAGAGAGGAACCCTCCACAGAATAACTTTTTTTTTTTTCACCCAAGATAAGGTGACAAAAGATCCTGTATATGAAAGTCCAAAGGAAAGCCTCATCACCCATGACAGATCTGCTCCACTCCACAAAAGGTCTGCGATATTGTAGTGCAGCTCTTTGGGTGCTCTGCCTCCATTTAACTGAAAGCCATGTCATGCAATCTTTCCTGTCTTCCTGGTGACATATCAGTACTGGATCTTATGCTTTCAGCCATCACCCATTTCTCTTATGAGCACTGTGATCAGAGGATAACACCTTTGTATAGAAACGTTTTGATGGGAATCCAGAAGCAGCTAAAATCCTAGTCTGTCATTGCCTGGAATAACATAGGCAGAACACAGCCATAGCCAAAGGCAGTTTAAGCAGTATCAAATGAATGCTGTTCCCTTGCAGTTGAGGACATCTCCTTGCAGCATAAAGAGCTGAGAAACCCGCCTCAGATGTGGTCCTGATTAGTTTATTGCTATCAGTGCCCCTTTAGAGCTCAGAGAAGAGACAATGGCCTGTAGGCATCTCACCTAACTTCAACTATCTGCAGATTAGGCACCAAGTCTAAACTAGGTCCCAAAGAGAAATGCAACTCCCTAAGCAATTTACCCCACCTTCCACAGACCAGTATCGACAGTGGGATGTGTTGCTCAGGTTTCCACTGCACCACTGACCACAAAGGCAGATAATTAAGTAAGTAGATTTGGACAGCTGAAGTCAGGCAAAGTGAAATATGCCATTGGTATATTTGGCATATTTAAAAGAAAAACCCCTCCATTTTCAACATTGGACCAACTTCCACTTTTAGGCAGCAGTGATCTTTTTATGGTTAAAAAATTTGGTCACAGAGAGACCTCTCTTGAAAGAAGGACATGAATTTAGCAGCAAAACCCATCTTTTCACCAGTTCTGCCACTGAATCACATCATTAGCCATCCACTATGCATCTTCTACTTTGTTCTCCACATCTGATGAGATCAATATTAACCTACCTGGTTGCTACTTATAGTGTTGTGACTCCTGGTCAAGATGTATGGATGACATGGATCTCAGTCTTTAGGGACTTAAATGGCATAGAGGCAAAATGAAAGAGGGAAACAGAATGACATGCCACAAGTCAGAAGGCCGGTGGCAAAACTGGGCCTCCAGCAACCCAGCACCCAGGTATCTAGGACCCCAGCACTTATATTTTTATATAAATATGATGTAAGAGGTTTAGTGCTTGTAGCATGCTTTTATATCTGGGTCTCCAGATACCTGTAACAATACCTACATGCTATTGAGGTTTCTTACCAGGGCTGGATTCAGGGAGGGTGGGCTACAAAGTTGCCTGGTGGGGATTTACTGGTGCTCCCATTATCACAAGTGGGGGCCACAGTGGGGGCTTCTTGGAGAAAGGAAGGTTTCTTTAAAGGAAAAATAGGCTGTGGCTTTCTCAAGCTGCCATGGTGGCTGTACACAGCCATGGTGACCACCGTGCTCAGAGAGAGATGTGTGGGACAAGCAGTGAGCAAATTGCGAATGGGGAAGATTAACCATCTTCTAGCACAAACTAGTCCCAGTCACAATTTTCAAAAGCAGATAATGAATCAGATGTCAGTAGTGGAAATTCAAACATTAAAAAGAGAAGTACAGAATGCACTTCTGTCCACCACCAAAAATAAGTAAAACCTTCTGCAAAACCTTCCGCCCAGCAAGGAGCCTTCCCTGGCTCTGTTTGCACTCAGTGCTTTCCCATCCTGCATCAATAATGAATCTTCTCCATGTAGGGCAGAGGGGGAAGAAGAGCAAGAGAAGTGACAAGCAGAGTATTTGTGAAGAGTGACTGGCTGCATTGCACTGCTCTGCTTCGCTTCCTGTCCGCCTGGATCCCTCCAGATCCCCTCCCCTAGCCCCTGATCTCTTTACATAGACTTCTCTGGGTTGTAGCGATGCTGGACGTGCCTTTTTTGAACATGGGCGAGCACAGCTGTTCCCTGTTGTGGCTTAACCACACCGCAAAGCAGTCATGTTTCTAAATCCAACTCTATTTACACACTCGAGTGGGCCCTGAAGATGCCAGCTGGACCATACCCATGAGTAAGCAAGACAAGACCAGTCTGCAATGCCTTCGTAAGGCATTCCACGATACTAAGACCTGCCCCCTGTCCTCCCACCCCCTTTTCCCCATGCCAACTTGATAACTGAGTTAACATACCTACTTCTGAGGCAGGCTTATGGGAGCTGAGGAATTGGTCCTACAACTGTGAGCACAGTCAATAATTTAACCTCCTTTTTGACAAGTCAGGGTGATGGACCTTCACATCCTGGGGCAGCCACGAGCCAAGCCCTGGTGCTTACTTTGATGGTGTAAGGATGGGCACTGTGGACAATCTGTGCAGAGCAGCTTGCAGCTCCACTAGAACTGAGACTTGGTGTCTAACACTGAGGATTCACAACCCTGTCACCTGGACTTCTCTCAGAATTTCTCCCTGGGCACTGAAGCAACACCAAAAGCAAAGAGGCCAAAACATTACCTCACTGAGGACCAGATCCTTCTCACTGCAAAGCATGTGTCTGAACACATGTCCAAATATCTGGGAGAGAGACAGAAACTAATGGACCAGCATGGATGAGTTTAGGGAGCTTTTGACATCAGGCCCTGAAACCAATTGTTGGGAGAGAACCCTGCAGATCTGGGTAGCCAAGTGCCAGCAGTTCCACATCCATAAGGCTTGTGGCAGCCTTTTTACTGACTCTAATGGACTGCAAAATCTCACCCTTTAAGTTCAAAGGTAACACTGGTAATAGATAACTAATCTACAGTAGTGTTTCTAGTGATGGTAATGGCTATTATACACCCAACTACCTTTTTATCAGTATAATTAAAAGCAGTTGGCGTCAGAGTAAGTAGCAGTGCTGCCTGCGGAAGAAATCAATTCTACCCTGCTTGTGTGTGTGTGTGCCTATGACAAAGTGGATTATCTCCATCTTCCCCAAATAGCAGCTGCAAAGTAAAGAGGAAAAGGGAGAGTGGCTGAATTTGTACCTTCAGGTAAAGTTGCCTGGTGCTTCCTGATGGGAGGGGCAGAGGCTTTGGGGGATGTTTAAATTTCTCCCCAGGAACAAAAGGAGGGGAGATTAGCTGGACCCCTAGAAGGGATGTGTGTCCTGCCCCTTCCTTCTCCTCCATCCCCAGGTTATCAAGACCCCCATGGCCGGGTGGGCGCTGGTGTTTCAGAGGGTCCCTGTATGTTTGTGTGTATGTGTATGTGTGTTCCCGTCTGCAGTGTGAGCAATTTCACTTGAAAAGACAGAGAAATCCCCTCCTTTGAAAGTCGCAGTGTTTGGTTCTTTCCAGTAATGCTATAATTGGATGGGATTTTCTCTAATACAGAGGGAAAGTCCTTAAGATGATTTTTCACACACCACCCCCCTCCTCCTTCTCCTTGTCCTACCTTGTGCAATAAAACTCTCTTCTCCCTCTCCAGCCTCTTTGGCTCCTCTGGGGTGAGGGGAGCCGCTGAAGGAGGTGGCGAGGATGGATTTAATACACTCAGCATAATTGCAGTACCGACACCATGGGGATTTGCTGGGAGAGCCAGAGAGAGCATCCGCTCCTCTGGAAGCAAGCGAGAAGCTGCTGAGATCAACTCAAGCTTGGCTACACAGAGTGATTAGATCTCGGAGCACTTGCCAGTGCTCACATTTGCAATCACTTGTCATCCAACCCTAAAGAAAATAATCAGGGCCCGACCCCTGCCAAATTCCTAATGATTTAAATATCCCCGAATGAACTGCATTTCTAGTATAATTTCACTAGAATGAATATATCTCTCCATCTAGCTAAACACAAACATATCTTTTTATATATGCATATAAAGCAGTGTGTGTGTAAATAGAAATATTCCCTACTAAGGGAAAAAATATATGCAATTCTTAATGAGAAAGAAAATGCATTTTGATTTGAGCTCATGAAACGTTGCAAGCCTGCCTCCAAAAAGTCATTAAAAATTGTACCTCTCTTTTTTTGTGTGAGCCACAGAGATTTTTCTGATTCACAGATAAAATAAAATAAAGTCAAATAAATAAGTAAAATCTCAATCAGTTCTCTCCCCTAAAAAAAAAAAAAAAAAAAAAGAAAGAAAGAAAAGAATTTAAAAATCAACAAAAACCAGCAAAAAAAACCCGCCAACAGGCAGCCGCCACAACAACAACAATATGAAGAGAATCATCGTTGTTATTCCATGAAGAAAATATCTCATAGCTCAGCCAGTGCCTCCATCCCCTCATTTCTGCCTCTCAAGCCCCCTTTCAAACGACCCAGGGTAAGGGGAAAACCTGTCATCCGGGTGACACTTGCCCACAGAGCAAATCTAACCATATACCCAGTCTCGAGGAGCTACATCCTTATAATAATACTGACCATGATTTTTTTTTTTTTTAATTACTTTTTATTTCACCCCACCGAAAACCTGCAAATGTTTGGAACGGCGCGATCCACCCCAGCTCACCCCCCACCACTGCCACTGAAAAGAGAGAAATTGGTTACAATACGTAAAGAAAGAAATTTAAAAGAGATCAATTACTAGTGCCCGGTGGGGTGGATCTGGTGGATGAAGTCGTTTGCAGCAGCGCCTTCGCAAAGTCCAGGGCTGAGGCTCCTGCAAATTGTGATGATCTGGACGAGCCTTACTGAGATTTGCACGGAAGAAGTTGATTTCATAGCAGATGCCTTCAGTGGAGCTATTGGATATGTGGCTGGTTGGACTGGTGGGGAAGGGGGGTGAGTGTCGGCGGGGTGGGTGTCTATGTGCGCGCGTGCATGGCTGGGTGAAAATCTTCCTTTTTTTAATGAAAAAAGGAGGAAAAAAAAAAAAAGAAGAGAGAACCAACAGAAAGTTTCTACGAAGTTAGCTCAAATGCGTCCTGACCGTCACCGTGAGGAAACAAGGGTATGAGAAGAAGACAGAATGGCAAGGAAGAACAAACCGAGTAAATAATAACTAAAAAGAAAAAAAAAAAAAAGGGAAAAAAACCCTAAAAAAAGTCACACTTTTTTTTTTTTTTTTTTTTTTTTTTTTTTTGCATTTTAGTAGCTTCGACCCAGGGAGTGAAATCCGGGCAGGTTGTTATAGCTACCCAAATCCACAGGGGTCCCCCCTGTCTATTTAAACCCCCTAAATCTTCCTTCCCCTTTTTAAAACTACATTTTATCCCTTGGCTTGTGGGCCAACGTGCCCCCTAATGAGTATTAAAACACTATCTCCTTGCAATTAGCTCATTCCTGACTTCACGCTCCTGATTGACAGAACAAGCCAAAGCATCAGAATTCTCCCTTTGGCAATAAGTGCTGATTGGGTCCTTTTTAAGAGAGCTACTTCAAACTTTTTTTTTTTTTTTTTTTTTTTTTTTAATATTTGCCTTCAGTGTCTTGGCTGAGAGAAGAGTTTTTTACCTCTCTGAGATTTTTTTTTTCCTTGAGAGTAGTAGAGGAAGCAAGAGAGGATTTACCTGGTCGGGTTGAGTTCACTTCATTTGACTTTTTTTTTTAAATTATTGTTATTATTATTATTAAAATAATCATCCTGCCTCAGAAGAAAGGAAGGTTTTTGGCAACTCTGGTTAAAAAAAAAAAAAAAAAAAAAAAAAAGAAAGACAACTTTTCATCAATGGCCTCTTTTGGATATTTCCTGTTTCTTTGTGGGTTGAGTCAGGCTCTGTCAAGTTACCCAATCTGGTGGTAAGTTTTATTCTTCTTCTTTTTTTTTTTTTTCCTCTCATTTTCATTTATTTTTTCCCCTCCTCTGTTTTCTCTGCAACCCCTGCGCTTAAGATGACTTGAAATTCTCCTTTCGTTGCCACTCAGCTAAAGAGGTGGGATTGTTCCAGCGCCAGCAAGTTCTTAGAACCTGCATTTCACCTCTTTTATTTATGCATTCACTTTGTTTATTTTGACTGGGTTATACCTGATCTCTCCTTCTCCTACTGTAAAAGAGAGAGAGCGAGCGAGAGCGATCGGAAAGTTATTTTTTTTTTTAAGTGCTTTGATCCTCTCCTGTGAAGAACAAAAGGCGCTGCCTGAATTAAAGAGATAATGATACAAGTTGACATGAGCATTTCAAGGTGATTTCGAGCTAGTCAGGTGGAAGGAAGGGGGAGAAAGGATGATTTCCCTCCTCCCCCCCCCCCTTCGCTTTAAGGAATATTTAGGGAGAAAGGTAAAAAAAAAAAAAAAAAAAGGGAAAACGGGGGGAAATGAAAGAGAAAGGAGATGAGAGGAGGCTGAACAACCTGGGCTGGCTGTGGAAAGGCAGAGCAGGGAGCAGAGACCGGGCTAGGGGTGGTGTGACCGGCGCTGCCCCGCGCAAGATCGGCGGGGACCTGCGCACCCGTTTCCCCCGGGATAACGCGCTTTCTTATCCCGGTTTGTTGTTTCTGGTTTTGGTTTGTTTGTTGTGTTTTTTTTTTTGCGCTTTGCACCCTACGCCTTTAAGAGCTTTTTCTCTCTCTCCCCCACAAAAAGCAAATGGTGCTGGGCAAGGCATGTAACTGCAAGATCTGCTTTAATTACCTCGCGAAGGTAATTGGGCTCAGGGAAGCCCCAGCGCGGGCCGACTCATGCTCCGCCGGCACCGGCGCGAAGGAAGCGTGGGGCTGCGGGGAGTCGAGAGGGGCTGCGCGGGTGCGGAGTGGCCAGCACCGCTCCCCGCGGAGAGGAGGACGGGGTGCGCGGCACCGGGAGCTGCTGCGCAGCCGGGGCGGTGCTGTGAATAACTTAGAGGCGTCCAAAAGATTTTGCTAATAATAAGAATTAATTGTTTTAAGTGCATTTAATGTGTGTGTCCCCGTCCGTCCGTCCGTCCGTCCCCCCTTTCATCTGGCGAGGGGCGTTAGCGGGGTTCTGGTGAGATAGGAGGCGAGCGGGGGCCGCGGGCGCGGTACCTCTGCGCTGCCCGGCGGTGCAGAGGTGAGGGTGTTGAAGGCAGCCTCTCCAAAGTATTTCAGGTATGCCTGAAAGCAGGGAATTCGTTGGGATGGGAGAAAAGCAATAAAATGCAAATGTGTTCTTGGGAAGACAGGCAGAAAGAGCACCTGGACGGGAGTCATTAAAAAGCAATCTTTTATTCCCAGCCACCATCTAACTTATAATTAGAAACTCTGGTTGCATTCCTGATTGGAGAAGGAAACGCATTCCTCTAATACCAACATAAATATTCCCTTGTCACCCACCGAGGGGAGAGGAGGGCAGAGCGGCCACGGCCCCGGCCGTCCCTGTCCCGGTCCCGGTCCTGGTCCTGGTCCTGGTCCTGATCCCGATCCCGATCCCGATTCCTCTCCCGGTCCCGGTCCCGGTCCCTGTACCGCTCCCGCTCCCTGTCCCAGTCCCGCTCCCGGAGGTGCGGGAGAGGCTGCTCTCGGTAGGGAAAAGCCGGGAAGGAGGCGATGGAGAGAGGTGCAGGCGGTCTCTTTCCAAGCCGGGGCATCAGGTGTGTGCAGGGGGGGAGCTCAGCGGTGACTCTTTGGGTTTGGGGGGCTGTTTTTCCCCCCTTTCCAATCCTTCCCCTGTGCCAACCAGCGGTTTTAGACGTCTCTTTCGCAGAGACAGCAATCCCCCTTAGGGCATGGAAATGCAAAGGAGGTTTTGACTGGGGTGGGGGAGTCGAAGGAGAGGCCGGGTGTTGTTGCACTAGCTGCCTAAATTCCCCACACACACCCCTTTCCCTCTTTATTTATCCTCAAGCAAGATATAACCCCTTGGCTACCCTATGGCTGGAGCTGGGGAACGGCTCTGGGAACTGGGGATGGCAGGTAGCACAGGGTCCCTCTGACACATCTGTGAGCATCCCAAGATCCATTCCAAAAGTCTCCTAGTCAAGGAAAGCCTGCTTCCAAGCTGGCTGATTTAACAGATCGATCGTGCTGCTTCATTTTATTTTAATTTAAGTTTGGTCTTTTCTTTCTGCTCAATTATTTTTGCTCTTGGTGGTGGTTTTCTTTTCTAAGTCACTGCAGAGAGGGCCAGAGATTTTTTAGTATGGTTGCACAAGCAACAGGCATCCTACCCATCCCTGTTTAAAGCCTCCCCTGTATCAGCTCATAGCAATTGGACTGCTTACAGCAGAAAATCTGTAATTTACCTACCCCAGTGTGTGCCTCCCCCATCCAAATAATAGTTTGTAATTAAAGCTTAAACTCACCGCAAAGCACACAGAGCTGTGGATACTTACATTGCTTTCAGCTTCAAGACAGTCTGAGCAAAAGCAGAGAGTGAGAAATGATATTCTCCAGTAGGTTTTGGTTAATTATTCTCTCAAAGGAAAGAAATTAGGGGAAACATCAAGTGTGGATTTGTCAGGGGGAGCAGTGGGCATGAGTTACCATAATTGCTGTCTACCTCTAAACAGAGTTCCTTATGTGGCTGAGCTGTTTAAATTGCCATTCCTACCGTGGCATGGGGGCACCTGTTTAAAATCAGGCCGTGCAGTGCCCGTGGCCTCTGCATAGACACGGGTGATTGGTACCTTTGGGAAAAGTTTAGAGGTTTAAAAGGGGAATGATTCCTCGGAGCAGCAATGCTCTCCTGATCTGTCCATGTCCTTTCAGTGATGATTGCAGGGGTAACTTCCTAAAAACAGAAAATTCCTAAATAATGTATGTACAAAGAGGGATCAAATAGGCTTTAAAAACAATTATTTAAAAATAACAAAATAAGAGGGCACCATTTCCCATCGGGACTAATGTGGCAAGTTTGTAGGGATGTACTGGCGTGATTTATTGTGGCACAGTAACCCCATGGGACCTTCTCCAACATTGTTCAACCTAAAGTAGCTTCTGGTAGCAGCAACAGGCTCTTCCATACCCAGGGTGGGCAGATTAAGAGCAAAAATACATTGTTCCTGTTGTTTTGTTTTGTTTGGGCTTTTTTTCCCCAGATGTTAGTGCTGTTAATTTTTAGGTTTGTTTTTAAAGAAAGGAGAGCACAGCGACTGCAGGCAGTCTCAGGAAATGCAGGAGAATTGAGGGGTGGGGGAGGATTAGATGTAACCTGTCCCCTATCCCGTGGGGGTCTGGGGTCCATGCAGAGTCACAGTAACAGCACAGACAAAGCTAAAACTTTTTCCATCTAATTTGGTTGAGCAGCTGACTGCACATGCAATAGAAAAAGCGTTTTGATTTGGTTTAGATTATTTTTCCACCAGTGGCCTGTGGGCTGACTTGGTCTGAAGAGAGTCAGAGTGCAGAAATAATTCAAAAGCAAAAAGGGTTTGGTTCAGGAGGGGGAAAAAAACCCAGCAATAAACACAGAGCTTCAGGACTGGGAATCTTAACCTCCAGTATCCCAGGAGGCTGGTACTAAGGGAGATGATAACGGAGAGGGTAGGTGGGCTGAATTAGAAGTACAGTCAGATCTCTTCACAGTGGAGATGCCAGCTGGCATCTCAAATGTCATTATTCCTGGGATCTAAGGCAGAGTGCTGCACACTGAGGGATGTAGAAGGTTAAAGTATGTGCCTGGAAAGGGACTGGAAGAGGATGTTTCACAGGAGGAGACAGGCCCTGGCTGGGACCTGATGTGGTGGCATCACTTTAGGCGGCAATGTCTGTCCCTTCCACTGTTCCCACTGGTAGTGGTGGAGCTCCTGTCTCCTCTGCTGCTCCCTGTAGCACCTGTACCACATCCTAAGTGTAGTGGGAGCGTATTGGCTCCATAACAAAGTGGTCAAGGAGGTGAGCCATAACTGCTAGTATCAGAGTGAATGCAGAGTTAATGGACATGCCAAGCTGCTATTTGTGGATGTGAAGGATGTATGTTAGGAATATTTTCCTGGCTGTGACCTATGTTTCCTCTTGGCTTCTTATTGCTTGTTCCCCAGACTGCTCATAGAAGCTCTGCTGGTTTACTCATCCACACGGGACGAAGTTGGCCAAAGCCTGTGATGTTCTGCAGTAGCTATTTTATAGCTCATGAGGGTTGGAGAAAGTGATCCAAGAGATCTTTCCATATCTATTGTTTTGCAGTTCAGGAAACATAAATGCAGGGAAGCACGGTGGGAGGGAGTGTTGCCAAAAGAAAGGCAAGTAACCCAGTAGCTTTAATGCAACAATATGCAGGTGCAACACCTGAACATGTTCCTGTCAGTCCGATGGCATCGGTACAGTAAGAGCTGTGACGGATGAAGTCCTGGCTTGTGTTCTGGTTCAGGTCTCTCCTGGGATCTGTCCCCCTCAAGGTGGGTGGAACAGCACCCTGTTTATGCCAGGGTGGGTGAAAGCCAGGCTGGATTCTGGATCCCAAGAGAAAGCTGCTTTTCCATTTGTTGCAAATCCTAGAGAAGCAAGTGCAGAGTCTTGGCAGGCTCCGCACCTGAGAAAGCAAAGCTTAGGTTTGGCACAGAACAACTGTGTTAAGTGAGAGATGATCATCCCTCGTTAGCCAGGAGGGAAGCAAAGCAGTGGAAGGTCACCCAAGGGACAGCGTGAACCATGTGTGTTGGCACCAGAGCTCCTAAAACAATCTCTAGAGCTCAGAAGTATGAATTGCATCTACTCACTTCTCCTCCACTCGATTAGCTGGAGTGAAGGATTTTGACATTTCCGAGGTGATGGCATTCATCTTCATTTCCTCTGTACTGCAGCAGGTTGTGAAGCACTATTAAAGAGTTGTTGTGTTCCTCTGCAGAGGTGGCTGCATTTCAGCTTTACGCCGTGCAATCCCTGTGCATGCAGCCCTCTCCCACCCTTGCCCCAAGGCTTGGGAATTGTCTTTATACACGTGTATCTGTGTTACAACAGCATCTTACATGGCCCTGTTTTGCCAGGTAGTGTATAACCCTGGAAGGATCTTTTAGCTGATTCGCAGATAGGAACTCGCCCACCAGCTTAGATTTTCCTGAGCACAGCATGGGTGATCTGCACCAAAGCAGCAATGGGGATAGAGCGTCACTGGGTCTAGGGGGTCTTGCTGTGTAGATGTGAGTGGTGAGAAATAGCTCTTGCCTCATCCATGCATAAGATACAGTGTGCAAAGTGTAGGGGAAATACTTTCCCGTCTCCATTTTTTCATGGTGGGACTGGAGGAACAGACTCTAATGGTATTTATGTTGCTCTTGGCATAGGCAAGGCATGGAGGTGCTGTGCTGGTGAGATTAAATGACTGGACCAAGATCACACAAGAAGCCTTTCTCATGGCAGGAACTAAAAATTTTGCAAGGTCTTAGCAAGAAGTCCCTGTTTCCTAACATTGGGAGGGTTGGGATTCTCCCAGAGAGCACACAGTGTGTGCTAAAGAAGAGCCCTCATCTACTCCGATTGTAGTCTCAATTTAAATTGTGTTGTCCTGCTACATATTCATGGATTTATCTTTTTGTCTTTCAATTTTAAGAGGACTTTATTAGATAAGTTAACCTGAAAACTAGCAACTTGATATTCAAAGCATTGGATGAAAGAAAGCATTGCATCAAACAAGCAAGCCTTTCCTAACTAAGATAAGGAAAAGTGAATCATTTTCTTCCCCAGCCCTTTTCAGGTAGCCCCAGAGGGAAGACATGCCCTTTACAGATATTTGAACACCTCTAAGACTTCTCACCTGAAAACTTTTGAGCACTTACTAACATGGCTTAAGCTCTGGTATGTGCTCAGGAAGGGAGAGGATGTTTTTCTATTTCAATTTTGCAGGTAAGCAGAGGCAGAAGCATTTAAAGGCCCTGCCCCAGACATTGCAATGAGCCTGCAGTAGGGCTGGGTGTAGCACTAGGATCTACTGAGAGTAGTCTTTTCTTTCCCTCTCTAAAGACATCTCTGCACTGGCCTCATGTCCTTGAGTGTTATTGGGGTGCACAGCACCAGGGCAGGGTAAACATAGGACTGCAGCAGGAGCAGGAGACATGTATGAAATTGGTGGGTCCTGTTCTCCTCTCTGAGCTCATGTGCCAGCATGATGAGACATTTCATTTGTGCGCACAGCATTTCTTTTTCCAGACTCAGCTCTACAGCTGGATCTGCTGTAAGTAGTTGGTACAGGGGGATGGCCATAGCCCTGCTTTCTGTTGACCAAGAAAGACTTTTGACTGTTCCCTCTGAAGGGTCAAGCTGGAAGAACCTTGACTTTTACTGTGGGGTCTCTCATAGGAAAGAAAAGTCGAGGATTGCTGATTGTACCAGGGGAAATGAGGCTCCATCCCAAATCTATTTGAACCCTTTCCTGCTTGCATCCCACTTCCTCCAACTGTGATGAGCCAGCTCATCTCCAGCACTGCAGCAACTCTGCTGCTTTTCCAGACAGATTGCCAGTCTCTGCATCTCTTTCCACATCACCAGTGCTTTGCACTGGTGCACAGCAGCAGGTGAAGGTGGCTGTTCTGTGCTAGACTCCATAAGAAACAAATGTTTTTGCTTTGTATGTTTGGGAATGCAAGGAAAGCCCAATGGGACAACTATGGGCTGATGTGCCAGCTTCTCCCTTGCTCAGCATTTGTGCTTGCTCTAGTCCAGTGCATGATTCAAACAGCCCAGCCACATTTCAGGTGGCTTTATTGGGCATAATGATAGCACTTAGCAAGCATTGCACACAGGCTCTGAGTCACAGATGCTCTATGTGGACAGCTGAGCTGTGCACTGAGCATGCAGTCTCACCCCCAGGGCATCCTTCGAGCAGGGATGGACTGGTCCTACTCCCATCAACATCCATGCTGAAATTTCCTTCTCAGAGCAGTACTGGGCTCATGATCTTGCTCTGGATCTGAAAAGAAATGCTGCAGGGCCAAAGAGTGCAGCTGGGAAGAGAAGAGGTAGAGCATGCAGGAGGTCTGAAGACTAGACCAGAAAGGCTTTCTAGGCTCAAAATAGGCACTCTCTGTCTTCTGGTAACATGGAGCTTGGTGCTTTCTGCCCTGTGAGATGGTGGCAGGTGCTGGTGTGATGGCACTAGTTAAAACCACTGAAATATAGTGGAAAGGAAGAGGAAATAGTGGGAGAAGTACTGGCCAGAGCATGTATGTCTTGTCCAGGTAAAGCTGGGTAGGGCACAAACTCAAGGCTGCAGCAAGAACTGTTCTCATCCTGTCTCACTAAACCCATCTCTCCTTTGCTGACACTATCAAGATCCAAATGAAGGCCCAGGGTCCATAAAAGCCAAGGCAGTCTACCAGGGCTTAGTACTGAAAGGCGAGGAATACTCAGGGAAGTCTTTGAGGGCAGAAGCCCTTCCAGGATGGGCTTTGTTGAATCAGGCCCAGGGCTGGTCTTGCAGAAAAGTCACTCCTGAAACTCTAAACCAACTGCATCCAGCTAGCCCAGGCCATTCATAATGCTTTCATCCCCTTCTGTCCCTTTCAAAGCGGCAAAGTTTGCTTTAAATCCTATCATCATCTTAACACAACATGTAAAATTTCATTAGTTCACTCCATATTCTGCTGATGCTTGCAAAAAACAAGCTGAAGGAAGAAGAACCAATACATCCCTTGTTCTGAACTCCTAACATAGGGCACTGCTTTTTAAAACAGCCTGTAAACTGGGGGAGAGCATTATGCATCATGAACGTGTTGTCTCTTTTCCTTGTTTGTCACCTTCATATTCACAGTCCCCTTCCTAGTTGGATGTTGCGGACACCCAGAGAAAGTTTTGCATTTGTAGAGCCTGGGCCATCAAAGTTCAAGGTGCCTTTGGTCTTCTTATCACAGTTTCTGTGCTGGTATAACAGTCAGTTACGCTTTAAATGGGTGTAGTGATAATTCTTAGCAGGGATGCTGCTACTTTTTTTCCAATATGGATATTACTCCACACTCTGTTGGTGTGAAATGCTTTTCTCTTATTGCATCTTTGCTCTAAGGCTTCACCAAAAAGGTCATACCATAGCATGTGGACTGGTTCCTTTTTCACATCACAGGCCTCACAAGGCATCCCAGGTGTCTGGGAAGATCGATTCTCCCCTTCAGTGGAGGCTCAAAGTGTGTTGGAGCAGGTTTGCCCAGTTCTTCAAGCTCAGATCATGGTAGAGCTTCACATTTCTGGCATGGCCTTATGCGTATCACAGGTTTGAAAACTGTCCCAGTTGCCAAGCATCAAGCCTAGTGTTTAGTTTAAGTGTGTCTTCCAGGACTAGATAGTCCAAAAATGAAGATGCTCAGGGTCCCACTCGGAGCCTGTGCATAGGTCCTACTTCCAGGCAAGATGCTTGATGGGATCCTGATTGTCCTCAGAGGTCTCAGATTCAGGGATTGTATACCATCCACTGATGACACACTCCTCTCAGCACCAGATGGAGGCCAGTCAAGAAAACCTTACAGCATCTCAATAGCACTTGGTGCCTCCCTGCAGGAGAAAGCCTTGGGGTGGAATTCATTTTACCCATTGTGTGTCTGCAATTTCGATGTCTCCATCCAAGTCAGGTGCTCTTGGCTCCTTTCATTGATGGGAAGTGGGTACTTTCTTATGGTGCAATTTCGATATCTCAGTCATTAGACTGAGCTTGACTGGTTAAAATGTCTGCAGCTACGAAGAAGTTGAAGTAACCAGCTCCACCACTGTCACCCAGGTTTAAGTCAGATTATACCCAAAACAGGGATATAACTCTTTGAGAGTTTCTTAATTTACTTGTTTTCTAGCTGTTAAAATATAAACTCTAATTCCCATTGCCTGGCATAATTTCACACAGCTAAAATCAAGTCATGGACTTTTTCTTCATCCTTCTGCTATGTTTAAATAAGATCTTTAGTGCACAATGCTCATTGGTGCATTGGAATGGGTGCAGCCATGGTATGCTATTGCAGGAATGTGCATGCCATCCAGGCTAGTACTAAAAACTCCTAGGCCATCCCTTTCCTCAGCAAATTCACAACATCTTGTATTTTGTCATGTCTCAGCATAGCTTAAGCATCTTAAGTGTTTTGCAGCTTTCTCTGTAACCTATTTAATCCTGACTCTAATACAGCACACTCAAACACATCCGGTCTCCCATCATCCTCCAACCACATCCACGAGTCACTTGGCACAAGCTTGTAGCATAACTTTATCTTAAAAGGAGGTACAAAATGGCTTTCTTGCTTCCCTATTGTGACAGTTATCTCAGCAGAGGACATATCAACTCTTACTAATGCAAGAGTCGCAACTTCTTTCAGAAAATTCCTCTCATTTTGTTACAGTTCTCTGAAATCAAAAGCTTTTATTTTTTCCTAGACTGTAGCTCTTAATTTCACATTCCAGGTTCCTATTTTATCTGTATTTCTGTTGGAAGATGCAATTTTATGGCAGAAGTTATACACATTCAGGTTTCCAAGGTATTTGCTGTCATTCAGCAGAACTCACATTGTGGCACAGAGAAGCATGAAAAAGCAGAGCCCATCTCTGCTATAGACAAGCCTGAGAAATAAGCCAAAACAGCCAAGAGTAGAGTAGGAGTTTCTTCTGCTTCCAAAAGGGTGCACATTGTCTAATAGAGATATTTACTAAAGGGTGGGAAGGCAGGAATGAAACTCCTTGAACAGTTGCCATTCAGTTTGTCCCTCTGCCCCCAGAAGCACAACAATAGAGCCTGTTGCTAGACAGTGTTTTGTGGCATGACAGAAAGCAACTCTAAATCCTTTGCAGGCTGAGGGACGCACTTAAGGGAACCTTTCCATTTTTTCACGAACCTACAGTAGCTGGGAAGAAATGGGACATTCCAAGCTCTCTCTGGACAGGTAGGACCCCATCCAAATCCCAGTGAAGACTGTGGAAATGCCAGTGGGTGTCAGATATGATTTGTAGATTTTACTGTGAGACCCACAGTTCCTTTAGAGGCATTAAAATCTGGTTAATGCTGGGTTTGGGGAAATCCAGACTTAAATCCTACCCCTTCTGGGGGGAGAATGATACTGCAGCTTTAGCAGTCTTTAGCCGAGTTTCCTTTAGAGTTATTGGTGACAAATAAGATGCAATTCATGTGATGTATGTTAGATATCTACTTCCAGATGAGATGACTCACATCCCAGCTGTACCAGTTTTCTCCCCAGAGGATCCTGGATGACTAGGTCAGACAAAGATATCTCCTTTTAGACAGATGAATCTATCTGCCTTTTTTTTTTTTTGTTATTGCTTTGAGTACATTCCTAAAGGCTAGGAACATGTAGGCATTCTGTGATCTAAATAGTCATGTAGCATACTGAAAGAGGAGACCTCCACTAGAAGACTCTTTTGAAAACCCTGGTGGGTGTTGCTTTACATCTTTAATGACAGAATTGCCTTTAGACAACCATCATTTGAAGTACTGGCTTTGCATTCCACATATATGTAACAGAGCTGAGCAAAAATCCCATATTTCAGAAGGGTGTTTGACAGGAATTCAATTTCTTGCACATTCTTCCATGGGAAGAACAGTTCAGTTGCATTTGTTGTGAAATAAATTGCCTTACTGATCCAGAATAGGAGAACTGGGTACCTCATTTGATCCTGCATACCACCAGGCTAGCCCATTCACCAGCTCACTCATTTTTTTTCAAGGCCTGGATACGCTTTCGTTTACAAATAGCATAAATGTAAAGAGAAAGAAAGTGGCAGCCTGACCTCCAGGGCCTGAAAGCTGTTTTGCTTCAACATTAGCAGAGGTGTGGTTTGGTCACCATCTGGAAAGATATGATAGTGGAAGTGCTCAGACAAAGCAACAGGAGACTAAGTGGGAGAAGACATAAAAGTGCAAGGCTATTTAGAAGCATAATTCTTGCTTTATGCCTTAGAGTTAGTGACTGCACTGCCATAATCTGACCAATTAACTAATTTTACTGAGCTGCCCCTTGTCAGTGGATTGCAGTGAGTAGTCCATGAATACTGAATTCTGAATTCATTCTGAATACATTCATTCTGAATGTGAGGAAAAGTGGATTAGCAGTGTTGCTTTTATTGAAGTGCTTATTTCTCCTCACGTCATAGAGAGAACAGAGGTTAAACAGCACAAACTTAGCTACCTAAGTGTTAGACACCTTAGGTTACTTGAGATGCATCTCACCATGGGTTTGCAATTATGGGTATAACAGCTTCTAATATCATCAAATCATTCAATCCAGAAATCATCTCATCCATCCTCATACGTCCCAGGCTGAATTAAATAGACCTAAATCAGAATTATGAAAAAGTAATGGATAAAAGACGTAGTTAGCACTGAGCCATTGCCAACAAGAATATCATCTGTGCAAGGAAGTAACTTACTGGATCACAGCCTTTTTTTAACAGGACGGGTCATGGATATTAATGGATTGATTACAAAACCTAAAAGTCACTTAATGCAGAAGACTAAGGGCATAGTGGGAGCTAGTTGCCTGAAAAAGTATATGGTTCAGACAGATGGGGCAAACGACTGAGTTGAAAGAGAATAGATAAGACGCATTAGCAGAAGATTGGGAATCAGACAGGGAGATGGTAATTCAGTGGCCACTGAAATCCTTGGTGCAACTTGCCCAGAGGCATATGGGAAGTCTGCGATAGAAACCAGCGTTGAGTCCATGAGTCCTGCTGACACAATGTGTAGTCTCAGTGAATGGCAAATGAAGGGTTCAAGCTTAGTCATAATACAGGGCAATGTGCTGTCAGTACAGCTTTCTGACAGCTCCATTAAAATTAATTACATATAAACTGTCATGTTTACCAGAAGATTCTCCAAACTGTAGTACAGAAACTAATTCAAGGGTTAAATAGTCTATCATATATTTGCAGCCACAGATACAGTGGTGGTGTCAGCCACCAGCAGTGACGGTGGTGGTAGCTCCTGTTGCTTCTGACAATGATACTCAGACAAAATAAACTGAGAAATTCTTTCCTGCACACGGGTTCCAGGAACTGGGCAATAAAGGCTTTTGTTTGGATTCTTGCATGCAAGAACCTCATTTGTCCATCTCTAGTACAAGCAGGGTAGGGCAACATGCAAGATCTTGGCTATCTAATGAATTGCTGTGATAAACTAGGGAGGATAGGCAACTCAGGGGCTAAAGCACATCATTAGGACATGGGACTTTTAGTCATATCCCTTCTTTGCCTTTCACAAGCCTAAACAAGCAGATTGGTAGTCTGGACAGAGGAGAATCAGAAAGCTGGTAAACAAGACTGTTTCCTACAGTCTCTGGCAGAAGCAGGCTGCACACATCCCGTTTCAATATACAGTGTGAGGTCACTGAGCAGAGCTTGAAGTACAGGAGCAAGAGCTGTGCTGGAGTTACTTTTGACTCACTGCTGCAAAAAAAAAATACTCACTAAGGTGAGGATAACATCCAGGGCAGCTGGACACACATGAGTCACTATGACAGAGACCATGAGTGAAGTGTTTAAGTTTGTTCACTCTGATGCACTGTACATAGTGCTTACGCACTGCAGCACTGCTGAGCATGATTTGTCTCAGAGCTGGACATCTCATCTGAGGTAGTCATCTAAGCTCCCCTTCTAGTCAATGAATGAAGGCTGACACTTCCTCACTGTGATTCATCAGACCTATATTTGATGTCAATCTTTGGATGCAATGACTCTCTCTGTAGCAGCCAGTCTCTCTGTGCTGGTAATCAAGAGAACAAAGATGTCTAGTTGAGTGCCTGACTTCTCAATAAACAAGGTTAGGTCAAATGCTCTAACTCCACCATGCCCAAATCGTTATGTTCGTCCTGCCCACAGCTGTAGGACCCCATGGACAAGGGATTTCTATTTCTGCAGTATGGTTTTATGGTTTTCTGTGGTGCTAGCCTACAATGCTAAGGCTGATTCAAGAAAAGTGCTCTTGCATAAGCATCATTCATCAAAGAAACAGTCAGTTGGACTGATTTTTGTAACTGGTGATGAGCTGCCAAGTGGAAGCAGTGACAGAGACCACCCTCAAGGCCAGTCATGATTCTGAAATCACTGCTGCAAGAGTCCCCAGCTCATATTGTCTTCTCCTGAGGTTGAGATTTTTATGGCTCTGCTGACCTTGGTGATAAGATCTGTACAAATTTATTCACACACTTGTGCTGTCTAGTCCTCAAATTCCCAGACTGTTTCTGTTAACATGAATAAGGAAGAGTTTCGCTTATCTTATATTTCCTTGATCTTAAAGATGTTAGGAAAGATGACTAGGATTTTATTTGATGCCAGAAGAATATTCCAGCATCAATATAATGGAAGAGTGAAAGAACTGATGTGAATATCCCTCTACACTTGCCTAAATTTCAGGTCTCTACATAGGTTTTGTTATTTAAACTGTTTGGGTGTTAAGTTAGGCTTGAACTTAGCCTTAGGCACTGCAAGGTAAGTTAGACTTTATTATTAATATAAGGAAAGGATAGATGAAGACACCTCAGGTGTAATCTGTGTGATTTTCAGGCAGTGTTGGCCCTCTTCTATGGGAAATTCAGGTCCTTCCTAAGAGTGTTTAAAATGCAGACCTGTAATTGTAAGTAGAGAGCTTGTGCAAAAGGACCAGTGTGTCCTTCAGGTCATGTGTTTCATGCTACCTGGCTGGCAGGCTAGTAGCAGGGCAGTGACAGACTCATGGAAGGGCTCTCAGACACATTGCTCCTCTAGTCCATCTCTTACAACTGGTTTCTACACAAGCCAAGGCTTAAGTAATCCTGCTGCCTGTCAGTTTGTCCCCATGATGACGTTTGAACCTATTGGCCTAATGAGTTTCATTTGGCAAAGGTTTTCAAAGATATTGGATACCCACAAGTCTTACAAAAACTGGCAGTTAAGTAGCAGGGAGGTATGAACCTCCAAGAGGGAGAGGCCACAATGTGTGTGCATCTGTGTGCAGGCCATGTGTGCATGTAAGTAAGCATGCACATGTGTGCCTGCATATGTGTGTGTGTTCACTGTTCCCTGGACAACATAAACCCAGACAGAAGGAAAGAGAAGTCTGTGCTCACAAGTTTCAGTGCCCACAGAATAATTCCTTGTTCTACCTTCTCTATTTCTTCTTCTTCTTTTTTTTTTTTTTAATCCATTCATCTGTTTCTTCCCCCTTCTTTCTCTTTCTGGCTGTGTCATTTGTGGAAGGAAGAAGATGAAGGAAGCGAGCCATGCCATGAATCTCTTGATAGACATATTGTGTCATATGACTGAAGAAGAGATGAAGCAAATTAACCTTCTCATTGGGTTCAAGAAGGATGAGGGCCCCTTTGCAGCCCCAACTTGTCCCCATACCAGGACATATACCATTGTGTTCCTCCTCTGGTATGAGCCTGACAGCACAGCTGTGCATTGCAGGCATTTTGCTAGAAGGTCACAAGATAGAGTGAATAAGAGTGATGAAGGCTTTGTGAGAACAGTCAGCTTGTGTTTTGGGAGCAGTGAAGCACAACATCTGCAGAAATTCCCTGATCGATTGGTGTTGGCAGCTCCCAGTGACAACACCTAGAAAAGGCCAGTTAAAAATTACTGTGAGGATTCTCTGGAGAGAAGGAATACGCATTATGAAGGATGATAGTTATATGCATATATAATGTATATGTCTAGGTACACATACGTGTGTATATGCATAGCCAGGTACATGCACATATCCCTCTCCTTAGCTTTAGCTTCTACTCCAAAGACAAGTCAAACTCGAAGGAAATCTTCCCTTGACTTCAACAGACTTTGGAGCAATCTCTTTGTCTCATGTCTTAGACTGAGCTCCTTTAGGGCTTGATTCTGCAAGCTGCTTCATACTTTGATTCTGGGCCAAGAAAGTACTCCTTAGCCTTGTGTTTATCCTTAAATATCTGGGCAGTTCTGTTCATTTTCTATGCACAGGCACCAAGCTGGGTCACACAGGTTGAGATCAAGCCTGAGAGCAGGGAGTCTTTCCTGTGTTGGGCTGATACACAGCACATTATTATACATGCCATCAGGGACATACAGTAATAATGTATGTAAATTACGGGCATATCTCTGTGCCATCTCCAATCCCATTGCAGGAGAGAGAAGGAGCCCAGTTAAGGCTTGTATATATCTGACAACATGGAGCAAAACTTGGCTAGGAGCTAGATGGGGTTTTGGGGCATGCAAAGACAGAATTGCAGAACTTTAGTGTGTATCCTAATGGGCTTCAGCACTTACAAAATCCATCCATATACTACCTATCCTGATCTGCACCCGGGTTGTGGGTATGATGGGTGTTGAGAGTTTCTGCTCTGAGCTCGAGAGGATTCTGGCTAATCTCCAGTGCTGGCCAAGACTCAATCAATGTGAATAATTGATTGAGCAGTTCTGTGGACCAGAATAATGTTGGCTATGTTGTGCTACTGAGATTTGAGAAACTTGGGTTCAAAACCCTGCTTCAAATCCAGCAGAGGAAACTTATGAAGCTCATTTTCCCATACTATGGGTAAGTGCCCTAATCAGTAGGTTGCTGACTATGAGCACAAAGGGGACATTGCGTCCTCTAACTTCACTTTGGGAATGGCACCTTAGGGGATGGGCACATGAGCAAATTACCACAAGGTAAGTTAGGGTGTGAACTAATAAGATGCCAGTTTTTCTGTGGTAACTGCCCGTGTGAATGCTCTTACCTGCAATAAATGCAAGATGGTTCATCTATACCAGAGGGTAAGAACGTTCACATGGGTGTTACATGTCTCACACCCTGGTTTGACTCCTAGTAACTTGGATCCGTGCCTCTAGCCTTAGTACCCTTGAGAATGCATCTTGAAGAAAAACATTGAGTTCTTCCTTTTTACAAAAACCCTAAACCTGCCATTTCTATATTTGCAATTATAATTATTTTAGTGCATTTTTGGTTTGCCAGAAATTATTTTCTGAGCTTGACTCCACTGAACTCTTTTGTCAGAGCACAGTTGCACTCGAGATTCATGTGGCCAACCTTAGCCAACATGCGCAGATAGTCTACTGATGCCTCACAAGCTCTGTAGTCAGATACCTTCTGGGCATTGACATAATGTTAATGTTCCCATTTCTCACAGCCAGCCTCTGAGTCCTGAAGAGGTTTAAACATGTGAAGGTATGAAAGTTAGTCACATAAAACACTATTTAGCCACTGAAGAAGAAGAGGTGGTGTGACTGGGAGATGAGCAGTGCTTGCAGGTTGCTTTGAGGTCACTGGGTGCTTACCGCTTTTTCAATGCACTTCCCTTAGGCCTCGGAAATGGCCACAAAGGAAGGCAGCAGCTCTGGAGAGAAGACCTTGATTTCATTTCTGGGCTCTTTCTGGGAGCCTTGCAGGGTTGCAGAGATAGACAACTTTGCCTAAAATCAGGGTGAGCATAACTGCATGAGCCCAAGTGATTGAACAAGGGGAAATGTCTTTAAAATGTTCCAGGAACTGGACTCAATGTTCTAGTCATAAAAACAAAAACAAAAAACCCAAACCAAATCAAACCAAAAGCCAATCGCTTCCTTAAGGGGTGGAACCTTGTCTCGTGATGATCCCAAAGGCTGGCTGACTCAAGTTATCTTGAGGCATCTCCTTTCAAGTTAGACTGAGAAGATTCAATTCCTCCTTAAGGAAGCATTCCACCAACCTGGGACAACTCTGTTCTGAACACAAGGCTTTCTCAGAAAGTTTAAGGACACATCCTGTTCCTAAGCCTACGAGGATTTGTATTTGTACGCTATTGGGTGACAGCACACTCCTCTAACAGATCTCTGTATGGAATTCACTCAATTTTAGCCATGTAATGCTTAACTATCTGAGCCAATCATCTTACCTCCCCATAGAAAGATGGGCAGCTTCTGAAGGCGATTCATCCTTCCTGAGATAGGTATCTTTTTAGTGGATGTGATGAATCACTGTCTGGAGTTGCCTATCTTTCTCTAACCACTCTAGAAACAGCCTAAACACCTACCTTTTAGACAGCTAAAGTTGGGAGGTATGACTGAGTGCCTAAACACCCAACAAATGTCATTGATGTGATGCCAGTTGGTGTCTGGAAGGCTTTTATCTCTATTTTAAGAGTGGCTGATGAGAAGCCTTCGGTGTTTGTCAAGTCCTTGACCTTCCTTGGTGATTTTGCCTGGAGATACAAGGTAAAAGACCCAAATCCTCTCTGGTGCAAACAGCTCAACTTTTCCAATTGGGGCACATAAACAAACTGAAGTAGATACTGCTCTGCAGACTTCAGGAGAAAGAATAAGCTTGCCATTAAAATGCATTTTAAAATGAAAACTGAATGGGAAGGCAGGTGAACTCCAGATAAAGACCTCAGAAAGAAATGAAAATTACTATCCTTCCCATGGAAAGTAAGTCTTATATTCTGCCCTCAGGTCGAAGCAGAACCTGCCAGTTTTTAGCTTTGGGGTGAACAACAGGATGTTAATCAGGCCAAAAACTTGACAGGGTTCAAGAGGATTTTTTAATAGAGTATTTTTAGGCAATATTTACAGAGATATTACAGATATTTAGAATTGCCATAGTTAATGACATAACGTATTGTTGGGCTTTTATTTCTGGGCTTAAGGTGATATCTGGATATCGAAGACCCATGCAAGGAAACAATGTTCCACAAACATCCTGTGCAAGGTACTTAGATTTTCTTCTGAAGCAGGTTGTCCTGGCCACTCTAGGAAGGGGTTACTAGCCTCAGGTCTGTTAATTCACATTTTCTTGCAGAACTGGAGCATTGTTACAAGCCTGGTGTGCAAAGTGTTAATCCATTTATGGCTGCAATGGGGACAATTATGATCTTTATAGAGAAAATAGAAGCAATTTTTCATCACTGCATCCCTCAGAGGGTGGCTGATGGATTGTGACCGGCCAATGGCTCAGTATAACTTTGACAATGCTTGGGAGAAATATTAGGCTGAGTTGCCAACACTGCATGCTAACCATGGTGAAAGGTGATTTAAAAACTTCTTCCTCTGAACTTGCTGTGTAATTTTTTTTGTGTAAGTATATGGCTCATGAGAAGTATAGGATTCATCTTAGCAAGCTTCTGCTATCTGGAAATTTAACATCTAGTTTATAGCTTACATGTAGACTCCTTTTGTAGGGTCTAACTCCCTCAGAAGGCAACTCATCCCACCTAAACACCTATTTTAGGACAGAGCAACTCGATCTTGTGGGGCCCTGATCTCTCTGTTAGGAGGACAAAAGGGGATGAAGTGGTATCATGAACCAGATTCCTAACTTTTAAGTTGCTATAGAAAGGTGAAATGAACTCTGTTCCAGGTAACCAGCTTTGGCGTGAGCACCGGTTTCTGCTATGAGCACATGTGAGATCTCAGTCTTGATGAATCAAGAGAGGTGTTTGCAAATTTGTTGAAGCCCTTCAGCCTTGAGAACCTGTTTAAAGCTGAAATGGTGTAAACTGGCACAGGACTATAGCCTAGAGGATGGGGACTGCAGCTGACAAATATCACACCAACAGTATTACAGTGCAGAGGTGAAATATGAGGTCACTGTGGCTGAGGAAGCTTCGGAAGCTGCTTGCACAGTGTTATGGCTTGAGAAGTTTACTAGTACCTACACGTCTTTTTAAAGCCTAATTGTGCTAACACTATAGCAACCCTGACTCCAGGGAAGTTTTTAACCAAGCTATGAATCTCTGGAAGCTTCCTTCTTGCTTTGTTTCAGACCTCTACAGTGAGAAAATCTGTCTCCAAACTGATTTCACAAGCACAAACCTCATAGTTTCATTAGGCTTTTGTGGATGTGTGCTCAGATGAGACAACTTGGAAATGGGGAGATTTCCTCAGAGCAATCTGAGCAAGTGAAAGATGTCATTGCAAATAGTGTGGCTTTGCAGAGTACAAGTTTGGTCTCCACCAACCTTCAAAATTCCATGGCAATTTTTTTAATGATGGTTATTCCATTCTTAATGTTATAGCAAAAGTTATAATAATTGAATTTCTAGGTAAATCCAAGTTTCAGCTTTGCAGAAAATCGAAAAATTTGACTGTATTTTCCTCTAATTAAAATATTAATTTATTTTCCTGTAACTCCACAATATCTGAACATGGTGCTCTTTGCATCATGTTTCACCTAGGTTTTAAGAAACTCTTTAATGTAATGCAATATTTGGAAAGTCAGAGGGAATGGTGGGAGTAGCAAACTAAGCTCTTTGGCATAACTCTGGTCCATGTCTTCTGGTCTTTCTTATAAATACTGAGAGCTTGGTCCCAGAGGTGACTGGGGACATCTGCAGTAATTGATTGATAAGGTTTAATTGCAAAACACTCTGCATGTGTTGGATTCAGTAAAGCCATAATTAGTCCTATTGGACATTTTTTGTATGCAGACATCTATGTGTACATGTCTCAGTTTGTGAACTGAGTCCTGACCTGAGAAACTTCAGCATTAGGTGACTGATAATTTGATCCATTTAAAAGTGGGTCTGGGATGTAAAGCTCTATGGGTTCATTTCTTAAGACAATGAGGATTTCACCACATTTTTTCCATTTCATTCAGACAAGTTGCATTGGACTGAAATGCATTTTTGGAAAGAGCTTTCAGTTGTGATCTTTAAAGTGAGGGAGAGCCCATCCTTTCTCTTGATGGACTTGGCCATCATTAACTTCACTGTACTTCAGGTCTACCCCTCAGCTGAATTTGGCTAGTGTCGGTGAACCATCTCAGGTTCCCATTTCAATGCTAGAAAAGAGCCCTCATATAATCCATGTATCTGACTGGGGTTTTGTCCCCTGCTGCGTATGTCATTTCAAGTGAGCCCTGTGGACCACTGAAGGTCTGGGAAGCAAATATTTCTGTATGCTGTCCTGGGCTTGGTGATGTGGGCAGGGCTCCTCTTATGCTGAGATCACTGCTGATCATGTCTATTTTCTACCTGGGCAGCAGAAAACATAGATTGAATGGAGTAAAAAAACCAACTGCCAGTGTGTCTTTTGTAATATATCTGTTCTAGCAGCAATGAGGTGTGTTTCTGACTTAGAGTTAGCTGTACTGTCACAGTACCTATTACTAAGGACCTTTGGTGAACTTTATTTGCTGTTTTTTGTCTTGGAAGCAAGAAGGCTATTAACTTATTTATAACTTAATTTATTTTTAAGAGATAAATTAATGTTATTGTTTTCTATAAGCTCATCTCTCTTACAAGGGATTCTGGCTGCCTCTAGTGTAACAGTTTTGTTGCTATTTCATACAAGCGTTTCTTAATGTTTTAAGCTGAAAAAGATTCAGGAATTTAGATTTTTTTTTTTATTGTTACTGTTGTTAGATACTTCATTTATGCAAAATGGAAGTTTTTTTGAGGAATATGGGCTGATGCCCATCTTGTAATAGCATCTCTCAGCAGAGAGGGGTATCAGTGTGACTGCTGCCTCTCTTTAATACAACATTTAGTCAATTTTGTACTGCCTGAGGGTTTAGAAGGAATTAGGATCCAGGTCTAAGGGTTTGCCTGTGTAAGTTATAGCAAATTAAACTCATGATCAAGTTTCTGCGGTGCAACAAGTTGCCACACATCAGCTGACCCTTGGTAACTGTCTGTGTGCTCAATGCTAGCCTGCAGCAAGTGAGGTAATTAGAGTTTGCTTACCCACAATAAAAAAAGGGTTAATTTAAATCACATTTGCTAGCATTTGCTGTAGGCTAGGAATCCACATATGTAGAATTGCTGTGGGTCAACTAGCAAGTAGTAATTTGAACTCCACTTGGTTGACCATGAGATTGAGCCTTAAGTGGAGATCTCAGTTTATCAGTCTGTGTAGTGATTCCTTCAGGATGTACTCTAGGACATCCATGCTCAGATATCTGCAAAAGAAACATCTTTTTCTGTCTCCTTTACAGTTGATAGAGAGGAGAAATGGATGAGGGGCCTCCACATGGCTCTTCAGAGGAGCTTGGGTCTCCCAAAGTTCTTGTATCTGCCAATCCCACAAGTATATCTCAGAAACTATGTCTAAATGTGACTTACCTCCTTTCAAACAAGGGTTTCCTTTTGAAATATTCCACTGCAGATTATTCAGATGCATGCACTGTTGACTACTTATATTTCAGAGCTTGTGAGGAATAAATAGCACTTAATATATTTGCAATTCAGGTTGCTATGAGATGATGTCCCATGTAGGTAAATCATTAGTGATTTATATGCATGTTCTATAGGTATACATGATGACTCAGAGAACAGGAGATTCTCTGCAGCATGCAATTCCTGCCTCCATGTAAGCTAAAATAACAGAATTGGTCAAGTTCCAAGCCTGAGCCCACAGGGTATCAATGGAGAGTCTGAGAGTTGTAGAAATGACCCAAACAAGGAAATTTTTTAAAATTATTTATTTTTAAATCAGCATCTTTCAAGAGCCAGTTTCCTTTTCATAACACAGCCCTTTCTGTAATCTCACTTTAGTAATTCTTTATCCTGAGCAAAGAAAAGAAGGACTTCAGTCCTATGCTGCACATAGTGAATTTTCAAACTGAATAATAATAGACCTACTAAGAGTTTGATACACTTGGCTAAACATAGGTCTTTAAAGTAATTTGAGATTTCCCTGGAGTCCATGTGCTGTTCCAGGAGGGTACAGGTCTCCCATAGGTCCCATGTCATATTTGCAAACCTTGTGTAAGTATCTTGTATAGGATTTTTCATGTGGAAATATTTAGGCAATTAAATTGATTCCTGCATTTCAGATTCAGATATTTTAAATTTTTTTTCCTACAGTATAGTCATCAATGCCGAACTAGTTATCTGAGTCCTGCTACAGTCTACGGAGATTTAAGGTTTATTATAGTTATGTATCTTCTGTATAGTTATGTCATCTGAGGTATAAGCATGCTTTACAAAGACAGAATGGAGCCAGGTGGATTCTGTAAAGCACCTCAAATACAATTCAACACACCTATGCTTAAGCAATCGGGTTCTACCCTCAGAATTCAACATATGATAAGCTAAGGGGAAAAAAAGAATCAAGATAATTTCAAGCAGGCACATACAATTTCTCCCCAAATCAGCTGTTAGCAGTCTTGCTTCTGAATGACTGTTTCCTGACTAAAAGTGGTATTATGTAAAATAACATTACCTGAATTAGCCACAGCAATGAACATTTATCTTGGTATTGGGAATGATGGTTGAGAGGTCTATTCCCTGGCCAAAAAGCTCTTGACTGTAGCAGGACATGTTGGGAGTCATCAATAATGAAGTCAGTGAGATGAAATATGAAAGAATTAACCATCTTCCTGTGTTTTGGTTCAGTTAATTTGGACCAGGTTTAGCCTATGTTCAGGGATGTTGAAGCTCACTTTGCCAGTAGATGGGTGGAAGTGAAGGAAGACCACAGTTTCCAGAACTAGTAGTCTAGCGCCAGTTACCAATTTTAAATTGACTTTAAATACTTGTCACTTTCAAGAGTAATCCAGTATTACTGATTTAGATCTGTGTCTATTTACTGTTGAAGAATAAAATTAAGATGTCAGTCTTACCTAGAATAGTAAGTTGTGGTGTTGCATAGGATAATCTTAAATTTACTGGCACAGCAGCTTAACTAAAGTTAAAGACAGGTCGGTTATCAAAGAGTTTAACTTCCTTTGTGATAAAACTATGCACCATCTTCAGATGACTCATTGCAATGTAGTTTCTGTGGCTTGACGTGTTACCAGCCATCAACAACACTGCAACACCTGTATATGACCTGAACTTAATCTAATGTCAAAGCAAAAGGAAGAGAGTTAAGCTTGTATGTCTCCCAGTTGGTGCAAGCTAAGAGCACACATGTGGACAGTTGCAGCAGCTCTGCTGGCAGGCAGGAACTTGTCAATTACTTTATCTCATTCATTGTGTGCCAATACCTTGCTTCTCATCACCTTGGTGAGTAAACAGAGGGAGGTAAAGCCCCTACCTTTACATTTATAAAAAGTGTTGCCATGTCAACAAGCACAACTTCACACAGACACGTGAGCTAGGCACAGGCATGCATCCTTCAGTTTAAATGCAAGCTGACAGGAAAGAAGAACACACATGATCCAGTGCACCGAGCCCTTCAATTGAGTTGATATGATGATACAGCTCCAGAGTGAGTGCACCTGGACTACTGTATTCCATCCCATGCTCATGCCAGGAAGTTATTGACAATCTGGATGGTATTCAAAGAGCTAGAGGGCTGAAAGGACTGATGCTTATGAGCAAAGATTAGCAAGTACTAATCTGGGCCAAGTAATAATATGATAATAGCTCTCAAACTTTCATCAGGTGTACATAGTAAAGGAAAGCAAGGAAGAATCATTCCACAGGGTACCAGTGGGCATGACTAGGATAACAAAAGAAAGGGGGATACATTAGATACCAGGGAAAGTAACTTGTCTGATACCCTAGAATGTCAGAGTGTTTTAAAATAATGAAAATATCATCATTGAAGTTATTTGTCATGATCCCAGGCAAAGCATAGGAAATTTGTGGTGGAGGTTTCTATTCTATGGCTGGATGGAACCAAGGTAAATCAGAAATTTTTTTAATGAAATTCAGTGAGGGCTGATCTTCAGCTGCTATGAATCACCACAGCTCCCTCAACTTTGGTGAAGATGTTAGATATCCAAAGAGATAGAAGAGGCAACTGAAGAGCTGGAATTCAGCTCTTTTTTTATGTATGGACTCCCAAGGCATTAATCTGTGTACTCAGCTTGAGGACTTGGACATTCACTTATTGAGATATAAAACCGTGAAATTGCCAATTTGTGATTTTGTATACCAGATATAACAAAGCACATAAACTCATAATTTTGTATTGACTTTGATAATTTTCTGTGACCAGGTTTGTGTGCCTTCACAGTGTTAATTATGAAACATACTTTCTATCCCAGTAAGTAATTGTGTTTGTCCCCCCAAAACATTTTTCTCTCTAAATTAGAGAGACACAGATTTGATGGGTGGACTATTCAGTGCATGAGGAATTAATTGGTTGGTCACATCCAGAGAGTAGTGGACAATGGCTCAATATCCAGATGGAGATCTATGATGTCCCTCAGGGGTCCATAATGGGACCAGAGCTATTTAATGTCTTCAACAATGATATAGTGGGATTGAGTGCACCCTCAGCAAATTTGCCAATGACACCAAGCTGAATAGTGCAGTTGACACATCCAAGGTACAAGATGCCATCCAGAGGGACCTAGACAAGCTCAAGCAGTGGCACCATGTGAACTTCATGAGGTTCAACAGGGCCAGGTGCAAGGTCCTACACTAGGTCAGGGCAGCCACTGGTATCAATACAGGCTGGAGATAGGGGGATTAAGAGCAGCCCTGTGAAGTACTTGTGGGTACTCATGGAAGAAAAGCTGAGCATGACCTGTCAGTGTGCACTTGCAGCCAGAAGCCAACCAAGTACTGGGCTGCATCACCAGCAGTGTGACCAGCAGGTCGAGGGAGGGGATTCTCCCCCTCTACTCCTCTCCTGTGAAACCCCACCTGGAGTTCTGAGTCCAGCTCTGGAGTCCACAGCACAGTAAAGGCATGGACCTGTTGGAGAGGATCTAGGAGAGGAACATGAAAATGATCAGAGGGATGAAGCACCTCTCCTATGAGAAAAGGTTGAGGGATCTGGGGTTGTTCAGCCTGGAGTAGAGAAGGCTCTAGGGAGACCATAAGGCAGCCTTTCAGGAGGTCTATAAGAGAGATGGGGACAGACTTTTTAGCAGGACCTTTTGTAATAGGACAAGGAGTAATGGTTTTAAACTAAAATAAGGTAGATTTAGACTAGATAGAAGGAAGACATTTTTTTCATTGTGGATAGTGAAACACTAGAACAGGTTTCCCAGAGAGATGGTAGATGACCCCATGTCTGGAAACATTCAAGGCCAGGCTGGATGGGCCCCTCAACAACCTTGTCTAGTTGAAGATGTCCCTGCTCACTGCAGGGAGGTTGGACTATATGATCTTTGATAGTCTTTCCCACCCAAACTATTCTATGATCCCACAAATGGGATTTTTCTCCCTTAGGTTATCATAATTCAGATGTGGTAGGTTGAATTGTCCCCTGAAGCTGGCTTTCCTTCTGTTAAATCTAGTAGGAGCTGGATGAGTAGGTGAGACTGGAAACCTGTATTTTAAATGGCTTATGTTAGGTGAGGTGGGTCCTACCTGAATTGCAAATGAGCACTTGAGAAGCTCTGGAGAACAGATAATAATTTGTCAGGGACCTTAAGCTAAGGTCAATGCTTTACTTTACATTTCCGTAAGTGTAGATGAAATGGGGTGATGTCCTGCCACTTGTGAGAGCAGAACCTAGATATTTCCTTCTTTTGGACATACACTCAGCATGAGATGGTCTTTTTCTCAACTTCTCAGACTTACAGAGTGTCAAAGAGCTGTATTATAGCAGCTGTAAAAAGACTTTCAGGATCAACACTATATAAGCACTGTGGTACTCTTAGCACCCTGCTGAAAAGTTGAGCAATCAGCATGCTCATGCAATCAGAGAGCTGGTGTTAAAGAGGAGGCTCTTCACAAGACATGTTAAATAGCCAAAGTAATGCTTATATATGGGGCAAAGAGTCAGAGTTTATTGACTGACTTGCAAAGACACAGATAGAGGAAGGGAATATGTAATTTACAAACTCATCTTTGGGGTTCTCGGGACTGTTCTGTTGAGTATATTATTAGATGTGGAGTTGCCGTCAGTGCTTAGATCACTGTGTAAATGCACAGGTATGCAGCTGATAGGAAGGAAGAATAGTTTTGTCATCACAGTCAAAGTGGTGTAAGTATCTTTAGAGACAGACTGGCTGCTAAATGCCTTTAAGGAGCTGTGTCCTGATTTTCTGAGCCCAAGAGTGCTGCTCTTTGACACAACCTGCAGGCTGGGTATCTGTCTTCCCTCAGAGCCGATAGAGATCACTGGATTTCAGCAGTGTTGTCATGTTACATTATGTACTGCTCCAAAATGCCTTGGGATGAGATTTATACAGAAAGCTGCAGAGGACAGAGTCTGGATGAATTATGTCTGTGGTGAGTTCCTTCCAGCTGAGACAAGCTCGGGAGCAGAATCTCACACTTCCTATCCAGCTGGAGGCCAAATACATGAGCAGATCCTCCCCACCCCTTCTCTCAGCATTGGCTGGACTTCATGGCTCATGTGCACACTGCACAGAGACCCTCATGGTCCTTAGGCAGTAACCCTATTAGGTGAGCCAAAATGGAGCCTCCACCCCTTTGGCCAAGCTGTGCTGAACTTGTCTCAGCTGGAAGTCACTGTTTGCATATTTTACCATAGCTACTGAAATATGATTGATTCCAGGCAGAGGCGTGACATGCAGGTTCCTAGCTCATATGACCAAATTTGCCTAGTGAATTTGGATTGCCTCCCAGCTGCTGAATTATCTAAGAGAGATACATTTTTTTTCTTTACCTCTGTGATGCTGTGTTCCAGGATCTGGGGTACACAAGGAGCCGAGATCTCATACACCCAAAATTTGGGCCTGAAGTAATCCTTTTGCTCAGTATTGCCGTATCAATCCAATCTAACTGACCTAATGCCTCGTCTCACAGCCAGAGGTAGAGATTGTGTTAGGCACATGGCAGGCATTCTGCCATGCAACAGCATTCCCCAGATTCCTGGGTCATTAAACAGCTCCAAGAAGCTCCAAGGTTATTATCAATTATGCTAGTATCTAGATTAGTCCCTGCTCTGTCACCTTATCAGCAACAGTCATAAAGTTAGCCTTTGTGATTGTTATCTCATCACTTTGATCAAATCCCCGAATCTCGATTGTGTGCTAAGTTGATCTGGTCTGAACTGTGTGGGTACCCCCAAGAGTAGTTAGCTGGCAGAAGTTATGATTGGGTTTTAGGTGTAAAAGTATGACCAGGATCTTGCTTTATTTTATCCAAAGCCCTGGTAAGCTCTGAAGGCAGCTCTTGCCAAGCAATTCTTTCACTCAAAGCAGACTGAAGTGATGCACATACAGTGAAGGGAACATGCAAAATGTCTTTTGATTTCCATTCCTCCAGAGCTCCTGTGTTAGATGAGGACAGCATGTTCTGGACTTGTTTCTCCTGGGACAGTGTATGACAGTTGTGGCCCCCTGAATCTAGACTTTCTCTCATGGCGCAGCCTTGCCATATGATTCCTTACCTGCCTCTGTGAAAAAGAAAAGAAAGAGCAGAAAAGACAACCTGAAAGATGACATTCTGAAAAATGAGAGGGCTTGATTTGACTGTCCCAGTGATTTCTTTTCATGTATCCTCTAAAATAAATTCAAACAGAAGCTCCCAACTGGTTTTAAAGGGAAGCTGATACGAGAAGACACTAAAAGCATACAAACTAAATGCGACAGCGTGTGAAGAGAGGTGAAGTGAATATGAGAGCTCAGGACTCTTATCTGAGTCATATTTGTGTGATTGTCTTGAAGGTCAATGTCTGCTCAGGACTTCTGCCTTCAGCTCTATGAGTATCAGATCTTAGACAACCCCAGTCTGTTTGCTTTTCTGGGTTCATCTGAGCTTCCTGTCTACTTGTGCTTTGCAAACTGAATTTAGTCTGTGGACTATCATTTAGGAACATGCTGCAATAGAAAGAATAGGTGAAAACAGTTAAAATACACATTCTGCAAAGACACAAACATGCCACTTTGGTACTCTCACTCCTGAATTATCAGGATATTGTATCATGCTTCTGATTGGGCTCCCCTTCAAGCCAGCTTCCTTCAGTTGCAGAGGCAGAGGTTTCCTATAGGTCTCTTTGTTGGAAATTTCTACTCAGGAGTAGTCTTTGGACTACATGGATCAGGCCCTGGATCAAGCCTTCCACCTAAGGTGTAAGTGCATTATGTGCTCACTTTAGTCTAAGACTTCTAAAGAATCCCTAAAGGTATTTGACAATTTAGCAACTGATAGGAAGAAATAGTACTCACAGTAAACAAATTTTGAATGAAATCCATAAGTAGATCATTGAAGTTGGTAAAGTCGAGCTGAACATAGATTTATTGAAAGTTTTACCTGAAAGAGGTTTTGCTATTTATTTGTTTGTTTGGGGTTTTGTTGTTTTCTAACCCTTAGAGATTTTCACGGGTTCAAATTATGGAAGTTTTAAAATATTTTAAATAGAACAGGAACTTTTTCAGAGTAGGATCCAATGTTACACCATCTAACACAGGAAAACCTGGGTCATGCATGGGATGTTTCTTTTTCATTGCATTAAATCTAAACCTAATGAAAACTTTGGTTCAGCCAAACACTTAACCACGTTTAAGCACCTAGGATATCCTGCCCTTAAATACTTGCTTATGTCTTATTAATTCATAGCTTACTGGGGCACTGGGTAAATTGGGAACAAATGTAATCTATGAGTGAGAAAAAGAAATTTCCAGCTTCCCACCATCTGCCCTATCTAGTACAGTGGGTTGAAAGGTTGAAAACAAAAATCCACCAGTTATCAGACAAAGCTATACTAGAACCACAGAAAGCAACCACATTTGGTATTACTCCAAATACTGCAAGGAGAAAATGTTATGGATGAGGTGGAGGATGATATTTGCAGCCCTTCGGGAAGAAAATACATTCAGTGATCCATCAGCTACTTTTTTTTCTTGTGTTTCTGTGGTTGGCATGAGCCTCTGTTTACCACTGCAATTATGGCTCATTCATTAATAATCCATCCTCTAAGTGTTAATGGCCATTGTCTTTAATTCCTTAAATAAATGATTATTTTAATGAATGTGTATGGTAATATTATTCCCATTTCACAGACAGGAAGTTGAGACAAACCAAAATGCCTGATTTGCCTTCAAGTCCACAGGGGATCTTTTGTGCAGTGAGGTATTGAACACACAGTCCTATACTCATGCCTTACTAACTACGCCATGTTCTCTTCTAATTAAAGTTAGTCACTGATATAATTGATCCATGTTCATTCTGGAAGGATTATTATCTCAAATCTAATGTCAGCTCCATTAAGGACAGTTTCATAAATCACCTAATCTTTTGATGTTGAAGGTTCTCTATCTCAAACTAGAGGACTGTGAGACTTCAATATTCAGTGCTTGTGAAGCTCCTAACTATGCTTAATCCAGATGAGTGTGTCTGAAATTATCATTCTTAAAGTAAAAAGAAAAAAAAAATTTTTGTGAAAAATCTGCTGCAGTTCTAATTGGCAGTGTTTGATGATTAAAAACATGATTCATCCAAAAACAGCCCACGCCTTTCAGTCTGTTCCCAGAGCACTGGCGCCAGCCAGATTCTGGGTACCGAAGAGACATTTCTGTCCTGTCACAGCAAGCAGCATAGGAATTGCAGCAAGGCAATTCCTTTTCTTCTGCAAGCACAGGGTGTTTTTCACAATGATGACCCAAACTGAGTAGAGTATCACTTATAGGAAGAGTCTGGGGTGCAAAAGCCTTTCTTGAGCAGGATGCTGCAGGACAATGGAATTAAAGGGCCACAAGTGAGATGTTTCCAAACAGTTTTTAGTTTAAGACCTTTGCTGATAAGTGATTAGATGCTCTAAACAAAAAGGTGGTGCTAAAAGGATCAGCAAGGAAAGTCAGTGCTGAGTGGGAGTAATTTGCTGGTGACAATCAACATCCTTATTCCTGTAAGGCTAAAGAAGGCTGGTAATTCAAGGCATAAATCCCTTTGAGGCTTGCCACATCCTGGTTTCAGCCAACACTGGGATGGGTTAAAAGCAGGAGGGGTAGCATTGTAAAGCCATGATCTTATCAAACCCTCATCCAACTTGCTATTTATATGGTTGTAGATATATTACATCCCATTGTCCAAGGCAGATCTTGGTACTCAGCCCTTTGAGGGCTTGTAGTGAATGTTCCTGTGATCAGAGAATTTTATAGCACTTGGTGATAGGGAACTTTATGGCCTGAAGACATGGACCATCTTGGTCCTGATTGTGTCAGATTCCTTACCTAAAACAATAAGGAGGCTGAGTCACTACTTGGGTGGGAAGTCTTCAAGGAAATCTTAGTATGATTCTCTTTTTTCACGACCATTGTAACTACGATCTCTGAGAGCTACACCTGGTCACTTCTTTGTGGGTCTAGTAACTTGTGTATTAGCTAAAACATCTAGAAAGCTGTTCAAGATGTCATTACCAAAAATTCCTCTAGTTCTCATTCGAACTGCTCTAAGGTTCTTAGACCTTAAAAGATCTTATCAGTGTATACTATAGCTTCAGAGAACAAGAAAGTAATTAATAACTTGGGTCTAAATTCTAGCTCTCTCTCATTCACCAGAAAGAAGCTGTGGTAATATTAGAGCATCTCTGATATGTGACTGCCTTCAAACTTGTGTCTGCTTTATTTGTTATCTGTAAAAGGAGGAATGATGTAGCAGCTATGGACTGATGACAGTATGAAACAGCCTTTCCTCTCAAACTTAGATGTCTTACTGCTTCTCTGGGCCTTCTCCAGCTTTTCAGTACATCTGGATACGGTATTTTGGTAGCGTCCTTGCCACTACTGTGTGCAGAGGTTATGCTCTCGCCCTCTGTCTTTACCCTCCTAGCCAGCCCTGCTGTGCTCAACATTCTCATCATGGGTGTCAGTCCTCAAATCCCTGCATCCTTTTGGAGCCTTGACATGACTTACATCACTCCTACCAGCCTGACATGGCATCTGATGCATGAAGGTGGCTTTAGGTGGAAACATCCTGATCCCTCACTTTGTGCTGCTGCCCTGTCCATATCCTTCACTCTCACTCCTCTGGTGCTTTGCTATACTACAGACTTTTTCAATAATGATGTTATGGAGGTTGTTTTGACTGTTGATAAGATACTTACGTAGCACTGAGATGATGTTGGAGAGTTTCAGTTAGAAACAGCTCCATCTGATTATGACTGCTTAGCAGAACGATAGTGGGGACCTGTCAGCTGTGCATCTATTTACTGTGTACTGTATTGATCCTACATATTACCACTTTGAATTCTTTATTCATTTTTTTCCTTTATATTCTGACAAGAATGCTATATCAACAGAATTACTTTTATCACCTTGTTAAAATAACGATCTCATTTAAAAATTGCATAAAATTGATTTTCCATATAACTGTGGTTACTAGCATTAATTATATGACAATTCTTTCATTCTCTATGGGTTCAGACACAATGTCATCCATTCCCCTTTTGGGCCAGATAACAGATTTACAGTTATCCATTTGCTCTTTAACAACACAGTAGATTCCTAACCTATTTGGCATTCTCTTGTTTTCCGTCATCACTTTGAGATTTATTACAAATGTTAACAGCAGTTATCCAGAAATATCCTAGATTCCCTTCATTCTTTATCTCCTTGTTTATTATGGTTAATATATAATTAGGGACTATAGAAGTATGTTTGTATATGAATGTGTGTGAATATCTCTGTATATCCTCCAACAATACATTAAACAATTATTTATTGTTCATTCTCATGTTCTTAGCATTCATAGAATCATAGAATGGTTTGGATTGGAAGGGACCTTAAAGACTGCCTAGTTCCAACTATATGTTCCAACTAGTCGTGGACTATTCACTGATGTTTTGAACTTCCCTTATCATTATCTGCCTTATCTAGTCCCAATTTATATTCACTATGTCCACAATTTCCCACTCTTTTCCATTGTTTGTGAGTAGAAATGGAGCAAGTCTGAGATTTGTGGGCAGTGCTGTGAACTGGTGGATTATTTTTAAACTATCCCATGGGATTTTACCTACATTGCCAGTTTTTTTGTAAGAGCAAACATTCACTTTATCTAAACTTTTCATGTCACTACCTGGATAGTCATTTCTTTTACCCTTTCTTGCCCAAACTGTAGTTCAGTGCTCATGTGTCAGAGTCCAAGTAAAGGCATTAATCTATTCCTATATACAGCCAGGAAATGCGTGCATTTTGGTACTATTTATCAAAACCAAAAGTTTTCAAAAAAATTTTAGAACCATCCCAGCCCCTCTCAATCTGTTAGAATTTCACATCCCACCTTTCAAGATCTTTACAGTTATTTATTAATTGCAATACATTAGCAGTTGTCAGTTCCAAGGAAGTCGAAAAGCTCCTTGTCCTAAGCCCTATATGCACACATAGCAAGAGACAGTCCCTGCCCTAAAGCACTTCAAACCTAACATAAAGAGACAAAAAAAAGGTAGGTGAAATGAAGAATTATTAGTATGGCACAATCTTAGCATTCACCCCAGATCCCTGGCAGCTTCCCAGCTCCCAGAAGGGACATGACTGCAGAGATCTCTTCTCAAGGTAAGAGTAATGTAGAGGTTTTGTGGTGGAAAGCTCTCCACCTTGATTTTGACAAAGAAGGTTTTTTTCTAGGCACAGAGATATAGCAGAGCTCTATCAGTGAAGAGGCAATGGGAGCCATCTGACTCATGTGTGTCTGCTAAAGGCTCTCCCACTCAAAAAAATTCACATTTCTGCAACTGAGAAATTCAAAGGAGTATTCCCCTTCTCCCTGCAGAGATTTGACATGTGTGGACACAGACAAGGAGCGGGGTTTGCTTAGGCAAGACACCAGTGCTGACTCTTGCTATTCTGCTAACTGCTCTTCATTTTCTACTTATTGCTGCTTCTCATCCTACCTCATTCCTGGCCCCTTTTCTCTCTCTTGTTCACCTCTTCATGCTTCATGTCCTGCCTGAATGTAGACAATGAGCTTTCTACAACAGGAATTGTCTCCTTGACATTTCTCCATGAAGCTCTTAACACAATGGGAGCCCTAATCTTAGACTCAAGTTCAAGACATAATAGTAATAATTATTGTTATTACCATTATAATAACAATGATAGGCAGATTTAGAGAAAGCTGAAAAAAAAGAAGTTGCTAACAGCAAGGGAAGATTATCTTGATCCTGGAAAGAGGTGTGTATCAGCAATTTTTAATCACTTGATAGTCTTCCTCTTCCAGTGTGGGATGATACTAGAGTCTGTGCTAGAGCATGTGCTAGGAGCTGTATGGATGGGTCAGTGAAGTTACAAAAAGTTGCAGGAAGCTGTTTTCCTAAATGCAGGTTCACAGAAAGATGGGGAATGGACTGTAGGCATCCATCCAGGTTCATCAGCAGACAGTGGCCCAGATCTCATGAAGAGAGAGGTCAACATCTGGCCACTTACGGGGTATGTAGTATGGGGTTAACAGCCAACATGGGCATGTAGGGCTTTCTCCCTCTCTTATTTCTTCTGAGCACACCAGATAAATAGCTTGAGGTGAAGGCCTGCACATTCTTTATGAAGCAAAACGTGCTGTCGGTGTAAGGAGGCGAATCTGTGGCCCGGGGCACCATGTGCAATGTAATGTGTCTCGAGTCCCTTGCACGGGCTTGTTTGAAATATGTGTCAATAACACCAGCAGCAGCAGCAGCTTGCTGCTCAGAAAGTAAAAGGAGGTTAGTGTGGTGGGGAGCTGAGGGGAAAGCCGCATGAAGTGGAGGGGAGGTAGGTCCCTATCCTCCCTCACAAGCCTCCTTAAACACTGCAAGCCCTCCCCTCCTCCCCACCACCAGCTCCCTCTGGTGAGGAAGCTGGTGGTGAGATCACCCTCATTAAAGAGAATACCCAGCAGAAGCACTTGCAGAAGAGACCCAACTTATTTGCTTACAAACTCATTTTGCAGCAGAAGGAATATATGATCTCCTGCAGGGAGTGGATAAAGCCTCTAATTATTTCTTTTAAGGAAGTAAAACAAAACCAGATTAAAAAATTATGGAGGACTGACTGTCTTCCTCTTCTTGCTTCCTATTCCAGACAGGATTCAGGACTCACTGATTTCAGCGGAGCCAAAATTAGCACCTGCAATGCCCTCATCTGGAAAGCCATATTGCTTTTGCACAAGCCTCTGCATTGGAGACTGTCATTGCCACTGCAAGTGGCTGGTTTCAGCAGGGGTAGCAGTTTTTATCAGAATAAGTGGTCAGCACATCCTCAGGGCAACTGGTAGATTCCTCATGTCTGGTTATCTTTGGATCAAGACTGGGCACCTTTCTGAAGGAGCTGATGCAGCAATGGCCAGTGGTACAGAGGAGATGAGCTAACTGGTACCCTAGCTCAGAAAGTTCTGTGTTGATGAATCAATAAGATTACAGTGCTCTTGAAGAGAAACTAGGCAGAATTCCTAGACTTTTGTGATTACCTCTCACCAGCTCCCCTCCTCCAGTTGAGGAAAGCTATCTCACAGGGAGGCAAGTGAAGGAAATGGTGCTGAACTTTCAGCTCAGAATTTTGTGTCCCAGTGAGAGTCCCCATGTTCTGGCTTGGGCTATAGTAGAAATTGATGGATTTGGGTCTCTGTTCCTGCATTCGTTATGCTTCCCATGGAGGGGGTTCCTGCCCCACCACAACCTGCTTTCTCCTCTCAGTAAGTCTCCTTCTGGAGCACCTTCAGAATTGGGTCTTTGATTGGCCAAAAGATTTGGTATAGGTGAATACAAACTTGTTTCTCACCTGACCATATGATTCTCAGTTCGAGGTGATTTGTCTCACTAAACACCTACAGTGTCAGTAGTGCACACCTCAGGTATAACTCTAATAGCCAGTGGAATCTAGCATATGACATAACTTTATGTTAAAGATCACCCATTTCCAACCCTCTGCCACAGGCAGGGACACCTTCCACTAGACCAGGTTGCTCCAAGCCCCACCTGGCCTTGAACACTGCCAGGGATGGGGCAGCAACAGCTTCCCTGGGCAACCTGTGCCAGGGCCTCACCACCCTCACAGGGAAGAACTTCTTCCTGAGATCCCATCTCAATCTCCCCTCTGTCAGTTTAAAGCCATTCCCCCTTATTCTGTCCCTACCTGTGCTTGTCAAAAGCCCCTCTCCAGCTTTTTGTTGTTCCCTTCAGGCACTGGCAGCTGCTCTAAGGTCTCCCTCAAGCCTTGTCTTCTCCAGGCTGAACAACCCCAGCTCTCTCACCCAGTCTTCATAGGAGATACGCTTCATCCCTGGGCCCCTTCCAACTCTAACTCTTTTATGATTCCATGATTCATATTGAGACACCTAAACTAGACTAAATTACTTGTGTCTTAATTGAGCCCTTTTCTTTTCATTGGACACATGGGAATTGTAGCTCAGGTCTATTCTGTAACCTTCTGCACTGAGCTGAATCCTACCAAGCTGACTGGGCCACATCAAGGCACCCAGTTCTGCCATAGATTCCCAGTGGTACCCAAGACACTCATATGGGGCTGGCAGCTACCACACAGGTCCTAGTCACCTAGAAGACCTGTGCCCTTGTAGTATGGCAGCTGGGAGGTAGGTAGGATTTTCAAGTGTATCTAGAAGGCTGTGAGATGCCCATGTTCAGTCAACCAAACTGACCCTCCAGTGTCTTGAAATACCTCGCCAGGTTTTGGAAATTTGACCCACCTAGTTCTGAGCTTCTGAGTTCCAAATACTATTAGTCAGTATTAGTAGGATAAAAAAGACACAAGAAAGAGCTCTTTGAGGGCACTTGATGTTTCTGCTTGATGCTTGGGTGCACTGGAGCAGGGAAATTTTAAATTGTGCCTCCACTGACAGGCATGTGTCAATAGGTGTGTCTCTGCGTGGGTACATGCAGGAAGGGAAGACAACAGAAGGCAGAAAACATCTGGTTGTGGCATCTAGGGTAAATATATTATCGTGTTTGTGGTTTTGCTTTGCCATTTTCATCTTTGCAGTTAAGGGATCGACAGCTCCTTCAAAAGAAAGCTTCCTCTTTGTCCTCCTAGTGGGCTATTAACAGGCTAATGTCCTGTAGATGAAGTGCTTAGAAATCCTGAAAACCTTAGCATCTTTGTGCTGTCAAATCTCCAGGTGTTGTTTCAGCTTTGTGTAAAATAGCTGATCCCTTCTTATGAGCTCTAAGCTGAGCCTCAATGAAAATTTGTGAAACTGAGTTCCATTAATTAATTAGTTGAGCATTGTAGAAAAACCCAGAGTTGTGAAGGGCTTTGTAAGATAGTAACTGTGTACCGCTTAATATGTCATTTCTGTAGAAATCCTTGAAAAGTGAACTTTCTCTTTTCCAAGCAATATGGTTGGAAATTTCTTCATTTCTTACTCAAAAGAAGTTGCTAGAATGTTGAGTGATTTGTTCAGTTAAATATTTCTGGTAAAGTCAAAGTATCACCTTTAGTTTTATACTTTTCAATGTTCTAATGCATGGAGGACTAGAGTGAAAAATTATAATGCTAGAAGTTGTTTTGATGTGGAAAATAATCTACTCGTGCTGCAACAAAGCATGTTTTCTTTACAGTAAAAATGAAACCTTAGCTGGTTAAACCCAACAATGGTGCAGGTTTAGTGTTCTGTATACAACGTGCATCATGGAAGAAAATAGCAAAAACACACAGAGAGCTTTAGGGAGGCTTAGGCCTTTAAAGATTTCTGCACAATCACATCCAAAGCTTAAGGTTTTGATTAGAAAATAAATGGAAGGGAATATTCCTGCAGCTTTGCAGATTTCTGTCTCTGACCCTGCTATGACAGGCACCACTAGATATTTAGGATCTACAAGCATAGGAAAGCTGAAAATTAGAGAGTGAGTAGTCTGGTTGATGGCTTCTGCAGCTTTTGGGTGACACAGAGCTGCTTCTGTCACATGAATGAAAGCAGCTTGCTGCAGAGGGCTGCATGGCCCCTGTGGCTACTCAGGTCCCTTAGACCCAAGCGAAGTCAGAACCATAGAATCCTAGAACGGTTAAGGTTGGATGGGACCTTAAAGCTCACCCAGTTCCAGTCCCCTGTCAGGGGCAGGGACACCTTCCACTAGACCAAGTTGTTCCGAGCCCCATCCAACCTGGCCTTGAACACTGTCAAGGATGAGGCAGCGACAGTTTCTTGGAGCAAGCTGTTCCTCATCCTGCCTTGTCCTATCACTACATGACTTTGTAAAAAGACCCTCTCCAGCTTTCTTGTTGGCCCCTTTAGGTACTGGAAGGCATCTCTAATGTATCCCCTGTATTCCACATGGGTCAATTTGATCTTCTCCCATGAACCTTCCTTCCCACAGCCTCTCATTGTCACTGCTCAGATCTCCTGTGAAACCCAATTATTAATATTGCATAATCCCCCAGATACATCAGTGCACCAGTTCTGCAGGTAACAAAGAGAAATCCAAGCTGGAAGGAATCCATTTGCTAAACTGAGTGACCCTGCAGCTTTATTATTATTATTATGAAGAGGAGGGCTCGTCTCTGGTTTCTAAAGTAAACACAGGCGGTATCTTGGCAGAGGAACGTGCAGCAGAAAGCTGGGATTGCTTTCCCAAATTCTTGGCCGCTTCCCTCGCTGCATGTCAAAGCTGGTATCTTTGCCTAATAGTGATCACCCCTCCACTAGCTGATCACTATCTGGCAGCCTGTCTGCATTTCCCCAGCCGCTTTCAGAAAGAAATCATTAAGGTTCTGATGCTGCACAGAGAGGACTGCAGGTGCGGATCCTGACTGCTGCCACTCTCTGGAGTCCTTCTGCAGGAGGCTCCTTGTCCTGAGCTCTGAGGGGTCGTTTACCCTCACCAATCAGTGAGAATGAGCCCATTGCTAGGTCTATTTGCTCTTCACCAGCCATCTTATTTCATCCTCCAAGTCATAGATTTGGGTTAGTTTCTCCTGCTGCATGGACAACTCCCTCTCCACCTTCTTTCCTCTAAATCCTACCCTCCTACATGCTTCCTCTTTCACCCAAGTTTCTTCCCCATTTACCAGCCTGACCACTGCCAGCCTTTTTTCAGCCAGGCACTGAGTCACCAATTGCATGGAGAAGTGACTAGGCTGGAGAACAGTTATGTTTTTCTGAGGGAACATCAAGTCATCATATCTCCTGAATCACTGCAAGACCTTCAAACCGCAGTTCCTGGTGTGTGAACACCAAACTCCAGTAAGTTTAGGGAGAGGAGCCTGGACAAGAAAGCTTGGTCCTTCTCTGTGTTGTCTAGTGATGCACGCATGGTGCCATAATTCTCCAGCTATGCTGCAGTATATCAGACCAGGTCTGCCACTTCATCACTCAGAAAACCGGAAGAGCTTTTCACCCAGATCATCTTTTTTTGACCAAGAGGTGTGGAGATCCTTGGAGTGGGTGGCCTGTTACTTAGAAGTCCACAGAAGATGGCTAGTGAAAGCACAGTGGTTGTGAATAGATTCACATTACATACATATAGGGCTTCCTATCTCAAAACCAGATTATAAAACCTTGACTTGATGTTACATCATTGACATAGATGTAGGAACTTGAGGTGTTTTGCTTAGCAGCCCAAGAAAATTAAGGATTATGGCTGAATAATCCCTGCCTGTTCTACTCACACCAGGATAAATTTTGGACTGAAAGACTCAGTACATTCATTTCAGTAGACAGGATGTATCCGCAAACAGTAAAAGTCAGTGCTGTAAAGCAAACTAAATCTTTCTCTTCTTTCTCTGTATTGAGTTTTATTGGTGTTATTTTTGTTGTGAGAGATGATCTTTGAGAGAGAATTTTTCTCTCTCTCAAAGTTTATACATATGCCAGGACATACACTGGCATTTTTCCTGTACCTTTGAGCGACTCATCAGTCTGTACCTCCTTAATTTTACTGAGATCTAGCTGAAACATGTCAAGGAGCCATGAGGATTTTTTCCCATGCAAAGTAGTTTCTTTGCAAAAGAAAAAAAAAAATAAAAATCCAGTTGTTCTGTTGCAGCAGAAATTGCTGCTTCATTTTAAAAAATAGTTTTGTAGGTTTTCTACAGCAGCAAAAAGAGCCCAAGCTTTTGTCTCATGGCAGTATTGCAAGACTTCAGCTCTAAATAAGAGTCAGCTTCACTTTGATTTAGGGCATTCCTGACATCCTTCCTCCAAATGGATTCTCTGTTGTTTAATAGCAAGACATTTTTTGTTGCAGCCTTTCCAAAACAGAGGGAAGGAGAAATTCAGCATCCTTCTGCTGCTTTCCTTTTAAGTTTTTCCTAAAAAGAAAAATGTAGACTTGAAAAGCTTCAGTGTATTTTTGGAGGAAAGTTTTTCTTCCCTGACCAACTCTCATGTTCCTTTTCCATACATGTTTGGAACACGATCCACAAAAGTATTCTCTTTAGTTCTGACACTATCTTGTGTCCAGAAATGGTCCTAAAAGAGGGTGTAAGGTGTATTCATATCTATGTATGACTTTGGAACCGCTGATTCAGTCCTTTAGCCTTTCAGAGGGATTGAATGAGATGAGTCTAGTGACATTTCAGACCAAAGGAGCAGATTCTGTGATAAATGGGTAATATGTAATGAAGCACAACCATAATTTATTGCAAAGTACTTAACTGGTATTTTGATTGATAATGCAACTAGATGAAAAGCTCTTTCAGGTTTGGGATCTTTTTTTTTCTAGTTCAGTAGTTCAAACTGGAAATATCTTTTTCATGTTTGGAAAATCAAGCAGAAATATTTTTTTCCACATAAATCAAAATATTTCACTCAAGTTTTGAGGTTCTAAGTATTTTAAGGTAAGCAGATTTACACAAAGTAAACTGTATGCAAAACCACCCTCCACAAAACTGTATTTTTACAATGGTCAGAAGAATTAAACTTATTTCGAGTGCTTGGTAAACGTTGCAAAGCACATAGATACATGAAAAATACTCAGAGATTTCAGGCTGCAGTTTGTATATATATTTTTTTTTATTTTTTTTTTTTTATGGGAAATAGATTATTGTAAAAAAAAACAAAGTACCCAGTCCTGGTTTCAGTTGAGTAGATAAAGTACTGTAGGAGTTTGCTCTTCCTCAGATGATGAAGGTTTGGACACAGTGACTGAGAAATGGGAAAATTCCTGATGCAACTGGAGCTGTGCTCTTGGTCTGAAAAGGAAACAGTCCCTGAGACTGCTCAATTAAACCCTCTAACTTGGTATCAATACCTAAAAAAAGGCACACGCAAGTGTAACAGAGAGTTCCTTACTGACTGCTTGGTGCAATAAAAGTCCTTAAACACATGCTCAGTTTTAGTATGTGCTTAGGTTCTATTCACTACAATGTTAACTTGAAGTACAGACTGATGTACTTTCCTAAATCAAGGCTTCCTGCATTTTCTTAACAGTACTTTATGACCAGAACACAAAGTAGCTGTAGGATTCATTAGAGGGAGAAGGAAAAAGAAAAAAAAAAAGAAAGAGCAGAAGGAAGGAAAAACAAAGAGGAGGAAACTTTATGGCTCCGTAAACAGCTGTAAGCAATGTCTCTGGTCGGGTCAGACCGGTCTGAGTTGACAAGGCAGTGTCTCCAATTATATAGCATGCTGTAGCCTGTAAAAATGAAATCAATTTGTTATTTTTCTGGGAGAACATTATAGCGTGAGTTCACACATTTGGTGAGCCTGATGACTCAGTGAAAGCCAAAGAAGGAACTCACAGACATTGTGTGTGTGTGTGCACAACTGAGAGAGGGTATGTATGTGTATTTAGCATGACCAAATGCATGCATTCAGAATACATTCTTGGAGGAAAGGGCAACACATGTAAGCAACCTGCTGTATTAAAACAGTGGTCAGTGAAAATCATGGTCTTATAGCACTTCCTAAACACCACAATGACAGAGCTTTCCATCCAGGGTTCTCATTTCAGAATTGGCTTCATCACTAAGGAGTTTCAGGATAAAATTCCCCCAAGCACTTAAGCACTTAAGCAATTTAAAAGTCCAAATCCAATCTCCGCAAGGATCTGAGGTCTTTGAGCCCAGTCCTCCAAGGTATTTAGCCCTGACATAGCCCAGGACAGACCTCAATTCAGGGGGATGAGCATTAATGAGAGGTCTGAAACCACATTATGTAATTTATATTGCTGATCACTTAAAAAAGGTTCAAGTTGGAATGCTTTAGGAGAGAGGGTGAACTAGGAGGGTTAAGACTAGCCACACTTCTAATTATTATTGAAATTCACTGTAGGAGTCTAAATATCTTTAAATACTGTATTTTTCATTGCCTAATATGCCACCTTCTCTCTTCCCTCCATTATCCTAACTTAGCACACCTGACCCAGAAAATTTGATCCATTTTAATCTAAAACTTGGTTCCAATGCCCAAGGTACATAAGGATTATACTGGGTAGAAAGAGGCAGGCTCTCTCACGGGCCCGCCTGTCATTGCATCGTGAGTGTACATACCTGCATATTTTCCATTTGTCATGAAATCCTGATAGGGGTTAGGCTGGGAGAAATCAGAAACAAGGCAGCAAAGGTGTTTACATGAAACTTTAAATTACTCTTCTTTCATTTGCAAGTAACTGTTGTTCCTCATCCCAGGTAAATTTATCCATCAGCAATATCATTAGATGAGTTCATTATAACCACGAGATTTACAGCTCTCATAAACTGCAGTGTAGGTGGCAGATTAAAATGTTAAGGCTTATACATCTCTAATACCCTGCACTGAAATCCTGGCAAATCTTGTAAGATATACGGGGCTGGATGGAGGCAGATTTCAGCAGTGGGACCTCCAGGAAGAAGCTCCAGATGTAGGACGTGGTATGGAAACAATATCTGAGGTCACTGTGTCCTGGATCCAGGCTTGAAAACATGGTTTGAGGGGCAATTATTCTGATGGATGAGTTGTTTTTCAGATGAGTTGTATAACAGAGGAGTTAATTGCCTAGGTAATTAAAGAGTTCCTGAGACTTTTTGCAAGGCACTGGGTCGTTAATACTCATATTCTCTCCCCATCTGTTCGGTAGATCCTAAGGGAAGACAAAGTCAAAGAAACATCTCTTGCACTGAGTGGAAGGTGCTGAGTGTTGTGGTGTGCCTTAGTTCCTGTGGGAATTCACTGTCCTGGCCAAACCTCAACTCGGATAATTATATTTTGCTTTCTTAGCATCCACTTGAAGATGCCATTGAGTATATTATTTTCCAAATCCAGACCCAAACTAGTATTGGGTGTTATAAATAAGCTGTATGGTCCATATTAGCGATATCTGCTATCTCTCTCTCAGTGAAGACTACTTAGTGTCCTCTTACACCCAGGGATTTCCGAAATTCAACAAAAAAAGGGTGTGATTCCTGGTCCTTACCTTTGGCTTGCTAAAAACAAGGTGTCTAGTTTACGCTCATCACTTTTCCATAGCCAGTGCTGCCTCCTAGGCATCTTCAGTGATTCAGCCCACCTATCTGAGGCACCTATCTTAGGATGGGCTGAATTGCCCTCTGGAGATGCTGATCTTGCTCCATGGACTCTAGCAGACAGCTAACTTGGCTGAAATGCCTAATTTTCAAATGGTCAAAGTCGGGTGAGATGAGTCCCACGCTTAGAGATCCTCTGATGAAAGGTGCTAGAGAAATACAAAGCTGCATCATCATCACCATCATTATTATTAATGCAGGGTAAGGGTGAGTGAATTACTCATGGGAGAAAAGTTACCTCCATGTCTGCATGTTTGCAGGATAGGACCCAGCCACAAAATTATATACATATTCTCTGGGGTAAAAGAAAAAATTAATTAAATATAGCTCTTGTGCCCTACTTCAGGGTGAAAGAAGAGATATCTAACAAGAGAAGTGAAAACAACAGTTTATCCAGTAGGTTTCAGTCTTCTTTTTTCCCATACTGGAAGATTCTAGAAGGACAAGCACCTGCACTGAATTTGATCTAACAACAAATTTAGATTTCTTAGTTCTTAGTGAACATCTTAGGAATAGTCTGTCAATAGCCAGATGATCAGACACCGGAAGTTGAAGACCTCACTGCAATCAATGTTACAGACACTCATAATTTCTAAATTAATATGTGCCACTTGTTACACTGCTTAGGCCTGGGTTTATTACTGAGCAATACACAACCAAAAATACCCTCTCAAGCTGAAAACATATTTTCCACTATAATCAGTTACTTGATTCATGTCTTCTAGAGATAAATTTATCACTTCGCTGACCTATGTTGAGGTGGTTTTCAAATTTTCTACGAAAATATTTATTACAAATTTAGTTATTGTCCACATTTTGTAATTTCTTAGGTTTGGGATGGTTTTAATGTCATAGAAGAAAATCAATTCCATCCAGGAGGGACATTAGCTAGCGTAATTACTTCCTTTTCTATTTAAAATGATGGGGTTTGGCAAATACAGTTACTTTTTATTCTAAAATTTCTCCAGGTTTCATTTTCATTTTCTTAGGAAAACAGAAAAATAATCACAATGCATGCTAGAATATTGATGTTTTCCTGTGAAAAAGAATGCCATTAAATTAATGCAGATTTATCATTTTTTCTGCCTGTCTACCTGGACTGGTGGTTCTGGCCTCTGGACTGGTGGTTCAAGTCTCTACAGAAGACTTTTGCAGAGACTGGGAGCTGATGTATGCTGTCAGACTGCAAAAGACGCAGGCTTAGCTACATCTTTTGTGTCTGGTCTCTTCGTCCTTCCCAACTTCCAGTTGTCCATGCTAGGTGGGCATCATAGTTCTTCTGTCACGTATACCATCCCTGTGTGGTGAGGGTTTGTGGGAACTGAATCAAGGCTGACTTACAGATCCTATCCCATGAGACTCTTGAACATTCAGATGCCATTGGCTGTTCATAGCAGTCTCCAGTGTTTTGAAATTTCATAGCCTCCTTGCCCTAAATAGTTTTTTAGGCAGCCTCAGAGACATGAAGTTCATGATGGTTGACCTTAGCAACGCATGGGGATTATGGTTAGGGCACCTTACAGGGCTTAATTGACATCATGTAGGATGGAATAAGGGCAAGGGCTGCCTACTCATCCCTTGCTGGCAGCTTCCCTGTGAGCCTTTTTGACCTGATACTAGGAGATGTGAGACAACCCTTGATGGGTTTTCCTTATAGCTCAACAGAACTTAGGAAGACTTCTCCAGCCACCTTCTTCATTGCATATTTTAGTGTCATAATACCAAGGACATCTTTTGAGTATTCATCTTTTTATATAGACCGCTCTGCATATCTTGTCCCCTCCATATGGTGCGTCTGAGATTCGTCTTCAAAGTTAGATGTGGCACCAAAGAGAGGCAGCCAAAATGAATGTGAAAGAAAAAGAGTGAGGTGAACCTCTGGAAATCTGAGCAGATTAAAAGAAAAATTTGGAAGAAGTGTGACATCTTGTTAGGGGATTCCATTCAAAGGGAGAAGCGTGGAAGAAGAGCACCTTCAAATGAACAAAAATCCCCTCTATTATAAGCAAATAGACATCCTTTGACTTAATTTCTTCAGCAGGACTGGCTGCTACTTCGCATCTGTATAAGACAAATGGAGGTGATTTGTTGCTATTCCTGAGTTTTCAATGTTCACTGGGGACTTAAGTGCTCTCTGGGTCTTATCCTGGGTCATTAGACAAGCTAAACTCTTGCTGTACAACGTTAGTAAATGCAGTTATTTTACCTGTGTTGGGACCCCAAGAGGACCTCCACTGGGGAACCTCTCAGCAGCACTTGGCGCCAGCTAAAGGCCTCTCCAAGATGAACAGCAAAATAGAGCTCCTACAGAGTTCAAGAATAACAGAATGCAGGAAGAAGCAAGTAGGTATATGTGACTCTACATGCTGCTACTGCTGTGTCAAGGACTTTTGACAGCCATAATGAGAAGGTAGTGACCTTGAAAAGTCAGTAGAGTGCTATAGGGTCATCCAGAACTGAAGCGTTCTCTATTTCTGAAAAAGCTATGAGCATAAATTTCCTTCATTTTTCTTCCTCATAAACTGGCTGGGTTGTCCATTCCAAGAGGGAGGGTGCATGTAATTTATTAAGAAGGTGGCCAGGTACTTATTTACAATAGCTCTGCTGAAGGAGCAGATAGATTGAGATAAGGGAAATGAAGAGCTCTCTAGGTGTGTTGGCAAAGAAAAATGCTCACTGAAGGCTGAATTAAACACTTCAGGGCATGCAAGGCTTAAAGATAAGCCAAGAACTTTGGCTGTGGACATACAGAATGTTTTCATGGCTCCTTCTGAGCTAATGGGAAGAAAAGGCTAATTGGTTTAAGAAGAGCAATTCTCTGACCTTTTCCCTTGAATCAAACTTGAGCAGTACCTGTTCCAGGGGTGTGCTTGTAAACTTGAGTGTTTCATGAATTCTCCAGTAGGAAAGAAGAGGTTGGTGTAATTCATCCAGGAAATATTGGTGCTTAAAAAATTTGAAGATGATGTCTGATCAGACCACAATAGGTGCTGCTTGGGCCATTTCTCAACACCACGTTTTCAATATTGCCCCCATACAGAAGAGAGTTTAGAAGCAGATCGCAGGAGAGTGGAAAAATGGGAAAGACAGATTTAACTATTGGAACCAGTGAGAAAAATGAATGATGGGAGCTACCAGGGAGCTGAGTAACACTGAAATGAGATTCTGATCTTTATAGACTTTCACAATCTTTCCTAAAGGTTTTGTTTGTTGAGCTGTTGCCTTTTGGGGGGAGGTATAGTTGGAAGGTTCATAAAGCTCATCTCATGATCAATAAAAATGGCAGGAAGCTGAAAGAACTTGGTTCTCCTTAAGACAAATTTGCTTTAGAGAAAGGGAGAAAGTGTTTACACTTGGAACCTGGAAGCAAAGTAGAGATCAAAAGAGGATGCTCTGATAGATATTATCACACTCTAGGGTCTTCAAGTGAGCTAGGAAAAGGACTGTGCTTAGCTATGTTTAACAGCAGAGGCACTGTTCATGGAGAGATGTTTTGAGATTCCACCCTGTATCATCAGCTGAAAGTCAAGTGACTACACACTCCTCCATTAAATGCCAAATTTGAATTACACTGTCTCAGTGCCTGATGACACCTTGAGAACAAGACTCTTGCTGGAGATTGTCTTTTGCAGATTAAAAACTTTCCAGACTGTAACACAGATCAAAGCAAGGTGTGACTGTTTCCCTACTGTATTGAGAACAGTGTGAAATGCAATTAAAAGTATTTCTACATGTTTTTTTTTTTTTTTTATCTTCAATGATCTTCCCAGCAACAGAAACAAATGGTTGAAGGCACCAACGTATAAACTCTTCTTCCTATGACTGGTGTTTTCACTCTACCACTGCAGTAACCACCAAAAAATATAGAGACAGGCATGACTTTGGTTGATTATGTAATTAAGTTTATGAGATGGGAATCCTAAAACTTCATCCAAGTCCTATTGAAATAGCTTAAGAAAGTCCTCCTGCCTTCACAACATGGCAGATGGAGCCTACAGTGGGTTGTTTCTATCTCAGTGGATACCTTATCTTTGGTGGGAACTGGATAGGGCATTTTGAAAGTTTTGGAAAGAATGCTGGTGATTCTAGTTGATGTGGGAACAAACAATATAGATGTTTCCAACAAAGTTAGCTTTAGAGACTGGGAAGTGTCCACATCCTGGACTCCCTCTCTGTGGCTGAGCTACTCTCTGAAGGATGAGTCAGAGCAACTAAGATAGTGTTTTTCTCTGGAGGCTTTGATGAAGGCATCTCTCCCCACTGTCTACAGAGATAGAACCATCTACCTCCTGAGCCTAAAGTTGGCATTTGTGAATAGCTACTAACTCCCAGTGCTCAGAGGTTTGAATGGGTTGAGATTTGGAGATGTGGCACCCTGAGACTCCACATTCCCAGCAAGGCCACAGAGGCAACACTCTCAACAAACTCTCTGAAGCCTGAAGCAGTGTTTTAGAAGGTGTCTTTAGTCCAGAAACTGTGATCTAGTGTTCTCTGTGTAACAGCAATAAAACGAAAATGCACACAGTACAGTCAAAATGAAAACACCCTTTGGCTTGGCATGGGCTTCATTGCACAGGTGCTTTTCTGCCACTAGTTGCTCCCTAAATTAATCTGAAGCTCAAGAAAAACCCACATCAAGCTATTTAGATAGATAGGAAAAACAATTTAACTGGGTCCTTCCCTCGGTCTTCTCCTGTGGGTTCCTGCAGGTTCCTGCAGGAACTTGCCTCCTTCTTCCAGCTGAGCTATTTGCATGGGCTTCCACACGGCACTTAGCTTTCCTGGGTGGGACTTTTCCAAGGAACTTAGCCATCCCAATTGCTAGGTATCATGGCATGATTCATCTGGAGACTTTTACAATGCAGACATATCCCACTCATCCAGGCACCCAAGCTGTTGTGATAGTCTAGCCAATACAGTCAATGGAGGCAAGGCCATGATTCACTTCGTTCCAAAACAGACATCTAAAATGGGCAGATGAATTGTGCCCTACAAGTGCCTGTTTCTCTCCACTGATTGCAAAAGCAGACTGGGGTGAGTAGATCAGTCGGAGATGTCCATGTTGCAGACATCAGAAGGCAACTGGCATGAACACAGTTTCTGGTCAGTATGAGCTGCCTTCCTCCCTGTTTTAATGGAATGGAAAGAGGCCACTTCTAGAGGCTGAGGTGATGTTATTTGTCCCATCTTCCCTCCCTAGGGTAAGATAAATTGCCCTCTAATGTTAACTGAAGTTATTCTTCTCCCTGAAGTGCAGCTGAGGTGAAAAGGGGTGTCTAAGTTTCAGAAATCAGCTGAATATCCTTTGCTTTCCCAGGCACCTCCTATCTTGTCAACCTAAAGCCAGTCTACTGGAGGGCACATTCTTGGCTGAGATGATTATCTTGGCTCTAGACTTCTACCTAGAATTTATTTGGGATCCAGAAATGGATGCCCATGTGTCCTACTTGCCTGGAAAGGACTCGCATGTAAAGCCTATTCTATGCACAGTTAGCAAAACCACTGAGATGTGGTACCGGATCATATGAATGTTCATTTCCTTTTCGCTTCTTTAAACTCTTGACCATGTACCCACCAGGAAGGGAGCTAACTGGTTGCAAGGACCCTTCTCCCATAAATAGGACAGACATCTTAAACCATTTTTTATCATAGCCTACAGAAGTGCTAAAGTCAAGCTAATTTCTTCTTAACTCCAGCAATGATAGAATTCTTATACTTCTTTTTGGTTAGAGAAAAAGCGAATGAAGCAAATTCCCTGACTGCCCTGTTGATAATTCAAACACACCAGGCTGGTCCCAAATGAAAACCACACACCAAAAATTAATGTAAACAGAAATACACACTGCCCAGGCAGGTTTCTGTTTGTCATTAACTCTGAGTAGAAAAGTCAATCAAGAGATTTAATTTGAAGAAAAGGAAATTATACTTTAAAAATCCCTTTAGTTTTAGTAATCAAAGTTATTATTAGAAGCACCATTAAAAACACTTTATAAAATCTATCTAATTAGCCACATATCTTCTGATCTCTGCACAGCTGACTTGTTTGTCTCTAAGGCTTCAACCAGTGTAATGGTTCATGGACACTTCTTTCATCAGACTTCCATTTGTCTGAGCACAGAATTTGCACTCAAGTTTTGTTAGGGTTTTTTTTGGTGTTTGTTTGTATTGTATTTTGGTTTTTGTTTGTTTTTATTTCACTTTTCTCATTTTAACCAAAGCAATTCACAGATTGATGGTGAAAGCAGGCTCTCCATGTCCTTGTGACAGTACAGCAAAGCTGGCATTACTTTGTGAAAATACAGCCCTACAATTCAACCTGATCAAAAAGACCCAATATTAAGCTTTGCAAAGCACATGCTTGGATTAAGCAGGTGTGGAAATGCTTTGCTAAACAGCAGAAAATCTTTTCTAGACTGTACTTTCAGGTTGCTACCAAAATGCCCAGCATGGCTCCCAACTTGCATGCACTTATGTATGAATGTTACCAGTAACATGAGTACAGTTCCTTACACATGAGAATAGCACTGATATTGGATCCATAGGAGAGGTTTTCCCCAACCAGTTTCTATTCTATCAGGGCTACATCTCCATCCTCCTTACAGCACAGGAAATTTTACTGCTTGTGGTAGTGAGTTTACGTGGCACTCCTACAGCATCTAGCTCAGAGTTGGGTTTTTTAAATTCTAAGGTCAAAATTGCTTGAATCTTTAGGGCCAGTTTCAGTGCACAGAAGTTACCTGGTAAGGTTCAAATATATAGAGCACACTGCTGAATTGTATGATGGTCAATTTGTGGTGCTCCCCTTCCTAATACTTGAAGCATGGTGTCTTCTACTGTTAGTGTTACTCCTTTGTGTAGCTCTGAAAGCACTTTTGACTGTCTAATCCCCAGGTTTCCTCAGCTACCAAATTTTCTGTAAAGCCTACCTGCTCTTGCAAAGGTGTGATTGGCTTTCTTTCAAAAAAGGAAATATGGATCTGACTGTCTGGTTGCAAAGGAATGAGCTGAGATGTATGAACTGAGCATCTTGGGGCAGAAGAAGCACAATGATGAATTAAGGCATTAAGAGGATGAAGGAAAGGGAAGGAAGATATTAAAGGTACATTTTCTTGCTTTGTTGGGCCTGCAGGGAACTTCAGGAGAGAGATGAGGTTGTTTTGAGGAGGGATGATAGTGGAAAGGATGTTTTCTGGAGCAGGGCATGCAGAGGAACTGAAGATGCTGATTTTCTGTACCCATTCTTGTGAATCAAGTACAAAGGTGGAAGCCAGCCCGACAGCATCTCTTCTTCCTTGTTTTTTTTTTCAGGTCCTTGGCAATTGGTCACCAGTATTCCTCCCTAGGGACTCAGCCCATCCTCTGCGGGAGCATCCCAGGACTTGTACCCAAGCAGCTGCGCTTCTGTCGGAACTATGTGGAGATCATGCCCAGTGTAGCAGAAGGTGTAAAGATTGGGATCCAGGAATGCCAGCATCAATTTCGAGGGAGGAGGTGGAACTGCACAACTGTCAATGACAGCTTAGCCATCTTTGGGCCCGTGCTAGATAAAGGTGAGTGCAGTGCTATTGGTTTGGTGACAGCAACATCCATGAAGGAGTAGCAGCAGAGATCTTGAGAAACCTACTGTGAACACAATTGCTTTTCATAGTGTCATATAAAATGGGCTGCAGGAGACAGGACTTTCTAACTTTCTAACAGGGACAGAAAATACAAGAGTGCCTCCCAAATGCAACAAGGGTGTACCCACCAAATCCATTGTACAGGAAACATCCAGTCACAGGTAACCACTATTTCTAACTCAGTCCCTACTGGGATTGTATAGGTAACCCAGAGAACTGGGAAGTGCCCCATTTGGCACTGCACAGAGAGTGGCATCATCTCTGACCCTGATTGGAGCAGGAGGTTGGACTAGAGACCTCCCAGGGTCCCTTTCAACACGAATTATCCTATGATCCTATGCCCCTTGGAAGGAACGCAAAGGTTTATTGTGTTTTCAGTGGTCAAGCTAGATATCTGGTTCCTTTTCTGACTCCATGGCATTTCATGTTGCATTTTCAGCTCCCTCCATGATTATGGAGGGGAAATGATCGACTGTTGGGGGTGGTTCCTAGGAGCTGGACTTATCAGATAACATCAGTTTTGATAACAATGGGATAGAGTGAAGATCAAAGGCCTGAAGAAATCACCATCAATTAATGGTTCTTCTTTCATTAGTTATGAACATGGCAAATTAAGACAGAGTGCTGATTCAGACAACTAATTCTGACATAGCACCCATTGATATACCCTGGCTAAGTCTGAGTATCTTGTCTTTCCCTCTGTAAGTTGGCAGGAACCTTTTTTAGCCCATAAGAACTGTTTTATTTTTCTTTGCCCTTGTAGTATGGCTTTTGAAGTCCAGCCTGGCTGCCTGCCTGCCTGCCTGACTTTCTTTCTTTCTCTCTTTCTCTCTCTTTCTCTCTCTCTTTCTGTCTCTCTATCTGAAGGCTCCTTGTAGATGATCTTCAAGGTCACTTCCAACCCAAACCATTCTATGATTCTATACAATCCCATGATCTGGGATAGCTTCAGGGAATCTCCTGAGTTAGTGTATGTAGCTGATCTCACCCACCTTAGGGCATGTTCTTCCAGTACTTGCCATCTGGAGATAAGGGTTTTATTTGTTGTTCCTCTGCTGCATTACTCAGAAGAGATTTGGGCACTTTGTTGTGCGTAAATTTTTAAAAATAGGGTAACCAAGAGAGATCAGAGCCTTGATTTATATCATGGCAGGGCTTCCACCAACAAGAAGAGGTGTTTCACATGCACCCAGAAGGAGAAGGGGTGGTTTCAGCTCATTTTCAGCCCCGTTAGAGCTGTGGAGCTGAGGCACTATATTAATGCTGGTGTCACTATTCAGGTTTAGTGGTGAGAGGTCATCCCAAAATAATTATGCCTGTAAGAGCATCTAGTGTGGCGCACTTATGCCCATCTCAAAGTATCATACCACAATGTTTTGCATACAATTAAAACACCCATTCTGGATGCATCACTCATGGGTGACTAGAGCAGTTGAATTAGCCAGCAGAGACAAACTGATATTTTCCCCATACACATAAGCCCAGCATGACTTGCACGAGATCGTTGACTAGGCACAGGGAGTAAGTGTAACAGATAACCCAATGCCTTTGCCTCATCACAAGGCTAGATGTCCTCAAGGACACAAGGAGCACCTCATGCTCCCAGATGGTCTTGGTTTACACACTTGACATCTTCTGTGCATGAGGAAAGCAATCCTCACCTCCTTGCCCACTGAAGGAACCCCAGTCCAGCAAGCTGCCCAATGCTTTTATCTCACAATGGTGTCGACATGAAGGGTCTGTCCATGCTTGAGACTGCAGTTTTCGGTAGTCAGGTTCAGGAAGGGAAAGAAGGCTGGGACGATTTCATAACTGAAGAATGTTGTTCCTTGAGGGAGAATCAAACCACCCTTCAGTTTTGCTTCACCTACAGCAGGAGGGGGGTGAAAAAAAAACAGTTCAGTCACATTCTTGTGCAGCAGATCCCCCAGGGTAGGAGCATATTTGAGCTCCTACCCAGAACGAGAGAAGGAGAAAAGGAAGGAAAGGAATCAAGAAAGCAAAACTTTATTTTGCAGCTTGGATTTTAACTCACTCAAGTGACTTAACTGCAGCTTCTTCTCTGAGTCAATAGGGACCCTGTCCTCCCACAGCACAAACCAGTGTAGTCACTAAAGCAACTCCCCTGTGCTTTACACGATTATCTGCAATTCTTTCATTGAAAAGGAGTGATTTTAATGCCTTCAGGAAATACTTTTTAGGCCCAAATCTCACTGAGGCTGCCCCACTGTCTGGGGCATTGCTAATTCAGGGCTATTCTTGAGCTGTGATTCAGCAGTGCCAAACTGTCACCAGACTCTGGTCCTGTTTAGAGCCATGTTCTGATATCTTGTTTTAAAATTGGACTCTTTTTTCCCATCAGCCTGTTTATGCAGAGAAATCCCACTTGGTTTTGCTACAAGTCTATTTATATATGTATCTTTTTTGCATTTCCATAGCCAGGCCTAATTAATCATATTAACAGTAATGGTATTCATGAGCTCGACAACAAGGGAATGGTGATCCAGATCTGCTGCTGCTTTGAGGCAATACTTGACAGGCTTGGCCCTATGTCCCTCTAGTTTTTCATATATCACTGAGGACATAGGAAGAAGAGAAATCCCCCATCCCATCCACCTCTTTGATTACTGAGTTTTGCAGGTCCTTGGCTGAGGAATAAACATTCCCCATTCAGAGGGAAGAGAGTCACTTTCTTTACTATGATGTGGAATGATTCAGGCATTAGCAGGAGGTGAAATTGCTACTGGGGTGTTGGAAACGGGGTTTTCTCCTCCTTTGTGGTCTCGGGGAACATACGAGCAGCTGTGCAGCTCCACGGAGAGGCATTCAGATAGGTGACACTGGGTTTTTCTTGCAAAGCACTGGGAAATAGGTGTCTCAGTACCTTAGATTATTGGGAAAGCAAAGAAGAATGCCTATATAGAAAAGAAATGAACCTGCTCTCTTTCCCTCTACCGAAACCTACCTATCAGTTGACGGGTCACATATAGAATCACAGAATCATAGAATAGTTAGGGTTGGAAAGGACCTTAAGATCATCTAGTTCCAACCCCCCTGCCATGGGCAGGGACACCTCACACTAAACCATGCCACCCAAGGCTCTGTCCAACCTGGGAACACCACCAGGGATGGAACATTCACAACTTTCTTGGGCAACCCATTCCAGCGCCTCACCACCCTCACAGTACAGAATTTCTTCCTTATAGCCAATCTAAACTTCCCCTGTTCAAGTTTTAACCCATTACTCTTTGTCCTATCACTGCAGTCTCCAATGAAGAGTCCATCTCCAGCATTTTTATAGGCCCCCTTCAGATACTGCAAGGCTGCTATGAGCTCTGCAGACAGCCTTCTTTACTCCAGAGAAGAGGCTACAGTTCATACAATATCTAGTTTCCCAGAAGTTCAAATCTCAACTACCAGACAGCTGAAAGGACCTCTCACTTGAACTTTTCAGAGTCAGGAAAAACAAATGTTCTCATTTGTTTCTTCGCCTGTATTGTGTGAAGCAGTGGATCATAGTGGTATGAAGCAGTGCCATAGACACAAGACATTAAGTGTTCACCTTAGCCACAGCCCATGCCTACCCACTTACCTGAGAGGTTTGGCAGTTTTTGAGACAGTTGCTGTATCTTTCAGTTTCCCAAGGACAAGGGATATTTTTGAGTTGCCTTTAAAAATACAGGAAACAAAACCATGGAGGATATAACAACAGGGATATGCCACCACTGACAACAGAAAATCAATGGTGCAACCCAATAGGTGTTTGCCATCTCAAACTTTAGTTCAATATATTGGGAATTGTGTCTTTTGCCCTGCTTTTAGCTATAGTGGATGAAGACACTGTTAGTGTTTAAGTTGTGGTGCATCTTATAATCTCTCAACGCTGTGCAAGTTCTCTTTGAAACTCCTCTGGGCAGTAATATGAACCAATCTCAAGAGAAGTAATACAATAAAAGCTGACCATGGCCCTGTCTCTTTAAAGGACCTCAGTACATAATTAAGTCAAAATAAAAGTTTCCTCCCTCTCCTCCCCCCATTCAATAAAAGTAAATTACCTAAAACTAAGCCCCCAGTTCGTTTAAATTTAAAAAGAGAGCCCTTGTCTATCTATTTCTTTCACTCACTCCCACCTCCTTCTGCTAAAGACTGGCTGGGGCTTTAAACCTGCCAGCTGGACTGAGAAATGGTTAATAGTTATTGTGGAGGAGCAGCTTTTAATGAACTATTGAAGAATGATACATTGATGGAGTAATGGGAGTTTAAGTCGCTCTGTAATGAAACAGGTTCTCAGCACAGACCCATTGTGGTGTAAATACGGCACGTCTCTCCCACTGTTTGGTCAGGACTAAATAGCAGAGGCCAGAGGGGGGTCAGCTTATGGGGTCTCCGCTTTAGTTAATCAATCTGATTGGATTAGGGTCACTGCGATCCCTAATAATGTCAAAGGTTACGCCAAACTGGATTAAATGCTTTGTTGGGGAGGGCTCAGATTCTTTCAGCTTTCTCTGACGCGGCTTGTTCATTAGAGTTTAACACTCATGCAACCTTGGGAAGCCACACCATCCCTTTTTGTACATTGAGGTGTTTGCTGGCGTGTGAGGGGTTTGAACCAGCCGGGGTGGGTAAGCGCATATCCTGTGGCTTTGTCAAGTGTCTGCACCCATCGGATGTGCCTTCTGAGGATATATATCAAATTCCTCACTGGACAAATGAGAGCCTAATGGGTGATGCAGAGGCGTGGAGGCATAAATTCATTCCAGAAATAATTACTGGCATTCGACCCTGTTAGAAGGCAAATGATGAGAGCCACAAAAGCAGTGCAGTGTCGTGCTCCCCTGGATTAACCCTGTTCCTGTCCAGCAAAGAGATGTCCTTTTTGATACGGCTTCTGTTTGTGAAGTTAACAGGATGAGCGTGGAAGAAATAGAGACTGTTCAAGACCACTTGATTTCTTCATTATTCAATTCGGTAGATGTCTTCTAGGTGGTATCTCCCTGTCATCTTCTTCAGGGAGACCATGAAACGTAAGGAATTGCTATTGTCTTCACTCGTAATGTTCCCACAGATGACACTGTTTTACAGACATGGCAGAGTGCCCTTCAGAAAAGGATAATCTTGAAGGTCACTCAACAACGGAAAGAGGCAGCAACGATAGCGCTATACTGGTAGAGATATGAGATCTCTGGTTTTCAAATGCCTGTTTCCTTCCCACAGTAGAGTATACACTGAATGTTTGCAGCCTGCCAGGACTGTCAGATTATCCAAGCAGACTTCTTGCATGATGCAGCCTGGAGAATTTCCCCTCAGGACTTCTGGAATGAAACCAAAATCTGGATTTGACTGTGATATCTCTTCCCAAAAGACATCTTGCCTTGACATACCACCAAGAGACAGACAATATACCTACCTTCCCTTTTACAAGTCTCTTCATATCTAATGCAACACTACTCTGGTGTTGATGACCAGCCACTATAGTTTCCTTTGCTAGATTCAGAATAGCTCTTCCAGAACTGAGCTTTTTGTTTGTTACTTACGGTTTTTAAAAAGTAAAAATTGAGGCCTGCAGAAAAGCAGCAAAAGTTTGGGTCCTTTATATCAGGCAGCAAGACAGTTCAAGGGAGTTCCATTTGATTCTGTGGTCCTCTGGGGCATGATTCATCCGATGCATTCTAGACAGTTAGGCTTACATTATTCACACCCTGAAGTTTCTACATTTCCCCATCAATCACTGAGGGAATCCAGGGAGACCAGCTCTTGATGAGAAGACTCCTGCTCCCAGGGACTACATGAAGGGCAGAGAAGGCATTTGTCTGGCTCATGACAGATGTGGAATTCAGGTCACATCCAGTTTCATCTGGGATGCTGGGCACTGTTATATTTGCAACTAGGCTTATTTTTGGATTCTAGACCTTTTGTGGGTAAGTTCCACATCTTATTTCTCTCAAGAAAGCCCAAATGTAACTGTGGTCATGGGTTGACTCTTTTTTCCCTGTTACTACTGTGGATAAGAAAGCTCATCTTGTGCCTAACGAAATATATGTGAGTTTTTCTCCAGGTTTAGCAAGAACAGAACAAGACCCTTATATTCATTTATAATACCTGGAAGATGCAAGTCTCCACCATATTTTTCCTTGCTCTGTCATAACAATATTGCTCCACAGGCTGTCTGATAGGCCTGATCTCATCTACCAAAGTTAGATGTTAAAGTCTGAGCTAGTCACCCCAGGCTCCCTTTGCAGTCAGTGGAGAACAATCAGCATCTCCAGAGAGCAATTCATCTGACCTATCTTAGACACCTATCTCAGGATAACATGAATCATACCAAGATGTTTATTTCTCTCCATTGACTATAGAGGGAGCCTAGGGCTACAGGCTCAGACTTCCATGTGTACTTCTTAGAGGCCCATTTTGAGGGCAAATAGTTCCCACTTCCCATCTTTCTCCTGTTAGAAAGCAGTCCTTACATCTAGCCTCTGCTAGAGAGGCCACTTTGCTAATGCAAGAGCATGGCTCTGGAAATGATCTCCTGGACCACTGAATACAGGCAGTCCTTTGCTGTTTCAGGCATAATACCATCTTGTACTGTTTTGCATGATTTAAAATTAATAAGTTTAGCAGACCTCATCATATTTTCCTGATGGCATTCTGGCATCTCAGTTGTCTCTGTGCCAAATTCTTCCCCCTCTTTCCCTGCTTCTAGATCAGACTTCTCCACTTCTGCAATAAAGTAAGGCATGAGTAGAAAGCCACAAGATACCGATCCATCCAGGAGGTTAGTTACATGTAGGAGGTACTCTCTGCTCTCTCATGAAACTCTTCCCAAGAGGATCTGATTTCCAACCACACCCCGTCTACCTCTCCGCTAATGGCAATTTGGGCAGCTGCCCTGGTATCAACAACGGAGATCTACAAACTCTACCCTGTAACTATGGGGAAGGAAACTGGAAGGATCAGGATTGAAAATGTGACTATGCAAGCTCCACTCAGCCGTCAAGATGCATAAATACTGTAGGCCAGAGATTTGCCAGTGCTGCTAAGAAATAGACTGGCAGGTCCTGGCTCAAGACAGAAACCTCAGTTGTGTTTTATGTCAGTATAAACCAAGTTTGGAGCTGGGGATTACTGCAGGGGTTACGACAGTTTTAAGTGCCTATCACTGCACTGCATAACTCCACATTCCAGGCCACAGCTACAGAACATATTGACAGTTGCAGCATTTCTGAACTGGCTTTTATGTAGCTAACTCTACAGGCAGCAGCATTGGAGGAGTGGGGGCAAATGCAGTTTGAGGATGTGTAGATGAACTGTAGCCACATCTCTGGTTTGTCGCCCACATCAGTACTGGGCGATTAGCAGCTTCCCCTGAGCCTTGGCAGGAGGGGTAAATTGCAGCGGCAGCAGAGACACTGGGGAAACTTGCCAACATGTTTGTCCCTCAGCCTTTGGGAGCAGGATGCCAGTGAGGTGGTGCAGGAGCACCTCTTACTGTTGGAGCTGCTGGTAGGGCCAGGTCACCATCAGAAGGGGTCACTTCACCCTCTTGTGGCTTTAGAGGTGTTCAAGGACAAGAACTAGGCAGCCCTCTGGTACGCTAGAATAGCACCCAGAAGACTACAATTAACATCACATTTTCCCCTTCATCCCCATTGAAGATGGAGTCTGCACATGGCCTGGGTTTGGTGGGCTCAAGCATTTTCTGCATTTCTTATTCAGAGGCCCTGACCTCATCACCTCTCCACCTGCAAAGTGATCCCAGGATAAAGATCTGGCTCTTGTGCATCTGTTCAGTTCTCTGGAGATGAGACAGCCCATGTAAACAGCTGTAAACAGCCAACACCCAGGCGCGAGCTGCAAACCTGGGTGAGCAGTGATGGTGAAAAGGAAATGGTAGCAATGCCAGGAGCTGATCCTGTTTGCTTTCTGTGCTCCCTCTACCTCCCACTGCACAAACCTTCATCTGTCAACCCTGACATGGAGATTTTTTCTGGCGACTAAAACATTAGACAAGGGATCAGGGAGGGGAGAAGGAACAAGGCAGCCCGTGGCTACAAAACCGGTGGCGTCTCTCCTGGAGGTGGGAGGCACTGGAAACTTCTGCCTCGGGCAGAGTGCACAATGTGACGGGCTGGCTGGGAGCAGGCTGTGCGGAGTTATATATTTATTTCCTTCCCCCTCCCCGTTCTCCCTCTTCCCTGCTGGGTACATTGCATTCCCCAACTGGGTCCAGGTTGGTTGCAACAGGGAGCTCCCTCTGCCGCATCCCGGAGTGCCAAGTCCAAGCGTGGGAGCTAGTCCTAGACAAAAGGGAACAGTAGAGGGAGCTGATTAGCATCCCTTTGTCCCGAGAGAATCCCGGCCCTCAATGGGCCCTTGGTGCACAAACACACACATGCATGGACGGAAGCCAGGGAGGGAAATGGAGACGGCAGAGGCTTGGTCGCCCCTCATCCAGGCGCTGTGGGGGAAAGGGGACACGGCGAGTTTCACTGCTAAGCACCACTATGGGGTGTGTTGGTCCCAAGCCAAGGTGCCGTGTCCTCAAATCCACAAAGGTGGGTTTTGCTAGCTGAGGAGCTGGACATGTGTCTGCCCAGACTCCTATGTACCAAACAGGCAAAACAAGCAAAGTCTTCTGACAAAGAGAGATCCAAGCCTGTGAATGTGGCTTTTCTTTCCTGTGAGATGTGTTGTGAGCTGGCAATGCTGAATAGATGTGGAAATTTTAAGGCCAGAAGGAGCTGTGGGGTCATCTGGTTGGATTCCTGTATAACAAGCAGAGAATTTCCTCCCTGAGCAGATATAACAGGGCAGCAATAATAAAAACAGAGCATATAAAGATGCCCTGCATGCTTCTCTCTGCACTATGGGCTTACACAGCAGGGGATCAGGGCTGTTTCCTGCTAAGCAGGCAGAGCAGACAGTCACAGCAGTTCTTGACAGGAGACAGGTTATCATGATGTCTAAGGTCTGCTGCAGGACTAAGTGTGCGCCTTGATGGGCCACCTTCACCCATTCTTTGCTTCCTCATCCCCATTTTTCAGGGAGAACCTCCTTCAAAGGAAGGACTCGTCATCCAGGAAGAACCATAGGATTAACAAACAAGCAGGGATCAGCCTGCAGAAGAGACAATGGTTCAAAAGGATTGTTATGACTGCGTGAGTCTCTCTGTTGTGCATGTGAATGATGTGCTCTCAGGAATGATGAGGACACAGCTGACTTAGACTGAGCAGTGAGGGTAAAGCCGGAATAGGAGGAAAGTAGGCTTTTGGGAACTGAGAAGTCTCTGGAGATGCAAAGTTGCAGAATCAGAGAGCTTCATGTCAAGCAGCACCCAGCTGAAGAGGGTAGGGACTTCCACCATTCCAGGGCAGGTAAAGGTGCTGCACAGAAGGGGCATGTTATGGAAGAACAGCATGAGATATGTGAAGCTGAGGCATCTGAGGACTGTGCAAAGTGGACTCCAAGACATTAAGCAGGAGAGTGCATGGTATGCTATCTCCTGCTCACCTTCAACATGCTTCCATGGGGCACTGAGATGCTTCTGGAGAGTACAGCAGATTATTGTAAAATGGGCCCATAGAAGAGGGCTATAGATATGTCACAGTATGGATATGCACTGAAGGAAAGTGTCATTTTTGTTTGGTTTGGGTGGGCTTCTTTAGGAACTAGAAGCATGGTGAGCCTCAGGGAGGCTTAGGAAGCTTTGGCTGTAGGTGACCCTAAAATCTAATGGCAAAGCACAGATAGAAGGGCAAAGAGCCCACCAGATCCTGGGAAGCACACAGCCATCCACATTGCTGGAGGTGGAACTCAAAGAGTGGGTAGAGCTTGTGGGTGAAGGAATAAAGAGTGGCTTTCACTTTTTATTTCATCTTGACTCATCTTACCATTCCAACAGAGGGAAACAGTTTACAAAGCATACACGTTATTTGTCTGGCTTCTCATCCTGGACCAGTGATGGGGACCAAGGTTTAAAAGGGAGGTTTTGTTGCTGGCTTTGCTTTTGGCAGTCATGCAGACAGTGGAGTAGGTCCTCCTTCTGCATCTCCATTTCCCACGGATTTCACCACAGAAACAGCTGGATATTTCAAAGAGAGTGATACCAAAGTAGGTCATATGTAGGGCCCTGCAGCTCTTGCAACATAATTTAGGTAGTTTTATTGGCCTACTTATGACTGTTTCTCTCAAGTTTGATAGACAGGGCACTAATGCTTCATGGAACACTTCCTGGTAGGCTGCAGTTTGTTGACTAAGCATCTGGCACAATTTCCTCTCCATTATTTCCAGGTGCTAAATCACATTAAATGATAGCTAATAATTATGGTTTATCCTTTCCTAATCATGCTACTTTCCCAGGGAAGCTGTTGCCACAGGGATGTTGTGGGAGTGTGAATGGGTGGGGAGGGCATAAAGAGATATTTCTGTTCACCTGGAGCCATAAAAAAGTTGGAGACCCCTTAGGCTAGGCACACAAGATCCAGCCTAGGAGATATTATACCTTCTCAAAAATGTATTTATTTATTTTCTAGGCCAATTTTCCACCAGAAAAGGCAGCTGTATCAAAAATCAGATGTTTTGCAGGCAAAATTTCAAGGCAAAAATGCACAGCTATGGATTTCTTGTTGTGTTTTGCAAACTTCCAATAGTTTGAGTAATTGAAGCCATTTTACTTTTTTTATTTTGAATATGGCCTTATTTCAAGATAGAAAATCATTAAAATATCAAAACAGCACACTGCTGTACCTTTAATATTTAATAGACTATCTATATTATTGAATAACATTTTCTATTATTGAAGCTGAATGGTTTTATCTTGTCAAACAAAACATTCTGATATTAGTAACATAACATACTTCAACAGTCAAAAGTATCTTTTTTTTTTTTCTCAGTCTTCTATCACATGGAAAGATTCAGACTCTCATGTTTTCCATCTGGTTTTCAACTCCTAAAAAGAAAACAAAAAGGAACTTCCCATAATATCAATTTGTTTGGCCCTTATTACTGGCCTTAGGTATGACATGATCTCCAAACTCCTTCTTTCTGACAGGCTGCCTAAATCCAGATTAACTGAGAGTGGAGTGTTAGCAGTGGTCTCCTACAGACCCCTCTAAATTCATAAAGCAGCCCTATAGCTCTATAAAACAAGAGTTGTAACATAGGCCCCAAATCTGTGACTTATTCTCTCCCATTATAAACACATCATGAAGATGATCCAACAGGAATTGCACAAGTTCTTCTCAGAGAAGAAACAAAATGTGGAAAAGTGTTTTAGTGCTGTTGAGTTTTCTGTTCATAAAACATTTTCAGTCTGCTTTCCTAACTGAATTTCAGATAGATTCCTTGACAGATAAATTAGAAGACATACATGTGTCTTGAGAGAAGTAGATGGGAGTTCTGTGGGGCACAACCAGTTTGTGTTAGATGTTCAGTCTGCGAACAGCTCAGCAGTACTCTGGTGAGATTTATGATTGAGTTATCATTTGTGCCCAGCATCTGAAATGAAGGATATTCTCTGTATGTAGCTCCTCTGTCTTCTCAGTCAAAAGTTAATGTGCATATCACTTGCACGCGAACATGAGACATGACTTCATGACTCTGAAGGCAAAACCCTGGCAAATAATAGGTTTAGTAAAATTCTGTTTATAGCGTTACAAATTATAACTCTGGTCCAAACACATCCCTATATGATGTCATTGATCCCTGTGGACCAGGAAAGACTTGAAGATATAAATGTTTTACCATAAAATACTCTATACTTCCACTGAGAAAAACAATGGAGTCTTGCCTTCTTGTAATGGTTCTCAAGAGGCCAGAAGGACGCTGAAGCTTTTGAACTTCTCAGCCAGCAGAAAAACACCATCTCAGTTTTCATTTCAATGTCTTCATTGTTTGTCCCAAGCCTTCAGTAACTATATCAAACAATCAATAATCAATATGTAAGAATAATCAAACATAAGAGTTAAAAACTCTTTCTAAAACCTCTTCACTTCAACCAAAGCCAACCACTAACCTCCAGAATATTCCTGTCCGATCAGTGTTATTCATATTCATAGGCTTATTCGTGTTAAGGCTACTGTGACTTCCCTGAAATCTTTAAATCAACCTGACTTAAAGCCAGTGTTTTTTCCAAAAAGAACAGACAAGGAAAAATGAAAAAGGTTTTTGTTTCGTGGGTTTGTTTGTTGGTTTAGGGTTTTTTTAAGGATTCCAAATGTATCTCCATGTTTAACCTGACTTTTCATGTAGATACTTTAGAAATGGACAATACTCCTCCCTACCAGCCATATTCACAATTACAGTTCTGGCACAAGCCTCATACAGCAGTGCTGGCTACAAAATAATAGTTATTTAAAGTCTGCAGAGTAGGATAGTTGCAATTAAAAAAACGTATGTATCAGCATTACAGTTTTACTGGAAAAGAGGCTGTAATCACCAGTGTTGCAACTCAGTGAGGTCACTGCGTCAAGAACTCTGAACTATTAACTACACGTATTTGCCTATTTTATGGGGTTGACCACTAATGTGGTTGACCAAAAGCTGGAAGTATATTGGGCTTTTCTTGCTAGGGCTGGCTCTGATATTTCAGAGGCTTGAGGTTAACTGCTGGTTTGGTAATACAAGGCTGCACCTTCTTTTGTGAGGTTTGTGCCTCCTGATGTTTAAACTTTCCTTTGGTTCCATCAACCCTGCCAGAAGAAGAGTGGGGTTCTTATTTTAGACTGCACAACCAAGCACTTAGCCTGGTTTAAAAAAATCGAAGATCTAAGCTGGATACTGATCGGGATCAGACAGTTTGGGATGAACATCAGTGTGGTGGATCTTCTTCAATTAATAAGCCACATGTGACGTACAGCAGAAAGTGTGGGGTAGTGGTGTACCAGAATGACCTCAGATGATGATGGCGGCTCCCTGGAGCTGGCCTGGACAAGCAAGCCACATCCCAGAATAATTCAAGCCAGTGATATTGGGATTATAGTCCGCACACAGCATTGCCCTACTGCTAACCAGCCACAAGCCAAAGAACCATATGCAAAACACTGGAGAGCCACATGTGATTCAGGAGCTGCTGGGGAGCCACTCAGCTACTCACCTGAGTTAATATCCAAGCCTACCTTGAACTTAAGCTACTCACCTGAACTAATACACAAACTACCCTGCCTTAAAAACTGTTTTATCTCAACTTGGCCAGCTGAGGTTAACGAGCCTAGGTGAAGTACTCATCTTTGTGTGGGGCTTATCATCTGGGAGCTCTTCATTTTTCTGCCTGATCTCTAAGCAGCTCTGTGAGACTGTGGGAATCTGCAGACCATGGGCATTTTGCTTCTTAAGTCAAATGCATTTACTCAACAGGACTTTGAGCTTCAGAGACTGTTGCATTTAGCATTAAAATAAGGATAAACACAGATCCTGAAATTTGAAGAATTCCTTCAGCTCCTCACCAAAATCTCTCTTCTAAATGAGGTGACATCTCCAGAGTGAAGTGAAAATCCATTCTTAGCTTTGCTTTGTTCAGCTGTGCTCTCAGGTAGTTCCTGAACTGTCTGTAGGCTTTCACCACTCCCTAAAATTAGCACCAAAGTCGATGGTGATGCCCACAGTGCCTATGTTTATCCAAAATAGAAGACCAAACACAAAGATTAGAGCAAAAGCATGCCAAAATCTTCACCATAGCCAAGAAACATAGCAGAAAAATTGCACATATTCAAGAAACCCCAGAGGATGGTGGAACCTGGGAGTGACATATGGGCAGGAGATAACATTTCTTCCCAGTACTGGCATTGCTCCACTGTGGGAGTAGGATTGGGCAGTGTATGGGTGACCCAACTTCAACAGCTCCAGGTGGCTGACTGCCTTCCACAACAGTGTCCACAGCAGTGTCCACAACACCTGAACCCTACCCACTGGTCACCAGTGACTTACCCAGCATGGGAGCCACAGATGAATTTCTCAGCTCAAGAGCAGCAGTGTGGTCTCCAGGAATAAGCCAGGAACCAAACCTGATTTCCTGTAGCCCACTGACAGTTTTACACCCTCCCCAGCTTATATCCATTGTTAACACATGCAAAGGCTCCATATCTCATTGCCAGTTGCTTAATCCACTCTTTCCCACCCCACTGTCAATACAATAATACCCCACTGAGGAGACCCACCCACCAGGAAATCCCCCTTTAACACCCTGCAAAGGAGTAACCAGATTTGTCTCTGCCGCTGTGCTGGAAAACAAAATGAGGACTCATCTGCTCTAATCCCCTTTTAAGATTTCAAGATGAGGCCTGTGTTCACATATTAGCATATCTAACAGCTCCCGTGTGTGCAGTGCAAGGCTACTGCTCCATGGAGGTAAATCATGCACTGACACGTGTTTCAGGTACCTACTATCTCCCTCTGAAGACATGAATGGCTGAGCCTTTGCAGCGACCTCATAAAAATGCCTGAAATGAAGGCTTGGGATAAATGGGCTTGAAGATCTTCCTGAAGAATGAATCTCATGACTCGTACACAGCCTTCTGCTAGAGAGTTTGGGGGTGACTCCATACATGTGATGCACAGCATTTCCATTGGACTCACTTTTGGCATGGCAGCTGTGACTTCCATGCTGTAGGTAGGATATAGGCACTTTAGTCTGAGGAAAAATATGGGATGTCTGCAGCTTGTTTGCACTGGCATGACAGTAAGGCCTTTCAAGGCTCTCACACGTCTTGAAAAGCCTTGGAAAGGTCTCAAAAACCTGTGGGCAGATGTCATCCACGGAATGGCTTTAGTTTTGGGGTGAAGGTGTCCACTTGGGATGTGGGTGACTGAACATTTTCATCATTGCTGCTCTTGAGGCTTTGCTGTTGCATGCTGAAAGTCTCAAGCTCGATAGGAAGCACTGAGATTGTTAGGGAGTACAAGTTTTCATGGCTCATGGTAGATGCCAGGAGGCTGGGAGGAGTAGGGAGGCCAAGGGCCACCATCAGCACTGACTGGTGTGACACCCTGTTCTCAGTCATGCAAGGCTTTTGTGTCCTCACTGTTATACCACCCACTGTGCGCTGCATGTAACACACACAGCCTTGTTGTAGGGAATTGTCTTAGGTAGATTTTTGTACTGAATCACTATTACAGGTACCTGAAATTGCTGGAGACCGGACTTTCTTACCACTGTTGTGAATCAGGTCTGGACAATGGTGAACTGAAGACTGGGTGATTTAATCCCAGCCTTTTCCCAAGACCTAAATCAAGTTGGTCCTCTTAGGATAAACAACTGAGATGGTTGTTGTGGTTTTTTGGGCCATGATTTCCATCTGACTCCTTCATTTTGTTAGTCCCTGCCTATCTGGAAGCAGGAAATACTAATATCTGCTAAACTCCTGAATGACGTTGTCCACTGGAGACTTGTTGGGCCATGTAATATGCAAGCCCAAGAGATTTTACTCCTCCCAGCTAACCTGAGAGAAGCATCTATTTGGAGAGATGCATTTTCAGGCCCATAACCATCAGAACTTTGTTGTGCCAGCACAAATCCCAGTTCCTCTTGCCATACTCCATCCTGCAAGCCTTTTGCTGGCAAGTCTGGAACTGCACTGAAGGCGTGAGCTGTTTGCATGATTAAAGGTTGTAGGACTGAGCTGATTAGAAAGATTCAGCAAATTCTCCAGTCAGAGCATTAACACAGATCCACTAGGTAAGGAGCTGGCTCTGGGTACGTAGTTTGGCTCAGAGTGACTTCCACTGGTTTCCACCAAAAGCTGGAAGTTCTCAGCTTCTCTCAGGATTGATCTCTGCACCTGCAGAGAAAATTCCTGTAAATATTGTTGTGGTTTTGGTGGCTTTTTCTTTACAATATGAAAACCTGCTGCTTTGATTAGAGATGGGGGAGGAGAGGGAATCTGACAATGTTTTCTGTCATTTAGCACCTAATTGAAATAATCCCTTAGGGTATTTAAAAATACTAAATTGGCCCAGATATTTTTTTATGAATAATCCTTTAATTAAATTTTTGCATATTAAATGTACATCAGTCAAAATAGTTATAGACATATAGTATGAGTGTTAGTCACGTATAAGCAAAGGGATGAATCAGTCAGAGACTGTGTATGTTACAACAGCCTCGCCCTCTGAGGCTACATGTGAGATGCTGAAAGGCAAAGGAAATTAAAACAAGAGGTGGAAGTGAGTGAGAAGAGAGAGCGTATTAAAAAAGGCCAGGAGAAAGGTAAGGTATCCTGTGGGATTAAGGTAAGAACTCCCTTGCTTACGCAGATGGAGTCGAGGGACCAGAGCTCTATTCCCAGCTTTGCAACTTCACAGTACTACTTCATTTCCCTCTCTTCCTTGCACATCCTCCTTTGGTTTGCCCAGGTTAATTTGTCAAGCTCTCCTCCACGTCCACTTCAATCAGAGCTGGGGAACTGGGGTTAGACTTTAGGAAGAGCAGTCTAACGGTAAGGGTAGTGAAGCATGAGGATAGATTGCCTGAGGAAGGGGTGGGAGCTCCGACCTGGGAGGTTTTCAAGAACAGGTTAGACAAACATCTGTCAGGGATAGTTTAGGCAGAGTGGATCCTGCCTTTGGGCAGAAGGGTGTGAGGTCCAAGTCTGGTATCTATGATTTTAAGGTTTTCTGGAGCAGGGGCTGAGCCTGCCAGTTCATCTAAATGCCAGTTTCATGCAAAATAACAAAAAGGAAGGTTTTTCATTAGAAAAAGTAAGCTTTTTGTAAGAAAAAAGAATACTCCTAGGCCAAGATGCACCCCTAATTATGCTGGGTTCACTTTTATGCCACTTCCACTGAATTAGATAACAGTTATTTTGATTTACACCAAAGAAAGAGGAGAATCAAGTCCCTTGCTTTCCAGCAGGTAGTCAAGCTATATTTCTTAGTTCGCCTGATTTATTCAGTAACTGATTTTCAAAGACATTTCCTAAGGGTTCTTGTTTGTTCTCTTTTTTTTTTCCTGCACTTCACATATCATCTGTCCCCACTCATCACACAGGGCAGCAGCAGTTTTGCCACCAAGGGAGCTTACATTTAACAGAAAGAGAGGAATCTTTAGCAGCTCCCGTCTCAAGAGACTGCAGGATACGTAGCTTTGATTTTGTTGCTGTAAGATAGGCAGGGATGAAAGCAATGTGTGCTGTCAGTAAACCCTTCAGGTACTGGGTTCCTCCAGCAGTCTGGCAAATGCTTTCCGCTCCTACGAAAGTCACCAAGGACAGTGTAGGCAGAACAGGTCATCACCTTTCCTTCTCTCCAAGTTAATATGCTGGATAAGGAGCCATGAGTCGTTCCCACCAACTCTACACTGCATACACACATAGCCATGGGGTGTGGATGCTCTTTAAGAACCTGTAGCAGAGCAACAGATGCAAAATCAGGAATAACATCATGTCCAGTTGCCAAATACAAAGGCAGGACTGACATAAGAGCAAACAGGCTTTTGGTGAATTAAAAGCAGCAAAATTGAGAAATATAAGACAGAATTACAAGTTTTCTTGCAATCAGACTGGTCATGCTCTGGAAAAGCTTCATAATGTGAAAGAGAAGAAGCAAAAATACCCTAATTACATATAGTCTGAGGAAGGGAATGCTTCATCAAAGGGAATGTTGTCATCTGACTTAAAACAGGTGAACCCAGAGAGAAAGATTGAAGCTGGATCAAAACACACAGTACCTGCCTCTTCTTCCCACTCACTCACAGCCCCTGTCTCTCCTCAGAAAGAATCCAATTCCTGCCTGAAGGTTATTCACATTCTGGGTGCCCACTGTTTTCCTTGCCTGGGAGGGCAAAACCCATGTGCAGTTCAGACTGGAAGAGATCATCTCCATAGAGAGTGCATCTCTGCACACCTCCAGCTCCACTCACCATGAGGGCTGATGAGTTTATGGCATGGGACTGGGAGAGAAAACTCCATCTCTGTAATTAGGTAGGTGGGCATTATTCAAGCTTAATAAAACTGGGCAAAATAAGGTAAGCATAAGATTAATGAAATTGGCTTATGAGTATGAATGATGACTACTTGACAAAGTTGTCTGTAGGTGTTTGGTACCCTTTCCTTCTACAGCAGGATTTATTCTTTTTCAGGTCAAGTAGCTATCTCATGCTGTAACAATTATGCTGCTGTTGCGATTACAGGAGGGACCAAATAGCAGCAGGACAACCAAGTCTTGCCAATATCTATCCACAATGTTGAAATTGTTTTGGGGTCAGTGGTTCAAAAATCTGTGGGACTTAGTGAGGAGCAGAAATTATCATGTCTGGGAGCTTCCTGGTGGGCACCAGAAACTGCAGACCATTCTCCTAACACAGGTTGGATGTTCAAGTCGAAGACAGCTCTCTCCTTGTGCTGGCTCCTTGTCCTTGCAGTAAGAGCATGCGGCACTTGACCACAGCACAGGATGAGACCTGCTTGTCACTCGCTTCACCAGCCTGGGCACAGACACATGGGTGGACAGCTGTCCATGACAAGTAGCCCATTGACTGTGGTGGGAGCAGGGTAGACATTGTGTGTCTGAGAGCTTCACAGTTTTAAATCACAAATAGATAAAAATTATGGCTATTTCATTGCTGATACTATTTTTTAACCCCTGTCTGTCATTTTGACAGTGAAGCAGATGGACAACTTCCATTTATCTCATTTCTGCGGTCTTATATTTATCAAGAACTCAAGCCCTTTGTCTTATTCCGGGTATGAGAGATTTCCAGGTGTCTAGCCAAATATTCACCTTCCATGTTTTTGCCCAGCTTCCCAAATCAAACTGATGACATTTTCAGTCCAGCAGGATGACAGGCTAGCTCTCTGTGGAAGCTAAATGAGCCATTATTAGGACATATATGAAGTAGAAGATGAGGACTACTATGAAAGAATTGTGGTGCAGATCCATGTCTCCAGCTTTTAAATACTAGGACTAATTTCTTCATGCCTGGGACCAACATCAGGCTGATAACCAGTTCACAGACTTGTTTTAGACATACTGTCAGTGAACAATGATACGTGTATGGAGGGATATCTTTATTTTTTTCACTTTTTCTGCTGTGATCAGTCTGATTGTGTCTTTCTAGGACTCAAAGACTGAATGGAAGGCCTCTTAAAACATAACTGTTGGTCTTAAGAGCTGCTGCAAATGCTTGGCCAAGAAAGGTCTATTCAGACAAAGTTTGGGGTCTGAATCCACTTGGCCAGCAGACGTGTTGATAGAGGGTACAGCTATTTCCTCAGAAAAGAGTGATGTAGTTCAGTCCTTGAGGTCACTATTTTGATTGGATTAGCCAATAAATTTATTGGTTTGCCCAACCTTAGAAGATGTGCTTGTTGCTGTAGTGTCCTCACATGCACTCTCTCCTTTTCGGACAAGTACAGAACTGAATACAACTTTAGACAAGTGTTCAATATTTGGCTCTCTTCTCCACTTGCAAATTAGAGCTTCAACTAATCAGAATATCTGTCATCCAGAGCTTATCTGCTGACTTATAATTGCTTGTAAATCATTCAGTCTGTGTCCGGGGCTTTGCAGTTTTCTTATTCTTCTCTGTCTAAACAGATCTGCAATCCCCAATGCTTTCACAGATAGCTGCGTCCTTAAGTGCTTGGGATTAGAAAGCAAGAAGATAATGATTGTTCTCCATTTCACAGGTGGGCAACTGGGGCACAGGTAGAGCAGATGAGCTGCTAGAAAGTAATGCTGTTTAGGATGGAGCCCCTTCTCCCTCAGGAACCAAATATCCAGCCTCTAAACCATGCTTCCTCTTATAAGCTATTTATAAAAAGTGGCTTTAATGCTTTGGGAATGGCATAAAACTTTTCTGCCTCCTCAACCGGTGAAACTGAAACCCACAGGAAAGAAAAAAGATTGCCAAAGCCTGCTGCAGGAGGATGGGCAGCTCCCTGCAGCTCCCCCAGCACCCAAAACCCCCTCCCTTCTCTAAATCAAGCCTGTAAAGCAAAAACTTCTGCAAGCCAAAAAATTGCTTAATTGCTTCAAATTGATTCCATGGTTTTATTAAGATATTTTCCCAGCTCTATTATGGTTAATTATTTGTATTACAGTAGACTCTGAGGCCCCAAGCAGAGATCAGGGCCCCATTGTGCTAAATACTGTACAAGCACATAATAACAAAATCACTCCTTGCCCCAGATAGCTTACAATTACATGGAGAGCTGCAGTGGAAACATACCACAGCTCATACGAACACCTTTTAAGGGAGGCTAACATTGATTTCAAAAGCTCAAAGGGTCCCTAGCAAGACCCTGTGCTGCTTTCATTGTGCATGCTCCCTGCAACCATGCTGTTCTTGCTGGATTCTGGTGGGAAAAAGTTTAGGGAGAATATTGACATACAACCAACAGAGGAAGACCCAGCCAGCCCAAGGGTTCAGAATGGGAAAGGTGGGGGGAAATAAAGAAGAGGGAAGAAAAGTGGGGAGATGAAAACAGGTTCCTGTCCTGCTTCCCCCCTCACCTTTTGTGTGTGCTTGGAAGCTCGGCTACGGAAGGTTCATGAGGGAGCTGTTTTCCCTGGGGATTTCCAGCCTCATTTTTCAGACGTAAAGTGTTCATCTGTTTGGGTAAAAGTTAAGAGGAGCACCCAGCTTTCAGATACTCTTTCAGAGACTCCGGACCCACTGCTGCTGTCTTCCTTTACTTCCCAGCCTGCGTGAGGAAGAGGAGTAAAAATGCAAAAAAGGAGCCCTGAGCTTCTCCTTCCTTCCATCCCATTCCATAGCTGAATCTCTGTAGCTGCATCTCGCTCATGCATGGGAGATCTTTTTTTGTCAAGGGGTCAGCACTGGGAGAGCTTTTCCATACCTGCAAGTGAGTAGGGAGAGTTTTGAGACCTCAAAGCCTTGCTGGAGGTGATGGTTGGGATGGGGAGCACGGATGAACAGCCAGCTGCTAAAGCAACTAAGGGTATTGCTTCTACCCCAGTGCTACTGAGCTCTGGGTCACACTCTGGGGATGCTCAGGAGGTGCCTTACAGAGACTCTGAGCATCTCTGCATTGCCCACCTCTGTCTTGTTCATTTCCCTGTGTCACAACCTGGGGTTGAGAGGATGAAAAAGGCAGCAAACTGTAGCCCAAAACCAGGGGAAAATCCAGTTGTTTCCAAACGCTAAACTCAGGACTCAAGCAGAGCAAGTACCTCTGGAGGTAACGCAGTGTCTGTGTCTGTGTGCATGTCTGTGTAAAACGGTCTTGCAGAATCCCCCAGCTTTAGCAAGGCTTTGAAAAAGAGCTGGGTGGTGATTCAAAATCCAGGTTATGACCTGTGACCTTTGGATGAGAAATTGTTGCCATTTAGGATGTGTTAGGAGGTCCATCCTTTTCATCAAATGCGTGTTTCTTCTTGCTGCGGGAGGCAATCACACCGGTATATCATTAACTCGCAGAAAAGGAGGCTGTAAAAGAAGTTGATGGGGGACCTTAGCCCACACCCTGCTGGGGTCTGCTCAGAGCACAATATCCCAGCGACCATGAGATTAAGCTAAAGAGAAAAGTGAAAATGCTTTTCAGGATTCACACGCCCTTTAGATTGTTTTATTAAACCATTTGAATAGGGATTTCCCTTTCGGCCGACAGCGGGGCCCGGCCAATGCATAGTTCTAGGTTGCTATGACTTAGTTGGTGCTGGCTAATCACAAGTGAGGGCAAATTTCATATAAAATATCTCGGGCCATTGTCAACCTAATGCAGCGTGACAGTGCCAGCACAAAGGGGGATTCATTCACCCCAGCAGGTAATAAGGACGATTTGCCATACCAACCAGGCAGTCTCGAGGGGGGCTGTCAAATACGATCAGAGCAGCGAAATGGAGCCTCACATTCCATTCTCAGGTGGGCGAAGGCGATCCTTTTGTTCGACCATGTTGCTTCTGATAACAGAATACAATTATATTCTTTTTTTCCCCCTTCCCTGTATGCTATTGACCAGCGGGGCTATTTTGCATAGCAGTCTTTGGGGTTTGCCTTTTTTTTTTCCCTTGCCTTTTTTTTTCAAAGATAGAAGGGACCCCAATGATCATTTAACCTGGAGCACACCCCAGAGAATTTCATCCCAGTCCTTCCCCCTCCTTTTCTACCTTCCCCTTTCATTAAGGACTTGGTCCTGCTACAATGAACATGCTCTATCTCTGATAATAAGCCCCAATTGGCACACAGTTTCCTTTTGTCTAGAGCCTTCCAGGGACATCAGGCCATTGGGGAGAAGAGAGGTTGGGGGCAATTTGTGGCGATTCAAAGAACTGAGAGGACCATACTGTTTCAGGATTCAAGATGGCTATGAAATATTCAAAAGAAGGCATCTACAGGATGGTGGGAGGGGGGATCTGACGCCCAGTGTTTCACACATGACCAAGCCAACAGAAAGACTGATAAAACGTGCATGCATTAAGCAGGGTAGGTAACCATACACGGTAATGATTAGATCGACAGAGAGATAGGGTGATAGAGAGAGAGATAGAGGGACCTTTGCTTTGCAGGTATCAGACTTGGGTTACTGATACCAGACCTTCCTGATGATTTGCCTATCTTGGGGGTCTGGTTACCTGCGATCACCTGGGGTTATTTTGACAGTAGGTAATTAGCAAGAACATTCCAGCCCTTGACCCACCCTCAGCTCACAGGAGGGCTCTGAGGGCAGCAGGGAGCACAGGCCCCAGTCCCAGCACCATGCACAAGGCTCCCAGGCTGCTCCAGTGTCTGACAATCTGGCTCTACCTGTTTCAAGTAGAGCCTGAAAGGTTTGGAATTGCGAGCACCACTCTGGAGGTTGCAACTCTGCTGTGCTGGGTGCAACAATAACCATAAGCAACCAGCAGAAAAAAAGTGGGGAAAAAAAAATAAATGAAATCATTCAGATGTTTCAGGGAAACTTGGCCTTCAGGATTTTACAAACTCTGTTAATCCAACCTCCTTCAATCCAACATTTCCTCTTATCTGTATCACCTCCATGTTCCCTGGCAGGAATTGCCCATTTAATAATTTCCCTCCAATGATCTGAATCACAGCTAATCTGATCAAATGTCTTTTTAGGGCCTTTCATCTTCCCAGGGATATGTTGACACTAGCATGCTGGTTCAGAGGAAACAACAACTCAATCAGAACTTCGCTCAAAACACAGATGGGACCCAAACCTAACCTTTCCTTTAAGATATGCAAAAGTGTGGTTAGCTTCTTGTTATTATGCTTTGCATTTGCATAAGTCTTTGCATTTAGGGGCTTGATTTTTAAAAGGATAAAAAAGTCAAACAAACCCCGGAGCTGGATTTTGATGAGAAACAGTGAAGAATCAGCCGGGCATGGAGTTGGTATGGCTTTCTGTAAAGAAGGGCACAGATTGAGGCATCACACAGACCCCAGTGTGGATCCACGGGGCAGGTACTGGCTAGCATCAGTTGCTGCAGTGTGGGTGCTGCAAAGCTTGCTCTTGGAGCCACCCCTAGTCCATTTCAGGGTTAAACCTGAAAGCCTTGATTACCTGAAGTCCCAAGGACTGCTTTTTTTTGCAAAGCAGGCTTCCCCAGACATAAAAATTAACCCACTTGGGAAATGCTGCTAAAAACTAGGGGATCTGAGACAAGTCTGCACACCAAACAATGGCAGCAGACCTTTGGATCTCATGGTTATATTGGCTCCAAATAATTCAGAGCAGTGTGTAAATCTACACTGACACTTGTGGTCTTACAGACTGATCTTTGAGGAATGGACTTAGTGCCACAACTTTCACCCCTCCGTCTTTCCTAATGGATAGGAGGCTCATCACTGAATAACAAATGTGGTATAATGATCCCCCTGTAAGGGGTAAGGGATTAATTAAGGAATCTTTGATGCCAGGCCAGGAGATGCTGCAGATGACCAACATGATGAGGTTGGTGAGGATGGGTCAGGGGAAATACGAGCAATGGAAGCAGGGGCCTCTCCTTAGAGGAGCTGAAGGAAGCTTGAGGCTGAGCCAGAGAGCTTATGTAAAAACCTTTCAGTTGGTTTATCTGATATGGGATCCTCTATTGCTACAATTGAGAGGAATGTGGTGAAACTGAAGCTCATCTGCCTCCAAGGCTGCCAGAGCCAATATTTGGTTTTCAACATTCCCAGTATTTTCCCCACAAGCAATGTCATCCTCACAGCAGCCATGACACCTTTGTGATCCTCCTCTTTCTCCTCCTCTACAATGGGAACAATGCTTGTTCCTCTCCAGCACTTGGGCAGTGTCTCTGCAGCATGATGGATCTGTCAGCTGGTATGTGCCAAGGGGTTCCCTGTTCTCTGGCTTCACCTGGTGCCATGCCAATATTTAATAGTTCTGATTGGCAAATGATTTGCTTCTTTGTGATCACAAAGCAAACAAAAAAAGCCTTTTTAATGGTTTTCCCCACCTTCCCTCTGGGGGAAGTATGTCCCATGCTCTGAGATGTGATCTACCGTTTCATAGAACCATAGAATGGTTTGGATTGGAAGGAACTTCTAAAGGTCATCTACTTACAACTCCTCTGCAATGAGCAGGGACATCTTCCACTAGACCAGGCTGCTCAGAGCCCTGTCCAGCCAGGCCTTGAACCCTGTCAGGGATGGGGCATCTACCACCTCTCTGGGCAACCTGTGCTACTGTCTCACCACACTCACTGTAAAAAGTTTCTGTCTTACATCTAGTCTAAATCTACCTTTTTTTAGTTTAAACCATTGCTCCTTGTCCTGTCACTAAGCCCCCATTAGTGCAAATTGCATCACAAAATGGAGGACATCATCCCCATGTCCTGAACCCTTGTTTTTTGGCTTTGAGGGATCTGCTGTTTGTCAAGTTTAGTGCAGAGGCCACCTGGGCTGATGGACTGGAATATCTTCTGCTGGTATGTGGGATAAGCAAGACTGTGTTGCTTCAGGTGGTCCTTACTTATCCTACACACAGATTTCAGGGCCAGCAGGCAATGCCGTTCATGTTAGTATAATCCAATAGCGATGTTTGTTACAGCTTCTGTGAGCTCTGACTCATCAGTCCCATTGGATTTCACTTCTGCTATTCAGAAAGTAGCTGTGCCTGCAAGGCTGTCAGTGTGAGCCTAAAAAAGCCCACTTCTCCTGGGGGTCACCATCTTCTTAACAACTGTTGAGGCTTTGGCCCAAGGTAGCTCTGAAAGCTACACTTCAGAACTGAGACCTTCCTCCAGCCTTGGCTTCAGTGCAGTTGCAAATAAGGATGCGTACTGACTTACACAGTCACTGACTTTCATACCATCAGTGCTTCAGCTCCTGCACCCATGATGAGGAGCATTTGACATTAGTTTTATATGGCATCCTTCTTTTTCATTCAAACTTGTACAACATGGTGTTTCATTCAAGCCCTTCTGGTTTAGCTTTCATCATGGACGTGTTTATGGGTGACCCTATCCACAAAAAACAGCATGGCTCTCTTCCCACTTCTTGGTAAGGTTTCTCTCCCAATGGAGTCAAGGAGGAGATCACATTGAGCTGATAGTGGCTGAGTAGTCCTCTTTATACTGCAGTTGAAAACAAAATTCAGCCTCACCTGAGACAAAGACTGGGCTTCCAAAACTCTCAAAGCTCATTTCACTAATTCCTCATCACCTTCTTTCCTTGAACAATGCCTTCCTCCCCTGCAACCCCAGTGATGTCTAACCTGTAAATAGAACTCCAACCACAGTAATCAAAAGGGAAATGAGCCACTAGGATGGCCCCGCAGTGTAAGAGGCAGGGCTGTGTGGGCTCCAGATACCAGAAGCACTACTGTGCCCTCAGTTTCATTTCCAGTTTCTTGGTTCTTTGGGTTTATTTAGGTTTTGAGGGGGTTTTAATGCAGTGTCAATGTAGTGTCAACTGTTGTACAAATTCTAACATGACAGCTATGGGTTTGTATCCCCTCGAGCCAAGCAGGGAATTGAAACCCTTCTTCACACTCCCTGAGTACATGCCCTAGCAGATGAATGTTGGAAAGACTTCACACCTTCCACCTCTCAAAGATGGATGGCTGGGTTTCTGAAGTAGCTGACACAACAGGTAGCTTTCTTTTCTCTTTCAGCTTTGCAAAATGAAGCTCAAAGAAAACAACATCTCCTTCCTGCAGTCCTGCCAAGCAGATATATTTTATTTTGCCTCACTTGCCAAGTGACTCTTCCAAGAGCCCTCAAGAAGTCTGTGGTGTCAGAAATCCAAGGCTTACAGCCTCACTATTGCTGTACCTTTTCTAGTGTGGAACAGAGTAGGACGCTCTACTCAAGAGTAGACATGCTAATGATGGCTGGGAGGAGTGGCTAAGATGTGGGAACTCTTTCACTGTCATACATCTCCAGTGTTTCACTCCAAGGGTTATGTTTCAAAATGAATGGTGACAAGGCCCTGGGCAGTAGAGGGTTGTTGGCAAGGGAGCCTTGTCTCCACAGAACAAAGTCAGTAGATGTCCTGGAGACATTAAGGTTCCCTTTGCTGAGGAGTTTCTACACCTTCAGAAGGACCATCTAGGAAAGTGGCATGTTGAGTGGAAACCCCTTAGAGCTTTCTTTTAAAGAACAGTCAGTGGAAACAGTTGTGCTCCCTTTCTAAAATACCACTTAGTTCTTCAGGCTGTAGTCCACAGGACTTGCAGCTTCATCTCCCAGCACATCTGAAGGTGGGCTATGTTGCCCTGTCCCAAGAACCTGCTGTTAACCACCAGGCCACTCTGCAGGGAGGAAGGGAAGATTTAGGATGTCAAGAACAGGGACAACAAGGTTCAGTACTATGGTACAAAGGTGATAAAAAGGGACTGTAGCATGTTAAGACCAATATTAACCATTCTGTTCATCCTTCTACGTCGCGCTAGTCCTCCCTCCCACACACCTGGGACATCTACCTGAGCTGGGGTTAATAATTTAGTCATTCAGAGGAAGATTCAGGGAAAATAAGTCACTGTCTGGGCAGAAAAACACACGAGAGAAGGTTTCATATACTAGAAAGTTGAGATATTTGTGTGATTATTCATTTGCCTTCCTCTTCCCACAACTTGATGACCCTCTGTTCATTTTTGGCACTTTGTGCCCACAATTCTGAAGACATCACTGAATCACAGATTCAATTGCAGGCTCCTGAGGAGATAAGCAGGACTGCCCTCAGGTGTATGGATAAGGAAGCAGAAGCACAGACAGACTAAATGATTTGTCCAAAGTCATATAAAAAATCCCTGAGAAAGCAGGAGCTCAACTCTTAGGTCACCTCATCCTCAGGTTTTTTAACTCCCATATGATTACTGCTCAGTCATGTGTTTTTGCATCCCAAGATTTCCCTTATGCTGAGGCAGAGTGGTCAGAGGTGTTCTGCACAGGACATCCCTGGAGAAATTCAAGGCCAGGCTCGATGTTGTCCTAGGCAACCTGATCTCACTGAAGATGTCCCTTCACATGGCATGGGGGTTGGACAGATGACCTTCGAAGATCCCTTCCAAACCAAACTATTCTATGATTCTGCTTCAGGTCTCAGCTTCACACACCAGGCTCCTTAAGAAACAGTTTCCAGAAGTGATCAGGGACTTGAAGATCCCTGCATTAGGAGGTGGCTACAAAGCATCCTTAGAGGCCCTTTGTATGTCTCAGTGCCTTTTCCGCTAATAGCCAACCCTCTCAAAAGGGTCCAGAAAAGTGTACCTCAAAGCACCAGCCATCCAAGGCTCTAAGTCCTGCAGGGAAACTCAGGACTAGGCAGAAATTAAACAAGCTGAAGCCAGAGCTTTGATGACCTTGTGCTGCACTGAAAACAAAGTGGTTAATATGCTCTTCAACATCCCCATGAGGTATTAGTCCCTATTAACCTTCTCTTGCCAGATGACTCTCCAGAAGCTCTCTTCAAGTCATAACGAGCTGCTTGTCTCCTGCTACTAGAACCACCCAGAGAGGAATGAAGTGACCTGACAAATATACTGCACTTTCTTGTTATCTTTGCTAAGTCTCTTGCATTTTTATATGGCACCTTAATAACCCCTCATTTCCATTACAAGTGCATGCTTTCCTTCTGCTTATCTGTATCTCTATACACTCCTCCATTCCTGCAGCCACACAGCCTTCGGCTACAACCTGGGGAGCTCTTCGGAGCTCAGCAGGGTCAGGTCTGCTTAGTAATTGGAGGACAGTCCTATAAGTTAGGAGGTGGCAGGACGTGATTCACGCGATGGCGCTCTTCCATCTGCGTCAATATTGAACTCGGTGCCTTAAGTTAGGGGTAGGAGATGTAAACCTAGTGCCCTAATTTCTTGGAGTCATTAAGAGGTAGGCTGCAACTTTCTCAAGAGACAAACTCCTAACCTCAGTGCCCGAGGCCAGATCTCAGTTTCTTTGCTCTGCCTGCCTACATTCCCCAGGTAGTTACGATCAGATACAATGCTATTTGCTTCCTGTTGTGTGCTGTTAAGTGGTGACTGCACTCCACCCCAGAGGTGGCTGCATTTCAAAAGCAGGGGAGTGATTACAGCATATACAAGCTGTAAAAGGCATTGGGCTCTTTCTGGGAAGAGAGCTGAGTATAATAGGTGCTTCTTAAGGCAAATCCTATCAATAGCCACCTAGAGCTGTAGGCTTTCGGGAAGGACTAGCAACCATCAAGAATTTAGGTAACGGACTTGGGATTTAGGATTGGGTGTCCTCCTGGAACTGCTTGCTCAGCTTCCAAGTCCTGGAAAATGCAGAAATTCTGCAGACCCTCTTGCTGTTGTCTGAAGTTCCCTGGGCTTTGGTGAGCTCTGCAACTGCATGCACAGAGAAAGATCTCTGTTCTAAGCTAATGGCTCCTACTGAAGCCCAGATGGAATCCATGACCTGTGGACTTCTACGCCAAGGGTACCCATCTCAAACCCATCTAGGAGAAGTTTTTCTGAGCAAACACTGTGCGTGTAGGTGCTCTCTTTTCAGTCGTAGCATGGCAAGGCGCAGGGGCTCTCTGTGGCACTTGGCAAATGTCTATTCAGCACCTACAGCACCGTCCCAAAGAGCCAAAGGCCTAGATCAGGTCTCTCTTCCTGAGCAGAGAAAGGGATGATTCCCAAGTGATGAGAGCTAACCTACTCAGGCAATGTGCTTTAGCCACTACTTCTGTCAGATAGAAGGGAGGAAAAGAACTGTAGAATAACAGAATCACAGAACTGCAGAATCATATAATGGTTTGGGTTGGAAAGATTCTTCAGATCATCCAGTTCCTAACCCCCTGCCATGGGCAGGGACATTTCCCACTAGACCAGGTTGCTCAAGACCCCATTCAACCTGGCCTTACACACTTCAGGGATGGAGCATTCACAATTTCCTTGGGCAACCTGTTCCATGACCTCACCATTCTCACCGTAAGAAGAATCATCTTCCTCTCCTGTCCATGGTATAGCAGTGCATCAAAAATCAGCTTCAGTAACTCAAGTTTCATCAGGACCCAAATTAAATGCTTCTATGCAAACACATGTAGTATGGGGAATAAACAAGAGGAGATAGAAATGTGCACACTCCTGTAGGGCTATGTTATTGGTATCACACAAAAGTGGTGGGATGGCTGCTGTTACTGGAGTGTTAGTGTGGAAGGATACAAGCTCTTCAGGAAGAACAGTCAGGGGAGACAAGAAGGGGGGTCTACCTCTATGTCAGTGACCAGCTGGAGTTCATGGAGCTTTACCTGGGCATGGATGAGGAGCCAACAGACATTGAATGTCCTGCACTGATGAACAAGGAGCTCCTGGAGAAACTCCAGCAAAAAAAAAAAAAAAAAAAAAGGAAGCTTACACAGTGTGGAAGCAAGGACAGGTAGCCTGAGAGGAATACAGAAAAATTGCAAGAGCGGCCAGGGAATAGGGTAGAAAAGCTGAAGACAGGATAGAATTAAGTCTGGACAGGGACATCAAGAGCAATGGGAAAAGATTCTGTAAAAAGAAGATACATAAAAACAACTGAAGTCATCTACTTGGACTTGTGCAAAACATTTGACAATGTCCTACAAGACATCCTGATTTGACAGACAGGCCACTTGGTGGATAAGGAACTGGCTGGATGGTCTCACTCAGAGTTTCTGTCAGGGGCTCAGTGTTCAAATAGAGATCAGTGACAAGAGGCATTCCTCAGGGGTTGGTGTTGGGACTGACGATGTTCAATGTCTTTATGAATGACATGGACAGTGGAATTGAGCACCCTCAGCAAGTTTCCAATGACACCAAACTGTGTGGTGCAGTTGACACAATGGAGGGAAGGCATGTCATCCAGAGAGACCTGGACACGCCGGCGAGGGGTGACAGTGCCAGCATCATGGATTTCAACAAGGCCAAGTTCAATTTCCTACACCTGGGTTGGGGCAATCCTAAGCACAAACACTGGCTGGGGGAGACTGTATTGAGAGCAGCCCTGAGGAGAAGGACTTGCGGGTGTTGGTCAATGTGGAGCTATTAGAGCAAATCCAGAGGAGGCCACGAAGATGGTCCAAGGGCCAGAGCACCTCTGCAATGGAGACAGGCTGAGAGAGCTGGGGTTGTTCAGCCTGGAGAAGACAAGGCTCCAGGGAAACCTTAGAGCAGCTTCCAGTGCTTAAAAGGGCCAACATGAAAGCTGGAGAGGGGCTTATGACAATGGCCTGTAGGGACAGAACAAGGCAGAATGGCTTTAAACTGATATAAGGGAGATTTTGATGAGATCAGAGGAAGAAGTTCTTCCCTGTGAGGGTGGTGAGGCCCTTCTCTGGTTGCCCAGAGAAGCTGTGGCTGTCCCATCCCTGGCAGTGTTCAAGGCCAGGTTGGATGTGGCGTGGGGCAACGTGGTCTAGTGGAAGGTGTCCCTGCCTGTGGCAGGAGGTTGGAACTGCGTGATCATTAAGGTCTCTTCCAACCCAAACCATTCTATGATTCTATTAAAAGGTTCAAGGTTGCTTAAACCACAATGAGGGGAGATGGAAGGCATTCTCAGCTATTATCTCATCAGCCACTATACCCTCTACCTACCTACCAGAGGGAAATGGCACTCATCCCACTAGCTTATCTGACTGGCTTCTACAAGCCTTCACAGACCGCAGGGGTGGTAATCAATGTCCTTGGAGACATCATGCAAAAATCCCCACCTCAGTATTTGGTTTCTGGATCCCAGCTGTGCTTAGGTAAGTGCAAGATGCCAAGTCCCCAGTCCTGTTAAAACTGGACTCATCTATTTATGCTCAAAAGTTGAGCTTTCACACAGCTCATGAACGGCATCACCATTTGCAGGAAGCTGGGATCCTCCAGGCTGGACAGATGCTGAACAAGGGCTTTTCAAAATCACATTTTGGAATTGAGGGTTCCTGCATTTTCCTTTTTTGGTTCTAGCCCTCAGTGTCTTACTAACCTCATGATGTGCATTGACAACATGTTCCAGGACATTGCTCATACCTTCGGCTTGTATGTTCATGTACATTATTTGATTTGCATATTGTTGTATTTGGTTCTCTTCCCAAAGCTAAGCGGTGCTGCACAAGTTCTTGCTTAAGCCTTCAATCCAGCCGGGGCTGATCTGCAAGCATGCAGTTTTGATTTCTCCCCAAGAACATGTTGGCTTTTAGGCTTGGCGTGTTAAATTGTCTTCATGTTAGTAAAGCCTGGAAGCATCTAGATGGTAAAGATTAAGACAAAATGTCCAGAGAAAGCTCAGATCAGCAAAATACAGAACAGAAAAGGTTTGAGTGGTTTCAGGTAGGCACCTCGTCAGCTGATGAAAAGCTCAGTAGAAGCTGGTGAAGCTACATCAGCTGCAAACCTGATATTTTCCCTGTATGGATTCATTCAATATTTCAGCACTGTCCTAGATCAGTCATCTGAAAGGTATCGTTGACAACATGCTTTCTTGTTTTATAGGCTCAAGGTGAGCTCGTGTGGGAGACAGTATAGGAGGTTAAGAGAGGCCCGTTATGAGAATCTTTGTGTCTTCTTAGAATTGCCTCAAGGGTTTGAGAATATCCCTGTTTGTTTTAAAAGTGTCATTTTGCTGAATCCAAGAAGTATTCAGTAGTGTTTTCTGAGGTGTTGTGTGGAACTGTCATTTCTAGTGAGTGAAGAAAGATACTGAGACCAAAACTGGAGGGGAATCAACTCATTTCCAGTCCCCTTGGTAGGGGCCTTAATTAGGCAAGTGAGCAAAACTTTTGATAGATGCAAGATGCCACAGATTAAACACTGCCTGTAAGTGAGCTTAAGAAAAAGAAGGTGGTCTCAGGATGGAGCGTGGGGGCAATGTTTAGTTTACATAGTGAAGTTTGGGAAGTATCTGGCCATCCTGGTATTTTCCAATTTCAAGCCATCAGAAGCTCTCCTAGCTGAGGAGGAGGAAGTGCTTTACCTCGTTCAGGTCCTACCACTAATGGTGGAGGCTGTAAATAAGTACAAACATACATTTTCCATGTTATGGGAACATAGCTCAAATTCTGTGCATCTGAAGCCAAGAGTGTAGCTCAGGATATGGATACATGATGCATAGCCTGCAAAGTACCATATAGCATATTATGCACAACACCTGAAAGTCAGGTTTGCACTGCTTTTTCTTTTGCCATAGCCCTATCCTAAGACCTCAGGATGACCTCAGTCAAAACTGCTTGGCTGACCTCAGTGACCTTGAATCAAGCCTGGTCCTGTCTACACAGGAGTTTATTTCCTAGTATACAAAAATGTCTTTGGAGTAGGTACAAGGAGGACCACAGGAAAGAGGAGAGTTTTTTGGGCTTCTGACATACCCTCAAGGGAAGGTGTTCACAAGGCTGATCAAAGCCATGTGTGGTCCCTTCACTGTCTGCTATTCATTGATTTCTCTCTTTCACAGCTACCAGGGAATCAGCCTTTGTCCATGCCATTGCCTCTGCTGGAGTGGCTTTTGCGGTGACCAGATCCTGCGCCGAGGGCTCGGCCACCATCTGCGGCTGTGACACCCGCCACAAGGGCTCTCCAGGGGAAGGCTGGAAATGGGGGGGCTGCAGCGAGGACGTTGAGTTTGGGAGCATGGTGTCTCGGGAGTTTGCGGATGCACGAGAGAACAGACCAGACGCTCGGTCAGCCATGAACAGGCACAACAATGAAGCTGGAAGGACCGTAAGGATATTTAGTTTCACCTTTCTCAGTCTCCCATTAATCTTTTCTTACTTGCCATAATGAACACTGGGAGGGAATTGAGGGGAATAACCAAACATAAATCTGAGCAGTTTTACATCATGAAATGGAGGAGGGACATGACTTTAAACTAGATGAGGGCAGGTTTAGATTAGATATTATGAAGTTCTTCCCTGTGCGGGTGGTGAGGCCCTGGCACAGATTGCCCAGAGAAGCTGTGGCTGCCCCATCCCTGGCAGTGTTCAAGGCCAGGTTGGATGGGGCTTGGAGCAACCTGGTCTAGTGGAAGGTGTCCCTGCCCAAATACAGGAGTTTGGAACTGAATGAGCTTTAAGGTCCATTCTAACCCAAACCATTCTGTTATTCTATGATACCTGTACCATGACAGTTCTTGTCAGGGAGGTGACTGATGTACCTGATCTATGAAAGTTTTAAGTAAATTCACCCGCCTAGGTGTAAATGTCTACCTTGGAGTCAGTCCTCCAGACCTCTTTTACAGAAAATGGGTGAAGATAGACAGGTATAGGATGTGATTTCATCTCAGCTTGAAGAAGAAATTTGAAATAGCTCAGTTAATGATGCCTGAACTGTGCCCGTTCCCCTCCACTGGAAGGTGGATTGTACAGCCAAAGATGTCTGTTCTGTAGACATTTGAAGTTAAATGTGATAGACCAAGGTTTATGGGGACCTTTCAGTTGTTTAAACAAATTCATTTTAGTATAAACTGAGATATCCTGAAGTATTCAGCCTTTCCTTGCACTGCTAATGGGAAAGACTGTGTGTGTCCTGCAGGACCTCTGCCGTCTCATGACAGATAGATACCTTAAACACACCTGGAGCTCACGAATGGCACTAGGTGCATGTGAACAGCTGTCCTCACACAGGCTAGGACTTTGGTGTGAGCTCCTAAGGTGGATACTGTCAAACCCTGGTGGAATTACTCCACCTCACACCACAGCAGAGAAGGTCTGAAATAAGGAATTCAACCTTTCAAATACCACTATAAACAAAAAATTGTCTGCAATGTAGGTGACTACAAGCAATGATTTGGTTTCCTGCAGCACTTGCCCAAATTCTCCCAGGTACCCCAAGGTATTGTGCATTGCTGGGATAGGTAATGAGACCAATAGGACTGTGGAGAAGGTGGGTAGAGTGAAAAGGAGGGATTTGCCTTTAAGTGAGAGCCCTTGGAAAATCTGAGCTTCGAGCAAACATCCCTGTGATCATGAGCCTGCGGAGGTCTTTTTACTGTAAGTCTTGTTACTTAACACTGAGATACTTTGGGACATTTTACAGATGTCAAAGGTTAGAGAGATGTTACACCATTATCTGAAATCCTCCTGTTTTACAAAGCAGCAGTGTTTTCCACTCTCACAGTGGCAGCACTCACAGGGTAGCTCTTCCAGGCCTCCATACTCAAGCATTTCCAGCTAAACCTGAGCCATAGGCAATGTTTCATATTAGTTCCCATATAAACTCAACCCCTACCACTATGCCAGAAGCTTTGATTAAGTTCAGCATGATTATATGAACCAAACATTTTGTGGTTCTCTCTCATCACTAATTACAACCTCCTTTGCGGCGGGTTATACTCCGTAAATAACACAGGAAAACACCTGGTGAACACCAAGGTGCTGATTCATGGCAAATCTTTTGGACTCAGGCTGGCACTAGTCTGTTCATGTACCTGAAAATTTGCTGATCAGTCTGAAAATGCAGATTATCAAGTAAGTTGCATAAAGCTGTCTCCCACCTCAGAATACTGGAGGGCAACACCTCTAGAAACCTTCAGACTAATTTCATAAGAGGTAGTAGTAAACTTTGGGGATCAATAATCACCTTCCCATTTATTCCAGGACAATGTTTTACGCTGAAGTCTGAGTCCTTCAAAATCAAAAGTTGGGCTCCTATTTTTTTTTAATATGGTTTTATAAAAATCATAAGTATGGCTTAAAAATACAAATGCATTACTTTTCAGGTTTCTGAACATAGCCACAGCAAGGCTAAGTGGGTTTAGCAGTAGCAGTCAGTTTAAAGGATGGAATTCTGTGCTAGACAGTTAGGACATTCTGTATTTCTTTAGCTTCCAGTGGAATATCTGTGTATTTAATTTATGAAGACATTGTTTAATAGATTTGTGTGTTCTTCGCTTCTCTGGTAGATGCGTCTGAATTGTGTTCTCGGGTGATCATGCTGCAATATTCACACATGAACATCGATAAGATAGAAGTTAGTATGCAGAGAAATCTCTCTGGCCCTTAGTGAAAGCACTAATGATTAAATTTGGTGTGCGAATTAGAGATAGTCACAGAGAACAATAAAGTTGCAGAGGTTTTACCTGCCTTTGACCCAGCATCTGTGAAGGGCATTTTCAGGAGGATACAGTGATTTCTGTTCACAAGAGTGTAAATAGATCTGTGAAAACACTGCAATTCTTTGGGAAATCCTGGCTAAATAACAGAATATAATATATGTTTTGATTACGGGCTAATGTTTTCCTTCTTCTTTGCCTTTCCTCTCCTCTTTTTCAGTCTATTATTGAACTCATGCATCTTAAGTGCAAATGTCATGGCCTCTCAGGCAGCTGTGAAGTGAAGACCTGCTGGTGGTCTCAGCCAGACTTCAGGGTCATCGGTGACTACCTCAAGGACAAGTATGACAGTGCTTCTGAAATGGTGGTGGAAAAACATCGAGAATCCCGTGGCTGGGTCGAGACCCTCAGACCCAAATACAACTTTTTCAAGGCTCCAACTGAGAAGGACCTGGTTTACTATGAGAACTCACCAAACTTTTGTGAGCCCAACCCTGAGACAGGCTCCTTTGGAACCCGTGACAGGATCTGTAATGTCACTTCCCATGGGATTGATGGTTGTGACCTTTTGTGCTGCGGCCGTGGGCATAATACAAGGACTGAGAAACGGAAAGAGAAGTGCCACTGTATCTTCCACTGGTGCTGCTACGTCCGCTGCCAGGAGTGCATACGGGTCTATGATGTCCACACGTGCAAATAAAGCAGGCAAAACCCTTTGCTGGGCTCCAAATGGAGAAATGGATTTGAGCCTACTTCCTCTGAGGCTGCAGACATGAGAGAAGGCTACTTTTTTTGATATTAAAAGAATAAAAACTTTTAAAAAGGCTAAAACTGGTTGGATAGAATAGGTCTAATGACTTCTGGGCTATCCTGAGGTACATCTGGCAGTCACACAAGTTATGCCCCAACAATGCCTCCTGTAGGAGACAGGTTTTTCAACCAGCTGACAATACAGAGCTGGAAAGAAGAGCATTAGCAAAGGCATGGATTTGCTCTGCTCTCACCCACTTGAAGTGACTCGTGTGATTAAGTGTCCTTTGAAAGACTTGCATTTTCCTAAGTATCTCCTTTTCCCTCAGCCAGATAAAGGCTGTGTCGGACAGCAGCTCTAGGCTTTCTGAGATCTATCGACACAGCCAAATGTCAAGACTCTGTGTATAATATGAGCAACAACAGCAGCAAAAGAAATAAAAGTAGGTAAATTCATAATAAAAAAAAAAATAAATAATGCAAATACTCCTTTGCCCTGGAACCAGAGAAGTCTACAAATATATTATAGAGCTGTAGAGTGGGCAGCCTTTTCACATGAACTTTTTAGCATAGTAGCTTCTGTCAGATTTGACATAGAATTCAGTGACATCTGTAGAGAGCAGGAGAGGGAGAAGGGGAGGGAAAGAAAGAGAAAAAACTGCCAATGGTTTCCTTCAAATGCCCTGCTGGCACTCAGGTGGTGTGCACGGTATGGAAAAGTTCATTGCCTGACCTGTGAAGTGAAAAGGACTCACTATGTGTATTGAAAAGGAGACCGCCCCACAGAGATGTTGCTCCAGCTGTCGCCTGTCACAAGGCTCAGCCAATGAGTCTCTCTTGGAAGCATGCAGTGCAGAGCGAGATCCCTGGGGTTGGACACTCACTGCTGGGCATAGGATATCTCCTCAGCATCCCAGCTTGTTCCTGGAAAGGAGGAAAGGGAAAGTGTTCACCCCTTCCACCTCATTAGAAAATACTGCCACCAAGAGTGGAAAGTGCACTTAGTCCATCCTCTCTCTGCACCTCATGAAGTCTTCCCCCTGGGCACTTAGCAAAAGCCTTAGACCACAAATCTGTTGGGAACAAGACTCTGAAGGACTGCTTGTCACCTGCTAATTTACATGATGGTGAGCCAGCCCACCACCACCGCACCCCACCAGATGGAACAGTTTCAGACTTGAGACAGATTTTGTTCCAAACCTAATTTCTACAGCTATCCACATCTCTAAAAGTGGCACAGACTAAACCACACAAACCCCAGACTCTGAAGCAGCCCAGAGTCTGGGCAAGTTTGGACACAGAGACAAATCCCAGCGTTGCAGTTCTGGCTCATCTCTGCTGTTCACCTTGGACTGCCTGCCTTTGAATGCTGCTCTACTTCTGATTTCAGATCAGGATTGCCAGTTTACAGAAACAGCTCTTGCCTCCTCCATGGTCATCAGGGTTTCCTTCAGCAACATGGGTATCAGGCATGAATCTCATCCCACCACCTTGGCTTTTATAGCACTGTAACTCTCCTTGAGTTATTCCTGGTCAACGCTGGCATATAGAATTGTTATTAACCAAGCAAAAAGTAGTAGCCTGTTTAGCCTCAGATGCACTTGTCCTGCATTCTCTTTGCCTTACCCATACCTTTGGGTTCCTACCTTGGAAAAGGACAATGGATTGATATTTTTAATTCCTCTTCAGTACCAGAAAGGAAACGGGGCATGATCTAACACCCAGTGACCCATAAGAGTCTTTTCATCATGATATTGTAATGACTATTGGCTAGTTCACACCTGCACATCTATGCAGAGAAATCAGGGAGCTCTTCTCTTCCTGCATGCCAGTTTATTCCAGAGAATCAAAGCAGGGAGTATGCAGAAGAGGCAGGAAACAAACAGAGTTTAATCCCATCAGAGAGAAAACAGGAAGAAATTATGCCTCCAAGGGCTGACTCTGAGTCATGGCGTCTCCTGGGACTACTCCTAGGCTGGTGTAGTTTGTGCATCACCCATTTGTCTCAGGGCTGTGCCCAAGGGCACAAGCAAGCTTTGCTTATTGATGGAGGCACTTCTATCAGTGCTCTGCAAAAAAAAAAGGTAGAATGCAATGAGAGCAGAGATACAGAAAGGAGGGAAGGAGAACGAAAAAGATCAAGGGAGGAAAAGAAAAAAATGGGGAGAAAAACAATCAGTCATATTTGTATATGTAAACGTTGCACCCAATGGATGGCCACACACCAACTGGTAGAAAGTAACAAAACAGTAAAAACTGAAAGAAAGATGGAACATCTAATGGATGTATGACTGACTTATGTAATACAGACTGTGAAAAAAGGAAAACAGAGAATGAATCCACTGGAGCATGAAATTGCCACAATAACTAATTTTCAAACACAAGATGTCAAGAAAGGAAATATGGAAGAAAACCATATATGCAATAGAAGACATGATGAATTGGAAAAGGTGGGACAAGGAAAGATTCATCTCATTTACTTAATATGCTGCAGTAGCAGTCACAGCGAGAGATGTTAGACATGTCCCACCAGGTACTTCTGTCACTAAATGGTTCCCCGAGAGTGAAGATGCAAATCATTGCAGGTCACAGTCCCTGACAATCGATTGACTTCAGAAGGGTCACACCCACAACTAATTTACCCTAATGTGTTTGAGCAAAATGGTTTCAAACTCTGTCTTTTATACCATAACAGTGAAGAAACGGGTTGAAGGATATGGCTCCGAATATGGGAGCTGGACTCTGACCACAGCCCATCCACAGCATGCTAACATCCAGTGTTTCTGCTTTTGCACCAAAACCAGGCCCAGCATCACTAGCAGGTGAAGCTCTTTGGGAAGCATGGGGGGAAGAAAAACCAACAAAAACTGACTAGGCATTTTCTGAGCAATTGCCTCTTAAGTTAAACAGATTTTGGCTGCAGCACTGGAATTTATCTCATCTGGCTATGTCATCTAGTCTAAGCTGTTTGTCTAGTTTTCTGCTAGGAAAAATGGCAAGAAACAAACAAGGCCAGAAGTTGATTCATTATAGCCTAGGATGGTATCTAAGCTACGTGTGGTAAACTGCCCACTGGGTGTACCTCTGTCTTTCCTCTGACTTTAGCTGATGAGCTCATACTAGATGATGAGCTTTTAGATGGGTACAGTCTGATGATGTGAAGTCCACCATGAGTCAAGGAGGTGAAGCTACAATCTGATCATCAGCTGAGATGGTCTGGAAGTTGCACTCCTTCATTCAAAGCTGGGGTCAGGCTGTCAGGCTTGAAACAGCAGAATGGTTGGGGACTGCCACCCCGTTCAACGGATTTTTAATGAAGCCTATGCATAATTGTTAAGTTTTATTATGTAATTGGTCATCCACTATGATGATACAATGTAAGGGGTTGAGCAGTTGCTACTAAAGTTAATGAAAAATACCTGTGTGAATTTTGTTTATCATCCCAAGTGCATCTGAGGGTCCTAGTCCTTGATCTGGTTCTGCCTACCTATAAGGAGGAAAGAGGGAGAGCCTGCTAGGGGTCTGGGAGCATGTTGAGTGCACATGCTAGGCTTGCATCTGACCCCATGGCTTTGGTGAAAGGATTTGGGTCATCATTCCTTAGTACACATGAATTCAGAAAGCGTCATTGGAAAACTAAGATCCCAGTCCACTGCCTACACTAGATGTCTCAAGTCAGGATTGCCACTGTATTGGTATGAAAGATTGAGTCAGTGATGAGTGAGGTGCCCTTCCTCCCTACACCTCATCATGCCTGCATTGAGTTTCATTTAGGAGATGGTTTAAATTGAACCCAGAGCCACCTTCTGCCTCGGGTTCTTCCATTCTGTGAAAATGATAGGAGCTTCCTTATGTAGGGGACTTAGGGTTTCATTCAATAATATCAACACCTGGTGACATTTTAGGTGCCCTACAATATCCTATTGGGATCCAGCCTTTGCTTCAATGGCATAGAACTCCTACAAGTCTTAAACTTGGGCAGATATGTCAAAGACTGTAGGGTGTGCAAAATGACATGAGATGCCTCAGTGTAGACAGTTGAATTGAGCACTTGTCTGGAAATGGTGTTCAGTCAAAACTTCCCCTCCACTTCAGTTGATCTCGGTAATGCACCCGTCTATAGTCAAAAGGAAAAGAACATTAATATCCAACAAATGGGAGCTGACCAACTCAACCTCCATGATCCATGGTGCCCTTCTCTTCAGTCTTCACTTCTTGTGAGGTTTGTCTTCAGGCAGATGGTTTGTATCAGGGATGTGTCTTGCAGTACCAGGGAAAAGGGAGAAGATATCATCCAGCCAAGTAACACAGATGAAAAAATACAAATAAAAAAAAAAAAGAATATAACTCCATCCTCCTACATGCTGCTATCCAACTTTTCCTTTAGCTGAACAGACTTGTTTGACAGGGCCCATCAGTTCCACATCCAGCCTTATGAAAGACAGTGGAGTTACCTGCAAGGGGTGAATTTGGCTTCATCTCTTTTCTTTCTATGAAAGAAATGAAAGTTTAGGATTTTTTTTTTCTTTTTTTTTTTTTTTGCTTTTGTTTAGTTTTAGAATTAGGGGGCTTCTCTTTCTCAGAGAAAAGAAAAACATGGGGAGGGAAATGCATGATATTTTCTATTACTTGACCCCCAGTGTGTCTCTCTTGGCTAAGTGTCATACTTATCACTGACAGTTTCCTCCAAAGCATTTTGAAGTCTCCAGAATTTTTCCACTGCTTACGAGGGGCTTTGTGTACAGAACTAAAGCACATGGGATCTAATCTTGGGAGGAGACTACATAAACAACCACACCTCAAAATGCAACATGGTGCAGAAATCTCTCTGTCAGCACCAACCACATCATCCCTGCAGACAGAAGCACTATAGTCTCAGCTGAACACTGCAGGATTTCTGTGTTAGCAAACCTGAGAAAGCAATTTCTTCTGCCCCTACATCTAAAACATTTTTAAGGTTTTCAGTGCATTCATATCTATTGTCTCAGAGATGTCCAAGGGTTATAGTACATTTGTCATGTGTGTTCACATGCTTGTCATGCCTCTATTCTTAAATTCAAATACAGGAGTAACATTATGAGCTTTGGAGAAACCCTGAGCTTTAGATCACATTTTTAGCATCAAATAGAGGTGTCAGTGCTGAAAATCTGGGGCTAGGTGTTCTTGGTGATATTCAGGGTTACAGCATGAGCACTCTGCAGGAGCTAGGAGATGTGAATCCAGTCTTGGGTTCTACTCTATGAAATTACTCCAGGGTTCTGTTGATGCCTTAGTGATATTGCTTTGGAAAGATAAGACAAGGCCATGAAAAGGCACCAAATCAAAGTGTCCTGCAGACACCTTGCACATGATTAAATAGGCTACCCATAGGAAAATGACTCCTGGCTCTTCCAAAGACCTGCTCCAGAGCTGAGGTTGCTGTGAAAGCAACACTGCTGTCTGTGGCATGGCGAGTGAATGGAATATTTGCTTCGATCTGTCAGTCATGTGCCCAAGCAGCTGCTTGGATGAGAAGTAGAGAGTGTTAAATAATGGGAGAGAAGGTGGACTGGGCAGGAGGAGATCTCATCTCTTCTTCATTGCTATGTATCCTATTTCCTACCTGAATCTTGTCTGGGCAGCAGCAGCAGGACCTGGCTTTCTTTTTTCTGAATTCTTTTCTTCATGGCCTAGCTCCCCCCATTCACGTTTCCTGCCCTCTCATGTGCTCCAACAGAAGCAACTGATCTCCACTTCATCACTACGCAGCAAGAGAACAGGACCCTCCTGCCTCAGCAGTTAATGGCTGCAAATTGCAGATACTTCCATTTGGTGGGAAACAGAGGCTCCTGTGGACTTCATTTTGAGAGAGAGGTGTTTAGTCCTCATTCCTGACACTTCAAGTGTCTTTATGGATTTAAGAAGTCATTCTGCTCCCACTTTGATGCTACCTTGGAGGAGGAGATTTTCTCAAGCACAAACGAGAAGCCAGGAATCAACTCCCAGGCAGTGGTACCTAGGGTGGGATTCAGAATACAAAGTGAGATGTCTAAATGCAGTTATCTACATGCAAGCTAGATGCTTAAACTCCCATACAATCACAATTACGGGTTCTATTTGCCTAAACGTAGCATCTAGGGCTGAACTGAATTATTGAAAATAGGTGTCTAGAGCCATTTGGGATGCCTGAGGGTACCCCACTGGCTTCTAGAAGCTACTGTGGAAAAGTGTGGGCTTCCGTTAAGTCCCACAGCATATCTGCTGGCTCCATGCAGATGCTTCAAAAACCCCAGGGCATATCATATGGCAATAGATGCCTGTGCATGAGCAACTCAGTTGAACTCCTACTCAATCCCACTCTGGATTCCTAATTCTCGTGTCTTTAGAGACTTTAAGACGTAAAACTGTTTATGAGCTCAATTCTGCTCTCACTTGAACTGGTACAAATCAGGAGGCAGCTTTTCCATAACACCAGACTTATAAGATTATCAAAGAAAGCAGAAGGTGGACCAGTTATGTAAGAATAGTTATTTGAATCCAGTTTACTGACTGGTATCTAATGAGTTGGAGCATCTCTCCTCTTCCTGTTGGTGAGCACATAATGAAAATGGACAAGTCCTACCAAGTCAGCTATGGGCAAAATCCTACAATTATATGAATACCATACAGATACAGAAAGCTCCTGAAGCACAAGAGTCACAAGAGTCTTTCCCACATAACTTGGTCTCCTCCTCTGTTTCTGTAGACTTTTCTTTTCTTACACATGTTCTGTGGACCAGTGGGAGGTCTTGGACAGCCCTGCAGGGAAGTGGAGAGTGGGAAGGTGTGAGATGCGTTCCTCATTTTTCTTTCTTTTCCAAGTTTCTTATTATTATTTATTAGTATTTATTTATTTATCACCATGCATTCCACTCCACCAAAAATCCTGAAGGCATGCCTGCTACAGACATAGGCTGGCAAGCAGACAAGTAGCACCCGTGTTTTTGAGGGAAGGCATCATCTTGTCAGAGCTCCTTCCCAACATATACTTGCCACCCACTGCTACCACTTGGAAAGCACAAGAGGCCTGAGTCTTTCCAAGGCAGGCCCCCAAAACCCCAAAAATCCTCCTGTGTGATGAAATCCTCCACACTGAAACCCAGGCTCCCACAGGTGTACATTCCTCCAGACCTGGTTACCCCACTGCCCACCTGTCCCTGACTGCAGCTCAGCCTTATGCCTCTTAATCTCAGTGCAGACCCACTCAGTCTATTTCCTTTGGCATCACTTTCTGTCAATTCCAGGACAAAACCTGCCTAAACAAGACCTGTCATAGCTTTGGGTTATCTGGTGAGCCCACCAGCAGTGTGGAAGACATAGAACACAGACCTGTAGCATCCCAGGGATTCCCCATGGTACAAAATATGCTTGTCCAGCAGTCAAGGACAAGTATCTTCTTCTGGGTGGGTTTTTTCACTATTGCTTTCCCTTCCCACAGACTGTCTGCCTGATTACATCACCTTCTTCAGAGTTACATCACTGTCTGTAACCCTTCCCCATCCTGACCCTGCCCTCACCCAACCTGAGCACCCCTTTGTACAGATTGCATGTATGATACAACCTGAAATTCCAAAGCTATTGTACAAAGTAGGATTGTCACCTTTTTTTCCCTCAGTATTTGTTAAGTCTGATGATTTTTTATGATTATTTATTTTATGAATAAATGTATATATTAGTAAGAGTATATATTTGCGAAAATAACTCATCGGGACAGTGTTGTTGCTCTGCTGTTGTGCTTGTGACCTCATTGGCTTTTACCCTATTTTCTACTGACAGCACACTAGCGATGTCTTGTAACTGTTTTTTGTTACCAGTTAAGTTTGATAGATGTGTTAACTTTATAATGAAAATTAAAAAAAAAAAGAAAGAAAAAAAGCATTAATTTTAGCCTGTGTTTGGATGTTTATTCCTGCCATCCCACAGTTTCATAGGAGAGTATTTCATATCATGGGCTGAAAGATAGCTGGGGAGACAGAGGGAAAAACTGTGTCTTCCTCCTGTAGGACAGAAGTTATGTGCTTTGGAAGAAGAAATGCCAACTAAGTTGGCACCACTTAACCTATGCCCAGCTAATAGGTGACACCCAATTATGAGTAAAACACGTACACTTAAATTGCCACAAGCCCATTTCTCAGCTGAGCATCACCAGAACAGGGACCCAATTTTCCTCCAAGAGCCCAGCTGCAATGTAAAGAAAGGTGGTCAAAAGCCATGCATCTTGCTTCAAACATGGGGAGGACAAAGACCAATCACACAGTTACTCATGGCCTAGAGGTGGTACATGGTGAGCCACTACCACCTTGGCCTGTGTCTGCTATACTTTACAGGAAAAGCCTGTCACGGGTGACAAATCACTTTGCACAACGTCGCTAGAAGGCTCTAAAAAATTTTGTGTTGGTTTTGCCATTTCCTGACATTTTCTTCCTCTATTAGTACATTAGGTGGGGAGCCTGCTGCACATCATATTCATGCAACCACCAAGGCTGTAATCAGGCTGCAAAAATGAATAGATTGCAAGATATAATTAGTGGGAGACACTGCTGATAGGTGAGATGGGGAGTCCATGTTGGAACCTATTTGGAACCATGTCTGGCCTTCTGTTGCACCTACCATAGCTAGCATGGACTGCATACAGAGAGATCTGCTCCCAGAAGAAACCCTGCAACAGCTTTTCCCACTCCTCTGTCCTTAGTGAGGAAAGGCATCCTCATGAAATGGGCTCATTTGGTTCAGAAAGCAGCACAGCTTCTCTGCAGCACTTTCAGTTTGGATTTGCTGCAGAGGGGATGGGCTGATCGCAGAGGTGATGGGTTTGCTGCAGGAGACAGCTGTAGATGGGCAGGGCAGCATTTCCAGGGACTCTGCTTATTCACCTCCCACCCCATTCACACAAACAGAAACAGCTCAGATCCCACAGGTCTTCTTGTGGCCTTCACCATTCACTTCGGAGAGATTCAAGCTACCCAGTGTTATCCTTCATGGACCAGGTATCTCCTCTAAACTCATCCTTGATGACTCCTTTATCCAGTGGAGGATTTTAGCAGATTTATCCTACTTACTTAAAACATAGACCTTAATTGGTATAAATACTCTTCAGAGACATCTGTTTTCCTACACAGACTGTAAATGAACATACTGATAAACAAAAGAAAAAAAACACCTTTCCTATGAGAAAGGTCTGGAAAGCAAGAAGCATACTGTAATGCCCCAGAAAAAAATATCCCCTGACCTCTGCAACCACACAGCCGTGCCTTGGTTTGAATGACACAGGTCAAACACCACAGAGAGCTTTCAGCATACCAGACCCAGCATATTTTCCAGAAAAAAATTATAAACATTCTTATTAGAGAGCACTTGAGATAAATTTATTTGTTAACCTGTGTTGCCTGCTTCACCAGGTTTGAGCAAGAGACTTTATTTTCTCACTTAAATAGGAAAAACTAAGAAATGAGTGGACATCTCACTTTTACCTTATACATGCTATTAACCCCTACAGACACTTTTATGAAATAAAAGAATATCTGGTGATGATAAATCATTGCTGTCCCATGACCTGGACTTTTCATCATGAGGGAAACTGTGTAAGTCCTCTCTTTTGTAGAACAGTTCTTTCCCCCCTCTGTGGGTGAGCAGCACAGCCTAACTATGGTCACATTTATACATGACAACCTAGGTCATAGAAGTCACCTAAAACTGTTCCAGTATCAAGCAGCAGGTATTTGATACAGAGAGTCAAGGATCTAGCCTAATTCCCAAGCATAATTTAAGGATCGATCCTGATGTAGAAAGATAATTAGGCACCTCACTTCCTTGTAACCAGTAGAGTTGAGAACTCCATGTTTCTTTGAGAAAGAATGCATTGAGATTGGCCAAAGGTTTGGTTCCCAGCAAAAAGTCAGTACTGACTGCATTATTCCTAAGCAAAATCATGGCCAAGTTCACTTTCCCACATTGCTGGTAGTACTACGTCATCTCTCCTAACTGTTCTTCATGCACGGGTTTCCCAGACATATATGAACGATAACTCAAACCAGTCTGGGATGTGCCAGATTCATAGTAGATGTGCAGATTGGTGAGCTCAAGGCTTCTGAGAGCCCCCAGAGTCCTTGTGCACCAGTCTGGTGGAAATAAACCACCCAGTCAGACAAATCTGCATGTGAACGAGGCATCCAAAGCTTCCACAAACTTGCAGACTTGCCACACAGGCTTCACTGATTACAAAGAGTGGGATTCAACTCATACACTGAAACGCACAAACGTAGGTGCCCACAGAACCACAAATAGGCATATCGGTGTCCTCAAGGCATTTTGATCTGCAGTATTCTGCCTGTCCTCAGGTGCTGTTCCAGAACCACCATGGGTCTCCTGCAGGTCTGCGTCATGTCTGACAGCTTCAAAAAGATGTCTCAGATACCCAAAGACACGACAAAAGGCACTAGATGCTTTAGTCAAATGAATTGAGCCCAATTTGCCTGAATTTGAGGTCTGACTTTCAAGTTCCCTCTATTGTTAGTTAAGTCTAAAGAGGGATTAATTTCACCATACAGTCTGAGTGCTGCCTTGTATCACATAAGGCATCTGCAATACTGTATGGGCTTGGCACATGTAATGCTACAGACCCTTTAGGAGACTCATATTCATCTGGATTAGAAGGGCAATACCCTAAGGAATTACATTAAGATATCGTAGATGGTACAAGACTTCTGTGTTTAGGCAAGCACACTGAAAAATTGATCTCCACTGTCTGTAGTGGAATCTTGGACTCTCGGATCACATGTAGGAGCACACTACATATTGCTGCCTAAATTTAGATGTATTAATCTGCAAGTTGAATCCAGCTTGAGCAATCAGTGCAATACACCACCCTTTGAAGCTTCGAAAACCAGCTGAAAGCAATTCCTGACCAGCAGCTAACCCAGCCATAAAGAAATAAGCTGTGACCCAATATACTTTGAAAGCTTTGCCATCTCATTGCTACCTAGCCTGGCTTTGGAATTTGCTTAATGATCTCTTTTATTTGCAGGTGTGGATTTTTTTTCCCCCATCACACAGTCATTTGGAGGCACATAGCCAGATTTGCATTCCACAGGGCTACGATCCGGGTCTGGGATTTGCCTGCAAGTGTCAACAGGTGAAGTGTTAACTAATGAACTTGGTGGTAGTGTTAAGGTGAGGTCAGCTCAGTTTCCCTGCAAGTTGGTTTCACGCAAGGACAGCAAGGTTAAACAGACTTCAGCAGTGGTCTAAAACAGATCTGTGCTCTGGACCAGACCCTTTGAAACCTTGCTGCATTTTCCTTGGACTGTGCACATCCCAATACCCTAAATTTTATCTGCTCATTTATCAAAGAGGAGGTACAGCTGTGCTGTGTATGTCTCACCAAGCACTTGTGCTCTGAGAAATAAATAGGATTCATAATACGTTTTCCTGGGATGTGCGAGGCCATGGTCATTCCCAATTCTGCAGCATTGGTGTGTGTGGGAAACAGTGGTGCCAGTGGTGGGGTGCCAGCTTGTTTCAGTGAGAATTTTTTTCATGCAGGCATCCAAGGAGAGTCTTGAACCTGTTTTTTCTGTCCTAATCAATGCAGCTGGTTTATGCAGGCAGTGTCTTTCATCCCGGAAATATCAAGGTCTTTATGCAAAACAGGATAGCTTCAGTGAGAAAAGTATCCCAGAACAGCCATACAGCAAGGACAACTGGAAGCATATGGAAATCTAAGTGCAAGCCTCCCCTTCCTATCAGACAGAGACTTGAACCTACGGCCAATACCTTGGCTGAGTCACCAGCCCTTTCTGAATGACTGATAGCTCCAGTCTAGTCTTGAGCAACCTCACCGGAATTCTGGTTTCAACAAACTGCTGCTTTCCAGAGGTCAAAATGCTTCCTCTGAAATTGCTGCTCCCTCTCCGTTTCTCATACTACTCCCAAGGAATACACCCAAATTCCAAGTGCTCTCAAATATAAAGAAGTAACTTGGGTCCCACCCACTCTTTAAATCCATGTTCACAGTAGAGACTGCACAGTAACATTTGGTTAGTCACTGTGAATGAAAATGAATGAGGTATTTTGACAAAGACCCCTTTTCATGTAGACTGTGGTGAGACACAGCCCCTCCAAACACCTAACAGATGGTTTTATTACAGAAAAACAGAATCATAGAATCATAGAATGGTTTGGGTTGGAAGGGACCTTAAAGATCATCCAATTCCAACCCCCCTGCCACAGGCAGGGACACCTTCCACTAGACCAGGTTGCTCAAAGTCCCATCCAACCTGGCTCTGAAGACTTATCTTTCACATTGCTAACCCAGGCCAGAACAGCAGACCAGACTTTACAGGAGATTTCTCCCAGTCAAGCTTTCCACAGTGTCAGTCGGGACAGTAGAGTGTCTCAATGAAGTGGAGAGGGCAGGAAAAGTAAATAGTCCTGAAGTGGGCAAGGGAAGGACTTTAGCTGACATTAACAGCTAAATCAATAAGCACACTTGTTACTGGTTTAACCATCGAGTGGGAACACCATCCCCCAAGCACAGGAGTCACACAGTAGTTTGGCACATGGAGGGCAGGCAAGGAGCTACCCTTTAGACTTGTTAATGAATGATAGTTGAGTGGTCCTCAAGAGCTCTGAATAAGTTCCCCGTCTGCCCAGCTGCTGTTACAGGCTGGCAGGGATTGCTCGACACACCTCGCCTTAGCAGCAGATGTTGTTCCTGCAGGGGAGAGAAAGGTTACACATTAAAAGGCAGCAGACACTCCAAATTCTTATGGAATAAAATGCAACCAAAATGCTGGCTGGCTGCACACCTTGATTGATTTTTTTCTTTGAAACTGGGATGTTTCAATGTTTGAAGAAAACAATGAGATCCAGTTGTCATTGTTATTATGACAGCCTCAATCATACTCCCTGTCTCATGGTGGTGTCTCTGGGCTCATCACAGCTGAATTCCATCTCTAATGCTAGGTGACACAAATACAGAACAAAGTAGTGGATCCTGTCCTAAAGAAATTCCAGTCCAAATGATCTGGTTTTACCTAACTCTGTTTACATCCATCAGTGATGCTGATAAATAAAAATAGCTCATAACCATTGTTGTACAGCCAGTTTGACTGTAGATACAACAACCATACCCAAAGAGGCCACAAAGTTGTATGTACCAAGCAGATGTCTTGCAAGTCACCTGAACACAAAAAATAACATCAAGTTAGTAACAATGTGCAGCTTAATTAGCAAAAAGTGAGGTCCACCTTTTAGCATCATTTATCAAACATATCATTCCAAGGAAATTACTTTTTTCACTTGTGGCTTGCAATTAGTACAAGCCTATTAAAAAGTTACAGTTCTGCTAGCTCACCAAGCATGTGGTTATACTTTGCTGGCATAAAGAAGGTGGGAACTGCTCTGTAAGCAGAGGCCATAGCGTGCAAGCTGGCATGATCTGCAAAAGAAAATCTTGGGGCTGCCAGGCCTGGGGGAGACAAGAGGGCTGAGAGGTAGACACAGAACAAATATCCACCATATCTCCCAGTATTGAACCTAGGAGACATCCACTGTAATTAGCAGGTTGAAAACAGCAGAAAGTGTGTCTTTGCATGAGACATGGTTTGACAGTAAAAATCTCTGCCACAATATTACAACGTACACCGAAGAAAAATGCACAAGGAGTCTTTACACTCAAGGATTCAACTCCTCAATCAGAAAACCTAGACAGGGGTGGCTGGGAGTTGGGCATATGCCAGTGGAAGTATCATCCTATGTTTGTCCTGTTCTTCTGCTCTTTCCCAGGCACCTACTTTTGGACTCTGACAGAGATAGGAGACAGGGCTAGCACAACCTGCTGTCTGATCCAGCACAGCTGATCGTATATTCATCAACATGTAAATGTCCATGAAACAAACTTGGGAGAGACTAATATTCTTTCTATGCTTCAAGGGGAATCACTTTCAGGAAAAGGTGATTTATTCTTTCAGTTTAGCTTAAAAAGCCCTGAAGACAGCCATCATTTCACCTAACTTAAAAAAGATTAAAAGTCTGACATCTTTACAGCCAAGACAGAGAATGGGACATGTCCAGCAAGTGATTTGCATGACCAGCCTTGGGTGTATGTTTTAAGAGATGAATCTCCCCCTAGGGATGACTCTCCTCTCCCTTGACTGCAAAGCAAGCCTGGGCTGACTAACTTGGACCTGGGCATCTAACCATTAGAGGTGTAAATTAGGGCTGATGAAACCCTCCCAAAATTGCAAGCCTCACCCCAAATTTGCAGGAATCACAACTGTGAGATAAAACTACTAAAAAAAAAAAAAAAAGGTATGAAGCACTAAAGAAAATGCACATATATTTCAAATTTGCTTTGCATGGACTAACTAAATTTTGCCACCAAACTCTCCCTCGATCCCCTCAGGTTTACATGCACACTCCTGGCCTGAAAAATAGTTCATAGAACCATAGAGTCACAGGCTGGTTTGGGTTGGAAGGCACCTTAAATCTCAGCCAGTTCCAAACCCCTGCCTCAGGCAGGGACATCTTCCGCTAGACCAGGTTGCTCAAAGTCCCATCCAACGTTGCCTTGAACACTGCCAGGGATGAGTTTTCAATGCTTTTCATAAGAATGAAAAGCTCACAATTGTCACAGGACCTGAAGAATGAAGGCTGCTTCTAACTAGGGAAAAACTTGTAGCTGAAGACACCAAAGCAAATTTAATTTCTGACCAAAAAATGGCCTTAATGCTTGTACAGGGCATGAAACAATATATCCTTAATGGGATTAATCTGAACAGACTCTACCTGGCTGCTGAAGAAGCAAAAGGGTTGAGTTGAGTCAGCTGGATTTTGACTCTGTGGTTGCAATGAATCGAGGTAGTTCAAACCTAGCTCTCATCTTGCTAAGCCTTCCTTAGCAAAAATCTTTCAGGGTATGCCAGCAGTGGTGAATGGACTCCTCTTTCAGATATAAAGTCATAAGAGCTGCTGTCTTTTCACTTCAACAAGAGAAGGGATTCCTGTCAGGAGCTGGATGTAAATCCAAATCGGGGGTGTCTTTGAAGGGTAAATTTAAGGGGCAGTAACTCCACAAGTGCCACAAGCTCAATTAATACTACAGTTTTTAAAGAAAAATGTGAATATGCTGTGGAAAAAGAGAGAAAATGCTTTGGGATATTTAATTTCTAAACACCTGTAGACTGACTAGAATGGAGAATAACATGATCTATCCCATTGGGAACCAAGGACAGTCACAATTTGTGAAGACAGAGGAAGGTGCACTTACGTATTCCAGGTCCATGATCTCTTGGTGTCAGAAATGCGCAATTTCCCCTTTTGATTGGTATACTCTCAAATGTCAGGCTGACACAATGGTCTGTAATTGTAAACTTCTCAAAATAAGTAGGAAGCGAAAGTTGCTTCGACTCCAGATAGCTTGAGTGTAGAAAATCTGCAAGATTAAAAGCTTGAGAATCAGCAGTGTGGAGAAACAATGCATGTTGGAAATGAGTCCTCTATCGACTTGTTCTAAAGGCTCTAAAACAGAATGGTTGAATGTTCTTCTTTGGCTAATTCATTCTATCCACTCCACTCCACTTCCACTCTCCATTTTGAAACCCCTTCATTAAAGACCATCTCTTCCATAAAGCTGTTCTTATCTCCTAAGTGTCCTTCTTATTACTAATCTGTCAACAGTGCTGTCATCTATAGCCATCAGCACACAAAACCCTTTGATTTACAAAATTCCAGAGAATATTTATTCCAACCTACTCAACCCAAGGAGATGCATCAAAAGCCATCCCTGAAGCAAAGTATCTCTTGATATAGTGTAAAGCCAACTCCAGGTAGAAGATTAATAAAGACAAGAGTTACAAACTGTAAATAAGCCTTTTCCCATATGACTTTTGTTCCAGAATTGTCTTCCTTGCTCACCAGCGGAGCATGGAGAGACATCTGGTGGCTAAAATAATTCCCTGCAAGCAAACACACCTCGGGACATGTCTTTGCTAGGGGGGTGTCTCAAGAAGCATTTGTTATCTTCAGAGACACCATGCTGTTCCGTTCACTCGAAGCACCACCACATCTCCCACTTCAAGAACAAATCTTCCGTATGTTCACTGGGGCAAAAAATGTGTCTGTCGAGACATCAGATCTTGATGCCTCAAACACTGAATTTCAAGGATGCTGCTGACAGAACTGAAGTGGTCATAGTTCTTATAGTTCTCGCCTCTTACTCAGCTGAGACACTGGTAGTGATTTGAACGGGGCAAGTCTAGGTTTCTAACATTTGTATAAGCAGCCTCTTGTAACCATCATATGTAATTCCTTTTGCTATAAAATTTCTATTGCCTACCATTTTATCTCAACAGACAATACCCTGTGGAATGTACATGAGCAGTTACATGATCATTGTCCTGGTAGAGGACAATGGCCAAGAGGTGCTTATTGTCTCCTGCACTGCAATGCCACAGTCACAGTGTTCAGCTATTATGTCCAAAGAGCACCTGAACACCACAGTTATATTGTCTCAATTGTGCTAGGGGCTATAGAAAGAAAAGCTCAGACCTCAGAGATACATTGCACAGCCTTAGTGCAGCAAGGCTGTTCAATGTAATTGGTGCTAAGGAATCTTTCTGCCAGAATGCTCTCAAGAAAACTAGTTTTTTCTTTCTACTACGGCACAACCAAAGGTTGGCTGCTGTGCACGTACATCATGATGGGCATTCTGTGCCCCATGGATATTAAAAATATATAGGAAGGATAAATAATGTGAAACCTACTTACAGAAAAACAAAAATATCTCAGAGGGGAGTTGCAAAGAAACAGGGAATCCAAACAAAATCTTATTAATTCCACTCCTGGCTTCAGTCCCTCACTTATCTGTCATCCCAGCCCTCTCTCATTTCACCTCAGAAGACATCCAAAGGGTGTTGATCAGTCAGGTCTTGATTTCTCCTTTTCTCCAACAAAACATTGGCAGAATGACATTTTTCTCCCACTAGGCTTCATAAGAAGATTTTGTTTATTTGGCAGCAGAGGTTCAGGTTGAGCAGAGGGCTGGTTAGTCCCTGCAGTCATCCAAAGCAAAATCTGACTAGACCAAACAGTTATAGCATTTACACCAGCAGCTGGAAAGTAATCTTACAGAGACACTGTCAATAATTCCTCCTAATCCTCAACTGCATGACTAGTGCAGGAACCTTGTCAAGGTCTTTAGGCATTAGACCTGAGGCACTGATGAAGAGGACATACCTTTACTGGTTCTTAATCCCCCCAGACTAAACCTGAAGAGGCATCAGAATTTTCTACTCATGGGATGAAAAAAAGTCAAGCTAAAACCGACTAAAATGAGCTTCACTCATGTAGTTTTCTCATGGTTCTTAGCATCCTAAGAACTGAAGTACAGCACAAAGCTGGTTGACTATCACTATCCCTATTTTACTGTAGGATTTGGTAAGGTACCTGGACCTGTAATAGCTGTTGTAGGCTCTAAAGTACCCATCACCAAAAGTGTTCCTATAGTGACATATTCTTTTTGCTCATCTGTATTGCACAACGTTTTAGATAAGCACTTCAATCAGGTTCAGGAGGCCAAAAGTGACAGCACGATGATGGACCAACCTACTCATGAGGTCACACTAGGCATCAACAATAAAACCATGGCAACAGTTTTCCATGGTTTTCCACCACTATTTCTTTTGATAGTGAATCAACACCTACAAAAATTCCCTGAGTCAATTTTGCTTTAAGCAAGTTGGAGCACTTCCTCATGCCAGGACCAGGCTGTTTCTTCACTAAAAGTATTCCAAACTCATGAGTGTAACTGAATTCTCCTGCCAGTGATGCCTCCCAGTGGTGACATTTGACTTCAGTTACTGCACATACAGAAACACAGGTGAAGTTTACTGTATAGGTTGCCTTTTCTGAACTGTATGCCTTCACCCACTGTCCATCAAAGAGCAAGATAGCAGATACAGGATAATTAACCTAAACCCCCACATCCAGCTTTGTAACTGCAACATACAAACACCTCTTGGTTTTTAATGTACTTCTATCCACATCTTCTCTATGATGAAATAGACTGCACTTATCTTTATTTTTCAAGAAGCACACAGAAACCGAAAGACGAGTCATTTCACCTTACTTCGGTCTTCTCAAATTTAGGTATCAAGTCTCCTGCTGCCCTCGGGAGAGACAGATGGGCATGTCTCACTCTGCAAAGCCTGTTGAAATAAGACTTTGATTTGCCACACCTTGAGCCTACAGTCTTGCTCTGCCCCTGACATGGATGGGATAAATCACTTTCTATACAACCAAATCTCTTTAATTAACTGTAGAAGGTGAAAGTCTAGCTTGTATTAGACATTAATTTTTGATAGATCATGTGATCGGGTCTCACATCAAACAACTTCCCTGGTGTTGCACTTGCATCACGGAGGTTGAATCCTTTCATCCCAAGGGCTAGTCTTTCAACCTAACCCTTGTAAGATGCCTTTTGGCAACAAGGAAAAGTATTTGATTCATAGACTGAGTAGGGAATTAGTCTTGCAACACACTGCCCTTGCAGCCTATGCTCTCCAGAGCTGTCCACTGACATCCTTAGGAGCTGTCTCTCGGATAAGGTCAACCTGTACAACCTTGTAGCTGTAAAAGGCCCTTGAGGTTAATTCTGAGCATAGCTTCATGAGATAAGACTCAGCCTACGTCACATCTAAGATGCTGAAAACCCTTTACCACCACAGGGCACAATCTAATCTACCTACTTCATTTGTCTGATCTTTCCTAATTTTAACAAATCTAGATGAGAAGAAGATCTTGTGTACCTGGAAGCATTTCTGTCTGCTCCAGCTGTACCAGATGGCCTTATGAATGATATTCCCCCTCCCCACAAACACTGAGTGGCCTATATCCATTTTAGCATTGCTTTTCCTCAGCATTTATAGAGCATCTGTCACCACAAAATTGAGGGCCTGACTGATTTCCCCAGCAAAACTTGAAGAGGAGAACATCCTGATACTATCCTTTACTCCAAAAGCTGCTAAGATTACTCATTTTTTATCAAAGTGGCAGAAATCATGCAGACATCTCCCCTCGGGTAGCTAGCTTGGACGCCCTGTGACTCAGAGGTGCTTTCTGATGCTGCCTGAACATGATGTGTTTTTTTATTTTATCATTCCCCATGGTCATACATGGTTAATAAAAAAGAAACATCACCATGGCCAGCAGGGGTGCCTCACTACCTGGTAGCAGAAGCCAGTTTCCCAGCTGGAGTCAAAGCCCAATCTATCCACTAAAACACATATTAAATACAGCACAGAATATGCAGGTGGTGGGAGCTGAGCCACACAAAAGGCACGGGTGTGGGGAAATTCATGAGAAGGTGGTAACTTCTAAGAAGCCCACATGTACAGCTGAACTCAGATGCAAAGGTTTTGGCTACAGGTGACCCACTGGCATCTTAAACCTTTTATCATGGAGACAGCAGCACCTTTTCAGGTGTTCACCCCTTAAAAAAGCAAATGTGTACTCTGATCTGAACTGGTAAGATGAGTCCCACCCCCCGAGAACAGAAGTCACCTGAAGAAGGGTTTGTTTCAGCACTGCTCCTGCAAATCTAGATTAAACGCTGAATTTTGGCTTCCTTTCTAATCAGCATATGTTTACACAAAGCAGTTTGCCCAGCCAAACATACTTAAGACAGCTGAGATCAAGAGGCTTCCAGAAGATCCTCTCACCCCATTAACTGTAAGGAGAGACAAGGTGGCCAGCTCACAATGGAAACATATTTTAGGCAACTACATTTTAATGAGGAATACCCTATTGTTTCTGGGTGAATGTAACCACACAATGCTGCAAATAAGAGCATGATCTGAGCATGGCATTAATGTGGCCACATTGCTTCTGACTCTCCATATATCAGGTATCTCTGTACATTACCATGTGCTGTTCTACACACATGCATTTTAGTTGCAAAATAGCAAGTGCTTCCCTAAACAGGGTAATTCATCTGAAATAAAATCTCTTTCCTCTGGAACAGTGGTACCATAGAAAGCTAATTCTAAAATAGATATTCTGATCACATTTGCCGTGAAGACAAGTCCTAAGGAGATGTAAAACTGGCACCACAGACCTTAGCTTCATATCCCCTGTAGTGAATTTCTCAAAGAATGTCTATTGTCTTGCTTGCCTCTGACTGAGAGATGATAAAACTAAAGGAGCTGAGGGGAGCGCAGAAAGGAAAAGCTCTGCTCTGTAGAGAGTATTGCACATTGCATGGGAAATCTGGGCTCTTTTCTAGCAAATGTGTTTTAATTACCTCCTTTTGTTTACAGGACCATTGCATGTAGCATATGACAGCACTGCCCTTGCCAAGCAGCCCAACCTCTACAGTCATTTTCTGCTAAAATTATGAGATCTGCTTAAAAGTCATGTCATATTAGAAATAGTTCATGCTGCATTTCTGTCATATATTTTCTGATTCCTGAGTCCTTTTGGGGATTTTTATCAAACTTTGTTCTGAGTGCTAAAAATCCAGGGAAGAGGCTTTGTTTCTTTTCAACTAATTTATCATGTGACCGAGCATGAAAACACCAGGAAAAGTCCAGATATAAAAAGTCTGCAGTGTAATCATAAATTACCATAAGCAAAAAAAAGAAAACAAAAAAAACAAATCCAAAAATAATTCAACACTATATATAGAAAATACATAGAAACAGCAAAGATACATAGAAAAGGTGGCAAAAGCAACTTTTTCATAATCACAGTTGTTCATCCTGATGTTGATGTAGGTAGAGAAGGAACCTTTTGTAATTCGTGTCCGGTGAACAATGCAAACAAATATATGCAAAAGTCTTTGAATTAAACTGTCAAACTTTTCCTAAGGTTATACAGAGCTTTTTTTTTTTTTACATTGCAAAGAACACTTTATAAGCAAAATATGCATCATAACAGTGTCAGTGGAAGCTCCTCAGACTCTCACTTTAATGATTACCCATAATCATATAATGATTATGATTTGTGCAAAAAAAACCAAACCCTCTGTCAAATTTTCTTCTGCAAATTGCTATACTCAACCAGTGCGTACTTCAGGGAGAGCAGTCAGAGTGAAGGGCACACGCTAAAGTGTAATTTATTGCAGCAAAATTCAGAAGCCAACCAAAATGAAAAACATGTTTGCATGAACGAACAGCTGAGTAATTTCTGGCTGGGAATTGCTTGCAGACTGCTCACAAGTGAAAAACAAAGAACTAGATCTGTTGGATTATTTTCTGCTGCGGTGAGTCTGCCAAGCATGTCTTACTGTCCTTGCAACTCTCAAGTCATCTTTGTCATTATATTCTGTTTATCCAAGATGATCCTCGGGTATGACAGTACCTATGTCAATTTTAGCAGGAACCTAGCATGAGTAAAGATTACTTGTAGCCAGACAGTCAGAAAAAGGTCTGATCCTCCAGCTATCTCCAGGCAGGGACCTTTCATTTTTAAATTGTTAATAAAGGGATGTGCACACCACCGGCAACCACCACCCACCTATTTAACAAACTTAACTGTGAAATTGGATCCTTCCCATTTAGCCTGGATTTGCCTTTGATGCACTTCCAGAGCTCCAGTTGCCTTATTTGCCTTCAATTTCTAATCCAGGCATATAGCCAAGTTTAGGACACATTGTCTCCTGTATTACAATATCTTCAGCACCGACCGTAGCACTTATAGGAGCATCCTACAAACAAAAGAGGACAGTTAGATATGATCACAAGAAACAGGAAACTTTGAGAAGGATCCCCTCTCCTGCTGACCTTCCTCAGCTGATCTCCATGCTTGTGAAAAGGATGAGTCATGTCCTTGAGAAGGTTTTGCTCTACCAAACACAGGTCGGTCACTCCTGCTTAGCCCCATTCACGTATTCCCCCTTCATTCTGATCTCACATGTCCAAAAAGGGGATTTGGTGGGTGGCTATGGAGTCTGGAGTAGGGATCACAGTGGAGAAAGTTATTGGGTGCCTGATGTGCAGGGCAGGGTGCTCTCTTCTACATATTCAGAGGAGGTGGCTGTTCAGCAAGGTATAGGTGACACCTCTGTATGATGCCTTAAAATGGGCAGAGAAGGATCCAAGACACCAGGCACTCATTCATAGTAATGGACATGAGGTTTGGCTAACTAGGAAAATGGGTGTAAGGTCATGAGATAATGTCTCTGGGATCTCTAGGATAGGGTAATGCTATTCCTTAGAAGGGAATATTCTTATCATCTACCTTGAAAGATTCAAGGATGTTTTTACACCTGAAAAGGGCCAGGAGCAACATTACACAAAGGTGGTGCAAGTGTTTTTCTGGGACATTGCACCATGATCTCAGATGGAAAGCATGATGATGCTCTGTCCTTCCCCAGAGCAGACAGCTGAAGAGAAAACAACCTAAGGTGGGATGGGGAATAAACGTCTTCTCCAAAGGAAGATGATCAACATCTTTTCTGTGTCTACCTCATCACAAGACATTTTACTGTCTTGGGTTGTAGTGTAATATCCACCTACACTGCCAGTGACTCACCTGCAAGATCCCTCATCACTAGCAACCTCAGTGCTCATCATCTGCTGTTCTCCCACCATTTTAGGTGATTCAAGCAAGCAGGGGTGGACTTGTCCTCTTGAGGAGTGCCAGGAGAACAAAAAAAAGTCCTTGGGCACCTCCCTCTCAAGCCAGCATTATGCCAGGGATAGACAGCTCTATCGTTGGGAGTGCACAAAAAAAGACTCAACTCAGGAAAATACAGAAATAATGCAACACCTCCCTCCTCTTTTCTGGCAAGGGAACCCTGGATACCCGCGCCTTCCCCCCACTTTAAAACATCTCAGGCTTCCTGACTGAACTTGGCTGAGGTCTAAAAACATGAATAAGCTTCCCCTGTCTGACAGCCAACTGGCAAGGATGGCTTGGATGGGACACTCCATTTGTTACGGGAAAAATGGCTGGTCCAGTTCTCCTTGTTAAGCGGCGCGCTGCTGGTCGGGAAATAAAGACAGAAGGTCTGTTTGTAACACTGAACACACAATCCCTTCCAGCCTCAAAGACACTGAGGCGGCAGAAAATCTACCCTATTCACCAAGATGACCTAGTTCTGTTGTCAATAGGTTAGAGCGGAGCAAAGTTGAGGGAGAATATCCTGATTAGAGGGATCTCCCACAATGGGACAGTGAGTAGCCTTTTGTCCCTTAATTTTCACCCCCACACCCTAATACCAGGCTTGCTATCAACGTTATAACTTGGCGAGCGACAGGCTCATCATATTTACCTCTGCCTAATTCTGCTGGCATCAAGTTTACACCAGGAGGTCCGCATCACACTTTGTCACCCCATCCCTGGCACTAGTCAGGTGGTGTGGAGGGGTGATTGTTACGGCAAATTTTGTATATTTTTATTTTATCCTTCTTTTTCTACTCCATTCCGGAGAAATCCTCAAAAAAGGTGGCAGCAGCTTTGCCTTCCCCACACAAAGGAGCCATCACCATGAGCTTTCAGCTCCCCTGAAATGATGGGGTGCAGCCAAGCTTCCCATACCTAGTTGCTCTGTAACCTGGAAAGACCTGCAGCCCAGCTGGGCTCAACATTCATACTGTGACAAGGGGCCTTTTCTTCCCACCACCAAGACAGTGCTGCTCCTCAACGCATTTAGGATTGGTGCGTGCAACAGAGAAAGAGCTGAGAAAAGGCATAGCTCACAAATGGAAAGGTACTTAGTCCCTAAATAAAAGAGGAGGAAAGTGATTGTCTGTATCTACACTAATGCATCGAGGATGGACAGACAGACAGACAGGCAGACATTTCTTTTTTTGTTCTTTAATGACATTACAATGCCCCAATTAAATATTGTATTAAATTTTAAATTCCAAACATTTAAAGACATGATACATTATATAGCCAGCCCATTGAACAACATGCTAATTATTTATTAACCACTAATAAATTTTGTAATGTTAATATAATGTTATATGTTAATAAAAGAGAATCTTGAAAGAAAATATTTCTCTTTCCTCTTCCCTTTTCTGATGGCGATTGTTAATAAAAGATTTAATCACCCATTTTACATCCTGCTTAAAAAAAAGGGGCTTTCCTGATAACAGATGCCCCTCTGGCCAACTGGCAAGGAAAAGGGGAATGTATGAGGTATATAAATGTATTTCAGAGGACAGTCAACATAACATAGGGAAAGGGGGAGAGAGAAAAAGAGAGGGAGGGAGGAAGAGGAGGAGGAGAGGGGATAAAAAAAAATGGAACCTGAAAGGATTAGAAATTAAAAAGAAGGTATTTTGTGCTGAGCTAAATATTATTTTGTTTCCATTGAAAGGGTTAAGAAAACAAAGACAGAGTTGACAATTTCTCCCGACTGGAAGCTGGGAATGGCCCACGGTGGCACAATGCTATTATTCTTGCATGGGCCCATTCTTACTGGATTTTCCACAAAATCTTTAATAATTTGATTCTTTTCAGCCTCAGTAGCCAGCTGAGCTCTTTAAGAAACAGTAACAAAAACCCAGAGAAAAACCCACTACTGAGAGGGGAGCTTTGGCGGAGAGCTGAGCTGAAGCCGATTAGTTTGGCCTGAATAGAGCCAGCCGGGTCCTCGAGCTCTTGCTCAGCCTGGAGTCCTCTGTTTCATTCATTGCAGTACAATATCACCACCAGAGCCCAGGCCTAGACACTAAATTACACTATTATAAAACTAGATTGATACACAAACTTTCCCTCCCAGGCTGAGTAGGGGACTTTTTCAACAATGTTGGGTTTTTTTGGGGGGGATGGGAGGGAGCTCAGGGTCTATTCAGACGTTTTGAATTATCGCCATTCATATCGAGCATATCAATTCTTAATGGTGCCACACACACAAATTGCAAGCACAGGGGATACAATCCTCCGGGTTCCCCGGCGGGAAGGGCTGGAGGCGCTCAGCGGAGGCTTGCAGGGGTTTTGTTGGGGTTATCTCCCTGAAGACCCAGCAGGACAGGAGCCTTTCATCGGCTGGGGGCAGCTCGCATTGTCTCCAGGAATTCATGTCGGAGTAGTGACGGGTCTCCAGCAGTAAGTGGGAAACGCAGATGTTTGACCCTCATCTGGGCATCACTGAGCATCACCTCTCCCTGGTCTTCACATTGCCCAGATGCACTCCATGGGCAGGAGACACATACACTTTCTAAATGTGTATTTTTGGGGGAGGGAAGAGAAGAATAAACATTTTCGCCTTTTAGGGACCCTCATGTTTGGTTTTAAAAGGCAAGTCTGGATTTGGCTGCACACAACCCCAAAGACCATTTCAAAGGCTCCCGAGAACAAGTCTGCAAGGTTTACTCTGGATACATGATGTGTCTTTCGACCGCATCAAAGCTCAGCAGCTCAGGAAGGCAAAATCTGATTAGGTCACATAGTCATTTCCTGCCCATGGACAAGCCTTCCTACAGCTGCTTCTTTTTTCCCCTCAAAAAATACAAAGTCCTTCTTTAGGAGAGACAAGGGTCCTCAGCAGGGAGTCCTCAGTGTTATCACCTCCATCTTTAGCCTGGAGGAAACCTCCTTCTTGTAACACGTTGCTCATTTCAGGCTCTAAAACATGAAATTAGAAATGCCATTTTGAAAATAAGCCAGTTTGAGGAGGGGAGAGGAGAGGGAAGAAGTGATCTGGAAGGAAGGGTGGCTTATATACCAGAAAACACACTGTGTCAATGTATCCCCATTGAAGGTACCCTCATCCCCATAAACAGCTCTCAGGTTGCAAAACACTGTGCAAACATATAAGACCCAAAGTTGTGCATGGAGACTTCTGAATTAGCCGCTCTACATTAATTTTCCAGTATATTTTTGGATGGGAGCTGCATGTCTTCATGCTTCTTCTAATTAATCTTTCCCTTGCATCTATCTACCTTAATCACTGCCTAGGGTTGTTACTTGAGTTGTTTTTTTTCTTTTTCTTGCCATCACTGCAATTTTTTTCTGTTAAAGCAGATACCATTAGAAAATAAAAGGAGGAAGGACAGCAATTTTGTTAATTTTGCCTTGGAAAAATGCAAGAGGAAAAAAAATCCTCCATTTTCTTGCCCACGCTGGCATTCACAGATTTAATTTTCCCCAACTTTCAAGTTTCTTTTCTGAAAGCCACATTCATCAATAGAAACAATCTCACTTTCCACTGCCTCCAGACCTCAGGCTCCACAAATACTCTGAATATATTAAACGTAACACAAAAAGAGCAGCAACCCAACATGCAAATTAAATTAAAACTCACTCTCCACAAGAGGGAAATAAACAAACAAACAAAACCCCCACAGTTTATAAGTACACAAAGAGGAGAAACTGAAAGAGATTTAACAGTTCTGAGGGATTTGGACTGTTTTCAATAGCTTTTCTGAATGGGAGCTGTTACATGACATCAGCACCAATTCTAATATGGGTCATTTTTGGAAGACAGAGCTTTTCACAAATCATTCATTAACTGGAAAGTTTTTCTGAGTAGTTTCCACTTAACATATTTTGGATGCTGTGGATAGACCATAATAAAAAGCAACAAAGAGAGTCTTGGCAATTATTATCAATGCTATCTTCACAGTTTCAAAGCATTAGTACAGGAGCAGATCTGGTACACGGCTGCACCAGATTTCTAGCTTCGGAAACCCTCTAATTAAGATGGCATGATTACAAAGTGACGGCAGCGAGACAGAAACCATGGTTTGCTCTCCAGTGTCAGGATCCTATGGCTTTGTGTTGTCCTGCGTGTGTCTATGGGGATGTTTTATCATGCGAATGCAGAGAGCGTGCTTATGTGTGCTACGTGGCCTGTGTGGCTGGGAGTGATATGTAAAACTGAATTAGGGCAGAAGAAATAATTAGCACATGGAGGAATGACCCTAAACCATCTGAAAGATGTGGCTGCTTGCAGAGAGAAACAAAGGAGCCTGAGAAGAGAAGAAAGCAGCAATTAGAAAGGAGAGAATGAGCTGCAGTGTTGAAATAGAGATCTGTAAATGGCCACAAATTGTCCTCATTTTTTTTCCTACTCTCCTCACAGGGATGGCAGTTTCAGGAGAAGTCATATAGGAAGGATTATATCAGACCTGCAAATCTGAGGGCCAGGGTTCAATCTCTGCATTTGAAGGCCAATGAAGGTTCTTGGATGTTAATTAAATTAATTCTGATATTCACCAATATCGATGAAATAGATTTTTTGGGGGCACAGTACAATTGCAAATTTCTTCTCAAAACCAAATATCCCCCCCACTACAATAATGGTTTTCTGGTATCAAGACAAAACCATGCCTAGCAAAATGCAGAGAAAGAGATGGCTGTGAAGAGGCTCACCAGCTGTTTGGCAAAAGCACAAGCTTCCAGCCCAGCAAGAAAGCAGCATCACTCCATCAATAGACTGGCTCCAAATCTGAGATACAAGGCAGCTTCCTCCTCAGAGCTAGTGACAGATGAAGAAGTTAAGAGCAGCACCCTGGTTATTGAAAAATACACCTCAACACTGAAAACAGCTCTGTCAGTTCTCTGATAACAGAGCTGACATACAGCCTGGGCCGTTTCCAACCCACCAAAGACTTGCACTCAGAGGGAAGAGGGTGGGAGAAGGCAGGAGACAGGAAGCAGATTGCGTTGACATTGCTGGCTTGCCTAATAATTAGGGTAAGTATCCCAAAGATTCCAATAAGGGAGGAAATAATCCTCAGACCTCAGGTTTTCTGGATGTCCCTCCTATTACCTGGTGCCCATTGGGAAGTGCGTGACAAGTCTCTTGTCTTTTGCTGCCAAAATACCCGTTAGCAAGCAGATCCCAGCTAACACCATCCCCACCTTAGGGAAAGCCAGCAGTGGGAACCAACAAGCGCAAGGAGGATTATGTGGGACTGATGTAAACTAAAGGGTTTTACTCTCCAACAAAAAGCAACAGGAGACTCTGGACAGCGCCCATAGCAGATGGGACTCCAAGCAGGAATGTCTCATGTTGCCCAGTCCCCACCACTCTCTGACACCCAACTTCCCTGGCAGGGCACCATTGTGGCAAGTTGGAAAAGTGCCTGGAGAGGGAATAAAGGGGCTATTGTGGAGAAGTGGTTGAGGCCTGTGATGGATGCAGACTATCTGCATGTGTCATGCTAAATCACTCAGCAGCTTCCCTGCACCTCGGCTCCCCTCTCCATGCAATGGGGTTGACTAAACTGCCATCCCTCCAAGGACATATGGTAGTAGGGACATTCAAGCTTCAGAGATACTCCCATACCAAGGCATCTGTCTACATTTTCCTTGATGTGAAAAATTTGGGTTAGTTGTTAAACTCTCCTACTTTCCCTCCTTATACCCTAAAAGAGGAGCATTCTTAGGCCCTCAGAGTTCCAAGCAGACTTTCAGATGCCTTTGTCACTCCTCTAAATCACTTTATTTCTCTTTCTTTTTCTTCTTTTTTTTCCCCCCCTTTCTTCTTTATGATAGCACAATAGTGCCTTACAGCAAGGAGTTGCCCAGATGGGCACACTACACAGCAGCTTGTGTTGGGCTAGCATCCCTTGCTTTCCCTCTTATGGGAACCCAGGTGACCCATCCTTGACATGAATGTTTGTCAGTTGTGCCTCTCCTCCCCAGCACAGACAGATGCTTTCCCCAAGTTCCTATTACAGAGCTACAGCACTGCAGCAAGCCAGGTCATGCCATCTATGGAAGCCCACCTTTAGTCTCCAGGACTGGTAGAATTGAGTAAAGGGCATATTCAGGCCCTGGGGCTGCCGGGTGGCCTCATCCAGAAGGCAGTCAAATGTCTTAAGTGACTTCTGGCCTGAGCCCAACCAAGGTCCCAGACTGGTTCTTTGCACCACCACCCCCACACACCCACAACTTCTTTTTTTTGCTGCATTTTTCTGGCATTTCCTAACGTGTTTTTTCTTGCATTACATTTCTCAAGGAAGGCTGCCTGATGAGCAGCAAATCATTATTAATTCCCCAAGTATTTGCTCTAATACAATTAACCCCCTGCATGCTGAACCCTGGGCTGTACTTCCCAAAAAACATCCCAAGACCTCATCTGTCTCTACCACCTCCACAGTGGAGACCAAAACTCAGTCCACAGATCAAAAAATGCATGAGGGATCTCCTGCACTCCAGGAAACAGTCAAGAAAGACCATTCATCTCTGCTGGACATGGAAATTTAGGCCCTGTTAAGAGTTAATCCTCATTTTCAGAAGGTTTTTAATTGATAGTGTCCCCGGCTTCCTATCCGCAAAGTTATTAATGCCACATCCCAGTGAGAGTTCGAGGCCAGGTTGGACTGGGCTTGGAGCAACCTGGTCTGGTGAAAGGTGTCCCTCCCTGCCCTTGGCAGGGAGTTGGAACTGGATAAGCTTCAAGGTCCCTTCCAATCCAAACCATTCTGTGTTTCTATGATTATCTTGCATAGCCCTCAACAGGAGGCATCTAAGCTATCTGGAGGGTCTTCCCATTTAAACAGTCTCCAGGTGGAGGACATTTTGATGGGAGTTTTCTAAGCACCACAGAGGATTTTTTTCCCTGCCAACCACTGCAGGGGGTTTCAGTGTTTCAGTCTGCACGAGGGCCAGGAGGGTGAATGATGTTGTCAAATAGAGACAAGGTGAGAACTAGAAAGAGCCCTGGAAATGGTGATTGGAAGAGACCTCTGGATGCCATCCTGTCATTTCCCCTCCCAGTGTTAGAAGCATACAGAAGAGTTAAAAGTCAAGTCTGCAATGAAAAAAAACCCACAATCAAATAGAAAATGTCTTGAGGCCTGATTCCTCTCCTGCAGTGGCGTAAAAACTGACAGTGTAATGCAGGAGGGGAGAGAACTTAAAGCCCTTTTAAACAAAGCTGCATTGCAGCTCCCAGAGCTCATCTCAGAGCTGTACCTGACAATCCCTCTTTTACCAGTGGAGAAACTGAGGTAGGGAGACTGGCTAGGAAAAACACTGGATGAACTGCATGGCACACAGACCTGATGGCTTACTATGCTCTTCTGAAACTACCCTCCATCTGATGACCTGAGGAACTGCTGTTGAGTATCTTTTGTACTCCGGTGGTTGGAGAAACCAAGGCATTTATCCAGGACATGGACCATCAAATCTTTCCCATGAAGGCCAGGTGTAGGATATCAGAGCTACATCTCTCCATTGTCTGGAGAAGAGCAAAAAGGTAGAGAGCATCCCTACCACTTTTCAGCAGCCACAGCCTTGAAACCAGGTCTTTAGAGAGCACAGACCAAATGACCTCATTTGAAGGAGAAGGCCTTTGCAAAGCTGGTTACAAAATACCAACTTCTCCTCAACAGCATCGATCAATTCCAGTAGGGAAAAGGTAAAGGATATTCAGTATATCCTTTACTGATAGTAAGGGATATACTGACATAAAGGGATATTCAGTGTTAGCACTCTGAGAGGGGAGAAAATCGTGTTCCAGATCTGGCCATAAGAATCAAAAATAAAAACGTTGGTGGGGGGAGCCATACCCATAATGTGAGCCAAAAACCCTGAATCAGCCTCAAATTTGGGCCTGATCCCTCAATCACTCCTGCTGCACTGGGACTTTGCCACTTTGCTCCAGTAGGAATAAGCAGACAAAGAGCTGAATCAGCACCAGGTTTGCTGCTCTGAGTGCTTAGCTGGTGAATCAAGAGCTAAAAGGCAAACTGGGATCCCTCCAGTTCTACCTCCATTGATTCAAGAGCAGTTCAGGGCAAGAGGGGGAGACCCACCTTCTGGCCCCTGAGTGCTCACAGGCAGGTTGTCCTCAGGTCAGCACTGCTGCAGCTCCTTATGCAGTATTTCTTGAGCTACACCAATGCAAACCAAAAGAAAATGAGGACTGTGAGCCCTGTCTGGCTGAAATCTGCCTGATGAGGACCATGACCCAAGCCTGGGTATCAACTGCCGCAGGAAAAGGTGGGGAAAGTCCCCATGAGGACCTGAAAAGACTGAAAGGATGTGGGACTGCCACCTCCTCAGCAATGTGGATTTGTTCCAGCATCCCTGGGAGAAAGGCCAGCCCTGAGATAAAGGGGCTTGTTGATTTTTAACACCACCTGGGGCTGGGGAGGGGGGAAGGAAGGAGAGCAACAAACCCGGAGAGGGAGGAGGAAAACAAGAGGTTTATAGCCTGCCTTGAAAAGACCTAAAAAAAAAGAGTGAAATTCTTGGCTCCCCTCACACCTATTAGCTTAGGAAATGGTGCCCAGTCTCCGCTGAGACCTGACTGAGACCAAAGGCAGGTCGACCTGTTAGCAGGTACTTGAGAGAGGGGCTGCTGGCTGGATTGGGCTGGAGGCGTGAGAAGTCCTCCACTATTCAGGTCCCCTAATGACCATATAAAAGGGTTGGGGGTGGCTTTCAGGGCAATCAGCTCCCGCGGAAGCATCCTGCACACAAAACCGCCTGACCATAACGCCGCTCTCCCCCTGCCAAGGTGAACAGCCCAGAGGGATGGCGTTCCTGCATATCTATACTTCCCTACCACTGAGGTGGGGGCTATTGGAGCTGTTTTCCCAAGCTGAGGATGTGTCACACTCCAGGTCAAATAATTTGGCCTTTGATGTTGGTGAGCATCACAACATTGTGTAGGGGTTGTTTGGGCAGCAGCTGGCTGCGGCATCCCAGATAAAGCAAACCCAAAACTACAAGTTTGGTAGCAAAACTAGCATTCCTCTTGTTTCCTGCAGAAAAGCTCAGGTTGGGCAGTTCCTGCAGTTAAAACAAGAGCCTGGCAAAGTTACTTTTCATCAACTATCATCTTTTTTTTTGCCCTGTATCCCTGGTCCTAAAATACATTGCAAGATTGGGCAGTTTAACTGGTGGGTTTGATTTTCTTTCAATTTCTTTTGTAGGGAAAAAAATCTGTCTGCAGGCAATCCTAGGAAAATGAAAGTATTTCAGCATTTCTAAAGGAAGAGGTATGGTTTCTGATCTTCAACATGTCAGTGACATTTTTGTTATTAAAAATCTTTTTAACTGGTTTAAACATTTATTTTTTTAATGAAGGTTCAAAATGAATAAAAAAATTGAATCAACATCATCTCCGTCAGTTCAGAGCATCACTTTCTATTTTCACAGAGTCACAGCCCTTTTTATGTTCTTTTACTTACTTAGGGGGTGTACATTTGCTGAATGAAGAAAATCCTCTATGTTTCACAGTAGTGCATCAAGTTTGCAACTGGATTGTTTGCTCTTGTACAGAGTCTAGGAGGTCAAATCCACCACCCACCATCTAAGATCCAACCTCCTAGATCCACCTAGGCCTTCCCCGTGCTCAGTGAGAAGACCCAGGCATCCCAAGTAACTTAGACACCCTTCTTCCATCCCTTTCTCCATCCCCTGTTCCTCAGATTTAGGCTCAACCTCGAACTTTGCTTCAAAACTGAATGCTGTATATAAATAATGAGCATATATAAAGAGCATAGAGAACATCTATAAAGAATATAATGCTCTTTCAGCTGGACAGTGTAATGGGATATCTAGTTGAGGTCATGCTTGCTTAGAAAGGCTGGATCAGATGATCTTTGAGGTATCTTCCAACCTGGCATCTGTGATTCTATAATGGTAAGATACACTTGCGGGTCCTAAGTACATAAATGCACCTTTGGTTTCTCTTCCAGAGAGAGGTTAAGGTCCTCCATGATCTGCAGAACCTTCTCACACCCCAGAGGTCACTAGGCCTAGAAAGCGCTAAGTTCTCACTCATCCTTTCCTCTCTGTTCCTGTTCTCAAAATCTTCTCAGGCCAGAGTATCCAATGTGGGGTTTGGTTTTGGTTTGTTTTGGGTTATTTTGGTGGTATTTTTTGGTTGGTTTGGGTTTTAGTTTTCCCTTTTTTGGGTCTTTGAGCCTTTTTCAGTATTCACACAATGGTTGCTGTTCTTGCATCCTCATTTGCAATTGTTCTGTCTCCTATTTCCTATGAAAAGGAGTGAAACTATTCAACACATCCCAAGCTTTCCTCAAGACCCTGGTTTGAGGCTGTGCATTCACTCATCTCCACTGAGTGCTCCCCTCCCTAAAACTGGAAACAAGAGCACAGAAAGAGAGGCAGGAGACATTAAAGTGGTTCTGAAATGACAATTGAGGTGAAGAGTCTCTACCCAAAGTTAGCAGCTCTCCCCAGATCCATGCTAGGTCCCCAGACTTCTTCCCTCCCCCAGTAAACCCCACGTTTGCCCCTCCTTTCCCTTTCCCCAATCACTTCAGGTCTGGAACTGGAAAGCAATTAATCTGCACAATCAGATCCTTTAATTTCCAGATCCCTTCGTTTTGTTTTTATTAATTGTTTGCAAGCAAGACTTTCATCTCAGGAAACCAAGAGGGGCAAAAAAAGAGGAAACAAAAGCAACCAAAAATGAAAAAGATCAGTTCATTTCTCCAGTCACAACATGCAGGAACCATTTACTGAATTTCTGATTTCAAAAGAAATAGATGCTGCTTTCAGAGTCATTCCTACCTTATGCCACAACAGCCTTAGAAATTATTTAAGGAACAACAGGAGAAGTTGTGCATATTCCCTGTAATAAATCACAGACTTCTGCTTTTCTAGCTGCCTAATCAATTTTGTCTCCCCCTAAAAACCACAGGCACTGAAGGCTCTGGAGGTGCAGCAAGATCCCTGCAAGGGGAACACTGTCTTCACTCAGTAACCCACCAGGTGAGGTGGCTTCTTGCTGGCTCCAAGTCCCTGCACAGGCCTTCCATCCTCCCTCTCTGAGCCTTATGGGCTCACCTGGTCATCGTCATTCAGTCTTTCTAAGGTGAGGAAGCAATACCAGCTCTATTTTTAAAACCAAGGTGCCAGTGAGTCACCCAAGGTCTTCCAAGAAATCTGTGGCATGAGAGTCTCTTTACCAGTCTCTCACACCCACAGGTAGTGCCCCAACCTCAGAGCTATCCTTTGCTTGTTTTTCTCAGCTATTAAATAGTTGCTGTTTGGTATTTTGAAACACTAATTGTAATAAGACTCTTCAAGCACCTGTGTAAGGACCTAGCAAAAGACCTTGCACAGTGCAATGCCCTGCACATGTCTGGGAGGCAACCAGTACTGAGGTGATGTGGGACCTTGAAGAACAGTGATAGATGAAAAAGAATCTTCAATGAAAAGGATAGTCTACCACAGAAAACAAGAAATTCTCCTGAATTCCCAAGAGAAGCCACACCAGCCCTGTTCCACCCTGCAGCTGCATTTCTACCATGTTGCCGTCCCTTGGGGTTTTCTGAGCATCTCCTCATACTTGCAGGTGTTTGCAAAGCCCAGTGCTCGTTGTGTCTCTTTGCCAGATGTCATCTTAGTTTTAATTCTTCTGTCTTGCCTTCTTGCCTTCTTGTTCTTCTCTCTCTTTTTCTCCCTCCCTTTCTTTTCCAGCAGCAAATGGCCAACCTTGATGTCCACAAGGAAGGCACAGTTTAGGAGCACAAACAAGTATTCCCTATTCACTTCTTTCACCATGTATTAAATCAGATAATTTCTCACATTTCTAAAAATTCTTAAAAAGCACTTACTTACAAATGTATAATTCAGTCTTAATGGGACAAATAGGGTACAAGTTGGCCCAAGGAAGTGTCTTATATATAAGCACTTATAAGCAAGGATATTAATTTACTTTAGCACTTCATGAATGTACAGGAATCAAAAACAAACAAAAACAATGTAAGGTTTCCTAGTGTGATGCCTGCACACTGGATTTTAACCAAACATAGGAAGGACAAGACACACCATGTACCACAACAAAAGTTCAGGAGAGATCGTGGTTTTTGCTATTAGCCTAAATGATTGTTTCAAACAAAAATCTATAAAATCCAGGATGAAACTGGCATCCCAGCTCCAAGGGGCTGAAGAGCTCCTAGGTAGCTTTGTGCAATCCCAGAAACAACATTCCCTTCTTAATATGTAAATTGATATTGCATTATATGATATATGATAATATATTATATATATGTTGCTTGCATGTATCTGGCTTTTTTGGTAGGGTTCCCTGTGATTGCTTTTTGTCTCTCATTAACAAACTCATACTCTTGCCCTTTGCAGTCCCCCTACACAGTCTCATAAAGGCACCCCAGGAGAAGAACACAGCTCTGATCCACTCAGGTACACAGACAGCCTTTGCAGACATGTCTTTGATGTTCCTTCTCTTCCCAAGAACAGCTGGAAGTTCAAAGCATTTATCAAAAAGCCAAGGGAATTCCATCACCATGTAGATGTATGCTTTTAAAAAAAAACACCTTTTTTGGCTGGAGTTGCTGGAAAGGTTTAATCTAACCTCTTGTTCCAGCTTGAAACCCCAAGTATTAATTGTAACCTGCTGATAAAGGGGCAAAAGTCAGCATTAAGTTAGGAAAAGTCTTCCCCTGGAAATCCCTGCTGTGTATACGTAGTGATCAGAGAGAACAAGATTGCTTTTTCTCCAGAAAACTGGTAAAGGAAAAATCCCTCTCAGATATGTCCATGAGACTGTTGGTAAAGCCATTCCAGCTCTTGGCCACCATCTCACTCTGGTGGGGTTTAAGCTTCTGAGCAGAAGTTCACATACCTGACTTCCAAGTTTTGAGTTCTCACCACCAAGAAAAAAATGTTTCAGCCAACCTTCTCGAAGCAATGATCCCTTTACATACAATCATTGCAATGGATCACAATTTTGCTGGGATAAAGACCTGTTTCTCACATTGAAAAGGTGCAGAATTCAGTGTTAAGGCTGAAATACCCAGCTCTGTGTTTATTCCTTTTTCAGTGGCCCTGATCCCTTATGCAAGATCAGACCATACTGGGGCGCATACCAGTTCTTGCTTTGCATTGATTTATTTTGCCAGTCACAGGTACAGAGGAAGGCTCAGCATGCAGCAATGGGTAAGAGAAAGAAAACTGCAGTTCACAGCACTAGCCAAAGGATTCCGCCTCTAGGCTGTGACCCTAGGCTTTGTTTCAGCCTCTTCTCCCTCCATGTTTAATGGCATCCCAGACATCAGCTGTTTAAAAGCTGGACATTTATCCTAGTTGACAAAGCTTTTCTGAGCTGCTAGAGACAAACAGGTGGGCAGAAACACTCTCCTGAGGCCTTATTCCTCCTTTTAATTAATCTGGGTTTTCATCTCCCACTGCTTGTTTTTGGGTGCTTCCCTGCAGATTGAAGAGCCTTTGAGCAGGCAGCATTCGCTCCCCAGGGAGGCTTCAGGAAAAGCACCTTTTGGCACCCTCCTTTGGAAAATCAACAGGCTTCCCCAGGGAAGGCGGCAAGATGTTCCGTAGCAGAGGGAAGGGGGGAGAGAGGGGCCAGGTTGGGGGATGAAACTGGGATCCCCCTGGATGATGACCATTACGTTGACACTGCTGGTCTGGGTGCAAAGCTCTGATGGAGAGTCCCAGGTGAGTCTTTTCCTCTTGCTGAGCTGAGCCAAATGAAACTGCTCAAGCTGCTGCCTTCAACTATCATTTGTCAGCATGGTTTCTCATTTCTGACCCTCAAAAACACCTAGTGATGAGACTGTTTCCTTCCTGGTTTGCAGCTGCTGTTTGATGCTCATCAAAGAGTTGTGCAATCTGCCGGAGCAAAAGCCAGTTGGTGGATCTTGTGCTAGGAGAGGGAAAAAAATCCCCAGCCATAAATAAGTAACAAAGGAAGTATAAAAGGCAAGACTTCCTCAAAGTGATGGCTTGCAGCTAAGTATTTTCAGTCACCTCTACTGATCGGACAGGTTATTCAGAGTAATTCCAGCCCTACAGATGACATTTGACATGACATGTACATGAGATGTATCATTTAGGTCACCGTGCTAAAGCACAAGACACCCCTCCTTCCTCCTCCACCCCTCCTCTGCACCCCTCAGGGAATCTAAAAGTTCAGGGTCTTTAAAGCTGAATTCCCCACACAAGAGTTCAGGAACCTTTCAACCTTTTCAGACCTATTACAGGAAGAAAACTGAGTGGAAGGAGTGTGGAGGGCAGGAGGGAGGGTCATGGGTGTTATTTCAAGGCAGGTTATTTACAGGCACGTTTGGAAGCTGGAAAGAGTACTTTTGCATTGGTTGAAAAAGAGATGAAAGTGACTAGATTGGTTCATCTCCGGGGCCAGTGGCAGAGCATAGGCTCCTTCTATAAACCTTATAAATGCACCTTTAATTCTGCAATAATCCCCGCATAATTAAGAGATAAAGTTAAATGAGCAGGTTGTATCATCATGGGATCCCAGGATGCTTGATTAAAACTGAAAACAAAGAGCTCAAGACAAAAAAGTAGAGTAACCTATCCAGCCATGATCAATCAATTTGCCCCTCCAGACGTGCTCATGGTTAGTCTGTGTAGTTTGGCTGGCCTGGTGCTGAACAGCAGTTTGCAGTGGGGAGGTAGTTGAGCCTCAAACAAATCCACATGCATGATGGGGTCAGCTGCTCTGACAAGAGCCCACAGTAGCAGGACCATCAATCTATGAAGTTCAGTTCCCCAGTCAGAAGACTTTGGTATTCATATTCCTACCCTGTTATTTTCTTTTCCTGCCCACTTTTATATAGCCTTCTCAGCCCCTCAGTTCAGAGGAATGTAATAAAGCTATCGGTATAAAGAATCATAGACTACCTTGAGCTGGAAGGGACCCATAAGGATCATAGAGTCCAACTCCCTGCTCCTCAAAGGACTACCTAATACTCAATTATATGATTAAGAGCATCGTCTAGATGCTTCTTGAATTCTGACAGGCTCTGAGCAGGACATAGGATCAAGTAAGAATAGTATTTGGAAGCTGAAAGCAGGCATATGGGACATTAGGATGGACAAACATTCCCTTATATCAGTAAGGAAAGCTTTTCTAGGCCATTTGTGGTGGTACATACAATGAGCACAGGCAAATGACAGGCAAATAGAGCTGAAAGGATGATGAAGACATCAGCCTATCGCCCATGTGGTGTTTATGTCATCTCCAGAGCAAGCAGATGTCTGACTGGGACTGGTTAGGAGCTAGGAGAGGTGACAGTGATGGATTGGCCAGGAACAAGGACTGGGTAGCATGCCCACCTGGACTGCAATTGCAAGCAACACTGAGCCTAGAAGGAGACTCAGATGCTAGATGATGGGTTTCATGGTCCAAGAACAGAGACCACCTCATAACCTTGCAATTAAAGAGAATGAATCTAAGATTTTCATCCCATTAAAAGGTCAAAAAAGCATCCTTAGCAATGCCTACTTCTATCAATTGCATATAAAAGAAGTGTAAAAAGTATTATTTGGTATGAAATGCTTTCACACCTAAGGACAGGTAAAATTATTTGGCGGCAAAGCTTCAGGAACAACAGGTTTCCTTGTAAGACATTTATTAATTTGTGGTTTCACTCCATATCTTTCTTGCTCTATCCTAGATGTATCCTCACCCTGTGCATTTTTCTTTCCCCACTGTTTCCAATGTCCATGGGAAGTAAAGACTACTTCCCCTCCTTACTTCCAGAAAGCCTTAGAAAAAAGGAGCTCTCAGGGTTAGGTGGACATAAAAAAGTATTTAAATGCAAGCCTGACTTTTCAGTGAAACTCTTTTCATGTTCTGTGCTGGAAATAGACACAGCTTCTCTTGGATGAAATTCCTTGGGTAGCAAAACTCTGTATTTTCTACATTCATTTCAGCTATACCCTGTGAGAGTGGTGAGGCTGGAACTGGAACAGATTGCCTAAAGAAGTGATAATTGCTCCATCCCTGGCAGTGTTTAAGGCTGGAAGGTTGGACAGAGCCTTGGGTAACATGGTATGAGATGTCCCCTGCAGGGGGGTTGGAACTAAATGATCTTAAGGTCCTTTCCAACCCACACCATTCTATGATTCTATGATTCTATGATTCTACATAAAAGAGAAATATAATGTTAGTGGTGTTAACTCTTACATTTCATATCTATTGTCTCTGCTTCATTTGAGACCATGGACAGTTTTTCTTCATGTACTCCCACAGCAGTGCTTACTTGAGTCTTGCTTTCCAAAGTCCACTCAGACCCTTGGAATGATTTTTGCTGACCACCAGCTCTGCAGCATGCTGGAACACCTGTGTTGCACTAGAAAACAGCAGCACTGGAAAAAAAAAGATCAAGTGTTTCCCTCCCAAACCCCCACCCCACCTTTTCCCAACCCATCTGCCGAATATAAAAGAGCATTCGTAATCTAATTAGTCTAACCATTGCCTGTCACAGCTGGAAGGCAATTTTGAAAGACTATCACCTTGTGTTTTACTTCATCTCAAAAGTTAATCTCCTCAAAGCAAAGGGACTTCCCACTCCCCCAAGCCCTGCAACCCTTAATCTTTCTTCTTAACCAGTTGCTGGTGAATAGGCCTCAGTAGCTGGGTGTAAGAATGTGTAAGAGGGAGGCGTCCCCTCCTCCTCTCCTGCCATACAAAAGAAGAGGGGTGCTGCTCAACTGGCACTTCTTCCACTGCAGAAGGACCTCAGAAAGAGTCACAGCTCCCCAGCCTCACTCTGTGGTGAACCAATTACCCTATCTCTTCCATCATCCAGTGCTCTGCTCTGTCTTTTTCCCTCTCCTCTTTTTTTTTTAGGGGGGGCAGGGGGTTAGATTAAAAGATCTTGCATGCTTGGAGAGAATAAAGAGCCTCCAGTCCGTCTCCACCTTGTCAATTATAAACAAGGGACTAGGGAGGGTTGCACACTATTATTGATTTAAGCACTTTGGAAAGGTCATCTTCAAGGTCTGAACCTTCCCTTTCCCACTCCAAGCTCACCTGGGCCCATTAATGAGGAATTCCTGGTCCATCCTGTATTTCATTTTGGCCCACTGGCACTTCTGAGGAGTAATAGAAAAGGTGGAGAGGGAGGAGGTGGGATGGGGAGCACGAAGGGGAAAATAAAGACAGGTGAAGGGAAAGACAAGTCATTGAGAAACTTCAAAGTAGAACAAAGACCCATCCAGATGTGAATAATTGCTAGGTCAGCATGTTAATCACAGGCAAGGGCTACACTGCAAACCATCCCTGGTCGCTTCACAGGGCAAGAAGGGGAGGGGGGACAGAAAAAAAGGGAGAGATACAGAAACAAGGCTTTGATACAGCAGAGAACAAGCCTGAGAAATGCATTTTTCAGGTGATTATGTGAATAATGAGGCAACCTCTGCTTTATTAAGGGCACACTGAGCCTGTAATTGCAGATAAACTCGGAGGGCAGTGATGGAGGCACCAGACTCTCACATGCTCTCTTCTCAGTTCCATGTACCTGCAGCCCAACGAAAGCTCCATCTCACCACCTGACAGAGGATTTCCTTCTGAGTTCACCATAATATCTAGGCTTTCAGATCTTAGCATGGTGGGAGGGAATGATTAGGGTTATGTTCTTCTGTCTTTGAGTGAATTATGATGCAGACAGCCTCTAACCAAGAGCTGAGAGGATGCTGGCTCGTCCTCTTTGCCTCTTATTTTCCCCAGTCCCGTGTTCTTGTACCGCAGCACCAGCTGTGTTTATCTTGGTAACGTCTTCCTTCTCAGTAAGGCCACACAGTTTCACTAACTACAGATGAAACACCTTCCCACGTGGCTTTCTGCTGTGTAAATAAACATTCAGCATCTAACTAGCTAGGGGGGATGTGATGTTGCTGACGTCTGCATGTTCAGTTAATATAAAGGAAGTTTCTTATTGCAATTGCATAAGGTGCAGTATTATTACAGGGCAGCAGCCAGTATCTCTTCTTTCGTGTGCTCATTTTTAAATTGATGATTCTTCTAAAAATTCTTATTTTTATCATAGATTTTTATTATAATACCTGACACCCTTCCATTAAAGGGGAATTAAATTACAAGGCTTACCTTGGATCTGTGCTTTGCTACACAGACGTGTGTTTGGTGGGGTATTTTGTTTCAGTATGGTTGCAATCCTGATGGCTTTTAGTGAGCATGCTACAAGGCTCAGTGATAGTGAGAATGGAGAAGGGAAGCAGTGGCGTCTGCCTCTGGAGTAGGTGTCACCTCTGCTTCCAGCAGGACCTATGCGTAGGACCCAGACAGGCCCCTGCCTCCTGGAGCCTTCTCCTGACAACAGAGCATCCTCTTGGGCTGTGAAATTACATTTCTTCATCCTCCCATCAATCTCCTTCTACCCACCACCTCCAGCTCCTGAGCCAGGATCTACCACCCCTAATTTTGTGAAGTTTGGACATAGCCATTCCCCTACCAGATCCCCCTCAGAAGCTCCCTCCTCCAGCTGGGACCTCAACACTGGCACAAAAAAATGTACACAGGAAACTAAACTGAAGTTCCCCCAGTTTAGCATCTGGATTCTTGAGGTGCATCCCAATCAGAGCAGTTTGTACCAGGGACCTTCCAGACTGCATCTCACCTGCCCCAAAGACTACAGTGCAGACCTCAGACCTCTGACCCACAAAACCAAACAAGGTGTTTAGATTCGTAAAGGAAGGACAGAGACTCTGTCCCCTGAGACTCTTTTTGAAGTGATTCTCCTTTCATATAATTTGTGATATATGGTGAGATACTCATGGGGAATACAAAGACACTCATAGGGAGCTATAAAGATTGGAGGTAGGAATTACTAGAAGAAAGAGGAGTTTCTCATCTAAAAAATATTTCCCGAGAAAGCACATGTATAATTGGACAGAGTTAATAGCTTCTTTTTGGACACTCCATTTTAAGAAAGATGTAAGTAATTTGGAAAAAATTCAGTGTAGAGAGAGGAAAATGCTAAGGTACTTGGAAAACAAAACAGCTATAAGGAAGCTGAGAAGGGATTTGCTGGTCTGGACAAGAGGAGGCTGAAAACTAGAGGCAGAGACACTCTGTAGCGGGGTTAAGAACAAAGGTTAGACAAATGTGTGTCCAAAACATCTAGACTTTTGATGAAAGGCAGCTACTGATAGAGAGGATTTCTCCCATAAAGCCTCTGGTGGATCTCAGTTGTGTAATTTCTGCATCCAAGAGCTTTTTAGAATCACCACAGGACAATGAAGAATATGATGCCTGTGCAGGTAAACAGCCCAAAACCATGTCATAATTAAAAATAAATGTTGGAAGCATAGGAGGCCTCAAATTGCAAGAGGATAAGACCTCAGGCCTCAGTGGGAGGAAAGTCTGAAGTAACATTCCAGTTCCTGTTATAAGGAAAATGAGGACAAACTATGAGGACAAACTGAAGCTGTGCTTACAGGCTGTGCAGAGTCATGGGGAAGGGACACCATGGATATTGAGTCTTTATACGGTTCAGTACCACACTCTTCTTCTTACAACAGTTTTTTTGTCTTCTTTGCAAAGAGTCTTTTGCTCCCAGGTGCCAGAACCTGGGGAGGGTTCATTTCTCCCCTGTCCATTCCACCACTGGGTTAATTGCAAAGAGTGCTTCATCAGAAGCACCAGTAAATTCAATAAGCTCTCCTCTGTAGCTGAGCCTGAAGAGATGGTACTGTGCCAGTCATTGCTTAGAGGACTTTGGCACTACCACTGCCTCATAAACACCTATTTGGACTCTGCCTCATAAACATCTCATAAACAACTCTTTGGCTTGGTGTGGGTCTCCAAATTAGTGTTTATAGCCATGCAGAGAGCAAGCTGTTTGCATAAGTAATCCTGAAGCAAAACTTGCCTTCTCAGCCAAAAAAAATCAAAAAAAAAAAAAGCAATTGCTCAACTACATCTGCTGATTTGTTTCACATGCACAAGCGACATCGATACCACCAGATCTCACATGGCATAACCCAAGGGAGAATGCTCTACTCTTACCAACTAGTCTGGTTTCTTGAGTTACGGAATATATTTCATTTTCTAGGACTAGGATGATCTGTAGACTCCAGGTGCTTGGGAATAATGTAATCATACAGAGCTGAACAAGTCTGATAGTCAAGCTAGCACAAGCCAGCAAGAGTGCAGGCAGCAGGGATGGGATTCATCACAGCCCACTTCAGGTGGGAGCTGCTCAACCAAGAATCCTCCAAGACCTCCCAAGGTCAACAGTGAGAAACAAGCACCATTAGAGAGCAGTTTATTGGATTTATTTTAGATGGGTATGCTCGGGCAGATAAATCCTAACCAAGGGATTGTAGAAAGAGAATTAGAAATCTAGAGGTGTAGAAGCAGAGATCACAACACTAAGGGGACAGAGCAAGAAAGTCTGGGATCTACTGCACTTTAGCAGAGTTCTTCAAGCAGGAGATAAACTTAGACTCTATGACATATTTAGCGTGTCCTTTGAGCAGGCCCTACCTCCCTGAGTCCTGTGATTATGACAGCTTCATTAAAAATAGTCAAGCTGCTGCCTTTTGTGCATGAGAAGAAACTGGTTGAAGTGTAATCCTGGAAGCTTTGAGACCCTAAAGAACAGCCCTTGGCCCATGTACAAATGCAGAATTTATGCTCCTTCACTAAACTGAGAACAGTGAAGACTTCATTTCATCAAGGACTGAGATGCTACTATACAACAAGGTTTAAAACGGCAACAAACATATGCCCTCTCAGCTTCCACCTGTGGTTCATAGACCTCTTAGCCAGTTGTGGTACCTTTGTCCATCATCTGCTTGCTTAGTTGTGTTCCAATACCAGTATTTCTCACTGACATTTCTCTTCTTGGGGTTTCAGAAGGTTTACAGAGGTTGTTACATCTTGGTTTCCACCTTTGTTTCCACCAGATGGAGAAACCATGCATGGAACCTAGCAAATATATTGTAATTCCTGACCTAAATAATCCACAGATAGTATAGGGATATCTTTTTGTGCCCTTCCTGGAGTTCTAAACATTTATAGAGACACAGATAATCCTGCTTGAAGGAACTTTGAGAAATCTACTCCGTCTTTCTGCCCTTAGGAAAATTGACTCTACCTTAAATAGGACATACTTTCAAGGAGGTTGCTAATTGGCTTGTTCTTATTACAGTCATTGGGCTGCTGCAATACAGCATGAAAAGGGGTTTTAACGCTTCTTGCTGTCAGTGAGGAAATATGATTCATTGTGATGTATTTTAGATTTCTGTAATTGCCCTTCTCAGAAACTTTTAATTTCTGTGGCATTGCTCTGTCTACCAATCGCATCCTTCCTTGGAGCAGATAGTGCTGCAGTCCCAGTCTCCAAGAATCTTCAACTAACCTCATAAACAGGATGAAATAAAATATAGAAGAAATATGAGCTTTTTCTTTCCAAATGGGATGAAATGCAGATTCTGTGAGTATAGCTGTTCAGCTTTCCTGGAGCAGTTCAAGTTTTAAAGTCTGACAGTTCACAACCCATGAAAACAGTCCAATATAATTGTTAGCAATTCTTGTCTTCAGTTTTTACATTTTGGGATGAAGTTAATTTTGAGTTTAATTGTCCCTTTCTCTGCTCACAGGTTAGGCAGAACTCCATAAGAAACCTCATTGGAGGCGTCATTTGCATGGGGCAATGTTCAGCCAAATTGAACGTATTTCTTGTACAACTCTTGAAAGTGTGGGAGAGAACGATCTCATCCTTGATGCACCGTAAGATGTGAGGAGCATCAGTTCCTGCAGAAAGCAGACCCACACAGACCAGAATGACATAATGTAAGGTCCAGGTACAGAAGGGACAGAAACTTGCTGTTCTTGCACTATCAAAGACCAGCTTGCCTGGGGGAATAAAGAAAAATTAAATAAGGCCAGGTTTGGGATGTTAGTAGGTCAGATAAAATAATTACCCTTGACTTACAGATATTAAAAAATAAAAAAGAAAATAGAGCTAAAGCTATGTTGCCTGTCTGAGAGTGCTCAGGGTTTGCCTCCATCAGTGTCCCTTCTTAATGACATTTACCAGTTATCATATACTACTTACAAACAAATGGAACCATCTGGAAGCCTTCCCAAAATTTTCTAAAATTTCCTGTCTTCAGCCATAGACTCAGAAAAACTGAGGTTAGAAGAGTCGGTCAGAGTTGGCCATTTGACTTATCCTGCTAATCGAAGAGATGAAGACATTCATTCAGATAAGAAATACATTTGAAATCTTAACCTGGTACAAGCATGGATGGGACAGAAGATAAGATAAAGACATCTGTCCCTTTAGACCAAGGCTGAAACAGTCAGGGTCTTGCGTTCACAGCAAGCAATATCTGAATGGTGTTGTTCTTTGCAGGAAGATTTTGCATTTCTGTAGCCTTTTTTCCTCAAGGTTCCCCGAGCACCATGTTAACCTTGAGCAGAGGCTTTCATTGGCATCTGGGGTGAAAGCAGGGATCAAAATTCCCACTATACTGAAGAAAAGTCAATGCCAAGGTGGTACAGAATATCTTTGAACAGAACTCGTAACTCTAGTACGCAATTTTGGACTTGCTTAGCAAGACCACCAGTCTATCTCATAGCACCTTCTAGCTACACCTCCTGGAGAGGTACACATTCCCCTGAGCAAAAAATACCTTATATATCCTACAGTTCTGCTTTTAGGATATTGAAGAGATTTGGGGGTTCATTTCCTGTACTTCAGTGTTTAGCCTTATCGGGTCATCCAGGGCTCAGCTCACTTAAGTTGCCTTTGGATCCCTCCTGAAATCCACCAGGTTCACCAGTGTGGGATATCTTATATGTGTACCATGGCCACCAACATTTTTGGCTGTTGTTGGTACTTCAAGACATGTCAAAGGGCTCTAATGTCTCAATTTGGACAAATTAACCTGGACCTATACTCCATGCTCGGGGGGAAAGAAGTCCCACTATAAAGGATGCAATGAACCATCCTCCAAACGTACTGACCTGTCTCTGCTGACTATGGAGACAGCAGGAACGATCAGCTTAGTTAGAACGACCAAAAGCCTAGTTTTCAAGGGGCTAAAGTCAGAGGGATTCATTTCCACCTTTTAAAGATACCTACCTTCAGTAGTGGCAGCTGACTAGATTAGGACTCTAACCACAAGCATCTGATTCTTGTTTCTGCTGTAAACTTGCTTTGGGGTAATTGCATGTCCCTTCACGATCTTCTTCCCTGGAGGCAGTAACACTTTGTTGTCTTCTGTGTCTATTTAGACTGCAAGCTCTTTGGGGGAGGGACTCGCCTTTTGTGCATGTTTGTAGAGCAACTGACACTGCAGGGCTGCGATCAAGGTTGAGCCTCTAACTCACGGAGTAAATAAAAATAATATACATTAGTTGTTAAGTAAGGGACTTAAGGGTTAGCTTATATGTAAGCACTGCACATAGTGTAATAATATCGTTATGTTTAATGCAACTGGATCCTTCCATTATTAAAGCAGCAGGCGAACTGATGTTTGATCTACGGGGCTAATTCTAGTTTTTGGAGACTTCAAACAGCTTCTTTTCTTTTTTCTTGGCAAATGCACATGTTATAAGCAAATCTGAAATTACCAGGTTCATAAGTTGAGTTTCATGCAGAGAAATGTTTACTTTGATGCCAGAGAACCTGGCTCATTTCCATTTACAGTAAATGAGGAAGAAAATTGATTTGCAGCAGCAGGAGGGGTGTCAAACCTTTATTGCTGCTCAGGACATGTATACACTGCTAACCAGGAAGATAATTAACCTAAATTAACCTTCTGCTTAAGATGAGTCATAGTTTGGGGAGGGGGGAGGAGGTGAGAAGTAGGGGTAGAGAGGGTGTAGGGAGGAGTATAGTGCTGTAGAGCTGTATGGACATGTCTTGTGCATTTCCAAGCAAAAACAACGAGGCCATGTAGCAAATGATTAGATTTAAATGGAAATTCTGGATGGGTATTTTTACCTCATGAAGGAATTAAAAAAAGATTGCGGTCTAAATTAGGGCTGTATGGTGAATTGCATAAGTTGTGCCTGTAAAGTGGGGAAGAAAGCTGTATTTCCAGGTGCTAATGGCAGCTGTTGGGTCAGGCCAGCCAGAAGCAGCAAGCTGCAGTTCATGTATTTGACCAGCTATTAACACCCCAGTGAGGATGAAAAGTTGTGATTGCTGCTTGAGAAGGGGTTTGGTGCTTTGGTCAACCATCTGCCTTAATCATATTTTGAATACAAAGGTTATCCATTTATTAAAGCAGTAGTGTCTCTGGGCATAGCATCACACAGATGTTGTGGGCATCCCACAACACAGTCTGGCAATTAGAGCAGGCAAATAGGATTTGTGATGGCTGATCATAGGGGTGGTCCTACACACAGGAAAACAAGAGGAAGATCGTATCACTGCTCTGTGCCTCTGTTTTCCCCATTTGTATGATAAGGGTTATTTACTGGCCTCCTCTGCAGATAACTTCAAGAAGTCTTGTTGAAAGGCTACAGGATGTGTATGATTCTGCACTTCATGAGTAGCCAAGAGGCCCTACTCAGAAAAAGCCAAAGCTGTATTTCCTTGGGGGTCTTTTTGTTTGTTTGTTTGCTGGGGGAGCATAAGGGCTTCAGATGGCCAAATGCCTTTGACAGAGCTCCTGTAGCGAATCAGGGTCCCAGGCTGTACACAAAAACCCTGCAGTGTGGCAAGCAGAGTCATCCAGCCAGAGGGAGGCTGCCCTTTCTCCATAAGGATGGGTGCCCTGCTGAGGTCCCAGGTGAACAGCTGTGGGCCTGTGCCCACAGCTCAGCATTACCCAACACACACCCCTACGGAGACCCCACAATCACCAGGGTTCATCTCCACTCCCAGGTTCAAGTGCAACCACCATTTCAATGAGGCTGTGCAGAGCCCATCCAGGTTAATCCTCATTCACATCAGCCATTTCACATCCCAAGAAAATATAGATAACATTCAGGGTGTTGGGGACAAAACATCCATTTCAGGGAAACAAATCCAGGCAAAAGGATGGATAAGGGTTGAGAGAGGGTCAGGCAAAGCTGATCTAAAAGACTTGCTGCTCAGCCTGGACTTCACAGGAGGTCCAGCTCCCAGCTGAAGGACAGTAACCTGTGTGAATCCTGCGTGTTACCCATCCTGTCCTTTGAGTAGTGGAGATAATCCATTTTTCTTCACCAAGCAGATGTGACAATGAAGACTCTGTGGTGGTGAGGAGTGGGTTGGTACTCCAGTATGGTGAGCAACCAAGCCTCTAATTCTCTGGTGGCTCACCTCCAACATCTGTGAAGGGAAGAAGTGACTGGTGAGGCAACATGGTTTTGATTCATCCAAGATGGTTTTGTGGGAGAATTTATGCCGATTTGAACAAAAGAGGGTTTTTGGGAAGCATGGGAACATCTCAAAAAGTCACACCTCAAATTTATTTTTGTTTAATTTAGTGTTTCTTGTCTTTAAAAAACCTACATAAATATTAAATAATTAAAGTCATTGAGGGTGAGGTTAGAAACAGCACAAAATGGATAATTTTGGAGCCAAACAGCATTCCATCAATCTTGAAGCAAAATGGTTTTGACATGTTTTGGTTCTCCAAACAATTTGGAAAGCCAGTGAACCAAAAGCAGGAGTTGTGTGCACCACCCTCCACCTGCTCAGCACAAACACCGACAGCTGAGAAACCTGATGTCAGAGCAAACACATCCTGCACATCTGCCTCTATCTACCTGGACAGAAGCATCCAAATATGGTTGAGTGTCAGTAGGCCACTATTACAAAATCACATAATGGTTTAGGTTGGAAGGGATCCTAAAGCACATCCACTTCCAACCCCCTTGCCACAGGCAGGGACACCTTCCACTAGACCAGGTTGCTCCAAGCCCCATCCAGCCTGGCCTTGAACACTGCCAGGGATGGGGCAGCCACAGCTTCTCTGGGCAACCTGTGCCAGGGCCTCACCACCCTCACAGGGAAGAACTTCTGCCTCAGATCTCATCTCAACCTCCTCTCTGTCAGTTTAAAGCCATTCCCCCCTGTCCTGTCACTACATGTCCTTGTCAAAAGCCCTTCTCCAGCTCCCCTGTTGGCCCCTTTAGGCACTGGAACCAGCTCTAAAGTCTGCCCAGATCGTTCTGTTGTCCAGGCTGAGCAATCCCAGCTCTCTCAGCCTGTCTCTATAGGAGAGGTGTTCTAGCCCTCAGAGCACCTCTTCAATCTTAAATCATTTCTATGTTTTTAAACTACATAAGCAATCCCTTTCTTCCCCACCAACTATTAAAGCTCATTGGCCACTTCAGCCAAATCCAGCAGGACAGCAGTCCTACTGATATAATTTCCTCCCTGTCCTGGTGGACCTGTGCAGGATCAGCAAGTAATTTGCTGCATGTACATTCTGAACCCCAAACAAGGTCCCCCTCATCCAAAGACAAATAAGATTTCATTTGAAGTCTGAATGTCTGTTTCTGGGCCAGTAAAGTCCTTCAATTTCCCATCAAGAAGGTAAAGGTGGTAAAAGGTGTTAGCAAGCATCTCCTTGTAAAGTGCAATTAGCAGCTGGGTGAAGGGGGAAAGTGTTGGCAGAACAAGGAGAGGCGATGGCTGTCTCACCTCACTTGGGATAGGCCAGATGGGCCAAGCATAAGCCCCACACCAGGGCTGGAGACAGTCTGGCAAGACAGCCTCAGGCTACAGGAGCCCTAAAGGGATGAAGAGTGGTTTCCTTACACCATATCTCATCCTGCTGGTGACACTTGAAAAGGGTGGCAGGACCGAAAGGGAATAAGACTTTAGAGGCTTCAGCAAAGAAGGTACTTGCTCTGCCTTAGGAAAAGGAGCTGTGATAATCTTCTGCAATCTTGTGAGCTGTGTTTTATGTAAGAATGTCCATACAACCAGCCCTAAGCCCATTTCACCCAATCTGCAGCTACTAACCAGGAAATGACATCTATCAGAGGCAGTAAAACCTGTAATTTTAGGGCTTTCTTGACTGCTCTACTGTCTCCAAAAGATGTGGCTGTGGAGGGAAACAGCCCTGCATCAGAAATAGGGGTCTGAGTTACATACAGAGGGAAAAAACATGGCTACTGTGAAAAAAGGATATATTGCTCTGTTAAAGACATTCCAGGCAATTTCCTCAGGTAGTCATGGTCCTCTGCAAAGAAGAGAGAGGAGAAGAGGAAAAAGAAAGTGTCCTAAAACTCTGTAACATAGTTCCTGGTATCTAATCCTCCAAAAATTATCCGCACAACTGGAGATGGTGGCAGTTTTGGTAGACCTGGTGACAGACCCTAAGCAACGTACCATTCTTGGACTGGCCCAGTTGATTCCATGTATTCCTACCTTTTGATTAAATCAGTGTGAAGGAAACAGGACAACCCAAGGACAATCATAGACTCACACTTTGATCACACCTTTAAACCTGCTGCAGAAGCAATTAAAATCAGGGCAGTCTGCACCAAACAGCATCACATCTATATAGTAGACTTTATATCAGGCTATCGGCTCGGGAGTATATGTATTTTTTCATGACTCACATGGACCAAACATGCAAGAAATCTGGGGTTTGCACATCTGTTTTCATCAATAGACAGTTCACTTGTACAAACACATCCATTCTAAGGGCAAAGCAAACCCTTTTCAATATTAAGCCACAAAAAGACCGGGGAATAGGTTGAGGGCTGGCTAGCAGCCAATGAGGTTTGCAAAACAGTGGAATCTAATAAAAATAATTGAAATATTTAAAGGCAGTTGCTTCATTTTAAAAAGAAGCACCTGCAATGATTACCCAGAACATTTGCAGGTGGAAAAAGGGCTGAGGCCATCATTGGTGTTAATATCATTTTTGCTCAGAGGGCAAATTAGACATTGTAATTGTGAAGAATCATTGAAGCTATTTCAATAATGGTATGACTCTGATAATGAAGAATTATTCCTTCAGATCCCCTTTAGTGTCTTAGCCTGCAAAGCCAAGGCTTGGCTGTATTAAAAACCTAACATCAAGGCGTAAAGTGTTCTCTGCAGCCAGGCACCATATACCAAAGTTCATTTAGCTGCTTCGGCCTGTTACTGCCTTGAGCAAATAGAGGATAATTTACCTAAAGCCCCTACAGCCAGTCTGTCAGCTGATAACCAACTCAGCCGATTTCCACTGACTTCAGTAGGAAGCTGCCATTTCACACCAGCTGAGCATCTGGCCTTTTGGATTTTAGTTTGGGTGCTGATTTATCACCTCCTAATGTCTGGCTGGATCCTGAAGTGTTAAAATGTAGCTTCAAAGTGCAGCAAACAAAGGATAGAAATACACAAGGAAGGGGTGATGTACATCCACACCTTCATCTGGGGCAGTCTCCAAATGGAGCTATAGGAGCAGCCTGGCCTCCAACCTCAGTATCATCCCGTTTCCTAACATATCAGAAGCAGCATTACATATTCCCTTTAAAAATAGGTGCATTTAAGCACACACACACAGTCCTCACTCTCCTGGGTTCCCAGTGAGACATAGCCACCCTTTGTACCTCATCCAAAGCCCACTCATTTCCGTGGAAAAACATTCTATTTTCCATAATATTTACACCAAGCACTATTAAAAATTATTTCAAGAGATGGCAATTAGGAGAAGCAATTCTCTGATTGCTTCACATGGGCATCAGGCAGTTTCTTGTCACTGGAGAAAGATGAGTGGAGGGACATACTCCTTCACTTGAGAACTTCAGCCTTAATAGAGGGCCCACAGATTTAGAAAAGACTTTTCACATAGAAGGTGGAGAATCATAGAATCACAGAACAGTTTGGGTTGGAAAGGACCTTAAGATCATCTAGTTCCAACCCCCTGCCATGGGCAGGGACATCTTACACTAGACCATGCTGCCCAAAGCTCTGTCCAGCCTGGCCTTGAACATTGCCAGGGATGGAGCATTTACCACTTCTCTGGGCAACCTGTTCCAGTGCCTCACCACCCTCACAGGGAAGAACTTCTTCCTTATATCTAACCTGAACTTCCCCTGTTTTAGTTTGAACCCATATCATATAGGCATCATCTGGCCCAGTGCAAACACATGGAACAAAGCCATCTGGTTCTGAGGCAGTCCTCATAGAATCCTTATATAAACCATGGTGATATGGTTAGTGCCATCAGTGAGATACAATTTATCTCACCCTAAAGCAGGTAAGATGAACCTCATCCTTAGTTTCCACTGACTCCGAGGATCTGCAAACCTTTGGAGGGGTAAATTGCCGTGCAGCAGACTACAGTGACACTGCCATGTGAGGGTTGCAACTTTCTTTGCAAGGAAGAAAACTTCCAAGTTTTTTAAGACTTTGTACTGCTGCTCATCACTATAGCAAGTGAGTCAACAAGGGCTTCAAGGATGGCTTAGCTACTAACACCTATTGACTTTAACTGCAGAATAGTGAGGTTTTCTAAAGTAGCAGGGCACACCTTTCATACCTGCTGGTTACCATTTGACTGAAAAAGCTGGATATATCTTTTCCTTTGAGGACCTAAGCCTTGGCTTCCACAGAAGGATAACTAAGCTGGTATCTAGGCACTTATTGTGTATAGTCATCAAACTTTCCAAGTGATCTGGAGGTTCCTTCCAAAACACTGTATTGCAGTATAGTACAAGGCTCTCTAACAGCAGATATGCCGTTAATCTAAAAAACAGGACTGAGCACTGCATGATCCAAGAGCTAAAAGGTAAAGCTCCTATACTGGATTGCTTTCACGTGACTAAATGTGGTGGACGTCTATCTGAGCTAACCTCATTCAGCTGCCTTTATGGTCAACATGGATCTTTCTAGAAAAGTCTTTGGAGCTATGGGATGCATTCACTCCATCCTATAGCAGATATCTAAACTAAACCAGATTATTCATTAGATTAGATGGGACTAGAAATAAAGCATACACTTTCAACCTGGAGTAGAATTAAGTTACTAGCTAATGAGATAAACTCATAAAGTCAAGGCCATCCTTTTTTCCACAAAATGATATTTGCCTTCATATTTAAATCTTGCACCTGGAATCACTGGGTGGAACCCTCTGCCATATATGATTGCAGGGATCAAACCAGATGGGCATTTGTGTTGTTACGTCTCAGTTTTAGGAGTCTAGGAAGTTACCGGTTTATCCTCTAATCTTTTACCTCAGCATCTGCAATTGCCCCACGTGTTGTTGGATTTGCAAAGATCAGCTGAAGATGAATCGCCCGCGAGGTTTGTTCAATATATTTACGCTCTTAGGTACTGGATGTGAGAGGAGGCAGATGGACCCAGCTACAGCATGAAATTTTGCATCTGAACATTTTCCCTCATGATAGGACACAGCACTAGAGAAGCCTGTTCTCAGGAGAGACTTGACTAATTGCACAGAGTCAGCAAGTTGAGGCCTTTGGGGGAATTTTGGATAACATCCCTTGTTCTCACTTTGCACAGCCATGCCTAGTTCCTTCCAAAGTCTACTGAAGCCTGCTGTTTCTGCAGCACCAAGGGGTGTTGGACTAGGTTCACAAAGCTGAGCACCATTAAGAGAAAATACTACCAATATCAGCATTCTCCACTCACACCTACTTTGCATTTTAAATACCAGTAAATGACTGCCCAAGGGAACAGAGAATCATACCCATCAATGTGGGTATATTTCAGCAACCCAGAGCCCAGGAATTTTGGAAGTTCACCGGCATTAAGGATTATTAACGCATATTGAAGAATATCTGGAAATCTACCCAGCATTGTTAAAGAATCATTTAATTATTATTAACTGAGCCACAGAAGGCGGGCAAGTTTATGAAACTGATACACTGAGTAACCATAGGCTCTAGACAACAAGCTCGCTATATGCCAAAGTTTGTAATTAAACTGTGGCCCAAGGATGGGTGCTGGAGCCTGCTGCATTCAGCAAGTGCCCTCTGCTGGACTCCAGTCCCAGCTGGAATCACACCTTCTGCATCCAGCCTGCAAATTTCTCCGCAAAGCTGAGTGCACCAGGGCATCTTCCAGCATGACTTCCAGCTGACTGCCTTTTACAGAAGTCACCTCCCATTAGATTTCTCAGAAAGAGCAATTATTCAGAAAAAAAAACAACAACAAACTCTTATTATAAGTTACACCCCATGTGGCCACAGCTTGGTTAGACTTGAAACCTGGGTGCAGCTCCAAATTGCTCATTGCCCTTTCTTATCCCATTCCCACCGGCTCATCTCAGTGACTGGGAAATGTCCATCTTTGCTGTTTAGTTCATGATGACTAAAGCAGGTGGGGCATGCACAGTGAGGAGATATGATGTGAGAGAAATGAGTGCAATTAAATAACAGAGCTTTCAACACCCAGGTCCCAGGGCCTTATTTAGCTAATTAAGTAAGATGAGCATCCCCCTGAGGTGTTTCCAGTGCCCTCAAAAGCAGTGTCGAGGTCAAATTTTTCTGCTGACCATTCATAATGGTCCATGCTGACCATCCATAATTCATAACACCAAGCCACACCAGCTTGCTTAGACAGCATTGGGCTTCCCTAGCTGGGGACTCCCTGGACCAAAGTGTCAGGGTTCTCTCTCAAATGCTGTGAGGACACACTACTGACCAAGCCCAAAGCCACCTGAATACCTCCTCCTCCCCAGCTTTCTCCCTTCAACACACATATGCCATATAAGAGATTCCTAGAGCTCTAACAGGTCATCAAGGGACATAAGTATTCTGCTGGCCATGGCCAAGTGACCAGCATGTGAGATGGTGAGATGCTCTCTGAGCTTTTTGCTCCATTCACATTTTCCATCTCCATTGCCCATTTTGGCTGCCATGCACTCAAGGCAGGAACCGTTTCTCGTTAGGTCGACATGTAGGACCTAGCACAGCAAGTCTTCTAGGCATGATTATAATGCAAACAGAAAGATAAGATCAAGTTTGGCCTCTCTTTCAATGCTGTAGGCAGCAGAAGAGTGTAGTGTTTGCCTCTTATCTGGAGTCTTAGGGGATTGGCCCAACATACTGACATAAAGTGCTGCCAATGTCAGTTTACACTAAGAAAAATGGGTTATAAAATGGGTTGGCTCAGGAGCAAGATCAGAGTCCCGGTAAGGCATCCCTCTGAGGAGCTGGTAACCCCCCAAAGTGAGGAGGGGACCGTCCAAGACAGTCACAGCTTTGGACCCCCAAATGAAGAGGATGCCTGGGCAGGAATCTGTAATTCAGCAAGGATTCAAGTCAAACAGTGTGGGAGTGCTTGGGGTCCTGCAGACTCCTACAGAGCTCTTCAGAGACATATCTAAAGCAATTTTTGAAAATTTGGGGCGGGATCAAAAAATTAGAGGTGTAAAAGACATACATCAAAGTAATCTCAAACAAAAACCTGAATTTTCATATTAAGAAAGGCCATAGAAAATAAGAGTGCAAGAAATGCTTTACTGAGCCAGACCAGCAGTTAGTGTAGCTCAGTAACTTGTCTGTGACAGCAATAGATGATCTCCAGGGAGGCTGCTTTCTGCAGCCATTGCTCTCATGTTGTCCCAGCATCCACAGCCATCGCTTCTCTACCTATGCTACTCTACCTATGTATGGGTGGACCTGTTGTGCGCGAATTTGTCTATCTGTTTTTGAACCTGATGCTGTCTGCCCCAACCACCTCCTCTAGCAACATATTACAGGAGTTCATCAAGGCTTTTTTCACATTTATGAATTAAAATTAAAGAGTCATCTCCAGACTCAGACATCCACATGCAGGCTGCCTGCATAGGTGCTGGGCATCAGGGCTCCAGCTGCATTCTGTGGTATGGTGCTTCATGCCAAGTGAGATGCCTTCAGGATATGGCTGCAAAGGACACTGGACTCCTCCAAGCTCTTGTGCCATGCCTGTCAACCCTGCTCAGGGGTCTGCAATCCCATGTGGCCCTGCGCATTGACCACGAGAGCAACTCAGATGAGCCTCTTAGCAGCAGATGCCAGTGAGCTCACCCACAACTTTGTTTGGCTGGGTTGCTCTGTTGGCTCCAGTAATGGGATCTCTATCAGTTATTGGGAAATCACAGGCACCAGATTACATGATGTAGACATCTCAATATAGGTACCTCTCTCTGGTGATGAAGCGTACCAGAAAACGTATTTTAATGAGAAGAGGGAATCTTGGAATTAAGCCAAAATTGAAAAATTTGGTTTTCAGGTACTGTTTTCTAATTTTAAGTGAGAAGATTAACCAAAGAAATCATAGGCTTATAGCATAATTCAGCTTGAAAAGGATCAGAGGCTTATAGCATAATTCAGCTTGGAAAGGATCCTTACTCCAGTCTCCTGCTCAGAGCAAGACCAGCCATGAGGTCAGACCACACTGCTTCAACTACAAAATCACAAAACCTTTAACCTCAGTATGGCAAAGTCTTTAACAATAAAATCACAAAACAAGGTCCAGTGCTAAGAAGCACGGCTTGATTGCCAACGTCTCTGTCAAATATTTCATGCAGAGGTGAGGGGAAGCTCTGAATGCATATGCAACAGCAACATCAGATAACCATCTATAACCATAATGACAACTGTCTACTGGTGAGATATGAAAAGGAAGGAATCAGGTAATCTTCACAATCACACAAGAAGGAAAGGCAGATCAGAAGTTGGCATGAACTAATGACCACCAGGTTTCAGCAAAGAATAAGACAACCATGTCCTCAAGCAATTTCCTGTTCTGTAAGGGAAACTGGGTGCATGCACAACATAAGCTGTGACCTGAGTGATGCAGGCTGAACCACGCACCAGATGAAGACATTTAACATTTCTGAACATTAATGATGGTAGGACTATATATCACATACTGCATCCTAGGGAGCGGAATTCTTTACGGGCCTCATGTTACAACAAAGAAGGAACAGATCCAAATGGTCAAATAACAGTAGCTTCAATAGGAGAGACTTTACATAAGTCAATATGTGAACTATTCAAGAGTGTTTCTACTTATTGATTTAAAATCTACAACCCTTATCAACAAGGAGAGAGAACATACTAGCTTTTCTTCAAGCCAGATTAAGAGGGAAAGTAAAAGTAGGTATTTAAGATAAGGAATAAAATAAAGTGAGTTGTTGTATTAAAATAAAACCAGTGTAATGCGTGGAGAAAGAAAGACATTTTTGTCATAACTAGAGTTCAGGAGTTGAGAAAATCAATATGGGAAATAAAGGACTTGAAGAAATATTTATAGTCAGCGGAGTCAAGGTTGAAGAGAAGGTGCTTTTCTTGTACAAGCAACAAAGGAAACCCTGATGAGAGCCTTAATTTGTTACTCTAGGGGAATGGTGGAACCATGGATAATAACCAAGAGAAGCCCTGTGTGTTCAATGAAGATTTCAGTTCTGCATTTTGAGAAAAAGCTGCACAAGCTACTTCTACCACACATTGCTGATGATCACACGGCTCTAACCATAAGCAAGGTAGATGGTAATCAACATCTCCCACAGCTAGCCATTAATAAATCTGCAGATTCAGATCATTTACATCCCAGAGTTTTTTTTTAAGAGTTGGCTGAGAAGGGATTGCAGCCCATTCGAAAGTCTTTGAACCCCAGGGAAGTTCTAGAGAACCAGCAGAAAATGAATGTTCTGCTGGTGTTTTAAAAGAGGAGACAGGACAACATGGGTTCTAGATTGCAAGCCTGCCATTAATCCCAGAAAAACATAATGGAATAGCTCATATGAGATTTGTTTATTATGGAATCAAAGGAAGGTAATATAATTGCTGCCAATCAACTTGGGTTTATGAAAAATAGATCTTGTCAAATTAATTTGATGCATTTTCTGATAACAGCACAAGCGTGGTTAATAAGGGGAAGAGTGCTGATGTAATTTTACTTAGAGTTTCCTCAAGGCAACTGCCTGGGTACTGTATGATATTATGATTAAGAAACTGGAGTACCAAACATGGCACACATTAAAGGGATTAAAAACTGGGTAACGTAGGTCTCGAAGCGTAACTCTAAACAAGGGATCACCGCCAGATGGGTGTGTTCCTAGCAAGGTCCCACAGGGAACGGTTCTTCAATACACATTTTAATATTTTCTCTATGTCCTGGAAAAACAAAAAATACAAAAAATTGCTGATGGCAGCACAAGGTCTACTGGATCAGCACGTAAGGAAGAGGCTGAGGTTAAAGGTATGGAGCAAAAGGGCTTGCTTGTTAAGATGGGTGCAGTCCAGATGCAAGTAGATAAAGGCCAAATGTAAAGGCAAATGTGCAGAAGTGAAGAACATGGACATATTCTCCATTTTGGGAAGCAGCAACGCTAGAAGAGACTTGGACATTACGGCAGACAACCTGATGTGATTCCAATTGGGGTCTATTGCTGAAAGGTCTAGTGCTCTTGGATGCCAGGAAGGAGAAAATGTTGAATTTATGAGATGTCCTCATTACCCCGCACTCCAGACAGCTGATTCCCCTGGGTTGCTTCTTCAGACCATGGAAGCATCATTACATGAGTACACTCCCAGTCCAGCTATACATCCACATTATATGGGAATTTGTCATCTGTTGCACAGAGAGAGAATTACACCTGTCAAGACAATTCTCAGAAGTCCTCCCATTGTTTCTGCCAAGGGAGAGTTTTCTTCATATTCTTCACATTTTGTTTCCTTCTTTCTGTATATGCATGCATATACGCTTGCTCCATTACACCTCTGCTATGGAGACAGGCTGAGAGAGCTGGGCTTGTTCAGCCTGGAAAAGAGAAGGCTCCAGGGACACCTTAGAGCAGTTTCCAGTGCCTAAAGGGGCTGACAAGAAAGCTGGAGAGGGGCTTTGGACAAGGGCAGGTAGGGACAGGACAAGGGGGAATGGCTTTAAACTGACAGAGGGGAGATTGAGATGAGATCTGAGGAAGAAGTTTTTCCCTGTGAGGGTGGTGAGGCCCTGGCACAGGTTGCCCAGAGAAGTTGTGGCTGCCCCATCCCTGGTAGCGCTCAAAGCCAGGCTGGATGGGGCTTGAAGCAACCTGGTCTAGTGAAAGGTGCCCCTGCCGATGGCAAGGGAGGTTGGAACTGGTTGAGCTTTAAGGTCCCTTCCAACCCAAACCGTTCTGTGATTCTATGATTCTATGAAACAGCAACTTTTCTCTCACAAGAGAATTAAAGATGCCAGATTTGGTCTTATATCTGTTGAGAACGAGCCTCTCATCCACTTGCCCTATTAGATCTGCCATCGTTGCTCAGCCCCGTTTTCAGGCTTGTACAGCATTTACAGCAGCCTCAACTCAAATCATTCACTGGTAACTGTATTAGGGAATATTTAGTCGTATCACTGTGTTATTTAGGAACCTTCCTATTATTGTACCTAATACATAAACAAACAAAAGCTCCACAGGAATTCAGCTTTAGGACAAAATCTATTGGAGGGGTAAACCCACCAAAATCAGATAATTCTGCAAGAGTGGAGGCCTCTGGAGGAGGGGATGCTCCCCACACTGCGGTGCACCATCTCAACCTTTTCCTATATCTTGCCCATAGAGCATTTCTTCTTTGCATTTTGCTTGTAGAGGACCTAGCACATACAGTCTCTTTTCCTGTCCTGGACCTGGACTTTCATGGCCCCAACAATGTGGATGTCATTGCCAACCAGACATCCCCTTCCAGGGAGAGCAGGGGGAAGGCAAGCTGGCCATGATGCTGGCCATCTAAAACAAGAAAAGCCTGTGATGCTTCATGCTGAACACTGGGAACACCAGTGGAATTATGCCCTTTAGCTAAGGTACTAGAAGGCATGGCATCAGGGAACAGTATTGCCCCATGGCAATCCCTCACCCCACGACCCTACGCACCAGGTACAACCGGTCCATGGGATGACGTGGTGCCCCTAAGGCGGTTGTCTCTGGCCAAAAGGCTGTGAGGTGGTGGCTGCTCCTTCAGCAGGTCATGGTGCTTATTGAGGGATGCCTAATGAAATCTGCTCAGGAAAGCTATTTATAAAGATATTTATCATGCAGATATCATTCAGACTAATCAGCTCCTAAGCCAACACCATAATCTCTCCACATGTCAGAGCAGTGCACAGACCGTTCCAGGGAGAGGTTGAGGAACAGATTAGAGCCAAGCCCAGCTCTCGGCCATGGCAGCGCAAAGCCGCAGTGGGCTCAGTGAAGCCAATTACACCACAGAAGTGCCTATAAATCAGTCACAAATCAAATAAAGCAGAAAGCATTGCTTACATGCTGTGGTTTCTACCACCCACTGCTGTGAGGATCACAGCCTCCTTGGATTCACACAGTGCTCGGCATGCTGGAGACCTGATCTGACCGCCAGCGTGAGCAGCGCCAGGGATGGGGTTCCGCTTGTTAGTTTTGCTAATAGCACTTTTAGCAATGCAGGCAGCTGCCTGCACTGCTGCTGCTCCTTTACGGACAGAACCCAGACCTGCTGTAGCCCTTTCCCCTTATGCTTCCCTCCACAATGTAATTGGGTTGCAAAGCTACACAAACCCTTTCCATACAGGCTGCATTTGGCCCTGAGTTATATGTGTATGTATTTATTTGCTTTTCATGCTATTTAATGATAGCTATATACACAGACCTTAGACAAGCACACATACACCACATATATCAGAAGCACCAGGAATTCAGCTCTGGGACCAGAGAAATTGTGAATACACAGTTTTGATCCTCTGTGTGTGTACACATATGCACATTATATACAGCTTTATGTGCTATAATTGTGTATATAGGTTATTTATTTCTTTACTTATACACATGCAGAGAAGTGTGCACAGTGTGCAACTGCAGACCAACTGGCAGATCTGAGACCATCCAATTTTGCAGGCATGGCTGCAGGTCAGCGGGTTTTCTCTAGGACTCCTGAATTTGTCATGTTGCAAGAGGATACAGTTCATCTCAGCTCACTTTAACCTCTAAATGTGGGTCACACATCTCTCCTATCAATGGGTTGCTTCCAGAGGGCAAGTCATTCACATCTATCCGGGGCACCTATTTTAACCAGGATGTGCATCTCTAAAGATGCTCATCTCTATCCACTGACTCTAGAAAGGGCCAAAGGAGTGGCTGAAGCTACCTGCCTCCCTTTTGGCAGTGTGAAATCTGTCCTACCCAGTGTAGGTAACACAATATTATCTCTCTCTGTCCGTGAACTACAGTTTACTGTGGTTGCAAAGGGAATAAACAGGGAAACGGAGTTGGCAAGGACAGTAATCATATAACCATGTTAACAAATTGATGCACCTATTTAAGATAAAGGTTCATTTCTTTCAAAACCATCTACATGCTCAACACCCTGAACTCTATTTCCAAAGATGTCAAGGCTCATACGGCAGTCAGAGTCAGGGATGTGCCTCTGATGGACTGCTGGTTCCCACTCACGAGCCTTTGGAATCTTTCACCCAAAATCCATCAGGTGAAGAAATACTTTGAAAGAAATTGTTACTTGTCCCAAATGGCTTAACCATTGCAAAGGAACCATCTTCCCAGACAAGACTGTATATCTTCCTCAGACTTCGCTAAATGCCATTTACACAAGGAAGAGCTCCTATAAAAGAGGTCGCACCCCTTGCAAGGCATTAAATGTGTGTATTAAACATGATGGTGTTTTCAAAAGAGGAAAAAGTTTGTTGTGTCATTTATAGTTGGCAAATGAGTCTTGTGAAAAAGTATTGCAGCTTTGGAGCCAACAAACGTGCAGAAGGGGAAGGTACGCTTGCCATGGGGTATAGGCTCTATAGGGTCTTCATTCCAAGACCCAGGGCTCAGTCAGACAAGGCAGGACATGGCTGGTGGGAAGCAAGGATAGGAAGGTAGCTTTGGTTAGGAGAATGCCACACTTATCAAGCACTGCATTTGAGATGGGACATCATAGTCAAACCCCACCAAAACTTCACCACCTTGCCAAGGAGAAATGCCACGCCATCACAGAAAGCAAATTTATTCTTTCAGACCCAAATCAGGTGCTGAGGGAGGGCATGGGGTGTTTTGCAACACCTGCAGCCTGGCTGGGCTAAAGGCATAGCCTGTTTTTCTATAGCTGGTGTCCAGCACAGTTTCTCCCTTGTGATACCATTATGCTGGGCCACTCTGGGACATCATCCCTGCTCCCCTCCCAGCTGACAGGCCTTTGAAGGGCCTGAGCCCTGGGTTTATCTCTGGGATTTTTCTAATGAGCTTTTAAACCTTCTATCAATGACACATTCCATCAGTGGATCAAGGCACCTAAATAAAATTGACATAAGGCAAGGCCTTTTAATTATCCAATTATTTTGTTTCAAGCAGCAGCTGGTAAAAAGTAAAAAGACTCAGTGTTCTTCTTTCGTCTCTGTTGACATAAAATCGAGGATCAAAGAACCTTAATTTTTGGCCTCTGATTTTTCTTTCCTTGATTTAAACATGCCTGTTATGAGTTCAGTGGCCTTCCTGCCCCTTTTCTGATTTAGCAGTGATTAGTGAGTGGTGAAGCTGCAAAGCCATGGAGTTTGCTGTCATGAGACGAAGCCCCCATGGTGCTGGCTGCTGACTGTGTGCAGAATAGGCCATCACCCCATCACCAAAACAGTTTTCAGTCTCAATAGTGGAACAGGGAAGATCTGCTGATGGGGAACGGACACAAGCAGAGATGAAGGGTTGCATGGGAAGCACTTGGGAGACACAGGCATCCGGTGCAGATCACGTCTCTGTTTGGGGATCTGCTGGAGGTGCTGGTTTAAATTCCAGATGTGTTCCCCAGTTTTAAAGCAGACTAGATTTCAAGTCCTGCTTGCTAATCTTTCCCACCTTTACAGAGCAACCTGTAGGTACAGCTTGAATATCCCCTAGGTTTGTTCCCCAGTAAGAACAGATACCCTGTGGATACCCATGATCACACCCTTTTTGCACCATGTTTCATCTACAGCTGTGGGGAGAAAGAGAAACCTCATCCCAATGGACAACTTGGGCCACTCCATATCTGAGTTGCTATTGGAGAGATCTGTGCCTCTGCAAGGGAATGGTGATGCCAGGTTTAAGTAAGGTATGAGAGATCTAGGCATAAATTTTACCCTAGTGTAGCATAAAAACAGTCCAGTTTCCCAATTTCTCTTTCCAGAGCCTAAACCTGCAGGTGTGCTGGGCTGTGAGTCCCTAACACAGGACACAGAGTCCATGTCTATATCCATGCATAGACATGGACATGCACGTATGCATGGACAGTTGTGAGGGGGGAAGCAAGAGCCCAAGACAGGGGGGTTTGCAACAGTCTGACTTCCAACAGCAGAGGCTTTAAATGAGTTTATACAGGGTGGAGAGGTGGTGGCAGATCTCCATGCAGAAGGACACCCCACCAGCATGAGCATAGATGCCTACACACACCAAAGCGTGTCAGCGCGGGATCCTGCGTGCATAAGCCTGCTCCTGGGTTTGCACTCCTGGGCAGCACGGGGAGAAGTCTGTATTAATGCAGGTGTCTCTATGGATGAGATCCAGAAACACTAACTCTGTGCAGGAGGAGGTCTCTTTAGAAAGCTCTACCAGCCAAGCAATCCTAGCAGCTCCTGAGGCTAGGTAGAGATACTCCAAAAATGGACAAACAAGTGTTTCGGCTGATATGAGGTACTCCCAGCTCCTCCAATGACATTTGGATGTCCTTGAATAAAGACTCCTTTGGCCTCCCTCTTGTAAGACTGGTACAAAAAGGGTTTCACAGCACAACCAAGGTTGCAAGCTGGCATGAGATTTATGCAGGCAGACCTGCTCTGAGATTCTTCCTATAGCTGAGGTCAGCCATACAGGAGGACCTGCTTCTAATTCATGTGGCTTTCTCTCATCCAGTGATTCCAAACCCATAGGAAAAGACCTCTCCTACTGGGTGACATTGCAAACGCCAGGTTTCTTATCACCAGAAGAAGCTTGTTCAGATATCCCCCATCTCCCCTACCCTACCTGCACCTGAAAAATAAAATATATGAGGGATGCCAATGCCAAACCAGCCTTTTGTTGCTAGCACAGGGTGGGAGGTGGGGGGCATGTTAGCCTTCCCAGTCAATCCCTGCAACATGATGCTTCATGAGTCCTTGTGAACATAAGACACCTTCTAAAGCAGCTCATTTGGCTGGTGTCTGTACACTTAACATTGTGTGGAGTCCCTCCTATGATGAAGTCCTCGATGACCCCCTGCTGGTTGTACAAGGAGGCTCTGCTTAGCATACTGGCTAATTGTAGGGCTCCTGTTGGCAAAGCCAAGGAAGCATTTGGTCATTCCCTCATGCTGTGAAATGTGATGTGTAGAGGAGCTGGAGAGTAAACATCACCCCCATCAGCAACCACACTTTATGCTATTAATGTGTCTAAGCTGAAATTATTGCCTCCACCAACTCTTCTCCTTCCACCTTGTCCTGTTTTGGGTCTGTCTCCTTCTATGTCCTTGGGCAAGCCTCTTTGCCTTGGTCTATTTCGTTTTGCAACACAGAAAGGTGTACTGGGGCTCCAAAGGTCTGGCTAACGATGTTACAGTGAGTGTGATAAACATGTGTGTCCATGTGTACAATACAAACCAGATCCAGCCACTCAGTCACCCTGCCTCCTCCAAGAACCAAGCTGTCTTCGCTTCACTGCCAAAAATGAGTCCCCTTTGGACAGATTAAAAGCTCTGTTAGGACATAAAGACCTTGGGAATGGTGTAACCAAACTCTGAACGTCCAGGCAAGGGGGCAACTTCTCAGTTGTGTCTGCAGTCCCTGTCTGACACGGACTGAACCTTTCCTCAAGAGCTTCCCATTTCTCTTTATGGGTGCCAAAGTGAGATGTGGGCAATTGTCTCAGGCTGCCAAATCAGGCAGGCGAGATGGATACATCCTTAATGAATTCGCTGGACTTCAGTTCAAGCCAAGGGAGCTGAGATTTTTATGTGTATTTTCTGAGTTGCTGCAACTGCTGGCTTCAGGTTTCCCACAAGACCCGTGATATCCAGGCTGCCATTTACTAGGGAAATAACCACAGAAGAACAAAGACATCAGAAACCTGGGTCCAGGGTCTGCGTCTGAAAAACCCTGGATGTGGCATCACCTGACACTCCGAGGCAACCTGAGAAGCAGTGGGATGTTTGGCAAACTCAGACCTCAAAGTGAGTTTCCACCTCTGAGGATGGAGGATTGATCTTGGACTAGCAGAAACAACAGCCTTTTAGAAAAGGAGATACCCAGACCTGGAATTTGAGTGTTACCACAAACCAGGTTTTGAGGTCTGGTAGAATACTTAAAACAGGTTAGCTCAGGTTAAAGTTATATGAGAAGCTCAGATAGAAATGGAGGTTTCAGGGGTTCCAGTGATCCTGCAGCAGCCTCTCTCATCTCAAAGGATGGAGCTCCATCAGTTATATTAGTAATCCAGGTTACTCCTTTCAAATTAAAGAATAATTAAAGAAATGCTCTTCAGGATGCCAAGGCAAAGGTTAGCACTGGGTCTCGCTCAGAGGAACATGTATTTTACACAGCAGATGCAGGAGTGACGGAGCATAAGTAGCGTCTAGGAGCAACAAGCAAGGATTTGGAGAGGCAAATATTCCTATTGTAAATTAAATATCAGTTGGTCAGAGATCATTAAAACTATGCTTTCACCTGCTCCTAATTATTTTCCTCACTACAATAGGTATTTGTTTCCTCTCACAGGAAGATGAGGCTGTAAGACACAGTGTGCAAAGGGTGGAATTTGCCTCTCTGAAGTATCTCTGACCTGCTCACACTTCATGAGGGCAGAAGTCCTCTGCATAAAGGTGCTTTTTACTCCTGTGTGAACCTCAGAGCACCTGAAGAACTGCATATATTAATCTGCTGAGCTGGTGCACGCTGGTGGCTGGCTCTGCCTCCTGCCCCAGAGGTGGCTGTAATCCAGCTGTAGATACAACCCTCCCCATGTGTTAGTGTTCAGGCAGTGTGTGCTTATGCATCTAGGCAAATACACAAGCAATAAGCATGGAGAGCTTTTTGCAGGTTTTAATGCATTCAAATATCAGCACAAAAAATAAAATAAAAGGAAAAAAATAAAAAAAAAATTTAAGCCTTCAAAACAAACGTTCTTTTCAACCCACTGGCAATTACAGAGAGGTCCTGATCCTTTCTGCATGTTACTGTCAAACAAGTTTTCAGTAGGATTCAATAAAGTGATCTGACATTTCTTTGGAGATCTTTACACACAGTAGCTCAAGCCAGGAAAGAACTTTACTTCTGGCAGCTATGTGAATATTTTATTTTGCCCAAAGCTAGACAGGTGTGATCAAGAAGAACAGGGGGGGAAATATATTAGCAAAGGGCCTTTCAGTGGCAATACAGGTGTTTGCTGGAGTGCAGTCCGCTTCGGTTGTGTGCTTTTCTATTTTTTTTTTAAAGAAGAAAATGTTAGCAGGGCAAGATTAAAGGCGCAGTACGTTCATTTCTCATACACTGAGTGTTAGGAAAGCATTTTACAGAAGGCGTTACAGTGCTGGGTGATGAAGTCACTAATTCTGAATTTGTAACCAGACCCTGTCAGCCCCTGCTACTGAAAAAGGTGTTTTGAACCGGGTCTGCAATGGGGAATAAGCTATTCACTCCCATAAGCTCAAAGAGACTTTGTCACGTTAGATATGCTGTAGGTCTGAGCCTTTCTCACCAAGCAATGGGGAGTCACTAAAGAGTTAATGGAGTTTATAATTCACAGAACAAGTCAATACACTCATTCAGATAGTTACAGAAAGGTCACAGGCTGAGATGCCTGAAACCTGATTAAGCAACAATTTTTTGCTCCTAAGGTAAGCCAAAATACAGAACACATTTCCTGAAAGAGGTTGGAGATGTCGCTAAAGCACCAGCAACAGGGGAAGGATCTTCACAAGCTGAGAGCTATGCAGCCATCTCCATACTCAGGAAGTCCATTAAAGGAGAGATGAAGAAGTGTCTTGAGCACCATTTGTAATCAAGGGGATGTAGGAGAAGGGTCTTTAATTCACTGGTGAGCACAAAGTGTGATGGAGGAGCTGGGACCAACCTTGAAGAGGTCTCACAGGACTGACACCCCCTGGAGCTCACCTGCAGCCTCTGTCTTGGAGATGCCGGACAGCCTGGGACCATGTCTGCAGCTCAGCTTTAGGGGATGCCAAACAGCAAAGATGAAGGTCAGCTGCTCTGGGGAAGGGAGCAGTTGGCCACAGTGACAACACACTAATGTTTAGTATCCAGCTATATTAACAAATACTGTATTAGCACATATTCTACACCCCTTAACATTACAGAATAGGTCCCTCAGTACCTAACTTCACACCATTTAGTGCTAAGATCCACGTTTCTCTTTTATCTTTACAGCAATGTACACAGATTTTCAGTAGCAATACTGACATACTCACTACATCTCTCACACACAGGTAGACAAGATACCACCCTGCAGCCTGGGCTGCAAGTTGTAAACACATCAATCAATGTAGTATTTGTTGGAGGGGTTGTCTTCCATCCATTGGCTGCCTGAACTGCCCCACTCAGTGGCCACAGAAGTGCTGTGCCCACACAGAAGTAAACTGAATAACTCTCATGAGACCTTCAGTTTGAATCTCTTCTTTAACTGAGCAAATGCAAGAATTACGTCTCAGAACTGGGACAGCCCACAGCTCAAACTTTGAGTCAGGATTAAAATAATGAAGGTGATAGCTGCTTTCTCTAATGTGTCATAGCGATACCTGGCAGATAGGGTACCTCTGGATGTTCACCCTTCATCAAGAAATGAAAAAGAGGAAGAGGACTAGGACGTCCCTTTGGCTTGCAAAAGCCAGTTGGCTAAATGGCTAAAAAGCATCTGCACCAAGCAGAAGTATTTCTAAGTGCAAATATTTTACTCATTTACAACACTATTTCAGGTGGATCAAAACTGTGCACCATAGTCTGTATTTTCTACCTGTTTCATAGGCAGTATGATGTTCCACCAAAGGAGGTAACATTCTCCTTCTGGTGCAGAGGAAAGGCTTAAACAAGGTAATAAACACTCCAGATTTAGGTAATAAACAGTCCAGATTTATATATAATGTGGGCATCTCAGTCACAGGTCTCACAGGTCTCTCAGTCACAGGTTGGATCCTCTCCAGCTGGTAGTTTGAAAGGGGGAGAAGACACAACCCTCTATGGCTTCAACCCCTTGTGAGATATTTCATGAAGAACGTCATGCTCCCTGTACAGTCAGTGCAGGGAAATGGTGCATTTCATCTCTTCTTTAGGCTACATCAAGTCTTTCTTTGAAAGCTGTATTGATCCCACACACAGCACCACAGTGAGGCACAATGGATTCCAACCACCATAGCCATCTAGGAAATATCTCTGAGAGACTTCAGAAGGATTGCAAAATGATCAGGGTCCTCTGGAAGGTGAGTCAGGGCAGAAACCCAGCTTAGGAGCTCCAAATATCCTTCTGAAGACAGAGGGAGCTCAAGCAGATGAGCTGGTAGTTCAACCACCTCACCAAAATGCCTTCATCTGGCTAGTGTTGGCCCTGTGACACCTGCTAAGGAGGGTTGGCTTATGTCCTCGTGCTTTCTCAAGAGAAGATGGAAGCTTTGGAGCTGATGACCACACATGGGATAGCATAGGATACAGAGAGCCAAGGTCGTTATTCAAACACAGTGAGCACTGGAGGTATGTAGCATGGGTTCTGTCATCTTTGGGGCTATAAAGAGGTACCAGTGCCCTGGTGTGACATGTTATCAGCTTGTGGGAGGACATGTATACTGCAAGGACTGTGCTTCCCCAGAGCCCTGCTTTCCTGCAAGACAAATTATAGACTGACCCACATCAACATCCTCTCTCAGCCACGGGCAGAATGTGACCCACAAGTGTATAAATCACTGTTTGGAGGTCAACATGAGGTGAGCCAAAGGGAAAAAGAACAGTGAATCACGACAACAGGTCATCAGCAACCACCACCTCTTCTGGGAGAGTGATAACAAGCAGGGAAACCCAGAGAGAAGCCACATAGCTACCTGAAGCCAGTGTCTCACCTTACATTGAAGATGAAGTCTTCTCACCATGAAGTCACTTCTCTGGGCAAATTCTGAGCAACTGAGTCACCAAATTTTACTACTTGTGATACCTTAGACTCCAGATAAATATTACCTATGTGCCAGTAAAAGTGATGACTAGATGAGTCAAGGTACATTTTGCAGCTGGGAAACTGAGGCAGGAGGCTTTTCCTGCACTGCTAGTGAAGCAGGGCACTGAGTCTCCTGCAGCCTGTGACTGGTCCAGGTTCTTCATCTGCAAACTCACCTTCCACCTTTCCAAAGGGGATTTACAATTTCAAGAGTGAAGGTTTTTTTCAGTTGTGGTACCTTATGCCCATGGTTAAGAAGGTGTTCAGTGCCTCCCTGCATTACTAAAACCATCTGGTTTTGTTTTGTGGAGGGGTGTAAGATAAAGCCACTTTTCTCGCTGTTTATGCAAGGCCGTCCTTTACTGAAGGAAGGACGCCTTGCTCGGAAAGCTGCAGGATCTAAAGAGCCTCTCAAAAGACTTTTAATTATGTTTGAAACAGGACAGGTCTCGCTCTTTGGGGAACATCATGAGACCTGAAAACAAAAAAAAGCTGAGAGAGCTGATCCCCACCAACTCCCAGCTCCAAGCCAAACAGGTTTGGCCAGCTCTAATTAAGGTAATTAATATCCTCAAGCCTGTTATTAAGCAAGAAGCAGTAAAAGGGAGTCTCCCCTTTACCACGGGGTCCTGCCAAACGCCTCAGCCCAACAAGCAGCCCATTGTCAGCTGCAGGGCCAGATCCTGCCACCAGGGAGATGGTAGAAAGTCACCAGATGAGCCCCTATCTGTTTCTTGGTGCTGGCAAGCCAGTTTGAGGCCATGTTCCAACACCTGTATTGGACACAAGGGTGGTTGGTGACATATTTAGGCAGCGGGAGGTTTGTTTAAAAGGTGCTAAAAAGGTGGCCCTGCTTATTCACTGTCTCTCAGCAAACACAGTAGGTCAGGTGGGACCAACCATAGACCAGGGTCAGGTCTGTGCATCATCCCCAGATCTTTAGAGTCTGAATTTGGACGTGAATTTGGACCTTTGGCCAGCAGAGTGATGAGCACGAAGGAGCACTGGAAAGTTAGCTCATTTCAAAGACTCTGGTGGACCTTCAAAATAAAATAATCAATAGGACACAAACTGAAGTACAAGAGATTCCATTTAAATGCAATAAAAAACTTTTCACTGTGAGGATTGTCAGACAGTGGACCGGGTTTCCAGAGATGCTGTGAAGCCTCTATCCTTGGAGATATACAAAATCCAATGGGACATGGTTCTGGACAACCTTCTTGGTGCCCTTGCTTGAGCAGAGGTTTGGAATAGACAATCTCCACAGATCTCTGCCAACCTCAACTCTTCCACTAATTTACAAGATGATACATATTCAACAACTATATGCAGCAAATTAAATTAATGTTTAACATATACCATGGTGGAACACAATGTATTCCAGCCCTTCCTTGGCTGATGGGACACAATCCATCCAGCTCTGCCAACACACAATGAGAAGTCCCAAGCAAGGTGCAGCACCAATCCCTGGTGCACAGCATGTGGAGGAGAGACACCCTGACACCAACCTGCCCTTTTGCTTGTGCAAAGAAAGGATCTGACAAGGTTTTTAACCTCATACCTGTCCATTCAAGCCCTTTCCCCCCTGCTGCCCCCAGGTAGGAAAATTCCTCCCAGAGGAAAGCACTGTTGCAATCTATTTTGGTTCTTAGTCAAGTGCAAGAGTTTGGTATTTTTCCACTGGAAATTTTTCACTGATGCTTTCTTTCAAACATGCCTAGAAGGAAAATTTGCTTTTCCACTGCAGGCCTGCGAGAGCCCAAGGTGTCAGTCTGCACGCAGGAATGTGGGGGTTGATACTGGTGAGTGAGTGATTTTGCAGGAGATGAGCAGCCCCGGAGCAGCATACCCAGTGAATAGCTGCTCCATCACATCCACCCTTAAAGAGGGGAAGAAAGAACATAAGGGCTTAGAAGAGCAAGCAACGATATTGTCCCGGGCAGGTTCCCAGTGATGAATGAAACATGTCCTCGCAATACCTGCACAAATGAGGTGGTTGCAGCTGGCTCTGTTCAGCGCTCCAAGAAACACTTTCAGTCCAGAAATGGCACAATTGAAGGAAATAAGATATAGCCCCTGTTATCCTGAGCTTGAGGAATTCCATCCCCATAATGTGCAGGGCCTGAGAACCATCTAAATGAAGATTTATATGTCCATGAGGTTTGTCAAGCCTTCCTAATCTCAAGGGCTTTCTTGAGCCATCAGTGATAGTCACTGAAATGGAAATATTTAAAGACAGATCAGGACCTCTTAAGATCAGGCAGGATGTTGCAGCAGTGGTGTGCTTGATGGGTTATCACTGAAGTGATAAATACTACAGTATTTATCTTCTGCACTTTAACTGTTTTCTCCTGGTCATGTGTAAACAGGGGTTTTCCCCCATGAGGAAAGACACTTCTGTTTTGCTTTTGCAGGAGGACAAAATGCTTATGTTAACACCATTGCTAACTGGCTATATGTTCTTGCCTCCAAAATCAATGAGATCACACCAGCAAAACCAGCAGCTGTGCCTCTAAGGGACAAGCCACTGCAATCTCAGCTTTGAACTGTGGCAAATAGGCAGATATGGGCCTCAAAAATTTATTCCCAAGAAAGTTCAAAGAAACCAGAAACATCATCTTCTAATTGGAAGTTTCAGACCATCCTCTGTCTGAGTTGGGCAGAAACCAGGATGCAGTGTAAGATCCTGTCCCCTGCTCTCTCAACCATGCTAGGTGGTCAGGACTCCCTTCTCAAAATAGAAACCAGCATTCGATCTTCACCAGGGCACAGACTGGCAGGAAAATGCTTCTCACACGTGGAGAGGTCAGAGGCACTTGGTGGGACCTTGGGGCCATGTCTGTGTCCTGGGGCACTCAGGGATGCCGCCAAGGTAGGGGGAGAGACCTGCCCAGATCCAGCTGTTCTGGCCCCAGGGCAGGTGCTGAGTGAGACCCGGGCTGGCCCCAATCCCCCAGCCAGGCCATCTCCTTTGGTGGTCGGTAGGGCTCCGTGCTGCTGCCCTAATTGCTGGCTGTTGACATACTCCATGTTGCCAACACACTGCCCTGGGATTGCAGCTGCTTGCAAGACACAGCCCTTCTTCAGGCAGCCCTGCCTGCTCTCACCTGAGCCACAGTGGGCCCCCGAGCTTTTCCATCTCCTTCCTCCCATTCACCAATGTGCCCCATTTGCTCCCAGACCAGGGAGCTACGTCCTCTGACGTTGCTTATGCCATCCCAATACGACCCAAAGGCCTCTTGCAGTTCAGTGTGTTCACTCTTGACTGGTTCCCAAGCTTCCCGCTCCTGAGGCCATTTCATGTACCACCATCCCCCTTTCCTTGCTCTTCCGGATGATGCTGCCAGCTTCTGTTTCTTCCCTTGGGCCCACACACTGAGGGTCACCCTGGTTTTGTGTCAACTCCATGCTGGAGCAATACAACATCTTCCAAGCAAAGACTATGTCTGAGGTCGAGGCCAGTGCCTGCAGTCCCTTCCCTGTTTTATGGAGATTGACTGGGAAAGTCCTGGCTGACTTTGGTCCAAACCATGCCAATGACAATCTCAAATGATTTCAGATCATGAAGAACTGAGTTACCCTGAACTGCAAGCAGTCCCCTCCATGCTGTCTGCTGGGAACAGTCACCATCCTGTCCTCAAATCCTGCTAGTTGGCAGGTCAAGTTAATGGCTTAGTTCTCCACCATGGGTTAGAGAAGATGGTCTCTGGAGGTCTTTTCCTACCCAAATGATTATCCTATGAGTCTAGGGCAGTCGCAAGAGAGAAAGAATCCCTTTATGCAGGAATTCAAAGCCTTTCAACAGATGACTTCTGGCCACACTGGCCAGGCACCAACCTTAACTGCACCAGCTTCACACCCCACCAGTGCTGGAGAAGACAGGTATGTTTATTACCTTGAACACAACCTGCTGAAGCTTCAAAGGGACAGATTAAACATCTATGTATCAGTGGAAAGGATAAGAAAGGAATCACTAGAAAAATAAACCTTCGCATAAGATGGGTGTTTGCCCTGTTGGAATGGAGAAAAGATTTCAGCAGGTTTCAACAGCAAACTGGACATCAGTACAGATGGGGATGCAGAAGAGTAAACTCTCTGTTGCCTAGCAGGGAGAGGAGCCCTCCAATGGCTGGCATTTCAGGGTGGGATTTTGGAAACAAGATCTTTCTTCATCTGGAGATATCTGCTGGTTTGGGGGCTGGGGAGTTGTTTTGTTTTGGTTTTCACCTGCTCAGGTATGAGTTTATGGGTTCAGAGCCTGATTCAAAGCCCACAACAGCTTTGCATTGACTTCAAGAAGCTTTGGATCAGGCACAGAGTGAAGTGAAAACCAACATCTTCAAGCTTCCTAAAGAGAAATTCCCTCTCTTAACATTTCTGAAGCCAAGCAAACACTTTAGCACAGTGGCTGCTTTCAGGGCTGGGCTCAGGTACATGCTGTCAAGTACATTTGCCACAGCAGAGGAGGAAGCTCTCCACATGAGCACTGATTTTTTTGGTTGGTGGAGGAGAAATCTCTTCAACAAAAAGTGTCTGAATGGATAAACATCCTTCCTCAACGTAGTCCTGCCCTGATAAGGTCCTAGCATTAGACTGGAAGAATCTCTCCAGAAAGGTGCTCTCATTCCCTCTTGGGCAGATGCCAGTTATTTAACCTGGGTAATAATTTGCTTCATGAGTAAGTACACCCAGATCCCTCTTGCGTTGTCCTTGCTGGAAAATTAAGATGAGTTATCAGGGAACCACTCTGGTGCTGAGAATGGATGTCCAGCGGAGCCCTGCTCCCATGGGGATGTCCACATTGGTTTGTCCACCACCTGCTGCCGGGTTAGCGATGGGCAGGATCCCCAGGATGCTAATATACACTACAACAACAACAGGTGTATAAAGCAAGGAAATTGATGCACAGTGTTGTTCCCATGAAGATGATCACACCACTAGGGAAAGTCTGATTATATCATAAACGTATAGCTAGAAGAAAGTAGGAGGTAGCTGTGCCAGCAGCAGGAGTCTGCCGGCTCGCAAGCCTGCCAGAGCAGAGAGCCAACAATCTGTCGAGAGAGATGGAGGGTAAATGTACAAACACCAGACCTATATTTTTTAAACGGATTAATTAAATCAAACCATTTCACATCGCTTCCTGCATTCAGCAGCTCTTCAGGAAGCAAAACAAAGGCGGAGAAAAGGGCAAAAAACAGAGACAGGACAACTCCGCTACCTCTGATTAAGTCGAGGCAAATTCTGCACCATGTGAAGCCCAGAGGCTGCCAGCCTCCCCTCCGAGCCCTACCGAAGGATGCACAACAAGCTGGGGAAGACCATCCAGATGCCTGCAGGGAGAGACAAGTGGCTAATTAGAGTCCTGACCATAAAGGGCGCTCACCAGCTCTCTGAGGGACTCTCGAAACACAAAGATACACTGCCAAGGATAAACATGCCAGACACAAGCTGGGAGCTCCAATCATACCATTCTTTTCCCTCTTTGTTGTTGTTGTTGTTTGTTTTCCTGGTGGAATCATAATTTTTTAGTAATTATCATCTTCAGTTGCCAGATCTTAACCATCTCATAGAAGCACTGGGCTGGCAACTCAAATACTCAGCAGTTGACAAGCAGGGGAGCCCTGAGACAGATGAGCGGGTTGGGAACAGTGAGCATTTCAAACACGTGTAATTGATTTATCCATCTAGACTTTGGAGGCAACCCTTTTCTTTCAGTCAACTTTGAGTTGTCCAGCTTTTTCAAGGTCTGCCATGCTTCTTTATGAGCTACAAGATGCTCGTTTCTTAAGAGGAAAGTTGTGATTTCCCCGGAATTTCAAAAGCCCAGAAGCTGGCACAACAAGAAGAGAAATATCAGGACCCCTAAGAATCACACAGCAGCTGCCAACACTGAAGCCATATTCCCTAGAAACAAAAAAATGTGGAATAAACACTGAAGAAAAGAAAAAAAGGCAAGTAGATGGCCCTACTGAGGTCTTCCCTAAACCAGTGGTGTTTATTTTGCCATTCAGAATAACTGAAAAGCTCTGAAACTGCTCCTGGCATTCTTTGCAAATGGGAAACTGGGGTCCGGAATGATGAAATCTTATGTTTCTGAGCACAGCCATACATTTTTCATTCCTGTTTGGGGCTCTCTGGCTGCTGTTATTTGGACTTGCCTTGGGATAGATTGCTACAGTCAGCTTTGATGATGCGCCTAAAACCAGCATCTATTTTTCAGCTGCAGAATTGTGTCAAAATGCAATGATTTAGGCAACAATGGCTAAAGCAACCCCTGAATTTCTCATCCTTATCTCAATCATATTTCAGAAAGGGCTGCCATACTCTAATCAGATTTACCATCAATTCCTTTTACATATGATACTCCATCTTCTGTTATCTTTTAAAGTGTCTTTGAAAGAGGTTCCCATCCCCATTTAACTTCTTGTCCTCAACTTATTTTAGCCTCCCTGAAATCTCCACGAAAGATGCCCACTGAAATATTTCTACCATGGGCTAAATAAAACCTTTATTTGCATAAATCCAGAAGGGACAAAAGCTTTTTGCAGTATTTTCATACTATGCTAGTTGGGATTACAAGGCAAAACTATTACCCAGTTTAGGACACCAAAAACACTAGTCAGAGAACAGCTGAGTTTAAGGTTGTATTTTGGACAATTTTGTTTTTTTGGGGGCTTTTTGTTTCATAAAGTAATAATGCCTTCCTAGGCACATCTCGGTTCACATCAAGCATGCCAGAAAATACTATTTTGCCCCAACTTTCTAATAAGAAACAAATGTAAAGAGTAGTTCACCCCTACCTTAATAAGTAATTAAGTACTTGCTCTATCCTTAAAGAGTTTATGATAAGGGCAAGGCAGAGGGTAAAAAGAGTATTGAACTTGGATCTCTGACCTTAGGAAGGCTGATCTGTCCACCAGTCATCCTCCCATAGTATTGCTCTTTGCTCTATTCTTTATGGCCTGGAGCTCACCTTGCTGAGGAATGGGAAAATTTCTGCTATTATAATGATTTCCTGCATTGTTCAAGCTGAAAGGCACATACACACCCTACACAACCCACTGGCCCCTGAAAGGGATGGGAATAAAACCCCATTCTCATTCCTGTGGAGCATCCTCCCAGGGCACGGGAGCAGGGGACACAGGAACAGGAGCCTGGGTGGCCCTGCCAGTGCCAAGCCAGCCTCTTCAGAAGCCTTTAAATAGTACGTAGGGCTGGATTTGCTGGCATATTTTTTATTTCTTAAATGCAGAGTATTTCTTCCTTGGCACTCAAGAGGTATCAAATCAATTACTTAATCTGGCAGATCTGCATCAGTAAGTCATCCAAGTGTATTGGCCAAAAGGGATGGGGAAGAAAAAAAAGGGGGAAAAGTCAACTCCTGGTTTCAAGTCTAAGTAACCGTGTTGCTTGACAGCTTCAGGAGCGGCCTTGCAATTCACCCTTTGAGTCAGAAACCAATTAAAATAACCCCAGACCACACAGCTGGTGTAATATTTTCCACCCCATGCAGAGCCCACGTGTCCGGCCTACATCTGTGCAAGAAAATGAGCACAGATGCTCTAGCTGGTCCCACCACTACTAGTTGCAATTGAAGTAGGATTTATCCCACCTCATATTAGCGATAAAAGTCAGCTGACCAATTAAGACATCCAAATTGAGGTGCCTATAGTAGATGTCTGCTTAAGCATCTGGTGTCTCAGCTCCTATTGAAACCAGTAGAGATGCTGGGTTTTGCTGAGCACCTAAACCTCAGAGAATTCAGTCTGAAGGACTTTTTCCCTAATGACCTGAGTGCCTGAGCAAAGATGTTGAAAACCTGTGCCCTGCTTTCAAATGTTGTTTCTGACCATCATCCAAGAAAACAGCAGCCTGAAAAGAGGTAGACCCAAGCATCACCAGCACTTGGGATTATCTGTCTGCCTAGATTGGCTCCATATGATACAAACACAAGCATGCTGAAAATGCCAGGAATGGCCCCATTTTGCTTCAGGGAGGGCCCTAATTAGATAATGTCTGTACTGCGCTCAGGGATGATCACACGAGAGAAGCCACAGCACTGCAAAGCATTAGAAGTATTTCAGAGCCGGGTTTGTCACTCAAGAGGTAAATGATCTGGGGGAAGATGGCAGCTTGCCACAAAAATGTTCCCGATCTTCACATGGCATTCAGAGCTTAATGCCTTAGACCTGTTCCGACATGAAATTCGAAGCCTGACACACTTTGCAGCATTTAACACCAAGTTTGGGGGTTGGAAAGGCCTGGAGTGGACAGGCATCCATTCAAACTAGCAGCAGCATCTCCCTGGGGAATTCCAGTGGAGAAACCAAAGGTTGCATGAGAAAAGGGGTCCACCCAGAATTAGCTGATCACACGTAGTTCAAAGGCTTTAAGGACTATGTTGTTTGCTAGCACCGTTACCCAAGATGGGAACATCTCCAAGAAGGAAGCCAGAGATTTGGTGTGACAAATTGCCTTGGGAAGTGCTTATCTCTGTTGACTGTGGCAGTTGCCCAAATGGGAATATCTCCATGAGGGAAGCCAGCAATTATTTGCTGGGACAAGCTGCCTTGGGAAGGTCCCTCTCTCCACTGAACATGGCCAGGGAGAGGGTTTGTTTCTATCTCTGAGGATGGATTTGGTCCTTGGTGGATGCACTCTGGAGGAGAGAAGAGGCAGGCAGGCAGGTGGACAATGAACCTTGTGTTGTTTTCCTCTAGTGTTCACATTCAGCCATTTTCAGTTTAAAAGCACTGAAGAGTAAAAAGACAAAGTTAAAGAAAACAATTTTCGAGCCTGGAAGCACTTTGGGCTTGGAAATAATGACTTGTCAACCACAAGGTAGACTAGGCCAGTACCAGGGAATGAGGTGGAGCAGGCTGCTGGGTGGAGAAGAAGGATGGGGTGGGACATGTGTTAGTGCCACCCCTTATTCAGGGTACCCTCTCAACTGCATCTCACTGTGTAGCAGGCATAGGTTCAACACCTTGTGAGACTTCAGGCTGTAAGAAGGCTGTATGTATCCCAGGTACAGCTGAACAAAAAAATGCTCATTCAGAAATAATCATCTCCACCTGCATCAGCATGGAGACAGACAGCTGGGGATGCAAAACTAGAGGAACCAACAGGATCACCTGTTCTTAAGTCCCAAAGGAGTCAAGCCAAGGAATTGCACTAAAGGTAGTTTATGCTACAGTCTTGCTGGCCAGGGCCAAGGTAAGCCCATCCAGCACTCCCACGGGGACCACAATGAGGCACAAGCTACGTCAAAAAGGGACTTAATCACTGGCTTGCAGGAAATGGGTTTGGAGAGCTTTTCCAAATCAAGAGATGGGAAATTCACTTGTGCAATTAATGTGCAGGAGGTAAAGCGAGCCCTCCCTCCTTTCCCAGTTGTCACCTCCTTCCTTTCTCTCAGCCAGGTGGGTAATGTGCTTTGGCACCAGCAGAGCTCCCCAGACCATCTGGAAAAGACACAGCTCCTCAGTGCGCCATGCGCATATTAAAAGCACCCATGCATTGCTCCTGCAAAGTGATTCAGGAAAATCATCAATATTCCCATATTCCCAGCCCTTGGTCTCTTTGTGCCCAGCTTTCCTCAGGATCTTTTTAAGTGCCACAGGTCCATTTTCCCAGGGAGGTCAGGATGGTCCCAGCTGGCTTTGCCAAGGAGGTCCCAACGTGCCCCATTGGACTCCCAGCCCTGCTGACAACCAAACCACTCAATCCAGGGAATCCAGATGTCCCCAGGGAGCTGCACTGGCTCCATCCCAGGACATGGCCTGTCACCACACAGCAGGATCGTGGTGCTGAGATGCCCCATCAACAAGGTGGTTACGGAGAGGAATTTTCCAAATAGCATCAAAAGACAAATTCAGTGTGAAAGGCCAGGGACTGCACATGCAGTGAAGCTGATGATCCTGCAGACAGGGTCTGGAGCCAGGGAAACCTGCAGGACCCAAAGGGAGAGAAGGAGAAGGTGACCCCGCTGCTCAATCCATGCCCAGAGTGAAGTCAGAGTGAATCTAGCCATGGAAAATGCATGCAGATTGCCCATGGGGTTTGGGTGCAAGAGATGGGGCTGCCACACTAAATTGCCACAAGCAAGCTGCCTTTAGCTGTCTCAGTTTCCCTACCCGTACATGTAGAACAAAATCCCCAACCTTGCACCACTTGGAGACAGACGGTGCCTTTCCACATCTGTCTTCACCTGCACAGCTTCAGTTAAAACGCTGTTTGGGAGGATGCGATAAGGCAATGCCAAGGCTGTTTGCCAGCCTGCCCAGCAGCAACAACCCAGTTTGACAGCCAAGCATGACTGAGAAAGAGGAGAAGTACAGCTGGCTGCCTGTCCTGGGAGCAAGGCAAGACACTGAGGATGTCCACGGATTTTATCTGAAGCATCTGGTCATGTATCAGCTGTGGCTGTGGAGTATGGGAGGTTCACAGCTCCTTAACGTGCCCAGCAGCACTCAGCAAGACCCAGTCTCCTGCTCCAGGGACAGTTTTAATGGATAAAACCCTGAAAACCCACATCCCAGGCAAACCTAGGATAGGGGCGGTGAGTAAGAGGGAACATCTGGGGGTCTTAGCACACCTCTTAAAGAGGGGCTTATTCTCCAGGCACTTGCTGGCATCTCCTAGAGAAGTGAAATTCCCAGGGATACCATAACTGACCACAGATCATCATCACTGTCATTAACATTATTATTAATAATTATTTGGGTATTGCTGTCAATAACTGCTCTAAGATAAAACTGAAGGTAGCAGTGAAGGAGGAAACAGTGACTTTCTCAGGCCAAAACCAGCGGGCTTTTGTCCTCCAAACTGCCTCACAGGGCCCTCACAAAGGTTTGCATCAGCAGTGGGAATGAAAGATGCTCTTCCTGAGGTAGCAGCAGGGCCAGACGGAGTGTTCGCCTGGAGATGAGCAAATCCCTCACTCATCAAGGATGCTGCCACCCACCAGCCTTCAGGGTCCATATCTCTAGATTTTATAGTGAGTTATCAATTGCTCTGTAGTCTGATCGGGAGCTCTTTGCTGCAGCTTGGACTCAGGAGATGAGGAGCTCTTCACTGCAACCTGGACATACAAAAAGGGTCAGCTGTGGGCACCTGAGCTTTTCCTGATGGAAAACCACCTCATCAAGAAATTCCCAGTAGGGGATGGCCAGATGGTCTCATAGGAGATAGGTGAGAAGAGATGTGGATGTGAAGGTGATGGGCAGTGTCGGATGGAACCCTTGTCCACCACCCATCAACTCTAAGGGGAAAAAAGAGCCTTTATTATTCTCAGTGATTACTATTATTAATTATTATCATCACCAACCACCATGCCCCCCTCCCCGTGCTGGCATCCATGTGCTCTGAAAGTAAATTTGCTTTGCAAGGAAGCTTAAAAACGTGCACTTTGAGAGGAAGGGAATAGACCCAACTCGTTTACACAAACAAGCAGGAGAACAGGCTTGTCACATTCCAGGCGTGTTTCCCCCGGCCACCGGCCCCCTCCTGCTCCGGTAAAGGAAAAGCTCCTTTTTCAAAAGAAATCCAGCACGTAAAGCTCTCCATATGCAATAATCCAGAGGGGAATCTGTGGGCGATTTGTACACATGCATAGGTTGTATCTCAGATCCCAGGGCAATTTTTCCGTCCTTGCCTCAGCTGGCAGTGCAAAGTAGAGGGGTTGCATGTTCAAGCCCCAGACAGTACCTGCTTGGCAGGGTCTGTCATCATCTCATTCGCCTTCCTAAGTAATGTGGGACGGCCCCTCTCCAGGCTGGGAAATAGCTTAGTGTCCAAAAAAGAGCAGCTGCACCCAGTGCTGCTGACTGGTCTTGGGTCCACGCTTGCCAGGAAGGCTCAAATAAATTCCACTGCCACCCTACAGATGCTCCCCGGGGACATCTCAGTCTGGGAGCCTGGAGGGGACGACACAGCCCTGGTTTTCAGGACTGGGAAAAAGAAAATCCAGGAGGGGAATCAGATAAGGTGCATTCCTGGGTGCACATTACTGAAATGACTTTGCATCGCAGCGCTAATGCCCATACTTGACCGGGGAGCAGCACAAATCCACTTGATTTATAGAGATGGAGGCACAGGCAGAGAGAGGCCAAGAAGGGTGTTTTCCCCCCCTTGTTCCCCCTGCTTGGTAGCTCGAGGAACAGTGACAATGTCTCTCTTGTGCTTGAAGTGCTGCAGGAGAAAAAATGGGAAATGCCGGGAGAGCGATAAGCAGTGTTCCAGCCAGGAAGGCAAACTCGGTAAGCGCCCATCACTCCTCGGCTGTTTACTGGCCAGCCGGGCGCCCTGATCGAAGTGATTCTGCCTTCTCGGGGCTTGCTTCCATGAGATAAGGCCCCGGCATCAATGAGGAATGGAAAAGAAGGCTCTGGTTCAGCTTCACCCTGCACCACGGGGTTGCCCCTGGCTTGGCCTAGAGCCACCAGGCACAATGGATAATGGATCTTCACCAGCCCTCCATCCTCCCTAGCTGCACCAGGCCTCCTCCATTCACCTCCAAACACCAAACTGATTTTTCCTCTCTTTGCTAGATATCAGTGAAAAACTCAGAATGTCGTACCTAGGTTCAGAGCATCCTAGCTGAAGTTTGACAGGTCTTGTTTTGCATAAGGGGAAACTGAGGAACAAAAGAGACAGGAGGACTTCCATCCATGGGACTTGCAGCCAAGCCTGAATATGGGCTGGAAGCTCCTGGGGTGATGCCTGACCTTCCCTGGGAGAAATTTCTTTGCCCTCATACCTCAAGCTGGAGTGGGAATTCAGAGGGGTAGGATGTGAAAAGGCTCACTGGGATCCAGTCCTGACAGCTGAAGAGAAACTGGGGTCACAGTGAGGGTTCAGAAACATGAGCTACCACCTCCTGCATTCTCCCTGCCTCAGTTTCTCCACCCTGCTGACCTCCTTGGGTGTGAACTTTGCTTTTATTCACTCCCCCATTAGAAATCCCAGGAGAGTGCTGTGATTTCACCCACCACTCCGCCAGTCTCCAGCAGCCTGGGTGTTCTTCAGCAGTGCTGCCTAAATCTGCCCTCACTTTGCTCCCAAGAGCACAGCCCGGGGTGCTGTGATTATCAGCTAAAACCTGTTGCCTTGGGTTTTGCTGCTATCGTGCAGACATACCAAGCCACTGACTTTTACCTTTGTCCATCTCAGCAGTGTAGTTTCCTGGCTTGCTGCTTGTTTATGCATGTTTCCTCTTCGAGCCATGACTCAAGCCTCAGGTATTTAAGAATTTGGTCATTACCAAGCTAAGCCACCTTCCCACCACTGGGAGTGACTTTAGAAGCACTCAATTAAGGTGAGTGCCCAAGCTCCCACCACCCAGGGCTATGGCATGGCTTTCCCTGCCCTGGGCTTTGCAACCCAGCATGCTGGAGAAGCATGCAAGGTCTGGTGGCCCAAACATGTGCCTTGACCCCAGAGAAAGGTTTTGGGTGGTGGGTCCAGGACAGGGAAGCCAGACCCATATCTGCCTTCATGGAGAGGTCCAGCCTGAGAAGGAATTCAAGCTCCATCTCCTGCAGGGTCTGGTCGGTAGGTGCCCTTTTTGGCTGAGGGTCAGAGGCATGCGGTCTTTGGGTCTGTCCTAGGGATGGTGTGGGACATGGCACAAGGTGCTGCATTTGATTGGCTGCTCCTTGATATGCTTCTACAACTATCCCCTGCGAAAACCTTTTGAAGCCATACTGATGCTCAGATCTACCCATCAATGAGCAGAAGTTTGGCTGAGCTGCCTCGTTCGGGAGCTGGACACTTTTTTGAGTCGAGGCATCTCCAGAGACCAAACCTTCTTCCATCTGAGCTGCAGAACTCCAGCAACTGTCAAGGACAAATAAGAACTGACCTCAAATACAGCTGCCAAGGGCCCAAATTCCAGGAGGGTGGATCCAAAACTGAGCCAACAGGACGAAGAGACCTGTTGCTGTTCACCCTGCATGAGATTTGCAGCCAACTCGGGTCTTGACCCTGGGCTTTCTATGCTGGTCTGGATGATACACCTTCATTGGGCCATTAAGAATCAGTCAGCTCTTGGTGCTGCTCTTTTCAAGGTGGAGGGTGATGGGCCCATAGGGTGAGGAAGTGTGGGCAGACTTTGTAAAGCTCCACAGGGCCATTAAAATCTGCGTCCTCATGGAGGTGACAAGGACAATCGTTACCATCAGGGTCATTTGCCCTGCTGCAGCATGGAGAGGAGACTCTTTTGGTACCAACTATGTCTGGACACAACCCTAATACACCAGCACCCAGAAAAGGTGATGTACAGGCTCTCCTCTAATTCACATCAGTGCATCATGCCATGGAGATACCAACCAGGTGATATACAGCCCACAGGTGGCACTGCAGCCATGAGATGAGAAGGAAAGGCATACAAGTAAGATATCTACCATTCATTAATGTTGACATAGCCTTGTAATAATACTGAAGGGCCTTCCAAACACTTTCGCAGCATGTCATGAATCCCACAACACCACTGGAGAGCTGGGTGTCTGCTTATAGCTTTCACACTCAGAGGTAAACTGAGGCACCAAGTTGCAGGGAGGCTCCTGCTCACCTACTGAAGAGGGTATTATCTACAGACACAGCCAGGGCTGAGGGACCACAGCATGTGTGTCCCCTCAAATCACTGGGGAAAAAGCATTTTGTTGGCTAAATCTGTCCCATTAGGTCCCCCTACAGATTTCCCACCTGGAAGGGAGATGGGAATTATGACAGAGAAAGAGGACCATGCAAAACTTCTTTCCCCTTTGTTCTGCATGTTTAGCAGATAGGGCCAAGCCAGCATGGCCATGCCCTGCGGCACCCATGTGGGCTCCGATGCAAAATCCAAGGATCCCCCTTAGTCCTGAAGACACACCCCCATCTCCTTGCAGCCAGCTGGTCCATAAGGCAGGACGGCTGCCGCCACCAGACATGCAGGGGCTAACGCTCTGCGTTTCAGCCACAGATGTCCATCCATCACCTTTTAATCCCCAGCCTTTGACCTTCTGCCTTTGTGCAGCCGAGGAAAAAACGCACATGTTAAGGCAACAAGGAAATGACCCAGAGTCTGATCCCCCTGATCCCTGCTTCACCTCCCAGGACGGACTATGTTCCCCAGTGGCCAGACCCTAATCCCTCAGCAACCACAGTCATCAAGGGACAGTCCCCATCACAGGACACTGAGTATCCACCAAGGGCTGGCAACCTGCCTGAATGCTGAAAAACAGTTGTTCTGCCCCAAATTCCCTTCGGGGCCGAGATTGCAAGGCATGAAAGGAGTGAATTAAGTAAAGGAATGAATTAAGTAACAGCAGGATGATTTTGCTCCTTCATGTCTAGGGTCACTGCTCCATCTAGTGTTAGAAATGTCCCTGAAGTAAGAACTGCCTCCCCACCAGCAGTGTCACTGCTGGGTAGGGCCAAGCCAACAGCCTAGAGAACAGGTCAGTGAAGCCCTTTAGGAGGAACAAAGCCCTGGTGATTCTGTTCTCCTTGGGTTTCTTCGTTTTATTGCCAGGAGGAGCTGTCTCTTATCTCTTATACATCCCAAAAGCTTTGCCAGGTGATCTGCAAAGGGGCTGCGGAAGGGGCCTAACTATCTGACTATATCTGACAGTGTAATGAACTTACCTGCTCAAGTATAGGCAGTCAGTTTATTCCTACCCACATGGCATCTCATACATGACACCCTGATCTCCAGATGAAGTTACTGTGGCTCGGAGGCAATCAGGAAAACCCTCTGGCAAAGCATGTTAAGGGGAAAGTGCTGCCACAAAGTGGAGGAGTTCACTGTGCCCATGACAAGCAGAAATGCCATCAGCAGGGTACAGAGTTATCAGGTTTTCCTTGTGAGAAGGCAGTTCAGCCTCTCTCCAAGGTATCTGAGCTTTAAAATAATAGAAATTGTTTCCAAAATATTTTGATAACATGCTTGCAACAGGAAATTACACATTCCACAGAAATTTTAAAATTGATGGTGTGGGAATGAAATTTTAATTATTTAGGAAGCACTAGATCTGAGTTGTTGCCAGAACAGGACCTCCTTCAAAACCTACAGAAGTATCCCAGCTGTCAGAATAGAGGCCAAGGTGGTGTCTCTTTTCTTTGATGAAACCTTCCAGCTATCACTGAAACAAGAAGAGCCCCATCCAACCTGGCCTTGAACACTTACAGGGATGGGGCAGCCACAGCTTCTCTGGGCAGCAACACCTTGCTATGTCAGCAGATGGGGAAGGTTGCTACTGCTGGAGGGCTGTTGAGGCCATGGGTGGAAGGAGACTCAAAGGTGGGGATGGCTGCGCTTAAGAGCAAAATCACTTAACACCAGTAGTTTTAGTAGGGATTAAGCCATGTGCTTTGTTAGTAGCAATCAGGGCTACTGTTTGGGAGCAGGCTAGCTCCTATGTGCCCTGAAGACTCACTCTGCCCTTTACTTTATTCCCAGGGAAAATGAAATGAAGGGAACATGGATTTACATAATCTAAGACTATAGACACTAGAACCCTCCATCCTCAGAACACCATAATAAAACACAGTGGTTTCAGTAGAGCATCTGCTTCCGCATCTCAGGGTGGTCACAGAATCATCACAGAATCACAGAATGGTTTGGATTGGAAGAGGCCTTAAAAGGTCACCTAGTTCCAACCTCTGATGCACAGGTAAAGCTAAACCTGTGGGGACATAAGAGCAGCACATTTTGCATAGTCTGAGGAGCAAAATCACATATAGAAGGATGTTTCCGGGTCACATTGCCTTGTCCTGACCAGATCTTGAATGGTGCACGGGCTATAATTTCCCCCAGCACTGCTCCTTAGATAATCAACCTTCCCAGTTTGTCCCAGCTAGCGGTGGGCTGGTGGTGGAGGATGCTGTACAGGCAGCAACTCCAAGCCCCAAAACACAACTCAGAGCTCACAGTGGGCAACGAAGGCACACAGCAGTGTGATGGCTTCCCGGGGTCTGTGTAGCTTCTGACTGTCACTGAGCTGTTCCCTGGTCACCCCTGGCATTGTGACCTGCTCTGGGGATAGGACTGCCATGCACAGGAGATGATGGGGCAACCAGGGGGATGCTGGCATTGCTCTCACATGGCAAGTGGTCCTTAGACACAGATGTCCTAGGGTCAGGTGTGAAGTAGTGAATTTTGGGGTCCAGGTGTCTAGCGGCACATGATGTATCATTGCTTCTTGCTCTAGAAATAGGGAAAAAGGGAGGAAAAGCTTCAGGACTAGGGGCTGGGAGGGTCCCCAACCATTGCACAAGGCCGTCTGTGCATCCCATATCCTTGGCCCAGCCTCACAAACTTCCTCTCCTATCTGCCCTGGTGCCACCAAGGATTTTATCCAGGTCAAACCCTAAAGATGTTGCATCCAGCCAGGGCTGAATTTGCTTTCGGCTCCCTGAAGACAATTCCCCAGCAAATGGTTACTTCGAATGGGAGGTTTGCCTACAACATACGATAGCCTACCCCTTGGGTATTTATATCAGCATTACACACTATGAATGCTTCGAGACAAGAAGTTACATAGAAAACGCCTTTTGTCCAGCAACACAATCTGCTTTTTTGTTCCAAGGGGCCAAGATAATTGGAGCTGTGAGGCACTACCTTAACGCCCTTCTACCAGTCATGGACTTAATTCTGGGGAGAATAACTCCCCGCAGTTATTGCTATAAAGCAACACAGTGATTCAGAGAAACCTTTTCACTTGTTGATGCTGGGGGGGGACCACCCAGGCGCCAGCAGGACAAAGCCACCCTCACGCCCACTGCGAGGGGCAGAGCAGACCGGGGCTGGGAGTGATGGATGGATGGTCCTGCAGTGGTTCCCCCCATCTCAGGACAGGGATGTGGCTCAGAGCCCCAGCCTGGCAATGCACATGCCCCACGCATTGCACAAGGACAAGGCACATGCAGAAGGGGAAGCTAGCATTGCTGGGGATTTGCTGGCTCCATGGCCAGTATGATGTTAAGGTGGCAGGCAAAGAGATTAATTTTTTAAGGGCTGCACATAGGCAACCACCCCCTCACTGCCACCTCGTCCCTGATGGCTGTGCTCATGCAGAGGCGTTTGTCAGCTAATGCATGCAAATCTATGTATATAGATACAGAGAAATGTATATTAAGAGAAAAAACATCAAACCTTTCTTTTTTATCCATCATCTGTTTTCTGCCCACATGGAGTGGTGCTGGAGAGCCTCCCCTTCTCCTATCTCCTTGTCCCCTGTAGCAGGTCACACTTAGCTCCCTGTACCCTCCTAATAATGACTGTCCAGAAACATAAATTAGCTGTTGCAGAAGCATAACCATCCCAAAGGAGGGCTGAGCTGCATCCCCTGCCCTGGCTGGCTGGCTGCATTGAGCCCAATCCCCACACAGGGGATGCTGAACTTGAACACACCAGCACCCCAAATGGAGAGAAAAGTTTCACTTCCCTCATTCTAGGGTCCAGAGGGCATCTATGCCACTGCAGCCTTGTATGTGTGGCCTTGGGCACATCACTTGTCCCTGTCACCCTCCAGTCCCACATCTGCACCAGGCACAGGTCTGACCTGAGGGTGTAAGCAGGGGCTGGATGGCTGCTCCCATAGGAATTTCATCCAGTGTTTGGGAGGGCATATTCCCATCTGACGCTAAACTGGGCTGAAATGAGCCCATGTACTGAAAATCCTGTGGAGGGGACACATACCAACTATGTGAGAGCCCTCCCTGATTTGAGAAAGTAAGCTAGAAAAAAGAATGAACAGGAAAAGGGGGAAAACCAGGCTCATTAGGAAGCACAGACTATTAACAGACTCTCAGATTTTAAGGGTATCACCACTGCAGAAAAATAAGGATAAAGCAGCCAGGCAGTGTCAGTCTGCCTATCCACTCCAGCTTTGAGACATTGCAATTCAGCTTCAGCACTAAACCCATGGAAGTCTCTGAGTCGTTTGAGCACTACAAACCTTCTAAAATTTAATGTCTGGGGGAAGAAGGGATGTGCACACCAGTTCCACAAGGAAGGGGAAGGCTGTTCAACTCCTGTATTAGACACTGGAGAATCCACAAGGTTAACGCATCCGGACAACTGGGACTTGATGTTTTGTTACTGAATGCAATGGCTATTAGTTCATCGATGGGGCATTTTGTGCAAGACCACCTCACCAGCACCCTGGATGCTGGGGCTGGGTGCAGCTGCTGCTCAGCACCCAGCAGGTCCCAACCACCGTGTCTCTGTAAACCCGCTGCTGCCACCTGCTGCAAGAGACCTCCTTGGGAGCCAACCACAAATAAAGTGCAGCTGAAAAACCTTTTCGGAGCCAGCCTTTCTGCTGGTGCACTTTAGGCAGGCCACTGCGCCTCAGTTTACCTGGGCGGGGGGTGTGTATGTTCTGGTTGGGGTGTGAATTCACACAACTTTGGGTTTCAGCATCAGCTGCATCTTGAAATAGCTGGCATAGCTACATTATCAAAGGTTTGTTCTTTTAATGTATTAAAACACCAGGGGCAGCTCATCTGTTCCTGCTCCAGGAGGAAATACAGAGACTTTCCAACGAGACAAGTCCTTCCCAGTGCACATCTTAACTCATGGAAAGCAAAATGAGCAGAAACAAGATACACTTGATGATGTTTCTCCCTGGAGAAGAGCCGTCAAAGCATTCAGCTTCGGCACTTTTTGAACTGCCTGCTTGTTTTCATTTTTTCCCCTCTTTTCCACCAGTTTTCCATGGTATCCTACTTGGTCTCAAGGCAGCCATGTCCAGGAATTGCCCTCTGGTCTGGTACTGTGAGGAGCTGCCAGTCACTACTATTTGGTTTCTAATTTTAATTTTCTTGCTTTTGTTTTCATTTCAGTTTGTAAAGGATATGGTAAAAATAAGGCAATAACAAAAAAGAAATGAAACTGCAAGAACCTCTCACAGAAAAGTCCTGCCTTTGCCCTGCTCTAATGCAAAGAGCGGCCCAAGCTGGATCAAGGACCATTAGGGACTTCACTGAAACCAGAGGAGCAGCCAGCATGCCCTGAGCACCGCCTCCTGTCTCCTGCAAGCAGGATTTGACCATATGGGAGCTCAAAACTGAATTCAGGGGCTTTCTTGGGTACCATGGGAGAAATCAGGATGTTGGTTTCTGGTTTAGCAGATGTTGTGAGGACAAGTGTTGTGGAAAGCTATTTATTTCAGGACATCTTGGAGCAGCTGATGGAGGGATTTCAAGCCAAGGAAACTTTCTGCTGTAGTTTGTTCCTTGGAAAAAAAGGGATTTGGGCCCAGACTCCTCCTGGGAGGTATTGAACGGAGCAGCTGAAGTCAGACATGGTCAGTCTGAGCTCCTCCACTGGAGCCAGCAGGTTGGACGAGCTTCCAGCATGACTCAGAACCTTATAGATGAACAGCTGCATCCTGTGATGGCCAGATGGGACATTTCCTCACAGAAAGGCACAGTCTACACCCAAGGAGAAAGATCTTTCAGAGGACTGGAGCCTAGCAGAATAGTATTTTATAGCTAAAGAAATTCCAGGTGATATGTCCCATACTCACATCTTCCCCTCTGCTGAAGCCACCAGTCAACCTTCCCACCTGGACCAGGGAAAAAAGATGTCCACAAGAAGACCTATCTCCATTAAGCCTTCATCTCTCTGACCAGCAAAGTGACCTTTCCCAAAGCTATGTCCCTACCATGCTCATGCCATGCCCAAGGGCCAAGCCCATGATGGGCTCTGCTGCCTCCCAGCTGTACATAATCCACCAGGCAAGTGCAGTTTCAGATGCTGGATTATGGCAACAAGTGGCTTAATAGGCCTGCCCCACACCCAGCACCTTCATCACTGAGGGCCCCAAATCTCCCTTTTTTCCCAACTTTTTCCCACTCCTTCCTCTCACACAGTAACAGGAAGAGGCAGGGCATCCCCTCCAGCCTGTCCATCTCATATCACAGGGACCTAATCCAGGAACAAGCCCCTGTGGCCAGCTCACTTCTATCCCTGCAGAATAAAAAAAGGAAACAACCTCTATTTTGGCTGCACAGGCATTAGTTTATTTTCACAGCATCAGCTTTAATTAGTGACCAGCATGTGCCCCTCAGATCCCAGTCAGTGGATCAGGGAAGGGTGGAGCAATTTTGACAGCACCAGCATCAGTGATGATGCTATCTTCTGGGTGCCCAGCTCCCACCCCGGTGAGTTTTCAAAGGTTACAGAGCTTATTATTGAAAGACTGATTCATTATATTGCCTTTGTAAATGCATCATGGGTATAGGCTTAAATGTTAATTGCAATCTATTTCTCAAGGATAAATCACAGCTGTTTCCCTAGAGATAAGTGTGCTGCACACGCTGCAAATGTACAAGAGCAACATTAGCACAGAATCACAGAATGGCTTGGGTTGGAAAGGCCTCAAAGCTCATCCAGTTCCAACCTCCCTGCCACAGTCAGAGACACCTTCCACTAGACCGGGTTGCTCCAAGCCCCATCCAACCTGGCCTTGAACACTGCCAGCGATGGGGCCACAGCTTCTCTGGGCAACCTGTGCTAGGGCCTCACCACCCTCACAGGGAAGAAATTCTTCCTCACATCTCATTTAAATCTACCTGATCTAGTTGAACATATCCCTGACCATGGCAGGGGGTTGGATTAGATGTCCTTTAAGGGTCCCTTCCAACACAAACCATTCTGTGATTCTATGATAAAAAGAAGCAGGGAATTAATTTGGTGGGGGATTGCTATCTTGCAGAGATGCAAAATGAGTTTAAATGATCCTGTCCTGCAGTGACTTAGGCATTCATCACCTTTTTACCTCCTTTCCTAACACCAAAGCCTTCTCTATGGTCCTTCCTCCAGCAGCCTCCTGACTCCTTTTGCTTTGCAAACCTTGCTGAAAACAGCTCAGGCTTTCTCTTGCACATTGACATTTCTCACTCCTGCCATTACACCACTTCTGGGTTTCCTGCAGTGGTTTTGATTCCCATAAAAATGATGCTGGAAGAAGAATGTTCTTCAAGGTGAACAACCCAGAGCAGCCACAACATCTAGGGCAGTTTCACAGAAGCTGGACCCCAAACAGCTGCTGCCTGGGTTTTTCTCTCCATCAAGCAGGTGTTCAGTGGGGGTATGTGACCTGACACTGATGTTTTAATTAGGCTGGTTTCCATCTTTCTCTAGCAAATGAAACAATCGCCGTCATTCTTGCAGGCGGTCAAAGTTCACTGTGGGCCTGGGATGTCTGTGACATTGATTGACAGGTCCCAGGGTGACCTCCGTCTTCTCCTTTGACGCAAGTTGTCAGGTTTGGGCATATCAATTAGTGGCTGCGGAACTTTATGAGGTTTTGATGATAGAGAACAGCCAAAGCTTCATTCCCATCCAGGAAAACACTGTGATAATAACCTTGATACCTCTGGTGTTACATTTTCTTCTAGATCTCCAGAGCCAAGCAACTTCATACGGAAAGCTGGAGCGCTCTCCTCTTTTACAGCTCATTAACTGGGAATCCTCGCTGGAAAAACCCAAGGGTGACAGGACACAATATTAGTGTTTCTGAGGTGGCAGCTCTGCTAGCAAGCCAAGGGATTTCAGAGTGCTGTGCTGCTAGAGGTGAAATATTTCAGCTGAGCATTCAGATTTTCTGTGCATGGTCATTAAAGGCAGATGGATATGTGCCACGTCAAATCCTACAGGGCAGCACAGTACCCTGGTGATGGACAGACTGCTTTCTCTAATGGAGCTCTGTAAAACTGCACAAAGCTTTTAATGCTCCCACCTTTTGCCTTTATGTTCAGAGAGCATCTCCCCTCCAGAAGAAAACTCAGGATAGCTCTGGCAGTGCCTGATGGGCTGGGGGTAGGACCAGGCAAGGGAACATGCTTTGGCATTGCTGAACTGTCCATCCCAGAGACCAGACTGGTATCAGATACCAGACCCAACTCAGCACACCCCAGAACACTTCACTGGAAGGCTAGTGCTGCCCACTGAACTCAGCTGCATTGACCCAGGCTTGTTCACAGAGTTAGCTGGGCAGGCTGAGCCCAGAGGGAGCTGAACCTTCAGTTCATACACCTGGAAAAGAGAAGGCTGTGGGAAGACCATAGAGCAGCCTTCAGTGCCTAAAAGGGCTGACAAGAAACCCAGTGAGGGACTTTAGATAAGGGCCTGTAATGACAGGACAATGGGAAATGGCTTTAAACTGATAAAGGAGAGATTCAGATTAGACATTAGGAAAAAGTTCTTCCCTGTGAGGGTGGTGAGGCCCTGGCACAGGTTGCCCAGAGAAGCTGTGGCTGCCCCATCCCTGGCAGTGTTCAAGGCCAGGTTGGACGGGGCTTGGAGCAACCTGGTCTAGTGGAAGGTGTCCCTGCCTGTGGCGGGGAGGTTGGAACTTGATGGACTTTAAGGTCTCTTCCAACCCAACCATTCTATGATTCCAAGAGGACAGCAGTAATTTGTGAAGATAGCCTAGGTGCATGCTTAGGAACGCATTTCTACTGCTGCTGCAGGTGCCCAACACACTGTCAGACATAACTGGCGCTAGTGGCAACACTTCTACATTAGAAGTGCTCCACAAAGAAGATGTAGCCAGTGAGCGCTCCCTAATCACCGATGTTTGAGTTGCAGGGTCAGGATGAGCAGGTCACAGGGCATTCTGCAGGCAAAGCATCCTTCCAGCATGCATTTTCCAACACAAATGCTGAGTAATTTAAGTGCTTGACATTGGAGTTATGTGGGGGGCACAGCAAATCTTTGCCCATCATCACAGGAGGGATCCCACTGGCTGAACACAGACATCTCTGCAGCCCTCCCTCAACAGGTGATGGAGACCTACTGGAAGTGAATGGGTCAATCACTCCTCTTTATGTCCACTGACTTGGGGAAAAGCCGGAGGACTCGCTCAGCTGGGACATCTGCCCTGTAGCAGCTGAAGGGAGAGGGATGAATAGATGACAGCAGAGGAACCAACCTGTCCTTTCTAATCTGTCTTCCCTGGGTACTACAAGATATCACTGAGGCTGCTCAAACAGAGCATCATCTTGCCACAGATGGATGCAGCTAAGAGCTTTATCCAGAGGTGTCAGCAATTAGCAACGCAGCCCATGGCAGGGGGGTTGGAACTAGATGATCTTAAGGTCCTTTCCAACCCTAACTATTCTATGATTCTATGTTATACAAAGCTTTTCGCACCGAAGGTTACACTAGACACTGAGTCATGAAGTGAAGCTTCTTCCAAATTAAGGAGGAAAAAAGTGAGGCAGAGAGAGCTGCAGCAATTTGCCCAACATCCCTGGGGAGTCAGTGTCATGAGCAGAGAGATCATCTGCCTCCTTTGCTCTCTCAGGCTTCAGGCCCACATCTGAGATGTTCTCAAAAATGCGTGGGTCCTTCTGCCACCTAAAGCAGCTCTGAGTGGAGAAATGATGTTAAACTAGAAGCTCTTGATGTGAATATTCTTATTTTGGTGCCTATCAAGCAAGCCATTTAGAGTTTAACTTGCTTTTCTCCCCATTTCCACCTTCCTTTTGCTGCCAGGATGGTAAAACATGAGCAGGAAGATTAGATCTGTCATTTTTTCAATAGCCCAGGCCCATCTATAGGTGACTCCAGGACCACAATTCCAAGGAATAATTGCTATTTTTTTTAGTAGATAAAGTATGAAATGACTGGAAGGAGGTAGGATTTCTTAGCTCTTGTGAGTAATTGCAACACCCACCCCAAAGTGAGAGACTCAGAGGTGAGAAATCCCCAAGCTGACAGCACAGCCCCAAAGAGCAGGAGCTTTAAGGCAGCAGAAGACAGAGCAGTGACCGACTCTGGTGCCCTTCAGCCCCTTCCACATGGGTGCCCACCCCAGCATCACCCCAAAATAACCCAAAATGTCTTTGCCATCACAACCAGGAGGGATCTGGTGGCTGGATATCATTGCCACCATCTCTGAGGTCTCCACCACCCCTCGATACCAGACACCAGCAGGTTGTCATCAAGCAGTAACTTTTCAATACAGACAATTTGTCCACAGTGGGAGAAAAGATTCTCTTGGAGGATCCTGGAGACAGAGCAGATCCAGCCTGTGGTATTCTTTCCTAGGGCAGATGCAGAAGGAAAAGCATCATTTGGGCAAGTGCTTGGTGACTCCCGGTGGTATTTTTATAACCTCAGAAAATTGCTTTACACAAACACTTTCTTTCAAAAGGCAGAGAGAACAGGGTGTAGCTCAGCCGGCAGATTTGTCATCTGAGGCTCCCAGCGGGGGAGAAAACTCTCCAGCTCCAAAGCAGCCATCCCGAAAAAGCCAAAGGACTTTCTGCAATCCCAGGAGCACACAGAAAATGAACCAAGCTGCCCCAAGGGATCCCTCCCCATTTCATCCTTCTCCCACATGGGCTTTCACAGAGAAGAGAAAGGAAGCGACACGTCTGCTCTCTCAGCTGCAAACAAACCAAGGCCCCTTTCTTCCTATAAATGTCACGAATCACTAGGTGAAGTGATCATCTTGCATCACGGCAGCCACCATTAATGAATCAGACCAACACGGCCAAATTTCTACTGGCTCCTCATGCACAGCATCAATTCAGGTCCCCACCAAGATGATAAAAATTAAATCCTACATCCCAGAAAATACATCACAGATTATAATAACAAAATAAACCCCCTTGACTCGCTTTGCACCCCCGCTGGCACCTCTATCAGTCAGATTTTACTGGGGAAAGTAGGTGATGCGATGGTGGGATAAGCGTGCTCTCTCCTCCCCCCAGCCCTGTGAGCTAAAGAAAGCAACTGCTCTGAGTTAAAAATAAAGCAAAAAAAGAAAAAAAAAAAAAAAAGAAAGAGAAGTTATTTTTAACTCAGACCAGCACCTGACCTGGTTCACCATCCCATCATGGAGCAGACAGGGCTGCTGCTGGACTCAGCTGTGGCCAAGAGAGGATATGGGGATGGGGGATAAATGCATTAACAGGGTTCTGCTGTCGTCTTAAGAGCAGCTTCCCTGTATCAGTCTATTCACACACAGAGCATGGCCTCCCAGCACAGCTCCTGCCCCAGGGCTCACCCAAAATGTCCCCAAACAGCAGAAGCAGAGGCAGACGTTCCCCAGAAGCCTCAAGCAAAAGCAAATTCTCCTTTCCTTTTTCAAAGGTGCTGCTGAATGATTAAAATCCACTGTGCATTTTAGGCTCAACTTGGTATTTCTTAAACCACGTCCTGAAGGATGCTGTGCTCTACAGGGTTCACAAACAGCCTGCACTGAAGAGATAGGGACATCTGCCATCCCAGTGGTAGTTGCCCATGCCTGGACATTGAGGCGGGCAGCAATCTGTTCACTGCAACAGGAATTCTCTTCCTGAAATCCCATTTGAGACAGATCAGCTTCTCCAATGTGGAAAAAAAAAAAAACCAAACAAAACCCAAACAATTTGTTTTCTTGCCATGTTTTGCCTACTGTTAGACTACAGTGCTTTGGCTGGTTTTTGACTGTCTGGGGAGAACTTAATGCAATTTATATGCTTCCTTAAGTATAATGATATTGATATTAACTCAGACTCAATCACGCACAGGGATGGTGCCTCCCTGGAAAACACTCAGGGCAGATCTCCCTTCCAGCCCAGGCTCCCTCCTGGCATTTCTTAGCCCTGTTGCTGCCATCCCTCTTGCACATGACCCAAATTTTTAGGAAAAGAAGCTTTTGGTCTCACATCCATCTGCCCTCTCTCACCTCTCTATAATGTTTTCAGCTGCCAGGCAATTTCAACCCCATCTGATGTCGGGATGGAGGTCTTCAAGGTATTTGTTTCCTACAAGTGTTGGGGGAAATCTAGAAATAAGCAGTTTTCATGGATTCCTGCTGTCCTTCAAAACCCCTCTTCCTGCCTTTAATAAAGGAAGCACTTAGTATTTAGCATTTAGTATTTAACCTGAGCAGCACATGACCTAGATTTATCTTCATACAAACCAGAAAGGAAATAATCCCAAATTTATTGTGCACATGCACTAACAGTTGTTTCTACACCAATCTCTCAAGCATTTGAACAATATTATGGGTTTTTTTCATGTGGAGCTGAAAAATTGCTCTGTGTTCACCTATTCACCCATCCATGTATTGCTAAGGTGAAAAAATTAAAAGGCTTTTTCTCTGCACGGGGAAACTGAGGCACGGAGGTGATGGAGCAGCACCTGGCTGCACCACTCCATCCTGTGGGTCCTCATTTCACCTTTCCAGTACCAGAAACAGTTAAGAATTTCAGCAAATTAGATATTGGGAAGAAGTTCTTCCCTGTGAGGGTGGTGAGACTCTGGCACAGGTTGCCCAGAGAAGCTGTGGCTGCCCCATCCCTGGCAGTGTTCAAGGCCAGGTTGGATGGGGCTTGGAGCAACCTGGTCTAGTGGAAGCTGTCCCTATTCATGGCAGGGGGTTGGAACTGGATGACCTTTAAGGTCCCTTCCAACCCAAACCATTCTGTGGTTCTATGAAACCGTTTTTTGTCTCAAACTGAAGTGGCAGCAGAGCTGTCTGGGAAAGGACGTCCTTCCTCGTAGTCCTTGGATAAGCGAGCCTTAAGGATTTTCCTTGCCTCTCTTTGTGCCTATGCAGTAAAGACGTCGATGCCCAGCCGACGCTGCTGAAGGGATGGAGCACACCAGCACTATCAGACGCCCATGAACCCCACGCAGGGTGCACGGACATCTCTCAGTGTAAGGCACGACCACCTCACAGCGCAAAACATCTGCATGGAATGGCTGCCGCACGCATCCCCGAACAGCCCAACACGAGCAAGCCAGCAGCGCGGTCTCTCGCCCGCCTTGGCAAGGGGCACTGCTGCACGGTGCCCATAAGGGCACTTCCCCGGGAGCGGGGAATGCACGACGCGCACACACCGTGGTGCACCACGCACGGTATCTGGTACCCAACACCACAGCAGCCGCTTCAGGATACACTACAAGATCGCACATGCCCCGCCCACCTCCGGTCACCAGCAGGCTGAGCAGTGCACGGCGGGATGGTAGAGGGCGTGGCTTCCATGGAGGCGTGGCCAGCGCTAGGATCCGCCCGCCTATGCAGGGCTGAGGCTCCCAGCCGTGGCCCCTCCCATTCCCCCTTCCCTCTTAGCCCCGCCCCCTGCTGCCCTCCTCGGTTACCCATGGTGCCGCGCGCGGGGCTGGCACTGACGTGGCCGGCGAGTGCCGCCATCTTGTGTGCCTGGGCGGAGAGCTGCTGAGAAGGCGCAGGGGGGAGCCGACTCCGAGCGGGACGGTGCGAGGACAGACACACACACACTGCCCGGGGCAGCAGCCGACGCCGGTGGGTTCACTCACATCTTCCCCTTCCCTTCTTTCAGCCCCAGCCCGCCGCCGAGCTCCCCCGCCCACAACCCCGCGGCCGCCAGGGGAGGCGGCGGCGGCGGCCCATGTCCGGGTGTGAGGTGCCGCGGCCTTGGCGCTGAGAGGAGCGGGCCCACTCGCTTCTTCCCATCCTTCCTTTTTCTTCCTCCCACCCCACCGCGGCCGCCGGCGGGAGGAGGAAGCCGTAGCCAGGCCGCAGCGCAGGCCTTGGGGAGCGGCGGGCCTTTTGCAGGGGCGCTGCCCCATCCTTTCCCCTCCATCACGCCTTTGGGGTTGGGTGGCTGGGCCGGGGTGGAAGGGTGCAGCCCCATCGTTTCGTTGCCGGAGAGGCGTGGGTTGGAACTGGAGGAGGGGGGACAGCGCCGACCCCCTGCAGCTGCATAGGGCCCGGCGCCGCTCCCCCTATCGGAGGAATTAGACGGGATGGGCTTCTCTCTCCCCAAACTCTCTCATTCCGGCCTCTGCCCCGCCCGTGGACGGGTCTGGGGAGAGAGGTATTTCCTTGTTTTCTTTTCCCCCCCAAACCCTCATCGTAGCGGACCTCAAAGATTTGGTAGCGCTGTTGGGGAAAGGAGGCTTGAATGAAACTTGTATGAGAGGTTTTTTTTCAACTAAGCCCTTGGCTGGCTGCTGAGTAGGGCTTTCTGCTGTGGTGAGGGGGTGATGGCAAGAAGTCGAGCTTTAACCTCGAGCAAACTGTGAGCTGTCCGTGGCTTGGTTTGATGGTCTAGGAGATAGTTTTCTTTAGCGTAGCAGCTCTCGGTGGGGAGGATATTATATTGTGTCTGAAAATACTGCATCCTGTCTGTGTGAGTAGTTAACGTGATACTTCAGGCTGATAACTTCTGTCTTATAGAGGGATCTCCGAGCTATGTGAACCTTTTCACAGAGTATTTGCCCCAGCAGAGTACAACTAAAACTCGGCTGGGTCATAAAACTGCCTAAATGTTGTGTTTGACATTGACCTTGTTGCTTTGCTGCTAGTCTCTTGCCAAACCAAATTCCACAGGTTGATTAAAATTGTATCCAGCAGTCTTGTTTTGAAATGTAGTTTTGTCAATAACTAAAATGTGAACTATTTATATAATACTTTGAACTCTTGTTTTGCAAGCTGCAAGGCTTACAACACCCTTTCCCAGGTTATTCCATTAATCTTATTTTTCAGGCAAAGAAACCAAGTCAGAGTAAATTGTCCAAGGTCATTTAGCAATATCGTTATATTTTGCTACTGATTTGGAGCACTTCTGTAGGAAAAAAGAACTGTAGCTGAGCCAGAGGATCTCTGCTTGGCTTTTGTTCATGGGGTTTGTAATCATATTGTCAATGTAAGTATTGATAGTGTTACGAATATAGAAAGGGCTTCTCCAAAAGGAAAGTTTACAGTGTTGGTGTGATGCCACCGACTTCCTCTGTTAAAAACATGTCTGCAGTGCTTGCGAACCCTGTTGGACTGCTTTCCCTGTTGTAGTAATTATGTTGGGTGAAAGGGTGAGGAAACTCGCCTCACTTGAACCTTTTAAACTCAGTTGCTTTGCCAAGTTTATTGAAGCTTCTCTTGTGGTAGAGCATCAGGGGTAAAAATGTTTCAAACAGATGTGTTCCTCAGAAAAGCCTTTGCTTCTGCAGTGATCTCTGATGTATTTAGTAGGTGTTGGATTGTGTTAAGAGGCAAACACAAAGTCAGTCCCCGATGGTCTGAGACATGTGCTGAATTTTTAAGATTGCCTAGTTGTGAAATGGTTGGAATCTGAAAAGGGACTGGACAGGGGTGGCGCAATTTTGCTCGGTGCGCATAGTTCCCTGTGTGTGCTAAATTGCACTGACCAAGCAGGGGGCAGGACTAGTCACAGCTTTTCAAGGCAAACAAAGTGTGTGTGGGAGTAGGGGGCTGGATTCTAGTCCTTGTAATTCACCAAATTCTCATGTGCGCTCCAGTTACATCTGTTTGAAAGCCTGCTTTAAGCAGTAGCATTTCTACATCTCGCTGAGGCACTATTATCAGATAAACTGTATGTTGCATTAACTGGTAAAAGGAGCAGAAGCTCACAGCCCAAGATTCCAGATGAATTTGCAGTGGTGACATTTAAAGAACCATCTTTCTTTAAAAAGAAAAGATCTCTTTAGAAATAAAAACTGCTGATATGTGTAAAGATGGACTTTCAAGCAAGAATTTTAATGGATTTCAGCAGCCTTTAGATTGCCTTACAGTGGGTAAATGTGGTGATTATAAGTTAACTTCTGAAAAGGAATAGTTCTGATTCTTTTTTTAGAAACCTCTTGGAAGTTTTGCTACTGGAATGCTACAGAGCTTGTATTAGAGCTAGCACTGTCCTCAGCCATTATTCTCTTTTCTCTAACTGACGAGTAAAGAAGTTTATAATCAGTTTCCTTACTACAGCAGCTGTTTTTCTGTGTTATTCAGCATGTATTTTTTTCTTTCTGCTTGCGAGTATCCAATTTTATTTCTTGTTTCTAACACATGCAAGCATTGAAACATTGACTGTGGTACTACTTCTGCTGATGTTTCAGTTCTAATAAAACTCCCCTCTTTAATATAGCTCTTAATCATACACTGATTTTTGTAGCAATGACTAACTGCGTGGGCTCTGCTTTGACAAAAATTGGCCAAAATTGACAAAAAATTGACCTAAAGCCAGTTTTATTACCAAAGCTCTCATGTGAATTCTTGCTGTTTCTACTATGAGTTTAAATGTTGACTTACTGCCCAGTTACTGGGAATGAATAACAGGATATTTGGCTTAAAACTGAAGATTTTTAACTTGTGAATAGTTCAGCCTCAAAAAAAGAAAAAAAAAAAAACAACAACAAAAACCAGTGTTTATCTGGAAAGAAATGGCAGGTCCTCACAGCAGCGAGTACCCACTGTTGAACAGGTGAATATGAAGTCTCAGTCTGTACTTGGGTGTCACTGGTACTTCAGTGGCACCTCTTATTTCCTGTGCAGCTACAGGCAGACTGCAAGGATGTGATGGATGTGCTTTATCTAAAAGCATGAACGACAACAGCTCCGGTACTTTTCCACCTATCCTTTAAATAGAATATTTTTCTCACTAGGTATGATATAGAAGTAGCTTGCCCCCCTGCTTGAAGGTGAGAATAAGGGAATAACTGTAATGTGAGGGTGATAAGGCACTGACACAGGTTGCTTAGATGCTGTGCCCCCATCCCTGGCCATGTTCAAGGCCAGGCTGAACGGGGCTTGGAACAGCCTGGTCTAGTGGAAGGTGTCTCTGCCTATGATAGGAGTTTGGAACTGGATGAGTTTTAAGGTCTTTTCCAACTCAAGCCATTCTATGAAACCTGATATTTTTGAGTGTCAAGCCAAGCAGCCTGCCATCTTTGCTTGATATTGACTCTTTATTTTATTCTGACCAGTATTTTAGGAATTCCTGTGGCTAAGAAATAGGCCTGACCCAAAAGGAAGTTTTCTCTCTTTTGCCCTTGTTTTGATCTTGTAAGTGGAAATATTTTCTGTTTTCCTGTGACTCTGACCTGAGTGCTCTCAAGAGAATATTACAGCATGTGGAAAATGCTCTGTCTGGGTAAATGTGTGTAGACAGCAAGATGTTCAACCTGCTTAGGTTGAACAAAGGTGCTTCATATGGAGCAGCTCTGTGTTGGTTTTCACCTGGCTTCTTGCTTGAAGTTGACTTGTCCTCTGTCTGCATTGAAAACGTCGTGTGCATCGGGGCACTTCTTAGTTGGTCACTGCAAGCCTTCAGTGGCCAGCTGTGCCTCTCATCAGATGCAAGTGCAATATTTATCTTTTATGTGATGCTTCAATGCCACTACCTTTCCTTAAAGGCATAATTTAGGGCACCTTTTCCATCTCGTGCTTGGGGGAAAATTGTCATAGTGGTAGATCTTGATCTCCATTTTCCTAGTTTTGATGGGTACAACTATAATGAAATTGAGACTTACTGTTAATGAATTGCACTGAGAAGAGGTTCTTGAAATGGCCTTTATTACAATGTTTTTTAAGTCCAAGGTAATCCCCTGGTGAAGAAAGAACCTGGCTTACTTGTTCGCTACTTTTAAATTTTGCATGTAATTTATGCCTAGCAATGTTAGTCTAAAGTAGCTCGAATCAAAATTATTTAGGCTAAATTCCACTGTTAAGGCCCCAGATTTAAAGGGCTTGAGTTAATAAGTAGTCATCTTTCCCTCAGGTTATCAGCTGTGGAAGGTCAGCAATCAGCTTCTAAAAATAGTTAAATATAACTGTACTGGTATAGGTGTGTATTGGGTCACTCTGGGTATATATAAAGAAGTTTTTTGACAAAGACTGGCTTTCAAATTTTGCTGTAACAGAACACTTTAGTCTGTAAATAAATTACTTGAAATTCAAAACAGTGCAGCTGTCCTTAATTGACTGTGCCTGCTGACTGGTAGTGTGAAATACTGCAGCCCTAGAGGAAGCCTAAATTTTAGCAATGTTCTATTCTTGTTGGATCACTTCTTGTATTCTCTTTTAAATCGCGCTTTATGTTGTGAAGAACAAGCTGCCAAGTTAGATTTGCACTTTAAATTATTTGCCAGTTGTTCTTGCATGTAACACCAGTAACAGCTGTTGAGCTTGATTTTTTCTTTTTTTTTTTTTTTTCCTAAGAAAAAGCTGTCTCATTTCTCGTTTACACCATGGGTTTGGTGATCCTTTGTGTGAATATTTTGCTTTACTTGACATTTAATTTTAAACTTTCTAGACTGCTGTAAAGTAGAAGCATGATACAAGCCAGTTAGTGATAACTGACTAGATTTCAAATTAGTATTTGTGTTACTTTAGACCATGCTATCATCACTAGGCATAGACTAAACACAATTTAAGAGTAGCTAACAAATACACCAGGTACTTTCTTCACAAGGGGATTATCTTCGACGTAAATAAAAAGTCGATCAATTTTTATTCTCCTGTGACTGATAAAACTGGAGTATTAATACCAGGCTAGGAATTCTGAGGTTGGGGGTTTTCTAATTGTATTAGAGGTGGAGTTAATACATAGGCCAATGTCAAGTACACTTCAAATGGGGACATGCTCTTGGTAGTAGATCAGTTGTCTTTGTAAGTGCACCAATTTTACTTGCCATAGATGTCGAAGCAAATAAAACAAGGTGCAGAAAGCTACTAGGAAAAGGCTTTTTGGTAAACTTGCAATTGCTAGGGGTGCTAGCTTGTACTTTAGCATTAGTATTTTGACTGATTTTATCTGTGTAATGCAGTATGTCATTGGTAGCAGCACCTTGCTTGTCTCTCCTTGAAACAAGCACTTAAACCAAGATACAGACATCCTAGGGAGACATAATAATTCCAGAGGCAATAGATGCCTTCTGTGCCTCTATCTTGCTGTGCTGTGCTGAGAGGTGACAGAGAATTAAGTTTTCTTGACTTACCTTCATGGCTGCTGGTATTTTCTTGGCTACAGGTTGACAAAATGATTGTGCCCAGCAACTTTTTGGTTATTCCATTTGATAAATTTTGAGTGTTATTATTGCACTAAGGGAGCCTTATGTGGTAAGTGCTGGTATGTAGAAGCTAAATAAATGTATTTCTATACTGCAGGTATAATTTAACTAAGTAATGCATATGGCATTTTCTGTCTCTGATTTTGTCTGCTCTGGTGTGTTTAAAGAAACGATGTGAAGCTGAAACTGGCATTTTCCACAATTCCTGGCTTAGGGAAGTTTAATCACTATGTGGTTAACAAGAACTTTTCCAGAGGTGCAAAATTACAGTTATGCAGAGTCTTCAAGATGTAGTTGTACTTGTAGTTGTTTCTGATGTACTGCATACCCTTCTGGTCGTAATTCTGTGGGGTAGCTTGTTAACAAACAAACAGCTCATCCAAGAAGCGTATTTAACTTCTCAAGATAAGCAGTCTGAATGAAATGACATTAAAGTGCATTAACATACGGTTAAATATCAAATGCTGCAGAAGATTAAGTGTTGAATAATCTTCAGCCTTGAGATATTCCTCAGAGCTTTTATTCTAACCACCTGCAATTAATAAAAGCAAATTCCAGTTCTTACGGACCATCATGCTTTACCAGACGCAAGGCTGCCTGCTCTTGCAGACACTCATTCATTTTTAACTCGCTGCACTGAGCCTTTCTGAAAAAGGCTGCTTGTTCTCCTAATTGCTTATCTAAATGTATCACTTACTAGAAAACAGACTGCTGAAAATACTGTGTTTCCTGAAACAAAACTGCAGTCTTACCAGTGAGTGTGTGCCTTGCTATTTACCAGTGGAACATGAGCCCTTACTTGAACCTGCCTAACAGGTTTTCACTGCAGTGAGGATCTTGGAGTAAACTAGTTAAGGTGTGCTTCAGGGCTTTGATAGCCAGGGAGAAACAACAGTCGTACGGACAGTTCAGTTTTGGGGTGATCTGGGGGGTGGTGAGCTTCCTTTTCTACAAGCTGATATTGCACTGAGAGCACAATGCACACTAAGCGCTGCAAAAAATAGTGTGCTATTGATACAAGTTGTTCCCCTTCATACACTTCCTACTTAGCCGTATAGATGCCTCTTCTGAAGATGTGTTGAAGTACTACAAGCACCTCAGAAGCCATAGTCTTTTGTGTTTCCAGGCATTTTATTGAAATTAGACATCTAAAATGATTGGGGTAGCAATTACTGACAACATTTTGGTTGAGAGAACGTTAAGCTTAAGTATAGCGTATAGGCAATGTATTGGCAAGTCTTGATACTGTGAATATTGAAGATACCTGAAAAGTAATAGGATTGCTTGGTTAACCTAAAAGGGTCTTACATTTTCTTGTATTTTCAAACTGTGTATGTTCTCATAGTCCAACTAGTGGACTGAAATGAGAATTAAAATAAGCAGATTCAGATCTGAAGTACAGCGGAAGTAATCGCGTGATCTCTCAGCTGAGTTGTATTAACGGATGGCAGCGAAGTCCTGGGAAGCAGCTCTGAACTGCAGCAGCAGTTTCTGCTGTGGTAGTGTCTGTGATGTTTGATGGCAGGAAAAAAGCAGAGACCTGATGGCTGGTCCCAGATGTGGTGGTGATTTGGTTGGGGTTTTTAATGATATTGAGGAAGGAACTTGAGGTACTTTTGCTTAGATAATAGAAAGTAAGGAAATACTGGCAGGGACAGTGTAGGGAGAGGAGCGTAATGTACAAACCATGGGAGTATGATTTCCTTTTCTGTGGCAATAGATTAATGTGATTTTAGCTGCTGGTCAGAGGGTGGTGAAGATGGAGACCCTCTCTTTTACCCCAGCAGTATCTAACAAGTCAGTGGTGGGAACCACAATAGTTTGTTGCAGTTCAGCAGGTGGGTTTCACCTAGTATCTTTCTTCTAGACAGCAGTGATTCTGCTACTTTCTGCTCAGCATCTAAACACATTTTTCTTACAGGGGGTGGGCTGTAAACTACACTTTCCTGCCTATAACAATAAATCAGACTTTCTGCAACATCACCTACCCTGGAGTATCAAATAAGTTACAGAAGTGGTTTGGGCAGTAGGAATGTGGAAGAAAACAAGAAAATGGAAACCGAGTGCTTTAATGTACCTTATTTTTAATTTTTGTGGAAGAAAAAAAAAAAGGTGTGGGGGGAGAGGAGTAAAAACAGTGGTTATAAAGACTTGACCTGGAAATAGCTGGCAGGAAAACAAGGATCTAATGGGATTCATTACTGTTAGTGCAAAGTGTAAGCAACTTGTTCAACAGACTGTGACTTCTCCAGGGTGTGGAAAGATGCCATGAATGTAAGCACTAAGATTTTGCTGTGTTTCTACTATTGATCAAAGCATTTAATAACTTTTAATGCTTTTAAATATGCAGAAACAAAATAAGTTCATTCTTTCGCAGGGCTTCTTAAGGTTCTTTTGCTACAAAAGTTCTTATGGTCATTTTGAAGCGTTACAAGAGTTCTGGTAAAAGGATGTGGTTCAACCCTGACTGTTGCTTTTCAGGCAAAGTACAAGCTAGAGATGACATGAGAGTGGCCAGACAAAGGAAAGCTCTACAGCCTTCCTCCCCTCCAGCCCTGCAAGAGTTGCTATTGTGGGCTGAGGAGTGAGATTTCCTGCTGTGTGTGTGATCTGGATAAATAGGAACTCTAGCAAAACTGTTTTCTCTACTTCCTAATTAACCTTCCTGTTTATACAGCTTTCATATGTTCAAGTGGGAGTTGAATATTCATCATTGTGCTACAGAAATATGAAATAAATGGTGGAATAATAGAACTTTTAAACCTTCCATTTGGTTGTAATCCACAGGCTGCCCTGTCTGGTTTACAGAGGAGCTTAGTTTTCAAGTTTTGATCACATTGACCTTCAATCATGTGAAATAAATGAAACTTTGAGTTACTTCAGCAAGTTGAAGTGGTGATGTCATTCAGGAACTCTGGAATGGACTCTGACCTTCACTGTGAAGCTTGAGCTTCTTGTGCTAAGACATGTGACTTGGTTAATGTTAGTGCTGGCTGAAGTTTGGGTTAAAAATTGTATCCAGCAGAGCTTCCTGAGAAGAGCAGAACTGCTTAGACCTTTCCCAGAGCAGAGTGAGGAAGTCAGACTTAATACATCCCTAGCAGCGTGCTAAATGGAGTGGGACAGATTATTGTTCTGTGGTTCAAAGCTTGTTTTAATGGTCTCAAATATGTATTTTGTAAAGTCTATTTCAAGCAAGGATTTTGCTTCAGGCACAGAGCTGCATTACAAAATACAGGGTATCTTCAAGAGATGATTCAAACTTCATGTTATGTTTAAAATTGTGTGACTTGGTTTACAGGAATCCCATCCTTTTACTGTTACACGTCTTGGCTGTATGTGCTTCTACTGTCTTAAGCATGTATTTTCATCTGGGTTCAGTCTTTTTAAGCTGACATCTGAGAGCTTGCATCAGTAGAGGGGTGGATCACTATCACCATGTAACATACTAATCTGTGCCTTGCTGTAAAGCTTTCAGGCTGCTTCTTCATGCTTTATATGAGCAGAATAATTGTTCTGTTAGTGACCTCAAACTGTAAAACGTGTAGAAGTAAGTTTAGAAAGGCAGGAAGTTTGTGGTGGGGTGAATCCTGTCCCAAGGGCATGTAGAGTGTCTGTGAGGCTGGAATGGATAGGTAGTCCCTCCAGTTCCTAAACAGGAAGCTTCTGGTGATCCAAATTGCTTCTAAGTGTCCGAGCAGAAGTGTTGGGAGTGAAGGAAGTGGCATTTGTTTCTAAGCCATTATCTTTTAATGTGGCTATTTTTCCATAGTTTCAGTAAATGTGGATTTGCTTCCTAGAGGTTTCATTTCAATAGTAATGTAAGTTATACTGCTTTGTATTTACATTGTGTTCGCAGCCTGTTTCCTCAGGGTTTGAGAGGAAGGAAACTGTTTTGAGTAGGAGAGAATCCAAGCTGTATTCTGAGTTTCCTTCACAAAAGAAGGACCGGCTATCGGTGTGCTGAGCAGCAAAGAGATGAGCACACATTTAAATCTTTTTAACTGCTGGTTGATTTTTTAAATAAGTGTATTTTCTGGTGACACTTTAGACTGCAGATAAATTATCTTATGACTGTGTGGGACAAAAAAGTACCTGAAGCGGTCAGCTGTGTTGAAAGCAAACCATATATTCTGGAAACAAAAGCATGAGAACAGCATTTAATACTAAAAACTTCTGAAAGAATAGCTGAAAGATTTAAAGTACTCAAAGTCATGCTGTTTTATTAGCATTTTATTAGTTTTGGTGTATCTGTTCATCTTTGTATTGCTTCAGTGTGGGGGAAAAAACATGTGTGGTGGTGTCTGTAAAGGATGTGTATTATCTGATATTTTTGTTGGTGGTTTCTTTAGTCAGCCCACAGCCATTGATAACTCATGAGTGATACTGTGACCTTTTTCCTCTAGACTTCACTGGCCAGTGAGAACCGATCTCAAGCATGGGAAATATTTTTGCTAACCTCTTCAAAGGCCTTTTTGGCAAAAAAGAAATGCGTATTTTAATGGTTGGTCTGGATGCTGCAGGAAAGACTACTATTTTGTACAAACTTAAACTTGGTGAAATAGTAACTACTATTCCTACTATAGGTAAGTTGTGGCTTGTTTGTGGGGTTTTTTTTGTTTAACTTTTATATAGGTGCTTGCTTTGAGATTTGGGTATTACTGTTTGCAGTAGTATCTTATATCGATTTCCACTCTGCTGGTTTAAGTAACCTGGCTGTCAGAAAAAAACAGTTAATAAAACCATGGTATGGAAATGGCACAGCCAGATGTTCTGGTATGGGAGGGGGTTTACAAGGGCATGTAGGCGTAGGACAAGGGGGAATGGCTTTAAACTGACAGATTTAGATGAGATCTGAGGAAGAAGTTCTTCCGTGTGTGGGTGGTGAGCTGCTGGCACAGGTTGCCCAGAGAAGCTGTGGCTGCCCCATTCCTGGCAGTGGTCTAGGCCAGGTTGGATGGGCTTGGAGCAACCTGGTCTAGTGGAAGGTGGCCCTGCCTGTGGCAGGGGGTTGCAACTGGACAGTCTTTAAGGTCCCTTCCAACCCAGACCATTCCATGATGATTTTTTGAGGGTGACTGCCTTATCAGAGACATACCTTATTTGTAGCCCTTAAAGCTCATGGGGTTTTGATGAAACATAGTTTGCTCTGCATTTTGTAGCTGCTTGGATTGCAATTAGAGCTGTTGTTTGTTTGTTTGATTGATTGCAGTGGGGGTGGGAGGAGGAGCTTCAGGGAACCCATGTTTGTCTGCTTTGAGGTCTTCAGTGTAGAATTCTGCTTATTTATAGTAGATTTAAATTTTGAGATAACTTTTTAAACATTAACATTCTGAGCATGACTAGGTAAATACAATAGGTCCAGGGCCACCTATGTTTCACTGAGACTTTTGCCACAATTTCTCTTTTAGGCTTCAATGTGGAAACAGTAGAATACAAGAACATAAGCTTCACGGTGTGGGATGTAGGTGGTCAGGACAAGATCAGACCACTCTGGCGCCATTATTTTCAGAACACACAAGGTGAGTCCAGATGTTTAAATTGCAGGCTTCCAGAATGCAAAAGCTTTTTTTATTGTCCTTGCTAGGATAATTCTACAAGTTTCTTCGGGATATGTGGAAATATTTGTTACTATTAAGGGTGTGTTTGTGTGCTGGTCTGGTTCTTCTGTTAAGCTAGTTCAGGTTCAAAGAGGGATGGGAGGAAATCTAGAAACCAGACTTCCTTGTTCATCTGACTCAGAGCAAGTTCCAAATTCTGTTTTTCTTCTGCAAGCGTCACAGCTCTCTGCCCTCACTTCAAAGTCTTTACTACAAGCTTTAACAACGCTGGGAACTGAGAGTTTGTCATTTCTGCTGCTGCTGCTGTGCCTTTATAATGTACATGCATTTGAGTCCTGTCGCAGGATTTCAAGAGTTGCTACTCACTGGAAAATACCAAGTGGTTATGTAATTGAATCATACACTTTCCAAAAACACAAATGCAAACTAGCACTTGCTTTCACCAGTTTTCAGCAAGAACACATTCTCTCAGACGTGAGATTACAGTAATAAGACATCTGTGTTCTTCTAGTAATAGTGTTTTGCATTAGTTTATCTTTAAAGCTCAGCTCTGACCTCCAGAGTTGTTTATCATTTGTAAATATTTTTTGGTATGTGCTTTTTCTGATTGTTCGCTTATTTCTAGGTCTGATTTTTGTGGTTGACAGTAATGACAGAGAACGAGTGAATGAGGCCAGAGAAGAGCTTATGAGAATGTTGGCAGAAGACGAGCTTAGAGATGCTGTTCTATTAGTGTTTGCTAACAAACAGGTATGCCCAGAATGATGTCTTGCTGTAAGAACTCTTTCAAATGTACAATATACTTGTAAGTGCTAGATATTGAACGTAGATGTTTGGGGGTTCAATGTAATAATAGATAAGCTCTCAGTGACTGTCCATTCAGTTCTGTTGAAGACAGCAAGCCTGTAGATTGAATTACCCTGTTCCCATCTGGAGGAGTATCTTTCTTAAGTAATAGAAACTTGTATTTTCAGTGTTGGGGAAGCATTCTACTAGTTTATTTTTAAGGTTGGCTTGGCTCAAGTACAGCACCTGCCCAAATTTCCTCCAAACAAAGAGGAAGGGCAGGATGCCAGAACCTCCCTGAATTAGTCAGTTGGCATATTGAGGGGCACTGCTCGTGATGGTGGAAGCACTGCTGACTTCTAATCCATTTGTGTTGACCTGTGAGCTGAACACTTCCAGGCCACAGAGTGAGCTGAGAAATCTGCCTCTTATTGCTTGTAAGGGCCTTGGTAGCTTAAATCCAAAGGTTGGCCTTAAACAGGGCTAGTAAACTTTCAGTAGGAACAGCATCCTGCTGGGATCAAGCACACCATCAGCAATTTTGCTGACAACACTGAGCTGTGTGGTGCAGCCAATGTGCTGGAGAGAAAAGGGATGTCATTCAGAGGGACCTGTGTAGGATGGAGGGGGAGGACAGTGCACAGCAGTACTAAGCCGAGTACTACTTTATGTTAAAACTTGACCTTAAGTCATATCTGCAGTCACAAAAAAGAAAAAAAAAAAAAAACCACAACATTTTCCTGAGTGGAAAGTGAATGAAATGGCCTTGAATTGTAAGCAGTTCAGGGTCAGAACTAAGGGGCCCGATGACTTGATCCAAATGTCAGCTGTCTTCTTTCTGTTTTCTGAAGAGAAATATTGTGTAGTACGTGCTTTTGATAGTGTTGTTCAGCCTTTGACGCTTTTGTTAGTAGAGGGGAAATAGCTCGAGTATAGAAGTAATCCACCAAGTTTTTCTTAAAGAGAAGTTCTAAGAGCTCTTAAAACTAATGATCAAAAACTGCTGAGTGAGGTAGGCATTTCTTCTTAGTGAGTAGGGGAGAAAATGACTCTTCTTCCTTCCCTCAGGACCTGCCGAATGCGATGAATGCAGCAGAAATCACAGACAAACTTGGACTGCATTCTCTTCGTCACAGGAACTGGTATATCCAGGCAACCTGTGCTACTAGTGGAGACGGTCTCTATGAAGGACTGGACTGGTTGTCCAATCAGCTCCGAAACCAGAAATGAAACCATAAATCTTCCTCTTCCCTCTTTTTCCACCCTTCCCTCTTATTTCCTCCTATTCGCCCTTCGCTTTACTCTAATGTGGCAAACTGTGCTACTTTGTGGTATTGAGTGCCGGAAGCTGTTTTCATTTCTTTTGTCACAGTATATATTGCATCATGCTGTAAATGTGGCAAATACAAGCCTGAAAACAGTTAGGTTTCTTATTTAATGTAAATAGTTTTTGTTTCCAATGAGACAGTTTCTGGTACTCCTATGCAATATTACTCAGCTTTTTTATTGTAAAGAATCAACTCACTGTTAGTACTTGGAAGGGATTTCAGTGGGTCAACACAAGGGTTGCCAGTGGTCCTCATGCAGTAGAGCTGTATACTATCTCGGCTGGGTTGTGAGATCTGTGAGATCGATTTTGGCGGTTGGTTTTTAACCTGAATTCTGTATTTTTTTAAATAGTCAAGGAAAAGTAAAAACACTTCAACATACCAACATTTGACGTAGCTTCTGCTGTTGTAGCTCTGAGTGGTGACTTTTGATTCTTGCGAGACGGTGAAGCAACAGTCGACACCCAATTGGCTTCATCTGGTTAAAAGAACAGATCATAACCAGTACATCTCTGGCTCTTTCTGTAGCTCACAGTGTGTGCTCATATTTGTTCATAGATTTGTGAGACCTGGTTTAGATGAGCTTTTGCAGACTCATGCTAAACATCTGACTTTCAGTTAAGGTGAGGTTTATCACTTCCATTGAACTTGAAATAATTTCCAGAAGTCAGCGTTTTGTCATGTTTTTCACAGGTGTTTTGTACTTTTCACGTGTGTAAACCACTCCGGAAGGCAAACCTTTCCACAGAAAGCACAGCCTGTACTAGTCCTAAGCTCTAGAGGCAGAAAGTACTGTACTTAACACAAGAATTGCCATGAAAAACACCAAACATCTATGTATAGCGTCTAGGAAAAAAAAAAAGCATGAGAGTTTGGAGAGTCATTCCACTCTAGAAGTATTCAATCCCATTTTGAAACAATCCCATATCTGTATATGTGTGAAAACCCTTGGCATCCCTCATACTGCAAGGTTCAGATTTGCCATCAGAAAAAAGACCTTTTCTTTTGTATTTTGATAAAACACTGAAGAACCTGGAGCTGTTAAACTTTAACTCGAGGAACTATCAGAACTGGTTTATTTAGTGTTGTGGAAACCTTTATTGCTTTCAATACACACTTAGTAATCAACTGTTTTGTATACTTGTTTTCAGTTTTCATTTCGACAAACAAGCACTGTAATTAAAGCTATTAGAATAAAATCTCTTAACTATTTCATGTTTTTTATGCCTTGCTGTTCATTTGATCATCTTGGCAGAATCATAATGAAATACTTGTTGAATAAAAAGTTTCATGAAACTTGCACTGGTATCACATTGTTTTGTATCATCTTTGTACAGTACCTGTTGCTGGATTAACACCGACCCAAACAGTGTTCTGCTGTGTCAGTTTGCATGAAAGTTTCAGGACATCTCCTATGTTTCCCAAATCTGTCATTCCTAGTTGGACTCGTAGAGATGAAGAGGTGGGTAGCAGTTCTCTGGTCTTGCCAGCTGGTGATGGTTGGCTTCTGCTGGAGTCCCTTAATTGCTTCAGGGTGTCTCTTGAGCTTCTGCAGCAGTCCCATCACTTCACACAGGATGTTCTTTCTGCTGATCCCACTTAGGGTAGGACATGTGAATTAGCAGGTTTCTTTTTTTTTGGCGGGGGAGGGGGGAAGAAGGGGGTGGGAAGTATGAAGTCTGTCTTTTTAAACACTTCAGTTTGTGTGTTTTCCCCTCTGGACCATTTCACAGGCTGGGATCTGTAAGGTGGAAGGTGTATCATGCAGGTTAGAGAGCAATCTACCCCAAACCCTGAGGCTTTGGGTGGTTATCAGAGGGGACTGTAGTGTGGCTGGAGACAACAGGAGTGCTGCTTCCTCTATAGACTGCTGACCTGCCATCGGTTTTCTTACTGTGAAGCAAGAGCTGGCTTTTTGGATGATTGCTCTCTCATCAACAGATCACACTCCCCCTTGCTCCCCAGGTTTTGTTTCCTCTCTGAATCCTTCAAGCAACACCATAGCTGCTTAGCATGTGTACACAGGCCTGCCCTGAGCCTGAGCATGCTTTTCTCTGGGGCTGACCTGTTGGGCAGAGGCTCACTGAGTATAAAGGGTGTTGTCTCTGCCCTGTCTTTGGCTGGGTGAGTGGCAGGTAGGAGGATGGGTTGATTCAGGTTCTTCAGTAAGTGCTGCCTGAGCCTCAGGTCTGTTCCTTGGGCTTGCTTCAGTAGTGAAGGGTAAATAATACTGGGCAAACAACAGGATTACAAAACTCCTGCAGGTCAGGTTATTCTTGCCTTGAGTTTCAAGCTCTGAATCAGGATCTCCACATGCCTAATAGGGCAGGATGTCTATTCCTGGTCTGGGAGGGCATTGGTCTTGAATCAGACTGGTTTGGGTTGGAAGGGACCTTAAAGCTCATGCAGTTCCAATCCCCTGCCATGGGCAGGGACACCTTTCCCTCGAGCAGGTTACTTCAAGCCCTGTCCAGCCTGCCCTTGATCCCTGCCAGGGATGGGGCAGCCACAGCTTCTCTGAACTGGAACTCTGAACTATTCTGCTGGTAATGCTTTGCACTGCTGAAAACAAGTCACCCCCCGCCCCCTACTTCATTTCCCACCCTTAAAGAGGTGGATGGCCTGCTGTGACAGCTCAGCCGTCTTAAGCAATGGCTTTTACCTGAGGCATGTTGGCCTGTGTGACTTGACACAACTGTTCTGGCTGTGCTGCATATCCTGCTCCCTTATGTTCAGATTTTGCTGCTGGCCAGGGCTGGAAGGAGGAAAAGATGTGGAATGCACTGGTGATTCCCCAGGATCAGCAAGCTGAGGGAGCCTGGCGTGCCCTCCGCTCTATCCTGGACTAAGCCCAGCCCTGGAGTTGTAGCCACCCATCCAGGCAGGAGTTGGCTCATGCCCAGGGGAAGCATTAGCACAAAGCTGTGTTCTGGTGCGGTTCCCCCAGAGTCCAGCCGGGACCAGCAACAGGCAGGGGGTAAAGCCTTGGCAGAGGTTTCAAAGGGAGAAAGCGGGAGAAACTGAGCTGCAAAACACCCGGCTGTGGAGTCAGGGAAGGCATCTGCTCACAGCCCATAGTAAATGGGTGGGAGTTCTCTGTGGGAGCCGGGAGCCAGAGGAAGCTGGACAGAGGGAGCTCTCCTGGTCAGGCTGAACTGCCCCAGGATGGGTGTGCCACAGCCCTGCCAGCATCGGGCTTGGTAAAGCTGGGGTGACCTTAGAGCAACTTCCAGTGCCTAAAAGGACTGACAAGAAAGCTGGAGAGGGGCTTTTGTCAAGGGCATATAGGAACAGGACAAGGGGGAACGGCTTTAAACTGACAGAGGGCAGATTGAGATGGGATCTGAGGCAGAAGTTCTTCCCTGTGAGGGTGGTGAGGCCCTGGCACAGGTTGCCCAGAGAAGCTGTGGCTGCCCCATCCCTGGCAGTGTTCAAGGCCAGGTTGGATGGGGAGCAACCTGGTCTAGTGGAAGGTGTCCCTGCCTGTTGCAGGGGGTTGGAACTGAATGAGCTTCAAGGTCCCTTCCAACCCAAACCATTCTGTGATTCTGTGAAACCAACATTTGCCTGTCGTGCCTGGGACTGCTTAGAGCTGCAGATGTGAATCATCCTGGCAGTCAAGCCCTGCTGGAAGCATCCATCCACCCATGTGGGAGATGGAGGAAGGGGAAGTGGGAGCCTGTGCAGGGAGCATGACTTGGAGTGCTGGGATTTGTGTGGACTCTGGGTTTGTTCTCTGCCTGGTGCAGTTGTTCAGCTCTTCCAAAGTTCCCCTTTCAGCCTGGATCTCCTGGCACTGGGTTCCTGTTAACACAGACCTGCACTGGGATGGTCCCAGCAGGCCCCTTTCACAGCTTGGACCCCAAACATCCCTGGGGGGTAGGTGACTTCTAACTTGGTGAGCTTAATCTGGGGAGTGCTGGTTGGGTCAGAGCCTCCAGCCAGAGAGCACAGGGGTTCAGGGATACCCCACTTGCACCACATGAGTTGCATGTGGGCAGCCACCAGTGGGTCCCTGGGCTGGATCTGGGGCTGGGGCTGCTCAAACCAAGAGGAATAGCCCTGAGGTGCTGCCAAGAGGTTGTTAACCCCCCTAGAAAGTAGGGGTTGTGCTGGGGGAGCACTGAAGCTTACAACTGCCTAGCAGCATCTCCTGCTGCCCGTGCACGTGCTCGCAGCCGGGGAGCAGGACAGAAGGGCTTTATTTCACCTCCTCAGCCCGGTCCTGCTGTGTCCCCCCTATGATGAATGCTGCCCTTGTTCCACACCGGGCACGCCTGGTCCCACCCTGCACCAGCAGCACCACTCCACACCCCATCCCTCCTGCCCGGCTGTCATGGTGTGACAGAAAACCCCCCAGCACTGCCAAAGTGCAGAGCAAGGCCGGTGGCCAGCCCGGGGCTCTTGTTTGCCAAGGCACACAAACCCGCCCTGTGTGCAGCAGGACGTGTTGCATCACTAATTCACAAACGGGGCCCTTGTGCTTGGCACAGCCACTCCTGCAGCCAGCGATGCTCCGGCCTGGAGCTGCCTGGGACAATCCCTTTCCATTTGGATCAGTATTTCTATTTATTGATGAGAATTTCCCTTTTCTCAGTGCATCAAGAATCATAGAACCATAGAATCAGTAGGTTGGAAAAGACCTTTAAGACCATCAAGTCAAACTGTTACTCCAGGACTGCAATGACCACCACTAAACCATGTCACTAAATGCCACATCTACATGGTTTGTGAACACTTCCAGGGATGGTGACTTCAACAGTTCCCAGGCAGCCTGTTCGAATGCCTGATCACCCTCTCCATGAAGAGATTTTCCCTAATATCCAATCTAAACCTTCCCTGGCACAGCTTGAGACCATTCCCTCTTGTCCTATCATTTGTTACTTGGGAGACCCATTCCCACCTCACTACAGCCTCCTTTCCGGCAGTTGTAGAGAGTGATAAGGTCCCCCCTGAGCCTGCCCTTCTCCAGACTGAACAACCCCAGGTCCCTCAGCCATTCCCCATCACACTTGTGCTCCAGACCCTTCACCAGCTTTGTTGCCCTTCTCTGGACCTGCTTCAGCACCTCAATGTCTCTCTTGTAGTGAGGGGCTCAAAACTGAGCACAGGATTTGAGATGCAGCCTCACGAGTGCTGTGTACAGGGGACAATCACTTCCCTGCCCCTGCTGGACACACTACTGCTGATAGAGGCCAGGATGCCATTGGCCTTCTTGGCTGCCTGGTCACAAGCTGCTCATGTTCAGTGGCCATCAGCACCCCCAGGTCCTTTTCCAATGAGCAGATTTCCAGCCAGAGCAAGACCCAGCACTTTGCATTGTTGAACCTCACACCATTGGCCACAGCACATCAACCCAGCCTCCAGATCCCTCTGCAGACCCTTCCTACCCTCCAGCAAATCAACACTCCTGCCCAGCTTGATGTCATCTGCAAATTTACTGAGGGTGCACTTGATCCTCTCATCCAGATCATCAATGAAGATATTAAACACTGGCCCTAACACTGAGCCCTGAGGCACACTAGTGATCAGTCACCAACTAGATGTGACACCATTTACCACTACTCTTTGGGCTCGACCATCCCGCCGGTTTCCAACCCAGTGAAGAATCCTCCTATCCAGGCCATGAGCAGCCAATTTGTCCAGGAGAATGCTGTGGGAGACAGTGTCAAATGCTTTAATGAAGTCCAAATACACAATGTCCATCCTCAACCAGGTGGGTCACCTTATCACAGAAGGAGATGAGGTTGGTCAAGCAGGACCTGCCCTTCATGAACCCATGCTGACTGGGCCTGATCCCCTCATTTTCCTGCATATGCTTTATGACCTCACTTAGGATCATCTGCTCCATGACCTTCTCCAGCACCAAGGTCAGGCCTGTAGTTCCCAGGGTCTTCCTTCCTGCCCTTTTTGTAGAGGTGCCACATTGGCCTCCTGACATCACTGACATCCCAAGTGCTCCCCTGCTTGCATGTGTACATGTGCCCTATGAAGTGTGTGATAGACCATGGGGAACCTACCTCAAGCCATGGGGAACACCCATGACACTTGGAAAGCACCCATAGCACATGGAAGGCATCGCTGCTCCATAGAGAGCACGTGTACCCCCATGAGGAGCACCCTTACAACATGAAGAGCATCCATCACCACATAGGGAGCACTCATCAGCCCGCGGAGTGCAGAGGTGGTCCTGTGGAGAGCCCAACAGCCTGGCTCTCATAAACCCATTGGGCCCAAGATGCAAAACCTTCCCAGCAGTACACGAATCCTAGGTTTTATTTCACAGCTGTAAACTTAAGGGAAGAAATCCTCCTTCAGCCACTTTGCTGGCAGCTATTTGAGGGCTTTAAAAGAACATGTTAAAAACACAGTAACTGCATAGTAGTAAGTCTCTTTACATAAACACAAAGTATTTGCAGCATTTCCAGCAGGGCAGCCAGAACCACCCCAGTGCCAGCACCCACCCCGCAGCTACATCATGGCTGGACGGATGGATCCAGCCCCCTGCTGCCCCCCACCACTGGTGGGGCTGTCCCATGTTGAAGGCAGGGGCTGTGGGCAGGGAAGGGGCAGCTGCCATTGCACCACACACCGTGCTTTGCTGGGCTCAGCCCCAGCAACAGCAAAGCTGTGGCTTCTTTAATTTAATAACCTTATAAAATAGACAGTCTCTGTGAGCTCTCCCTGGAAAACAACCCCCAAGCTTCCTCTCAGTCCAAACTGGTGTTGTGGCGCTGCCTGGCCCCACGGGAAGGAGGGGACCGGCTCCTGCTCCTCTTCCTCCCCTTGCGCCGTGGGGATGGGTGCCGGCCATGCCCATCCCTGCTCCGGCTTCGCTGACGAGCAGGGTGGTGCGAGGGGCTCCTGCTGGAATCCCTGCTGCTGCTGGAGGAATCTGTGTTGTGTCGATGCCGGCCGCTGTGCCGTGATGGCTCAGGGTGCTGCTGGGTCTTCCTTCGGTGGTGCCTATGGGTAAGGACAAGTAAGGGACAGTGAAGACACAGGGAACATCAAGAAGCTGATTCTGGGGATGAAAAAGGGCTTTTGGAAAGCCAGGAGATGCTGATGGGGCATCCTGATGCCAGTCATGATCATGCAGCTCTCCTAAATCCTTCAGCCCATTTTCCAGCAGTGATGCTCTGCCAACCATGAGCTACCTGTCATCTTCGTCCGAAGAAGACTCTGAGGACGATGAGGCAGCATCCCTCTTGTGATGCTTATCCTTCTTCTTTTCCTTCTTATGTTTCTTCTTTTTCTTTTTTTTTTTCTCCTTTTTGGATTTCTTGCTCCCTTCTGGTCTGCAGGGAAGAGATCAGTGAGGATCCCTTCCACACACATCCATCTGGCTCCTCCAAACACTCACCCCCATCCCTCCCTCCAGCTGCATCTCACCACTTCCATCCTTGATCAAGTGCCCATAAAAAAACAGAAAACATAACAAACAGGTTTTGGGGGCAAACCAGAGGTTTTGGGGATGATTCAGGCAGATGCAGAGCAAGCCCAGTGCCAAAAGGAGCCATAGAAGCATTTTGCAAAGTATCTTCCCTGCAAAAATAGGCTATTTCTGATAGTTCCCCACTGAAATGGCAGTCTCCATACTCACCGTTTCTCCTCCACCTTCTCTTCCTTCTCCTGCTTTTTCTTGGAGACAGGCATCTCGGGGCTGCTGGAGACTTTCTGGTGCTACAGTTGGAAAGAGGGAAAAAGATAAAGAGCAAGTCTGTAAGGCTGTAGCTTCAAATTACAAGAAAAAGCGATCTTCTCCTTGTAGCACAGGACAAGGGGGAATGGCTTTAAACTGACAGAGGGGAGATACAGATGAGATCTGAGGAAGAAGTTCTTCCCTGTGAGGGTGGTGAGGCCCTGGCACAGGTTGCCCAGAGAAGCTGTGGTGGCCCCATCCCTGGCAGTGTCCAAGGCCAGGCTGGACAAGGCTTGGAGCAACCTGGTCTAGTGGAAGGTGTCCCTGTCCACGGCAGGGCATTGGAATTGGGTGAGCTTTAAAGTGCTTTCCAACCCAAACCATTCTGGGATTCTACAAAAAAATTAAACTTAATTTGGAAAAAAAAAAAAAAAAAAAAATTGAATAAAAATTAAATTCAGAAAAAATTAGAATACCTACAAGAGCTGTTTCTAATTAAAACCCCACAAATTAACTCTGTGCAGACAGGACACAGGCCTCTGTGCTAGAGCCACCAGCTTTGGTTTTAAATAAAACACCCTGAGCATGGGGCAGGGATTTCTGCCCTTTTTCCACCTTTGATTTAAACCTGGTAAGGAAGATGACAGCACCGTACCGTGAAGATAGAAAGCCCCATCTTGGCAGCCTCCTTGTCCTCCTTGGAGAGCATTATCCGGCCAGCACTGCCGCTGGGGAGAGACGAGTCACCAAATGAAAACAAACCACACAGAAACAACAACAAAAAAACACATTAAAATGGCAAAATTAAACAATTGAATTGCCCTGAAATGGGGCATTTTGGTGCAGAACACCCACTGGTTCCCTGTACCTGGAGCTGCCCAAGCCCACCACCCGGTCCACGTTCTTCTCATCCCGCTCAGTGCCATCCCGCTTGCACACCTCCGCCAGGTCCTGTGGGGTGTCAAGGATGTCCTCAGTGTGTGTGTGTCCCCATAACACCCCACACAGAGCTGAGGGGAGATGACACAGGACGCATGGGCCCCCTTACCTCCCTGCTGAGCCCGGTGGGCTGCCTCTTGAGGTTCTTGTAGCCCCTATAAAACAAAACCCAGGTGATGTGTATATGGGTGGGGGATATCTTGCACCTCCTGTGTTTTTGCGGTGGCGGTGGGGGGTGCAGACTCACAGGGCTGCCAGCATGGCCTCCTGCTCGGCCAGGCGGACGGCAGCCAGCTCTTCCTCACGGGACAGTGCAGGGGCTGTGTCCTTCTTGCCCTTAGCGTACCATGTCAGGTCCTTCCCCTTCTGCCACCGGCCCACCGGCGCCATCAAGGAGTTCCCTGTGGGAGCAAGACATAGTAAAACCCCAAAACATCTATCTGCACCCCAAAACCATGCTGGGGGGACAGGGAGGATGGGGATGGAAAGGGGTTTGGCCAAGGTCGGTCCTCACCCAGGTAGTTTTCACGCTGTTTGTCTGTCTTGACATCCTCCCAGCTGAACTGGTCCTGGCCCCCTCGCACTCCTCCTCGGGACGAGCCAAACATGATGCCGGACCCCTCAGCGTTGGTGACCTGCAAAGGGGCCAGGCCCAGGTTTAGCCCCCCCAGCTCCTCCATGTAGGGGATGATGGGAGGGTCACTGAGTTGGGGGAAGCAAATGTGCCCCCTCTAGAGTTGGTGGGGTAGGCAAATCCTTGGTGAAGGGGGCTGCACAGCCTGGAAGGGGAGGTGCACAACCCTGGGGAATTGTACAGCCTGGAACTGGGGTGGCAGGAAATGGGGGGAAAGATATACTGCCTGGTGGGGGATGCACGGCTTGGGGAGGGGTGGCAGGGCCTGCTGGGGGGGACGGAGAACAGACGGCGTGGGGGTTAATACACAGGTTGAGGGAGGTCCACAGGAGCTGGTGGGGCTGCAGCCGATGGGGGGGGGGGGGTGTGTTGCACAGCCTGAGAGGAGCTGCAGGGCTTAAGGGGGGGGGGGTGGACGGGTGGACGCCACGGGGTAGGAGGAGATGGGAGAGCCTGGGCGGTTTAAGGGGAGCTGCACGACGCGAGGTAACGCAGTGGTGGTACACACACTGGAAAAAGGAGGGGGGGGGGCGGTCGTACGACCCGGAAGAGCGGTTGCACGTCCGGGGGGGGGGGGTTTCGCACGTCCCGGAGGTGCGTGAGCGCCCGCCTCAGGGGTCCCCCCATGACCGGATTGGGGGCGAGGGGGGGGTCCGGGTTCAAACCTTGGGGTCACGCATGCCTCCCCCCGACCCGCGCACGCACCTCGCGTTCGCTCCCGCCTGCGGAGCCCGGTCGCCCCGGCCGCTACCACCGCTCGGGGTGGGGAGAGTGGCTTTGCGAGGCGGACCGTACCACTGCATCAAGGAAGGCGGGGGGAGGAAAGAGCACAAAGGAAAAGCCCGCCTATGGCGGCACCACGAGGAGCCGTTTGCCGGTTGTATTTGTTTATTAAAGGCTGGTTCCGCCGCCTCACTTCTTCCAGAACCGCTCGTAGGTGCCCAGGTCGATGCCCTCGAAGGTGTCCTCCGGCCCGGCCTTGGGCTTGCTGGGGAAGTGCCTCCGCAGCCGCGCCTTGCGCTCCGCCTCGGGCAGCGTGTTGCTGTCGAGGGGCAGCTGAGGGAACGGCGTGAGGCTCCGGCCCAGCCGCGCCCTCAGCCGTCCCGCCTGCCCCCCGCCGCCCGCCTCACCATGAGGATCCGCTTGGGCTCCTTGTAGCGCAGGCGGATGGTGGAGCCGTCGGTCTTGACCAGCAGGACGGGGTAGAGGCGGCCGTAGAGCTGCCTGTGGAGGTGGCAGACTGAAGTGCGGTTAGAGTTGCTGCGGCTGGAGAGGGTGATCACCGGAGGCAGCCTGAGGATGGTGTCGAGGCGTAGGGTGCTGGTGGGAAGGTAAAAGGGAAGTGAGTGAGGTAAGCCATGGCTGTGAGAGCAAGAGATGCCCTCGCAGTGTGTTAAATCTCAGAGTGGTTGGGGTTGGAAGGGACCTTAAAGCTCACCCGCTTCCAACTCCCACTGCCACAGGCAGCGACACCTTCCACCAGACCAGGCTGCTGCAAGCCCCATCCAACCTGGCCTTGAACTGTCAGGGACGGGGCAGCCACAGCTTCTCTGGGCAACCTGTGCCAGGGCCTCACCACCCTCACACAGTAAAGAACTTCTTCTCAGATCACATCTAAATCTGCCCTCTTGTCAGTTCAAAGCCATTTCCCCCTTGCCTGCCCTTGTCTAAAACCCTTCTCCAGATTTCCTGTTGGCCCCTTTAGGCACTGGAAGCTGCTCTAAGGTCTCCCTAGAGCCTTCTCCAGGCTGAACAAGCCCAGCTCTCTCAGCCTGTCTCCATTGCAGAGGTGCTCCAGCCCTCAGAGCATCATTGTACCCTCCTCCGGACTCACTCCAACAGCTCCACACCCTTTTATGCTGGGGGCCCCAGAGCTGGATGCAGGACTGCAGGAGAGGAGGTCTCACCAGAGCAGAACTGACCTGCTGGTGATGCAGCCCAGGCCACAATTGGTTTCTGGGCTGCAAGCACACACTGCTGGATCATGGTGAGCTTTTTGTCAGCCAGCACACCCAAGTCCTTCTCCTCAGGGCTGCTCTCAGTGCAGTCTGCCCCAGCCTGTAGCTGTGCTTGGGATTGCCCTGATCCATGTGCAGGAGGTTGTACTTGGCTGGGCTGGACTTCATGACGGAAGACACAAACCTCCATCACCCCAAAAAAACGGTTCCCAGCAAGGCTCCCGACGACGGGCCCAGCTTCTCCGCTGGTGCACTGCAGCCACTGCCACCAACTCACCTCAGTGCCCGGCTCGCAGCTGCCATCTTACTCCAGTAAGTGAGGGCAGATCAAGCGTGCAAGGAGCTGGCAGACAAGAGAAGGTACGGCAGCCTCCCAGGGGCACCCTAGGAGACACAGAGCTCCTATGGCATGGCTGTAGGGTGATGGCCCCGTCCCCATCACAGTGCAACCTTCCAAGTCCCCTCTCCACCATGCATCAACCCCATGTTGGCTCCCCCCCCTTCCCACCATGGTTTAGACACATAAAGGCCCCCCCAAGTATAGTTTGGCTCCATAACGGTTCCATATATAGCCGCTATGGTTTGGCGCCCTATTGACTCTCCCCATCTCCGCCATGGTTCGGCCCTGTGATTCCCCCCTCCCCATGGTTTAGCCCCATGAAAGCTCCCCCCCATTCCTGCCATGCTTCGGCCCCATACTGGCTCCCCCTGCTCCGCCATAGTTCAGCCCCACAACGGCTCCCCACCTACCCGCATCTTGGTTCGACCCAAGACAGCCTCCCCCACCCCTCCTCACAAATGGTTCAGCCCAGGGCACCGCGTTTCTCCCCGCCGCGCTGTGGCTCGTTTTAACCCCCTTAACTCCCAGCATGGCCAGGTCAGAGCTGACCCGCCCGCAAGCAGCCCCAGGCGCTCCCCAACCCGCACTGCTCAGTCCTGGCGCCCCCACACTGACCATTTTCCCCCCCCTCCCTCCCCTTTCCCGTGGTCTGCCCCACCGCCCTCCGCTCACGTGACCGCGCGGCGCGGCGCTCCTGCTCGCCTGACGTCAGTGCGCGCCGTGGCGGCGGTGGGGACGCGGGAGCTGCTGGGACCGCCCCCTCCTCCGCTTTCCGCCCCCATCCCCATGAGCGGGCAGCGGCTGCGCGGAGCCATCGCGCGGGTGGCGGGTGAGCGGCGGGGTCGGTTCCTCAGGGCCCAGCCCCGGTGGGGTGAGGCGAGGCACAGCCGGCCCCGCCGCGCTGAGGTGCCTGTGAGGGGTGCGGGTCCCGCCACAGGTGCCCGTGGCCGGGCACGCCGAGCTCGCCCCTGAGGGCCTGATGTGGTGCTGAGTCCACGCAGGGCGGGCGGTGGGACATGCTTGGGTCTGTCCCCGCTGCCGTGGTCCCCTTTTCTCCAGCCACGTCGGTGTGGTGCTTGGGAATGGCTCCGGGATGCGCCCGGTTAGATAAGCCCGGGGGTGTGTGTGCTGTATCGGGTGGGTTTCATCAGTGCGTGAGAAAGGGCGCTTGGGGCATGCAGCCTGCAGGTACTCAGATATACAGCTCTGTGTGGTGAAACACTGCGTGTATGTGGGGAGGTGGGTGGCAAAACCACACCTGCCTTAGCTTCACCTCTGTGGAAGTGCACCCGCCTGTATCAACTGGGTTGGACCCGGTGGTAGAGTTAAACTGGTCCAGTTTTGCAGGACACCACCTTGTAGTGACTGCTGGCCCATCTGGCCTGGCCCCAGGTGGTTTCTGCAGTGAAATCACCTTGAGCGACTGGGTCTTGTCTCCTGCAGCATCATTGCTCCCTGCAGAGCCAGGCATGCCCACACTGCAGTCAGCAATGGGGTAATCTCTGCTCTTTAGGTAATTGCTTCTGTGATAAAGGTGGCTTTGACTTTGTGTTCCCACGGGGTCTGGGTTCTGTGGTGGGGATGCTCTGCTCCTGTTTCAGTTTTTCAGGTAATTCCTTTATGTAAGCAGCCCACTGGCAGGGCAGGACCTTGCAGTCCAGCCATCCTGTTCCCCAGATGAATGAGTATGTGAATACTGTGTTCAGTTCTGGGCCTCTCACTATAAGAGAGATACTGGAGCAGGTGCAGAGAAGGGCAACAAAGCTGGTGAAGGACCAGCTGACGAGGAAAGGCTGAGGGAACTGGGGGGGGGGGGCTTAGTTTGGAGAAGAGAAGGCTCAGGAGGGACTTTTTTGCTCTCTGCAACTACTTCGAAGGAGGTTGTAGTGAGGTGGGGTTGATCTCTACTCGGAAGTAACAAACGATAGGACAAGAGGTAACAGCCTCAGGCTGCACCAGAGGAGGTTTAGATTGGATATTAGGAACAATTTTTTCACTAGGAGGGTGATCAGGCATTGGAACAGGCTGCCCAGGGAAGTGGTGGAATCACCATCCTTGGAAGTGATCACAAACCGTGTAGAAGGGGTCTTTAGTGACATGGTTTAGTGGTGGTCTAGGCAGTGCTGGGGTAATGGTTGGGCTTGATGATCTTAAAGGTCTTGTGCAACCTAGTTGATTCTATGGCAGGTCTGGGGTTGTGGCTGCTGGAGCAGCATCACGGTGCCCATGGGGCTCTCCACAGACATCAAGATGCTGAGGGTTTGTCTGCTCTGGGGCAATGCTAAGCTTTGCTGTGTTAACGCAGCTGGCTGGGCTGGGCTTGGTTTTCAGAAAGTGTCCCAAAATTTAGAAAGGTGGGAGTGGTGGCTTCATAATGAACCTGCTGAAAATAGTGGATGGGATTATAATCCTAATCCAGGAGACCTTTCTTGGGGCTCCAGGGAAACTGTCCTTTAATCTTCTTTTCGACTTTATAAGAGGGCTTTACCTTCTCTGTAAAGCCTCTCTGCTAATCAGCATTAATTTTAACTCCTGCGATGTCCTTTGCTTTTCTGGTTGTGTTGCCACCTCCCAGTCAAAATCCAGGGCAAGTTTAGCAGACAGGAATGGACCGAGGAACATTTATCCTCCATCAGTGACCACCTTGTCTTTTTGCAGCTGTTTGACCTCAGTCCCAGCTGGGGCACCTCCCCGGATTTTAGGATCTTGATCAGATATCTGTGCTGCTCTGTTGCTCATCAACTCCAGCCTGCTGTCGTTTTGGTGGTACATGGTGGTCAGGCTGGACCTGAAACAGTCTTAGGAGTAAGGCAGTGGAGATGAGAGATCCTCTGTGCTAGATATTTGCACATTATCTGCTCTGAAAATGCAGAATCTGATAAAAGGGGGGAGAAAAATGAGTTTCTGCTGAACATAAATACGTACCTGTAATGTTGCTGCAGCAGATTAGCTTGAAAATGTGATTTGTAGCTGCCTTGCTGAGCTGGGAACCAAACAGGAGATGGAAAAGCCCCAGATAAACCAGGTCTGGCTTCTCTGGGTTTTTTTTGGCACTTTGCCTGTGGTTTTGGGGGGCTTCAGGTTGCCAGAGGGATCGGAGCTGTGTTCAACAGGGCTGGGGGAGGTGGGATGAGGGGAGCAGAGGATCTCAGTGAGGGCAGTACTATTAGGAGCGATTCTTCAGAGTCAGGGCACGTGTTTAACCGGTTGTGATGCTAGAGGTGAGGGCATCTGCTTCCACGTCTGTGCTGCTCACGTCTCGAGGGGGAGATCATCTGCTCACCCTCCTTTTCCCTCCTTTGCCTCTCCATCCCCAAGCAGCTGCCCCTGTATCCTGCACTGTGCCTTCCGAAAGTGCTCTGTGGGAGCAAGTTTTGCTCTGCTCTGGCAGATTCACGGTTTGCCAGGCGGGTGTTTGCTGTCAGCTGCACACAGGGGCCCAGCCCCTTCATCTGGCAGTGGAAATGCCTTTTTATTTATCCCCCTCTCTTCTAAATTAAGTCTTATTTTCCTTTGCAGATCCCCAGCAAAAGAGGGGGGATACATTTGGAGGGAGGCAAGAGGAAGCACCTGCAAGTCTCTTGGCTTATTTTTAGCCTGTTTCTCAAAGGAGTGAGACCTGTGATTGTAATGTATGTGTCTTTTCTGACTTCAGTTCTGAGTATTTTGGGGAGAAAAAAGGAATAAGGTTAAGGAGAGTGTCTCTATCTTCCCTAGACACCCCACCAGTGCTCTTTCAGGGGAAAAAGCACCATGAGCATTCACAGACAGAGGGGTGGCAGAGACCCTGTGGGGAAACACCACAGGTACTGAGATGTGCTGTCTGGAGGCTTGGGTTTGGATCTGTGGGCAAGAGGAGTTTCCCTGTTGCCTCTGTGGTGGATAAGTAGCCTAATTGTTGACCTGAGCAGTGGCTGGAGGCAGCAGTGGTGTGAACTGCGGTCCAAAAGGAGTATTGTCTGCAGAAATCCTGGCTAAAAACAAGAGCAGATGCCTTTCCAGAAGAGTTTCCAACTGCACAGCTGTTGGGTGTGTAATGTGAGTGCAGCAGCTTCTTAGCCTGGATTTGTGCCTGTTGTGCATCAGTGCCACCGCAGAGCCCGTCTGTTTTTGGTGTCTGTGGGCACTGCTCGAACACCAGCTGAAGCTGCAGTATGAGAAGGAGTGTGGGCTGGAAACCTCCTGGGGTACCCTCCACCTCACCTTGAGTGAGTCCCCTCACCTTGGTGACTGCAGGGGCTGTGTGATCCCGGAGGTTACCTGCAGAGCCGGGGACAGTTTGGCTGTTGTTTGCCTATAGCTTTACCAGCTGGGAGCGTAGGGAGAGGAGGAGAAACCAGGAGAGAAGATTAAAGACCAGCTTTTCATTGGCCATCTTAAACTTGTGGCTCGGTAATTAGGGCTTTAGGCAGCTCACAAATAGCCCAGCTTTCTGCCAGCCGCTCATATTGCTGCTACAAGGGGCTGGACTTCATACCTGAGCTGAAAGGGAGTAAAAGCTCAAGGTAAGGATGCTAAGGGTAAGGATGCTAAAGGTAAGGATTCTGAAGGTAAGGAGCGTGTTCCCAGTGAGTCCTTTCCCAGTTTGTCTGGGGTTGAATGAAATGATTGTAAGGGATTTGGGCAGCCTTGAATCCCCCTTTTTCTATCGGTGCCTGCTCATGGGCGAATGAAATTTTGAGGGAGAAGAGAGGGAAGCTGTTTTCCCTCCAGCTGGGATGGGAGTGTCCTGGCTGGATAGTGCAGTCATGGTCCAGGATTTATGTGTCTGGCACAGCTGGATCACAGCAGAAGCTGTGAAGCTCTTGGAGAGAGTCAGTGCTCACATCTGAATGTCCCCTTCAGGGGCTTTCGGTGGTGGCCAGGAAAGCCAGTGTGCAATGAAGGAGCATCATTTGGGAGCAGACGTGTTGCAAAGTGTGCTGGGGTGATGGGAGGGCTTTGTGTAGCTCCTCTTCTGGATTGCTTGTCAAGCAGTAGTTAAGGTTCACTCGTTGTGTTTAAGTGGGCAAGAGGAACTGGTGGGGCAGAGGAGAGGGAGACCCTTTGCACAGCTTGGCACTGTTGGATCTGGTGCATCTCAGGCTGTGGCACGTGGAATATGCTAAGCTAATGGCAAAAAAAGAATAAAAAATAGTTTCCATTTGGATGGTGATAAAACGTTCTACACCCACATGAGCTGCTGCTGCATCTACTTAGACTTTGTGTATTAATACTCCGTCCTTTCATGCAATACTGGTGTAATTTTCTAGCTGTGGTGCTGGCTGGTGGATGCCTGTGTGATCATAGAGCTGCACAGAAGTGGTTTAGGGATGGAGGCTGGAGTTAGGGAGGCAGCCCAGTGAGGTTACCCTGCTGCAGCATCATTGCCTGACCTTGGGAGAGGCCCAGTTTGGCTTAAGGCTGTTTAAAAAGTGATTTGTAAGGTCAGGGTGACAATGCTCTGATCTGATTTAAAATGGAAGGGCATTATACTGTCTGTTGGCTGATTGCTCCCAGGCCACACCCAGGCACCGAGGTTAAAAATACCCATTTCCAGGGGCTTTGCTGCTGCAGAAAGTAATTGTGGTTCAGGCTTTTTTCTTAATAGGAAAAATCGGCTTGTTTGATTTGCTCTGCTCTCGTCGTCACTTCTGGTTTAGAAGCTTCTGAATCGCCAATGGATGAGGGTTCCCAGTGGTACGCCCTGCACTCTCATTCAGGATTTTGTTCTTTATTCACATGTTGGTGATTAACCTTTCTTCATCCCAGAGAGGCAGGCACATGAAAATGCCCAGTTGTTTTCTTCCTGGTTGAAGAAACTACTGTAGAAAGGTTTCTGTGGCCCCAGGCTGCCTTTTTTTTTTCCTGGACTGGGAACCAAGCCCTTTTCTCCTGGGCTGGAGTTAGTGTTCCAAGGAATGTGGAAATAAACTCCAAAGCATGTTTGTGTCCCCTGTCACACTCGTGTTCGAACTGCTGTTGAAGGCTTTGGGGTTTAGTGGTGAACATGCTGGGCTTCCGGGTCTAGGCTTCAGTACGTTGTCTGCTTGCGGTAAAGGCTTTGCATGGGGATATTTATCCCAGGACTGATAGTGAACTTTTAACTGCCCATCATGGGCTCACAGTTTGTACTTGTAAGGATGTACACATAAGAGGTGTAGGATCTCATGAGCATCCCATCCTTGCTTGGAGCTGCATATGTGTAACACTGGTGGATTTCTGCCCTTTTTTCTTGCAGCATCTCCTGCAAACTCCTCTTGAGGCCTCTCCCTGTGAGAGGGAGGCAGCTGTGACTATACCTGTATCAGTAAGGACTAGCTGGCATTGCCCAGCACATTTGGATGTCCCGTGATGTTTCCACATGCCACCAAGGCACAGACAGCGTTTTCCTCACATTAGAAAAAGCTTTCCTTAGGATTTGGGTCCCAGAGGGACCCAACCCTGCTGACAGAGAACAGAGCTAGGACAGAGCTGGCTTGAATTATGCCAGCTTACTGACAGCTGGAGCCCAGTTTCCTCTCCTTTGGGTTATGTCTGATTTTAACCTCAGTCCCTTGAGGATGAGTGTTCATGCTGCAGTGATACATGCCCTTTATTTGTCCAAGGTATTTGCACCCCAGGTAAGAATGGGGGCCAGCAGCAAAGCAAGGTGAAGCTACCCTACTGCATTGCTGGTGCATTGCATTCTGCTTTCCAAACTGCTGCCTCCCTCCTCAGGGCTCCTACCTCAGGTCTTTCGCAGTGGCACAGAGGTGGCAGCTCCGGCTCTTTGCTGCCAGTTTGTGACTATAATAGTTGCTTGAATTTTCCTTGTATATCCTCCACTTCCAGTTACTTTCTATCAGCTCTAGGCTCGTGCTTTCTCATAATTGCAGATTTGCCTGCAGAAACTTACATCCAACGGTTTAAAAGATAGATGCTGTTTTGTGGGGCCAAGCACCCCTGGCAATCCATAGCTGTGTTTTTTCATGGATGTTTCTAACCAAACACATATTTTTCTGTCTTTCTAGCCATGCAGGGACCAAGGCCAGTGGTTCTGAGCGGCCCGTCAGGTGCAGGGAAGAGCACTTTGTTAAAGAAATTGCTTAAAGATTATGAGAACATCTTTGGCTTTAGTGTCTCCCGTGAGTATCTATATGCCTCTGCCGAAGGGCAGTGCAGTTTAGGGCCGCAAGCCCAAAGCCTGCTTTTGTTGCGGTGTTCATGCCCCAAGTAATGCGCTTCCGTGGCTTGCCTGTATCCTAGGACCTTGTCTGTGGGGCCTTTGTGGTGTTAAAATAAGTCAGGATGCCTTTTACTACCGGTATTGAGTGGCAAGTTTTAATATTTGTCTGGAATAGCAGACAAATCTTGCCTGGTCTCGTGACCCCAAACACCTCCAAACACAGCTCAAGGAGGTAATGAGATTTTTCTGAGTGATTCGTGACTCTGAATTAACACCTCTCCTTCAAAAGCCAGTTCTTTCCATCCACCTGTGCAAGCTGATGAGGATTTCAACAGCCCAAGGGTGGCACGCCAGAGGCTTGCACTTAAAATTAGAGTTTTGTAAAGCCTGCCTCGTTCCCAGGTCTGTCAGTGGAACAATTCACCTCATCACCTGCGTACATTTCTCCTGCCGTTACTCTGGTGGTTTGTTAGCCTCTTCTACGTTGGTCCCTTAAGTGCTGGCCAAGGGTCCTTTGTTCTCTGCCTGGGGTGGTTCCCAGTCATGTGAAAATAACCCCTGGCCAGTCGGCTTGGTCTGCTCCTGCCTGCCAGCAGTGCTGAAGTCCTCCTGTGTCCGTAACAGAGGATGTAAATGCATGGAGTTTTCCTCTGGCAGGTTACCTGTTGCAATACTAATCCTGTTCTCCTTTTCTTGAGTGATACATTAAAGGTTACTGTAACTCTGTGCTGTGTCCCCAGCTCATTCACATGATTTTTCCTGGAGCTCTGCAGGGTATTTTTCAGTATGTTACCATAATGTTTTTAGTGTCCTAACCATTTTGGATACTGCAGTTGAAATTCTTGTTCTGAGATCTGGGTGATCTCCATGAAAGAGCAAATACTGGGTGTTTAAAGATTTAACGTTACTGGAGATATAAAAAACCTCCACAGCTTAAAATTATCTTTCCTTTTGTGTTTCATCCTATGCTCTTGATTCAACCGAATCTCTCTTCTAACTCCAAACTAATGTTACCATTTTCCCCAAGGCTGCCTCTTGGTGGTTATTTTTTTCCTAAATCTCCATAGGCCACTTAGACCTTGGCAACTGGTGCTTTATAAAAACCTTGACCGGGTGATCAGAGCCTTATTGCATTAGGTTAACTCCTGCTGGGCCTAAATAAAATAATCAGTGTTGCCCTCCACGTTGACTGTCAGCTCCTTTTTGGTTTTACAGAGCATGTGCTTAAAATAATACCAGTTTGAATGACTTCCAGCAGGCTTCAAAGGCTGTCTGATTTATTCACCTTGTGCCCTTATTCATTAAATCTGGCTATTTTAAGCACCTATGTGGGTGATGCATGATCTTTTCAAATGAAGGTAACTCTGTGAAGTAGGGCACCACTAATTCCCCTCATCTGAGGTGGAGGTCCAAGTAACATGTCTAGTATTACACAGGAAGGCTGTAGCAAAGCTGAAAATTAACCCCAGCCTGGTAAGTCCCACGCTGACCACTCAGCCTCTAACAATCTAGGCTGCTTTCATACTATCTAGGATTCTTTGATTACAGGCCAGTCCTGTGTGGTGGTGTTGTGTTAAATTAGCTGATTCTGGAAGCTTTGATAATTTTAAGTAGAGGATCAGCTTACTACATGATTGGGTTCATCTGCTGTGTAGTGCTTTTATTTCTTTGATACTCTTACATCCTTGGGTGATCTACAATATTTACAAAGCTGGGTTCTTTTGCTTACAGATACCACAAGGCAGCCAAGACCTGGAGAAGTGAATGGCAAAGGTGAGTGTGCTGCAGTTGGGCCTGTCTCACCAGGCTCTGCACATAATTCCTGCAGAAAATGTTTAAGCTTTTGTGAACTATGTGCATAGATCCCCTCTAGTAAGTAAGGTAGTCCTATATTTATGTTTACAGGGTGCATTTCCTTAGGCAGACATTCAGTAATTACGTATTTTAGAATGGGTATATATACACGTATATAAATATGCATATATACATTGCACTTGGCCTTGTTGAACTTCGTGAGGTGGGCCTCTGCAGACCCTGATGAAGTTCAACAAGATTGAGTGCAAGGCCTTGCCTTGTATTTGTGCAGCGCAGTCCCAAGCGCAAATATAGGCTAGGGGAGATTGGTTTGAGATCATCCCTGAGGAGAAGGACTTGGGGGGGTTGTTTGACGAGAAGCTCACCATGACCTGTCAGTGTGCGCTTGCAGCCCAGAAACCAATCATGTCCTGGGCTGCATCACCAGCAGATTCTTCCCCCCCTCTACTTTACTCTGGTGAGACCCCACCTGCAGCCCTGCATCCAGCTCTGAGGTCTCCAACAGAAGAAGGAAGTGGAGTGAGTCCAGAGGAGGCCGCAAAGATACTCCAAGGTCTGGAGCACCTCTGCTATGGAGACAGGCTGAGAGAGCTGGGTTTGTTCAGCCTGGAAAAGAGAAGGCCCTGGGAAGACCTTACAGTAGCTTCCAGTGCCTAAAGGGCTGACAAGAAAGCTGGAGAGGAGCTTTCGACAAGGGCAGGTAGAGACAGGACAAGGGGGAATGGCTTTAAACTGACAGAGGGGAGATGTAGATGATATCTGAGGAGTAAGTTCTTCCCTGTGAGGGTGGTGAGGCCCTGGCACAGGTTGCCCAGAGAAGCTGTGGCTGCCCCATCCCTGGCAGTGCTCAAGCCCAGGTTGGACAGGGCTTGGAGCCACCTGGTCTAGCGGAAAGTGCCCCTGCCCACGGCAGTGAGGTTGGAACTGGGTGAGCTTTAAGATCCCTTCCAATCCAAACCATTCTGGGATTCTATGATGCGCACACTTTTGTTCTTTGTCTCGGTGGCAGTGAGACTGTAGCCGTTACTGTTCTGCAGCATGTGCCAGGTGTTGGAGAGGGGATAATGAGGAGGGATTTACTTGGCAGAGCAAAATCAAAATTTAATCAGGCAGTGATACGTTAACAGAGGCAGAGCATGTGCCGTCAGTGTTCTTTTCTGGACACTGTCTCTGTGACTCAGTGACCAAAGCTGTCAAAGCATGGCTCAGTTTAAGCACTCGAGTCCGTACTTGGCCCGTGAGCGTCTTGATTTTCCATAGTGCCAGGTACCTTTTGTGAGATACCTCAAAGATAGACCTGCTTAATTCGATGTCCTTATTTGTATTAGTAGCTTGTGTCCAGCTACTTTTCTGTTTCCTGGTTTGTTTGCATATTTTGTAAAGAATCAGATGAGGTTTGTTTTTAATTTCCGATCACAGTTTTCACTCTGAAGTGAAAGGGAGGATTTTAAACAAAAGATAGAGAACCATTCCTTTTTAGTTCATTTGATTTTGATGTTCCCTTTTATCTGCCTCTCTCTGTGTTGTCCCATTATAGTCTGTAATCATAAACACTTTCAAATTAAGAGCCTTGGCAGTCTAGCTGTAATGTGTTCCACACCTGTGGGCACGTTGGGGGGGTCCTGTTCCACCATAAAGGGTATGAAACAGCAGCATTTTTGGCCACACAGAAAGCTCCAGAACATTTTGAACAGGTGTCTGAGCGGTTGGTATAGAGAAGGGATTCTGTATACAGTAATTAGGAAGTAGATATCTGCAGTCTGACGGTGTTGTCCAAAGCAGATTTTAAGTTGCTTCTCCCGTAAGCACCCACAGATGTCATTTTGACCATGAATTTTACCTTCAAAGCTGTTAATTCCTGTGGTTTTCCCATTTTTCCTATCCAGATTACCACTTTGTGACAAGAGAGGAAATGCAGAAAGAAATCGATGCTGGTGAATTCATCGAGCATGCAGAGTTCTCTGGAAATATGTATGGAACAAGGTACGTGGCTCAGACACTGTGGCTGCTGAACTCAGGCAGTGCTGTGAGCTGAGATAATGGTGACTTAGACACACTCTCTTTCCCTGAAGCACACAGATTCTTGCCAATAAGCAAAACCTTTAATTTTGGCAGTGACGTCCTTATCAGCTTTATTAAGATGGCAAAATTAACTCGTGCAGAGAGTTAGCTTGTTGTAATCAAATAATCATCGTGTTACAAGATCTTCTATAGCCTTCAGTATTTGAGGGCTGCTGAAGTAGTTCATATGCTTAACACTCCTCCTGCACAGGGGTGATTTTTATGCTCCTTAGTATTTTCCAGGTGCTTGCAGAGCAGGGTGGGCAGAATGGAGAATTACTTTCTAATGATGCGAATATGATGAATTTGGGAGCAGAAGCTGTAACTGTGTTGGCTGTTGTCAAACAAATTCTTGTGCTGCTTTGGTAAAGTGTCTCCTATGAACAGATAAATTGCACAGCACCCTTGACTGTGGTTAAAGAGTTAGGTGGATTTTAAAATAGCATTGCCCTCGGCGTTGGAGCTGGTGATCAATAAAACATTAAGCTGCAATGTTAATTAGAAGTCAGATATCTTATATAATTATTGTGAGAAAATCGTGGCACTGTAGTAATGGACCTTCTAAGGAGGAAAGTTAAATATTCCTTGAGATATTTAATTAGTTGTGTTAAAGAAACTTTCCTGCAATGCTTTTCAGAAAGACGTAGATCCCTTAAAGAGCTAAATGTGCTTTTTCTTGAGGAGTTTTTGGAGATGGCATTATTCATGGGAGGTCCCAACATAAGGCCCCCAGGCTGAATGTGGTGTAGGTGTACAGCTCTGAAGGAACGTTTGGTGAGTCTGCATTTCAGTGTGAAATGGTGAGCTGTTTCAGTGTGACGTGCACAGGTGTCACTTGCTGTCACCGCAGCTAAGGGTAGTCTTGCCAGTGGCCTGGCCATGCTCCCTCTGAGGCTGGTGGAGGGGCATGATCCCCGCTGCCCTGGCCTTGGTAGTTCCAGTGTTGCTTGTTTGGTAAGATAAGGGAAAGCTGACAGCTCATCTTCCAAATACCCAGTATCAAGGAGAGACTGAGTTCAAGCTCCTTAATCCCTGACTTCATCCTGTGTAGGACAGGCTTCCTTCCCTCACGTGGGTCCTGCTTAATCCAGCTGGCCACAGCATGGAGGAGACAGCTGCTCTCCAATGCCCGATATGTAGGTGGAGTTGATTTTGGTGCCTTTCCCTCAGGGTGGGTGGTGAGAAAACATCTCTCCTCGGCCAACTTCCTTGTAGGAATTCAATACTTTAACCAAATTAAATGACGTGTTTGTGTTTGTCGATTGGTTGTAGCACTAGTTAGTTGATATCTGGTGATACCACATGAAGCCTGCAGTTTTCACAAGGCAAACCAAGCCATTTTGGGGGAGTGCTTGTGAATTTGTGGTGGATTGTGCTCAGATCTGGGCTCTTGTTGCTCCCCGATTGGGCAATGCAGCAAACCTCTGTATTTTTATAGGGTACATAGCTGGTCTCACAGCTTCGTTCAGCTTTCTCCTTCCTGTTGGGGACATGACCTGTGTTATTGGACTCCCACATCAGGAGGAAAGTCACCAGCCACCTCCATCCTCCTGCATGACCCCATCATAGTGGTGTCTTTGCAGGCAGTACACCCTTCTGCACTGACCACACCAGCTGCAGAGCCGGGACGGTGCCTGTCTGCCTGCTCTTCCCCACATCCGTCATGAGGAGCTCACAGCATCATCACTGTGGCAGGCTGCTCCAGTGCTCATCTCAGTTTGCTGGAGCTTTTCTGGGCTTGCAGGCTCCCAGAAGTCTTTACAGCTTTCTCGGTTTGGGCGCTGTTCCCTATTCCTGCAAGGCACCTTTTGCTTGAGCTGCCTCTGTCCTCTCCAGCTGTTTTTCCAGTGAGCCATCATGTAACTGTGGTACCTGTGGCATTGCTGATTTGGGGGGAGAATTTTAGGTGTTCAGGAACAAGCTCAAGGCAATTCCCCCATGCTGGGGAAGAGATACCATATGTAATGACATATGAGAAGTGCCACTTCAAATATTTTCTTAACTGTGCATCTTGTGACCCAGGCAGGAGTTTCCATCTCAAACATCCTTCAGGAGAGCATGTGGGTACAGAAACTGGTGGATCTCTGAAACAGGAGGAAGGAAGCTCATAGTGGTTTTGCTCTGTGCTGAAGGTTGCTCCTGTGTTTGTTGAAGGCAGGAGCTTTACAGCTTATGCTTGAGACAGCCTGCTCATGAGATAGTCATGAGTTATCTATTTCCACACCTTCCATTGTGGTTTTGCCAGCCTCTCCAGCAGAAGACAGCAGGTCCCTGCTCTACCCCAGGGATCCAGAGGACATCTGGGGAAAGAGAGCTGCTCAGCAAGAACAGAACAGGCTCTCCTCTCCTGCCACAATTTGGGCACATGGGAGTCCTGTGAGGTGAAGACCTGCTGTTAGAGGGGGACAACCCAAGCCCCCACTGCTGTGGCTGGATGCTCTGACCCCTTCCCTCTTTGCTCTGTCCCCAGTAAAGGTGCAGTGCAGGCTGTCCAGGCCCAGAACCAGATCTGTGTCCTTGACATCGACATCCAGGGCGTGAAGAACATCAAGAAGACAGACCTGAACCCCATCTACATCTCTGTGCAACCTCCATCCATAGACATCTTGGTGAGCGACCGCCTTCCTTTGCCGTTAGGCAGTTAGAGGTAATCAGCGTCTTGCTCTGAAGTGATGGGGGACCCCCCTCATTGATTCATCTGTATGGTTTTAAGGGCTGTAGAACAGGAGGGGAGGACATTTCTGAGCATACCCTTACCTCTGCCCTGTCCATCTCCCCAGCGTCTGGCCCCCAGGGGATAAATCTTCCTGTGCTCTTTTTTGAGTCCCTCCTGTACAGTTTCCACACCTTGGCGTGTTTGTCTGCACTGGGTTATAGACTCCATTGCAGCATGGCCAGTCTTTAAATGCATTAGTTGTGCTTAATGCTTGGGAGAGGAGAAGGTTAAACCGAGGGAATCTGGCTCTCTGCAGCACTGGAAATCTTGTACCCCTCTGGCCTTATGGGGCCCTATATAATAGCGATTGCAGTGTGCCTTTCACAGAAGTGAAATCATTGCCATGGTGCAGAGATGGATGTGCATACATGTATATGCAACTTGCTGAAGCTGTGCAAGGAGTATGGGCAGTAAAGGCCACAACTCTAGCTCTCCCCTCTTGCTCTCATTGAGTTTGTGGAGGAGAAAGCCTACACCACCAGTTGCCAGAATCCAGCAGAGTGATTTAATCTCCCAGCAGTACCTGCAAAAACCCAAACCAACCCAAAAGCAGGGGGAAAACAAGAGACTGGCAGCCAGAGCTCTGGGTAGGAGATTTTGAGCCCAAACGCAGCTTGGCAACTGGTTTGCTCTGGGCTGTAAATGAAGCCCCTCACCCTTTGCAGAGTGTTATCTCATCTGAGGTGGTCACTGGCAGTAGGAAATGGCAAATGGCATTGGCTTGTGGGGCGGGTGCTGGTTTCTGTGTGCAGCATTTGGAGCACGTTTCTTAAATGTTTTTGTCACTGTGTTCAGGAAAAAAGACTACGTGATCGAAAGACTGAGACAGAAGAAAGTTTAATGAAGCGCTTGACTGCAGCCCGCATAGATTTGGAACTTAGTAAGTGCAGGGGCCTTTGAGTGATGTGCACTAGGAGAAGGGAGATGCATTGCTGATTTAGGAGTTGATTTTTGTGTGAACATCTGACTTGCGTTCTGAAAGGAGCGCTGACAGGGCCCGGACATCACCTGAATTTGATCTAAGCACCATACTGCATCGTTTCCCTCTGCAGTTCCTTGTGAGGGGTTGGCAGCGGGGCTGAAATAATAACAAAATGCCATGGGCACTCAGGTCATACACAAGAGATGACACAGGGCACAAACACATTCTCAAGCTCTTAACTCCCTATCGCTGTCTCTTTCCCCAGGTAAAGAGCCTGGCCTGTTCGACTTGGTCATTATTAATGATGATTTAGAAAAAGCCTATTCTGAATTGAAGGAGACACTCCTGGAGGTGAGTTGTTGTTCAGGGCTTTTTTGCCCCACTCCCTGGGCAGGGATGACCTCTAGGATGAGCAGGTGAAGGTTTGTCTATAGGTGGCCACAGAAGTGTGACCACATGCGCACACTTGATATGGTTTGAGCTGCTGAGTGACATAGCTGAGCATGGATCATGTATAAGCAATGGTGGATCAGTGGCCTAAGAGTGGGAAATGGGTCCAGTACAATACTGGGTTGGGGGCAAAATAAACACATGTCGCTTGGCAGTATGGAAGGGGTCCACCTTTTTTGTGGCCATTTTTGAAGAGCCTTAAAGTCAAGCCTTGCCTTCTCCCTGAAGGCTCATGTGTAAACTCTGGGCTTGGTCCTGCAATGTTGTGGAGCTGGTCTGAGGAGATGATCTCTTGTGGCCTCCAGAGCTGTGAAACTTAAGAGTTGTTCCCAAAGAGTAGCAGATGCTCAGTAGTTTTCCTGGTCTCCTTGCAGGAAATCAAGAAGACCCAAGAATCCAGGAAATCCTGAGCTGAGCCTGCTTGGATGTTTTATCTTTGCACATCATTCCCGAAGCACGTGACACCCATTTCATTGCGAGAGACATTCCCTTTAGACTGATCCTCCTCCCAAGTTACTCTAGGATGTTTCTATTAAAAGGAAAGAAAATGAAACCCTGTCACACTTGTGCTTGTGTTCGTCACAAACTTGGTGTGTGCTCTCCCAGGTTTGTACCTCAGGAGGATGCTTTGGAAGTGATTGTGTGGTGTCTGCTGCCAAAGGGCAGAGCCATTCTGCGAGGCAGCAGAGGAGCTATCTGGGCAGCTGTGGCCCCAACACATGGCTTCGGATCCTGCTGCAGTATTTGTGGAGGTACATGTTGTGCCAGCTAATGCTGCTCAGTACAGGGGAGATACTTAAATTGATGTGACACACCTGCAAACAGAGGGGCTTACACCTTCACCGGCACCCGATGTCACAAGTGTTGGCATCCTCTTCTCCCTCTTACTTCTGCTTCTTTTTGCAGGTCTGGCTACAGCTCCTCAAGGCGTTTCTGGCTGTCAGTGCCTGCCTCTGTGGTGGTGTATTTTGTTGCTGTAGCAGAGCAGCACAGCTTGGCTCTAGCCACAGCCCTAGTGAGCAGATGGGTTTGTTTAGTAACCCAAGAGGAGAAGGGAATGGTTGCAGGAGATGATCTATTCACTGCCTTGTTTTCTGGGGGAAAGGTACTGTCAGCTTCTCCTCTGCCATCCTGGCAGCAATCTTGTAATTCATGTGTACTTGGTCCACTTGAGCTTAGGTGCAGATAGATCTTTAGATGCTTTAAAACCTATAAGTTGGGGAAAACCAGATTCCTTTCCCAAGCTGTGCAACCTTTTTGTTGATGTGCTTGAGGACAGCAGTAAAACCCTTCTCCTAAGAGGGATCCATGTGATCTAGCTGCTGTCCCTCATACTGGTCTCTGGCTTGAGATACGGAGAGCTTTGCCTGGTGGGGGCTGGGAGGATGTTTTGCACTTCACTTCCCCAGCTTGCTTCAGCCTGAAGGTTGATGCTTTCATACAACTTTTGAGCGCTTTGGTCCCTCCAGCACATCGTGTCCTGAGCCTTCTTGGAGGTGTTGGTTCCTCACTGAGCCCCTGTGTTCAGAGCAGTAAGCCTCCACCAGAGGTAAGTGTGAGAGTGGGATGAGCAGTGTCTGGTGCCTCCAGGTGGTTAACCTGGTTTTGGGCTTGAGGAAGAAACCGTGGATGCAAACAGGCACGCAGCACAGCTGCTCTCAGGGTCACTTGTACCAGAGACTGGTGTCCTGGAGGATGCAGGTGGTTTGTGTTGAATCCTCAAGACATGAGTCTGTCAGATCTGCCATCCCACAGGTGGTGGCGTCCAGCAACCTGCCCCCAAACTGAACTTAGATCAAGCTGGACTGTTCAATCACAGAATCCTAGAATGGTTTGGGTTGGAAGGGACCTTAAAGCTCATCCAGTTCCAACCCCCTCCCACAGGCAGGGACACCTTCCACCAGACCAGGTTGCTCCAAGCCCTGTCCAGCCTGGCCTTGAACACTGCCAGGGATGGGGCAGCCACAGCTTCTCTGGGCAACCTGTGCCAGGGCCTCACCACCCTCACAGGGAAGAAATTCTTCCTCTGATCTCATCTAAATCTCCCCTCTGTTTAGAGCCATTCTGCCTTGTCCTGTCTTTACCTGTCCTTGTCAAAAGCCCCTCTTTAGCTTGTTGGCCCCTTTAGGCACTGGCAGCTGCTCTAAGGTCTCTCCAGAGCTTTCTCTTCTCCAGGCTGAAAAAGCCCAGTTCTCTCAGCATGTCTCTATAGCAGAGGTGCTTCAGCTCTTGGAGCATGTTTGTGGCCTTCTCTGGACTCGCTCCAACAGCTCCACACCTCTCATATGTTGGGGCCCCAGAGCTGGACACAGGACTGAAATGAAGGGTCTCACCAGAGCACAATAGAGGGAGAGAATTGCATAGTTGGTTTCTGGGCTGCAAGCACACACTGCCAGGTAATGGTGAGCTTCTCATCAAACAACACTCCCAAGTCCTCAGGGCTTCTCTCAGTCCAGTCTCCCCCAGCCTGTGTTTGTGCTTGGGATTGCCCTGATCCAGGTGTAGGATCTTGCGCTTGTTGAACTTAATGAAGCTTGCATGGGCCCACCTCTCCAGCTTGTTCAGGTCCCTCTGCATGACATCCCTTGCCTCTATGCTAAGATATTTTCTCCCTAAACCCCACATCCGACCAGGTGTCCACAGCTCCACATTGTGGACAGCAGCAAGAAGAACCAGGTCTTGGGCAACCCCTCAAGTAACTCAGTGGAATTCAGAAGGACCATTCGTGATTATTTTGATCATTTACCTCTCTTGGGCTGTTTTAAATACATCTTTCCTAGATTAGAGTGAAATCCTTTCTCCTGTCAGGAGTTCTGTGTTGCACTGTTCTAGCTCTGGTTAAATGGGCAGGAAAACCCTCCCCGGAATTTGTCTTCATGTCTGGCTTTCTGCATGCTGACAGTGTGCATCGCTCTGTCGCTCTTCATAGCGAGTGACCAACTCTGATTTTGTTTATGTTTTTCTGAATCTGTGGGATTTGGCTCTGTTTTGAGGAATGCATTTGCAATGGGGAAGCGTCCCCTCTAGATGGCAGAAACGACAGCAGGAAAGTGCCGGGCGCCGCGCAGCAGAAGGCAGAGGTGAAGGGCACGGCACTGGCCTCAGTCCGGTGGTCTGCAGCCACCGTGCGGGACCTGTGGTGCTGTCACCAGATGGAAATGCCCCGCTGCTGCCTGCTCAGGCCCACCACCAACACCCCGAGAGCTGCGTGGAGCCCAGCCTTCAGGGGTCCTTCTGGAAGAGGTGAGTGCACCCGGGAATGGGAAGGGACAATGCTGCAGCCATATGGAAAATGCAAGTAATTTAGATCTCTGCATCCGCCTTTCATGGTGGTAACAGAGAGGAAAGTGCTAAATAACCCATCCTGTGGTGGGTGACCTGGTTTGAGCGGCTGCTGCTGTGTCTGACAGACTGAAGCAGCAAATGCCTGGATGCGCGGCACTAATGCAAGGTGACGGGGTGGCCATGGGGACGCAGATGGGTAGCGGAGCGACTGGGAGTGTGTTGCTGAGCTGGGCTGGTTGCTGAGCAGGTGATACAGCTGTGGAGCATCTTTCATGCATTGTTTTCAGGTGCTGTTGGCAACGCCCTTCTCATGTTTGGTGTTTCGGAAGGGCCATGCTGTGCACCTAATCTCATGACTGGGTGGGTGAAGCACCTGTTGAAATGAGTTTAATTCCTGCATCCTCAAAACCAGGATGTCTCTCTTATTAGTTGCATTTGCAAACATAAATCCTCTTCTGGATCCGTATTTTCAGTACTAGCTCATTGGGAATGCAGACATCCCTGGAGCAGGGACCATGCTGAGCATCGCTGACGAATTTAGGGTCCTACACAGCCACAAATGGCAGCTCCCAGTACTCAGTGTGGGGCTGGGATGGAGAGACCAGACTGTAGCAAACCAAGGGTACAGATGTCTCCTTACCAGGGTTCCCTGTGATTAAAGATGGTCCCCCAGGACTGGCGTATTTCCTACCTAGGATGTGTTCCAAACAGGACAGTGCTGAACATACCAGCCAAGAGGTTTAGAGCATTTTGGGCTGAAGGTGGAAAGCTAACGCCATCAAATGTGCTTCTGCTTAGCTGTCCCAGCAGCCATTAAAAACCTCATCACCTTGTGTCATGGAGCACAGGGATGAATTTCTGCCCCTGAGGGTGGCTGTCATTCTGGCTAAGACATTGGTCAGTTGCTCCATCGCAGGTACACCCAAGTGAAAGCATGGGCTTGCTCCTGGATTGCTTGTGGAAATATCAGGAAAAAAAAAGGATTTTATATATTCACTGTTCCTTCAGATTGGAATAATACTGGACAGATTTTAGCTTTTTTCAGCTCTGAAAGGTACTTTGGGAAGTGTGGAAGCACCTCATCCCACATCCCTGCAGGAGGATGATGCTGGGAGAGGAACTCTCATCTGCATCAGTAGGATGTGTGGGATGGTATTAGATGGACAAATGCATGAGGGCAGGCAATCCCCAAAGCCAATGCCCAAACCATCCTGGGGGAAGCCATGAAAGGCAGGAGCTGCACTCCAGGATAGCTTCAAGCAGCCCAAATTACCCCAAAGCCCATCCGCCTTGGCTCCTTCCAGCATCATGTCCCCTCCAATGCTCCTACAGTCCAGAAACTTGTCCTTGCCTTTGCTTTTCTTAGTATCTCTGTGCTTTTGGAGGCAGCTCTGATTTTCAAGCTTGCTTCCATGCCACTGCAGAAAGGCACCGCAGGGCAGAACCGGCCTGGGAAATAATTGGGCAGCCGGTGCATAAAATAAGCAACAAGGGGAAAAAAAAAGTAGGGAATAACTGATTTCCTTGCTTGCCCATCAATGCCCAGCTCAGTCTGTGTGCGAGCTTCCAATCGCAAACACTGGGAGATACAATACCCTGAGTGCTGAAGCGTGATGGGATATGCTTATGTTGGCATGCAGGGATGGTGTGTGATGGATAGGGTTGCGGCTACAGTGACCCGAGTGCTGTCAGAAGTAGTTACTGGGGGAGAAAATCCTTATAGTGAGCTAGCCTGGGCTCCTTGCGTGTATTTACGACCTTCTGGAGAGGTGCAGTACATCAGTGGGGTTGGTGCTGGCTGGACCCAGCATAGCTGCAGAGGTCACCAGTTACAGCTTTTCTGGCAAATCCCATTTTTTCCTATATCTGGTGCCTGCATTTCCATCGGTATGGAGCAGACCTCTTCTAGCAAATCATGCAGCAGCCTGCATGGCCACAAATCAGAGCTGAGAGCCTTATTGCAAGGGATTCAGAGTCAACTCCCTCCCTGGGGTCACCCCTCCATCAAAGCTGCAGGGTGAGGCCTGCTGGTGCTCCCTGACCCCCTGTGGAGCAAAATCCTCTGCCATATCACAAGCCACATGAAGCCAGCTGACTTTGCACTGGAGCAGATGAGGAGCGTGCCCATGGGATCGGGGGCTTGGTGGGATGGGGATGGAGGAATGCAGCCATGCCACACTGTGGGCTTATTTGTAGGGCCTGCAGCTGAGACTGGTTTTATACTGGGTGATGTGGTCCTTGCCCAGGCATGCTGATGCCCTTTTCATGCTCTCCCATAGGACAGCAAGGTGACCATCACGTGCCCGCTGCTGCCTCACACTGAGACACCCACTAGCACCACCAACACTGATAACAGGTAAGTCCTGCAGAACCCCAACACCTCATAACATTCCCTGGGTCTAACTGACCCTTATCGGGCCTGACCTGACTCATATTGGCACCCCTTGGCCAAGACATCGCTCCTTCAGGATGTGTTTTACCTGACTGCACTGCTGTTGCAAAGCAAGTTGTGGGGGAGGATTGACTTTTCTCTCTGGCACAGAGTACTGGGGAGCTTCCCATTGGAACTTGGTGCTCCAAGGTGCTCATAGGAGTTATGCTGTCTCCAGCTCTATCGGCGCTGTGAGAATTAAGTGCCACCCTGGCAGCAGGACTGGGAGCTGGGATGCGCCTGCCTTGCTGGGCACTGTATTTGGGTCAGCCTCATCGACTGGATGTGCAACTGTGTCATCCCTGGAGAGCGCGGGATGCCAATCCATAAACCCGACTGGCTCTGGATGGTGTGGCACGCATGTGAGAAGCACCGGTTGAGGCAAAACGCTGCCACCAACACCGTGCTCCCCATTTCACAAGCTCAGCCCTGCTCCCAGGCTCCAGAAATGGGCAGAACCACGGGATATCCAGTACAGGCTCAGCTTTCTCCAACAATAGCAGCTGTGACTCCGCTCATCCGGGATGTGGCTCCAGCCCTGTAAATAGCCAGAAGCCATCTGCAATTCAGATTGTGTGCAGCGGCAACTGGTACAACTGGACGCTGGTGAAATCGAGGATACATCCCCTTCCTGACACCTGATTTCTCCCTCCCCAGGCACTAAAGGAGGGAGGAGCAAGATGTTTTGGATTTTACTTTTCCTGTCCTGGCTGGATGCGAGGAGGTGATAAAATGAAGGCTGAAAAGGTGAAACAATGGTTCCCCAGTTGAACTTGCAAATACATATATATATTATTTCATCACCCCACAGAGGGCATTATTCTATTAAACTGGGAGTCTGGTCCAGTAGGCACAGGGAAGGATGTAGCAGATGGAGCATCCATCCTCCCAGTGACCAGTCCTCAGTCCAGCATTAATTTGCAGATATTCCCTTGAAGCCCTAGGGGTTACTGCTCCTGTCAAGCAAGTCTTACTGATGGAAAGCAAAGCACCTTGATGGTGGGCATCCAGCGGCAGGGATGTTCCTGTCTCCCTACTGCAAAGCCAGCACAGAGGTGGTGGGGACTGGGCCCTGCTGGGAAAACTCTCCAAAAACCCAAGTGCAATGTTTCAGTCCTCCGTGTTACAACCAGCAATGTGCTGAGCTGGATGTACTGGATATAGGCTGGGAAAAAAGGGGAGGCTGATAATTTTTCCTGGTTGAAAGGAAGCTTGAGCTGGATCCATTGCTTCTGAATGTGGTGGTGGTCCTACGGATGTCTCCTGGATGTGGCAGAGTGGACTGGAGGGCAAAAACAACCCCCAGTTTGAGGTGGAGAGGGTTAGGGTTAGATTGGTGTCACTGCCCACATAGGTGGCATAATCGCTGTCCTCAGGGTGCCATAGCCAGCATCTGTGGGATGAAAGCGTTTGTCAGGCTGTTCCCCTGAGCGAGGAGGATGATCTTGCATGGTTCATTGATTCAGTATCTGATTGCTAATTATTACATTTGACCTGTGGAGGCCAGCAAGCCATAACGCCTGCAGTTATCTCAGCCAGCATACTTGTGGCCTCAAACCTAGGCTGAATGTCCATTCTGCTCCCTCCCAAGTGCTTGCCTGTACACCCTGCCCAGGGAGCACAGCTCCAGCACAGCAGCTTTTCCACTTAATTTGCCTTTACATATATTTGAATGTACTGCATTTTGTTTTATCCCATGTACCCTCCAAAGCATGGGTGCTGCTGTTCCTTTGGGCCATCATACTGCAGCTTCACCCCATTGGCTTTAGGACCTGCTCTCAGCCTGCAGATACCAGGGCTGGCAGGTGGAAGTAAAAATACAACAGGCTGCACTGCTGTGGGGGTATATCTGGGCTCTGCACTGGTTTCATTGCTGAAACCCAGCCTGATCCCCCTTGTCCTATCCACTGTGGTCATAGGGAAGGAATTTCACCGGTCTTCTTGCAGCACCTTCTGGTGTTTCTAAAGACAGGCAAAATCTCTCCTTGTGCCTTCTCATCGTCTTGGCTGCAGCAAAAGTGCTGCCTCTCTGGTCCCTGGGTGCTGCTGAAGAGTTTGGTCCCGCTTTCTCAACACTTTCCCATTTAATAGTTACGTTTAGGAACAAGGATGCCCCTGCTGTTCTCCAGCTTGACCAGACCCAGCTCAGCCTCTCCTTATGCATCCCATCCTCCAGCCCTGTCCACCTAGGTGGCTACCACCAGATCCTCTCCAGCTCCTCAGTGTGCTTCTCTAATGGCTGCACTGGAAGGATCTCTACGAAATAACACCCAGAGCATCCATCGGTTTGATCAGTGAGCCGTTAACCCCAGTTCTCAACCCATCTTCGCATCACTGCCACACCCCAATGTATTTTCTCTAAGGTCCCATTTCCTTCCTCCCTTGTAGGAGCCTCAAACCAGGCAACAGCGCAGTGGTGTTGGCAAGGTAAATCTGAGCATCTCTCCTGTCCCTAGCTCTGTTATCCCACCCTAGCAGGGAAACAAAGTCTCCTGCTCCTCTCCAGTCATAGGATGAAGCCTTTTGGGAACTTGCAGAGTAGCAGAAGCTTCACCCCTGCGACTGCATGCAGGAGCTGCGGCTCTGGAGAGGACAATGATGGCATTGAGCACTGGTGCTGAAATGCTGCTGTATTGTGCCTGGCAGAGAGATGCTCGGGAATAATCGCCTCCTCCTTGGCTTTGTTGCAGGGCTGTGGCCGGTTGCACTGCACGGCTTCTCCTCCACCAAAGGTCTCCGGTTATGCAGTGAAGACCTGCAGCTCAGACGCACCTCTTTTCCTGCCTGTGAAAGGTATGGCTCATCTAATCACCTCCTTACTGAGATGTGACTCTGGGTACTCTGGTATCACTGGGAGAAAAGGTGGATTTTGTGGGCAAAAGGATGATTTGTTCCTCATCCTGGGGGACTATGTCACTCTTTCACTGATCCTAGTAATGTATTTTGTATAAATTGTATATATTACATATAGTATATTGTTAATATATCACATAACATATAAAGTCAACATCAAGAGCTGTGCAGGTTGTCTTACTTCATTTTACACCTATAAAATGTTTTGTATAAAAGAAGTGTTTAAGATACAGAAATCCAACTCCACTTGGAGTCTGGGCAATCCCTTAGAATTTGGATCCAGGGCTTTGCTTGGCACTGTTATAAACAAGGCTGAACGAGACTTGACTCTGGGTCCGCAACAAGTAAGCTGAGATTTTTTTGTTTTAGAAGCATATTTAAGGTTGTTTTCACGTTGGGCACCTACAGAAGGGTTTTCCTAAATAGTAATCTTCTTGAAAACCTCTGATTTGGCTGAAGTTTTGGCCTGTGACTGTGTCAAGGGCAGCATCAGACGCAGGAGCAAGCACTGCAGCAATGACTCCCTTCTCCCCCCTCCTCCATCCCTGGGGCATCTTATGAGCTAATTTCCCCTTCTGGGAGCACATACCCCCTGAATGGTCAGCCAGGCTGCTTCCCAGCTGGTTCGTCCCCTAGAGCAGCTGGAGAGAAGAAAACCACTTGAGAAGTTAAATAAGAGGATGAAAACTTGGCTGCCCCATTCAGCTGTGCTGTGGGGCAAGGATATCCCTTCTCCTTAAAAACAGGAAAAACAAGTTACTTTGAGGAGTTGCACATGGTGGGTGCTACTGAGGGACATGCATGGGGTCCCTGTAGGATTAGGAGATTCAAGAACCCCCAAACTGTAAAACTTTAGAGCCACCTTCATACTGGATTTGCTAAATTTTGGAAGGGGTTCTTTAACTGTAACGAACAAAACTTTTCTGATTTGGACTCCTGGAAGCCAAATTTCACCTCGCAGCATGGGGCCTTTAAGGAAAACATCAATTATTGTGAGATCAGCCATAAAATCATGCAAGCTGGCAAGCGAAGGAACAGAGAACAACGTGCCAAAGGTTGTAGCCTCTGGTTGGGGGCAGTTATTTAATCCCTGCTTGTCATGTTTGAGTGTGGGGTAACATCACCCCCTCTTAGGCTGGAGACCTGCATGGGGACAAAACTCTCTGGGACACAGCAGAAGGGGCTAGGACCGGAGGATAATGTCCCCTCTGTCCTCTTCCAGCTGTTATCCATAGAGCAGCGTGATGCTTCCAGCTTCCCCCCCGCCCCATAAAGCGGTGCTGGGAAGGGAGCAGAGGGATGAAGAGGGACTGGGATGGAGCTGGCAGGGAGCCCTCAGCCAGCATAAAATACTAAGAATCTAAAATCTGAGCAACAGGAGCTGCTTTGGGCTGTTGACTTTACCATAAACATAATGGGGGGAGGTTTTTGCTGCTGCTGCAGTGTATCCCTGTAGCTGCAGGGACAGACTGAGTGTGCAGCTGACTTGTCTTTCTGCTTCACCTCTGTTTGAACAGAAAGAAAAAGAAACTCCAAATGAGAAGGAAGCATTTCTTTATCCTATGGCAGCACCTCCACTTCCTGCCTTCCGCCTCCTGCTCCAAGGAGCTCTCTTTCTGCTATTATTAGCCCTAACCCCGGAGGCGATTTGGATAACTTGATTTCCCCCTAAGCATTCCTCCTGGCTCCTGGAAGCATTGCCGCGGGCTCATTTTTTTTCTGGTCTTTTTTTGGGTGCTTTTAAGGAAACAAAAAGCTAACGGGGAAGGGAAGGAGATGCTGGTGAACAATGGGTCTGCGGCGTCACGCTCCGAGGAGCTCTCCCGTCTTGGGACGCTTCCCCGGTGGACGTCTCCACGTCAGCGTCTCCGGGCTGGTGCGGCGGGAAGAGCTGGGTTTGAAGGGGCGGGAGGGAGGAGAAGCGCTGCAGCAGGGACGGGACGGTCGCTGCCTGTGGCTGCGTGCACCGCGGCGGGGAAGGATGGGACGCTTTTGCAAGGGACTGAGCCCGGCATTCTCCGTATGTTACCTCCTGGTTTGGTTCGTTTTGCTGCTTCCCTCCCCCTTCACCCCCCCAACTTTGGTATTTTGTCGATGGTTTTCCTTGGCTGCTTCCTGGCGCCTTGCAGACCCCCACCCTCTGCTTTGACCCACCTCTGCGCCCGCTCTCCCCTGCTCTTCATTCTCTGTCCTTTCCCCATCGCTTGGGTGGGGAGCGCGTTTACCATGGCATTACAGTGTTCGTGTATTGCCTTTCCTGCCGGTGGTAAGAGACATAACATCCCTATTTGGCATCAGTTTGTGCACATTTTGTCGGCATAAATCATCCCCTTGTCGCACAGGGCAGTGCAGATCTGTCTCCTGTGAGTCTGGGATTAAACCATTGATGGTTTAGCTTTTTCCTCGTGGGAAACCTTATGAGCTCTTGGACCTTCTGGCGAGTCTCCCTCCTGAACCTCCCCCCCATCTCAGGCCACCAGAGGTGGGGAAAGGAAGACACTTTGGGGTCTGGTTTCCCTGCTAGTCCTTCTCTCAGTCCCTTGGGTTACATTTTTGACACTTGTGCTTGCACTGCAAATGTTGGGGTCTGCATCCTGCTTGCTCTTGGAGCATTGGATTAGGTGGTACATGCTTGTCCTTCAAGAGCTGGTCTTTGAAGACCAGCACAGGCGCCTGCAGGAGCTCACCCCAGCAGAAGATGCAGTTTTGCAGCTGGTGTCTCTACCCCATGGACAAAAGGTCCATTGATAAGTTTATGTTGTGTGTAAGGTGCTTTTGTATTGTTTTCTCAATACTATCCAAGGATGTCAGCATACTTTTCATCCTTGCATCTCAAACCATCTCACAAAGGAATTCTCTCCTGCACAGCTGGGGAAACTGAAGCATGAGGGAGGCAGTGGCTCAGCAGCATCACCACCAGCGGGAACTGAATCTGCTCCTTGGTGGACTCATCTTGGCCACCAGCCTTCCTTGAGAGAAAACTCTCCTGTTGGCTACCAAACACACAGGATGCTCCTCTGGAGTGCGATATCCTCCGGCTTTTATCCCCCATTGACACCTCTAGGTCCTTAGGGGCTTTTGACAAGGGCATGTAGGGATAGGACAAGGGGGAATGGCTTTATTCCCCTTATGATAGAGGGGAGATTTAGATGAGATACGAGGAAGAAGTTCTTCCCTGTGAGGGTGGTGAGGCCCTGGCACAGGTTGCCCAAAGAAGCTGTGGCTGCCCCATCCCCGGCAGTGTTCAAGGCCAGGTTGGATGAGGCTTTGAGCAACTTGGTCTAGTGGAAGGTGTCCCTGCCTGTGGCAGGGGGCTGGAACTGGGTGGTCTTTAAGGTTCCTTCCAACCCAAACTATTCTGTGATTCTATGAATCTCATGTAGAGATACTGTTGCATTTCCATAGCCTTTTTTGGTTCCATCCTCAATAAAACCCTAGGATCTTCCTTGTGAGCCTTAGCAACATCCCTCCTGCCTCCAAATCACTGGTACAGTTCTTAGCAGGCTTGGTTGCCTGGTTGGACTACTTGTCCAAAGGGATCCCCTGAGAGTGGGGCCGGAAGGGCCTCTCGAGCCCTCCTGGTCCATACTGTGCTCCATGTGTGGCAGGAGGGCTTTTCTCTCTCTCATATGGTGGGAGCTCCAACTCCTCCTGTACCAAAATAATACCCTTCCCATCTGCACCAAGCACAGGAGCTTGGCTTATAAATTCTTTTAAGCTGTGCTTAACGGGAGAGGGCTGTGTCCTCTCCTGGCAGGGAGTGAGCAGACATCCCCCTATCTCAGACAGAGGGAAACAGAGTCCCTTGAGTCATAGGAGGCCACAGGCAGATGCCTCTTTCACCCAAGTTACCTTGCAATGCCACAGGAGGGCAATCCGTCCTCTGCACAAAGCCTCCTTGGAAAAGCAGAGGAAGGAAATCCAGCTTAATCCCGCTCAAGTGAGTCAGGGGCGGGTGGGAACTGGAGGAAGGGGCATGTCTCTGATGGGGAATCTGCGCCTCGTACTCCTGCAGGCTGTGAGCGCTGTGCCTGAGACAATCCTTGGGCGCTGTCCAAGACCGAAATACCAGGAGAGTTTTTTCGGTGTGTGTAATAAGGAAACCCCTCCTTCCTCAGCAATGCACTGTGGAGGTGGACCACAGCACACAGCGTGCACAGTATTCCTGCAGGTCCCAGTGCTGCCGAGGACTCTCCTCACCCATAACTTGCAGCTTGTTTGGAGCTCTTACACCAAGGTTCATCCAACAAGCCCAAGGGTCATTTCTAAGGCTGCAAAGCTCCCTTTGACCTGGTGTGTTTGCCTGGAGATCTTGGTGGCTGGTCCTGTAAATCACAGTGGTTTCTGCTCCTTGCTGCCAGGAAAAGAGAAAATAAAGGAGTCTGTGTGGGTTGCTGCACTCCAGCAGTGCAACACTGGGCTGTAGCAGTAGAGGACAGGGATCATGGGTAGAAAAGCAGGAGCCCTGTCCCATGCTGTGGCAGGGGGGCTGGAACTAAATGATCTTAAGGTCCTTTCCAACTGTAACTGTTCTATGATTCTATAAAACAATTAAGGCATATGGGGTAAATTGCTATTTCACTTCTGAGTTTGCTCTGCTGATTGCTGTCCAACTGGACCACCAGGACCTCTAGTCCTTGCCTGCAGAGCTGCTCCCCAGCCAATTCCCACTGTCCTGTGTCTTTTTCCCCATAGAGACCGTCATTTCATTCTACCTTTTGCTCTATTGAACTTCACCTGGGTCCCACCAGCCCATTTCTCCAGCCTGCTGAGGTTCCCCCAGCACAGCAGCACTGCACCTCTTACCCATCCACTGCTCCCCTCAACTAGGACTAGCCCCAGACTTGGTCCCATCACCCTGATCCCTAATGATACCCAACAGCCTTGGGCCCCAGTCATCATCCCTGGGGGATGCCTACATCAGCGGCCTCTGCTGCGAAGGGAACTGGCAGTGCTAGGGGGGACAGGGTGTCTCTGAGGGCCAGGATTGTGTTGGAATCATGAGGCTCTATTTTCTGGGTGAATTTACACACCATTTCAAGAGACAAGACCCATTTCAACATAACAAGGACTGAGGGATCTCAGCATCTTCCAAGGCTGCGTTTCTGCTTTGCTTTGTTATTTCTGACCCTTTTTAATATCCTCTTAAACACGTTTGGCAAAGAGCTTTACAAGCATCTCCTTTATGCAAAGTGCCTTTCGAACGCAAGGTAGAGGCCAGCAAGGCAGCGAAACACAGATGGCACATGCAAACCCACCAGCAGGCTGCTGGCAGGATGTAAATGGACAAAATCACAGGAAAACAAGCCAGAAACACAGTGATGCTCCAACCCAGTGCCTTGGGCTACAGTGGGGACCAGGCTGTGTTTCTGGGCTGTTTTCCCATGACTTTGTCCATTGATGCTGAAACTGGCGGTGATGCTTCAGTCCAGCACTGAGTATCTTTGGGTGCTTCAGTCTCTTGTCCATGGGACTCCCTGGACCAACGCACAGTTAATCCATGACCACAGATGACATTCCTGACCTGTTTCAGCCTGGAGAACGCCCTGCCGTGCGTGCGGAAGCCTCTGCTTCGGAAACCTGACGCTGGTTCAAATGTGAGCCTGAGCCAAATCCCTCCAGGCACGTTTTTATTATCCCTTTTTCTTCCTGCCAGGGACAATGGTATTTATTGCACAGCGCTCTGCCCATCCCTTTCCTTTGCGCTCCCAGGCAGAAATAGTTAACTAGGTTCACTAAGAAATGAATGTCCTCGTTTCCTTTCCAGCGCAGGCAGCTCCCCGCTGCTTCCCCCCTGCCCTTCTCTCTGCTCAGCGCCCTGGGGAGGAGCTGCTATCTAGTGACATGATGCAAGAGCAGGCGATGTCTCCATGTCTGGCTCACTCTGGCAGTGTTTTGGTGACCCGGTGGCCTGTGCAAGCACTGCCAGGTCCCCTGGGGCGTTCTGCAGCACGAGAGCAGCCGTTTGCTCTCCTCCTGTGATCGGTGGGACAGGAGCACCTCGTGGCTCCAGGGAAGATGTGTGCCAGCTGTGGGTCTGGAGAGTCTCAAGTCAAAACAGATGAAGCTAATGAAAAGAAAGCAATGCTGGAGAAGAGGGGAGGAGGGAGAGAAAACACGATGCCACAGGCATTGCAAAACAATCCCTTCTGTGGAAAAAACCTCATTTGATAGCATTGTTTCTCCATTGCGGTTGGATCCCCCAGGGAAGGGGAGACCACTGGGAACAGGATCCTGTGCTGACCCCAGCACCCAGACTCCACAGGCTGCATATGGGACACCCTGGGCTGGTTTTCGTTGCCCACATGTTTAGTGTTATCCAAGGTGCCACAAGCCATTACTATTGCTGGGGCTGTGGGAAGGCTGCTGGCTCACACGATGCTCCAGCTGCTGGAGAAGGGTTATACAGTGGTTGGCAGAAGCTGCTCAGTGCCCATGTAGCCACTTCTCTAAGGGCACCCAGAGGAAGGCTGCCTTTCAGTGGGGCTTTGTTGCATGCTCGGTGAGGCTTTGCAGGAGGTGGTCATGCTCAGGCTGCAAACTCCCTGGACAAAGCATTCTTCATGCTGCGCGGCCAGGGGGAGACGGGCAAGGTCAGCCATAGCTTCAGCTCCTGGTTGAGTGGACCGAGAGGTTTACACAGGATGTACATGGTGTTTGGTGGAGCATGAGACATCCCATCCCAGTCAGGGCATGGAGACCTGGGGTATCATCCCCAGGGTGGTGAGATGGACTTCATGGACTGGGATTTTGAGAGAGGGGAAGGACCGCTGTGCCTTCTCCTTTGGCACCAGCCTTTGAGATGGCCCATGATTAATGCCAGTCATGCTGCAGCACTGCTGATCTCTTCAGCAGGTGGGACCCACAGCAAAGAGACCAGAGCTGGGGCTGGTCCCTGTACGGGGGCTGCTCCAGACTTCCCTCTTCTCAGATGTCTGGGTTGCTTTAGGGTTTGATCGAAGCTGTTTCTCCCTGGACATCAGAGAAAGCCCGGTGGCAAATGCAGGAGGTTTTGAGTCTCCTTCAGTCCTCAAGGTCTGCGTGAGCTGTGGGGGTCCATGGGGCACGTGTGAAGCTGATTTGCAAGATAATCTTAACCCGAGCTGTTAGAGCAGGGAGGGATGCCCTGGAAAACAGGAGGAGATGGGTGCAGCCAGGCCAGAAGAGCGGCAGGGAAAAGCAGGCAGCTTTCTGCAGGAAATACTGTGTAGTTGTATAGTGTATAATATACATTATACAATGTATATTGTATACTGGCAAAACACAGGCGAGGTTTTATGTGCTGGACAGGACACATGTGGGTGTGGGGCTCATTTAGTGAGTGCTCCATGAGTGGAGCTCACCCTGAGATCCCGAGGTGGAAGGATGAGGAGGAAGCTCTGCTGTGCAATGGGGGGATGCATGCACTGCATATCTCTCTTTCTCCCAGAGCCTCCTGGGCAGCCCACGGCATGTTTTTAACTATTCCATAGCATTCTAATACTTCTGGTAAGGGTGAGGTCTGATGCAGGGTTTATAGGGAGTGTTTTTACAATGTTTATGTTGGCAGGCTGTAGTTTATGGTACGGTTTGAAATATTCACTGAAACCTCTTATCAAGAGAGCTTCAAAGCAACAGAGCGCTGATGGAAGTCCTGCACTAGCTGGAGAAGGGATGCACAGAAGCTGTGCAAAATGCTTTGCTCCTGCCTGGCTCAGCCTGCAGTCCCCATAGGGAAGGAGAGATGATTGTACCCATCAGCATGGCATGGATCCATCCGGGTTTAGCCATTATGCCAATGAAGGTTGGCACTGACAGAGCCAGACTGACGCCTGGGGCTCCCATCCATGCTCACGCTCAAGCTGGTCAGCAGATGCAAGAGCCACCAGCTTGAGAAACCTCCAAAAGCAATTGCTTAAATGTGCTTTTTTAAACACTCAAACCAGCACATCCATGCACTCAGATACGAGGCAATACCTTGTGCTGGCGTTAAAAACGCAGCTGGCTTCCATTCCCATCACTCCTCTCACTGCCATTGCTAGGATTTCTGTGGCACATCTCATGTTTTAGCAAAATCAGTGACTTGAGTGAGATCCCATCAGCACCTGTGGGATTTGGAGTAATCCACGCTCACAAGTGTCTCACAAAGGACATCCTCCTGCTCCTCCAGTGTTTTCCACTGAAGGGCAGGACTGTCCCTCTCACATTATACCCGCAGTCAAAGTCTGAGAGTATGAAACTTCTTCAGATGCCAGCAGTGGGTTATCTCAGAGCATAATGAAGCAACTTACCCATCTACTTTACAATCGGTCCCTGACCCCTCTGGTTGTGTCCACATTTCCTCCTCCAGCCTTCTCATGGGTGCTAAGGAGAAGTGGGTGAACAAGCAGCACCTTTTGATGGGATGGATAACTTAAAAAGTAGTTATAAACATAAACTATTGGGGAGGAGTTGCAGGAGGATACTATCACATTTTTGACAGGGTGTGCTCTGGCCTCCTGGTTCCTGAGAGCGTTTAGTGACATGTAGAGGAGCAGAGAGAAGAGCTGGAAACTGAACTCTGTCCCAGAGCAGCCCTCAGAGTGCAGGCAGATGTTGAGCTCAGGGCTGAACACCCAAATTTAGGTGACTAAATCCCACCCAAGTGCCTTAAAAACAGTCTTGGAGGATATAACAAGAGATCTTTTCATTTTGAGAAGCCACCACGCTGCACATGGTCCTGCCTCCACACCACTCCACAATTGCTCCATACCCCTGCAATGCTCTTCCTAGAAACATGCACTGAACTCCCCTTCCAGGCAAAAGGGCACTTTATTCCAGTTGGTTAGGAAAGATCCTGACTTTCTTTAGACATCCTAGCTGATGTACTGGTACATCAGCTGGGCACTGGTGAGGCCTCACCTTGAATCCTGTGTTCAGTTCTGGGCCCCTCACTACATGAGAGACATTGAGGTGCTGAAGCAGGTCCAGAGGAGAGCAACGAAGCTTGTGAAGGGTCTGGAGCACAAGTTCTGTGATGAGGAACTGCTGAGGGAACTGGGGTTGCTCAGTCTGGAGAAGGGCAGGCTCAGGGGGGACCTTATCACTCTACAACTGCCGGAAAGAAGGCTGGAGCAAGGTGCAATTGGTCTCTTCTCACAAGTAACAAGCAGTAGGACAAGAGGAAATGGCCTCAAGCCATGTCAGGGGAGGTTTAGATTGGATATTAGGAGAACTCTCTCCACAGAGAGAGTGATCAGGCATTGGAACAAGCTGCCTGGGAAGTGGTGAAGTCACCATTCCTGGAAGTGTTCACAAACCGTGTAGATGTGGTCCTCAGTGACACAGTTTAGTGGTGGTCATTGCAGTCTTAGGGTAATGGTTGGACTAGATGATCTTAAAGGTCTTTTCCATCTTGTTGGTTCTATGATTCTATGTATTGTACCCGGTATATCCTATTAGGTGTATCCTGCTCGGTGTATCCTACTAAAGGGAGGTAGAGAAAGCCACAGGATTAGAAGCATGTCTACATGCCTAGAAAACTGAGCGAATTTGGTTGAAAGTGGTTTAGTGGAGCAGGCAGCCTTCTATTTTAAGAGATTTCTGATCTCGCTCAGTCTGCACTGCACAGATCAAAAAAACCACCCCAAAACACACAAAACAACACCTTTTATATCCCCCCCCACGCCCCCACATCCCCCGCTACTGGCAGTAAAACTTTGGCTGGTCTGTGTGAGCCTCTATTAACCTGTGGCCTGTGCTAATGGCTAGTACAGAGACAAGCCTTACAGTAGGAGAGTCCATCCTGCTGTTATTCCTTGTAATGAGAAGCTTCCAAAGCCCAAGCCAAAACAAATATTTGTAGCCAAAGCAGGGGCTGCCTGGAGGGAGCTGCAGCGGGCAGGAACGCTCCTGCCACTGGGCAGGAGGTGACATCATCCAGATTCCTTTGCTGAGGAATGCGGGATTTGCCTCTTCCCTGCCAGTAATTGCTTTTCAAAAACAGATCTGTCCAGGGATGCATGTTTCACCCTACCTTCCATTGCACAGCAGAGAGCCTGAAAGCTGCCCTGTTCCCCTTCTCTTGGCATTAATGGGGCTGTTGCATAGACAGGCACGAAAGAGGATGAAATTCGTCAAATCACAGGTAAAAGCACCAGAAACTCCATAAGTGGGAGTTGTACAGAATTCTGGACAGAGACTGGAGGTGGCAGGAAGGAGCAATGACTTCTCCTTGAGGCTGGCCAGGATGGGGCTGAGTATGTGCACGGACTTTGCATCTGCACTGCTCTGTAGTGACCCCATTTCTTGGTCCTATGAAGCCCACTGACCACGTGTTTTTTGAATGCAGGACTTCAGTGTGATGACTAAAGAGTAAGGACTTGATGGTCCTTATTGGTCCCTTCCAACTTGAGATATTATGATTCCATGACTGGAATAGATATGCTGATATGCAGAGCTGGTTAGTCTGGTAGGGCTAACTCTTAAAGTTTAATTCCCCCTCCTTGCAGCCCTTGGCTTCACTCTTGGATTGAGTATCCCCTCTCCAGTCCCTTGAGCTTAAGCCCCTCCAACCCTGACTCTTCATTAGCTCAAACTTCAGCAAACACCACTAGAAATTAAAACTGGTTGCTAGCGTTCACATGTCATCAGCACTTCCACCAGCATCAGTGATGGTAAAGGGGTCAGTTCCTGTGGGATGGGGACTGCTGCCGTCATTTCAATAGGTGGAACTAGGTGTAGTTCAGCTGCCGCCATTATGAGTCCAACAGGGTGATTTAGTGGTTGGAAAGGCACAGAGGTTTTTGCTCTCAGTGCCTGAAAGAGGATGGCTGGCAGGAAACAAAAGCACCGCTCTCCAAGGCAGAGGTGGCTTTGCTCCTGCACTGATTCTTGAATTTTCCACCAGATTGTGGAAATTCTTGGCTATGACATCTGGACAATTAAATCAAGGGCAGAAAAGAAGAGCTCTGGCCAAAGGAGAAAACCCACGTGGTCAGCTGAAATTTTGAAACAGGGATGGAGTGAGGGCCTTCGAATGGACAGCAGCAGATCAAATGCTGTCTGGGATCTGGATCTGCGGTCCTAGAAGGGGTGAGGTGTGATATTAGGTGTGCTAGGAGAAGGCCTAATCATTTTTGGAGTGAGCAGCACTGGTAAAAACAGTGGGGAAGGATGCAAAGCAGAGCCTGGCATCATAGCATAGCAATGCAATGATGGTTTTTTGAGCGTGTAGGTGGAAGAGACACATCTAAGCAGCAGGCAATGATGTAGTTGGTTGGAGTCAAGTCCCACATGGGGCAGGGCAGCAGTGCCATGGGAGAGACCCTCTATGAAACCTCCTGGGCTTGGTTTGGGTATTATCTTCTACCAGGCAAATCCCTTCCCTTGTCATGTCTCGGACATCCTCCATCACAGGGATGTGTCTGGTACTCGTGATCAGGGCTCATGGTTTGCAGGACTCTTACTGCTCGACAGAAGGCAAAAACATATGGCCCTTGTGCTGTTGCCTTTGGGAGAAGTGGAAATTGGGTTCCCCTGCTCATTTCTGTCTGGAGTCACCCTAGAGACAGCAGAGAGTTGGCTGAGCAGCACTGATGTGGGCTCCAGAGGGTTGAGGTGAAGGCTCTCAGGCTTTGAACTCAGTATGGGCCCAAAGAGCAGCCAGGGAAAGAAGATGGTAGATGAAGTTATGCTTTCAGATGATGCAAGGAAGCTCACAGGCTCCATGGCTTAGTGAATTGTGTACCACAAGTCACCTGTAGTACGCTGCTCCCCTGGCTCCAGGTCCTTATGGCTGCACACATGGCCCACTGGGCTCTACCTTGTCTGTCTCTGTGCAGACCATCTTAAAGCAATACTGCAGATTGTTTTTTGGGGTTTTGATTCATGTTCCTTAAGTTGTTGCCTCTTAATCCTTCTCAGATGGTGTTGTGGTTTCTTATTTATTTCTGCCTGGAGGCTAAAGGGAGGATGACTTGGAGAGGAAGGGAGGGAAAGAACTGGAAATGGAAAAAGTGAATTTTCAAGAAGAGCCTCCCACAACTTCATCTTCTTTCCCCAGCTTCTGGTAATGGCCAGGTCACTGCAGCTATTCACTCCAGAAGATTTCCAGGGGGGTTCCTGGAATACTGGAACATGGTGGACTGGGTGCCCAGCCAGTGACCACCACCAGAGCCACAGCAAAGAGGATGAACCTCAGTGGTCCAGCAGCAAACCTAGGTGTGTCCTGATAGCTACCTGTAGGTCAGAGACTCTGACTTGGCATTTCCAAGGGCTATTTATTGCAAAATGAAGGAGGAACAAGACTTATTTTCTTCTGCGCCCTCATTCCATGGCATTTCCAATACTTTTTACATCTTTAAATTTAGCAATGTTCCCATTAGCAGAGGATGCTAAACTGGCTCTGGGGTGGCAGAGAGTATGGAAGAAATGTGAGCAGAAGGCTGGGAGACTAAGATAGGGCTTGTTGCATGTCATGGGGTGATTTTAGCATTGTAACAGATTAAACTGTGATTGTAGCATTCTCTGTGTCCCAGCTCTAGCCTCAAAGTGGAGCTTCATGCATCCCTGCATGGAAACCAGACAGGTCCTTTGTATGGGGATGTTTGACCCCTACACAAGCCCTAGTGATGCCAGGGGTACCTGCTCTGACAACAAGAGCCCACTGCATCCCAGTGGGTGCTGCAGGGTTTGGTGTGAGCCAGGTAGCCTGCCCCTGAGCCACTCTCTAGCAAAACCTGCACCCATACACCCATGTGCCCGGTGCTCTCTTGGGAAGATGTCTACCTTCGGGACCAGTCTGTTGTATCAGCAAAGAGAGAAACCTGATGTGGCTGCCTGCTTGTCTTGGTTGTGGATCAGCCGCAAGCACTGAGGCACTGTTGGCTCAGACCCATGGCCCTGCACCTCCATGAACTACAGAGAATCCCCTGTGTAATAGGCGTGGAAGGGCTGTCCACCTCCTCCTCCTGCATCTCCCTTCCTTCCTCTTCCGCCTCAACATGCTCATTCATGAAAAAATATCTGTTGGATGGCCATGGGGGGAAGAATTAGTGTTGGCGCGTTGTTTCCCGCGTATTGGCCAAGGGAGGTTGTAGGCTCAGAGGGTTTTTATCTTTGTTTTCACAGCTGGATTCGATATTACCCTTTCATCTCTCCAGCTTTTAATTGCTGCTCGCTCCGCAGAGCAGACTGTTGCAAAGCAGAATATGCATTCATTTTGGCACATAACCAGCTGCTGGCTTCCTGGGGGACAGCTTCCCTGTGCTTGTCCACCTTGAGACTGACAATCTGCACAGCCCTGTGTGCTCATCAAGGTTCAAGAATGGAAGAGATTATGCTCCCCTACAGCAGTGGCCACACAGTGGGTCCTGTGGCTGGGATGGCAACGCTGCAGGGGGGGAAGGTGCTATCTCATGGGGGTCCTCTCAGAGCACCTGGCTGCAGCCCACATCTCATGGCTCCTTCCCCCCCGGCATCACGTGGGGTGAAGGCAGCTGGGTAGCAGGGACCAACTTGATCCTTCCTTTGGTAGGAGGGGGCATGCAACAAGGTTGGGAGGTCTCTGACTTAGTCCTGTGCATGAGGTATGGTGGGACTATGCCAAACCCTCAGGTTCGTGGTCCCAACCTAGAGACATCATGGGTTGAGGGGTGCTGTAGGGACTGGTGATGGTGGTGTACGGATTGCTGGTGGTGTAGGGTTTTGTCACATCGGTGTAGGGTTTGGTGGAGTTAGCATATGGTGTAATACTCATGTAGGGCTTGGTGGTATTTGGTTTGGTGGTGCTGATGTACAGTCTGGCAGTGCTTGCGTAGGGTTTGGTGGTGCTGCCGTAGGGTTTGGTGGTGGTGGTGCATGGTTTGGTGGTGCTGGTGTAGGTTTTGAACAGTTGCGTACCCATCACAGCAGACAGGCAGGTACAGGCTCATGCCCAGTGTGGTGGAGGGGATGGAGAAGGTGCTGCCAGCACCACGCTACATGCCCAAGGGCTTGGTTCTTTTGGTTGCTGCAGATCTCAGAGTCAACCTTTGTTTTGAGCATCAGCATGGCCCAGGGCCAGATGGGACTGGCTCTGTTCCCACCTGGATACCAGCCTGAGGGCATCTTCTCCACCCCAGTCTACCTGTAGAGCGAAAGGGGGGATACTGATTCAGTTCCTCCAGTCCTGTGAGCTCTGGGGACAACATGACACGTGGTGTCCCTTCTTGGCACGGGGCACCCAGTGGCGTCCAGATATGAGGCACGAGCTGCTGACCTCTCCAGTGTCGGCGGGTGGAGGCTCACCTATGTAAACACGTCCAGGAAGGCTCCCGTCCCTTTCCCGCCCCACGCTCGCCTTCGGATCAGACCGGCCGGCCTCCGCTGATGCTCCCATCCCCAGGGCTCCCGGGGAAGGTACTGTACTGCTCACCCGATACCGGGCACTCCTCTGAGCATTCCTCACTCATCCTCCTCTCTTCTGCATGTACAAGTGACTCTGTAATTATCACTGGGTGTATTGCCTAAGTGGTTATCTAAATCTTTACCGGTGATACTGGTGTAGCGAAATATCTTGGTGAGCAGAGTGCAAACCTGCCCTCCTCATGCTGGGAACCCGGCCAGAAGGGTAGGAAAGCACTTGCAGGAATAATGTTTCCTTATTTTTCTTCATTTTCTGCTTTGTCTGTTATCGAAGAACAGTTGGCAAGAGCGTGTCCAGCACATTTGTTCCCTTATTTATCATGTTCGAGTCCCTCTCTCTTCCCAGTTAACTATGTTTAGTTCTTACTAGTAGTGGAAAACTGGACCATAAAGTCACATCCAAGTGCCTGCTTTTTTTGCTTTGGTGTTTGCTTTCTTGTCTTCAAGATCTCTCTTTGGGAGATGTTAGATTTTCTTACCACGAGGGGCAGGCTGGTGCCCAGGTAGCCAGGGCTGAGTTTAGCAGGATGTTTTAGTGACCTGGGGTGGCAGATCTGCAGCACAGAGTTTATTTGGGAGAGTGGGATGGGTTTATGCAGCAGAGGGAGGGGTTTGGTAGCCATCCACAGCCCTTTTCTCCATTTGCATAACACTTGGATCGTGGAGTAGCCTCACTGTTACGGTTCTATCTGACCTGGCAAATCAGAGGCTCCTCCAAAGCCTAGAGACTGAGAAATAGATGCCCCATCAGTGAGTGCTGGGATCTGCAGAGAGGTTTGGTGTCTTAGACATTCTGGTTCAGATAAGATTTTGTCTTCTCTTACAAGTCCTGCTCCCTGAGCTTCACCTCAGTCCTGCAAGCAGGCCACTTGCTGAGGTGCTGGATGATGGGTTTAGGAGACGAGCATTATGTTCTTGGTACAGCAGAATGCAGAGCAGGACTTAGCACCCAGAACAAAGGACCTTAAATCTGCTCACAAGCATAGCAACTCCTCCAAATCACCCACACGTAGTCTTAAACCACACTTTGTTTAAAGCAGTAAGGCATGCATTCTGCCCCAAGAACAGTGTAGGGCAGGTCATGGTGTACACCCAAGACTGTAGGATGGAGCATCCTGAGAATCAGGTAAAGTATGGACCTGATTTAGATACCTGGGCTGCATCTTGTGGGTCCTGTTCCTGCACCAATTTGTGGGGCACTTGTTCACAGCAGTCTCCTGTCCTTGTTAGAGCTGAGACATGAATCCTCTTAACCTCCACTTTTGTTGGCAAATTACAGATATTTCTGCGGTGGTAAAGAAATTAAGAAAACTTGGGATCCAGTTCTCATGCTGAGCTTCTCCTGCACTCAGGGATGAAAGAAACTTCCACTAAATCCCCAATCCAGAGCCTTCTTCCCTATTGCACTGTCATTTGGGAAGGTGCACGTCAGCCCAGGATCAAGGCTGAACCTATAGAGCTGAGTCTTTGGCAAATGGGGCCATAGTTTGTGGTGGGTTGCACTGTCCTTTACTACTAGCGGCAAAAGCATCCTTCAGCCAGAGCCAAGGGCACTGGCAGGATCTCCGAGTTGCTCCAACCCATATAAACCTGGTTTAAATCCTGGTGCGAGAGTCCACCCTGAGGATTATGTGCAATGGGGCTGGTTGAACATCACCACCCTGGCCAGGTGTGTACAATTCGTCCCACCTATTGCAGTGGCAGTCCCCATGTCTTAAATGAGGCGTGTGATGACAGAGATGACAGTATTGTTTTTCTCCCTGAAACTGCTGCAAAGAAAGTAAAATAAAGGAAACTCTCAGGGTCAGCAGCTGACCTGTGCGGTTGTGAAATATTTTCCACAAGAAAACCCAAAACTGTGTGTATTTGCAGGTATTTCCAAGAGAGGTTGGTGAGGAAAGCTGAGGGAGGTGCTGAGCACGTCCTGCTTTCTTTGTGTGGATCCACAGAGGACACTACTGCTCTACCTTTGCTTTGGGGGCTGCTGTCTGTACCCTCAAGCTGTGTCTAAGATGTTCATTCCTATACAGAGTTGATGGCTGCTCCCATCCCCTTCCTCTCACTGACACTATGAATATGGTTTTCACACAGCTGAAAAATAAGGGAAAACGTTTCTCCCGGCCGCCCAGAGCGAGCCAGGGACCTCACCCAGCAGCTCTTGAATGGAGCCCAGAAGCCATGGCTGAGCTCCCAACCTCTCTTCCCACTCCCCTCTCTCCTGCCCCCTTTTCCTGGGGCTCTTCCAAGCTCCCTCCTAACACACCATCTCTGTCCATGCACAGGTGTTAGGGAAAAAGGGAAAAAAAGAAAAAGCCCCACACCTTTCTGGACCAGCCAAAAATGTGTCTGCTTGACTTTTTCCAATTGTTCCCGCATCTTTCCCATGCACCCTGACCTTTTTCCTCTGCCCGTGCCCTCATTAATGCACCGCTGGTCAGTGAACTGCAGATGGAGGAGTGGCCATGGGGGCAACAGGAGGTGATGTGCCGTGAACTTTTGCACGGCAATTTTCAGCATCAGAGGATGGACTTCCTCTGATTTTCATTTGGTTTTATAGTTAGTACAAGTTCAAGAAGGTCTACAACAAGTCAAGCCTGGCTTGGCTTCACAGGGTTGTGCTGTAGCCAGCCACGGCTGGCAATGAGGGCTGGAAAGTATTGCTTCCTGTTATGGGAGCTCAGGATGCTGCGATGGGTTTGCAGGGGAGACATGTAGCACTAACACAAGGGACAACCCCAATGGGTGCGGTTGGAGGTGGCCTTTTATTCCCATTGCTTCTCCAGCTACTTCAGGAAAGGGAAGCAAATAGAGAAGGGAATAATTGCTTGATTTGACCTCTGACTATTGAGGCAGATGCTTTCTTTGGAGCAGGAACAGACACAGGGAAAAATGCTATAAAGGGCTTTGCTGAGCCACATCCCGAGGGCTTTCCATGAGTCCCCTCTTCCTACCTTTTGGTATCAGCCCGTGTTATCTCACCAGCCTGAAAACTTCAGGAGAAAGGTTCCTGTCAGAAAACATGTGTGGTTTTGTCAACACTGAGATTTATCTCAAGAATGTGTCCATCACAGCAAAATGTTCAGCTAGGAAGGGCTGGAATAAACCACGTCTGCTCTCCAGCCCGGGTTTAAAATGCTTCCTCTGTGCTTTTGTACTTGGGAATTTAAATCTTACTGTTGTTTAACCATATCAGGGTTTTTTTTGGTCCTCTTCAAAGTGAAGTGTTTTTATCTTTCTGCAGTCGTCAGTCAGTGATATCCAAAGGAAACATTTTGCTGTTTTTTAACAGAAATACTCTTCATTCTGCTAACAGCATTGGCTTTTTCCTCCAGTCACAAACCAGCGCAAACCTAGCAGAAATTTTGCTTCCTGACCTATCTTCTGGGCTAACTGAGGCACGACTGTGGGACGAATTTCATGGCAATTGAGAGCCAGAGTTTACATTTTCAAAGTACATGAAAGAAAGCAGCTTTCACCTCATTTTCAAACACCCCTACATTATGCAGCCAAAATCCCCACGGGCTTTGGAAAAATGTGTGAGACCAGATTTTATCAATTTGTTCCTTGCAAAAGCCAGAGAACAACTGCAACACCCTGATCCAAATCAGAACCTTCTTGAGTTCATCCAACAAGAAGAGCTGGATGCAGAAAAAAATGAACTTGATGATGAATAGGTAGAGACCTTGTTTCTCTGTCATTCAAATGGCAGATTTGCCCTGGGGTTGTCATCACCACTGTGGGGTCCTGAAAACCCCACACAGAGGTTTGTAATGCAGCAGGTTTTAGCAACAGGCACTGGCTCAGCTTTTTCTGCAGCCTGTGAATTGCTGGTTGTTTTTTTTTAAGACAGTAAAGGTTTTGGCTGTGTTCTTATGATGCAAGCCCTGATTAATGCCAAATCTTGGGGAATGCCCAAAGCTCTGGGTGAAACAGGAAGAGGGCATGAAGATGCTGCGAGGGCTGAAGCACCTCTGCTATGGAGACAGGCTGAGAGAGCTGGGCTTGTTCACCCTGGGGAAGAGAAGGCTCCCCAGAGACCTTAGAGCAGTTTCCAGTGCCTAAAGGGGCTGATGAGAAAGCTGGAGAGGGTCTTGGCCAGTGAGGTTGAGTGAAGCAGCACTGTAGCCATTCCTACCTGGTCCCTCCTGTGTCTGCAACACAGCTCCTGAATGGGTCCTCCAGACATTCACAGTTGGCCTGGATACCATCAGCCATAAATGGTGTTGTTGGTTCAGACACTGTTTCATGACGAAACGGGTTGTTTGTGTGGCTGGGAACAGGAGCTATTGCAAGGCATGGTCCCTCCACCCATAAACCCAAGTCCTATCTCGGTACATTGCTGAAAGGTGCTGGCCTGTCCCAGAGCACCTTAATGTAAGATACATGGCTCTGTGTCCCAGCAGAACTCCCAAGCCCAGCCAGCACATCACCAGGGCAATGACACAACTTGGGTCCCTGGGCTGCTGAAGGCTCTGGAGACTCCAGGCATGACATTGCTTCCTGGGTCTTGTTTTGAAAAGCAGACTTGCCATTTGAACAAAGATGTGTGTCTTAATTTCATTTAGTTTTCAAACTGATTGGATTAAATAAGAAAGGTGAAAATCAGAGAAGAGAATGAACTGCTGGTACACTACAGTACAAAGCTTTGTAGATTTGTGTTCATAGTGGATAACTGTGGGTGCTACTCATCACTGACATAGCAAGGAGACATTATACCAGTTCTCATTATCACTAGTGACAGCACGCACTTACTCCAGTAGAACATCTAAGAGAGGTATAGATCACTAATCTGAAACGCAAGTGATGACTGGGTGTAGAGGTGACTTGGAGACATTACTCCCAGCAGCAGCCAGAATCATACAAGGCTTCAGCATATCAATTCCCCATGTCTCTGTCATCTTTTATTCCCTTTTCTCAATGCCAAGCAGTAAATGGAGGATATGGGTAGGTCAGGAGTGAGTCTTCCTTGGGAGCAAGAAAACAGAAACTGTGTGCATACTCCTGCCATTCTCTGTTATACCCATGCGACAAAGGTTTTGGCATTCACAAAAGCTGTCTGGACAGTGAAAACCTATCTAAAGTGTGCAGGAGAAAATGCATAGGTCAGGCTCTACCCTTCTGGATTCCTTCCCTGGGTGATGGTTTGACCCATGGGTGGTGGCTTGCTGATGGGAACCACTCAATCCGACACTGCAATGGCCAGACCTGCTGGGCAGGAGGCTGGAGCAGGAGCAGATGTTGCTTGGCTTGCCTGGAGCACACATGCCCCCAGAAAACTTCCACCAGACCAGATTGCTGTGTGTATAAATAACCCGCACAGTTAGAAAGCAAAGGGCCTGGAAACACTGCATGACCCACGGGACAGGGACCATGCTGAGCTGCCTTTTATCTCTAAGTTGCTGCCCACAGTCCTGCAGAGCCTGGAAGTTGTTCTCAGCTAGTTATTTTTAAGTAACTAATAATACTTCTCTGCAGCTCCATCCTGCGCCAGCTGCAGCGGGTGGAAGTTTCACCACACTTCTTCAATGGGAATGAGACCTCGGTGACCATCCCTCAGGTCTGATGGATCTCATAGGTCTTGTCTTTAAGAAGCAGATGGTGTGACATGTGCTGAAGATACGGGGTCCCTGCCTGGGGGGGTGTGCATACCCAAGAACTACGTAGTGGCCCCTAAGGTGTCTACAGGGTGACCTACTGCAGACTTGCAGACCCATGTGGGCAAGGAGGTCACTGCCCTGGCATGCTGGAGGCCAGACCTAACCACAGAACAAGCAGGAGTAATGTGGCTTCAGCTTGCTGCATGTTTGCTTCCCCTCAGAGGGGTGCCAATGGTGAATCTCTAAGGAGGCTTAGAGATATCTCCTCCAGACCTGGTGCTCTCCTCTGAAACCAACTATCTCCCTATGTTCTTTGAGAGTGCAAGCTTTGTTGGTGTGCTGTGGGCTTAAGTTAATGCATGCAGCAAGGACTGTGGTAATTTAGCTTCTTTAGAAGCTTCATCCTCTGAAATAAACCTGATTTCCCTAGTGTAACATATATCCCCAAGGGTGTGTTCATCCCTACACCTAACTCAGCTGATGCGGCTTTTCCACTTGCCTATCACAGATGTGTACTTCCAAACAGTGAATTAACTTATCGCTGTGTGTAAGTATACAGTTTGTAACTTAAAACCTTGGGGAAAATGACTGTACTATTTCCAGAAATGCCAGCCCCCCAGGAGACTCCATTAGATGTCATAGAATTCTGTTACCCAGACGAGCTCTGGCATCAGCAGAGGCTCACACACTCCTTGGCTCTTGCAGAGCAGCTTCCAGCAGTATGGCTGAAGTGTTAACCAGCGTGCAGCAGTGCAGGAGCTGCTGTTGCTTGCAAGAGCACCAATGTGAGATGCTTCAGTGAGTAGGAATTGCCCCTCCATTGCCCTTTGGGGTCTTGAGGAAAACGGAGGTCTGACAGCAGGGTGAATATCCTGCTTTGTCAGGACCAGGGATGAAACCTCACAGTGAACCATATGATTTCAAATGACCCCCTTGATCAAAATGTAATGAGGGTGGTGAGGCTCTGGGCACAACTGGCCCAGAGAGCTGTGGCTGCCCCATCCTTGGCGGTGTTCAAGGCCAGGTTGGATGGGGCTTGAAACAATCTGATCTAGTGGAAGGTGTCCCTGCCTGTGGCAGGGGGGGTGGAATTGGATGGTCTTTAAGGTCCCTTCCAACCCAAACCACACTGTGATTCCGCCATCCCATGCTTTCTCCCCTCAAAGGTTAAGTCTGGTCCTTTTCATGACTTCTTGGCTGCTGCTGCTTCCTTCTCCTCCTCACTGTCTCTTGGAGACACTTTCTGCCTTGACTCTCCATTTTCATCTCAGCAGATACCTGGAGCCCTGATTTCACTGGGGTGGCAATGCCAAAGCTTCCAAGGGCAGAGCAGGAATGAGAAGGTGATTTTTGGACCATCACAATGGAGGTTTCCTTCTCTACTTGCCTTAGGCTTTATGCACATTCCCATACTTGTTATTTCTTCTTGCTCCTCAAAGAAGCCAGAGAGTCTCCCTGTGTGCTCAAAAACCTTTCCCCATCCTTCATCTGTTCTCTGCTCCCATGCACCAGCTTGGAGGGAGGTGCACCACCTCTTTCAGAGAAAGCTGAAGCAAAGAAGGAGCTTCAGAGCAGTTTTCCTCACCAGTGAGCCTTTCCTCTTTCTGTATCTATTTTTCCCCAGCAACCAAGGAACTTTTGCCAAAATGTGTTTTCCACATGTTCCCTATTAGTCATGCTCTCTGTCTTACAAATCTGTTACCAGTGCCACTAGCTGATGCTATTAATTTACTTCCAACCAGCTCAAGAGCTCAGCAGCAAAATTCCAGGCAGCGTTCCTAAAACCAGACCTGGTGGCTTGTTTGGATTTAAAACCAGTGCCCCATTCTTCCTGGATATATATATTTATATTTATATATAACACCTTCTCTCCTTCTCCCATGGCTTGGCGAGGGAAAGGGGGGCAGTAGTGGCAGTGGGACGGGCTGGAGGGGTGCAGGCAGCCGGGGCAGGACCCCGGCGGTGGATGCCTGGCTGCAGCAGAGGCGGAGTTTGACAGCACGTCAAATACTTCCCTTGAGCTCCAGTTTCTAACCGCTGGAGCATGGCTGGACCGAGGCAGCAGGAGTTTATCTAGGGCAGGGCGAAGGGCTGGCAGCACAGGAATGCCGGCACAGGAGGGAAAGCCACCACGGGAAGCACCATGTCTCTGTAAGTCGGGTTTCTACCATTGTTTTCCCTGAAATTTAAGCAAGGGTGTGGGAATTGCTCAGAAAGGAAAGACATCCAGCTAGCACAGATGTTTTTCTCTGTTTATTCTGTTCCTTCTTCTGCTTATGTTAGACTCAGATTTTAACATTTTACCAGTTCCAACAGTTATGCCTGTAATTGTGCAGAGGGATCAGTGGATTCTGGGAAGTAGCCATGATGAGAATGTGGAGCCAACACCTCATTCCAGCACCTGGCTACAGAGTTTTCACTACTTTAAGTGTTACTGGTGGGTTGAACGGTTCAAGTCCTCCTTTGTAGCTGTTTTGAAGTGAAACTTGTACCCCCTGTGTGTTTCATACACTGCATGTCAGCTAGACTGGAGGTGACGTGTGAATGTAGAGGACTGAATGAATGGATTTCAAAGACAGAGGGATGGTGGGTCCTCTCATGCAATCTCTCTGGCAGATAATTTAGCTACATAAACCACTTAATCTAATCCATCTACCTGCTCCAGATCCACACAGGGATTTTTCCCCAGGGTGCTGGACTGTGAAACTTTCCTGCTACATGGAAGAATTAGGTCTGAAAGCACATGGAAGATGCAAAAATCCATTTTTTGTGCTATGATAGTTGGCATTGTGAGATGAGGTATATAATCTTTCCCTAGCACCATCCTATTCATCAACAAAAGCAATGTGAACAAATCCTTCCTTGGAAGCTTGCTTGCCTTATAATTGATTCCAGAATATAATAAACTTCCCCCAAGCAATTAATGGCACTGAGATCTCATGGTAGTCTTTCTAGACAGTAAGTTGCGAAAAGCACTGGAAGTTAACTGAACTGGTTGCAGGAGGGGTTTTTAACTCGTTTCCTTTAGTTCTTGCTTTCAAATACAGTGCCAGGAGAGTGGGTGGACACATGAGAGCATAACATCAAGGTGTGATTGTACACAAAGACAACGGTGGGCTCCTAGGGGTATAGAAACAGCTTGAAGCTGTTTCCTGCAGATGTTCCTGTAGATCTGGATGTGCATGGAGGGCTGAGGTGCATGGTCAGTGGCAGGACCAACAGGCTGGGAGCTGGTAACCACAGGTGGTCTTCTCAAAGCAACTGCCTACCGGTTCTGTGCTTTTCTTTCAATTTCTTCCTTTTCCTTGACTCAGGAGGTTTGTGAGTGTTTTGAGCCAATGCTATTGGGTGCCCCTTTCTAAAATGCGGGTGCTTTGCTGACAATCCTGACTATTCTCAGATCAAAACTTGAGTATTTACTTCAAAAGCCCTCATTACCTTGGTTAGACTGCCCCTGCTCCAGCAAACAGCTGTTGGGAGGTGAGCTTGAGCTTTGGGAATTGTGTCCTTAAGGAACACTTGCAAAATGGTGAATTAACCTTGATGCAGACCCCACAAACACTTTAGGTGAGCACTGAAATTATAGAGGAACTGCTCTACAGGACATTTGAAGCCTGTGTTTTAGAACAACATGGGGTTTGCAGCTAGCTGGGGCTGCAGATGGGAGCTGGTGTGTGGCCAGTCAAACTGGGGCCCGTGTGTGCTCAACCCAAGCCCCAGCCCTGCCTCGGCTGGACTCGGATGCTCCACAGACAGATGCACCATGCCCCGCAGTGGGCCATAGCTGCACTCAGTGGGGTCTTCCCTTCCCAGCCCCCTGTCAGCTGGAGCTTGGCTGAGTGCCCAGATTAATCCTGCAAATCATTTAACGCCCTGTATCTGCCCCATTTGCCCATATCTGAATGGGGAAACCAGAGGAAGGATTAAACACACTTTAGAGTGTATCCACTTTAAAGAAGCAAAAAAGGCACTGTGAGGGGATGCTTTCCCGTCTCGCCCCTGTGTAACCTCAATTTCCTCAATAAATAAAGAATAGCTCTGTGAGGATCGCTTTCCACATTTTTCTGCAGTAGCTGAGTTGTCCTATCTGCAGCAGTGCTTCTGTACTGATCACTGGATCCAAGGCATCACTTTTGGTGCAGGAGATAGGGATTCTGGTCCCAGCAGCTTTGAGGGCTGTTGTTCTTCACGAGGTAAGTTGAGGGCAGAGAGGAGAACTTCCCCACCTCTTCTTCTGGCTTATTACAGCCCGTTATTACAGCTTCTTACAGCTGTTATTACCCAGCCTGGAGTGAGCTGTTTCTTTGCTCCCTGCCTCAGTTTCTCCAGCTACAGGATAAGAATAACACCATCTGCAGAGCACTCCCACAGTCTCGTTCTGGCGTGTGAAGACTTGGGGGTTTGGGTTCGCAGAGGATTTGTTTGATCTAGAAATAGCAAGGTTAGAAAATTCCATCTGCCTGGTCTCGAGAGCCCTTGACAGCAGAAGAATTTCACTGCATCTTGAGCCTTGGGCTGCACTGCTACCTCCCTGGGCAGCACGAAGCTGAGCACTGAGCAAACCAGGGCTGTTTGGCTCCTGTCCTAGGAAGCAGCATGAGCAAAACTGCATTCCAGAAAGGCTTGATATAGAGAACAGAGCAAGGCACATTTCCCCTTCTTGCTTCTGCATGGGGCTGTGCCCACAGCTGATGCTGGTGGCTGCTCCCGCCCTGCACCTGGTGTGGCTGATGGGCTTAAAACCCAGCTTGTGCCATGGAGATCCTAGGGCTTAATTTTGTGTCTCCGTATAAAAAAAATGCAAAATCAGGTTAGGACCAGGCTTGTACCTCATTTTACCTCCACTCAATATATGGACAACAGTTCCTTCCTCTTCCTCTTCATGTTTGTGGAGCACTGCAGGGGAGTAGCCTGTGCTAGGCCAGCTTGTGCTGAGCCGTAACACACCATTGCCATGTGCTATCCCATGCTAACTTGCTCTTGTCCATGCTCATGTTCTTGGTTCCTACATCTGCCACCAACATATATACTCTACAGTTCTGGGTGTCAGTTCACAGATGGGATAGGGCATACAGATGCCTAATTTACTGCCTGCCATCAGGTACCTGTGTGGAAACAAAGTGGGTAAACTCAATAACAAGGTGGAAGATCATTCAGAGAAGGGATGCAGGGGAACAGGAAGGATGAGCCCATTCCCTGTTGTCCTGGGGTGAGAGTCCTACTGTTCCCTGTGACAGTACTCTTTGGGTCTGGGTGCTTTCCCTATTGCTCACTGAATCACAGACTGGTTTGGGTTGGAAGGGACCTTAAAGCTCATCCAGTTGAACCCCCCTGCCATGGTCAGGGACACCTTCCACTAGACCAGGTTGCTTCAAGCCCTATCCAACCTGTCCTTGAGCACTGCCAGGGATGGCGCAGCCACAGCTTCTCTGCACAACCTGTGCCAGGGCCTCACCGCTCTTACAGGGAAGAACTTCCTCATATCTAATCTAAATCTACCCACCTCCAGGTGTCCAGGTATCTGTCAGGGCTGCTGCCAGTCAAGCAGTAACATTGACTTCTGCCCTTAATGATGCCTGGGGTTACCCAAGGAGCCCAGGCTGAGGCCCCACTGCAAGTTAAGCTACACACAAAATGGTTATTACAAGCTCTTCCTCCACAGCTGTCTCCAGGTCTAATAAATGCATGTTTTTCTCTGAAAACTTCTCAAGATTTATTTTTAAAACAATCTGCATTTGGTTAAACATTTGTTTTGTTTTGTTTTGTTTTTTTCAAAAGGAACTTAAAAGGGCCATCAGCCTGTAAACATAAATATTCCCATTCTTTTGCTGATTCTTTGCATTTTTCTGGGTTTGCTAATAAAGATATTTGAGCAGTGGAACTCTGTGTTATGGACAGCATCCTCTACTCCCATGTTCAGCTCAGGCGCTTGAGCACATGGCATGCAGGAAAGAGATTATCACAAGCTAACCACCTTTTCATGCCTAGGTGGCTTCCATGGTGCCTTGCATTCACTTTTACAGTCACCCAAACCCTTCTTACAGCACAGCAACATCTTGAAACAGGCAGCAAAGCTGGGAATGGTGAATCTAGTAGGTGCTGTGGCTTGTTGCGTTATTCATCTTTGTTTATCCAGTACCACCAGGTATCTCTGCCTCTGTTTACAGTGGTGCAGCATGTTCCCACACTGGCCACAGCTTATTCCCCGATGCTGCACTCTCATGGTCAGCCCCATGTCATGATCCATTACAGGTTCCAGGGAGATGGGCTACAGCAGTGAAGGGTGCCTCTTTGAGATAAAATTACTTAATCTGTCACAGATGTGCCAGTGTCACAGCTGTATCATGGGCTGCAGCACAGATGTTAACTTACAGCTATGTTACTTATTTCCCCCCTCTTCTTGCAGGTTATAACTGAATAGCCCTTATGACCAACATGAGCTGGAGCTTTCTAACCCGCCTGCTAGAAGAGATTCACAATCATTCCACCTTTGTGGGGAAGGTCTGGCTCACCGTGCTCATCGTCTTCCGCATTGTCTTGACAGCAGTGGGAGGGGAGTCCATCTACTCTGATGAGCAGAGCAAGTTCACCTGTAACACCAAGCAACCTGGCTGTGACAATGTCTGTTATGATGCCTTCGCGCCGCTGTCACACGTCAGGTTCTGGGTCTTCCAGATCATCATGATATCCACCCCTTCGGTCATGTACCTGGGCTATGCCATCCACAGGATTGCCCGGTCGGCGGAGGAGGAGAAGAAGTTCAAGGGATTCAAGAAGAAGAAGCAGTTTGCTTTGAACTGGCAGGCAGTGCGCAACATGGAGGAGGCAATGGAGGCTGATGAAGATGAGCCCATGATCTCTGACGACACAGCAGAACGTGAGAAAGCCAAAGCCAAGCCCAAGAGCAAAGAGCAGCAAAAGCATGATGGAAGGAGGCGTATCCAAGAAGAAGGACTGATGAAAATCTATGTCTTTCAGCTACTTACCAGAGCTTCATTTGAAGTTTGCTTTTTGATAGGGCAATATTTACTCTATGGCTTTGAGGTGGAAGCCTATTATGTCTGCAACAGAGTCCCTTGCCCTCACACTGTGGACTGCTTTGTGTCTCGGCCAACAGAGAAGACCATCTTTCTCCTGGTGATGTATGTGGTGAGCTGCCTGTGCTTATTGCTGAACATGTGTGAGATGTTTCACCTGGGGTTTGGGACCATCCGAGATGCCATTCGCAACCGGAAAATCAACAGCTTCAGGCAACCCCCGTACAATTACGCCTACCCAAAGAACATCTCCTGCCCTCCTGAGTACAACCTGGTAGTGAAATCAGAGAAGTCCACCAAGATCCCAAACAGCCTGATGGCTCATGAGCAGAACTTGGCTAACGTTGCTCAGGAGCAGCAGTGCACCAGCCCAGATGAGAACCTCCCGGCAGACTTGTCCACCCTTCACAAACACTTAAGAGTGGCCCAGGAGCAGTTAGACATAGCATTTCAGAGCTACAGCAGCACCCAGGGCAACACACAACCTTCTCGAACCAGCAGTCCTGCCTCCGGTGGCACAGTGGTAGAGCAGAACAGGGCCAACATTGCTCAAGAGAAACAAGGTGCTAAACCCAAGGCCAGCTTGGAGAAAGGAAGCTCAAGCAGTAAAGATGGAAAGACATCTGTATGGATATAGCTTTGACTAAAAGGAGAGAGGGCAGTGTAAGTGGGAGCTTTATTTTGGTTTGTTTCTGTTTTTTGGTTACTGCATTCATTTCACAGGGCACAGGCACATTTTTTGTATGAGAGTCAAGAGAGAAAAGGAGTTTCAGACCAATTTAGTGCTGTCTTCCAGTGTGTTAACAAAAGACATTTCTTCCCTTTCTCCAACATGTTCTCCAGCTGGCAACCTCCAGTGAGAAACAGCAACCCCCTGACATCTCCTACCCCTTTGGTCACCACCGGAGCCCCCAACAGAGACTGGACAGCATGTTATAATGGGAAGAAGAGCTGCTGGTGGCTCAGAAGAGAAGTCAGGCCAGCAGCGAGCAGCTCTCCTCCTGCATGGCAAGGCTAAAGTGCTGTAGGTCAGGCAGTGTTTAATTACTAAATATCCTTAATCAAAATTAATTCCTGATCCCTTGATAAGCAAAAAAAAACCAACTGACATATTGCATGAACCTTCATGACACACTTACAGCTGATGTCCCACTTGAACTGTTAGATGCTCTAGCAGGCATTGCTGGAAATGAAGGCATGGCTGGATGCTGCAAGCCACAAGCTGGCACCCACATCAAGTTATGGGGCAGAAACAGAGTGATTGCCTTACACAGGGAGACCTGAAAGTATAGCACAGCGTGGAAGTTTTTGTCTTTTATTCCTCTGCATCAAAACAAAAAGCAAAATGACCAAACACTACACAGCAGGAGCAAGCAGTGACATAGCATCATACCAGTGCCTGTGCAGCGCTTGCTACAGATGTGACAGGAATCGTTGCAGTTCCACTGTTTTTAACAAACTGTTGCTTCACATCACCAGAAAGTGCCTTTATGCAACCAGGAAAACAAAACCATAAAGGGTTTAGACTTCTTTATTTGCTGAATTCTACTAGAGACTGGAAGATCAGTGTTGGCAAATTTGTTTTCCTGTTCAATTGAACCCTTATAAATAGTGGCAGATGGCAGGTCTATGCATGGTGTGTGTATACATGTACGTATATATACAGCCACATATGAATATGTGTGTGTGAATACAGACATAGAAATATATATATATATATATATATAAATGTAATATCAACCCTCTGGTAATTTTACAGCCTTCCACCTCCCCTGGGAAACCCAGCTGGTCCAGGACTATGGCTGATCGCATCCCGGAGCAGCCTTTGGGCTTCTACCTTCCAGCCTCACCTGGGAAACTGGCAGTTTTCACACACTTAGTTGGGGGTCCTTAGCAATGTGATCTGGCTTCAGTGGGGGCAAGACCAGGACAGTAGCAAGAAGTTTTCTCCCTACTCCATAACGAGATTTTTTCAGCTTGGCTTGGTTTTAGGGTAGTTTTCATGCATCTACAGAGTCTGGGGGCATGTTAAAATCAAGCTGCTGAGCAACAAGGCTCCTGCTGGTGCCAAGGACATGCTTTTTCAGGGTGGTTTCATCCCATGTGTTTTGTACAGCTGCTGGGCTATGGCTTTGTTCCCTTCCAGTAACACAGAAAGAAAACATCATCACTGTGAGCAGGAGGAGCATGTCCTTGTGCTTATTCCTGCCAAATATTAGAGGCTGAAACCAGTAACTGCCCGATTCTGTCATGTGTCAGAGCTGGTCTGACCCCTGAGATGTTCCCAAGATGCCTGTGGCTTGGCAGATGCTCTCACAGCATCCCAGGATTCCAGTGATTGATTCACCACCATGGAGAACCCAAACAGACAAAGCCTCCAAGATCTAACCTAATGTAAAATAGTAAACCCAGAGCTGCCCTTATGCAAGCTGTTCCCTCAGGGCTGTGCCAGCCACACAAAGGCTCATGCATTTCCCCATGCCGGTATTTCTGATCCATTGGATCTTCATGACTTCTCACTGGGCATCTTTCTCATGTCCTTAAGATCAGTCCCTGAAAGTTCTGAGAATGCTTGTTTTGAAGGTGGCTGGGCCCTTTGGCCATTCCAGGGAACAGGCAGAGAATTTGGGAATGGCCTTCAGCTCCTGGGAACCTCAGCTGAGCTGTGCCATGCCATTAGAGTACAGTGCCAGCAGCAAAAAAGTAGATTCAAAAAGAAAGCAAAGAAACATCCTATGAGATATCCAGCTGAAAATATTTAGTATGGCTTTGCATAACAGTCTGGAGAAGTTTCAGGCTTGTTCCTGGTCCTGCAGAAGGCATTGGTAAAACCCCTGGAGTACTGCCTGCTCCAGCTGCTAGAGATCTACTCCTTGAAAATGGAAAACTGCATCCATGAGGAGGACCAATGCATCCCCCCAGCATCAACAGTCAGTAGTAACACACATCCACTGTATGCAGGGATGGCCCATCTTGCCATGAAATTTGCATGAAAGGCTCAGAAAGCCCACGCCACAGTGGTGGGGAGACGAACATATCCAACTACACTGTTTGTCCTTGTTCTTTGTTTGGAAATGTGTGCTCCTTCTGGGCTGGGGCTGTGCTGCGCAATGCAGGAGAGGCTGTTTGCTGATGGTGCTGCTGTCATAAAGACAAATATATGCAGGTCCACAGACCAGGGCTGCTGGGAAGAAGAGGTGTTGCTGGGTAGAAATTTGTTCCTTAATAACTACAGCTGTCCAGGGCACAAAGCTTGTCCTCCACATCAATGCGACTTCTCTTTTACTGCCAGCCCTGTGTCCCATGGGAAACGGTGTGTATTTAAAGTCATCTCAAGGGAAAGATGGAAACTCTGAGGAGAGTGATGGCTGGATGCTGCCTGGGTTTTTCAGATTCCTTCCCGATAAGCAGCAGTATCACAGCCCCAAATAAACTTGTCCTTCCCATGCAACGCTGTAAGGCCCAGTCCTGTGCAGGAGTCTGGATTTTGGATTGTTCCTGCCCATAACAGTGAAACTTTCTTTAGCCCCAGCCATGAAATGAGCATTTCCCAACGAGTCACATCAGCCTCTCAGCTCCTGCTGACCTGTGGATTCACCAAGTCACCAAACAGAGGGATAGGCATGTGCCTCCCTTGCACTTGCTTCCAGAACCCATCCTGGCCAACACCTCACCATGAGGAAATCAGGGGACAGATTTTAAGCGAAAAAACACAGAACCTGGTCACAGAGACTTGACGGACTCATTAAACCTACTTTATACAGCAGGGCTATATCCCCTGCCCCAGTGATACAGCTGGCCAGTGCTCAAGGGTTGATCCTAGGGCTCCATGACTGCAGGATCAGAAATATTCAGAGCAACAGGGCTGGAAAGGACTACCACTCTTCTTGCCAACTTGGCACCATCAAATGTCTCCTTAATAGCTAACATGACGCCCCCTTGCTGCAACCTGTTGTGTCTCCTCCCCTCAGCAGACATGGAGAATGTCTCATGCCTTTAATGTCTGCAGAAGCTTTCAGGTGTTTGAAGGCTATTTTCATCTTCCTCAAGTCTGCTGTCAGCTAAACAACTCCAGTGTCATCAACTTTTATCCAAGGGCTGCTTTCCTAGCATGGTCTTCCTTGGTGTCTCTGAACCACCAGCAGCAAGGTCACGTCTTCCAACTCTGCTCCTCTATTCACGCACCTGCCACCCTGGTCCTTCCCAAACCCCCATCTTCTGCAGACATGGGGATTGCTCCCCTCTTCAGATGTGGGCTTGTACAGTCAGAATCTTCCTGCCATCCTTCAAACTGCCTTTTTATTTTCATACTGCAGTAAGGGGGTTTTGAGTGGTCTGTTGGTCTGCAGCAGATTTGCAGCCTCCTCCTGGCTGGTGTCACCATACATTTAATACGCACACACTATTTTCCAAAGTAAAAGTCAATAATTGCAATGTTGATGAGTACTAGAGCCAGGGCAGAACCTTGGGCAATCAATACAACCTACTCGTTGGGCAGGGAGATAGATAGGGTAACTGCTCTCTCAGCCATCCTTCCAGCCAGCCCTGCTCATTTATCAGGCTTGAAATGCTTCTTTGTGCAAAATGCTTTCCGAATGAGGGCTAATCTTGCTTCCCCATGTTTTCCAAGTGTTTTGACAGGGACAGAAGCACAAAAGCACATTCCTGGCAGGATTGCTGTGGTGCTGTGGGCTGCCTGGGAGAGAAGCAGTTTCCTGCAAAGTCCAGCCAGCCTGGGGGACACCACTGACTCCTCTGACCTCAGTTCTGCCAGATCACATCTGAGCCATACAGGAGCCAGCACGAGTCAGAGAGCCCCAGAAATATAAAGGATTATTACTATTATGTATACCGAGTTGCTCACTTACCCCCTTCCTCCTTCACTCCTTGGACTCTAAAGCCTGTCAGGTATTGCATCTTCCCATTGAGTCATTGCCACGAAGGTGACAGACATGAATTAATGTCTCTGCAGAAGTGACTACTTTTCAAGGAAAGAGCAAAGATCCCTTATTTTATTGTGTCAGTTTGGGAAGGAAAAAGATAGAGAGGCAAAATATGCATAACCACAAGCAAGATTCCCATCACAACCATTACAAACTAAACTGGCAGCTCAAGGAATTTCAATTAGATGACAGGAAGCAGAAGAAACACCAGTAGTATAATTAATTCTTTGCTTTTTCTTTTCTTCACAGGATAGTAGTTTTGTTCATACACAAGAGGGGTTTAGCTTTGTAGCTAAACTAATCATAAATGTTGACTCTCTTGCTAAACTTGGTCAGATTAAGTGCCCACACTTATATTTCTATTCTTACCATTCAGGGCCAGGAATGTCCCATGTAAAAGCCAGATTACCTTGTTGCTTGCATTGCATTCCACTGGGAAATACTTGAACTTAACTCAAGGCCATAACCAGTCTGTGCTGTTACAAAGTTTCTGGGATTGTTTTTGTTGTTGTTCATTTTTTAATGTACTAACTGTATTTACAGTAGGATTTTTTTGAGTATGAGGTTGAATCTGTAAGTATTTTTCAGTGTAAATGTTACATCTGGACTGTAATTAGAATAGTAAACACTGCTCAAAAGAGAAAGATCAGTCCAACTCTTCAACTGGCTATTCCACATCCCTTACTAATAAAACAGAATAAAACTTAATTTTGTTACAGTATGTAAAGAGTTTGATGTTTCTGTGAGAAGGGCACTGAGTTGATGACAAGAAATTCTTCTCAATCTATTATTTGCCTGTTTTCACCATGTAGGAGCTTTATTTTCCCAGATATGGCTATAAATCACTGCAAAATATTTTTGCCTTAAGGAGTAGTTGACCTTCTAGTTGTTTGGGATGTGTTGTCTCTCTGATGAATCACTGCCTACAATTCCTTCAGGCACAGAGCTGAAACTCCTTAGGAAAGCCTGTACATTCAAAAGCAAGAAAACTTTGCAGAGCCTGGGAGAAACTGATTTGAGCTGAGCAACCAATGGAAAAGCACTGGTGAGAAAGCATGCAGTTCTGAACGACCTCAGTCTTTGCTCTTCCCATTAAATCACAGGCATGTTCACCCACAACCCCTGTCCAGTCTTCAGGAAACAAATTCTGGACAGGAACATGCAGGTTTTTTCTATTTCTCTTGCAGTTCATAGGATCATAGACTTACATAATCCTAGAATGGTCTGGGATGAAGAAGACCTTAAAGCTCATCCAGTTCCAACCCCCTGCCACACACAGGGACACCTTCTACTAGACCAAGTTGCTCTAAGCCCTGTCCAACATGGCCTTGAACACTGCACGATGGGACAGCCACAACTTTTCAGGGCAACCTGTGCCAGGGCCTCACCACTCTCATAGGAAAGATAAAGTTGTATCTTTGCAACTTCTTTGGCACGAGCAGGACTATCTCCCGTCAAGAGATAGATAATAGGATCCTCTACCATGTCCACAAGAAAGGTCAATAGTCAGAAGCACTTCAGCCTCATAAGTCACATCCTTGGCAGTGCTACATGAAACACACAAAAGAAGGGAAAAACACTGCGAAATAACAGGATGTGTTTCAAACCAGCAAAGTCTGAGCAATAACATGAACTTATCCTTGCTGTTGGCTGCTGGGTTGGTACCAGGCTTACTCAGACGTAGAAGCACCCCTTTGTGGCTGACCTTAGCTTGATGTGGCTGCTAGCCACAGTCATGCAAGAAAAAAACCCTGTAGCAAGTCTTCCTCACTAGCAGCCTTCATCCCTTGAAGGCAAGCTCACTCCAGGTCTCTAAGCCCCAGCCCATGGGCAGTCTCGTCCTGTCCTGATAGCTTAGGGGACTGGCATTGGTGGGAAATGAGTGAGCGAGAGTGAGTGAGTGAGTGAGTGAGTAGCAGACTCACCTCTTGTCCCCAGGTCACCTCCAAATTGTTGCTGATAGAGTGTGGTGCGGACAGTGCCCACAGAGGGAGATAAGGGTGATGGGGCCCCTTGAGCCTAATGCTCAGTATGGAGGAGGAATGGCGAAAGCAGCCTGTATTTTTGGAACAGAGCAGTTGCAAAACCTCTCATTTCTTTAGACAGCCAGGCTAAAAATACCACTGACTTTCCAGCGTCCCATTCTCTCTGGAACCTCAAGATTCATCTATTTCATTAGCTGCTCCATGCTGCAGGCAGTATTCCTGTCAACAGCATCTCAGTAGTCGCTAATCACTCCCCCTAGGGAAATGCTAGTAACAGCTTTACCTTCATTTTCAGCCCCACTAGCACAGAACAGCCCCCTTGGTGTACGGACTCACTCCTTGCAAACTCAGCTGCCACTTTGCTTTACATCTGTGTCCAGCCCACTTCCCTTGCAGTTTCCCCTCCCTATCTTCACTGGCCTTTGCATTGCCCAGGCCAGCCACAATCCATGTTTTCCTCTCTAAGATGGTGGGATATTGTCCCCATGCCAGAAGTGCTACTAGGGTTTACCACAGTCCCACATCCCAGCTACTGGCTGCCTGCAACTCACCTCCCAGAGTGTAGCTTTGGGAGTACTTAATGCACAGGGTTAGGGTTGAATAACTGCTACTTATGTGGGTTTGTGGATGTGAGTTTGTGCTTAGCACCCCGTGAAAAAGCTGGAGCAATTCTAAGAGTGCTAACCCTCAGGGCTGGCTGCAGAGACAGCAGTTATCCCCACTTCATGCTAGTGCAGATGAGTTTTGGATGAAAAAATGCCAAGGATGAGCCCTTGCAGGTGGGAGTTTTGGGCTGTCCTGCTGCCACAGAGGCCAGCAAGCCCCAGACACAGCAGGGTTTCTGGCAGTGGGGGAGCAGAGAGTGGAAAGCTGATGGAGCAAGAGGCTGATGGCAGCTTGTGCAACTGCCGGGGGACCGGTGAGGAACAAGGAGAGAAGATCTGTCCTTTTCCACCATTTTTTAGCTGTGAGAAGGGTTTCTGGTTGACCCGAACACATGCCTGGATGAGAGATCCAAGGGGGGATTTTGGAGGAGGTTCCCTTTGGGATAGGGCTTAGCTGGGGATGTTGCATCTTGTCACACTGCCACCCTGTGCCACCAGCTCTCCTCCAACCACCACCACTAGAAATGAGAAAGCTGGTGGCAATGATTCACCAGGCTATTGAATAAGGGAGAGCTGTACATTTCACAGTCTCACTATGATGTGGAAAGCCTTAGGTATGGAGGAGAGACTGATCTCCACTGTCATTAGGTGTCCCCAGGAGCTGGTGTCTCCAGGACTACTTAAGAGTTTGTGGCAAGAACGGGCACTTCCTCTATGTAGCTGATCAGATTCAGCTTACACAGAAGCTCTGGCGTGAAACAAAGACTCCTGAAGTGTTTTTTTATCTCCATCACCTACAAAGGAGACCAGCCCACTCAGGTGTGGATGTCCACATCTGAATAGATGAATCCTATGTAGGAGGACTTTTCCTGGTATAAAATCAGATATCTTATACCAAAGACTCTGGCAGTATTCAACTGAGTATCACAGAGAATTTGCTTTACAAAATTCTGCCTGCCTCTGTCATTTTGTTTCAGCATCTAGGACATGTGATGCTCCTCAATTGCTTTCAAAGCATAAGATGTGGAGAAAAGAACTGAGGGGACAGACTCGTTTTATCAGGCTTTCCTTTTTGTTCAGTTGCTGAGCTGAGACTGTGGTTTCAGAAGGCTGGAAGGAGAGGATCCGTGACCATGTCTGGGAGCTTTAAACACAACAGACAAGTTCATGTAACACCATGCTTACTGCTTAAAGCACAGCAGGTCAGATGCAATCTCTGCTCCAAACATGGATAGCAGCAAGAGATACGACATTACTCAGTCCCACAGTATTAGTCCAGTGGAAGAGTATCACTCAAGGGCAGTATTGTTCTCATGAGCAAAGGTGGAAGGATTTGATCCTACTGGAGATGGGTCCTGCTGTGCTAGTGGGGTTTAAAGTCCCTGTAACTGCATCCAAAAAGCATTGAGTCATGGAGGTGGAGGACAGGGAAGAATCACCCAGTGTCTGCCAAATTAATCTGATGGAAAGCTCTACGAATCATGTTGTCCCTCTGACTAAGTTTCAGGTCCTCTGCTTTTAGTTATGATAGACACACACAGAGTGAGGGTTGGCACAACACCCCCTAGACATTCAGCGTTGCAGGTCTTGGCTATGCTATGGCTTTCCTTAAATCATTCCCTGAGCTAATTTAATACACTAAACTGGTGGAGTTGTAGTTTCTGACCAGTGAAGCATTTAAACACTACTTTACTGGCACCATAACTCTGCGCTAAAAGAAAATCCAGAGATAAATGTGTAAAAGCTGTAAAAAGTAGAAAACCATATAAAGGCTCAAACTGGCTTCCTGTTTCCTTCCCATTTTCACTTTACTTTCCATTGTCATTCTCTCAGATATGCTGTGTGGGGTCTGATACAACACGCGTGATGGTTACAAGTCAGCATGGGCATGCACTGAGACGAAAAAGGGCTGCTTGTGAGATGGCCACTGCCTGTCCCCACCTCTTGGTGGGATGTGGCACCAGGTAAGGAAGAGCCAAAGCTGGATCCAGCTGCGGGACCATGGTGCCTCAGCCCAGCTGTGCTTCCAGAGTCCTGACTTTCCCCCGTTTCCTGGAATTCTGAAAAGCAAAACACACGCAGCTCCCACTCTTGGCACATTCCCACATCCAGGGAGTGAAAAACACCACAATGGGCATCAGCTCTCTGAATCTTCAGCCCTGGTTTAAAGGCAGGCAGGTTTCTTCAGCCCTGTTTTTCACTCACAGCATTTTCTAGCAGCCGGGCAGAGCATGCTCACATGCGAAGGTCACCTCGAATCGCATCCACTGCCTGTCTTTATTTCTCCACCTGCTCTGCCTGTGCAGCTGCCTGACAAGTGTTGCCTTTGAGCAGGGCCAGTGCTGAACTCGGGGCCGCATCGCCTGTCACCACTGGGAGCAGATCTGTCCCTACACGGGTAGGGATATGTGATAAGGTTATCACTGCTGGGGCATACAGGGAAAGCCTGGTCCTGCCCAAGGGCGAACTGGCTGATCATGCTCTCCGCTGCTGTCACATCTGCAGCTCCCAAAACACCAAGCAGCTTCACCCAGGGTTTTAGGTGCTGTGGATTTTCACCAGTGGTTGGCACCAGCTCTGCCTGTCCCAGTGAACACTGATGGCTCCTTTCACAAGGTTCATATTGGGTCAGCTGAGACCCCTCCCTGTAGAGCTGCACACGTACTGGTGTTGACAGCAGCAAGGAGCAGAATGGCCTTAAAGCAAATTGTGGCAACTGGAGAAAAGCAATTACAAATGACAGGCATGACTCATGGCCATTTCTTGAACTGTGGGATGAATTCCAGCATAAGGAGCTGCAGCCAAACCTGGGGCTATCAAGGCCCTTCAGAGCCCACTTCTCATAGGGTTAACAAATGTTCAAGGGGCAAGCGAACAGCATCTTCAGCCTCACACTAATAACATGGGGATTTTATTTGTGTGCAGTGCTGCTTAGTAGATATTCCCACTGCCAAACACTTACTGTTTATTGTAAAACAGACCTACTGACAGTTTTCCCAAGAGTGTTAGAAGAGGATAATAGAATCATAGAATGGTTTGTGCTTCAAGAAACCTTAAAACTCACCTAGTTTCAACCCCTCTGCCACAGACAGGGACACCTTCCACTAGACCAGCTTGCTCCAAGCCCCATCCAACCTGGACTTGACCACTGCCAGAGATGGGGCAGCCACAGCTTCTCTGGGCAACGTTTGCCAAGGCCTCACCACCCTCAGACGGAAGAACTTCATCCTAGTATCTAATCTAAATCTCCCCTTTTTCAGTTTCAAGCCATTCCCCTTTGTCCTACCACTACCTGCCCTTGCAAAAAGGATGGGGCAGGTAATGGATCTTACAGGAGCAGAAACAATGCAGCATTAGAGTGGAAACCAGAAACCTCTGCAGCGTTTTCCAGCCTGTTAGCCAAAACTTCACTGGGGGGCACAGCTACTACCCTACCTGCCCGCGGTTTCCAGGGTATTAAGGGCTCAGCGGGGAAGGTCTAAGTGGGCAGGAATTCGCAGAGCTGGGGAGAGGTGGCCTGAGCAGACCCCCAGTGCTCGCACAACGAACCGCGGGACTTCGGCGCGGTTTAGGGCGCTTGTTTCGCCAGCTCCATGGCTGGGGGCAGCGCTCCCCTGCCTGGCAGGGGCACCCGAATGTGCTGCGGCCGCCCCGTGCAGCGGGAAGGCACCCAGAACTGGGGGTGCACAGTGCCAGCCCCCCAAAAGCCCAGTCCCGCTCACCCCGGCGGCAGAGGGCGGAGCCCGCCAGGAGGCGGTGCCCTACTCACGGACACACAAAACATGGCGGCGGCGGCAGCTAGCGGCGGCGCGCGTCTCTGACAGCATTCGGCCTGGCTGCCGCCATGTTGGTGAGGGCGAGAGCCGCGGCGGTAACAACGACCCTGCCCGGTATGCGCCGGTTGTGGCGGGGCGGGGGGACCGGGGCCGCAGCCTGCTTCCAGCTGGGCCGGGCGCTGTTGGACGTGCGGGGCACCGAGACCGCCGTTTTCCTACAGGGGCTCCTCACCAACGACGTCACGCAGCTGGTCGCGGAGGACGGCACCCCCGCCGGACCGGCCCTGCCGCGAGCGCTGTATGCGCATGCGCTGAATGTCCAGGGCCGCTGCCTGTATGACCTCATCCTCTACAGGTGAGACCAAGCGGAGGGGCGGGAAGGGGCGGGGCGATACCGCTTCGAGGCGGGGCTCGGGGGCGGTGCGTACTGTTAATATGGAAACGGGGGTGCGCTTCTCCGTGCTCACAGGAACACAGCGGCCTCTATAGAGATTCCCCTTTACCTTTAGTGCGCCAAAAAAGCCTTTGCTCCTTGTATTTTTCATCACTAGCAGCGGTCTCGGTGAGTTACCTTCGCAGGAAAGTGTAATGATTTCAGTATTGTTAAGGCAGCCCTCAGGGGAGGCACTGAGCGTAGCATCTGAGGGTATGTCTGGGATGTATCTGAAATGTGCAGTTTGTACTGTCTCACAGGTGCCATAGTCACTGACAAGGCGGCATGACATGTCACATAGTAATTACACCATATAGCCACCTGCTGTAGGTGTCGTGGTGATTAGTGGGAAACAGGTGTCACGCAAACTGTTGGGTCAGGTTAAAGGAATAATGAATGGGAAGCACAACTGAGCGAAGCTTGGCCTCCTGCTGGAAGTTGCCTTGCTTTAGATCTTAGAATCACAGCTTGGTTTGGATTGTAAGAGTCTTTAAAAGCTCATCCAGTTCCAACCCGCCTGCCATGGGCAGGGACATCTTCCACTAGACCAGGTTGCTCCAAGCCCCACCTAACCTGGCCTTGAACACTGCAGGGATGGGGCAGCCACAGCTTCTCTGGGTGACCTGTGCCAGGGCCTCACCACCCTCACAGGGAAGAACTTGCTCCTCAGATCTCATCTAAATCTCCCCTCTGTCAGTTTAAAGCCATTCTCCCTTGTCCTGTTCCTACCTGCCCATGTCAAAAGCCCCTCTTCAGCTTTCTTGTCAGCCCCTTTAGGTCCTGGGAGCTTCTCTAAGGTGTCCCTGGAGCCTTCTCTTCTCCAGGCTGAACAAGCCCAGTTCTCTCAGCCTGTGTCCATAGCAGAGGTACTCCAGCTCTTGGAGCATCTTTGTGGCCTCCTCTGGACGCACTCCAACAGCTCCACGTCCTTCTTATGTTGGGGCCCCAGAAGTAGACACAGGAGTGTGAGGGGGATTCTCACCAGAGCACCGTAGAGGGGGAGAATCCCCTCCCTTGACCTGCTAGTCACACTCTGGGGATGCAGCCCAGGACATGGTTGGTTTCTGGTCTGCAACTTCAGACTGCCGGGTCATGGTGACCTTTTAATCCACCAGCACCCTCAAGTCCTTCTTCTCAGAGCTGCTCTCAGTCCACCCTCCTGTAGCCTTTATCTGTGTTTGGGATTGCCCCGTCCCAGGTGCAGGACCTTGCACTTGGTCTGCTTGAACTTCATGAGGTTCATACTACCCCACCTCTCCAGCCTGTCGAGGGCTCTCTGGATGACATCCCTTCTCTCCAGCATGTTGTCTGTACCACACAGCTCTGTGTCTTTGGAAACTTGCCGAGAGTGTGCATGATCCCACTGTCCATTGCTCCTGACAAAGATATTGAACACCCTGAGGAACACCACAGATAGGCTTCTTTTGGGAAGGCTGCGTGGTCAGACTCATTTCTGTCCCCAGGAGAAGTGAGGGCAGTATTTGCTAGGAAAAAGAAGAATGGATGGCTGAAAAAGTTCAGGTATTTTAGTACAGGGAGTTGAGTGTGTGCTGGCAGCCTTTGGTGAAACTCCACAGACCTCTGGATGTGCACCAGGATTGAGATAAACATGTTGGCTTCTGCTGCTGTGGTGGTTTGTTTTTCTAACCTTGTCAGTGTTACTTTTTTTAGGCTTCATGAGAGTCCAGAAGAAGAGCCTCACATCCTGCTGGAGTGTGACAGTGGCGTCCTGGATGCCATACAAAAACATCTGAAACTGTACAAGATCCGGAGGAAAGTAAACATTGCCCCTTGCCTTGACCTCTCTTTGTGGGCCGTCATCCCTGGGGAGCAGGCTGGAGACATTGCCAGTTCCCTTGCAAAATATGCAGACCAGGCTCCAGTTTTAAGTCCTGACCCCAGAACAGAAGTCATGGGCTGGAGAGTTGTCACAAAGAAAGGAGTGAATCTGTCAGAGATTATCCCTGGGAGTCATGTTGGAAACATTCAGGAATACCACAGGCACAGGTATAAACAAGGTAAACTCCAAGATCTGTTTTGCACTGGATTTGGGGATTTTTTTTTTTTTTCATGTATTATCACAGTTTCATATTATGAGAGTCCAGATGCTGATCTAAGACAGAGGAATAAATTATAAAAGCTGCATTGGTCGATGTGTTTTAACTTGTTAGTAAGTACAGGTATTATTTGCTACTTTGAGGGGAAAAAAAGTGATTTGGTAGTTATAATTCTGTCTGGTGGCAGAATCTGGGTACAGTTTCCTAGGGTGGCAGGTCAGGAATGCTGACAGCAAAAGAAAACCAGGATCGTTCATCTTCTTAGAGGAAAACTTGTGTGGCTTGAGTAATTTTGATTATTTTTGGTCAGTCTCTATGTTTTCCTTGTTGCTAAGGAAGGAGAAGAAAACACTAACTTATTTTCTTACAAATGTATGAATGGTTGCACAGAATTATCTCAGAGGTGAAAGGGATGTACGCCTGATTTGAGAGGGAGCTCAGTTCTGGAAGCCCCCGTGCCTTCACAGTGCTTTTGACTTTACTCTGTACATGCCGATAGTGGCAAGTAAGATAATAAATCAATTGGATAGTAATTCAATTGGCAGACTGAAAGATGATGATCCTCTGCGAAACGCGAATCCATCTGGTTGGGAAAAGCAAGCTGTTAATGGGTCAAACTGGGCTAGCCTCTGTGCTGCCTCCCTGAAACAACAGCGCTTGTCTTGCTGCACTGATGCAAAAGGCTGGGTCCAGCACTGGTTAAAACAAAAATATAATTTTTTTGTGTCATTGGCCAAAAAAAGCTAGTTATACAGACATTTGGTGTTTGAGCTTGAAGAAAAACAGTTGGCTAATTTACGTACTTCCGAAGAAAAGAACTCTTACTGATACTAATAGAGGGATTGACATTTAATTGACATTGAAAGAGCAATCTTGGCAGGCTTGAGAGGTGGGCCTGTGCGTATCTCATGAAATTCAACCAGGCCAAATGCATGGTTCTGCACATGGGTCAGGACAATCCCAAGCACAAATACAGGCTGGGGGAGACTGGATTGAGAGGAGCCCTGAGGAGAAGGACTTGGGCGTGTTGGGTGACAAGAAGGTCAGCATGACCCTGCAGTGTGTGCTGCAGCACTGGAAGCTGTTGGAGCAGGTCCAGAGGAGGCCATGGAGGTGCTCTGAGAGCTGGAGCACCTCTGCTACAGAGGCAGGCTGAGAGAGCTGGGCTTGTTCCGCCTGGAGAAGAGAAGGCTCCAGGGAGACCTTAGAGCAGCTTCCAGTGCCTAAAGGGCTGACAAGAAAGCTGGAGAGGGGCTTTTTACAAGGACATGTAGGAATAGGACAAGGGGGAATGGCTTTTGTCCTGGATTCAGCTACTGGCTGGGCCTAAACCACAGCTTTAAACTGAGAGAGGGGAGACTCAGATGAGATCTGAGGAACAAGTTTTTCCCTGTGAGGGTGGTGAGGCCCTGCACAGGTTGCCCGGAGGAGCTGTGGCTGCCCCATCCCTGTTAGTGTTTAAGGCCAGTTTAGACAGTGCTTGGAGCAACCTGGTCTAGTGGAAGGTGTCCCTGCCCAAGGCAGTGGGGGTTGGAACTGGATGCTCTTTAAGGTCCCTTCCAACCCAAACCATTCTATGATTGTATGATTAAAATCCGCTTGCAGGGTGCAAGTGAGCAGGATTTAGCATTAATGCCTTTGGATGGATTCTACATCATTCTGGGTGCTTTGAGTTTTCATTGGTATGCTTCTGAGGTGCTGTAAGCTTCATAAAACCAGATTCCAGTGCAGTTCTGTTTGCATTTCAAGAAGAATCTTTGCTAACTGCTTATGCCTAATGATTTGCTCAGGCCCGCACCAGGGTTTTTGGAAGTTTGTTATTTATCCATTTTTTCTATGGGGCCCCTTGCTGTTATAACTTATGGAGGAAGCATGCTGCAAGAATCTTAAATACTGAAGAGTTTTCCACATTTACCTGTTGGTTTTACTCTTTTCCTAGGAATTCCTGAAGGTGTGAAAGATCTACCTCCTGGCGTTGCCCTCCCACTGGAATCAAACCTGGCCTACATGAATGGCATCAGCTTCACCAAAGGCTGCTACATTGGACAGGAGTTGACAGCCAGGACCCACCATGTGGGTGTCATTCGCAAGCGGCTGCTGCCAGTCCAGTTTGCATCTCCTTTTCCCACAGACAGCATTCCCGAGGGTGCTGATATTGTAACTGAATCAGGAAAGTCAGCCGGCAAGTTCCGTTTTGGAGGAGGTGAACTCGGTATAGCTCTTCTGAGGTTAGCTAATGTAAATGAAGCTCTCTACCTAAATAGCGGAGGTGATAAAGTAAAGCTCACTGCAAGTATACCCGAGTGGTGGCCGAAAACCACTAGCAAATAAATGAGGAACCGGCATTTGCCTTACTGAGAATGTATTTTGTGTGATACATTTGGGAAGGTGGCTTTGCCTTCAGCTGTTGTCTGTGGTGTTTGATGTGGGGAGTGCGTGACAGGATTCTTGAAACTGGGACTAAACAGCAGGAACCCAAACCTGAGGATGGGAGGATAATTTAAGCACTGTGGAGAGACCCACAGCACATGCAGGGAAGCACACTGTTTCCTGTGAGTACCCTGTATTTATTTAGGGGGTGCTGTGTCGTTGGGTTGGATGCCAGCTGAATTTTCAGGCCACTGGTCGCTCAGTCAGACTCTGCCCTGGGTAGGGTGTGGGGGGCATTCAGACTGAAGCGACAGTGGGAGCAGGAGTTTCCCATTGCACTGAACTTTTCTGTTAGAAATAACCATTCTGTGATACTATTTTTTTTCTTTTTTTTTTTTTTTAAATGAAGAGCATGCTGCTCATACCTCATGTAAGATACATACTCAGGCTAAAGTGTTCACTGCAAATTGAGCTTCTTCCTAAACTTGCGGATAGGATGCGCTAATTGCATTCAGGAAGAGGAATACCTTCTCCTTCACATTTGGGAACTTGATTTTAAGTCCTCTCTGGTAGGAAAGTTCTCCAACTTCTTGATCCCATGCCCTGCTTCAACACCAGCAGAGGGAGCGCAGGCAGCCCCAGCTGGCTCTTCTGCTGCCCCTGACCTCTGTCAGCCAGGCTTCCTTCACCTAAGCAACTGTTTGGGAGAGGGGTACAGAACTACAGTGCACCAGTGCGTGCCCTGGGGTGACTATTATATTGGTGTACTGGTGCATAGCAGAATAACCTGTTACCAGAAGCATGTGCCTGCCAGTTGCCAGCAACAATTGAGGGGTTGGGTTTTTTGGCATCTCCATCTTTGCTCTGTCATGTTGTAAAAAAATCCTCTAAACTTTCTTGCAGCCTTTGGCAGGGGTTTTCTTGCTCCCTCCACAAAGCTGAGGAAGGGATAGCCTGTCCCCATCTCAGACCTTTGCTTCTTTCCTCAGCATTAAGATGAGGTCTCTGGAGAAATAGTTAATGCCAGACCTTCTCTCAGCTCAGCCTGGGGTTCCTGAGGGAGGATATGCACCCCATTCACTTCTCTGGCTGCTTCCCACTTCCCTTGTACCCAGCACGCTCCCTGCTGCTGCCTTCAGCTATGCTCTTCTCCATCCACCATCCCCTGTGGGTTTTCAGAGCAGTCCAGTACCTCAGGATTTCTGTGCTGCATTTTTCTGGCTCCCACTTCTCATTCATCTTCATGCTTTTCCTTGTTTCTGCAGTCCGTGTGTTCCTCTCTGCTTCCTCACAGCCAACCAGCTTGGTGCCTCCTAACCCTGTCAACCTGCAGCAACTTATAGGAGCCCTATGTATTTTTGTATTTTGACAAACCTGTTACTGGTGATGAGTGTGTGCAAGGGCATGATGAGAGCTTAGCAGGAGAGATCACGTTCTGACAAAATAAAGCCCCTCCTGCATGTGCGTTTGTTACAAAAACCATCTGAAGCACATTCTGCCACTGTTCCAGTGTCATTGTAAAGGGAACTTGTCTCTGAAAAATGCTTATGTTGGTTAAAAACATTCTTGCTGTAAAATGAATTGTGAAATACTGCATTAAAAATTTATTGTATCAGTAATTTGTTACTCACCTGAAAGAGACTCTACCTTGTGTGAAGACACACCACACAACTCTTCTTGAGGTAGCTTACTGACAGGAAACAGGTCTCACACTGTTTATCGCCCCTTCGTCAGGTTGGAGACTGTTAACAAAGTCTTTCTGCTGGAAAAATAAATGGCAGTGCAGTGCTTTGTGCTTTCTGGATCCTCGGACTGTGACAAAGGCAAGGCTGTGCAGCTTGCGTTGATGCTGCTTTGCCAGGAGCAGCTTTTCCTCTGTCTCCCATTGTGCAGAGTCTCCTCAGAACAGTTGTATTGTACTGGTATGTGTGCAGCCTGAATAAACACAATGTTTATTCTGTCTGGGGAAGCCCTGGATCTCTTCTGGTGCCTTCTTAACACATTTTTAAACACACACTTGCCTTCTTAGCATATTTGAAAGGTTTCTCTGTTGCTAACAGCTGCAGGTTACAGATTTGCACTAGATCACTTCGTATAAAGGATGGGGTAGAAGTAAGAGAGGGGAGCCCCAGTCTGCATTATCCCTTCATTCTTCAGCTCCTCATCACCAGCCATCATCAATGGCTTTACATGGTGAGCTTGGTCTGGAAGGCCAGGGTACAGCTGTGTAGGTGCAAAGTGGATTTTGTAGGGGTGTCTGCCTTGCTCCTGATCCCCAACAGAGCAAACCTCCTTCACCAAAGGTGGGACTGAGTGAAGCTCAGTGAGGAACTCATCGCTGACCAGCCAACAAGGGATGGATAACCACCCACCTGCTCACCACGCAAGCTAAGGGGCTGCAATGTCCTCAGCAGCACATTTAACACTCGCTGCTGTAGGAAGGAGGAAACATTGAGAAATAAAAGGCCAGGTTGGACGGGGCTTGGAGTAACCTGATCTAGTGGAAGGTGTCCCTGCCTGTGGCAGGGAGTTGGAACTGAGCTTCAAGGTCCCTTCCAACTCCAACCAGTCTGTGATTCTGTGATAAAACACCACACAGCCTCTCCGCCACTCCGGGGGGGAAACAAGACCCTTTTGTGGTGCAATTCTGTCAGTTTTTCGCTTTCCTCAGCACGGGACGAACATGGCAGCTAAGAGGGGCTGTCAGGTAACCTGCTCAGCTGCCCTTCTAATACTTAATACAGCTGGAAAACAGAGGCTCTGCTCTTCGAGAGGCTAATCCCTTCCTGATCCTATTTTTCGGCTCTTCCCTGCGCTGCCTCAGCTCCACCTCCCTCCCCCCTCCACGCCGGCTCCCCCGTCCCGGTCCACAATGGTTCACCCCTTCCCTTTCCACCCTCCCTCTCCCCCGCGCAGTGGTTTCTCCCACCGACGGCCGTTAACCGAGTGCGCGCTTCACTCCCTTCCGCCCCCAACCGGGCTGGGGGGCGCTCGCGGCGGCGGCTGTTGGGGCGGCTGCAATGGCCGGGGCGGTGCTGCCACTCACGGCGGGAGGGGGAGGCTAAGATGGTGGCGGTTTGTGCCCTAACTCTGTCTGTGTGTCCTCATGGGGCTTCCCGGGCGGAGGTGAGGCGTCAGCGCTACCGCCCCGCCGCCGGGACGGGGCTGGGGCTGGGGCCTGAGCTTTGGAGCTGGGGGGTGAGCGGTGGCGGGACGTTGTGAGGGGAGGAACCGGGTGGAGGAGGTGCTGCGGGGTGACCCGCCGTGGCTGCTGTTAGGGCAGAACCGTGAAATAAAGGACATGTCTGCGAAAGTACAAGGCTGTGTTACACTTGCCTGTCGTAAGCAGTCGTTTCTGTGGGCGCTGGGGAGTTAATAGAGCCGTGAGCGGGCTGGCACACTAAATAACAGGTTTGTGCACGGGAAGAGCAGAAAAGAGCGGTGGAGTAAGCAAGTAGTATATAGCCTGGAGTCCCAGTAGGGTAAGGCAGGAGCCCTTCTCAGAGGCTGTGAAAGGGAGTACGTTGAAGTGTTCAGCTTCAGGAAAAAAGTTATATTTTGCTGCTTCTTTTTCCTCCGGATTTTTTTGCCAGATTTCTCCCATTCCCCGATCTATTTATTTATTTATTTTTCCTTCCCCTTTTCAGCAGTTCTTGATTGAATTGTTACAGTTTTACATTTCCTGTTACAGTAAAAAGCCTCCCAAAAGCTGCCCTGGTGTGGGGAAGGCTCCCGAAGAATGACTGCTACTGCTTAAGTCTAGTGTATAAGCAGATGTTCTGCTGCGTTATTAGCATTGCTGCAATCTGCTGGTTTAAGTGTATTATTACTCGCATGAATTCACACTCCTATGGCCAGGTTGCTGCTGGGAGCTTGTGTGCAAGCATCATCTTCATGCTAAATTACTTGAACTTACAAGTTTAAAACGCCCTTATAAATATTTGTACGTTGATATTAATGTTCTCCATATAGGTGTTGCCGAAACCCTTGAAATCTTCAGGGGGTGTCCAGTGGTGCAGCTAACTACTACTTCCAGCTACTTTGTAGGAGTTAGGGTTGTGAGGACAGTTTCTGCTGGATGGTAGCAAAGAGGTACACTGCATTTTGACTTCAGACTGTTCTCTCAGCAGTTTCCCTGTACAGTGTTTTGCTTTCACATAGCTGGTAAGTCCTTTGGAAAAGGTCGTCTTGTGCTTTCTGTTACACGCTGTTCCCTGGCTAGCACAAATGATTTATGCCTAAACTGGTTTTGTGGTGTCTGGGTTTCCTCCCATTCCCTCTGTCTTGCCGAGGCCAAAGGAGCGTGCAGTTCACTGTCAGACTTTACATTGGGGTGAGGGAAGGGGCTTTGTGGAGCAAGGTGATGCTGCTGTGACTTAGTGAAAATGCCTCCGCAATGGAGGAAAGCTTTGCAGAAAGTTGTAATTTATTTTTTCTTCCCCTCACTTTTAGGATCCTTTGCCCGTGGCCTGCTCCTGGAGACAGGAGCAAAAGTGGTGGGTACATCATTACCAGTGACAAAAAGCAATTTTATGTGGAGATACCGAAATCACAAGAGATGTCAAATTTGGCATAAGAGCTCTTGTACTGTTAAATACAACGTCATTATGCATATAATGTATGTGTATTTAGAACCATTAACATCTCCTCACTGGGTTATCAGGAAGTTGACAGCTTAAATGGTTTTGGAGGCTTGTTACCACCTCACAGTAATTGCTTAGAAACGACTTCATGTGTGGGAAGGAGGAGAAGGTGCATTTCAAAACCTCCCACAGGCTTTTCTTCTTTCCTGGAATAGAACCAGAGGGATTTCCCATCTGAGAAGAGTTTCCTGGCTAAATAAAGCAGTAGGTCTGTACTTGCTAGCCTCTGCATGAAGCAGAGAGTTCCCAGAGCTCATAGTGCAGTCCTGGATCCCCTGTCTTCGTGCTTCTGCAGAGAAAAAAACTACAATTCCCATAGTACTTCCACATACTGGTACTCCAGTGACATCAGACATTACATGGCTGAGACTGGTTGTAAGGAAAGAAGACCCAAAATGTAAGCTTGGTGTTTCTTTCACTTCTGTGGCAGGGCTTTTGGCAGTGTAATCTTTGCTTGCTAGGGGAGGATTTCAGTTGCTGCAGAGGTGTTTGAAAGGGTGTGTATCTGAAGAAAACATGAAGTGACTTGTAAGGGCAAGCAATTTGTACTGTTTCTCATAGTGTTGCTGCAGCTTGGAGACTCCTCTGTCTAGGAATAGCTGTGTGGAGTAATTGCTTCTTGCCAGTGCTGCTAGTTTGTCACAAGGGGCTGTTCCTTGCCCACAGTCCAAAACCTGCTTGCTGCTTTTCTGCTGTTTTCGTCCTGCAGCTTCAAGGGGTGGAGGAGAGACGCTACTTACAGCTTGGCAACAGTTTCTGTGTGCGCGTAGTAACTGAGGCGTGTAGCGTGTGTCCCGTGGCAGCGATGTTAGGGGAGGTAAGCCAGGTGCGGCCACGGCACTGGTTCAGCACATTGCAGGCTATGGGGGGGGGCGGAATCTGCTGCTGCAGAGCTCTGGTGTGTACAACTGTCGTGTTGGAGTGCCTGTGCTGCTGCTGCTTCCCAGGGGCCTGCGTTGATGGGAAGAAGGCTGGCAGGGAACAGCCGACAGTAACATCTGTGCAGGTTTGGTTGGGGGAAGCTGATTCTCGCCACGGGGTGGGGTTTACGTGGGTTTTGTTCCTCTGGAGGGCTGCTAGGTGCATGGAGTCCTGCTGGTGTTTCAGAGAGCTGGGAAATAATTCAGCAAAGAGATTTCTGCAGTGTAATATTTCCTTAGGCTGCTGTAGTGCTGTAGTTTAAAGTGTAGTGATTTATTTGCCTGATAGTGCCTTGCCTTTCCAGTGCTTGCATATCAAGAGTGCCTGACAAAAACATAGTTTTCCCAACATAAGGTTCTCATGTTGACCAGCAGAGTCCTGACAGGAACAGTGAGGAGAGACAGAGTGGATGGGAAACTTGGGAATACTTGCCGTCACCCTTTCTCTGAGAAATGTACATCTCAGGCAGGTAATAGATCCCCCTCATTTCTCCTTAGAAACAGTTTAGATCCGTAGAATGACACTGTGCTGTGTTTGCTCAAGTCTGCAGGTTTGAAGTCATCTGCTTACTACTTGAGTTTTACAAAGTGAGGAGCAGGTCAAGTAGGAAAAGTAGCCTTATATCTAATCTTGGTAGTGATGAAATTAAGATACAAATCTCTATATAATGATATACAGTGAATAAAAATCCTTGTGCAGCTGATTAAAAAGCAAAACCTATTATTTTGGCCACATATGCCTGTTTGTAACTTCAGAGAGTTTGTTTTTACACATTCAGTAATTGCTGATTTCAGTTTTTTTTTGTTTGTTTTGTTTAAAAATATATTTGGGAAGACAGTTTGATTTACTGGAGTATCAACTGTACTAGATAGTCCATCTGTCAAAAATGAATCTGGAAAAAATATTTTGGAACTTGGAAATGTTCACAGCCAGGTTGGATGGGGCTTGGAGCAACCTGGCCTAGTGGAAGGTGCCCCTGTGTGTGGCAGGGGTTTTGGAACTGGATGAGTTTTAAAGACCCTTCCAGTCCAAACCATTCTGTGATTCTATGATTCTTTGAACTTCAGTTGGAATTTTTATTCCTAAACAAAAAAGTTTATGCTGAGAGTATGTTAATACCAATAATACTGTTTTATAGCAACACATTTAGAAAGGACATCATGTACAGGTCATAGACTTGAGCTGCCTTTGTATAAGTTAACTCTAAAGTGAGCAGAAGTTCAGTTAAAAATCTCTGCACCTGTTTGTTTAATAGTCCCTTGTGTTTCCCTGGGCTACCAGGAAATAATGGGGTGTGACATGTGGTAAGAAGTAGAAGTGAAGGTGAATGTATAGAGGTTGCTGTCATTAAGATTCCTTATATTTCTGTGGAGCCTGTGGAGCACTTTTAACTACGTTATTCAGATACTTAAATGTGTATTTGCCGACTAGATACTTTAAATGTTGTAGGCTGTTCAGTAATAGGTGCTTTACGGTAGCTGTCTCTTATCCTTTAGCAGTCCCAAATTTGAAATTTACGATAATGACATGTTGCAGCTGAGCTGTGCTCGCTGTTTTTAAAGCTTCATGTCAGTATTTCATGAAGAGTGGTTTACTGTTTGAAGTGGGGATTAGGGTCTTAAGGCTTTCATAAACAAAAATCAGCCTCTGAAACTCCCAGAGTGAGAGCAAGCAGCTTCAGTCATTTTTAACTTGGAATAGGACTGCAGGGTTGGAAGTACTTGTGGCCTTGGACCACCATAAGCGTGCTTGTAGATACACAAAAATTAACATTAAAAACATTGTCAGTACCCTTTCTTTTAATAGTTTATACAAATTGTAGATCAGGGCTTTGTTTCTAAGCTACTTGCTAGCAAGTTATTCCTTATTGATAAAGTAAGAATTGCAGTAAGTGGGGAGGTTACAAATCTGAATTTCTGAAATGACTGGCTTTAGGAAGGCAGAAGGTATGGTAGCTGCACATACGTTGCCACAGTTCCCAGAGGATAATTCTGTGTTGTGTGGTTTCCCAAGTGCTTAATGTGCTTAATTTCTTGTCATTGACATCCTAAGTTTTCATATAAATGTTGCAGAAATGTTCTGTATGCTTAGGTTGCGTTTTTGTTGTCTCAAGAAGTACCTCACAAAGGTACTGATAATGCTTTGTGGCAGTGGATTTGAGGAGCAATTGGGAGCAAACTTACTGCCATGCAGCTTTGTAAAGCAGATAGGACTAAATATAAAAAACTGAAAGAAGTTCAAAATGGGTGTGTGAAAGAGAAGTGCAGGTCTTTAGACTGAACCACAGTTTTCCCATTTAACCTGATTGTGGAACCTGCAAACCCTCAGGTAATGCAGGTGGATGTTTTTAGGCCTTCCTCATGATTACCCTACAATATTAAGGTAATGTTTCAAATTGTCTGGGTTTTTTTTTCCCTTTTGAGGATTAGATGAACTGTAGCACATGGGATTGCAAAACCCAGAACTTAGGTACTTGTTCACAATGGCATCAGTGGTTGTACACGTGCACACTGTGTCTCTCTGGAAGTGCAACCTAAATCCACCTGAAGTTACTACTATGCATATTACTTTGAAAAGCAGGCATTCAGGTAAGTAACGTTCCCATTAACCACAGAGGAGTAATTCAGAGTCAGGTTTCTGTTTCTGTTTGGTCAGTGGAAGAAGACTACAGAAACTGTATGTGTACATATATGTGTGGGGAAGATGTTATCCCAGTCATCAATCAGGAACAGGGTATGAGGGGGCAGAAGACAACAAAAATAGGGTGACTGTAAATGTTTTGAGAAGGATTGATATTTACAAGCTTCGTTTAAAGTTTCTAGTGTTAATTTTAAAAAGTGTTGATGGGAAGATGAGTTAACACTCCTGAGAAAAATTAGGGGGATTGTTTTTTTTCAGCATATTGAATGGTTCTGTTGTTGAGGAATCTGCTGTTCCTCCAGTGAGCTTTAAACCATACATCAAATTCAGTGAAATCAGGGGAGAGGTGGGTGGACGTCTCAGCGATAATCACCCTCACAGAGGAGAGACCCATGTCAGTGTCCTTTCGGAGAGGACTACATGATTGTAAGTGCCCGTGTAACCTACTTACCCAGTCATGTCACAGCGGGCTCTTAGCTAGTTGCCATCAGGATGAGTAGAATCATAGAATTATAGAATAGTTAGGGTTGGAAAGGGCCTTAAGTTCATCTAGTTCCAACCCCCCTGCCATGGCTACACTAAACCATACCACCCAAGGCTCTGTCCAACCTGGCCTTGAACACTGCCAGGGATGGAGCATTCACAACTTCCTTGGGCAACGCATTCCAGTGCCTCACCACCCTTACAGTAAAGAACTTCCTCCTTATAGCCAGTCTAAACTTCTCGTGTTTTTTTACACTTTACCCCTTCTCCTGTCACTACAGTCCCTCCCCAGCATTCTTACAGGCCCCTGCAGATACTGGAAAGCTGGTATGAGGTCTCCACGCAGCCTTCTGTTCTCCAGGCTGAACAGCCCCAACTTTCTCAGCCTATCTGTATATGGGAGGTGCTCCAGTCCCCTGATCCTCCTCGTGGCCCTCCTCTGGACTTGTTCCAACACTTCCATGTCCTTTTTATGTTGAGGACACCAGAACTGCACACAATACTCCAGGTGAGGTCTCACGAGAGCAGAATAAAGGGGCAGGATCACCTCCTTCGACCTGCTGGTCACGCTCCTTTTGATGCAGCCCAGGATATGGTTGGCTTTCTGGGCTGTGAGCACACACTGCTGGCTCACGTTCATTTTCTCATTGCCCAGCACACCCCCAAGTCCTTCTCTGCAGGGCTGCTCTGAATCTCTTCTCTGCCCAATCTGTAGCTGTGCCTGGGATTGCTCCGACCCAGGTGTAGTACCTTGCACTTGGCATGGTTAAACTTCATGAGGTTGGCATCAGCCCACCTCACAAGTGTGTCAGGGTCCCTCTGGATGGCATTCCTTCCCTCCAGCGGATCAACCGATCCACACATCTTGGTGTCATTGGCAAACTTGCTGAGGGCGCACTGAATAGGGAAGGATGGGGAGACCTGGGGAGGCTGAGAGGATATGGTAGGGAAGACACTTGTTAACTATGAGCTTGAGGTAGGGAAAAAATCTGTAGAAAGCAATTGGTTTTCTCTGTTCATGAAACAAGTCCTGGTGTTGTGCTGTGGTTGGTTGTCTATTGCTTAGAGTTCTTTTTGAGCAATGACAGAAGAAATAAAACTATTTACAAATTCAGGGCATTCAGGCAAACCACATGAAGTTCAACAAGGCCAAGTGCATGGTCTTGCATCTGGGTTGAGGCAGTCCTAAGCACAGATAAAGGCTGGAGGAGACTGGAATGAGAGCAGCCCTGAGGAGAAGGACTTGGGGGGTTGGTTGATGAGAAGCTCCCCATGACCTGACAGTTTGCACTTCCAGTCGAGAAACCAGCTGTGTCCTGGGCTGCATCACTGGCAACATGACCAGCAGGTCAAGAGAGGGGATTCTCCCCCTCTGCTCCACTCTGGTGAGAGCCCCCTGTGCAGTCTTGCATCCATCTCTGGAGCCGTGACATAAGTAAGACCTGGAGCAGTTGGAGTGAGTCCAGGGGAGGCCACAAAGATGCTCCGAGGGCTGGAGCACCTCTGCTATGGAGACAGGCTGAGAGCTGGGCTTCTTCAGCCTGGAGAAGAGAAGGCTCCGGGGACAGCTTAGCTTCCAGTGCCTAAAGGGGCTGACCGGAAAGCCGGAGAGAGGCTTTTGACAAGGGCAGGTAGGGACAGGACAAGGGGGAATGGCTTTAAACTGACAGATGGGAGATGTAGACGAGATCTGAGGAAGAAGTTCTTCCCTGTGAGGGTGGTGAGGCCCTGGCACAGGTTGTCCAGAGAAGCTGTGGTTGCCCATCCCTGGCAGTGTTCAAGGTCAGTTTGGACAGGTCTAGGAGCAACCTGGTCTGGTGGAAGGTCCCCCTGCCTGTGGCAGGGGGATTGGAACTGGGTGGTCTTTAAGGTCTCTTCCAACCCAAACCATTCTGTGATTCTGTGAACATTGATGTTCTGCTAATGTGTAAGATGTGGGTGGTTGTGGAGGAGCTGTGGGTGGTGTAACATGGAGAGATGGTAGGAGGAGCAATGAGGGGTAGCTAGAAATGAGTTTCATGTATAAAAAGTACAACTTTGACAGACTTGGTAATTACTGCATTTTTTTAATTGCTTTTAATTAGGCTAATTCTGTTCTTAAGAATATAAATTTCTGCTTGCACAACAATGCTGCATACTTTAGAGAAGACAACTTGTGTACTGATGACAAAGACATGGTCAAATAGTGTGTTACCCATGCTCATGCCAAGTCACAGGTGAGTCCAAAAAAGTGAATTTGCTCAGGTAAACAGAGATAAATACTTGTATAATATGTTGGAATTTTCTAATAAAATCTGTTGAATAACCACATAAGAAAAATCCTCTGCACCTCAAGAGGATGCTGCATTAGAGATGGAGCAGCTTTTACTCTCTGTTTCAGTGGAGGAGAGTAATCTCTTCGTGCAAGCCAGCAGCTCCCATTCAGTCTGGCTGTGAGGGCCACTTGTCAAGGGCATTTGTGAGACTTACCACGATCTGCTGGAGAGTAATTCCTGGAAATTACCATGGCCAAAATAAATATCTTTGATTATATTAAATGAATGTATTTAGATGCTAGCATTTGAAACAAACAGAAGAAATGGCCTATTGTCCTATGTTTGTTCTCAGTTGTAATTTGGCTATAAAACCCATGTATTGAATAAGCATCTCATAAATGTACTTCTCCCTCCATGCACTGTCTGAGTTGGTGCTTTCTTATATGATTTTTGACCCAACTCTTGGAGAGCTCTAAAGACTTGATTCCGTTTTCTCAGAAAAAATGTTTCCTAATTCTTTGACTGCTGGAAAATAATATTTCCCTTTGCTACTGCAACAAGCCTTTTCAAAATTGGATTTAGAAGGAAGTATCCAGTAATCTGCCATTTTTGAGGGTTAGTCCCTGATATTGAGAAATAGCTGGATAACTGACCTATTTTCTCCTCTGGTTTTAGTTTTCTACATACCCCTGTCATCTCTTTACTTCTGCCGGTTAGCTTCCCAGGTAACCCAAGAAGGCAATTTATAGAATTCTGACTTGCTTACTCTTACCCACTAGTTGCAGATAATTAATATCAGCGTATCCTGCATGAGCTAGCCTTTTTCAGTGTGCTACAAATTAAAATGTCTGTAGGTAAGTGTTACTAGAAGTTTTAAGTCAAAAAGCCAAAAGAGTGCTTTTTCTTATGTTTGCTTTATCATGCCAAGAAAAACAAGAAATAAACAAGAAATATTTATCCTGCCAAAAAATCAGAGATGAATACATTCAGCATAGAAGTAATAATATTGTGCCGTGCTGTTATTTATTGTTATGGTAGATGTTTATGAAAAGTATCTGTGAGTGATGTTCTGTAGCAGTGAGTTCCTGCAGTTTTTGATGGTAACTGACGGTAAAAAAGCATTCTCCTAATTTAGCTCAGATGATTTTTGGAAAAAAAACCCCAACTTTGTCAGATAGGGCTTTTTTTATGTCAATAAAATTATTTCTTCTAATTATAAAATGAAGTAAATATTTAGTTCTGATCATATTTTTTTAAGCTTATAATATGTCCTTTCAGAGAATTGTTAAATCTTCTGTAAGTCTTTGTTCTCACCTCCGAAACAGAGAGTGAAGGCCTGTTGAAATTTTTTTTTCATTCTGTCCCCCCCTCAATGCTATAGTTCAGCAGTGTACCTCAGATAGACATAATGTCACCACAAATGCTTCATACAGTTGGCATAGAATCATACAGAGTAGCAGAATGGTTTGGTTTGGAAGGGACATTGAAGACCCCCTGCCATGGGCAGAGATGCCTTTCCACTAGACCAGGTTGCTCCAAGCCCTGTCCAAACTGACCTTGAACACTTCCAGGGCTTCTCTGGGCAACCTGTGCCAGGGCCTCACCACCCTCACAGGGAAGAACTTCTTCCTCAGATCCCATCTAAATCTCCCCTCTGTCAGCTTAAAGCCATTCCCCCTTGTCCTGTCCCTGCGTGCCCTGGGCAAAAGCCCCTCTCCAGCTTTCTTATCAGCCTCTTTAGGCACTGGAAGCTGCTCTAAGGTCTCCCTGGAGCCTTCTCTTCTCCAGGCTGAACAAGCCCAGCTCTCTCAGCCTGTGTCCATAGCAGAGGTGCTTCAGCTCTTGGTGCATCTTTGTGGCCTCCTCTGGACTCACTCCAAGAGCTCCACATCCTTCTTATGTTGATGCTTTAGTGCTGGACACAGGACTGCAATGAGGGGTCTCACCAGAGCAGAGTAGAGGGGGAGAATCCCCTCCTTTGACCTGCTGGTCACACTTTTTGTGATGCAGCCCAGGATATGGTTGGTTTCTGGTCTGAAAGTGCACACTGCTGGCTCATGGGGAGCTTCTCATCAACCAACCCCCCAAGTCCTCCTCAGGGCTGCTCTCAGTCCAGTCTTCCCCAACCTGTCTTTCTGCTTGGGATTGCCGCAGCCCAGCTGCAGGACCTTGCACTTGGCCTTGTTGAACTTCATGCAGTTTTCACTATCGCCTCTCTCCATCCTGTCCAGGTCCTTCTGAATCCCATCCCTTCCCTCCAGTGTGTTTGACTGCACCACACAGCTTGGTATCATTGGTGACTTGCTGAGGGTGCTCAATCCCACTGTCTGTGTCGCTGACAAAGATGTTGAGCAGGATCGGGCCCAACACCAACCCCTGAGGAATGCCCCTTGTCACTGGTTTCCACTTTGACATTGAGCCATTGACTGTAACTCTTTGAGTGTGGCCGTCCAGCCAGTTCCTTATCTAGTGAGTAATCTACCAATCAAATGCATATCTCTGCTGTTCAGAGACAAAGATGTTGTGCAGTGTTCTAATGCAGTTGTTTCTGAAAATCCCTAAAACTCCTCTAGTCTGCCTGGGGGTCCTTCACTTCTCTGTCAGCAGCTGTTACCATGTCAGAATAGACAGTTACAGCCTTGAATTGTTTCCAGTACTTAGCTGGACAGCATAAGAAACAAAATATTTCCAGTAATGAGAAATAATATTTGAATCTTCTGCTGTCTTCAGAGTGCAGTTAAGTCTACAGACAGCGGATTTCCAGCAGGTCGTAGATCTCTCTCCTAGCTGTCCATCTCAAGCAGTGGTAGATAGGCAGAAGTGTCTGTCTCTGGAAAATTTGTCTCCTATCTATGTCTGGAGATACAGTGTGGGCACATTGATGTGTCTGCTTGTCTTCTGTCCTTGGCAGTGCTCAGGACATGACTACACAAGCCCCTGAGTGCTATGCTCCAAGTAGTGGCCTTGACTCCCAAGGTCCCCTCAACCTCAGCTGTTCTGCATTCTCTGCTGTGCAGGACTCTGTTCCTGGTGCAATTTACTGTTTATCCAGCCCAGTACTAAGATCCGTAGATTGCATCTGCCTTGTCCCACCTGGCAGCTGTGCTAGTGTGGCACTTGATTGGGCAATGGGAGGATAGTAGGAAGAGGAGCTGTCCTCAGGGTCTTTGTCCATCTACATAGTAACAGCACATCCTTAGCATGCAGCCTGGGTGAAGCAGGAGCGAAGGAACCAGGAATCAAAAGGGCATCAGTGCGTAGTGGGAGCACAGGACTCGCCTTCAGGTATTGTAATGCCATCAGTGCCTGGTAGCTTTGATACTGTTTAGCTTCATGCATATTTATATTTGAAATGTTAACATTATACCAATGGAGTTTCCCTTTCTTTTTCTTCCCAAATAAAATAAATGTTGAAAAAGTTTCTAAATACAAAGAACTGTGTAAGGCTTTTGGAAACAGTGAATGCTTTAGTAAATGCTTCTGTTGGCTTACTCCTCAGTTGCAATGATCTGCTTACAGAAGTTAAAAGCCCTCTGTATGCATTAGAAGATGTGATTTCACAGTGTGTTCAGTTTTGTACAGAGGGAGAAAGTTTAATACATGCAAGTTTGCATTTTGCATGAAAGAACAGAAGGTGTATCTGTTGTGCTTTGGGAGAAAAAAAGATCTATGGAGATAAACATGTTTAGGTTTTAGATATGGTAAGTTTTTTGTTAAGAGGTAATTCAGTGAAAGCAGCAGCTTTCCAATGATTTACAGGGTAGAAAGAATGAAGCAAAGCCCTACTGAAGACTGGATTTGTCATCGCTTGTTTTTTTATTTATTTTTAACTTTTTCTAGTTTTGAGGCAGCATTTCATTCATTCTGAGTGAAACACCTCTGTGCCTCTGTAGTCAGTCCTTTCTCTGTAAAGCCGTTAAGTTATTAGTTGTTGTGACTACCTGAAATTCAGTGAAGAATTCTGAAACCAAGGCAAGCTGTAGGAGGCAACACACTGTTTTGTCCCTCTTTCCTTTTACCGTATCTTGTTAGTAGTTCATATGTACAGCCCAGATGAGAATTCCTCGGTTATTTTGAAATTCTGCCTGACTAGGTAGAATGACAGACTCCTGTGGTTTGGATGTGCTGAATAATGAGGTTGTATCTCGGGTACATGAAGTACCTCCTTAGCTGATCCTTAGTCACGTTGTCCTGCACAGCTCACATTAGCAGTGATTAATGGCTCTGAAAATAAATAAATAAATCCATTAGTTGCAGATCTTGTTTTTAATTTATGTGAAAATATTTTCTGCTGTAACCAAGGAGCGTAATTTATCTCTGTGTTGCTTCTTAATAGACAAAACAAAACCAAGGCTCAGGCATTGTTTTGTGCTTGTTGATACTGCTAAGATGTTGGCCTTGGTGAGATACTGCTTTCCTAAATGATAGTTGTATGTGGTTCAGGACTCATTTATAACGGATAATGTGGATACCACCATGCTCCTCTGCTGCAGGGTAAGAACACTGTTCTGTCATTTAGTCTCTGGGCCAGGAAGTTGTTTCTTATTTAGTAATGCAGATATTGATAGTGTGTTTTTATAAAATGTTACAGAATATGTGTCTAACGTCCACAGGGTCATAGGAGTCAGTGCCTCCTGCCTCAAATTAGAATCATAGAATAGTTAGGATTGGAAAGGTGTTAGGGTTTCAGGTGGGATCTCAAAAACTCAGTAGCTTGACCTAACTGGTCCTGCTCTGAGCAGGGATTTAGGCTAGATGATGCCAGAGGTTCCTTCTAACTCAAAGCAGGTTTCTGATACTCAGTGTAAACCTTTGTCAATCACAGGCTCTGTCATAGCAATGAGATACTGTGTGAGGTGCGGTTCCCCATGTTCTTTAGATTCCCTACTATGTATTCTTTGAATAAATAATTTGTCTTTTCTGGACCATCACTTAAAGACAGATGGCTTTTCTTACCCATGTTTTGCTCTGTGAAGTTTAGAAGTGTCTCTTTGTGCTAATTGTGGGCACTTTGTTGGAATATTTTATGTTTTCAGGGATAATTTCTCTTCCCTTTGTTTTCTCAGAAGGGATGTGTATGCCTGTGATAAGTGCATTTCCAGTCATTTAGGCCAGAAGATTCTGAGCTTGTGAACGTGACATGCAAACACCTACAATGTGAAACCTGTAGACAATTCGTGTTATTGTATAGTAAGTAATTTTTTATTATCATTTATTTTTAGCCTACTTTAAGGCAGAGGATGCAGCAATTTTATACTCCATCCTTTTATCATAGCTACGTTCCGTTTTCCTGAAAAGTTATGTAGCTCAAGATATAAAAGGAAGGATTTGCTTTGTTGCATTTACTGCTCATCTATGTAAACATCTGATGTTAAAAATGTTTCTTTCTCTTTTCAACATAGGTAAATAGCAAGAAACAAACAATGGACACTCAATTATTTTCCCCATTATTAGGAGCTATTACAAGTACCCCACCTCCGCTAGAATCTTCCCATCTATATAGTAACTGGTCAACATGTGAAGAGGATATTGGCTCTAAAACTTCTTTTCAGGACTGCACAAAGAAACGGTATGAGCATTCTTGGTGTAATCTTACGGTGGTGTTCTGGAATACCGAAGCCTTGGGTGATATGGTTTAGTGTGAGGTGTCCCTGCCCATGGCGGGGGGGGTTGGAACTTGATGATCTTAAGGTCCTTTCCAACCCTAACTATTCTATGATTCTATGATTATGGAGCAGAACAAATGGAATCTGGATCTTTTTAGGAAGAGTTCCTGGGATAACTAGAAACTCGAATTTTTTTTATTCTATAATAGTTATTATAAAGGTTGTCAGAAAGGTAGGGGGTCTGTATGTGTATAGATGTGTATGTTTACATGTGAAAATGTTTTAAAATTTGGAAAGAATACTACATTTAGGGAATGAAATGGGAAAATGCCATACGTAATTGAAAACTCCTTAAGAAAAGTACTTTCCTTCCGTGCCTCCCACCCCTCAGTACCATAGCTCGTTATGATCCTGCTTGATAGTACAGAGTATTTCCTGAAACATGAACAATGCAGAGAGTGTTAGGTACAGGTTAAGTGTACGTGGTGCTTCTGCAACTGAAAGCATAAATATGTGTACAGCTACTCTTGAAAATATGCCAGCCTTCTGTCTTCCCTTCATATAATGCACTCAAGTTTGATCAGTTGCAGTTTTGGATGCTGAATGAATGCAAAGGGTCTTCGTTACTTGAATCATGAAACATTTTTATTCCCCTGGAGTGCTCCACTCTGCCCAGGTCCTGACTATTGCAGGCACTTCTGATGATCATCCAGTCTTAATAATGCAGTAGAATTAGTAAAGGTGCAGAAGGGCAGTGAGGCTGGACAGGGGTTTGAAAGTTTCTGTGCATTGGAGAGGAGATAAAACTTCTCTTCAGTTTTGGTGAGTCAGCTCTGCTGAGGAGTGATTTTTATAAAATCATGAATGATACAAGGGTTGCAAGGAACAGGGAATGATTATAGCAACTGGGAGGTGCCCACTGAATTAACTGGTTCTCTCCTTTGTATTGGTGATTTTATGGCTTGTGCACAGCCATTGAAATTGTAACATTAGAACTGTTCCAGCCTTAAAATGTAAATCATGATTTCATATTAGGCTTCCATCTCTATTCTTTCCATCTTAATGCCAAGTGTTGGCAACATAATATTGCTTTTGAGGGGTTGGTTGGTACAGACTGGCACAGCAGCTTTTGACACTGTGGTGATGCTGTTAGCATTGATAATATCAGTCTCACTGCAGTTTATCGCTTGTCTAGTAAGAAAGAGGAAATTTGATGTGAGGAGAAAGGGGAGTCCACTGGTTCAAAAGATGCTGAAAGGTTACAGTTAAAGAAGATATATGCACTACATATTTCTTTCATTAAAAGGTTATATAGCTTTAGTACTAGCTGTAAGTGTGAAGTTTAAGCTCTGAGTGGCAATCCACTAATAAAATATACAATCTCTTCTTAAAAGCAGCCTTTAGATTATTGTAAGGTAGCAAATAAAAGGTAACAAATGCAGTATCTCCCCAAAGGAAGACAACACATCTAATGTCTGTCCTCAAAGCCTGTGGACTTGTCCTCAGCTTCAGTTCTAAAGTTAATCACAACAGCTGGACACAGATGTGTCAAAGGTACCATTTCCATTTGCCTGTTGATCTTTCATCTTCGGCAACCCTCCTCCTCCCACCCTTGGAGGGCCTTGGAGGATGATCTTCGAAGTTTTTGGGAGAAGCTGTAGGTCTTGGTTCATTTGTCCTATTTCTTATTCTTTGTCTGCAGGGGCAGGCTTGCTTGCTGCCACAAACTTGGTGCCAGGCTGGACATTTGTGTTCTGTTTGGTACAGTTGTAAGCAATTTGGCATGGCTTTGCCTTTCCTGTGTGCTGGTTATTTTCATGGATTCTTTTTATGTTGCTCTGCCTTGGTAGGCAGTGAATTCTCTTAAGGCAGTAGGAGCTAAAGATTTGATTCCTTGGTTATGCAGAACTAAGGGATATTACAGCAAGTGTTTTCTGGTAGAAACCAGAAAGGATAGTTGCTGCCTATCTTGGACTTGAGAAAACTGAATGGCTGTTACACTGGGATTTTTGTTTTTGAATTCACTTGTCCTGTGATTGATGGAGGGTAGTTTATTCAGAGAACAGAAGGCAGGAATGTAGTTGGCTTCTTTTCCATGTGTTTTGGTGTGTTTCATGGGAAATACCTTCCTGTCAGGGTATATTGGGATTTTACCTTATGAGATGCTTCCTGACATGTCACATTACCAAGAATTTTTGTGTTGCTGGTAGCGAACAGTGCTGGCTTGAGACAGAAGGCAAGGGGAGGTGTTTCTAGTCCCTTGTTTGAACAAGTGATTGCATTAAGAAATAGGATTTGTCAAGTATTCCGTTTCTCCTGTCTTGAATTGCATTTTAATGTTTCTGGTTCATGTACCAGAAGGAACACACAAACATTTCATCTTATGTCCATCTAGTGTGTAAAATCTGTTTGGGCAATTTTAGACTCACTGCTGTCCTGTGCTTGTTCTTTCCTACGATTATCTTTTTCATTTATAGTCGTTCCAGCTTCCTTCTGACCTGTATGTGGTTCTAAAATGGCCAGTGATTTTAATTTCTGTGCCACATTGTAAATTGACCTGTCCCTTGCTGAAAATCATGATCTACGTGCAAGCTTTCATCTCTGATCTCTATTTGGTTGCAGCAATTGGAAATAAAATAGGCCGCCTTACAAAAAATAAGAGAAAAAAAAGTTTGCCATCTGACAAAGGCACAGAAGAGATCTAGTCATCAAAGAGCAGTTATAGTTCTACATTCATAAAACATTTTCAAGAATTCTTGCATTTATGTGTATTCTAAACAAAAACACACGCCAAATTCCTTCCAGAAGGAACTGAATGGTCAGGAAGTAAATAATAAGGTAGTTAGGAGTCAAAATGTGGTGAGGTCTTAAAAGCTAGTAAGGCATAACTGTCTAATTTTCCCTGTGTCAAGAGATTAACAAGGTGATAATTATAGTAGTTTATCCCACATTTTATAGTTGTTAATCAGCAAAATCACCGTGAGTAATTATGAGGTAGCATTAGCAGATGATGTAGTTGTTGGGATAAGCTGACACCAGGAAAGACTGAGAGATCTTCAGGGATACTGAAATGAATCAGCTGAGTGAGAATAGGATGATGAGTGAAATTTATTGGAGCAAAACAGTGCGTGTTAGGGGGAAGGAGATCTTAATGGTGTTACGTTTTAATTAACTGCTGAGTAAGAGTTAGATGCCATTAAACAGCTCTTTAAAGATTTCATTTTGCACCTTAAGTAAAAGTTGGGCTTGCGTAAGAGTAGTGATGGTTGAGCAACTTCGATATTTATCTGGAATATTTAATACAGTTTTGACCAACTCCTTTCTAAAGGGGGTTAAAAAAGTGATCCAACTGAAATTTAACTGAAATGTTTTGAGATTAAAATTACAGTTATTGAATTATGGAAATAATTTAGAATCCCCAAGATTTTGAGAAGATTGATCATATTAATCCTCTGAAGGAGACACTCAAGATGTGAAGAAATGTCTATAAACTAACTTACGTTGTTTGAAAAGAGGGAAGAATCTTTTGCTGCTCCTTACTCTTCACAGTTTGAGAAGTGTCTGGTGAAGCGAGAAGTTAGGGAAGTTGTTCTGCTTCATTTAAGCTATAGAATTCATGAGTGCAGGAGATTTCTATATATGTGTCCTGAGATTACATTAAATGCAGAGCACTTAGCAGATGCTGCTGAAATAAATCAAAGGTTTAATGCTTTACTTTTCCTTTTGCCTGTCTTGTTAAGGAGAAAAAGACTTTCTAGGCTTTTTTGGTTTGTTTTTTCTTTAGGGCACCAGTAAACCTATCTTATTCTGGCAATGGCCCTGATATGTTTGGACTAGTGTCAAGCATTTTAGAGGAGCCAAGCAAGCCAGAACCAGTTACAGACTGGTAAGTTTGATCTGAAAGTTCTTATATGTGCGTATGGGTTTTATGACCTTTATCACACAGATACATATTTTTAATTATTATTTCACAGTGTTGAATAATGAAGGTCTTATAAATCCCCTTGAAATGTAGAGGTGTTCTTCTTTACTGCAGTTGCTATTAAAAAAACAAGGCAACAAACTGTTAGAAACGCCAATTTTCTAGTCTTCTATCAACCTACAGCATTTGGGAGGAGAGGGGAAAATCTCATTTTAACCGGTAGGGAGTTGACTGAATACAGTCAAATCTAAAATATTTAATAAATCTGAATAAACTCTGCAGTTCTCAATATACAGATTATAAATATTAGAGAACATCATTAGTAGTCAGATTTTACATAGCATTTACTCAACTGCAGCAGAAGAACTTCCACAACTTATGTTTTAGAGGAGGGCTGTGTATAATTAGCCAAGAATGTAATGGGGGAAAAATACATGTTCAGGGAATGACAGTGATAACCTGCTTTAATGTAAGAAATTTCTTAAACCATTACAGGAGGCTTGTTTAACTTTGTTACAGGAATTCTCTTTCAAGATTGTTTCCACCTATGTGGGCACCTGACCTTGGAAGCAATGGTGAATTCTCAGGGCTCCCATCTAAGCACTCTGTTGAAAATCAGGATTTTCCAGCGCTGATGGGTACACAGAACTGCTATCAGGGGCACTTGCAGAAGTCATGTGATGTGGAGATGTTACACAGAGGTTTGGAAGATCTTCATCTCATACAGTCTTGGCTTTCTCCATCTGTCCCTTGCACTCAGCCTGATAGTATTCTGAAGAACAGTTACCCTGACAATTCCTCTTTGCAAAATAATAATGCAATTCATCAAGAAGGATTTTCATTTCAAAATGTAGACTGTAATCAGCATTTGGGCAGTTACGACCACATAAGGTTAAATGGAGACTATGACAAAAACGGTTCCAATTTTAGCACTATTTCTTCTCAGAAAAGAGTTAAAGAAGGCACTAGCATTCAGAAAGAGTTTTGGAAAACTGAAAGAGCAAGAAGCAAAGCTCTGAAAAATTGTACTCAAGAACAAGCTAAGTATTCTTCTGATATTTCTAATCAGCCTGTTGATGACTCTTGGGATAAAGTGTCTCAGGACAACCAGTTGTTTTCTAAAAGATACGGAAACTTTACAGCTGCTCATAAATTACAGTCATCTATTCATTCATCACCATGTTTTTTCAATCAACCCCCTAAAGAGAATATTTTTTCTGGAGGAACAGACAAAACAGCACAGGAAACCCATGTGCAAAATAGTCGTCATAGCTTTCCTTTGGGGGATGATGCTCTTAACAATAATGACTGTAAGATCCATGTTAGTCCTAAAGAATGCTCTCATAAGGTATCAGAATATGATTTATCTCTAAAAAATGTTATGCAGAATAGGAGTTACCCATCATACCATGGACGTATGTGGCTGGATGGGAAAACAGGTACATCAGATATCCCGCATGGAAAGCAAGTGGTAGGAAGTCCGCAGCCGTCTTCAGGGGTTTCAGCCATGTCTGTTGGTTATCCTACACAACAGCCTGTAATGCAGTCCTACTACCCACAGATCTTACCTGTCTTCCCTTCAGGGAAAGATGAAAGGTCACATATATCAAATAGTGTTTCTAATAATTTTGGAGTTTATAATTCCATCTCAGAAAATCCAAAGCAAATGAAAGCCATTGGACGATTGCAGCACAATTCATTGCCTAATAAGGAGGGGCAATACCACAAATGCCCCATTGATTTTCCATCTGACCGGTTAACCCAGCAGAATGCTGTAAGTGAAGACCCTGAAAAATATCACAGATTTCAAAAAAAACAGACCCAAGAAAATAGTAATAAAGATGATAAAAGAGGCAGAAGGAATTGGACTCCTCATTTTGGATATACAACCCCAGATCATCAGCAATTCAATATGTTCCGAAAAAAGCATGAACAGAATGGTGGTAACGTGTCAGATTTCATCAATCCTTCTTTTTTTCATTCTTTCCCATTAATGTCTGATTTTAAACAAAATCCTGGTTTTCCTTCACTTCATCCTCATCTGTTTTCATCAGCAAATAACTTCAGTTTCCCTCCATCACCATTTCCATTCTCAGAACTTGTTGATCTTTTTCATTATGATGACTTGAGCCACTTGTATCCCTTTATCAATGATCTGTTTTGTGGAGAAATAGCTGCACCATACTTTGCCTTTCCAACACCATTTAACAAGTACAGACCTCTGAGAAATCGCAGTGGACCTGCTAATGAGCTTCACATCCGACTGGAGGAGTGTTACGAGCAGTGGAGGGCTTTGGAGAAAGAGAGAAAGAAGGTAAAACACAACTGACCAAACTTCCTACCAAAACTGACACCTCTTTGGAGGAGGCGAGAATTCTGATGTCATGTCGTTAGTTTTAGATACCTAGAACAACTTCTGCAGCATCTGCTTTAAATACAGTGCTTGTATTGTTTGGCGTGACTGGTTTTAAATTGTGTGTGGCTTTGAGTTTCAGTGTTTGAATCACTTTCCCTTAGAATATAACATTTCTATTAACCCACAGTATTTGCTACATCAAATGTAGTAGCAATGTCACTGGCCAAAGCACTGAGTTATTGTTAGCTTGGATGTTTTTTTTTGATATGGTCAATAAAAAGTCATTACCTAGTTGTTATTAATTCCATAGGCCTTTGCTATGACTGTAGATGATATGATCATATATCAGGGCACTCACTGCCACAGGTGGCTTGTAATGTACTGGTGGTTTATGGCCCTTGATGCTCTTAAAGGTTCATGTTGCACAGTTTGGTTAGATGGATTTCTCTTCTTTTCTTGTCCCATACTTGTCTCCAACTAAATCTTTAACTCAAGTATTCTGTACCCAGGCTCTCCATTTAAGGAGAGAAATTTTTGTGGTGTGTTTTAGTTTTTGTTGGTTGTTTTTTTTGTTGTGTGTTGGTTTGAGTTTCTTGTTGTTTGGGTTTGTGGGGTTTTGTTTGTTTGTTTTGTTGTGGTTTTTTGTTCTGTGGGTTTTTGTTTGGGTTTGTTGTTGTTGTTGGTTTTTGGTTTTGGTGTTTGTTTTTTTCCTGGCGGTGATACAGTAGTGTCTTTCTCCTATTAGACTAACTTGGATCTAGTCCATTCTCAGTGATCCAACTTTAGCCTCGTGAACTACACAGGCTTTCTCAGTCCTCAGGTTTTGTAGTTACAGGGTACACCTGCAGTTAGCTTTAACAGTATAAACTGTTCTCTGTCCCACAAGCCAGCTGCCGTAACATGGCTCACATTCCTACAGCCAAAATACTTACTCCTCACAAGGGCCTGACTTCATCCTGACTGCCTGAAAAGAATGTGCTTGGGCTGTGTTAATCCCTGCTTGTAGGTATAGTTTTGGAGAATGCTATATCTCACCTGTACCTATGTGTATGGGAAGGGTCTGTCTTCTGACATTCTCAGACTTCTGATATTCTCACCCTACATTAATTTATTAAAAGTGTTGACAGAAAACTCCCCCCAGCGGGACTTGCATATAAGTCTATCTAATCTGTCTAATCAGTCAACCCTTTCAGCTCTCAGAAACCTGTGCAGTGCAACTGCTTTGGAGTTCACAGCAACAGTTAATTTACCTGTTAACTTGTATAAATTTCACCTTTCTAGGCATCTCACATTTTAAAAAACCTCTTGAATTGCCTGTGATATTAAATGTGCATAAAGATTAATACTGGAAATGGCTTATTATTTGTTATTAAATACCTGATGTCATATGAATTGATGTTTTTTTCTGAATGTCAGGCTTCTGAGATGAATACAGGTGGTGTCAGCCGGCTCTTCTAATTCATGTTAGGTGAGGGCAGAGACTAAATAATATGGGTGTATCAGTAAACCAAAAAGAAAAGAACTTAAGCACGTATTTTCAGTATGAACATGCTTATAGTATGAATGTGGACTTAAGCTTGCCTTAAACTGCAGTGTTGTACTAATCTTTCTCTCCTCAGTCTGTTGAACACTGAAGAAGGAGTGAGATAAGAGAGTCATCTGCTAGTTGTGTCTTTTTTACTTAAGGTGTAAGAAGCTCTTGTCTAAAAGTAGGTGATGTTTAGTTACTTCTTGCACTGTATAGTGGTTTGGCCAGTTCCTTTCTCAGTGGGGAGTTTAGCAGCTGCGTTGATGACATTCTCAGAGCTGATACCTATTCGTGTTAAATCTGGCTTAATCCTGATACACTTCAAATACAGCATACATTGGTGTGATCATTTGTTTCTTTTGTTAATAATCATAGTATGTGACATTTGAAAGGCATACCTGGGGTGCTACACAAGACTTTTTTTGCCTGTGTTCTGTGTCCAAGATGGATTAAAATAAAGCTGCACAGCTTTGTAAAGCTGCCAGTGAGCACTACAGTCTGAGGTGAAGCTGAATTACAGAAGTATTTTCAGGCTCACGGCAGGTGGTTGTACATCTAAACAAGTGTTTGGGAGCGTTGTTGCACAAATGCCGTCAGAAGTAAAGACAGGAAGTGCACTTCTAATGTATTTGAAAATTCTAAATGGCCCCAAAATATGGTTTGTAATACTGTAGTAATTTCAAATGTGTACAATGGCTATTTATTTCCCTTTCAGACTGAAGCTGACCTTGCAAGAAACTTCCCAGGAAAGCGCATATCAAGCTCAAATACCACTCCCATGTCCCGCCTTCCTGCTAACCCATCACGAGTTGATCGCTTGATTGTCGACCAGTTAAGAGAACAAGCCAGGGTAAGTCTTCTTGAGCTCCAATTCCTGCATTTGTTTTTGTTGTTCTGTTTGTTTAATTAAGATTTATATACGTTTAATGATTTTTGGTGTTTTCAATGTGTGGCAGGTGCTCACCTTAGTAGGAAAGATGGAAAGGCTTCGTGGTACCCCTGTACACAGTAACATATCCACTACATTGAAACACCATATGGAAGCTATTAATGTAACACAGGTGAGGCGTAAGGATGAGATTGTTAGTGCTGCTAATCCACAGAGACAACGAGCACTGCGTTACAATAATGAGAAAGGTAACTGTTTTCCATTCATTTGGTTTTAAAAGGTTTTTGAAAGTTTTAATTGTAGAGATAAGCCATTTGAAATACGGGAATTAGAAATAGGCAGCAATTATTGTAACTGCAGCAAAAAAAAAAAGTGTAAACCTATACCTGTTACTTTTTAAACGACTTTTAAGCAATTTTTTTGTTCTCTTCTGCTTTTCCATTGGTACTTTAAATACTTTGAAGCGTTTTCCTCTTCACTAAGAGAGCAGTAAAAACTGTCTGGTGATGTTATATAACTAAGTAGTTGTCCTAAAAGTGAAAATGTATGTGTTTTTAACAAGTTGAATTAACTTTTTTTTAAAATTAGTGTTATTGCTACTCTTTCAGCTTATAAAACACACACAAAAAAAAGTTGGTGCCTTGTTAATTGATTATGTCTAATTACCTAAATCACAAAACCACCAGAAATTGCATTTCATGAATTCCAGTGTCTGCTGAAGTAAAGCCAGAATAATTTGTAGCAGCAATATGTACTTCTGTAGAAGTAATGCAAAATGAGGATAGTTGCTTTCCCTTTCAACACCACAGTGTGAGTGATAACTTGCTCTTCAGTATAGTGATCATGTAGCTGATACATACAGGAATTCAGGGTTTGGAGGTAAAGATCATATTACTTTTTCTTCAGAAAATGCCTGTGTCTCAGGAAATTATTTCCAAAGAGGAATGGACATCTCCTGCCTCCTCCCCTCCATTTTTTGGATCTTTACGCAGCACTGTCCTGTATTGTCTTACTTCCTGTTATTGCCACAATGTGGTGTTTCTTTGGCTTCCAGCAATGTGTATGGGATAGTTCTTCCATGTAAGGAGGAGAAGATAGGCTGTAAAGAGAGTCAAGATGTTTTGCATTCACAAGCTAGGTGTCAAGCATGATGTCATATCCTTAAAAATGATAGTCCTAGATGCAAACCAGCTTCTAAAATTACTCCTAAAATTGTGTGACAATGTTAGCCCCAAGCATAAGCCAGGAAACAGGTAGGTGTTAAAAAAAAATAAAAATCCTACAAACCATGTTTTTGATAATGCTTCATAGTAAAGGTATATGGAAGCATTATTTAAACCATCCTGTAGCCTAGCTGTAGTTAGAAAAATTCAATTAGTCATTTACAATTAGTGGTAACATCTGCAGTGCAGTTACGTTTCTAAAGAAGAGATGTGCTGCTGTTGGGTGTCTAAGCACAATCTAAATCACATGCAGAAAAGCCTTTAGTGTGTTTTTTTCACTGTGAAACATATTTGTTTGAGTTTTGCTGTTGATGCTTGTATATCCCAAGTTCAGCAGTGAGCCTTTCCTCACTGTGAGACTGGGTGGGAAGTGGTATTGCTGCAAGAAAGATAAAGGAGTTAAAAAGGATTGCATTAAGCTTATCTGGCTGGAATAGAGTGGGCAGTTTTACTAACTGTGCTTGTTGAGTAAAAGTGTGCAGCTGCGGGGAACAAAAGTCAACAGGATGCTGGGTTACATCTGCAAAGGCAGCTCCAGCAGAGATAAAGATGTTATCCTACTGTACTCAGTGCTCATCAGGCCACATCTGGAATTCTGTGTCATGTTTTGGTCCCTGCTGTATAAAAAAAGATGTGAACAGGCTGGAGAGGGTCCAGAGAAGGGTCACAAAGATGATCCAAGGACAGGGCAGCTGTGTGAGGAAGGGCTAAGAGAGATGAGTTTGTTGAGCCTTGAAAAAGAAGGCTCAGAGGAGACCTTATCACCATGTTCCAGTATTTAAAGGGTGGCTACAAAGAAGACGGATACTCCCTTTGTACAAGTGGTCACATGGGAAAGACAAGGAGTGATGGGCACAAGTTACTTCTGGGGAGGTATCAGTTGGAAACCAGAGGAAAATTTTTCAGAATGAGAACAATCAGCCCCTGGAATAATCTCACCAGGAAAGTGGTGGATTCCCTCGTGTTCAATTCTCTTAAGATTTTGCTGGGACAGGGTGCCGGGTGATCTGGTCTAGGTCATGCTTTGCCAAGAAAGGTTGGACCAAATGATTCCTGAGGTCCCTTCCAACTTTGGATCCTACAATTCTATACTTGAAGATAGTCCCCTCTGATAACGTTAATTAAATAGGCTCAATTATTGCATCACAGGTGAGATGGTTATACCACTGAATTCTGGACACAGTTATAGTTGCTGTTAGTGTGAGATGTTAACAGCTAACTTATGGAATTCAACCAGTGCAACACCAGTGTATTTTGTTAGCTGGTTCTTTAGCACACTTTGTATACCAGTGATGGGTTGAACAAATTTACTAATTTTTAAAACGTATTAATATTACCAGGCCAGTGTATACAAGTGTAACCTGTAATGTGTTTTTCCATTGTAGATGTTCTGGCTCTGGCAGCTGCCATTAAAGACTTGGCTGCTTCCACACGCAAGGCTCGTACCGCTTTATGGTGTGCGCTGCAGATGACCTTGCCAAAAAACTCTTCAAGCAGTCCAGTAAAACCAGAAGTTGTTGAAAGGGCATTGCAGGAGCTTTGTCCTCCAAACACAAGCACACAAGAAAAAAAGCAGCATGGAGCATGAAAACAAATGATGCAAAAAAAGAAAAACCTGAGGAACCCAGGAGGATTCTGGAATAACAGCTAATAATAATAATAACAACAACAAAAGGGAGGCTGAGGATGGGGAGGGAAGAGCAAAGTGTCCTGCCCAGTACCACGGATGGTGGTTTTGATATGCTATCAAAAAAAGCAAAAGGGTTACCGATTAGTGCTGCATTTCTATTACTGTGATTCTGATGTTGAGACACACATCTTGTAATAGTGTTAATGCAATTTTAGTATTGCTGGTATTGCAGAGTCTGCTACGTAAGAATTTTGTTACTGAGACAAGCTAAATAGCATTGTTTCCTTGTGTGCTTCTCCAAAGATGTGTATCAGCTGTGAGTAAGCCATGACCTGAGAAACCAGAGTGTGGTAGAACTTAATTCTCCTTTTTTTTTTTACAATTTAGCATACTAAAACAAACAAAAAAATCCATTAGAAAGCTATATCGGAATTGTTCAGGGTTTTTTTTTGGCACCATTATGTGGCTCTTTTAAGTGCCAAAGTGATCATGAAGTAGTTTGCATCCCGTCACTATGCAGAGGAGTCCACACTTCTGTAGTGTTTCCTGTGGCAGGGACTTCAGTAATTCAGATTAGCTCTAACAGAGTTTGACAAGAATAATCAGTGTCTAATGCTGGTTGTGTGAGATGCTTCAGCAGTCACGCTGCCGCTTCAGTTCCTAGCTAAATCAGTGTAAACCAAGCTTTTCCACATCATAGTCCATTTAAAATTCTCCATAAGAAAAAAAAGGTTTTGTAGCTTTGCAGCGAGTACTGCATTGAAGTATACATTAGCAGGTGATATAAAATTGTCACTCAGGATTAGAAATTAGATTTATGGATTCCTCAGTGGGTTAAAAACCCGTAACTATATAATAACATAGTATGCACTTAATTAAAGAAAATTGCTGTTTGTTAATATAAGTTCATGGTACTATAATTTTCAGAAACATTCCATATTTATTTTAATATCTTTATTGAATGTTTATTTTAAAATCTATTTTATTAATATAAAGTTGGATATTTTGCCAAATCTTCTGAATAATCAGATTTAACGATTTACTCAGGAAATATGTATATTATTATATAAATGTACTCATAGTATGTAGAGATTTTGGGGGGAAGGGATGTTTGCAAAATATTTACACAAAGCTAACTATATACTAGGTTACCAAAGCTGTTTAACTGATTAATTTTTCGCATGGAAGATTTAGTAAATTTAATTGCTGTTAACTTGTCTCCATTCTGTGGCTTAGACAATCAAGAGTGTTACGTATCCGTGTGAGTGTTCAGAGTGAGAATTAGAAAAGAGTAATTCAAGTTTTGTTCTTAGGACACTTACAAGTATTTTAATGTCTTACTGTCACATGATCTCTTAACATGTACTAATAACCAACTAAGGTTCTTGGGTATCAGTATATTAGTGAGTATATTTTGGAAAGTAGTTCTTATTTTAAAATTGAATTAAGTTGGGGATATAAGCAACATTTGAAAGACAAAAATGAAGGTTTTTCTGTTCCATAGTGTTCGATGTTGAATTTGACATTTTGTGGATAAATCTGTGCTTGTTTCCATATCTAAATGTACTTGCCAAATATTCCAAATACGGTTCTGTAGTTTTGGATCTGTGGATGTTTCTGGACCAGATGTAGTCTCAGCAGTGCCATTATTAACTGTAATGAGGAAGCAGCTATATAACTTTATAGAGAAAAGTTGCACAAGCCTCACTAATCCACTGAATAAAGTCTAAAAGCATGAGACAGTACAAATCAGAATCCTAGTACAGCAAGATTATGTTTTTTCTTTCCTCAAGAAAGTTAATTCAGCTTAAAAGAATATTTTCAGCCTAAAGCGCAGGTAGTGGAGACAGCTATCTTAGTGTGAGTGGTTCCTCTGTGCTCATGTGCAATTTATTTGTGCAAACTAGCTTAGGAAAGCTAAATTTGCGTTTGTCAAACTGATTAACTGTACTCCATGGTTTAAAAAGTGGAGTCTACAGTATTTTAGTCAGTGGATGATTTTGGATTTTAATTATGCTTTCTGTGACAACAGGAAATCAGAATTTTGCAAGTCTTGGTCAGCTTTTCTGTTTACAGAACAATTGTTCTGCAGGGTTGTTTTGTAGGGGTGAATGCATAGGGTACAGTAGGTCCTTGTGTTGCTTCTGCGTTATTGTTGTGACGGAGTGTGGTCTTAAATGGTTCATAATATAGTTAATGTGCCTTTAACAGTTTAATTTTTCAAAAATGACAATTAGCTGTATGCTCATGCCTGTTTTCAACTGCAGTTTCAAAATGCTTTTTAAAACAGTTATGCTGTGGCTTCATTTGACTATGGCTAACAATTGGCATACACTTAATGAGGTTCTTGCATCCTGTTGGATCGTTCAGTTACAGGCTCTTTAACAAGCATGAAGCACAGTAGCTGTGGAGAGTCACCAAAGTCCAGATGTGTTAGATCAGATTTTCCTTGTTGTGCCCTACAAATGCAAGCAGCTTGTGTTTCATTTTGCCTTGCTCTGTTCATAAAAAATTGGAGTTTCACATTGCCGTGATTTCTGCCCTTTTCTTTAAATGGTTTCATTATGGACAGCATGAGTCCTACAAAGACAAATGTCTTTTCAGAATGCCTCAGTTCTGTTGCTTCATTACACACCCTTTTATATTCCAGGGGAAAAAAAAAAAACGTATTTTGTAAAATAACCACCTGGGGTTACCGCAGCTGGGTTAATCATAACATTTTTTTTTAGCTGCTTAATTTGGCAACAGTTTACAAATTCTGTAAGTATTGCACTCAATTTTTGGTATGAATAAGTATAGTGCTTCTGATTTTAGGGACTGGTTGTGTTTGCATTTTACTTGTGTCAGTGGAAACAGTGTTAAGATTTTAGGTCACACCTAAGCCAGAGAGGTGGTTTTGTTTTGGAGTTAGATCTAATTTTTGACATTTCCTCACCTGATTTGTGGAGCAATCATGTAAAATTTAGTTTATTTCCTCCTCCCTTCTCTTTATTCCCTCTCCCTTCCCTTCCCTAATCCCCTCCCTCCCTCTTTTGTGAGGTTTAATTATCTTCTTTTTTTCCGTTTTGATTTATGCAGTTTAATTTTGTGAATGAGGTGAAGATTAGCAGGGTTTTTGCTGGTCATGGTAACAGTGATATTAGACTGCTCTGTTTTAAGGAAACAAGATACGTAAGAGTCCCTTCTCAAGTCAAAGTTATTATTAAGGGTGTATGTTTTGATAGTTGGTAGTGAATCTTTAATGCTTTAAAATCCCCAATTGATAGTCCAGTACAACATAGATTTACAGTGATTTCTATTTTCAGTATAAATAACCAGAGGCTTCTGGTGATTCAGCCTTACTGATTCCCAGAAAACAGGCCAGCATTCAGAATAAGAACTTCCTTTTACCTGGTTATAGGTTTAGTATCTCTGATTTTCTTCTGTATAGAAATCATCCCTCACAATCAAGTTAATCTGATGGTATCTATATAAACTAAAACTAAGAAATTGGTATTAGTTCATCATTACTTGACTTAGAACAGCATACAGGGAGGTTGTCTGGTTCATGGCGCTTGTCTTGCTGGGGTATTTTCAGAAGTGTAAGACTTTCAATTCCCAAACTAGACAATTTTCTTTCCAGACTGCATAGTCTTCTTTTTTCTTGGTATTTACCACCACCACTAATCTTTGTCTTTACCTGGATACGTGTAATTTGGAAATGATTTGCCTTACAGCTTGGAAATTGTTGCTCTCTATAAGAAGTCTCATCGTTATTCCTGGTACTTTTCACTTTGGTAAAGTAAATGAATAGTAGAAGATTGTGGGAGGCTTTGCTGAGGTACTTGCCTTTTCGGAGAAGTGTTTTGGAGATACTCTAATTTTGTGGAAAACTTCCTAGCTTTCCTATGCACTTTTCTAGACGTGACCCTGAGCACAGCTTCCTGGGATCATGTTCAATCTGCCACCCAGGCCTTCTCTTGTTCTCTTTGGGGAAATAAGAAGACAAGGGGAACTGGAAACCCTAGTTCAGTGGAGAGGGTCACTCCTCATGGGGGCTCCTCTAGTCAGAAGGGTGTAAGCCTGAGAGGTCAGGTCTTCCTTTGCTTAAGCTGTGTTTCCTTTTTCCCCATCTGCTCACAGATGCCATCAGGGTTCAGCTGCTGAGAGTTGTGGCAGAGTTGGCTAGTTCTTGCCCTGGTAGCAAACTTGTCTCTGGTAGCCATCCTTCCACCTTTGTGTGATTTAATCCTATGGAATCAAGCTTGCATATGAGCTTGGGGGACTAGAAAAGGGCTTGGGAACTGCTGCTTCAAACTGGCAGGCTATAGTCATCCCTCTTGGGTCATGATTACAACCTCTTGCCTCTCAACTGTGAGAGAAGAGAATGAAGTAGGAGTAAAGCTCAGCTTTTATAGATAATGATAAATGGCAAGGAGTGCTTAGCGTAAAACTTCCACTGAGCTGTTTGGGTTTTAGATCTGCGCTTCCTCAAGTGACAAGCATTAAGTTTTGCTCGGTATGATATTCTCAGACACACAATTTATCACAGCTCTAATTCCATAGGTAGTTGGATAGTTTTTGTTTGTTTAAATGCTTTAAAGACTAGCAGACCTTAAGCCTATATTTATTTTTTTAAAGTTATATTGTTAGCTGCTCTGAAAGCTGGGTTTTGTTTGATCATTTTGAGGTTTGATTATTTTGGAATTTTATTATTTAGCATTTTTATGCGAGGTTTGTGTGTTTTTGTTACTGCTATTTTTATTTGCTGTTTATGTGCTGTTTTATTTGTTGCTATTTTTCCTGTTCTCTGTTTGGGAGCTGTGATGTTGGAACACTTCATGTTGGAGCAGCCCAAAGCAGTAGGGTTAGTGATCTTTGTCTCTTCATTAGTTTGACAGTGTACGGTGGTCATATATGTAAAACTGAATTTTACTTTATTTATGACTACAGTCATGTATGGGGTTCAGGTGTTTGGTTTTGTTTGTTTGGGTTTTTTTTTCTGGGTTTGTTTTTTTTTTTTTTTTTTGTTTGGTTTGGTTTGTTTTTTTTCCCTGATAGTTACTAGAATTGTAGAATGGTTTGGGTTGGAAGGGACCTTAGTGAGCATCCAGTTCCAGCTCCCTTCCACTAGACCAGGTTACTCCAAGCCCCGTCCAGCTTGGCCTTCATTATATCTCATCTAAGCGTACCCTCTTGACAGTTTCATTAAAATGGAAAAACTCGACTTCCTGTTTATTTAACTATTCACAATTGTAGATTCTATTGAACAAGAACAGGGAAACTACACATCAGTGAATATGAGAGCAATTGACTTTGGTGTATATATATATATTTATTTCTAATTAGGTGCATTTGCAATTAGTGAGGCAGGTGTGGTCCTGCTTCCACTGAAGCCAGTACCTTTAACAGGTTTTTCTCTTTATCTGGCTTTGTTGCTTTACTGGCATAATATCCTGGGTTTAGTAGGCTCTTAGTAAATGCTTGGTAGTTCACCTTCAACATTTGTTATCAAGAAACTCCAAAAGGATGCATTCCCAACCTTTTTAATAAGGTCTCTCACTAGACAGACATCTTTGGATTAGGAGGATAATTTTGCTTTCTTTCAAAGCTGAGGAATGTACCTACTGCAGAAGCTTTGAATTGAATATGGGGCATTCTGAGAATTTTGCACCTTGGTTTATCCTGATCTGCTTCAATGGAAATACAGCCTTAACCATGCTAAGAACTCAATATATTTCCTGTGAAGTTTATCCATCTAGGATGCCAGCACTTTCTGATTCTGTAGCACATTATATAAAAATCAGCTATCTCTTATTTTTTGATAGATACTGCTTTCTAATTTGTTGTTTGTGGTTGTTTTTAGATAATAACTTTGCCAAGCAATTTTGTCAGTTGTATGGAATGGAAAGTCCTTATTTTCCTTCATTAGCAATACTGTAATCAGAGGTGCAAAAAAGAAATAGATGCATTTAATGTATGTAGCCTGTGCTGTTAGAGATTGAAAATGTATCAGGTTATTGAGGAACTGGAGCTATAAATCCTCTTTGCTTATTTGCCAGACAAGCTTTATAAAGGAAAATATTTGCATATAGGGGGGGGAAGAAAAAAAAAAAAGCCTGTTAGAATAAAAGAATAAATCAAGAGTCAGCTTAAAGTCATTGCCAGAGAAAGACTGGGAATATTGATTTACATTTTTTTTACTGTAGAAAATACAGGCAGTTTAAAACTTGTTAATGCACAGTAATAACTTAATGAGCATAGCTTTTTCACAGAATAGACTATTTCCAATATATGTATATGGGAAAAATAAGTTTCCTTTTATTTTTTATGACAGATATACAAAGATTAAGAGTGTCTATATTTTAATATGCTATTTGATGTCTGAAGTATATCTTTTACATGTTTGTTGGTCAAACTCATTCACTTAAATTAGCAAATTTTACACTGCTAGTGAAATATTACTGAAGGAGGATGTTGTGAGCTGATCCATTCAGTAGGCCCAACAGAAAGTTGTGAAGGTCTAATTTAGCTTATAAAAAAGTCAATTGCCTATACAAGATTTAATCATTAATAACTTCAGGCTTGCTTAAGTGTTTCTGTAAAACCACTGTGGATGTTCAAACGCTGCAGAAATCTTACTTCTACCTCTTGTGTAACATTCTTACAATTACACTTCACAGATGTCTTTGGGATGTACTTTGATGTTACACAGTGTTGGTACACCTTAACGTGAGAATTTTGTTTGCTTTTCCTTCTTGTTTTTGTCCCTGTTAGTCGTTTCTGTGGAGCACTGGGATGCCTTGTGGCTGCAGCTGGGTTATGTCTGCAGCTTCAGGCAGGCTGTGCACACCAACATGTAGTTTCTGTAAAGGTACAATGGTCAAAAGATTGTAAGGTTGGTGTTACCTGGATGAAAGTCTCAAAAAATACGATCATTCTGTAATAAATCATGGCCAGTGTAATCTTCTAGTGATTTATGTGATTTGATTGCTTTTATTTAAATAATCAGCTGTGTCGTATGTATTTCCCTAATAAAAGGTTCCAGCTTCTCGTTCATTAAGTTCAACTGACACTGTTTATCAGCTGCTGTTCTCCATGTGAGGTGAATTTGGTTTTGGTAATTCTGCCTTGAAAAGACATGTTACTTGTTCTGCTTTAACACAGTTACAAAAATTAAAATTCTTCATGTTTTATGTAACTGGTTTGTATTACTTCAGCAAATTCTGTGGAAGAGGAGTCGGCAGTTTGGGTTGACATTTGTTGGGGTTGGGTCTGAGGAATATCCCTTGTTCTGGGTGCAGAGTCACGCAGACAACTTCTGAAAATGCAGAATTGCCTCAAGTAGTTGGAAACAAAGGATAATCTTTAGTAAGTACTTCCCAGAGCATTTCCCTGAGTGGGAAGTTTTGATGACTTTGGCATGCTTCTCAAACTGAAAAGTGTCAGAAGTCTGCTTTTATTGACATGGAGGCTGGAAGCTGTAAGAAAACAGCTTTCTTCAAAAGAAACAGAGCTTTTTATGCCAAATGTCCAAGAAGATGCTGAAAGACAATGTGCTTTGCAAACCATGTACATCCGGATTTTGATTCTCCTCTCCCTTCTTCAATGAGATGAATTTAGGCAGATCTCAGGTATATGGAAACTCTTTATAGTAAGGAATTGCACACAGTGCGTCTGCATGTGCACAACAGGTAGGTGTAAATGGTCCAAAAATACACTGTCAATACATTGCAAATGCTTGCTTTGTTATTTGTGCTGCTCTTTGTAGGCTTCTGAGGATCCCTTCTGCTCTGCATGTAACATCCATCGATTTATGTACGTCAAAAGCACTGGGAGAGGTTCCTCTTGGTAACACACAGACACATGGTGCCAGTCCAGCAGCTCGAGTGGGCTGGGATTGCCTTGCCTTTTTGTGACTAGTAACAGATGAAGCATAATCAGACTATTGTTAATGACATTGTCGATGGGATTCATCCTATCCTGTGTAGTCCGGGAATGCGTTACCCGTTGCAGGTCAGGCATTGCATGGGAATTTGGCTTGTAATTCCTCTGGAGTCTGGTGTGAAATTTCAAACCTGATTGGGGGGGGGGGGGAAATGTTCCTCAGTTTAGAGTTCACAATTTCAAAGCGTCTCCTTTTCTGGTGACTTCCAGAAAAAAACTCACAGACTCATACAATGGTTTGGGTGGGAAGGGACTTTAATATAGTAAAAATAGTTGATAAAATTCTATTAGAGGAGAACTAATAAATTTCATGGTGCTTTAAATTATTTAGACAATGTAATTCGCAGTCAGGGCATTTCCCTCCTCAGCTGACCTATACACGTCAGATATCTCAATATGAAGTTACATGAGCTCTTTTTCTGTAGCTCATTCGTGAAAGAGTTCCTCCCAAATCAACATCTGACAAATTTCTGGTTCCCTTTTCCCTTCACTCCCATCCCAAGTCCATAAGTTATAGCATTTCCAATACCATGTAGGTGACAGAGGAAGGATGTAGAGAAGCTTTTGTGTGACACTGCAGGGTGCACACACCCCTACCCCAGGCAACTGAGGGCATAAGTGTCAGGGGTGGGTCATGGAAAGGAACACGGGGGCTCTGGAGAAGTCCGTCCCACTGCTCCCTGGGGGGTTTGGGATGCACGTGCTTTTCAGTTTAGGGATTACCAAGGGCTGTCACCTTCGGCAAACTGTGAAAGTTGTGGTTACCAAATAGCCTCAGTGCCCTCCTAGCCCTGCATTATAACCAAATTTGAAGTCTTTCTATAAAAATGTCTATCTAGGATAATGGAGGCAAATCAGATTTGTTGTTTTCTGGACATAAGCCATCTTCACCTGCTCTTAGAGGTTCCTGTCCTGTCCTGTGGCAGGGGGTTTGGAACTAGTTGATCTATAATGTTGCTTCCAACCCAAACCCTTCTGTGATTCTAAGATTCTGCTGTTACTGCTGTTTTGGACCCGTGTTTTCTAAGTTAATTTTTGGGACACTACAAGAAGCTCCCTCACCCCCTTATTTATTTATTTATCTTTTATGTAGAGAAGAGGATTTCCAAAGCATTGCTATTCAGCAGATCATTTGAGAAACATCTCTCCACTGATGGGTATCTGTGCGTTTATTCAGATGCAGCTTGGTTGCTTTGATACTTGTTCCAAAACACCTGTAATGGAATAGTTGCAACTATTTTAGTGTAACTATGCTGGCAGCTTGCCTGTGAAGTTACTTTGGAAAACAGTTGCAGTGAAATGTTTTCCTCATTCCCTATTACCCCTGAATTAGTCTGATAACATCTAGTATCTTATGTTGATTTTTATATAATGTTGATTGAAAGTGTTTGAAATGCATATTTGATAGGCTGGCCTTTGTGAAGCCATGTAGTTTGGTTGTGCTGTTCTGATTTGAATAATAGTTCCGTATAAAAAAATGAAAGCGCTGTGTTTCCACAGTGCTAACTCTTTAATCTGACTGAGGAGACCTTTGATTTCTAGCTGGTGAATCATGCTGTGCATAGATGAGAATGTTGGGTTGCAAAAGATGCACAGCCTCGGTAAGTAGTGAATTCAGATACATACTCTTGAAGAATTTGTAATCTCAAAAGCAGCAGTGTCTGAAAAATCAATGTCACTGCAAATGGATTATAAACAAATGTAAACCAGAAAGGTTTGTTGGGGTAATTGCTTTAAACTGACAAGAGGGTAGGTTTAGATTATGTTCTTTTGTTTGAGTAACTGTTGCTGTCCAAACAGGGCAGGGTTAGTGTAGTTCAGTTGGGGCCTCTCTTCAGCTGAGAGTGTATGGCAGCAATAGCTTCTGTTTTCCCTCTGCTCAGCAAAGGCATCACTTACCAGTAAGTTATATCCCATTTTAATCAGAATCCACCCAAAATTCAGTCCAACTATTCAAGTTAGACTCTGAAGACAGGTGCTGGCACTAATTGTAAAGAAAAGCTGGTCTGTGGCTTTATAGCTGTGTAAATGAAGGCTTTTGTGGCTACTTAATCACCTTGTAAATAATTGACCTGGGTTCCTGTGAAGGAGAATTTAAGAACTGAATTCTTCTGTGATATGGAAAGAAATCGCCTCACTAGGATTATAAGTCCTTTGTGCACACATTTGTTTTAAGCATGGATGTGCAACCTTTTGGGACATAACCACGCTAAAGTTCTGTAAGTGCCACTGACTACAACCAACAGTGGTATAAATACGTATATAAATATATAGCGTTAGATAACTGGCAGAAATTTTTCCTCAAAGCTTAGGGAAGCACTAAAGGTACAAGAGCCAAGCTTACACAGGCATGCAGATCAAAGCACACCAAGGCACACCCCAGGTATTTTAGAAGTGACTGCAGGTCTACAGAAGTGACTGTAAACACAGTGACACCCATCCATGGTCACAGGGAGAATTACAGAAACACGGACTGGAAATCAGAGGTTAGCCATCAGAATTTGCTTCCCCAGCATGGTCCTCAACAAGTAATAAATAGGATGGGCACTCGGGTGATCCCTGGAAAGCAGAACTCACCTCACCCAATAATAATGTAATCATGAAAGTTTTATTTTTGATCAAAACAGTCATTGTCACTGATGACAGGCAGTGGGTTAACAAGAAGGAAAATGCTGTCTCTGCCACTACGAGCTCTGCTCTTGGTGTAAAGTACAAGAGGAGGGAACTGAAAAGGCAGAATAAAAGCTGATGTGACACCCGGGCATATTTCTTGGGCACCTGTCTATTTGGAGCCTGGCAGTGGTGATTTGTAGGCACTGGGATGAGCTGAGTCACTGGGCAAGGTCTGGAGAAGGTTTGGGGTGAGGAAATGGGACAATTTTATCAATGCTGACACTACTTTCCTTTACTGTAACCACTACTGAGGAAGAGATTTATGCATATGACTATCTTAGAGTGTCTGTGTAATCCCATTAACATCAGTGATACTACTTAAGCACTTAAAAATAGACTTTACTTTTAGGTAGCTTCTTGTACAAGAGGTATTCCATAAGGCAAATCAGCTTCTAACATCTTCTGTCCTACTGTTGTCTCAAAACCAAAAAATGCTTTAAAATGGGCTGGACTTCACAAACTTTGTTGCAGAGTACTTGTGATATTTCAGCTGGTGAGGAGATCTGAGGTAACATGAATGATGAAGCCCCTGACGCTTGCCAGCATGCCAGGAAACCAGTGAAAGGCAAGTGTACTTCTGCCCTTAAAATAGGGGGAAAAATACAGGAATTTGGATTTCAAGTCACAGAAAGGTATTGAAACAAAAAGTAAAAATCTATCTTGTAGCACTGAAAAGATGCTAAAGAGGAGAGTTTCAGTTAATCTGTGTGACGCTTTGTCAGTCCACTCCAGTTCCCCTCTGTGACAGTGTTATAGGCAGAAACTAATGTGGATCGGATTAAAAAATAAACAAACTTGGTCCTGTTTACTATGACAGCCTTGTAACTAGCTTTGCAGTGAAATCTGGAATGAGTATTGTGGAATGGGTGCAGAGCCTTACTCGGTGTGTAGCTATTGAGGATTTAATGGAAGGATTTATCAAGCAGGTTGTGCTGCTGGTGCACTGATAATTTTACCAAACACATGATTTTGGTAGGGTCTCTTGAGGCTTTGGTAAGTCAGGCTTAGAGTTCTGTCATTGCAAATTCATGAATGAAGAAAATACAGTAAGTTCTCTAAGCGTTAAAAAGTAATATACTGCTCAAGGACAACATAGGAAAACGCTGCTCGGCTGCAGTTCTGTGAAGGATTACTGGGAAGCCTGAGTAAGGTTTGGGATCAACAATGCCTGGCTGCTTTGGAATAGGCTGAAGTCCATAGCGGGATATACAAAGGCAGCGGTAGGCAGCAACATGTCCCAAGTAATCCTTGTGATCTTCCCTGATAAGGCAGCAGCCGGAGGGGCTGGCCTGGGTTTGGTGCTCGCTTGTCAAATGTATGTAGACAGCTGGAGTCAGTCCAGCTGGGAGTGACGGAAACCATCAGCAGGTCAGAATGAATTAGGGGTGCTCATACCAGAGAGGAGGAGGCAGCGAGTGGAGACAGTGGTCTCCAAACATCTCCAGGCATCCTGCCAGTGTGGAAGGGCACCACGTGTCTCCCCTAGTCAGGGGGTATAGGGTTAAATTACAGGAGTTCTACAGGTTAGGCATTTGGATTAGCTACATAGAGAAAAGTTTAACGTTAAGAGCAGGGAAGCACAGAAGAATATGTAGGAACCTTTATAAGCTTTTTGAAGCCTTTAATACCGGGCCAGGCAAGCACATGCTGTGTCACTTTTGCCTTTTGTTCTTGTCCACAAATCAGTTTTTCCTAAAATTCTGCAAAGCTGAGTTGAAAAGAAAAAATATTAATCCAGTACCTTTATTTTATTTTATTTTTTAACTCACTGTAATACTTATATTTGTGTTGGTAATATCTCAACTTTCTGTGTCCTCTTTGAATCTGATCCATTAATAACTGCCCTGTTTATGTGACATTTTGGGGGGGAATATCCTCCCTTACATTAGAAGTGCTTTAGGGAGCTGCTTATGATCCAGTGATGTTTAATGCAGAATGTGGTGGTTTTACTTGTCAGAATTAGACATGGCTAAGGCCTTACCAGTTATATTAACTCAAGGAATTTAATTTATATCTTGGAGGAAAACCAAGCACAGCTTTTTTCAGTGTCTGTAGACTATGGTTAAATCCATTTGGTATCTTTTTACTTTCAACTTTAGAGTTTAAATTTGGAATTCAAGATACAGCTTCCAAGTGCAAGGAAAGATATTTCTCTATTTTAAAGCCATGTAAGTATCACACATTTCCCAGATATTTGGAATGAAAACAGAGCTATGGAAAAGATGTCTGTTGGTTTTTCAAAGAATAAGGGGCTACTATTGTGCCTGGTGACATTTGTTTTCATTCAAATGCAGGTTCCTTCAACCCTTTCATTGTTTTCTCTATGAATTCCAACTTTTATTAGCTCACCATATATAGATTTTCCTTTATTTTAAACCCGTGACATGTTGTAGGTCCTGCACAGATAAATAACTCATTGGTACTATAGATATTTCAGTTCATCTTGTGTTTAGTGACCTTTCAGGGTATCTTGGGTTATCCTCTTCTGTCAGGGTAATTAGGGCAAGTCCCAGCATCCAGAAAGGGGGAAGCAGAAGTGATTATCACTCATTTGCAGGTTGCCTAGAAGATGCTAGTGCTGAGTACTGGCATACACCGTAAGATGAGCTGCTAGGACCTTAAATGGCAAGATAAATGCTCTGTGGCCAAGGTGGGAGTCAATCCCAACAAAGATCCTTTTTCCCATTAGGTGAACAGGTGACAATACTTTGGGACATTAAACACAGCGTGGGCAACTTTTTCCTCTGACCATAGGAAGGATTGTCCTCCCAGTGTGAAGGCATTGCACAGATTTGCTGACCAAAGTACACTTCAAAGCTTTCCTTAAAATAAAACCCACCTTCCACATGTTTCACTTGCTGGCTAAAGACAAATAGAAGTCTGTCTCTCTGAGAGGTGCGAGGTGAACCACAGAAACGAGCTGCAAGGAAGCCCTTCCATAAAATGTGCCTTTGTTTCAGAAGTGAGCTGCATCAGAGCTTGTGTTTTGGAAGCCAGGCAGAGGCTTTTCTATCTCCATATCAGGGTTGCCAAGTGGAGATGATGCAGTTCCATTTGTCTTACAGTTAACATCTTCAAATAAGGATTACTGAGGTTTAGAACTGAGCAAAATGGCCTGTGTCTTTAAAAGGGGAAAGGAGTTTCACAGGGCTGTCCTTAAACATCCAGTGAAGTTACTCAACCAATGCACAGGGAGTTCAGATGTCACCTGAGATCTCTGTACCATTTTCCCCCCTCAATCCTGTAACTTTATGGTCTGTTTTGATCCACACTATGTAAATTCTGACTGTCTTCTGACTGGAAACTAGTGGTCAGCATGAAGCAGTAGCATGCCAGCTTCCATCTCCCTCATCAGAGTCACTGGTTGATGCTACCCTTTCCCTTCCCTCTCTGGGAGATGGTGATAGATCTTACACTCAGTGAGGCTGTTTCCCTTCTATCCTTGAGTCAATTCTCCAGCAGGTGACAGCCCTGCTCTCAGCAGGTCATCTGAAAGATAATCTGCTTCTAGATCAAACCACTGCCCAGCATCTTCCCCGTAGAGAAACCAGTCCTGGGTCAGCTTCAGTGTCTCCTGCTGGCCAGCATCCTTCTTGGTTATCCTGTTGCATGAAGTCAATGGTGTCCCACTGCTTTTCATCCTTGTCACTTCTCCTTGAGCTCTGCCTTCAAGGACATCCCACTAGCACTCAGGTCATGCTGGATCTCTTCCACTTTTTGTTTTTCAGTAGCCAAATGCCCTGCAAACCCAATTCAAGACTTGAAGGCTTCAAGAGTTGAGATGCCTATTGGCTGCAAGGCAGAAAAGCACTTCTGCAGCTATTGCCCTTCCCCAGCTTTGGTCCCATTAACTCTTTCCAACCCCTGCTTCCAAAATCTCAACTAAAACTCCCTTGGTCTTCGCTAATGGTGTTTTTGTGCCCTGAAAAGTGAGTAAACATAACATACTGTTGTGCCTTCAGCTTATCCACATGCTCAGACTATGCAGCACATTATCTGCTTTGTTTACTGCCAAAAATAAGCCTATCTCATAGTTCACTCCTGATTGCCACACAGTGGTAAAGGGATTGTGGAGGAACCTCTGGACTGTGTTCTAGCACCTCTATCATTAGCAGAAATGAATTTAAATTCAGAATACTTTGATTGCTAATAAAAGTTGGTGTTGGTTTCAACAATTTCCCGAACTCTGTGTTCAGGAAATTGTTTAAAAAGTAGCAGTTTTACTGGCAAATACAGAAAATATATTTGTGAGTCTCTGAGATGTGATGTGTGTAAAACTCATGCCATTTTTGCAGTTGCTCCAGACTGATGTGGTGAAAAAGTAGGGTGACACACACTAAGGTTAAGAAAGGGAGAGATGCAGTTAGGTTTGTTAACTTGCCGTTTATTCACCATTGTCACCACTCTTGCCTGGGGGGTTATAAATAAACAAACCTACTATTGATCTGATGCCTTTGGAAAAGGATTTCTATCCAATGTGCGACGCTGGTAAGTTGGCAGCTGCCTGTTCCTGGGTCTCCACACCACATTCGTAACTTGGCTTTGGGATGGACCCTTGGGGAGAGGTTCTGACCCACATGGTCATTGCAGCCTGTGCCCCACACCACCAAACACGTATGTGTCTGATGTCTTTTTCGCCCCTGCTGTTGCTGGACCACCCCAGTGAATCCCTAAAACGATGCCCTTTTGCCTCTCTCCTGCAGGAAACCTAATCTCCCCGGTAAATGACACCCAGAGCTATTTTGGAGCTGGGCTGCAGAGGGAAAGCAAAGCACGTCAGCAATTTGACTGGAGGAGGACAACCCAGAGGAGGGGTCGGGCAGGGGGGTGGCACAACCTAACCCTGGGCAGCAAAGCCATTGCTGGCGGACTCGGGGGGACCTTCTGCTGCACGTCACTGCCATCGCTGGGGTTTCTGTTTTATTTTACTGGAGGGGTAAGGGGGGGGAACCAAACCCAACATGGTATCCCCATGTCCTCTGTTCCCCTTATCCCCCTTCCCCCTTCTGTCATCTCAGTAGGAATCGGCTTTTCTTACCCTGCCCAGAGCTTTGTTTCTCCTCAGACTCGCACGAGACTCCAGGTAAGACGTAAACGTTCAGCTAAAGAGAAGTAGTGGTGTCCAGCAGAAAGTGGAGACTGCTGTTTGTAGCTAAGAGAGGGGTGAGGTTATTTCTATGTCAAGCTGGAGTATGTGTTGCTTTATGAAACATATTTGAAGATGGAAATGAAGGTACAGGGAGTTAACCCAGTCTTCTGAACTGAGTGTGGACTGCTTTGCTTAGTTACTTTAGGACATGTTACTAAAAGAGCAAACGCCAGCCTCCAGAGGAGAAGAGGAAAGAGAGGAAAATCCAGTTTAAAGTTGTTAATTCTGCATGATACGTTTTGTCTCCAGACTGGAGGTAGGACTGTGCATGGAGACCCTGGAAAAACTGTGGCTTCTGGGGAGAGGTGGCAGCAAGGAGTGTTTCGAGTTCTATTTCCAGGGCACAACCTTAGTGCTGCTTTTCTCTTCATCAAGGGCTTTTTTAACTCTGAGCTCCTCTCTGGTGTCAATACCGATTCACACTGCAACCCCCCCTCCTGCTCTTCCCGTTTCTGCATATGGCTCTGACAAGAGGTGGAGAGATACGGAGCCCAACAGCTGAGGCTATTTTCAGCCCTACAGCTCAATGGGGTGGAGTGGCTGTAATGACAATGACGTCCACTTGTTAAAATACAAGGGCTTAGGCTGGAGTCTGGCTGCTAATTGTCACCAAGGGAATTCTTTGTCCTTATGGAAGCCATGATCCCACAACTGCCTCGTGTAGGAAAACACATGTGCTAAAACCGGAGGCGGTGTTTCTAGTTTAATATAAGCAAGCTTATTTTTCTGTGAATGCAAAGAGTTGAAGAGTTGGGATGGCTTGGTTCAGTGCTGGTAGGAGCCTTTTTTATTTGTGCAAGGGAGAGAAAGGTGCATGCACTTGTGCATGTGTGCCCGTGGGGAGGGAACACTAATGCAGCTGTACCACAGTGCTGTCAGCTTCAGATGCGAAAGGTCTAGCCTTCTAAACCATGAGGCCAATATAGTAAAGTAAATCTATGTGAATCCAGTGTTTCTCTGAACATTTAAAGCTCACCTGGCTCAAGCTGTCAGTCTTTGTCAGGGTGTGCGTAGAGCTGGGATTCTACTTTAGCTGCTTCTCTCCAGGGGCTGTACCTAAAGCAAGATCCAATTGGGTGAAATTTATGATTAAATTCTTATAATTCACATTGTTTCTGTCCCCACGGAAGCAAACCCAGGATTTTTGTCTTTTCCCTCCATTTGTCTCCTGACTTCTCACCCCATGGAGCTGCAGTGAGCATCACTGTATGCCCAGCACCTCCCTTGTGCTGTAGCCTTTCCTTAAGCACTGTCAGTGCAGCCTGGGTGCGTTTAGGAAAAGGTATTGCCACGGAGTCTTGAGGGGCTGATCCAAGCAGTATTAGCCCTCTGGAAGTTTCTGGGTTGTTTTGTAGCTCCACCAAGGGGAGAATCCAAAGTGAAGCACATATGCTGCAGTGAAAACCAAGTAGAAAGTCCCTTTGTTGTGTGGAGCTTTTTCCTGTGAAGACAAGTTGTTCAGACTGGGGAAGAGAAGGCTCTGGAGAGACCTTAGAGAAGCTCCCAGTGTCTAAAGGGGCCAACAAGAAAGCTGAAGGGGCTTTTGACAAGGGCAGGTGAGGACAGGACAAGGGGGAATGGCTTTAAACTGACAGAGGGGAGATTGAGATGAGATCAGAGGAAGAAGTTCTTCCCTGTGAGGGTGGTGAGGCCCTGGCACAGGTTGCCCAGAGAAGCTGTGGCTGCCCCATCCCTGGCAGTGTTCAAGGCAGGTTGGATGGGGCTTGGAGCAACCTGGTCTGGTGGAAGGTGTCCCTGCTCGTGGCAGGGGGTTGGGACTGGATGAGCTTCAAGGTCCCTTCCAACCCAAAACTTCTGTGATTCTTTAAACTATTTGTGTGGTGATGGAAAGTGATTGCTGGCCATACTGTTAAAAGAGGAAAGAGCTTTATAAGCAGCATGTCTTTCTCTATATCGAAGAGAAGAGATAATATGTGCTTTACCATATAAATCATCTAAGTGGCTTCAGTCTTCCATGTTTTACTTGAAGTGTATGCTTAGTTATGTGGCTGAAAGATGATCTGACTGCATTGCCTGGTAGCATGCACAAGCGATGTGATTTGTTTCTTTTTCTTGTTGGAATATTCTAATATTTGTTGAATTCATTGGTTTGCTGCCAGTCAGTGGAAATATTTCAGGTTATTGACAAAAGAATAGTACTTCAACCACATGGTGATGCAGGTCCCTTCCTAGAGAGTTAATGCATGTTTAGCCCTACCCTGAAGCTCACGAATGATTGTCTTGGCTTGATGTTAGCTATCTAGTTGTTGAGGACTACTCACCATGTTTAACACTATGTTACCCACAGACCTACTGTGAAATCTCCCTTAACATCCCTGGCAGACTTTGACTTGCTATGGAGGCAATACATGATAAGGAGTGCAAACAAGCCTTATTCTGAATTGAGTTAGAAGCTTATTGCAGTAGGCTTAGTTTATTGCAGGTACTCTGTGTCAAACACCTACAGAGCATGGAGACCGATCCTCCAAACCACCACAGAAAGCTCTTCCATCTGCTCATCAAATGACCTTTGAACATGCCAGAATCTGTTGTCCCTCACTGAAGTGGAATTCGGACTAGCCCAAGCTAAGCTCCAAGTGCAGCTCCTTGGTGACAGATACTGTTCCTGCTCTGATGAAATGGGCATCAGATAAATTCTGCCGTCTCGTATGAGTGCATTGGCGCAAATCTCTACTTACACCTGATTTAGAGATGTAATGGGCATGCAGCACTGGATATGCTGGTGTGCATTTCACCCTTAAAGCACGATGTCTGGTGTAATGGTTTGTAGGCATCCATCAGTGTCCATCTGATGTCACTAAGCTTGCAGCTGACACCAAATACTTGTGCTATTGCAAAGCTGTCCATTCCCTAGGAGGTTGTTAGAAGTAATAGGGCAGCAGAGTTGCTGCTGTTTTTCCTCAGCAGAACTTTAAACATCAAAGGAAACCCATACTTCTCATTTGGTGACCCATCAACTTCCCTTCCCACCCATGGATTCCGTTTCCTGATGTTTTTAGATGGAACAATACACGCAGATATGTCATATAAACTGCAGTAATACCAGTACTGCCTTGATTTTTATCTGGAGCTTCTGTTTTAGTGATATTCTTTGAAAGCTCAGGACCCAGAGGTGGGAGGTTCCTTGCGAATCATGGCTTTCCCATCAGGAGCAGGAGTGCAAGGCTTAGCAGTTGGCATTACAGAGAAAGTCCAGGACACATGAACTCCAAAGACAAGCAAAAGACCCAAATCAACTATTTGCTGCTTGAGCAAAAAAAGGGTGAAAGAGGACTGAGAAAATGAACAAGCAGGCATGTGATAGATCTCAATGTGGTGTCGAGAGAATATATGTGCTACTGATTTTGGATTTTAGTGGTCTCTTAGGTTTAGGTGCCTGGTTTTACCTGCACTTTACATCCTCAAAATCTCTGATTGTGCCAGTGACTACCTATGGCCACATTTGTTTTGGGAGTATTTTGAGATGAATTCCATGGTGCTCTTTGTTCTTTGCCTGGAGTCATGGTGGACAGGATTCCCTTTCTAACCATTGTATTGAAAGGCTTGGACGAAGAATAGTCTGCCACGTGCTCTCATGCAAAAGAGAATCATCACAGGCTGCTGACTGCTTGAGGGGCAATACCCCACGGTATGGGACCTCTGTCTTCTCAGAAGTTGTTGAAGGCTTTCCAGATGCAGCTCAGCATTGACAAAGCAACATGAAACCAACCCATCAGTCAGCACAGCAAAATGAATCACAGGAGGTGGGGAGTGATGGCTCTGCAATCAGGATGATCCTCTGTTTCTTGATGGATTTCCTGATGAGCACCACCTCAGACTACTCCAGCAGGAACTGGAGTCATTTGTGTTGCTTCCACTGCAAGGCACTTGCTTACTTGTCTGTGGAGAAGCAGGCATGGGGCAGAGACTGAAAATGGTGAGGAGAGGAGCGAGTAGGAGGCCCTTACTGGCTGCATGGTTATGTGCTGGTGCCTGGCAGTGATTTGATGTATTTGCATTATCAGACAGGTCTGTACACTTGTGCCTCTTTCCCCCAAATGTAAACCAGTCAAAATCTGAATGAATAAAGACATAAGTAAAATTACAAATGCCGTTACTTTGCCTTTGGCATGCTCAGAAATACCCAGATGGGAATGTGATCTCTGCTGCAAATGATTAATCACAGAGGGATTACAAAGAGAAATATGACACTGGTAAATGCCTGAGATTAATTGGAAAGGGCATTTGCACTGGCTAGGTTTATTCATGCTTTGTTGTCAGTTCTATCGCTTCCAAGGGAGCTATCCTGGCCCTTGCAGGGAGACACTATTTTTTAAACCACTTGAATGTACATATAAAGAATCTGAATTAGTGTGTTTACCAAAATGGTTAACAAGTTATGCTGCAGAAATATGCTCATCCTGTCAATATTTCAGAAGGCTATAATTTTCCTCTTCCTCCTCAATCTATTTATCAGTCTAATCTAATGCACTGCATGTTATGCCATTTAGACTTATAAAATGTAGTTTATCTGGTGCAGCCTGTCTAAAGTGCTTGATCTGTCTGAGTGTTAATTACTTATGCAGCTTCATCCTTGCCACAGATTAGGATTTCTTGCCTGTTACCGATTTGATGTTCTTGGCACCCATAATGCAAGGTTTTTACCCTTCTTTTTCAGAGAGGGACTAAAGATATGAGAGTTTAAGTGACTTTTTCATGCTCATCAATGTAAGCCAGTGGCACAGCAAGGAATAAACTCTGTTGTGCTTTCCCACCATGTTGGAAACGAATCTAAAATAATATTGTTTCTACTGATCCCTGGATTTTCTTCTGTCATCCCAGCCATTCATAGACTTACAGACTCATAGAATCAGCTAGGTTGGAAAAGACCTTTAAGATCATCAAGTCAAACCATTACCCCAGGACTGTCAAGTCCACCACTAAACCATGTCACCGAGGGCCTCATCTGTGTGTGTTTTCAACACTTCTAGGGATGGTGATTCTACCACTGCCCTGGGAAGCCTGCCTTATACCAACATAAGAACCACTGAGCATGATGGCACGTGGTGAAAGATGGTACAGAGTAGGGTGTGGTGTAGATCACAGCACAGGACGTGGGTGCCTCACCTTGCACTGTGAAGTCTGCGGACACAGTGACTTGTACCTGATAGAGAGAAGTGAGTTGCAAACACCAGGCGAGTGTTTGGAAGCAATGGGAGAGGGATGCTGAACCTTAGGGCTGTGGCCACTGGAAAGAAGAGTCTTGGATGGATTTACTGTACCAATACGGTTCAGGAGCAAACCCAACAGGCACCTGATATAGCAGCTTGCCTGTGTTTTAGCTGTTCTTGACTACCAGAGATACCAGTGAGCAGCTGGAAGTTGTTTGGGCACCGTTTATCACAGGAGGGCGGGGGAAGAGGATGCACAATTGCTTTAGGAAGTGAGCAGCATTCCTGCTTTCACCCTTGTAAAAGCCAGGCTTTGAGAGCATCCACCACACTCCCACAGAGCAGAGCTCTCTTCCAGACATGGATACATCTCCTGGGGAGCAGGAGGATGTTGAGGAAAACATCAGGCAGGTGGTTTTAGGGAAGCCACTGTCTGCTGAAAGGTCACCAGTTGGCTCCCAAGCAGGCACCTCCTGTGTCTGCGGCCATCTCTGTGCTCCAGGCACTTCTCTGTGTTAATGCAGAGCCCACTTTGAAGGAGGACTTTATGTTTTGCCCTTTTAGATGCTACAGATTTGAAGATGGAAACGAGTCAGAGTGACACATCTGTCAGAAACAGTTCAGGATCTGGGAAGGATGAGACATAGTAATGTCTTCTGAAGATGGATGAAAGTGCTTTGGTGACACAGTGCAGGCTGAAATTCAAGGAAATGGCTGAAAAGGATTAGGACATGAGCTCTGAGTCCATGTTTTGATTGTTAATTCTTATCTAATGTAGTGAATGTTACTGCTGGATTCTCCAGAGTTGAACTCGAATCCCAGCATCCCCCTTTGAACACTGAAATGGTCCTCCCCCAAATTAGCAGAAGACTCTGATTGTCAATCAATTGACATCAGTGGAAATTTCCACTGACTTCTATGTACTTTGGCTCAAGCCCAAGGCTTGTATCTGTGTCTTCTAACCATTCATGCAGCTTCTCTGCTTGCAGCTTTGCAAGTGCTTATGGAAAATACATTTTAAAGCTCAAGTGAGGGCAGAGGTTGAAGGTAGTAAGAAGGTAGTTGTTGAGATAGTTGGGGGTTGATGTAGTAAGAAGGACAATAGAAGTGCAAACTAGTTCACAGAGTTCTAGACCAGTTTAAGGCCAAGGGAAAAATGGTTCTGAATAGTCATTGCAACTAGTACTGAAGGTGACCACTCTATAGAAAGTCAGTTGGTCTTCACACTAGTGACCCCAAGTCAATCATTCTTTGTGATCTTAGTGTATACAAAGAATGAGTTTTCCCCATTACTTCCCCCCTGCCCCAGATTTAAGCTTTCTGAGGATTTCTGGTGGAATATGAGTTTTGTATGTTCTGTGGAGGGGGGAGTCAGGAAAGGATAAGAGGTAGTGTATTTTTCTGTTAAATATAGAAAGAAGACTATGGTTTTGTCTTATATCTGTGGCCCAAATTAAGCTTAAAGGTTTACTAACTCAGCTATACCATCAGTCAAGAATTGTAATGTTAAACCATCAAAATTATAATCTATTATTAATTTTCTTAAATTATTTGTCATATATTTCAGTGAATACATTGTCATATATACACTATGCACATAATTATTTGCGACACCATCCCTGTCTTGATATGAAGAAGAAATGAGAGGGGAGCCAAGACACAGGGAAAATAAGTGATTTTCCCAAGGTCAATCCAATCCTTCCTGGTGCCATCAGTGATTTACACACTAAAGTTAAGGCACTGCAAGAGGAGCTGGAGGAGGATGGAGAAAACAACAAAGCCTCTGCTCAGATGGTGACTCAAGAAATGAAAGCAGGATTTTGGCTGCTCCTGCTGACTTCTGCTGGATGGGGGGGGAGACTGTGAGAGCATCTGCCATTGGGTGAGAGAGTGGGTGGATTTGTGACCAGTGAGGAAGCCAAACTGCTGTAGGATTAAGCAGGATATTTCTGTCGCAGTCTCTGGTTATTATTTCCTTTCTGAGTTACAACACGCAGTGCCCTGGTTGTTTTGCTTTGTGTGGTGAAAAAACACAGATGTGAGAGTAACACTGAAGTCACCCCAAGTAGAGACCATTCATATAGCTCAGCTGCATGAGCTTGCTAAGGTAGGAGTGTCGGGCATCACAAGGCCAAACAGTTGCTTGGTGAGAAATGGTGCACTTGGTCTTCTGAGTAGGACTTCCAGAGAGGGCTGGAGCTGGGAAGCCTGCTTTCCTTACAGAGCACTATCACCATGTCTAATCCTGCCCCCCGAGAGATGCAGCTGCTGCATGGTTACTGGTGTTAATGGGGTTGAAACCAGGTCTTTAGCTGTGCTATACTTATCAAAGTAAATGCTAGCCAATTCACGGAAAAGGTCTTCTTGGGGGATTAGGAGTAGATTCACTCCAGCAGAAGGGAAAGTACAGTCAGGGGTCCATATAAGGAGTAGTGGGGAAGCAATAAAAGTTTGTGTGCTATCATGTGGACTTTTCAGGGGACCCTGAAGGTGGTAAGTGCAGTTGTATTGCTCTCCAGCTGCACAGGGATGGGTCGATTTCAGCTTTCATAGCTGAAAGGATTAGTACCACTGATTGCTTCTGACTTTCTCAGGACACAACAGCACCAGAATTGTTCTGAGATTCAGTTTTGAACACTGTTTAAGACTCACCCCTTTGGCTGGTTTATGTCATCAAACAGCTACAGTTTGGTGCATAGCCCCTCTGAGACCAGTTGCGAATAAGCAGGCAGTGAGACATCTTTGCTGTAAGCCCTAAGCCACATGGGGTCTTTTTGAAAAAGGCTGGCACTATCTGGATTGCTACACGCATCCCTTGTAGTGATTCCTTCATGTGGCTTTGCACTCTTAGGAACATGATGCATGTGCATCAAGCCATACTTGTGCACAAATGCCCATCCTCGCTGTAGCAGTGTCAGCCCTACACCACCTGGATGAGGCTGTCTCTAAGCCATAGATACTCATCGTCTACCATCACTATCAAAATAGCTGCATCTTAGTGGTTTTGCTGAATAGAAGCTGGGAATAAAGAGAACTATCCTCAGTAATATGACAGGCTTATTTGCATGTCCTCCTGAAGGCTGGACCCTTCAGTAAAGAACTTTACTGTAAGGTTTGTGTGAACATGATTCAGAGAACGAGACACAGGGGTGGGTGGTTATCAGAGAGGGTGAGAGATGAAAAAAAAAAACAAAACCAAGGAGAAAGACAAAAATTGAACAGAGTAAGGGTAATGAGATAGAAAAAGAGAAACGAAAATGAAGAGATGAGCATGATGGAGGAGGTATCTTGACAGTCAGACACATCTCTCAGAGCTCAATGTCTGTTTCTCTATGGCTACAGAGCCAGCCCATATGTTAAGTAGCATTAGTGCAGGTCACTTTCCTAGTGCCAAAGCTGAAAGGGACCGCTGTGTTCTTTCTGTATGAACTGCCCAAAGACTTGTATTTTATACAGTGACTTCCATGAGGAAGTAAGTGATTTTCTTCATCAGCAGTTTATTGAGCTCAAATCTAAGGAATCTGCAAGACCTAAAATATTCCAAGGCCTAATGAGAAGGACAATGAAACCATGACTGTTGCAGGTGACAATAATCCTGATTACAGAATCACAAAATGGTTTGGGTTGGAAGGGACCATCCAGTTCTACCCCCCTGATACAGTGAAGTACAGCAATTCATTGCCTTCCCCATCTAATCTGCTTTCTCTTGATATTTTTCTTTGTCACCCTTTAGGAAGGAAACCAGGATGGATTACAGCTCATTCAGTGGAGTTCCCCGGTTCTTGACCCGGCCTAAGGCGTTTATAGTGTCTGTGGGGAAGGATGCCACCTTGAGCTGCCAGATCATTGGAAACCCCATCCCAGCTGTGAGCTGGGAAAAGGATAAACTTCCAGTCCAGTCTGGGGGAAGGTTTAAAACCACAGAAGATGGGGATCTCTATCAGCTAACCATCTATGATCTGAGCCTGGAAGACAGTGGCCAATACATCTGCCGAGCCAAGAACACCATTGGTGAAGCTTTTGCAGCTGTCAGCATCAAAGTTGGAGAAGAGACCACAGTAACAGAGTCAGCCCCGTACTTCATCCAGAAGCCCTCCTCCATCAAAGTAACACTGGGAGAAGATGCCATGTTCAAATGCAAAATCCAGGGCAGCCCTCCTCTCTACGTGAACTGGGAGAAGGATGGCAAACACTTGCGGAACCGGGCTGATGCTGGGCGCTTCCAGATTGAGTCTTCTGGGGAGTCAAACGCTCTCACCATCCAGTGTGCCCGGCTGGCGGACAGTGGCACCTATACCTGCCGGGCAGAGAACCCCATCGGCTCTGCCAGCGCTTCGGCTGCGCTGGTAGTGGAAAAGCAGGGCTCTTCCAACCCGGGCAGCAGCAGCCACTTCGACACCAGCTGCGGCAAGACGACATCCTTGTTGTCTCACTTGCAAAAGAGGCGGGAGGAGATCAGGAAGATGGACATCTCCCATGGGACTCTTGATTCAATGTCTGGCCAGTCTTACTCCAAGGCAGAAGGGCTGTCTAGCATTGGCTACAGCCTCTCCCGGGATTATGAGAGGGCTGCTGGACTCACCACCAAAGGGGCTCGCAATGCGACTTTTGGGTCATTGACACGCGTGTGCAGCGTGACGGAGGGGAAGCACGCCAAGCTGAGCTGCTATGTGACGGGTGAACCCAAACCAGAGATTGTGTGGAAGAAAGACAACGAGGTCATTGTGGAAGGACGACGGCATGTCATCTATGAGGATGATCAGGAGAGCTTTGTGCTGAAGATCCTTTTCTGCAAGCAGATAGACAATGGGCTGTACACCTGCACGGCCTCCAACCTGGCAGGCCAGACGTACAGCTCGGTGCTTGTCACCGTCAAAGGTAGGCGCTTGTGTTTCTCACTGCGGTGGACAAGCCTGCAAGTGGACAGCCCTTGGGGTGGGAGCATGAACGAAACTTCTGCCACCAAACTGCTGCAAAGGAGTGTGTGTTAGACATGGCTAAAACCCTCCAGCTGTACACAGGGTTAAGCACTGGAATAGATGATCTAGGGAGAGAGTTGCATCACTAGAGGGGGTTTAGGAAAGAGACTAAATGAGCACCAGTCATAGAACCATTGAATGATTTGGGTTGGAAGGAACCTTAAAGATTTAATTCCAATCCCCTGAAATGGGCAGGGACACCTCCCACTAGACCATGTTGCTCCAAGCCCTACCCAGCCTGGCCTTGAACACTGCCAGGGATGGGTCAGCCACAGCTTCTCTGGGCAACCTGTGCCAGGGCCTCACCACCCTCATAGTCAGGGATGGATGTTGCAGAGCTGGTTTGTTGTGGGCACCTAGGATGAACCAGATCTCTAGTGTTCCCAACTGTCCTGATTTTATAGTAATGTAGGAGACATGTTTCCACCCTCTGGATCAGTGACTGCTGAAGTCCCAACTTACCCTCCAGACTTTCATCACATCTGCGTTTATATTCACCACATGACTTAGTTAAACTGTCATACACGTGCCATTTAAGCAGTAGTAGAGGAAACTCCTCCCCACAAGCTGAGTGTGTCAGGCTGCTTTGGATCCCCTGGGGGACCCACTCCTACTCCAACTCTAGTTACAGTCCATCTCAGTTTTCCTGTACAGTGACCCACCAGCAGCCTTGTTCTTGCCAGATTCTTCTGAGTTTTCTTGGTTCGTGTTGCTGGATAGCCTGTAGTCCTCATATGCTCCCAGAACTCTACCGAGACCAGGATGCCTCCATTTGCTGTGGTCAGTGGTGAAGAACTTGCCTTCAGAAGGTTCCTCAGTGCTAGTGGAGGTCAGGCCAAGTTCTTCAAAATAGTGACAAAAAGTGTGATATACACATTTTCACAAAGGAAGCTCTAAATTTTCAAGGTGCTCTTCCATTTGGCAAAGTTACAGTTTGCAACCCAGGCAGCACCTGTAAATTAACTCTCAGGTGCAAAAGGCTTTGCCACTTGAGTGGAAAGTAGTGGGTTTTGACTGGCAGCAAAATAAATTAGGAGTCCAAATGAATAGGAATAGTCTGTATTTAAGACTCTCAGTTTTTACTTCTTTTTCTGGCTTCCCTTTTCTGGACCTCTCTTTCATACTCACCATCTCTCCTGTCAGTGACTCAGTGCCCATGTCCATCAGTGACACCTGATCTATGGAACTCACTGGCACTTTTCCCACTCATTGCTATCTCTTGGAGGTGCTGAGTGACGTTGGGAAGAGCATTTGTCCTCTTCCATAAAGCTGTGATTACCTCATGAGTCGGGACTCGGAGCTGAAGACCAAGCCTGGCCCTTTGGTGGATGTTCGCTCTGAGGATGGCTCAAGCTCTGTTACTTCCCCAGCACCTGTCTTGCAGAGACAAACCCCTCCCCTGTGCCCATGCTTATCTGATTATTCTCCATGGGTGCAACCTGTTCCACAGGAGATGGGGAAAGCATGTGAGGCAGCGAGTCTGGGAGCAAGCGCCATGGGAAAAGGTTATCGATCAATGTCCATTGTCAGGCTATGCCTGTGAGTCAGAGGTCTTAAATGGAAATGTTTGTGATTTGTTTCTTTGTTACGCTGTGCCATGTTTGGCTTTCTGACCAAGGCTGCCATGGAAAATCTACGTATGTTGGTTATACTTAGGCCCTGAATGATGATTCTCCTTTGTGTCACCAGAATTCCTTCTCAGCCCTCCAAAGAGAGCTCAGAATGATGCAGTAGTAGAGTGAGCTTTTAATTCTGTTGTTTATGCTATTGGTGATGCCATTAGCTCATCTGGCATTGGGTTTAGAGAGATAGGTCATCTTGCCATACAACCTCCCTTTGCTCAGCCATGCAAAAGAGGCTAAATTCTCTAAGCAGCCACCCTTAGTGAGCACCATGCTGCTGTGTTGGTCTTTCTGCAGGTAATCATGTGATGCTGCACCTATAGCATGTGTCTGTACACACGTTTCAAGAAAGACAAGCACCATGGGGTTAAATACGATCTGACATTTTGACTCACAGATTTTCAACACCAGAATGCAAGTGAGAATATATATGGGTCTTTTAAAGGTAATAATAGAAAAAGACTACCTAGCCCAGCATCCTGTCTGTAAGTTGGCTGTTGGAAGTGTCTCAAGGCATAGCACTTGGGCACAGGTCAAACCTCTAGAAAACCATGTATTTTTTGTCAATCTAGATCCTAGACCTAGAGCCCCAACCCATTTGTAAGCACTGTGCTGAGCCCATGCCTTAAAGAACATAAAGCTGAGATAAAAGTGATTTTTGGGTTGTTCCTACATGAGATGTAGTGAATCAGACATAAATCTCAAAGGAGAGCCTTCAGGGGAAAGTGTCATTTTCACAGTTCAGGAAACCTAAAAGTTGACTGCTCTGATTCAGGAAAGTGTCTAGAGCAGGGATAAAAATCACAAGCCATGCACTGAAAAATTCCCAGATAGCTGATGAACAAGATGTAGAATAGATGTAGAACAGGTTAGTAAATGGTTCACAAGGGTAAACCTCTTTGACGAAGAGCAAGGAGGATGGGAGGAACATGAATAACCAACTTGAATATCCTGAAGGCTTTGGAGATGTCCCTAAGCCAGGTATAAAGTTAGCAAGAACAGCATACAGGTCTCCATCCGTGGACCTGGGCCAAGCAATGTTAATCTGAGTCCCTCAATACAGTAATCAGATACTGTATGAAAAGGTTAAAGGTTGCAAGCCAAATAGGATCGAGACTGGAAAAGCAGACTCCATGAGCTGCTCTTGCTCCATGCTGCTGCTGACCTGGAGTGATTTTGGATGACCACTGTCATGACAGTCTCATTTGAGATCTGAAAGAGAATTGCAACTTGAGAAGTTTGGAGGCAGAAAGGAAACTTGGAAAGCACAATAACCAGAAAGACCAAAGTAACAAGGTGGTGGAATCTTGTCTGTGAACCTTTAGAGAGCTTCTATTGGGAAGATTTTCCATAATCTTATTCTCACTGGGCCATTTTTGATAAGCAGAGGGAAAACTTGCCTTTGGAATAATAAAAGGAGAGCCTGTGAGTGGGCCAGAAATAAGTAAGGGGAAATGTAGGCGAGTGAGAAGACCAGGTCAAGCAGGCAGATATGCCTTGAGAAGGTTAAGAAAACATTGGCTTCTTTGCAGGCTGCACCTATTCTTAGCAAAATATGTGTTAGCAGGACCTGCTTTTAAAAAATAACATCATCTCATTGCTAGTTTGCTTGGTATGGACCAAACAAAAAGCCTATGACTCTTTGGAGAAATATGTTCTCAAGACAAGCAGCCAAATTCATGTCTGATCTAAGCTCTTGCATTTTTCTGCTAACTCCATAAGCTGCTCTTGCTCTATGATCCCTCAGGGTTTTGCTTTGCTGTTTCTATCTCACATTTTTCCCAGTAGGCAGGCATTTGAGAATCTTATTTCTTATGTCTCCTTCTTTAGAAATGTTACTGCCTTCATTATATGCCTTAATGAGAATTTCTGTTCTGCTTTGACTAAAACCAGATTAATATTAAAAACTATCTGCAGCAGCTTTTTCCAATGTGCCTGTAGTAGTTACAGCCCAGAATATTTCTGACTTGTGCTGGGTGCTGTGCAAATAGGTAAGAGAGGATACCTACATTAGAGAATTTTCAATGTAAATGTCAAAATCTGACAGACTGCATGACAACATGGGCTGAAAGAGAGTAACAGAGGTTGCTTCTTAACTCACTATGCTGGCCAGTGGTAGAGTGGGTGTATTTATTTCCACATTTAGCTAGTTAAGTGGAAAGTACACTGAAATGCTGGTGTAAAGTTTAGTGCTTCCTTCCTCAGAATAAGTTTTCTTCATGTAAATATTATCTGGTAATTATTCTGTGTTGATTAGCTCATTAGCAAGGAAGATGAGCCACTTGCCTTCCACAGAGCTTTCCTTGACATCTGGATTGCCTGCTGATTAGCTGGAAACTCTGTTCCCTCCTGGCCACCAGTCTCAGCATCTCTCTGAGCTGGGTAAGGGGCTGGTTATGGGCCAGATGAATTGTTTGGAACATGGTCCTTCTGTAGTCCCCTTACCAAAATTAACCCCCTCTCTCTGACCAGGTACATGTAAAGAGCATAAAGATATATTCAGGAAGAGGAGGTTTGTGGGTTTCGGAGCCCCTTTTACATCTCCAAAGCATAAAAAATAGTGGGCTGGGTGAATCCCAGGCTTTGATTCAGTTTTATCAGCTGCTGTGTCTCTGAAGCTCCATTCAGAGTGATACAAGACGTGTGTGCACATGTCAGAAGTACAAAAGCAAAGCTGTTTTCAGAGGATATCTCTGATCCCAAGTTGTCAAATACAGCCTTGCACCTACTTTCTCTGGCTGGAAAGGTAATGCTGTTGCATCAACACAGACTGAAGAGTCAACCGACAATTCTGTGTTTGTACATTTGGGAGCTATTTCCTAGAGTAGTTTTTTCTTTTATGTCTTTTTTTTTTTTTTAATTATTATTTTTACCTTAGATACTGCTTAGTGGCTGTAAAGAGAGAGGGGTTAATAATATCGCCAGTTGCTCCAAGCATGAGAATACACTTCTGTGCTTCTCAGGTGCATCTTGTGTTACTTTTTGGCTCTTGGGCATGTCCATGTGTTCTCAGTGTCGGCTCCAGACTCCTTCCTATCTCACGCAGCAACATTTCATCCAGCTCTCTGGGGCTGACATCCTTCTGATCAACGCTTTCTTGATCTCATCCTCTTGCTTGTTCCAATGGCATGAGAATTACAGCTGCTTATTTCCCCCTGGTTGGATGGGCTGATTCCAGAAGTGATTTATGGGATTGCATGGCGAGAGTCTGAGCTGCCTGTTTCTTAAAGAGAAAAGGACAGTTAACAGGTGGAGTGTGGGCAGGTCAGGTCTGTGTAGCCATAGTTGAGGCTTTTCAAGGAGACTTTGACGTGCCTGGAATTAAGGTGCAGTAAGGCAACACAGTTTTTAAGAAAATAATCAAGTTGTCAAGTTTTTTTACAAGGGCAGGCAGGGATAGGACAAAGGGGAATGGCTTTAAACTGACAGATGGGATTTAGATATTTGGAAGAAGTTCTTCCCTGTGAGGACCTACTCCTGTTTGACTAACACTTGCCATTCATGACTACTACTCACTAGCTGGCTACAACTCTTAGTAAACATGCAAAATTACGAGCATGGGAGAGTGTCTGTGGTCAGGGAGAGGGAGAATGGAGTCACAAAAGAGGGCTGGGAGCAAGTACAGTAGTTATTAGAAGATGAAGGTACATGTCAAGACACGATCTCTCATGAAGCATGACTGGTGATGTATCAGCACTGACTCATCCAAGTCTGTGACATGACCACAACACCAGTCCTGTGGCTGTGACCACCGGCTGTCCTCTTCAGTCCAACCCCCTTTCTCCAGTTTAGTGCTGGGGTGTTAGGGTGATTTCATAGTGCAGCTGTCACTGGAATTAAACATTGTTCTGTTTGTAAAATGTCTTTCCTCACTGCCATGCAGCCGTTTCATATGTTTGATCTACACTCTGGTTTCTCCACAAGCCAGAACACAGCAGCTTCACTGCTGGAAAGCAGGGGCAGAAAGGAGACTTGGGCTTTTTTTCTAGTTCTTTTATTGTTGCTGACAAAAGCTGATACAGAGCCTTTGCTGCCGGTTGGGAGAACAGAAAACCCCTCAGTTACTTACTCCTATGCTTTCCCCTGTATTTGTCTTGTACACAGCCACTGCTCATCTTCCTGTGCCTTTTTGATCACTCTGCTGAGCTCGCTTTTGCTGCAAGACCCCTAAAAACATTGGTTCTTTCACCAGCTGACCAGTTCAGATGCTCACACCCTCACCTAGAATTGCTTTTCCTGTAACAGGCTTGTTTGCTGTTACCCACCTGTAGCACGATTACTTTAAATGCTTATACTCTGACATGAAGTGGCTGTTGTTAGCTATGAAGTTAGGCTGGGAGGTCCTGTCCTTCATCTCACTGGCATCACTAAATGAGGAGGTGCAGTGCAGAGGTGTTTGTGCTGGAGGTCAAGCAGGCCACAAGAGCAGACTTTATTAACCTGATACTTCACCAACTTGTTCGTGTTGCTTCGGATTGGAGCAAACACCTCTGCGTGGTGCTGTGGGGCAAGTACTGCAGTTCAGACTGATATTGCGTTGTTTTAGATAAGTCCTTAGAATACTTCTGCTGGGATCTAGGATTCTTTTTACATTAGAGCAATACACCTGCTGTAGTAGGGCTTGATTATAGGTTTAGATGGTGGCTCAGGACAAATTAATAACACAAGGAGTGTTATTGTTTAAATTTTCTTTATTCGCTTATTTATTTGCACAGCTCTCACCACAGACCATCAAACTCTCATTTATCCTTTGTGTTTTTACCCTCTTAAGAGCCCTCAATACCCTTCAAGGAAAAACTGAAGGATCTTGAAGTGAGGGAGAAAGAATCTGCCACCTTCCAATGTGAAGTGCCAGTTCCTAGTACAGAGACATCTTGGTTCAAGGAAGAAACCAAACTCCGGCAGAGCAAGAAATACAACATCGAAGAGGAGGGCACATATCGCCGCCTCACTGTCCAGGACATCACTGCAGACGATGATGCTGTCTACATTTGTGAGATGAAGGAAGGGAGCAGGACCATTGCGGAGTTGTCTGTCCAAGGTAAGAAAGGCTCTCGCCTACCAAGTGTGAGATTCACACATGACACTCCAGACTCAACCTTACGAACGGCATTCACCCCGTGTGTGTGTGTGCAGTGAAGGACAGCAGACTCCCTTGTGGTGCAAGAGGAGAGCCATGTGTGTCAGGTCAGTGGATCCCTGGGTCTCCTGCCAGGGGTTTCTGGAACACGGGACAGATGGTGTTGCTGCAGAAGACATGTCACCTGGCTGGGGACCTGTGCTTAAAGGGGCTCTCTATAAGGCCTATAAGCTTTAGCCTCACACTGTAGACTCCTTAACATGATCCCAAGCATCAGATGTGTTCCCTGGCACTGTCTCACACTTATCTTACCTGGTGCTTGGTGAACACAATAACAAATCTTGTCCAAGAGCGGTGCTGACCACACTGGGAACCTGGCTTACAAGCTGTGGTTGATGGTCTGGTATGTGGTGCAGGCTGCTTCCAGGGATGGGGCAGCCACAGCTTCTCTGGGCAATGTGTGCCAGGGCCTCACCACCCTCATAGTGAGGACTTTTTTCCTAATGTCTAAATCTCCCCTCTGTCAGTTCAAAGCCATTCCCTGTTGTCCTATCCTTTCCTGACCTTGTCAAAAGTCCCTCTCCAGATGTCTTGTAGTTCCCTTTTGTCTCCTATTGCATGAACTGGAGACCTCTCATAGCTACAGGATTACACTTGCCCTCCCTCATCTGAAGCCTGACTTTACTCCCAGGGAAAGCAGAAGTTGTTCTTCACTTCTTATATTGGTGCGAGACAGCTGGGTGACATGCATCCTTGATCAAATTCCTTTTTGTCATCATTTGTATCATAGGCAAACTGTAGAGAGTGCGTATGGGTGGAGGCAGAAGGGAAAATATAGTCTGGAGATGTGGGAGAGCTCATGTAGACATCTTTCTGTTCCGCTTTCTGTTAAGTCGAGACCAACCAAACTCTTGTCAGTGTGTTTGGCCCCAGTAGGACAGCTGGTATTTTGTGCTTGTTTGTGCTATGGTGGCATGTTCCATTAAAAAGAGAGTGACTGAGCCAGGTGGAGCTCCTGGGAGGGAAAGGAGGCAGAGCCTTCCTGCAGGAGCCGTGTGCCTGCTGGGGGGGAAGATTTGAGAGAGCAGCGGGGTGGGGTTGGGAGAAAGCGAGAGCTTGGCAGGGTGTAAAGGGCTGCGGCGATGTGGACACTGCTGAGGGCAGACATGTGAGCAGAAAATTGGGGTCTTGAATCCTGCTGATGAAATGTGTGTCTGATTGCTTCATGAAGGCCTTCGGCATTGCTTCTCATTAGATAGCTTTAGGTGCTGTGCCTGGGTGAGGGCTCTTCTGCCTCGCAGGGACTATTACAGGGCTGGAGCTAGTCACCATATGTCACTAGGTGTGGTATCCTCATGAAGAAGTCCAAGCTTTCTTGTGAATAATTGCAAGGAATAACTTTGAGGTTATTCCAATAAGTAATAATCATCATAGTCATTTGGAAAGGATACAAATAAGTAAAGTTCATTCCATGTCTATTTCTGGGCTGACTCCAAGAAGACGTCTGAGGGTTTTCGAGTATTTTCTATGAATTCAGGTGACTGGTGTGTTTGCCATCTTGGTTTTCTAACTTACTGGTAAATCCGATGGAGGCAAAATCCCAAAGACAGATGAGACACCTGTCAAGTTTAAGACTGACCCACTTCAGCAATGTTTTAATTTGAATTCCCAGCATATGTGAGTAATGAAAGTTGTATCCCTGTCAAATCTGTTCTTGGCAAGGCTACATACCTGGTGTTTACCAAACAGCAGACTCCACATGGTAGGCTAGAAACATGAGTGACTGTAGTCAAACAAGATAGCTTTTCTCTCTTTGAAGGCCAAAATGAGTCTTGGGGATTATCTGTTCTGTACAACTCAGAGCCTAGGAATTCATTCAGGGGTGTCTGCATAGTGTCTACAATGTTTTGATTAGGTGAGAGCTGTTTGACCAGTCCTGTTGCAGTCTGTTGCCAGAGGCTTCAATGTCTACTATTTGCTGATCATAATTACTTTCTTATTTAAAGGGAACATCATTAAGAAACTTCCACGAAAGACTGCAGTCTTCTTAAATGATACAGCCATCTTCTGTGTGGAGCTGGACAATGATTGCCAGAATATCCGATGGCTGAAAAATAAAGAAGAAGTGAAATCCAGTGATCGAATCTCCATCACACGCTCTGGCAAGCAACATACCATGACCATCCGAGAGTGTAAAATGGAAGATGCTGGTGAAATTGTCTTCCTGGCTGATGAAAGCAGGACTTCTACCCAGTTCACTGTGACCAGTAAGCTTCATTTTCATTTGGCCTTGGTGTTGTGCTTTCGCCAGCAGGCAGGTATTCCCATGGTAGTACTGTTGCTTCAGGTATTGACATGGTGAGTTTGTTGCCCAGAGACAGCGGAAGGTTTGATGTCTGCTGTACAAAAGCAGCAGCCTGATTATGAGTGTTATGAGATGTTATGGAGAGATCAAAACAGAGAGAGAAGAGTCCTGGGGAAAGAGCATGGCACAAACATGCATATTCTCTGCATCATTCTTATTTCATGCTGGAATGAACATAATATGATAACAGAGTAGAGCATGGGGTAAGACACACGTGTCTTGTCCCCACAAGGAGATGCTTAAAAACCCCAATGTGTAAGTTGCACACATTCCAGTTGCTTTGCTTCATTGCATGCAGAGCACTGCGAATGCTCCATCTACATGATGTCATTTTCCAAAATCATTAGTTTCTTCAAGGAGCACTTATCAGTTCTTGCTATTGGGATAATACCTCTTCTATCAAATAGGGCCCACTTATCTCTCCCTCTCTCTTCACTGAGGATTTGGAGGGCAGAGTCAGTCAACATTCAATTCCTTCCCCAGGTTTTGAGTCAACAGAAACATCAGAGTAACTTGCAGGTGTGCTGGATCTTCCATGAAAGTACATAGGTGCCCTGAGCATTTTTGTCAAAATATGAATTTTATTATCAGTCTAGCTTCCCAGGCACAGCTACAGGCTGGGCAGAGAAGAGATTCAGAGCAGCCCTGTGGAGAAGGACTTGGGGGTGCTGGTCGATGAGAAAATGAACATGAGCCGGCAGTGTGCGCTTGCAGCCCAGAAAGCCAACCGTATCCTGGGCTGCATTAAAAGGAGCGTGACCAGCAGGTCAAAGGAGGTGATCCTGCCCCTTTATTCTGCTCTTGTGAGACCTCACTTGTAGTATTGTGTGCAGTTCTGGTGTCCTCAACATAAAAAGGACACGGAACTGTTGGAACAAGTCCAGAGGAGGGCCACGAGGAGGTTCAGGGGACTGGAGCACCTCCCGTATGAAGATTGGCTGAGAAAGTTGGGGCTGTTCAGCCTGGAGAAGGCTGCATGGAGACCTCATAGCAGCCTTCCAGTATCTGAAGGGGGCCTATAGGGATGCTGGGGATGGACTCTTCATTAGGGACTGTAGTAGTGGGACAAGGGGTAATGGGTTCAAACTTAAACTGGGGAAGTTTAGATTAGATATAAGGAGGGAATTCTTTCCTGTTAGGGTAGTGAGGCACTGGAATAGGTTGCCCAGGGAGGTTGTGAATGCTCCATCCCTGTCAGTGTTCAAGGCCAGGTTGGATGAGGCCTTGGGTAATATGATTTAGAGCGTGGTGTCCCTGCCCATGGCAGGGGGGTTGGAACTTGATGATCCTAAGGTCCTTTCCAACCCTAACTATTCTATGATTCTATAACAAGTAAAAGGATTTGGGAAGGAACATCTACACACATGCAGATTAAGCATTTTGGGCAGCCAGATGTCTACTGAACTTGAAACATTGAAACATCTTGCTTTGATTTTAGCTTCTTAAAGTTTTTATTAAAATTATATATATAAACCAAACCAAAACTGCAAGAAAAAGGGGAAATGCTTCTTACTGAAAATATAGTTTCCTTCCTTTTGTGGAGACCAGCAGAGATATATCCTCTCTCATCCTCTCTTTAATATGAAAAAGTTGGGAGGACCCTGTGAATTGATGGTAACTATGCTGAAAGAAGGAATCTTTGTCCTGTTTAGCCTTATTATGTGTTATAATATAACATACAGGCTGTAGAATTCCTTCAGCTGGCACACCTGACCTGAGCAGGTGCAATTTAGTTGAGATCATATCTGAAATGAAGTTTCTGTTAAGTTGGCTAATTTTATTAGCTTTATTTTTATGGTGCTGCATTTCCCAGGCAGAAACTACTTCATTTTAAGACAGAGAGCTACATGTGCTTTCTGGCTCTGCTCAAGTTCTGGTTTGCATGTGGACAAATCCTCCATTGTAGTCACTAATTGGAAAAAGTAATACTTCCTTTCTCCTGCTACCACCTCCAAACTGCAATTGGTCAGTGGTAAAAGGAAATATTTAATTAAAGGTTTATATCTGCTGTGTTATCTAAAATTGGATGGGCCATTCTGATCCTATTGAGCTAAAAAGAGGAAAAAGAAAAAAAAAGAGGTTACGTGTCACATTTAGCACTATGGCAGTTTTTAAGGTGTTTGGAAAGCTGTAATGTCCAACCAAGCAGTTCTTAATTAGGAATGACAAAGTTCAGTTTGATGTTGAATTCTGTTTAAGCTATGAAGGACAGTATTGATTCATGGAATAGAAAGAGGTAAGAAGCTGTCTTCCCACAAACAGATTTCTCTCAAAAAATATTACATTACCTTTCTCATGGTAAGGTCAAGACATCTGGTTCCAGGGTCTGGTTTTCAGCTTAATGAGATGCTAATAGGACCTTTGGCATCTAGCTCTGACCCACAGTAACTGACAGCCTGGTAACTCTGCACCCCAAAACACTTAGGTGATTATTTATGTAATGACATAAAAGTGTATCACATTGAGATTTCCTGTTTTTACACTTCATGCACACTTGGTTGACTAGCTGCTTGAAAACACCTGTATACTATGTTCACATTTTTTCAATTAGGTGGACAAGATTGGTGTTGGCTGTTCTAATAGAATTTATCAGACAATAAATATTTATATATTACTTGCTCAGTTGCATTGTTACTATGCCCATTTTAAAGATGGGTAAGCTGAAGCAAAGAGAGTATCAGTTGTCTGCAAGTTCAGTTCTTAGTGTAGGCTCGTCATAGAGGCTCCCTGTGTAGTCATGAGTACTTGAGTATCTGTAATGTGCAATTTGTTTCAGCCACCTTGCACACCTTCTTTAAGTTGCAATGAATTGCTCCTGAGCATGCTGCTCTTTGTGGGTTTACAGCTGACATCTGTTTGAATGCCTTAAACTGGACACCTTTCAGATAGCCATAATTAAATGAAATGAATCCTTTACCACGTCAGTAGATGTGTAACTAGAGCATATCATATAATTCCTGGCCTCTTGACTGTATCAGTGGCAGCACTCAGTGAATAACCCTCATGGGACTTAAGCCTCCTCTAAAGGGTTCAGGAGGAATGAGAAGGTGAACATAAGTCTTCATTTTGCAAATACCTGCAAGGATACATTTTTCACCTCAGGTACCATAAAGCAGCCACATCTCCTCAATGGTAAGGTGTTGCAGTGGAGACACGACTTTGTGTAATTTCTCTTTAAAGTTAACTCCTCAGTGCCCTAGGTTGGCTCTGCGTAAATTAGTAGAACAGAGATCCCCAGTGAAAGCTATCACTCTTAGGAAGCAAAGTTACAACGCACCTTCTAAGGGTGGGATAACAAAATTCAGAAGCAGGACAGAGGACAGATACCCAGATGGAAGTGGCCACAGAGAACTGCCAAGACTGTGTAACAAGCAGCTGAGGTCTCCATAACTCTAAACACCACACACTGCTATTCACATCTATCTGTCTTTTGTCTCTGAAATGTCCCAGTTGTACGATGTTTAGCTGCTCTGTATTGAAACCTGTTGAGGATCGAGGCTAAAATGTTTTAGTGTATGGTTGGAACAGGTACTCAAGAAATGGCACAGGCTGCATTCATGGAGTGGATTCCCACTGCTGCAAAGGTGCCTCAGCTGTGTGCAAAGCATGGCAAAATGTTGCCACGCTCTTCCTGGATGCAGTGGTGCCCTGCCTTGCATTGGCTCTCACAGGCACATCTACATTCCTGACTTTTGGGGATGTGTAAGGTTGAAATTCTGACAGAAGATAAATACCAACAGACTTAGAATATTAGTGCCACTATCCCTGTACAATGATGTCTAGTAAGCATGGCAAAACTGTGTCACCTTGCCAGTGTAATCCCACTGGGGTATTTTAATTCTATTTCTTTTAGTTCTAATTCACACAAGGGAGGTGGATTAGGAATTTGGTGCACAGAATTTTGAACAGCTTCTGGGTGGTTTTACTCATCCTCTGAGTGAAAACAACCAGCTGAATATTAGCCTGCTTTGCACAGGAGCTGTACAGGAAGCAGTGTGGGTCTGTGTCTAGCACTGAACATTTTTGCCTGCGAATTGTTCATTGTAGACACTTTGTGCAGACAATTGTAATATTATATGGAAATCGTGTATGTTTAGCTGTAGAGGTAGGGCTATTGTATAGCTTTGTGTAATGTAGCCTAAATATATCTTCCATCCATTCTGTTGCTTTTCCATCTCACATAAATGTTTTATGGAGGTTTATTAAGCAAGAATAACTTTTAGTCCAGTGTAAGCTTTTTAGGTGAGCCACAGTGGCTTTTCCATTCTGACATAAACTTCTTGCTCTGTTTTTCCTTGTTCAGCTCCCAAAAAACCTCCCACCCAACCCCCGTCTGACCCTGTGGTGAAAAATAAAACAGAAACCTCAGTGACACTAGTATGGTCCCCTCCGAAGATGGAACGACCCATTCCAGTCGACGGCTACATCGTGGAATGCAAGAAACTAAGTGGCTTAACCTGGGTGATGTGCCATGAGTCTTATGTCACTGTCTCAGAGTATACTGTAAGCAACCTGTTGGAAGAGGCTGACTATCAGTTTAGAGTGTCTGCAGTCAACGCCTATGGACAGGGCCCCTACCTGGAGTTCCCAGGGAGCATGCACCTTGGTAAGGGTAAAACCATTATAGAATTACAGAATGGTTTGAGTTGGAAGGAACCTTAAAAAATCATCCTGTTCCAACCCCCTGCCATGGACAGGGACACCTTCCACTAGACCAGGTTGCTCCAAGCCCCGTCCAACCTGGCCTTGAGCACTGCCAGGGATGGGGCAGCCACAGCTTCTCTGGGCAACCTGTGCCAGGGCCTCACCACACTCACAGGGAAGAACTTCTGCCTCACATCTCATCTCAATCTCCCCTCTGCCAGTTTAAAGCCATTCCCCATTGTCCTGTCCCTTGCCAGTGTAAAAAGTCCCTCTCCAGCTTTCTTGTTGGCCCCTTTAGGCACTGGAAGCTGTGTTAAGGTTAAGAGCTTTCTCTTCTCCATAGAATCACTGTGTACAACAGGATTGCTTCTATCTTTGGTTCATTGTGCTAGACAATATCCACACAGACTTTGCACAGATGTTGTGTGTTGTTATTGCCACGCTTTTCACTACCTGTCTGAGGACGCCTGTGTTTTCCTACAATATCTAGAAGTGACTAGTAGGCTGAGTGGCCTCCTTAGGCTCTTTCTGTAATCTAAGAATAATAGTGGTTGTATAAACAGCATACTTGTTGGGAACCAATGTGTTTCAGGCTTGTTATGCCTTTAAATATCTTAGGGAAAAATAGGTAATATATGCCTGTTCTTTCCCTGCAGGAACTGACCTTACCTTACCAGAGGTCAGCTACTTGCAGTTGTAGAAATCAAACCTTGCTGACCAATTGTGTATTGCCTTCAGTGCATAGAGATAGCCTAAGACTGCGCAACTTTTATTCTCATATCTTGTTTACACTGAGAACTTGTGTCTTTTGGCCTCAGAGATATGTGTTGTTCTTCCCTAGAACCAGTCCCAGCTGTGAAAACACCCCTGACAACTGTTGAAGTTGTACCTGGAGGAGATGCTGTGTTTACTCTTGACCTTACAACAACATGTTCCGGCACTTGGTACCTTAATGGTAAAGTCTTACAGGAAAGTGAGACCTACATCATTAAGAGAAACCAAACTACTCACACCTTAATCATAAAAAATGTTACCAAGGATGATGATGGAGCAGAAGTGAAATTTGTTGCCAATAACATTAACACCAGCACCAAGATGAGAGTGAAAGGTATGTATTTTCATCAATTGTAGTTATTTCTTCCTGTGAAAGGGCATTTCCTGTGACCTGATGATTACGTCTGGGGCAGAGGCTTTCACAGATGCCTGGTCTGTATGATGTGTCTGAAATTGCACCATTTGAATTAACGTGGGTCTTAGTATGAACCATGATAGTACTGAGTTCAAAATGAGTAGATCTAGCCAGCTGGTTTGTATCTGAGCTAGACTGCCTAACATCAACTCATGAATTCTGTAGTTTGCAGCCATCAGTCAGTGCATTCTGTCACCAGATCTATCACTGAGTCACTTTAAGCCAGTAATTTCAGCTCCAAGTTTGGCTAGGCTTTCTGACTGTAGTAAAGTCTTTCAAAAGTAAAGCAATATTAATTAACTAACAGATTTCTTTTTCCTTGGAGGTTTTTTAGTCTACCACAGATGTGTGTGACGTACAAGTTAGTATAATGTAACTTGACTTAGCATTGAGAGTTGGGTGCTTCAGCTGTCCTCTGTGAAAAGGCGATAACATCTGTATATACTTACATTGCATGACAAAAGCTAGTGCATAGACATTCCTTGTGGAAGGATGTGTTTGACTTCGTGTGAAAATGCCTGCAGAAGCATGTTTAGAGTATTATTATTCAGCAGAAAGGTGTGCATTTTTTCCCCTTAATGACTCTGGCAATAAATCCAGATCAAATATCCTGAACCAGAAAAAAATTCTCAGTATTGACATGGGCTTGAGGACAGCAACAGGACCTAATGCTTTTTCGGAGATATCACAGTCTACAGCAGATTTGTATCAGGGATGTGTTATCTCAAAACAACTTGAAATAACAAAGCCTTTTATCCTGACAGCTGCTGCAGTGAGATTTACCAACAAGAGCAGAGACGTAGAAAAGGTCTCTGCTCGGCTGCGGGAGGAAGCCAAACTTCAGGCTGAGCTTTCGGATGCAAACGCTACTGTGAAGTGGATGAAGGGTGGCAAAGAGCTTAAGGCCAGTGAAAAATACGAGCTCCAAACTGTGGGGAAGAAGCACATCCTGAAAATTCGCAACACTGCAGCAGAGGATGCTGGAGTTTACGAGTGTGTCTGTGAAGGGGACAAAATGCTCTATCAGCTTTCAGTGGAAGGTATGTGACTGTCTGGGCTGCTTTGCTTTAATGGCCTCTTCCTACCCTAGTCTGATAGTCATCAAGGGACAGAAAGGGAATGATCAACAAGTAGTGCAGGGAGTTGTGATAACTCCCTTGGACATCTAGCCTTGACAGTGTCTGTTGTCCCAGAGTGGAACTTGGGAGTGAATACAAAATCTCATACTGACTCAGTGATAAGAGCTGTGTGTTCACAAGAATTGGTGTCTTGATATCCCACGCGAATTTGGAGTCACTTCTTGAGATTGGATGCTGTGTAGTGAAAAGGTGCTCTTGTGGTGAAGAAATTCAGCTGGAGGGGTAGGATGTACATTATGCCATGTCTGCCCTATACTTGCTACATGATATATGGTCATGGCTATATATGGCTACGTGATATGGATATATGGCTACATGATATGATATAGGTCACTAAAGAGCTAGTTCAGCTCTGGTTAAAGTTCTGATGGACTAAGATCATCTTGGCATTGTGGGATTTTTCTCTTTTTTCTTTTTCCTTTCCTTTCCTTTCCTTTCCTTTCCTTTCCTTTCCTTTCCTTTCCTTTCCTTTCCTTTCCTTTCCCTTTCCCTTTCCCTTTCCCTTTCCCTTTCCCTTTCCCTTTCCCTTTCCCTTTCCCTTTCCCTTTCCCTTTCCCTTTCCCTTTCCCTTTCCCTTTCCCTTTCCCTTTCCTTTTCCCTTTCTCTTTCCCTTTCCTTTTCCCTTTCCCTTCCCTTCCCTTTCTTTCCTCTTTTTTGGTTATTTGTTTGATTTTTGTTTGGTTGGTTTTGTGTTAAATACCTTTTCAGATTTAGATCAGATATGAGGCAGAAGTTCTTCCCTGTGAGGGTGGTGAAGCCCTGGCACAGGTTGCCCAGAGAAGCTGTGGCTGCCCCATCCCTGGCAGTGTTCAAGGCCAGGTTGGACGGGGCTTGGAGCAGGGGGTGGAACTGGCTGAGCTTTAACATCCATTCCAATCTAAACAATTCAAGAATTCTATAATTGTTATGTGCAAGGTGTTCAGATGGAAAGCTGTATAAATAATTTTATTTTAATGTTTTCTGCTTGTTAGATTTGAACCAGTGCTGTTTTTACAGCTACCCTGTTGTTCAGCTGTTTTTGCTTTCATGGCAATCCCTTCCATCCATATTGCCTGCTATCTATCTCATGGGCACTTCACTCCCAGAGCAAAACATGGAATTTTGAACCTTTTTACCCTGAAACCACAGCATTAACTTCCCTCTTACAAGCCTTTCCATCTGTGCAGGCTTTTGTGAACTAGTTCATACAAGTTTTGTCTGCCTTGAATGGGACCAGATTTTGGCTGAAAAGCCCTAGTGTATCTTTAGACCCATCCTCATGGGTACCATCTGGATATTGGCTGAGGTTCACAGTGTACAACCTGACTTCAGGTCAGTCTAGCCTATTGTCAGACATCATTTGGGGTGAGATCTTCCAAAGTGAACTTGCAATTTTGCCTTGAATTGGCAAGTTCACTTTGGAAAGCTGTTTGATTTTCCATACCATACCTCACCCTCTTCCCATCAATTATCATACTGTTTATATATTGAGTAAGCATGAGGTGCTTCATCATTGTATTCTGCTGGCTTCTCCCCCGCTTGGTCTCTGTGGAAACAACAAAGCCTCAGAATAATCTGTGTCTTACATTTGACAACTTACTTGGTTATTCTCAGAAAGCAAACTCAAAAGAGCTGAAAAAAATAATTAAAATATGTGACTAAATCCGTGGAGGAAGTGCTGTCTACGCTTGGCAGCTGCTCTTCATTTTGTTTTACTTCTCACTCTTCCTGCCTTTTTAACATCATTTTTTCATGCTGGTGGGTCTAACCACAGACTTAATTGTATTAGCGATTGGAAATTTCCATGTACTTTTCAATGTAATGTGACCATAAAATGAGTAATCAATGCTATCATTTTAAAATCTGTGTTGACAAGCTGTAACTTAAACAACTGCTGTTTGTAGCTTGATTCCTGGAGAATCAGCTTTGATGCTTCTCATCCTTGCAGGATGAGGCTCACAAATGCTGTTTCACTATTTTGCATTTCAGCATTGCCACCTTTTTATCTGTTCCTCCTGTAAATCAGGCACAGCTAGCTGGTGAATCATTTGATGAGCTGGTCAGCTGTGTCTGGCTCATGAGCATCATGTGGCTGCCGAGAGGCCACCGTGCCAAGCCATGGCCAGAGGTGTGTCACTCACTGGGCCCCCTGCCCAAATGAGCTCCGCTAGAAAATGCACTTGCCATTTATCACTGCAGTACCTCCACTGCCAAGGGGCTTCACGTGCCAGGCATCCCCCAACACATGACCTCCTGCATTAAAACAAGACATCTGAGAAGGCTACTTCAGGTTGATGTGGTTGTATTTTTCACTCTATTTTTCTGAGGAAGTGAAAGGTGCATGAATTAACCTATTACCCTCTTCTTCATCCCCAAACTTTTAACCTGTAGGCTAAGCTATAGCAATGCTAATGGAGCTGTACTCTACTAGGCATTTGTCAGTACACACCTGGAATACTGTGTTCAGTTTTGGTCCTCACTATGCAAAAAAGATGTGGAAAGACTGGAGAGGGTTCATAGAATACCCACAGAGATGATCCAAGGACTGGGCAGCCGTATGAGGAAAGGCCAAGAGAGCTGGGTTTGTTCAGCCTATGGAAAAGAAGGCTCAGGAGAAGCCTTATCATCACATTCCTGTATTTAAAAGGTGGCTACAAAGAAGATGGAGACTCCCTTTTTACAAGGAGTCACATGGAAAAGATGTTTTTAGCTAAGATATTGGTGGATTTTTCAGTCTGTGCTTTGAGGCAATTGGTGGCTCGATTATTTGACTACATGTCAGTACAGTGCCAGATTTATTGTTTATCTTTACTCCAATTGATTTCCAGGAAGAAATTGCTTTTCATTTCAGCCCTATGTCATATCTGCATGGATTTTTAATTTAATATATCTAGATTACATTTTAGCTTCTTTTAGAGTCAATTTCTTTGCCAGGTGGTTACAATACAATGATTGAATAACTTTCATTGCTTTCTCTCCAGTTTGCTTGTTTCGCTTCTTTCCTCACCTTTCAGATATTCTCTTTAAGCCTTTTTGCTTAGAGCTTCATTGCCCCTTCACAAAACCTCTAGTTGTCTGTGTGCTCTGTTTTTTTGGACATGTGATAATCAGATATATGGTTTATAAAGGCTGCTCTGAATTAGAATCTAGTAATTGGATCCACAATTAAACATGCACATTTGGTCTTATGATAAATTAATACCTAATGTATATGTATATTTATTAATGTCCCCCCCCAGTTATTTACCAGCACTATATATCTATATTTTGTTTTAGCACTTGCAAACTTCATAAACAAAGAGAAAAGTGGAGGAGTTATCAGGGCCATCGCTGGAAAACAGGTTGAATTGGTTTCTGAGACCTCTGAGGCCAATGTCATGGTTAAGTGGTACAAAAATGGCAAAGAAATCACAGCCAGCAAGAAATTCACTGTGGAAGATAAAGGAAAACTGCATAAGCTTGTGGTATCAGCTGTGACGAAAGAAGATGAAGGAACATACACATGCAAAATTGGAGATGACACTCTTACTTTTGATTTAAAAGTCTCAGGTAAGTCTGTGATGCAAGTATGGGATCCGAGTATATGTTAGAAACTCAGGACTTTGTTCATTGTATTTGTCTTACCTTGTAAATTGCCAGATTTTGGGATCAAGATTGCACAGCTCTATTTCAGAGGCTGACCCTTAGTGTGGTCCTTATGCAAACTCATAATATGGGCACATAATACAACAATGCTGTTATGTATTCAAGCCAGCATAAGCCTTTACTATGTCAGGAGTCATGACTCAAACACCACGCTGGCTGAACAGGCTGAAAGCCACATTTGGCCTTTATTCTTTTAGCTCAAGATGTATATCAGCTTTGAACCTCCTGCCTGAGTTAGTCCTGAAATCTTATTGTGAAAGTGCTCTTTTGACAAGTTTAACTCCTGATTCTGAGAGTTAAGCGTCTCCAGCTGTTCCCAAAGGACACTGTGATCTCTGAGACATCTCCCTGTGATACTGTAAGTGAAGCTGTTAGCTCATGGCACATACCCATCAACATGAAGCACGTGTTAAAGCATGTGGCTGTCAGGTCAAGCCTAGGGAAAAATGTTTGTCACTGATGTGTTCCAGTCCAGGATGGAGCCAGAGTATCAAATGACACAAGAATTTATCTGTGAAATTCTTTATCTGAGAAATTCAACTGATTCAATTTGCATAGCCTGGTGGGAACCTTACTTCTAAAAGTGGGTTAATGTCTGGAGCCTCAGGTATTCACTCTGCATCTCATTTCCAGTTCTTTTTGGTTGAGAATCCAACGTTATGCAATTTCACTTTGAGTGTAATTCATAATTCCTGACTTTACCCATTGAAAAACTGGTCTAAAAGAGCCAACCAGTCTGAACTGACCCCTCAAAGAGAAATTTATGTAATCTAATCTATACTGTCCAATGAGAGCTATCTAAGATGGATTTAAAACCCATTCTGGACCTGCCTTTGTCTGAACATCAAGTATAGAGAAAGCCTACGTGACTACCTGAGACTGGATACCTAACTTTGTGATGACCATGTGCAGTTAGGTGAATCTCATCTATGATAAAACATTATATGGCTCAGGCAAAGAAAACTGGTATCTGCTAAATCACTTTGTGCCCCCAATAACTTTCTGATGAACAAGGATAAAGTTACAACCTGTCAGCAAAACCTTAGCTACGGCAACTTCCACCTTGTTTCACATGTCACCATAAACTTTTTCAAGAGATATTAAGCAACGCTGCACAGTCAGGGGATGGTCTTAGGGCAGGGAAGTAATCTGTCTTTATGGTGATGAGTTACCCCAATAATCTTGAACACCAGGATTCTGGATGGACTACCCTTCTTTGGTCATCTAACTTTTTAAAGAATAGATCAGTCCAACGCTTACCATTTTTAATGAGATATTTGTTCTCTGATGCCACAGGTGTGCCTGGCATGGGTGTAGCATAGCAATTGTCCTTGGGATACTCAGTGACTGAAAGCAACAGTTGCTGCTAAAAGAAATGCAATACTAAGCTAAGGTTGGTTATAGCTGACAGCCATTAGCTTGCTCTTCAGGCAAGGGCTGCCTTGATGGAATGAAGCCTCTGAAAAACCTGACATGCTCATCAAATACTGTTCATTAGCTTAGGGAACAAGGTATGTTGAATAGGTTTGCTCGCATTTTACATGCAAAGTGCCTGTCTCCACTTAGTTACCTTTGCTTTTATCTCTATGAATATGCTTGCAAAAAACCTGAATTGATAAAAATGCTGTATTGTTGCTGCATACATAGCTCCTATGTGTGGCCACCAGTCTGTGCAGTCAGCAGAGCTTGAGGTGAGGTATCAAAGCAGGAACCTCTTCCGCTTGAGCTATACGAGCTGTGAGCAGTTGTGAGTTCTCTACTGTGGAGACCAGTTTCAGCAGAAAGATGTGACACTGTTGGCTCATATATTAACTTAGTCTTCTTGAAGGTGGAGAACACCATGTCAATGAGATCATTCCACGTGTGGCCTGATCCAGGCTAGGGAAGAATTAGTTCAGTGGCACTGATATTGTGAATATGGGGCTGCAGGAATGGGCTCAGAAACATTTAAAGGCTCCTCATCACCTCTAAGACTGCTGTACCTCAGGAGGGATTTTTCTGACTCATCAACACCGTTTATTGCCATAGCTGTTAACACTCTCTTAGTTATGTCGCAGTAGGATCATGCACATGTAAGTACATTTATACCTCCAGAGATGAAACTTGATCACCCAAGTGGGACTAGCAATTAAATAATGACCACTAATTACTGTATCTTAACTTTGTGCTGATAAGCCTGAATTCAGTTCTTTTTCTTTCCAGATGAAACTGTTAATTTTGTTAACAAACCCAAAACAACCCCAGAAATATCAGTCAATTCTTCTGACAACCTTGAGCTGGTGTGTGAGGTGTCCGCTGCCAGTGGAGTTGTGGTATGGAAGAAAGATCAAAGAGAGGTGAAGCAGGACCAGAGGACAACAATTGTCTCCCAGGGGACACACCGCAAGCTCATCATCAAGAAGGTGACACAGCAAGACCAAGGGAGCTATACCTGTGAAACGAAGGATGACAGAACAACATTCCAAGTCAAAGTCAGAGGTGAGAAAATGATAGAAATGCCAACGATAAATGAATATTCATTGGGGTAGTATCTTACAATCAGAAGATCATCTCACAACCTCTTTGTGGTGAAATATTTCAGCTGTAGAACTTGCTTTTTAGACCAACTGTCATATCAACATTTCATACACGCTTGGATCCATGACTAGTTGTAACCACAAAAATATTGTGGGTAACAATGGTAACTTTTGCACCTCTCACAATTAGCTGGTGTGTCTGCAGAAAACCTGCAGGATCTCAGTGTAAGGACATAACAGAAGTCCAGGGAAAGAGGTGTTTGGAGAGCTCTGTTTAGATGGAAAATGACTGAATTTGAGTGAATCAAATAGGCAGAAAAAGAGCAATGGCTCCTGCATATGAGGATATGAGAGCTGTTGTGTTCTAATTCAGTGGAAGCTTAGAGAGGCATAGGAAGAGAAAAAGAGAGAAAATGGAGGAGGATTCAGGCACTATGTATAGGTGCTGGAAGTTCTAGGTTCAAACCTGCGCTCAAACAGAGATTTTTAACTTTATCCCAAAATTCTTATACACCTATTCACCTCCTATCAGCGCAACAGAGATGAAGGTGCTTTCTGTTCGTGATGAGCCATCATGATACTACCTGTCAGGACAAGTATAGTGAAATACGGGGAACTTGACTAAGCACTGAGAAGACAACTGCAAAAAAAGCTATGTGGGCTATTGTGGGTTTCTTACAGAGACAGGAGACGTGTTTGCAAACAAGGACAAGGTACAAAAAGAGGTGAAAGCTGCGCTATCAGAAAACGCCACGCTGAGCTGCAAGGTGGCCCAGGAGAAGACTGATGTGAAATGGTACAAGGAGGGGAAGCTGATCACCTCCAGCAAGAAGTTCAAGGTGGAGTCGGAGGGCAAATCGCGTCGCCTGGTGGTGGGTCAGCTGGAGAAGAAAGATGCTGGGGAGTACAGCTGTGAGGCTGCTGGCCAGAAACTGACCTTCAAAATCAGTGTCACAGGTGGGAGACATGTTGGTTCTCATCACAGAGTGGTCCATGACTTTCATTTACTACCCAGCAAAATGAATCACTGTCTAGACTGCAGGGCCTGTGTAGCAGATCGTCATTGAGCAGTGAGGTTGATCATCCACTGTCACGGAGATGCCTATGGCTACATGTCTTCATGCACTCAACAGTCCATGTTGTTTTCTGATTTCCCAGTAAGGAAAATACAGACAAATTTACATATGCTGTTGTGATTTATAAGGATTTATGACCATCTCCTGTATGTGTAGGAAAATAGATCTGGAATAATTCTCAAGAAGTACCTAGAGGGGGCAAGGCTTACATCTGGGTCTGTGTGGCAGATGAAATTGGGTGCTTATTTGTGTATTGCATTAAGAAACAAAGAGTCAGATTTCTTGTGGGGAAGGGAAGAACCTTAACTCCTGGGGTATTGATCCTTTTTCCTCAGAAATGGCTGATGTGTTGTCCTCAGGTGGTACAGAGACTGTGTCCTGTCTGACTGTATCTTAGCTGTGGGTGAGACCATTCAAAAATAACAGAGCTGTGGAAGGTGGCATAGTTTTCATTTGGCTTTGTGCACTTTGGACAGTGTAAACACACCTGTGATTTTTAGATTCCGTCTGCCTCCCCACAGAAGCAGAAGATGCGTTTATCAACAAAGACAAACTGAAGAAAGAGGTGAAAGCTGCGCTATCAGAAAATGCCACACTGAGCTGCGAGGTGGCCCAGGAGAAGACTGATGTGAAATGGTACAAGGAGGGGAAACTGATCACCTCCAGCAAGAAGTTCAAGGTGGAGTCGGAGGGCAAATCGCGTCGCCTGGTGGTGGGTCAGCTGGAGAAGAAAGATGCTGGGGAGTACAGCTGTGAGGCTGCTGGCCAGAAACTGACCTTCAAGATCACTGTCACAGGTGGGAGATGGATTTTGGTTGATATTTCATTGTCTTTTCTTTGTGTCTGGGTGTTTTCTCCTTTTTTTTTTCACTGTCAAAATATTAGAAATGCTGTTCAAATTCTTTCTGATGTTGGTCTCAATCTACCCTTTCAGTGAGGTTGTGTAGGACAGGGCAGAGGCTACATGCAGATATTCTGTTACCAGCTCCTCAACTCTCTATCTCCTTAGGCTGAGATAGTGAATGAAGATTTTTCATTTGAGGTCACTGTGTTACAGGACCTCTTCCAATCTGATTATCACTGTTGGTGTGCCTCCTTTGTTATTCTTCCTTGAAAGTCATTGTATTCTTCCCTTTTTGTTTCATCTTTTCTCTACATAATGTCCTACTTCCCAAAACAGGGTATTGCTTCGATTATTCCAGTCTGGCTGTGCAAACACAGGTGCGAGCACAGCCTCATAACTCCATGCAGCATGAAACTTTTGTAGATGATGAACAGAAATAGATACAGATCTGTGCAACTTGAATTAGATTTCTAATTAACAACATTTCCCCCAGATTTTCCTCTACCTATTTTTTTATCTGTCCTTGGATACCCAACTGTGGTTTGTAAGGCTACGAGTAGTGGTGAAAATACTTGTCTACCAAGTGCTACTTAAACAGTATTGTTTACAAGACCCCTAATTTATTGTGGCTGCACTGAGAAGGTTTTGGAGTTGATACTAGTTTATAATCCTTGAAATTTGGCATCAGCTGCACCACATGTATCTGTAATCTGCTGAAACAAAGGTGATGACTGTTGATTGCAATTTCTATGCCTGTAATGACCATTCACAAGTCCAGGAGTGTTTATTTGTATTTGCATTTCTCCATGATTAAAAACATGATTTGGAGTCTGAGAATTTAATATTGAGGTTGTTCTTTCACTCTGACCACACTAGAGATTTCTTCGGTCTCAGTTTGTTTTGCAAGAGGTTCAGTAAATGTTATCTCAGGCTCCAGGCAGCCATGTATGTATCTGGTACATTCTGAGTGATCATTTCTGAACTGGATAAAAGGAAAGGGTTTTGTTTTGTTTTGTTTTATTCATGTTCGTAAAGCTTAACTGTCTTTGCAGCCAAATACCTCTCTGTTAGCATTACAGATCAGAACAGGGAATCTATTTTCTCCTCTGCTTTCTTACAGCATACAACACACAATGCTGACAGGTCTGGCATTTTATCAGCTATGTAGAACAACTGTGTTGGGAGTCATTTCCTGTTTGCAGCCTTGCTGTGGACCTGAAGCCCTTGCTTCAGGTCATAACTCAAGTGCTGTCCCCTTGTAAAAGCTATACTGCTCTCCCACTGCCTTGGGGCATCCTTCTACTTTCATTTTATGTGCAATGTGCAACTGCTGCTATAGCGTAATATAGCGTAAAGCTCTGCTTCTCCCCATAGCATATATTGTAAACCATCAGATGTTATGAATCCCCACTCTGAGTGGTATACAGAGGGTGTGAGTTGGGGCACTCTTTATCACGAATTCTGTAGCTCATGCTTTTGGCACAGGGAACTGCCAGTTTCAGTGAAGGATGGATTACAGTAAGGCTGGATTTGAGAGGCATCTTTCAGAGAAAATGTAACATGGGCTTATACCAGGTTTTTTCTGTTAACGACAAGTTCACACTTAGCTGCTGGAACCAGTTAATACATTACTGCAGAGGTGTAGTAAAAAAAAAAAAACACGTAGAAATTGAGTGCTTTTACACTAAATTCCTCTACCTGAGGGCTATTCTTAGCTGTCTGCCTCGGAAACCAAAGGTTTTCAGTTCTTTTTCAAAATGGATGACTTCATGACTGAGCAGGGTAATGTAACACCTTCCCCTCTGTTGTAAGTGGAGAGTGCTTGCCTAGCTACCGTTGCTGTATTTCTCATGTGTACAACTGTAACATGACATGCAAGTCCTGCACTCACTGGAAAATGATCTGCTGTGAAAGTCAGGAGGGATTATGAGTACTCTGAGTGCCTGGCTCTTTTGCTGCAGAAATCCTTATCTTACCAGATTATCCCAAAGTGCAGTGGCTTTCTGGGTCTTAATTTATCCTGTTACCATTGCACTCAGAAAGCTTTTCAGGTTCCTGTACTCCAGGGCTCCACTATTAACACAAAACTTTCCATATTTAAGGACCACTTGAAGGTTAGCTGCTCAGTGTTTAATACTGGAATGGGGCCATATATTTTTTGCCTTAATACATAAGGAACCAGTTGCTGCACATCTTGGGACAGGGCTAGACATGTAGCCAAGAGCTGATCCTGAAATGTTATTTCAAGATTCATGGTATGCAGTGAAATTCTGATTTGAAGTTGGCAAAAGCTCTGTGTCCTGAAAATGGCTTTCCTCAGTTTCAGTGTAACTTCGTTAACCAGTTTCAACAGAAGTTGGAAATGTCATCCACACTGACAACTTGCTTAACTTAAAAATAAGTTTATAAGACAAATTACTGGCTAGTGTAAGTCACTTTATAAGCTTCTTGGAAGTTTTAGTCGTATTTCCTATCCCTAAAAAAATGGTTTATATTAAAGGGCAAGAATGCAGAGGACAAGTAAGCAACCCATATGGCATATTCCTGCCCTGCTAACATAAAATTTTAAATACAGCCCCCATTCAAACAGACTAGTTTTACTTGTTTAGTGCACTCTGCATATTTAGTGTCCAAGCTGTAAGTTAAAATGTTTATATTTTTGCAACCAGTTTTGAATACAGACTGTGGTGTGTGCTCAAGCTCTTTTACGTACCAAAATGCTGCTTAATCTGCAGTGGACTGGTAGGTGCCTTTGAGAAATTTTGCATCACCCAGCACAGGCCATGCACACTGCCCAGTTAATGACACCTTAATGACAATAATGTCTCCTCACACCCTTTCTACAGCCAGTATAAGCAGAGAAGCTCAAATTTAAAGCATATAAATTGTGTTCCTACGTTGGCTTGTTCCCTGCAGGACGTCTGTGTATGGACTGTGTTTTATTGATGGCAAGCCTATGATGTGGCTCCCAGGACTGCATGTAGTGCCATGGTCAGCAATCTAGGAACCTGACCTGGACTTACGCCTACTCCTTACCCTCCCAGGCAGCTGCTGCCAGGGTACAGACATGGTAGAGATGGTATGCAGAGGAGGAAGTCATCAAGGAGGAGAAAATCCTGGCATTAGGAGGCTGCAGAGAGTGACCGTGGGGAGGAAGGCTATAGCACAGGTTATGGAAGGGGTTCACCATGACTATCAGGGAGAACAAAGAGCCTCCCAGGTCATGTTAACCAGGCAACCCAGACGTCTGAGGCTGGATGTATGAATTATCTTTCATTACTGCGTTGCAACTGAATGCCAATGGCAACCCCATACACTTGCTAGTCAGTTTATCTTTGGAATTTGTGATTCTGTAGCACTGACATCATGGACTTCAATGATCAAATGCAATATTAAATCAGCATAAGGCACCTATGCTAACTCCTGGATGCTTGTTGCTACGTGATATCCATTATAGAGGCTTACCAAAAATATTTTATATTTCTCATGCAGTAAATCAGTGGAAAAAAATATGGCAGACAATTAATTTAGAGTCTTTTTGTCCTCCCACATGTCAAATGAACACTGATATAAAAGCTAACAGTGATCACACCAGTAGCTGGCAAAAGGAAAACCATTACAGTAATTGCTAAGAGATGCAATTTGTCAGTCTTACTTGGCAAGGTGACAATTGAGTCTTTTCAATGCATATACCTAACTAAATACTAATTACACAAGATACCCTTTTGATGCCAACTATACTGGTTGAGATGGAAGTTCTAAGTGGTACTGTGGAAGAAAATGATTTTTAACACTTCATTGTTGTTGCTTGTGTTCAGTATTAAGAGAAGATTCCCTATGGCCAGTTTTCTGAAAAATCAGGTTTCTGAGGAAAGAAAAGTATACTTCAAATGTTATATGGACGTTTTATGTACAATGTAGCCCAAGTATTTCTCCATATTATGGAGAAACTTTTGTTATATTTGGGGGATTGGATTAGAAGGGTATTTTCTGAACAACACCTGGCCTTGATACAAAATAGTAGATATAAATTCCTGTAAATAATGTGATAGTGAAGATGGCAACTCATAATTGTGATAAATTTAACTACTTCTAAATGTGGGGTGTAGAAATACCATAAAAACATGAGGGATTTGACTTTGTCTTCATTATAAGAAATAAGAAAATGAGGTGCTCAAGCTGTTCCTGAAGATGAGTCAGAGAGGTATGATAACTATATGTACTATATTTTGAGGGTGAACTGTTCTATGTGATAAAAGAAACTATAAAGCAATGTTACTTAAAAGAACACTGACACAAAATACATGTAATACCTTCTCGTTGTAAGCGATTTTTATGTATATTTTTTCCCTCATGTTTCCCTATTTCAGAACCAGAAGAGGCATTTGTCAACAAGGAGAAGGTACAAAAAGAGGTGAAAGCTGCGCTATCAGAAAATGCCACGCTGAGCTGCGAGGTGGCCCAGGAGAAGACTGATGTGAAATGGTACAAGGAGGGGAAACTGATCACCTCCAGCAAGAAGTTCAAGGTGGAGTCGGAGGGCAAATCATGTCGCCTGGTGGTGGGTCAGCTGGAGAAGAAAGATGCTGGGGAGTACAGCTGTGAGGCTGCTGGCCAGAAACTGACCTTCAAGATCACTGTCACAGGTGGGAGAAAATTCTCTGGCCTGGCCTTCCTGCTTCTAGGATATTTAGAAAAAAAAAGGAAATTATTATGTATCTTCTATGCAAAACAATATAAAATATTTAATATGGGGATCCATCCTGGTTAGACTTAAGGAGCTATGCATCTCTAAAGCAACAGGACCATGAACAGGTAAGTGTTGATTGCACTTCTCAATCCCCACATGCTGGTGCAACCAGAACAAGTCTTCAGTGCAGGTGATTTTCAGTGAACTTCAGAGCAGGGCAGGGGCACATTGGAGAGCAGTAGTGTGTCAGTCCAGTGGCTGCACTCACCAAAACAATACACACAAAAAAGCTTTGAAAACCAGGCACCACCACTTACCCCCTTCTCTGCCCCCTCAAAAGAAAAGTACTCACCAAAATGGTTTTAATGTTCTTCCAATAGCTTTATATGTAGTATTACCTGTAAGTCAAGGTAAGAGGATTGGGCAACATCATGTTTTAAAGAAACTCTGATTTTCTCTCTCTTTTCAGAGCCGGAAGTTGTATTTACAAACAAGGAGAAGGTACAAAAAGAGGTGAAAGCTGCGCTATCAGAAAATGCCACGCTGAACTGCGAGGTGGCCCAGGAGAAGACTGATGTGAAATGGTACAAGGAGGGGAAGCTGATCACCTCCAGCAAGAAGTTCAAGGTGGAGTCGGAGGGCAAATCGCGTCGCCTGGTGGTGGGTCAGCTGGAGAAGAAAGATGCTGGGGAGTACAGCTGTGAGGCTGCTGGCCAGAAACTGACCTTCAAGATCAGTGTCACAGGTGGGAGACATGTTGGTTCTCATCACAGAGTGGTCCATGACTTTCATTTACTACCCAGCAAAATGAATCACTCTCTAGACTCCAGGGCCTGTGTAGCAGATCATCATTGAGTAGTGAGTTTGATCAGGCAGCCAGCTTGCATGCATCCACTGTCACAGAGATGCCTATGGCTACATGTCTTCATGCACTCAACAGTCCATGTTGTTTTCTGATTTCCCAGTAACGAAAATACAGACAAATTTACATACGCTGTTGTGATTTATAAGGATTTATGACCATTTCCTGTATGTGTAGGAAAATAGATTTGGAATCACTCTCAAGAAGTACCTAGAGGGGGCAAGGCTTACATCTGGGTCCCTATGGCAGATGAGAATGGTTGCTTATTTGTGCATTACATTAAGGAACAAAAAGTCAGATTTCTTATGGATGCATGGGGGTTGGGAGAACCTTAACTCCTGGGGCATTGATTCATTTTCCTCAGAAATTCTGAGGCACAGCCCTAGACTGTAGAGAGAACTGTGTCCTGTCTGAGTGTATCCTAGCTGTGGGTAAGACCATTCCAAAACGACAGAGCTGCTGGAAGGTCTCGTAATCAGGATTTTGCATTTGACTGTGAGTGTTTTGGACAGCCTGAATGTACCTGTGATTTTTAGATTCCTTCTCCCTCCCCACAGAAGCAGAAGATGTGTTTATCAACAAAGACAAACTGAAGAAAGAGGTGAAAGCTGCGCTATCAGAAAATGCCACGCTGAGCTGTGAGGTGGCCCAGGAGAAGACTGATGTGAAATGGTACAAGGAGGGGAAACTGATCACCTCCAGCAAGAAGTTCAAGGTGGAGTCGGAGGGCAAATCGCGTCGCCTGGTGGTGGGTCAGCTGGAGAAGAAAGATGCTGGGGAGTACAGCTGTGAGGCTGCTGGCCAGAAACTGACCTTCAAGATCACTGTCACAGGTGGGAGAAAATTCTCTGGCCTGGCCTTCCTGCTTCTAGGATATTTAGGAAAAAAAAGAATTTATTATGTATCTTCTATGCAAAACAATATAAAATATTTATTACGGGGATCCATCCTGGTTAGACTTAAGGGGCTATGCATCTCTAAAGCAACAGGACCATGAACAGGTAAGTGTTGATTGCACTTCTCAATCCCCACATGCTGGTGCAACCAGAACAAATCTTCAGTGCAGGTGATTTTCAGTGAACTTCAGAGCAGGGCAGGGGCACATTGGAGAACAGTAGTGTGTCAGCCAGTGGCTGCACTCACCAAAACAATACACACAAAAAAGCTTTGAAAACCAGGCACCACCACTTACCCCCTTCTCTGCCCCCTCAAAAGAAAAGTACTCACCAAAATGGTTTTAATGTTCTTCCAATAGCTTTATATGTAGTATTACCTGTAAGTCAAGGTAAGAGGATTGGGCAACATCATGTTTTAAAGAAACTCTGATTTTCTCTCTCTTTTCAGAGCCGGAAGTTGTATTTACAAACAAGGAGAAGGTACAAAAAGAGGTGAAAGCTGCGCTATCAGAAAATGCCACGCTGAGCTGCGAGGTGGCCCAGGAGAAGACTGATGTGAAATGGTACAAGGAGGGGAAGCTGATCACCTCCAGCAAGAAGTTCAAGGTGGAGTCGGAGGGCAAATCGCGTCGCCTGGTGGTGGGTCAGCTGGAGAAGAAAGATGCTGGGGAGTACAGCTGTGAGGCTGCTGGCCAGAAACTGACCTTTAAGATCACTGTCACAGGTGAGAGGACATGTTGGCTCTCATCACAGGGCAGTCCATGACTTTCGTTTACAACAGGCAAAACTGAATCAGTCCGGACTCTAGGGACTAGACTGAATTTTAAGTAGTGAGATTGATCAGGCAGCCAGCTTGCATGCATCCACTGTCACAGAGATGCCTATGGCTAGATGTCTTCATGCACTCAACAGTCCATGTTGTTTTCTGATTTCCCAGTAAGGAAAATATAGACAAATTTACACATGCTGTTGTGATTTATAAGGATTTATGACCATCTCCTGTATGTGTAGGAAAATAGATTTGGAATCATTCTCAAGTACCTAGAGGGAGCAAGGCTTACATATGGGTCCTTATGGCAGATGAGAATGGTTGCTTATTTGTGCATTACATTAAGGAACAAAAAGTCAGATTTCTTATGGATGCATGGGGGTGGGAAGAACCTTAACTCCTGGGGCATTGATTCATTTTCCTCAGAAATTCTGAGGCACAGCCCTAGACTGTAGAGAGAACTGTGTCCTGTCTGAGTGTATCCTAGCTGTGGGTAAGACCATTCCAAAACGACAGAGCTGCTGGAAGGTCTCGTAATCAGGATTTTGCATTTGACTGTGAGTGATTTGGGCAGCCTGAACGTACCTGTGATTTTTAGATTCTTTCTCCCTCCCCACAGAAGCAGAAGATGTGTTTATCAACAAAGACAAACTGAAGAAAGAGGTGAAAGCTGCGCTATCAGAAAATGCCACGCTGAGCTGTGAGGTGGCCCAGGAGAAGACTGATGTGAAATGGTACAAGGAGGGGAAACTGATCACATCCAGCAAGAAGTTCAAGGTGGAGTCGGAGGGCAAATCGCGTCGCCTGGTGGTGGGTCAGCTGGAGAAGAAAGATGCTGGGGAGTACAGCTGTGAGGCTGCTGGCCAGAAACTGACCTTCAAGATCACTGTCACAGGTGGGAGAAAATTCTCTGGCCTGGCCTTCCTGCTTCTAGGATATTTAGGAAAAAAAAGAAATTATTATGTATCTTCTATGCAAAACAATATAAAATATTTATTACGGGGATCCATCCTGGTTAGACTTAAGGGGCTATGCATCTGTAAAGCAACAGGACCATGAACAGGTAAGTGCTGATTGCACTTCTCAATCCCCACATGCTGGTGCAACCAGAACAAATCTTCAGTGCAGGTGATTTTCAGTGAACTTCAGAGCAGGGCAGGGGCACATTGGAGAACAGTAGTGTGTCAGTCCAGTGGCTGCACTCACCAAAGCAACACACACAAAAAAGCTTTGAAAAGCAGCCACCACCACTTACCCCCTTCTCTTTCCCCCCAAAAGAAAAGTACTCACCAAAATGTTTTTAATGTTCTTCCAATAGCTTTATATGTAGTATTAACTGTAAGTCAAGGTAAGAGGATTGGGCAACATCATGTTTTAAAGAAAATCTGATCTTCTCTCTCTTTTCAGAGCCGGAAGTTGTATTTACAAACAAGGAGAAGGTACAAAAAGAGGTGAAAGCTGCGCTATCGGAAAATGCCACGCTGAGCTGCGAGGTGGCTCAGGAGAAGACCGATGTGAAATGGTACAAGGAGGGGAAGCTGATCACGCCCAGCAAGAAGTTCAAGGTGGAGTCGGAGGGCAAATCGCGTCGCCTGGTGGTGGGTCAGCTGGAGAGGAAAGATGCTGGGGAGTACAGCTGTGAGGCTGCTGGCCAGAAACTGACCTTCAAGATCACTGTCACAGGTGGGAGACATGTTGGTTCTCATCACAGAGTGGTCCATGACTTTCATTTACTACCAAGCAAAATGAATCACTCTCTAGACTCCAGGGCCTGTGTAGCAGATCATCATTGAGTAGTGAGGTTGATCAGGCAGCGAGCTTGCATGCATCCATTGTCACAGAGATGCCTATGGCTACATGTCTTCATGCACTCAACAGTCCATGTTGTTTTCTGATTTCCCAGTAACGAAAATATAGACAAATTTACATACACTGTTGTGATTTATAAGGATTTATGACCATCTCCTGTATGTGTAGGAAAATAGATCTGGAATCATTCTCAAGAAGTACCTAGAGGGGGCAAAGCTTACATATGGGTCCCTATGGCAGATGAGAATGGTTGCTTATTTGTGCATTACATTAAGGAACAAAAAGTCAGATTTCTTATGGATGCATGGGGGTTGGGAGAACCTTAACTCCTGGGGCATTGATTCATTTTCCTCAGAAATTCTGAGGCACAGCCCTAGACTGTAGAGAGAACTGTGTCCTGTCTGAGTGTATCCTAGCTGTGGGTAAGACCATTCCAAAACGACAGAGCTGCTGGAAGGTCTCATAATCAGGATTTTGCATTTGACTGTGAGTGATTTGGGCAGCCTGAACGTACCTGTGATTTTTAGATTCCTTCTCCCTCCCCACAGAAGCAGAAGATGCGTTTATCAACAAAGACAAACTGAAGAAAGAGGTGAAAGCTGCGCTATCAGAAAATGCCACACTGAGTTGTGAGGTGGCCCAAGAGAAGACTGATGTGAAATGGTACAAGGAAGGGAAACTGATCACCTCCAGCAAGAAGTTCAAGGTGGAGTCGGAGGGCAAATCACGTCGCCTGGTGGTGGGTCAGCTGGAGAAGAAAGATGCTGGGGAGTACAGCTGTGAGGCTGCTGGCCAGAAACTGACCTTCAAGATCGACGTCACAGGTAAGAGGAGATTCTTTGGCCCATCATTACCATTTCTAGGATATTTAGAAAAATTAGTATTATTTCATGAAGTTTTTTCCTTTATTGTTCGTGTTTTTGGAGACCATCACTGGGTGGCCTAGCTATAATGCGGAAATAAGTCAAATGGCTACAAATACACTCCTCTTTATATGTATGTATGCACGTGTGCAGGTAAAACTTTGTAAGACGTTTAAACAGGGAGCTGCATTCTTGGGAGCTGCTCATCACTGTAGGAAAAGGGCTACGAAAAAGGACTCACTGATTGCACATCTCCATCCTCACATGTTGGTGCAATGAGAACAAACCTGCACTGCAGATGATTCTCAGTGCATTTTAGATCAGGTTCATGGTAAAGAGTGATTAGGTATCTGCTCAATGTCTGTACAGTTTTTCTTTCTCTTGGCCTGAAGGAAAGATGTGGCAGTAAGACTTGATACATGTTAAGTTCTTTAAGGTGTCAGGAAAATGGCTATTAGGGAAAGAATTTGTTGTGGAAACTTATTTCAGGTGTATAACCCTACTGGGGCTGTAGAGTGGTAGTATGGATTCAACTTTCTAATTCCCTCTCTACCTCCTGATCCTCTTTCCAAGTTGGATGACTAATGTGTCTTCTAGAGAACAAAAGGAATTTCAACATTTGGATGTAACATGAGCTGAACTTTTCTAAAGGTCACAGTAAGGAGTATTAACATAGTCCTGAACATGTCAGTCCTGGTCTAGCACCCTTCTCACTTAACAAAATGACCTAAGAGACAACAGAGGCAGCTATTGAGAACCAAAGAAGCCAACGATACAGTTCTGTGAGACAGCATAGGACAGCTCTTGCCTCTAAAAATGTTACACTACATTCAACTTCAACCAAAGCTTTTCCTGTCTTGACTGCATCCTGCCATACAATGTTCTTATGAACCATCCAGGTGATCTTCTTGCTAACTGATGTTTATATACTAATCTTTGTGTGATTTGTGACAAAGCAACAAAAAGCTTAAAAAAAACCCAGTCAGTCAAACAAACAAAAAACGTGTCAAACCCCAGCACAAAATGGTTTTCATGTTCTTCCAGTAGCTTTGGACGTTCATTGTCAAGTCACAGGCTTGGTTTCCAGTGTTACCTGTAAGCCACAATAAGGGGATTAGGCAACATCATATCTTGGAGACACTGATTTTCTCTCTCTTTTCAGAGCCGGAAGTTGTATTTACAAACAAGGAGAAGGTGCAGAAAGAGGTGAAAGCTGCACTATCAGAAAACGCCACGCTGAGCTGCGAGGTGGCCCAGGAGAAGACTGATGTGAAATGGTACAAGGAGGGGAAGCTGATCACCTCCAGCAAGAAGTTCAAGGTGGAGTCAGAAGGCAAATCGCGTCGCCTGGTGGTGGGTCAGCTGGAGAAGAAAGATGCTGGGGAGTACAGCTGTGAGGCTGCTGGCCAGAAACTGACCTTTAAGATCGACGTCACAGGTGAGACACACTTTGTCTGAATTACAGAAGAGGATTATAGAGTAATAACTATTACAACATGACACATTTGGAATAATCAGGGTCCTTATTTCAGTCTGTAGAGCTGAGACATCATCTGATTTTCTGTACCTTGTAGCCTGGATTTCTAGAAGTGGGAATATTTGGATTTAGCATGACACAAAGGCCTATCTCATTCTCTGTTTATAATAATAGCCACAGATAAATATAAAAAAAATAATAATCAATATATTATTCATATTTCTTCCATTTCTGGGGCCCCAAAGGGTTATTCTTATGCACTGAATTTCTTAAAAGGAAACAGCCATTCAAAAATCCTTTTCCTGTTAGACTGCTCATCCCATTTCTTAAATCTGAGAGGCTGGAATGTTTTGTCATTTGCAGTTTCAGCAGCAGCATGCCTCAAGATGGGTTGAAAACTCAGCACTTTTTACAAATTTGGGCTGTTGTCTGTTTGAGGTCTCAGCCTTCTGAGATGCCTTACTATTTCTGCCAGGTGCTAAATATCCCTTTGTCATGAAAGATTCTCAGCAATTGTGCTTTGGAACAGTATTCACAAGGTGCCCAAACTGTTTCAAGTATGTCATACCAAAAGGAGTTTTGATGTTGCAACAGTCCTGGTTACCTTGCCAGCCATGATCCTGAAACCTACCTGAGCACTTGCAGGGAGATAATGGTTCCTTTGTCGTTTTGATAGTCACGCTGTGACTGTGGAAAAGACCATGAAGAATCTGTTCCAGAAGCCAATAGTTCTGTGTTGATGTCAAGGACCCTTCTGATTCTTTGCCTTCCTTGACTCTTCCCTATTTTCACAGAAGGGTAAATATTGCCCAGTGAAGGCAATTAGTTTTGGCAAGTGGCAATCTAAATATTTTCCAAGCCTGTGTACAGAAATCTGTAAGATTGATCTCATTTGAATTCCTCAGTCAATATTTTCTTCCTTTCTACATTCAGAGCCCAAACCTGCATTTATAAACCAGGAACAAGTCCAGAAGGAGGTTAATGCCGTCCTGACAGAAAGTGCCACCCTCAGCTGTGAGGTAGCACAGGATGCAACTGAAGTGAAATGGTTCAAGGATGGAAAACTTCTCATTACCTCCAGGAAATTCAAAATAGAATCTGTCGGCAAAACCCGGCGCCTTGTCATAGGGCAGCTGGAGAAGAAAGATGCAGGAGAATACATCTGTGAGGCTGCAGGCCAGAGACTGACTTTTAAGGTAGAACCAACTGGTGAGTATTCACTGTGAGGTTCTAAGAAGAAATCTGTATGGTTTAGAAGAAAGCTGGATAATCCCTACCCAGTGGCCATAGTGCAACCACCATTTTCCTTGAAGCAACACCAGTGAACCCCATCACACATTAATTTGTGCTTTTTAATCTGGTTTTGGCTATAGAAAAGCTATGTAGGTTTCTGCCTATCTCCTTCATACACCCCATTGCCCAACTTTTTACAGTGGTGGGGAGTTGAAAGTATAAGTAAGGAATCTTGAAGAGCAGCAATTGAGATGTGAGAAAGGTGAGTAAGTAAAGCTGGTCTGCTGCTTGTGTGTACCCCAAAACTGTCTGGTTTTGTGGCCAAGTGTTGTACAAGATAGAGAAGAAGCCAAGAGAAAGACAGTAGCGAAAACAGAAAACAGGCCATAAATTCAAGGTTAGCACATTAATATTTTTTTAATTTGATCTAAAATCCTAAAAATGGAAGAGGAAAGAATTATATAGGTCATCTTACTTCTGAGAAGCAAGTTTTTTTGGGGCAGTAGGTAGAATGTATATTTGCATTTCCTTTCCTTTGCTTTTTTTCTAAGCAGAAGCTCTTGGTTGCCTGACAGATTATTTTCTTTCTTCCCCCTCAGCAAATTATTACACTAGCCACAAATATTCAGCCATATTCCCTGGGTTATCACAAATTATGGATGAGCTGGTGTTACGTGTCAGGAAAAGGGAGTAATAGGAAAATGCTGTGTTAATGCTCAAATCCTTAAGTTGTTAATTTTCCTATTTTGATGACTTTCCTAGAACCAGAGGCTAAATTTGCAAATAAAGTTGTCCAGAAAGAGCCTCTCATTGTTCAAGAACATGAAAATATCACACTGACTACTTCAGTAACTCCTGAAACTGCTGCAGTAAGGTGGTTCAAGGATGGAACAGAAATCAAGGCGAACAAGAAATATGAGATCAAGAGTGAGGGTGAATCCAGGACCCTGACAGTGAACCTGGCTGAGAGCACAGACACTGCCATATACACATGTCAGACAAAGAGTGACAAGCAAGAATTCAAAGTACAGGTGAAAGGTAAGCTGAGAACATTACACAGGTCATGTCCCAACCCAACAGCTATGCTTCTCTCATGGTAGATAGAGGTGAAGTATAAACTCTTTTTAAAACTGTTACAGCCTCAAGGCTTGAATTGCTGTTACAGCTGCTGTGGCTGCCCCACCATAGGCCAGCAAAGTTCTTCTGCTTCAAAAACCCGTTTTTTATCCTTTGCTGGCCACTCAGGGTGACAAGGTAGTCTGTGACGAGTGCTTCTCCTGGCATCTGCTCTCCACTCTCATCACACTGCTCTTCCTCCTCCCACAGTAGCTGGGGCATATTAGAGCCTTAGCTCTTCTCCACTGCTCACCAGCATGACAAAGCTGATGAGGATCTAGAGGGATGTTGTGTGTGAGAGTTAGTCACAAGGGGGAACTGGACCTGAATTGTGTCTTCCTCTTTTCGTGGGATGGTGCACCTGGAACGCTGTTCTTAGTCAAGGCTAAGGCTATAAACTGACAAGAATAGTTAAGTACAGCTGATCCATGGGTGGAGATGAGAGGGGTAATGTCCCAGAGCAAAGCCCTCCTTTCTTCTCTTCAGACACTCACACTGGAGTTGTCAGCAGTTGAGACACATTCCCTCAGCAGCTCCCTTTGGAGTCATTGAAGAAACATAGTTTCTAATAGGTCATGATCTCTTTAAAGTATCACTTCAAGAGGATAGAAATCACGCTGGATTTCTCTGAGTCCATTAGCTCTGTCTCCAGTGATGGAAGAGACAAAGGTGGCTGGGGTTTATGTATCTGTACAGATTTTCAGTCAGGCAAATCAGGCTCTGACCTAAAGCACCACATGGTCTCATCAGGTAAAAGATTAGAAAGGCAATATCTAGCCATGCTTTTAGACACTGTTCTTGCTTTACATAATTATAGTCATATTAAAGTACCACGCTAAAGGAGCCTTCCTAAATTTAAACCTTTCTGGTTCCTTTCTGCCTACCCTGATCCCCCAAAGTCTTCTGGGATTGTTTATTTTATTTTTTTTTAAGCTGTCTGGAGCCAGTTTCTTAGAACACATTTATTATCTTTTTCCATTCTCACCATTTTTCCTTCTTCTGGATCTCAGAAATCCCAGTGAAGTTTGTCAAAAAGCTTGAAGCTGTTAATGCAGAGATTGGAGGCAGCGTCACCTTAACCTGTGATGTGAGCCACGCCAAAGGCAAGGTGGTGTGGCGCAGGAACAAAGCAGAGATCAAGCCCAGCAAGCGTTTCCAGATTCACGAGGAAGGGGTCAAGAGAACCCTGACAATAACAGGGATCCGGGCTGAGGATGAGGGAGAATACTCCTGCGAGTCCAGAGATGACAAGAGCACCATTACCATCACCCCCAAAGGTATATCTACAATGGTGGCAATGTAGAGGGGTCCTTGGGTTTTCTCCTCACCTATTACAACTCTGTAAAGCTGAGGTTTTTTCAGTGTTTGTGCTATCTGCTGTGTTAACAGCAAAATACAAAGCTCAGTGTCAGTGACTTTCTCAGTGTCAGTGGACTCTGCTTGAGAAGAACATAATGATTTTGAGACATGCTGAGCTCAGGGCTTCTAATATGTGGGTAAATTGACCTTCATATTGCATTTGAGGCTGGAATTAAGTATCCCAAACTTAAGATGTGATTTTACCCCCTATTTGCTTGCCACTTTTTTTCTGGTGTCTTCAGACATAAAACTTAGGCATGGGAAACATGATGATCCATTATTATGATCACTCACTCTAAATAAGAAAAATTGATGCTTCCAATAAAATCATCAAAACTTTTGGCTCTGTTAAGGTGTTTATGCCATGTCTCCTAAATGTTTTATTCTTATCCATCAGCTCCCAGAGTGGTGAAATTTGTTACCAGTCTCATCAGTGTGGTCTCTGAGGAAGGAAAAGAGGCTGTGTTCAAGTGCACTGTCTCTCCCAGTGATGCCGTGGTCACTTGGCTCAAGAATGGTGTCAAGATTGAAGCCAGCAAGAAGTATGTGATTTCACACAAGGACACTAACCACAGCCTCACCATCACTGATCTGACACTGGAAGATGCAGCTGAAATCTCTGCTAATGCTGAGGGTGTAGAAAGCACAGCCAATCTCAGAGTCCGAGGTAAGAGGTGATCATGCCCCTGTCACTGGTGCTACAACCTACGTTGTCATGTAATCTTCCTTTTGATTATGTTAGTAGGGAAATTCTGCTTTTACATCATGAAACAGGGAAGCCCAGAATGCATTTGGACTGGAGACACATGAGCCACTATTTGCATTTTCTCTGAAAGCCTTTTTCTGGATCCTCTGCATTCTTACTAATATTTCTTCTCCTTTGGCAGAGGCCCCGATCTCATTCAAGAAGAAACTGGAGCCCAAAACAGTTGAAGAGAAGGACACAGTGACCTTGGAGGTAGAGCTGACCAAGCCTGCAGAGGTGAAGTGGATGAGGAACAACATTGTATTGAAGCCCAGTGAAAAAATAGAGATCAAAGCTGAGGGAACGAAACATATCCTGGTAGTTAAGGACATCTCCTTTGCAGACCGGGGCTTCTACTGCTGTGAGAGTCCTGATGACAAGACCCAAGCCAAGATCAATGTGGAAAGTAAGTTGAATGATCTCCAGTTCTATAAATACCCTGGAGAGGGTTTGGAGGTGGATGCTGGTCTCTTCCATTATCATAATGGCTACTGCCCAACCCACCTGCCATGGGGACAGAGGGACACAACCATGGGCTTGGCCACAAGTCAAATGACTGAGAGGAGGTGTAAGCAAGAGCAGTAAACAGAGAATGGCTGTCTGGTTCCTATTGCCTCCATCTCATCAGCTCTCAGTCATGCTGTTGACCATTAAGCTTCTTAGCTGATTCTTCTCTTTCCTGTTAAATTTCTCACATTGTTCTTTCCTTTGTATGTGTCTTTAAGCAAACCATTCACTCTTCAGCCACCCATTGCCCTAATTCTGCTAAACCATTTCTTTCAGAGTATCTCTTTATATTCAGTCAGGGGTAAAAAAACTACCAGAACAAATCTTCTACTTGAGGGTGCTGCCCTTTCAAGTAAGCTAATGATGTCTGAGCTGTAGCCCTCTACTTCTGTCCTTTTCCCAGGATCCTTTTGTCATGATTGTTACAGGATAGATGAAGATAGGATTAAAGCCCTTGAGGACTATCTGATTTTGTGTGTAAAGCCCCTGCCACCAATTGGTACTGTGTAGGTCATACATAATAGGTAAAGACTTAATAACAGATTTCAGTTAAATGAAATGTTGTTATAAAGTGGAAGGGAACAATCTGTTCTCCATGTGAAAATAATGATGGGAAATAATGGACTTCAATCACAAGAAAGATCCAGGTTATACAGTAAAAGAGGTTTTAGTAGTTGGATGATTTAAGAGGTTGTCTGGAGAGGTCTTTGAGCTTTCATCATGGGTTTAAGAAAATGTTAGTGAAATATCGGTCACAATGATGTAAAGAGCTGAGTGTGTCCTAGAATGGGACAGAAGAGCTAGATGAATTTTCTAGGTCTTTCCAGCCTGATAATCTTACGGTCTTCTGATGGAATCAAAGAAATCAGAAATTAATAACAGGCTGCCTCATACAGAGCAGGGTTTGTCAAATCACATTAATGCACTGCTAAGACAGTTTAATCTTCAAAATCTTCCTAGCTGACAGTTGTCAAAAAACCACCAGTTTAGCATCCACACAGGGATCCATAACACACAGGGCAGTTATCACTTGTGTTGGCAGTTACTCATCTTGATTTCCAAACTGAACGGCTCTATCAAAAACCAAACAATAGCAGTGGCTAATAGCTTGTAGATCAGTCTTGGATTCATGAAGCCTTAATCTAGCTCATTACTTTCAGCTCCTTTTGTAGCTAACAGAAAGAAGAAACCTCCAGAGAGTGTTTAAAGATAATTAATTGAATTATCTTCTGAGTGTCTGAGATTCAAGGAACATTGCATGACTATGATCCTGATTTACAGCTAGATTCAGGTTTACTGAGTCAGTTAAATCAGGTGAAGAGGGTCAGCAGAAGATAGAAATATAGCCTTTCTACAGTCACAATGTGTTGGAAGAATACAGCGCAGTTTGCTGCTTCACCCTCTTTCAAACATTGCTCCCCAAGGCATTTGGTTCAGACTCTGGGTTATACTAATTTTCCTTCCAGCAAGATGTTTCAGCAGTTAGTTGTAGATCCAGTTACACCTGGTTTTAAGCACTGACTGTTGCTACAGCTAAGTGATAGAAACAAAACTGATGGAACTGTGTTTATACAGGAAATAATTGGATAGCCCTGATAACCGCCAACAGTGTTTTGTGTAAAGTGAGTTACACAAGCATAAATGTGTATCTGTCTCTGGTTTATAAACTTCCTATTCTGATGGAGAGAGAGGATTTTGCTGTGTGCTTCCTAGGTAGCCAGCTGCATTCTCATCACTTGCGTTTAGTGTCACTGGAAAAAATAGCTCCTCTGTTGATGAACCGAGATGGTTTCACACAGTGATGGAAACTCATGGACCATGAGCAAAAATAGGAATCAGCTTGCTATAGCAGGGAATTCTTTTTGCATATGATTATCCAAGCCTTATTTAAGAGATGAAGCAGGAAAGGGGCCATATACAAGAACCTCACTAGACTTACTGGATTCTGCATCCAAGTCCTCCAACTTAGATGGCACCAAGCTCTCACTCTGCCTTACAGCAAGAGAAAGACTTTAAAAGCAGAAGTCTAAAACTGTGCTCCACTTTTTGGCATATAAGCAAAGAATCTCTTTACAGAGGAATGTGTAAGAGCTTACATTGAGGTCAGCAGAAGTTCTTTAAATGCTCACAGTCTGGGGAATTAAGCTACTATTATTTGATGCTCAGCTTTAGTCTAAAAAGCATGATTTCAGAGGAGCTTTTTTAAAAAAGAAAGCCATCAAGCTGGACTCATACTGTTTGGTTTGGGATTGCTTTTGGAGCAAGGTAAATAATGAATAGCTATGTGAAAATCTGTTGATTTGCTCCAGTATAAAAGCTGCTTAATCAAAAGATAAGCATCTGTAATGATCTTAAGATACCGGGAGGTCCTAAAAACAACTTCTCAAACCAACAACATATCTGGTTGAGTATCTATTTTCAGTTGTGACCAAGAGGAGATGTTTGTTGAAGACTTAAGTCAGTCACGGGTGAAGTGATCCTTCCTCTGATTAACCTCTAAGTGTTCAGCAGGGAACAGCAAAATTAGGTCAATTAATTATAGTAGAAATTATACTGGGAACATGAGTATGAAATTTCAAATCTCTTGACATAAAATATTGTCTATTAAAAGAAATCCTGTAAAAATTTTAACAATCTACTGTTGCTGCTTTATGAGAAGACTTTTGTAAAAAGTAGTTTGTTTTTTTTTCCAATGCTATGTACAGGACCGGGTGAGGATATATCCAGGCCACCTTCTGAGTTAGAAATTGCTATGCTATTTAGTTAATGCCTTTGCAAGTCCTTTTCACAATCTCTTTGGAGTAATTTCAATTTGATCTTTGGTCCATTCACTGTTTGAGTGGTTGGAGTGTTTACTAGCTTAAGGAAAAGGTTAGATGGTGACAGGTCTAAACACACTGTGTTCAGTTTAGGTAAGGTCCCTAGTGGGGGATAGGTACTAGCCACAAAATCAGATCAGAAATCAGGGGCTGATGCAGCTTCTAACCAGAAAAGCCAGGAGAGCTGGTGTTTAAGTTTTCAAAGCAAAGAATAAGCTGCTGGAAGTGTCTGTACATCCATCATTTGTCTGGTTAAGACATGTTCTTGGTGCAAATTTGAGCTTAAGTGGTTGTGACCTTGGAGAAGACCATGAGAGGGGGAATCAGTGTGGTTTCCTTGAGAGAAGAGTTACACAGGATCCTACAAAGGACGTGTGCGTTTCTCCCTAAAGGAGTTATGATTTATAACAAGCAACAGGGGGGGGACACAAAAAAAATGTAAGGAGACAGCATTACATGGAGTCTGCTGCCACCCTCCTGGAGACAGCCATACTGTGCTTCTATCCAGTTTGCTGATAAGGCCATAATATATTCACATCACCTTTGTCGGACCTTTGGAGAAATAGTTTGCGTCCTGTTGTCACCATGTAGTGTAAGGACAGGTGCCAATAGGAGATATTTGAGCCTCCGAGAGGCTCTGGTGTCATCAGCTCAGGAGCTGGGTCTAGACCATGACCACAGAACAGAGCCCACAGCCCACTCCTGCTGATATTTGCATTCAGATCCTGGCTGAGTGGGGATTATCTCTGTTAAACATGCACTAGGAAGGTCAAAATAGGAGGCTCATAGAGAATTATTGTGAATTTATGTGTCTGTAGAGGTCTTTTGTTTGGTTGGTTTTTTTTTTATAATTGTCAACTGAATTTATTTTAAGGGTGAGAAAATTTTAAACAATGCATTTTACTGGCTGATGGAATATTAATGCCTTGTAGTAACAACAGATAATATTCACTCAAAACAGATGCTGTGAGGGGTCACCACACTTCACACCATGTCATGGGCTAGTTTCTGTTTGGGTGTTTTTTGCTTTTTTTCCTTTTACCAAAAGCTTTTCTGCTTCCTACTATTTCCCTCTCTCCCTTTTTTTGTTCTAGTTGAAAAACTGCACAATATTGTTTATTCTTTTATGCTCTATTAGTGATCATCTTTATCTTGAATCATACCTAAAGTATTTTCAGCAGCATCTCTCTTGTACAGCACAGGGATGTATAAATAATAAGTGTTATCTTATTCTGGAGTGTTTCTGCCTAATGGTTATTGGTGACCACCTCACCCAGCACAGGAGCATCTCTGGTCCCCTTTGTGTGTGTGTACAATTTCAGAGCTTATTTCTGGTCTAGACAGTGAGTGTGGTGGACCTTGATAGAAAAAGGGACAGTTTGCCCTTTTTCTGCAATGTTTGCTTGACTTGTTTGTCCCAGCTGAAAACATCCATTTTAAGAATAGCAGCCATGTGAGCAGTATAGCCACAGACAAGTTTTATTTTCTGCAATGGTGGCTGTTTAACTAGCAGACACCAATTAATTGGCAGGCACGTGCATGAGAAACAGGTAAAGAACCTGTTTTGGAAGTCTTCAGGCTATTCCACAGCTATCGTTGTGAGATCTCCAACCTGCCTGTGTTTGTTTTCTAGTGAGGCAGATAAAGCTGGTGAAAGGTCTTCAGCACTTGGAAGTCTATGAGAAAGGGACTGTCACCTTCGAAGTGGAAGTGTCACACGAGGATGTGGAAGGGACCTGGCAGAAGGATGGCGTTCGGCTGAACCCTGCGTCGAATATCAATATTGGTGTTCTGGGGAAGAAACATTCACTGACTCTTTCTTCGGTGACTCTTGAAGATGCAGGACTCATCTCCTTCAAAGCAGAAGGCATTTTTTCATCAGGGAGGCTCACTGTGACAGGTACACAGACCTGAAAATCTCAGGCCCTGGTTGGTGTGGGTCATGGCTGTCTTCTTCTGTCCCAGAGAGCGAGCTTCTAAGAGACCAGAAAGCTTTCCTTGTAACTGCAAGGGATGTTAAGCAGTAGACTATCATCAGCAAGGTATCCTAATGTCAACGGGATTACTGTAACATCATTGTCCACAGAACAACTCATGATCATGTGATCAAAACAATGTGATTTTGTTCTCACAAACATTATTAAACATGGAATCTAGGCTCTGACTATATCCATCATTGCCTGTGCCAGATGGTCCAGGAGACCTAATTCCCCACTAACTGGACTTCCTCTTCTTTTGCAGAATTGCCTGCGAGAATCAGCAAGCCTTTGGTAGACATCAGTGTAACTCAGAAGGACAAAGTCACATTTGAGTGTGAACTGTCCAAGCCCAACGGGGTTGTTAAGTGGTTCAAGGTACAGCACTTAATGTAGAGTGGTACTTTAATTTCTAACTTCTCTGGAAGGGAATGGGAGCCTTTGATTTCACTTCCAGGGGGTGTGAATCTCCACCTTTACTATAACAGCTCTTAGCACTACTCTTTTGTCCTTACATTCATTTACTTGCCCAGTTCATCACTGTTACTTATTTACTGCATGTATTTATTGGCTTAAAAGTTAATGTTTTCTGTTCTTGGAGTCTTGAGCTTCATGCCTAGCAGTTCTCACTCAGGATTTATAGCCTCACTGGGAGCTGTTGTTTAAGGTGAAATCTCAATTGCCTTTACACCTGATAGTCATTTTGGGGATCACCTTAGGCATTTCATGTACTTTCCTTTGGGCTCAGCTGATACTTCCCTTAAATGGGGATAACAGTATTTCTTCAAGATAATGTCTGCATTTCTTCAAGGTAATGTCTGAAGGGCCTTGTTGGAGACCCTTTACAGTGCCTTAAACCTTCAAACAGGTGTCTAAGGTCAACCAAAAGTTGTGCATGTTCTTCAGCCGTTCGTACATTTTGCACTATACTTAAGTTTCGGCATATGTCCCAGTAAGCACAATTCCGTTAAGTCCAATGAAACAGGTGAATTAAGTACAGATCTGAATGTTTGTTTTGTTCACTGCAGACACAGAACAGCTGACAGTGATATGGTTTGGCTTTTTCTCTTCTAGGATGGGAAGGAGGTCCGGCAAAGTAAAAAAGTGGGGATTATTTCCCAGGGAACTAAGAGAAGCCTTATTATTCACAAGTGTGAATATGAAGATCAGGGAACCTATGTATGTGAACTAGCTGAAGAGAAGACATCAGCTACCCTAAAGGTTCATGGTATGTTTCATTGAAGTAGGGCATTACATCTACTGGCGTGGTTTTGACTATTCAGCAAGAAATGCTTTGTGGACATTTTATGTATCTCACAATTACTCATTTTGGTCAGCTTGAGCTTCTTAGTGAGAAAGTGCTGGCAGAGCTGTCCAGTGCTTGCTCTGTCCTTAGAGGAGCATTTTGGAAGAGGTGCTAACTTAGTTTTTCCATTTTTCATAAGTGATTTCTGTTCTTTGGAGTGGCACTTCTAGATTGTCAAGTTAGCAAACACTGAATAACCTGACACAGAGCAGGTTTATAATGGCTGGTGCTGACATGGTTTGGTTGAGGTTCTGCTATTGTCACAGGGGGACTTTGCCTGAATAAGGACTGGACAAGCCTTGGGTATGATTTCAGGAATTGCTCTAATTTTTATGTTGTAAATCCTAAGGAAAGGATTGTGATTTCTAATTCTGCATCTCCTCTTTATGCTCAAGACAGTTTTTTCCTTTGTGTGTTGCACTGTGCAACTGGCCAAGCATCAGACATACTTTGTCACCAGGCTCTGAAGCACCAGAGAGAAACCAGTGCTAACGGCCAGATACTGGACAGGTCTGCTGTGCCCTGCAGTTGTTTTTTTTTTTGAGCAGGACATCTGAAGACAGACCAGCTTTATTGCTTACTAGATGCTGTCCTCATGTGGCCACTTAGGTTCAGCAACATCATCATGAACATCTGTCCTTTCCACTGCTTTGTTGGACTCCCCCTTTTCTCCCTGATGTTGTGATTGGGATGGGTTGCTATTTGAAAGCTGGCTGGTTTTCATTAGAACTCTGCTCCTGAGGCTAAACTGAGGTTAATCAAGGGGTTGCTTTTCAAATGGAAAAGGCTGAAACAGCATGGAAATATGGGTAGTTCTTGCATAAATTAGTGAAAAGCTGCAGCTTTAAAGAGGTTTATACTGAGTTCGGGGGGCTCTGGGTAAAAGGTATCTCCTTGTTAAATGTGTGGCAGAGATTGTAGACTTCTGTTTAGTTTTCATTGGTATATTTTCTCATTTAATGTGTTTAACTTCTTTTAAAGCCTGTATGAAGTTCTGGCATCCATAAAACACTTCTGCAATGAGCTCCACTATAGCTTGTAATTTTACCTGTATGTTCAAGCAAAATAAATGTACTTACTGTGCTGAAGAAAGAAACTACTCAGGGAGGGAGATTGATCTAGAATAAAACACAATCCCTGGTGGCTTTTTTTTTCATGCAAGTATGCAGAAGGTAAACATACCACACTCAGTTATGGAGAAACCCCAAATAAATACTTGTCTCTGTAATTTCACAGCTCGAGATATCAAGATTGTTAAACCACTGGAAGATGTGGAAGTGAATGAATTAGAGAGTGCATCTTTCGTCTGCGAGATTTCACATGATGAGGTCCAAACCCAGTGGTACAAAAATGACAACAAGCTGAAGGCTGCTGACAATATTAAAATGCGTCAAGATGGTAAGATGGAAAAGGGGGATCTCATTCTTGAATGGGGATGGGTTGAAGTAGGTGCTGGTATGGGAGACTAAGCAGTGAGGTCTGACCTCCAAAACTGAGTTAAAAAGGTTCAGCAGAGAGTTCTGCTTTTGTTTTGTGACTGCAGATGGGCTGGGATAGTGACTTATTGGTAACTTTAATAAGGCAGGTTTGGTGTCATCCTACCATCCCATGCTGCCAGCAGTGAGGTAGGAATTTCTATCATCTGGCAGTGGGTGGGATCCTTCTGTTTCAAGTACTGTCCTGATGGTGGTGAGGTACACATTCTACCAGTCCTTGGAGGGGCTGACACTGGGTTATCCTTTGATGAAGGGGTGTAGTCATAGGGGAATGGTAGGACTTGCTGCCATGGAGCGGGTGGTGATGCTGAAACCAGATGGGTGGTGCTCAACCTGGCAAAGTATCTTGGAGAGCGAAGCTGTTTGCTTGGGTAAAACTATGTCTGGTTATGCATCTCTTCTCAGGAAAGACCTATTCACTGACTTACACGTGCGTCCAAGTCAAAGATGCAGCAGAAATCAAATTTGTAGCAGAAAAGGCAGAATCTCGTGCTCAGCTTACAGTAAAAGGTAATTGTATCTTTCATGCTAGTACTGCTTATGCTCTTATATGTTCACAAACCAAAAAACTTCCCTCACTTTTAAAGCGAAGAAGGTTAACCAACACTTAGAGCTTTCAGAGAAAGCAAAAACTCCTGCCTATCTTACTGCATGTTAAATATCAGCCTGGGAATTTACTTTTGCTAAATAACACAGTTTATTTTATCAGGAAGTCAGTTTTGTACCCAAGGTGTTACAAGTCATGTTTGAACTTCAAGGGACAAAAAGCTGTAGCTTGACTTTCTCCTGCATTTCCTCTTTCTGGTGTATGTATAAAAAGAGCACAACATTTTTTGTTATTATTTTTGGTTTTGGTGTTAAACAGTGTGGTAGAGACAGAGAGAAGGAAGATGTTTGAATTGAAATACTGAGGAGCTCAGAAAATCCAATATCAGTCCTTGCCATAACACTGCTGTGTAGTGTTGAGTAAATTACCTATTATTTCTACAGTTCAGTCACTCAAGTGGTAAAATATGGCTAAAAATTTTCCTTGTGTACTTGCTGTGTGTTAGTTGAGTGCTTAGCACAGTGAGGTTTCCTGTCATCATCCAGATAACTGAGTACAAAGGAAATACAGCTAACGGAGCTTTTGATTGGAACCTTTCATGGAAACTGTACCATTTATTCCATCTTTTTTTACTCCTTTCAGAGCTGCCTGTAAAAATTGTGAAGCCTTTGCGAGATAAGATTGTTCTTGAAAAGCACCGGGGATTCCTGGAGTGCCAGGTGTCTCGTGCCAATGCCAAAGTTCGATGGTATAAAAAGGACGTTGAAATTCATCCTAGTGACAAATACGAAATCGTGAGTGATGATGTCTATCGGAAACTCATCATCAACAATGCAGATTATGAAGATGAGGACGTATACACTTGTGATGCCTTTGATGACAAAAGCAGTGCTAATTTCTTTGTTGAAGGTAGCAAACTTTTTTTTCTCTATAGGATGCACTGGGAAGAGGATTGGCCAGTTCAAAAAACCCCTGTCATTTACTTTGAAAAAACAATAACACTTTGAAAGTATTTTGATTCAATGTTGATTTATTCTGAAATCCATTGGTAATGAATTCTTTCAGAATTATAAATCAGGAATGTCCAGGAAAATTAATATCTATATAGTTTCATAAGAAAAGTGGTGAAATTCCTGTTCCAGAGAAGTTTATGAAATGCATTGAAGAATGTTTGTTGTAGAAAAGTTGCAGTAGCTCGCCAATATCTTTTTCACGATCAACACCTGCATTCCGATGAATCTTGTTTTCTATTTTATAGTGCCAAGTGTTTGATAAAGGACAAGAAGGTGGCATTAGAAATAGGACTGTAAATCAGTAGATGGAGATTCTCTTGAGGCAGTGTCACAGTCTCAGTCGCTGACCTGATATTTGATTTTATATTGAAAAGGGTGTTTTAAGGCCTATCAAGCTAGTAAGTGCAGTATTCAAATGCAGAAAAGGTGGCATGAGCATGTGGGTTGATAATGGCAGAGTTCCTTTGTGACTCATAAATCCCTGCTTTCTCATTCTATCCAGAGCAAGCCATTAATATTGTAAAGGAGCTGTGTGATGAAGATGTGACTGAGCCTGAAGAAGCCAATTTTGAATGTGAGATATCCATTCCATCTGTGAAGCCCCCCAAATGGTATTTACATGGAAAAGTCTTACAGGCAGGCAGAAACATTATCATGCATCAAGGAGGTACCATCCACAAGCTGACAATACTGAAAACAAGTACCGATATGACAGGCGTCGTTCAGTTCTCCATTGGCAAATCAAAATCCACAGCAAACCTGCTTGTCAGAGGTAATGTCATATGCCCTAGCTTGATTTAGATTATGAAAGATGCTCCTTCCTATAGTCCCTGCAAAATAGCTTTTCATACCTACCGTCCAATGTGGAGGGTCTGCTGAGTGGTGTCTTCCAGGCTGTGTACCTGGAAGATCTGCTTATTTCCTAATTACAAATTGTTGGGGGCAATGTTGGATGCACTCAATGAAGCAATGTTTTAGGAAGGGATGTCATTAAATGACTTTGGTATGTCTGGTATTCAAATCTATTGAGCTAGAATTAATTTTTGGTTTATTTTTTTCTTCTTGACTTTACCAAAGAGGACAAAGTAAATGAAATTTGCCAGGGGAGTTTATTTCTGAACTAGACAAGTTTGATAGCTCATTTACTTAATCCACTTTGTCATTGACTTGATCTGGGACAAAGCTTCAGGGCATTTTATCTTTCACTGTCACCATAGTAAAAATCTCCAATCACGTCCTGAAGTCCTTGTTTTGTTTTTAATTTGCCCTTACCTGAATAAAAGCTTCAATAAGAGAACAATTCAGTAAGCACTGAACAGAACTGGACCATGCATTTGGTAGTTAATATACAACATTGTCTTATAGAAACCAGTATTTCCTGTGGATCACCATGCCATTTTAACTTCAAATCACATCAGCTCCCTAAGAGAAACTTGCATTACAATCTGAACGGTTCACAAAGCAGTTGTGGATGACATATATGAAATTCATTGGCATGATTAGAAACAGATTAGAAACTTCTCTTCAGATTGATCCTTTCTTCTTTGCCAACCCTGCTTTGCAGATTACCACATCCAGATCACCAGGAAGATGGAGGACAAGACAGCTCTGGAACGCCATTCAGTCATCCTGTCTTGTGACTTCAGGCCTTCTCCAAAGGTTGTGAAATGGTTCAAGGGCCATGAGCTCATCGAGCCTTCTGAGAAGTACAAAATCAAGCGGGAGGACTATTCAGCAGAGCTCAAGATTTTGAAGGTGAAGCCTGAAGATGCTGGTGTGTACAAGTGCAGGGCTGGAAGTGCAGAGACTGAAGCCACACTCACTGTTGAAGGTAGGAGTGGCTTGCAGCAGTGGGAGCTTGCCCGTTGCATTTCTGTATAGTTCAGTATTTCACTCTGGGTTTCTCTTATTGAGTAGAGGTAGATTCCCACAGTTACATTCTGCTAATTTTATGTATATGCAGTATCACAAGAGAACTGATTATATTATGCACTGTGCTGATACTACAGCGCTTGTCATGACGTAGGAAATGCAGGCAGAAGCGCACCTTCTGGGTAAGGCAGAAATTCATGCGTTTTTGTCAAAGCATGTTATTTTTCATTTTATCGAAGGAACTAGAACTCTGGTACTTCCATTTAAAAATGTCCCTTACATTAAACTGTTACAGGCTTCTGATTCTGGTGCTCTTGGTTATGGTTTTCATTTCCTGACCACTGTGTCAGTATTATAGCTGCTATATGCTTGTCGTTCATAGTGATATTCTACCTCATCTGGGTATGGAACTATTTTTAGCCAATTCTTCACCGCTGGTAAAACTGTAAGAAAAGATGTTCACTGTGTCACTTTCAGCAAGAGTTGGAAGTGAGCCACAGAATCATTTCTGGAAGTCCAGTGAGCAGCTTTTGGTAACAATTTGGTATTGCAGAGGTTCATCCAAATGGCAAAATTATTTAATACTCTTAAACCCTCCTCTGAGTTAGCAAGTCCTTGAGGAACAGCATTGCAGGAGCAGAATAGCTGTAAAGAAAAACCTCTGGCCAAAGACTGAGAAAGAAAAGAATTTAATTCATGTTGTTCCCTAAACCTCAATGAGCTGCTCAATCTCTTACTCTTTGTAGCCCAAACCATTCTCTTCATTGCATCCTCTGTGTCACAGTTTCCCTGGAAGTGAGTTGGGGACGATTTAGTTATAATGTGTTTGTGTGTGTGCAGTGGCTAGCACACAGGGATGAGTGAATAATCTAATAAACTCTAAACACTATGAAATCTGTTTCTGGTAACAATACTGATTTATGGTAACAGTGGTGATGCTGCACCTTGGTTTTCTACAGCCCGCAATGTACAAGTACGGAAACACCTGCAGGACGTGGAAATTGAAGAAGAGAGCTCCGCGGTCTTCTCCTGCGAGCTTTCCCATGATGACGAGGATGTGGAATGGTTCCTCAATGACACCCTCCTCTACACCAACAATTTCAATGACATCAGGAACATTGGCAATTGCTACATGCTGACAATGAAGCAGGTCAAGCCTGAGGATGCTGGCACAGTGACAATGAAGTCAGACAAAGTGACAGAGAGTGTGCGTCTGAAGGTGATAGGTGGGTTGTGATTACACTCCTCCTGAATGTGAATAAGAGAGGTAAAGGACGTATTATTTACCATATCCATGCAGCAAACCTGCTCATAAGCTTCACCTCTCTGCGGCCAAGCAGTAGGTGTATAGGGGCTTTCTTCCAGTGTAAGTTTCTACCATAGCTGATGATTTTTCTAAGGAAGATTGTTTTGGTATTCTGCCAACAATTTCCATAAATGTTTATAATCCTTTTACTTATCAGGATAGCCTCAAGAGCAATTTCCTTTGCTTGTTTGTCTCTTCAATAGTGCATAGTCTATAAAATATTGTTCTAAAGGTTTTTGACTGCAGGAACCTGAGCTTCAGTTTACCTCTAAGAGTAATCAATTCTGGAGCTGGACTCGAGCAGCAAAGACAAGGCAGTTTGCTGCTGTCCTTCATCTGTCACATAACTGAGTAGCTGTGGTTTCACATGTTCCTCCGCACTCTCAACAAGTTTGCAGATAACACCAAGCTGAGCATTCTGGTTGACACACCTGAAGGTGCTTGGAGAATCATCTGTCTCATTTCCATTGCATTTTTCCTCCTGATCATGCCTAATTTCTTCTTCCCAGGGTATCTGAATAATTTAACTCTTTTACTCTGTCCATTCAGAGAGTCTGAAGGATTTCCTCTTCTTTTTTTTTCATATCTGGTCAAAAATTCCCTTTATAAATATCTTCCATGTCAAATGTATTTTAGACAATGGGAACCAATAAGTCAAAGAAGAGGCAAGAGGAAAAATGGTCATGAGAGCAAGGAGTGCAGCATATCTTTTTACTGCTGTTCCTACTGCATAATTCCTTCATTGTGAAAAAGACAGTGCCATCTCTCTGGCTTTAAAAGACCTACATTGCAATTACTTTCCTTCGCACATATTTCCTCTAACTACCTGACCCCTTTCCACATGCAGACTGCTGCAAGGAGAAGAGGTGTTCCCAGAGAACATCTGCTCTTTCACGATGCAGACAAAGACTTCCTTAAATGTAGTTTATCTTGTTGAGTAGCTATTTCTTAAAAGCTGTCCTTCTGGCCTTTGCAAGGCCATACATGCCACCTCCAATCGCCATTCCCTGTGGCGGGATCTCATGTCCCAGACAGATGCCCAGCACAGTGAAAAAAAAGAGTTATTGCAATCTCACAGGTGCACATCCAAAAGAGAGACCATGATTACAGCATTGAATATCACAACTCATGATACGCAATATGGGCTGCCTCTTTCCTTTCTTGCATCCTCCCGTAAACAAATTCTAATTTCCCTAAAACTTGTGCCAGTCATGAGGTGTGAGACTGTTTTAAGTTCTTCATCGGTACCAGCAGCATTGCCAAAGGTTTACTTAAGCTCTTTTTAAATATTTAGTATCAACTGAAAATGTCTTGATTTAAGTATCCTGGTTATTCTGTTTTGCCCATTAACCTTCAGAGAAGCCTGCTGTCTTCATGAAGTCATTGGACGATGTTTTTGGTGAGGAGCGAGGTATGATTAAACTGGAATGTGAAGTCTCTAAAGAGAAGGTCAAACCTGTTTGGAAAAAGGATGGTGTGAATCTCACGTCTGATAACAAGTATGAGCAGATACAGTCTGGGAAGACCCTGAGCCTCCTTATCCATGACCTTGGAAAGACAGATGCAGGTTTATACACCTGTGATATTGGCACTGATGTTGCCAAGTCAAAGGTCAGCGTTCAGGGTAAGTATTGTAGATAATGACCAGTCAAGGGATGCTGCAAATACGAGTGGGCTTGGGCACTTGGTTTCACACCTATTCCTCCATTAGCTTCACGTAACACAGTGGTGTCTAAATAATCCCTGTTACTCTTTGATGGAAGTATGTATGGTGTTTCAGCGACAGTCACTTCTCAAGAATGTACTGTTTCCTTCCTGAACCTTCCTAAGGTGCAGAAATCCTCCCAGAAGAGCGAATAATTTCTAAACCAACCAAGCAAACAAACAAAATTTCAAACAAACGATCAACAAAAAAAGAAATCCCAAAACAAAACAAACCCTGAGTAGCTTGTGTTTCACATTTTAAGCTATTAGCTTAGAACAGTGGCTTAAAGCCACTGTTGTGGGAACACAAAAGTAGAATAACATTGTCTATTGAAGAACCCATCAGTTCAGCCTGTCCTCTAATCCTTGTGGCTGCTTGAAGGACAGAGAGTTGTTCACGACTTTCAAATTTATACTGATAATGAGACAAATTTTGAATTTGTCAGATTTGAATACAAAGGGGGTACGGTGGTAACAAGCTAACAAACATCCCATTTCTTCTATCAGCATGGAAAAAACCTCACACAACATCCCAAAGGTTTCCTCTCTGACAGCTTTTCTCCCTTCTAGCTCAGTGAATCTCGAGTTTCTCCACTGAGTGAGCTCTTCTTTATGCAGGCCTTCAGAGCAAAGCCAAGAGATTCACGTGTCCCCTTCCCTATAGCTTTGTGGTGACTGAGTGAACAATGTCTGAGAAATCCTTCCCATGTCAAATACATCTGTAAGGAATGCAATGATGTCCTGCCAATCCAGTATATAAACCAGTGTGATGAGTTAAAATGTTGATATTACTATTCATGTCAATCATAGAAGTCTTTCTCCTTGTATTAACCTACATTTTGTTTTCCAGAACTGAACATTGGCATCACCAAACGGCTGAAGAGCACTGAAATCCAGGAGGGAGAAGATTGCACTTTTGAATGTGTTCTGTCCCATGAAAGCATTGATGACTTCAACTGGACACTGAATGGGAAAAAAGTGGAAAGTGGGGGGCGATTTAAAGCCTCTAACATGGGTCGAAAATACATGCTAAATATCAAAAGTGTGACGCTTGATGATGCTGGGGAAGTAATTTTTACTGCCCGTGGTCTAACCTCCAAGGCTTCTCTGGTCGTGAAAGGTAATGAGATCAGAAAGATTCTGGGGTTTGATTCTTGGATATCTTTTCATAAGGTGTCAGTAAAGTTTAAAGGAAAACTCTTGTTATGATTAAATTGAACAGCAGCCTTTCCTGTGAACCTTGAAGCACTGAGATTTTTTTTTTTCCTTAAAAACAAGTGCAAGGCTGAAACCTTTTATAGATATTTGAGAATGGCAGAATACACTGGGTAGTGTAATTGTACAGACAATTACCACCCAGACTGTGTGCACCAGACACAATAACGCAAGGCTCCCCAGGTAATTAGTGGAGAGAAGAAATAGGTAGTTTTCAGACATAGTTCATCATCCACAGTTAAACCTGTTTAGGACAAAATAAATTGTTCCTTGAGCTCTGTTACCTGCACTTCTGGATGTATAGCAGCCCTGGGCTGAGTGCCTCTGCTCTCTGTAGTGTAGATGTCTGTATTCAGTGAGATAGATCCTACCATAACTGCATACCTATAGTAAATTCAGTGATGATGAAATGTCATCCCTGAAATGAATGACATCAGAACAAGTCTTCAGTTCCTGTAATCAATCATAATATGCACTGGGACCTCACAACTGCAATTAATATCTACTAAAGAGCAAGACTGTTTTCCCCCTCCCTTTCCTAACACAAAATGGATCACTCATTGGGGATGTGAAAACTTGCTGGATATTTGAATTGCAAAAACCCAGCCCTATAGTGAGTATGATTTTTATTCAAAGGTGGTGGTTTTTATTAATTTTTTTATTTGTTTTTTTCCCCCCCTTTCTTCCTTTCAGAAAAACCCACTGAGGTTACAAAGCAGCTGGAGGATAAAACAGCAGCAGCAGGGCAGGACATCAGCCTGAGTTGTGAATTGTCAAAACCTGATGTGAACATCAGGTGGTACAAGGATGGCAAAGCAATCCGAAAAAGCCAGAAATATGACTTGCACCAAGAGGGAACACGGGCCATTCTGATCATCCATGACTCCACAGTCAAGGACAGTGGGGAGTACACTTGTGAGACAGAGGTCTCTAAAACGAAAGCAAGGATCACAGTGCAAGGTCAGTTGAAGCTTGCATAGGACTGGTACAAAAACTGGAGTAAATATCTAAAACCTGTGGGAAATGATCCTGTTTAGGGAGATAGAAGAACAAGTTTTAGTTTTCTAAAACATCATAGATTAAAAACCTTTAAAAAAAAACCACTCTGAAAAAACACCTTGTAGTTACTGAAGAATCTTATGTGCGCTCTCTCTCTCTTCTTCCAGAAAAACCCAATTATTTTGTCAAAGAGCTTTCAGATCTGAAAGCTGATGAAAGTGGAACCGCAGTCTTTACGTGTCAGAGTGAGAAATCTGCATCCTTTGTGGTCTGGCGGAAAGGCATGGCTGAACTCAGGGCTGGCAGGAAATACGAGATCACACAGAAAGGACAAGTCCTGCAGCTGACCATAAAAAACTTGGAGAAAAGTGACAGTGACACTTACACCTGCGACATTGGTGATGCCCAGTCCAGGGCCAAGCTAGTCGTGCAAGGTATGCATGAGAGGAATGTGTTTTGTACATCCCGTTCCTCCAGCAGAAAACATCATATGTGTAGACAGATCTATTTCTCAGCATATGGGTAACAAATCCACTGATTTCTGACTCTGTTTCATTCATGATGTATGTATACTACACAGAACATGAGGACAAAAACATAGGAACATGCAGAGCAATTTGTCAGTTTGAAGCAATTACACACAAAGTACTTTCGGTATGATTTAAAGCCCAAAATGCTGATGCAAGGAGAGGCTGGTGTTCCTGTGTGAAGATGTGATAGATATAAGAGTGCCTACTATTAGATGAAGGAAAAGTTATTCTGCCTCTAGGCTTTTCTCCATGTCCCTTGATGCTTCTTTCTGTTAGTAGTTTTTATGATGGGATGGGTAAATGTGTGGTCCAGGGATCTTTAAGTGCTTGATGTCCCTTTGCACCTTAGAGATGAAGGGTACAACAAAATCTCTAGCTGAAAAGTACAACCCAACAGCTTTTAATTGAAGCTATGGGTGGCAAATGAGCTGTGGTGGCCCCTGTAAACAGCAGGGCAGTGTTTAAGGGAAGGGAATGAGGTTTGGTTGATATTGTTCCTCACAGTTCCCTCACTGGAGCCCCAACTGGGAGAAACCATGGACCTGAAATTGATGAAACAGTGAAGAGAATAGTAGGAACAAGTCAAGAATAGTCACATGGAGATGCTGTGGTGGTGTCCACTTATTCATTGTTATAGTTGGTTACTAAAAACTTAGGGGGTAAAGGCAGGCTCTTCCACCTCTGGTTATCTGATAGAACAGCCTTGTGAAACAAAGAAGTGTGCTTAATTCCCATCATGGCCTCAGGATCTGATTTACCTGAATTCTCTGTAAGGTTTCTAATACCAGCTTTTCTGAGTGGAAAAAATGCCTGTATGAAGCAAAACTCAAGATAAAAAAAAAACCAAACCCCTCTGTACCAGTTCTGTAAGTAGGAGCAACATCAGATTTATCTTTGTATACAGTGATAGCTTTGTTTTATTTATTTATTAATGATTAAGTTATTTATTTATTAATAATTAAGTGTACATCTCTATCTATACAGGCAGGTTTTTGGGGCTGTTGTTTTGCTTCTTTTTACTAAAGCTGCAATCAGACGTTCTCTCCATTTCCCACTGTATTTATTGTTGGACTAAGCTCAAAGAAGGTGCAGCTGGGTGCTCCTATCCCATAGGAAGCAAGCTATGTTTGCTCTAGAAAAACAGAGGGGTTGTCATGGAAGGGATGCTTGGTGATGTTTAGAGCCCAGTAATGCTGTCATTTCAGCATCCTTTCAGTATTTATAGGTAGTTTCATTAGGAGAAACTCTGTAACACTAGATTTGTATTGTGTTGGCTAGTTGTTCTGCTGTGTGTTCTGGTGCTTTGAAGTTGTCTTCATCCTGTTTTGGTGTGTGTCCTGTATAAATTGTCTTCATGTGAATGGTTTTTGTGTTCAATAACATAGGAATTGTGTTTCAGTCTTCTGTATCATGAATGTATTTCTTTCTTGAAATACTTGTATGGGAAATCTTGGAGTTTTCCATGTCGATTTTCATGCTAGAAACTGAAGAATGCAGTAATTGATATATCTATGTTCCTTTCAGGCCAGAAAGTGCTAATAACAGAAGACCTGGAAGATGTCACTGTGTTAGAAGGAGAATCTGCCATGTTCAAATGCAGAATCTCTCCTGTAGACTATAGCAAAGTGCAGTGGTTTTTGGATAAAACCCCTCTCCATACCAATGAACTTAATGACATCCAGTCTCAGCCTGGTGGATATCACTTGCTAACATTGAAAAAACTCTCACTGAAGGACTCGGGGGTCATTACATTTGAAGCTGGTGATAAGAAAACTTCTGCCAGTTTGGTTGTTAAAGGTAATTCCAACATAAAAAATGCAGGAGAGAAAAGAATGGGTATACATAGGCACGGGTTAAGGTGGGTAGGTGAAAAATAGAACAAAAAAATCTACAGATTTAGTCATATTATATGTATACTGTATATGCTCAAGAATAGCATTACTTATATAATGGAGCTACAACTAGTACCAAAATCAGGGTTTGGTCTCTTGATTGATTGGACTTTTGTGAATTTAAAAGCATTGAGCCAGGGGGGATAAGATCTACCTTGGCCAATTTGGCTATTGGTATCTAGCTTAGGCTACTTCTATAAGCTGTGTAGAAGGCAAGCACTTCCAGAGAACTGTTAATCTTCTCTGTCTTAATAGACTATTTTGGAAGTGAATATCTGGTCTCTGAAGGCATCTGTCCTCTTATACCCTACATGACCAGTCTGAGCTATCTGCCTTGTTTTAAGAGAGTACCGTTGAGATGAGACCTGATTTAGATGACTGGCATTGAGAAACCTATATTTCAACACTTCATGCAGAATTAACTTTTCCATGTTCAGTTAGTGTTCAAACTAATCAGCTCACAATGAAAAGGGCTTAGGAACATCATGACTTCACCTTGCTCCTATTTAGTGAAATGTGAGAGAAGTTTTATTTATGTTCTTCAACAGGAATATTGTCTTGTTGGTTTCTCTCAGATGGCATTGGGTATTTACTAAGCAACACTTTATGTTGACTAGTGCCTTCTTGAGGACTTTATAGTCGTGAACATCAAATCATTTGTTGTTAATCTTGATCTGTAGTTTTGATACAAGTAATCTTGAATGTAAATCTCGCAGATTACTTCTGATCTGAAAATTCACACCTCTTCTGAAACATCTCAGATGGCTTTTATGTGATTCTAGAGAAGCCCTGCATCTTCACAAAGGAGCTGGTTGATACTGAAGTCACTGAGGGAGAGGATGTGATCCTTCACTGTGAAACCTCCAAATCAGACAGCCCTGTAAAGTGGTGCAAAGATGGGAAGAGCCTTAGGAATTCTTCCAAGTATAACATCAGTCGGTCGGGATTTGAAGCCAAGCTTGTCATTCACAGGGCAGAAGAAAGAGACAGTGGCAGATATGAGTGTGAGGCTGGAGCAGCTAAAAGTAGCGCTGTTATTACTGTCAAGGGTAAGAGCATTTGGAGTGATGGTTTGGGTCCTAACTTGTCATCTAATACTGAGGTCAGAGTAAAAAATTGAAATTATAAAAATGTGAAGCTACACTGAAAAAAACCCTCATGACTTTGCATGACAGTGCAGGACAAGTTGTCTGGAACAGCACCCAGATAGGTGACAGAATATGAAACAGGAAAATTCTTGATCTTACCTGGTTTTAACTCTGTGAAGTGTAAGTGTCTAAGCTCTCTAAAGAATCATGGAATGAATCATTGAATCATGAGTGGTTTGAGTTGGAAGGGACCTTAGAGATGATCTAGCTCCAAACCCCTGCAATGGGCAGGGACACCTTCCACTAGACCAGGTTGCTCCAAGCACTGTTCAGTAGGAGATCCACCCAGCATCAGAGGTAGTCCAGAGGAAGGATGAATCGTCTTCTGAAGCTGTCTCCACTGATGGCTTTCTAAAAGGATGGAGCTCACATACCCACAGTTGTCTGGGTAATTGGTTTAGGCAGCCAAATTCATCAAGAGTAATGCACCCAAAGAGTGTCATCACGCAGGAGGTGCTATCTAAAGGGTTGTTGTCTGAAATGAAGCGAGAGTTCCCTGAACAAGTTGGATGAGCAGGTTAGGTAAGCATTGGGTCTGAGCTGTGTCAGAACAGGGATCATCTACTATGCATCTTACAATCATTCCTGCTTGTCTTGAGTCACTGCCTAGCCTTCAGGTTAAGGAGAAGCTTGGGTTTCTGTGAGTAAATCACTTGTTCATATGGGCAGGTTGAAGCAGGTACAGGGAGGTTATTAATGTCACAGGCTACGTTTAGCCTGGCCAGTGGGTATCCTGCATGCAGCTGGTATAATGTACTTGGGAAAGGCAGATCCAAAGCTGCTCTTTGATTAGTCAGTGTGAACATAAAGCATTTGGGTTGTTGGAAGAGCTAACCTGAACTTCAGAACATGAAGAAGGAAGGCAAGCTGCTCATGCTGTTTATCCAGAGCACAAAGAAGCCAACTTAAGGCTGAGATCTGCTGTGCAAGGGAAGGGAAGACCTTGATGATGTAATGAAGAAGAGGTGATGGTTAATGGTCCCAATTTGCCATGTCTTTCTGTAGCACTAGGGTGTTTTCTAAATACATGTTACACACAAAAGGAAGATCTGTGTTGCCTTCAGTAGGAGCTGGATATCACACATGGCCAAGAACAATTTTCTGTTAGAAAAAACCCACATTCATAATGTCACATAGCAGTCCATTTTTTCCTTTCTCTGTGAAGGGTGTGAATGGATGTAGGATTTAAACACACATATTCAAATCACCAGCAGATGTCGAGTCATAAATTACACTGAGTAGCTTCCTGTATATACTAGGGTCACATCAGAACAGGAAGATGCAAAAATAGAACAAAAAAACAAAGTCAGTAGCCATGTGACACTGAGTGTCCCAAACTAGAAGTAACAGAGAATAGGCTGCAGTTTTTCAATAGCCACAGGACACAACATAATGAATCAGTAGCTGACTTGCATATTTGTATGACAGCAGAAGCCAGGAAGAAACTGAGTGGGGTCATGATCTGAGGGAAAAAAACTTCAACTGAGTTTTTTCCCCAATAAGTTCCTTTCCTACAGTAGCTCACCTTAAAGCCTGAATGCAGGCTGTGACAGAGCCTGCATAGGAATCTTAGCAGGGACACTTTCTTGTGCAGCTGTGCTTTCCTCTCTATGTTTGCTTTGTGCTGGTTTTAAGTTTGTATTCATGTTGAATAAAACTACGTTGTGTGTTTTTTACAATGAGAATACTGCTAGTCATGACAGAGAATGCTTTGCTCATTCCCATGTCCTCTGTGTTACAGAATCATAGAATGGTTTGGGTTGGAAAAGACCTTAAGATCATCCCATTCCAACCCCTTGCCATGGGCAGGGACACCTCACAGTAGACCATGTTGCCCAAAGCTCTCTCCAGCCTGGCCTTGAACACTGCCAGGGATGGAGCATTCACAACTTCCTTGGGCAACTCATTCCAGTGCCTCACCACCCTCACAGTAAAGAGCATCCTCCTTATATCTAGTGTGAGTTATGCTCGGAGAAGTTTTACATTTTTTGTGCCCGTGTTCTAGCTCTGACCACACACCTGCAACACTGCAATGCACTGCTTGTGTAGTTAATAGCAGTGCAGCACCTGCCACTAATGTTAATAATGTTAATAATAATGTTAATACAACAGTAGTAGTAGCAAAGTCTTCAATAGTACAGATAGTGGTTAAAATGAAAACAAGCATATAGTCTCAAATCCTGTTTTACTGATTTAGAGTGCTGGCAGACAGATGTCAGAATCTGCTTACTCTTTGCTAGTGATTTTCCATTCCTGTGGTTTTCTAGCTTAGTAACAAAGCCTGAAATAAAAACAGAAAAATTATTTCTGACCTTGTGTGTTTCCTTAAACATTTGCAACCTTCTTTTTCAGAAACACCAGTTCGTTTCAAGCAAGAGCTCCAAAATGAAGAAGCTAAAGAAGGAAAACAAGTCAAGCTGACCTGTGAGCTCAGCAAACCTGATACCCCAGTGAAATGGATGAAAGGAGACACCATTCTCTATGCCAGTGAGAAGTATGAATTTAAGCAGCATGGTACTGTGGCGGAGCTCATTATTCGAGACGTCAAATCGATAGATTCTGGAGACTATACCTGCAGCACTGGGGAACAGAAGACCACTGCTCGGGTGAAAGTAAATGGTAGGCAGAGTTACATACATTGCCACACTTTTTTAACTCATTGGTTAATAGATCTTCTATTTAAAAAAAGTCACATAGCCATTCTCTGTGTTATTTTGTGGCAATGTCATCTACAAAGTGATATGTACCATTCACAGGTAACACTGCATACTTGTAAATACTTGTATATATATAATTCATGTAATCTCACATTACATGCCTGGGATTTTAAATATGTAGTTTTCCACAAAGCAAGAAATAAGTGAGTGCAGAGGGTTCACTTTCTGTATCTTACATTCCATAATTCCTGACCTATCAGCTATTTTGCATGGCTGTGATTAAGACTGGAGTCAGACATGGAGACCAGGAGCACTGGAGCACAAGAAGATGAAAACATAAGTCCAGTCACTGGCAAATTGCAGGTGGTGAACTGATGAATTTTTAGGCTCTTGAATTACCCAAAACATACTTTTAAAAGGCTCTCAGATGCCATCTACACTTCCCAATGGCCTTAAACAAATACAGTTCCTATAATAGTATAGCAAAAGGTGTATGTGCTACAGCAGAAAGCAGGAGAGATACAGGGCATGAATGTTATCTTGGAGCCCTGCAGCTGCATCATCATCATCAAATGGTTTGGGTTAGAAGTGACCTTAAAGCTCTTCCAATTCCAACCCCCCTGCCATGGGCAGAGACACCTACCACTAGACCAGGTTGTTCAAAGTCCCATCTGACCTGACCTTTGTTAGGTGAGGATGCCCAGAAGACTATGAAGGGGTCCTTATTAGAGATGAGAGAAACCTCCAACATATTCCCAAGAATCTACAGTGAGCTGATAACAACTGGGGGAGAGATTTCTTCCTGCTCCCAAGCAGAATAACTTTGATGCCACATACTTGAAATGCACTTTGATGCTAAGGGAGGGTCTAGGGCTGCCTCAGCTCATATGGAAAAAGGCTGGTTTTAAGAAGTAACAGTTGTAATGGGCCATTTGCTATACAGAAGGTCAAGAGGGCATGTTCTAATCTTTGGTTCTTTTGGTTTTCTAGCTGTGCCTGTCCTTTTCAAACAAGCCTTGGAAAACACAGAAATGGAAGCAGGGAAATCTGTCTCCTTACGCTGTGAACTCACAAAAGCTGATGCCACTGTGGTGTGGAAGAAGGGAGAAGCCACGCTCCAGGCAAGTGCCAAATATGAAATGAAGCAGAAGGGGACGGTGGCAGAGCTGGTGATTCATAATGCAGAGCCAGAAGATGCGGGAAGATACACCTGTGACACGGGAGACCAGCAGACCACAGCCCAAGTCAAAGTCCATGGTAGGAATAAGACGCCTGCTTGTGACCATTTGTTATTGTTCTTGCCATGGTCCTGCTAGCTCCTGCACACTTATACTGAACATTCAGAGAAAAGGGATCAGTATAAACAAAAAAGCAGCTCTGGCTCGGTCTTTTATGTTTTCTAGGATGATAACTTCATGCTAAAACATAGCAAACAAATATACCTGATAACAAAATATCTTTCCTTGCTTCTGAAGTAACCGGTTTTCTTTCTGCTCTGGATAGAGGTGTTTGGGTGAGCTCTAAGCCAGGAGGTAAAAGAAGGGCTTCAGTTACATGTTTTGTTAAAGAATATGCAATTCATTTCTGTGCCTTCCTCTGTGACCAGCAGGATTTCGGTAGCAGAAGGGTAATTACTTTGATATTCTAATTATTGGAAAATCATTGTTTTGTTTTTATTTCCCCCCCAAACTCATGGTGTGCTATTGTAAGTGCAAGCAGAGTCCTGGAAAAGCAGGTAGGTCAGAGCTTATTAGCTGTGCCAAGAGAATTTGTTTCTGCTTTAGGTCTCATATAAGGTCACCAGTTGGTAATGATGCTCCTGAAGTAAAATGAGAATGCTTCATTCCTCAGCTGTCTCTGTGCTTGTTAAAGAAGAGCTGAAGAACGTAGAAGCTGTGGAAGGTGGAACAGCCACCCTGCAATGTCAGCTGAGCAGAGAGACTCCTGTGGAGTGGAGAAAGGGGCACACTCTTCTCCGGCCAAGTAACAAGTACAAGATGAGGCAGGAGGGCACAGTGGCTGAGCTGCTGATCCACGATCTGGACCTAAAGGATGCTGGAGACTATACATGTGTAGTGGGGAACCAAAAAACCACAGCAGCTTTGTCAGTGAATGGTAAAAAGTCAGAAATAACCTGTGAAACTCTGGAAAGTTTCTGTCCATCTCTTCTCTCCTCCTCTCTGTACATTCCCTCATATTCTCCTCCTCGCTGTATGTTCCCTCACAGCATCATGTCATTCATGTCCTGCTTCTACTTTTTTCATCTTTCTACTTTTTCATGTTGCCATCTCACTTCTTTCCCCAATTCCCATCCACAATCAGCTTTCATTATGCCTGCTACTGAACGTGTGTATGTTTCATTGTCTTCTTACCTTTCCTCAAGTGAAGGGTGCTAACATGCACGTATGTGTTCCTGAACTAGTAGGGAAACATAAGATTCCTTGGGATTTTTTGTTAGCGAGGGTTCATGACCTTTAATAATGAGGATGAGTTTGTCATTTGTATGCATGATCCCAATCAAGATCATGCATGCTTTGATTCCTACAGAACAATTTACTAGATAATTTTTTAGTCATCTACAGGAAAAGAAAGGCAGGATGTGATTAAGGATAAGGGTGTTCAATAAGGCTTAGGTAGTTGTACGATAAATCACGATTCAGCCTCTGACCAGAGATCTGGGCAGGGCCTTGGGTTGCAACCCCTCTTCATTCTGCATCTCTCAGCCCTGCCAGTCCGTTTCAAGAAAGAGCTGAAGAATGAGGAAGCCACCGAGAGCGGGACAGCCACACTGCAGTGCGAGCTGAGCCAGGCAGTGAGCTCAGTAGAGTGGAGGAAAGATGGGAAGGTGCTGACGCCGGATAGCAAATACAAAATGAGACGGGAAGGGCGTTTTGTTGAGCTGGTTATCCAAGACCTAGACTTGACAGATGCTGGGAACTATACCTGCATTTGTGGAGACCAGAAGACAACAGCTGCTTTGAGAGTAAATGGTAACCATTCTACCCATGTTTCTCATTAAGCCTGAAACTTAGCATATTTGGCAGTATTTGTTGATCATCCAAAACTTGGTTAGCGTGATTTCTTAGAGGTTTCATGCTCTCGGCCATGTGGTATGAAAGAGCCACTCTATTAGAGAATATTCCTTCGTGCTTTTTTTTTTTTGCTTTGAGACAGCACAGCTATATTGTATATTGTTTTATCTAATTTATTTCTCTCTACTCTATGAGGTTTTAACCCCTTTCAACTGTATCCACCTAGCAGTAGTGCATTTTTGATTAAATGTGTATAATACAGCTCAGTAACTCACAACAAAATCCAGTTCATTTCACTATAGTGCTGATTCCTTCTCTGTTGGTATTACATCCTTTAGCCTTGCCTATCCTCTTCCAAGAAGAAATATTGAACAAGGAAGCTACAGAGGGGGAGACAGTCACTTTGCACTGTAAACTGAGCAAATCAGCTGTGGTTGAGTGGAGAAAGGGGAATATGGTCCTCAAACCAAGTGAAAAATACAAAATAGAGCAGGATGGTCCCTTTGTGGAGCTGATGATCCGGGATTTGGATTTGGCAGATGCTGGTGATTACAGCTGTGTGTGCGGAGATCAACAGACTACAGCTGCTTTGGCAGTTAATGGTAAAAAGAAATTCTTCACCCATGCTCCAAGTAAACCTGTATAGTTCTCTTTCCTCTCTTCCTCTTTCTCTCCTGCTTCATCTGGTCCCTGTACACTTTCTATCCTTCATCCTGCTGATTAATTTTTTATATCCCGTTTTCCTTCTCTTTCTCTCCTTTCACCTGATGCCCTCTTGATGTGCTATTTGTCTTCCTAGGTGCTATGTTCAAATGATAAGCAGAGTACAGGTCCCTAACTCAACACAATCTCTCTAGTTCTGTGTAGCTACTTGTCAGAAAGTTTTCCCATAGGGATTGACCCAAAAGTGGGAATTAAATTTATTTTTTGTAACTTACACTGTTACACTTGTAGCTCCTAAGAGTTACAGGTTTTGTCAATGTAAGATGCTGCACAAGGACTATTTTAGCCTTTTATGCTCTTGCTATTCCTAGCCCTTTTAAACCAATTTTGGCCTTCCTCTTCCGAACCATATAATTTATCTCTGTAGAAGGCTGATAGCACATTAGTTACTGCTCTTTTTCAAGGAGCTCTATTTACAAAAAATCCAGACAGTGCCATGCATCAGGCACTTCTGCAGAACTGCTTCGTTCCTCAAAGGAAACAAGGGAAACCTGTGTCTCATATTGAAATGCAGCCTCTAATTTTTCCCCTTTGATTTTATGGTGTATAAAGTACAGGATAGATGGCTTGTCAACGAAGTTTGAAGATAGACAGACTTGCTTTTAAAGCAAGTTTTAAATTGGGAAGGCCAAAAATCAGTGAGATCTCATTTGAAATATTAGACATTTGAACAAAATTCTGGTGTATGAAGGTCTTGTGGCTTCAGTGACATGCAGCTTCAAGGAGATGAGAGTGAGTAGATCATAGGTCAGGCTTTCTCAGCTTTGATACCATGTCTGTATTACATTTACTCTGCAGTCCTGCCTGCTCTTTTCACCAAAGAACTGACTGATGAAGAAGCCACAGAAGGTAAAACCGCCACTCTGCACTGTGAGCTGAACAAGGCTGCTGCTAATGTGGAGTGGAGGAAGGGACTCAAGACCCTCAAATCAAGTGACAAATACAAAATGAAACGTGAAGGTGGTGTTGCTGAGCTTATAATTCAAAATCTAGATGCAACGGATGCTGGAAATTATTCCTGTGTGTGCGGAGACCAGCAGACAATGGCACTTTTAACAGTACATGGTAAAACACAAAATAAGACACATCCTGAAGTTAACTATCCTGTTTTCTCTGTTCATTTGGACAGATACCTGGTTACACTACCATCTCCTTCCTTCTATCAGACCCTTATCCACCACTTACTGACACCAACGAAGTGCTCACATTGGTGTCAGTGCAGGTGGGGTGTGTAGTACAAGAGAGGTATCAGTGTACAAGCTCAGAGTATAGGCAACCAGGGTTGCTGCTGTTGTTTTTATTAGGGTCCATCGTTTTGATTTTGCCTTGTAATTTCCTTTATTAGACTTCCCATTATGCTCAAGCCCATTAAAATGGGTTGCCTCAAAGGGATTATGACTTAGGGATTTTAAAGTTTAGTAAAATTCTGAAAGGTAGGTTATTCCCTGGAATCTTATTCCCATACCCCATTCCTGGGACAACAAGGTGCTTTATACCTATGGCCCAGTTGTCATTGCATTCAGTTGTTGTCCTGTGTAAAGGAAGCCCAAGCCTTCTAAGGGGTGACTATTCTTTGGGAGATCTTTGATTTTTACTGTGACTGACATGTTTGAAAGGATATGTCAGCTCAGGTGAAAATCCTTGTTTGTGTTGAAATGAACAATTTCATTTCAAACTGGCATTTAGAATGAAACTCCAGTGTTTCATTTTTTAAATGTACAATGTATTTCTGTTTGCTTAAGCATGTGAAAACATAGCAAATGCCCTCCCATTCTGGTTTAAAAAGTCGTATAAGAAAACCAATTTTTTTTCCCCCCAGACATTTCAAATTAGTATTTGTTCTTTTTGCTTGAAATTTCATAGGAAAAGAAATTGGGTTTTCTACTTCTATTTGTATTGATTTGTGCCTCTGAGTACATGTAAAACACCTCTACAGATTACTGCAAGCATTGAATGCTTCCCTGTTTATGACGTTTCTTTGCTCATACTAATTCATTGAGACTACTGAGTGTCTATGTTCTTGTACTGGTAAATCAGTTCAAGAAAAGAAGGACATGGAAAATTAGACATCGATGTTTAATTTTACCTTTTCGGAGCATTACATCTCACAGCTCATATTGCTGTCCTTCAGCTTTGCCTGCATTTTTCAAAGAAGGATTGAAGAACAGAGAAGCCACAGATGGTGCAACAGCCACTCTGCACTGTGAGCTAAGCAAGGTCGGTGTTCCAGTGGAGTGGAAAAAGGGGGACAAAACACTCAAACCAAGTGATAAGTATAGGATGAGACAAGAAGATACTGCTGCAGAGCTGTTGATCCGAGATCTGGAGGTAGAAGATACAGGAGAATATACCTGTGTGTGCGGAGATCAGAAGACCTCAGCTGTCTTGACAGTCCATGGTAAAAAAAACATTCTCAATTATAATAGCAGTATCTCAAGGAGATCCCTTTTCTCTGAGAAGTTTCTTTTCCACTTGTTTTGATTCTGCAGTGTTTTCTTGGTTTGCTGTCTGTGTTCCATCCCATTTCTGTTAGTTTCATCCCATCTGTCTATTAATTTGAAATTGATGGCTTTATAAGCAAAGTAAAGAAGAGTTGTGAGAATTTCTTATCTTAGTGTTCACTTTTTAAGAGTGAAAAAGGCACCTGTATCTAAGGCCAAGAGTGAGAATACTTCCAGCAACAAGATTATCCTTATGTCTCACTAGCATCAGTGGCTTTTGGTCCTTGACTTGAAGGAAAGTTATTTAAAAATGCGGAGCTCACTTAGTGAGAGGATTTTCCATTCAGGAATGAATGACTGTTGTCTTCTGCAGGACTGTGATATATTCTGTTGGGAAATGGTAGTTAAAAAACCCCACCAAAAATCCAAACAACACCCGAAATCGTTATTCCTAAGGTCCTCATTTAGGGAGTAGTGAAACAGATTTTGTTCCAGTCTCTGTGAGTAGCAATGAGCTTTAGTTACCCCTCCAGAAGAACCAGTTCTAGTAGATGAAAGGGTAGTTTTGATTTGAGATATATGTCAAAGATAAGCTGCTTCTAAGAGCAGGGAAAACACTGTGGAGGCAAAACGCACAGATTTTCTGCATGTTTTTACTTCCTCTTCTTTCTCCCAGCTGGAGGTTCTTTCTTCCAGCTGTTCCTCCCCTCCTTTGAGCTGACACTTTCTTCCCTGTGCAAGTTGCTCCCTTTTTGCTTTAGTGGCACACCACCAGACAACTTGGTTAATGCTGCTGCTAAAAAATAACTGTCTTGTGTTCCTGATATGAGAGTTTTGTCATTGGAAATTGTGGCTTAAAGGTTCACCTGGAGCTATATTACTTATTTTTTCTCTGACCCAGGAAGATAAATTATGATGTCAGGAAAGGAAGAGATCTCCAGGTAGAGATCTTGAGCTGGCAGTGCTGTTAACTGGGGCAATAACTTCCAATCAAAAGTCAAGCCATTAATGTTGAAGATAGATGATTTCAGACTAAAATAGGTAGAGAGGACTAGTGGAACCAGCTGGGAATTAATGAGCATGCTGCTTAAGTCAACATTAGAAGCAGGTCATGGTGCCAGTTATTTCTATGAGATCCTGCAATAGTTTTCTAACAGATGCAGTTTTCAAGACTATATGATTTGTTTTCGTTTAATAGCGAAGGACTGGCTGCAGGACTGAATGCTAAGTTCATCAAGGTCTGGTTAATGGTTTTGACATCCTTTCTGTTTATATTGCATCCCATAGCTTTGCCTACACTGTTCAAAAAAGAACTTGTCAATATAGAAGCCACAGAAAACAAGACAGCTGTTCTACAGTGTGAGCTAACTAAATCCACTCCAGTGGAGTGGAGGAAAGGGCTAAAGGTCCTCAAGCCTAGTGAGAAGTACAAAATGAGACTAAAGGATACCATTGCTGAGCTGACAATCCATAGCCTGGAGGAACAAGATGCGGGAGATTACACATGTGTGTGCGGAGACAAGATGACTACTGCCTCCCTGACAGTGCATGGTAAAATACATAAGTTTAGTGGGAATATTCTTCTTTGTCATCTGTGGTCTCATGCAGGATCACAAACTGCTCTTAATCTCATTTATTATTTTAAATTTTTATGAAAGCTCTATCAATCTTTTACTGAAAGTCATTCACTTAGGACAGGTAAATAGCATCATGTAGTCTTTTCTGTCCATTCTCTTTCCTGTAAATGGAATCTGGAAGCAGAAAATGAAGAACTTGATGTAGTTGTAAATAGCACTTGTAGTATTTCTGTTAATTAATTTACTTAGGTCATATAACTGAGATTTAACTTTTCTCTTGAATGAACTGAAAGGTGCTCTGTTATGATAACTAATGAGAAAGGCAGGTGAGCATGATGCATTGCAGCTTGCAACTTGAAACAACATAGTGTTCATTTTTATTGTTAATATGGTCTTAAGACAGAGCTGTACATAGTTCCTTGAAAGCTTGGGATCAGCTTTCTGTTGTTATATCTTAAAATGACTTTAAAGCATACCTTCTAGTACCGAAATTTTTGGTTTTCAGTTGTGATATACTGAATGTAATGTGTTGAAAAGCATAAGGCAGGGATGCCCCTGAAATTATTGCTATTAGAGAGTAAAGGCTTTTAATCCAGTGGAGCAGTCAAGACACAGTATTTAGTCGATTTTAAAATGCTCTCTCTTCACCTGTGATCTTCAGCCCTTCCTCCACACTTTAAAAAAGAGTTGAAGAACATGGAAGCCACAGAAAATGGCACAGCCACTTTCTGCTGTGAACTGAGCAAGCCGGTAGCTGCTGTGGAATGGAGGAAAGGAGGCAGAGTCCTGGAGACAAATGACAAGTTCACCATGAAATGCGAGGGCACAGTTGCTGAGCTGGTGATCTGTGATTTAGATCTGACAGATGCTGGAGATTACACATGCTGTTATGGAGATCAGAAAACCACCGCCGTGCTAAAAGTGAATGGTAAAAAAAATAAATATATATAGATATAAAAAAATAAGTGGATAATTTTCAACCAGCAGGGTTTTTAAGAATATAGTAGTATCAGCTTTCAAATTGCAGCCCCATTTCTGATGAATTTAGCAACACGTGTCTGGATATGAGCATGAATGCCTGAATGCACTGGTCAGTATCAGACATAGAACAAGTGTTCATTGCAAAAATGTCAGATATTCATCTGGGTACTAACTCATTTCTTTGATGCTCATGTTCAGTAGCAGTTGCTAAGAAAGGAAAATCATATTGTTATGATGTTGGTTGTAAAGGTACTACAATCCTAAAGTTGAGAATATTACCATTTGGTGATGAGATATTTTTGATATGGTTTTATGGTTTCAGAATAATTAGATGATCAAGTTTTGCTAGAACACTATATGAGGAGAAATCTCATGGAAAATGAGATTGATGCCTCACATATAGTTTCTTTTATGAGCTTTCAGTAATGATTTGCATTGTGGTAGAACTTAGGCGTTTTATTTTCCATTATGATAAGCAATACCCAAAGTAAGGTAGGGCTCAGTCTTGTAGAGTCTGAAGAAGCTGAGACTGGTTTTGATTCTCCATTTCATGCCATAGACCATACCATTAAAAAAAAAAGCTCTGGCTTATGGATAAGGTGGTTTCCAGCTTTCCAAGGTCACTCTTTTATGCTTCTCAGAGTGGTTATCACTCCATCTTGATTAGGGAAGGCTTTGCTTGTCACATGTGATTGACAGCGGTTGATAGACCACAGATTAATCGTTACTTGAATAGCTGTCACGGTCATACATTCTCCTCATTTTGAACTCCTCAGCCTTGCCTGCACACTTCAAGACAGAGATGAAAGATGAAGAAGCCACAGAAGGTGGAACAGCCACTCTACAATGTGAGCTATCTAGGACTGCCTCTGTGGAGTGGAAAAAGAAACACAAAGTGCTCAAATCAAGTGAAAAATATACTATGAGACAGGAAGGTACTACAGCACAGCTGCTGATCCATGCTTTAGAAGTCAAGGATGCTGGGGAGTATACCTGTGTGTGTGGAGATGAGAAGACTACTGCAGCACTGACAGTGCATGGTAAAGAAAACAGAAGTGAACAATTTTTGTGTGATATTTTTCTTTTCTCCTCTGGAAGCCTCAATACTGACACACAATGAATTCTTTCTCTAATCTTGCTATCACTAATTCTGTTAGTAACATGTTTTTTTGGTTTATTGTGATTTTTTAATCTGATTCCAATAAGAATTGTAGTTCCATTTATTATACTAACATTTTCCATGTTTTCCTTGCTCTCGTTGGTGTACGGCTATACTGCTTTGCAGCACACTGAAGGCTAAAGGATGCCACATGCTTGTGTTTTTTGTTCTGTTTTACTTAGTTTTGACTTGAGCCTAGAGTGGAGCAGCAGGAACACTCAGACTTCTTAAAAAGAGCAATCTTAGATTTCAAGTTACATCAGAACTTGACAGATACTTTTTAATAATGCAGACAAAACTTGATTCAATGGAACTTTTCTATATAACTCTGACCAAGGATCATGTAGATATGTATTCTGGTATTGCATAATTATAGTGTAAGAGTACTTCACAGTCCCTGGTCGAATTCTTCTGTAAACTTTCTTTGAAAGAAAGAAACTTTATTCCCAGTATTAACACAGGACAGTAAGATGTAGTTTTAGCTATCTTTCTCATCTGGAAATTCAGTAGGTTAATCAGTTGATTTCATAGAATCACAGAATGGTTTGGGTTGGAAGGGATCTTAAAGTTAATCCAATTCCAGCCCCCCTGCCACAGGCAGGGACACCTTCCACTAGACCAGGTTGCTCCAAGCCACATCCAGCCTGGCCTTGAACATTGCCAAGGATGGGTCATCTACTGTCCATTCCTTCCTTTCCACTTTACAATTTCTTTGCTTTACTGCCCAGACATTTTTATCTTCATATTTACCAATAAACAAGGGTGTCTTCAGTCTTGAACTTCAAACTTAACCATAGAAAGAAAACATTAGAAAGGACCTCTATATGTCATCTAGTCCATTCCTGAGCCCCAGGTCACATTCATCCCTATCTAGCCTGCACTTCAAAACCTCCAGTGGTAAATAATCTGCAGTTTCCCTGGACATACATTCCACTGCCTGGCTACCATTATTGGCACAAAGTTCTTTCTTGTTTCAACAGAAGTCTTTTTTGAGTTCATTACTTCTTGTCCCACAGTAGAAATGGGCAAAATACGTGCTTATTTTCCTCTTTGTGAAACTATTTTACAGATTTGAAAACTTTCATCTTGTCTCCCATCTATCTTCTCTTTTCTGGACTAAGCCCCTTCAATCCTTTTACTCTTTCTTTATAGGTCATGTTTGCTAGACTTCAGCTCATCTTTGGTGCTTTCTGGACCATCTTCGGTTAATCCACATCTTTGTAGAAATGTGGTGACCAAGAGCAGACTACAATGCTCCATCCAGGGCTTTGCCAGAGTGGAGTAGGATGGAAGGACTTCATGTGTCTTGCATGTGACACTTGATTATATACGTCCCTATTATGATGATGGCTTTGTTCACATCAGAGTTGCATTTTTTTGACTTGCATTTGCTCCATGATCTCTTGTAACCCCAAATCCCTCTCTGCAGATCTGCTGCCAGCTGTTGTTCTCCACTTTGTATTTGTGTTACTGTTCCTAAATAGAGTATTTTGCACCTACTCTTCTAAATTGCAGCCTTTTCATTTTCATCCCTGCTTCATCAAGATCTTATTATCCTAACCCAGTTTAACAAAGTGCTTTCACCTCTCCCTTCCCACCTTAAGATCATCTCCAAAATTAATGACAGCTCTGCATTTCATTGTCTAAGTCACTAAAGAGAATGCTGAATAACAGTGGACTCCAGAGCATTGAAGAACTCTGCTCAACTTGTTCTTTCATTGTGAGTTCAAATCACAGTTGAATATTATTTGACTGTTTTTCAAATTAATAGTGCTTCCTACTGCAATGCCACCTATATCTAAGTTCAAGTAAGAGCTTTCCTAAAATAAAAGTTTACAGCATATAATGTGTCTTTCTATCAATGAAGGTTATTAATCTATGCAAGAAAAAAATTACACTGGTCCAGTCTTTCACTAAGAGAAAAGTTTTTGGCAAGTCCATGTATATTGCTACAATGTTTTTCAAAGGATTAAAAGTAACCTGAAATAATAGCCGTAATTTCTTGGATCCTCCCTCTGCCACCCCCTTCTTCAGTGTTTTTCCAAGACAAATGCTGTGAATGGGATTCAGCTTGTAAATCAAGACTGGTGAGTACTCCTAAATTTGCATTTTTGTCAGTGGAGGTCTAGTCAACACAGCTGATGGAAGTCAGGGAGACATCCAGTTCCCTTTATAGCAGACCTTTACATTTGGTCAGCAGATAGTTCTATTGGCTCTGCTGACTTTGCCTGGATCTTTCTTGATTGTCTGGGAGCTCAGACTCTTGGTTTACATGCTAAGAACTAAATGTGTTTATTTCAGTCTGTAATACCTTTTCTACCACTGAGTTGCTATTTTTTCTGTACTTGTGAAGCATCACCCATTCTCTTTGATTTCTCCAGTGTAATGTCTGATATTGGTTGAGCTTGTAGCTTAAGTATTCCAGGACAAACTTCATCATACCAAGGTGCTTTGAGAATATTTAGTTTATTTAAATATTCTCTAACCCTTTTTTGATTTTCCTAGCCAGAATTCCTATTACCTTCTTAGCTATGATTAATCTTTTATATTAAAGAAGAAAAAGGAAGTAAACACTTCCACTTTCCTGTGTCATCCACCATCAATTTACATTCCTGAAAAAGAGCTAGACCAAATACTCTCTTATTGTTTTCCTTCCTTCTAATCTACTTACCTAATGTCATAGAATTATTTCTGTTTCTTTCTAGTTCAGGCTGGCCAGATTTCCTGGAATTTGCATAATATTTTGATAAAGCCAAGAGCCACAAGTTGAACTGTGAGTTGAGCACACAGAAAACTCCTGGAGTAGTGGTCTTGCCACCCAGTTGCTGGATGCAACTACACACAGCACACATCTCTGTCTGGAGACATTTGTTATTGGCATAATTTTGCAATTACCTTTAAGCCCCTCTTTCATGTTGATTTCTTTGTCCATGAGACGACAGAGTCCAGGAACGCGGAACTGCCCTTGACCTTCTTGAGACATACAGAGAACCCCGCCTTTCTGGTTTTCCCTCTACATTATGCAGTAGTTTTTTTCCCCCTTCTCTCATCAACCCCCTTATTTTATAGGTATTTTGAGCTTCAGGACACTAAAATATTTGTGATTTAGTCAGGCTATTCCTGATGGTCCTTGGAGTGAGGTAATCTCTGTAATTATGCCCTTAATTATGCCCCTTCTTCAAGAATTTTTCCACTCTCTTAAACTACCTTGTCCTTTAAGTTTGCTTCTGCTTGACGTTAAGTAGCAATTCTTGAATTACTGAAGCTGACTTTCTTGTTGCCCACAGAATTCCCTATTGCTCTTCTCCATCACTACTTGTCTAAAAATCCATGAGCTCCTGCTTCATAATTGCTGTCTGCCCAATTATGCTCCTCATCCATATTCTAATAAATTTATTTCTTGGTGGTCAGAGTCAGGACCTGGAGATCCTCATGGTTCTTCATATCTGTTCTATACCCAAAAGTGGTTCCCACCTGATTACAAAGACTTAGCAGATTTTGTCCCATCCTGCTGCTCCCATGGTGCTATCTGGTCTGTCCTGGTTTCAGTTTATGCTTTGAATGATACTATTTGTTGTTCCAAAAGGGATAGGATGTTAGGTGAAGGTCTTATATCAGATTTCCACAATGGAGGCGTCCTCCTTCTTTTTCCATTCTATTATTTCCAAAACACTTTCAAGAGGTCTCTCTGATTCTGCTCTTCAGCCTCATTGTAACTCTCAGGCTATGTCTATAGATATCCTTAATATGTAAGGTAAAACCTTTCTAGTTTTTCCTTTAGCTATTTTTCCTGATCATGGTGTAACCTGCTATATCAATTTTGCAGGCTTAATTTTACAGAGAAAGTTACATTTTTGGCTGTATGTGGATTTTTCCCCCTGCTGCTGTTTATTCTCCATACATCTCTAAATCAGTCAGCAAAAAAATGGTCACTGTATAAAATCTTTCTGTGTGTATGATGCACATTAGTTTCTTTCTTCCGTGAGATGATCCTCATGTCAGTAACTAGGCATGGATAGATAATGGTAAATATCAGGTTCATTTTTTTTAGTGGCCAAGAACTGTTTATCATGAAAACGTGTGCTCCTTTGTTTCCCAGCCCTTCCTGCTCTCTTCAAAGAAGAGTTAAGAAATGAGGAAGCCATGGAGGGTAAAACAGTCACTTTGCGCTGTGAGCTGACCAAGGCTGCTTCAGTGGAGTGGAAAAAGGGGGACACAGTACTCAAACCTAGCGAGAAATACAAAATGAGGCAGAAGGATGTCACTGCAGAACTGGTGATCCATAATCTAAATGAGAGTGATGCTGGTGATTATACCTGCGTGTGTGGAGACATGCAGTCCACAGCTTCCTTAGCAGTACATGGTAATAACCAATTTCATCTAGATGTCCTCATTATCGAACTTATGGTATGAATTCAGCTTTTTTCCATGGTCATTGTTATTTCTGCATAGTTCCTCTGAGTCTGCCTTCACATGTCATAGTCATGAGAATTTGTTTGCTTTTTGTGGTATAAGGGAAAACACCCCAATTCCATATACAAAGTGTTTTTAGCACTTGCTCCTTAAAGTAGATGTGAGACCAGGCCTGGAGACAGCTCCCCACTGATGTCCTTGCCTTTCCTTCCCCCACCCCTACCCTTCACCAGGAGGCTGTGTTTGCTGCTCTGTTTTAACCCTGTGTCCATTACATCCTCAGCGCTGCCTGCACGCATCAAGGAGAGCCTGAAGGATGAGGAGGTAACAGAAGGTCAAGCAGCCACTCTGCGCTGCGAGCTGACCAAGGTTGCTCAAGTGGAGTGGAGAAAGGGAAGTAGTTTGCTCAAAGTCAGCGACAAATACAAAATGAGGCAGGATGGCACAGTCATGAAACTGCTTATCCATGATGTAGAAATGAAAGATGCTGGAGAATACACTTGTGTGTGTGGAGAACAGGAGACTACAGCTGCCTTGATAGTGCATGGTAAAAAACATACACTGTGTTAAATCTGTGTTATTGTGTGTTTCTCTCTCAGCTCATTCTATTGATTGTGTTTTCACTTGTGGTTGAATTTGTTTAAATTTCCAAGCTGTCTCTAAGATCTGCTTGCATCCAGGCCACTTTTCTGTTTCTGTCTATTACTTTGTCCATTATCCTGTAATGATGAGAAAAGCAAACTCTTTCCACCATAAAATGTCGCCTGCCTCTGTACCACCTCATGCTTCCCTTTATAAGTGTGCCACGCGTCATTTTTAATGTCCTGTGTCTGTTTTGTGACCTTCAGCCCTGCCTGCGCTTTTCAAAGAGGAACTGAAGGACCTGCGAGCCATGGAAAGGCAAACAGTCACTCTGAGCTGTGAGCTGACCAAGGCTGCAGATGTCCAATGGAAGAAAGGAAACACAATAATCAGGGCAAGTGAAAAATATATCATGCGGCAGGATAATGTCCTTGCTGAGTTGCAAATTTGTGATCTGGAGCTGCAGGATTCAGGAGATTACACCTGTGTGTGTGGAGATCAACACACCATGGCTTCTCTGACAGTGAATGGTAAATTCATCTTGCAGATGTCTGCTCATTTCTTGTGTCTCTGAGACGTCCTTTTGCTGTATAAAGTGTTCACCTATCAGCTTTTTCCTAGGAATTAATTTGTGTTCAGGAAAGGAGAACAGCTTATTCTGACATTTAATTTTAGCCTGATGTTCCTGAAAAAGAAGCTGAGGAGATGACCATTTCTCCATGCGGACAAACTTATGTTTTAATTTTAAGGGAACAGAACTTAGGAAATGCTCCTGTTGGACCAACAGAGATGTCCTGCCTTCTGATGGCGGATGGCCCTATGATAAATTACTGAAGTTGCTGCTTGAATTCATCCAGTCTGTTGTACTTTGACCTGTCAGCTCAACACTTCTTATTGTCACTGCTGAATTTAGTTTACCAGATCATCGTAGTTATAACCTCATCCTCAATGGCCAAAGACACTTGGTCGGCCAGATTTGAACTTCTGTTGATATTTCATGATGTTGATCATGAATAACAAATGCAGAGGTCTTAGATTAAATGCACTCTCTATTGACTTTTCATCCCCAGCCCTGCCAGTGCTTTTCAAGGAACAGCTGAAGAACGAAGAAGTCCAAGAAGGAGCATTAGTCTCCCTGCATTGTGAATTAACCAAAGCAGCTCCAGTGCAGTGGAAAATAGGGTCCAAAGTGCTCAAAGCAAGTGACAAATTTCAAATGAGACAATCTGGCACCACTGCAGAGCTGGTCATTCACAGTCTAGAAGTAGAAGATGCTGGAGATTATACCTGTGTGTGTGGTGACCAGAAGACAACAGCAACTTTAACAGTTCATGGTAAAAAGACCTTATTAAAATTGATAAATAGCTCTATAGATAGACATTACTCTGAAATTCATGTTTCTGCCCCGGGTCAGGAACTTGTCTGTGGTTTTATCCCTTTCTTTTCCTTCATTCTGTGTATAGCTCATTTCTTACAGACTAAAAATGGGTCAGAACAAATTTTTGGGTCACTATTACTCTGTCTCCCTTCAAAAGGAGAAAGTGGGATGTTTCTTTCTGTTCAGGTCCGCTCTTCTTGGACATTTATATTTCCCAGCTCTTTTCCTTCCCTCAACCCCATGGTTCATTTGATCCAGCCACAGTTTTTGCCCAAACATGCATGCATAGGTGGTCAGGTCCTCTGCTCTCTAAGCACTGCTCAAAGGAGAAGTGAGGGTTGAGGGAGCAGGAGATGTCGTGCTGCTGGGTGACCTGGCCATAGTTGCTCCTGGGGGTACCAGATTCTTTAAGCGAGTCAGACATGTGGAATGAGATACGCATTACCATTTCAGAGTTTCTTACCTAGGTTTGAAGGATGCAGGGGTTTACACCTGTATGTGGGGATCAGGTCTACCTTAATAGTTACGGACTAAAATTCAACAACAGAAATTATTAGGAGCTATAAAATTCTTTATCCTATAAACCAATCCATAAACTAATAAACCAACCCATAAAGAAATCCTTCAGTTATGATAATGATCTCATTACCCCATGTTCTGCTGTCATTTAATTAATAAGTATTCTTTTTAATGGAGTAACAGTCCTCAGCTCTGAGGAACTTGGTTAGATACCCAGTTCTGTTCCATCCAGCTTTTCCCCCCAAATCTTCTGACCCTCCCCTGGGCTTTCCTGAGGCATGGACTTTTTCTGAGGCATTTGGGGAGTACTATTTGTATTCTGTACCTGCTTACAGTAGTTGTGCACAAGGCACTTTTGTGGGTAAATATTAATAATCTGTTTTCCTTCAGGTTGTTTCCTGTAGGTTATTCTGTCTTTGCGTTATGATTTCCAAATAGGGAAGTAGTAAGAATCTGTAATTCTTATTACATGTAATGGCCCTTCAAACCTCTATTTAGAGCTAAAAGCATTTTTATTTTGAAATCCAACTGCTTTCATGTAGGTGGGTTTATGAATTTTTAGTGAAAACAAAACAGAAAATATCGATGCCAGCTTCCAAGAAATCATGCATATATAGGTAAAATAGTACTGTATCCACCAGTGTTGTTTGTGAGTGCTGTTTGCTTGAGATCTGGACCTTTCTATATTGTTTTTTCACCATGAAAAATGACAGACACCCAGGGAACTGATATCTTATATCAAGTGAAACCACAATACACTAGAAGAAGAATGCTTTCAGAGTTCCTGAACTTGGCTGTAGCCATGCACATCTATTACAGGTTGAAAAATGGAAGCATGAGGGGAAATAATCCCAAGCATGAAAAAGAAATTAAGATTTTTATTCTGGTTTTCTGGTGACCATTTGTCCATGTTACATCCTTCAGCTCTGCCACCACTCTTTAAGGAAGAGCTAAAGGACAAGGAAGCAGAAGAAGGTGGAAAAGTTGCCCTGTGTTGCGAGCTCACCAAGGCTGCTCCGGTGGAGTGGCGGAAGGACCAGAGGATTCTCAAAGCAAGTGAGAAATACGAAATGAGGCAGGAAGGGAAAAAGGCAGAACTGGTGATTCATGAACTAGCTGAGGAAGATGCAGGAGACTACACCTGTGTGTGTGGAGAGCACCAGACTACAGCTGTCTTAACAGTACAGGGTAAAAACTATCTTGACCCTCCTGCTTTCTAACTGGAAACATCTGTCCTTTAGTACTAGGTGTTCAGTTTTCCATGTCTGTTTTTCAACCATATTAACTGCAGTCACATTCATTTGATGAATTTAATGACCAGTAGGTTGTGTCTATTGGAAAATACCAGTCTGCATTTTTCTATGCCATCCTTTTGCCTTTTCTTTCCTTAAACATGGACCTGCTATCCTTTCATCTTTTCTTTCTGGCATTCCTTTCCTATCACTTAAACCCACTAATCTTTTGTCTTTCCTTTCCTGCATTTATTCTCTAAGCCACAAATCTGTTTATTCTTTGCCATTCCTTTCTGGCATTCTCAATACTTACCATTTTAATATAGCATAGGGTATAAAAAGCAGTATCCAGAACAAAGCTGTGTTAGTTACAATTTCATCTGGTAGAAAGCAGATGTAAATCTCTTGAGGACAGTGCAATTCTGCTGTAGAAGGAAAGCATAAAACCACCAAATATTATATATATTATATATGTATATTCCCACTAGGATGTTTTTATTTCTCTTGCCTCTCTTTGTTGCTGATCCTTGTCCTTCCATACCCATCACAACTTTCCCCTGTCACTTCCTACTCTCACCCATCCCTGGAGATATCCTTAGTTTGTAATACTTTTCACCTGCATCCTTCAGCTGCGCCTCCATTTTTCCAAGAAGAAATGACCAGCAAGGAAGCAGTAGAAGGTGAAACAGCCACTTTGCAGTGTGAGGTCAGCAAGACATCTGCCCGTGTTCAGTGGAAGAAGGGCCATCGCTTCCTCACTTCGGACACCAAGTACAGCATGAGACAGGAAGGCTGTGTTGTGGAGCTGGTAGTTCACAATTTAGACTTGAATGATACTGGAGATTATACCTGTGTGTGTGGAGACAAGACCATCACAGCTGCCTTAACAGTGCATGGTAAAGTAACCCTTGGGATTAAGGTCCTCCAAACCGTAGACCTGCCCCAGTCTCTATTGCTATGGTCTGTCCTATTCCCTTTCTGTTTGCTTGGGCTTTTGTGTTGTTTTGGACTTTGCTTGTGTGCTTCCTCCTTGTTAAAATAGGGAAGAGAGGTGCCTGCTGATGTTTGTCCTCCTCAGCTGTGCTGGTTCTTCTCACTTTCCTTGCTCTGATGCAGTGACCAGGGAAGCTGGGGAAGATTTTCCCCATGTGCTCCATTGACCTGGATCAGGGCTCAGTAGTGTATCATGCATCCTCTCCTCCAGGACCTCACCTAGTTGATTTTCAAGGGATATTCACTCTCTCTGTGGTAACTCTTTTCAGCACTGCCTCCAGAATTCAAGAAAGACCTGAAGGACTTAGAAGCTATAGAAAGTGGGACAGCTACTCTGCTCTGTGAGCTGACTAAGCCTGCTCTGGTGGAGTGGAAGAAAGGGCAGGAGGTGCTCAAAGCAAGCAGCAAATACAAAATGAGTCAAGATGGTGCTGTTGCAAAGCTGATTATCCATGAGCTGGATGTGGCAGACACTGGAGATTACACTTGTGTGTGTGGAGATCAGCAGACAACTGCCACTCTAACAGTCAATGGTAAAAAAGAAAAAAAAACAATAGGAAAAGTTTGTATTATTAAAAGTAATACCTGTGGTTTAGTGTCGCTTACGGAGAAGAGCTCACTGCAGTTCATAAGGCATGCAGAACAGCATAGTCTGTACAGCGTAATAGAGTGACCAGGAGGAAAATGGGAATTGCAACACAATGCAATTGCGTTTTGTCAGTATGTTATGGTCAGGTCAATTGTAATTTCTCTTGCAAGTAGTCTGTCTTAAGAAGGAATCTGAACTCTTACAACTCCCTGCTGATCTTCAGCATACCTCTTCAGTGATCAGGGAAACATGTTGGCTACTTCTCTAATAAGAAAAATATTCTGCCAGTTTTAGATCATAGATTTGATTAAGCTTCTACATACTTCATGGCAAATATAACTTCTTGAAATTGATTTCTTCTTGTTCTGCAGATGTTCTTATTACTTCTCCGGGGAAATAGCCTTTTGGTTTGAATCTAGACCATTGAGGTTTAGAGATGTCTGCAAAAAGCTCTTCTGGTGCTTTGTTCTTCTTTCTATGTTTTCTTTCCCAAGTCCCATTTGCAGTATATTGCAAGATACATTTCTATTTTATAGCCCTACCAGCACTTTTTAAACAAGAGCTTCAGAATACTGAGGCAGAAGAAGGTGGTACAACATCACTGAGGTGTGAGCTTACCAAACCCAACAGTCCAGTAGAGTGGAGGAAAGGAGATATTACTCTCTACCCTGGTTTGAAATATGAGATGAAGCAGCAGGGCTCTGCTGCTGAATTGGTCATTCATGACTTAGAACTGGATGATTCAGGAAAGTACACCTGCAGCTCTGGACATCAGCAGACAACAGCTGTGGTAACCGTACATGGTAGGTGAGGGGTTGACCTTTGGCTCTACAAGATGAAATGAAAGGAGCATCTTAGCATTGTCTACAGCCATTTATCTACCTTGCTGCGGGTCCATGCCAGAATACATATTCTACTTGAGCATGACACATGACCAAGTTAAAAAGGTTCTTCTTGCACTATCTGGAGTGATGAATCATCATCAAAGCAATTAAATGTTATCACGATGTCAAGATGTGATGAACCCTCCTGTCCTCTGAGTGAAGGGAGTGTGGTTGCATATGAAATGAATAACAGAAAATAAGCCAGGCAGGCTGATGGTTATTGTGGGGTTGTTGATTGCTTCAGTACACAAATTGGACATAATGCCTGATTGGGATGATATGAGATGCAATAATTGGTGGATAAAAGATTTCTATAATATGTGAATATTCCATATTATTACTTGAAGTTTTGAGCCTCAGGTATAAACTTTGGCTGCAGTCAGTTGCACTCACCTGTTTTCCTTTGCCCCTTCTACCACGCAAGAGCAAGACCTTGCTGGAAATCCGAATTTCCTCTCCCATTTATCACTTTATTGTCATCTTTCACTGTATTGCCTCTTCTTGTGTCTTGCGTGATAACTTGACCTTTTACATACTGATAGAAGCTTTATGGGGGGGTGGAGGGGGAGGAAATACTCTTACTTAATATTTCAAACTTGCAGACCTTTATTAAGGAACAAGGGTCCATGTTAGAGAGAGCATACCCCAGACCTTTAACTAAAGCATCTGTAGTTGGCATGGAGACACTTCTTTAGGAAACCCTGATTCCTGCAGACTGCAAACCAGACCATTCTGTGGAGCATTCTAAGACGAGATCTTTATTAATTTCACCATCTGTGCTGAGCTCTTATTCACATAATGGTTCAAAAAGGATGCTTCCAAGGCAGAAGGTTGCAGCCCAAGGATTATGGAATCATTAAGACAGCCCATTTTTGAAGAATGATGGTGGGACTGGGTCCTTTTCAGGCTAAAGCACTCTTAAAACATTTCCCTCTCAAATTTTGCAGAACTACCTGTCACATTTAAGCAACCCCTACAAAATAAAGAATCAGAGGAAGGAAGCACAGCTACGTTCTGCTGTGAGCTGTCAAAACCCAGTGCTGCAGTGGAATGGAGGAAAGGAGGAGTAGGGCTGCAGCCCAGCCAGAAATATGAAATGAGGCAGAGGAAATGCCTGGTAGAGCTCTTAATACATAATCTCAAATTAGAAGATACAGGAGAATACAGCTGTGATACTGGGGATCAGGAAACCAAGGCATCTTTAAATGTGAAAGGTAGGTTTTATGAGAATGGAAGAGGATGATACTTTGTCCTTCTAGTACTGGATTTGAGTTTTGGTTTCTAAGGAGAAATCTTTCTGGCTTTATGGCTGGGGAGAAGTTAAAGAAAGAACAATGCTTTAACATAACATCTGGACATTACATGACATGGTTTAAGTGTTTTAAAAAAGATTTTCTTCCAAATCCTGGAAGAAGACTGACAACAACATTCTTGAACTGCCAAGGCTGTTCATGAAGTTTTGAACTTCTTTCTCTTGAGATCATTGTTAGGCCAACTGAAGGATAAATTCAAACATCCCACCCTGGCAAGGATGTGAGTCAAGGAGCAAAGGAAATAAATGTTGTAAATTCAGATGGCTGCTTCTAACACAACAAGATCTCCTGGAGGCTCCAGGCAAATTAGAAAACATGGATCCTGCCTAGGAATATAGCACTTGAAGCACAGTATTTTGTTCTCCAGAGTGTCATTCTAACTGTGTTAACCAGGATTTAACTCAGGCTTCAATAAAAGCTCCTGTTGCTTCTTTTTTTTTTCTTTCCCCTTCAGCTCTGCCAGTTCTTTTCAAAACGGAGCTGAAAGACAAGGAGGCAGAAGAAGGAGCTGTGGTGAAATTCCAGTGTGAGCTGACAAAGGATAATGCAACAGTGGAGTGGAGGAAAGGCACCATGGAGATCTTCCCATGTGCCAAATATGACATTAAATTAAGTGGTCGCACAGCTGAACTTGTGATTCATAATGTAGAACCAGAAGATGCCTCTGATTACACATGTGATACTGGAGACCAGCAGAGCTCAGCGGTCCTCAGAGTGAATGGTTAGCATTGCATCAAGATGGAAGAGAGGATAAAAGGGATTTGTGAAATTGTGTGAATTATATTCTTTTCTTTACTGGTAACTAAGCCTCTCTAAAAGTTAATGAGGAAAGCAGGTGCCCAGTCATAAACCAGAATAGAACGGAACAGTGTATCTTGTGGGACAGGATTTGTAGAATGGCTATTCAAGCCTGTAAAGCACAGTGTACAGTGTATTGACCGTTTCCTCCTATGTGACAAAAGCAAAAACTCTGCATCATGGGGATTTTGAAATTCGAATTGATCTTTATTTTTGGCAATTTGCATTCATTGCTGGCTCAGTTGAATCAATAACTAATCATAGGTAATTTACAAAAACATTTTAAAATCTACTGTTTTCAATTTCTGTAATGCCTTCCGATGAAGATCCAGAGGACACTGTGTTTACAGAAATCAGGAATACTGTCTGCGAAATGTCTGTGGTCATCTCAAACTGCTGGATGGAACTTGTGGCTATGGTCTAAGCCACAGCCTTTCAGACTACCTCAGCAACCACTGGGTCAACTACAAGTGAAAGAGCCCTGTGATTGCCTTACATGTATCATGATAGAGTTTAGACAGAGGAACTACAAGCATTGAGATTCTTGTTCTCACAACTGTTGTCACACATATGCGATGAATAGTCCCTTCTTGTTTTCATCAGTGACAAGCTGTTGTCTGAGCTGTTCCATGCCCTGCTTGAATAAATGTGGTCAATTTCTTTCTGCATCATCTGGAAGGACTCACTGTTGATCATTTAGGGTCATGAAAAGATAGCAGAGAAATCAGAAATATGTTTGAAGCTTTAAATCCTTTACAGTGTTGAATATTTCTATAAACAGAATAGATTTTATGCTAATTTCAATCAGAAAGTACCAGGGTTTGCTTAGGTCCTTATATGTGTTGGCATTTCCGGTATTCGGAGCAGATGTATAAAGGGTGTCATGTGGATGCCCTTGACTTCGTGGGAAACAAACATATTTCATGAACTTTCTAATCCTCTCTTTGTATGCATATATAGGATGTAGATCTGTTTATAGAGCAAAAAGGGATGTTATCATATAACTACTTAATGCAAATTTGCCTGCAGCATCAGGCCGCAGGTGCCTCATGCTGAGTTGTGCAGACCTGGTATTCAAGCTAAGGCATCACATAGTTATTTTTGCTTTGCAGCCATCAAACCCCATCTGACTCAGCAGCTGAAGAATGAAGAAGTAGAAGTGGGAGAAACGGCCAGGCTGCGCTGTGAGATTTCTGTTAGCAAAGCAGAAGTGGAGTGGAGGAAAGATGGAGTCCTCCTTCACTCAAGCTCCAAGTATGAAATGTGGCAGGACGGCACCCTCCGTGAGCTGCGTGTTCACCACCTGGAGCCTGGTGATGCTGGAGAGTATTCTTGCAAGGCTGGAGATGAGACAAGCTCTGCAAAACTGACTGTGAAAGGCAAGACCCGTTTATTGGGGCAAGGGGGGTTTCACTGTTGTATGCTAAGATTTTGCAACATAATTGTTACCAATTGTGATAAATAACTGTGCCAAACTACTGTGGTAAACACAGAACATAGGAGGGGTATCGTAAAAAAGTCATGGTTAGTGAATGGACCAAAACAAAGATTTGCTTTGTGGACAGGAGTGGATAACGCAACTGTAATTTTTGACTCATGGCTTGAAATATTTGTTTGACATTATATGCATGTGAATGAACCAATGGTTCACTCACAGGTTCCAGTTACATGGCAATTGCATCTGGCCTTAGTGTTGTTACAGACAGAGCTTGTTTTCAATTTGGACCACAAGTGTGGAACAACCACCACCAGCATCTCTACAGGCTACTCGATATTGTAAAAACATCATGCCCAGCTGCACCATCTTTTATGTAGATGGTGACCTCAGTTGCATGAATATGCACTGTGTTTGCTCAGATGAATGTTGCACTGCTTCTCCTCTGGTATTCTCCAGAAGATTCAGGGTGCACACAGCCTCTGCCTGTTGCAGTCTGTGTGATCTTTGCACAAATCCACAGGGGTCCAGCTGTCCTAGAAGATGGACTCAAGCTAAGTGAAGTGCAAATGTGTTCACGCTAATCCAGTAAGACTTGCTGAGAGCACAGAGCCAACCAGTTTGGAGCATCAGCACAGAGTATATGCAATTTTGTTTCTCAAAAGACAGTAGAGGGGATCAGGTTTTAATGCCATTCTCTTAGGTATCTCATGAAGATACCTAATAGGTATCTCATGAAGACACCTAAATGCAAGCGCAACAAATTTCAAAATCTTGATCTTGGCGTCTGGCATGTATGCCTTAATCACCCAATTACAATATCAAACATCTAATTAAAAGTAAAATAAAAATCAATATGCAATATATCTCTGAGAAAGGGCAAGTGATAAAAACGCTAACTGAAAAATATTGGCCATGTTACCAGGTACACTGAAAGTAGTGAGCCAGTAGAATTTGAAATATGATTTGAGAGGCTGAGCTATCTCCATCCTCAGAAGTAGAGCTCAACTGGACAAAGTGCTGAGCAATCTGTTGTAGGCTGGCCCTGCTTTGAGCAGTGGCAGGACTAATGACCTCCAGAAGTCCATTCCAACCTATATTATTAAATGATTCTGTCAACTGATCTGTGTTTCCCCTTTCATGGCTTGACTGATGGACTCTTTACAGAGCCTGATGTAACCATCGTGAGTGGCCTAAAGGACATGGTGGTGTTTGAGGGGGATGATGTAACATTTCGGTGTCAAGTTTCTCATGAGAACGCAAGGGATGTTGAATGGAAGCTACAGGATGTTGCTCTGCAAAATAATGAAATGAATGAGATCTCAGTGGAAAAAGGAAAGATTCACACTCTAACATTAAGGAAGGTGACTGAGCAGGACATTGGCACTGTCACTTTCCGAGTGGGACCCCACATGTCGACAGCAGAGCTCACGGTAAAAGGTAAGCCCCTCTGTGTTGTGGGAAAGGAACAGGATTGATGAGAAAAGGTGAATTTTTGCTTATGCTAATATAATTCAAGGTCATTATTCACCCCTTGTTAACACATGTAAGTAGGGTGCCTGTGCTTCAGAGCATGCATGATATACTGATGTGGTCTCATAGACTGTCATCCCCATGGATAGACAGTGGATGTGTCACCAAGGTCTCAAAGCTAACTGGTTTCTAAAGAAATGACTGGATCGGCTCAAGTAGTTGGATGGATAGATCTCTATTTTTCATTGCTTCCTCTCTTCCTTTTATTTTTTCTTTTTTTTCTACTTTGGAAGAAAAACTTCTTTTTTCTTTCTCTAAACACTGTTTTGAAGAAATTCTCAGTCAAGCATCCTTCTCCTTCTCTCTTTGAAGTTTGTTTTAATCCAGCAATATGTAATACAGAAATTAAAGAGGGGTTAATACACAAACTGTAGCTTTAACACTAGGTAAAGGTGACTGTAAATGCCTTTCCTGTGCCTGTAATTTCAGTGCCACCTCCAGTCTTTAAGGAGAAATTACAGAGCATAGAACTGCAGGAAGAAGAAACAGCCATCCTCCGCTGTGAGGTCTCCCAGGCTAATGCTGTGGTGGTGTGGAAGAAGGGCACTCAGGTGATTTCACCAAGCTCCAAGTATGAAATCAGACAAGAAGGAACAATCCATACTTTAAAGATTTATCACTTAAACCCAGAAGACTCTGGCAAATACACCTGTGATAATGGAAATGAACAAACAACAGCCACTTTAACTGTTAAAGGTGGGTTGTTTTGGGGGTTTTTTAAGATGAGAAACTTGTTCCACTTCCTTAGCTTAGTACTAGCAAGAGGGTGCTATCTACTGTCCTTGATTTCACATGTATTATAGTGGCATAAAGCAGCTAAGTGCTTTTGCTTTCAGAAGTTAAGTCCTGTGGTGTCCTCAGCAATGAACATGATCCAAATGCAGTAACTGCTTCCAGAATCCTAGACCCAAGGGCCTCTTTTCTGGTCACTCAGAAAACCAAGGCTGGAACTGAAATTAGCATAAGTCCATTTCTGATGCTTAACCAACCTTTAAGTTCCATCTGGGAAAATGGTGTACAAGAGTAAAGTGCTCAAGCTTACTTGGGCACTCAACTCCAACTGATGAGCAAGGGATCTAAATAATTCCAGTCCTTAGGGTCTTAAAATTAGGTTTAATGTGCCAATATGTCAATTATTTAAAATTTACTCTGGTACCAATACAATATTCAAGCAACTTTTTCTGAGATGTAAAATCAGTAAAGATAAAGAGGAGCCAGGATGTTTTTGAGAACTGCCATCTTTTCAAATATACTTTAAGGGCTCTCCCATGAAGGGCACACACCTGCCTACTATCATACTAACTCCAGGGTTCAATGATAGCAGAACAGTTGTACTGTAAGCAGATTTTTGATGGTGGCTGTCTGTTTGTGTCTCTGTGTGCTGTCCTAACCCAAGAGGAACTAAACTTCTGTATGTGGCGTATTGTAAGTCAACCCATCAAAACCCTATCTTAACCATCAGTGATACACACATCAGTGCAGAGATTTCCAGAGTACAGCTCTCTTCTCAGTCCAGTTGTAATTATATGTTTCCCCATGCACCCTCCCAAATACCCAAGAACGTTGATATCAGGCATAGGCTTTTGAGTTTTGCCTTTGGACATTTGGAGATACCTGTACTTAGATGCTCAAGAGTCCGTATCCATGACTGCTTTTGTGTAAGAAGAAACACATTCTCAGAGGTGTCCAGTGACTCCTGGAGAGTGCAGAGTGCTTAGTGCTTCTGGAAACCCGGCACTTTCTGTCATTACTTGTTTGGGCTTTAAAGTAGTTTTGTAATTGAGTTTGGACCTACTTTGTAATAGCACCACAGTTCCATTAAACACAAGACTTAGTGACACAGCCACCAATAAAACATATGTTTTTTTCCTCTGATGTATCTTGGTATAGCTTTGCCAGTAACCTTCACACAACCACTCCAGAACCAGCAAGCTGAAGCAGGTGGCACCATCACTTTGAGCTGTGAAATCTCAAAATCAAATGTCACTGTGCAGTGGAAGAAGGCCGGGACAGTGCTGCGACCAAGCAACAAATACAAGATGCATCAAGCTGGATCTATGGCTGAGCTGACAATTCACAACCTGAGTGAAGCTGATTCTGGGGAATACATGTGTGACACAGGGGACCAGCAAACTACTGCATCTGTGCTTGTGAAAGGTGGGGCTTTGCACAGGGAAGGGCTGAACAGTTTGGTACTCTGGCATGGGCACATGATTAAGCAATTTGGCAGTCAGACATTGTCCTATGCCCAAACTGAAACATGGAGATCTCAGACACAAGAGTGATTTCAAAGGGATAAGAACTGGGTCAGTTATCTCTAGGGATCTGAAATGAGTCTTTATTCAATGATTCTGTAGTTTAATGTTAATGTCACTCACTAAAATCTGTTGACAATATTTTCACAATACATAGGTTGCATTATAAATATGTATTTTATATTTATTATGCACACAATGCAGTAGAACATGCATATTCTATAGACTATCATATATATGTGTGTAATATATACACACACATGCCTTATGCATCTGTAAGGGTGTAACATTTACTACATGTCCGTGTAAGTACATTTCCATTTCTATGCATTGAGTGCTTAGTGCTTTGTGGTTGTTCTTTCAAATAATATAGTACTGCCAAGAAAAAGCATAACAAAATGTTTAGCCAGGGAAGCATCACTTGAAAGTAGATATCAAACTCTGTTGACCTTTCCATAAAGAACCAGCAGCAACCATAGTGGAGATGCTGAAGGACGTCACTTCGCGTGAAGGAGAAGACGCAGTGTTTGAATGCAGGCTGTCCCGGGAAACAACTCAAGAGGCCCAGTGGTTCCTGGGGGATGTTCCCCTGCAGTCCAATGAAATGAATGAGATCAGAATCCAAGGGACGCGTCACACTTTGATCCTGAGGAAGGTGACACTAGAAGACTGTGGGCCCATCAGTTTCAAAGTGGGGCAGCATACCTCAACAGCACAGCTAACAGTCCAAGGTGAGGAACCCTCCTAAGAAGAAGGGTTGAGCAGGTACTTGTAAGCACTGTCAACATAACTTTAGCTTCTGGAGAGGTGCATTTGGAAGGTGAGATCTTGAATACTTTGGGAGATTCTGCTAACATAATTTAGGCATTTAACAGTCAGAGATATTCAGCTGAGCTAGTCATTTTAGTCCTTCTTATAGTCCATGGAGTAAAGCAAGCATCCTTCAAAGACCATCCAACTTATCCTGAAACAAGCAGCTATGTCAGAATCTAAAGAATGTCAAGAATATGCACTGAATTAATCTCTCACTTATGATAGGTTTAGATCATACTTACTCCAAAACCCATGTGAAAACTCTGGCAAACCTTTCCATTAAGTTATATAGAATATTTTGAAAGATGAGCCAGGTCAGTAACTTATGTTGTTTTCTCCTTTTAAATCTGGTTCAAAATGTAACTATAGAATCACAGGATGGTTTGGGTTGGAAGGGACCTTAAAGACCATGAAGTTCCAACCCCCCTGCCACCAGCAGGGACACCTTCCACTAGACCAGGTTGTTCCAAAACCTCTCCAACCTGGCCTTGAACACTGCCAGGGATGGGGCAGCCACAGCTTCTCTGGGCAACCTGTGCCAGGGCCTCACCACCCTCATAGTGAAGAATTTCTTCCTACCCTCTCTACCCTCTTTCAGTTTAAAGCCATTCCTCCTTGTCCTATCACTACTTGCTCTTACAAATAGGTACCCAGTTCTGATCTGGGGGCAATGCTGGATTAAGCTGTTGCAGCAGTGTTGATATCCTCTTCCCCACAGTTGCTGCAGTCACATTTGTGAAGGCACTCCATAGCTTGGAGCTACAGGAGGGTGCCACAGCCCAGTTGTCCTGTGAAGTGTCCAAGCCTGATGTCCCAGTGGAGTGGAAGAAAGGCACATCAGTGATCCGCTCCAGCCAGAAGTGCAGCATCAAGCAGGAGGGGAATGTACACACACTGGTCATTCATGATTTGAACCATGCAGACTCAGGGGAGTATAGCTGTCACACAGCTGATGGGAAGACCACTGCCAGGCTAGAGGTTAAAGGTATGATTTCCTCTTTGCTCAGCAGTGGTGAGAGATGTGTATGTCTGGTTTTGGAGCTCTGTGATACAAAACAGGCATTGCGGTAGTGAAGCAAGTGCAGTAGAGGCCACCAAGTTTGTCAGGGGGCTGCACATGATGTATAAGGAGAGGACAGGGCATCTGGTTTTGTTCAGCCCAGGGAAGAGAAGGTTGAGGGGGGACCTCATTGCTGTTGTTTACGGCTTCCTAATAGGGGTCTACAGAGGAGAGAGACAGATTTTCCTTGCTCAGAAAACAGATGAGAGGCAACAAGTGCAACCTGCAGCAAGAGAAATCCAGACTGGGGAAAAAAGCTCCAAACTTTCACAATGAAGGGGTGGTCAGACTGTGGAACTGGGATCCAGAGGGGTGGAGGAATCCATGGAAGAGCACCAAAGGCCCTGTCAGCCTTGATTATTCTGGAATTCATCCCTAGCTTCATGATCTGAAGCCTTAAGTTTGCAGTTATATATTCTTTGAGTGCTTTTATCCTGTTCCATTGTTATATTTTTGGGAGGAAAAACCATCTGGGCTTCATAAATTATTACTGAAGTTATTTGGGAATTCTTTGTGAAAAGAAGCCTAAACTTCAGGGAAAGAAATGCAGCTCCTGTAGAACTGGAATATTTCATGCTGGTTAACTTCTCTCCCTCCTCCTCCTTTCTCTGGCTTAATGCTGACAGTAGAAGGATGCCTCCATGTCCTTAGGTAAACGCAACCAGAATTGTGCATGAACTTAATGAATGGAATTATCAGTACCTTAAAAGTAAAACATTCCTCTATTTTCTATTTTTTCTTCACCTGTTTTTTTTTTTTTTTTCTCTTTGCACCATCTCTCCTTTCAAGCCCTGCCTGTGCTTTTCAAACGCTGGCTGAAAAACGAGGAGGTGGAGGAAGGTGGCACAGTCATGCTACACTGTGAGCTGACAAAACCCAATGCACCCGTGGAGTGGAGGAAAGGAGATAGGGTGCTGCAGTCAAGTGACAAGTACGAGATCCGGCAAGAGGGGACACGCGTTGAGCTCTTCATCTATGATGCTGAGGCTCAGGATGCTGGCGATTATACATGCGACTCAGGGGATCAGCAGACCACTGCATCATTGCAAGTCAAAGGTAGGAAATGTTGTGATTGTTACTGTTGTGCCTCTACATGCTCACACTGGAAGTTGTGGGTTTGCCCATGTGAACCTCCTTAGAGGTCCTGTGACCTATGGCAATCCATTATGGAGCAGCAGTGGACACCCTTATAGTATCAGCAGCTGATCCCATGAGTGTCTGGCTACGGCACAACTTAAAATCCTGCTCTGAGCTTGGCATTACCAACAGGCAAATTGTGGTTCAGAAAGAGGGGAACTGTGAAGCTGGAGAAGTTACAAGCAAGTTTCTCACCTCTGAGCAGTGTCACTAATGAAGCTGCTTCTCTACTACAGTACTACCTGTGCTGTTTAATGAAGAGCTGAAAAATGTAGAGTCTGAAGAAGGGGGAACAGCTGTCTTACGCTGTGAGATCTCCAAGCCTGATGCCCCTGTCGAGTGGAGAAAAGGAGGGGTGGTCATTCAGCCCAGTGACAAGTATGAGATGAAGCTGAAAGGCAGAATTGCTGAGCTGATCATCCATGATGTAGAGCCTGATGACTGTGGGGATTATACCTGTAGCACTGGATATGAGATCACTACAGCTTCTGTGTATGTGCAAGGTAAGGTGAAATGGGGTGGAAACGTTCTGATTTTGCTGTCTGGATTTCTTTGATTTCTGGATTTCTTCTGTTCCAAAATCTTTGACAGTAACTGGACAAACTTGTCTCAGATGCAAACAGCTGACAGTCCTTTCCTGATTTCAATGATGTGATATAAACTCTTACCTCCAGGCTGAGGTTGGACCAACCTCAAGTTAAAGTAGTTCAAAGTACTGATTGTACCATGTATCATAGTAGATGGTGGTACTGATGAAAAACTGTTTGCTTGAGCAGTGACCATAAAAAGTCATATAATTCTTATTGTTACTGTTTACAGCTTCTATCACGGATATTCTTAGTACACTTTTAAAGTACTGCAAGTAAATATTTAAATCTTAAGCTACCTCTCTACCTCCAACTTCATACAATGTCAATGCAGATGGTTGCAGATGGTCATGGAGTAGATTTTCCTCCCAGAGAAACTGTGTTTGCAGACACACACACCGCGCTTGCAAGCAGGTGAAGAATGGAAGGTGGTTTCTAAATCCCTTAAAGAAAGTTTTAGCTCTTTTTTTCCCTGGAACAGGATTACAAATGTAATTCTTCCAGATAACTTGTACTGTTGCTTGGGCTAGTCTGCTGGAAGCAACTTGTATATGTTTATGCTTTTGTTTTCCTTTGGCACCTTTTCTTGCTCTGTTATACAGAAGAAGCAGCAGTCATAGTTTCTGGTTTAAAGAACACAGACGTCTTTGTGGGTGAGTCAGCCACATTCACCTGTGAGCTCTCGCACCCGGGTGTGAAGAACGTGCAGTGGTGGCTCGATGGATCTCCCCTTCACAACAACTCTGTGACTGAAATCTCTGAGCAGGACGGGATAATCCACACTTTAACCCTAAATGATGTGGCGTGCCATGACTCCGGCACTGTCACCTTCAGAGCTGGGTCCCTTATATCTACAGCTAAATTATTAGTCAAAGGTATTTCTTAGAGAGAAACACATGGCCACCTCTGGACTTGCTCAGTGCGCTAGTGCTTCTGCCTTCCAGGCTACCCTTACCAAATCCCTTAACAGTTCTTCTGTGTCCTGCAGCCCTCTGCTTCTGCAAGTCACCCATACTTACGCCAGAAGTCTTAGAGGTGCGACCACATTCCTCACTTCCTAGAGGGTTCAGGTGAGGAAGTGTTGCAGGACCAGGGCTGCTGCTTTCACCTGACTTCTAAGTAGAGATGAACATAAATCACTGTGGTAACACCTGATTTCTTTTATTCCCCCTGCAACTGTTTCTCTAATACCACAAATATTACGTAGCTGGAAATTCACAAAATTACCACTGTGCTGCTCCATGACTAGGCTACTGGTGCTGAGCTCAGTATGGTCCCAAGACAAGGCTGTTATATTGATGGCTCCAGAGCTCTTCTTGGAAACCAAAGAGTATAGGACGTTGTGGTAACACTGACAAAATGAGCCTTGTTTGTTGACTGCCAGAATAGTAATGGTCATCACTGCGCTAGTAAAACTTTCTGGTCTGTTGGATAAATATTTTTCTCATTTGGTAAGGGTAGCCACAAGCTGCAAATAACACTGAGCTCCAGACTTGACAAAGCAAGCTCCTTCACATCCGGTCCTTTTTATAGCCATCAGGAAAAGCTTTTATTTTTCAGACAAAAATAATACTTATTCCTAGCTTGGAAAATGGGTTTATATATAATAGAGATATGAAGGATTAAGAGTTCTTTATTGAAATCTACACCAGTGCTATAACTGTCTCTCCTGGTTTTGGACTACCATAATATGGTAGACCATAATTTAGTCTACCATAATATGAATGATCCACAGTATGGGATTGTAGTTGGTGGTTGATGTTTCCTTCTCTGTATATGCCCTCTATACTTAGCTCTCAGATAAAATGCCAAATTCACTTCTTGCTAATAACAGAATGAAGCAGCAACAACATAGAGTGCAAACCCCACAAATCCCATGTCCATTCATATCAATTTTGAGTTCCACATTTTCAGAGACAGAACCTGGTTCTGAGCTATCCAGGCAAAGAACTCCACTGGACTTAAAACATAAATTCAAAATAAATGCATCATTAGGTATCATTAGGGCTCCTGAGGAGTTTTCATTTCACAGAATCACATCATTATTGATGTTGGAAGTGACTTCTGAATGTCATTTAGGCCAAACCCATAGTTCATGCAAGTACTTGTACGTGGATATTTTGTACTTCTATTTAAGCAGGATTGCATTAATGTAAACATGAATCACAGTAGTATGCGACTATAAATGGATAAGAATGTGAAAGATACTTAAATAACAACTCAGTTACACTGCGCTCAGTAACACCTGAATTAATAGGAAAGTAAAATTTGTGTTTGTGTTAACAGCACTTTAATGCGCTTTATTTTGTCCTGAAATTTAAAAATAGTCTGTCTTTGACTGACCTAGGTATATTTCAGTCTGTCTAGCTATCCATGCCTTTTTCTTCATCAAGTAACAAACTGTTTTTTCTCTCTACTTCATGCGCCCCATTCTCCTGGTGTAAAGTATACTTGTAACTGGATATATTCTATAGAAAGTGAGACCTCACGGCAGCTTTCCTTATTGGGCCTTCACAATATCATTGCACTACAACTGCACTCATTCAGTAGCACAGCATGATGGCATCTTCATGCGTGGGTGGGTAAAACAGAAAAATGTTGAAGGAGCTGCCGCTGCCTTCTGACCCTTTTGGGCAGTGTGGGAATTCCAGGCTCCAGTGTACATGCTGGCTTCCAAATCCCAAAGAGCTTTCTGCCAATCTGCATCAGTGAACCACCAGGGTCTTAGACTAGCAGTGGCAAAGAGCAATGGGACAATGAAACAAGGACACCTTCCTTCTCCAAGACCACAGGTGACATTTGCTGTGAAGAGCACATCTGCATCTTATGAAAGGAGATGGTATTTTACTCCCCAGCTGCATGGATATCTTCTGGCTTCTTCAGTCCTGGTGTAATCAAAACATACCCACAATCTGCCACTGATGCCTCATTTCCATGAACACACATGGCAGAAAAGTGGCAGAGAAAGCATTAGGGAGCAGGATCAAGCCTTGCAGCAAGTTTACAAAAGACATTTGCAACACCGATGCACCAGTCTCAAGAGGAGCATTCCAGACAGAGGTCCCTTGTAGTTTATTATAGCTGGCTTATGTGATCAGAGCAACTATTTGAAAGATAAGGATGTAGGTCAGCTTTTTCTGTCATCTTTTTCTGACCCATTGTAGCCCTATCAATTTGGATGGCATATTGACATAGTTTGCTGAGAAGGATGTTGCAAAGAGACTTCCATTTCCGTATTTCCCTGAGATTTTTCTCATAGTGTATGTATTGTAGTTGTATGCGGGTGGTTCAGTTTGATTTCTCGGGAGGAACTCCTTGGGTGCTTTCACAATATTTTGAGGTTAGATATATCTGCTGTGCCTTACAGCTACCTCCCAGGAAGCAGAACTAAGATTTTAAGAGAAAGACTGCACGCTTAAAAGCAGCCTCAGGGATCTCACCTTTTCAGAGTAGCTGCATATCCTGCTGCTTTTGGCATTTGATAGGCTCTCTGGGATTGAGATGGTTTATGCCACAGCTCTACTTTCAGCTGCTGTAAAGAAAATCGTATTACTGTTCCCCCCAAACTATGTCTCTGCTGCAGAGGAACACATGGTTAACCAAAGCAATAAGTACCTGTCTCCTCTGAAGTGCTTTTTTTTATTACAGTTGTCCTGGATCTTTGCTCCTCATGCTGCCACTGACTCCTGTTGTATAGCCAGCACAGTACAGGAATGAGTATTTGCATTTGAGTACTGCAGTTCTTTCCAATGAGTGGTTGCGGTTTGCTCCTACACAGGGCCTCCAGCAGAGTTTGTGGCATTTTCCTATTGCTATGTGAGGGTGAGAGTTGTAGGAACCATTCACATCAGCCCATTCATTGCAGTCCTCTGTCTCACACATGTGCTTCTGCCACATTCTGGGAAGCAGAAGTGTTTCACATCCAGTGCTTCCCATCTAGAGGATTTCAGCAATGCTGGGAGATAAAATAAGGGAACTCCAGCAGATGTTATGCACAAACGTTCATATTAAGGACTGTTAAAGCTCAAGCCTTAACTGTTGGTGGCCCATTTTCCAGTGTAATTGTTATATTCTAATATACCGGTTTTGCTTCTATCCTGCTTGATGCTGACACAAGCACAGACTAAACTGCTAATCCCCAGTGTGCCCAGTCAGCTTCCTGCTTGCACTGTCATTCTGCTTGCTCCTCACAGGCTCTGTGCTTGTCAAAAAGCATTAAGTTGCAATGTCCATGAGGATCCACTAATGCATGTCCTTCCTGACGTGTTGGTTAACAGATCCAACCATTGAAGTGGTCAGTCCCATGCAGGATATAACTGTTGATGAAGATGGCACAGCAGAGTTCATATGCCAATATTCTAGGCCAGTACACGCCATATGGAAGAAAAATGATCAGGAAATACATGCAGATGGGCAGCGAGTGATTATCGATCAGGACTGGAATGTAAGCATGCTAAAAATTAAACCTACGGTACCAGAAGACACTGGCATCTATTCATGTGAAGCTGAAGGCATTAAAGTGATGGCTACACTTGATGTTCAAGGTGAGGTCTTCCAGCCAAAGAGGAAGACTATCATGGGTTCCAAATAAAAGAGGTGGAAAAATCATGGCAGCACCTCTCAATAAGTGACATACAAGACACCTGCTCTTTGGTGTCCACTCAAGTACTGATAACGATGATGAAAGTAGTTGAGAGTTAATGGGAACTGAACGTGAAACTGTAGCATTTGACTGAAGCTTAGATCTAATTAACACTCACTTACTACAGCACTTGCACATTATGCCTCTTCTACAATGAACTGGAACATCAGTGCAATGGGATGTGTCCTGCTGAATTATTACAAAATCACAGATTAATGTTGGTCCAAAAGGATGATCAGAGTACTTTTTGCTGTTCCAGAGTGCCTTTTACACACAGTAATGGGTAGTGTGTAAATTCGTTTTCTTTTCAACTAAGCTAAAGTAGCTTAATATTTTACTTATTTCAAATACTGATCACTCAGGAATTATCTTCCTTCTCACTTGGCATCACCATTTGTGAGGGCCCTGAGAAACAGCAAATAAAAATACTAACAATAAGATTATGGTTTTATATATTTATGTTGGGTTTTTTCCCTGCTGTTTATGGAATGATTGGTTTTGATCAGTGGGTGGGTCAATGTAACCAATGAAGCAATATTTTTTATTTGATTTCTGAATATTTGTGACAATTATTCCTTCTTCTTGCTTAACCAGAATTGTTAGTGCAGAAGAGAAGAGTACTATTTATTATAATATTTTCTACATTGACAGGCATTTTCCATTTTAGGAATTTTAAAAGATGTTAATGAATGTAACCTAAAAGCATCCCAGAGGAGGTAGGATTTACAATTGGCTGCTTTTTGTGGTTAGGGAAACCAGCACTCAAAAAGTGCACAAATAAGCAGCTTGGATTTGTTCTAACAAAATTATACTTCCTCCAAGGATTTATAAACCCCTCATTATTATCCATAAGTATTATTATTATAAAATACAGATATTTTTTTTTTAGTAATTAATGGTTGGGTTTTTTTTCCCCTATTAAAAAAATTGTTCAGGATTTTTTTCTTTTCTTTTTGATTAGAATGATTCCAGATAATAGTTACAGAAATCTAAACAGGAATGTCTCAGGGCACTGGTTTATATCATAGATCATGCTGCCCATTTTATGGTATTAGTATTTGTGTAAACTGTATTTCCTCAAGCCTGTGTTCCCACTGTTGTGCATGTGTTTGTCCATGTAGCTGGTCTGACACGAATTATATTGGCATGCACCAGCCCACATTTAATTTTGTATCAGTCTGATAGAAATGACAACCAATGCATGCAAATGGTTATGGAGATACATGCATGTCTCTGACCACACAATTCACTACACACGCATGTGAAAATAAACCTAATACATTATCGCAGAGCTTTTGTAATTCAGGAATCTACCATGCAAAATACTGTTAATACAGATTTTAACTTCCTGTGAGTTTCCTAGAGGCAGACTTGTTAATGCAGATTACCATCACTATGGCTTAGCCAGCTATAATATTCTCTCATACTTGCTTTGCAAGAAAGGTAGAAAGATTTCATCATGAGCTGTCAGTGGATTCAAATATCTCCAGTTATGATGATGATTGTGCTCCCTGGCACATATATGGGAAGTGTTTCCTACCGTGGGACAGAAGGAGTCTGATTATACTCCATCTTGCTGAGCTATCCATTCCTCTTGACTATTGGCCTGGTTCATATAAATACCACCCTTTTGCTCTTCACTTGTCAAAACAGAAGTCAGGTTTCAGGTGGAAGCCTAGATTAAATACTAGACATTCTAAAGGTTTATCATTATTTTTAAACTATCTCAATACTTAAAATACTTTTAAATACAGTACTGTGTTAGAGAGTGGTTGAAATCGGTAATTAAACCTACAAGCACAGGTTATCACATCCACATCCTTTCCATCAGCTTTCCAGCGGTGGGAGTCATCCAGCACTCCAAGGCTTGTTAAATTCAGATATGCATGGCCAAACAATTAATACCATTCATTGTCCTTCTTTGCTAGCTAAGAACAGCATTGTCCAGGGCTTGGAGAATGTGGAAACTGTGGAAGGAGGGGAAGCCCTGTTTGAATGCTATCTTTCCAAGCCCGAGTGCTACAATTACAACTGGTTGATTGATGATGAACCTGCCAAAACTACAGAAAACACTGAAATGGTTTACTTTGAAAATGGGCTCAGGCATCTTCTGCTGCTGAAGAACCTAACTCCCCGGGACAGTTGCAGGGTGACTTTTATGTGCAGCGACGCAGTGACCTCAGCCTTCCTGACAGTGAAAGGTAACTGAAGAGTTCATGCACAGGGAGTCTTAATTTCCAGTTGGAAAAAGCAAATGAAACAGGAAAACATGATGAGTAGCAGAGAGGAAAAATTGCATTTATTACTTGCTTCTTACCTAAATCTTCTTCCTACACAATACATAGATGATGTTTTACAATTTCCTTTTTTTCCCCTTGTTCCAAATGCTATGACATAGATATAAGCAGCATCAGCTTGTAATGAGTTAGCAGCAAAGGACTGCCTTACGGTTGTCATTATTCTGTTGAGTTGGGTTGTGTTTGTAAGTACTTGAGGACTTTAAAGGTGAAAGTTATATCAGTAAAAACATTATCTCTGCATGATTGTCTTCTATGCCATTACTGGAGACGCTTGTGGAGATCAGAACCCCTTCAGAGTACAAGAACAGCCATCCTTAGTCATAGCATAGTATCTTCATTGTGGTTTTCTACTACTTGGGAAGGAAATACATTGCTAGGTTGGGTTTTGCTCCTATAAGTTTTTGGAAGTTTCAGTCCCCAGTGATACCTTCTGTCCTAGTGATATCTACATAACCTCTCTTTAAATGATATATTGGTTTTCAAGGCCTGACTGTCCAGAGCTTCAGCATAAATATTCACAAAATATCTTGCTTTTATTTGTTTCCCTAACTGAGGGCTTGATCACCTGTTTTTATCTGCAGAATGGCGCCTACAGATCTTGCAGCCTCTCACAGATGTAGAAGTCCCTCTGGGAGAGAAAGCTACATTTAGTTGCGTTCTAAGTGAAGCTGTGCCAGTTACTGAAGTTGCCTGGTATAGTAATGATGTAGAGATCCAGTCAGATGAGGACTGGGAGGTACAAGCAGATGGAAACAAATACAAACTTATTCTGAAAAATGCCCAACCACATCATTCTGGAGAGGTGACTTTTGCTTCGAGGGAAGCAATTGCATCAGCCAAGTTATCTGTGATAGGTGAGTGTCTGTTATTCAAGACCAATAGCACTTGAAATCTCAGACTTTATTGAGCTGCAACATTGAATTTTCTAATCTTTGTGCTGATTCTTTAATCTTTGCCTTGCATCCTCAGCTAGTGTTCTTAGTCAGAGAAGATGATGCTGGGTAACTTGTTCTTTGACCAAAAGTATTCCACCTCATCAGAAGAAAATTACATCAGGCTAGTGTGGGTAAAGATGCTCACCAACTTTCTTTAGCTGCAGTCTTTTGTAAAATGTAATGTAGAGTCTGATGGAAATAAATTTACTCAGTTTGTCATCCTCAGGGAAGGAGCTGAAGAAGAGCACATGTGGAAAAATTAGCCAGAAGGCAGAGAACCCCTTGAAATATGCTAATCTTCTCAAGTGAAGGACAACTAGTTTTCCAGATTGATTGATTGGTGGCTTGGTTTCTCGAGCAAAGGTTTAGGAAAGGCTTTACCCACGCTTACTACAAGCACGATGACTAAAGGCAATGTGGGATAGGCAAGTCTGTTTGGAAAAAAAGTCTGCTTAGGCAATCAGGAAATTTCCGACCAGGACTGACATCTCCTGAGGTTGCATATTAAAATCTTCATATGGGTGAGAGTCATTAAACATGTACTTTATACTTCAGAGATATAAAAGTTAATAGCTCTTGAAGTACTTCACAATTAGAAAAAATGATAGTTCCTTACTTCCATCATGGGGCAATTTATACCCGTGATTCATCACTGTTCATTCCTGTACACACGGTCTGGCTGTTTCCCATGGTGGCATAGGTGGGTCACCCTGCAGTGGTCACTGCAGCACAACTCCAGCAATGGTTATAAGACAGTTGCAATGTGTTTTAGCTGCACACTGCAGTTGAGATGCTCAAGAGCCACTGACTGGCCATCCATTCTTTAAACCATTATGGGTAGTCCATCTGTCTAAAGATTCCTGAGACTTCAGAGATTGCTGGTATATTCCAGTCATTTCAATTAAAAAAAAAAAAAAAAAAAAAAAAAAAGAAGAAAAAGGAAAAAAAAGGGATTGCTGACAGATTTAAAACAGTGTTGTTCTTTTTTTGACACCTACGTGTTAGGAACTGCAAAATACTTCATTCACAAACTCCTTCTGTTGATGCTTTTTCTGTATGAAATTTGGCTAAAAATACAGAAAAAGAAGCTTTTATGTTATGTTTGTGGTGTCCAGAATTTAAGAACTTGCTGTTGATCTTACTTGCTGTTAATTTCTTGGATTGATACATTGTGGCAGGTTATTTACTTGGTAAATGCCTTGAACTTGGAGACTGAAAAAATTATTCTGTCTTCTAAGCCAAAGCATAAATTGAGGAACATTTTCCAGTGTACTGAGTATGACCATCAGTAGCCAGTCTAGTAGGACAACAGACCATTCCCATTATGTATTTATTTGTTAGTGCCTGATACTGTGACTTATATAGCAATTACACAGAAATTGAATGACTTGCTATTAAGTTACCAGAGTTACTCTGTAGTCAAATAATAACTTGAATTCCATTACGGCCAAACATGAAATCAATATGATCAAGGCCCAAATGTAATTGAAGTCTTCAGCTAAATTCCTTGATAATGTGGACAGTATAGGGTTATCTTTATTTTGAGCTAGGTGGGAGAAAGCATCAGAAAAAACTCACAATATGTAACAATAAGTATGTGAGGCGACAGCTGGAAAATGGATGTTTGTCACTAGCAACGCAGATCAAAGGAAAACTCAGTATGTCTCATGGTTATGGGCATGTACCCACTCAATTTTACAATAAGACAAATACTGACTCTGTTTGCTTCCTTCTCATTGCCTGTAGAAGGCTCTTGGTTGTTTCAGTTTAAAGCACTATTGCTCACATCATATATTTCGGGACCTCTGTTGTGCCTTCAGCCCACCCCGATCCACCTGAAGAACCGGAAGTTTTAAGTAAGAACAGCCACTCTGTAACACTGTCTTGGTACAAGCCGTTGAGCGATGGTGGTTGTGACATCCTAGGCTACAATGTGGAGAAGAAAATCCCAGGTATTGGCTGGCAGTCCTGCAGCAAGGGCATTATTCAGAACACGGAGTTTATAGTGGACAATCTCACCCCAGGTGAACCCTACAGATTCCGCGTTTCAGCTATAAACAAAGTTGGGGCCAGTGAGCCGGTGCACTTCCCTCAGATGGTGCAGCTAGGTGAGAACAGAGAGATGCACCCATGGAGGACTGCAAGTGGCTGTAGACCTTGTGTTTTGCATGGCATGCCTGCTTCATCCATTCCAGGCATCTCCTGGAAGAGTTCAGTCTGCAACATCTTTCAGTGCTTTGCTACCAGCACAGTAGAGGAGAAAGAGCTTGGAAACATTGTTCTGGGCTGCCATGAACAAAATCGGATGCGTTATTAGTAAACAACACTTATTTTCTCCAACCTGCAACAAGCGGTCTGCATCCATATGTTGCCTGGTCTTTTCAGGTGGAGTTAGGATGGTATGAATCAAAAGGAGCATGTTGCGATGCATTCAGGTGTACCAAGACCCTGGTACAAAAGCTGTGGGTGTACAGTGTTGACTTCTTCACCCATCTTTCTCTTTTGTTTTATTATTTGTGTATCTTTTTCAATAACTCCCACAAAGAAATGATGGAGGATGCAGTTCTGCAGTCTGTTGGTGGAACTCTGGAAGCCGCAGTGGGACGGAGAACCACTTCCTCAATCTTTCTTTTCTTGCAACTCTTTCTGTGATAGCAGAGTGCACAAAAAATTCCTCAAACTGAGAATAATAATAAATAAATCTTTTTCTTAAGGCTCAGGGAGATAATGATGTTTTCACAATATGACAGCTGCCAGTGCTGTACCCTGATAAATCTGTGTATGCTGACTTTGCCTACATAAAACCCAAGGCATTTTCAGTAGCAGCCCCCTCACACTGGTGAAATGTGCAAAGGGGCAGATCACACTCAGGAGTGTGCTGCTTTTGGTAATTCACCTGTACACTTTACATCCCAGGCCACATCTCCACATTTCATGCATTTGTCTTGACATCATTCTGAGTATCACAGCTGTACAAGCAGCATGCCACTGGCAGGCCTCCTTCCAAAGGACAAAAGATATAGAGAGAATTTTTAAATTCTTTATGTTTTTTGAGAATTTTTACTCTTCCTAAGCTAGTGTAATTTCTTCTTTTTATTACTTTTTTTTTTTCAAGAGTGGGATGAATGCTGCTTTTAATAATGTCTTTTTAAATTATTTTTTATTGTTTCTTTATTGTCTTCAGAACTGCTTCACTTCTAAACTTTAAGATCTTCTAGAATCTGTAGAACTGCTTGAATACTGGTGATGGGTAAATGAAGATCAGCAAATAAACACAGGAATGTGAAAAATGCAAACCAATTTGCATGTATATATTTAAATGGAGCTGGTTTACCTGCTGGGTGATCTTGTAAAGTTATGTCGCTGTTATCTTTGGAAGTGCAAGTTTTGAATGTTACCATGTTTGGTTTTTTTCTCCTTTTGGTTGTCTACAAGAACTAAAGAATCTATAAATGGAGGATGGGGTGCTTGGATATTTTATAGAGTGATCTTGAGTGTCTTAAGGCCAAATTACTGTATGCTCTTTGTGCTGATTTAATTTTTTTGTAATTACAGAGCCTCCAGTTACAGTCACCCAGCCTTTAGTGGGAGGATCAGTCTCAGAAGGAGAGGTGGCTCGCTTGGAGTGCAAATTATCAAGTGAAACTGAAAAGAAAGTTAAATGGTTCAAAGGAAAAGAACAAATACGAGCTGGAGGGAGATACGAAATCCTCTCTGATGGGGAAAAGCAGATACTCATTATTCATGCATTTAAACCTGAAGACCAGGACACATATACCTGCATGGTTTCTCCAGAAGTCAAATCTGTTGCCAGCTTGTGTCTTGATGGTACGGAGCATGCATTTCTGTGATGTTAAATAGTTCTGTTTATGGACATCCCAGGGCATCTCTACAGCTTGGACTGGCACTAGTTTTCTTTTACAAGCTGTGATAACAACTCACAAAGAGTTGTTGTCTTTCTTTTCAGTTTTGCCCAGCACATTTCTGAATCCCTAACATCTTCAAGCTGCTCGGATAGGATTTTACTGAGTCATATATTGAAGTTACAATACAGTTGTTTCTACATGGGTTTCTGGGGGTGTTTGACACCAGGGTATTCTGCCTGGCCTTCAGCTGCCATTTCAGAAAGTGAGGGCTCTTTTGTATATTCTGCATGGTATCTGCCAGCCCCCTGTCCTAGGCTTCCCAAATGCCTTTGGTCATAGTGCTTAGAAAGCTGAATTGTGCCCCTGTGGTGGGATTCAGTGACCTACACACAAGCATCTGGTGCCACTGAGGCACTTCAGTATATCACCCTTGGCCTCCATCTCTTTCTCCAAAGGGACCTAGAGCACTCATGGGTCCTGTGTTGTATCTGAGAGCCACACATGGATGTCTCAGAAGCCTGGAACATCTCAAAAAACACTGGGCACTATGCAGTAGCAAGTCAGTGTGTCCCAGGGAGTGAGTTACAACCTTCAGACTTAGACACACCTGAACAGGCAGGTGTCTCCATGTCAGGTGGGAGTCTTGGCTCTTGTTATAGCCAGTGGAGATCTATTCAAGACAGTCAGTGAAGCCCTATCTACCTGTAAAATAGAATGAGATTGAGTAGTTTTCCACACTGCACTGACAGCCTTAACTAGATATTCATCAACTGCACCATTTTAAAAGGGCAGAAATTTATTTATTGGGTTCAAACCTGTGAAGAGTAAAAGAGTTGTTTGGCCATATTTTAAGTACCTGCAAAGAATCATGGGATAATTGAGGTTGGAAAGGACTTTGAAGATAGTGTAGTCCACCCTCCTGCTCAAACAGGGTCACCTAGAGCAAGTTGCCCATGACCATGTCCAGTTGTATTAAATTTACACTTTGTTCTCAACAGAATGCGTAGTTAAATGCCACTGATACTCTCCTTCCCAGGTGTTAGAATAAGCTTTCTATGTGCTTTCTTAAAGCCTACTCACAACCTTTGTCATTTAATTTAATTCTCCTCAGTTCCCACAGTGTCAATGCTTAAAGAAATTGCCAAGGAAGCACCCCCTGCGAGTCAACCAGAAGAGCTGGTGGATGGCCATGTCCAGCCCAGCTTGCCCCCTGAGGCTGCTCAGGAGGGAGATCTTCACCTTCTGTGGGAAGCCCTGGCCAAGAAACGACGGATGAGCCGGGAGCCCACCTTGGATTCCATCAGCGAGGTGCCTGAAGAGGATGAGAAGCTTCAGAAGTTGAGGAAGGAGGAGGCAGAGATGTCTCACTATTACTCAGAGGAGTATTCCACATGTGATGAGCTGGCTAGGACAGGAGAAGCAGATTTCTCTTTCACAAGCTCAGATGATGAATCTAGAGCTGGGACTCCTTCACTAGTGAACTACCTCAAGAAGACAGGGAAGAAAAGTATTAGTGTTACTAGCAAGGTTCAGTCCATCTCCACAGGCAAATTATGGAAGCAGTGGGAGGAATCCAGTGTGGAGGCTGTTATGGCTGCCCCAGCTGCTAAGCCATCTGAACCAGAAATGCCAGATTTAGATGACCCTTCCATGAACAAGGCTGCTGTGAAGATCCAAGCTGCTTTCAAAGGCTACAAAGTCAGGAAAGAGATCAAACAACACGAGTGCCCAGTGTTTACTGAGACCTTCAAGGATTTCTCAGGTGAACCTGGAAGCACTCTTCATCTTGAGTGTGTGGCCCACAGCAAAACTGACATGAAAGTCCGTTGGCTGAAAGATGGGGAAGAGCTTTCAGATGGTCGTTACTATCACATAGACAATTACACTGATGGGACCTGCTCTTTGATTATCACTGGCCTGGACAGGAAAGATGCAGGTAAATACACCTGTGAAGCATCCAATAAATTTGGCAAGGTTTCACATAGTGCTAAGGTGGTTATTGGCGCTCAAGAACCTCACTTTCTTCATAAGGAGGAGCAGGCTAAACACAGCACTGACAGTGAGACAGAGAGCTCATCTGGCAGTGAGCTGGATGATGCTTTCCGTAAAGCAGCAAGGAGACTTAATAGACTCTTCAGGGCCAAGATCTCAACTGAGATATCTGATGTGGAGGAAGAGCTCTTTGTCAGTGCAGATGAAGGGGACATAGATGTGGTTGACCATCAGACATATCGTGAGGATGACCAGTACATCTACATTAAGTTTGAAATCTTGTCTGAGGCAAAAACTGCTGCCACTCGATTCAGAGAGATGTTTGGTGCTCTGGGAATTCCTGTGGAGATTGACATTTTGGAACAAAGCCCTAAAAAAGTTGAATTACGCATCAGGAAAGCAACAACACCCACCCATGGGAAATTTGCACCACCATTAGCGAGACCTCCACCACCTTTGCTGACTTCTGATACAGGTAGGTGAAACAAACCAGTTTGTTGTTTGAAAAAGACAGCTAGAGCAGGTCACAATGTTACCTTTTCACTCACAAATAGCTCCCAAAAAGCCTTTGTTTTTCATTTGGAGCAGATATTTTCCTGTAAACTTTTCACCACAGCAAAAACTGATGGATTTTTTATTCTTTCTCGTTTTGAGGGAGAAGAAGGAGGTTAGTGATGAAGGAGGGGGGTGCAAAGTATTGCTTTATCTACAAAGCTGCTTTCCACAATAAAATTGTCCCCTACTACAAAAATATGGCTATGCTATAATTATCAAATAAATGACACAGTTTTCAAAACTTCCTGAGGGAAACAAGATATTTTGGCAAAGAGAGGAACAGAGACAATGTATAGTTTGCAGCTGTGGTATTGCACTGCTTATGGTGTTATGGAATATCTTCATAGTATTTATTAGGGAATTTCTACTTGAGTGTTTTCATAGAGAAAAGATAACACTCTGCAATAAAAAGAATAGAAACAAGAAGTCTTCAGGCACTGAGCAGCAGTGCTTTTAAAATATATCTTTTATCACAACCAAGTTTTTCCTATCTTCTTTCCTCACAACCCTGACTTTAGCTCCTATGTTTCTGACTGAGCTCCAAAACCAAGAGGTACAAGACGGATATCCAGTCAGCTTTGACTGCATTGTCGTTGGCAAACCGCTTCCCACAGTCCGCTGGTTCAAGGATGGGAAAGCTATTGAAGAAAATGATCATTACATGATCAACGAGGATCAGGAGGGGTGCCATCAGCTGATCATCACAGCTGTAGTCCCCACGGACATGGGTGTTTACCGTTGCCTTGCTGAAAACAACATGGGAGTTGCTTCAACCAAGGCTGAGCTTCGAGTGGACTGTAAGTCTCAAAATCACTGCAGAAGGAACAAGGGAAGGGGTCCTGCTGAGTGGGGGATATTTTGTAGTTTGTTGGGTTGTGGTTCTTTTTCCCAAGGAAAACACCATTTACATTAAGAAAATATATGCATTGTCCACAAAATGTTTCACTTGCAAACCTCTTGGGTTCAGTTAGGTTTTGCCAACTCCAAGGCAAGGCTTGGAGCAGAGCTTTTCAGATAAACAGAGGTGTTTTCCGTAATCCAGGGGTGTATGGGATCCTGCTGCAGTAGCAGTGTGAAATTAATCTGTTTTCACTCAAATTAGTAGGGAAAGATAATTATGGTAAGAAAAATTAGTTTCAAATCTCAGATTGTAGAAAACACTTCCTTTTCCATTTATCAGTGACCAGCACTGACTATGAGACAGCAGCAGATGCAACGGAGACATCTTCTTACTACAGTGCCAAAGAATATATTTCAAGGTAAAATATAGAGCTCTACCTCTTTCTAAATTCTGACTTGGTAAGATCAATATGTTTATGCTATTGATTTTATGATATGTTATGATAAACATCACGTATGTTTATGGTTTTGCTGTATTTAGCAGGGCTAGTTTAATGTCATAAAGGAACATCCAGATCAGCTGAGATGCAGTAACTGCAACAGCTGGACATTTAGCATGTCCAAACTTGTTCTGGCTGCCTTCAGGCTAGTCTGAATATTTCTTCACAGTATCATTCTATTACTTTGAATGTCATATGGTGCTGAATCTGTTGCCATGATGAGAAAGCCCACAGACCAAATTAACCTAAAATATTTAATTCTGATTCCTGACTCTTTTCTGGCTTGCTGACTTTCTTCTATCTGAATCTAATTGTTTCTTAGCCGAGAACAGGAGGAATCTACCACTGAGGAGGAGCAATTGCCACAGATCTTTGATGAGCTTCATGATATTCATGTGGCACCTGGAGCATCACTGGCTAAATTTCACTTGAAGGTGAAAGGTGAGGGAAGCCCACAGCACTGTCAGTTATTCCAGGTTTGCTGCCAGATTGAAGTGCTGGATAAGGTTTTCCAATGTGCTTTTCTGCAGCTGTGCCCCCAACCCATGGATCTTGCACCACATTTGCACCACACAGCTAGAAGAACATGCTCATGCCAATGAACATTGGCTTTTGTAACAGAGTTAGATCAAGTGTCTTACTCTGTGTCCATGTCTTCAGACACAATTACAGGCTTTTACTCCTGAAAACTAAGTCCTGTAATTCTCTGAGAATGTTAGTTATAGAGGAGCAATAGGAATAAATTAAAAATAAAGAAAATAAAAAAACCAAACAAAAAAGACATAGTGAGGGTGTCCTTTATTCTCTTTAGTAAATGAACAGTCCTGGACCTGCCCTACTCTATGAGGGGGTTGCTGCTACAGCCTATAACTGCAAAAACGCCCTCTTGGTGTGGGCTGTGGTAGGGAGAGGTAGGGATTTTCCTGTTCTCTCCATAAATGGTGAGAACTCTTTTGGCTTCAACTTTTCTCTTTGTGTACATTGCAAGTCAGACCTAAGCGTTACCTGTCCAACCTGAAAGGTACTTGCACATGCAGTCAATAATGGGGAGTGCCAGAAACTGAAGAGACAGGAAAGATCTTTAACAGATCAATATAATTTAATGAATTTGCAGACATTCATAACTAGGTAAATCTGTGAAATTGCAGCCATGGGCAGAGCTGAGAATTCCTTAGCTCTTGCTAAGAAGGATCTGCCTCTTTGGAGATGCTACCAAATCAATATTGACAATGCATTCTGTCCTCCATGTCTGCAACTGCTTCTTGCAGGGTACCCTCAGCCGCGTCTGTATTGGTTCAAAAATGGACAGCCATTAAAGGCCTCAGATCGCATCCTGAAGACTGATAAACAGGAATTCCACTCACTGGAAATTCGCAATGTCACTAAGGCAGACGCTGGCCAGTACTCAACGTTTGTCATCAACTCTGCTGGTTCTGCATATTCATCAGCAAGGCTGGTAGTCAAAGGTAGGTATGGCACTGATTTTGGCATCTGCTTTCCTCTGTTCCAGTGTTTTATTCTATTTTGTAAAGTTATTTTTCTTGAGAAAGAAAAAGTGGGAATATAAAGTGGGAAGTCTGTAGATAGAAAAATATATGCTTTAATCTTGGTTCACCTATAAATTTTGTGTGTCCTAAAGATTTTGCTTCTCTATGGCCTGACTGTCATCTCATAAATGTGCATTTTATTCCTGCCCAACTTCAGCAAATTTAATTGTTCATTTTATTAAAACTGAGGGCCTCTCATAAATTATACTAACATTTCTGTGTAGCATCTCCTGCAAAGAGTAATCCTCTGCAGTCACTTATTTTTGTTTGTTTGTTTTTTAATTAAACTCATGGGCAGAAAGATATTTGTGTTTGTCATTTGGTTTTTTCCTCCTTGTGTTACAGGTCCTGATGAGAAAGAAGAGCCATCAGAAACAGGTGAGAGAAGCCATAGTGGGTGATAATAGAATCCCTAGGAACTTTTCAGTCACATAAACTCACCATGTTTCATCAATGATGTCATTTTCAGATTCCCATGAGCAGCTGATACCACCACGGTTCCTTGAGAGATTTACTAATAAAAAGGTGAAAAAAGGTGCAAGCATCACATTATCTGTAAAAGTTGAAGGTAAGTGGATAGATACCTTGCCTTTCTGCATAACAAATTGCATAACTTCACAGCACATTCTAGACTCTCTCTGGCCCAAGTCATTGTAACCTTGTCTCCTGTATCTGAAGACTGGGACTCTACTCCCATATGTAAAATACTTTTATACGCTTTACAGAAAAGCATCTTATTCATCTTCACTTCCATTTTCCTGTGTGTAAAAACAGGGATAACAACACTTATTGCTCTTCTGAAGATGTGTTGATTAACAGTTTTGATTTTAGAAAAAGGTTTGATGTACTTTTGAATGTGTTGTAGAGAGACAATTTTCTAAAGACATCCTTTAATATATATTATGCCTTTTACTGTTGGAAAAGAGTCAGGAAACAGATCAAAATAGCCTTTATTCACAGCATGACTTATAGTTGTAAGGCAGGAGCACCACAAGGAAAATTAAAGCTCTTTGCATTGCTTTTGATTTAGGACATCCACCACCAACTATTACTTGGCTGAAAGAAGAGTCTCGGGAAGATATTCTGTGGATCAAACCAGAAACTCCTGGGTATAAACTTGCCAGTTCAAATATGCATCACAGTCTGATCCTGTTGGATGTCAAAAGGAAGTACAGTGGAGCTTATACGTGCATTGCTACAAACAAGGCTGGCCAGTCCATCTGCACAGCTACCGTGGAAGTTTCAGATGGTAAATCTTTGTTACAATACAAACACATTCTCTATTTGATGTGTTATACAGTCCTAAGAGAAGAACAAGTGTCACTGGTAAGAAAATTAATCAAATTACAACTTGAAAAAAAAATAATTGCATTTTCCCAAGATTAGCCATGGCTTTGCTTGCCTTGCAAATGATTACACTCTTTTTTTCTGTTTAAGATTTCTGACCCTATCTTTGATTAACAGCAACATTTTTTCTATATAAACAGAAGACAAGTTCCAAGAAACAACCAAAGTACGCACAAAGGAAAAAGAAAGGAAGAAAGACAATGCAAAGTAACTAGCAAAAGTCATAATTTGAAAAATCACTTAGAATGTTTCTCTCTGCTAAGGTATTTTGCATTGTAGAGCTGTCTTAAGGCAGCTGGAGTTATTTGATTCCCCTTTTAGAGATCTTTTCAGACACTCTCCTGTCACAATTCATTTGGTAAGACAGGAGACAAGCAAATACAGATTGGTAGTAGGAGCAGCACTGTGAAGGACCTCATTTTTCTGTTATCCTTCCTTGCATCCCACATTTTTACTGTACGAAGAGCTACAGGAGCATAGCTTGAGCAATGTAGACAAATAGGGCATTCATACATCTACATGAACAGGAAGAGAAGCAAACTGTTTGCGTCATATTGAGTGGGAGTATGTCTTCCAGGTCAGAAGCTGCTAACAGGACAGATCCAGTATTTCAGTGTTCCCAGTAATCCACGTTTAGAAAACATACCTGCATTAAATACACACACAAAAAAAAACATTCTCTGCCTTCTGTCCTCTAATGATAAACCCTGATCTTGCAGTGAAAGAGGCTGAAGTTCTGACCCAGGAGCGTGTGATGGTGTCAGAAGCCATCATGACCACACTGGGGTAAGTGGTTAGTCACCTGTGGTGCAGTGGAGCAGTGCAGGTACCAATTCCCATGAGTCACTTTTAGGCTGTGTTCACTTTGGACATCTCATATTCATGTCTTGGCACCAGAATTAAGATAGTTTGAGGTCCTAGGATGGGAAATGCTATGAATACTATATACTATATCTAATACTGTATATTATACATATAATATCAGTGACAGTCATTTATGCTTGATTATCAGGGATGATAAGGAACAAGGACAGAAAAGAAATGGGTGGGTCATATAAAACTCTTGGTATTATTTCATCTCCTAAGCAGAATGTAAAAAAAAAAACAAATTCAAGGGCCAAGGTTTCCTGACTATTACTTGCCAACATTGATGCTTCACAGAAAAAGAAGCTGAAAAGGGTCTGCTCACAAACTTCTTGTTTACAAATGCATCTGAAGAATAACCTCCTCATTTCACCATCCTTGGCTTGGATGCTAGGCAGAGAGAGCTTGAAAAGCAGTATCCACCTGAGCACATGTTAACTTCTAGAACATGTCTAGCTTAAAACCCTTGACCAGTCGTCCTTGGAAGTGTGAAGAAAGCCCCAGTGTGAATTCAGCTATTCCACTGCAACCTCTCCCAAGGATGTGTCCAGGCTATTAGGCAGACTTAGTGGTATATAGTTTATCACATATCAAGTGGAATGCTTCATGTGTACTAATAGATAATTACGGGAGATCAGCCTGTGCAGTGAAAGTTTATAACCTGCCTCCAGAAACAACAGGAAAGCAGAGATGTTGACTCCAAGATTTTAGTGTTTTGGCAGAGCTGTAGTCTTGGGAAACAACACAAACACTCTTCATCAGATGCAAACAATGCTGGTAGTTTTTCACCCTGATGAAGTCATTTTCACTCAGTGTTAACAATACAGGCTCCTGCCCCTTTCCTGCTAGCATGAATTAATTTGAACCTGGTAAAAGCTGTTAGTGTAGCAAGGGTATCTTTGGACCCCAGAACTACTGCAGTATGAGTAGCCAGCTCGTTTCCCAACACACAGGCATCCCATCCTGATGTGATGGGAGCGGATCTCTTGGACAACTGCAGCATCTACGTATTCTCTGATCCTTGGTTTCCTGATGAAACCACTGCAAATTGTTAAGCATTAATTCACTGAAAACTGACTGAGACTACAGATCCCACTTGACATAATGTCTCCAACTGTAATAGCTTTATTTCAGAGTCAGCTGGGAATAAAGTCCAGTAGTACCATGGAGGTGGAGGTTATTTAGTTCTACAATCCACTCCCTGAGCAGCCAGATCTTATCTAGCAACAGTTTGTAATAAAAGTTAGGAATAAGAGGAATTGTCAGATGGTATTTGCCTGAAAGACTAAGGCACATGAGGGGTTCTGTGCCCGTAAGAGCTACATGCCCCAGTTCTCATTTGTCATAGTGGCTCTAATGAGTATTGACTACTAACACCTGCAGTCAAGAGCAGAGTCCTAACTTACATATTCCCAGACTTCACATACGATATGTTAGAAGGAGGGGATGTTTTTTATTTATCTCTCTTTGCTACACATTTTATGTTAACTTTTAACTCTGTTTTATTCTTTCAGGGATATTCAATCCTCTGAAACAAGAGAAGGTAAGAGGCTGTTTTCTCTCTCCTACTCCTGGCCTTCATATCTACAGTTGAGATCATCTATATATTTCATGATTGCCACCTGCTTTTGTCCTGTTTTCTTGAAACTGTCTGAAGTGTTGAAACTTTTCAGGACTGGTCTCTGTTCAAGGGTGAATTGTTTGGATGAAATGTGAGCAAGCACAGCTTTAAAAACAGGGGAAGTGAAGAAAATTAGACCTTGCTTCCACAGATGCTTTTGTTACTCAAAAAAAAAAAAAGATGACTTTCCAGTGGCATTGCCTGCTTAATAGCAAATTCTCTCTTTTCAGGAGACTTTGAAGGTGGTAGAGAAGGTGTACCCAGAAGCCCTATTTCATTAGCTGACGTTGGCTCAGAAGAGTTCTTTCAGAAACTCACCTCACACATCTCAGAAATGGTATCTGCAAAACTAAATCAGGGTAAGGAACCTGTCAAACACAACTTAATTAGTGCAGAAAAATACGCAATCTTTTTATTTAAATATCATTTGGACTTAAATATCATTGAGCAGGATGACTGTCTCAAAACTGCTTTGTAAGCATATGAGCATTTGTAAGTGCTTAGGACTAAGGATTTTTAGTAAAAGTCCATCTAAACTGCATGTCTTAGTCTACAGTTTTGAGATAGAAAAAGCCTATTAAAGTAAATGAAGATGGCTGATGGCTAAAAATGAAAATTTATGCATACAATGTTTGTTTAAATAAGTAGAAATAACTGTAAGCTTTAGAGTGGAGGGCAAGTTGCAAAAATGGAAGTGCATTTTGAACCTCTATGGTATTTTAAGTTCTTCAGAAATTCATCATTCCTGAGTCTGAAAGCAATCCTATATTGAAGACTTCCCCCATCTTCAAGTTTTACCTCACAATAGGGTTTTAAAATCAAGTTAAGGCAGAAAACTGTGCTCACAGCTGGGCAGTAATCCAATGATGTGTTGAATTAAATGAAAAATCCTGGTTTGTGTACCATATATTTATTATCTTGTAGTAATGTTTTATCTTCAAGCAAAAAGAGAGGCCTTATGTCTCCTACAAACATTCTTGCAATGCAGTGACAATACATGCAGTAGGGATGAAGCCTAATGTATTAAAACATTTCAATTATTTGTTTAATCCTAAATACTAATAGGACTTCACAGTAAATATTGCAAATGTTCTTCCTAGGGAATATTTGTTTGTATGAAATTGAAAGTTATTATAGATTTAGTTCGTGTTAAAGTAGGAGATCTTTATTTCATGCACTGTTCTTGCTCTGCTTTTCAGCTAAGCTTCGAGTGCCTGGTGCAGAAAGTGATGATGAGTCAAAAACACCCTCTGCGTCACCTCGCCATGGAAGATCCAGACCTTCCTCTATTGTTCAGGAGTCCTCCTCTGAATCTGAAGATGGGGATTCCAGAGGAGAGGTGTGGTATCTTTATGGACAAGTTTTCACAAGGAGAAAACTTTACTTAGAATGACCAGCCTCCTGTGGCTTAAGGATTCCCACCACCTTTAGGGATGTACTTCACTTCAGCAGCCATATTTAGTAAATATTGGGTCTGTGATATACAGCACAGAGAATTAAATTCTGATGCTCACCGTGTGATCTTGAACAAGTTGTTCAAGGCAACATATCCCTTATTTGGCATCTTTTGCTTTCATAGCTGAACCTAGGAAAATCAGAGCCTGATTTTCTGTGGCCTTTTGGCCTTGGATAGTTGGTCAAAAGAATTTTGTTAAGAATTTATTCTTGAAAAAATGAGAATGTTGTGAAAGTTAGAAATTTTGGGGGATGTCATTTCAAACATTTCCTTAAAAAAAAAAAAGTAAAAACAATAAATTAAGACTTTGGAAATGTTAACTGATTTTGTCATTTTCAGGACCACTGTTTTGCCTTGGGAGAAAGGCAATACTGTTTTATGGTATAGATCCAAAACACCTCAGAGAGAGAGAGACTTTAAAATATGGTCTGAGCCTCCTAGAAACTCAGTCTTCCACTTGCAAAAAGTGACCAGTGATTCTGTTTGCTATACAAGGGCTGCAGAATAAAACATTAAGCACCAATAAGCACTTATGTTCTGCTGGTGTTACTGTATTCTCTTTTCAGAACACAAAATAACTGTCCTTTTGTGCTTGCAGATCTTTGATGTCTACATGGTCACAGCTGACTATTCACCTGCTGCACCCGACAAGGAGGCCATCACTTTGAAGGAAGGCCAATACGTAGAAGTCCTCGATTCAGCTCACCCTCTGAAATGGCTGGTGAGGACCAAACCCACAAAATCTAGCCCCTCTCGACAGGGTTGGGTATCTCCAGCTTACCTGGACAAGAAGTTAAAGGTAACTGATCATGCTGTGTTTAATTTTTGTGTAAAATTATTTGTTCCTGATGCAATTTAGAGCCATCATCAGGAGACTGGAGCACCTCCCGTATGAAGATCGGCTGAGAAAGTTGAGGCTGTTCAGCCTGGAGAAGAGAAAGCTGCGTGGAGACCTCATAGCAGCCTTCCAGTATCCGAAGGGGGCATATCAGGATGCTGGGGATGGACTCTTCATTAGGGACTGTAGTGGTAGGACAAGGGGTAACAGGTTCAAACTTAAACAGGGGAAGTTTAGATTGGATATAAGGAGGAAATTCTTTCCTGTTAGGGTGGTGAGGCACTGGAATAGGTTGTCCAGGGAGGTTGTGAATGCTTCATCCCTGGCAGTGTTCAAGGCTAGGTTGGATGAGGCCTTGGGTAATATGGTTTAGAATGAGGTGTCCGTGCCCATGGCATGGGGGTTGGAGCTTGATGATCTTAAGGTCCTTTCCAACCCTAACTATTCTATGATTCTATGAGTCTATCCCTTTTGCCAGGAGTGATATGTCAAGAGGTGTTGAAAGGGTCTGTAACATGACTGGTCTCTTCCATGTTTTGACTAGACAATATTTCCGTATGTTTGCAGCAGTGCCTGGGTTTGAAAGACTTAATCATCCTCCAGCAAAAAATAAATTTCACTCTGGCTTAGGAATTCTTCAGAGGGACACTGAATGCAGAAGGGATATTCCTCCATGTGCACTCATAAAAGCACTGTTAACTTCAAAGTATAAAGTTTCTTTTTTCTTGTATTTTAGTTGTCACCAGAGTGGGGAACAACAGAAGCTCCTGAGTTCCCTGGAGAATTTGTTTCTGAAGATGAATATAAAAGGAAACTAAGGTGAGCTCATGTCATTTGGTATTTGAGCCTTTGAGTTTTCCCGCCTATTGAGCTAACACAAATGTTGGCATCTAGGTCCCTCCCATCAGAGTCACTGCTTTTGTTCTTCTGAGCCCTACCACCTCCCCTTTTCCAGAATCAAGGTAACCCTTGATTCTCTCAGATTTGTAATTTGTGGTCTTTTATTGCGTTTTGCCATTGATTTCACCAAAGGAATATTCCAGGCAATCTAAACCAGACTGGATGACTTGAAAGGAGAAGTTTACATTATGCAATTCTGAAGCTCTCTGATTTTACCACATCCTGAATTACAGTACTTTGGGGTGCCTTACATCTGAAAATGATGTCTAAAGAGGGTGTGAAAGCATTCAACTCAATGTTACTCCTCCCTTGCAGTGCAACACACTATTTCAGTGTGCTCTCATGGAGATACTTGCTTCTTGATTGCATAAAGAGGCATCAAAGTTCCTACCACCTACTTTACATAGATACTTTTGTTGCTCACTCACTCTTTTATTTGCCCTAATAGTAGCAGTCTGTAAGGTAGAGGGAGCAGGGTGTCTAAGTTCTTCTTATGGTCAGAGGATATCTAGTCAACACACTCCAGGGAGTCTGTTTCTCTGATCACGTATCTCTACTTTAGAACCTCAAAATCTGTCAGCATGTCAAGGATAATGATGATGATTTTTCTGTGATTTCTTTTTGCCTATTTGTTTTCCCTTCAGTGTTCTTATTCAAGAGCTGTTGATCTCAGAAGAGGATTACATTCAAGATCTACAGTTCCTCCTGACTCATCACCTTAAGTACACTGAGACCTGTTCCAATGTCCCAGGAGCTGTTGCTAGTCAGAAATCCACCATCTTCAGAAATATTGATGACATTGCTCGCTTCCATTCCAGGTGGGCATTCCCATGTGCCTTTATTTGAGACCAAAGAGTGTCTCTCATACGTGGTGTCAGAGCCACAGTAAATATTATTACTATGAAGGATGTGGAGCACTGGCAGTGCTGAGGTGCAAGGGAATTGACAGTCCTTTTGGGATGGTAGGTGGTGGGATGGCATGGCTTACATCAGAGCACAGGATTGGGACTCCTATAATATCCTACAGCGCTTCAAGGTTTCATATGTCCAGCTTATTTCTTACCCTTTTAAGTGAATTAATTTAAAAAGCAATGAATTATTTTTAAAAGGCATCATGGTCTTATAGCCACTTTAGTGGCACCTTCATAGAGACACACATTCATCCAAAACTGATGCCAGTGTCCGTGCATTCGAAACACATCCAGCTGTAGCAGGCTGCCCAGGCACAGTGCCGTGTCACAACACCTCTGCCTACTCCAAGAAAGGTTTAATGCAGATCTGCTATTCACAAAATGACTTGCCAACATCCAGGCTGAAATACTTTTATTTGCTGAGAGAGGAGGTGGTGTATAATATCCTATGTGCCTTTGGCTTTTGCTGAGGGGCTTCCTTCTGCATCTTGATATCCTTGTTCTTATAGGAGATAATTGTTCTCATGGGAAGTCCCTGCCAACAGCATGAGAATCACTTTTGGTTTACCTTGGGGGAAGGGTCAATAATATGCATGAACAAAGCTCAACAACCAGTGAGTGGTGCAGCATCTTCCCCAGTCGGTGTGTGTGCTCTGATCAGTACTGATAGCACCGTAAGCAAGAGCAACCAATAAGGAGTTTGAGCATGTTGAAATGAAAAGTATAGAGTTACTCTGGGAAAAACGTTATGGGGAGGACGTTTATGTGAGACACTGGCACTTTTCCTGCCTGGTCCATGAGAATAGATTTCCCTTCTCTTTCTTCACTCTCTCCTCTTTCCCCATCCTTTTGTTTTTCCCCCCAAAGTAACTTCAACTGTGAGTGGTGTTGCATGTTATCAGCTGACAGTAATGAAAATCTTCGTGCATGTGAATCTGTCTCAACATCCTTTGTAAAACAGAGTGGGAATATCTGTCTTCACTCACGTGGCTGGCTCATTGCTCCTTAAACTGAGGCATAAGGATCTAGGGAGGACTTAATTCACAACTTGAACTGAGCCCTAGAAAGTTATCCTTGCCTTCCTTGCAGGGCATTTCATACATTCAAGCTAAGAGGAACAGCATCATGATGGATGAAGGGGCATTGAGGGGTTTAATTCTAATGTGGCACATCTCTCATGTTCCCCAGTCACATCCTTTAATCTGTGTTAACCTGATTTAAGTCTGTCTGCTGGGGCTGTGCTCTAGTCTCATTCCATCCCCTTCTTAGATGTCCTTTTTCCTTTGTCTCCACAGTGTCTTTCTCCGAGGCTTGCAGAAATGTGACACTGATGATGATGTGGCCATGTGCTTTATCAAGCGTGAAGCTGAGTTTAATAAGTACATCCAGTACCTGGTGGGGAGGGTACAGGCTGAGTCAATTGTTGTCAGCAAAGCTGTCCAGGATTTCTACAAGGTAAATGATAGCCAAAGTACCTGCAGAACATGCATCCTATAATCCACTTCAACAAGAAATGTAGCTATTAATCATAAATGTGATCCTGAAAAGGATTTTTATTTTTATTTTGTGGGAAATCTTTCCTAAATATAAGAATTTCATGTTCACTGTCTAGCTTTTCCTGGTGGATACAATCAATATGGGAACATGTTTACATATACTTAGGTATTTATGGATATTATAAGACGTATACAGGTACGAATGTGGCTGCGATTATGTAATTGTAATTAAGGGATATTTTAAGGACAAGCACATTATAAAACCAAGCAAACTCACATAAATCAGAAAGATAGATAGGCAAATCCTGTTTCTCTGCTCCAAGATTAGAGTTCACTAGTGAAAACACACACACAATAATCCAGATCCAAGAATACATACATGTTTGTGGATCTCTTGGGCAGCAAGCATTGCCTCTCTGTGCATCCAATACCCATGTCCAGATCCTCAGGGCTTTTACCTTCTCCATGTGCTTCCTGCTCAGCACCTGGTCCAGCTTTATGCTTGCTAGAAAACGCATGCATTCACATTCCCCCCACATTCAAAAATCCTTCAAATTATCAGCACAAGCTCTCAGCCTCCCTAATGCCCATGCCTGGACCCTGGGTCCTGTACTTGCATCTAGTCCAGCTTGAAGCTTGCTGGTGAATTTCACACATTTGCATCCACATGCACCAGGTCAGTGGGAAAGGATAAGCATCCAGCTAAGTGCCTGACATCCCAGCACATGGACCCTGTGACCTGTGCTTCCTATTCCAGGTGCTGGTGCCAAGACCCTCATCTCTTCAGTTGCTGGCATTGCAAACACACAGACCACCCTCAACCGAGGTCTGGCACCAGTTTCTGGCACTGAATTCTCCCACTCCTGCCCTCCCACCTGCTGAAAGCACTCATCTTTCACATCACATGATCTAGTTCTGCAAGCTTTGGATAGCCCCAGTGTCAATCCCGCATGGGAAAAGCGGAAAAAATCAGAATTGCAGCCTTCTTGCAGTGTAAAATGACAACTAGCTGAGAAAAGATGGGGGAGGGCTAGAGGTGTCCAAAATATGTGGTAGTAAAGTCTGGTAGAGCTATCCAACTTTGGCTTTCGGGTATAACATCATATGTGTGTTTTCCAGGGAGTAATCTTTTCCACTGTTCTTTATGACAACCTTTCCTCATTCTTCTATGTATGTTTTCAGAGATACACAGATGAAATTTTAACTAATGAAGATCCTTCACAGCCACTTATCCCACCACTGCAGCACTACCTGGAAAAACCCATAACCAGAATCCAGCAGTATCAGACTATAATCAAGGTGAAGACTTTTTGTTACACATGTATATCTGATAAGTTTATGTTCTGGTTTGTGCACCTTGTGTAGAAAAAGACTTCATTTTTATTTCGTATTTCTTAGCTTTCTTCTGATGCAACTAAAACCGAAAGCTGCTTGAGTAAGAAAGACAGCAATCACTGCCAATGCTAGTGATCTCTGAATAGTTTTTCAAATGTGAAACCAGATAGAGGTTCATAGTCTCCAACTCCATAAAGTTTAGCAAGCTCTGTATGAGTAATCTTTAAATATATGCATATACATATATAAAAATATATGCCTGTTTACCTCTGTGTATGAATACATGTATGCCTATATCCATAACAAGTATGAATTTGCTTCACACGCAGTAATAGGTATGTTATAAAAATAAGCAGTTTCCAATGTGTAAGATATTGACTTGCCACTTTATTTCCTTTTGGTTTATACTGATATTACATTAAGATGAAATTTTTGTTTTGTGATAACTTTTACTTCATTCTACCATCCTGAAATGTTTCATCTTTCAAGCTTTCATCTGTCCTATTATCTCAGGTTCTAACCCAGGCCACAAACAAACATTTAAAAGTAGCCTTTAAAATAGTATTTTTAATAGGAAACAGAGCTAGGATATCCAGGAAGAAGACAGTCATGCCAATGTGTTTCTGTATTCTAGTGTTACCTGAGTGAGACATCTGAATAGTTCAAAGTACATTAACTTTCCAATTTTGAGCACATGCCTGCTCACAAACACCAACATTTTTAAGAGTCTCTTAGAAGAGAGAGCAAACACGGGCACTTTCCATGGCTTTATACTAAAAGAGAGGAACAGGAACAAATGTGAGAAGAACAAGATAACTGCCATGTTGTATTTTTCCAACCCCTCTTTATTAATCTAGTATTGACTTTTCATTTAGCACAGCCAGGTGCCACATTGCTTGCCTCCTGGTGTCACCAGGGTAAGCACCAGAGAAATACGATGGATACATTTAGGATTGTTTTGGGTGTTTTTTGGTTTTCAGTCACTGAAGCATATCTGGTAGTTGCTTCAACTTTTATTAATATCAGCTGATATGAGGAAAAGCCAGACTGGTTAGTCATTAAGGCTGCAAAATGAGTAGGAAAGAAGAGACTTCAGTAGCTAAGCAGCACATGGTGAAAGAATGGGATAAAAGTTGCTCAGATGAAAGACCTGGAACAGATATGGAGAAACTCAATGAAATTTATTTTATTTTTTTTTCTGACTGCCTGGTAACATTTTCATATTCATCTACAGGAATTAATCCGAAATAAAGCAAGGAATAGCCAAAACTGCACTTTGCTGGAGCAGGCTTATGCCATTGTGTCTGCGCTCACCCGAAGAGCAGAAAACAACCTCCATGTCTCACTCATTGAGAATTACCCAGGCACCCTGGAAAGCCTTGGTGAACCCATCCGACAGGTAACTGAAATTTCTCAGCTGGTGTTAGTGCTATGCAAGCCCTCACTAGTTTCTAAGTAGCCTTAGGTCCTACAAGAAACTCCTTTAGAAATCATATCTGAAAGACAGTACTGGCTTATTGCTTTTCTTACTGTACAAAGAGATGGGTGTCCTGGCTTGGTTAAGGTTTGAAGCACAAGAGCATAGATACTTACAGAGTATTTCACACGCAATGTAGTTTTTGCCTTTCCAACCCACTCATCAAACAGGAGCAGATTTGTTCTGATCCTCCATATGACTTTACAGCATTTTATATTTTCCTCCTCCTCTCTTATTACTGGCAAGCTATGTAGGCCAGTTCCTGAAATCAGTGGGTTTTTCCTGCTTATTCCTCAGGTGTTACTGAGCCTCTTGAGTCTACATGGTTTCAAATTTACACAATTCTTTTGCGGAGCCTAGTTTGCTGGGCTAGTCAGTACAAGGTAGCATAGCATATGTTGCATGTGCTCCATGTGAAAACATCACATGAAATTATGGATGTTCTCCCAAGCTGTTCATATCTTTAAGAGACCTGCATACTCCTTCAGGTCTTTGTCCTGAAACAGATGTATGGTTTAGGAGGACAGAGGAAAGCAAACCCTGCTATCAGGACATTAGTCCTGTTTTGTTGTAGACTTACTGTGTCATGCTGAGAAAGTCATTTACTCTGCCTGTTTGTATCCCATGTTTCCCATTAGAAACAGTGTATTGCTGAGTGGAGTTGTGAGGCTAAATTACAGTAATTCTTCAGTGTGCATTCATCTATCCACATTTAGACATGCGAAACAGAGTCCAATCCCACCCCAAGACTGCTTACTTCTGCCTAATGATGTCAAGGGGAAACCCGTGTCACTAACTGAGCTGTATATGTCTGTGGTGTGTAGCATGAATGTCCTGCTCTGGTGAAGGAGAACAAGTGAGCATACGAAGTGTCCGCCTAACACACCAAAGACAATTTTCATTAGCATTTCTATTTCCAAGACTGTGCCTACCCAACAGGAGCTCTGTGTTTTTCTGGCAACAAATAATGCCATTCAAAAGGACAACATAATGGCAAGCACCGTGTGCACCTCTGTTGGTGCTGTCAGTCTGATGCATCACCTTTAGCATTAGAAGCAATCTGCTGTGCTGCAATAAAACAGAGACACATAAGGTGACAATATAACAGTAAACATTTGCTATCTGATCACTGAAAAATGATGGTGAGACGTCATTGTGGTAATTATTCCAGGATTATTGATATGTATGCTTCCTTCTTTTTCCTATCAGGGCCACTTCATTGTGTGGGAAGGAGCTCCAGGAGCTAGAATGGCCTGGAAAGGACACAAGAGACATGTCTTCCTCTTCAAAAACTACATTGTGATCTGCAAACCAAAACGGGACACAAGGACAGACACCTACAGTTACATCTTCAAGAACATCATGAGGGTCTGATCACTTTATCCTCACCTAGAGCATTTAGAACTACATGCTTATATCCAGTTTGGTCATTTTACTATTCTTTGAGCTATTCCTTTGTTTCCAAAAGTATTTGAAGCACAAGTAAAATCTGTGTCTATCCCAAAATCTCTCTTCTAAACCTGTCAGAAACATGTCAGAAACTATCAGAAGCATGAGTGGAGTTTTACAGTGCAGTGGGATTACATGTACAAGCGTTTATTCATCTGTTACTTCATTCAGCTAATTGCATAACTATGAAGTATTGATGTGAATTTTTCTACCTATAGTTTTTGCTAGCATTTGTAGGTCTTTGGTCTTGGCAGACTGTAACGTTGGTAATAAACTGGAGGAAACGATGTTTTAGTCATAAACTAATTCCCAGTGATTCTCTCTGTGGGTTATGTCTTTTCCTGACACTAATTCCTGTTTAGAAAAGAAATATTGAGAGGATTTGACGAGCTCACCTTTGAACATTCAAGGCTCAGATTAAAAATGCAGGAAATTGAAGAAAGAGTTTTCCCAAGGCAGTAGATGCTTAACTCCAGTAAAAACCAGCCAACCAACAAAACCCACCAAGGAGTTCCTGACCAAGCCCAGTCAGGACCTTCTGAAAGTCTTTATCTCTTCATAGGCAGGGTTCATTTCCCCCCCCCACAAAAAAAATATTGATTACTTGTCCAGGGAGTGCCTGCTCTGTAATGCCTTTTCATATAGTCCCTAATTGTGCAGATCCTTGGCCCAGTAATGCTGCGTTGTAGGGACAGTGTGCCCCACCCTTGGGACACCTTTTCTTGCTGGATGTTATTTTCCTGAAATCTGACAATTACTCCCAGGGAAATGTGTGTTTGGCAACCAGGCAGTCAAGTATACTGGTGAAAGTATTGCCAAACGACCCTAATTGCTGTTCAGCCAAAGCCACATTGTGTTGCTCATGCAATCTGAAAAATCTTTAAAAACAGTGCAAATTGCCCTCCCTTTTTGCTGTTGGCAGAACTCATGTCCACTGGAGAGGGCACACACTGACAGCAGGAGACTTGCTGGTGTTTAATAGTTATTTCCATTTCAAACCTTGTTTGAAGATGGTTCTGGTTCACAAAGGCTAGGTCCAGATCTGAACTGCCTTAAACTCTGGGATTTCAGCTGTGGGAAAGGCTCTGGCTGAAAATCCTAGGAACATGAGATGTGTGTTGACTTAGTTGTCCTTCTGTCATGCAGCTGAACAACATAGATGTGAATGACCTTGTGGAAGGGGATGACCGGGCATTTGAGATCTGGCATGAACGGGAAGATTTGGTCCGCAAGTACCTTCTTCAGGCACGTACAGTGAATATCAAGAACTCCTGGGTGAAGGAGATCTGTGGCATACAGCAGCGGATCAGTGAGCCTCTCTGGAGTGAGTATGCCTTGAGATAGCCCAAACCTTCTTTTTTCTGGCTAGTCTCCCTGATTCAGAAAGGAATTTAGCAAAGGAGGAAAAAAAAAAACATTTAGGACCGTCTGCCGCCTCTTAAACTCAACTTGGACTGGAGGTTTTCCTTTAATTATATCACAGACTGCTGTAAATAACTGAAAGGACTTGACAGCAAGCAGTAAGCTTAACTGGAATGGTTATAGCAGTGTTAGGTCTTCCACCTGAGCTGGGGAAGGTATCTTTATCAGAATGGGACAGTGGTGTTTGATTTCCCATTTATTATCAAGGGAACCAAGAGAGTGCATCACTGAACTGATTATGTTCATGTGACAGAGGTCCTACAGGATCTGTATAAGTTATTAAACAATAGCAGAGCACATGAGTAGCTCTCCAATTACTCTTCAATGTCCATAACAGAAGTGTGGAAAACAGAAGCTGATGAGCTAGCTATCCCTGGCTATTTCAGCTCATGTGGGTTACTTTTGATGGAGGATTAATCAGAGACTAATAGAGTTTCTCTGTTCCCTGTCTTCATATTTGTACTTTTTTGGTCAATGAGCAGAGGATGATGTTTTCCAGCAAAATAGCCCAGAAAATGTGTGTCACTGGGAAAGACAAACACGTTACTGAAGCTTCTAAAACAAATTTCAGAGTTGTTACTAGAGATGGCACTTAGGGGCTGTAGTGATAGGACAAGGGGTAACAGGTTCAAACTTAAACAGAGGAGTTTAGATTAGATATAGGGAGGAAGTTCTTTTCTGTGAGGATGGTGAGGCACTGGTACAGCCTGCCCAAGGAAGTTGTGAATGCTACATCCCTGGCAGCATTCGAGGCTGGGCTGGATAGGGCCTTGGGTGACACGGTTTAGTATGAGGTATCCATGTCCATGGCAGAGGGGCTGGAATTTGATGATCTTAATGTCCTTTTCAACCCTAACTATTCTATGATTCTGTGTGTTTGATATGGTAGGGATTGCAGATAGATAGATGACCACAGAACTTGGTGGTAAAGGCCCTGGCTCACTGTGTAAAGAGCGTAAGACTCCAGTGGGAAAAGTAGTCTCCGGACCTGACCAGAGTTGTACTTGCGCTAGTATAAAGGCCCCTGTGACTCTTTTGGGTACCAAATCCTCCCCTTATCCTCTGGCTTATATTGCTGTGTCTGGGTGCATGTGTTTGCTTTGGATTTTTATCATGTCATTCTGGCTGCTTTGTCTACACTGTCATTAGAGATTCCACCAATTTTTTATCAACAAAATTTATCTGCAGGCATATTACATCTTTATTGTTCAGGCATAAGCTACTAAATGGTGTCCTTTACAGCATAAGGAATTTTAGAATCCTAAAATGCCAGAACAGAATTGGGTTTAGTGTAAATGCAACGAAGACAAGACTGGACATTTTATTTTTGTGGTTTTAGTGAGGTGTTCTAATGAGTAAGATTATCAGAATAATTTGCATAGTTTCATATGGCATTAATAAGTTAAAGTCCCTTAATTCGGGAAGGAACTCAGCAAAGGAGGAAGGATTTTATTTTATGGAGACCAACAGGATACTAGTCTGGATATCAAGGATGCATTTTAATTGGGGAATTATTTTTACTGTGACAGCTCTGTGGTATGTGAATAATGGATATGTGGATGTGCTTATTAAAATCATGGCCTAAAATACTTCCAGATCAGCAACAAATCTCTCTCTCTTTCTTTGTTTTTTTTTTCTTTTTCTTTTTCTTTTTTTTTTTTTAATGGCCTAACTTTATAGCCAACAGGGATTTGATGGACTGAACTTAGTTTCAGATAAGCAAGGACAGCATGTCGCTTATTATCAGCTGCTTACTATTAGCTGCTAAGATTTTCTGTTCAGCTTTCCATTGTGAACCTTACAGTTTTGCAGAAATTAAACCTATTCTTCTGCTTTGCAGCAGCCATCTCATGGACAGATCTCCCTTATTCTAGACTAAACATGTTTATTCTGATGTTTCAGTACCTCCAGACTTTGAGGAAGAGCTAGCAGACTGTACAGCTGAGCTGGGAGAGACAGTCAAGCTGGCCTGCAAAGTTACAGGAGCTCCCAAGCCATCTGTCAGCTGGTACAAAGGTATGAGGAGCAGGGCTTGAAATGCATCCTTCAAATTTATATTGCTTTATACTAATTGGTTAGTGGCTAACCTAAAAGCTGACCACCTGGAGATATCCAAGTCTAATCTTAAAGCTAGCTACTAGGCAACCCAAGTAACATAGATCTTCCTACGAGCTAATATACCCTTCATTTTCAGGTTTGCCAATTAACCTCTAGTAAGCCACATCTCATGGCAGTTAGACAACGTCTAGTAAATGAACAACTTCTTTTAACTAGCTCAGATGTTTCTATGTCATAGCACAGGCAGCTGTGCAGACAAATATTACTGTATTGCAGAGGAACCAGCTTTGCTAGAAGTTCACACCTTGTAAAGATGTGTTCTGCGGGTTTACAGTCACTTTGGAAGTGTTCCTTTGGCTAGCAAATCAGAGCTATAACTGGATGGCAGATACATTGAGAGAATTTCACTTTTAAATGAGGACTGATGAGGTCCCTCAACAGTAGAGACCTGGACGAAGTTGAAGAGCTCATTCCTTAACAACCAACATCAGTGGCAAAAAAGCAAGCTCTGTGCTCTTGGACCTTTCAAGTTGAAAAGCTGGATGGAATTTCCAAGGTGAAAGCATAATCAATACTAAAGTGATTAAAAAAAAATTCCCTTTGTCTTTAAGATGGAAAGCCTGTAGAGGTGGATCCCCATCACATTATAATAGAAGATCCCGACGGCTCCTGCACATTGATCTTGGACAACCTAACAGGCGTTGACTCAGGACAGTACATGTGCTTTGCTTCCAGTCCTGCTGGAAATGCCAGTACCTTAGGAAAGATCCTTGTTCAAGGTAAAGTTGAACATAGATGCATTATTTTAAAGGGGTCTGCTATAAAATGCCTCAAACATAAATAATAAGATGTTCCAGAAGTTCTATATAACATATACTGAATAATACTCAAAAATAATCATTTGATGTACAGGTGCCATCAATTATTCTTATGTCAAAAAGTTTGGTCTTTAGTGTCTTGTGTGCAGACATCTTGAGAATTACCTGGTCAGGGACACATCCTTTGTTTCTGGCCATACTTTCAACTACTAGCTACATTTATCTTTGCTTTGCAGTGCCACCACGGTTTGTGAACAAGGTTAGAAATGCTTATTTTATTGAGGGTGAAGATGCTCAGTTTACCTGTACATTCGAAGGAGCACCTAGGCCTCAAATCAGGTCAGTTCTTCAAGTCGCACTGGAACAAATCCCATTTTCCCATCTTGCATGGTCAGGAGAGTCTCCTACACTTTCTTTCGCATTTTTGACCCTTTTTGCTCTGTGTCTTCCACCTTAATCCCAACCCAATGCTAGCTTTTCCCAATCCAAACATTCTTGAGATTCCTAACAATTTATTCTAGCAAACATCTGAGAAGAAGTACCTACAGATAATCCCTGACATGAGACTGTATGAGATCTAACACGCTGACAACATTTCTTCATCCTCCCTGCTTTACACCTGGATTGATTTTATCAGCAATTAGTCTAGGGTATTCAGACAAAAAGTTCAGCATATCTTCTCATGATTTGAAGCCCATTTTCCTGCATTAACTTACAAGAAAAAAATCTCATAAACCTGTGCAGTTTAGTATCCATGCATGATCTACCCACCCACAGACCTATCTTCCAGGATCCAGAAGTCTGTCTAATGATTAACTCTTGTTTGCCAACGGGTCTGATAGGTAGATTACTGAGCATACTTCTTGACACTGCATATTGTTTCCTGGCTTATATTCAGTGTTTTCGACATGCAGGTGGTACAAAGATGGTGTATTGTTGAAGGACACAAGTAAATACCAGACTTTCAGTGAACCACGGAGTGGAATGATAGTCCTGGTGGTCAAGAACCCTTCCAATGAAGACATGGGACACTATGAATGTGAGGTAAGTATGGAAGGACTTAAAGATCTGCTGTCTGACATGACATGGGTAGAATTAATTTTACTGGGAGAGTTTTGTTGCATGAGATTAGTGGCTGAGTAATTGCTGCTTCCTGTCATCTAGAAGTCAAAAGTCAAATTCTCCTGAACCAGATCTGGATGCGAACATCCAAAAGCTTTGTAATATTCTAATCTGAGAGTCTGGTGGTTCAAATTGTAATTGAGTGATCTTGTTCTATACTTTAAATTCATATTCAGATCTCTAGAGGTACCTCTTACAAAGTCTGAGACCATTTTGGTGTGATTTTTTTTTTTTTTGGACTGTCTTTAAATTAGGACAGATTCATGCTGTGAAAAAAATAATAAACAAAAATCATCCAAAGCCAAAAGAGAGAAATTAAGTCAGAAGTATAAACCACTGAAATTCCCGTTTGTTTAGCAAATATACGTGGAAGCATCCAAGAAATTATAATAAGTGTACTGTAAAATATTTTATAAAAATTAGCCATAGTCTATGCATTCATTGTAATAAAACAGGGGTCAGCAGCGTTCCTTGTTTAGGAAATTAGCGTGGGTCGCTGTCCATGGTAAACGGTTCAGCTCCCAGCAGCTTCACAGTTATTTCACAGAAATGTTTGGGACGTTCGATACCATTTAAAAACTTCTACTAGAAGTTTAGCAAAACCAGGTTATCTTGCATGTGCCATTGGATAAGGTCCCATGGTCCAGGATGATCCCATTCCCTTGGCTGAGTAAGACTCAGTAGATTAACGGAAGACAAATAAAAAATTCCACTTTAATGACCATCTAAATGGCATCCAGCAGGAATCTGTACCTGTTGGTAGGGACAGAGCTGCCTCAGGACCATGTTACAGGCCACAGAGCAAACTGCAAGTAACTGTAAGGTAGCTAGTGTGCTGTAATTTCTCCTTGTGAATCATTTCTGGTAAAGCATTATCATGAACTCCACTGAGCAGCAGTGTATTCATTCAGACTCTAGCTTAGGTTTGGGGTCACATCTTCATTCATTTCTGCTGTCATGTAATTGTATTGAATTTATAATGTAGTATAGGAAAGTTTTTATTATATAAAAACCACCCAAACATCCTGCATTTCATTTGGTACTGCATGATTCTCTTCAGCTGGTGAACAGATTAGGGTCTGCAAAAAGTGGGGCAGAACTTTACCATCACAGTGCTGCAGCCCTGACCCAGGAGAGGAGAGGAGACCAAGCCATTACTATAGAAGGTATGAACCTTGACCAGCTCTGTAAGTATGTCAGTGAATTATTCTAAAACCACCTCACTGAGGATCAAATATATTTGCCATTTTATCCATGTTAATTGTTGGTGTATACGTATCTGTATGTCTATCAAGATGTGCATGGGTATACTGCAGCTCAGTTCTATACCCATCACTATCTGTTGATTTGCAAACTTGGCAAATCAACTTCATCATATAATGCTCATAAATGCATTATATGAAAAAGGAGGAGCAAATGAAGGGTATGTCACACAACAAACAGTGCAAATAAAATGTTTCTATTTCTGTTTGAACACTTGAAAATGTGTGTCAGCCTCACAGAACATGAGTTATGTACTGCTGAGATAAGACAGGGGCCAGTAAGTGAAGTTGCAGGCATATTGTGATCATTTCTGAAATACTACTGAAGACCATCTGGAATGACTGAGAAAGCAGAACTGACAACAGTATGTCCAGAGCAATATTAGTTCATCCACTGAACCTAGAACTGTTCAGTCCTGTTCAGGTATTACACACCACATAGTTATAGTCTATTCCTTCTTTCTCTGCATGTTTCGCCTGAATTGGTAGGGTGATAGGAACATCCATCCAACAACACATCTCTTTCTTCACACCTTTAGGATGCGACTGTCTAAAGTTACCTTTCCACAAGCAGTGTTAGACATGCTTGCTATAAACCCATCAAAACCAAATTTAAATCAGTGGCTACATCTGCATAAGGACCATTTGCTGGCATAGGAAATTGGTTCTTCGTACATCTTGGAAGTGTCCTTGGCTGGCTGAGGATGGGCCAGCCAGCACTGTCTCTCTCAAAAAGTTCCAGCAGCAGTTCAGGAGATGATAAGCCAAGGGACTCTCTTATAACAGATAATAGCTTACCATTTTGGAGGGTAAGAGAGAGGCCTAGGATAGGCACAGGCTATTCCATGCCAGATAAACTTGGTGCCAGATGTGATTAGTGGAGACATGGCCAAAAACGCCAGAGGTTTGAAAACAGCTGTAGAACCTTCTTTCTCATCTTCAGTGTTTTTACATTGTCTTGTAATAACAACAGGCTTTCAGGTGTGCTTTTGACAGTGGATAAGTGTTATTACCAACATTCACTAAAAGCCATCAAATATAAAGGCACTCTGACTGAAGTCTGGAAAAATATTCAGGGGAAATGGTGATCCACTCTTATTTTAATTCATCATTTTCTGTGGGCCTTTTCTCCTGGCCCTGTCTGAGAAATTAATGTTATATTATTGCATTAACAGTATTCAGACACAATTAAGCTATCAGATTAGCATCCTGTTCTGTGTACTAGCTTGTCATCCTCTTATACTTGCTTTCCTTTTAGTCCTTTCCCACAGTACCATCAAATCATTCAGAAACACTACAGGGAGAATGGTATTAGTATAGCAACACTATAATCGTTTCAGCAGAATAAACCTTGAAGTACTTAAATACTTTGTCCTTGCTATGCCATGAATAGACAAAATATATGTGGCATTCAGGATGCAGAGGAACGCAAATCACAGTTAGGGTGGCATATCCTGATGAAGTTCTCTTGTACCAAGGTGGAAGATGTTATAAAATCAACAAGGACTGTAAAACTGTGTTAGGAGCATTGTTCAGCTCTCGGGGTTGCAAATGTGTATATGTTCAGCCCCAAATTACTCCTCTACTGTCATAAATTAAAAAAAAGTAAATTATGAGGTTGGTTAAAGAAATATAATTGGAGTTTGCCTGGAAGCTTCAGAAATGTTATGAAATCATTTTTATTCCGTGATGTGCAGTTGGTTGAATGTGATAGTAGGGAAGGAAATAGAGTTATCTCCAGGGAGGAACAGGGGGAAAGCTGTTTCAAGCCAATGGAGCAGAGAGCAGGCTTATCCATGGAGCAAGACGATTGTTCTGAGCAGAATCACATCAGGGATGCATCCAGCATAATGCACTTGGCCAAAGAGAGAATTCATTGCTTTCTTGAGAATCAGTGACCAACCTTGACTACCTATGGAAAAATCAGGTTCATCTGACAAAGAACTGGAGGACGGGTGGATCTCATGAAGGCTTTCTCTTTCCATCCTTACAATCCTTTCCATTGTGCAAATGGGATTATTTGTAACTTCACCAAGAGGACAACATTACTGGTGTGTGGTGTTATTACAACAGAAAATTGATACTGTGTCTCTTTCCTAGTTCACCAACCTGGTGTGTCCAAGTTTTACCTGGTTTATCACTGGCTCTCTGCTGTCAGTCTTCTGAGGCACCCAAGTGGCTCTAGTTGCAACTATTTTAGTTTTTGTCATCCTGCCTTTCTGTACTCTTTATTATGCTGAACCAAACCTACTGTCATAATCTGGGGATACCATTAGTACAGTGGTTTTCGAGCCCTGACCTGCAGTTAGTGATGGTCCACAGTCCAGCACCTTGGGTCTCAAAACCAAACTGCTTGTCATTATGTTTAAATGGTTGGACTTGATGATCTTCAAGGTCTTTTCCAACCTAGCTGATTCTATGAAATTCACACTACGGAATTTGCAGATCCACTGGAAGGACCAAATCTGAAAAGGATGGAAATCACTGGACTAAGGGGTCTCCTTGTGAGCAGCTGCACCTTGAGAGCTGCCAGCCTGAAATGCTGAGATCTGCCTTCAGCTATACTGTCGCTGCTCTGAAGTCAATGGAGGGTTGCTTTAAAAATCCCTTTTAATGGACATTGGAAATATTTTAGATGTTTTTAAAAAATGTAACTGAAAGAAGATCCTCTTCTTTGACTTGAAGTTGTCTGACTGCTTTGCTCCTCGCTGCTTAACATACACATGGCAGATCTGGGCTGATGTGCTCTGGCATCCCTTTTTAACATGTTGCTGTTGTCATTCATTCATCCCAGGCTCACTAACTTGCTCTTTTTTTTTTCTTTTTTTTTTTTTTTTAAGAAAAATAAAGCCCAGTGTTTTTGAAAAGAGTTGCATTTACATTTGTTGGGCAGATCCAGGACATAGCACAAGACAGTCAACGGTAGAGCAAGAAGTCAGCTCCACAATGGGAGATAAGCAAAACTTATAAAGAAAAACAGCACATGCAGTTGCAGAAGAGGAATCTCTTCATAGTTTTTCCTTAGATCTCATTCAGAGATTTGGGCAACTTTAGTTGCCTTGTTTGGTCATATCCACCTTTCAGGGGAAAGCTAAGCATTACAGGGCTCTCAAACATTTTGAGGCTTTCAAACAGAAGATTCTTTAAAACACAGAGGAACATTACATCTCTGTCCTTGAAGATCCCTGGCTAGGTTGATAATTAGGATATTTATCTTGGGTTTTCTTTTTCCTGTTGTCATCATCGGCTAGTCTTATTTTTGTGCTGGCTTTTTGGTTTTCAGTGCAAATTTAAGAGCGCACAATTTGCCATTAAAACCATCTCAGTGGCTGCAGGAGTGGAGCCTTTTATTTAGAGAGAGTGCAAACCACTTTCACTTAATTCACACAATTCAGCAAACTGCATTCTGGCCATGACCTGCTCATCTTAAGATCAGCTTTAGCAATTCACATCAGATTTGTGCATCCCCTGTTGCAGATTAACCTCCAGAGCATAGCAGAAGATGGGTAAAAGCAGAGCAGTGTTCCCATGGCTTATGCCAGCAGCATGTACTGTGCAGGAAAAACAGGTTTATGCTTCTCTGAGTGGAGAAAGCAGACTTAAATTTCATAATAAAGGCCATAAATCACCCCTCATCCATTCAGGGCTACAAGAACTGACCCACCCTAAATGTTTAATCACTTGTAAGTGAATGATTTCATGTATTAGCCAAAATGGAGTCAGGTCCTACAAAAGCGCTGGCTGATCCTAATGCTTATAGCTTTTAACCTGCTTATCAGGGGCTCCTGCTTTGCAAAGCTGTTTTCCTAAAATGCTACCAAACAAGTTGAAATGATAAATCCAGTGTTAAAACAGATGCAGAATAATTTCCTCTCAGGGAAAAAAAAAAAAAAAAAGAAGAAACCCAAATTCTCTCATCCTACTTTCATGTGGTTCTGTCCTTCATATAAGATTGTTTAAATCCTCCCTCACACTTTGGATAGCACATATAAAATGTATCTGTCAATCTGTCATGCACTAAATTGCAAGTCATCAGGACCCATTCATTATATGCTGTTTACAGCTTTCTCATCCCATGCCAGCTGAACTTTTGTATACTGAATCCCTTTGACATGTGCTACACAGAAATATTTTGATCCATGTCATCTGGGAGGAGTTCAGAACATTGAGTAAATATTAAAGATGGTTGAGAGATTTAGTTCAAAACATATTTCATTTAATACATATTCCACTCTCATCTAAATACAGTTGCTGTTAATATAATTGTACAAAACGCCTGTGTTTATGTGTATGATCAAATTCATTCCTATTTACATCAGAACTGATACTCTTGCTGCTTATGGATGAATCCTATGATATTATTTGATGATATTTTCCAAAAATTTCTCTATATTAAGAGTTTAAAACTCAGTAAAAATTTCTAACCTGGGTGCATTAAATTGTTCAAGCACTCAGTTCATCTTCCATCATTGTATAATTATTATTATTGTACCATTTAAAATGGTTTTGAATTATTTAAAAAATACTAAAGATAGGTAAACTCTTGTAATTGTGTTCAAGAATAAACATGCTCTTGACTTTGCCAGTAAGCTATAAACTCTAATTTCAAAAGAGATTTTGTTTAAAACCACCTAATTTTACAGTAATTCCTTTGACTCTGTTAGAAAGTATTCAAGATTTTTCATACATAAATGAGACAAGGCCCTGCAAAGAAAACATATTGCTCTACATCACATATTAACACCTACATTTGCACAAAATTAGTTTTCATTATGTTGGGATTTGTTGTTATGCCTAGCAGCAGAAGAGAGCCCTTGGAAGTTAAGTGGAAAGAAAATTAGGTTAAATTATTCCATCTAATATTGTAAATGTATTTTTAATTTTCAGTCAGTGCAGTTTTGGAGCACTATTGAAAACATGAACACTAATCATGAGTTATTTAACAAATAATACAGATCCTACAAGTTCCCTGGGCAAGAACTGTTTGTGATTTTATAGATACATTTTTAAGTTGCAGTTCACTTTCAGTCATACCAACTGAAAATTACCAAAGCTTATTTATTATAGAAAGATAGGCTGGAAGATTAAAAACCAAATGTTCGACAAATTACTTTGAGATTAAATTCTGGGGTCTTTTTAAACTTCATCAGTTTATTAAATAAAAAGTAGGGCTTGCTGTTGTTTTTTTCTAGATCTCAGATAGGTTCAGCATTTTAGAGTGTGTTCAAAGCAGTCTGGTTTAAGCAGTGTCTCAATTTTATTTCAGCAGATAGGATGGGAACCTGTCAAAATATCTATTAGCTCTTCAAATGGTATCTTTCTTATTTTTTTTAAATGTTAATTTTAAGAACTATTTGAAAAAAATCATTAAATTATTACTTTTCTTATGATCTTGATATGCATCAACAGCTTCTAGTTTGCTATTGGACAAGGGTCAGAAAAAGTTGCAAATTATAGCAAAAAAGAGATGGAGTAGACATAGATGTATTATAGGGCTTTCCTGGGCTTCCTAGTTGTTGGGGGTTTTTTATACTGATTTTCGGTACTGATGATAATGATTTTAGTTTTCATATTATCAGCTTGGATTTTGCATCTAGCCCACAAAAGCTTGGAAACTGTTCTGTGTTTGGGAAAACTCTTTTTCTAGTAAGTGAAATCACAGTTTAAAGAATTCCAGCTCTTCAGGATTATCCAGATCAATGCATTTCCAAGTTTCTCACACCGTCACTACATTATTATAGAAAAAAATAGCTTTGAGCCGTGAAACAAAAATGTCAGAAACTCATGCTACAATAAACAGACTTAGCACTATTGTTCTCCACAAAATACTTGATTTCAAAGCTAAAATCATTCACTGTTCAGAAAGCAGCTTTCATTCTTGGTCAGAAACACTAAGACGATGCTGGAAGTAACCACAGAAAGCATGGATGGGATGGTACAGTTGGGGTTTTTTCACTCCAGTTTATTTTTGATTAACTGAGCAAAGTTAATTTAATCATTTCAGCTTTTGCCTTTCTTTAACCCCATGCTGTTCATACTGTTTTCTTTGTAGTCACTGAACAAGAGACTAAAGTGCCCAAGAAAACCATCATCATGTAAGTGCTAATTATTTTTTTTTTGTAACATTTGTGTTTTGCCTTGCTACCTATGCATGATCCAATAACAAGCTTGTGTTTATTGGCCATGCAAGTGTGTTCATTCCCATCCCACCAGATCTCATGGTATTCTGTGCTATGCAAAGTGACCACCCGAAAAAATCTTGCTATCCCTTTTAAAACACAGCAGCACTGGTGTTAGACACAGCCTGGGTCAGTTTTTTTATGACAGTACATGTGTAAAAATTACACAGAATACTGATAAGAGTTGCACAAGACTTCAAGAAGTAGAGTCTGACTCTCATTGTTGAAAAGAAACTAGCTTTGAGAAGTGGCTACTTGAAAACCTGTACAAATTTAACAAGTCTATCATAATTTACAGCAATTTCTTCTGGCTTTCTACTTTCAATTCTTGAGGAAAGCTTTTTATGATGAAGCAGAAGGAAGATATATATTTTTATCTCCTTCTGCCTCTGTATTTCTTATATGAAATTTTGCCCTGATAATGACTTCTTCTTGCATACTTTGAGCCTGGCTTATATCGGGTGGGTGCCTATAACATAGAAAGATTAATTTTAGCAAAGAGCAGTATTTTCTCAGCCATATGTAGACCAACAGCTCATCAGCCATTAAAAAATGTATCTTCCTAAGTATCATAGACAAATACATAACAAAATTGTTTCATGTGCTGGAAAGGGGACATTGTCCTTCTGTGGCAGGCCTTCGGAGCACCTCTAAGCTATTCAAATCGTGACCAAATGGTAGTGGGTGACTATAAACAGACATTTTGGGGCAATGCACTCCCTCAAGAGTGGTACTGTTGCTAAAATCAGTCCTTGACTTGGACACAATGCTAAAATTAACTTCTTTTGGATGGTGAGGAGGATGTGTAAAATGACACCTATGATGTGGTTAAGAGTTGCTTAACTTTTATCTCATTTTCTATTATGACTATTTCTTATGATCCATACACTTAACCCATTTAGAACCAGTGTCTTATAAGAAGACATATCCCCCTCTCCTAAGCAGACAGGAGAGGCAGGAAGGGGTTTTGCCTTTGTCCTTCTCCTTTCCACTTCATTTCAGTTAACATCTCCAGTCATTAGACTTTTTTTGACCTTGCAAAGACCAGAAAATAAAGGTGTTTCTGTACTGTCTGTACTGTCTCAAGGGTCAGGGTTCAGATACCAGTAGGGTAGCTAAACAGAAAAATGTTTTTTGATGCAACATTCAGAAACATCCCGAGACAGTCAAGGAATCGCTCAGAGTCAGACCATGTCTAAAGCTTAGTGAATCTCATCTATCCACATCCCTGTGGCTGTAAGTCACCTGGAGAGGCTTTTATTTTACATTTCTCCTGTGAGCTTCATGATTTCAAATAACAAGCAGCGACATTACAGTTGATGCAATAATATTAAACTAATACAAAATATCATCAATTAAGCTGATTTTTAGATTTCTGACACATAAATACCATAGACTATTGCTTTGGACAGCTCAAGCAGTAATTCCTAAATTAAAGGCTGCAGTCTTAAAGGAGATTGGTATATTTATGAGTGGGATCTCAGAACAACACAAATTCCCCTCCTTTTGCTAGTGGATGTGGTCATGAACTTACTAGAGTGGATCTCAGCTGGAATTAGCATAGGGGTAAGGTAAAGTTTGGGAATAACTCTCTAAGGACACATCCCAGTTCTCCTTAATATGTAGTGAGCTGAGAAACAGATGCAGCTTTGAAACCACTAGCAGAAAATAATGGATAATTTAGAGATGGGATTTAACAGTCTCTACTAATGCAAATCCCGGATACCAAAATGCCCTGCAATTTTGCAATGTAGAGCAGTCAAGTGCAAGCACACATGGATTCATTTTTGTCTTTATCTAAAATGGTTTAACTTTGTGTAATTCAGAAAGGCACCATGGGCATAATGAAGGCTCTGCATATACATCAAAGCTCTATAGAAAAACTATAGAAAACCTGGGGGGAAGAATAAAGCAGTGGAAATGAGCAGTAGCAGAGAGGGTGCTCTGGACAAAATCTGATTGTAGGTGCTCCAGTCCTGAACTTCACTTCATCCTCAAAGGCAGAGAGTGATGATGGAAAGAAATCTGGTCTTCACAGGAAAAGACAACAATAGTGTCCAAAAATTAGACCAATAGATGAGAAAGGCTACAATATATCTAAGAGGATTAGTCTTCCATGATGGCTAGACAAATGCAACAGGAGAAACAGGCTTTCCTTGCACAAAGACTCCTTCCACCTTCTCTGTATCTCAGTGCAAAAGGCAGAGCAGAGGTAGCTGGTGACTTTCAGCTCTGTGTGCTGCGATAAGAGGCTGGTGAGGGGAAAGAGAGAAATGAAAAAGGTGTTCTCTTGATTCATAATCCCAGTCTAGGTCATTGCCTTTACACTTCAGCTAATCCTATAGCTTGAAGGTAGCGACAGAATCTCAACACGGAAAAAAAATCAGCTTTGCCTGTTAGTTTCGCTGAACCAGCTACCTACGCTGTAGAGCATTGGCTTCCTTATGCTTGCAAAGCAAACACTGTCTTTACCCTCAAGCTTTTCCATGTAAGAAATGCCACTGAAAAATCTGCAGGAAATACTGCATGTTAAACACATAAATTAAGAGCACCGAAGTCTAAGCCGAGGTGTTCTTTCCCCATATTTTAAAGCTATTTGATCCAACTTCATCTGTAGCTCATTTAAAGTTAAAGTTTGTCCTGCCGTGGGAGCAGAAGATTGTTTTGACACAAGATGTGTATACATGGATGCTGAGAAGACCCGGCTGCTTTGAATATGTCAAAACATTTAAAGTGAGCTCAGCAGAAATATAGTTAGAAATTATAATTCTGCATCTCAGGTTGGTTGGTACTCCTATGTCAATTAGCGGTAATAAGATCAGGCTGTGTCTGCAATAATGATATTATGAAGATGAAAAATAAGTGTATTTGGGTATTGATGACTTGTTTTCAGGAATGCCCTTTAAATATAACTGTTCTTTATGTGAAAATGCAGATCTCTAGTCTCAAAAGTCTTTAATAAACAAATTAGAGATACATTACATTAATTAAAAAGACCAGCTGCTGACCCTACTGTAACAAAGGCCATTTTGCCATTGAGTTCGATGAAATCAGGATTTCAGCCAAGAATACTCAGGAAAGGGTTAAATTCTTTGACTGTTTAAAATCTCTGCGTGAAACTGCTATATCGGTACAAAGTAGTGTAGTGGGTGGTCAGCAGAAGCTGCATGTAATACAGTAACACCCAGAAGAACATTTCTTAGGTGGACATACTCATTGTGTGTTCATGCACTAAAGGAGGTTAATGGAGCTACGGTTCCTCTGGGGGTAAGGGCACTGATGTTTTCCCTGGATCAAAAATTAAGCGGAGATGGGCATGTGGGTGTGTGTGTTGCGTGTGTATCCCTTCCGAAATGACATGCTTCACCAAAAGCTATAGAGCTCACAAAACTAACCCCACTGTAGCACCTTGACCAACAATAGCATGTGCTGATGGAGTGTGGCTCCCCAAAAAGTCTCATCTTCCTGCCAACTCCATTCCAACCCTTTCTGTCATCAGAGAGGAAACGATAACCACTGTGGTGAAGAGCCCAAGACAAAGGGGAAGGGTTTCTCCTGCACGTTCTTCTTCAGGTCATTCGCCTTCCCGCTCCCCAAGAGCGGAGCCAACTCCAGAGCCAGTCTATGTTTCAAAGATCAGGCAGCCTGTCCACAGATATGAGCAGGAGGCAACACCAAAGTCTGCTGTTCCCATGCTTTTTGTCACAGAACCAGAGGACAGGCAAGGAGCAGCAGCAAGAGATTTCACTGAAGAGACTAAGGTAGAAGAGAAAAAGCCCAAATGGGTTGAAGTGGAAGAAATAATTGAATTCAAGGTGAAAAAATCACCAAAACCTGCAAGGAAAAGAGGCTCTTCCCCAGTAAAACAAGAAAAAGATGAATCAGGGGTGTTAACATTCACTTTTCCTAGCTCAAGGCCTAGGCGTTCCCCAGAAGATGATCCAAACACAAACAATTCCAACAATAAATTAGTGGAACAGTCAAAATCTTTGCCTAGTGACAGCCTCTCTGAAGCTGATATCCAGCCCTTGGTGTATGCAACTGAAGAGGAAGAACCTCAAGGCAGCAATGAAGACAGAAGCTTCCCTTGTGGGTCAGAACAACTAGGGAATAATTCGTTTATAGACTATGGAACAGAAGGAAAGAGCTTCCCACAGGAAACAAGTGCTCACTGCGGGTCAGACATCGCTTCCCCACTGCTTGCCTGTGGGGGTGAGCCTTTGGTCTTCAGATTTGAGACAGCTGCTGCAGACCAGCACGAACTTCTGTTCTCACTAGCAAGTCCAGAGGTTAAGGAAGAGGCAGATGAATTAGACATATCTTGGCCTGTTGAGGAGGAGGTACCTGAAGTAATACAGGATGTCCTTCCAGAAGAGGATAACGTCATTATAGTAGATGAACCAGAGGAACTACAGGCAGATGACATTAGCACCCGGGACCGCAAAATCTTAACCCACAATGGAAAATTATTAACTTTGGAGGATCTTGAAGATTATGTTCCTGAAGAAGGTGAGACCTTCAGGTGTGATGACAAGAACCGTATGGCAGAGAAACCCTGCGAGATCTCCGTGCTCCAGACAGAGATTAATGAGCCAACAATTGGAAAGCCAGTGCTGCTGAATCTGGGGAGACCTGTGGTGTCCAAGCCCAGGCAAAGGTTTTTCAGCCAGTTGGAGGAGCACATTCCTGGGGGCATGTTCACGTCAGCGTCTAGAGTAACCGGTGTGCAGTCTGTAGGCGCCTCAAACATCTCTTTCCACGTGAGTGATACCTGCATGTCAGTGACACCCGGAGTGCATGCAGCAACAGCAGCAGCTTCTCCTGGTCCCACCTTAACAGTGAAGCCATCTTTCTGCACTGAAGTCCAACTCTCAGCAGACAACGGACAGTCAAGCTTTAAAACTGAAGTTTCCACAAGAACCCTCAGCTATGGGACTGTTGGCGAGCCTGTTACCTTGCACATCAGCACAGAAGACCTCTCCCAAAGCTGAGCAGATGCAAGCATAATTTTCAACACAAAAGAAAGCAGTTTTTTAGAAAAAAATACTGATCAGAATTGTTGTAGGTGAGGGGAATTGATGGCAAGGATTACAAGGTAACATGTACAAGGGAATACCTTTGAGGGAAATATATTTAAATATGTCATGTTGAGCTTTTCTAGTCTTAAAGGGAACACGTCTGTCAGAACAGTTTGTAATTTTAAAAGTTTTGGTCAAGGTGAACATATATCATTCCATAGTGGAGCAGTGATGGTAGGTTTAGGAAAAGCCTGATTCTCCTTCCTATGACAGAAATATAAACGAATAAGCATGGCTTTGTCCATGAACTAAGAAATCATTTCAAGTGCCAATTTGTACATTATTTTGTCAAGAAGGTGAAAGTATCTAAGCTTTTCAGCATCCTTCAGCAGCCCAGGATAGGAGGACTGTTTCCAGCTAAAGCAATCTCCTGTCACTGTGTGTGCCCAAAGGACATGAAGCTTCACACTGCCTTGACTCTACTATACGCTTTTGACACCAATTAGGTCTAACAAATTTTATTCATAAACCTTTCAGCGTGCATAGTCTGGTTACATTATTTTAAGCTTCTGCCACAGAATGAAAAATACAGAAAATACTGCATTTATTCGGGATGCAAAGGGCCGCTCATACCTTTTGGTTGGATTCCTAATTTGACTAAAGTCAGTGGTGAAAGATCCACTGACTGAGGAAGCAAGGATTTTGTTGTTCTCTTCTACTTCAAGTAAAAGCAAAAGTCTATCTTGTTTAAATGGCTGCTATTTTCAAGTCCAGTTGTCTAAAGATGCAGGTTTTATTATTCTGCATTCTAGTGTAGTGGATTTATAAGCCATATATTTTAAAATACCGATTTACTTAATGTGCAGCAAAAGATTAAAGTGCTGCACAAAATTGCTTCTGCAATTGTAATCAAATGCTAACACAAAGAACCACAGATGTGGTCTTTGTCAAAAACTATTAACGGAAGAATATTTGGTCTCCTGTACATGCCAGTGGTGAAATATTGCTGTTAACAGATTGAGGGATAATGTCTGCTATAAACGCTAAGAGGAATTCACCACTGAGCTACAGCAAAGTAGCAGGAGCACAAAGACAGTTAAAAAAAAAAAAAAGGTAAGATAAAAAAGAAAAGAATTCTTTACTATAAATGCCTTGTTGAAAAATGCATCTGTTCAAAATGTATTTGGTTGCTTGGAAGCACTGCCAGTTGCAACTGCATTGTATTACTGTAACCGTGTAGGCTGACTTGTCTTGTAGAGGTGCTTCCTTCTGTTGAGTTTCCCTGGAGCTTTTCAGTGGGATCACTGGTTGAGGGGAAGGCTAAGATGCACTGAGCATGGCCCATTCCTGTTGGCTTCACCAAAAATGGGTGTTGCACAGACATTCAAGTTGCTCAGCCCAGGAAAGGAATGAACTGGTAGGCCCAAATATTGCTCCCAGTTGAAGTCAGCTGAAGAGTTTGTCATTGATCTCAGTAGGACCAAGCATTGGCCCTCTTTATCTGACAAAGATATGGGGTGAAAATTCCCAACACCTTGTCCCAGCTGAGTTGTGTATACTGTTGCAATAGAAGGTGTTTTCATTTAGATGATGTAGGGAAACCAGAAATGCTCATTCACAGCTGAATTTCTAAATAGCATAAAGAGAAAGGATTGAGTGAGTTTCTGTCTTGGAAATGTATGCATGATGTTGTCTCAGTGTTTCCCAGCTAGGTAATTCTGTGAAGCTTGTTATGGAGTCCTATGGGGAATATTCCCACTAACAGGGACTGAATTTACAAAAGGTGCTTGCAGAAAAGAATAAGTTGTGGTTTTTTTTCCTTCTGTGGCTGCACCTTGATAATGTGTTGACTAAAATGAACACATTGCTTTCACAGCCTTTTACTTTCAATATCCAAAAAAGATATTACATGTAATATCACATTCACTGCCTTCATAATAAAGGATGCTTTTCCAGTGATTACATAGGGTGAAAGAAATCAAGCCTCTTTTATGTTACTCTCCTGGGTTTTTTATAACATCTCCTTGATTTATACTGTTTGTTTTATAATTAAGCAATATGATGGATATATATTAGTGCTTTTTTTCGTATATTGCACTGTACATTGAAAAGTAACAAACATACAACAGGGAAATACTTTCAAAACTAAAATTATTTCTTTTGTATTGGGCCTGATTCTAATCTCAGTTATTCCAGTATCAATCTAGAATAATTTCACAGAAGGAAGTGGATTTCATTCAGATTTACAGATACTGCTGAGAAAGAATTTGCACTATGATAGACTTCAAAAACATAATATTAATCCAAAAGATAATAAAGTTGTGTAAAGGAATGTGGAGGTTTCCTCTTGTTGTGGTTGATGCTCAGGTTTCTCTAAAGAAGTTAAAAGGTTACAGTTCAGATGTTTGTAGAATAACTATAGTTTGATCCATTAGCTCAAAGCAATTAACATCTGTTTACATTTTCTTTTGAAATTTAATCAAAATAGAATCAATTGAAAAGAATTTTTAAAATTCTATGCAGGACTGTTCAAAAAGTGAAAGGCTTATGAAAAGTTCATTGCATATAATTTCAGAATGTTTTCCTAGAGGTTAAAAATTATGCTTGTAAGTGATTAAACTGTGTAGATAACTAATGAGACGTGTGGGGGTTTATTTCTTGTAGATGAAAACATACAGCTGTATTAAAAATTTTAATACAAAGAAAGTTTTACTAAAATTCCTGCAGGTAAATGGGTATTGATAAAGTGGAAACTTCAGTTTGCTTGACATACAAAAAGAAAAACACGTTAAAAAAATCAAATATGCTGTTAGATGCTGAGTTTATGTCAATAAACATCTTGCATCAGCTGTCACTGAATTCACTGGGTTTCTGTGTTCTTCTCTGTTCACGGCACTTGATAGTCCATAAGCTCATCCTCTTCTCCCATTGACATCAGCATGATCTGGGTGGCAAACCAAAGAACATTAATGCAGTTGGGCTCTGGTTCCTTTTTTTTATTAACTGCTTCAGAAGTGTTCACTTGAAAGAACCTGGTATTAGAGATACTTTCAGATGTATGAGTCAATAATTTTTAACTACGCTCATCCTCTTGGGTCCTTCTTTGAGGCTGGATAGGAACTTCATATATGTGCCAGTCTTGTATTCCTTGTTATTGCCTGAAGGAGATGTGAGGCAGAAAGGTTCACAGTTGGACTTTTAGAATTGGGAAACAGACTGTCCATCACAGGTGTGTCATTACTGTGACATTAGTTTGATGTACCTCAGCTAATATTAAAGTTCCTCAGGTCAGCAGCTTGACTCATAGTGTGCAACAACCCTAAACAGGGAGGAAAATAGCATGGGTGAGACCTGTGGTTATGTATAACCTGTATATGTATACCTGTGAATATATTTTCTCATTGAGAGATACCAAGAGTGCCTTATACCTTTCCAAACAGTTCACATGTTTGCAGCTGCCCAGCTCATAGGTCATCATCAGTTGGCAGCAATCACAACAGGAACACCAGAAAAAATAGTTATCTAGGAAAATATTTAAAGACCTTCTGCCCAGCTCAGCACTGGTGAACACTGCAGTCTCACATGGGAAATCATGTGAGCAAAACTTGCTTTTTCCATCAACAAACCCAGAAACAAAATATTTCATAACCACTATGCTCACAGGGAGGACACTGAAAACAAAAATCAAGTGAGATATTTTCAAAGGGAGCTGATCCAAACATACCTTCAACTTTACGTGCTAAATCTATCATGGGAATTTACTTTCTTAAGGCTGGTATAGCAGCAGAATCAAAACAGCTACAAGACATGCTCCTGTGTGAACATTAAGTCAGAGCCATTTGTGTGCAAGTGCTCTTATTTCTTCTTGAACCACATGATGACTCCAGTTTGCACTCTTGTCAGGCAATCTCATCATGATCATGATAAATTATCTTAGTTTGACATGCATTTATCTGTCTTAATGGTCACTTGAGGGTTGTCCTAGATACTGTCTGACCCTTTGTAGTGCCTCTTGCAGAAGGTGTATTGGGCAGGAGATCAGATGAGATGAGCTCCTGATTTCCTATGATCCTAGCCTAGCCTAGCTTCTTCTACCAGTACTGACTGGGGATGAGACCACGGTATTTCTCTCCTGGGTGGCCATTATGAAAAGACATATGCTTGAAGATCCATCTTGATGTGTGGGAAGCTTTTGTCTTCTGTCTGCCTTCAAGATAGTGAGTTTCTTGAGGCAGGAGTTATATCTTTATCTGTATCATGCTTCCTTATGCAAAACTGCTGTGAATCACTGTACAAACCAGGTGACTTTGCCACATAAGTCTAGAAGCATAGTCTGGTACTAATTTTAAAGTCCCAGGTACCTTGTAGTGCAAATCCCACCAAAAGTATTCAGATACTGTAGAGTAGGAAAAATACATTACTCTAGAGCAAGGAGTAGCATTTCTCTCACACTTAGGCTCACAAGCAGTATAACCCTCCTTTCTTTCCTCTTCCCTTCTCCAGAGTCATTGATAAGGCTGGTACTTGCTAACTCCTTCTCCTTTCCTGTGAGAATAACATCCTCCTTGCACATAGGATATGTATCAGTGCAATGGGGCACTGCTGGGTTCATTTCATTGATCTTAATAAAGGTATTTTTGACAGAGCAGCCAATGTAGTGTTGAAGAGTGAGTGGAAGACGGATCCTTTGTTCTGCTGTCAGAGAGAGGGTGTGTGTATGTGTGTGAGCAGTGTCCTCAGCCTGGTGAGATATGTCTTTCTGAAGCGTGTTGTGCCAACCTTCTTATTTTAAGTCTTAGCTACATTCCCTCTTGCTGGACTAAGCATTTCTGCATCAGCTCTTTGCTCCAGGAAGGGAAAATGATACTTCTGCAAATAATTCCATGGGTTAGATGATACCGCTGTTTTCTTTTTACCCTAAAGAGAGAAAAGCTATTGTTCTTGTCTGTAGGAATAATTTCCCCACAGTCAGAGATGGAGACTTCTGTCCAGGCCTCACTTCAGCGTGCTGATAAGGAGATCAAGAAAGCTCTAAAGAAACTCGTGGACACGGCATCAATGCTGGTGACTCTTCCCCCGGGCATGCAAGAAGAAACTGGTGGCCTTGACCTTCCTGGGTACATTCCTTCAGACCACTCAGAAACAGCAGCTCGGCCCTCTGGGGTAGTTCATGAAGCCAGCACCCAAACCCAGACTTCTGGAGGGCATGGTAGGTTTGGCATGAATATGGAAAATGTCCCATAAGAATCAAGAGAAAGAACAAACCAATAATGACTTTTTTTCCCCCTCATTTTTCTGTTTTGTTGTGTTTTGAGCAGTTGAAGATAAAGAGAGGACATTCAGACCCAAAGAAACATGGGGGTGTCGGTTGGGGTTAGGTTGAACACAAGTTTGGGGCAGATCTTTCTGGAAACAGAAAACTGTATCTGAAGTAGAGTTTGGTTCATCACCTGACCAAAATGGAGGGATAGGAGATTTTTTCCACATTTAGGCTTTTGACACAGGCCTTGCTTCAAATTTGTTTTGGGGAAAACAGGGGGTGGGATTCCACCTTTCCATTTATAGAAGTAATTTGCTTTTTTTTTTATATGGTAGTGATGGTAAAGGAGGTTGCTTTTCTTTTATTGTTTGCCATAAACAAGCTGAAAATGTGTTTAACACTCCTATATCAACTGTTAGACTTTATAGGATGTTGAGTGTATCAAGTTCACCTGCATGTTACTGGCTCTGGAGCCTTGGCAGACGCCTTATCAGTTTCTGTGTGACTAAAACCATTATGTGTGACTGTGTTGCCAGAACAAGTCTTCCATCTTGGCATTACTGAAAAAAAACCACCAAAACCAAAACATGAATGAGCAGCAGCCCTTCCAGTTTTCCTCCTTTTCTGCCATACCTACTTGTCTAAGCTGTCTCCGTGTCAAGTCAGAGTAACTGTCCTTCACCAGCATTGACTTAAAATGACAATGTCAAGTAGCCTTCAGCCCTTAAACTCCAGATGCCTCTTTAAAAAAAAATAAAAAGATATTCTTGTCTAAAACTTAACAAGGGTAGAAATAGGAATTTTTGTGGAATTGGGAACAAAATAACTACATTAAAAAATAGCAGAGCTTTAAACCCTTTTTTCCTTTCTAGTAGGAAACCATCTATGAAAATAATCCTCTTGTGAAAAGGGATGACTCAAAAATCATAATATGTCAACTAGCAGATTATTTTCTTAGTCAAAACTATAGAGATAGTATGACAATGAATGAGGTGGTTTTGCAGTCCTTTCGTCCTTTCAGTTTTAGAGAAAACTGAACATATTTTTAACATGGAGAATTATTTTAATAAGAAGGGGACTTGACAATTGTCTCTATCATCACATGCTTTGAATAAAAAGAAGGCAAATATTTTGATCGTGCTGGCAATAGAAAAGCACAATCCCACCAACCTGGGATTTCTGACCCTGCCATTAATGCCTCATGTAACCATGTTTTCCATCCCAATAGAGCTGTTTTATATGATTTCTAGAAAACTGATGCCTTTTTTTCCAAAACCAGCCAGCTCCAAACATCCCTCAAGTGCCACTTAAAGAGGCCCTTCCTGCCGGGCACAAGACCCCTCTTGATTTAACCTTTTCTCCTCAGATGAAACAAGAGATGATGCACTTTATCCTGTAGAGTGACTACAATGAACAATATAAAACAACCAAGTACTTCTGGAATGGAAGATCAAACCAGGTTTTGAAGATATATTTGATAAAATAATTAATAATAAAAGAAGAACAATACCTGAGCTGCCATCAAGCTGTACCACCCTCTTGTTTTCTTGTTCCTATGAGCCCCGAATGCCAAACCTAGTTCTAGTGTAACTTAGAGTTGTACGAGGACATTTTCAAAGAACCCAGCAGAGGTGCACCAATGCAGACTTTCTATGATCTAATATCTTCCATACTAACAGACCTCCATCTTATCTCTGTATTAGTTGTATCCTCAGCCAGGACCTCCTGTGATCACCAGTTTTACACTGATGTAACCTTACTCATTTCACTGATGCTGCCTGTGATTGCACCAATGAGTCAAGAAAACAACCTTTAGCTGAAGCATTCATGTGTACGAAGTTAACATTGGACATCCCTGGAAGTATTTAAAAGATGTGTAGATGTGGTGCATTTGGCAGTGCTGGGTTAATGGTTTGACTTGATGATCTTAAGGGCCTTTTCCAAAATAAATGGTTCTATGATTTCATCATAGCCATGAGTTGGAACCCAAATATCATTAAATTATCTCCTATAAAGGATGCATTGAACACATTCTATCCTTCCAGTCATCCCATTTGTTCTTGTCCCTACTGACTGCCTTTTTTATTTTTGTCTCTGTGTGTTTCCTTACAGAATATTTAGTTTTCCCAGTCAGCAATGTGCCCCTGTTGAGTCTCCCTGTTGAGTCTCTCCTTTATTCAAGCTCTTTGCTTAATGTGGTCAGCTGACAGATGTGGTTCTGACATAAGGCAGTCTAGAGATGGCTCCAAAGGTTTGCTCTGGGTTTCAGGTGTGCTGTCATAGATGATGTGTATAACTTGCCCTATTTCTGCTGCCAGACAAAGCACAAAGACAGATTCCAGCTGAAGAACCAAGTGTGCCAAAGCCCACTCCCGGTCCTTCCAGTGAAAAGACAACTGATGGTGAGGAAAGTACTCAGGAGCGCACTGTTCCTATTACCAGGTAAATACCCATCTCAATATACAGATTCCCAAATGTGGCAGGCTTTGCTGTAAGAAAAGCAAAACCTCTGTGGTGGAGGAAGCAAGTGGTGACTTTAACTGATTCTTGTAGGTTTGTTATTTTCATTTTAAAGTTCTGTTCACACATGCATTATGCAAGAAGGATAGAAAATGTTGAAGAGAAAATAATTCCCCCAAAACACAGTTTTTCTTTTACTTTTTAAGTAAATAATTATTTGTGTGGTGGTTAAACACAGATCAATGGCAGGGTGTAATCCTGTGTGTCTGTAGTTGTATGTGACTATGTAATGATCTTTCCTCTTGGGCTTTATGAAAGAACATCACCAGGGACAGGAGACTGGTACAGAAGAGAAGGAGATGTGGTCTGGGATGTACACAGTGAAGTTTATATTGAGACCACAGAAAGAACTTGTGTGTATAAGACTGAGGAGAAGACCCCAACAAGTAAGAAAACCTTGTTTCCCTTTCCCACTCCCAGAACAGTCTTTGTCTTCTCTTTGGGTAATAAATTCTGGTGACTGTTGTGATTTGGGGTTTTTTAATAGTGCTTCCATTTCTTCAGCAGCAATTGTTTATTAAACAAAAAGTAATAGATCATCATGAATACAAGAAGCCTAAAAGTAATGCTTGTATAAAGAAATGTAAATATATTGCTGTGATATCTCTTGATTTGACATTAAGCTAATGTCATATCCTAAATGGTCAGTCCAATAAACCCCATTTGAGTAACTCAACCTATGTAAGCACACTATGAGTAAAGTTGTGTCGTGCTTGCAGCAAAACCTTGTGTCTCACCAGGTCCTCCCTATATGCAAGTGACGATAGAGGATGTGCAGGTGAATTCTGGTGAGCGTGCCAAGTTTCAGGCAGTCATTGAAGGAACCCCTCAGCCCACTGTTTTGTGGTTTAAGGTAAGTGCAGACTTTTCTCTGGCTGAGCAAGGACTGCGGAAAGGACTGTAGGGCTGTACTTCTGTGGGGAATTTCTTTTGCTCTTTCATCCCACACAATCTTACACTGGTTCTGGGTCCTATCTATAGACTTCATTGAACCAACTGCAATTCTCACCAGCCATGTGTCTCATCCTGTGTTGCCTCCAGTGACGCTGTAGCTTCTTTTGCCAAGCGGGCAACCAAGATGATTTTGGGGACTAAGATGGGCTGGAGAAGAGATTGGCTCCTGTTCTGAGAGCCATTGAGATGTGTGCTGTAGCTTGAGGGGCAGGGAAGGGATTTGGAGTGGTTAATTCCAGTTGTCAATGTGACTTCCAGGTGCTGTATCTTTTCTGCAGCTAATTGGTAAAATAAGTGTGACTAAGGACAATGAATATCCCATAGAAAGGAAGAAGTAACTGATGATTCCTCAGAATGTTGTCATATGCCTAAAATGAGCCAGTGTTGTTCTGTAGCAATTGTCTGTAACTGTTCTGTTCAACTGTTTTGTACACACAGTTTTATTCCATGTTATTTATTTTTTTTCCTGTATGGGAAGTGCAAGGATGGGCTACTCAGGCAAATAAAATAACCTTAAAAAACACAAGCAAAAATACAAAGAACCCTCTCCCACATGCACACACCTGAGCAGCTTGAAAAGAATAATAAGGCAACAGTGCATGATACACCCTGTCAATATTCTTGAAATAGCTGACATTTATCAGCTCAGTTATGGCAAGCAAGCTGAACTTTTACACAATAAAGTTCTCTGCATGCTTATCTCTTCTCCTCTTGCACCCATGCAAATGCCTTGCATGTACAGTATCCATTGTCAAGGAGTTCGACCCAATGACAGCATGCTGCCTGAAGTGCTACCTCTTTGTGGCTGTTGTGTACATATTTGCCACCAGCTTCATGTGTTGGTTCTTATATCTTGTACGAGGAAAAGTTATCCCTGCCTGTTCACTAGGCTATTCATAATTCTGCACAGCTGTATCATCTCATATTGGTAGACCCCCCTTCCAGGCTGAAGAGCTTCAACTTACTCTGTCAACCCTCAACCTGAAGATGCTACAGAAAGAACATTGCTGCAACAGTACCACACACTGGGCAAACCAAGGAGTTATAACATGATGCTTTCTGTCTTACTCATCATTTCTTCCCTAATGATTTCTAACATCTGGTATTTTCTGATGGCCACCAAGCACTGAGCTGGGGCTGCCACTGAATGATTAACTAGAAGTTTTGCTCCAGTGTAATAAGCAACAGCTCTGGGACCAGCATTTCATGTGGAAGAATAGGGTTGCATGACTCTATATTTATTGTATTATATACATTTATCTGGCACCTCACTGCCCAGAAAGGCAGTTTCATAAAGTCCTTTTGTAAATCTTCATATCTACTTTATCACACACTCTCCTTCCTGTCCCTTTTTTTCCATAGCATTTATGCATATATTGAACAGCACAAGTGCCAGCACAAGCTGGAGACCAGCCAGGAGCATAGAAGCTGATCCTTGTGCTCCCTGGGCTGACTGCTCAGGCACAGTGTGCTGGGAGAGCTGAAGAGTAGCCTTGGAGATCCCTCCCAAGTCTGTATTCCTATGAATGGGTTATGAAATGAAAACATCGTTGGGTGATGTGAAAGCAGAGAAAGTTAGATGTGGAGGACTTCTTCAGCCAGCACTTTGTTAGTGAGATTTTCTAGGCTAAATGGTCTGTGTTGTAGCTCTGCTCATGTATCCTGTTTCTTGAAGAGAAGAAACATCCATTTCCATCTTGTTTTTTCCACTGCCAAACTGTCATTTCATTATTTCAGGGCACTTCGCTGCTGACAGATAGCAACAGGCTCCATCAAGGGAATGAAGGAACAATGTATTTCTTAGTTATTGATGATGCTGTCTTGGAAGATGGTGGTGTTTACACCTGTGTTGCCAAAAATGCAGGAGGGGAGGTTTTGTGCAAAGCAGAGCTTATTGTACATGAAGGTAACGTCATTCTTTCAACTGCAGGAGTTGCTTCTATAGCCATTGCAGTATGTATTCTGTTGCAGTCGTCTTCTGGTGCCCATGTGGTATCCTCTCTGTATTCCTGTATAGCATTTGTCTATTACCAGTATGGCCCTGGTATACATATCTATATACACTCACATGTACTGAGATTTTTTTTTTCTCTGCTTCAGGCTGCATGATGAACTGGTACAATGGGCCACAGAAATAAGTGGGGCCATGACAGGCTTAGAGAGCTGGGGTTATTCAGCCTGCAGAAGAGAAGGCTCCAGGGAGAACTTAGAGCAGCATACAGTGCCTAAAGGGGACCTGCAAAAAATCTGAAGAGGGACGGTTGACAAGGGCATATAAGGGCAGGAGAGGGGGGAATGGCTTTAAACTGACAGAGGGGAAATGGAGATGAGATCTGAGGAGCAAGTTCTTCCCTGTTAGGGTGGTGAGGCCCTGGCACAGGTTGCCCAGAGAAGCTGTGGCTGCCCCATCCCTGGCAGTGTTCAAGGCCAGGTTGGATGGGGCTTGGAGCAACATGGTCTGGTGGAAGGTGTCCCTGCCAACAGAAGGGGTTTGGAACAGGATGAGCTTTAAGGTTTCTTCCAACCCAAACCATTCCATGATTCTGTCTTTGGTGGTGTTCTGCTCTTCAAGCTGTCTCTACTGTTTATTTAGGTGAAGATGCAGCCAATGAATTTGTATTAAAAGGCTCTGTCATTGAACGGCTCCATTTAATTCTGTGTACAAGTTTAGAGGGCCCCTGTAATTTTACTTGCCCTAGATTGCTCTTTTATAACTTTGAATGCTATTAGCAAGGCATCGTTGTCTGAGTAGTAACACTTATATTCCTTCATTTCCAAAGTTAAGAAAGACCAAGCAGCAAAGAAGGTGGCCACCAGGAGAAAGCTCCATTCCTTGTATGAGGTTAAGCAGGAGATTGGAAGGTAAATGAATTTTCCAACTTCATGACATCACTGCTGGAAAATATATAATTGCCCATCTGACCTGCTGAGTATATATGTAACCAGTGGTTGGCCTAGCTGTGATAAAATATGGAAAGGTGAAAGGCAGAACTGGAAGGTTACCCATTATAGGCATGCTGGAAACACTTCCCTGAAGTTTCTGACAGAGGATGGGAGAGTCAATACAGCCCATACATAGGTCTAGGTAGCTCCAGCCAGGAAAAATACCAACCAGTGGTGGCAGAATAGGCTTCTTTACAGTGTTAGCATCACAAGCCCATACCTGTGTATGGACAAACACTGAGTCCATCCAAGGGATCCAAGAGCATCAGCCTCTGTCAGCACAAGGCTGTCACCTGAAACAGCTTTTCCCTTGATGTGAACTCGTTGCTTAGATTTGGAGACAGCCAGGAGAGGGCAATAGCACCTCACAATCAGGAAAATAAGCTTTTTATGTTGGAGAATTTAAGCCCTGAGCCGTAGGGAGCTCTCAAAGGCTGGGATGTGGAAAGGTCTACACGTGCTGGGCTTTGAACCGAGTCTGAACAGTGTTTGTCCTTTGATTTTTCACAGGGGCTGCTTCAGCTTTGTGAAACGAGTTGTACACAAGGGGAATAGAGTGTCTTGTGCTGCCAAATTCATACCTCTGCGAAGCAAAACGAAGTCTCGGGCACATCAGGAGAGGGATATTCTTGCCTCTCTGTCCCATGACAGAATTACCAGGCTCCTGGATCAGTTTGAAACACGGAAAACACTGATTTTGATTCTGGAGTTGTATCCTTTTCTGTGCTGCTTGTCTGAGGAGGCTGGGGAGTACTAGGTAGAGCTCATTTATTAAATAACTAAGCAACTAACCATCTTTTTTGTTTTGCCTGAGGTAACAGGACATGCACAATCTTTCTCTGCACTACAAGATGGCATAGCTCCCTAAGATCTTCACTGAAGTACTATGTTTCTGCTGTTTTAGGAAAAAAATACACTTGCATATGTAAGTGTAAATGAGTTGTTAAGCACCAAAACTCTTTTCTGAGATGTCTGGAAGTTAAAGTCTGTTTCCATGAGATCCAGTCTGGGTAAGCATGAGGAAAATGCAACGCAGAGCAGAAAAGCCCATAGCCAACAGGTGGATGTTAGCACAGGTGACACCATGTTCCTGCTTACAGGGAGCACAAGTTTAGAGCAGCCTAATTCTGCAAGGACGTGGTTGTAATAGAGATTTTAATGAATTACATGCACATCATGTTGCCTGAGATCGCCTTGTGAATTCTGCTGTTAGCTGGATAGAGGTGGTGACAAAGTAAAAATAAGCATTTAACTGTAGTTCTATTTTCCCTCAATGCTGTTGTCAGATGCTCCAGCGAAGAGCTCCTTGACCGTTTATTTAAGAAGAGTGTTGTCACTGAAGCAGAGGTAATCCTTCTTTCTCATTTGAAAGTTCAGACTTGGTGGGTACCACCAGAGTATCTTCCAGCTGCATTTTCCTCTTTGAATGAGGAATGTCTTTGAACCAGTGATAATCTGTCAAAACAGAGTCAGACTTTAAAATGTTTTTCCATCAATGTTCATTACTGAGTTGAGTTTCTTTGGGGAATAACCAGACAGGGGCAGTGGTTTTGACCAGCAGCATTGCATTCAGCCTAATACAGATGACATTTGCTCTATTACCACCATTTTTTTTTGCTAGCCATCACCTGCAGCACCCGCACCTTCACTTGCTTAATACCAATTTATCCCCTTGCAATTTTACTTCTATCTACTCCCTTTCAGTCTCCAAACCAGAAGCTGGAATTACAGTTTCTAAAGATTTTGTTGAGATTCTTGATGCTCAAAGTTCAAAATCATAGGCTGCTTTGGGTTGTAAGGGAACCTAAGTATCATCTGGTTCCAACCCCCAGCTCTCTTCTCCACGCTGAACAAACGTTTCACACCTCCAATCTAGTAGCCAGGTGTACCATATTTATTGCTAAAATGGATTTTTCTTAGGAATACTCAGAGGGAAACATCACTGAATCATAGAATGGTTTGGGTTGGAAGGGACCTCTAAGATCAAACGTCAGCTAACCTTATAGAATGTCAAAGGTAGAGGACTTCCAAAGCTGAAGCTAGCTGCAAATCTTCACTCCTTGTTCAGTCATAGATTGCATCTCGATATGGTCAAGAAAAGAGGTTTACAACATAGCTGCAAAATGGTAAAATGTATTTGTGTTTTAAATGTGTTCGATTTACACAAAGCCAGAGCTGAGTTTGAGTTAGATAAGTCGAACAGTTGGTAAGGGTCATTGAACTTGAGTATTCCCATATCTCTTTTTGGAATGTTTGTAGGGTTGTTTTTTTTTTTTAAATAAGGATTTTTCACATATAGAAGGTTCCAGTAGGATAATGTGCATCACACAAGAGGCACAGCTTCATTCCACAGGTTAGGTTCACATCTTTCAACTGCAAGGCTAATATAAGAATTTCATTCTGGTTTTAGAAGTATTCAGTCTCTCCCACTCTCATATAGTAAGAACATTGCTGGAATCAGGGACCCTCTTATTTATTATTAATGTTTAACAATTAATAATTTATTTAATTTTTAGGTCAAATTGTATATTAAGCAAATTTTGGAAGGAATCAAATATCTTCATGACAACAACATCCTTCATTTGGACATTAAGGTAAAGTGCAATGGCAGGTCTAGCTTGTCATAACTTCTTGTTGGTCAGGGAATGGGTGTTCTCTATTTAAGTTATTCTTACTTACAACTGAAAATATTGCCTGCTTTCAATGAAAGTTTCTCCATTTGTTTTATTTCATTTACTAGCCACTGAATATCCTCATGGTTTATCCTGAAAGGGAAGACCTTAAGCTCTGTGACTTCGGGTTTGCTCAGAAGATCATGCCCTTTGAGCCCCAGTTCAGCAAATACGGATCCCCAGAGTTTGTTGCCCCAGAAATTGTTACTCAATCTCCAGTGTCAAAAGCAACTGATATCTGGTAACTTGTCATCTTTCTAAAAAGCTAGTGCCCTAGACAGCCTGAACAGCCATTAATTTTTAATAGGTAAATTGAGTAGTGATAATAACACAAGAAACTGAAAGTGAACACTGAGAACCCAAAACCCACCAGGGCTCTTTTAAGCTCCTTCTGTCTATTTTATTCAACCATAATTGAACTTTGAAAGCTAATTAATGAAAGGAGCATCTTAGAGATAATGATCTCTATCAGAGGCAGCAACTAGGGAGAATGATCCTAAGGGGTTTCTTAGAAAAGACAAACTCAAAAAAGGTATTTTTAGTCTTCTCCTCTATCTGTGTTTTTAAAATGGATTGAGAACAACTTTTTTTTTAAATGTTGAATGGAAAAAAAATGAAGGGTGAAAAACATACCTTTTGGGATTTATTTTGATGGGAAAGGAGAGGAGGATGAAGAAGGATGAAGAAATAGAGACAAAAACATTTGTGTTTCCTCTTTCCTCAGGGCTGTTGGAGTCATCACATATTTAAGGTAAATACATCTTCTTAGGAAGATTCATTCAGTACCCCTTTGTCAGTCAGAGCCCTCCAGTACCTTCAAGTGAAGCACTTGAGTGAAGCACTGAGTCCTACAACAAAGGCAATTCACTCTTTCCTGGTTTCAAAGGGCTTGGGTCACTGTCCCTGCCTGGAGACATGATAGTTGCTCTCCTTGCAGTTAGCAATGAAAGCAGTGGATGAGGTTCAGACTTCCCCTTGCCTGTTTTAGCTCACACCCTACTGTAGCTGTGCAAAAGCAAACTCTTAATTCCTTATCTGTGAAACAGGGATAAATAATTCTGTTAAGTTCCATGTTAATGCTGAGGTAAAAGATGCTCTGTTAGTGGACATACTGCTCACAAGCATTGCAAGTCCCACGCATGGAGTCCCTCGAGCATTTTAAAGCACCTTGTAAGCATTTGTTCTTCTGTCATTTGAATAGCAAATAAAAGTCTAAAGTCTGTCTCCTTTTATTTTATGTTGTTTGACAAATAAGCCTAACATGTAAGTCTCCATTTGCTGGAGAGAACGACAGAGCAACCCTTCTAAATATCCAAAATGGGGAAATTTCATGGACCATTCCTGATTTTGTTCACTTGACTGAAGATGCAAAGGACTTTATGAAAAGGATCCTACAGCAGCACCCCAAGTGAGTGCACTTTTGTGCTTCCTACAGCCAGTGTGCAAAGATGTTAGTGTCTCAGCAGGCAGATCTCAGCTCATCAGAGCTGTGGTTGTTTATAAAAGTAGAAATCTGAGTGAGATGTGGTGTGTTATGCTCTAACACTTCTTTATTATTCCACATTACCCAAAGCTCAATGCAGCATTTTGTGAAATTGGCCCAGTTCTGGTATGGTGATGTCCTTACTCTTGAGGGCAGATGAGTTTCTGAAATGACAGAGAGAAGTGAAAAGAGCAAGGACTGTTTTAGCGGAAATTATGAGAGAATTCAATAATATTAACCACATTCCTTAAGTAATTTCAAGTACAAAAGGCAGTTTGAAGGCATGTTTGCAGGCACTTGCTGTTTAATTTAATTTCTATTCTTTCTGCCTGCTGCCAAAGCTCTTTTTGCTCTGGCCACCTAAAAAGTCAGAGTCACTCTCAGGGCTGCTCCTGACACTCTTGAACAGGCTCCCTGCAGAGTGCCATGGGGCCTTCCTGGGGATCTATAGGGAATCTCAGACTGAAAAAGAATTGTTTCACCTCAAGAAGAGGAAACCTTGGGTTGAAATCCTCTGTCTCTTTGGCTTCTAACTCTAAACCAGCAGCCTAAGGATGCACATAAAAGTGTGCGTGTGCTCATGAAGCAGGCACCTTCAGGAAGATCTTATGGTTGCTGTTGGAAGTGACTTGCTACTAAAATAGTGATCTTTTCTCTTATCAGAGCCCGCCCTAGTGCCTTGGACTGTCTTTCACACAAGTGGTTCATGGTAAGTTTGTCCTGGGTTTTTATTACATTTATTAGAAATACTGAGGTTGAGAGAGACCTTTGGAAGTGCAGCCTTTAAAGCTGCTTGATACTATTTGCCCGTTCATTTTTTCTCCTGGTCTAGTACTTTTTATCCTACAGAGAAGCTCAGGCATGGCTCTCCAGAAAGAGAAGATACATTGGTGCTTACATGCCAAGATATCTTTCCTTTCAAAAGATAAAGGTTACTGCTGACATCAGCTGACATAACACTTCAGTATAGAAAGGAAACTGGCTTTGCAGAGCAAAGTTATGGTCTATATTACAATGTCTAATAATAAAAGCTAACAATAACAAGAAAAAATAATAATTTAATGGCATGCATTCAACAGGGTTTGTTTTTATCTTTGAAAACCCGAGATTTTCTACAATTTAGCCAAGAGGGAATTGTAGCATTCAGTGTACTGTAACTTTCCTGAAATTAACAATTCTGGAAGAAGGGGATCCTAAAAAAGAAAATCTTCTCAGGTAATGCAGTCAGGATGTTCAAACAATTATTTTTCAATCTCAGTTTCCTATCTTTCCACCTGGCAGCATAATCCCCCCCTTGAAGCAGCTCATTTCATTAATACGAAGCAGCTCAAATTCATTGTGGCTCGGAGCAAGTGGCAGGTGAGTTGGCCTTAATCTATGCTGGTTCTTTTTAGTTATACAAATTTTTAATTATATTTGTACTTTTAAAGTCTATCATGCTAGAACAGCATGCACAGCAGAGATCTTAGCTTGGCTGTGAATGGGGAATAAGACCAGGAGAGAGCAGTCAATGGATGTGGCAGGAATAAATTATCTATGTTTTTACTGCCTGAAAATCATCTGATTTTATGCAGGTGCTTGTGAAATGCATGGTTATGCCTAAGTTAGGCACCCTCAGCCACCTTTGCAGTTGGTGCTGAATAACAGACAGGTCCCAAGAAGACTTCTCTTTTCCTGAAGTTTTCTAAAATAACCAGAATGATTGCCTTCTGGAGATGCCTGTCTCTCTCTGTTAGCAGTAAGGGGAAGCCAGGGGCTCAACTATAACTAAGATGTCTTACATGACAGAAGGTAGAGCTGATGAATCTTACCTCGCACAGTATGACCTAAGTCACTGCAGGTTGTACTGCGGTTAATGGATTAAAGGTCATTTACTCCAGCTAGGCTCTCCTCTGATGTGTTCCATTAAAAACACTTTTCCTTCTGCTTTGAGTGGCCAGATTGTCTTTGAAAACCTCATGCAGGGTCCTTCTTCCCTGTTAACAACAGCAAGTATGTCCCCTGAAGTCAGTATAGTTTCACCTCTGTGAATGAGAGAAGAGAAAGACTTGGAGAGCAGTGAGGCCTGGGCTGATGATATGTACAAAAGGGTGTACAAGGCAATGCACTATTAAGCTAGTATGTGTGGTATTTAAGAGTGAAGAAGTTCCATCTGGTATGCTTGCTTTACCATACTCCCACCACATTTCCATTTGATTGTGCTATATTTTGTTCTGCTTTTCAGCGGTCTCTGATGTGCTATAAATCCATACTGGTAATGCGGTCTATCCCAGAAATCCTAGAAAGGACTCATGATAACACCTCCCTGGCCATCTCCCGACATCTTATTGAAGAAAGCACTTCATCCAGTACCAGTGGCTCCTCTTCAGACAATGAAAATTCCAATTTCCCCAAGAAGAGGCATTTTGGCTCTACACCCGAACTCCATTTGTCCATACTTGATGCACCAAGCCACCAGGAGCCTTCAAAACATGCAAGTGAAGAGAAGCACTCCAAAATCTCAGTCCCTCCAGTAAAACCTATAAGGAGGAAGTATGCTTCAGTGAAAGCTGAGGTGAGGGAAAAATCACCTGCAGAAAGCAAAGAGCTCATGGCAAGTATCTTAACGGAGAAAGAGGAGGGGCTCCATCCCAGACTTCAAGATGAAAGAGCAGAGCAGTCCCAAAGAAGTGATGCTACTGAGCCTTCATCAGTGAGGACTTCCACAGAAAGCACTTTATGTCAGAAAGAAAAAACAGATGTATTTTTACCTGAGAAGGACAGAGTTGAAAAAGCTGAGGATGGGACAGAAAAGCCATCTATCTGTGTTCCTAGACAGAGTGTCATTAAAAGCACTTTCTACAGCCAAGCAGCTGAGCTACCTGCAAGGGGGCCTTCCTCACCAGGCAGGGAGTTTAGGAGGCACCTGGACAGAGCCAGAAGGACTTTCCGGAAGGCTGGATATTCAAAGGTGCCTCTCAGTGGTCTCCGTGAACCCCTTCTAGAGCAGTTTGAACTGGAAGAAGAAGAAGGAAAGTCTGATTATGGAGGTGATTACAGGGAAAATCTGCTCGGTTCCTTGACCAAATCAGCTTCATTTGATACTGCAAGGAAACCACCACATCCTGCCATTGCTGGTGCTAGCCGAAGCCGTTCCCTGGATGACTACAGGCTGAGAGCCTCAAGATCACTGAGGGAAGAAGATATTTTGGAAGAAGACTGTGATGTATTGCCACAGGAAAGTTGCCCTGAAGGCAGTGGCCACTGTGACATTTCTGTGGTGCCTGATAAGGGATGCTCTGTAGATACTTCAAAGCAAGAGGACTTGGGGAGAGTGAGCAAGGATTATTCAGAAGAGAAGCCCCCTCCTTCCACACAATGTGAGGGTAATGGGTGTCCAACAGTTTTTGTGCAACAGCTAGAGAGACTTCCAGTGTCAACTCATAGGAGCGAGAATAAGAAACCTTTACTGAAGAAGTCAAAAGCTACTTATATTGATGAGGAAATTGATGATTTGGAAGACGAAAGCCCCATTCTAGCTGCCCAGTTCTCAGATGTAGCTGCATCATCAGCTCAAAACCATGAAAGCACTCAGAGTGAACATCAGGTGTCCGAACAGCACCAGGCCTCTTGTCCCAGTGGCAAGGTTTCTGATGATCTGGAAGGTGGACCTCCAGGTGTCTTAACTGCTTCTCAAACACAAGTTGCTCCGGCTTCAGTCTATGAGCTAGAACATGAGGAATATCCAAAGGTTCATGGTGAGGGTAGAGGTATTGCCTTAGAAGGGGAAGGCTGTGATGCTGGAAAGACTGTCCCACCATTGCTCCACAGGGATCGAAGACAGGAGCTCTCACATCACAGATCTTCTTTTTACAGTGATGAGGAATCTGCTGTGCTGGAGGGCTTAGTGGATGAGATGGTTTCTCTCTCTGAAGAGATGAATGTTTGGGCAGATTCAGTTTCTGGTGGGGAGGAAAACAGAAAGAACATCTCTCCTCACACAGAAATGGTCTACCAAGGTAGCCAAGCACCCACAGAAACTTCTTTCCCTTCTGTACAAGGAGGTAAAAGTGGAGAAATCTCTGAGCTGAACCTTGTAGAACCCTATCCTGTCGTGAGTACGGAGTCAATGGTTCTGGAAGGGCAGGGAGCACAGATGGTTCCTCATGAATGTGAGCATCTGGAGGACTTGGCATTTGAGAGTGCCACTTCTAGCCAAGCGAGTGTTTCCTCAACAGATAGCTTGGACACTGGGAAAAGACACAGTCAAGTGTCAGTGAGCCAGGACACTGTTAAACATCCAGAAGTTTCTTTAGTGAAAATCAAAGACCTGTCAGACGAAACACCCAGCCTTGGCAGTGGGACTCCAAAATTTGACATATCAGAAGTAGAGCCTGCGTATTTGAATTTCTCTGACTTGTACGACATTGTCTATTTTCCATTTGAATTTATGAACTATAGGAAGGCTCCACCCAAACCAACTGGTAGACGGTTTATTCCTTTTGGGGAAAGGGCAAGATCCCCTCCTGCAGGACATTTGCATAAGGATAAAAGGCTGTGCATCAGAGAACAGGCAGAGGACAAGAAAAGGAAGAGCCATTTGGAAATATCTGAGGATTCAAAGGCAACTAACCTATTAGCCACTGGGGAAGGGTCAGAGAGTCATAAGGAAATGTATGGTCCCCAAAAAGACTCAAGTGGTAAGCAGAAAAGCTCTGTCTACAGCAAGCCAGGACTCTTTAAGCCATATGCAAGGTCTCAGTCAGTGGAGCAGCCAGTGGAGCAGAGTCTGAAGAAGAAAGTAAAAGCTTCTGTTGCCCATATTTCAAGGATCCTAAAAGGAAAGATATCTCCTGAGCCAGAGGCAGGGGAAGGCAAGTATTTTATTCTGTGACTTCTTAGATTTGTTGCTATACCTGGGCTCTGCTAGATCTACCTTTTCCCTTTTCCTCAGCATATCTGAGGCTGTGGTTAGACTGTGATTGCAAAACTGGAAGTTGCAGGTTATGAAATCAGTGGTCTTCATCTCCACCAGCTCTGTTACTGGCTCACTTCAGTGCAGACTCAGCTGGGTTAATCTGCTGATGGAAGTGTCTTAGATTACCTTGTTTGAGTTTCTACAAAAGCATATTAGGGCTGGATGATGCTTTCCTTGCTGCAGTTTCTTCTGTGGTTATCATCTGACCATGGTAAATCTTTAAAGCTAAAGCTCCTGGGAGAAGTTGGTGAGCTCACCCTGACTACTAAGTTCATGTCACTGGACTACAGAATCTGTCTTTTCTTCTCTGCCACCCCTAGATATGCCCTGTTGTTTCAGGATGTCTTTCTGTTTGTAATAGCTGTCACAGCCCTCTCTGTTGACTGAGAGCTTGTTAATAAAGAAACCTGTGATTGCTGAGCTATTTATGTGTTAACAGCAGAACTGTGTGCTCTAAATGGATACCCCAGGGAAAAGGATGGCCTAGAATGACTTCTCATCCTTTCTCAAAACAGAGTTTGGTGAGCTGGGAAGTGAGGCAGTAGAGAAAGAGCTTACAACAGGGGCTGAAGGATCTCTGAAGAGGAAATCAGCACTCTCTTCATTCAAGTTACCAAGCCTCATGCCAAGGGAGAAAGGTATTGTTATTACATAAGTCATCAGTTAGTTTTACCATGAAAGTTAGTTTTAACCATACCAAGTGCAAGGTCCTACACCTTGGTTGGAGCAATCCCAGGCACAGCTACAGGCTGGGCAGAGAAAAGATTCAGAGCAGCCCTGCAGAGAAGGACTTGGGGGTGCTGGTCGATGAGAAAATGAACATAAGCCAGCAGTGTGCGCTAACAGCCCAGAAAGCCAACCGTATCCTGGGCTGCATCAAAAGGAGCGTGACCAGCAGGTCGAAGGAGGTGATCCTGCTCCTCTACTCTGCTCTCGTGAGACCTCACTTAGAGTACTGTGTGCAGTTCTGGTGTCCTCAACGTAAAAAGGTCATGGAACTGTTGCAACAAGTCCAGAGGAGGGCCACGAGAATGATCAGGGGACTGGAGCACCTCCCATATGAAGATCAGCTGAGCAAGTTGGGGCTGTTCAGCCTGGAGAAGAGAAGGCTGCATGGAGACCTCATAGCAGCCTTCCAGTGTCTGAAGGGGGCCTATAGGGATGCTCGGGAGGGACTATTTATTAGGAACTGTAGTGATAGGACAAGGGGTAACAGGTTCAAACTTAAACAGGGGAAGTTTAGATTGGATATAAGGAAGAAGTGCTTTCCTGTTAGCGTGGTGAGGCACTGGAATGGGTTGCCAAGGAAGCTGTGAATGCTCCATCCCTGGCAGTGTGCAAGGCCAGGTTGGACAGAGCCTTGGGTGACATGGTTTAGTGTGGGGTGACCCTGCCCATGACAGGGGGGTTGGAACTAGGTGGTCTTAAGGTCCTTTCCAACCCTAACTATTCTATGATTCTATGAATCAGTAATGAACATGACAGTGCTGTGTGAGGCCAGTTTCTAAGGATGGATCTGAAATGAATGTCTGGAGATGACCTGGACTAACACATGCAATATGAGCCAGTCTCCTATGTTTACATCATAACTATGTCCTTGTTAAAACTGCCTTGTCTTGGCATTTCTTGCAAATTACAGCCATCCTAGGAAGCCACTGCAAAGGAGTAAAATCTATGTGTAAACTAGAAAGAGAATAAATGGAGTATTCAAGGGTGGGATGGCAGAATCAGGTAGTTGTGAATTCTTGTGCTCCAGTCCTGTGTCCTGTGTGTCCAGGCCACACAGGCTACTGTAGATCTATAAAATAGAAAAAGTTGGGGCATGCAGAAACATAGTCATTACAGCTGAACTTGGTTTTGCCCACGCATGTTTCCCCTGGACTCCAGCAGGAGTGTTTTCTGAGGTCAGGTTAATGCCCCACTATTCAACAGAGCCCAGCCAAGCACTGCAAAAGGGCACGTGTGTGGGTTGGCAGGTCCCAGCCACGGTGGAGAAAAAACCCTGGGCAAACACAGAAAAGCTGATCTTCTCCTCTCACCTGGAGTTAGCAGCAGATTCGGTGCTTCACAGAGCTTTTTCCTCCTTCCATATCCATCCTTTATGCTGCCTTCTCTCTTCTTTGTTTTGGCTTGGCATGACCCCCTCATCCTTGAAATACCATCATTTAGTTTTGCCCCCACATTTAAGCTAGGCAAGAAGAAAACTCTTGCTGTGACATGCTCTCTCTCTCCTGTGAGCTGTTCTGCTTACCTTAGATGTACCAGCAGTACCATAGAATCCTAGAATGGCTTGGGTTGGAAGAGACCTTAAAGCTCATGCATTTCCAACCCCACTGCCATGGGCAGGGACACCTTCCACTAGACCAGGTTGCTCAAGCCCCATGCAACCTGGCCTTGAACACTGCCACGGATGGGGGAGCCACAGCTTCTCTGGGTAACCTGTGCCAGGGCCTCACCACCCTCATAGGGAAGAACTTCCTCTGATCCCATCTCAGTCTCCCCTCTGTCAGTTTAAAGCCATTCCCCCTTGTCCTACCCCTACATGCCCTGGTAGAAAGTCCTTCTCCACCTTCCTTGTAGGCCCTGGAGCCTTTTCTTCTCCAGGCTGAACAAATGTTTCACATCTCCTATCTAGTAACCAGGTGTCATGTATTTATTGCTAGATATAAATAGAAATACTCAGAGAGAAACATCATAGAATGGTTTGGGTTGGAAAGGTCCTTTAAGAACAAATGTTAGCTAACACTATAAAATGTCAAAGGTAGAAGACTTCCAAAGCTGAAACTAGCTGTAAATCTTCACTCCTTGTTCAGGCATAGAGAGATTGGATCTGCATATGGTCAAGAAATCAGGAAAGAAGTTCTTCCTAATATCTAAGCTAAATCTCCCCTCTGTTTAAAACCATTCCTCCTTGCCTTATCCCTACAGGCTCTTGTCAAAAGCCCTTTTCCAGATATCTTGCCAGCCCCTTTAGTTACTGGAAGCTGCTCTAAGGTCTCCCTGGAGCCTTCTCTTCTCCAGGCTGAATGCAAATATTCCCATGGAACCCCAAGATCCATCTGAGTTATTGTGTATGAGCAGTCACGATACACCCATGGGGCTGAACAGGGCTCCTGAACCTGTGTGCCCAATGCCCAGGGGATTCTCCAACTGGTTGTCAGTGGAATGTAAGATCTTGAACCAAAAATGATCTTGAACCAATTAAAAATGCTTTCTGATGTCCTGTGTGCACTTATTTTTCACATAGCCCTCCTGACCACTCTGAATCACCGCTTTTCCACTTTTTTTGCAGCACCACTGTTTGTTGAGGATCTCATGGATCAGGCTGCTGCCGTTGGACAGTGCGTGACGCTGTCATGCCGGACTGCAGCTCACTCACCCCTGCACATCAACTGGTTCAGAGGTGATGTTGGCATTCCTCTAGGGAGTCCTTAACATCAAGAACAAGGGTTTAGACAGGCAGGAAGGAGTTTAGACACCTTAATATAAATTTTCAGGGTACTTATCTCTCCTATCTTCTGCTTTTCAGATGGGTTACCTGTCCAAAGCAGCAGCCGGATCCTCATCTCAGCCACCCTTAAAAACTTCCAGCTCTTAACTATTCTCTCTGTTAGTGCTGATGATTTTGGTGTTTACACCTGTGTGGCCACAAATTCCCTGGGCTCAGCATCCACCTCTTGCATCATAAGAAAAGCAGGTAAGAGAAGTACCTACAGAAAAAGGTATTACAAGTACTTCTGCCCAAAAGTGTGAACTGTAAACAGCTGTCAGGTGAGATTTCTGCAGATAGGTTCAGAGGACAATTCTCATCTGCTCTAGTCCACAGCCCTTGCTGTGTTGATAGCATGGCACATTTTGCAGGGTTCATTTCCTCTTCTTCTCTGCTTAATCTCTCTTCTGGATTCAGAGACACTCCAGTTACCATGTGCTTCTAGAACCAACCCCCAAAATCTTAATGCAGAGTTTAAATTAGGCACGGTTAAATTGTTGTTCCACTAAGTGTGGGGGTATACATATATATATTTAAAAATAAATATATTTTATGCATATATATATAAAGAATATCTATAACTGAGAAATGCTGGGTGAGAGCTTATGTATCACAGCAGTGTTATTGCTAACAGTCACTGGGTCTTGTGCCTCCTTTCAATAGAGGTTCCTCCCAGCCCTTCACCTCCTGACATTGTGGAGGTCTACAAGGATGGAGTGCAGATGGTCTGGAGACCTGTGGAAACCAACACCCCTGTCCACTACAGTGTCCAGTGCAAGAGCGAAGGTAAAGTGGAATGCCGCCCTTATGCCTTATGCAAAGAACATCTCAATTTGTGTGATCTCTTCCCCAGCCTGATTTTAGCCCTGTAGTTTAGATTTAGGGATTAAATTAATACAGCCATCCTTTAGCCATCTAAAAGTTAGATGTTGTGCCGGCTAAATCAGCAAAGCTTTTGTGTAAGTATACATTTGTGTGAATCTAACTAGGTTACATGGGAGCTGTTACCAAAAAGTGAACAGCTGCAGAAGAATATATATGGCTGGAGCCAGATTCACAGTCTTGACTAATCCTCACCAATTACAGTCCTGTCAATGTTATACACTAATAATGGCCAGCAACAACAATCAACAGGTAATATCATCCCAAACCCAGGCTTTCTGTACAGTCTGTGGAGAAAGAAGGTCTGTCAAACTCGTCCTATGCTAGAAGGTCATGTTTTCTTTTTCCATTGATTATACAGGAAGGAAACTTAGGGCATACAGGTAGGACAAGATAACAGAAGTTTGGCAAAACTGCATCATTCCTTTGATGCTCTCTTCCAAGATATGGTCCAGAGCCTGATGAAGTCAGTGGATGTTTTCTTGTTTAATTCCATGAACTTTGAATCAAATCCCCAAGCCCGTTCCATCTCTCTTGGGGCAGCTTTTGCTGTTATTACTATTATGAATGCTATGTCTAATGGTAATTTCTACCGCAGTCACACATACACAGCCCTTTGGATTCAATTTCTCCATGCCATGTTCCTTTTTTCACTTCTCCAAACATGCAGGCACAACTTTCTGTATTAGCATGAGCATGGGCAACAGCCTTCTGCCTTTTCATTCTGGAGCTGGTGTCTGTTGGTGTCTTTTTCTCCAAGACAACTCTTTCTATTGGTATTCCTTTTGCCTCAACTGTAGGAGAGGCTTTGGGGTGGATACAAATACAGATGGTTCCAATTAGGAAGAAAAACAGGAAACAGCATCTACAATCTTCCACTGCATTCTGTGTATTTGGCAGGAACAGGCAAAGTCCTGATTCAACACAGGGTTAAAATAATCATAAAAAAAATAATTCCTTGTTTTATCCATTACTTGACAGTAGGCTTCTGCATGCTGTTTCTGCAGACGCTTTTCTCTGTTTCTAAGCTGTATCTGCTCCTTCTTACACATATACCCTGATCCAACCAGTACCCTACAAAGGCATTGACACCTTTGTTTTGAATGACAAATATTTGTTTGTCCTATGGGTTGAGGCTCTCTACCAGTGTTTACCTGAATGAAAGGGTGAATTGAATCTCAGGCAGTCTCATGGAATTGAGTTTGTTTACCTTGAGCACAACAGCAATGGCAAAGTATGGGATACAGCATCATGTGAAATGAATGATCATTAAATGTTTGCTGGTGATTTTCTACTTCACACCTTAGTTCCATGAGTAATGAGTCCAGAATCTATGTACAGTGTCAGTTCCCTGAGAAATCATCTGAGTTTCACAAAAGGTGATTAAACCTGCCCACGTTTTAAACACTGGGTTTGCTGGGAGGGTGTTAGTGGGTAGTTCTTTCCTGAAACCCTGCACCTCATGCTTTCAGTTGGATCCAAGACAAGGGCAAAGGGAAAAAAAAAACAGTTACTTTGCTAGGCTTCTGTTTGGAGTTCTTGATGTATATTTGCATTAGAGATTGGTGGCATGAATTAGATAAACAGAAACTATACAGGAAAATTTCACCATTGATCTGAAGCAATATTGCCACACCTTGGGCTGATTTCACAAAAAATGAGTTTGGCACATGTACAGCAAGCAGCACCATGCACAGAAGTTGGTCACAGCAAGTCAACTTTTCCTTCACTCTATAAGACTCCAGTGTTTCTCCATATTCCCAGCACATAAATAAAGCTGATGTAAAACAGCCAAACAACAAAACCCAAAACCTAAACACACACAGCCCCCAGTGTGACCATATTAAATGAGTCCTAATCTGATTTCTGTCTTTCCTTGGTTAAGATGGTGAATGGACAACCCTTGCTTCTGACATTGCTGACTGCTGCTACAAAGCCAAAAGTCTCTCCAAGGGGTTTGTCTACTGCTTCAGGATAGCCTGCACCAGTAAAGCTGGAATGAGCCCTTACAGTGACCCATCTGCCAATGTAAAAATCACTGGGAAGGATCAAATGGGTAAGTTCAAATGCCAAGAAAGCATTGTGATTTCCTTACATCAAAACAATTGTATCCTTTTGGATGTTGGTCCAGAAGAGAAGAGGAAGTGAATCAAAACCAATTCCACTTGGCTGAGGGTAGTTTAGGGCTTCCTCCTCTTTGTCTTTCTTATTTAAAAGGAAATTATTTTCTAATTCTGGACACAGTTAGGGGACTATGTACAAATATATAATAGGTACATAATAAAATAATAACTATGGAAATAAAAATAACTTGTAATTCCATAAAATAAAAATAATAATTAAATGAAAATCTGGAAAATCTAAATTACCCACTGAAGACATACTCATTTTTTTTATGTGAAATCATGAAGAAACAGGTCTGGGACAAAGAATGTGATACTGAAGGCATTGATCTATTGGTATAAAGCTGCCACAGGTTAAAGCTCTGGACCTGCTCTTTGCTATGGACTCAGTCCTAAGTTCGGTAGTTAAATTACACATTCTGGTGTTTGCTACTGGGAATTATTACCCTACTGTGACGCATTTTCAACTGTATTTTGTTTCTGAAGCAAAGAAAGCTGGATTTACTATTTCTTTTTTCACCTGTTTAAATACTTTGTACTATTCACATGTTTTTAAAATTAAGGACTCTATAACCCCACAACAGATATAATCTTGTAGCAAAGGAAGCATCCTTTCTGCCAAGAAGTGGAAGGATGGTCTAACTGGAATTTCCTCCCAGTGGAGAGGATTTGTCTGTAAAAACCAGTTCTCAGAGATATTTTTAACTCACTCCAAATCGTCTGCTTTCCCAGGATTCATTAACATATCTCAACTTGTTTAAAATTTCCAAGCAGATGCTTGAATGTGCCATGGGGGATGCTTTAGTATTTCAGGGAGCACTTGGACACAACCACATACCAGACCCAGAGCAACACGTTTCTGCTGCTGACTTGTTATGTGAGAAGATGAGACTCATAGCTGAGACGTTTGCTATCATTGCACACAACATCTCATGTAGTCTGGAGTGGTCACACCAAGGAATTACTGGGTGGACACTCCAGAATCTGTTGCATTCAAATAGTCTTGGGTACTGCTGCTGGGAGACAACCTGCAGGCTTGCCTGGAGAAAGCTCTGCTGTAGCCTTTGTAATTGTTCACAGATAGCAGAAGGTGGCTTAGAAAGGCTTCAGTTTCCCCATGAGATGTTTTCCCTTGTAATCCCTGTTATTTTTTCTCTGCAGAGCTCCATGCTGCAATGCAGAGCTTCCCATCAGCTGCTACTGAAGAAGGGAGTGAAATAATCACACCATCTGAGCCTTTCCCAACATACCAGACCTACGCCTTCCAAACAGAGATCAAAAGGTAGTGAATCCAGCTGAGCTCTCAAACAGCCAGAAGGGAATGCTGCATTTGGCTGGAGTTTAGAAAAGTCAGTTTAATAATTGTGCTGCTCACCTGGTGTCATGGCGTTTTGTTGAAAACACCTCCACACTAATACAAATAAACCTGAGTTTACTAGTTGAGCAATCGTCATCTTGGTGTGGATTGTCTGGGAGAGCAAAAGGGTCTGTTCTGAGCACTATGTGCACCAGATATTATGAAGAAAGCCCAAGGCAGTCAACAGCTCTTCTTGCTTCATCAGTCTTTGCAGACACTAATTTCAGACATGGGGGTGGGATACAACTTTCTCTGCCTAGAAGACAGGCATCAACTTCTGTTGCCAACAGGGGGTAGTTCTCTTCCTTGAGATAGGATGAGACACCTTATCTCTCTCCAAAGAAGTTCCCACTCCTGCAATTGAAAGTGACTGTACACTCAGGAGTCTCAGGAGGATGTGCAAACTGTGACAATAGATGTGATAATTCCGCATTGTGCATGGATGAAAAACACAGTACGAGATCCTGGTGGTTTTAATGAACAGGAGCTTCTGGCTCTCCCAGGAGTAGCAGAGAAGCTTAACTTGCCTTTGTGTTCCTTTGTACCAGGGGGCGTTTCAGCATTGTCCGACAATGCAGGGAAAAAGAAAGCGGCAAGACTTTAGCTGCCAAAATTATCCCTTACTGGCAAGAGGACAAGCAGAATGTGCTCCTGGAGTACCAAGTCCTGAGGAAGCTTCATCACACAAACATTGCTCAGCTGAAAGGAGCCTACATCAGCCCACGGCACCTAGTGTTGATACAGGAGATGTGCGTGGGACCAGAGCTACTCCACTCTTTGGCATTACGGTAATAACGAGTGGATGGAAGAGGTTTCCAGTTAGGGCTGGCTGGCTTAGGGAGCAAAACACCTATTGCTTTCCCCTGCCAAACTGGATCATCTCTTTCCATGTGTTACAATGTGTTGTCATCACACACAGGATTTGTGATGTAGTTGTTCTTGTGATAAACAAAAATAATTTCAGCTCCTTATTAGGTTGGGGTAGCGGACAATTCGGGCCCACCCAGCAGAGATGTTGAAAGCAGTTTACTGTAGCTGATACGTACCCCCATGTCCCATAACACGTAGTTCAGGAAGCTTCATTTCTCCTCCAAATTGTTTCTCACAGAGGCAGAAAATAGATCTGTTGAAATCCTCTGACTAAAGGAGAGGGAATGGTGAGCATCAAACCTGCATTTTGATTTCTGCACGACCATTGCTCTCTCTGTCATACAGCTCTGCAACTTCCTGGGCTTGCATCTGTAAAGCTGACTCACAGTATGGACTGGCCTCTAAATATACAATAGATTGGTAAATGAATAGATCTGTTTCTTCTTGACTCTCAGGGGCCTCACAGGATTTTACATCTAGGGGAGGATGACAGTGGGTATAGAATGGCACTCTTCAGCATGTAGATGGGACACCTCTGTTTTCTATTCCTTCTACTAGGACATCATACTCAGAAGTGGAGGTCCGAGACTACCTGTGGCAGATGCTCAGTGCCATTGAGTACCTCCATGCACACAACATCCTGCACTTAGATCTCAGATCTGAAAACATGATAATCACTGAGCCCAACCTGCTGAAACTCCTGGATTTTGGCAACGCGCAGTTCTACACACAAGACAAAGTTATTATCATGGACAAGTGCATGGACTATGTTGAAACCATGGGTAAGTAGAGTTCAATCACTGCGACCCTGACCTTTTTTTATCCAATCTGTGGTAAACAGAAAGGCACAGCCATTGGTCAAGGCAGCAGCTGGCCCCAGCAAGCAGTCTCCCATGTACTGCCCTCTGTAACTGTATGAGTTTGCAGGAGCAGCTCAGGGTGACAGCCCTCCCAGCTAGAAGTCATGGCTGGCATACATGTGCCCAGAGCTCAGGGTATAGTATTACTGCCATTTGGCCTCATGTTAATTGAACTTGTCCACCTCAACCAGCTCCCTAGTGCTAGAAGCTTTTTCTTCTTCACTCTTGGGAAAATAGCAAAGCATAAAATTACCTACTGCTTTTGTGTTTTCAGTGCATTGAAAGGGAGCTTGTCTCACACCAGTTTGCTTTTCTAGCTCCAGAACTGCTGACAGAGCAAGGAGCCCTCCCACAGACCGACATCTGGTCCGTTGGAATCACAGCCTTCATCATGTAAGTCAATCTGTCCTTCCCTACACTACAAGTGGCTTTAAAAGTGCAATTTGAGAGTCATCAACCAAGGGAGATGCATTGACTCAGAGAGTTAACCTCAGTTGTGCACCCTGTCATTGGCAATGCTGCAGAAGGCTGTGTGACGGAGGGTATGGAGCTGGCTGCAAAGATGCCTAGTCTGAGAGATATCTCCACTTAGAGTAAGGAGGCAGTTTTACAACACAGCAGCATCTGGTGTTCTTCACTCAGCCTCATCTGAAAAGCCTTGACTTTACCAAGAAAATTTAAACCAAGTGAAAAAGCAGCCAAAGTAATGAAACTCACTGAAGCACAGTGGCCTTTGGGGGTTTGTTTTCCCATATGACATTTCTGTGCATCGTTGTGACTTTCCTCTCATTGCTGGGTGGGAATTCCTGGGAGAAGGAATGATGCCCTCCATGCTGATCAATTCTCTTCTTTTGGGGCAGGCTGAGTGCCAACTACCCAGTCAGCTCTGACGTAGCCTGCGAGTTCCTGAGAATGGCCAGGAAGGGTAAAGTGAAGCTCACGCGGTGCTATGCGGGTCTCTCCGGGGGAGCAGTGTCTTTTCTCCAGAGCACACTGTGTGCAAACCCCTGGTAAGATGATGTCTGCTCTCCCAACAGCACAGGTGGTGTAAATCCAGGCTACTGCCCTTTTTTTCTCTCCATTTGCAAGAAGCTTCCTCAATGAGCACAGATCCCCAGCTGACCTCCTCACCTCTCTTTGTTCTAGGGGAAGGCCATCAGCCTCAGAGTGCCTTCAGAGCCCATGGCTCCAGGAAACAGGCTTGGACAACAGGCAGCAAGCACTGGTGACCTTCCCCACTACCAAACTGAGGAATTTCCTCACCGAACGGGAAAAGAAAAGGGGCCTGCTGTGCTCCAAGTATGGCCTCATGATTGCACAGTGATGTGGATATGGCGACAGATGTCTCCGTCTCCCCTTCTGCATTTAGTGTTTGGTACTTGTCCTGGGTTCAGCAATAGCAGTCATTTTTCTCCTTCTTAGTAGCTGGTGCAGTGCTGTGGTTTTGAATTTCAGCTTGGGAACAGCGCTGATAACACCAATGGTTTTAGCTGCTGCTCAGTAATGTTTACTCTGACCAAGGACTTCTGAGTCTCATGCTCTGCCAGGGAGGAGGGGAAGCCAGGAAGAAGCAGAGACAGGACACCTGACCCAAACTAGCCAGAGGGGTATCCCATACCACAGCATGTCATGCCCACTATATAAACTGGGGGCAGTTACCCAGAAGGGCTAGATCACTGCTCGGGTCGGGCTGGGTATCGGTCGGCAGGTGGTGAGCAGCTGTATTCTCTTCCCTGGTTATTTCCCTTATCATTATTATTATTGGTGGTGGTAGCAGCAGTGGTTTGTGTTATACCTGAGTTACTGGACTGCTCTGATCTCAACACGTGGGAGTTACATTCTTTCGATTCTCCTCCCCATCCCTCTGGTGGGGGAGTGAGCAAGCAGCTGCGTGGTTCTGCGTTACCGGCTGGGTTTAAACCACGACAGTACCAAATAGTCCTGCCAAGTTGCTGTGCATTGCCTAAGCTGGGGTAACTACTCTCTGTGAATGCAATTTAACACAACTGAGCAAATTAATCCATATCATTGCCACAAGGTAAGAACAGAAATACAGACTGTTAACATGGCTCAGCTGCCCAGTGGTAACTTGACAATACATGTGTCACGCTCCCTGGAATAACCAGGGAAGGTTTTTGAATGTGTCTAGCCACCAGCCCCAAGCAGCTCTACAAACCCTTCCCTGAGGTCAGAAAGACTCCATGCATACAAATGGTGGGCACTGGCTTCTGCCTCTGGCTCCAGACATGGTAACACTTTCAGATGTTACTGCTCATGCCACTGCAGCAGGGTCTGAGTGACTGGCGGGTTTCTCACCTGCCTCCAATCCAAAAGAATTCAATGACCAATTATGGAGAGAAAACAGGGAAGAGTGAAGCACTTTTGGGGAGCTAACATTAGACAGGAATGTGTGGAAATAACCTGGCCACCAGACAGTAAAGGCAGCAATGACAATAAAGTCACTACATGCAGATGCTGTGCCACTAAGAGACTTTGCCACTTTGAAGCCAGGCTCCTCTTCTCTGGGGAGTGCAGAGGCATATCTACCACGAGACATGGTAGCAGCATCACTGGCAAATGCTGCATGGTTTAATTTTTAAATAAATAAATAAATGCTGCATGGTTTAATTCTTAAAAAAAAAAAAAAAATAATCCTGAGCTTTCATGTTTCTCTTTTTCCTTCAAAATCTGCTTTCCTTTGCAATGGATGGTGTTAGCTGTGTCATTACTTTGTGCTTACAACCTCAGTATTCCTTTGAGTTTCTCTGAAGTGAATGATGTATTTATTTGTGCTGCTGAGTTTCTTCAATTTCCCTTGCAAGCAGCAGTAAGTGAAGGCTTTCTCAGAGCCGCATCTGGCTGTGTTTAGAGGAGCAGAACACAGTTCCTAATGCATTGCAGTTTAATACTAGAAGTGGTGCAGTTTAACCAGGGGTGATCTTTCCAAATACATTGTTCCAAACCTGAAGCATGCAGCATTATGACTCCTTCCCTTGCACAGTGTGCAGAGGAGGAGCTGTAACCAGCAGCAGAGGAGTTTTCACTGGGTTGCAGAGAGCACACACCAACTCAGTACATCAAAAAGCATTGAATGCCAAAGTAATAATTGTCTTCACTATGCACTACAGAACTGAAAACCAGGGGTTTAGGGCCAGACTCCATGCTCAGTTCTCTTGGGGGGATAGACGACTTACACAAGACACACACTGCAATGAGGTCCATTCCCCAGTAAGCTTTTCAAGACTGTATTCCTTCTAATTTAACATTTTACAAATCCAGTAAGGTTTCTGTTGGCACAGGCTGGTTCTTTACTCTTGCTGGTACACCTTGGGGTGGAAAACTCAGTGCCTGGGACAACCCATCTAAGCATAAAACTTCATTGCAGATTAACTCATTCGGAGCTTCCACACTTCTGTATATGACTCAGATTAAGTTATTCTTATTTTTTCCTTTTGTTTATCCCATTTGAGCATGTCTGAAGTCATAACACACTCTATTGTTTGGTTAAATAAGCCATTCTAACAATGAAGTAAAATCAGATTTTTCTGCTGAATCATGGTCATAGTCTTTATTTTTATATCCCTTTCCCAAGCCCAGTCCATGTTTGTGCAGGACCCATCTCCCATCCCTCAACTCTAACCTGGGGTCCCTACAAATGATAACCACAAAGGATAACTGTTCCTTAGCAGTGAACAACCTTTATGCAAACCATCCACATAAAGAATTCTCTTGCTAGAGCCTTGGAGTGAGGACGTCCCTTGGGCAGGATGTCACTATGGCTCTGACCTGCCCAGCTATCGCAAGGATTCCCACACATGGTTTGGCGCTTGCAAAGATCACCATTGACCAGAACATGGGAAGAGCTCTATCTTAATTCTTGGTAGCAAAGAAATGAACCCAGAGCTGACATAAAAGAGTTAAGAACTGTATAGAGGGAATATGGGAGTCTGGAAAAGGTGATGGAATTGCTACTGGGAATATTAGCTGGCACAGTCAAGGCTTGTGCAGTCGCAGGTAGTTTCTGTTTTCCTTGGATTTGCCACAGCTACCGAATAAGTTTTTGCCTGAATTTGCACTACTGTAAGGTCTGGGCTAAAGCCCAGTTTGCCATTACAGGATAGTTTGCCCTCGGCATGCAGTTACAACATAAGCCTGTCCTCTGCAGAACAGAACGCAATCTGGATTTGATGTTTGGACACACGTGCAAATGTTTGAGTTTCGTTCTGCAGTCACACATAACCTCTAATGTCCAAGGTTAACATCAGCATGATGTCGTCTGTGTGGTTAAGGCTGTGATTTAACCTCTGTAAGGACTGGTGTTGTCAGAGCCTTGATTATTGAAGGGGAAAAAAGCCAACACAGAACTTGCAGAGCAAAATTTTATCCTGCACTAGATCCAGGGGCTAAAAGAGATGTTTGGGGGCTTATAAGGTCTCAGTGGCTATAGCCTGTAGGGGATTGAGGTTGTTTTCTCATAGAACCATAGAATAGTTAGGGTTGGAAAGGACCTTACGATTATCCAGTTCCTACCCCCCCTGCCATGTGAAAGGTCGCCTCACACTAGACCATGTCACCCAAGGCTCTGTCATGCCCAACTTTGGTTTTCCAGCCTCTTCCCATTACCCCATTCCATTCCTTATAGCCTCCTCTGCATAGGATGAGGTCTCAATTTGGAGGGGGGGAGGCACTTTTAAAAAAGCATCTTCTGGATACACCATCAGCCCGTGTGATTCAAGGAGACGGTGGAAGAGCTCACCCCGGACCAAGGTTTGTGCACTGCAACCCAGACAGCCTGCACCCTCACAGGAGCATGCCTGTTCTCAGCCAGGAGGCACAGTCCAAAATTTCTGGGCTTGTGCAATGATTTGGGTTAAAGCAGGAGCTGGTTTGCTGCTGGGTCTGATCCTTCCTCAGCTGTATGTACCCATGCTCCAGCTGTGTTACAGTCAGTAGGATGAAACCAGACACACACATAGACAGCCTTTTTATCCCCAGAAACAAGACAGAGAGCTTGAGTGCACAACCTCCTGCAGCCCTGGAAAGGCATTCCCGTAGATATGTGGCAATGGTACTGTAGGTTATTAGCAGTTTGCAATTCCCTTCTCTCCCATGGACGTGGTAAACAAAATTGGTAAGATCTCTCTTTTTCTTAAACATGGAATAGGAAGGAGCTGTTGCTATGTCCTTACTCAGTACATTCCATCTCTGCTCCCTTATGGATCTCCTCTCATACAAGAAGGGGGCTATAGACAAGACAATTTGAAATCCCCAAGGAAATTATTACATCTCTAGAGAGGATATTTGTTGTTCTGTATCATTTCAAGTGTTTATTATAAGATGATGCCATCCTGCAATGATAATTTATGCAGAAAACAAACTAGTTAGTAAGTGCTGGCGACAGAATAATGCAGTACGAATGTTCGTGTGCAGCTGGGCTCACCCCCAGGCTCCCAGGACACTTCACTTACATGCCAGTTAATCTGGCCTGATCACTGCTTGCATACTAGTGTCAGCTGCCAGCCCCGTGGACACACAGGTCTTCCAACTCATGGTCTTTAAGGAAAGGATTTCAGTAAGACAATAGGGACAGACTGTGCTGATCAGGTGCAGGGTGTATCTACCGGTGTACTTGTCTGATGTATGACCAGATTAGTGTATGGACCAGCCGACTACTTTCACACAGCCAGCTCTCTTTTCCTCCCCACAATGAACTCTATTTTCCTCCCCACATCCCATAAATCCCTCCTTTTCACCTCTGGGTTTCTTCCCTAAACATCCCACCGTGAGTCCTGTGCAATCTCAAAATGTTCTTCCCCTGCATGCCATAACATATCCCCCATCCCTTGTCAGCAATGCCCCTTACTCCAGATGGTGATCCAAAGAGCTGCTCTGGATGACTCATCTTAATGGGTTTCATGCGGGGACCACGGAGCTGATGGCTCTGCTGGGACAGCCCTGGGAGGGACCCGGACAAAATACTTGTTTCTTGGAATACCTTAATTTGGGTTCCCACCTGCCAGTAAGTCCCTGTGCTCTTCTGGGCATATGCAGATGGCTTTTGAGAGAATGATGGCCCCTGGATGGGGGAAAAAAACACCTCCAGCGGTTGTTTCCAACCTCAATCATTCTGTGATTCCATGATCCTGTGCTATCAGTGTTGTCATCACACTGATCTGATAAGTGGGGGATCATGCAATTTATTTCACACCAGAACAAACAACACAAAGACTTCCTAAACTAAAAGCGCAGCCGGTATCTAAACCGAACATCACGGACAGGCTGCATTGTCCCAAATCCCCAGCGGCTGATGTCTATTGCTGGGATCTCCTCTTCTCTGTTGACCAGCTCCAGGTCATACAGACTCAGCATCAAGAATACAAACATTTTAATTTCAGTGCAAGCAAAGAACCGCCCGGGACAGATGGATACTCCTGCCCCCCAAGGCATGTTGAAGTATTTCAGCCTCTTCCCATTTTTGTAGAAATATTTCTTGGTGCCATCTGGGTTTATGAAGCGGTCGTACTTAAATTCATGAGGCTCGGGGTGAATTTCTGGGTTCATCTGCACAGACATGTGTGGGAACAGAGCCACCCTGTCCCCTTTGCGGAGGGTGTACTCTGTCCCACTGCTTGTCTTAAGGCTGATGTCCTCCAGAACAGCTCGGACCAGTATTGGGGCTGCAACCAGCCTCAGGGTCTCCTCCAGAGCACTGTCCAGAACTGGAGTCTGGTTTAACATGTCCCTAGTGACGTTAATTGGTGGGCTTCCTGGCTTCGCTTCTTGGGCGCTCTCCCTTGAGACTTTATCTACCTCATCCTTCACAGCCTTCATTGCTTCTTCATGTTTCATTAGGTACAAGAGAAGCCAGAAGGCAGTTGGGCCTGTATTGCCTTGGGATGCCCAGAGTAGCATAAACATGAAACGATCCCGCATGTACTCGGGGACACCATTTTCTGCCAGAAGCTGGTTTTGATCACTTATCCACCCACTGATATTGTCCTTTTGCCAGCTTTTCTTCACAGACAGCATGCTCCAGAAGAGCTTCTTCAGTCGTTCAGCTTCTATTTTGTCCTTGGGAGGCAGCACAGCAAAGGCCAGGCGAGGGAAGAGGCGGTCGTACTTCCGAAACTCATGGAACATCTCGTTGGAGTGGATGCGATCTTGCTCATTAGCTTTCTCCTTGTTTTCTGCCCCTTGGTGTGGCTGGGTGCCATACAGAGCCAGGTACCCAGCTCTGAAGACAATATTGTAGCAGTAGTGGAAGAGGCTATCCTCTTGCCACACTCTCTTCTCCTCTCCTGAGCTCAGGTTGAAAAGCATCAGCTTCTTAAAGTTCTCCATGGTGGCTTGTGTCATGACAGTGAGTCCATCTCCCATCAGATGCTTCGTGCTTGATGCATGAATTATGCTGTGGTTGGCTTCAATGGGCTTGTAGCCAAAAACCTGCAGGACGAGTTTAGACGCAAAAGTCCTAAAATCTAATTTAGATCGTGATTCCTTCACAATGGCTCCAAAGCAGGATGGGTCCAACACAAAGGTGAAGTAATAGCCACCAATCAGCACCGTGAAAATATCCCCATGTTTTCTCTGCATCTTTTTCAGAAACCTTGAAGTGTCCTTTCTGAAATCCAGAGCATACCCCAGCCAGGGAATGATACCTTTGTCTAGAGGTGGTTCACCGGGTCTCTGCCTTCGAAACATACCCAGGAGGTAGAGCCCACCGAACAGCGATGCTATCAAGGTACAGAGGAGAATCTCGCAGAGTGCCATGAGAGCTCTGTGCACATCCAGGACGTTGGACTACAACTAGGTTGGGGCAGAAATGTGCTTTTTATTCCCATCCAGCAACTGATATGCAGATGTGATGCTGACGACCTCTGTTCCTATTGGCAGGAAGTGTTCACCTTTCCCCTGTAAAGCACTCCAGTGTGTACATTCCCCTTGATGAACACAGATTTTTAAGGTGGAAGGTATGTTGTAATCAAGCTGGAGTTACTAGGCTGCTGTGTAAGGTGGATGGGTTTTGATGTGTGCTCTGTAGCAGCTTAAAAAAAAACCCCTTTCCTAGGGTGCATGGAGTTCAGGTTTTGAAAAAGAGGGTTCAGAGAATTTCACTCAGTGATTTCTGCTCTTAAGATCAGGCTGTGGATACATGCTGCAGGCTGAAAACCTGAAAGAAAGAGCAGATGTTAGAAATGCTACTGGAAATGAGCTCAGGACCAAGGGAAGGGGGTTACAGCTGAGCTAATTTGGTCTAAGAAGAGAAAAAAAGGTCTCCAACATTTTGATGTTCTCCTGCACACAGTGCCCCGTGAGTGCTTTCGCAATGAGCGCTGCAAGCACTGCTAACCCGTATGAGGGTAAATCAAAGCAGGTCTGCTTGCTCCGTGAGTGATGAGGGCTTCAATCAGTTGCATTTGCTTTGCACAGGATGAGTCTGGAGTCTGCAAATGGCCAAGCTTGCCTCCTGGCTGGAGAGCAGCAGTGCCCAGGATGGATGCCAGCACTTTCTTCTGGGCCAATGCATGCACACTCAGCACCTGCAAATCAGTCATACCCCTCCAGCCATCAGAGTGCCCCAACTCTCTGCCGTCCTGCTCCCACCCCTGTACTTGGCAGTTATACTCATCTTCCCTTCTGCTTCCTCATCTCTCTTGCTCCCCATTCTCTGGATGGAGTCTGGAGATGATGCCAGGGACCCCATGCCCCATCCGGCACTATGCCTCTGGGTGCTGCCACCCTGATCTGCACAGCCTTGGTCCCAGCCACTGGTACTTGGACCTCACAGCACCTTCATGTAGGATAGAATGACATTGTCACTGTCTATGTGAAAAGATGCAGTAAAACAAAAAGTATTTAATGTGAAAGAAAAAGTATTTAATAAGGAGATAGGACAAACTCCTGTGAGCAGGCACTGGGAATGCTGCTTTTACACACCCCCCTTCCCCCATTTCCCCCACCTTTGCCCTTCCCCTGAGCATTCCATCATAAGGTCTGCACAATCCCACGAGCCCTGCTCTGTACGGGATCACAATCTTTTTTGTTTTCACTTCCCAGCTGCAGTCTCCTTCTACATTCCCTCTCAGTGACCTGACCCCTGCAGTGACAGGCGCATCACAGTATCAGCTAAATATTTACTCTGGGTTTGTGGGGGGTTTTTTTGTTGGGCTTTTTGTTTGTTTGTTTGTTTGTTTGTTTAAAAGTTTCCAGCCCTACCATTTCGGAAACAGTTGGCAAGAAACAGCAGAGAAAACAATCCACCTTCCTTGATTAACTTGAAGCCCTTTTTGGTCCAGTAGTCTTGTCTAGCGATAAAATTAAGGTGATGAGTGTTTAAATTATTGATTTTATTTGTACAATTCTAGGCAACTCCCAAGTTCAATAGCTCTCCAGGCTGGAAAGGGCCCATGTAAGGTTCAAGAGTATCTGGGGTGAATAGTATCTTTAAATAAAGGTCAGCAAACTAGTAACTCAGAATTTTAAGCCTATATTGGCTAATAAGGATTGGCTAGCAGCTGTATGTGCTCTTCTGTTCAAGTCCATGCTCTCAATCTGTGGTGTTGCAAAGCCAGTATTTATATTAAAGATGGTATCTGTGGGTCTTTCTATCTCGTCAAAACAAATATTTGAGAAGGCAAATACCTCCATCACTGTTCTGCTAAGCACAGCTGGGTTTTTTTTTCTCTTTCTCTCTGGTTGTTACTGGTTTGTACTTTGTTGTTGATCAAACTGATCTCTTATCAAAGATCTGTCCATTGGAATGACACAGTTTCCTGCTCAGCAGACCTGAGTGTGACACAGCTCTTCATAACAGAGAAACTTGTCATTGGTCAGATAGCTTCATTTAAAGGTGCCTAATTCCTTATGTTGGCTCTCCTGGTAGACAAAGGGATGAGCCCGGTTGAACACAACTACCTGGCAGATGGCGAAAGCCAGAAGTAAAGCCACCCTCAAGGCTGAGCATCAGGCCAGCTGATGAGCGTGGCAAATCCATTCCCCAGCCCACAGCACAAGCTGGAGGATGACAGAATGGCTATCCTCCATCAGACCCTTCAGACCCTTTGGGATCTAAGAGAAGAGGAGTTCTGCACAAGTTTCAGTTTGCATTTTAATGGCACAACATCTAGACAGGCTGCTCCTTCATTCACTAATGCCTCACATACTCCAGACAGGAGCTGGGCTTCTTCCACATTAATAAAACCTGATCAATCCTTTTATAATAATACCAGTTACAACAGAAACAAATCTCTCGCCTACTTTTCCAATCCCAGCGTGGAAAATCCTCATCTTGATGCTGGTGCTAGGATAAAATATCTGGTTACTCACCAACTCCATCACACAGCCATGACCAGTAAAGTACAGTATAGAGGGCATACACACAAATACAGTAAGTACAGTACAAATACAGTAAGTACAGTAAGTACTCCATAAGTACAGTATAGAGGGCATACACATAAATAATGTAAATATTTATCATGCATTTGTGATACTCAACACTTCTATCTCAGCTGCATATCTGCTGCAAGGCTGGCTTGTGTCTTGAAGGATGGATGTCAAAGTAAGCACTTCTCCAGAAAATGGATTGGGGGATCTTCCATAAATATGACCTGAATCATTTTTTTCACAAAGGCATATAGAAAGGGGTTAAGACAGCAGTGGACAAAGGACAAACTCTCCGTGATCTGCATGGCATAGTCCAGTAATCTACTGCTTTCACAGCTCCTGATCATGCCAACATCTTGCAGGGAGTGAAGGATGAGGACAATGTTGTAAGGGAACCACAGGACAAAAAAGACACCCACCAGAGTAAGGACTAAGCAGAGTGCTCTCTTTGAGCCAGGCATCTGAGACAGAGTGAGGACACACGCTATGCAAGAATAGCAGAACATCATGAAGAGGAAAGGAAAAAGGAAACCCAGGATGGTTTGCACGACCCAAAAGACAACTTTCCAAAATAAGTGATTCTGGCCATAATCATGGGCACACACAATGTTTTTGTTGTGGATTTGTGGTGTGCTGGTGAAGAGACCATCAGGAATGGAGAGAAGTATGGAAAGGACCCATCCCACCAGCAAGATGAGGATGGACTTCCTCCATGTCATGGAGCTATTTGGAGGGCAAGCACGAACTATCTGCAGATACATGTTCAGACTCATGCAGCTCACAAAAAAGAAACCACTGTAGAAATTCAGTGTACATGGCATTTAAGACTAGGCACAATATGTCCCAGGTCACCCACTGAGAAATGTACAGAGCCCAGAAAGGAAGGGTTAATAGCAAGAAGAAGTCTGAAACCATCAAGTTAACCAGATACACTTTGGTAACTTCTTTTTCTTCTTGATATACACAATGAGAACAATAAAGAGGAGGGCATTCCCAGCCAACCCGACCAGGAAGTCCACAGTACAAAACTGGCAAAAATACTCTGCTGAAGGAGAGTACCTCTTCTTTTTTGCAGGGGCTATACTGCTTGTAATCCTCCTCGTCCAAGTACTCATACAGATAGTCACTTGAACTGGCAGCATCCATCAAGGCTGCAGTGATTGCTGTTGCATTTGACAAATGGCTGCTTAGGAGCAAAAGACAAGTGAAGGGGATCAAAATGTTATTCCAATTCACACAGGAAAGGCAAGTATCACCCCTTGAAGCATTTTTCTTTAGTTCATAGGTTTAAATTTCTGCCACTTTCTGGTAAGTATTTTGTATCCTCCGCTCCTTGGCCTTTCCCTATGGCATGGGGACAGCTGTCTACACATAAAGATGAAAAAAAAAAAAAAAAAAAAAAAAAAAAAAGAAATAAAGTTCAATTCTGGATTCCTTACTCTGACATATTCAAACTTGAAAGCAAAAGAGCAGCCTCCTCTGACATAACTCACCACTTCCTCCTCATGCCACTGCAAGCTTTTGAAGAGGTTTCTGCTCTAAATTACAGGAAATCCTCCACAACACCTTGCAGTGAGCTGCTTTAGACTCACTCAGGTCACAGCTGAGAAAGCAGCATCTCAATTCTCAGTGAAGCAGAACCTGCCACTGGCACCTTTATGTTGATGTGGCTGCTCCCTCAGGTGAAATGCTGAACATCTCCCTCCTGGTTGAACACTGATCCCTCTCAATGCCAACTCTAGGACACCAAGCTATGGATTTTTGTAAAAGGTATTAGGAAGTGGAAAATATGGATTCATAAAATCATAGAATGGTTTGGGTTGGAAGGGACCTTAAAGATCATCTAGATCCAACCACCTGCCATGGGACACTTTCCACTAGACCAAGTTGCTCAAAGACTTAACAAAGGTAAGGACATGTAGGCACCAGAATCAACTCCTGAATCAAGGTCAGAGGTAGAGATTTAGCTGGAAGGATGTTGCTGGAGTTGATCCTGCATGAGAAGATGCATGGGCTGAAACACTGTTGACCGAGAAGGGCGAAGGCCATGAGGTTGGCCACTCCCCAGGGCTGAAGGGTGGTGTCAGTGTTCAGACATCTGCAATACAGATTTCAGGAAATGGTGACTGATTTGGAGAGCTTCCTACTTCTGCAGTCTGATTTTCAGAAAAAAATTAAAAAAAAAACCCCACATAAGAACACTACAAGGGTTTCATTTTCTAAAAGCCATCCAAACTGGGCAATGGCTGTCACTAAAAAGCCTGTCTTGTTCAGTGGGAGATGGGATCTGCCTGAGCTACCTCCCGTCAGTACCATAAAGTTTATTGTTGGGTTTAAAAATCAAGCCTAACATCCAGGCTCTGAGAGTAAACCAGGGCTGTCGCAGAGAAAAAAGGTGCAGATACCACTCCACCCCTAAACCATACCATTTTTCAGCCATGGCCAGAGATGCCCACCTCTCTCCTGGGGCTTATTCTTCCAGCAATCCAAAACCAGGCATGACTGTGTAGCTCCCTGCCTGCACTCACTCCTGCCTTGCTCTCTTTCATGATATTTCTCCCGTTGCCCAGGAGACCTGCAGCCACCAAGTAATGAGAAAACAAAACTGCTGGTCCCTGGTTGTGCTACACATCCCAAGGGGAACATGTCCCACAGTGGCTCTGTAACTTCTAGGTATGGCTCCCTCCCCACAAACACCCCAGGAAAGCGGGCACCCACACACACAGGTTAAGCAAAGCACCCAAAGCTCAGAGTGGGGGTGCTGAGGAAGCCTGTGGGTGTGCAGCTATAAGGGTGAAGTTGTGGACAAACCTGTTGTGGTCCCATGTCTAAAATTGTTCAAATACGCATTCCAGGCAGTTCCAGGCAGCTGAAAAGAAAACAAAATTTGTTTTGGGATTGAAACGTTTTCTTGATGTCTTGCAGTTCTTTGGTGAGTGCCACAGGGCACTTCAGACAGCAGACACACAGAGCAGAGATCTTCCATGGGAGAGTGATATAATAAGACTGTTCTGGGCATTAGCTTTTATACATATATATATATTTCAGATAAAATCCATGCTTATCTGTATGCAGCTCTGACTGTATGCCTTTGAAAGGAAATCAAAGCTTCCCACCCTTCTGAACACAGCAACACCCAGCAAGATTCGCAAACCTCTCCCTACACACTCTCTGCTCCCATAACAAGACAAACCATCTCCAAAGTTTCCATTTTTTGGTCTCTTCCAGCCCACCAGGATGCCTTTTCTCCCTCTGCCACATCTTCCTCTCTCTGCACCATGCTGGCACTGACACTCACTTGCCCATCCCCATAGCTCATAGTGGAAAACTGACAACATAGGCTGAGCTCAGAGATTAATTCCAAGCTTGCTGAAGCACCAGTGCCCAGGAGCTGGCTCAAGAAGAAAACAGAATCTCTCCAGGTTTCTCATGCTGCTTTGTCTACAAGTAAGAAGGAGAAAATGCACTTACAGGAGCTTCTTCTCCTGTTCCCATCCTGCCAGACGCTTGAATCAACTCTTAGGAACCTCTTTTACTCGTGTAAGAGCATGGGCAGGAAATGTGACTTCAGTGTGACCTCCCTGGTTTTGTTCTGCCTTTCCTGGTGTTAATCAGTGAGTGACAGCACTTAAGGAATCATCTCCACCCCACATCTGAGCATGAATACAATATCTAGACAATATCTACAATATCTAGAACTGGCACCTGCACCCAGAGTTGGGCTTTGGCACTTGAGATACCCCTCAGGACACAGCACCTTCTGCCACGGATGCCATGAGGACCCAGCACTCTCCTTCATAAACACAACCTACTCTTGTATAGCTGGAGTCAGACTTCACATTAGGGGTGGCCCGAGCTGCAAGGGCCAAGGATCCATGTCAGCACAATGCGAATATCACTGGTGGATCCCATGCACCCCTCCCTGTTCCATCTGGATTTGCTGCATACCAGCCCCAGATGTGGCAACAAGTTCCCTCTTGTTATTTTGTTTTCTAAAAGCTTTCATTAGTGGAAATATTTGTGGTTGTGGAACAAATGGATATTAAGATTAGATCATGTCCACCCTGCCCATGTCCCAGCTCCCCTGGGCAGGACTGGATCTGCTTGGTCTCTGCACTGAGAGGCTCTCAGGGCTAAGTCCCTGCTGTAGAAATCTGCCCTTCTTTTTCCAGGAAATCTGAATAAGCCACATGCTACTTGGATGGTGCAGAGTCCTCATCCCCTGCAGAGCAGAAATGGTTACCAGTGGGGCCATCGGGCCCTGGCAGCTCTATGGGGACAATCACATGTCTTTGCAGGCACTGACAAAGCCTTGCAAGTGGTACCAGAATAACAAGCTTATTGCCATAGTTGAAGATACAGAGATCGACAACAGCAGAGATGTGCCAGGCTCCTGGCACTGCCACGGGGATGTTGGGAGAAGCTCCACAGAACAACCTTTGCTTGCTTCTCAAAGGTGTCTCTGATGAAGTGGATTATTGGAGAGGTTTTAGAGCATCACTGTTGTTGAGTGGTCACCTAGTAGCTCATTTCCTTCAGCCCACCACCAAACAGGGCTGCAGGGAACACTCTGACTGTGCCAAAGCCATCCTCCATGCCAACTCTGGTGTGCTTTATAAATCCCAAGCCACCTTGGTAAAAACAGGAGAAAAGAGCAGCAGCGATGACCACAGCTCCAAATCCAACCTGCCCCATGGCAGGTGGATTCGCAGAGAGAAATACATTATTTTTACTCATCTTCTTGTTTGCTGCCATCAGCTGGTGTGCATGTGTGCCTGCATTTAAAAGATAGCCTATAATATGTATAGGCAATGTACAGATTATCAGACAGCAAGAAGCTGCTCGCAAAGCTGAGGCGCCAGACACGCACACAAGGATGCTACAGCTGACAACAGTTTCATTAGCCCAGCAATTAAAATGAAATAAGTTTTTTGTTTTAATTGAGTTTTTCCCCTAAAGCACATATTGTGCAGATCTGCAGGGATTTAAATATGCCTCTAAGAGTCATTAGAGAAAGTAGCCTTCATGGTAATCTATCACAAGATTTTAACTCAATTCGGGAGCTGGTAATTGCACAGATCTTTTAAATTCATTTTATTTTTTATACTCTGCAGAGCCCTAATAGCTTTGGCAATTAAGGTAACCAGATTACTGGTAATGGGGAGCACATGTACAGAGATACACCAGCTACCTGAGCTGCTTTCTTTTATGCTTCTGAAAATGTTGTGTCAGTGGTGTGGTGGCCCTGCAGGAGCAGCGGCTCTACGTCCCCCGCTGCTCAGAGATGGGGAGACATAAACACTGCAGCAGAGCACTGCAAAACCAGTCAGGGATTTTGGAGAAAAGGACTCTGCTATTTTGCTCAGACAAGCTGTCCCCTGGTTTATGTGAGGAGGTTAGGCATCTTCAGGATCCTAGATTTTTCCACCTGCCCCAGAGTCTGGTTCACTTAAAGTGAGAAGCAATTTGTCGGTTGTCTTTGGGTTTCAGAATCCACTGCCTGGCATGCAGCAGGTGCAATGTGAGCTCTGCTTGACAGCTGGAATTCAGGAAAAAATAGTCAACAAGACAGTTGACTTGATTCAAGATAACCAGACTGATGGAAATCTGGCCTCTGACTCTGCCCTCTGATACAGAGCTTCCACCTGATGTCACAGTGGGGGTCTATATTGACATGAGAAGTTCTGAACTGGGGTTGTTTAGTCTGGAGAAGAGAAGGCTCAGGGGGGACCTTATAACTCTCTACAAGTATCTGGAAGGAGGCTGTAGTGAGGTGGTGTCAGTCTCTTCTCCTAGGTAACAAGCAATAGGTCAAGAGGTAACCTCCTCAAGGGGAAGTTTAAGCTGCATATTAAAAAAAATTTCTTCACTGAAATGGTACCCAGGCACTGGTACAGGCTGCCCAGGGAAGCGGTGGAACCACCATCCCCGAGGCTGTTCAAGACCGTGTAGATGCCCTTAGTGATATGGTTTAGTGGGGGACTTGGCAGTCTGGGTGTAATGGTTGGACCTGATGAACTTGAAGGTCTTTTCCAACCTAAATGATTCTACGATTCCAAGTTACAGGAAAACTGCAAAGCTTTTTTCCGATCCAGCAAATGACAGCCTAAACCCCTACTTTCGGGGGTTCAACCCGGAGCCTCTGTGTTTTGCAAACCCTAGATACTTGTGCCCAGCCGCGGTGGGGAAAGGCTCCAGCTTCACGCAGGGCCGCACCCCGCTGCCTGTTTAGCAGGTCTGAGGGAAGGGCAGCGGCTGGGATGGGATGAGGTGGGGTGGGATGGGGTGGGATGGGGTGGGATGGGATGGGCTGCTCTAGGTGACAGGGCCGGACCTCCACCATGCCTCCACGCCCGCCCCGAGATGACATCCCGCCCCGGCCTGCAGTGACAGCGGCGGCGCTCTGGATTGGCTGTCGGCGGGTGGGTTGCCGCGTGGCATGCTGGGAGTGGTAGTTCTCAGGCCCGACCCGCAGGAACCTAGGGCCACGGAGGCGGGGCGCGCCCGGCCAATAAGAGACGGGGGGCGGGGCGAGGCGCGCATACGCCGGCCGGTATCGAGATTCGGGAGGCCAACCGCAGCGGCGGTGGCAACAGCGTGGTGAGGACCTATCCTTGGAGGGTAACTGGGGAGGGGACCCGAGGTGGAGACCCGAGAGCTGGGGGAGGGTATCGGGGGCAGATAGAAGGGCAGAGGCCCGGGGTGGAGTGAAGGTGCATGGGGCTGGAGTGGGGCAGAGGCCTTGTGTGGAGTACGAGGGCCTAGTGCTGGAGTAGAGGGAGGGCCCCGGCCGGGTCTGGGTGGGGGAAGGCAGCTCGGTGGTTCTGTGGGGTGCTAGGTCCTGTCACATGCCCACCCGTGTCAGAGCCGCCCCCTGTGGGTGCCCCTGCTGCGGTATGGGGCACGTCAGGGCAGCGATGTGCCCCACGGCCACACGAGGTGAAGGTCACGGAAATGTCTCGCGGTGGACAAATTGCTTCACTTCGCGGTATCCTTCCCTTGTGTGAATCTCACCTGCGGCTGTTTCCGCCTGTCCAGCGTGACTGAGGGGTGGGGGGTGTGTGTGTGTGTGTGTGCCCTCTCAAGTTTCCTTCTCCGAATGAGCCAGGCTAAAATATAACTTCCATTTAGCAATAAGGGTAGCAGTAGGAGGCACAGGAAGGCCAAATCTTTTGGCCTGCAGAGGCTTGCGTGTTTTGTTTAAAACCCAGGCAGTCTGAAATGGGTGCTAACAGGGAATACAGCCACGTTTGAAGTGCATCTTTTGCATATTAATTTAAGCCCGTGCTTAAGTTAAATTCCTGATGGCTTATTTCAAGAGGTTGGAGTACATTGATGTGCCCGCAAGCTGTATGTGGCTGCTGAACCTCTTTACGGCAAAACAGGAACAATACAGGTAGAGGTTTTGCTAGCAGAGGCCTGTGTGATGCTGTTGAACTGACTGTGCTGGCAGAAAGTCACCAATTGAAGAATTATGCTTGTGCCAAGCACTGAAGAAAGAACAGGTTCTCGATGCAGTTGCGATGGAGACAGGACAAGAAGCTGGCAGGTTTTGGTGGATGGTCTCTCTGGTTTGGTGATGATGACTGCGAGTAAAGCCCTCCTCGTGGCCATTGCTGCTTTTTCTTTAACTAGGGGGCATGTGAGAAATCACCTGTGCCGCAATGGAAACTGTGATCATCCTCCTGATGTGCCCTCACATGAGTCTGTGCCAGTCAAGGGCTTCACAACTTGCTCTGGCTCCTCCACAGCTGCCATTTTACATTCTTGCATTCTCCAGTAGGTGTTTGAAATCTCACTGAAGTGGTGGATGAGGTGGTAAGAGATGTAGTGACCAACAAGCTGCCAGGTAGGGCTGACCTTCTGCAGCAGCTTGCACTTTCCCTGAGTGCTTCAAGTGCTGCTCTTGGCAGGGAGTGAAAGAGGAGAAATGAACTTCTCTGAGGTCAGAGCTGCTGTTAGGGAATTGTCTGTGGAAATAAAGCAGTGTGGTGGAGGATGGAAGGCCTGAAAGGAAATGCAGGCAGTGATCAGAGCTTTCAGTGGCTTCTCGCTGCCCATGAGGGGCAGCTGGGGTCTGTAATTGTGTGAAAGCCATGGCAGAAATTTGTTGCTTCAGCACTTTTTCTTTTGTCCTGTCCTTCCCTCTCCTATTATGCAATGATCTTGCTTTCCAGGACTTCACTTGAATTAGTTCATCTGTATATAGCTCATCAGCTCGAGTCTAGCTGTTGTGCTTTTATCTTGCTGCTCAGTTCACTCATGGACTATGTAAGGGAATTTATTTTTCTAAAAGTTCTCTTAACTTGGTGTTTCTAAATCCTGAAGAGAGACTCTTTGTCTTCACAGCCACTATGTCATCTGGCCAGGAATCCATTTTCCCTGAATATGAGACTGAAACCAGTCAGACGTCAAAGCTGTTAAGAAAATTTAAAGAGACGCCATTTGTACCAGTTGGTAAGTATAAAGAAGAATAAATGTGTTTACACATACATCTTTCTTTTCATGGGCAATCAGTAGGGTTAATGCTGTTTACCTTTTTCCCCCATTAATGGGAAATAACTTTGAAATTACTTCGTTGTGTAGGCTTTTCGTATGCTGACAGCAGTATTCCTTCTGCCCAGAATGATGTTTGCTCTGCAAGATACAGGGAAATTAATGAGGCTTGTTAGCATAAATAGAAAACTCAGAACCTACAATTGCAAGTGGAAAAAAAAAATCCACAAAACAACACCAAAAAAAAACCCAGCCAACCTGCAAACCCTGAAAGATTAATTAGGTGAGCTTAAAAAAGGATGCTTAGGTGATCCTGTTAAGTGTTAAAGAGACTGTGTTTTCTAGACGTTCTGGAGTGTACGGTTGATGGGAAGTACGTGATCTTTACAAAGTGACTTTAAAGCCAACAAAATACAACCTAGAAGTGTCTAAAAATACAACCTGCCAGCTAAATGTGTCATCCTTCTCTGCTGGTATCCTTAGTTTAAAATGCATTTTCTTAGTAGGTTTTGCAGTGCCCCAGCTTGAGGAGGCTGCTAAAGTTTTCAGCCTCTCTGCTGAAACCCTGAGAAAGCCTCAGAGGAGGGAGAGGGTCAGTTGTATCCCTCCCAAGAGCTTTGCTCTGACTGGGACCTGCCTCTGACGTGAGACATGTTTGATTTCCAGCCACCTAAAATGGAGAGCAGTCAGGTCACTTAGGGTGAACTGTTTCAGGCGTTTGCCAGGAGATATCTGTCACCGGTCTGTGTGATCACAGGACTTTGCTTTCCAGCTTCCTAGGGCGTACTGTGAGTTCTGTGAGTTCGGGTTCTCCTGAGCAGATGGGCAAAATTTAACCTTCAGCCTATGCTGGAGCTAGTTTGAGTGCTCTAAAACTCTTAATTGGTATTTAATGAAGCTGCCACATGGGTCGTGCACCAGTGAAGGGTTTATGGCTTCGCAAGTGGAACTGGTGATACTCCTGTTCAGGGAGACAAGCTGTCCAAGCTCTCGTTGGTAAAATACACACTACACTTAAAAATTGGCTGCCTCCTTGTGCTATGTAAATAATCATGCAAAATAGGAAATGAAGTGGATAAAATTGGGAAATCTTATGCATTGGCACTCTATATTCCATGAGACCATCAGTATACACAGGTTGGAGCTGGCATAGCCAGGGCTGTGGTTGGTCTGTTGGAGAACAAAACGTTCATTCTCTCCCTGTGAAAGAGACCTGGCTGCACTTCTCCCCCCACCTCTCAGGACCAGTAACACGACTTGTCCTATCCCAGTGAAAGCTGTCTGTATGTGACAACATACAGTCAGGACAGTGGGTATGTCAGGCTGCACCTATATGCTGGGGGTCATATCTGCAGCTGAGTAGGGTTCTTGGATGTGAGCTTCTGTCCTGGAAAGAGGATGCAAGCAGCACTTACTCCTCCTGAAAATTATCCAGGAACTCTGAGCTACTGCTTTGGCATTTTAACGCTAGTGGAAATCCTAGAATGGTTTGGGTTGGAAGGCACCTTAAGGATAGGAAGAAATTCTTCCCTGTGAGGGTGGTGAGGCCCTGGCACAGGTTGCCCAGAGAAGCTGTTGCTGCCCTATCCCTGGCAGTGTTCAAGGCCAGGTTGGATGGGGCTTTGAGCAACCTGGTCTTGTGGAAGGAGTCCCTGTCCGTGGCAGGGGGTTGGACTTAGGATTAGGGAAGGGAACTTAAAGACCATCCAGTTCCAAATGTCCTGCCACAGGCAGGGATACCTTCCACTTGACTAGGTCGTCAAAGCCCTGGCCAAGTAACAGCTGGAGTTTAGACAGCAGGCAAGCAAGAGGTCTGAAGATCTCTAAAGATCTGTATTCTTGCCATTGTTACCAAAACAGTGAGGCAAATAGCTGCAAAAAAGCCAGAGGAAATGTCAATAATTTATTGCAGCAACTAGCTCATTAGCTCATGTTTGTGAAGGATTTACTTGATTATGTAAAGGCAACCATGAAAGCCTTTAAATAACAAAAAAAGAATTTTTCAGTGTCTAAGATTGTCTCATAAGAGTACCCCTATTCTGCCCTAGCCATTTTTATGTAAGATTTTGTGTGATGGCAAAAGGTGCCCCTGAAACTGCTCTGCTCTTGTAGGAAGCAGGAAATCTATGGAAAGTATATGAAGACCTAAAATGGTATTTACTGCTACAGTCTTACTTAGTGATTAGATCATTTTCTATTATATGGGTTTCAGTTGAAATATTTTGTACCATCACATGGTTGACTGGTTTTTGCCCCATGAAATCTTGTTTCTGCTTGATGTCGTTTAATTTAAAAGCTATTTTTATATTTCATAATGTAACATAATCTAGGAATTATATGATGTTCTCTCTAGCTTGTCTCTGTGTATGAAAATGACAATCTCTTGCTCTTCTTTGCACTGACTTCTGCATAGAATGAGGGGACCCATGAGTGCAATCAGTAGACAGGGCAAGACTTGTCATCCACATAGAAACAGCAATTTGACCAAAGCATGGTTATTTTAGGACAGGGGGAAACACCTGAAGTCATGCCAGGGAACATTTATCTTTGATATTAAGAGAAATTTCTTCACCAAAAGTGTTATCAAGTGTTGGAACAGGCTGCCCAGGGAAGTGGCTAAATGGCCATCCCTAGAGGGATTCAAAAGACTTGCAGATGTGGCACTTAAAGACATGGTTCAGTGATGGCCTTGGCAGCGCTTGGTTGACAGTTGGACTTGATCTTCAGGGTCTTTTCCAACCTAAATAACTGCATGATTCCCGGGGTATTTTGTTTAGATGGGTCACTTCACACATCCCTGATGTTGATCTCAACTCAGAAGGATGCTTGCCTCTCTTGCAGGGATGGCTGGCTTTGTCGCATTGGTTGGGTATGGGCTGTACAAATTGAAGCACAGAGGTAACATGAAAATGTCGCTTCACCTGATTCACGTGCGGGTGGCAGCCCAGGGCTTCGTCGTGGGAGCGCTCACATGTGGTGCGTACTGAACAGGAGGACCTCTCACATCTATTCTCTTAGTGGTTTACACAGCGTACATGAAATATTGGGGTGGAAGTGTGCCATCTCTTACATTTTAGGATGTTTATGCTCATGACTGGTGTTTGCTGAGACTTCCTAGAGTAGTGTGACTTTTAACTACACGTTTTAATGTTAAGCTGTGCTAACTCTGAGAGTAGAAGCTTTGACTGCTTTTAGATGTGGAAAGTATGTGAGGTTCTGCAGATGTTGAAATTAAGAGGCAAATAAAATAAAAGAATGGTCTGAGATTAATATTTCCCCTTGTAAATATGTTGCTGTTCCTGAATATAGCACATTGGAAGACCAGTTTATGTAGTGTAGTATTGTATGTTTTTATATATAGATTTTCAGGACTGAATGTACGAGTGTGTATGTCCCAGGTCTTACCTAAGTATTCGAGCTATGTATGTGTGTCAGTGCCTGTCCTGTGAAACACTGTTGATACTGTATTCCCAGAAGTTACAACAGAGAAGCCTGACTGCAACGCAAACTAGAATTAGCTTGGGATCAGGATTTTCATATACAGTATAATTCCCTGTCAGACTTCTCTGTATATGAAGAAGTCAGTGTACATCACTGCTATTAATAAAAAAAAAAAAAAAAAGAGGAAGGGAAACATTATTTCATGACTGAGACTCTCTCTTACTGTTGAAATTGAAACCTGTTATTTCTTGTTTAACAAAGCTTTCTGATTGTATTTCTGTCTTGTAGGTGTGCTGTATTCGATGTTTCGGGAGCATGTGCTGAAGCCCAAGGAGTAGCAGAAAGCTGACTGAAATCTCTGTCCTGGTGGTGGCCTGTGTACTGCAGCTACAAACCTCCTATCAAGGGGTTCTTGAGGAAAAACAAAAAACACGGTATTAGAGAATTGCCCTGTATATATTTGGTGTACAGAACACTGTCTTGGAGCTGGCAGCCTAAATGATTGTGCACTGGGGTAGCGGGTGTCAGAGTGTTTCTTTGATTGACATTAGCATATCCCAGCTTTTAGGGGATAGAGTAGAGTACAATGCCTTTATCTTCTCCTCAACTATCAATACTTTCCTAAAATTGGTGGCTTCTTTTGCTGCCGTTGCCCAAAACCACAGTCTGAACTAGCTTCTATGAGGCATTGGGCAGGATGTGGAGGCCAGGCCTGTAAGTTGTCGTGAATGCTTTGCTGTCATTCTATCTAGTGTATTTGTCAGCCTCCAACTTTGTAATTTAGAAGCTTCTAGTAGCACTAAACGATTTATAAAATATTGAGAGAAATATGAACATTTATTTTTTTTTATTTAAGGCGTAAGTATTCAGTGTGTTGCAGCTATTTAAATGTTATATTTATTCATTGTTAAGAGGACACAGGCTCCCTATTTTTACTATAGATTTTCAGACTCTTGAATTGCTATATTTTGTAACTTTATTTACAGTGTTCTTCTGAATAACATTTAAATGTAACATTTAAAACAGATACTGTGGAAATTAAACCTTTATTTGGTGTTCTGATGCTTTCAGCTGAAGTGTATGATCTAGCTCTGATTTCTGTGGTATCATTATAAATCTGAAAAGGCCCCATAATCTTTGAGGTGTTAAAACCTTTCTCTGTCAGTTGCTACTGTTATTTTACACTCGGACCCCTTGTATCTGCAACAGCAGTCACAAAAATAAATATGTTGAGAAATCCAATTTGTAAAAACCTCATTTTCTCCTCTTAGCTTACATTCCATGGTGACAATATGATGTCTCTGTAGCAAATACCACAAGGTCTATACTGCACCTCTGTCTGTGACATATTGTACAGCCCAGTGGGAGGTAAAACGTGAATAAATGTATGAGCACTAGAGGTAACAAGTGTTTGGCTATGGATTTGTTGGGGGGTGCGCCCCCCTGTGCGTGCCTCCTCTTGCAGAGCAGGGTGAGCTCCTGTACCCGGATAAAAACCGCCTGAGAAGGTGCGATGCTCCTGGAAAGGCCATTCCCAGCCGGCACAACTTCGCTGTCCTTGGCGGCGCTCACAGCCCTCCCCCACCGGGGACGAGCGGCGAAGGCGTACGGAAAGTCCTCTCCACCGCGCATGGGCCTTTTCCCGTCACCGCCTTCCTCCTCCCCCTCCACGGGGCGGTATAAGGAGCAACCCCACTCCCTCCACCGCCGCACCCCGAGGGGCTGGGCTTCTACCGGGAAGGGGCGGTCCTGTGCGCGGCTCATCGGAGCTATCATGGCGGCTGGCTTGAGGGGTAGGGCGCATGCGTGGCCCTGCCCTTCCCCTGCCCTTCTAGCCTGGGCGCCGTTGCTATGAGAACCGCGTGGGGCTGCGGCTGGGCCGGGAGCCGGAGCCGGAGCGGCCGGGCCCAGCGGGCAGCCAGCAGGAAGGGGCGGCTGGGGAGGGGGTCCCTGCCGCTGCCCTCGGGGCCGGGGAAGGCGGTTTCGGTAGGCAGATGGGCCGGGAGGTGCGGGGGAGGCAGCGCGGCCCTGCCAGGCGGCAGAACAAGGCGGGCGTTGCGCGGGGAAGAGAGGGATTCCCCTCTCCGCACGCATCAGATCTGCAGCAGAGCCCCTATTCTAGGTTTGGACTCGGTGCCCAGGCAGGTTGTCGGGCTAAAGATTGCCCTCTGACCATCGTTCATACCCACGGGGCTTGTGGCTATGCAGAGGCGCCGGACTCTGCTCTTTGCTCTTGTCGGTTCATAGTGCACCCTGTCCCGGTGCAGGCTGCGGTGTGTCCCTGCCCACACAGTACAGACAGGCACAGAGGGACGTGGCCCGCGTTTCTGCACTTCGTCAGGATGGTTGCTGCCCTAGTGTCAGAAAGGGCGTGTGTTAATTACTCAGCAAAAAAACCTTTGATAGTTTTTACTGATTGTTCTTCCTAGACCAAAGGTGCACTAGGGTTTTTTGCTGATGGTAAATGTCAAACAGAAGGAGAAGCGGCTGGAATACATCAGAAAACTGCTCATCTTCAGTCGTATGTAGTAAAGCTCTAGACATTTAAGTGAGTAGCAGTACTATCACTTTAGTGTTATCACTTAATGCTTAGAAATCTGGGGGGAAATAAAAGTCACGCCCTTGGTGTCTTGTGCCCAAAAGGGAGCATTAGGATAAACAGAGATCTTCCATCCTTTGTCAGTCCCACATTAACCCAAAAATGGAGGGATCTGCACCTTTCTTTGGAACATGGGAAAGAAGGCTGGGTGGTTGCCAACGGTTTGTGTTCTGCTTAGTGTATCATGATGGCCTGCTGCACTCTTGGGTTTGACCCCAGCTTGCTCTTCATTAAAAATGTTTATTTAAATGATGTGTTTAAAAACATTTTAAAACATTTCTTTTTAGATGCTAAAGTGGAAAAGGCCCCAAAACGTTTTTGAAGAGTGCTTGAAAACTGTTTATAAGAAAAAGTACTTGAAGCAAGTCAGTGGGATTGAGGATCCCAGTGGCTGAGAGAAGGAGGCGACAGGGAAGCTGTGCAGAGGTCAGTGAGGGAAAATTGAAAAGCAGTTGTTAGAGGAAGATGTTTTTCAAATAGATGTTGATCTCTGCTTGCTGTTGCTTTTTATTTTCTTCTTGTTATGCTTTTAGTAAACAATGGAGTCAAACATAAAAGAGAATGAATATTTTCAAAGCCAATTTAAGGCTTATCAAGAACAACAGCAAAGGCGGCTGCAAAATCTAATGGAGAAGAAGGAAAAGCAGAATGGTCAGAAGGGTGATAATGGCAATACAAAGGTGACTTTCAGCATCCCGAATGATCTAAACCTCTTTGAAGCAGGACAACCTTTAAATGAAGATGACGGCAAAAGGTAAAGCTGTAGCAGCACCATTTCTTCAGGAAGTCAAAGAAGTGTATTTAGCAGACTTTTTATGAAACTCATATTAAGTGAGCAGCATGCTTTCTTCACGTATCAGGCTTTCAGTATACTGATGTCGTGGTTCCCAGGATGAAAGTCAAAAACACAGCAGTGCGCCAGCTACTAAGAAGGAGAAAAATGACTGCTATTGCTGAACCCAGGACAGCTGAGAAGACTTTCACTGTCCCTAAAGTGTCTATCCTTAGAGCACTATGATGTGCACTTTATTTTCAATGTCTCACAAATGAAGAGTGGAAGGACAGAGGGGTTAAGGGTGACATGCTAGGGGCAGCTAGGTACTATCTGTCAAAATCCAGTCATTCAGGATCACTAACACCGTTGGTTAGTTCCTACCTAGGCTTGTAAACAAACAAGTTCCCTATGTGAATAATTTCCAGAGACAGATAAGGACAAAAAAGGTAATAGGTGCACCCCAGAGGACTACACAAAAGTATTTCCCTGGCTATCTTTGCACTACAACCTGACTTAGTAGATGAAAAGACAGCCGGCTATGTAGGAGAGTCTTATAGGCAGAGTTGCCTCCTGGTTAAGATACTTGACAGGGTTGCACAAGGTAAGGTTTTAAGTCTTACTGGGGACAGGGGGTTGGGTCTTACCTCACCCACTGGGGCAGTGTCTGGATTACCAGGACATTGGATATTCTGGTATGGATCTCCCTTGATCTTGTTTTTAGAGCTGAGTTACTGGAGCAGAGAATTGAAACTTCAGCTGAGATAACTTATCTTCCTCCTAGGATATAGTTGGTCAGTCTTCCCTTCTGACCTAACTGATTTCTTTTTTACAAACTAGAACAGGTCCAAAGTTGGACACATCCCAAAGATGTCTGCAGTGTTGGCTGTTCAGGGGTATGCTCTGTGTTAGTGGTGAAGCCAGCTGAAGAAATTCCTGCTTCTACACCCCCCTTGCAGCTGTGCTGATACAGCTGTTTGCTGGAAACTGGATTCACTTTCTGGAGCAAGGGTACTTCTATCTCAGGTCATTTCAATGAAGAGGAGCTGGCAGCTTTGCTAAAACCAGCAAATCACAGGTGGAAAACCACAATTAGGCATATACCTTTGAGATAGTTTTCTCTCCCAGCATCTGGAGTCAGGAAGGGCACTTCTACCAAAGTTTATCAAGCCACTCACCAAGGTTTATTCATTCCTAAATGCTGATCTTCCTTCTGTGTTACTCTGGGCAACTCCCTGCTCAGTTTGTTTCTGAGAATTGCTTCCTGAAATGCCCAAGTGCATTAGCTGCAGCAGACCTTCTGTGAAGATGCAGGGAGTTCAGGAGCGAACCACTGAAACTTACAGATGTTTCTGGAAAAGTAGTGTTCGTGCTGTTCAGGAAGTCTGTGTATAAACAGGGAGCTGATCCCTCCATTGCATCATAGTCCCTCACTATGGCTGTTAGATTTGCCAGGTTATGCTTCTGATGTGGCCTCTACCAGCTGTCTTCTTCCCTTCAACATTTTGTTCTGATAGTATATGGAAGATTACTATGGAGATCTGGTTTTTTTAATATATATATATATTTTTTTTTTTTTTTTTTTAATGGAAAGGGAAACTGATTCCCATAGTTCAGATGTGGATTTGCCTAGTGGAGGAGAAGGCATAGGTGCTCTCATAGCACATCTTGATGCAGTGTGCATTCCCTGACATGCAGAGTATAGGAGCGTCCCAGCAGTTTTCTGTTATTTAAGGTCCAGTAGTTTAGGTCTGAGTAATTCAAGAGCTATTATGTATCCCTGTTTTCAGTGACGCTGACTGTTGAAAGTCCCCATTTGACACTGCAGGTGTAGCAGATTTATCTGGATTGTCCTTTGCTTAAGTACTTCTGTGTTCAGCAAAAGAGGGGTTACGAGTGTATCAAATCCAGGCAGAATTTGCTTCTGGAATGGATTCACCAGGATGTACTTTGCAGTATTCCCATGACAACACATTAGAAACTTGTTCCAGAATAACAGGACTCCATATGGTCTGCAGTGGCAGTGATTTCAGCACGTCAGTGTTGTTTATAGCAGCAATGGAAAACATTCTCCCCTCAGAAGTTTTGCTTCCTCTGAGCCTTGGGAGTTTGTTTTTCTTTCCTCTGTCCTACTCCCAAATTTTGTTTAAGTGAGTGGTTAGGTGAAACTTCTGTCTTTCTGGTTTGTTCTTTCTGTCATTTTATCCTCCCTAGTGGAGGAACGGTTGGACTTGATGATCTTAAAGGCCTTTTCCAACCTGGTTGATTCTATGATTCTACTCTGGTATATTTAAGTGATTCTCTCCATCACATGGAGAATTTGTAACAGAGTTGGGAAAGACACCAGAAGTTCAGTTACAGACCCTGTTCATAAGCTTCACCTGTCTCTATTTCCTTGAGCTAGAGTGAAAAGGGTTACCTTTTGGTGGCCTGTTTCTTTTGGCTGACTTTCTGTAGCTGAGTCACTGGGGTGGAAACTGCTGCCTCCTTTGCAATATGTAGAGTCACTCTGGGATGGGTGGGATGGAGGTGTTTCTCAGAGGAGACTTCAGCTCTGTGCAGCTGGGGTTTGTGTCCATCCTACTAAAGTGCTTTTTGTTAAGACTTGGAAGCCAGCTCTGAAGAAGACATCGCTGCTCAGGTGTGATAAAAGCTGAGAGCCTTTTTTCATGTTAATTCTCTAACTGTTAAAAATCCTTTCGTCTACATATCTCTAATTAGAGCTGCACACTTCTGTGAGGGGCTGCATGTATAACTTAGTTTTGCCTCTTTTCTGCTCAGAGTGCTGCTTGCTTTCTTCTCTTTTGTAAACAGCTGCCTTTAATCTGCCTTTGATTTGCAGGTTTGAAACACAAGTGCATTTCTTATCATCTCATAAATTGACTGTGCTGTTTATGGCAGTGCTTTAAGGGGTCATTTCTTTCTGATATGTACTGATGGACAGAGCAATTAAAAGTTTCAGAGTCCAGTTGGAGCAAAAAGCTTGCTAACACTTTTGAATAGAAAAGATTTAGGTGACTACTGAGGTAGCTGACTTGCCTGGCTGTGGATATGTTTAAAGCCACCAGTGTATACTGTAACAGCCAGGCTTAATCCAAATCTCTGTGATCATCCACTGTTCCAGATTAAGTCACCAAAATGCAAACATTTAGGGCCATTCTGTAGATAATAGGAATCCATGGGTCAATTCATCTGGCTGATTTAGGTGTCTAATGATATTTGAGATAGGGTATCGGGAATTTCCACATGGGAAGGATAGTTAGGACATGGAAGACCTGCACCCTTCTGTAGCAGCAGCTAGGGGTTGAGTGGGCAGCCCAAATGCCACCTGTGTATGTGTTACTGAACTGAGTCCCCTCATCAGGGCAATTAGTGGCACTGCAAGAGCAATTCAGATGGCATCTAGTCTGTAGGCAGTACTGGTTGTATTGACTGGACCTCCTTTGACTTTCGTGTGCAGTTTGGCTTGTTGCTTACAGAGAGATGCCCATGTCTTGGTACAGAGTGGGACCCCATCCTGAAACTCAGATAGAGCAAGATGAAGAAACTCAGATGGGTGGGGAAACTCAGAGGCCGTGTAGGCAGAATGGGAATCATGGACTTGAGCCAGCAGGGTCTCTGCCATAAACTTACTTACCAAAGACAGTGTCAGTACAACTTCTCTAGCACATTTGGTTTCCTCCCTTCCGTTCATTGCTTGCTGCTGGCTAAAAGGTGTGTCTAAAGTTGGAGGATGTTAGTAGTTCCTGGGTTGGCTCATATGTCTACACATAGGTGGCAAGTGCTCTCTGAGATGCTCTTGATTCTTTCCTTGGGCTCCAGTAATTTTCCCAAGAACCCTATGTCATGGCTGCTGGCCTCACATAAGAAGCTCAGAAAATCATGGGGCATCACAGATGTCTGAGTGCTCACAAGTGAATTGATCCCCCAAGGCCTTAGCATCTAGATTTTACATTCAGAGGAACCATCATGTGAGAACAGCAAAGAGATTGAAGCTATAATTATCTGGATGTCTTAGAGAAATAAAACCCTTAAATGTCACTAAATGTACTGAAGAATAAGAGAATCAAGACTATTTCCTCCTGTTCAGAGGGGGTTTTGATATTCTTTGTTTCTAAATTAATTCCAAAAAGCAACGTTAAGAATGCAGACTGATGCCAGTCCCTGCCTTTGGGGTTCCAAGCAAATCAGATGAGGACACAGGAAATGGGTCTTTTGTGAATTACTATAAAGCATTAATTTTAAAGAAAGAACCTCAGTAACAGCTTTTGTAGTTGTTGTTCTGTTTGCTTTGGTAATTATGGAAAGTAAAGCCTGAATGTTATGGATGCTGAATGGTGAGCCTGTCTAGTTTCTCCTGAAGAAACATGTAAGTAAGACTGAGTGAGATGAGATTATTCAATGACTTCAAGACCACTGAAAATATGCCTGTTCTATAATGGTTTGCTCAGACAACACAAGGGAGTGCAGAATTTTTTAAGAGGAAATGTTAACTGAATAGGTCAGACCATCAGCTTGTGTTCTGATCTGAACTTTGGGATATGCTACTTACTTCAGTAAACTCACACCTGGTAAGCTCGGCTCATTTAGCATGCAGTCATTTCATTCTTTTATTTCTGGAAGCAACTATTTGAAGCACGTTACAGTGACATTTACATTTGCATTATGGTTTATTTTTCCCAGGTTTCTTGAGGTTGAGAATAAGCAGCTCCAGGATCAGCTTCGAGAGGTCCAAGACGAGAACTGCAGACTGTACAAACTGTTGACAGATAAAGATTTTGAAATAAAGCAACTCCAGAAAAAAATACAGGAGGACAGATTGGCTTTAACAGGTAAACACAGTAACTTTGTATTCTCACTGTTAATTTGCTTGATGCGGGTAACAGTAGACATAGGGTAAGAGATTCATTGTGAGCCCCTGGCAGTGAAATAGTAATGTGGCATCTCTACCTGCTTAATGCTAATAAGGAGTGTATTAGTCACATTGTGGTTGCCTCTGTTGCACACCTGTAATGAGTTTCTGCTAGGAAGAATCAAAATTCAGGTTTCAGGTGAGAGAGACTTGTTCTCTGTTGAGCTTGCAGGAATTTGCACTAGCACTGAAACCACTTGGCTCTGACCTATGAAAATACTTGCTACCTAAACCTGGGAAGGATCTCGACTGACACAGTTTTGCATTTGCTGAGTTTACAAAGCATCTTGCTTGCACAAGGAGTCTCATGGCTTTATTTGCAGAGAGAAGTTCCTTGCAGTGGTTTTACATGATAGCGCTTACACATGGAACAGCATATATGCTTAAAGGTCCACGCCTTCCTCTCTCCTTCAGTTTCAGAATCTACAAAATACGAACACTACTACTACTACTCCCCATCTTACGGAGCTATTGAAAGGACCAAATGACTTATGGCAGTCAGACAGGTCAGATTTAAGGTGCAGAAAATATTGTTATTAATAATTATATGGCCCTCAAAAGAAGTATCAGGCCCTTCTGGGGTACACAGCGATCTGTTCTTCACAAATTTTCTGCAAACTTTCTGTTATTGGTACAAACCCAGTTATGATTCATAGACATCTTATTTTGGAAAACGTTCTGTTAATATCAAAGAGCAGTGTTGCAGCTTTCTCGGCTTTATGGTGCTAAATTCCTTATTCAGGCTCCTTTTGTTTGCGTGAATAGGGCACATGCAGGATGCTTGCTGAATGCTAAATCTGGCTTCTAACGTGTCCTGGGGGTCCTTTGAAACTTGGACTGTGCAGGCTGCATTTCCTCCACTGGGTGCCACTGTTGTTTAGGACAGCAGAGATGACTGGGCTAGCAGAGAAGGGGCAAACCAGCATCAGCAGACTTAAATAACATTTAAATTGCACCTTAATTCTTAAAAACTGCCAGTGGCTTGCATGTAGAAGAGAGGATGAGCTGTTACTGGGTCAGAACTAGGAGCCAGATGTGCTGTTGCAGCTTCGCTGGCTGACTCGTGTGCCAGCTTGCAGCAGTTTGCTCCATGCTTCTGTCTTTCTTGTCTACAATCTGGCAAAGACTCATCCACATTGCTTGGGAATTAAAAGCTTTGATTAAATGTGTGCAGTGCATTTGATAACCATCACATGGAAGCACCAGCGTGGCTTTTGGTTAGTTTATTACTTTACTGATCAATGGCAGTCATTATTTATCATGAAAACTAAGGAAAAGGCAGCTTCTAGATAAGAAGGGAAAAACAAATCAGATAAAGGAATAAGAACAGTGGAAATGCTTTTAAAAATAATAAATTTATGTTCTCTACACGTTTTTTAAATAGTGATATAGGCGCATATTTTGTTGATGTATTCTGCATCCCCCCTTTAAAGTCTCTAGGGGTTTTATGTGACTCAGAATTCACTTTAAAGTGATCTGTTGTCCTTGCATCTCACCTCAGGTCTTGAACATAATCTTCACAATGTCAGCAGAAAAGTTAATCCTTCAGAGAAGTGAAGGAGGATGAAGGAGTTAAAAAGAATGACAACAGCTGAGTTCAGTCTTCATATACCCCACCAATGTTTTGTTATTGTAGGCTCGTATTCATTGCTGAGCTAGAGGTTTCCTTGGACATAGTATGCAATTATATTGATTTTACACTCATGTGAAAACTTTTCTTCACCTATGTGATGTGTGTCAATTAACAAAAGCCAAGAGACACACAAGCTAGTCCTGGGGATTACTGTATTTGTGACACTAATAAAACCCTCTCTGATGAGGAGGTGAATGAAGTGTCTGTTTAAAAAAGCAATTAAGAGAGTAATACAGTAAGGCTCCATGTGTAATCTCAAGGGATGTATAAATAGGCACAATGAAATTTCTTGAACGTTTTCCAGGATCCAACTGTAATAGTGTGCCTGACCTTTTAGGACAGATGTCTAAAAAAGTTCACACCTCTGTTTCAACAACTCCTCCAGTAGTAAACAACCAGCATAAAATAGTCTGTTGTCTTTTCCTATAACACTTCAGAAAAAACTGTTCGTAACTATCCTACACAGCAGTGAGCAGGAAACATTTCTACCCTTTCTATGTAGTAATGTTGCTATGATCAGTGCTGTGGCCTTCTGACATGTAACTGTTGCTGAAGTGTGAAATGTGGCTTTGCTAGCCACAACGTGATGCTGACTCAAAGGACCAAGCAATCCAGCTGGAATCACTGGCACCTCTTTTCCTTCTCTTGTTCATTTAAGTGCCTGGCACAGCTCTGAGAGAAATGGATGAGAAAATAAAAGTACATTGTGCACTGGACAGAGAACAAAAGCATCATCTATTCTGAATCTTCCCTGTAAGATATGTCCTTTGCTTTTATGTATACTTTTCAGGGGCGTCTGGTTTAGCTGGAGATGTTGCAGCTACTAAAATAGTTGAATTAGCCAAAAAGAATCGTGAGATAACTGCTGAGGCTGAGAGTGAAAAAGCCAAAGTGAAACAACTGAATAACAAAGTCAAAGAGCTGGAAAGAGAAGTGAGACATTTTTGTACTTTTGTTCCTTTTTTTTTTTTTTTTTTTGCATGCTAAAACATAGAAATCTAGCTTTTGGGATAGAGGACCTGTAGAAGCTGAGTTAAATTCATGTTCCCATTTTGTATTTGCTCTTACATCCATGCTTGCTTTGAGTTCTTGCAATTTCTATCCATAATAGGAAAAAGGGGTGTGTGCCCTCAGCTGTGTTTTTACCTTTGCAGAAAGGAGGAGCTAGGAAAGCTCCTAAATCCATAAGTTTGGATGACCCAAGAATATATGAAATAGTGATTAAGAATGTGTATTTGCCACACAGAGGCTTTTCTAGCACTATGGGAATGATATTTTTCTGATTTTATTTTTTTGTGAGGAGAAGCAAATTTCATACCATTATGTCTTACATTCCCACCTCATTAATGCCAGCCATGAACGGATATTCTAAGCTGTATTTGTCCAAGTAATGAAAGCTGCTTTCTAACATAAGTACTCCCAGAATTGAGATAGTAACAAACTAGATCATGTAAAATACCAAATCTTCATTCAGAGAAACTCATTTTTCTGGTTTAGTATGAATTTTTCATATGTACTAACCTATCCCAGGAAAAATTTTACTCAGGTGACTGTTAAAATGAAAATTAGAGGCCCTGATGGCAGTGTTTCCTTTGTTCATTGGCTATTTCTCCTCTTCCTTACACAATACTGGTAAAATTTTTGGTAATTTTTAGTCCTTTTTTTCTGCACTTTGCTTCCTTAGAAGCATAATTTAAATGGATCAATAATGTTTATCATGCTGACAAATGTATTCTGACTTCATCTGTCACAATCAATTATCACAAATCATGCATTTATCTGAATTGTACCACATTTACCTGAAAGCTGAAGAAATAGTAGATTAAAACTTTGAGAACACCTGCATAAATCCAGAATGTTCTGGTCAAAAGCTGGCTAAGAAATGTCAGGTGTAGCTGGGGACCTACAAAATCACACAAGGGGAGCAAGCCATGAATAATTTCAAGAAAAATCATGATAGTTATAATCCCCTACTTTCAGAAGTGTAATGATCATTATTCAAACAGAAACTTAAAGTATTATCAGATATTGACCCAAAAGAAAGGACCACAGACATTTTAGGAAAGGATATGAAACTGAAAGCCAACAAATTTTCGAGAAACAGTAATTGCTGGTCAAAGCAGAGATGGATGTGTTAAATGTGAACTAATCTGCTCTTAGACACCAACACCATCAAAATCAAAACTAAACACAGCAAACTCTCTCATCTGAGATAAAAATGACCACAGCATAAGCCCCACTGAAACTGTGCCCTGGTCAATGTTCTACATTTTCTTATAGCCTCATTTGGAGTGGCTTTTCTCTAAACTAATGATGACTGGCTGAGTTTGTGGATTGTACTTGTTCAGTAGAACTATACAAAGATAAGGAGGCTGACAAGAAAACTGAAGAGGAACTTTTTACAAGGGCATGTAAGGATAGGATGAGGGGTAATGGCTTTAAACTGACAGAGGGTAGGTTTAGATTACGTATTACAAAGAAGTTCTTCCCTGTGAGGGTGATGAGGTGTGGGCACAGGTTGCCCAGGGAAGCTGTGGCTCCCCCATCACTGACAGTGGTCAAGGCCAGCAACCTGGTCTAGTGGAAGGTGCCCCTGCCCATGGCAAGGGGTTGGAACTGGATGAGCTTTAAGGTCCCTTCTAACCCAAACCATTCTGTGAAAGAGAAGAGCTGTTACAGACAGAAACCTGCAGTGATTCATATCTCTTTAGTAGCTCTTAAGCTAAGCTGGATCACTGTCTAGACACACTCATCTTTTTCTATTGATTGTAGAAAGAATCAAGACAACTAAAGTGCCATTCAGTTGCCCATGCATAAGTGTGAAAGTACAATCTGAGATGCCACTTAAACCTCTCAGACACCCCTGCAGTGCTGTTGGACGTGACAAGACTGGCAGTGTTGGTGCAGTGGCTGAAGGCCTGCTGGGTACCCTCAGATCCGCAAATGGGACTAGGGAGCTGTGGATGGGCAGCAAAACCAAGCCTGCAGCCAGTTCATCCACTTGATGTAATGTAGGAGTCTACTGGGCTGAAAACTTACCTGTGTTGGCCAGACTCCATTCTTTGTAAAGACTCCCACACTGAAAACAAGGAACATGTTAATTTGTGGTTTGAATCTCATTCCCTATGCTGACTTCTAGATGCCTTAAACCCTGCAAAATGAATTGTGGTGACACAATTGCATCACAACATGTACTTTCAAGGGTTGTTTTACGTAATTGTTAACTCTTTGCTTGTATGAAAACTAAAAATATGTAAATTGAAAGTGTTCTAACATGACTCTGTTCCCACAAATAAAATGGAAGGTGTGGCCATCGAGCAATCACTTATCAAAGGGTGGTACATGTAAACAAATACTGCAGACAGAAGTTTGCAGAAAACTGCCTTAGAATTTAGCCTAGCAGCTGCCAACACTAGCTGAAATTTCTTACTCTCAATCTGTTGACTAAAAGAATTTATGAACTATATAGAAGGGGTGGCCTAACTGTTGATTTACATGCAAAGAAGGGGCAACATTAGAGCTGGTCCAAATTGCACTCTGCGTTTCACCAAATAATCATTTTAATGAAGAAGCTATTCCTTAGTGCCTTTTTTTTACTCCTGCAAATAATCAAGGTTTTCCTTCCACCTCAAAGAATGAAGTCTTAGCCCTTTAAAGCAACATTTCCTGGCCTTTTTAGCTCCAAATTACAACACTCCTGTCCAGTAAGAAGTTTTTGCAATCTCAAAATAAGAGATGGTTCAGACAAGGAGTGGCTTTATGTCTGCCTGCCTTTGCTGTGGCAAGCAATTGGATATACATTCTTCTACCTTAGAGCTACCAGCTAAAGAGGAATGGCCTTAACATCATTGCTAAATGTCAGCTGTCAGGCCATAGGTAGTAATTCCTTCTCTTATGTTCCTTTGGTGAGTAGCCCTATGTGGTTTTTGTTAAATATCCTGTACTGTAGTGCATTTACATTTATGTAGATAAACACTTACTTTATGAACCTATGGTAATAAAATCCCCCAGCGGTCTCCATACTTGATAACTGATCCTGTCTCAGCAAGTCAGAGACATTTTCGCTGGATTTATTCCACTGTAAAGTAACATATTTTTCTTTGGGAAGTATTTCGGGGGGAAAAAAATATGCTTTCCTACTGATTATGTTTAAAAACAAGGGAAAATGGAGTTGTTGTTTGGTTGCTTGTTTTTTTGTTTTTTTTTTTTCTAGAGTAAATAAACATCCATGTTGTACTTTTTTTCTAATTAACATTCCATGGATGTATGCTCTTCACTGTATTCATTCTATAATAACAGTGCATTTTCTTTACAGTTACAGACAGCCGTAGAAAAAATACGTTGTCTTGGTGGTGATGATGCAGGAATCAAGCAATCAACTCTGAAGATGATAGAAGGAAACTTGGTACGAGTTGTAATTGAAGAGAGGAAATCAGAAGCTGATACTTAGTTCTCTCCTATTGTACAATCCTTTTCCTGTGACAAGGGCATATCCCTGTCACTAGTTTGTGGCCAAATTGCTCTGGTTTTATTGCCTCTATACCCTCAAAATTAGGGAAGGCATGGGTCTGCAAAAGAAGATTCTGTGATCCTGAGGGGTCTGTGGATCTTAATCACTTCAGGTTTTCCTTGAGGACTGTGTTCTTACCAAGTACATTCTTCTCTTCAAAGGCTGAAAGTCCAGAGATGAAAGCATTGCAAGAAAAATTAACTGCAGCCAACTTTAAAGTGATGGAATATCGTAATCAACTCCAGTCTGCAAAGCAGGAACTGAAAATGACCCAAAAGGTACTGTTGCAGGGTGCAGTCTCTGTCTGGGATCCTGTGCAAGAGATACATATTCTTGTGAAATCAGGAGGCTTCTTTTCTTTTGAGCTTTGATGAGCCTCCATGAAATATTCCAGTGAACTGTGAAGAAGGTGTAGTGGTTTCATTGGGAAGATATACATATGGACACAAATTTCATCCTCTGACACCACAGCTGGATGACTGGGTCTGTTATTTCTACTGCTATGATAGGTACAGGTGCTTCAAGGTTTGAAAGTCCAAGTTGAGCAGAATAGGTTCAAAGCATGTGTTCAGGCAGATTCCTCCTTTCCAAAACATTTAATTATATATTTACTTTAAATATAGGCTTCAGTCCCATGGAAATCAATGGGATTAAAGACCACGCTTGAACTAAAGTACAGTTTGTTGGAGTGACGTCTGGACTAACCTTTTTGATTCACGATGCATTTTAAAGTGTTTATGTGCTCTGTTTCCTTTGGTTTTGTTACTTTGCGTAAGAACCTGCAATGCAGATCAGAGTAGAAATATGGTCCTAAAAATAGAATTCTGCTGACCTTTTTATAAATAATTTAAATGCTCTTCATACTAACTTTAGCTCTGGTTAATGTGGCTGTGTTGGAACTGTGCAAGAGAGATTGGCTTAATTCCTGATTTGCAAGGATGTATATTAGGACAATACTCTGTTCCTGTTTAGTTCTGGTTAAGTATTTATTATACCAAAAATAATTACATATGTTGACAACTGTCAGGACTGGTTAGTAAACCTTGGTGATGAATTTGAAATATTTTTTACAGAAGTAGCACAGTTTGCCACACAGCTATGCAGCTGGAGAGTACAATTTGACACTCTCCATAGGCAGGCAGGAAAACACAGTTTCATAGTTTTTTAAAAAGAATAATACTCAAACATATCAAAATACTGAAATGCCCACCTCAACAAGTAAAACTGTTCGTGTTAGCCAAGCTTCTACCCACCAACAATATGTATTGAAATAATGACCTGGAAGAGTTTACACCAGATGAGATGCTGAGTATTGGATGCAGGCCACCCTGTATAGATTGTGTTTCATGTTTATTGCTAGAGTAAGCAGCCTTTCCATGCCCCCAACCTGTATTAAAGCCTAGCCTTCTTGTTTATGGTAATTCTTTTTTTATAGCTTTTAGCAAATGAAGTTGGTGAAGATGTGAATATTCAAAGTCTCTTGACCAATTCTGGCAGCTGGCGTGGACGAGCCCAACAAATTCTTGTTCTCCAAAGCAAGGTGAGTTAAGACCCTTCATAGTGCCATGTAAGCTGGGTACTGGGGTGCTCTTTCTAAGTACAGGTATTACATCAGTTTAAAGTAAAGATGCTGTTAGTTCTTTATTACGTAACTCCTACTTGCTTATAAGGTATGTCCCAGTACAGTGTTTACTGCAACTACGTGGCGGTTTTCAATGTTGAAGAAAGAAACTGTTAGAATAAAACACCTTATGGTTACTTCTGTAATAGTTTTTAGGTATGCTTGTATGTGTCTGCACATTCATGTGTGTGTATGGTGGCAGGGATGTTCTATTTTAAATATGTGTTGATGTGTGCAGGGTCTTTCAGAGTTCCTGCAAATTATGTTAATTAGTCTATTGCAAACATGTAAGCTTCAGTATTTAAGCTGAAGTATTTAAGCTATTCGAATCTGTGTCAAAGGAGAGAGTTCAGTGACCTTAGACAGTTCTGGCAGTGAAAATCCCAGGATGTTGTGAAGGTGCCTCTCTCCGCTGAGTAGGGAAGGAGCCATGTTCATTGTCTGTGACTGGCTTAGACACCTTCGTTCAGTGCCTAAAGTCAAACGGGAAGAATTTAGGTCAGATAAGATTTTCAAGTTGTTCCCCCAGGAACTTCAGTAAAATCTTTAACTCTTGAATCTCCTAAAGGGCACAGCCTAGCTGAAATGTCAGCTCCAGACGGGGAGGCAGGCTTTTTCTGCTGTTTAATTCTATGCCAACAAACTGATTTTGCACTGACTGAAATTGTTAACCTCTAATTTCCCTGGAGGAAATTACATTTTCCTTCCATTAAGGTCCCCTGGATAGAATTCATGTGAAGATTATAAGTACTGTACTCTGATGTAGAAATTTCTTTCTGAGGCAGTATCCTCAAACCCCTTCAGTAGTCAGTGGTGATCTTGTAAATACAGTCATTTGATCAAAAGTGAGGTAGGTGCATCTTATTTTAGAAGACACCTCCAGAACAAGGCAGAGGAACTGTGCTATAGCAGTGCCCATTTCCTTCTACTGACTGTAAAATAGGTCTGTAGCAAATAGCTGAGATGCAGAGGCTTAGTTCACTTGACTGCACATAGGTGTTTAATGTCAGCTGAGATGTCACAGGGTGTCCCTCTGACTTTTGGTCATCTCTCCAGAGGAGTATGGATGTCTTGTAGATCCTGCATCATGTATGTCTCCAGTATCCCAGGGCATCTAAACCAGTGCTAGGTACCCATGTTCAGCCTAGTGATCTGTGTCTTTGATTGTGGGCATCCTGGATGGTGATTCTCCTAAAGACCAAGATGCTTAAATGTAGATGGGTGAGTGCATGTTTGCTCTTTTAGAGGAGATCTAAGGTATTATTCTGTTGTGCACATGTGTGTTTGGTAGCATTCAAGATGCTTTGGAGTTGTCTGCCTGGCCTCCACATATGGCCCCAATAAAGCACATATCTCCAGTGTGTCCTGAGTCTCTTGTGGGTCTGGTGTTACATCTCCTCCCTGCACAGATGCGCTAGATGCCTTAATATTTGTTAGCAGGTAACAAATACAAATTTGAAAGAGCAGACACTGCTCTGTGTTAGTTAACCATGATAACGTCAAGAAGTAATATGATGCTACTCTGAGCTCTCTTTGGTTATGTTGCCTTTGGTGCTGGACCACTGTACTCCGGGAAAAGGCTCTGGATGTGTCCTCATTATTGCCCCCTAGGTTCGAGAGCTGGAGAATCAGTTGGGTCAAAGCAAGACCAGAAAATCACTGAGCAAGGCTGATGAGGAATTGCTGGCACTTATTGATCCAAGGAAGTTATCAGCCCAAGAGAAGAACTTGCTGAAGATTCGCAGCTTAGAAAAAGAAAAGAAAGAAACTTTGGAGGTAAAACACTGTGAGCTGAGAGAGTCCTGCTTGGGTGTATAGTATGTAATAACTTGCCTTGCCTTACCTTCAAGGTGTATGTTATAACCCACCCAAGGATCATTTCACACAAAACCCACCTGGTTTTTGATCTACTGGAGGAAATTCTGGCACACTTCACAGACTGAGCAAAAGGCTTCCACGCTTGATGTCTGTATTGTAGTCTTGCGTGGACAGGATTGTATATGCCTCTGCAGTACAAGATTTGGTCTTCACCTCTGCTTCTGTCTTCAGCTTGGGGGCCTCAGCATAAGAAGGACATGGACCTGTTGGACTGAGTCCAGAGGAGGCCATAAAGTTGATTAGGTGCCTGGAGCATCTTTCCTATGGAGACAGGCTGAGAGAGCTGGGCTTGTTCAGCCTGGAGAAGAGAAGGCTCTAGAGAAATCTTAGAGCAGCTTCCAGTGCATAAAGGCGTGACAAGAAAGGTGGAGAGGGGCTTTTGACAAGGGCAGGTAGTGACAGGACAAGGGCAGATGGCTTTAAACTGACAGAGGAGAGATTTAGATTGGATATTAGGAGTAAATTATTTACTGTGAGGGTGGTGAGACACTGGCAGAGGTTGCCCAGAGAAGCTGTGGCTGCCCCATCCCTGGCAGTGTTCAGGGTCAGGTTGGATGGGGCTTGGAGCAACCTGGTCTAGCAGAAGGTATCCCTGCCCATGGCAGGGGGCTTGGAACTAGATGATCTTTAAGGTCCCTTCCAACCAAAACCGTTCTATGATTTACGTGTTAGATGTATCTGTTTAGCCTGAAATGCGGCCAGCTGACAACTGTGCTTGGTAGGTGATGTTGGGAAAAGGGAGAGAGACCCTGGGCTGCAATACAGCTGGTGCTAGCTTTATATTGAAGGCATATGTAGAAAGAAGCCTGCTACAGCTGCATCCAAACTCTGTAGCATCCCTCTCACACTTTGGCCAGATGTGCATTCTTCATGCAATATTAAGTACAAACCAGGAGCATACAGAATTAGGTTTTAATACAAAATTATCATTTGCTTCTGGGCACATACTGAATTAACCCAGTCCACTTCTATTCCTGAGCAGACAGACTTTTTTTTTTAAATTTTGATACTGACAAGCAGGCAACGAGTTGTAGCATTTGCAATTTCTACTTTCTTTGGGATAATATGGAATGCCAGTGCCATTTTTTTATATTCTCTCAGGACGTATGTGATTCCTCTAGCTCATCAGAGCACCTGGGGCTTGGTGATAGGCTATAACTGTCATTTCCTATGATGTGTTTGCATCACTGCAGAAACTCACTGGGGAATATGATGCTCTCAAAAAGAGTCATGAGGAAGTGAAAAAAACCCTTGATGCATCAAAAGCCAGGAACAAAGTACTGTGCAGTGAAGTGAAAACCCTGAAGGGACAGATCATAATCCTGTTGGAGAAAGGAAAACACGACAATGAGCTCATAGACGCCTTACTGGTATGGTCTATTACTGTTGGTCTCAGCCCCTGCATATCAGCCCTCTTTCTATAAGTGATGAAACATGATGTAATTTAATGACACAATGACACAGACAACCTTAGCGTGTACAGGAGCCTGGTGAATCAAACTGTGACAGCCAGAGGTTTCCTAGGCAGCTAAAGCACTTCTGTGTTTTGGATCAGATGATGTAAAGGCTGCAAGACAGCACCAAGCGTGACACAGTTGCAGTGAAGTGGCTCTAAGCAGCAAGTATTGGAAGAAACATTTTGCAGAAGGAGGATTGAAATAGGGTTGTCTAGTATGTAGAGGAAAAGCTTTATTCTTGGCCCATGAAGCTGGACAGCATTCTCTGTTCTGCTTTCAGTTTCATTGGTAGCTTTGGGTTTTTTTCTTAGAATGCCTGCAATTTTGCACTTTCATTTGTTGTGTTACACAACCCAAAACACACAAGCTAAATAAACCATGAGTACTAATCCATATATACATTCACTTGCAGTAGCTGGAGATGAGATTTGACCTCTTCAAAACCAAGGGTATTAGCAGAGACTCAAGATGCAGTTATGCTGAAATAAATAGCTGCTGTCATGGTCTTGCAGGATGCTTTTGTCCTGCCATGGCTCTAAATAGTCTTCCCCAATTTCAATAATTAAAAAAAAAAAAAAATAGAAAATATGATGCTTTTTAGTAGGGTTAGCTCTGTGTTTCTTGATCCAGTTCCTCACAAGTTTCGAATCACATTTCCTTGCTTCTTTAGGTTTTAGCTAATATATGCTTATGACTGAGCTGGCATTCACCTTTCTGCATACCAGGCAGCTGCAGGGAGTGTGGGTACTGACCAGCACATTAGGCAGTTTACAGAAGAGTCAAATAACAGTTGTCACTTTTGCCAAGTCTTAGTGTCTCACTAAGCTTATTGCAGAAAGACACGAGTTTACTTGGGAAGGAATGGTTAAACTGTTTTATGCCTTACATCAAAGAAGCACCTTGCTTACAGTTTGTTGGCCTGACAGAACCAACTGTCTGACAAGTATTAGATTTCTCAGTGTGAGAAAAACTCCAAAAGCCACTGATAAAACAGCCTAGTGTTATAGCTGTCATCTCATACTACCCTTATCTTTTAATGTCACTCACACAATCTGATCGTGTTCTAATTTCATGAAATGCACGTTGAAATCCTTACTTTTATCCACTTTATGAAAAAATCACCTTCACTGTCAAAGGCCAGCCTTTCTTGCTTTATTTTCTGCTACACTGAGTAGCAAAGCTGCCAGCAAACTGAATCTCCCACTTGCTTAGGTCTTTTCTACTTTCACTGTCCAGTCGCTAAAGTCTTGATATGACCAGCAGGAGCCAGTGGAGATGGACTGTCCTTACCCAGCCACATGTGTCTGGGCATTGCAAGTAGATGTGTTGTGCAGTCCTTTCAATGGGTAAATGCTGATGCAGTGATCTCATGCTTAAAACATAACAGACTCTTGGAGTACCACTAGTGATATCAATGTGCTTACACCAAGGAATGAGTTTGGCAGAGGAGAGTCTTGCCCTAGCATTCATAAACGGGTATCTGACTTGGAGGGTGTAAAACACCAAGGGAGTCTTAATAATCATTGTGTATAAAAGTGAAGATCTCACTCATTGTTTTTGTTTTATCAGGCCCAGCAGAAGCAAATGCAGGAGGTCTTAAAGCACCTGAGCCATCAGGATGAGGAGAACAAGGAGTCCAAGCACATGCTAGGGCAGAACTTGAACAGTGAGGTTCATAAACAAAACTGCCTTATAGAGCAGCTCATACAAGTGGTGGCTGAACGGGAAGCAATGGTTAAAGAGCTAGAAGAGGAGATTGGGAAACTCACACTTCAGGTAGACAGAAGAAATTAACTGGTGGATTATGCTGTCTAATCATTTTAGATCTGCTCTCTCACTTCCTTCTACTTGTTTATCTGAGTTGGTTGCTAGCTTGAAACATTAATACCTGTCTTACTGACAGTCTGTCCTCTTGGAATGAGACAGGAATTTTCTCTTGTAACTCTTAAATTTCTTTCCTGTACATAAGTTTTCTTCAAGTTGTTTAAGCAGCAGAAAACAGATATATCAACCACATCCACCTGTGGCTCCATGTCAAGAATGTCACACAGCTGACAGAAGGGTTGGGCTGCAGTGGTGACTTCTCAGTATTGAGCATCCTTGACTGCTGAAGGAAGCAAGCAAGCAAACAAACATAAGTGAGGCTGACATCAGCAGGCTGACATGGTATCTGCCATAGTACCCATCTACATCCCTTTATGGTGTGATGGGGCCCCTAGTAAGTTATTCTCATCTCCCACTATAAAACACTTCAAAAATTTCCTTTCCTTCAGATCTCTAAGCTATGGATATGAGTCTGATGAGCCTCAAGTATATGGAATATTCATTGTATAGATGAAAAAACTGCAGAGGTTGGCCCCTTACAAAGTAGTGTGTTAAAAATGTTTTAAACTTTTATGGTTTGGTGTTGCAAACTGACAGAGGCAAGATGGCACTATTACCAGAGCACAGGCACAGGAGTTGAGAGGAAGTCCACTAACCTTCCAGAGGCTTCTCATGTGATCTTATATCTTACAGTCAGGTTTTGTTAAGAGTATTTAGGTAGCCAATTCCTGTTGATATAAAACCCTCATAGGGTTGTGGTGAGATTGTGGATCTGTCAGATACCTCAGTAATGGGGGCTAGAACATTGAACCAGAGATCAGACCTGGGTTAGGGAGACAAACCAACTGTGCTGGCAGTTGTAGTGGTGGTGCTGCACTGTGAGTTCTCTAGTGAGACTGTATGCACCCTATGATTTCATATGCAACTTGCTTTTTTTTCATCCTGCAATGGATAGAAGTTAAAGGAAACTTTCTGAGGAGGTCATGTAAATCAAAAGTTCTGGCATGCTTGTAGCAATAATTATAAGCTGCTGATTAGGCATTAAGGCAGCTATTTTTCTTTGAACTGTGTAATCAGTTTTATAACCTGCTCCAACATTAACAGTTGAAATCTGCCTATGAAGTGGACAGTTCAGGAGCTGCTGAACCACCACCTTCTGAGTCCTCAGAAGATCCGGGTTCTACTCTGCTTAAGCCTGTGGCATCAGGCAGCAATCAGGTTGGAAAGACTGGATCTGCTCGGTAAGAAGACCCTAATGTTAATGTTTACAACTGCTGTGAGTTATTCAGAAGCATCATTTCCCTGAGCAACTGTATGAAAGCACATGTGCTATGTGCCAGCAGTGGTGGCAGCCTGTTTGCAGTATATGGGAATCTCCAATCACATTATTTCTTGGATTTTCATCCTGGAACAAAGATCTACAGACTTGCAGACATTACTACATTTGGCATGATGGTAGAGCAGCTAATTTTCCTTCTGCAGCTCAGATAATGTTTATGTGGTTAGCTTAAGTGCCTGTGATTCTTTTCTCTTATGAGAAACGGGGTTTCTAATGAGCAGACTTCTGAAAGCAGGGTGGTGAATTAATGCAAAATGCCATTTTAGGTAAGCACTAAATCACTGGCTCACTATTTAAATCAATAAATACACTTGGAATACGATTTAATTGCAGAAATGTTGAAAACACACCACATCATTTGTTCTTAACAAACACCCTTTTTAAAGCCTCACTGAAGACCATGTAAATTACACTAATCTTAATGCAGCAGTGTATCCGATTTTTGTTTACACTGTTGTGGTTCTGTGTCACTCTGTCTGTGTAAAGGGACCATAATACCAAAGCAAGTTGTATCCTTTCCTTTTAAAATGCTTGTTTTGATGCTAAAGAGTCCATGGTCTAACTGACAATGAGAATTTGAGACTGGTTTTCTGAGGAAATTTTTCCTCAAGTTAAAGTTGCAACTGATCTGTTCTATGTAATTTTAACTTGCCTACCGTATTACTTTAGACGCCGAATGTGGTTTTAGAAATGACAGATGTATCCCTGTCAATCAGCATTAAAGTAGAGCATTACTACGAAATTTAAGAAAAGTTATTCTTACTGGTTTTGAGTTACAGTTAAAACATCCTTTATTTGAAGTTTTCCACATCTCCATTGGTATACCTTTCTGACTGACTTTATTCTCCCACTTCTAACTCTTCAGAAGTTGTGCTCTCAAGGAGTAAATCATAGAATCGTGGAATGGTTTTGGTTGGAAGGGACATTAAAGCTCATCCACTTCCAACCCCCCTGCCATAGGCAGGGACACCTTCCACTAGGCCAGGTAGCTCAAAGCCCCGTCCAACCTGGCCTTGAACATGGCCAGTGATGGGGCAGCCACAGTTTCTCTGAGCCAGTGTCTTACCACTCTCATAGTCAATAATTTTTTCCTAAGATCTCATCTAAATCTCCCTTCTGTCAGTTTGAGTCTGTTTCCCCTTCCCCTGTTCCTACCTTGTTAGAAGTCCCTCCCCAGCTTTCTTGTCAGCCTCTGTAGGCACTGGAAGCTGCTTTAAGGTGTCTCCGGAGCCTTCCCTTCTCCAGGCTGAACAAGCCCAGCTCTCTCAGCCTCTCTGCATATGAGAGATACTCCAGCACTCTCTTTGTGGCCTCCTGTGGGCATGATTTAGATAAAAAACTATATTTTATCCACTTTTTCACTTCATATATCTGCTGAGATTAAGCAGGAAAGCAAGGAGGAAAATTAGGTTGGGTAATGGCTTTGAAGAAGCCACTAAGTACAATGCATAAATTATTTCTTGTATACGTGGCTACCATAGTTGTGTCATGAAAATAGCTGACATGTAAGGTGGGCAATGAATGAGTCTGGAAATTGCAAGAGCTGTTAATAGTTTGATTAGCAGACCTCAGTCATTCCATTAATTTTAGTATGCTGGTGAACTCTGTATTCCATTTTACTTTAGCGAATCATCTTTTCCTATCAGGAAAGATGAAATGAAAAATGCTATAAATAGGAACTAAAGCTCCTTCGAGATGTCAAAATAAAAATCTACATTTTTAGACTGGGACACTTCTGTCATTACCAACCTTAACTTGATTTTAGGATTAACCACTCCTGACTTAGGAGGCTCTGGAAATCTTTTCCCTACAAGGCGACAATAAATACAGACATTGCAAAATAACTGGAGTTCTTGGAAGACTGCCTTCTGCAGAGTTTAGGGACTAATACAGCTTTCTTCCTCTCAGCACAGTGTCCAAGATGGGCCATACACTTGTAGAGTCAGCAGCTACTAAGCCTTTCCATCTCAGTAATAACATCACATCTGGAAGGTATGTATATGAACTTCATAATAAACGAGGGGATGTTTCCTGCCACACTCCACAAGCTGCTGGCCTTATCCTTGTGTGCCTTGTTTCTGTAACAAGCAGCTTCTTTCACGGTCCTTCCTACTAGATACTGCCAAACACCTCTGACAGGCTCTAGCATCTTCTTGCTATCTTAATTTTTTTTAATTGACTGCTAGCTTTATGCTCCACAAATCCCATGTTTCCCTTTTCACCTCCAACCACCAAGATTTCTCCTGCTTTTTGCTCTCAAGGAGATATTCCTGAATACTACTCCTATGTGGAGAGGTCAGAGAAGTAATAAAGTACATAAAAATGGGATACATGGGAGAACTGCCTCTTCTTTTCGTCACATATCAGGCATAAGAATGGCCATTGTACTAATGCTGCCTGAAGCCTTTCAGCAGAAGAAAATCAATAGCACGCCATTTAACAGCTTAGCTAGCACTTTAGAGAATCCACATATGGGCTTCTTTTACTTTGGCAGTAGCAATGGGAGGAGAATCAGTGATAGTGAATTGATAGGAGGTGGAAGTGTGTTTCCAGGGGTAATGGGAAGGGAAAGCACCCTTGTGAATGAGAAGACCTTTCTAGTGAAACTCACGGTAGCTTCATTGTCAAATATTTCTGTTCCATTTATTGCAGTATAGAGATTGGTGCTGGGGGGAGGTAGTGAGCCTGGCTCTGCATTCTGGCTTAGTTTTCAGACAAGTGTATTTTGATATGTTTTTCAAATCCTGTCTTTGTTTCATTTCTTTCATTTTTGAAATGGGAAACAGACTCTCTATGCTTCTGCTGCTTTTAGGCTTGCTGGCACTAACAGCCTGGATTTGAAAGTACTGCAGACACAGATCACAGAGCACAAGGCTCTGTGCCAGGCTGCTGAAGTGGAAAGAGACAGGCTCCTGGAACTGGTCACTGTGCTGCAGAAAAGGTAGTGGCTGATTCTGCCAGTATCCTTTGTGGGATGCTGCGATTAAGGAGTGCTTGAGATGTGTGAGAACGTATAGCATGCAGTACATTACACCCAGTGTGATCCATTCCTTAAATAGGGGCTTTTAAATTTGTTCTACTCAATTTCCATGCCTAGTTGATGATTCACTTTTTTTATTGTTATTCTTTTAGAACAAAGAGCCAAAGAAACGGAGTCATCTTCGAGCTTGCTGCACCTAGATGAAATTAGAATTCGTGTATTTACATATGTGTGGTGTTATTTAGGTCGCAGTATTACTCATCAGTAGTAAATACTGTAATTAGTTGTAATCTGACTTCTGTTCCAAAAGCTTTTCACATTCTCTTAAGTTTCACTATATCCTCTTCTAAATGAATTTATTCTGCTTTAACTGAAGCATAGCTGTGGTCTTTTTTTTCCCTTTTCTATTATTCAATTCAAGATGATGTTAAAAACAATGTTTTAAGGGTGCAGGAAAAGTGAAGTCCTTTCTCTTTGGACACCTTTCAGTTACTGCTTTTTGTTTGGTTGGTTTGGGGCTTTTTCTTCCCCAGTTAGAGAATGTGTATTGTTTTATTCCTAAATCTGTATTCCAGCTTGTAGGAAGATACGCTTTTACGTGTGTGCTTTTGAATTCAATAGGCACTATTTGCTTACTTTCTTTATTTTACAATAGTTATAATTTCTCACTTGTCCAGCTGTTGTCCTGTACAATTAATCGCAGTCAGAAAAATGCATCTTTTTTATAACTGTGATAAAGGTGCTTCTAAGAGCTAAATCCTGGAAGTACACACTGGGAGAGTCTTACTTTTCTTTATAAGCCCAGTGATTTTAATAGAGCTATGCAATTAGATAAGGATGGAGGTGTGAGTGATAGCTAAAATGAGGACATCATGAATATGGGATAATGAAGAACACGGAGCCAATGAAATGCACAGTTGCTTGTAAAATGTACCATAGACTGATGATTCAGCAGCTCCACAGTTATTACACATATATCAAGAGATCCTGCAGGTGAAATAAATTTTGTGAGACTGTGTGCAATAACTCTCAGAAAACCTCAGGATAATAGGGCATCCAGTCATAATTCAACATGCATATATGTAAAAGAAAATCAGGCATTCTTCCACTTTGCTGTTGGAGTGTGGGTCAGCAAAGCTCAAGTAACATATAATGCTTAAGTCAAGAGAAGAGTGCTGGGAATGGTTACATGAGTGGGATTTTTGTACAGCAGCTGCCAGGATTTAGGACTGTGTTCCACAGTCACTTACTGTGGAGCAGAATTACTCTCTGAAGAGACTCCGTGATGAACGGTTTGTAGGATTGGGCCCTGCTGGGGAAAGAGTGAAAGCTAGAGTAACATTTTAAGTTATTAATATATAGCAAAAGATTTCATTAAAAAAATTACTAGTCATGTCATTTTTCCTCCACTGTTTGTCTAATGTGGATGCTAGAGGAACACCTGGTCAGATGACAGAAGAGTGAATTCAGAACCACAGAGAGAAATATAATTTCTCATAGCATGTCACCAGCCTGGGAATTCACTGCCACAGGAGGTCAGAGTCTTGCCTGTAGCTAGATTTTTAAGACAGTGATATAATTTTATTATAGTTGTAATAGTTTTTTAGTTATGCCAGCTAGGAGGGAAATAAGACTAATCAGGTCTCCTGATTCAGAGAGTAATCAGCTATCACCTTTGGGGTCAAGAAAGAAATTCTTTATTCTGCATTATACAACACAGTGAATTCAGGTTTCTCTCTAGCTTTAAACTCCTCTAAATCATTTGGTGTCAGGCACTGCCCCACACGAGATGCATCACTGACTCCATCTGTGGGCACGCATCAAATTTTTGTAGTTAATTTTCTAAGATACTGTGAAGGGTGAATAGAGAGTCAATTTGCTCTTCTGTATTGCATTATGGAATGAACCATCAGTTTCTTTTCCAGTCACTTCTTATAGGACAGTATCTGATAGTATCTGATGGCCAAGTTTATTAAAAACAACATCAGGTTTCTTTTCTTACTTGCAGATAACTGATGCAAAGCAGCTAACTGACACTGTTTTTATAAACTTTTTTCTTTCTAGATTTTCCCAGTGTTTTTTTAAAAATTCAGTTTATTGTTCATGTAATAAAAGGTCTTTCCTCCGCCATCTGCAGCTTGCCTGCTCATCGTCGTAAAATCACACTAGTAGTCGATGTTAAAGGATTTAGGCAACCTCCATTAACAAACCCATTATTTCCAACTGTACTCATTAGTTAATTCTGTTTTGCAAATTTGGAGGATGTCATCTGGAACAATTTCATTGAGATTTTTGCCTTTGGATGCATGAAAAATTCTCTTTTTCCCTCTGTTGGGAGCTGTGCAGCATGAAGCAGGATTCAGTATCAACGCTGACTGATCCTTAATAGTCGTGACATAAATAAGCTGAGCTACCCTTTTTTTTTTTTGCCTGTCAGGGTGGAGGAAAGCAGCAATAAAATCTTGGCAGCTGAGAAGAGTCTTCAGGAAGAGCGGCGGCGATGTGTCATCTTGGAACAGCAGCTTGAAAAATTGCAAATGGATGCAGGGAGTGACACAACTGAACAGAAATCTCCCATGAGGAGCAAAACAGGTAAAGTGGAGCATTTGTCCCTCATCCTACTTTTACAGTTAATAGCAACAACATTTGGACATTCATCTGTCAAACCTACACAAGTTCTTGACCTTACACATGGTGATTTGGACCTACTCAGACCAGTGGAGCAATATAGGATGTAATATCCTGACCCCCATTTAATTCAAGAGGATTTTGCCACAGATTCAAGTGGGATCAGGATTTTTGCAATACATTGTTTTCATGGAATTACAGCCTACAGAAAAATGCTTGACACTGCTCCATGTTGCAACCATGCCCACTGCTGTGTTCCCTTTACACTGCTGCCCCAGAGATTCATCTGAAGGTTAAGAGCAGAATTAAAGGACGCATCCCAATTTAAGGCCTGTCAGTGTCTGTGAAAAACTATTGCTGGTGATGAAGTAATTAGATCTGGTGTAATTTATTATCCCATGAACATGATAATCTCCTGCTATAAATATGAATGCCTCACTAGCATAGTTAAAGGAGGGGAATTCATGGTGGATGTTAAATTCCTATTTCCCCGATCAAATCCTTTTATTGCTTAAGGACTCTGATTCTATAAAGTGTCTAAACCAATAAAATGGCACATATTCTTAAGGAAACTTTTCAGTCGTTTCCCTTTTTATGTGTATTTTCATAAAGTAAAAAGACTTTAAGTGCCATTAGATGAACAGTAGGGACAGGAATTTCAGTTTGGCAAATACTGGGGTGGTGTCAGGTTTAGTTAGGGTGACTAGAGAGATCACAAGCCTCATCACAGACCCTGTACAAGCTCTTGGGCCATAGGGGACAGCCCTGCAGCTCAGCAGATGGATGATGTGGCTTTCCATCATTACTCTATCCAGCACTACAGTGTGTACTAAGCTACCTCATCAGCTTCTTAGAGCTGCTCTGTACTGAGAGTGCTAACCTGTATGAGCAGTCACCTCCTTTTCCACCCACACTGGGGTCTTGTTTCTCCTTAGGCATGGGTCAGTCTGAGGTAACAAACACTGTTGTAACTGCATTGCATCAAACCTACCGCTGTCTGTAAAATATAGATCTGTTCCTTGGAATAGAACCGTTGTGTCCTTAGCAAGGGCTTCAGCCAACATTGACTCATCCCCATGTGTTTTTCTGTGAGCACTGATTTTTAGAGCTGTCTTACATATATTAACTGAGAGCCTGACAGGAGAAAATGTAGTGCAGAGAAACTTAAATCCTAATAGAAACCTAGAGTGTAGAAACAAAGTGCTACAGCCTTTAGCCTTTAGGATATACAACATTCATTTTGATAAGAGAGCAGTGCTGATGCTCACAGAAGTGGTATCATGGGATGTCCTTTGTGATTCCCAGGAGGGTTTGGAGGTGAGAGGCTTTGGAGCCCTTATAGGGTTCTGCAGATGTCCAGAGGAAAAAATTAGGGGGTAGTATCCAGATGAGAGCTGGGGGAATACAGTTCTCAATGGTACCCTTTTTACTGACTCTGTGCCTTAAACAGTATGGGAGCATTTTGGTACTATCTTCTAGAGGAGAATTTAACTGAGTTTTTGAGTGTTCAGACTTTGATACAACCTGGCAGTGTAAAGTGTTGATGCGTTGTTCTGTTATCACACATGTGCTCCACCTACGTTTGCCTTGCAACCTCAAAGAGATACAGCATAAACTCTCCAGGTCGTGAGCTATTTCGGGCAAGTTGTACTGTAGTAGCGCTCTGGAAACTCATCCTCTGTGTAGACTGGCATTTAATAGCTGGAGGAAACAGGCTATTCTTACCAGTATGACAGGTTCCTTCTTACTAAATATTTAGTTTGTTAGTCTTCTCTGCTTAAGGAGCAAAAGCTAATGTAGAAAAGGATTGGCAGTAAGACCAATACAAAGAAATCCTCTTTAAGTCCATGATGGGTAAGTAACAATTTATTTCACCACCCTTCTTTTGAAGAGAGCTCAGCCCCTTGCAATGTGCCAAAACTCTGGAGTTTGTACAAGAAACAAGTATGCAAGCCTATAATACACCTCTTCAGCAGAGCATGAAGGTTATCTAAATGCTTTCATGCCAGATAGTTGTGAAATATGAAGGAATGAAAAGCTTGAATATAAATAGGGACTAGAGAACCCACTAATTGACATAATATTTGCTTTTCTTTATGGAAGTGCAAAATTGGAGAGAGCTGATCTAATCGCTAATCTAATGTTTCTAGTCTCTTCGGTTCAGGGGAAGTTGATAATGATGCTGAGTTGCTAGACACAACCAGTTGTGTATTAAAATTACTCATGCTTTTCATTTTTCTGTTTTGGTTTTTTTTTCTGTTTTATCCAAATTTCAAATTAGCAAAAAATAATCCCAGACGAGAATAAGAAAGTAACGTTTTCCTCAGTCCTGTAAAACACAGCATCAAGACTGAAAGCATTTCTTGGTTATACAACATAGCCTGTTTCATAGAATCATAGAATAGTTAGGGTTGGAAAGGACCTTAAGATCATCAAGTTCCAACCCCCCTGCCATGGGCAGGGACACCTCGCACTAAACCATGTCACCCAAGGCCTCGTCCAACCTGGCCTTGAACACTGCCAGGGATGGAGCATTCACAACCTCCCTGGGCAACCCATTCCAGTGCCTCACCACCCTAACAGGAAAGAATTTCCTCCTTATATCCAATCTAAACTTCCCCTGTTTAAGTTTTAACCCATTACCCCTTGTCCTATCACTACAGTCCCTAATGAAGAGTCCCTCCCCAGCATACCTATAGCCCCCCTTCAGATACTGGAAGGCTTCTATGAGGTCTCCACGCAGCCTTCTCTTCTCCAGGCTGAACAGCCCCAACTTTCTCAGCCTATCTTCATATGGGAGGTGCTCCAGTCCCCTGATCATTCTCATGGCCCTCCTCTGGACTTGTTCCAACAGTTCCATGTCCTTTTTATGTTGAGGACACCAGAACTGCACACAATACTCCAAGTGAGGTCTCACAAGAGCAGAATAAAGGGGCAGGATCACCTCCTTCGACCTGCTGGTCACCCTCCTTTTGATGCAGCCCAGGATACGGTTGGCTTTCTGGGCTGCAAGCTCACACTGCCGGCTCATGTTCATTTTCTCATTGACCAGCACCCCCAAGTCCTTCTCTGCAGGGCTGCTCTGAATCTCTTCTCATATGTTTCTTCAGAGTTCAGTACTTTCTGACCAGATATTTTAGATACTCCACATGAGAAGGATTTAGTGTTTTAGTACCCTTTACTCAACTGATTCAGCCATTTATATACAGCAGAGACCACCCTCCAGTTTCCTCGGTGTTGGGATACATTCAGCATCCTATATGACAGCTGTGGTCACATTCCTTTCTTAGCTTCTTGAGCACATCATCCTTGCCTGTCTTTACTGAGTCTTCTTCCATCATAGGGGCTTGCTGGTTGGTCACACTTCTCTGCTTCTCCAGTCCCAGTAGTAAATTAGAATTATATTTCTCTATAACTGTGGGAAAAGTTTTTGTGTCCTCTTGAAACAACAGGAGCAATGCTGCATGTTTCAGGTAGGCCTTTAAGGAGGAAAGCATTCCTGATTCAGAACCTTAGTTTGAGGTATGTATTTAAGTGCTTTACTGCATTTAACCTATGTTGCATTTATGCTAAGGATCAAAGTGCTTTACAAAAGCTGCTTCAGTGTGTGCCACACGCAAACTTTATCACAGGCATCCAGGAAGCAATGGTTGTCATAAGCTTAAGTGTAACACAGTGACAAGATAAACATCAAAATAATAATTCTTTTCAACTGTTTCTATCACCTCTTGTTTTGTCCATTTAAATACTTTGATTTAATTCTTCTCTGAATGGGTGGCCTCACAAATTACTGCATTTAACCCTATAATGCGAACTCATCATGTTTTAATTTCACTGAAAGGAGATTAAAATAGATGGCTGTTCTATACATTTACAGCATCTTCATGGATATACATAGAACTTAACAGATTCCTTCATATTTATTGACTGTTTCCTGAGATTTACTCAGTGTGCTACCAAGTGAAAATGGTTGTTTGTTTTACTAAAACTCTATTTTGTGATTAAATTTACAGGCCAGACTGCAAGTCACTCAATGCTCACCTTGGATGTGAGTGATAGCAAGGAGTTCTCTGCAGCTCAGCTTTCTAAGTTGCCTATAGAATTGCAGGTAGAGGAACTGAGCAGAAGGTATGGTTTCCCCTTCTCCATTCTATGTTACTCACAATAGCTAAAATTCATTGCTGTCCTTTTAGCAGTGATATTACCTACACCTGCTGCTTGGAAGATAAAACCTAGCAAAATCTATGGAAACCACAGATCATCTGGTTTTAGCTTCTCTATGTCATTCTTACACAAATTTCCTAATAATTATACAGATACCCAGAAATGTTAAGCTAATGCAAATGTTAAGCAATGCAAGACGTGCAAGGAAGACCCCTTTTTTTCTTTTTCTTTCCTTATGCATTGATTGAAAGCTTATTCATGAAAATAGAATTATAATCTTTAACAAAGCATATCTGAAAAGTATATTGGCCATCTAATACTTGTTTCTATCTCAGAGGGAGAAGGAACAAGTGACAAGTCTGGTCTTTCTCACATCTCTCATAAAATTATCAGCAAGCATGTGTTTCAGTGCTTTCTTCCCCAGAGCTGAAGCACTGTTCTAATTTGCTTTTAAAGCTCCACAGAGCACACAGAAGTTTTCCTTTTGTTTCCTCATAGGCTTGCGATGCAGCTGAATGAGAACAAATCTCTGAAGGCTGCTTTGGAGACTGCCCTGAGAAAGAAAGAGGAAGACTTTAAACTGTATCAAGACACAATGGGCCAAGTGAAGGATATCTTTTTACAGGCCATTCAGCAGCAGAAATAGGAGAAGAGTAAGCAAGATATTCAAGAGTCGTTTGGACTGCAAAGCAGGGAGAGAGCTCAGGCATCGTGCCCATGAAATGAAATGCAGTGGCAATCTAGTTTTGCAGCCTCAGATCATGTAATTTCTTTAGCATTTGCAGAAGAGGATGAGAAGTGGAGATAAAATACAAAAAGAGTGAAGGTTTTGCATGTCAGCAAATTCTTTCTTTAAGAGTTAGCTAACCAGCAACTGGCTCTCAAACTGCACATGCCATAGGTTGATGCAGTTTAGGAAGCTGCAGGTCTGCAGTGTGATTTTAGACAAAACCTCCCTAGTTTCAACAGAATTTTCATCAAAAGGGCTCAATATTAAATTCACTGCTGCCTTTATCAGCTCTTGAAGGAATTTGCTCTATAAAAGTTGTGCCAGCCCCCCTCCAAATTTGTGCCAGGAGCAAACCAAGTTCTGTTTTTATCAGCACATTGATACCTGTCTGTCTCAGGCTTTCTGTAGCACATAAGTGCTGAGGGAGAGATTTAGCCTGCCCTATGAATATCTGCAAGTGAATTTCGCGTGGGCTCCACTTACCATTCCAACCTGTTTCTTAGCTTGAACATATTGGCAGCTGAGTTTTCTGAAACGGTGCTGGGTTTCCACTGAAAAGGTAGACTGTGCAGATTACCCCTGCAGTCAGACCTACCTTAAATTAGTTTATACCGTATGAAATTTGTCATCCAGGTTAAGAATTCCCTATTCCTGTGTCTCTGCATTCACCTGTTACACATGTCTTCTCATTAGAAAGAAATGCTAACAAAACTCAGGCAGGTCCTCACTGCAGTAGTGGTGGGAGTTTTGGAGATGCTGAAAACCCTTTCGTCTCTGTCCTTGTCTCTTGCAGCATGGTGAGAACACCAAGCGCAAGCTAATAAGGCATTAGCATGCAGCCTGTCAGCAGAGAGCTACCCTTGGGGATTACAAGCAAATGGAGAGCTAGCCATTTTTGTATAGTGCTGCTTTGTTTCTTGGTGGAAAGTCTTGAAAGCTCTTCTTTTTCTGCTTTGCTTTGTCAGCCTCTTTTTGTGAGTGTGAAGTTGGTCAGATTTTAACCCCAGCCACCATTTAGCACTAAGTGGATTTGTGGTCAGGCAAACCACAGCTCCCTTCCCCAGCATGGGGCTTGTGTCCTGGCTCTGCTTGCATTGAGATGAGGCATGTGAAAAAGAGCAGAGCGGGAGTTACTCCAGATGCGTCGAGGGTGGTGTCATCCCTGTGTCTTCTTTTCCTGCTTATGTTCAGAGACGTCTCTGTCCAAACAGTTTGCAGAATCCCTGATGGAGGAGCTTGGGGAGCTGAGGATAAGTTAGCACCCAAGAGTTAGCCCTCCCTGTATTTAAAAGCCCTGCGCTGCTCCCCCAGCACTGGCCACAAAAAGTGGGACCAGAAATATTCACCTTGCTGGTAGCATCAGGAAAAAGAATCTTGCAACCTACAATCCTCTGAATTCAAGGAATTGTAAATCCTGGGTTGAGAGACAGACACAGCCTCGTCCAAGTAAGCTGTGGTTTGTTTCTGTTCAGCTCCATCCTGATTATTATGAGATGAGGGGTAGAGAGAGCAGACCTAACAGAAGCAATCAGCCCACCTCTGATAGATAAGGACATGCAGTAGCAAGCAGATCCCTTTGAAAAGCTGCCTGAGCTGTGGCAGAGGTGTGGAGATTTTGCTATGTGGTGACTGCTAAATTCAGGCTTGTAGCTTGCAGCTGGAGATTCTGATTTCACTTACATAGAAGTGCGAATCAATATTTTCACCTATGTACAGGAGAGGCAATCTACTGTCCCTTCTAATACATGGTCAGCATTTGTCTCCTGTCTCGTGATGAATCAGTGAAGCTCATACCATTTTCCAGCAGAATGGCTGTGAATCAACCCATGAAACAGAGATATGAAAATGGGAGTGTTATATGTTACAGAACACATATGGCTTGCTAGCACATGGTGCAAACCTCTTCTCAAATGCTGCAACACTCATTTCTTTAAACATATGTTTGTTGGGGGGGCACAGAAGCTTTTTTTCTTTTTCTGCATACATACACACACAGCACCTCTGGACACCTTGATAAAGAAGAAGCCAAGATGCTATAAAAGAAGTTATTTAGAGATCCTGTACCTGTAGGTAACTGTTTCTCATGGAAACGTGCAATCCGTTGCACATCGCAGAGTCGGGAAGGGTTTCTGCACGCAGGCCAAATTGTCCAGGTCTTCTCAGTTTTCACCTTAGTTTTGAAATAAATTCCCTCTGCATTCTCACAGTGACCTGCCTTTGAATTAATCCCCATGCTGACTCTTGCAGCAGCTGCTTCCCAGATTTCCAAGGTATGAGACTGATTTTCTTGCAGCGCATATCACTTCGTTGCTGAATGTAAGAAATCCTGTCAGACCCTAGAAGCAGTAGCCCCAGGTACCCCAACCCACTGCTCAGAGAACAAAACCAATGACAATATTTTTCTCACTGCCTACGAAAACCCATACCACCGGTACTTAGCCATAGAATCTCCAGCACGCTTGATATGCTGTTTGAACTACAGTATTTCTCTTAGGGATGTAGCTGGGCTTGATCTGAAGTCTCCACAACTCCCTACTTTCCTTGGAAGTTTGATGGCTTCATGGATAATTACCAGCCCATTAAAATCCTGTGCTTTGATACCTATTTGAATTTCTCTGGCAGCCGGTCATTGTTACACCTTTCTTTGCTAGATAAAAGCAGTGTGAATATGCAGCATTTCCTTGCTGGGACAGCCTTCATCCTGTGCAAAGTCATGTCACAGGCTGCTTTTTGATAAGCTCAGAGTTTTTTCAGTCTCTCATTGTAGCTAATGGTGATGACAGGCTGGTGGTGATAACGCTCACCACTGCTGGCACAGACTGGTGAATACAGTTAAGCTGTGAAGAACAGCATGAGGTTAATTTTGCTGCAAGTATTTGAGGCTATGGACACTTCTTTTTAAGATTTGCCCAGCCTTTAGCTAATGTATGCTAAGAATACAGGACCTCCAAACACTTGGGCCAAGCCCAAGGTTGTCTCCTAGACTGGAGAGGGGCAGAGCACTTCCACAAAGCAGTCATAAAGTGCCTTATGGATGCATCTGATTTTAGAGGTACAGTTGAACCTCTGGGAATAAACAGTATTTGATGAATTTTCATCGTTTTACTTTCAGCCTGTTGCAAGGCACCTACCTGCAAAGAGCAGGCAGTGTGAGGATGTGGCTTTCCAAACTGGTCATAACATGAATTCGGTTGCATTAGCATGGTTAAAAATACACATAATATCGAAGCAAGTGAGCTCTCCCTAACGTGGTATCTGCTTGGCCCAGTGGTGGAGGATCAGCCAGCAGGTTGAAGCCCCACTGTAACAGCTCCAGTTGGTGGCAAAGGGGAACTGAGTTGGGAATTGCTTTGCCAACCTCTCCATCAGCCACAGCCAGCAGCTGCTACTGCCCTGCAAGGCGCAAGGCCTTCTCCCTGTGCATGACAAAAGGAATGAGGTTCAGCTTTAAATGGAAAAATACTCCAGCAGGGCCCCCATGCTCTAAATTAAGCCACAGCTGAGCCAAGAGGGGTATTGGGTTTCTCCCCTCATCCTCTCCCTCTGAGCCCAGCTCAAGAGCTGACTGCTCCCATGGGACCGAGCGGCCTCACTCAACAAATGCCACCTCAATCCCATGCGTCTCTGCTTACAGCTCTGAAACCCATCTGCATGCAGGGGGTGAGATCCTAGGCTTTAGAGCAGCTTGTTTGTCAGCAGGGTTGGTTATCTGCAGGGTGCAGATAACAGATAAGGTCATTCCACTGCCTAGCTGACCTAATTGGGGCATTTTTTTCAGGAATGGGAGGGGATTGTGAGGAGAGGAGCTGAAGGCTTTGACCTGATGCTGGTTGTTCCCGACAGGTGGTGGGAGCCTTCTTCAGAGTCCTTCCCCAGGGCAGCAGGAGGTCCTGGGACCTTTGATGGGATTGGTGGGTCATGGGGGATGCCATACTCGGGGAGCTGAGAGGGGTCCTGGGGGTGACCTTGGATGGATCAATGTATGAACAGATGGATGGGGCACACATCCCTTTCTCCTGAGCCATCCTGCTAGCATGGAGGAGTCTGCTGAAGTCCTTGTTGGGTTAGCATGTGCCACTTTTGCATGGGGAACCCGATGGGGCAATCTAAGGCAGTATAAAAAATAGAAAACTGTGGGTTATTATAATCCTTTTTCCTTCCATTTCACCCCAGAGAATGCAGGGAGACAGCAGTGTAAGACAGGAACCAAAGGAGCCTCCTTTGGTGTCCTCACCAAATATCTCCGGTCCCATCCCCATGGGACAGAGGCAAGCACCTTTTGTTGAACCCCACCACCTTCCACTTGCTGGTTAGCACACCACATCAAGGTCTGGCCTCAGCTCGTGTGCCACAGCTTCCAACAACCATTAGAGAAAAGCTATAATTAAAAGCAGCTCAAAGCCATAAGCAATCCCTTGTCATAAAGCACTGGGGCAATAAAACACAGAGGTGTCCTCCGTACTGAGACAGGCACGCTGGTCACATTTAAAATAAATCTTTTCACATTAGAAATCAAGACAGAGGTTGTTTTTTTTTCTCCCATTTTTTTTCATAATATCTATAAATTAAAGCTAAATAATTTTTATCACCACAGTTCTCAGAGCCTCGTGAAAAGCTTACGCCCAGCCCTCCACTGGTGGTGTTCTTTCAATCAGCAAGATCACAAATTACTCAGGAGTTTAAAAGGAAGAAAATTAAAATCTATCATCACCCTGAAACTTGGGATGCTGATGCTCAGGGAGAGCAGCATGATGGGGCTGGAACCTGCTCCCTGGAGCCTCCCAGCATCCCAAAAACGAGATCCCCATCTCCTCCAGCTTCCAACACACTGAGCTTCCAGCACTGTTGGTTTTCCTGTGCCCCTTTGCTTGTTGCCTTCCTGTATCACGCTCCCACCAAGCAAGTCCATGTCCACCTGCACCCGCTGGTGGGGGCAGAGCCTCAGCTTTCCCTCCTGCAAAGGCTCTTTGACGTATGGCCATGACTGGCAGTAAACCCCTGCTCTCCACAGGCACACAGAGTGTGATGAATTGTGTTGCTGCACTTATCTGCACTGATCGCTTAATTACTTTGCCTGTAAGCACCCACGCAATTATGCCAAGGTCTAAAGAGATGAAGTTCCAAGAGCTGCTGCAGCAGGACCAAGGCTCGGGGGCATCCGAGGGGCAGGCCGCCAAATCCTGCCCAGCTGCTGCAATTTAAAATGGCTCATTGAGTGCTGAAAGTATTGGCCATTTAGTGCCAAGGGTCTCTCTATGCACATCAAGTTAAAAATGCTGCCAAAACCCCTTTTGTATTCATGGCCAGTGCCATCCTGGGTGCCTATCTTGGGGATCTGCCCTCCAGAGCCCAGAACATGACTTCTCTCACCCCAAAGCAGACAAACCCACAGAGGTATTTATAAAAGCCAGGGATGTTATTTCTCTCCTTTGACCCTACAGGCAGCCCAGAAGATGCTCCAGGGTGGCAGCTCTCCCCAGATCTCTCAGGGCTTTGGTAGAAATTGCTTCCCACAGGACACAGGGATGGGACTGATGCTGCATTGATTTTAATAACTTGGCTGACCTGTATTTGCCCATCCTGAAATAATGGAGGCCACAACCCAGTGCAGCCTCTTCCCATCTCATTTTGTTTTCAGATGCAAAAGCTGAGAAGCCACAAAGACACTCCGAGGGATGGAGCATCTCTGGTGTGGAGACAGGCTGAGAGCACCAGAGAAGAGAAGGCTCCAAGGAAAACTTAGAGTAGGTTCCAGTGCCTGAAGGGGCTGACAAGAAACCTGGAGAGGGGCTTTTGACAAGGGCAGGTAGGGACAGGACAAGAGGGAATCGCTTTAAACTGGCAGAAGGTGGGTTTAGATTAGATATTGGGAAGTTTTCCCTGTGAGGGTGGTGAGGCCCTGGAACAGGTTGCCCAGAGAAGCTGTGGCTGCCCCATCCCTCGCAGTGTTCAAGGCCAGGCTGGACGAGGCTTGGAGCAATCTGATCTAGTGGAAGGTGTCCCTGCCTGTGGCAGGGCAGCTGGAATTGGATAAGCTTTAAGGTCTCTTCTAATCCAAACCATTCTGTGGTTCTAAGGGTCTCCTGAAGTTGTTTTGTAAAGGTGCGGCAACCTCTGAGCCCCATGCTGATTTAAACACCACCTGAGCCAGGGAGGAATTGCATCTTTTGGCTCCGTGCCTCAGTTTCCCCATTGCCATGCAATGATATTTGCCTCCCCCTTAATTCAAGGCAGTGGAGGCTTCCTCCTCCCTTGCAGGGCTCAAAGCAGGGCACCAAAACACCCCCGCGAGGGGGACTGCTCCCTGCGGGACGTCTCCCGCACGCTGGGCTCCCCTGGCCAGCCCCGGGCGGCGCTCCCTGGCCCGGGTGCACTTTGGCAGGCAGGACGGGTCCTCTCCGGCAGCTGCGGTGACAGACAGCTCCTGAACCAGCCCCCCTCTGCAGTGCTGCTCTAAAATAAAAATACCTCCCGCCTGCTCCGCTCCGCTCCACTCCCCGCCAAACTTCCTCCGGGGGCAAGGTGGGGGACGGCAGCCCCAAAATACACCCGGGCAGACAGTCCCCCAACCGCGGCCGAGGGATGCTGTAGGGCAAGCCAGCAGCCCCCCAAACCCCTTCTTTGCCCCCCGTTTCTATTCCCCCCTCCCGCAGCCCCCCGTCGCGGTGTCGGACGCTGGATCCCCGCACCCTCTGCCGCCTCCCCCTGCGACCCCGGGGCTCAAGGTCAGTAGTGGGGAGCTGTGCGGGGATGAGCGGGGTGGGGGGGATGCCGGGGGTGCTGACACGCTGCTCCCGCAGCTCGGGGGCTTTTGATCACCTCTGCCTAGCGCCCACTGCCCGGCCGGGGTCCCGGGGCGGCGGAGGGGAGAGGAGGGATGAGGATGCTGCAGCCCCGCAGCGGCTCGGAGCTGGGGGGGGGGCTCCCCTGGTCACACCCCTGCACCTGACTCAGCAGCCCGGGAGCCATTGGGAGTTAAAACTGCCCGAGGGTCGTCCCCGCCCAGCACCCCTGACCCAGCGCAGGGTCCCCAGCGGCAGCCGGGCGCCGGTAACTGCCCCCCCCCCGCCCGGCTCAGTTTCGGGGTGGCCTTGCCCCTCTCTCCATGCCCAAAAATCCAACTTTGAAAAGCTTGGGAATGAATTAAAAAAGCTTTTCAAAGCCACCTCTGTGTTTGCCCCCATGCCGCAGGGCACCGCGGCGCAGCGGCACCAGGACAACCCCCGCCTCACTAGCGTTCCCTCCAGCCCTGGGGAGGATGGGGTTACCCCGCATCGCTGCTAAAAAGCTCCAACGCTCTTAAAAAACTCAGTGACCGAAAGAAAATAAATTCAAAAATAAGAATCGTAATTAACAAAAAAGAAGTCGTTTAAATAAGCACCCTCAGCACAAGCTCCGCGAGGCAGATGCAGAAGCAGAAGGTGACCGGGTCTCCTTTTACTGCTGCTATAAGCAGAATTCCGCCCCTTTCTCTCCCCCAAAGCGCACCGCGCCGCAGCGGGGTGGGGGGAGATGTCACGGATGGGGGAAAGTGCCCCAAGCAGCGTATTCCGCAGCAGTCGGGGCGCTGCGGAGCTCGGGTCAGGCTGAGAAGCACGTTAATTACTCGAGGTTAATTAGCGTCGGGAGGAGTTAATTAGCCCGGGCTAATTGCGGGGATGGGTGCGGCAGAGCGGTTGGTGCGGGCCTGAGATTGGTGGCTGGGAGCAGTTTGGGCTCGGGGGGATCCTAAAGCCCCCAAGAGCCTGGGGCTGGGCAGAACCCCAGCTAAAAGGTGAGCAGCAGCTCAGGGTAAAGGAGCACGGCATCTCATCGTGTTCTTTCCAGCTGGAGTGTCCTTGTGCTCTACCCTGGATCTCTTCTAAAGGTGCAGTTAGGAATTAGGGGGGGGGACCCCCATCCTGGGTGTGTGGCATCCTGGAGCATCTCTGACCACTGGAATGGGTGCACTCTGCTGGGAGGAGCCTTTTATCAGGAACACCTACCTGAGCTGTCCCCACATCCTGGCTCCTGGGTGGGTTTTGCAGCAGCGCTCAGCAGCAACCGCTATCCCTGCACCAAGCATTCAGCCCCAGGTACTACCATCTTCCTTCAGCCACCACCCTTTAAGGAAGCCCTCAAAGAAGAGCAGCTAAGGACCAGCAGCAATTCTTGGTGTTTGAGGGGTAGGAGGACAGGTGGAGCTCTCACCCTGGGTTTTCTTACCTCTGCCAGGTCTGGATCCCCTGCATCAGCTGGGGCAGTAACCTGCTGCCATGGGGGTTAAAGCAATGCTTCCCAACTACGAACTGGGCTTTTATGCTCTCACCGTGACATGTGCTGTGGTGTACAGTAGTAGTGAGATCTTCCAAGCATCCAGAGGTAATGGCTCTCCATTGCATCCCCCCTGAGGAGGCCCTGGGAGGGAGGACAGGTGTACAGTGGCTGCTTTTACAGCTATTAATACCAGCAGCAGATCCCTGGCTTTAGTCTGGGGACAGAACAGCTTGGGAATCCTTTGCAAGGTTCAGAAAGGGCTTTTGCCTTTTTGCCTGCTTTCTCTGTCTCTCCAGCCAGTGCCCAGAGCAGGCAGTCACCCTGCCTGTATGAGGCTGGTCCACAAGACTTTTGTGTGGAAGCCCAAAAACACCTGTAGATTTCTTGGATTAGATGGGAGTCCCTGGGATCTGCATTGCAAAAAGGCTTTGCTGGGAAGTCTTGCAGAAACTGTTGAGGAGCCCAGCTCCTGTGGTTCTTCATGAGAGTTAGGCACTTTTGGGATGCCATGTTTGAGCCCTGATGGCTCATCATCATGGTGAGGAAGGCTCCTTGCCTTGCTGAAACCCAGGCCTCACTTCCCAGAGCTGTTTCTCTCCCCATAATTCTGATTCATTTGCAGACAGCATGAACAGAAAGGCCTTTCGGGATGGCATAAAGCCGGGCTGGCACTACTTCGGCAGGAAGATGGTAAGAGGATGATGGACTCGGTCTTTGGTAGCTACAGGTGACACGGTCAGTGCTGAGCACTGCAGAAGCAGAGCTGGTTGTTCTGGTGCTGACATGCTTTGTCAGGAAAATATCAGCCCTGCAGCACCATGGATGCTCTCCTCTGTGTCCACCAAGATAAGGCACTTCGCATCTCCTGGGGGTTTATGACCAAGATAAAGTGCTCGGGAGCCCTTGGGTGGAAAATGGGAAGAACAGGCTTTGAAAGCTGTGTGGTTTCCCCTCCAGCTGGGTGTTGGGGCAGGGGTGCAAAGGCTTGGGACAGTAAAGTACTGGTCCTGCTCCCACAGGATGTGGCTGATTTCGAGTGGGTGATGTGGTTCACATCATTCAGGAACGTCATCATCTTCGCCCTCTCGGGGCATGTCCTCTTTGGCAAGATCTGCTCCATGACAGTGCCACAGGTGAGCCAGGGATGTGGTGGGATGGATTTGAAAGCACCAAGGTGACCTGGAAGCTGTAGAGAGGGTTTGAGGGATGTTCTGTGATGTTCTAGGGTAGGGAGAGCTGAGCTGGGGCTTTCACCAAACTGACCATGGGTTAGGGCTGCTCCTGTGAGACACACACACACACAGAGAGTCCTGTGTCCGGCTCTGAGCCCCTAGCATAAGAAGGTCATGGAGCTGTTGGAGTGAGCCCAGAGGAGGCTATGAATATGCTCCAGGGACTGGAGCACCTCTGCTATGGTGACAGGCTGAGAGCTGGGGTTGTTCAGCCTGGAGAAGGCTCCGGAGACACCTTAGAGCAGCTTCCAGTGCCTAAAGGGGGCAGCAAGAAAGCTGGAGACAGGCTTTTGACAAGGACAGGTAGGGACAGGACAAGGGGGAATGGCTTTAAAGTGACAGAGGGGAGATTTAGATGAGATCAGAGGAAGTTCTTCCCTGTAAGGGTGGTGAGGCCCTGGCACAGGGTGCCCAGAGAAGCTGTGGCTGCCCCATCCCTGGCAGTGTTCAAGGCCAGGTTGGATGGGGCTTGGAGCAACCTGGTCTGGTGGAAGGTGTCCCAGTCTATAGCAGGGGATTTGGAACTGGGTGAGCTTTAAAGTCCCTTCAAACCCAAACCAGTCTGTGATTCTTCTTGCAGCACCGGGCTGTGGTGTACATGCTGTATGGGTTCTTGGCTGTGCTGAGCAGCATGGGGCCCATCTACCTGATGATCATCCTCTCCCACTGCCTTGTCCTGTACTCCGTTGCCCTGGCCAAGCAGAAGTGGCTCTGCTACGTGGCTGGGCTTTGCTGTCTTGCCTCCTTCAAGATGGAGCCATTTAGCTCGTGGCAGGTAGGTGCTGTCTTGGGCCATGTGTCTGCCTCATGTCCAGCCCACTTGTGTCTGTCTCATTGGGTTTATTCCCAAGGCGGGATCCTGGGGCACCTGCAAACATGGCCACTTCTCATAGTACATCAGAGCTCCACCTGAGTCCTTGCTGGTCAGTCAGCAGCTTGTCAGCCATGGAAGGTGTGCTCCTGCTCCGTGCTTCAGCTTCCCCATCTGTAACACAGTGCTGGGATGGATCCACACCTGTCTCTTAGGCCTCTGCTCAGTTAAGATGTTCTCTCTCTGGTGTGTGGAGAGGAGCCCAGGAAGGATCTTATAAAGCTACTCAGTCCCTCAGAAGGACAGTGCCGTCCCTCCCTGCCTGCTGCTTAGCTCCTGAAATGTGTGTGTGTCCCTGCATCAGGCTTGTGCTGGCTTTTCTTCCCTCCCTGGGGAGGGTTACGTCCCTGTGGCAGGGTAAGTGCTCCCACCCCAGAGTAAAGCCTTTGTGACCCACAGCTGCTTGGTAAAGGCATGGCCAAGAGGATCTCCTCCAGGATGCAGGAACCAGCTGGGAAATCAAGCCCCGGTTTTCTCTTTCCAAGAGCAAGGCTTATTAGTTCCTGGGACAATTGGTGTCAGAGCATAATCAGAGGCTTTATGTGGTGTTCCAGGAACGACGTCCTCCAAAAAGCGAGGGCACACAGAAGTGACACCAAGTGCCTGGTGGTAACTTTTGATTTTTCAAATCCAGAGCGGGTTCGTAACAGGAGCTTTTGATCTTCAAGATGTCCTTTTCTACGGAGGAAGTGGATTCACCATCATGCGCTGCATGAGCTTTGCACTTGAGAGCGCTGAGAAGAAAGAGGGCATCTACTCCATATTTGACCTCCTCAAGTACAACTTCTACCTCCCATTCTTCTTCTTTGGGCCTGTCATGACGTTTGACAAGTTCCTTGCCCAGGTGAGTGCTCCTCAATAAGCCTTTCCCTGCATTTGTTTGCTTGCATTTAATGCCTACAAAACCCCACATTTGCCAGAGTGAAGATGCAAATGGTTGTAGAGTTTCTTATGGTCACCTGCAGTGTGCGGCCATAGTGTGTGCTGCACAACGATGCTGTGATTTTTGTGGGGAGAGGCATAAACTGATGGGGTTTTAACCTTCCCTTCTGGGACATTGCCACTGATCAGTTCAGAAGGGAAGGCATTGCTGTGCTGAAAGCATCATGCTGGGGTGAAGAGGGGAAGGCTCAGATTATGTCCTTATTCTCTGGGCACCTGCACTACTGGGTGCCTCAGTTTCCAAGTCCTGCCACACCAGCTGCCCCATGCTGCCCCCCTGTGCTGTGCTGGGAGGCCATGGTGAGAGCCAGACCTGTGGTGCCCATCTGCAGGGCCTCTGCATGCAGATGGCTGGAACAGCAAGGGCAGTTTTATGCTTCCATCCAGCTGGTTTGCCCAAGAAGTGACCACCCAGCATTCCTGGGGATGGTCTCTGTGTCTTCAGATGAAGTTATTTCTCTAGAAATAAGTAAGATTGCTAATAGAAATAAATGAAGAAGCAACCAGGGGCTTCCTCTGTTCTCCATGAAATACTCTGGTGCCCCAAGTCTTTACCTGTATTACACAAAACCAGGGGAGCTTTGTGAAGAGCATACTCCAAACAGCACTGGAAAACATGAGCAGAAGGCTGGGCTGGGACCAGCAGACCTCTGGGGCTGTTTCACAGCCAAGATCATGAAAAGCAGCAGTGCTCTGTCCTTCCTTGCTTTTCCCATCTCAACATCCTTTTACACCAATGATCAACCTTGGTTATCAAAGCGGACTGGTACTGCTTGCTGAAGAAGGGACCTCTTGGTCAGCAATGGTGATGGGAAGGACTGCCACCACCCTTCCATTTCCTTTCAAATAAGAACGGCTACATTGAGGTTTTGGACCCAAATTGACCTTTGATTGCAAGAGCATTCTGGAAGAACATTTGTGAATTCAGAAGAAATAAACAGCCCAAAGCCTCTCTGGTGAGGAAGGGGCTGAAGACCCACCTAGCTCAGCACCTTCTCCCTAGCACTGGGCTGGTACTGGTTCCCTAAGAAAGGGTCTGCACTGGTCTTGTTTCCTCCAGTGAGTAGGGTGAGCCCTAATCTGAGTCCCGTTCCTTGCTGCTGCATCACCTGGGGAGTGAATAACCTTGTGCTGCATGTTGGAAGGAATAGGATCCATTGGGTCTTATAGGATCTATTTAAAATTACTTTTAGAGAATTTGACCCTGAAGATCTTAAGGTCAGCTCTGGTGTGCCCCATATGGAATGCTTGTGGTGCACTGAGTCAGCAGGCATCAGCCCATTCTCAGCAGACAAGCACCAGGGATGGCCAGGCTGCTGGTGGGCTCTTCTCCATCCTAAGGCTTTACCTTTCCAGGTGCCCTCCTCACCCCATGTTCCCCTTGTTTCCCCCTTTTTCATCAGTCTTTCCTATGAAATGGGCAGTGCTGGCTTCTCCGAACACTGCAGTCAGGTGTCTGTAAATCAGGGCATTAAACTTTCATGTCTCCAGTATATGAACTCCACCATTCCTACAAGGCTTGACCTGGAAGGGGTGTTATTTACAGCATCATGGAATGGCTTGGGATGGAAGTGACCTTAAAGATCATATATTTCCAACGCCCTACTCTTCTTCACAGCCCCAGACCAGAATATCTATGGGCATTTAATGAGCAACTCCCCTCTATGCTGCTTAGAGCACCTACCCTGGAGGCACGAGAAGTCCCAGCACCTTTTCCATGCCCGGCCATGGGTCCTGTCTTGGCCTGGCCACTACTGCCATCTCCTGGCTAAATGCTCCCCTGCTCCCCTGCTCCCCTGCTCTGCTGCAGAGGTGAATTCCATACTGCCCAGCAGCAATTATGGGGACAGGCAGATGGAGTCCCTTCCCCAGCGTGGGGTGTGCAGGCCAGCTAGGAAACACATCTGTATATTTTTTGTTTCTACTGGTGCTACATCCTGGTGGAGATCTTGCACCTCTGTGTGTGGTGGGACCTCATCTATACGGAGGTTTGGTCAACCCCATGTCAGCTGGAAAGCATCTTCCTTACAAGGACCAAAGGAACAAATTCACTTCTGTAGGGCTGGAAGCATGGGGAATCCAGCCCTGACCACCAGGGGTTGATGCCACCAAACTCAGACATAAGGGTGAGAGGAAATGGCCTCAAGCTGCACCAGGGGAGGTTTAGATTGGATATTAGGAAGTATTTCTTCACTGAAAGGGATGTCAAGCCCAGGAACACGCTGCCCAAGGAAGCGCTTGAGCCACCATTCCTGAGGTAAGCAAATAAATACAAATAAATAATAAATAATAGAAATAAATCTTGAAGAGACCTGTAGATGTGGTGCTTGGGGACACAGTTTAGTGGTGGACTTGGCAGTGCTGGACTTGGTGATCTTAAAGGTCTTCTCCAAATGTTGTTCTCTAAATGTATGAAAGGGGTCTCTGTGTCCTCCCACACATCTCCATGCCAGAGCCTGTCCTCCCTCAGCTTCTCTTCCAGCTCAGGGTCCAGTGGCCTCTTTGAACCCTTGAAGCACTTGGCATATAACAGACACGAAAGAAATCTGGCAAAGGCTTTAATACGCAGAAATCATTTGGATTTGATGACGGGGCTGGTGCGGCAGCCTGTGGATTATGCTGGGGGAGCTCCCACCTCTCGCAGGGAATAAAGGGAAAGTAATAAACATAAGAGGATTTCGAATACAGCAGCAATTTTTACGGGGAAGCGAGGACATCAGTCTGCCCAGTGTAATCCTGAAAGCTTGCTTGGATGGTGATTATGTTACAACAGCCAGAGACATGACAGCTCTGGGAGGCAAAGCCCGGCCCCCTGTTTGTACAAGACACAGCAGAGATGAAATCCCCATGGATTAGGTTCCAACCTCTTCAGGGTGGCCTCTCAAGCAGCTCCCCTCTCATTTCCAGCAAGTGTCTGCAGCAGAAGTTCTAGAGACCATCAGTCATTCTCCTCCTCCCAAATGATCCTGGCCAAAAAATATACACCTGGCCCTGGCAGACCTACAGGTGTGATTCATGCCCTGTTCCCAACCTCTTCTGGGCAAGGCACTATTTACAAGGCCCTGTAGTGACAGGACAAGGGGGAATGGCTTGAAATTGACAGAAGGGAGATTCAGATTGGATATTAGGAAAAATTTCTTCACTATTCCTATATTAGGAAGAAGTTCTTCCCTGTGTGGGTGGTGAGGCCCTGGCACAGGTTGGCCAGAGAAGCTGTGGCTGCCCCATCCCTGGCAGTGTTCAAGGCCAGGTTGAACGGGGCTTGGAGCAACCTGGTCTAGTGGAAGGTGTCCCTGCCCGTGGCAAGTTGTTGGAACTGGATGAGCTTTAAAGTCCCCTCCACCCAAACCATTCTGTGATTCCATGTCCTTCCCTCAGTCTGTGGCATCCTGTAGATGTGATGGGTATGGGCATTTGCTCCGCTTAGTGACCTGTGCACAGGGCCACCCTTAACCAAACTTGACTTTCTGAAGACGTCCCTGCAGAACGAGCATAAACCACAGCTCCCTGCTTGGTATGTTTTTCACCCCAGCTCAGGTTCCTTAGGTACAGCCAGACTTGTCACTGTGGTGTCACACCATGTGCCTGCTCTGCTGGAAACCCCAGCAATGGGAACAGCCTTTGCTAGAAGGGTGATCCAGGAGGCACATTGCTGCTGTGCTCAGCACGAAGGTGGGGGTGTTGGAGGTATCTTCTTGGGTGTTCCTAAATCAGTGGTGATTTGGGCCATGTAGGTCATGGTGTGATTTGAAGGGCAGCATTAAGTCCCTGTTTGGACCATTTGCCTGGATGGAAGAACACACTGCCTGTGTCTCATCTGATCCCTTTACTGGTTTGCCATCCTGGGCAGGTGAGCAATCGAGAGCTAAGACGCAAAGATGATGAGATGAAGAACATCCGGGTCCATGCCCTCATCCACGCTGGGGCCATCATTGCTGTGGACATCTTCTTCCACTTCTTCTACATCCTCACTCTTCCTTCTGACCTGAAGTTCATGAACCGCCTCTCAGACTGGTCCTTGGGTGAGTGGCAGTGCTTGTACACATTCATGCACGTACTCAGCTTCAGGGCAGTGGTGAGTGATTCCAATCTCCAGTCACCCTTACTGAGAGGCTTTGGCAATGCCTGTGTTGGACAGGTTTGAAAAAAGCTCCTCTTCTTCCCATTGATAATGCACAGAGCTGGGGTCAGGCAGCCCTGGAAAGCAGATGGTGTTGGTCTGATGTTCTCACAAGGTCCCAATGTAAATTGTTTACCTGTGGGTTTAAGAGGCTGACCACCAAGCCATTCCCATCGCATTTGTTCTGAGTTGGAAGGGAGCTCAGCACCTCTGAAAAATCAGCCCCATGCTGTTGTTGTAAGAGGCACATCTGGTATCTCAGATGCCTCCTCAGGTGGCCACCTATTATAGGTGTTTGTGAGCCACTGAAATAGTCCCTGTGTGTAGGCTGTACAGAGAGCAGCTCAGGGGGTTTTAGCTGCTGTCTTCAGTCTCCTAATGGAGGGTTGTACAGAAGGTGGACTCTTCCTGGAGGGTGGCAGGGAAGAAGCAGGACACAGCAAGCAAGGTGCAGCAGTAAGAATTAGAAATCTTTAGTGTTTGTCCCCGCAGGGTTTGTCTTCCAATGTGAGACTGCTCCCAAAGACAATCGCGTTTGACTCTTATTTTTGCTCCAGCTGGCCTGGCCTACTCCAATTTGGTGTATGACTGGGTGAAAGCTGCTGTCATGTTTGGGGTGATCAACACCATTGCCAGACTGGACCATTTGGACCCACCCCAGCCTCCAAAATGCATCACCATGCTCTATGTCTTCGCAGAAACGTGAGTACCCCACATGCATCTCATGAAGAGAGATGGCATGTTTGACCTGAATGAAACATGCATGAAGGGGAGGACACCTGGGCTGGGATTCTGAGGAGCTGGCCTGTGAGGTGGAGACTATCTACATTGAATATATGTACTGAACCTATAGCCTAGACCTGGCCATAGACCAGGGAAATATTCTTGGGCAGGAAGCAATAGGTAAGAAGAGAGGTTATCACCACATAAACAGTGGAACCTGTTCAGGAAGGAGCACGGGGAACTGTTATGAACAAGTACCTTGCCAGGCAATTGAGTACCTTCTTTGGCTGGTTGCTGTGTGGAAAGGTGTAATTCATTACACTGTGTGTTTTAACATACTTTTTATCATCTGCGTTTTAGGCATTTTGACAGAGGGATTAACGACTGGCTATGCAAGTAAGTGTTAACCATCTCTAGTCTGGTTCAGGGTCTTCTCTTTCATCACATAGCAATGAAGCATTTAATGCTGTTTGTCTGAAAGCTGAGTTGTCTTCTCTTGTGAATGAATCCCACTTTGGCATGAAGTCATATTTGGTCTGTGTATCCCTTAGACCATTGAATTAATCACCACAAAGAGCCACAGCCCCCTGCCAGAGTTAGGAATAAGACAGTCCTGCCCAGAGATCCCTTTAAGTCTGGTGGGTTTAGCACTCCCTCGAGGGAGGAAGAGTTAGGTTCATATTCCACCAAGAGGAAAGGGGAATTGAGCCCAGGTCTCAATATCCTGGTATCCAAGGGTGGCCTAAGCTGTATCTACACCTTCCTGAGCCTGTCAGCTGTCTTCAGCCACAAGTTCACACCAGTAAACCTGTACTGAAGGTAGTGGCTGCTCAATGATGAAATCCTGTGCACCAGCAAGTCTGAGATAGGCTGCAGCTCTACAGATCCCTACGGTTTATCAGCCCTTTCCCTGGAAGAGCAGGAAAGGGTGGTATTTTGTCCCGAAGGAGATGTGGGCTTGTGAGAAATGCAAGCCACAAGGCAGCTGGACTGCAGAAAAGATCAGTTTATTGCTAGAACATGGCAGCCAAAACATCCTTCCTTTGTTGCCAGGGTGCTCTATGTTGACCTGCCTGTGAGGGGCTTGTGGTGGGTGAGCATGGGATAAGGGACTCCAGAGTGGTCTCACTGACTACAAGGAGCACTGACCACTTTCCTTGGCCCTTAGGTACGTATATGATCACATTGGAGAGAACCATGAAAACATCATTAAGGAGCTGGTGGCCTCCATCGCCACCTTCGCAGTCACCACTCTGTGGCTAGGACCGTGTGAGATCATTTACATCTGGTCTGTCTTCAACTGCTTTGGCCTCAACTTTGAGCTTTGGGTACAGAAGTTCTTTCAGCAGGCACCCTTTGCCAAACTGGAGGTGAGCAGCTGGGCTGCAAGTGAATGGGGAGAGGTCAATGGGTCTGGGACCAAACCCTGGAGCTGGAAAACATCCATGACTGTAGGGAGATAAAACTTTGTTATACAAGTCAGATCCATTTTCACCTGAGACTGAACAGCAACATCACTGATGAAGTTATGCAGCTCCATGTCCAGGCCTCCTGTGTGGAGACCTGAAGCTTTTTCCTGTGGTCTTTAGCATCCTTACAATCAGCTATTTAACTGGCCAAGGGAAACACAGTCCTGGTCCTCTGTATCCCTTCATTTTATGCACTGTGTCACCTACCCAGAACAAATTCCCACCTGCCCATACAACATTTAGGCTGGGTGTGGAGCTTTCAGAGGGAAAATGAAGGTCCATGAGAACCAGAAGTGCAACCCCAACAGGTCTCAAAGTACCACAATCCGAGGTCTGTCCCTGGTGAATTATTTATATATTTCCATATAAAAATAACTCATTCTTGTTCTGCAAAACATCTTGATATTCTGAGTAGGTTTGATGTTTTGATATGATTTCTGATAAAAGCAAACTTTTAGGTACTAGATGATTGAAACATTTTCCAACCCCTCCAAAGCTTAGTCTCCTGCTTCTGGGACCAAGGTACCTCGGGGATATGTTGGAAATAAAACTTAGGAAACTCCATCCTGGAAACAATTATGTTGCTTGTTTTGCCCAATCTAAAGTCTGGAGGTCCTAAACCAGCTCCGTAAAGACCTCTTTTGAACAAAAACTTTGAAGAGGAGTCCTCCTGTTTGCTCCCCTCACTGAACTTCTAATCAGATTATAGCACTCACAGGCAGTGAAATCTCCTTCCCTGCGGCACCACAGTTCTCGGCACTTAAGCGGCCTGGGGATTCATCATGCTCTTTGAAGGTTGCTATAAACCACTTCCCTGCCCCACTCACAGCAGCTGCTTCTGAGGATTATATGTCAGTGACAATTTCACTCTGCTGCTGTCACTGGGTTTTCAGCTTGTTGGGGTTTTTTTAAGTCCTAAGAAACAATTTCTACTGGGAGGAGGGAGTGATATGCACATAGGGCTAATAATAATCCTGGTGTAAAAGAGCATCCATCTGCCTTGAGGAGTGGCTTACCCCAGGCAACAGATGAAGAAAGCAGTACTCAACCTTTACTATTAACATGAAACCATGTGTAACATCTTGCCCCTACCCATGGGACCTTGAAACACCAATTGTGAATCCCAATATGAGTCCAGCAGCAGAGCACAAGTTTTACCTTTTCTCTATGTTTCTTCATCCCAAAGACACTAAAGGATGCTCTAATTTCTGCCTAAAACTCTGGGATCCCAGCCAGAGTTTGGCAGGAGTTGGACCACTGCTTCCCTTATACTTACAGCCCCATTTTAGCTTGCTCTCTCTGCTCCTGTTCCCTCCTCAGGCCAAAATGTCAGGGGCCATGTCTCGGCGGATTCGGGCAGTTTTTGGGGCTGTGAATTTCTGGGCCATCATCCTCTTCAACATCCTAGCCCTCAACAGCCTGGAGTTTGCGCTGCTGGTGACCAAGAGACTTCTCCAGACAGGTAAGGTGCTACCAGCTTTCCCATTGAGGGACCCTCGTCTTGATGGGAGGGCGCCGGTAGGGGGATTGAGGACTGGGACTTCTGAGTCCTCTTGGATACAAAGTGGCCTGGCCATTGGGTTGTTATGTGGCTGCTCCCAGCGTGACTCATTCTTATGGAAAAGGTGCAGGCAGTGGTTTCCTAGCTCCCACCCTTCCCATGTGAGCTCTCTGGGGCACAAGCTGTTTTTCAGGTGTGCTTGTACAGCTCCTAGCACAGCTTGACACTGTGATTTAGACTCCTTACAGCAATGCAAAGGTCATATTCACCCCACAAAGGTGGGCTGAGCCCTGGTCATGAAATGGTCTCCTTGCTGGAGAAAGTGATTTACTTGTCCTGCCTCATCTCCTTTAGCAGTTACTCCTGCTTCAGCCTGAAGCTGACAGGTACGAATCCTTATGTTGCAGTACATTAGAAATGTACAGCAAACATGTACATTTCTAATCAGTGGATGGTGGCACCATTTTGAAGTCTTCTTGAGCACCCCAGGGTATAAATAGCCATCAGGAGCCCATGTCCTCCAGCCCTCTCTGTGATGGGGCTGGTGTAGTCAACAGCTAATGTGACACTCTGGGTGCAGTGTGCCAGAAGTGCCTGCCTGCTGAGCTAGCTGGCTTTTGCTGGTTGCATTATTCATTTCAGAGGTCCTGTTTTAGCAGGTACAAAGCCTGTGTCTCCTCTCTGCTGTGGATACCAGATTTGTGATTACAAATGCCATCAGATACTTCATAAGTAAAGGGAAGAGCTCCCAGCTCTCAGTCACTTACGTAGGTAACAAAAACATGTGTTTTCCTAGGTGTACATTGTGTCCCCACTGGGTAAAGAACAAGGCTGGGGTTGATCTTCAGCATCAGTGGGGCGTAAAACTTCCAGAAGGTCACAGTGCTGAACAACGACGGACATGGGCAGATTGAATAGGCAGAAAGTCAACCAGGACTAAACCTGGGGAGCATGAATTTTGGGGGTAAGACAGTTCTCAAAACCACTCCAGCATATTCCCACATTAGCACAGCTTCATCTAAAATCTGATCCTAGGGTTTTGTCTCTTCTTTCAGTGAAGCTGTAGGGCTGGATCCACAATTGAAAATGTCATTGGGCATCATGAACTTGTAGGACCTCCTAAACCCACCTGAGAGGCAGCACTGCTGGAGAGAAGAGCTGGCCTTGTTAGGCAAGCAGCCACACCAAGATGACCATGTCTCCCTACATCTTCTAGGTTTCCCTGTCAGCACCTTGTCCATCTGGTTCATCACATACTGTGGAGTGCAGCTGATCAAAGAGCATGAGCGCATCCTGGCCATCAAGGAGGAGAAGAGTGACAAAGCAAAGGCGGAGTAGAGGGAAGCATCAGCAGGCTTGTCCCAAAGCCTCATCCCCCTTCCAGCCACTGCTGACAGGCCAGCCACTGGCTGGGGCTCTCCAAACACTCCTGACAATCGAACTGCTGTATCTTACCCATGTAGAAGTCACCTGGAAAGCACAGGTCACCCCCTTGCTGCAGGAAGGATTTTCTGTGAGACACAGTGGGCATTTTGCAGGCTCCCCATGTGTGACAGACTCCTGAGGTAGGTTCCCAGGGCATTTCCTTGATGCTAGAAAGAGCTGTCCCCATAATTCTTCTGACCCTCTGACATGGTGCAGGAGATTTCACCCCTTTCTTCCAGGGGTTCCACCAGCACGCAGCTCTCCCCCAGGATCTGCAGCCCATGTCTCACAGAGGAGACTCTCTAAGCTCCACAACTGGAGGTTTTATGGTGGTCCAGACACACAGCTATGAGAAAGAGATTAGCTGGTGCTAAGCTTGCTCTAAGCAGACCACCTCCAGCTCACTTCTAGCCCAAGAATCCCATGTTTCCTTCACTACAAGAAGTGGTCAGCATCCACTGTCAAGTGCTGAGCACTTACGTTTGTGCAGTAAGCATTGTGAAGTGGCTCAGCACAATCTATTCCTGCCAAGTACCTAGAAATATATAGTACAGTCTTTATAGCAAAGGGTAGGAAGACCAGGATGTCTTTAACACCCATTGAAGGGTATTATCTCCACACCACTGACAGCAGTGTGGAGTGAGCTGTTACAGCCTCTGCAAAACAGGTCTCCTCAGTACTAAATGTCTTGAAAAAGTGATTTAATGCCAACATCAGGCACAGTTAAGGAGAGTGCAGGAGCCACGCTTGCTTCACAGCCATCGTGTATCGCATACAAGTCACCTGGGGACTTGCTGAAGAAACACAACACATGGCTCACAGCTGCTTGGTCCCCAGTGCAAACCCAAAGGGCTCTCCACTGCCGGATCTCAGGCCGATGTGGCCACCATGACCATCTGCTGTGATATATGTTCCGGAACTCAAAGCGAATCCCACTTGCAGTTTTCAAATGCCATGGACAAAGAGTTAAGCTCGCATTCCTGTCCATGGCTGAAGATGCTGTAGCCAGCTCTTGCTCATCTCCAGCCATGCATCCCTCAACTGACTTTGGAGCACACAGCCTAAGCCCATGACTGCATGGCTGAATGAGCTCACACGCTTATATATAACCAAAGCAGAAAGACCCTGAATGAAGGGCAGTGATCTGGGGTTGGGTGGTAGCTTCCTTGGAGAAGCAGACTTTGGACACTGCATAGGAAATGAATTGAATAAATGTACATGTGTGAAACATGGTGCCTTGGGGGAAAGGTGAAAAATAGCTCTGGCTCTCTTGCACTTTAGAGTAACTTTCAGTGGCCTTATGTCTGAGTTACATTGATGTTTGGTGACGGCAGAATCTGGACCACTTTGCAAAGTGGGACAAGATGCTTGGTGCTGGTGTATTCTGGCTTCCCTGTGGATGAAACAGGATCAGTTCCTAGCCAGCTTTCAGCTCTGCCGAAGTACTTTGTAAAGTCCCTGATAAATGTCACTTATTTATGTAGTAAATAAATGTTGGACATCCATGATGCCTCCTGCTCATCACTCTCATGCTGCAGTAATGCAGATGGTACCCTGGGCAACGGGCAGTGCTGAGAGACAAAAGGATCTGTTTTCAAGTCCTCACCTCCCACCCCTAAGGGTGACATGACTGATTTAACAGAAACCCACCTTAGTGGCATCACCAGATTGGCGGTTTGGCTGCAGCTTGATTTGCACTTACCTTTATTTTGACTCCACCTTCATACTGGTGAAATACCACAAGCCCACTTCCGTCAAACTGACATCCATGTACCTTCTGAGCTTGAAGCCATGTTGATTTTATTTCTGTGAGCTTAACCAAAATGGTTGGAAGTAAGGGCAGGTATTGTGCCTTGGTGGCACCTCTAGTCCCAACCCCAAACCTCCTTCAGCTGCCAGGCCCACCACCTTTAACACAGGTGTGCTGCTGGACCTTTGGTGGATGTTTCTTGGCACCTCCATTATTTCAGATTTACTCTTTCCCACCAAAACAGCTATGACATGTGCGTTTCCTTCCAGGATAAAACACCTCGCCCTCCTCCACCGGGGTGTCCTCACACAGTGAAACTACACTGAGCAGCTGAGAAACCATGGGCTCTGACCCTGTGGGTGGCTCAGCTCTGGTCCTTGGCTGCCCGGGAGGACAAACAGAGTCACCCACTTCCCAGTGTCAAAGTGGTGACTCACATGGCAAAGCCCAGTGACTCTGCACTGTCCTCCTGACACGGGTACTCCACGAGAGAAAATAACCCATTCACTAAGGATCTAAATTTACCCAGCAGCTGCATCGCTGGAGCTGCCAGAAGGAGCTAATCTTAGACACCAACTGAGCGGGTGATTTGCTGGAGAGGCTGTTTATGGGAGAACTTGGGATTTGCCCCTCTTTGCCCGAGGCTCTCCCCTCAGCTATCAGTACTGTTACAAACGCAGGAGGTCTGGTGGGACAGGAGCACCCAAGTGGTGTTACCTCAACCAGCTTAGACTTGCTCAGCAGACCTTCTGCCTCAGTGTATGCCTCTATAGAACAGGATTTATCAACTGTTCCTCTCTCTCCTGGAGAGAAGTATCTTGTCTGATCTGGTTATCACCTGTCTGTTAGCAAAACTCACCTGAGAAGCCAAGAGAAGCAATTGTTTATTGCTGTTGCAAGTACAAATCCCAATTAATAACTCTATGCTGGACCCCTGTTCAACCTGACATGGCTATAATTCCTGCATTCAACTTTCTTGTTCTAAAATTGTATATGGGAAGGAATGATCCTGCTACACTGCATCCCCTTAGGATGCTTTCCATGGATCCTCACCTACCCACATGTTGTGGTGGGGTGCTATTGCCCACTTAGAGATACACTTAATAACTGACTCAGTCCACTGATCATTGGAAATCACTAACTGTAGACCTGTTAGATCTGGGGCCAGCTAGCCGTGGGCTATCTCAGAACACCCCACCACCATTTGGCGCTGCTGTCTGTTACACAGCAGCAGTCACCACTCTCAGGTGAAGGAAAGGGAGTTCCCTGGGGAGGGTCATTTCATCCATTCATGTGGATAAATGGTAACTTAACTATGAGCACTGCTCACCCTTATCAAATCCACATGTGCCACCCCATCTGCTTTTAGATGCTAAATCCCTCTGGGCTTGACAGGTACTTGCTTGAAGACCAGCTTACCTTAGCGGTGACACATTGGACCAAGCAAATGGAAGACAGATGGAACAAACCTACTGTGATCAAACCCTCTACAAGAGATAATGTTTGCAGAGGGCTCAGAATTGATGGCTGCCTCTAATTCCACTGCTATCATCAGAGGAAAGACTTGGAGAGAGACTTTTTACAAGGACAGGAAGGGATAGGACAAGGGGGAATGGCTTTTAACTGACAGAAGGGAGATTGAGATAGGATATTAGGAATAAATTATTTCCTGTGAGGGTGGTGAGGCCCTGGCACAGGTTGCCCAGAGAAGCTGTGGCTGCCCCATCCCTGGCAGTGCTCAAGGCCACGTTGGATGGGGCTTGGAGCAACCTGGTCTAGTGGAAGGTGTCCCTGCCCATGGCAGGGGGTTGGAACTGGATGGGCTTTAAGGTGCCTTCCAACCCAAACCATTCTGTGATATATGACACTGCTGATGTCCATATCTCCCTTCTGTCAGTTTAAAGCCATTCCCCCTTGTCCTGTCTCTACCTGCCCTTGTCAAAAGCCCCTCTCCAGATATCTTGTAGGCCCTTTTAGGCATTGCAAGCTGCTCTAAGGTCTCCCCAAAGCCTTCTTTTCTTCAGGCTGAACAAGCCCAGCTCTCTCAGCCTGTCTCCATAACAGAGGTGCTCCAGCCCCTGGAGCATCTTTCTGGCCTCCTCTGGACTAGCTCCAGCCCCTGGAGCATCTTTCTGGCCTCCTCTGGACTAGCTCCAACAGTCCTTTCATCTCAGGTAAGTGCTTAACTTGGGTACAATGAGTCAGCTCCCAGGGATACCTGCATCTCCCCATGTTTGTAGGAAGCTTAAAGGACACAGTGTCTTGAGGAGGCAGTGCACTTGAAAAAAACAGGGCTACATCCCCATGCCTTGGAGCTGGCCCAGCCACTGTGCAAAACCATTAAAGCCAATGGGAGACCCCAGACCGTGTTTGGGACCAGCATAGTGCTCTTTTCCCAGGTGGACCACAATCCTGGGAGAAGCCATCGACCCACTGTCTGGTGAAAGCACCTCTGAGAAGGGATGGGCTGTAGCTGCACTTCAGCAGCCACACTCTGTGATGCAGGGAACATGGAAGCAAACCTTGGATGGCAGCACACACTGAGCAGCACAGTGAAAAGGAAAACAACCCAGGCTCAAGGGATATTAAAGGCAGAGGGGAAAAAATCCCTGCTGGTAGCACGACATTATGATTAAACTTGGGAAAGAGCAGAACTACTGCAGAGGAGGGGAGAGGAGAGGATGGGAGTGTCCAGCCCCTCGTGTCTGGGAACACGGGAACGTTTCTAAAGTTTGACCCAGTTCAAAGATCAGCTCTCACTGCCTGATCCCATCACAGATGAGCAGCCCAGCAGAAGAGCTTATCATGTGAGCTCCAAAACCAGCTTATGATTATTTCCCTGCTATATTGGTACCTCCCAGATGCTGCTGGAACCTCACCAGTACCAAAGGAGCTTCATACCAATATAGTTCCCTCCCTCTTCTCACGTCTGTAGACAAAAGCACAAAGCACTTTTATAAATACATCCATGCCAGGGTAAGGGGTTAATGTGGCTTTAAATACACAAAGAAGAGTGGCTAATATCTTTGCATAGACTTAATTAGATCGTTAATTAAATCTGTGCCATAACTGAGTGTCTGCCAGCCCAAAGGGTCCATAGTAACAGAGATAAAACAGATACATGTACAATTTTTATTGTAGGTATAATTATAGCTATTCTGCTCACCCATGTCTATCCAAACTAATTTGCTCCTTCATGAGCTTCATGGGAAGAGCTGGACAAAAACTGGCCGTTTGAAGACCCGTGGGGCTTCCTAGACATCCATGGTATGCAAGCAGGACATTAGACCTGCTGGAGACTCAGCATTTCTGGAACATCAGCCCAAGGCAAGGCAGGTTGTCCTGCTGTGGCTCTAGGCTTTAACATAAGGGTGTTGAATCTCAGTAGGCCTTAGCAGGAGATCCTCAACTTACAAGAATATACCAGTGTTTAGAAATCTTAACCTGTGAGCTGAAGCCCTCTGTTGCTCTCTCTTTACTTCTCAACCTACTGCCTCAGACTTTCTGTCACCAAGATGTGTAAAAATGGATTTATTAACAGTGAGGTGTCCAGAGACTGTGCCATTCGGGCCCATGCATGTATTGTAGGCAAAAAGAGCTATTCCCCTCCCAGGCTCCTCAAGTCTCCTCTAAAAACTGAGACTTTTTAAGTAACTTCCAGCTTAGGTGTCATATCCCATACAGGGATGTAAATAAATAGCTCTATCTTCATTTTCCAGCCCTTCCAGACCCCTGAAAAGTGACTCCATAGGAGAATAAAGGACAAACCTGTGCAGAAAAGCAGCCCTGGGAGTGAGCTGGCTGGAGCCAGGAATGCCACAAGGCCCACATAAGACGCTCCCTTATTGCATCTTTCCAGCTTTGACTTCACTGTCTATTTTTAGCACGGCAAAAGGTTTAGGAGTTTCAGAGCAGTCATTTTAGCAGTGCTGGGAGAAGGTCTCAGCCTTGCCATTCATGACCCAGAAGGCAGATTCAGACGTTCTATTCATCTGGAGGTTGTTTCCCAAGCACAGCGGCTGAGCCAATGGGTCACATATGTCTCCCGTCATGACATGGCAGCAAGAACTCCTGCTCCCCCTAGGGTGACTCATGGGCTGACAGACCCTTCCTGAAGCATGGAGGCTGGAATTACAGCTGTTCCCCCGGCCCCCTCCCTTCCTCCTTGTCCAATGTGTCATATTAAAGGGTGATCGGCTTACACATGCTTCAGTATAGATTCCTTAAGCTTTGTAGCGCTGTGGCTATATATAAAGCCCTACGCTGGAAACTGAAGTACACAAACAGCTGCGATAGTAGCAAGCGCTTCACATTCCCACTGTGCCAACAGACTGGAAGCAAGGAAGACCGCGAGCCCTGCTTTGAACAAGTTTCTTTACCAGGGGCTTAGATATAAACATATTCATAAATATATATCTATAAAAGAAGGATTGGGAAAAAAAGGAGGAAGGTCTTCACCATGGGTTTGCCTTTAGATCAAGCGGAAGAATTGCGTCTTTACCAGCAAACTCTTCTCCAGGATGGACTCAAAGACATGTTGGACCACAATAAGTTTCTGGACTGTGTCTTGAAAGTCAAGGGAAAAGAGTTTCCCTGCCATCGGCTGGTACTGGCAGCATGCAGCCCATATTTCCGAGCAATGTTCCTCTCGGACATGGAAGAGAGCAAGAAGAGGGAGGTCAGTTTGGAAGATGTTGATCCAGATGTCATGGGCAAGATCCTCCATTATATCTACACCTCTGAGCTGGAGATCACAGAACAGAATGTGCAGGACATCTTCTCCGTGGCCAACATGTTCCAGATCCCCTCCATCTTCACTGTTTGCGTGTCCTACTTGCAGAAGCGGCTCTGCCTCAGCAACTGCTTGGCTATCTTCAGGCTGGGCTTGATGCTGGATTGTGCCCGGCTGGCCGTGGCAGCTAGGGATTTCATCTGTGATCGCTTTGCGCTGGTTTCTCGTGATGAGGAGTTCTACCAGCTGTCCCCCGATGAGCTTATTGCAATCATCTCCAGTGACTCCCTCAACATTGAGAAAGAGGAGACTGTCTTCGAAGTAGTGATGAAGTGGGTGGGGACCAAGGACCATGACAGCCGGCAGAAGGCCTTGCCTGTCATCTTTGAAAGCATCCGCTTCCGCCTCATGCCCAATGACTACATGAAGGACCACGTGGAAAAGCACGCGATGGTGAAGTCCAGTCCAGAGCTGCTCAAGAAACTGCAAATGGTGAAGGACGCCCAGAAAGGCAAATTCACTGTGGTGAGGAAGAAGAAAGTGAAGAAAAGCAATGAAAAACAAGAGAAAGACAATGTTGTCAATGGAGCAGTAGATGAGGAGGAAGATACAGAGGAGGATGCTCTCCCAGGGATCTTAAACGACACAATGCGCTTTGGGATGTTCCTCCAGGACCTTATTTTCATGGTGAGCGACAGTGGAGCAGTGGCCTATGATCCCACTGCCAACGAGTGCTATTTTGCCTCCCTGTCTACTCAAATCCCAAAGAATCACGTCAGTCTGGTGACCAAAGAGAATCAGATCTTCATTGTTGGAGGACTGTACTACAATGAGGATAGCAAAGAGGATCCCATGAGTTCCTACTTCCTACAGGTACTAGCTTTGTTTTTCTTGTTTCCTTGACCACTTTGGAGCCTCACCTGTCTTTAGTGATAAAAGTAACATTCATTGTCATACGGTACTAAAATGAAAGTTGTAAATGAAGGTGAAACATCTGAGATGCTTCACTCTTCTCCCTATATTTTTAAGGCATATCCCACTAAAGGCATCTTGGTAATTGGAGAAGGAGGCTTGACGGAGTAAGTAAAAGGAATAAGCCTTCCTCATTCAAATCCTGAATAGGGAACCACTTTGAACACTGTATTTTGTCCAGCCCTTGCTGCTGGAAGGTTAGTGACATCATGTCTGGGTTCTGCTTTGCATCCTTTGTATTATGAATCCCCAGCAAAACCTAAGGATGACTCTGCCAAGTGGCAACAAAGCAACAGCAGCAGCTACAGCCACAAAGCAAACACCCCAAGGACAAAGGGTATTTCCCCACCTAGCAGTACGTGCCTCATTTCTAGTGCTGTTTGTGTCCCTGGAGGTGTGCTGGGTCTGATCAGTCTGGAGAAGAAGGGAAGATCTCACTGGTGTCTGCGGGTCCCTGATAAGAGGGGACACAGAAGAGGGATCCAAACTCTTCTTGGATTTGCACAAAGATGGGACAAGAGACAATGGCCACCGGTTGCAGTAATGGAAATTTCAGTTAGTTGCGAGGGAAGTTTTCCCAGCTGAGGTGGTGAGGTACTGAAGCAGGGCTCCAGAGAGGTCACAAAACCTCCATCATTGGAGACACTTAATATCTGACTGCACAAAGCCCTGGCAACCTGCTCCTGCTCCAAAGCTGTGCCTGCCTGAGCATGGGGGTTGGATGAAAGACCTTTGGAGGTCTCTCCAACATAAAGCATTCCATGATTCTAAGCTGAAAACAGCAAAGTTTCTATATTCAGCTCCCAGTTTGCCACTGACTCAGTAGCAAATGCCTTGGGTATCATGTGGCTGTTTGTATTGCCTTGCCCACAGGAAGGGGACAGTGTTCCCATCACAGCTTTCTGTGGCACTCATGCATGGGAACTGCAGACAAGCCTCCCAGGGTTGGAAAGTGCCATCAGTTTCAAAGGTGTAGTTTATTGCCATCAGTGTCATTACATAGCCTGAGGCTCCTGTACGAGCAAGAGAGACTTTTTGAGTCTTTTTTCTTTTTAAGAAGAAACTTCACACAAATGTGGACAGGCAGCCGTACAGCAAAACTTTGAACCACCGTGCCAGTGCAGCAGCAACCTTCTGGCTCTGTTTCTGTCCCCCCAGTTTCACATTCCTCCTGCTGAAGCCAGCACAGTTAGGTCAGGGTTAGTTTAGACTGAAGGACAGGCACCAAAATACAAAAATGCTGATAAATCCCAGAGGCCTTGTAAATTTTGGCAGGAACAAAAGGATCCTATCAACATTTCAGATGCAAATCCTTTATTTGTCAGTTCTAAGATTAATGACTTGAAAACAATGCTGAATCCATCAAGAAGCAGGAACTAACTATCCTGGTGACTGAGCTGCTCAGGATTGACTATAAATAACCCATATGTGGACCACAGATTACAAAGAGACAATAACCACAGGCACCCAGCTGAGGCCAAGTTTTTGGAGGCAACCCAGCAAGCTGAAGTTCTTTGGCCTGAGCCCACAGCAAACAGTGCTTCAGGCAATGCTGCATCACAGCTCCATCTTGCAGGGTCCCACCAAACTGGCCTCCTCCCTTCTCTGCTATATTTAATGTTTTTGCCCCAGTTTACAGTTCCCATCAAGCCATGGTGCACAGATTGCTCCCAGCATCATAATCTTTCACATCCTTTTTTTCTGGTGGGAGATGAGGCAATGCCTTGATCTACAGATGTCCAAGGATCTGCAAGGATTTGGACATCTGATCTAGTAGTGCTGTATGAATCAGTCTTCCATCTATCAGATAGGTCTGGCACACTTCGGTCAGCAAGAAGAGTTCTGGTCTTTGCAGCAGCATCTCAGTCATGTTGTACTGTGTTGGGTAGGTAAGTATTGTGTAAATAGCTGTTATGCAGATAGACTCACGTATGGTTCATCTCATGAATTCACACACACTGAGGTGATACAGGACAATATCAGTACCTAAAGAAGCAGAGGTGTAGTGGAGCACGGTAACTGACCATTTGCAGGAAAGAAGAATAGGTGGGAAAAGAAGGGGCTCAGGAGAGTGAGCTGTGTAGCCAGCGCTATGCTGTACCTGGCAGAGGTGGAAAGTATCAGGATGAAATGCTGTGGCATGGGTTACACCTGAAGAGGTTCAGGCAAAAATTCTAGGATTCAAGTGCTTCAGCAAATCCAGTCCCAGGAACTATCCATTATAGGCCCAACATGGGACTCTCTCCTCTGATGATGACCAACCTTAAGTCAAGGCTTTTGTGCATAGATAAGAATATGTTCATGCTGCTGCATCTCTTCTCTTGTGCCTTGTCATAAAACATATGTCATATAATATATGACTTGGAATTGCACTAAAATCTCCCTTTCTGACCAGATGGTAAGGCACAGGCATTGCAGGAAGTGCCTACTGGGGTGACCAAGCTGCACATGGGAATAGACTTTTCCCTCAGCCTCTGGGCCCTGATTTTTGACAAGCAAATGTGCTGGGTGAGCACACACTTATGACCATGTGTTCCCTTTCAGTATGACCATCTGGACGCAGACTGGCTGGGAATGCCTCCCCTGCCTTCCCCTCGCTGCCTCTTTGGCCTGGGAGAGGCAGAAAACTCTATTTTCGTGGTCGGAGGAAAAGAACTGAAAGAGGGAGAGAAGACTTTGGATTCGGTCCTGTGCTACGACCGGCTGTAAGTGTTCACATGCAAGTGTGGGGCTGGAGGTGGCTTACAGGAGAAGGTGAAGCAGCTGCCATTGAAAACGACTCCAGCTCCCCAGGGGCTGAAGGGTTTAGGAGGCAGGGCTCAAACTCTGCATCTAGATGCTGGGACCATTGGGACTATCTCAGGCTGTACCCTGGGGTGTTGAGCTGTCTCTGTCCAGCTGCTTCATTTATTGTAACTGAACCTCCCCAAGATGGGAGCTGTAATGGGGACATTATGTTATCAGGGACTGATCTTAGTAGATGTTTATGTGAGGAGTATACAGAGGAGTGAGAGGAGTTTTTCCTTCTGCTCTTGCCCATTGGTTGGAGATCCAGTGACATTCACCATGATCTCACCAGGTGTGGCTTTGAACAGGAAAGTTTGTTTTGATAATAGTCAGATGCGGCACTAAATGGAGCAGCCTAACGGATATCAGGCTTAATATCCAATCATTTCTGGACAATGGGCTCTGATCTACACTAGGTCATAACCTTTATTAGAAAGCACCATCCTTTTCTGCTCGCAGGAGTCAGAAGCATTTGAAGAGATGTTACCAAAGAGGCAGAGCAGTAAACATTGACAAGACTTTGTTTGGCTTATATCTAGATGTGTGTGTTTCAAAGCCTGCTTTATAGGCAAAGATTTGAAACCAGTTTCATTCCCACAGAATGGGGCATTCATCTGCCCCTGTGTCTGCCCCCACTGAGTGCTCAGGGGGTGGCTTGAATACTGATTTGAAGCTGGCAGAGATGGGATCAGCACCACCTGCATTTCTAGCATTATTTAAGTCAAGATTTCAACTATAACAAACCTGGAAAGGGCAAAATGCTGCTCTTTTGCCCAGATGGGTTGGCCAATTAGAAAACAGTCAGTTCTTAAGTAAAATAAAGTGCTGGTCTTGGGGGCTACAATCTACACGTATGAAAACTGGGGGCAAGCCTAGGTTACACGGATATGAACAGGCACCTGTTAAGAAATTGGTCAGCCCTATTTGGGTACCAGTTTGGGGTTTCCCAGAACTAGCTCAGAGGCTTTATCACAGCCCTGCAATGCACAATGTGGATATACCCACTCCTGTGGGCCCTTGCTGAGTGCTGGCCAACCAAAGCACCTCAAAGTGGAAGGCGGTGGCCAAAAAAACATTCACCTTCAGGACCTTGCACCCCTAAGTCTCATTGTTTTTAATTTTTTTCTGTCATGCAGAAATCTGCCTTGTTCGTGGTCAGCTGGTAATGGCTGCAAATGAGGTGAAATCCTGGGAGAAGTGGGGATGTGGATCCAAAAACTTAAGAGCAGGGGGTGCTGCAGAAAATAAAGAGTGTGAGCATAAACATTCTGCATATTTCATTTCCCCCTTTTTTTTAGGATCCCAGAATTCACTCATGAGCCCTATCTGATTGAGAAGCTCCTGGTTTTGAGATTTGAGTTAGGATCTGTGACCACCCCTAGGTTCAGAAAGTGCCGTGTACTCTAGGCCTCACTCAGAAAGCTACAAATCCTTTTGTTTCCAATCTTTCTCTAATCCAGGTCCTTCAAGTGGGGTGAAGCTGATTCCCTTCCCTATGCAGTCTATGGCCATGCGGTGGTATCGCACAATGGTCTCGTCTATGTCATCGGTGGAAAAGGAAGCGATAAGTAAGTCAAAAAGCAAGAGAAACTCAGGGAGTCATCCTCCAGACCAGTGTGAGTGCAGAGCATGAGTTGGTACCTCCCCCAGCGTGGATCCTATATAGGTTAAGAGGATTAGAAAGGGTATGAGAAGTGGATCCTTCCCTCTCAGCTTGCTCCTGTGACTGCAGTCCTTCCCAAGCCCTTAGAAGTCCCACAGGGACATCAGGGAGATGGTACTGTCCTTGCAGGAAAGGGAACATATCAACCCCTTTGCTCACAATATAAATGTCACAGGGATTGCAACAGGCACTGAAGAGGAAGAAACTCCTTCACATTGAGGGTTTCCTGTCTGCGACTTGTTGTGGAATAGTGTATTCCTAGTAGTCAAATCCAGATGGGTATTTGTAATAGGAGTGAAAAACCTCATCAAATCTGATCTTCATCCTGCCTTCCTGCAGGAGACAGGCTCAGCAGAAACAGCCTCTTTTGGGGAGTACTGCAGCCATTGCTTTACAAGGCAAAAGTGTGACTGCAGAGCAAAAGTGACAAATTCCAGCAAAGATAGGTCCTGCTCTGAAGGGATTTTGGTCTGAAAAGTGTGAGCGTGCATACATTCACACACCTTACATTGCCTTCATGGGGACAGGGATGCTGCTGGTCATATTTTGCAGCATCAAGCTGGATCAGGAGCACTGAAACACTGTCTTGATGGCTATGTGCAAGTTTCTGAGAGGCAGTTAGCTACATGGACCCATATCCAACTCTGTGAGCACTATACTGAACTTTCATGAATCCTACCCAAAACGAGCACAGCAGAAGGGGATATGTTTTACACACAGATGATGTCTCCAGCCATGGGCACCTTTGGGTACATACCCAAACAAAGGCATGCATGGTGATGTGGAGGAGAAAAATCCTTTCTAGAGACGCCCTGTTCTCCCAGTGGGCATCCCCAATCTCCTATGCTGCAAAGCTACCCCTGGGCAAGTGATCAAGGCTCCTGGTCTCTCTCATCTTTCTCTAGGAAGTGCCTGAAAAAGATGTGTGTCTACAACCCATCCAAGTTTGAGTGGAAAGAGCTAGGTTCCATGAAGACTGCCCGCTCCTTGTTCGGAGCCACTGTGCATAAGGACAAGATCTACGTGGCAGCTGGTGTGACTGACTCCGGCTTAACCAACTCAGTGGAAGTCTATGACATTGCCACCAACAAGTACGTACCTGAGCACAGCTGCAGGGGGTAGGTAGATGAGGAGCAGCCACAGGTGTACATTAAGTAACTTCCAGCCATTCTGGAGTCTGCTTTCATGTCCTGGTACCATTACTCACAGTCTGTACTTCTCGGACAGCTGGGCATCATCAGTGCTACCGCAGCCTTGCAGCCGCAGGCCCACTGCTGGGGCATGCTAGTCCATGCCAGGCATGCTTCACAGCTCACTTAGTGCAAAATGAAGCTGAACTATGATGATAGGAGACAGGTATCTCCAGCAACAGCTGGTGCACGATCCCATCCCAAGGAGACCTACACAGGTTAAACCATCACTAGTTAATTCAGTCATCGATTCCTGATTTGAGGCCAGCCTCAGCATAGGGGTAGGCAGAGTTCTCTAACGTGTCTCCTCTTGCTACGTGGCAGGTGGGAAACCTTTACTGAGTTCCCGCAGGAGCGCAGCTCCGTCAGCCTGGTGAGCTTGGCTGGGGTGCTCTACCTGCTTGGAGGCTTCGCCACAGTGGAGACAGAGTCGGGAGAGCTGGTGCCAACGGAGCTGAACGACGTTTGGAGGTGATGATCTTCCCTAGGGCTGTCCATGGGAGCATGGGAGGGATGCTAGTGGGAGCCACTGGGGGAATAGGTAGTTTCTGTCTTTCTCGATGCCTTCAGTGAGTTGGTTACACCAGCACAATGCTGGATGCTCACTGCAGGGTCTGTGGGTGAGAAGTCTGCCCTGTGCTGTGCTGGAGGGCACATTAGGTGATTCAATGATCTCTCCCAGCCTCATATAGCAAAGTACCAGTGAAAATTGGCTCCTTTAGCTTTATTGCTGCATTGACATTTTGCCTGGAGCTTGTTCCGGACCTCCCCTTTGGTGTGAAGCAGCATTTTTGCAGTGCATCCTCTCCTGGGGAAAGCCAGTACTCAGGCTGGAAATCTGATAGTCTTATGTGTGATCAGAGAAGTGGGCAGAAAGCACTTTCTGATGGCTGCCAATAGAGCGTTAGCTGCTCCTGTCCTTCGCATATGTAGCTCTAGAGCACCCTCAGCAGGCACCCACTGGCCCTCACCATGGATGTTCAGTCTTGGTGCCATCAAACCCTTTCCCAATGGAAAAACACACCTTCCCTAGTGAGACAGCGTGCTAATACCCACGTCCCCTAGCCTGATGCTGCAAACCAGACCAGATCAGGGCTGAAAGTCCCCATGCAGCTTCCACAGGCATCTTGTGGCCAAATAATGCCTATGGGACATCACACCATGGGCTACCACCACCATGGAGAGCAGCTGAAGAGGAGAGAAGCTTTCCTCACCATAACTGTCTGTTTGTCCCCAGATATGATGAAGAGCAGAAGAAGTGGGAAGGGGTCCTCCGGGAGATCCAGTACGCCTCTGGTGCCACTTTCCTTCCCGTCCGCCTCAACGTTTTGCGCCTAACGAAGATGTAGCAAAGCCTGATTTATTTATTTTCCAGGGGGGTCTGGGGCAAGGAGGGATGGGGGGACGTGAGGCCATGCTTATCAGCACAGGGATGTGGCATCTGCATACTGTGTAGGACATTGCATCTGTGATTGATACCTTTTTACTTAAATGGGAAAGGGAGGAAATTATCTTGAAGCCCTATGGGAACCTGAAGATGCTCACAAGATAACTAGAGAAGGAGAGAAGCGTTCTGGAGCCTGCAAGGAGCTGGGGTAGACTGAGAAGCATGGAGCAATGAGCTGTTCCACTATCACTAGACAGGACAAAAAGATCATACGCTTGTTCTGCTTCTTTCTCCATGCTTTCCCTATCTTCTCACCTGCTGCTAAACCTCCCCAGCCGACAGTGAAGGCAGAAAGTGGGTCCAAAGGAGCTAAGTTGACATTCTCCAAAGAAATGGGCCTATGAAATATTTCCCCACTTAAGGTAGCTGTGAACATAGTGCTAGAGCCCACCTTGGAGAAGAAAAGGAAGGGTAGGAGAAGTAGTAGAGCAAAGACCTGGGGGAAACTTGATGAGTTTCCAAGTGATGAGGGTTGTTGGAATGAGACAGTTAAAAGAAAAGAGCAAGTGAGCATGGGCAGGAGAAACAGTGGAAGTTGCTATGAAAAGAGTCTTAGTTTTTTACCTCCTCCTTGACTTTTGGAGGCCAGGAGATGAGGGCTGCAGAAAGGGAAAAGCTGTGCAAGTAGCAGGGTAGGAAAGCAGGGAGTGATGGGAACAGTAGGCCATATGAGTTCATCTTCAGCCTTTTGGGGTCCTCATCTTCAATCACAGATTACAATGTCCTCACCTATAGATGGACAAGTGCTGTTTTTCAGGGAAAGGTTTTATATTAATGCTGTTTCTCTCATTTTTAATGTTGTAACTTTTGTTTGTTTGTTTTTTTAAGAGTATTCTAGCTTGCTGGGTTCATGGAGATCTCAGATGTGTTCGGCTCTAGGACAGCCTCCTACTGAGGAAAAATGCGTATTTATTTTAAAGTTATCCATAATGATGCTTTGACAGAAACATGACTGTACTGGCAGCAGGACAAAGATCTGCTAGAGCAGAAATCTCCTCATGCCCACACCATCTGAGCAGTGGTTTATTTAAAAATAAATTATTATGCTATTTCAGAAGAAATCTCCCGTGTTTGCGAGTTAACAGAGCTGTAACTGAATGTCCACAGCAACTAAACAGAAGGAGCAGCAAACAGTGATGAACATATGCAGCAAGCCAGCTCCGTGGAGAGCCCTAGCAGAGCCCCAGCTTTTATTCTTCTTATTTTTCCCCCAGTTTGGGAGCTGAAACTTTAGCATTCATATCCTTACAGCTATTCCCCAGAGACGGGAGTAGAAGCTTACCTAGGAAGCTGGTGCCTACATGGTCTGATACCATGAACAGGAGTGATAATCAGTAATAAAAACACCACCAAATACAAACCTTGCAAAATAATTCCCTGAAAGCAGCATGAAAATTATGGTATCACAGATCGTATCTGGCTGATTCATCAGGTTCAAAATGTAGCACAGGGAAACTCAAACTTGGAAGGAAAGACAATTTGGCATGAGTAAAGGGACCAGAGTCTTGTCCTGGTTTCATTTTAAGGATTTAAAAAGTTACAGGATAATCTCCTTAGAGGGCAATCACATCAGAAGAGTAATGAAATATTTTCACAAGAATAAATCCAAGGTGACTGGCTCTCACAAAATAGGTTATAAAAAAAAAAAAACAAAAAACCACAAAAAAAACACAAAAACTTTGAAACTGTCAAGTATGTAAAAAAAAAAAAAAAAAAAAAGAAAGAAAAAAAAGAATTAAAAATCACATCCTACCCAGTTCTGCAGAAATTCTTGTGGACAACTCCCAAGCTAATTGAAGCTGAATCTGCCAAATGTAGAAAAGCTTATGGCAGCAGAGAAAAAGAAAAATAATAAGAAGAAAAAAGAAATCCATGCATAGAATAACAATTTCTCAACAGTCATTTATTGCAGTGGCAGCACACCACCTCCTGCCCGGGATTAGACATCAACACCTTTGCTTAAAGCTCTTCTTGCTGGATGCAGAATGGCAAGCTGTTGACACTTGGTCCTAAGAGAGGGTTAATGCCTGTCCACCAGCTTTTTGGCTCTCCTGGGGGAAATCTGAGCCCTTTAAATTCAGTGGGGAATGTTGCAGAGCTTCAGTGAGTTGTTATGGAGTGGTCCCTTGTAATTAGCTTGAGGAGTGGTGATTGAAACTGGCCCTCATCCTTGGTCACTCACCTCACAAATGCCTATCAGGAATACAGTTAATAAGAGCTTAGTGCTCTTGCGTGGTTCACATTCATTGTAAAGCTGTGGGAGATGCCACCACTGGCTCAGGGCAAGAAACTATAAAAGGAAAAACAGCTGTTGTACAAGAGGACCCAGAAGAGCTTGACATACCCCATTGCTTGAGCAAGGAGGGGCAAAACTAGTGCATGAAAGCCAGCGCTGGCCCAAGGAAGGCAGCAAGATTGCACGTCACCAAGCAAAAGTGTAGCCCAGAGATGCAGACCACCACCGCACCAAGAGGCTGCTTCAGTCCAAAGGCAGTCACAGATAAGAAATGCCAACATGAATACTCAGAGAGGCATCATTGCTCACTGCTGCTCCGTGCACAGCTCCAGGGGCACAGGTCACCCCATGGGTATCTTCTAAAGGCAATGCCAGCGGCAAAGGAGAAGGTGCACCCCAAGGGTGGGAAAAATCATCTCTCTTTCTATTACCTTCCCAGTATCAGTGCTGATGTTAGCTGGCAAGGTTCCCACCACTTCATTTTAAATCAATAAAGGCACTGGGTGCTTTTGGGTGGGCTCCTTGATTTCTGCACTGCCTATAGAGGAGCTCCAAGAGACACAGCTTGTAGCTCACCCAAACCTCTTGGGGCCAGTAGGATCCAGGAGATCAGCCCCCACCCTCCCTAATATTCCCCCTGGGCTGTAAACACTGAACCCCTTCCTCTATTCACTCATCAGCATTTCCTGGAAAGCTATTTTATTTGCCCAGCAACAGTCTAATTGTCTCACACACACACACTCGCCTCCCACCAAACCCAATACAAAGTCTATGCATACAAAGCAACAGCAGCAGTCAACATGCCCATCCTGCCTGGTTGCCAACTCACACAACTGCCTGCAAAGGGCCTTTAAAATCTAACCAAACATAAAAATTAAGGTAACAAAGAAAGTGGTGGAGCTTTACTTTTTCTTTTATAAAAGACAAATTGTTTATTGATTCAGTCCTTCCACTTGCAACCTCTTTGGTAACAGTCATAACACTTCCAGACTGGGAGAACGCAGTGGAAAGGCCCAGTTCTGACCTCTCACCACTGTCAGAGCTGATGTGCCTTGGTGAGAGGCCAAAAGCATGGCCAAGGACCTGGCCTCTAGGGACAACCCGAAACAGCCTACCCTACCATGACTCCTCTTGCCCATGGGTGGCCCAGAGAGCAGCCCCAGCACCCCAAGGCAGAAGACCGTTTGGGATGGGGATGCAGATTGGGCCCTTGGTGCCAAGGCTGACTGTGAGCTGTGCCCTGGAAGGCAGCTTTGATGCACCTCTTGGGACCTCCCGGACATTGGCCAACGGGGCTGTCAATGAACCAAGACTTGCCCGTTCCAACAGTAGGCAATGACTTGCCCCAGTTGGCCCCATGTTGATGGACTAACCCAACCATTTCAGCCTCCCCCTCATCACACAATCCCAAAGAGAATAACTGCTGTACTTGGAGTTAAAGATAAACATATATTGATTACACATGGTCATAAAAAAAAAAGTAATAATAATACATTTCCTAGAACATTACTTAAGACGCTTCCGAAAAGCATCCAAGCTTCCCCTCCCCACCTTCCCTTACCTATACAGAATAAAGTGCTTCATTTAGTTTGTTCACACTAGTAGAGCCACTGATACACTCGTAAATTGGCATGTTTGGGCAATGATACTGAATGCTGTAAAATAATACAGAGCCAAACACCAGGCATGAGAAATTCGTTTTGAGGCAAGTGCTTGGGGTTTCATTCATTTCCTTCAAGTTCCATGCTACTGAGGTTGTTCTTATTCTTTTTTTTCTCTTTTTTTTCCTTTTTTTTAAATGATTTTCTTCCTTTGCAAGTTCGACTCAATTCCCACCATGGTTACATGTCACTAGGCAGGGCTGCATGTGGGGAAGCTCTCTCCGTCCGTGTGAACAAAGGGCGTCTGTCTGTCCATCCTTCCCTCTCGACTTCAGGCAAACCAAGAGTTTAATCAGTGGAGTTGTCTAGCAGCGGATGCTCATTTCTATTGCACTGTCACAGCCGTTCCCACCTGCCGGCTGTCCATCCATCACCACCTTCCCACCGCGCTGGGGTTATGGCTGTGGTCCGAAGGGCCAGCTGTGCCTCATGGGCACCATGAGGCTAACTGGTCTGTGCTACCAGGCTCCTGGGATAGATAAACCAAAAAATGACCCCCCCCCCCCACATGACTCCCTCCCTTCCCAGAGTTCAAATAAAAGCGGAGGGGGGAATTTCAAACCCAGACAGGTCTGGGGCTAGATGCACAGGCAGAGTTGTCAGTTGAGCACTGTGTTGCAGTGTATTCATGAACTGCGTAATGGAAATCAAGCCACTCTCCACCCTCGCAGTCTGTGGAAGAAGGGATGTGAGAGATTAAGGTGCAAGAGTTTAAAAAAAAAAAAAAAAAAAAGAAAAAAATTAAAATAAGCCATAAAAAGCTTGAAAGCAACGGACCCAACTCCCCCACCTCCCGCCCTGTCTAACCCAACAGGTGCCAACAGGGCCAACTGGGATAGATGCGGGACTGACTCGTTTTGAGCTCTTAGTACATTAACGAAAACCAGACATGAAGAGACACACTGGGGCCGAGTAAGGGTGTAGACAAAAGGGCTCAGAGGCCACGTAGGACTCCTGGGAACTGCCCAGGCCCTGGAGAGGGGAAGGAGCAGCAGGGATCTGGTTCTCCAAAGTGCTGTGTGCATGGTCACATCTCGACGTCTCCAAGTGGCTCTATGAGCAGGCTCTTGAAGGGGATCAAACACAGATGGGATCAGTCACTGGGCTTTCTGCTGGGCTTCTAGCCTCAACAAGGTGCTCTCATCTCACAGTGGCATACAAGTGGGACAGGTCCTCACTGGGAGAGGACAAACTGGAATACGGAAAGCCACCTCCAGGTGAGAGGTACAAGGGAGCAAATGTTGGTGTGTTTACTTGGGGGCAGAAGTCTACCAACCAGGTAGGTTGATGCAGTCCATCACAAAGACTACACAGGCAAGGTCAGCCCTCCTTGGGGTGCAGTGCTCCTATCCCATCTCAAGGCTGAGTGTGACAGGTAAGAAGCACAAGGGAGTCCTAGGGGATGTGATCTGGGAGGCAGTGGAGGAGGAGACAGCATGGACCACTCTACTGAGGCCCTCCAACACATCCAAGGATACCACTGAATGCTTCTCTAAAACGATCATCTTCCCTTTTGGCTCATGGTCCCTTCAGAAACCCAATGGCCCCAAGACCACCCCCATGGGTGTGTGTTTGAGAAGGGTTTGTACCATCCTAATAAGCCCCAGGGTCATGAAGGAGAGCAAAGAAGCCTTTGGTACCCATCTCAGAAGGTCAATATGGTGAGGCAGCTCTGTCACAGCACCCTCCATTTGCTCAAAGCAGATGAAGATGAGAGTGAGCCCACTGGCACTGACTGCAGTGTTAGGAGTCCACAGGATCCCAGCCAATATGAAGATGAAAAGTGATTTGTTGCTTCAAAATGCTGACATCTACAAGAGCAGCCAGCTTTCTGGAGACGTCAGGCACAGGGGACCACCACTCAGCAGGAGGGAACAATAGTCACCTAACCCATTATGTCAAACAGCAGTCAGGACAACAGCAGATGCTCCCCTGTCCTGTCCCTATCAGGGCAATGTTCCTGAATGTTCCCATTCAGCAAAGCCCCCGAACACGTGGATGAATCCTCCCATCTCTGCAGGGACAGCCTCAGTGCTGCCCAAGCACTTTGCTGATTTAGGCCAAGAGACAAAGCACCAAGATTTCTTGCAGGGCCAGATGTGGCCTGTGCCCACTGTGTTCAGCACCCTGCTGTCACCCAGAACAAGATGCAAATAAGAAAGGGCTCCTGCAGCCTGCTCAAGGTCCTCTCTTCCGTCTTGCCTACCAATAGCTCATGACTTTCTCCACAACCTGACCACATGCATCTGCAGCGCTGGCCTTGACAGCAAGACAACAACTGCTATGCACACTACCTCTTGGCCAGCACCTCTCTGCCCATGCTGGATACTCTGCAGCCCCTGCATCTCTCCCCAGCTCCAAAGGGGACATTTCTCCTGGAAGAAAGACCACACAGCCACGGACAGGCCAATGTGTGACTCCCTGATGCAGAGCACAGCAGCGAGATACCCAGCTTGGACCAATAAAAAGTTAACAGCAAAGTCTCCTACCACCAGCATGAAGCCAAACTGAAGTGAAACCAAAGACCAACTCAGCTTCAACAAACACAACATGGCCAAAGAAGTGCTAACCAATACCGTGGGACATCATCAAATCAAACACAGCCCTCACTGGTCCCCCCAAGCCAGGGCAGGGAAACAGATGACAGCCCCAAAGGGAGTGTCAAAGCTTGGGAGAGCGATGCAGGCAATGAACTGGAGGATGAGACATAATTGTCAGGCTGAATGTGGTCTGGCTTTAGCTCTAAACCTTGCAATGGGACCTAGCCTGGAACTCACCCATCAGAAAGGGGTTTATTCAAATTGTTAAGGCACTATTCTGGGCCAATTCTGCTGAGAAATGGCAGCATCCTTCTTCTCTATCCCAGGCTACATTCCCGCTGGTCCCGAGGCCATCTGAGCTCTCCCAGGGACATTTTCCAACTCCAGAGCATCCCCAGGAGCCCAGCTCCTGCTGGGATTAGGAGAAAGGGCACACCAGAGAGAGACTCCCTTAGGGCACCCCAAAAGTGAACTGGCAGTGAGCTGCCAATGCCCCGAGATGCAACGCTGGTGTTTGTGCTTTTGCCTACCTAGGAGGAAAACCTGTCACAGGGAAGGAAGACATGGCAAGGGCTGCTAATGACAGCAGGCTGACAGCTTTCCAACAGGGACATCTGCTCACCCGCCGCGGGCCACCGGGGCTGGCAGACAGGGCTGGCAGGGGCTCTTCTGTGGTGCTCACCTCTCAGCCTCTTGGGAAAAGAGCCTGGATTGAAAGACCAGCTTTACAGTACAGGGATTCAAGCACCACTAACTAGATTTCGGCTTATTATAAATATTGAAGCACCAGCAGGCATTCATTCTGCTAGCAAGCGGGAGTGCACCACCGGTGAGCACAACCCTGGATGGCACAGCATCCTGCTCCTCCAAGCATCACCAGCATCCTGGCTGAAGATGAAGCTGATGCATGGGAAAATGTAACAGAAAGTGATGCCTTTTACCTACACCTTTACGGACGGATGGCAGCTCCCCCCACCCTGCACCGAGGGCTTCCTCCTGCTCCCCCTCTCTGTGGAGAACGACGGGTGAGAAAAAGGAAAAACATACCAAAACAACCCCAAAACAAGGAGGAAAAGGGGTAGAGAGCAAGCAAAGCCTTGGCTCCCCTGGGGGGAGGCGTTCCCAAAGGGCTGAGCAGTCTGTGCGGGTGCATGGCCAGGATGGGGGCACCTAGTTGTTGTTTGAATTTACCCTGCCCGCAGGAAACAGGGGAGGGGGTGGCGGTAGGTGAGGAGGAGGAGGGAGGGTCTGTGGAAGGGGATGGAGCAGTGGCAGGGGCAGGGGGGAGACGCCAGGGCCAGGAGGCAACGGAGCAGGGCTGGTGGCAGGCTGGGGGATGGCCGTGTCCGAAGCCAAGGGGTTGCTGACGCGGAAGCATTTCTCCTTGTGGGCTTTCAGCATGTTGGAGAAGCGGAAGCGCTGGCCACAGACATCACAGGGGTACGGCTTCTCGCCCGTGTGGGTCCGGCGATGCCGCTTCATGTTGGGGCGGCTGGTGAAGCTCTTCCCACAGATCTCACAGATGTAGGGCTTCTCGCCTAAGGGTGGGGGAAGACAGATGAGAAGCTGGTGTCCCCTGGTGTCTGGGCTGTGCCCTGCCAAAACCCCATCCTGCCATCCACCCAAAGATGCTACCCCATTCCATCCCCCTTCCCCGGGTGCCTGCCTACAGGGGCTGTGGGCAAAGCGGGGAGCTCTCACCTGTGTGCGTCTTCATGTGCTCATCAAAGTACTGCTTCATGTTGAAGTCCTTGCCACACCACTGACACATGAACTGCTTGTGGCCAATGTGGATGCTCATGTGGGAGCGCAGCTGGTACTTGTACTGGAAGCGTTCATTGCAGTTCTGCAGAAGTGAGAAGGGAATGAGCTTTTGATGAGCACCTAGAACATCCTCACATTCCCCCCAAATCACCAGCATGTTGAAGTAGTGCAAGAAATCACTTTTTTTCCCCAGAAAGAACCCAAATAAATGGCTCTTTAGGATATACCCAGCCCGGTGTTCAGGCTGGATGGACATGGGGTTGGATGCAAAATCCAGGCGCTGGAGGGACAGATCATGGCATCGGATAAGTTTCATCATAAGGTTGGTAGGACCCTCAAACCAGGAGGTGATGCAAAGTCTGGAAGAGCATGTGAGCATCCCTACAGCTGTACTGGCACAAAGCATCGGGGGGAGGTCCAAAAAGTGGATGATTTTTCCCCATATCAGTGGCTTTGTCCTTGTTTGAGAAGATGCAGTGTGACAAGACACACAGGACCTTACCTCGCATTTAAAAGGCTTTTCCCCAGAGTGCTGGAGTGAATGGACCTTGAGGGACATGCTGCGCTTGAAGGACTTCCCACAGGTCTCACAGGTGAATGGCATGTCCTTGGTGTGAGCTGAAGTGGAGAAGAGCAGTGTCAGGGGTCCTCCTTGCACTTCGAACATCTGTCTCCCCAAGTCCCATCTGCCATTCCCAACACCAGTGCCCAACCCCAGCAAATTCAATGCCATCTTGGGAATATAAACAGCAGCAACATTTCAGGTACTTCCCACATTGTTTGCCAAGCCCCCCATTTTTTGATCTCTTTGGTGCCTGCAAGCCCTGGGGACCCAACCACCACTGTCATGTGCAATATGCTATTCAAAGCGTGGCACTGGTGTGGTCTGGAAGGATGGTTGCACTTCAAAGCCTCCTTTGATCACTTCTGAGGTCTTTTTTTCTGGTTAAATAAAACAAGTGTGATTTCCCAGCACCATGTCTGACTGCTCCAAACCAGCACTGAGCAGACATACATTCAGCATTAAATACTGGGCCAAATTTCAAGGCCTCTGCATTGATGTAAGAAAGCTCACCCAAGAGTAAGCCCAGCCCTAAACTCCCAACACAACAGCAACAAAAAAACACCCTTCATTGCCAAAACGATGGATGAACACCCCTAACAAGGTCTCCCCATGGCACAGGTGCCTCCTGCACTCACCAACCATGTGTTTGCGCACGTGGGCCATGGTGTAGAACTTCTTCTCACAGATCTCGCAGGAGAACTTCTTCTCAGCATAGCCGTGAACGATCTTGTTGTGCTCATGGAGGGACCAGAGTTTCTTGAACCCCTTCCCACACGTCACACACTGCAAGGAGAGAGGGGATAGGTAAGGAAGCAGGGGAACGTGCCCAGAGACTACCAGCATTTCCACCTTAATAGGCTATCAGCTTAATCCACTGAAAGGGACCATCACTAGGAAACCTACAGCTAAGACATCAAATGACCAACAAGTCCGCTACAGACCTTGTCACTTAAAAACCTCCAAAAGTCAGATTTCTATGAGGATGGAACAATGACTTTTCAGGGAAGGACACGGCATCTCCATCAATGGCTGAATTAGGACTTGCATAAACAGCAGCTCACCCACCAAGGTTCTATTCCCAGCTGGGGACTGAATTCTTGCACACAATGATGCTATTACATAAAAAAACAAAACACAACCCTCTGTGCATTAGAAGGCTGCAAAGAATACAAGAAGCCCAAGCCAGGGAGCACAACTTCAGTCTTCAGCAGGTATTACAGTTGTTTTACCACCAAATGAGTTTTCCAAACATACCCAAATGGACCTCAAAACCAGTTCATCAGCACAAGCAGAACAACATGACATGCAAAGCCCCCCCCAAGAAGTTATGAGAGATTTGCCTCAGTTCCGACAAGTTTGATATTTCTCTGAAAGCTCCCAGGAAAAGCTCCAGCTGTGGCATGAGATCAGTTTGAAGCATGTGAGATCGGTTCAGTGCCCAGGGACATACTGGAGAGCAAGGTCCACACAGGAAACCATTGTTGGAGTACACGGATGGCAGGCAGCATGTGGCTAAGGACCCTGCCAGGCGCCAAGGGTCTCTCTTTCTTCCAAGGGTCAACTCTTTGATCTTCATCTCTCCGTGACTCATCTTCCTCTTGATTAACAAGGATAAAAGCATCCCTCCTCCTCACAAATGTGTTAAGAAAGTAATTCATGCCTTGGAGGCATCTCACAACAGCACGGCTGAGTGGTACGGGTAAGCCTGGGGAGGGATTCCTCTGGCTTCTCCTCCTACTCAGAGGAACAGATGCTCGTTGATGGGCTTCAACCAGATTTTGCACCAAATGAGGCTGTGATACCATGGAAAATACCCCATTATGCCATGTAGTCACAGTATCTCTCCATATATATTTCTATTTAGACACCCAAGAGGCAAAATTAGGGTCACAGAGGCATTCCAACATCCATCATCTTCACCTAGTCATGAGTAGTCCCCTGAGTTTTTCTAAGTATATATTTTGACAGATAAGAACAGTTTTATCTCTGCTGTAAGAAACACTTCAGGACAAATTCAGGACCAGAGCCTGGTATCAAGGACACATCAATATCCATTTTCTGCACTTAAAATGAAAAAGGCTGCAGGGGAATTCTAAAATTAAAGGTAGAAGGAAAACAGCAGATGTAGGAAAGCCCCTAGGCTGGGACCAAGCACCCTGGAGCGCTGAGCTCTGCCTTCAGTTATCGTAAGAAAGTATCACTTGAAAATGTAGAAGTTGCATCTGAATGGGGGGGGGGGCGGGGAATGAGAAGATAAATTATTGCAGGTTAAGATACTGAAGCTGGTCAAAGAGTTTGAGAAACAACCAATAGAGCAATGGACAAATCAGCTTTCAGGCGTTGGAGGCAGGATGTCTGTTACACTGTCTGCAGGCCTGTGGACAGTGATGGGAAACCATCACAGGGTGGAGCCTAACACCTAAAGCATTATGGATGAAATCTGGGGGCAAAACAGGGAAATAAAGCAGCAAACCTGAATGGGATAAGAGGGATGGTCCCTCCACAGATCTGGTTAAAAAACAAGAAATAAAGACAGTCATTACAGGTATAGAGTTGAAAAAAAATCCCTTTTCCATACAGCTATAATTCCAGGGTATATTGATTAAATTATTCAATATTATCAGAGCAACTGGAGTGAATTTGGCTATTTGTATAATTAAAAATGCTCAACTAAGTAAGAGGTAATGATCCACATTTTCTGCAGAAAGAGGTCACTACACAGTCAGTTGTGCTTCATCCTATTCAGAAATGACCTGGAAAAAAGGATAAAAAGCAGGGGGGAGGGAGCCAATAAGGTGGCAGCCCCATGTTACCCATCAGGAAAGCTGATGAGGCTGAAGAAATGTTCTGGGAAAACTCACTTTAATTGCACAGGCTTTATGATAGGCTCTGAAACAGCCGCCATGATGCAGGTGTCGGAGCTGCACCCACCCATTCTTGGAAAAAGCATTCAAATAAAGCAGCACTGTGAATTTTTCAGGGTCAAAGTGTCAGTGCAGGCAGTGGCTCCTTCACCTGCTTGAGCCAAGACGGCTCCTGTCTCCATGTTCCCCATATACCCTAACATTGAGATCCGCTTCATTCCCCTTTTATGTGTGGTACCATCAGCAAAGGGCTCCGTGTGCGCTGGGTTGCATTACCTTCACCTAGGATTGCTGCAAAATCATTTGAAATCTGGCTGCTGGTGGAAGGATGATGGGCAAAGCTCTCCAGAAGTTGGTATCTTTTAATTAATAGCAGCAGCATCACACGAAACAGCTCATCAGGGATTAGGGGATGGTTTGGAGGGGTCTGCAGGAACACACATTTGCTGCTCTGATGGGATGCCTACCTATCCCTCCAAAACAGCAATGATTTAACAGACTCAGTCTGCAAACACACAATCCTGTTAGCACTAGGTGAAGGACACACCAAGCCCAAGCCCTGCATGGATGTCAAACGAATCCGGAAATTCGCTAATACGCAAGCTAAAGAGCACAAAAGGCAGATTAAAACCATTTTAACTTGTGTCAGCAAATCTTTGAATTAAGCTAAATTGGTTTCAGCCTGGGTGGGAACAGCTGGAGTGTGTCTCCATCAGGGGCTCACAGTGTTTTATCCAGATTAACTGAATAAACTCAAAGGAAAATCACTCCTCAAAAATTACTCCATGCTTCCACCCGGCCATCCAAGGGGAAGCCACAGTCCCCTGGCACAAACCCTCACATCCCATACCACCATGGGACCCTCCTGAGCCTGAACACAAGTCACAAGGGTGAAATGAGGTTCCCTCCCATCTGCCATGTGCCAACCACAACATCAAAAATATTTGAGCGTGAGCCCATCCCATGGTGTAGCTGGATGGGATGTCCTCCATGGTGGGTGGGATGCCCCTCCCACACTGGAGCATCCCATTCCTTTGGTGGGATGCCCCAACCTTGGTGGGATGTCCATCCCTGGTGGGATGCTCCACCCCATGGTGGCTGTTCTCCCCTTGGTGGGATGTCCATCCCCTGGCAGGACATCCCCGGGGCTGGCTCACCTGGATGTTCTTCTCGCAGTCAGTCTGGTGGTGCAGCAGCAGCTCGCTCTCGAGCAGGAAGCGTTTGCCGCACTTGTCGCAGATCTGCATGCGGCTGTGCGTGACGTTCATGTGCTTTTCCAGGTACCAGCGGTTGTTGAAGACCCGGGGGCACTTCTTGCATGGGTAGTGCTGCTTCTCCTCCAGCTTCACCTTCTGGCCCAAACTATCCTGTTCCTTTTTCCTCTTCCTCCCTCGCTGCCCTTCTTCCTCCTCCTCCTCCTCCTCCTCTTCCACCTTGGGCATCTCCTGGGACCTGGTTGCCATGGCAGGTTTGGTGGCTTTGGAGGCCCGGCTGCCTCTGCGGGGCTGCCCACACTTTTCCCTTTTCACTTCTGATGCGTCTTCATCGTCGTCATCGTCATCCTCTTCTTCCGTCGTCTCCTCCAGGTCTTCCTCCTCACTGTGCTCCTCCTCCTCCTCCTCACCCACCTCCGCATCCTCCTCTTCTTCTTCCTCCTCCTCCCCTTCCTCATTCTCCTCCTCCCCATCCTCCTCTGTGTCTCGCCCATCACCATCAGGCCTCCCCATCACAGCTGCCTCACTGGCAGCTCCCTTCCCCTCCGTGCCCTTGGAGACATTGAGGGTCTGGTTGTTGAGGTTCACCTCCACAATGATCTGTTCCCGGTTGTATGAGCCCTGGCTGTCCAGGTCCTCCTCCGACTCCTCACCCTCCATCTTACAGACAGCACCTGGACCACCATCCTTCTCCTCCTTGTAGTACTGCTTGGCTGGACCAGGGGGGAGTGTCCCACCACCCGTGCCATCTTCCACCCGCACCGAATAGGGGTCATTGCCCTCCCGGGCATAGATCTTGGGATGGGGAGCATCCACCTCCTGCTTGATCTCGCAGTAGTAGGGTGGGGGTCCGGCGCAGCCCTCAGCAGGCAGGGCCATGTCAGTGGCCAGGCTGAGCGAGCGGGTGTCGAGGAGGTCCTGGCAAGAGGAGGCAATGTTGTTCATCTGCAACACAGCGGCTGCGTTCAGCACATCCTGCACATTGCAGGAGTTGACGAGGAGCTTGGAGGTGTAGATGAAGTTGAGGATCTGCTGGAGGCCCTGTGAGGTGAGAGCCTCCAGAGAGAGCTCTACGCGCTGCAGCTGCTTGTTCTGGGTGAAGAGGGAGTGGAAGAACTGGCTGTAGGCTGCCAGGACCCCCTTGTGCGCTGGGAAGATGCTCTTGTGCTGCACCAGCACAATGTCCACGTCGCACAGGTCCGGCTGAAAGAGGCGCTGCTCGTTCAGTCTGTCCATCAAACACGTGAAGTGGAGGGCTACATCCTCCACCAGGGAGTACTCAGCCGAAGGGTAGTCAGTCGTTTTTTCGACTATCAGCTGTGGGGAGGAAGGAAATAAAATAACTCAAGAGGGCTCTTTCCCCAGGAAAACAGCCACCCAGCCATGCCACCCATCCCTGTCCATGTATTCCAAATCGGAGATACCAACCAAGAGGCTCCACCACCAACTTGATTCCAGGAGACTCAACCAAGAAGGGGAAAGCCCAATGAAAGGATAGGTCAAGGCCACGCAAACACCTATTTACATCCCTTCAGCCTGAGGTAGGAGGCACCACGGCCATCCCACCACCAAGCTGGTCCAAAGCCTGGCCCAGCTGTCCACACTCATGCAGGGGAGATGCCATGCAGTGGAGGGGATGCCTCGATCTCCTAAACCAGGTGGAAACCCCAGGGGGCAATTTGCCCCATGCAGGAAGCAATTTCTAGGCACCAGCTGAGATTTAACCCCCTAAATAAAAGGAAATTAGGATTTTAAATCTCCCTGCTTCTATAAGATAATTACATAAAACACAGTAACCTCTCATATTTCCCGAATTACACTGTGTGCTCTGACTCACGTCAGCAGCTAACTCCCTAGCTGGATTCACTGGGATGATTTATGCGCTTTTTTAATGCCCATTTTAAATTGCCTGGGGAAAGGCACTACCTGGAAAAATTCAAATCAGGGAGCAGCGGCCCCAGGCTGGGAAATGCTGTGACTGCCAACACTTCCCAGACTGCTTTTGCTGGGCATTTAATCCCAATTACATGTATTTTGCATGGTGCAAACCATCTCCGGACATCCATCACCTCTCCTGGGGATACTGAGACCCAGGATGGGTTTGTCAGCTGCATCCCAAACACAAGAGATGTCCCACACTCTAAATCCCATGCCCTGTATTAAAATCAGGTGGGATAGCCCTTTACCCTCTGCTTCCCTTTGTCTTCCTGTGCTGAACACCCAGTTCATGGATGGAGAAGGATCCAGCCACATTAACATCCTCTTTTCCACACCACTGCAAGATGTGACCAAGGATATGGTGCAGAGCAGTGGCAGAAATGCAGGGTTCAACTTGTCAGGTTTATCCTGCACCTTACACTCCAGAAAGCATTTCTCAGTTCCAATCTTTTTCTGGAACAAATGGCAGCTCTTGATCAACCCCTGAATTCCAGCAAGACACAATTTGTTTGTCTTCTAGTTTTGTGAGCCAAAGGCGAAAGCATACGCAGACAAAAATGTTTAAATAATAAAAAGGGTGTTTTCTTCTGTTTTCTCAAAAAGTTAAAAAAAAAATGTTCCCCCTCCCTGCCAAAATTCTTCATTTTCACTGAATTTATTCTCCACAACCAACCCACTAAACCAGCGGGGTCGTCAGCTTCACATTGTCCAGAGGGCCCCAAAGAGCCCCAGCTAACTCACACCAGGGGGAAAACAGGACAAAACCAGCTTTTCTGCAGCCTGGAGGAAGGCAAAGAGGGAGAAGGGTTCTTATATATATTTCTGTATATATTTTATACCTATATTATATATTAATTTTTCATATATATTAAAACACTGTATAAATATACGTAAACATATAAATACATAAACACTCTACATACATATTTGCTACAAAATGCTGCATCCCATCTGGAACATCTGCCACTTCCACCCCCCCTATTTTCTGAGCCTTGTAACTGCCAAGGACATTTTGACAAGAGGAACTTGGATGGCTCAGCCCCCCCAAGACATACAGGAAAATAAATAATGCTATCATACGTATTGAGCGCTGAAGGGACAGCAAAAGCTTTCAAGTGGAGAGGTCTGCTCTTTGCCAGGGACTTGCCTGCTTTGCTTGCGCTGTGAAAAAAAACAGTTGAATTCAGGTTTTTCCTCCTGGGATCTATCTCACCTCACTCCCCATAAGATGCCCCGAGCTCAACACGGTCACAGCCATGGAGAAATGGACACAAAACAGGGGGAATTGGTTCCACCGGGCAGCATCGTCTCTGTGCAGGGCAGCCAGGAAAACAAAAGCTGGGTTCTGCTCCGGATCGAGGTTTTTTGGCAAAAGGGGCTGATCCCTCACCCAGAGCCGGGCCTTGCCAGGCAGCTCTAATCAGTCCCAGCAGCGGCGAGGACAATGCGTGTCTTGGCCGCGTCCTGTCGGTGACTTCAGCCCGGGCTTGTCAGCGGGAGGCTTTTGCTCTTTATTGCTATCAGATGCTTTTCATGAGCTTGCCCAGAGCCCCAGCCAAGGCAAGAGGCGCCTGCCGGGGTGAGATCCCAAGAAAGACCCCAACTTGCCTTAAAATACCCCTCTGGCAGCTCCCACTCCTGCTGCTACACCAGAGCAGAGAAGCCCGATTAATCAGGATTCATGGGAAGGTTAAATCCATCACCCTTCCCCTGGGAAAACAAACACTTTAAATATATACTTTTCTTTTCTTAAAAATCCCAAACGTATTAAAATACATTGAAAAAATAAAATCACAGTTTTGCTCTTTTCCACCATCACCACCTGGGTGGGTTTAGTCCCACGAGCGGCACACTGCAGGAGCAGGTCACCCATCCCATCCCAAGTCGGGACTTGGGGTGTTCAATGGTGTATGAAACTGGAGCAAACCCTAAAGCCAATGACCCCTACCACCCCCAATGAACTCTGGACAGGGCCCTGGCATCATCATCACAAAAAAAGCCCATAAAAATTACTCGAAAGCAGTGTGTCCGTGAGGTCCCCACACCAAGGGGACGGCAGTGCCTGCAGACAGCCCTCCCTGCCCCGACACTGCCCTCCAGCGCTATTTTCAGAGTGTTTTCAAGCAGCACTGCCAAAGTCCGTCCCCAGAACAGCCAGCTGGAGAATGGAGAGGATGCTCAGGGTGAGAGGGGACCAAGGGATGGAGTTAGTTGAGCACTGATGGCAGTGGATGCGAAGAAGAGACAAGAGTGATACAGGAATGGTGGCCAAAGGAGACGCCCATGCTCACTGGACCAGGGCAGCCTTTCTCCACTGAAAATACTGCTACAGGAGATGAAGCCTGAGCACAGCAACATCCCTTCCACCTGCATCCCCTACCGTGCCTCAGTTCCCCTTAACAGCCCCACCAACACCTCATCACCTCCCTTTAAAGTGGGCTGCTGCTGGATTTACCTTAATGTACTAAGATAAAATACTACTTATCTTCACAGATCCCTACATGCTCCTGCAGCAATATACCCCATGAATGAGCAGTAGGTTGGGTCACCCTGGACATATTTAAATACTCAAATCTGCAGACCCCCATGCCACCTCTGGCATTCACCAGCCTCTCTATTTATTTATAGCCACGTCTATTGCCCTCATCACTGGAGTATCAAGGATCACAAGTATCTATCTCCTGTATCAGCAAAAGGATAGGGTTTTGGGGGCATACAGGGCACATTCAGGTGGCCACAAGCCCCTGCTTCAACTGGGGCAGGGTCGTGAAACCAGCTGCCTGTGAACCAGTTTCCACTCAGCACAAAATCTAGGGATTTACTTAAAATTTTTCGCCACCCAGACTCCCATGAAAAACAGCAATCTGCTTTTCCGTACCATCTGCAACCACCAAAACATTTACCACTGACCTTCAGTATTAAACCTGCATTAAGGAAAACTGCTTTAATGAGTAGCTGAATACAATATTAGCACTTGCTCCTCAAAGAAACCTCGTGTCCTCTCCTCAATTTGAATACCGCTGCATTGCAGGGTGAAAGAGCTTCCCTGAAACTATTCAATCCCAAAACTTCACTTTTGCTAAAGAAAGAAATAATGTTAAAACCCCCTATTTTTACAGATTATTTCAAGTGATACAAAGATGTGTCATTAGGAATGCCAAAGACACCCATGCTTTTGATTTTAATCCACATCCCCGTGCCATTTGCCCTCTGCTTTCAAGACCCTTGGATGAAACCTTTAGCCTTCATCCCCAAACTTTTGAGGCTACATAAAGTTTGGGTTTTTTTAACGATGATGTAGTGCTCACATCTTTCAAAAAACCAACTCCCAAAACCAGGATGCACCAGCATGAAGCCACCCCAGACCCAGCAGCACTGCCTGGACTATACAACACCAAAACCACCCATTTTTGGACCATGGCCATGCATGGAAACTTGGCACTGCTGTAAAACACATCCCAACGCACCCTCCCCTCGCCTATCACCTACCTTCACTGCTTTGCTCGCCTGTCGCCGCCCTCCCCGGGTGCCTCTCCCATGGGTGCTCTGCCCTCCCGTGGCACAGCGCTGTGCTGGGGGTAGGGGGGTTTTTTGCTCCTCTGAACGGGTGTTTTTATTTAATTAGGGGAGGGTTGTCCGGAAAAACAAGCAGGAAGGGAAAACAATAGCTCGGCCACAGCCCCGCCTGGCGAGGCGCCGGCTGACATGGCCCCAAGCACCCACCGCCAGCATCCTGCCCACTGGGATGGGATGCTGCTGGGGCTGGACCGGGCACTCACAAGGAATGGTCCCATCCCAGAGGCCAGGGATGGCAAAGTCCTTTGGGATGGTGGTGACACCATCTAACGTGGTGACTTTCCTCTACATACTGTCTAAAAGGCTTGGGGCTGCCCAAATTAGAGCCATGTGCAGGCTTCAGAGGAAGCGAGAGGAAGGGGCTCAGTGATGCTCCCAAAGCCTGTCCCACTCCCAGGTGTTGGGCATCCCAAAAAACACCTCCCAGCCTCTACATAAGCAAAGAAGAGCATTAGCCTGGCTTGGGGAACAGTCAGATGTTTCACAGGCTTTTTTGGTTCCCCTCCCTTTTGGTTGTTTTCTAGGGCTTTTTTAATAGCATCCAGCAATTTCAGGCTTCGGCTCAAAGATGCTTTTCCAGGAAGCAGCCTGGGAAGCCAGCAGCAGTGCCAGGCCCAGCAGGACCATCCTCAGTGCAAGGGAATGGGGACAAATCCTTCCCCCATCCCTGTCCCCATGCAGCTAAGGCGCCGCCCCTGCAAACAGGGAAAAGGTTCTTTTGGGCTTTTCTTCTAAGTGCCACAGCCACCTGCAGCACTGGGAGAACAGGGGATGAGGTGGGATGAGCAACACCAGGCTTCATCCCATTGGGAATGGGCACTGGCTTTCCAGCAGCACAGCCCTCTGAGGGTTAATGGCTGGTTGCTTTCTTATTTATTTTATAGGGTTTTTTTCTCTCATTTACCAAACCCACCAGCCTCTCTGGCTCCTTTTCTTTTGCACACAGAGCTGCAAAGTTACAATGATGCTTTGCAAGGCAGAGGGGACAACCCTGCTGTCACCCCCCATCCCCAAACTGGTCCAGTGAGGCAATGCTGCAAAACTGCTCCTTGCAGATGCCACCACCACCATCACCACTGTGATGGCATCAGGGACACCATCCCTCTGTTCCACTAAGGGCGACAGGGACTCATTGCCAAGCCCTGAGGTCAGCCCAGTAACCCCCGTGTCCATCCCGACATGAGTGACGGTGAGCCCCATCCTCTGCACAAGCACAACCTCCTTGCTGCAAAAATATTGAGGCTTCAGCCCAGCACCACATTATCTCCAGCCCAGGATAAGCCTCGATCACTCTGCTCTGGAGGGAGAGCAGAGGCACCAAAACGGGGCTGGATGCACTCATCCGTCTGTCCCTGTCCCCTTGGTCAGGACCCAAAGCAGTTTCTTTGTGTGCATCCAGACCCTATATGCAGAGCAAAAGCTCTGTGGGCAATTCAAGCTCTGAACTAAGCCTATAGCAGGGTCTGGGGTTAAACCCCAAACGGATGCTGCTGGATTTTGGCAGAGCCAGTATCCCCCGACAAACACCGAACACAGGCACGGCAGACAAGCCACAGGGTCCCCGCCAGTGCCTGGCACAGCCAGTGACACCCGGCTGATGGAGACATCCCCGAGCTACCACCCTGGCACAGGAGCAGACACTGGGATGCGATGCTGCCCTCCTGTCCAGGGGATGCAGGACCTGCCACAGAGTCACTGCTGGGGTGGAAGAGCCCAGGACACACACGCACACACACACACACACACAAAGCCACTGTCTCCCCCCTCCCCTGCCTGAGAAAAACAAGCAGAGGGAAGATCGAGGGAGGAAACAAGGACAAAACCCAATGCTGACCTCCCCAGCCGGGCTGTCAGCCAAGCGGCTGCGCCAGGGGCCAGCTCCAATCCGCTGCCCAGCCCGGCGCGAGCCGGCAAGGCCAGGGAGGAGGTGAGCATCATCCACTCACAACCCTATGGGTGCCCCCAGTGCCACCAAAGGAGGGGATAGATGCAATGGGGGAGACGGTGCACAGAGTCCCCTGTGACCCATAGGGACCCCAAATTCAGTGCAGGGAGAATGGACGGGTGCAACGGGGCAGCCATTGCACTGCTTGTGCATACCCTGAAGCCATCGTGTCCCTGAGCCAGCCCAACATACACACTGCCATGCAGTAGCCAGGAAGAGGCTGAGATCCCTGGAAAGCAAGGTGGATAGACGCACAAGGCCTCCTCCAATACACTGCTGAATTAGCTTGGCACTGGGCAGCACATTCTCCTGCCCAGCATCATGGTCTCCATCCCTGGGGAAGCCACAATAACCTTCCAGGTGAGTCAACAGTAAGATGGAATGCAACACCTCCAAGGTTTGCCCACACCCAGATCCCATCAAACACTAAACCCACACCATTTTCTAACCCAACTCCAGACCACAAAATTGCCAGAGAGGTCCAAGCTTGAGCCTCTCCCAGCATCCTGGGCACAGCTTTCCATCCTAGAGCATCCTCTCCAAAGCCTTACAGTGCCTCACACTGACCCCAGGGATGGTCCCCTTCTCCAGCTCCATCCTAAACCCAACCTTGGCTGGGGCTTTTTGTGAAGCACCAGCTATGTTCCTCTCTGCCAGCCAGCCTTCTGGACCAACACGTCTTTTATGAACATGCATTAAAATGGTTTATTTTTATCATGGCTCTTCCAACATATTCAGCAGCTCAGGGAGCAGGGCTTTAACCCAGAAAAAGGTGTCAGTAGCCGTGGCTCTGGGCAAAAGATACAATAATAAAAATAATAATTAAAAAAAAAATTATTGTAATTAAGTCTTCTACCCATCCTATCTGTACCACCATGGCCAGTCCTTCCCCATATCCAAAGTCACCTCAGGTCTGACCATAGGCAGCTGAAGCACCGAAGTCGTCTGAAGAGGGAACAGCAGCCTGAAAGGACACAGGGACAAGTCCTCAGGTGTCCCCACACAGGACATCCAAGAGGGCCAGCCCTGCCCTGCAAACACCACTCCAGCAGTGCAGTGCAATGCAATGGGTTTCCTTTAGAAGTAAGAGAGGAAAAATTAGGGGCAGTTGGTACAGAGACATACCCTGAGCTCATCCTCTCCACCAGCATCCTGCAGCCTTTCAGGGACCACAGATCCCATGGGATGTCAGGGGACATCTAAGATGCAAACCACACAGGGGACTTAGGGGATTCCCTTCCTCAGGACTACGCAAATGCAGAAGCAAAACAAAAACTTCAGCTCTTGCTCTTCCTGGAGAGCACTTTGTCATGGCCATCGCCACGTCCCCATCTAAAAAGCCTAAAGGCAGCAGTGCGGGAGAGCCCTCAGTTTCCTCCTCCAGCATGAGCAAGGAGGGAGGATGGGGAAATCAGCAATTCCCCCGAAACCGTCAAAGACCCTCTGATGTTTTGACACATTCAGTTCATCCACAAAAGGGTTTTTTTCCTATTTTTCCTTAAGCAGAAAAATCTGCATCTTATAAATAACCGATATTTAACTGATTCACGGGCAACCTCCGGCTTCCCCCTCCCTTTTACAAAGAAGGCATCTCCAAAGGCAGCAGCGGGTTATTTTAGTGAAGGGGGTGACATGCCTCTCCTCCAGACCTGAGACACAAACACAAGGCCGTTTATCTTGCCTGACTCGGGCGCTCGCCTGGTAATAACCTAACGCACCGTTAATTCCTCACAGGGAGAACAAAGCTCAGTCCTGAAGCCAAGCCAGGAAGTGATAGGAACCCTCCGGATGCCCCAGCAAAGCCCCTGGAACGGTGTTTAGCCCAGCCAGCATCCCCAGGGAAACTCCATGGTCAGAGCTGAAATGTTTGCACACAGCAAATGATTTCAACCCCAGATCCAGAAAATAAATAAAAATAAAATTTAAAAAATTCCCTTAACATCCTTCCAAGGAGGATTTTTGCTCTGTGAAGCAAATTTTCCTCTGTTTCTTACTGAGGCCAGGGGCAAAGGAAAGGTTTAATTCCCAGCTTTTCACCCCCTTCCTCACCGAGCTGCTCACTCAGGTGGGCTCTGGGCATCTCCATTCCCACCTCGGAATGGAAACGTTCACCAAAACCACCCCGGGGCTTCCCCAGGTCCATCAGCATCTCCCTCCCGAGGGGATGCAGGGGCGGCTTCATAAACTGATTAATGTCAGCACGAATTTTGCAGGCCGAGTGCGGCCAGCAGGCACCCAAACTGGATCCTGGCTACTCCCAGTATCGGAGCTGGGGAGTGCCAAGCTCCATCCCAGCATCCCGGCTCCCACCTCCTGCACCAGCTCAGCTGTGTCTATTTTTCCAAGCTTGCACTTTCTTCCCCTGTCTGAAAAGCCGCTCGAACGCCTCCAGGGTGTTATTACGGGCACGGAGCCACCGCTGGGGCAATCACAACCCCGCACTTTTAGGGATGGGGGAGGCACCAGAGCACCTGGAACCGCGGTTCCTGGGCATGGCACATCCCAAGGGATTTTCCCTGTGCATCTTCCCCGCTCAGGCCTGCTCTCTGCAAGTCAAACGAACCCCCCTCAAAAGTCCACCGGCTGCTAAAATAGGTCACTGCTGCAAGGCTCCCGGTGCAACCGGCCTCCCTTCCTTGTTATTACTGTATTTTAGCAGGATTCATGGAAAATGCCTTTGCAAACCCGGAGCAGGGCGGGATGCTGCGCCTTCCCCGGGCCTCACTGCTCTGGGGGGCCAGGGTGCGCCCAGCATCCCCCAGATCCCCTTGGGAAAGGGGGCCCACGGCAGGAACAAGCCGGGAAGAGGGGGGTACACACAGGGACGAGGAATTAGCAAAATGAAGGAGTCATCCGGGGAACAAAAAGGGCCGAGGAAGCGAGAGGCTCATCCCGCGCCCCCCCCCCTCCCCCCCCCGCCCCAGCAAACCCCATATCCTCCGGCCTGGGCAACCAGGCGGCCCCAAAAGTACCGTCTGTCCCCCCCCACCGCGGCCCAAACCTCGCCGTTGACCACGAATGGGGCCTTGAGGTGGGCTTGGCCCCGCTGCTCAACACAAATACCCCCCCCCCCCCCCCCCCCGCAGCAGCCCCATCACCTCTCAAAACACACCGGGGTGGGGAGAACAAGCCCAGCCCCTCCAACCAGCCCCTCGCCCCCCACAAAACCAGCCCGTGCATGGCGGGGGACACGGCGACATTTTTGATACGATTTTCGAATGCAAAACCTCCCCCCCCCTCCGCCTTGTGCCAATGGGGGCCCATGCAGCCAATTCTTCCCCCCCCCCCCAACCAAAGCGGCTTGCAAGGAAGGAAGCACCGGGCCCACTGCATGGATGGGCTGCGCTGTTTGTATCCTACCCCCCGGCTCCTTCCAGCCCCTCCACGCGTGTCCGTGTGTCCCGTCCGTTACCCCCCCCCCCGTAAGGATGCCGCCGGCTCGCCCATGCAAACCCCCCACCCCCCCGCAGGTTTCCACCTCCGCCGCCCTTGCAAGGATTTGGGCAAGTTTCGGAGGCCTTTGCAAAGTCAGCAAAGCCCCTGGAGCGCGAGGAAGCGGGAAGGGGGGGGGGAAGGGAAGGAGGAGGAGGGGGAAGAGGAAAATAAGGAAAAAAGCAAGGAAAAGGGAAGGGAAGGAAGGAAGGGAAGGGGGGGGTGCGCAAGCTCTACCATTTTGATGCAAAGGTCTCCGCGCAAAGGAGTCCCGGTCCTCCTCCGCTTGCCTGGGGTTTTTGCTCTCCATGAAAAAACAAGAACTGTTGGGATGGGTGGTTTGCTGGGTTGGATGCGGGGTGGGTTTTTTGCCTTTTTTTTTCTTTTTTGGCTGGCTTTTTTGCTGCCTTTTTTTTTTTTTTCTGCCTTTTGGAGGAGGAAGGGGGGAGGGAAGGAAATCACCGCGCCGCCGCTGCTGGCATCCCCCGTCCCTGTTTTCCTCTTTTTTCCTTTTTTTTTTTTTTTTTTCTCCTTTCTCTCCCCCTCTTTTTTCCTTTTCTTTTTTATTTTTCTCGTTTTCCTTTTTTTTCCCTTTTTCTTTTTCCTCCTCCTTCTCCTCTTCACCTCATCCTGCCCATCGCCATGTTCGCCCCTTTTAGGAAGACGGAGGAATGCGGAGCGGCGGCGGCTCCGGCTGCCAGGAACCCCGGGGCCGCTGATTGGAGCCGCCGCATCAGATGGGGCCGCGGCTGCCCCTTTAAAGGGACAGGACCCCGATGACAACGACGACACGCTGCCGCTCACCCCACGCGTGACAGCCCCCCCATCATCCCAGCACCCCAACGCCGGGTTACAGCCAAGCCTTGCGGGGAGCACCCCTTCCACACACACATACACCCGGGAGCATCCTCTGTACCCCACTGGGGGAAACTGAGGCACATGCACCCCATCAAAAAAAAACAACAAACCAACATAAAACCACCAAAAAGGCTTTTTGGGGCATAAACCCCCAGTTTGGGGAGTCGTGGGGTAAGGTTGGTTTTGTTAAGAAAAGGGTTTTTTGGAGTGCTATCCTGCTGTTGGGGGAAATGGGGTTCCCTATAGGTAGAGATAGATGGGGCAGGTGTTTAAGGTTTTAGGATGGGGGGACTGGTAGGTGGTCGTGGTGGGGGTCCACCAAAACCCCCTCAAGCCATGGAATGTGAGGAACAGCCAGCCCCTACCTCACTCCCCCAGAATAAAGTAGGAGCTTATTATTTTTTCCTCTGCTTGGATCCACCCAATGCTGAGCTTCAGATGGGTTTTAGCATCTCAATGCAGCCCAGATGGGTTCCCCCAGAGGGAGGGGGGAAACCTGGAGCAGACATGGAGGGGGAGTCCAGGGAGGCAACGTAGAGGGGTCCTCATGGTGCTCCCACATGTTTGACACCCCTTGGTACTGGGCTCCACCAGGGCAGGAGAAGACCCATGAAGCACCTAATGTTGGGATGCTGACCGCTTCCAAGACCCACTTCTGCCCTCACCTCTCATGCAGACACCACCAAAAATGCCCAGGGCAAATTAATTCTGTTCTACCACCCTAAGAGCAGAGAAACACAACAGCTTCAAAGGATGGCAGCAGGGTTGGGGGCATCCCCAGAGCCCCCAGGCTGCTGCATCTTCACCCCACTTTCCCGGCTCTTCTTCCCTTCCAAACCACTCCCTTTTGCAGACACAAATGTGGTAACGTCTTGCACTTGTTTAGACTCTGCCTCGGTTGCTGTGTGCAGTAACATCTTCCAGATGTGTCCAGCTCTTTGCATAATGTTGCTGCAGCCACGTCCTGCCTGCTCTGGCTTTAGTTAATATATTTAATTCTTTTTAATGCCCTTCCTTGCTCCCAACCCTGATCCGCTCTGTAGGAAAAAACCCTGGCCGGCGCCACCAGCACCTCTCCCCTATCAGAAAGCTTCTCGTGAGATGAGTGTTCTGCCTATCCAGCATGTCTTCTGCCCTGGAAACTTTTCCAGAAGCTACATAAGCTCCTGGAAAACACCCTGCTGACACACAGCCAGTGCTGGGGTGAGGGTGAGATGAGGCCGGAGGTGGGAGCCGGGGATTTAAGCTCTGCTCCAGAACCCAAATCACTGCAGCACTTTCATAGATGTGTCAGCGAGGACCAGGGAGCTCCAGAGCTTGGAGCCCTCGTAGCACTGCAGCATGCAGGTCTGCAGGGACAGGCAGGGATGGTCAAAGCCCTGATGCCACTCTTGTGAGCTCACCATGAGGTCCTTGCCTTTTGGGGGATGCTGAGACCCCTCTCACATGGAAATCTGGTCTTTTCCGGCCACAGTTTTTCCTTCTTGACATGGAAGAAGCTGTTTCTTCAGTGGCCATTGCCACCAACACAAGGGGAAAAGTTCTGGAAGTGTCACATTTGGGTGAAACACTTCATTTGGCAACAGTGACTACAGCAGTGTTCCTAAGAGACAAAACACGTGTGGGTTAATGGCCACAACTACCCATGGGCTCATGAGTAATTTTCTGGAAAAGCTTCCCAAAGCTCCCAGCAAATCCCACCCAACCCCGTTTGGTGGGATACCTGGCTTTGCTGGCAAATTGATAGGACAGGCAAATTGGCCTCGTGTGTGGCTGGTGCAGTGCAGGGCCTGTCCTAACACACTTAGGCTAGCCCTTCTTGTGCACCTCATCCCACCATGCAAAGGCTGAGTAGGGTGAGACAGAAGACGCTTCAAGTGCACAGTTAAGGTTAGCAGGGCTCATGGATAACTGACTTCTTGTGGGAGCTTTTTTCCTTCAACTGCTGGGGTTCCTGAAAGAGGGAAACTCCAAGATCTCGGTGCCTTCACTCAGAAATAGGGAAGGTCTTCCTGGGAGGGTGTGGGCTGGGGGCTGGCTCTGCCACATCCTTAATGGTATCATTGACCAAGGAAAAGGGAATGACCAAGGAAAGGTGAACACGGTCCAGCATGGCAGATAGATATGGAGATCCAGTGTTCAGTTCAGCCACTGTTAAGGAATGGGGTCTCCAGGAAGAGCGAAGCTCTGGAGAAACAAGGAGCATGGGGAGGGAGGCCCTGGTGACACAGGTGAAGTGTTGGGTCTCCTTCCTGTCTCTTTGCAGCAGTGCGATGCCCACAAAAGGGACATCTCTTATAGCTTTCCCTCTTCCTTTCTCTTGCTGACATATGAGTTAGAAACCCAGTGACTCCACAAGATCACAGAGGGTCTTGAACAAAGGATCAGCCACAACAATAGAGAGATTGGAAAATGTTTAGGGGAGCCAGGTGAGGTTCATATTTTCTTGGTATAACTGATCTCTGGTAGTTCAGTTTACATTTCCACAGGTTTGGTCTTCTCTAAGAGAACTGTCAGCAAGGACAAGGGAAAAGAAGAAAGCTGTTGCTCTGTAATAGCTCAGACACCTTTGAGTTTGTGAGGACCTAGGCAAGAGCCTGTAGGTATTCAAAAGATGTGTAGATGTGGTGCTTAGGGACATGGTTTAATGATGGACTTGGTAGTGTTTGGTTTACGATTGGACTCAATGATCCCAATGGTCTTTTCCTATCCAAATGATTCTATGATTCTATGAAGAGCCAAGTGGACCTGAAAGGGTATCTCCAAGGTGGTACCATGTCCTCCCACTGGCTCTGCCTGGTTGGGCTGGATTCACTGCTTTAAGTGCAACAACTGTGCTCTGCTGGGCATCTTCTGTAGGCTGGAAATCCTATGGGTACGTGGTCCAGGAGATAGTGAGATGAGCTGCCTTGGTGTCCACCCTTCCTGAGCCAGCACTGAGCCACCAGCACAGCAGGGCATGTGTAAGTTTGGGTAGAGCAGGAGGTGGAAGAGCCCTCCAGATTGCCATGGCCTTACCCATGGGATATAAGATGGAGGCTGAGGATCTCTTTAGGGATGCATCATGGGCTTGGCAACTGTTTTTCACTCAGCAGCTGGTTTTCTGAGCAGGCGTATGGATTATGGAAAAGAAAGGATCAATTCAGGCCAGGAGAGAGAATAAAAAATGGGGAAAGCAAGAACATTCCTAGAGGCTCTCTGGCCTCTCTCCCTCCAACCTCCTGAGAGGAGCAGGAGGAGGAGAGAGACATAACAAAAGGCACAAGAAAAGAATGAACCAAAGCAACATTAACACAAGGGTAGCAAGGTCCAAAGCAAGCAGCATCGTGATGCAACAGGGCAGGCCCCTTCCCAAAAGCCCGTCAGCTTCTGGAGGACCCATGGTCCTGCAGAAAACACTGTCCTTTTAAGGCCAGGCGAGGAGGGCCGTGGTGCGGGAGCTCTGCCCTACTAAGGGAAAACATCTCCCGCTTACTGTTTGCAACAAGAACACCCACAGCGTGAGTATAGACAAGCTCTCAAAGGACTGAAATACTGCTGCTTCACTTTGACCCCAATTCTTCTTTCTTTTATATTTATTTTTCCCTCTGATTTCTCACTTCTGCCTCCAAACTAGGAAAAAAATAATAAATTATAAAATAATAAAAGAAAATCAATTATCTGTGTGGGACTGGGTGGTTTCAGTGACACACTCACACCGCAGTATGGGGATCAGGCTCAGAAGGGCCTCCCGAGGACGGGGGGAAGCCTCCCCTGAGCAAGCAGCCCTTCCTGAGGAGGATGGTCTCCTTCCCGCAGGCAGCTGTGAGCAGCAGCCGCGCTGGTGTTCACCCTCCTCCCCTGCACGGTGGAAGGGCTGCGATCCAAGCCGGGGAAGACGCTGTTACTCCACTCTCCGATAGGATGTCAAGGCGCGTGCCAAGGCCATCCATCCATCCACCACTGCAAATCACAGCCCCGGCTGACCCGGCATCTCTCTGCCCGAGAGGTAGCCACCACCTCCCGGAGCTGTAAAGCACACCTTATGCCAAGTCAGGCGGTATTTTCCTCTTGAGGGCTCACACCTCCTCCAGGAATCGCTTTTCCTCTCTGGTTTGACAGAGGCAGGGAGGGGAATCCACACTGCAAATAAGACCCTGACACAACAGAAAGTTCAGGGAAGCTCCTGAATTTGTGTTTTCTCAGTTTTTCATGCACCTAGTAATTTGCCCACCCACAGGTATCTGCTGGATCCAGCAGCAGGCAGGTTTTAATTCTCAGCGGAGCTCATATTGGATTCCAGGTCCCATTTCCTCCCAGCAATGCCAGTATTAGGAAGTTTACTTACAACCCTTGAACTAGAGTACAGTAGTGAGAAGAACAAAGTGTTAAAGAAAAATTGCTTGGAGGAGGAAGGTGGAGACAGCCTCCCCCCAGTCATAGTGTTTATGTTAAAAGGGGTCTCCAGAGCTCACATGGCACAATGTCTTACTCAAAACAGGCAAGAAGGGGGAGGAACGAGTTCATCTTTTCACGTCCTTGCTGCTCCCTCAGCGCTCCACCCCAGGATGTGGACAAAAGAGGAGCCGTGATACATACCCTTCACAGCCCAAACATCTGCACTGCTGCTGAATGTCAAGAAATACTTCTTGGGTACCAAAAACCAGAGTGAGGTGGGGCTGCGATGATTCTTTTCACACTGCCTGGCTCAGCGTGACTTTAGTGTCCTTCTATCCCTGGCACAGTGTCGCTGTTGACAGACATCAATTCATTAGCAGTGGGGCTCATTAGAATCAAATGCTGCAAAAACACAGCACCAGAATTGGTACCATGGAGTACTTATTCCAGATGGGTCACCAAAATATTTTATAAGGGAGGAGAGCACGCTGCAGTTGACATCACCCTGCTTTTTGAGTTGGTCCTGTTTGTCTCTGAGATGAGTTACAGCAGAGGAACAGAGCATTGCAAGGTCTTTGTTTTGGGATAAGGCACTGGCACAGGTCTCCCAGAGAAGCTGTGGCTGCCCCATCCCTGGCAGTGTTCAAAGCCAGGTTGGATGGGGCTTGGAGCAATCTGGTCTAGTGGAAGGTGTCCCTGCCTTTTGGCAGGGGGCTGGAACTGGATGAGCTTTGAGGTCCCTTCCAAACCAAACCATTCTGGGGTTCTAGGATTCTCTGAAAAAGAGCTTATTTCAAGTGTTACTTAACTGCAGGTTTTAAGATTGAGGCCTGTGCACTGGATGCATCAAGCAAGCCAAACCGGGTTATCCTCACTGCTGTTGCGCTGGATAAACAATCTCTATTAACGACTTGGCAGTTTTATTATTTTGGTGAAAAAAAAGTTAGTTTTATCCTCCCACCAGGCCTTTCTCCAGCCATTACTTGTTACTGCTCTCCTGCATCACCAATTTAACTGCTGTTGTGTTCAGGGCACGGGACAAAAGCAAACTCAACAAAATTTAACCCCTTTTCATGAATAAGCATGTGGATTCTATGTCCTAGGTGGGGAATCGAGAGACGTTTATAATTTATATATGTTTTCTAAAGCCCTCAGCAGGACTATTGAGGAAACTAAACTGCTACAGGACTGGAGAAAAGGTCCTTTCATTGTTCGAAAGCTGGTTAGAAGAGAATAAGAAAAAGGTAGGGCTTTAATGGTCATTTTTCAGGGTAGAAAAAGAGCCCATGGAGAAGTATACCAGAGACTGAGTCCTGGGGTTCTTTTCGACATCTTTACCAGCAATCTGAAGGACTAAGAGCAGGCCTACATCTCTGTGTTTGCAGTGAGCTCTTCCAAGGTCATCAAGTGCCACACTGAGAGCAAGAGACTCAAAGAAGCTCTAAAAAGAAAAGGAAAAGCAAAGAAGGAAGTTTCAAATGAACTTTGGTGTAGGAATATGGAAAGTAAAGCATCTGGAGGAGAAAGCATGCTTGCACTATGCTGAGGTTGGAACTGGCAGCTAGAGCTGAGATCTTGGATTGCCACCAGGCGCGCTCTGAAATTGCTGGCTCAGCACACAGCCAAGGTGTGTTCAAGGTGGCAGCCAAAAAAAGCCAAGAAATTGTTATTTCTCTGTCTTGCCTGAGCACATCCAATGCTCAGGGCATCAATTTGCTGCCTCAGAAAACCCTGATGCATCCACATTTCAACTGTGTGTAGTCACAATCTCAAAGGGGCACAATGGTGTTGGGGAAGCAGAAAGAACAACAACTAAAATAACTGATGAGGTTGGGTAGCTGCTTTACAAGGTAGAATGACAGCCTCAGGACTCTTCGACCTGGAGAAGGGAATGGTGTTGGGAGCTTACAAGCAAGGCGCAGCAAATCATGAAGTCAACTTATACAGTAAATGCAAAACTATTCTTAGAATCATAAAATCGCAGAATGGTTTGGGTTGGAAGGCACCTTAAAGATTATCCACTTCCAACCCCCTGCCATGGGCAGGGACACCTTCCACTAGACCAGGTTGCTCCAAGTTTCATCCAACGTGGCCTTCAATGCTGCCAGGGATGGGGCAGCCACAGCTTCTCTGGGCAACTTGTGCCAGGGCCTCACCATCTTCACGGGGAAGAACTTCTGCCTAAGAGCTCATCTCAATCTCACCTCTGTCAATTTAAAGCCATTCCCCCTTGTCCTGTCCCTACCTGTCCTTGTCAAAAGCCCCTCTCCAGCTTTCTTGCTGCCCCCTTTAGGCACTGGAAGCTGCTCTAAGGTCTCCCCAGAGCCTTCTCCAGCTCTCTCAGCCTGTCTCTGCAGCAGAGGTGCTCCAGTCCCTGAAGCGTCTTCATGGCTTCCTCTGGACTCACTCCATCAGCTCCATGATGTAATGATTACTGATGCTGGGAGAGCATCAGTAAGGGGAAGAACTGAAGATATTTTTGCCTTGCGTGTTCTCCTGAAATATTATCTCCTGCTGCTGCTACAAAAGACCATTAGGTTAGATAAACTTACAGAAAATGGGGCAGTTTACCAGTCCGGACTCCCCCCAAATCCAGCAAGATGCACATGGATTACTGCTCATCACCTCTAAACTTCATCAAGAAGCAGCAATAAACTTCAGTCCTCATCCAATCCATAGCTAAAGCATACATTAAATGGTTCCTGCATTGTCTTGTGCAAACATAACAACTAAATTTCTGTGACAGCCCAGAAGGGCTTTGGTGTCACCCCCAAGTCACGTTTGCCGCGCAGCAATGGGCTTGCTTGTTGACATGCCAGGTGTGAAAGCTGCATGGGTCTTCCCAGCACGGGGCTTGCAGTTCAAAGGCATCTTTACATATCAAAGGATAACGTGGTAAGAAACAGCATTTCATTAGTCAGGAAGTTATAAATTGATACCTTGATTGAAATAATTATCAAGAATTACAGGAAATACCCAGAGATGCATTTATATTCAAGAGAGTCTTTGGAAACTTTGCCCAAGTAGGAGTTTCTGTTCAAGGGTACAGCACATCGAAATGAATTCCCACCTTTCAGACCCACCACTTGAGTCCTGCCCTTTACCTATTTTCTTGGAACAAACCAGATGCTTACTCTTTTCCTTAGATAACTTCGGGTGGGAGGTTATTTTTAAGAGTACTGTGGAAACACTGGTGCTTGGTGGAAATGCAAAGCACATATGTGTGAGCTGCAATGATTTCAAAGTCCCTTTGCTCTATTAGGTCCCTGGAATTCATGGGGAACCTTTCCATCACAAAGGGGTATACACTGGTAACATGAAAGACGTGAAACCGTCTTATTCAGAAAATACTCATACAGAGAGAGAACAGTGAATTTTCCTCCATTACCTAAGCCATGGAAAATAATCCCCCAAACAAAAAAATTTCCAGGGTGAAGGTCACATAGAAACATTCTCAATTTGTATTAGTACTAAAGAAAGCACTTGACAGGCTGAGAAAGTTGGGGATGTTCAGCCTGGAGAAAAGAAGGCTCTGGGAAGACCTTAGAGCAGCTTGCCATGCCTAAAAGGGCTGACAAGAAAGATGGAGAGGGGCTTTTGACAAGGGCAGGTAGGGACAGGACAAAGGGGAATGGCTTTAAATTGACAGAGGGGAGATTGAGATGAGCTCTTAGGCAGAAGTTCTTCCCCATGAAGATGGTGACACCCTGGCACAGGTTGCCCAGAGCAGCTGTGGCTGCCCCATCCCTGGCAGTGTTCAAGGCCACGTTGGATGGGGCTTGGAGCAACCTGGTCTAGTGGAAGGTGTCCCTGCCCATGGCAGGGGATTGGAACTGGATGAACTTTAAAGGACTCTTCCAGTTCAAACCAGTCTGTGATTTTAAGACAAAGGCAGGGTGTTCTGCCATTGAAAGCCTGCTGTGACATGCACAGGCTTATTCAGCATGCCTGACATCCTCATTACAGTTAGACTTGGGGTTTAGGAAAGCTAGGAGAAGATATATTAGGGTGGAAGGCCCAGAAAACATACACCACCACTCAGATTTTCAAAGGTAAAGTTACGGGGGGATTAGAAACACGAGCTCCAAGGCCAACTATGGGAAACAAGCAATGGGCACCTTCAGCCAATGTTTTGTAAGACCCAGCATCCAGAAGCTCATCAGACAAGCTGAAGTTCAACTTAAGATGCCAGCCCCTGCTCACATCCCCACACCGCTGGCACAGCTGGAAGAGGAAAGATGGCAGGGACAGACAACATGAAGCAGGAGGAAAGCAGTGCTGGAAGGCAGGAATGTTACTTATGATGTGCTGGGAAACTGAAGAGATACACAGCCAGGGAGTCTCTGGGGATCCGTCCCAGGCCTGGTACTGCTCAAGATATGTTTTTGATGATTAGTTGCATGAATACAAAAATTGCTTCTTCCAGCTGCAAATGATACCAAGGCAGGAGGGACTTGGAGTACTTTGGAGGATAGGCTGGAACTTCAAAACAATCTTGACACATTAGAGAAATAGCCTGGAAAAAAAACAGAGAAAAGGCTGCAATTTAGTAGAAACAAAGGGAAAACTCACTGCCTGTGTAAGAATAGGTGGGCTGCAGAGCTCAGCACAGGCAGGGATGCAGCAGGGGAAGGCAGGGGCAGCAGGGCATCCGTGCTGCGATGGGAGCAGCCTTGCTCACATCACTGCAAAAGCAGTAAGCCACCCGCAGGGACATGTATATGATGCCTGAAGGACACGTGGATTGATATTTTAGATCTCCGTGGCACCTTGAAGCCTTGGCTAGAGTATGTTGTTCATTTGGGTATGATGACTTGGGGAGGTTACAGGCTGGTGGTGGAGTCCAGGAGATGGGGAGATCTAAGAAGTTGAAACTTCCCCTAAAAAAACCAAGCCTAACCCCTTTCCAACCCACCCCCAAAAAAACCACAAAGGTCTTGGAGCTATTTAGTCCAGAAAAGACCAGATCTGTGCAAAAGCTAGCCCAAGCCTTTTACAAATATTTAACATGGTTATTCTGTTCCTTTCTGACTGCAGGAAGCAGTGATAGGCTTAAGTGGCAGCAAAGGAGCTTTAGTTTAGACATCAGAAAATACTTTCATTAAAAAAAAAAAAAACAACTTTTTTTTTTCTGTTTCTATATTTTTACATATATATGTATATATATAGTGTGGCTAGTTCAGGCAATTTTGGTTTTGCATTTCAACTGCTAAATCTCAGTGCCGGCATTTTTTGCAGATAGGTTGTTTAAAAACTACTGCAATTAATACAGCTGAAGTGGGTCCTGCCGCTATGAAGGAGAAAACTGCATAGCCAGAAAGGTCCCTTTTTACTGTATTCTCTACCATAAGCTTTTTCTGAAAGGCACTGGTTTGAAGCTATTGATAAAAATGAAAGACAATCACGGAATCTGTGCAGTTTCCTCCAGAAGTCTATGGGAAATCCATCATTGGAAATGCATTTCTGCATCTGTATGTATGTTTTGGCACATACAGCTGTTTCATTCATTTTTTGTCTTACACCCCCCTAGTTTAATGGAAAAAACCAAGAGAGGTGTATTGATAGACTCAGGATATCATGCAGTCACAGTATGGTTGGGGTTGGAAGGGACATTAAAGCTCATTCAGTTCCAATCCCTTGTCAGGGGCAGAGACACCTTCCACTGACCACGCTGCCCAAAACCCTGTCCAACCAGTGCTGTGCCACACTCAAAGTAAAAAAACTCTTCCTCATACTCAGTTTGAACTTTCTGGGTTCCAGTTTATGCCTGCTGCCCCTCATCCTTTTGCTGGGCACCACTGAAGTGTCTGGCTACATACTCCTGACACCTGTGCTTAATATATTTGTATGCATTCATAAGATCCCCTCTCAGCTGTCTCTTCTCCAGGCTGAACAGCCCCAGCTCTCTCAGCCTTTCCTCTTATGAGATGCTCCAGACCCTTAATAATTTTTGTAGCTGGATTCTTTCCAGTAGCTCCTTGTCTTTCTTTAACTGGGGAGCCCAGAATGGGACACAGTGCTCCAGATGAGGCCTAACCAGGGCAGAGTAGAGGGAGGATGACCTCCCTTGACCTGCTAGCAATGCTCTTCCTGTGTCACCCCAGGATACCATTGCCCTTCTTGGCTAGAAGAGCACATTGCTGGCTCATGGACAAATTGCTGTCCACCAGGACCATCAGGCCCTTCTCCACAGAGCTGCTTCCCAGCAGGTCACCCCCCAGCCTTGCATGCACTTACTTCTCCCTGGGTGCAGGACCCTATACTTGCCTCTGTTGAATTGCAATAGGTTCCTCTCCACCCCACTTGGCCTGTCCAGGTCTTGCTGAATGACAGCACCAGTACTTTTGTCAGCCACTCCTCCCAGTTTCATGTAATTAAGCAAACTTGTTGGGGGCACCCTCTATCCCTTCATCCAAGCCATTGATAAGTTAAGCAACACCGGGCCCCATACTGACCCTTGGGGGGCACCACTAGTTACAACTAGACTATGCCACTGATCACAACCCTCTGAGACCTGCCATTCAGCCAGTTCTCAATCCACCACCTCACCATCCACTCATCGAGCCAGCACTCCTGAGATTGCCTAAGACTTTCCAAAGATGATGGCGAATGGCTTAGCAGTAACACCTGCCAGCTCCCCCAGCAGTTGTGGCTGTATCCCATCGGGGCCCATGGATTTGTGGTTGTCAAGTTTGCCTAAATGATCTCCAGCGTGGTCCTCCTCAACCAACCTGTTTGTCACAAGGGAGAGATTTAGTCTTTGAAGAAGGGAGAGGTAAGAGCTCATGGGCTGAAGGCGGTTGCTATTCAGCCAGATTTGAATAACCATGTAGCTTCTAGCAAAGTCAGTGGTATATGAGGTATCTAGCGCGTTCCCCAGAATAGTGTCCAAGGCTTGGCTATGCCAGTGACAAACAGGTGACATGGGCAGGTAATGTGGAGAAGCCCTGGTCAGCGCTAGTTGTGGGACACAGAGAGGATGATGGGTCGCTGTGTGGAAGAATCTGAAAATAAGTGAAATGAAACAACCAGGGAACCATTGCTCGCTATTTCTCTTAAAATAGCAGCTAAGGACACTCAATGAAGGTACCAAATGCACATTACAGGAGAAAAAAAAAAGGAATTAATTCCCCACCCCCAGTGTTATTTCTTTAAAAGGTGGAAGCCGTCACTAGAGGATTCTGCAGACTTCAACAGCATGAAGGGATTAAACACAAAAATACCCTCAACAGCTTTATACAGCCACTGTTAAGCACAGTTGTCCACACAGGGCCGTTGCAAAAAGCCCGCTAAGTTGTCTTCTTGCTTTTTCCTTTCTTTGCACACCTGCAATTGGTTATAACCACCAATACGCTGCTTTTACCAGGAAAGCTTTCCAGCTTTCAGCCAGAGCCTACAGATGGCATAAACCAAAAGTCCTCCGTGTTTGAGGCTGCCCCTCAGTGTGAAGGCAATTTCTAGCAGCACGGCACGTCAGGCAGGCAGTCAGTTAGTTGCTTTAATCTGGAACAAGCAGCATCTGGTTTGGCCATGTGAGTGGGCAGGGACACCCAGGGTGGAGGTTTGCCAGGGGAGCACTTGCCTCCCTTTGCCTGAGTTCTGCGACAGTGAATTCGAACACATAAAACAGGCATTCATCTGATGATTAAAACAACCCAAACACCACCTTTCTTTATGCTAAATAAGCATCTAGAATGGGTTTGCTTCTTCATTTTATCTCAAATGTACTTCTTCAACCAGCATCTGAAGACCCAAGAGCCTCTAAATCGATTCATCTCACTGGTACCTTCCTGAGAGAGCTGGGCATTTCTCCTGGAAGTGCAGCACTCAGCCCTTTACCTTCCCTGATTCCTAACGACCTTCCCAATACTCCTCAGGCTTTCCATGGCTTCTTTTCTAAAACGCATTGGGGAGTAGTTATACAGATGCTGCCCACATGATGGGATGGGCAGCCAAGGCTCCAGGAGCCAGGGAGAACTTTTCCTTCTCTTCTGTCACAGGGTGCGTGATTAGCTGGAGGAAAAAGCCCAAGAGGAAGAGCAGTCCCTTCCTGACTCAATTAAGGAATTAACTAAGGAATTTTGCAGCCTAAGGCCAGGACTACGACATAATGCCCCTTTGGGAGCTACATGTGCTCTCAAGGTGTGATGAGCTCAGCAGTTGCTGTTACACCACCGTGGGGGTAAGGATACTGGTTCTCTTGGGCTGCATCATACTCTTCTGAAAACAGAGATAGAATGGTTTGCATTGGAAGGGACCTTAAAGCTTATCTCATTCCAACCCCCCCCCACCCTGGGACACCTTCCACTAGACCAGGCTGCTCCAAGCTGCATCCAACCTGGCCTTGAACACTGCCAGGGATGGGGCAGCCACAGCTTCTCTGGGCAACCTGTGCCAGGGCCTCACCATCTTCATGGGGAAGAACTTCTCCCTCAGATCTCATCTAAATCTACTTTCAGCACAAATCCATCCTCCCTTGTCCTATCCCCTCTCCAGCTTTGCTGTTGGTCTCTTCAGGTACTGGAAGGCTGCTCTAAGGTCTCCCTGGAGCCTTCCCTTCTCCAGGCTGAACAAGCCTAACATCACAGCAGAAACACCAGTTAATACCAAATTAACACTCGCTTCCCTGTGTGCCTCTAAAATATATTACTTCTATTAAAACAACACAGGAAAACCACCACAGACTGATCTCGCATGTGCAATCCTCCCTGCTTCAGACAGATTACATAGATATTATTAAATTCCAGACTGGGGCCCTTTAATTACTTATATGATTTTTAAATTTTTAACTCTCCACAGTTAAACATTTTAAAATCAGGTGGAAAATCTTTACTGTTTCACAAGCATAAAAGAAAATAAAGTTATCTATATGGGTGTGGAGTGGAGGTGGGGCATTCAAAGCTTTATCTTTTCATTATTTAAATCCCAGGCAGTGTTCAGTTTGGAAATTAAGCCAGATGGATTTCAGAGTGCAGCCCAAGGTCATCTAAATACTGTGTTCTGCTCCAAACTGCAAGCATGATCATCATGAACCACACAAAGCCATCAACAGAAATTTAATACACTGATAGATACTCAGTGATCTTCTGAAAGAGCACGTTGAATATTTCTTACCCTCAAGTGCAAGGACACAAGTAGCCCTTGTTTAGAAGTGATACGGTAGGAAGGAAATCTGCCTGTTGGTATCACAGGAAAAGCAGATTTATGCTGTTGCTTTGTAAATATGTGCTTTGTAAGAACTAGCTGTTTCACAGCCAGATGGTTCATTTAATAGTGTCTTATTCTAAGTTAAGTCACTCACCTGCAACTGCAGACAGAACACTTGCTCTTGCAGAGCTGCACCACAACAATATTCTGTGTACTGTGCAGCAGGTCATCTATTGCCAAAACAACCAAAAACACACACACATACTTACCCTTACTCAGAAATCAACCTCTACTTTTTTAATGAAAATACCTATACTCGAGTGATAGTTTTACTGCTTTGCAGGATTTAAGATTCACTTTAATAAGAAAATGTCACTAATGAAGCATATGTAACCGGATGTCAGCCGCTCTATTTTTAACACGTGTGCTCTAGCACAGTGCCTGCCGCCAGCCTCCTCCCGGCTCAAGGTGACGCCTTGACCTCTACAGCAGCAGCTCCACAGCACCTGGGAGCGGCTCCAAGATCCTGATGTTCAGCTTCTGCACAGAATAGGGCTTTATTAAGCACAAAACCCAAAATTACACAGTTAAAAGGACTACCTCTTTTTAACAAAACACTGTTTTTTGCTACAGCGTGACACAGATTGTGTAACATTTCTTACACAGTTGATTCTGCCACAGCCATCCACCCTTCCCCTACCTGAAATTACCTTTTTTTTTTGACACCTTCCACCACTCTAGCTCACAGCACTTGGCGTTCTTATTGTTCCTGCCTAGTTGGATGGAGCTTTCAGCAACCTGGTCTAGTGGAAGGTGTCCCTACCCACACAGGGGGCTGAAACTAGATGAGCTTTAACATCCCTTTCAATGCAAACTATTCTGTAATTCTATTATTTCATATGCCTTCTAAACACAATGCTCCCAAGTTTAGGAAACACCAGGTTAACTGGATTAAACTAAATCAAACAAGGAAATGCTTCCACTTGTCCTTTTTATCTTAGGCCAAGCCTTTCCATTAAGTCAAAGCCCGTATTTCCAAATGAATCAATGTTTTGTGGAACAGGTGGTCTAAAAGACTAATGGATTAGTCTGCTGAGCCACTACATCTGCCAACTTGAACTAATACCACATTTCCAACATGCTATGGAAATGATGTGGGAATGTGCATTTTGGAAAGAATATTTAGTGAAATAGCTAAACTTGGCTCATACAGAGATCTGGTAAGCGTATCTTTTCACAGAGGAACGGACCCTTTATACATCTTTAGGAAATGGTAAGACCTCAAATCACTTGGAAATTTCAAAATATTTGCTCTGATGATGACTCTTATGTAAACCCAGCACAGAGTCTTGCTGAGGAATCATTCCCTATGTAGGTCAGGAAAAGGAAGGGCAAGTTGTATGCAGTCTTGCAACGGAGAAAAGCAGGTACAGAAATCAATGTGTATTTTTAATTTCCCTGCCTGTTTCCCCTCAAGCAGCAATGGATTGTTCCAGATGTAGAGAAAACAGTATTTGCAGATATATACAAAAGTTTATTTTACAAACAGCAACTATTTTTGAGTAACAAAATTGCAAAACCAGACCAACATTAGAAAAAACAGCTCAGGGGTACGTTTTTTATCTGAAGCAGAATTTAACAGACTTCATTAAGTAAAAATACTCCCTCCCCCTTCCCTCAAACTCCTCCCCCAGTCATCTACGATAGAATTTCTTCATAAAGCTTTAATTCAAGATATGAAATAGCCATTAATGGCATTACAGTAATTTTGGACAACTGCAATTAACTGATTGACTGTATTTTTATTACATTTTCTTGACCTTAAAAAGTCTGATCTGAAATATGATGAAGTCCAATGCTGGAGCAAGTTCTTCTCTAGTAAGTAAATGACAATGTTTATAGTTGTGCATTTTTACAGACCACTAACCCATTAGTTCTATTTTCTCAGTAAGGGAAAAAAACAAAACTGTGAAACTCTTTTGAGTTAGCACTGTCTGTTCAGGACTCTGAAATGGTGGCTACTGTTAGAAACATGCCTGTAGATGTGTACTGACTTGAGTAATAGATGTCCTTAGTGTTAAAAAAGCACAAGAAGCTTACAAAATATTGATTTGAAAGGATCACATGCACACAGTTTTTCACTGAGCTTCAAGAGGAGGAAGGGTATAAGCCCGGAATTTTGGGTTCTTCTCAAAAGTGGAAAACACAATATGACAAATTCAGTCTTGGGAACTTACTACAAACGCCTTACTCAGCTGTTCATGAACAGAAACAGAGGGCACCATCGCTATCTTCAAACTTCACTGAGCTTTCTTTTCATGTGTCTGAAGTGTACCAAAAGCTAATTTTGCATAGCTTAATTCAATCAAAGAGACTGCATGAATTAATGTCTAAGCAAGAAATTACCACTTTCAATTTTCAAAGCTGTTGGGTCCTGATGAGGTTGTTGGGTTTTTTGTAATTTCAGTATCTGAAAAATTTGAGAAAATGAAAGCATCTCAAGACATTACAGAAAGTTGGTAATGAAAACTATTATTGTACAACAGTACCCATTAGCTCTAATAAAGCTGTGTTAGTCTGTTTTTTCACTACAGAGCCCACTTTTATTATTATGCCACTACAAAACTGTGTCTAAGTACACAACTTCCTAGACACTGAAAAACTTTACAAATTATTTAAAATCAAATCAGAATATCATAAAAATTGCTCAGTGCTCTTTCAGCTAAAATCTGTGTTGTTTTTTGCAAACCATTTACCTGTAACACAGAGTCATTTTTGGTATTAAACTTTACTTTGAAAGTATTGTCCATGCTTTTTATCAGGCATACCAGGCTTTTTGTAGTTGTATCACTTTAACAATATGTAGTTCAGTATTTGCAATATCAGCATCTGATATTCCCTATGGCAAATGGAATACACCTACAGACATTCTTATAAAGAAACTATTATGGTTTGTTTTTTCAAAAAATTATCATTACATATCATTAAAAAAAGTGTTTTGAACAAACTTGTGATATACTCAACAGTTTACAACATTCAACTTCAAAATATGCTGAAGTACACCAAGCACTGTAAAGTGAAATGAAATTAAATTCAAAACTGTTAGACACTTGAGAATATCGCTGTTTTATCACAAAATTATTTAAATGTAAAGTTTAGACAAGATGGATATCAAGAGCAAAATTCATCATGCTTTTGCTCACTATTGTCAGAGATACAGAACATGTCAATTCATGTTGTGTAATCTCACCCTTTTCAGCAGACTTCTGAAATATCACAGTACAGAAAGGATTAAGACAGAGTGGCAGCCTTTGTTTTCATCACCTAGCTCTTGTGTGTATGCACTGTATATAATGCAATAATCAACAAGACATCACAGAAACCCATCTTCCAGCATTAAAAAAATCATTTTAATAAACTAGAAATGGCAGCCTTTGTTAGAAGGTTTGGTTTTTTTCTTCACAGTTTTACAGTTGCTAGCATCTATTTAACAGGAACAGGCAGGAAGACCTAAGATGTTTATAAACATACTTGAAGACAGTAACAATAGCTGCACCCAGAAAAGCAGTGACAGCAAATTCGCCTGTCATTCATGGCTTGGAAACCTAATTCAAGGAAATAATACTTTTTTCTTTTTTTTTTAAATTTCATGTTTTGTAAAAGCAGTTGATATTAAAAAAAAAAACAAAAACAGAAACCAACCAACAACAAAAAACAGTTAAGTTCAGTACTCCCTACTTGTATGAAGTACTATGTATGAAGTATACATGACTGTATACTCCATACGTATACAGTATACTTACACTTCATGAGTATACAGTCTCTCAGGCAAGTTCACCGTTAAATAGGAAAGTTTCAGCTAACTCAGTAAACACCCTTCAACTTCACTTGTGACACTGTCAAAAGTTTTAACGTAACACTGAAAAAAATTACTAAATACAGTTTCCATCGTAAAAGAAACGGTTTCAGCTGTATCTGCTGCTTTCACTGGGGCTCCGATTGTTAGAGTAACTGCGATCGCTTTCACTGTCAGAGCCGTAAGATCTACAAAGAAAAGATTAAAATGCCTCAAAATTGTATTCTGAACTTCAAATTCAAAATTTCATCATGTAAAAAAAAATAAAATGTCAAGAAGCACAAGAGACAAGAAGAAAACATACAAGAAGTCTTTAACAGGATATTTCATATAACTGAAGTATTCCTTAAAGGACTCTCAAAATTAAAATGATGATTAATTCAAAGGATGAAAACCCTGTGTAACTCCAGTCAAACAACTGTGGCTGTAACTACATCTTGCCTTCTCATCCCAAATAACTGGGTTTGTAAATGCTAATAGCTGACTGAAAATTTTAACAAATATAATTTTATAAGTGTAAGCATTTTCTCAATTGAGATAATTTCCCAAATCTTTGCTTTATGTATATTACAGTGCTTCATCTGAAGAAGAATCTTATGAATTAGGCCCTGTAACAACAGGGGAGGACGACTGTCTGCAGAGTGGAAATTGTAGATTAAAATGTTTTGGCTTATCCGGACAAATTCCAAGCACTTGGCCAAACATCAAGATAGAGTCCAGATGGTTTCAGACAAGCCACAGGACATATTCTAATTACATAGAATAAACTTTCATTAGAGATTTTCTAGCCTCATGCCTGTAGAGAAAGCTTTCTAAACAAAAGGTAAACACATCCTAATCCAGCATTGTTCCTCTGAAGCTTCCCAACATCCTAAACCAATGATTTTGTAAGTCTTTTTTCCACACACCAATCTCATTTATTTCCCCTCAAACACATGATGAAAATCATCCTACTGTCAGAGCTAGATGTGGAAGTGGGCGAGAACAAAGTCCATTAAAAGCTGGTACAAAGTTGTGAAAAAATAAGCATGAGGATAGCAGAGGATAAAAATTTACAGTAGTCTTAGGGGTCTGCCTGATTCACCACTAATGTGGGGCATTAAAAAGGTACAAAACAAATCATCACGGATAGAATTTACCATCCAATGACATTCCCTGCACACCGGGTAGTTTTTAATCCACAATAAGACACTTGATTTAAATCTTATGTTCACTGTAGTTTTTAAGAAACATTTAAAATTATTAAAAAATCCCATGTATGTATTTTGAATGCATACATACAATGAACTGGAGCCTTCGCAAATCTTTCTTACCCTAGTTTCTTCCACATCCTCAAATTTAGTATGTTAGAAATTCTGATTTCCTCGATCATACACTTGCTCTAATTTGAACTGGCTTTAATTACTACTTCTGCTAACAATGCATTTTTTATGCTTGGGGGAAAAAGAACCACATCAGCCTTCATGAACATCCTAAGTATATATTTAGCAAATTCTTTTGCACACATTCAGTGTCAAGTCATGCTAGCAAAAACCTACCTGGACCGCCTATCATAACTTCTGGATCTTCGATAGCTGTCACTCCTTTTACTTCTACTTCGACTTCTGCTGTAGTAACTATCATACGTGTATGACCTACTTTATAGTGAAAATAAAGTTAAGTGTAAATTTACAATTCCTTGTCTAAAATGCAATTTAATATATGTATTCAAGACATTCATATAGAGAGATGAGCAGCTATGCAGAAATTACTTTTGAAGGGTGTGTCAAACAATAATTCTATAATTTATAAAAGTTCAAATACAAGTATCTTAAAAAAAACCAGTAAAAATCTCAAATTTATTAATTCAGAAAAGAAATACTAACCATATAAACAGTTTCACATTCCACGTTTTCTCTACAAATTGTAGATGCAGTAAACATCATTTATACCTCAGCTGTTGTGGTTTTTTTTTTACCAGTAAAGGGAAATGAGTTCACTATTACACATCTCATATCACCTATAACTGCAATGCCAAGATGATTTTGTTATTTTCAGCTTTTAAATGTATCTGATGTCAATTTTGCTTTGATTCAAGGTGCTATCATAATATTTTAAAATGTAAATACCGCAGATAAAGAGGTACTCTTATTTTTTTTTATAATATGCACATTTACTGCAGAGTCTGCATAAAACTCTAATAGTTTTTATAATGCTATAATCCATACCTGGATCGACTATGATGATCGTAAGAACTACTTCTGGATCTACTTCTACTATAGGTTCGACTGACAAAAACAAAAACACAGAGATATTTTAAGTTAATCAGAAACAAGTGCTGAAGAGAGAGGGAGGCGGGGGAAGCAAGAGTCAAGGAACATATTTTGCTCAGAATTCCTTATCTATACTACAAAACGTTAGATAAAATTATTTTTCAGTAACAGGAAATTCTGAAATCCAACTATTCTAACCTGCACATTTCAAGTAGCTACTTCAAACTGTAGTACGCATAGCCAAGCGTATAGCCAGGCTCAGAGGCTGAGGCATCAGATTGGTTTGCAATACGTCCTAACACTGTCCCCAGCTAGAGAAACTTACCTACGGCTCTTGTAACTGTGGTAAGAACTACTTCGACTTCTAGACCGATCTCTACTATACCATCCTCTGCTTCGGCTTCTTGTATAGCTTCTTGATCTACAATGAATGAACAACTTTGAAAAGCACAAATAGGATGTAACTGAAGAGAACAGCATTATAAAGCTTCATCTTTTAAGCTAGATATTTATTCCATACTTGATAAGTGACATAGCTGAAAAAGAAAATAAGGTTTCAAAATATCAGAGCTTTCACTTTAAGCTGTGGGAGCAGCACAAACTTCTTACCGATATGAAGATGTAGAACTTCGTGAGCGACTTCTTGAGTGACTATAAGATATAGACCTTGTTCTGTGTCTGGATTTAGATTCAGATTTACTTCGTGACCTACTGAGACTCCTGGATGGGCTATTATCATCTCTACTTGGAGATTCTTCCTCACTGGAACTTTCTTGGTTCCTTGGCCTTCGATTTAGCCGTGCTGTTTTTCTAACTTCATCAAACAGAGATCCAGGCCTTACTTTATTTTTAGCTTTTATTTCGATTCTTAAACCTGCTGGTTTAAGCTCTGGTGCTGAAGCTATGTTCTTAACTTCTGCAGCAGTACTAATTGTGGTTGGTTGTAAGTTAGCAACACCTTGCAAAGGCTTCCATTTATTATCTATCATATTGCTTTGTGTATTTTCAGTAATTTCACTTTTTAAACTACAGTCTTTAGCACTAGACATAGGGGCAGAATTATTTTCTTGCATTCCCATTTCTTTTTCTTCTTTAATATTTATGAAGTCTATAACATTGTTTTCTAGTTTGACAGCATCTTGTTCGGGGGTCTTAATCTGTAAATCTTTGTTTATACTAGCAGCTAAAGCCTGAGGTTTAGCAGTGAGAATGACAGGAGACAGAATATCTGCATCAACCTTCCCTGGTGAGTTACGATCTGGAGTACAAATCTCCATGTTGTCATCTGTCTCAATAACATCTTGCAATCCATTCTGGTTACTTTCTTCAGCTTGTTTCATCTCGTCTTTGCAAGTGGTCACATTTATTTCTGAGTTTAAGATACTGTCTGAAGCATTCATTTCCTTGCTATCTTTATTAAGGTTATTATGATCTGGAGAGGCACCACATGTAGTGTTTTTTGTTAAAAGGTTTTCATCCACAGAAGGCTTTTCAGTTAAATTTCTCATTTTATCTTTGACTATTTCATCCTTATCATAAACTTGGGTTTTATCTTTTATGTTCCTGTTAAGCAGCTTTTCTTTATCATCCTTTGTAACCGGCTTTTCATTTATCTCATCCTCATCTTCTTCACCGTACTCCAGGGGGGGCTGCCAATGAAACATTTCTTTTCTTTTCTGAACTTTGTGTTTCTTCTCCTTTTTCCCTTTTGATTTTTCTTTTGCTTTTTTTGAATGGGATTTTTTAAGAGCTTTTTTCGATCCACGTTTGTGTTTTTTGGACTTTCCTCTAATGTTTGTTGAGTTGGAACAAGAGCTGTCAGATTCAGAAGATGACAACTGCTTGCTTGTCTTCCATGTACAATCAGCATCCAGAAAGCCTTCTGAAGAATTTGATTGTTTTTTTATTCTTTTGGTAACACTAAGCTCTACATCAGATCCTGATGTGGCCTCTCCTTCTTCTTTACTAGAGGAGAGTCTAGAATCTCCCCTATTACGCCTTGCCTCTCCTTTCTCAGAATTTGACTCAGAGTCCCATTTACTACCTGAATAGGATTTTTGTTTAGTTTTTCTACCACCTCTAGGTTGCTCAGATTTCTCCTTAGCTGCTTTCGTTTTAGCATCATCAGAATCCTGCTCATACTTGGGTTCCTTCTCCACTTGCTCAGAACTTAAGCTATTTTTGTCCTGTTTCTGAGTACCTCTTTCTAACTGAAAACGGCCTTCTTTTTCTTGGACTACTTTCATTTTGGCAGAATGCTCACTGTCAGTAGAGAATTCTGAAGATGATGAACTATCACTCTCTTTCAAGCCCTGAGAAGACTCATCATAGTCTTTTGTACGCTTATAAGGGACAGTGCTTTCAGAGCTTGTTTCTTGCCTCAGTTTAAGAGTTCGAGCCTTCTGATCACTTGATGCAGATTTTCTTTTGCTTCTGTCATCATCACTAAGGGAAGAGTAAGACGTTGACTCACTATAACCTGACCTGTCACTGCAGTATTTACTCTGTGATGGTGATCGGCCAGAAGAACGAGATTTTGTCCTAGAGCTAGATGGACTTCTAGATCTCGTATAAGATCTTGAGTATGACCTACTTCGAGAAGACCTGCTTCTTGATCTCAGACAACTGTCTGAGCTTCTGTCACTGTGGTATTTGGAATAACCACTTCGATCGCTATCTGAACTCCTTTGTCGTTTATGGTATGAGGAAACAGTATTAGCCTCTTTAACAGCTACTAAATTGTAATTAGTTTGTGTGGGTATTAAATGTGTTGTTTTAGCTTTCATTTCCTGAATTCGCTCATAAGATGGCTTCCATGGTTTCTGCCCAGGTTTCCACCTTGAAGGTGGTGGACTCTCACTTAAGGGTATAACAGGGAGGTTTTCTGAGACAACTGGTGGTACGACAACTTTATCACTTGGGAGTATAACTGCTCTTACAGGCTCAGCAGTCTTGGTAAGCTTATTCTCACTTAAACGTGTTGAAATATTTCGTGGAGAATTGGAAACCGTCTTTTGATGCCTAGTGTTAGAACTTGACCTTGACCTACTTCGTGAACATGATGATTTAGAGGCTGATCTTGATCTAGAGCTTCTTCGGGAGTAGGATCTTGATTTAGACCTAGATCTGGACCTGTAGTATGATCGAGTCCCTCTGCTTGATGAAGTCGATGAGCTCTGGTCTTCCTTGTCAGATTTAGACCAGTCCCTTCTGGATGAATGTCTGGAAGATGATGAAGAAGAATGAGATTTTCTGTCACGATCACAAGATGATTTTGTCCTCCTGAGGAAGGAATGAGAAGACTCTACATCTGATGAAGCGGATGTTTTCTTCTTTTTTGTTTGCTTGTGCTTCTTGAAATGCTTCTGCTTTTTAGATTTCTTTTTATGTTTCATCTTTTTTTTATCTTTTCTATGCTTTTTGTGGTGGCTAGAGTATCTCACAGTACTTAAATCAGAATAACCGTTACGTGACCAAGATCTTGATCTCCGGGACACACTTCTTTCATCCCATCTGCTTGTACATGGGTCGCTCAACCTAGAAAAGAAATAAACCCCACACTAAGTGGAAATTCTTTAAAAAAACTTCAGGTAAATTAAGTATTTTCCACACCTCCAAGGCAAGTAATTAAGAGAAACTAACACACACTCCCTTTACTATCAGACAATTATGTTTTCACTGAGCTTGTTACACTCTTTTTAAGATACAAATTCCATCACTATCAAGAAAGCTACTTCTCTCTAATAACTGAATCAGCCAACATCAGAAAATTTTGCATACTGCAGTGCCATCTTTTAGGTGGTATGTTGCAATACAGCAATAAACTGAACACACTGTATATAAAATAATTCAGCAATAATTTATGATAGATAAAAAAAGAAAAACTGAAGAACATTACATATAATTTGTTATAAGCTCCTATTTATTATCAAGTCATCAGAAATTCTGAAGAGCTGGCTTCCATCTCAGAGTTTGCAACTGCAGAAAAAGCATAACTAAAACAACGCAAGATTGATGGATTTGATTGTTTACTTGGTATTCAAAGAAACCACATAACCAAGTTTGAGGCTAAAGGAAACCTGACATGACTTGCTGTAGGGAAAGCAACAGGAAACTGGACAGGTCAATTAATTACTTCTTAAATAAGTATCCAAGATGACACCATCACAAACAACTCTTCTGACACTTTTCAGCTTGTGTTCATCTGGTGTCACATTAACAAAGTAGAAAGGTTTTAAAAAAGTTTTCCACTTTTATTTTTTAGAACTTAAATGGAACATATTAACCACAAAGTCACTCACATTTTCTTTTTTTCAAACATGAATAACATAGTACACGCACACAATTTATTAAAGCTTGTGCAAAAACCCCAAGATATTTTAAATTTGTAGTAAGGATCTTACTTATCGCCTTTACTCCACTTTTCTCCACTAGGTGGTCTATATGTTCGTAATCTCTGCATTTCCTCCTTCCAGTGAGGAGGGGTCTCACTGCTCTCATCATCATCAGATTCAGAACATGATCGCGATTGAGGCGGGGTGTGATATCGCTATGAAAGCAAGGGAAGATAGTTACATTATATATTTTTCTTTACAAAAGACTGGACGATATAGCAAATAGAACCATATCATAAAATCATACAATGGTTTAGGTTGGAAGGGACCTTAAAGCTCATCTCATTCCAACCACCCTGCCATACGCAGGGCCACCTTCCACTAGACCAAGTTGCTCCAAACTGTGTTCAGCCTGGCCCTGAACACTGCCAGGGATGGGGCAGCCACAGCTTCTCTGGGCAACCTGTGCCAGGGCCTTCACCACCCTCACAGGAAAGAACTTCTTCCTCAGATCTCATCTCAAACTCCCCTCTGTCAGTTTAAAGCCATCCCCCCTTGTCCTACGCCCAGATGCCCTTGTAAAAAATAAAAGAAAAAAACAAAAAACCAAAAGGTGCATGCATACATCTTCATTACACAAGCTATACAACTTTATTCACACAAGGTCTATGAGGTAAACACAAATTCCAGGTTTCCTGCCAAAAATACCCATGTTCGGTATGCATATATCCCACATAGCTAGCTGTATCTTTTCATTCTCCAAGAGCATTTCACAAATAGGGCCCAGGAGCTAACCCATTTTTACCAGACATAAAAGGAAGACTCAAGAAGAGGTCATAGATTCTCTTTACATAACACCTTTTGGAATAATACAATTAGTGCAGATAACCAGCTTTTTTTTTTTCAGGGTACTAAAGCACAGATGTTTCACTTCAGTTAGCAGACTCTTAACTGCTTATATGAGAAAAGACAAGCCCTATTTCAAAAGTTAATGCTGTTCACTCCTTCAGAAATAGGAATCCAGTGTAAGACACCTTCCAAAAACAAAACAAAACAAAAAAAGTCATCTTCCACAGAAGTGTAATGAAGTATCATGCTTAAAACATTACACTTAAGCACAGCATTTAAGCAGGCAATAAGAGCTACTTGTGCAGCAGAGAAAAAAACTCAAATGTTGCTAGCTCATTATTTTCCATTACCCAGTTGGATACACACTTAAGTAAATTCTGTGAGGAAATTAAATGCTCCTTGACTCAATAAAGAAAAACATCTGGAATTCAGTCAATTATTTTAAGCCACTTACAAAAGAAAGCAGTATGTAGGGAAAAAATATTGCCCCCCCAGAATAAATACAGAAAGATGTGTGTATTGGTTTATTCAGTCGATTACGGGCAGAAGTTCTTACGATATCCTGTTTATATAAAAGATAATCTGCCATGAAGATTTGGAGGTTCTCTACCCTTTGAGCTGAAGCAATGATTACTTAAATAAAACCTCTTACAAATAACTGGCATGCAATAGGTTGAAAAAGTGCCATAGACCTTCCTAATTCTCTCACATTACATTCAGGAGTCTCGCAGAACCCCAGAAAATTCAAACCTAAAAGCGAGTATTTTGAAAAACATCAGACAAGTTCACCCTGAATACAAACTTTTGCTAATCAGGCTATTAGAGATAGGAGAAAAGTGTGTTTCTCCAACTAAATGCTAGCCCTGAATGATTTCTGTTATGACTGGTTTTCATTCTTGATTTTGCCAAGAAGGTACGAAAAATATGAAAACCAAGACAGAGACACACAAATCCCTGGCAAAAGCCAATTCCACTCAACTTTAAACAAGTTTTCTGAAAGTCTTTATTGACATAAGTATTTTAAAACACTCCACTTAAAAAGCTTCCTTTCATGGATATCACAAATAACAAATACAAATGAAAGATTTAATGTCATGGCTGGCAAATGAGGGTTGGTTCTCAGGTGAGGCTCAAACACTACAATACCTTGGTCCATGCTACAGCCAAGCCATTAATTTTGTGGCTTAAAACAATTGCACCATAGGGATCAAGAGAAAAGTACTTCTCAAATTCAGTGGCTACCACATAAGAAAATAATGCTCAGAGAAGCCTCAGTTAAGATTATTGTAATGAAAAGCATCTTCAACTATACAGATACTGGTTTTGGGGTGGGTTTTTTTGAGAACTTCCACCTACAAAAGAAACTGTCAGGACCAAACCTTGGTCTGGTTTATGGTTACCCACATGCTGCTTCCAAAATTGATCGAGGAAAACTTTCAAAACAGGAAGAATATGCTCAGTCATGGTATGCTACAATTTGAAATACACCAGAATTGAATGCACAGTCACAAAAGCTTTTCTTATTTTCTCCCTCTTCTACTGGCTGAAAAACATGAGCCAGCTGCACAGTGCTTTGAGTTCCGTATTGAGGCTTGTTAGAGAAGAGACAAGGAAAGTTTTGCTTGAGTAGAGTAGAACTAAGGCAAAACCAAAAGTCTTCATGATACCAAAGATTTGAAGTGGAAGTGAGATTTGCACAACAGGGGAGGTCTTAGGAAAGGAAGGTAGGGAAAAAGAAGGACAGAGTCTGCAGGTCTGTTAAAAGGCTTTGCTATCAGCACTGCAACGAAGTAACTTCTTGCCCATGCAGAGCCATTTATGAAATGACACAGACAATGATCTCAGTCAGGACAGCTGATGAAATCTGACAAGCTAACATAGAATCCTACAATGGTTTGGGACCTCAAAGCTCATCCAGTTCCAATCCCCTGCCACAGGCAGGGACACCTTCCACCAGACCAGGTAGCTCCAAGCCCAGTCCAACCTGGCCTTGAACACTGCCAGGGATGGGGCAGCCACAGCTTCTCTGGGCAACCTGTGCCAGGGCCTCATCACGCTCACAGGGAAGAACTTCTGACTCACATCTCATCTCAATCACCCCTCTGTCAGTTTAAAGCCATTCCCCCTTGTCCTATCACTACATGCCCTTGTTAAAAGCCCCTCCCCATTTTTCTTGTTGGCCCTATTTTAGGTACTGTGAAGCTGTTCTAAGGTCTCCCTGCAGCTTTCTCTTTAGGCTGAACAAGCCCAGCTCCCTCAGCCTGTCTTCACAGCAAAAGTGCTCCAGCCCTCTACATGAAACTATATTAAGTGGCAAAAAAAAAAAAAAAAAAAGGAAATAAAAGGTTGACAAAATGTCAAAAAGCAGAACAAACAATGTAAGTGATTCTGCCAAAGTTGCCAGCAAAACTGCCGTTTCTCAGCAATGCTAAGTACAAGCGTCAGAAGATGAAAATACCAAAACTCAGGAGGACAAGCAATATACATCACAAAGGACTGCATATGCTCAGGACGCTATAGACCTGCTTTGTCTACTGTTACATGTTAATAGTCCTAATGCTGAACAGAAAGAAAGAAATCCAGTGAGTGGAGTACAAGCTCTTATAACTTCTCATTACTTTAGGTCTTGTGGATCATCTGGGATGACTGGCTGAATTATTTTCAATCTTCAACAAAAATAATAATTAAAAAAAATATGTCTGAAGACTTCTCATAGCCAAGGAGTAAGCATTTGTTTTCCCAAACAATATTCTTATAAAAAGACAGTAACAAGAAGGTTGGAATATACGTGTTATAAAATGAACTATCAGACTACAATATTTCAACCTAAGCTGGATTTTACAACATGTCAACCACAGTTAAAGTGTCACACAAAGCCTCAAAGGAAATTCAAAGCTGAAGGTCAGAGAAGATACTCTGGATGGAAGGAGGAAAAAAAAAAAAAAAAGGGAAAGAAAAGGAAAATCAAGAAAAAATTGCCACATACTATTGTGCCTCTTCCTTTAATTTTTCGTCCAGATTTAGAGACTGATGGTTTCGGGTCAGCCAGAACTGGTGTAGTATCAAGAAGCTTCCTACATAAATTAATAAAATATGAGTTTACATAGAAAAAAACAACAAAAAAACCCTTGAAATAATTTTAAGTTAATAATGCAAAATATTAATCTTATTTATCTTAAAATGGCAGACCTAAGAATTCAGTGAATTTTCCAGGAAATAAAGCAAGACATTAACAGTTCTGCAATGAATGGCAAATCAAGATATACTTTTTATCAAATCTGTAGCCTATTTGACCTTTCCACCTGTAAATAAATGCTAACAGTGAACTTGCAAAGCACTATTAAAGTAGTAAGTGGCTTTTCTAAAGAGGTTTAACTGCGTTTGGTGCACAAATCATGAAGACAATATGGACAGAAGAGTTTCAGGATCTCTGCAGTTACACAACCATATCTTAACTCGGAGAATGGCAATTCATGACAGTTCACAGGTTCTAAAGCCTTGCTTCTTTCCTAAGCAGTAACAGGTAACTCAGCACTCCTTTTTCCAGTTTATGTAACATCCTTCAGAGCAGCAGTTACTAAGGCTTTGAAAACATAAATAATGTTTCAAGAGAAAACATACAGGAGGCTACACCATTAACTGAAATGAATCAATGAAAAAAACCAAATCACCTAGCTGATTTTAAGAAATGTCTGGCAATGTAATGTATTGTTGATTTGAAGAGGTATCTCACAATGTAACGTAATAGCTCATCTGAGTCCAAACACAAAGAAACTTGACAGAAAAAGAACCAAACTGCAATTTAGTAGAGGTGCAAAACAAAGAAAACTGCAAAAAGGACAATTAAATTACATCATTTAGACACTAGAGCCATTGTTTGCTATCAGCACTAGTTACTTGAATGGTAATGTGGAAACTTTTTTGCCTAGTTTCCACCAAGAAAACATGATAAAAAAAATCTCAATGTTCCTTACGGTTCAGGTTCTATATTGACAACGGGCACATCTCTTCTCAGCAAAAATCTATTTTCAGGCACTGGGGGAATTTCTTCAGGACGTACCACTGGTTTGTCTCTCTTCATGCTAACATCAACTGCTTTTTCTGTTATATCACTCTTGTCAGAAAGGCTGCTATGGGAAAAAACAAGTTGATAAATCAAAATTAACTATCAACTGATAAACACCTCTTTTCAAAGCAAGTTCCAAGAAAAAAAAAAAAGCCCATGTGGTGCATCAAGCTTTAAGATGGCTTAACAGTCAAAACATGCTTCATTCACAATCCATTTTAAGCTAAAAAGGAAGGATGCACTATTACTGGGAGGAAGGTTCAGGTTTTGCTTTGCAGCAAATGATTTTGCTTTGAATTTGCCATTTGTCATGAAATGTTTTAAAATCTAATCAAATATATATGAAAAAAATCTATTACCCGACTAATCTTTCACTTTAACACAGGTATACTGAGTCCCAAATACTTTAATATGCTGAGATTTACTCATTTCAAAATCACTCTAGCTTCCGTCTAGAAAGATCTTAAACTCTTTCACAGAAAAATCTACTCAACAAGCTTGGATTTCAGGTTTTTTTGGTTGGTGTATTTTTAATAAAGACGAAACATCAAACCCCAAACTTAAATAAAATATAAATAATTTTCATATTAATTGCTTCAGTACTTCATTAAAACAAAAGTAGAATTTCTCAGATTTCTCTGAAATTCTTAAATTTACGAGACTAGTCGCTCACCGTCTTTGGTTTGAGGTTCGCCTACACTTTGGATCCTCTTTCTTCCTCTCTTCCTTTCTTCGTTTCCTTGATTGTTTGGTTTTAGCTCTTCTTTTGCGCTTTCTTCTTCTGCTTCTTTCACTTTCAGCTTCACTTTCAGATGAACTTTCTGAAGAGCTTGATGCACTGGAGGAGGAGTCTGAAGCTTCTGACTCTGAACATACTTTCTTCTTCTTCTCCAAAGCTTAAACAGAGATTTAAAATTTACAGTGTGTATGTCCATGTGTGTGTAGTGTGTATATATATAGCACAAAATACACCGTTTTATATATGTATAAATACACAGACATACTGTTTCAAAAGCGCTCTGTGAACTTTTTTCACAATGAGTTAAAGTACAATAATAAAAACTGATTTCTGCCTAGTCTAAACCCATACCACTAAAAGATGCAAGTTTTCCAGCAGATAGTTCCTATGGAGTAAGCTATAAGAACTACCATGCATGAATTCCACCATATAAGGTGACATATCAATGCAAAGCCAAGACATTTTTACATTAATACACAGTAAGTTTATAAATGAAGTTCAACATTATCATGTGCCACGCTAATATAAAGAAAATAGTTTTAAGAAGTAGGGTTCCCCCCCTTTTCTCTTTTGAAGAAGGTATTTGAAGTTGTAATACTGAATTCACAACTTTAGGTTAGAATACACAGATAAGAAAAGCCCATCTGTAGTAAAAAAAAAAATTTTAGAAAGCAATGCACAGGTTACAAAGTTTAAGAAAGAATTAGTCATAGTCTCAGCTGTATATTTCTTATTTATAAATCTTTGTCATTCTCTCTGCATGTGACACTTTCTTACTCTATCCTCCCGACTTTTTTTAAAGGACATAAATAACCACGTTATCCTTAAGGAAGGCCAAAAATGAAGGGGAAAACACGAACTTTTAACACTCCACTACATTATAGCGACTGTCCAAACACTTATTTAAAATTATTTATTCCCTACGAATTCTCATGAAATTATGTTGACTACGTATACTGCATATTAACATTACATGATCTTACAATTCAAACTCTGGAAACTGCACAAAATTCAACTCCAAGAAAACTTTATTTTGAATCTCTATCTTTCAAACTCAGAAAATCAAATTGTAATTATTTTTTGTGTAAGTCACATTAACCTCAAACATTAAGAGCAGGAAGCAGGGATACTCTGTCCAACACACAAATGTTTACATCAGAAAAACCTTCTCCCTTGCCATGCCTTCCTCATCTACACCTTTTAAGTTTTAAAGGCTTGCAAGACTTAAGATTCTAGAGATTCACCACAATGATTTTTTGATGTTGGCAAAATGTTCATGTTCTCTGAACTCTAATGTTTGGACTCAATGATCTGAAAGGTGTTTTCCACGCTAAACAAATCTATAATTCTATGAAAACAGTATCAACATTCAATTAACTTCAGATGTATGCATGCTTACCATCTTTTGCTGATTTTGTAACAAGCACCCCACAGTCAATAACTCGTACATCTGCATAGGGCCTACTTGCAGTATCGGTTTTCAGATTTTCTATTTGTTCTATTACCTCAAACCCAGAAATAACCAGTCCAAAGACAACATGTACGCTGTAGAAATAAAATGTTTGGAAAGTACATTTATATATTGCTGTAATTATTTTATAATGAATTTCAGATTTAAGAAGTCACACTGAACTAGAAATATTAAGCTCTTTAAAATGCATTAGAGTAATAAACATCTTGTTTTTAAGTTTCACGTTTACAACAATGCTAAGATTTTACTGCAACATGAAGAAAGGGTCCACTCTGGTTCAATGAGAGAAAAATTTGATGCCATTCCACTCTCTTTTACATAGGCATAGTAAATAGATCATTATTTCTAACGTATCCTTCTAGTTTCAGTTTCATGCAATAGGGAGATCATGAATCCATACATAAAGATGACAAAGAACTGCAGTTTTCCCCAGAAAAGAAGTATTTATAGGTCTATACAAACTCAGCACACAAATTCCCACTGGCACTGCAGGGACAGTTATAACTAAGGAATTCCCATTTCTGTTCAACATCTCCCACATTCTCTCTCCTTCTTCTGTTTGCCCATAACTTATACTCCAAGGAACTAACCTATTCTGAGGATAAAACCACACCACAAAAGAGAGTACTATCCAAATACATTAAACTTGACATTTCAACTCACTGATTTATGGATTGAGGGCAGCAACCAGTTTTTAAAAAAAATATTATTAGGGTTTAAGCCCTTTAAGTTTTTGACCAGCTTTAGGAATTAAGTTGCAACTTGAAATTTTTAAAGAACTGAAGTCTATTTTTTCCTTCTTCTTCTATTGAACAGTCTTCCAGAGAATTAAGAATTTGTTTCCCCATTGTTGTCTACTTTAAATATAACATGTGAAGACTTAACAACCTTCAAATTTTAGACATCACTGAAGGAACTATAAAGGATTCTTACCCATCAAGATGAGGAGCAGGTTTTGTTGTTCTGTTTGACAAACAGCAAGATGGCAAGATGGAAAAAAAAAAAAAAAAAATAATAAAAATCAGGGATTCAGATGAAGTAAAAGAAGAGAATGGAATAGGGGGGAGAAAAAAAAAAGTGAAGGTAAGACAAAAAAAATAGTGAAAAAAATCCAGTTACACACACAGAATTAAAAATATTTTATAGATTATACATACAGGCTTTCTTAAACTTTTACATGAGATTTATTTGAAGCTTAGCTAACTATGCACACTTGAAAGATGTACCAAGTATCATTTTATTGCATGCAATAAACAATTTTGAAATAAACACTTTTGAAATAACAGTCTTTAAATACACATTAAAATATAATTCACTAACATTTTTAGTCACAGAGAAGATGCAATTTGGCATTAAATACTGGGTAACTAATGAAATTTAAATGTTTCTGAGACTATTAGGTTCTTGCATTACAAGGTCACTATAAAGTCAGTTTACTTAAAAAGAAGAGTTATCACATGTAACAGATACTTTGCTCCCCCCTCCCACTTCTTTCTTACTTTCCACTTCCCTGATTGGCATCGTGACCCAGAATGCAAAGCAACACCTTAACCATCAGCTACAGCACTTCATCAGCTCACAGGCTTCCCAAAAGCAACAGCAGCATAATGCAAGCAGACATTATGTACTGTCCTGCAGTTTACTACTGTGGTAAGTGCAGATTTCCTCCCTATTTTTCAGCTTCCCACCTTCAGCCATTTGTAGCCTGAAGGAACCACCTTCCATTTTGTACACTATCCTAAAAACAGGCCTTTGAAGTTATGCCAGATTTCTGAGTTGACTTCAAATTGGAATATTCGAGGCTGTGCATATATGTTAAGATTCACCCTTTTCATGGTAATGTTATGACCTAGTATTTCTCTAGATCCTTTTCCAGAAAGGAAAGGAAATTACTTTTGCAAGTAAGCCTGTATTAAGGCTGCACAGGGAACCTTGCTATGCAGACAAAATCTGTAAAGAACATCAGAGCATTAAAAAAAAAAAAAAAAAGCAAGCTAATTTGCATCCAAAGCTATTTTAATATTTGAACACATCCTTCCTCTTTCTTCCCCAGGCACTATTTTGCCTTTCCAGCCTTCTTCCACTGAACTCACCTCTGAAAATATATAATTCATCACAGATACTTTTTCTAAATTTACAGTAGCACAGATGTGGTACAATGAAGTCAGTTTTGCGCTGCTAAAATAAAATACTACTTTTAAAGCACGTATCCTCACTCAGGTTTGGACTACCCAGTCACAAAACACCGCAGTGCTGAACGCATGACAAAAGATGGAACTGTGAATCAGGAGTGTTTACACTCTTGATTTTTTTATACATATATATATTATTTTTTTTAAGCTCCAAATGCCAACCAGACCTTCCACTACTGTAATACTGAATAATACAGAAAACATTGGTTTTACATGGGGAAATAAAAACTATCAAGACAATGCTTAATTCTGCAATAGTTGGGGGTGTTCTTTGGTTTTCCCTTGCTAGCATTGCTACAAATAAAAAAATGTTAACAGCTTTTGAGGTTCTTTAAGCAAGAGTCAACTGCATTAACAACCTCCTGCTAAGCAAACAGATTAAGGGGGCTTAATTATAAGGCTGATTTAAAGTAGTGAAACAATAGAAGTGGGTTACTTCAGTGAAACCAATAATAAACAAGACTGAGTGCTTAGAATTAGCTAGAAACAGCAGCAGGTTCAAACACACTTGATGTGGAAGCTGTAGTACTGTGCTCCTGCCATGCCAAAGCAGCACTTGAAGACCTTGAGCAAATGACCTGATCATTTACTTTGCTTAGACTAGTCCTTGATAGCAAAGAAAGGGATAGTTGGCACATTAAAACTCATGTAGAGGTTTCTTCCATTGCACTGGCAATTTGATAAATTTATTTAATTTCTCTCATTTACTTGTATACAAAATGAGAACACAAGGAAGAGAATTATCCCAAAAGAAAACTTCAGATGCAGGATGAGGAGTTAGGTGACTTTAACAGACTTCCTACGGGAAGAAGAAACCCAACGCCTCGCTCTGCTTTTGAAAGTTTTCTCATTTAAATGTGAGGGTTTTTAACACGACATTTATTTTGCAAGCGTGCACTTTAAATGACCGCTTCACAGTTGTCTACATATGTTCTGCCTTTCGACTCTTGAATGCTTACTTTGGCTTCAAAACAATCAGGAGAAAACCTACTTACTACCTTTGCACTATGGAAACCTAGAATCATGATGAGTTCCTCCCCCAAAATAATATTTCAATAAAACATTTCTATACAAAACTTTTATAAGTTAGAACACTCAAAATCTGCCTTATGCTGTTATCCATGTTATTTACAGAACAAATACCTTTCTTCATTCAAGTTTAAAGAAAATTAGCTTAAGATACTGATGAAGAGAAAAACATCTTTTTGATAACAGCAAGTTATCACCCACCCCCCAAGAACCTCATTCCTAACAAAGGATTCAATGCACATAACAATATGATCAGAAGAAAACAAGAAAGATAGAAACAGAAAGAAGAAAAGGAAAGGACACAGCCTTAGAGGAATGAGACATTACCTTTGGAGCGCACGATGTAACACTGTTTCTGTAAATTTTACACAAAAATGGCAGAAATAAATTGTAATACATTTTCAGACAAAACTGAGTCTATGTTTTATTAAATACAAGTTTACAATTAATATTAATCAAGTTGTATGCAGAACAAGGATGCCTAAAAGAGGGCTCTAAATTTTCTTTAGAATACAAAGTACTTTGAAAACTAAAGTAAGTTCTCCTTAAAACCAAAAAGAAACCTGTAGACATAACCTGCTTGCATACACTATTACAAAGATAAACAGAAAAGAGAATCCTCCCACTCCCCTCTAAGTCTCAATCCAACAAAAGGGTTAGAACACATGCACAACCTTAAGCATATGAATAACTGATTTCAATGGGTTTATTCATGTGCTTGCAGTTACATAGGTGTTCAAATGCTCTCCTAAACACAGTCCTAAATATATGTTTCAAAGGATGGCACACCATAGCATAAACATTTTGATTTACAAGTGAAATGTGTAAAGTCAGCAAGTTTACAACTTCCTACATTTCATAATTAGCTGACAACTTCCTTGCATCATGAAGCATTTCTAGAGCTAAGAAAAATAAATAGTTTCTCTAAAAGGTTCATCGCTTGTGTTCAGAATTATGGAAGGACAAACACATGGCAGACATCAGCAGACAAAAGTACCATGGAATCATAGAATATGCACCAGCTACTACCATAGATTTGCTCTGGTAGAATTCTGAACAGCAGCAATGTTCTAAAATGCATTATCAGTTGAGCTTATCCATACTGCTCCCCCAGTAAACTATTACTTCTCTAATTATATCTCTGCATATTCAAGCACGGAGATTATGTTTTTTTACGTATTACACATAAAAGCATCCTGTCAATACTTCCATGTGGCTGTGCTTTCACATAAACTTTTGATCAAGCCAATGGAACTTGCTTGTGTGATCAGTGCACATGTACCACTTTTTGCTCAAAGATACTGCAATGTCAGCCCTTTCCATTCAAAATGTTTAGATTTTTGTATCACTGTCAAATTCTCAAGAATTAGCTCAAAAGCTATTTCATTCACAGTAAAAAAAAAACAAAAAACAAAAAACTGTTGATTAGAAAAATACCAGTTTTGAGACACCAAAGACTTAGCAACGATCCACTTTTAATAAGATGGTAACATTGAGAAATCATTTGTAAAATCAAAACAGAAGAATCCTCAAAATATATTTTATCCTTTATTTAGCAGATCAAAGTGGTTAGTTTGTTGGAATTTAGTAACTAGGCATGGCACCACACATTAAAAAAATTTTTAACACAAAAAAGTCATTTAGTTTTGAGCAAGAAAACAGAGCTTGACCCATATTAAACCAACAATACCCTCAATATGGAAATAGAATAAATCTACCAGAAACAGCAAAATGGCCTCAAGTTTTAAATAGCTTTTGAACACAAAAGCAAGAACTCCAAACATTTGAGCTGACAAGGAACATAACCTAGGACTGCTCTTTTAAGTTGTAATAAGGACTACGTGGCTAAATAACAAAGCAATAAATTAATTATTACACAGAACTTCCCAGGGACAACAAAGAGGTAGGTTACTTCCCCCCCTCCCCTCCCCCTTCTGTTTTCTTTATGCTTCATCCTGCACAGACATTTCTCTTTATCTGGTAAGTGCAGCTTGACAGATTGTGTATGACCACAGAAGCAAAGTTAAGCCCATGCAAGCATTTCTAGGATCAGGAATCTCATTAATTTTATAGCACTTCATATACCCATTTTCACACTTATTTTGTGTGTAACTTTTGCTACTAGCAGGCTGGTTATGGCCACATGCATGATGGAGTTGCTCTAAATAGGTAAGATACCGTTAAGATAATCAAGCTGGAACATCCAAGGACAGCCCAACTATTCCTCCCTGACTTTAACTCAGGGACCTAAAGACATGGGCTGTATTTGTGCATTGCTCTGGATGCACTCCCCCAGTACCTACTACTACTTGCATTTTCAGCAACAGTTTAAAACAGATATTGGAGTACATGAAAAAAAGGAAGATGATTCTAGAATGGTTCCTGCCAACCTCAAACCCGTCCCAGAAATTCTGTATCCGAGTATCAACATGGAAACAGGACAATTAAAAGAAGATGAGCACACTGGTGGTGCTTAATGTACTTGCTAAATAACTGGTAGTTTTAAAAGGAGTTATTCACAGAAAAGAATCAAATTAAATAGTGGTGCTACCTGAAAATACAAATAGCCAGTTTATAACCTGGTACCTTACAGCTACCTTCAACACAAGATGCAATTAAATGCTCCAACAGATCCCTTTGGGTAAAGAAAAAACGAAGTTCCAGTATTTCACAAGTCTAAACAGCACACAAGGATACTCTCTATATCACACTGGATTTCAACAAAATGCATTTCTTCAGACTAGGAAATATTTCTTAATCACATGTGTGAATAGACTTAGCCTATTTAAAGTACATGCGCATGACAACCATAATCCTTCCTTAGCTCAACATTCTCCTTTCAAGCCAATTATTACTCCTACTCAGGTAAGGACAAAAATTATACATGGGGAAAATTAGTCAACAAACACTACACACAACACTTGGGACGTTATATATATGTGTGTGTATACACCCACACACACACACTTCTGACTCTTTATTCTGCTTTTGCACTTTGCCAGTTTCTACGAGGCTTTTATCTTATGTTCATTCTTTTCACACTGGCCTCACTGGAGCTCCCTGGCAACACTTACACTGTCTATTCCCATGCCCAGTTCTCTATTGTTTCTTATAAATGCTTCAAGCTCATTCATGCCAGAGAAATTCTTGATGAACCAAAAGAAGTTGATACTTTAGGACTAGGCAGATGCTTGTTTACTTAAGATTAGTCTGGAGCTTCTGTTTCAAGTAAACTGACCACTGCAGCTCAACTTTTTAGCAATTTTTAGGCACTGCACAGTTGTCTTGTGACCAACTTGTTAGTGCAGCCTGCCAAAGAAATACTTGCTGTCCAATTCCTTTCTCTAAAGACTAGTTATTCCAAATGACATTTTTCTGTGGTAAGCAGGGAAAGCACTTCTGATGATTAAGCAAACCTGTTCCGGTCATAATTCTAGCTATTATTTCAGCCCTACTTGGACAAATACATAAAAATAACTTATTTGCATTCCTTATCTGTCACATTAGATGTATATGAGAGGGAAACTATGAAAAAAATGTAGAGCGCTAAAAAAATATCTAACCAGTAAAATTAATCATGTTCAAACTACAAAAAAATAATAATAAAAAATAATCTAAAGTTTGCCACTAAATACTACCTTTCACACAATTTTCAGGTTATACACTTGAAGAACATTTTTCCTAATGATAAACTACTTGAATAACTGAGCGTTCTTTGAGTACAAGAAGCACATTCTACATTCTAATTTCGGCTTGAAGTATATCAGTAAAGGAAGCAAACATTCAATTAAAGAAAAGCTGTCTAGGTGTACAATATATTCCCTAAAGTAACTCAACAAATGTCACCAAGCAAAACTAACTGCTTTATTATATTGCATTTTAGAGTTAAGACAGAAACTGTCTAGATAAAATCTTTAGTACTTGTTTCCTACTTTGAATCTTAAAATCCAAGCTTTCCACATTACAGAGCTGAAACCAAGGGCTGCACTATTAAAAATATCTGTACAAAAAGACCGATTGTTGAACTATCCAGCCTTGCCTAGTTGTAAACTGAGTTACCAAATGTGAACCTGATTCTGCAACTGACTGTACACACATATACACGCTGTTGCAAGTGGCTTCAGAGCCTTCTGCACATACTCTGTAATTGTATGGATTCATTCCTGGGATCAGCTGCAGTACTGGAGGCTAATGGTGGGGTTCAGCTTAAATGCATAAACCTGAATACAGTAAAGGCATCCACAAGCAAGGTAGGAATCTCAGCTGGTAGTGAGATCTGTGGAGAACACTCAGTTGCTAACATACAGAAATCCTGAGCTGCCCTACTTATTGTGCCTGGCTTCAGCTACCACTCCAGGAGTGCAGGGGGTCTTGTAGGTGTTACACCACATTCACACTCCTTGTCTTGGAGTTCCCGAAGGTGTCTCAAACAGCATTAGATACCTGCATGCAGTAAAATGAAAAAAGCCCCAGACAAGAGGATTGCAGAAGTCTAGAGCATTAGAGGATGCTTTAAAGACTTGACAGCAGCCCACGTAAACCTCATTGGTTATCTGGGAGTTCACCCCTGGGCTTGATTCACTTGCCTGACTCTAGAACAAGATGGTGCCACTTATGACATTACAGGATCATAGAATCATAGAATGGTTTGTGTTGGAAGGGAACATAAAGCTCTTCCAGTTCCAAACCCCCTGCCATGGGCAGGGACACCTTCCACTAGACAAGGTTACTCAAAGCCTTGTCCAACCTGGCCTTGACGCTGCTAGGGATGGGACACCCACAACTTCTCTGGGCAACCTGTGCCAGTGCCTCACCACCCTCATAGTGAATATCCGAAGTAATGGTATCCAAGAAATCTGCATGGGGCAGGCCAATAAGACAGGAGACCTTCACAGAACATACATAGCTTTCTCTCCCAGCAGCTGATGTCCAGGCAGGACAGCTTTGGACTGCCTACAGGGAGCTGAGGTGAATCTAGCTTACATGGAGACAATCATGGTCAGGTAACTTACTCTGCCTGAATTTCCACCAAACTAACACTTTATAGAGAACTGGGGGAGAGAAGGGGAGCAAATTGAAGAAATATGCATTAAATCTGATTAAAATACATTAAATCACCATCATACAAAATAATTGTGTTTGATGAAAGTGTTCTTAAATAGTTCATTTTATTGTTTCCTGTAAATTACAATTTAGTATCTTACACAACCTTAGATTGTTTTGGTGTGTGGGGAGAGACAAGGTGTTTATGTCTATTAAACCTAACTGAATAAGTAGCTGAGCTTACTGAGCATAAGGGAAATAAAATGATTTCTGAATCAAGTGCAGGAGAGAAAAGAAACTTTAGAGCCCTCAAATGAAAGCTTCTTGACTGATGTGACATCATAAAGTTTCCACGTATATTGTTCAGATAAGCTTAAAAATGGAAAATTATGGCAAGAGAACCAAGAGGTAAGTCACCAAGCAGTAAACAGTGAACCAATGCTTTTCAGAGAACTTACTAAGCCACATTTCCACATCAGTGTGTATACATATCCACTCAGATACACTATAAGGTAGCCCAACATCCAAAATTTGTTTTGAAGATGACAGAGAACAAGCTTTTGACACAATTTTATCTCTACAGAAAGTCAGAACAGTGGTAACTGTGAAAGACTTCCTCTTAGGTTCCTATTTATTTTCCATTTTTAGGGCATTCTTTAGGAAGAAACCTAAAAATGTCTCTTATCTGAACTTCACCATGTCATATTGAAGATCTTTTTCAAGCAAAGAAAAAAAAAAAGAAAGATTCTCGAGGACAATTAACTCCTTTACTGAAGACAGGGAAGCGCCATTCATTCTTATCCCCAAGAAAGATGGCAAAGAAAAAATAGGTTTTTCTAGTTAAGTAACTAAACTAAAATTTACTTTTGAAAACACCAGTGTTATTTCCCATAGTTGTTCTCAGCTGTAATTCAGCTCTTTCAACTGTTAAACATTAACAGAAGGCAATTTTTACAAGGGATTTACCAGGAGGAATGATTATGTAAAAATACAGCAAGTTTAAAATTACTAATACTGAATCTAGAATACAACTAACTATTGTAACCAGAAGACCCTAACATACCAGACCTGAGTACTTACTGATGGTAGAGTCTTGTGTATTTTCTACAATTTAACAGAATATGGCTATATACTGGAATAGATTTTTTTTTTTTTTAAGGTAATGAAGGAAAAATCTGATTATGAGCACATAATTTTATACAGTGTTGGTATCAACATAGTTGGCACATGCACAATTAAACAGAACTGTGTAGCAACAAAGAAGAAAAGCATGTCAGGAACAAATACTCCAAAATTAAAAAACCCCCAAAGGGAACAAACAAAAATCCCAACCCCACAAACAAAACCACCCACAAAACAATAAATAAAACCCTACTCATCCTCCCCCACAAAGAGACAACAAAACCCCCACACTAAATCATAAGCTGTCATATTTTAACGAGTATGTGCAAATCCATACAAATCACCTCTAGATCTCGCTCCCTCTTGTGTACAATACTCAACATTGTAATTTGCAGATAGTATGTTAAGATTTGGTTGGTGCACATATAAAGCCAAAGAATGTATTTACTGGACATAAGAACTTACTACCCAAGCTGCATTTTTAGGGTAAAAATCAATGAACAAGGAACACCCATGTAGTACCAGCTTCTAATCCAAAGATAATATCACAAGAAAGTTGTTGTAACTAATGTTTCCTATTATAGCTTACACTGCAGGTACCCACTCAACCCTAGTTAAAGTAAGGCAAATGACATTGTTATAGATAATTTAGCAATACCATCTTTCTCATGAATAGCGCTTCTCTGTTTAAGAAAAGCTCAGCTGTCATATTACATCTACTCACATGAAAAACTGGGAACCATTGGTATGTTTCCCTCGGTTTGCCATTGACAAAAGGAACGCTCTGTCATGTTTGAGAATAAAGTTTTCATCTGTTTGAAGAAAAAATATGTTTGTCAGATTTTCCCTGACAAGGAACATAAGAATAAGTTTCTTAGTAACTTATGGATGCTACAAGGAGAAATGCTGCTGCTGCTAAAGAAATATGAACAAGTTGGAGAAAAACAAAAATAAAGTTTAAATAAGCACCTCAAAGTTACAGTAGAAGCAGTTACAAGACAGAAAATGTTCTTTCTTAAAGAAAAAGCTTTAGACATAGGGCAAACATTTCTAATGAAAAAACATTTAAAGTCATCGGCAGTGTCTTCAATAAACAGTAGATTCTCACAGACTTGGATTTAAATGCAGTATTTTCTGAATAAGAACATTGTTGGCAAATTGACTGAAATCCTAAAACAAGACTAAGCGCACATGATACTGGTATTTATACAGCATGCACCTCAGGAAGAACGATCAGGAGAACAAGCTATTTCCCCAGTATGGATTGTTATGAGATAGCCACCTATCCACTCCAAACTGGAAGTCTCAAAATGTCCAAGGGAGTAAAAAATAAAAACCTGAATAAGAAACTAAAGAACAAACTGTTCCTGCAACCTAAGTATAAAATCAATTAAGACTAAACTAAACATGTATTTTGCATTCCAGTGAATTAAAGAGGACTTGTGGTTGCACAGCATAATATAAAACCAGATCTTCTGAAGCTCATTTTCAAAGCTAAAAATAGTAATTTGAGTGTACAAAGCCATTACATGTAAGATTACATATCATGGTCCTGCCATGTTCGGCACTCACCCCCTTTAGAAACTAACCCTACTAACTTTTTAGCAAATGGATCTGTTCAAGACTTTCTTTTGACTAAAGGTTGTAATATTCCAACACCAAATTATGTCTCTGTAAGACAAAACTTAACGGCATGCACTTAACCACGCAGAGCTACTTGCAAAACCTACAGAGCCCAGGGCTGTTACCCAAATACATGTAGTGCCTTTTTTTAATGCTTAAATACCACATTAACTACCCATTGGTTTGTGTTGTTTTGGTTTTGCTTTTTCCAGTAAAGAATTTTATGTCTCTGAATATGTTATAAATTCACCATTTTTCTTCCAACAATAGATTTTGAAAAAGAGGTAAATGTACATTTATTTACAAATTCTTTGCTAGTAAAGTAACTTATTTAGCATATAAACAAAGTAAAAACACTTTTAGAAACAAACACTAAGCATACAAACCTTGAATAGGGAAGGGGAGGAAAGGGACATTAACAAAACAAGAAATAATTGTTTAGAGATGGAAATTATGCCAGTTTCTTTCTCAGAATAAGCCACTAACCCTCAGAAAGGTCAGAAACAGAACATTTCTCCAAGCAACAGATACCCATCTACAAACGGGTGTATCACTTGTCTATATATTTACTAGGGAGGGTACAAGGGAACAGTTTGAATTTGCGTTACTGAGCTTTTGTCTCTTACCTTTTCATTTTGCAAAAGACCACAATCTCTATAAACAAAAGAATATGTTGACAGTTTTAGGCAGGAAGATAGGAGTTTATTCATGAATAAAGTTGCCTAACCTCCATGCTGAAAGTCATGTTTAACGAATAATGTTAGCCTTAATTAATTGTCAGTTAAAGTTAAGTATTACCAAAAAAATTATCTGAAAGTCATGCATATAAAAAGGATTCTCATGCAACATTAGTTTCATGCAAAAAGTGATCTATAAGTATACCTGTCTGCATTAAACAGCTTCAGAATCAAGATTCGTTTCTCTCAGAACTAAATAAAGAATTTGCAAAGATATATTTCCTCTTACCTTTGAAATAGCCACCATAAATAGATTCACCTCCTTTTCCATTACCTGCGCATTAAAAAGCACGAATTAAACCTTTTGCTTTGTTTAGGAAAAAAGGTCATATGTAATATTCCACCAGTTTATTGCAAACAAGTACATTCTGGCCAGTTACTAGAATTACTCCTTAATTCACTCACAGCCATGCATTGTCCTGTTGACACTCAAAATGCTGAGAATGAAGATAGCCTTAGTATCTCTGAACACTGAGCTCTAAAGGCCAGTTCTCCAGTCCTCACTGGCATTTGCTAAAGCAACAGCAGCCATCAAAACAATAGCAAGGAGGAAATAAAAAATAAAAATGAAACAGACAACAGTAGGTATGAGCAACAATCTTGCCTGGCCCAAAGCCAGTGAAAGGCCACTAGAATGGAAGGGCTAAGAATATAGCTAGCAGTTTTAAATGCTTTTCCACTTGACTCTCAAAGCAAGATACTCCTTCACCACACCCATTTTATCAGGCAAAAGATTTCAGGACACAGTGAAGGAGAAAAACATTTTGGTAAGGACAGGTATTTCACAGGCTAAAACATTCTGTTGTACACTGTTGTACTGCTGTACATACTGCAGGGAAGGAAGCAAAGAAACTCCTAGATAATATCCTTTTAGAGATTTTTCCATTAAACACTTCTAACTTATCTACTATTTTATTATTATTTCTAAACTTATTCAAACAGTTATGTCCCAGTATTAATAGGGCATGATTAGTGTCACCTCTACTGCAGGCACAAAAGCAAAAAGCAGTTAAAACTACAGTTTGGACTTAAATTATTTTAATAATGTAGGTGTTACCAGCCCCTGAACTAAAGGGTTTTTCCTTCTTTAACTTAACACATTTTTCTAATCAAATATTACTTCAGATGAAACATTTTATAATTTCAAAAATTAACAAAGGAGTGCTATAGTTCACAGCAAATGAAATATTTTTATGGCATTGTAATAATTCCACAGCACTTTCTAAAGTTACATTATAATCACGTAAGTCATAACAAAGTTCCATTTATAGCATTTCAATTTTAAACATGTATTTTACCTTCGCTGAAGTCCCCACCCTGGATCATGAAGTTTTTAACCACACGATGGAAGGTAGTGCCTTTGTAACACAGCTTCTTTCCAGTTGTTTTGCCAATTCCTTTTTCACCTGCAAGAGGGTTAAATAAAAAGAATCTGTCACAAAATAAATTGTAAGGGTTTTTCCTCCCTGCTGCTGATGTATACAAGAGCCATCAGAATCACAGAACTATACAAGATACCACAGTCCTACCTGTTGCCTTTTCAACATCCATTAATAGCAGACAGGACCTCTTTACAAGGGGACTCAAGTGAAAATTAGGTTATTTCTTCCCCCAAAAATTCCATCCCCTCCCAAGGAAGAGTGTATTTATTAGCAAACCACTCGTGACAATTTACAGAAAATAAAAGTTCATTATAATGATGGGTTAATTAGTTTCTGTGGATATAGCTATGCTGCAACGCTAGCTGAAGCTTATACCTGACTCCTTTTCAAACCGTTATATATCTGGATTTGGCACCTGAATCCTTGGACAGAAATCTGACCTCAGAACAGGCTTCAAGTCAGCTTCAATACAGTCCAGTCATGGAAAAATGGGACTGAGCTACTCCAAGCATCCATCACATCTTTACCAATTCATGAGCAGGGTCAGGCCACCCACTAATGCCAACTTACCCAACACTGACCCTCACCACCTCAGTATGAAAACTGAGACTTTAATTTCTGGAAAAAGTGACAGAACAAGGGAACAGAATTGTTTATACAAGAACAGCTCCAGGGTGAACTGAATGTGAATTGTAACGGGGCTGGGGGAGGAGGACAACGACTGAAAACAAAGAAACAAAAAATTCCTCAAAACATGTACTGTTACCAGGATCACTCTTATCCAGCAGCAGAAGGCACATCAGGCCACAGTACCTGTTAATTCTTTCTGAGCCTTAGATTTTTTTTAAGGAATGACAGCCAGTGGACTCCTGCTGCAGCTGTAGCTCAAGCCTACTGGTGATTTTTGAAAATTTCATTAACAGTTCTTCCAAAATTCTAGAAGAAAAACTTCACTGGGCATGTGGATGAGGGAACTGCGATTGGCAGGGCAGAGGTCCTACTAGTAGGTTCATGAGGGATTTATACTGATCGAGTCAAGGAACAAACAAAAGACACTGACTTCAGATTCCAGAAAGTGGGGAGCTGGCAGAACACTGTGATTAAGGGCATTAGGTATATTATACCCTGTACAACAGCTAAAATCCCATGTAAACCATAGTGCAGGAGATAGGCTGTAATGAGAAAGGACAAATAACCTAATGTTGTCTTTCATCCTATCACTATGAAACAGACATTTGACACTCTATCAGAGGACATTTAACCTATATGTTCTGTACCATGTAGTTCACTCAGAAATGTTCCTGTACTTGTTACCTAGAACCAACACTCTACTCTCCTTTTGCAGTCTCTTGCTCCTCCACACAAAATTAACTCATGTCCAAATCACATCAAATTTGCCATTCTAAATAGCCAGCTGCTGCCAGGATGAGGGCAAAGAGAGCAACATAAAACCCACTCATGGCATTGTACTTGTAGAATCCTCTTCTTGGAGAATATAACTTATTTTCCATTATTTTCCAGTACCCATGGCTCTCAACAGTGGTCTCCATTTGATATTATGAGAAGGAAAGCACCTGACAAAGTGCCAAAGAGCAGATGGGCTTGTGCTTATTCAATAGGTGGACTGACGGAAGGACCTGAAAATGCCAGTTTGCAAGCCCAGATGTTTTAATTTAAATGCAAGGAGCCTCTCACTGTCAAGGCAGACAGCGTATTTTCACAGGAGCCAGGTCTATTTCTGACAACAATGTCAGGCTGCAGGAAGGCTACCCGAATCACCCTGTCCTCCTCCATCTGTCTCTGACAAAAACATCCTGGCTTGCTTCCGAGAGACTATGGAGGGAGCAGCAGGCAGGATGATAGGCACAGCATTTTAAATACTGGTCTTTCTCTCATGCCATATCGCTCTACATTGAGACAAGTGAAACCACCATTTGTGTGGTTTCACAAAATGCATGCCCACCACACAATGGATGGACACAGCTCAAGCTACAAGGTCCAGATCTCAAGAGTAGACCCCCTAACTTTGTGCTTACTTTCCAATATTCTTCCAATTAAAGACAAGTTGCAGCTGAAGACATCAATGAAACTTGTATAGCCAGCTGCAGGAGAGAACTGAAACAGGGACCCAATACAAAGAAGTCAGACTTTTTTGCTTTAAAAACTTGTCCTGCTTGTTTGTTTTGTTCCTCATTATCTCCAACACCTTTCCCTTCCTTCACCTCCACCTAACATTCTTCTAGCGAAGTTGCTGTCAGGATTTAAACAATCCTTTGGAGCTACAGAACATGAGGCTCAGCCATTACACTATCCAGTCTAATACTGCATTTAATTTTTTTATCTTTTGTACTCTGTTCTGAGTAAGATAAACTTCAAATGAGCTCCCATTTTTGTATGAGAGTTGTACCATTCTTGCCCATTTTCAGACTATCTCTAGGTATCTCTAAGTGGAAAAAAAATATCTGAAAGTAGAATAAAAAGAGGGGGCATCACAGAAAGACCTCAAAAAAAACCCGAGGTACGTACTGCACCTTCCCCAGTTCATAGTGTTCTAAAGCCATTCTGAATCTTCAGAGATTATTTAGAACACATCACATTCTCGGATTTGAGCTGTGACAAGATGAGCTTTAAGAAGTTAATACATAAGGATATCAACAAATTTATTTCACATAACCAGATAGCTAAAAGCTGCTGTTCACTAGAGCCAGATGTTAACATGCTGCCTGGAAAGTCTTGCTGGAGTCTTTGAATGTATTGAAAAAAGAGTTATTTCATGTTAAAAGGGAGAGGCTTCACTGGTATAGTTAGTTCAAGATGTATTGTAAATCACGGAGCATCCAGTTATAAACGACCAGGAGAGCACCAACAGACACTTATGTGAAGAATGTATTTTGTAACACAGACCAATTCCTGTAATAACCCAATCAAGATTGATCTGCAGTTTACAGCTGAAAAATCCCCAAGGAACAATGCGGACCAAAAAACCCCATCAAATCCTTGCTAATATTATTCTTTTTGAAAAAACCTAAGTCCTGCTTAAGTGAAAAAAAAAACAAAAAAAAAACAAACCCACAACCAAAAAAACCAAACCAACCAAAAAAACAAAACAAAAAACACAACCCCAAAAAAACAAAACCACCCTTAAAAAATGGAAGGTGCTACATTATACCCAGACATTCTTTTGTTAAGTGTTGTTCCTTTGATTTCACAGATTTCCAACCAAACAATGCCAGGACTTCTATGGGGCCACCATATTCCCTTTCAGTCCTTCATTAGCTAAAAATGAAGAAGTTTTCTCAGATTTAAAAGATGGTTCTTTCCTCTGATCTCTGCAGCACTTCTATGAACGTGAAACATACTTAAAGTTTTATTATAGATAAGCAACATTTTATATAAGAATAAGTTTCAATATATTCAGTTTTATGTAGTGTCCCAAGTCAAACGTCACTGTCATACTGTGCAGTGACATTAATACTGAATATGTCTCCTGACAAATCCTAGCACCCTGAATATCCTAAAGAATTGCATATCACATTTATGTAACTTCAGTGACCTCTTGTTAGTCTCAGCCTTGTCAATCACTTCTACCTAAAGGAGTCCCACGTTAGGGACCAAAAGTTTTTGTTCCATCAATTCAGTCTGCATTCTGTAATCATCTATTATTGCCACTACATAAACTTAGTCACAGTTACAGAATACCACACTATTTCCTGCTATGCATTATTCAAACCCTCTTCAGGTCTAACAAGTCTCAGCTTTGTTTTCACCAGGAAAATAAAGATCAGCACTATTATTATGCTGTGGATTATATTTGTGTAACAAATAATAATTCTAAGAAACAGTAAGAAATCTTAAATATGAGCATGCTACTTACCCGAGCACAAGCAAAGGAAGTTTTTACAAGTCTTTGGACAGATGTCTGAGAAGAGTTGAAACATAATTCGACCAACTAAAAGAGTAAAAGAAAAAAAAAAAAAAAAAGAAGAGCTTTATAACTCATAATAAAATATTCACATAAATAAGGATATTTTGAAAATAAATTTTTTCCATTAAAAGTTATTTTATCAAGCAGAAAACATCTCAAATATGCATACATTAAAACAAGTGGCAGGAAAGAACAATACCATAATAAAAAAATGAAGATTGATATCATTACATCTAATTTTGTTAAAAATCCTAATTATTCCATTTTTATTTGAAAGACAAACTTACTTATTAAAGTTTTTTATCCTGACAATTCCTGTTTTGAAAACATGTGCCATAAATACAGGTCCTCAGAGAGATGGAGTAATTCCCCTGCTCCCATGTACTATATTTATACAAATAAGTTAATAATAACATTATCACAGCTTCCTCTGTGGTAGTTACCTAAAAAGCCCAACTGACCTAGACCCATACTGTGTCAAGGACTAGAGACACATCAGCACTCTTCGCCTAAAAACCTCTAGTTTAACAACAAACAAACAAACAAAAAAGATGAACCAAAATACAAAAGGCAGGCAAAATGCCAACAGCAATTTTAGCATTTACATTCTACTTGCCAGGTACTATGAGCCAAATACTACTTTCTGCCTATGAAAAGTGGGCAGACTAATTCTCTCAGTCCAGCCACCCCCATGCTACTGGTGGTAGTTATGCTATGTACCTTACAAGACGATTCAATACTGCTGAAGAGTGCTTTAATACACACTGGGTTAGAACTGATTCATGTTTTCTTTTATATTCCAAGATACTGAGGTGTATGTTGCTAAAGAAAAACACCCCCAAAACCCATATGAAAGCTTCAAAAAATATATAATTAGCAAATAGGAAGTTGCTAAATAAGTCATAAATAAGCCACACTGTCAACCAGCATTACAAGGGGACCAGAAATAATGTGTCAATGAGCACTACACTCTAGTGGCGTGCACTGGTAAGACTTCACAGATTTTTTATTTTCCTTCTGTCCTGGGTTCAGCAGTAGCAGTCATTTTTCTCCTTCTTAGTAGCTGGTGCAGTGCTGTGGTTTTGACTTTCAGCTTGGAAACAGCGCTGATAACACCGATGTTTTCAGTTGCTGCTAAGTAATGTTTACTCTGACCAAGGACTTTTTGAGTCTCATGCTCTACCAGGGAGAAGGGGAAGCCAGGAGGAAGCAGAGACAGGACACCTGACCCAAACTAGCCAAAGGGGTATCCCATACCACAGCATGTCATGCCCAGTATATAAACTGGTGGGAGCTACCCGGAAGGGCTAGATCACTGCTCGGTCAGGCTGGGTATCGGTTGGCAGGTGGTGAGTGGTTGTATTTCCTCCCCTTGTAATTTCCCTTATCATTATTATTATTGGTGGCAGCAACAGTGATTTGCGTTATACCTTAGTTACTGGGCTGTTCTTATCTCAACCCCCGGGAGTTACATTCTTTCAATTCCCCTCCCCCTCCCTTCAGGAACAGGGGGAGGAAGAGGGGGCCAGTAAGCAAGCGGCTGTGTGGTTCTGAGTTACTGGCTGGGCTTAAACCACGATGCCTTCCACACCCCCGAAAAAAGAAGTTCAAATGTCTTTTATTCAATATTTTGTCATTAAGAAAAATTCTGAGAAGCTCCTAAGAAATTGCATTCAGTTTTAAGCCTTTGTCCAAACATATGTAATTGCCAACAAGGTGAACTGTTGGTTAAAAAAAGGGAGAAACAAAATAACACCACCTGTATTTTGTAGTCTTGCATATAAATTCAAGATGCATTCAGCTGATGAAATGTCTGCATTTCATAGGATTATAAAATAGTTCAGGTTGGAAGGGACCTTAAAGCTCATCCAGCTCCAACCCCCTGCCACATGCAGGGCTACCTTCCACTAGACCAGGTTCCTCCAAGCTCTGCCCAACCTGACCTTGAACACTTGGCAGGGATGGGGCAGCCACAGCTTCTCTGGCAATATGTGCCAGGGCCTCACCACCCTCACAGGCAAGAACTTCCTAGTATCCAATTTAAATTTACCCTCTTTCAGCTTAAGGCCATTCCCCCTTGTCCTCTCACTACATGTACTTGTAACAAGTCCACTAACTACAGTAATAAGGTTCTCTGAACTTTCTCATTACAGCAGGAAAATCTAAAGAAAATGGTGAGGGACAGTCTCCAAAGCATGAAGAAATAGCAAATATTCAAAGACCTCACATTAAACAGTGGTAGCTGTAACAACCACTATGAAAAAGCAGCTATTCTCAAGTGAAGAAATAATAAGCTATGCAGATTGAAGGCTCATGCAGAGAACGCAATGGAGTAGACAGTTTAGTAAGAGTTATCAATTTTCACTAAAAGCACAGTCATTCAGGAGAGCAGAAGTCCCATTCCCCCTCTTGCAAACACGCTGAACAGTGACTAAGTACTTTAAAAAGCCACGTATAGATTTTCTCTTGCATTCACTGTGTGAAATAATATATGCACTTTCCAAAGAAAAGGTTGTCATTATCCCCATTCTACCAAGAGTAGAGAAACGGAGACGAGCTGTTCATTTATCAAGGTGACAGCTGCCAAATAACTAGTAGATGTTACTGCCTGTGGGCTCCAGAAGGGACTTTTGCCCTCAGACATAAATTGCAGAAGCCTCTGGCTTGCAAGTTCCTGTCCTACATACAAACCCCACCATATCTAGCACCTGAAGCAGCAAACACCACCACTTCCGTTTTCTGGTTGAAGAATGTCATTTGAAGATCTTGAAGAAGAAAGGTGGGAAAAAACATTCATAACTAAGGCAGAAGGTGGGAAAAAACATTCATAACTAAGGTGTCATGATTTCAACAGCATCTTAAGCTCACGCTTTGTCAGTAACAGCATCTGGTAGCCTCTCCTGCCTTTCAACTCCAACAAACTGCTTGTAATGCACATATCCACAATCCAAAGACTATAGAACCAGTTTAAAAGACAAGGACCTCCATATAACCTAAAGTACTGCTTGCCCAGTTTATCCGGCTATATAAAATAGTGCCATGTGCTTACAAGACACAAACCGCATACTGTGTGTCCATCTGCTGGGTTGCTACCTGTATGTTACCTAAACTGCATCAATACCATTATCACTGAAAGCTTTTCCACTAACAGTCAATTAAATGTGCCAGAGAAAGATCAAACACATTTTCACACCTTGATCTGACAAATACATATGAAACAGCAGCTGTTAATAGAAAAAAAAAAATCTGTATAAAAGTTATGCTTAGAACTCACAAATCTTTCTCATCTCTCAAACAAAAAAATAACAGGAAACATCTAATTTTAAACTTGGAGCTGAGGTAGGTGCTGACATAACACAGATAAAGCATTTGAAATGCTATTCATTTCCTCAGATTTAGACACCTCTTATCTCAAATGATCCACCTACACTGTATAGGGAAAATTAACAAAAGATTAAGTTATTCCATTAGGGAACAAACTTTCCACAACTAACAGTAAGACTTGACTAGTAAATTAAAACAAAGCAAACAAACAAATTGCTAAGAAGAGGTATTCGAGTAGGTGAAGTCTTCTCACAACCTACCCTGACTCTTCGGTTGGTCTTAGCCAAGAGATGAACCTGCAGAGATGCCTCACTATAAATTAAAACTAAAAACATTAGGATTATATTTTTAACAATGAAACTCACACCTAACATGAGATGTAAATGTTCCAATACCACAAGAAAGTTACACAAACTCTTAAAATCTTTATTTTAACACATTAACAGGCAGGACATTTATGTAATTTTAGTTTAGTGTGTTCTCAATAGAAGACTGATTCTTACCAGCTCACAGCTAGGATGTCTTCGCCCATAGTACAGTGTATAGTTTACAGTACGTTACTGTACTTCTTGAGATAAGCCAACACCATAGGAATTTATCCAGTCATAATGTAACATTTGCCTGTTATTTATAAAACAATACTTTGATAAAACATTCTTATTTGTTAGAAGACTTTTGACTTTAACAATATTTTTGATAGAAATTAAAGCGATGAAAGTGTATTTACCTTACTGGTAACTACATACAGTAAGTGATGCATATATAAAGTCAAAGATGTTTTCAAGTTTGGTTTCACAAGTAATAAGCTTATAGAAACCTGAAAGTGTAACAACCAGAAATAACCCAGTTCCAGGACTATTTTCAAATCAAAAGATTAGAGGTTTTTTCTTGTGTTTTTGACCCCATGATCAATTTTTCAGCTGAGGAAGAACTAGTACTTGATTCAAATTAAGTGGTAAAGATTAAGTGTAGGAATGTCCATGCTATATTGTGCTGAGGGCTTCTGCTGGCAAAGTTTAATAAAATCAGTGAATTAAAATGTTTATTCAGTGATTTCCTCCAGTTTAGCTGCTCAACTTTTCCAAAACAACCTCAGGAGCCATGTAATACAACCTGTTTTGCTAGATGTTATGTTTAGACCATAAAGGTGTCAATTTCAGATAGACACTCCCAAAATAAATCTAGCTATACAAAATTAAATATATTGGGTTTGTCTTTTCCCAGTTTCCCAGAGCAAGCCAAGTAAGCAGTCGCTGAAGCATTTTTTTTTCAGTATATCAACAGGAATATCCTGCTGAAGAGGAAAGCAGAGATTACAACTATTAAAACAGCAATGCACATCCCCTACAGGCTGAGTCCAGGATGCCTGTCAGAGGCCCAAAAGCTTAGGTAGATCTGCCTGAAAGTTTAAATAACAGCTCACTAAAAATAATGTAATTTTATTGATATATTTATCCCTAAATTTGTCAGCACTAAGTCATATAAATTTTAAAAGACTGCTTTAAAGTACAAATGTAGCTACAGTTTTCAGAAAAATACAAATTTACTGTGGCAAAGGAAGAGACTGTATTGTAAACATCAGGTAAAACAATGGATGTCACAGTTGCTCTGAGCAGGCATCTATGCCTTGACACATTAATACTTGGTTAATGCTTCGTTACCCCGCTTTACACTCTTTGCAAGGAAAGCCTCCATAAACTTACTTCTTCAGCTCTCTACTAAGCCCAGTCTTCCACAAGTACTACCTGAAGCTCCTCCATTACAGAACTCTGTGGTCTCTACTAAAGCAAACATATTTCAGTACTGCATACAACAAAAATTTACTATCTTACTATATTTCACAGAGATATGCAAGTGAAAGACTACACTTTTTCTTCTCCTAGCAAAAGAGGCTCATCAGTTTGATCTTCCACTTACTAATCCAATTTGTTCTACACTTCAAAGTAAGTCCTCAGGGTAATTTCATTCTGCACTGACAACAATTTTACATGATGACTGGATTACAATTTTTATTAAACCAGTTCCCTCCAAAACTACACCTTAGCTCCCTTATAGGCCCTGATGGGGTACCCCATGAAGAGTGCTCCACTGGCTCCTGCTGTACTACACTTAGCTGGATTGACAACTGTTTCATGGACAAAGTGCTGATCTGTTTTATGCCAATATACAACTTTTTGCCTTCAAAGGCCTGAAAGTTAATGAGAAGCCAGTTAAAAACAGTTTCTGTCCCCAGGAAGGGTAGCAAAAATCCCCATAAAGCATCCCTGGTTCTACTAATGCAAGCACAGTACAACTTTTGCAGTGGAGCTTATTTCACATAAATTCACAGCAGCTGAAATTCCAAAATATACCAAACTTTTGCCTGATTTGACTAGAAGGAGAGAAGTAATAGAACAGCAGATTGACTGATAAGGGAAGGAGCATACCAAAGGAAGGAAACTGAAACGGAATGAAAAAGTGAGGAAAGAGTTAAACAATAATAAAGGATGGGGGGGGGGGGGAGGTAATAAACCAAGTTGAGAAAGAAAATTCTTCCACGAATAAGAATAAAAAAAGGAAAAATTTGTAAATAATATATTTCATGATGTATAAATCTAGCTGGGGAAGGGAGGGAGGGGAAATTGTGAAAAAAAAAAAAAAAAAAAAAAAAGAATTTTGGATGGCCACAAGAACTGCTACAGCAGCAGACTCAGACTATGTATGTGACATCCTAGTCAGGCATCTGTTCTAATTATCACAGTATCTGAAAGACTGAAGCTCCACACAGATTTTTTGCATCAGAGAGCAGAGAGAGAATTATTTAAATTGGCATCTGCTACCATCCCAAGATTCTTGGAATACTGGCAACGTAGTTTACTCCTATGTGCACACTGTATGCAGCCAAATCCATTGGTATGGGGGCCCAAAAGGAGGGAGAGGTGCTGTTGGTGTTAGTATCAAGATAAACACTTATTTCTGATTTATTCTCCCTTCGCTCTTCAAGAATTATGAACCATAATGTGCATTCATAAAAAATACTTAACAGGCAATTTATCAAAAACAGTCTAAAAAAACACGGATGCAAAGCCTTCAGAATTTGCCCCACTGTGTGGGGGAACATTTTTAGACACCAAACTACGCTGTTAAAAATGACACGGTTGTGTATTCTGCAGGTGAAGAGATGTCTCCAATATGTTACGAGGCATGTCTGCTTATTCTCTGCATTTTGCGGGGAGATGTTAGTTCAGCTGTTCAGTGTAGACAGGGTGGAGGCAATGTCTTATCTCTTGGCTAGCAACAATATGCAGGACTGTTCTTTTGGCCAGTTCTTTCTCCCTATATCTAATAAAAATGAGCCAGCAGATCAACTTATTGTATTAAAGTCAAATAAACAAAACGTTAACTTCAAAATCTGCTGGCAGTTTAAAAGTTAAAATGAATACCTCACTAGTACCAGCAGGGAGACTACATCTCACAGTTAGTGCTTCATGTCATCCGGAAGCACTGCTTTATCATTCCCACTTGATTCAGCTTTTGAAGGTCATCTTACAGCTAGAAGAGCAACGTTTAAGCTTTTCAAATATAACCTTAAATCCCAAGGCATAGTTGCATAGTGAATTCATAAACAGACACCAGAATAAAGTAGTATAACCAGATTGCACCTAAGTCCCATACCAATATTTTACAAATTGGCACATTTTCCCACAAAAATACAAGCCATTAGTCAGGTGCAATGAAACCAGCAGGGCTCTGAATTTGATATACACTTTTGAGATCCCTGTTACTTTAAAGGGACAATAAATACTGACAGCCACAAACACAGCCAAAGCCCTCTGTCTACTCCAGGTAACCAAAGCTCTGCACCACCAAGAACACTAACACTGCAATTCCTCTCTGACACCACTATCAGTCATCAAACAGTAATAGATGTGAGGAAAAACAAGGTAATGTGCTTTCACTCATGATGCACAGCAGAAGGCTGAGGAGACAAGGCAGTCAACAAGGGATATAATGAAAGAGCAGGAGCACATACATAAAGAGCAGAAGAGAACAGCCCAGGGAGAGATCCTTCAGATGGGAGAGTCAAAACAAAAAACCCCTAACAATGATTAGAAGCAAATGAGATGAATAATGAGTTATCTCTGCTATAAAGCAATGCCATTAAACTATCATTCCTAAACTGGAAACCTATTCAACCTAAAACCTTTTTAGTAGTCTTATTCATAGTAAAACTAAATTTAAAGACACAGAAAATGTTAAAAGTCCATTCACATTAACTTTTTTTCTTCTCAATAAGCGTTCAGAAAAGGCACAGTTAAATAACTCAAAGAGGAGTGACACCAGCAACAGATTTATAGATATGCCCTATCTGAAGCTTGAATTCAGAATTCACTGAAGCTTGAATTGAATCTGTCTTTTGAAACGAAAAAGCAAGTTAAATGGGTTACAGTTACATTTGAATGCAACTGAAATTTGAAGTGCAAAAATACAAAGTTATTTCAAAGGTTTTCAGAGAAACACCGAAGCAAAAACTGAAAGTGAAAGCATACTGAAGCCATCACATTTCTTAATTTTTCGGAGAGATAAACAGCAACAATATGAAGCATTTTATGCGAGGCAACTCATATGCATTAACAAATTCATATTCAAAGCCATGGGTAAGTAAATCTCCACAACCATTTTTACAGAGGGCGGAAAACAGAAAAGGGAATCAAGTACCTATTCCAGGATTAAAACTCACAGTCTGCCCCTAACAGGCAGATTACACTTCCCTTAGGGAAAATACGAGTTAAGAGATGGATTTGTTTTAATTATGTGTGGTTTTTTTTTTAAAGTGGCCACCTGATGAGGCATTCTGTGCTTCTACAATCCCATGATCAATTCTTTATTTACACTCACAAGACTCATTTTGAGCGGGAGGAGGAAAGATTTTTTGCCAGTTGACCTCCTGAGGTCCCTTTCCGATTTTAATTACCGTATGATTAAAATTACTTATCCTCACGCGTTTCCTCACGACTTGTCCCAGTTTTCTATAGTTTATAGAACTGTAAAGGTACAATAAATAACCAGGCAGCACTTCTAATAAAGGATGCTCTTTATCTTGAAAATGGTGTTAGCCTCACAGAGCCTCCCATGTATGAGACTAAAAATCTGTCGTAAGAGAATAAGAAACATCCAGCACACTGCTAAACATCAAAAGTTACCAAAACTAACTCAGAAATAAGATCAACGGACAAACTCACTGATAACGGCTTGAGTGCATTAGGGAGGCAAAAATGTGGTAAAAACCCATCCCAAACACGACACCACTTCAGACAAAACTCGTGCCAGAGACACTGGCCTTACCTGGCTCCCGGTTGATCTCTATCTCGAAGAAGCACTGAGGCCGGTCCTGCACCCCCATGGCCGCGGGCAGCCCTGCAGCCCCTCGGCCTCGCCACCTGGACACAAAGAGGAGCCACGCTGGGAGCCGAGCCCGCCCCGCCGAGGGGTAGCATTACATGGCCGCAGCGCTGCCAGAAACTCAGGGCGACACCTTCCCCTCCTACTCCCCCTTCAGCCGCCGGCAGCGGGGCCGCTGGAGCGCGAGGGCGGGAGGCAGGGCACCGAGAGGAGGCCGGCGGGGGGAAACCACCCCGAGGGGAATTTCCTCCTCTCACAAACATGGGGGAGGTGAACAGGGAGAGGGGGGCACAGCCCCGTCAGCGCTGCCCGCCCTGCCTATCTCCTCCCCCGGGAAGGGGTGCGGCGGCTGCGGCCTTACCTGGCAGCTCCGGCGCTTTGTTCGCTCTCCGCGCCGCAAGCCCCGCTCAGCGCCCCCTCCCTCCGCCCCGCGGCCAGGAGGCGCTGCCAGCCCCCCGCGCCATTAGCCGCCGGGCTCCACGGCCCGGCCGTCCGCTCCGCCCCGCCCCGCCCCGCCCCGCCCCGGTACGGCGCGGCACAGCGCGGCCCCGCCTCCAGGCGCTGCTGCCCGCCCCTCCCCGCCCCCGCCGCGGTTTCCCGCCGCCTGCGGTGAGGGGCCGGGGACATCGCTGTCTCCTGAGGGGCGAACCCCCCGTGTCCCCTTTCTTGGCCGGGGATAGGCACGGTGTGAGGAGTTTACAGCATTAATAAAATCGTGATCCCCGTGGGGAGCATCCCTCCTCACTGCCCTGACCCCGAGCTGTCATGACTGTGCCGGACGTTGGAGCTAAGCGACCATCTCGCACACGGTGCTTCACCTTTCTTTGAGAAGTCTGGGTGGATTTACTGAGATACCGCCCTCCGAAGGGAAAATCTTTTTGAGAGCACAAAGAAAAAAAAAGCCCACCCAAAAACTTAGGAGATTTTGTATGAGGGAGTGTTTGCCTTGATGCATGTGTCAGGGCTGTGGTAGGATGGCTCTGGTTTTCTGGCATGAAAATAAGGCTGGCCTGGGGTCATCCCGTCCTTTGCTGAGCCTTAGCTCTGCATAAACTTACAGAGCCATGCCTTAGGAACTCAAGAAGTGTTTGAAAGCGTTCAAGGCCAGGTTGGACCGGGCTTGGAGCAACCTGGTCTAGTGGAAGGTATCCCTGTCCATGGCAGGGGTGTGCCTGAGCTTTTAAGGTCCTTTACAAACCACTCTATGATTCTATTACACAATTTCAGCCATAAGTTTTGTTGCTTTCTAAGCAGTGAGGACATCTTATTCAGTCCTCGCCACACCAGAAGCAAAACATTTCCGAAGCAAAACATTTCAGAACGCTTTCCAGAAGTTGTAGAAACCAGAATTCATTGCAGTAGTTTTACCTGGCAGCCGTATCTGTGGTTACGTCCTTGTCTGAGGAGAAACTCAGAGGTGTTAGATTAAAAAAAGAATGTGCTGAGAATCAAGACTAGCAATGCTGACATCAAAGGATGTTCTAGAAGTTAGGAATGCAGCAAAATGGGATTGGTTTAGATGTAATTTATCTATAGCTTTAATGGCTGCTAGCACTATAGTATTTAGGCCTCCAAAGACTTTTTAACAGCCAGGTTCTGTCATTCTTTATTATGTTTAATAACATGGATTGTGCAAGTGGTCCCTAAGGAAGTCTGTCAGTGGAGTTGTCACAGAAGTTTCCTGGTCCTTTGAGGATGCTTGCATGGTAAGCCATCACACAACATAAAAAAAAAAAAAAACAGCAAAGTTTGGCCCTAAATTATTTAGCTGTGAAATGCTTTGATAATATAGAAGCATATTATTTTCCACAATTTAAAATGGCAAACTGAGAAACAAAGCTACTGAGAAGCTGAGTTACAGTAGCTTCACAGGAATTCCTTTCCAAACATTAAAATTTGAAATTTGATTTCCTTAATTTTCCCAAACAATAAATGTATGTTTGGGTTTTATGGTTATATGGATTTTTTTTGTTTCCTCCTGAGTTGAAATAACCTATTAATTCCCTTTTACCTGCGTCCTCTTGCTCTTTTGCTTTCAGAACATGAGCTTGCTAAAGGCAGGTAAGCAAATAAATAAGCTAAAGTCTCATAAATAAATAAATAAAGACATGGAAATGTGCTACTTGTTCTTTGTGCAAGTAGCAAAGATTGTGAGCAATTAAAAAGTTAATTTCAAGCCCTGATTATTTTCATAAAGAAGCAAATTAGAAAGGAGTTCTGATCCCCTGGGAGATAAGCTCTGAAGATCATCTCAGGACTAGAGCTGAAAAATACGCATCTTGATGGAAGAAAGACATACTCCCCCCGGCCAAAAAAGTCTCCAATGCACATCTGAGGCCACTCATTTGAAACATGAAAGGTTTAGTTACAAATGAAGATTCTTCCTAGTGTTCCTGTGAACTGCTGCAGATGCTGTTCTGGTAACATCCTGTGTCCATTGAAACTGGTGACAAAGCCCTCATTGATTTCAACAGCTATAGCTGGCTGAGGGGCATCACAGGCTGTGTGGCAAAGCAGTATGGCTATGAATAATTGCTTCTGTACAATACTAGTTTTTTATAAGCCACAACTTTGTGAAACACTCCCTTTGTAGGCTAAAATATTCCCAGCTATGTTATGTTCCTAAAGACAACTTTTGCATGCATCAAGATCAGTGGACCCAACTTTATTCTACTTCGGATCAACTTTAGAGATTTCTTAGTTGCAGATTTTATGCCTATGAATTCATGTTGACAAATCTTGACCAGAAATTGCATTCTTTTCTGAGATGGAGTATGCTTGGCTACAGGAATTTGGAAAGCAGGAGGATGCTAAAGCCACTGCTGAGCAGTTATGCAACCTATGTGCAAGTTGGGGTGAAACTGCTTAAATTAGGTCACAGTCTTTATTTTCCAAAGTGTCTTTGATTGCCTTAGTTATTATTAGTCTACAGGTGCCCATGAAAGCTCAACCTAAGCAGCTTTTGTTTAGGTATTTATAGAGGCTTTTCCTTATCTTTTGGCAAATTCCATGCCTAGAACCTGAGTCTGGGAAAAAAAAAAAAAAAAAAAAAAATTTGGAAACAAGCTTTTTTTATAAGCAGTAAGTTGTTGGTCAGTTCTTTCTCATGCTATTTTAGATGTTGCCATTGCAGGTATATTTTGTTTGTCAACTGTGATACTACAGAGGGCCTAGTGTTCAAAAAACATCTGGTCTGCTCCTGGGGTGCCAAATATTTTCTTACCTGATTTGTGATTTGCATATTTGCATGCACGTTAGTTCCATAAGGAGAAGAAGGAATTTTCAACAAAGCTTTTCATTATCTGGGGCATTTGTTTGGGGGTGGTGGTGGTGCTCAAGAATACTTCTGTGAGACAAATTCATTGCTGCTTATTCAAGATCTCACTCTGTAATCCCTCTGTGTAGATTCCAATCTGGCACGAAAGGATGCAAAGTGTTGACAACAGGAGAAGTGACTCAGAGCTGTTCATCGGGGTTACTGGAGTTCCACACATTGAGAGGCGGTGGATAAAAAAGCCAGGAAATTCTGCAGTTTAATTTAAAAACTTGTGTTACTGAAGAACAGATGAGCACCTGAAGTGTTTCCTTCAATCATTCAGTCATGCTAAAACATTTCTTCGGTAGTTTTTTCTGAAGAGTAAATATCGCAGACCAGAATAACTGAAAAATGGGCTTTTAATTATGAAAAGCCTCACTGCTGAGCAATCAAGAAGTTAAAAGTGGAAAGCCTGCAGGCAGTTGTCTGTTTAGCGAACTTAAACAGTGAAAAGGTGCTTAATTAAAAAATACCCACGTCAGCATTTGAGTGCCATGTTTAGAGTGTTAAAGGGACATAAATGGCTTGGGGATAAGTAATAAGCAGTAAAACCTGTCAGGTGTAGGCTGCTGATCAAAATCCACTGCATGGCAGTCATATCTGACATTTATCCACACATTAAATGCCAAGATGTTAAAGATTGTACATGGCTAGCAAGAAGCTCCTACCCACATCACCAAAAACATTAAAGCTGGGCTTTTATAGAGCCTTAGGAATACTTAATGGTTCCTATTTTGACAGGATTGAGTAAATTAGGAGCTAAAGGATATGGAAATGAGAAAGTTCCAAGTGCAGCAGGAGATTTAGGGGCTTAGACCAGTAGACTATTGCTAGTGCCTGCCTCCAACAGTAGCTTTCCCACTTCGTACGATGCATTAACCCCTATGGTGTGAGCCTGTGAAGGTTACTCCAGAAACAGTTACCCTTTGGTTGCCCTAGAGTCCAGTGTTTGAGTGGTTACATCAAGCCTGCCCACAGAAATAAAAAGCCATGTCTTTTGAAATCACTCTTTCACTGAAGTAAAGAGGGTGGTGAGGCCCTGGCACAGGTTGTGCAGGGAAGCTGTGGCTGTCCCATCCCTGGCAGTGTTCAAGGCCAGGTTGGATAGGGCTTGGAGCAACCTGGTCTAGTGGAAGGTGTCCCTGCCCATGGCAAGAGGGGTTGGAATGAGATGGTCTTTAAGGTCTCTTCCAACCCAAACTATGCTGTAATTCTATGAAAAAGAGCACTCATGTGGGGACACACGTATCCTCAGACAGGTTATAGGGATATTTGTAACCTCATGCACCCAAACACTCCCTATGGTTCTCTTCATCCATACTTCCCTTTCCCCTGGGATTTCCTGTGAACCATAAACCAATTCAATACCTGAACCATTAACACACTTCCTAAAGGATTACTGCGTTTTCCCCCATTCTGCCTTAAAGCTTTAGGAGTGTTTCCATCCTTGGCATGATCAGGTGGATCTGCTGTCCAGACACTAAAGAGAATTTGTTAATGACTGCCCCTTGTGATAGAAGTATTATCAAACCATTAATCCATCATGTGGTAACTTGCTTAATGGGGCAAGGTATATTCCTGTATATATTCCTTCTTTAGCCCTGAAACCCATATTTCATGTAAACTAGTGTATGGGACTTCAAATACACACTATGTATACACGGTACTACCAGCAGCTTGCTAAGACTAGACATAAAGTCAGCCAGTTGCTGTGAGGCAGATCAGATCTGGGAGACTGGAGTTCTCCTCTAGCTGTCCGTGCTCTGCCTGGATAAATAAACAGCTTCAGTCTCTCTGGCTGACACGGCATAAATCTCAACAGTGCCAAAAGCTCATCCAGAAAACATTCAAAAGCAAATGCTGTCAAGAAACCTGAATATGAGTGAGTTCAGGAGCTGGAACATCATTTAATGTAGTTCTGTAAATAATTCTCCCAGCTGCTCCAGACAGACTCTTCTACAGTCTTCCCATCCACCCAGCTGCTTATTTGCTCCCTTTCATTAGTATCTGAGTTCTCTCCAAATAATTTTCCAAAAATACCTCCCTTTCACTCGTTTCACTGCTTGTAGAGAAAAATGTTGATGATTTTATATTTCCTTGATCAATGAATGCCAGGTAGGTATCTGATGCGTGGGCTGGTGTTTGGGTAAGGTTTCAAGATCACATCAGGCCTGATCCAAACCCCAATGCAATTATTATTTTGGTTTTTTTTTCATTTACTTCAGGGGGTTATAATTCAGGCCTATTGAAAGCAAACAGTGTCTTGCTAGTAATCAAAACTATTCTTTAGCCAAAGGATGAAGCCTACTACTTCATATCAGACTTGATTTACCCATTCAGTAATACTTAAACTAGATCAAAGAAATTTGTTTATAGAGCATATAATTAACTGGTGAAACTTGGTGCCACGGGAGAATGCATAGTTTAATGATACAATGGTTGGTTTTGTCTGTGGAATCCTATGTGGAAACCAGTGAGTGGGCCATGCTACATAACAGAAACACAACTGAGTTTCACCCTCACAGTAAAATTAGACTGTTTGCGTTACCCTGTTCTTGCAATCTCCCATCTGTTTCTCTGCGTCTGCTGTCTCTTGCCTTGTATTAAATTATGAGCTCTTGGATTGGATGACAACAGAGGATTTTTGGTCTGTACTTTGACAACATGTATTGGTCTTATGTCAGTAAAAGAAATAAGGCAATTTTGCTAAAAGCATACTCATATTCAGAAGCGACACTGAAGTGGGGATTAGAAATGCAAAATGGCACTGAAAATGTAGTCGGGGGAAAAAAGAAGGAAAATAACGTATTGCTGAAGGCAGCTAACTGACCCTGTGAGAAGCTTGGTATGAAATGTGATATCCCCAGGATCACTGTGATTCAAAATAATATTTAATAGCTTTTTGAGGTGAAAATGGCATGATGATTCCTTTCTTCTTTTTTTTTTTTAATTTTTCTCTAAAGTTTAGTTTACCTTTTACCTTTCCATTAAAGATGTATAAACCCCAGCTCAACATTCTCACTAAGCACCATCTGAGAACACTCTGTTATGCAGCACAGAATCCTTGAAATGATTAAAACCGAGTCAGCTCAGGTACCTCAGAGCTTGTTAGTTTTTCCTCAGATTGTTTCGATGTTTTTCCTCAGATTGTTTCTGATTGTGCTTGCCAGCAATGTGGACTGCAAGAGGGTTTGTCAGTTCAGCTGCGATGAAAACATACACAGTCTCAGAGGCTCAGGGCCCTGCCTACATCTGGGACCTCTCTGCCACTGGCAGAGAGTGAGTCCAGAGGAGGCCATGGAGATACTCCAAGGGCTGGAGCACCTCTGCTATGGAGACAGGCTGAGAGAGCTGGGCTTGTTCAGTCTGAAGGAAAGGCTCCAGGGACACCTTAGACCTTAGAGACCAGCGCCTAAAGGGGCTGACAAGAAAGCTGGAGAGGGGCTTTTGACAAGGTCGTGATAGGACAAGGGAGAATGCCTTTAAGATGAAAGAGGGTACATTTAGATTAGATATTGGGAAGAAGTTCTTCCCTGTGAGGGTGGTGAGACACTAAAACAGCTCCATCCCTGACAGTGTTCAAAGCCAGGTTGGACAGGGCTTTGAGCAACCTGGTCCAGTGGAAGATGGCCCTGCCATGATAGGGGGACTGAAATGAGATGGTCTTTAAGGTCCTTTCCAACCCAAACCATTCCATGATTCTACAATTCCACAATTCCATGATTTGCTGTGCTAAGCCAGAAATTACTAGACTTGGTGGGACACCTTTTCACTGCCCTTCCAAAGTTATCACTTCCAGGAATGTGACATGTGGAACAGAGATGCTTGAGCTGTTCGAGGCAGAACCAGCTGAGATCTGGCAGGGGTTTACTATCTCAGGCTCAGCTTCATTTCAAGGGAACTATATCACTCCTAGACCCTAATTGGCCCCAGAATGAGCACAGCTCTATTTGTATGCACTGCTGTTCCTTAACCAGTAAATCACATTGAAGCCATGATGACTATACACAGTCATACCAGGTTCCTCTAAATTCAGACAGCTGGCAGGTGTTAAAAACAAAGAAAGTCACAACGTAAAGGTAGCTGGGTGAAATGTAGTGGCCCCTGCAAGCTAGAAGGTCAAACTAATTGGTGCAGTACTTTGTTCTGGTGTTAAAGCTGGGAATCTGCAGCTGAGACTCCAAAGATGAATGACAATAATAGCAAGAGCAGAGGAAAAAAGCCGAGTGGTTGGCAAAGCCATGGCTGCAGTGTGGGGGTAATTCTCAGGAGATGTGAGCAGGCAAAAGGGTCTGTTTTAAAAGGGTTACCTGCCCCTGAGCCTGGGGGAAGAATGGAGAATTCTGGTAACAAAAGAGGGCACAGAAAAATTCTGGCTTGTGAATACAGGCAGAATCACTGGGATGAGGGAGAGGGATGGATATGTGAAGGGAGTTCCTGCAAAGAAGTGGGAGGTTTCTATAAGAGGAACTTAGTGGGAAATGAAGGATTGCCAGAAATCCTCAATCATCACAGTCAGTTTACAGAACAGTATTAATAAAATATGCAGCGTCTCCTGGTAACAGTGCTAGTAATAAACCATCAAGATTAATGTTAATGTTGGTATAAATAAAGCCATACACAATTATGATCAACTAAGGCCAGGAAGATATTCTTCTGCATGGAACAGTTAAGTGCATTGTGCCCACTTACGGACAGAACAGGGGAGGATTTATTTTATCTCCTGAAGCATTCAGAACACTGACCACTGTCAGAGAAAGGATACTACATCGATCTGTTTGGGAATGCCAATTTCTCTTTTCTGCAACAACTGCAAAATATTTATGGTGGGAGTTCAGAGCTTTGCCCTCACTAAGTTTACTACTAACAAACCTTGGTGGACAGAAATATAAAACTTCCAGCGTGATCTAGTGAGAATCTTGTTTATGCCTCTGCATAGGAAGAGTTTGTCTTATGCAAAGGCAGGAGCTTAAAGTAAAACCCGAATGTAAACTTATCAATAAAATGGTTTAGTGTTTACTTTAGACTCTAAATTCTAGCTCCCAAAATATAAGTAAAATGGCTTGGTATTTACTCCATCTCTCACTTGAAATGCAGGCTGGAATAATATAGGTTTGTTTTAGTCTAGTGGCAGGCTAATAATTGCAGATGTACTATCAGTTGTGCTGCCATATTCGTTTAATGGATTGCAGTTGTTGCTATAAACAAATAATAATTGCTTGGGATTTAAAATATACTGTAACTGCACTTTTAACATTGAACTTTAGTGATACAAATATGGTAACTGTGGTATCTTTCAGTTCGATCTCTTTAAAATACAAGGGCAAGGACAGTTTTGCAAGGAACCACAAAAATAAGAGAATGCTTTTAGTCAGAGAGCAGCTAGCCTCCCATCCTGTTTCCCTCCCAGTGAACACCAAAACTCCCCTCCCACTTCAAGAAATTAGGATTAGCCACATGTGAAACCACACAGGGAATTCCAGAATGCTGCCTTCAAGTTTCTGCACATAAATTGAGACTTCTATTGGTATCACCAGAGTGGATTTGCTGGCGAGGGGGGAAAAGAGAAAAGGATGATCCTGATGCCAAGTTTGCATCATGGGAGTATAGGGGAGGCTGCCAATCCCGCTCCATGGCTCCAGCTGTGGCTCTCTCTCTCTCTCTCTCTCTCTCTCTCTGTATATATATATATATATATATATATATATATCTCGGCAGGATATAGAGTATGGGCAGGAGTCTCCCTGAGCACTAAACTTTGCTCAGGCTATGTTTATGTGAATAAATAGCCTTTACCTTATCTCTTTGCTCTGACACATCTGAAGCACCCATGAGGCAAGAAGGTGTCTCCTCCTAACTACCTAAACTGGTCTGAACTAATCTCATAGTAAGGTTTCTTAAAACAAGTGAGCCTGTCTAACGGCTCTGCCTTTCACAGTCACTGGCACCTACGTGATTTATCCAACACTGAATAAACAACCTAAACCAGCAGAAAACTTCCCCCAAAATCCCAAACATAAAAAGACACTAAATCAAACCCACAAACCTAAGACCCCCTCCAAACAGATGTTTTGCTGGTCTAACAACCTGGGGATGGAGGAAAGAGCAGGACTACCACTTTCAGTAGCAGCAAGCTGCTAGAGGCTCAGGAATTTCACAAAACCTCACTGATAGCTGCATCAGGGAGATGAAGTAGGATGAACCTGAACCACAGAGGAGTCATCTCAGTGAAATATCTGTTACCTACAGCTTGGCAAAGGTGTCCTGATCAATGGGTGTGCATTTGTCAAAGGAAGATAAACATTGCTGTTCTGATGGAGGATTATAGTTCAGCTGGGAAATCAGCTATGTTACATCCTGCTACACACTGTTAGTTTTAGTCCTGGTGTTCAGATCTGTCAAGTATTTATCTGGGATAACTCCCTGGCCTTTTTAAGAGTAATAATGAATAATAAGCTTTTTACTGTCACAATAATAATGAAGTATTAATGGTGAATGAAGGAACAGAGTGAGAGAAAATCCAGCCATGCAGCCATTGCTGCCAGTTAGAACATAGGTTGTCAGATATGGAAATGTTAATGTATCTGGGTAAGTGAAGAAGTGACATAATTGCACAGTGTCTATAAACATAGATCAAGATCAGTAAAAGCACTAGCTGCACAGACTCAACCTCAAGTTCTGAGGGTGGATTAAGTGGCTTTAAGGCTACAAAACAGTTTTCTGACCACCTGTACCTTTAGTATCCTACTTGTATATTCTAAAACCACTTCAATATCTTCCTGTGCCAGTGGTTACACTGAATTCCTGAAACTACGTACATGTGTTCTAGAAGAAACATTTAACTGCATCAAGGACGGAGTAGAAAAGGGAAAAAAAGCAAAAGACTACAAGCAAAAAACCTCTCTAACTTGAAATTATCCATTTAATGTCTCACTTATAATGAAAGTCCACAGAAAAATCTGTAAATCTAGTTATTACAAGCTAATTGAGAAACAGCTATAAACTTAAATTCCTGGGCTTTTGGATCTTGGCTGTAGTAGGAAACGTTTTTTTTGTAAAGCTGAGCTTCAGTGCTGCTGGCCAACATCTGCAGAGCTGGCCAAGCAGGTCCACACAGTAGAAAATGGTTTTGAGTATTGTTTCTGACCCAAGCATTGGATACACTCAGGTCTGATTATAATTTAGGAGCCAGGGAAAATAACTGGAAAATTTCATTAGAGGCTGTTTAATCACATCTCCATGGCCAAGTTTTCTCGTGCCTGCCCCGCCAGGCATTGAAAAGTGAGATGTGGTCAAATTCTCCTGATGCTACAAATGGGAGCAAACTGTCCCCCCCTAATCCCCAGGGGAAAACAATTCACTTCCTCAAGCAAAACTGTGTCTCTACCTTCATTTTCTTCCTGTTTTCCCTTCTGCCAGAGCACTGTATCAATGATTTTCCTTCACTAAAGACAACCTCTGCTGTTGATTTGTCTCAAACAATTGTAGGATGAACTCACTGTCAGAAAACGCCTTCTGGTGTTTGGCTTGACTGAGCTGCCACTGACCCACCACATGAACTCCCTCACACCTCTCTTCCCAATTACAGGGAAATGAAGGGGAAAACCATAAAAATAACAAGCATGTAAGCAACACTGCTGGGGAATAAACAGCTCAGAGGAAGAGTGGTGAATAAGTCATACAGAGCAGAGAAAGCTTTCCGAGACAAATGTGAAGATTTAGGGCAGGCAGACAGTAATTGCAGTGTTTGCAAAAGTCAGTATGCATGCACTGTGTTATTTACAGCAAACATGTTCAGTCAACACAGCCTGTTCTCTGTTCCTCAGACTGGAGATTTTCTTTTGTTTTGTTCTCTCCCTGTTTGACCAGACTTTCCAAATAATTTCCCCAATGCTTTGGCCTCTTGTTTGCAGTTTTATAGGCTGTTACAAGCACTGTTGATATCTGATGTTCTAAAATCAAGTTAATTTGGATTAGTCATAACAAGAGTGCTTTAGTGCTATGGTTGGATAAGCTTTACCCTAAAAGGCAGGTTTGTAGGACAAACAATATTTATGAGCACAGGCATCATTTGCTGAGTGCAGTGAAATGTGGGCTCTTTGGAGGAAGATTGAGAAAACAAAATTGTATAAATGCAAGCGCATCACAATTTTCTACATTATTCCCTGCTTAATATCTACCAAAGATAATAGAATCATTAAATGCTTTCAGTTGGAAGGGACCTTAAAGCTTATTTAGTTCCAAACCCCTTGTCATGGCCAGGGGCACATTCCACTAGATCAGATTGCTCAAAGCCTCATCCAACCTGGACTTGAACACTGTCAGGTATGGGCCAGCCACAGCTGCTCTCGGCATCCTGTGCCAGGGCCTCACCACGCTCACAGGGAAGAACTTCCTCAGATCTCAATCTCCCCTCTGTCAGTTTAAAGCCATTCCGCCTTGTCCTATCCCTACCTGCCTTGTCAAAAGTCCCTCTTCAGCTTTCTTGTTGGCCCCTGCAGGCACTGGAAGCTGCTCTAAGGTGTCCTCAGAGCCTTCTATTCTCCAGGCTGAATAAGCCCAGCTCTCTCAGCCTGTCTCCATAGCAGAGGTGCTTCAGCCCTTGGAGCATCTTTGTGGCCTCCTGTTTGGCCAGTATTTGTTCTGCAGCATGTAAGTGATGTATGGGTATCACTCAAGAAGCAGCCTTCTTTGATCAGATGACACAGAGGTCTTACCTCATGCAGAAGTAAGATGCGAAAGTTTCACTCTCTGTTCTTATATAGATTTTGAGCTGCAGAAGCAAGTTTTGGCAGAAAAGATCTGGTGAAATACTGAAATGGAGTAACAGTACCTTTGCAGGAAATCATGAGATCAGTATAATTTCTGTAATCCAGCGATTTTTTCCTAAGAAAATAAGAGTGGTTTAACCTGTGTTATTTCATTGTTCAGGGCATATTTCTCATGCATTCTTTTGCATGTCTTTATTAAGACGAGTCACTCCATAAACCTAGTGCAAGGCTGCTCCTTTTCCCCATCAGCAAAGGTGTTAACTGGGTAGCAGATGACTCACCTTCTCCTGATGCACCACTCCCAGTGTACAGCTGTGACACCATCATCTGCAGATGCTCATCATACATCAACCCCAAATAATCCTAAAACTGAATTAAATGAGATTTTTAAAACAAAGACGGTTGGGGTGATTTTTAAAATGCTTTTAAGGATTCACATTTTTGCTCTACTCTCCTGTTATGAGGTCTATAAATTACCCCTGTTTGGAAAGCAAGCTATGGTTTCCCTCAGTTTCCCATTATTCCAAAGTTTCAAACTTTAAAAACTGGTATTTCACAAGTTATGGTAAAATTGATGAAGATTATTACAGTGCTCAAAATAAGCTCTGTATGCTCTTCTCTCTAAATACCAGATGAAGAACGATCTAATTTTCAGACCGCCCCTCATGCATCTGTAATGGAAAGGAAAAATCAAATGACTGCTAGATAAAATGGATCTTTCTGATAGAATCCTTAAGGACCACCTGGGATTTAGGCTTTATGGTCTGAAATGAATTCGGCTGGGTGGACAGCATGCAGGCTGAAAGGGGATGCTGCTGGAGGGAAGGCAGTCTCTTCATCTCTCATCCTTGCCACTCCCATAAACTCTGCCTGGGGATGTACGTGCAGGCAGGGTAGCTTGCTGAATGCACTGTATTCTCCTTCATGGTATATTATATAGACGATTCTTGTAGGAAAGCACTCCAGGGACACTCAGAAGCTTCTATTTTCTCTGTCTCATAGGTGAAGGCCTGTAGATGCCTGCAAATGGATGTGTGCCCAAAACCTGTAGGCGTGCTTGGGACAGGTTTAATCTAGCTAAGTAGGGTACAACAGTGAAGGTGGTTTGGTGGCACAGGCATTTGATGAGATATGGCAACTGGAGAATACACCCAGGATCCCACGCAGGTTTATGTGGCTAGTACTGCGATTAACGCCATTCTACTCCCAGCATAAATGTAAGCTATGTTGGGAGATACACACTTCGCTTATGTATGTTGCAATACAGATTCTAATTGCCATGAAGCCACACTTCACATTGCACTGAATGCCCCAACATGCTCTCAGCACTGTGTATCTGGTGATTTGTGTTGTTTGATAGGAGGAAGAGATGACATCCCAAATGCTCCATCCCTCAGGACTGAATGCAGACACATGGGCATGAAGCAGAGTTGGGATGTATAGTAACAACACTGCTCTCTCTCTACTATTACCATGTACTATTGGCACGGGTGCCATAGTCCATCCTCCTGTGTTAAACCTGCCCCTAGGATTCATTAAACAGTGGCGTATTAGCTGTGTTAGCTCTGGTGTTCCTAGCTGAAGCTGTCAGACTTAAATTCCCTCTGTAACTATAACTGGCCACTATTTATATGTTCTTTTTACAATGTGCAGTTCTCGTTTCTGTGCATTCAGCATGACTGTGCTACAAGCAGGGCATATTCACATGGTGGATGATGCTGTTTCTCTAAAAGGCTAATCCTAGAGATCCTCAGGGGAAAAAGGTTCTTTGAACATTCTAAAACTGCGTATTTGCCTACTGCTAATTAGGCAAATGTAACTTCCAGTTTGAACTTTCTTGGAGGCTGGGAAGAAGAAAATTACACTGAAAGCAGGTGGGGAAGGGTTAAAAAAAGGAAACACAGTCTGTAGAATTGAACTATTTTTTCTGGCTCCAAGGTAGTAGGCGAAAGCACTTATCAAGCACAGAGTCTCTTTATCTGGTATCTGACAGTACCGCAGGGGCCAGCAAAGCTGTCTGCAAATCAAGGTCATTGCCTCATTCTTTGAAGTCATGCATTACCACATACCGGCACAGAATTAAAAGCTGGACCTCCAGCACTGCCAAACCTGAGTGACACAAATCAGGCAAAAAAGCGTGGAAGAAGGCTAAAAGTTTCAGCACCCAAATCCTCAGATACTAAGAGCTAAAATCGATGAGGAAATTATCCAGGATGACCTCATTTGTGATTGGGTTTTTCCCCTCCATAGAGTCTGACAACTTCTCATAGATCATAGAATGATTAGAGTTGGAAAGTTCCTTAAAGATCATCTAGTTCCAACCCCCCTGCCACAGGGGAACTAGGAGTCAGTAACCTATGGATGGTAGATAAATTAAAACTCACCCTTTTTGAGCTGGGGATCAGGGGAGAAAATGAAACAGTTTTTAGGATCAAATTCTGCAAAGAATTATGCATGTGCTTGTCCAAAGGACTAGATACAGTTCAGTAAAGCAATGCTGACATTGCTTTTAGATGGCATTGGCTTCTGCTGACTGAGACAAGCATGGTCGGAGAACGTCATGGGTCAGTAGTTCCTCCTGGTCAGCAGAAGGAAGAAGCTGCCTGGTCCATGGATGGAGGGGAACACAGAAGCAGAGTTCAGCTATATCAACAGAAGCCGTGATATGCCATTTGGTCTCAGGTCACAGTGTTGCCTGAGGAGGAAGAGCAATGATGGCTCTTTGAAGGAAGACCTGTCATAACATTTATACAAATACAAGCATCCTGTTAGCTCACAAGAAACAGCAGAGCTCTCCAATATCAAGCAGATGTCATCTTTTAATGTCTGAAGGAGGGGGAGACTTACAACAAAGGGGGACAGGGAACAGAAAGAGGGAGTCTCTGTGTTAAGGACCACGAAGCTGCAACCAGATCCGTTGCTTCCTCCACTAACACCCAGCCAGCTTAAGAGGCTCCTGGACTCCGTCTGGTCTTACACATTAATACAGCGTGACAAGACAATGTAAAGAACAAGATGAGGCTTTCACTGGTGTTTTACATGTACCATTAAGCTCTGCAATCTCCTCCCTCCCCCTTGAGAAGGGGTTTTAGCTGCCTATGCTGGAGGGAGCTCTGGTAACTGTTCAGCCATAGCCTTGGGCCAGCCTGCTAGAACAGGAAGGAGTATGTCTCGCCATGGGGTGAGTGCAGCACCCAGACTGCTGCTTTGGTTGACCTGGGGCGTCCCATAATTTTGTTGCCTCCGAGTTTGCCAATGGAGTGTGAATGTCTGCCCAGCCCTGAGCTACCCCAGTGGCTGCCACTGCTCTTGGTGGGACTTCACTGCCCAGATGGTTGCCCCATGAGTTTGACCCCAGTAAAAGGAGAATCTCTTGTAAGCACCTACACAGTGTTGCACCCTCAACTGGTGGTCCTGGAACACCCCAAGGTAAATCTGGCATTTGAGGGACGATGTCTGCACATTGGGCATTTCCTAACATTCACCTTTCCAAAGCTGGACCCTTGTAACTTGTGGGGACAAATGGTGATGGGAAGGTGACTGTCACAGTGCTGAGTGCACCAACAGGTTCTGCAACCTCTTCTCTGCCCCTCCTCAGGTTTTAGCTGCTTGTGCTCATGGTCAGCCCTGATGTAAGGAAGACTGGATCAGGCTGCTGAGATGGAAGAGCAAGCTATAAGTCCTGTCTGGTGTCTTTGCCCATGAACTTGCTGACCCTGGGTTGAGAGCTGCATTTCACCACAAGCCCTTGCCCTTGGTCTGCCTAAGCCAAGCAGTTCTTTCAGCTTCCTGGAAGAGGGAAGGAGGAAGAAGGAGGTCACAGTAATATAATAAAAGTAAAGGCTTATTCCCATTCTGCTCACATTCAAGTAAGTATTAAAATGGTGGGATTCTTCACCAGCATAAATACATAACTGATTATTAATTCTGTTTGCAGAGGCTTTTGTGTCTTTTAGTCCCTGCTTCACGAGGACCACAAATGGAGTACAGAATGAAAACATGTTGATGGGGCTCCATTTAGCAGAAAATACATCTGGCTTATTGCTTATGCTGTTCAGGCTTTTAAAAGTCAAAGTACATAGGGCTCCCTGCTGATAAAAATATTCCAAGTTGCTGCTTGACTCAAGGGTAAAGGCAATATGAAACCTTCTCAGTATTGACTTAAAACACTCTCACCATCCTCCTGCACTGCTGCTTTGGTTGCACCAGCATGCCCCCGGGGCTCTGCTCTGAACTGGAGGAAGGAACTGACAGAGCTTCTACCAAGAAGTAGGTGCATCTTTTTTCTTGCTCTGTTCTCTGATCTTTCTCATGGCTGTCCCTGATCTGTCTCATGACCAAAACCGTCATGTCAGTGCAGGACAGGAATGAACAGCGGGGTGTGAGAAAACTTCATGCTGGTTGTGTCACTCCTAGATCATGTGAAGCCTGGGCAGAAAGTGAAAAGCTACTGTGAGCTGCCTCGAGGATTAGGCTGCTTTCCTTGTCCTGGGAGTATTAGCTGGGGAGTAGAAAAAAAGGGAGCAGAGAGTACATGGGTAAAGCAGACACAGCAGTGAGACACTTTGTGCAGCTTGTGCCTTCATGTTGTAGTGTCCTCACACACTTCCCTGAAATGACATTACTCGTTATTGATGAAGACAGGTCATTCCTCTGGACAGACAAAGCTGATCCCATCTGATGACTCTGACGTTTCTGAGTAACAAGCTGCAAAGTGCGCGATGAGAACTAACTAATTTTACATTTCTGATAAGACTCCAAACTATACTACATTCAGTCAGTATCTCTCACAAACCATTCTGGTTTAAACCAGATTTAAAATGCAATTATCACATGATCATTTATTTGATGTCTTGCAAAGTCCACTACATGTCACTTTGAACGCTTTGCTACAAGCAGTGCAAAACTGATATAGGGCTGGATCTACAGAATGAATTTATCTGGTGGTTGTTACTCTTGAGGGAATAAAACCAATTTTTTAAATTGGGAGGTAGTTGTTATAGGCTACATAGATGTAATGGAAATAACTGGATGTAAGTCATGATAACACCGGAAATACATGACAACTCGGGGTAAACCCATATTCAGAAAAGCAACAAATGTATTCAAGAAGGTCAGTATGTATATTTCAGTGAAAATACAAAGGAAGAAGAGGTGGGCCTTCATGCTATTTTAGAATCATAGGATCATAGAATGATTGGAAGAAACCTTAAAGCTCGTCCAGTTCCAACACCCCTGCCATGGGCAGAGACACCTTCCACTAGACCAGATTGCTTCAAGCCCCATCCAGTCTGGCCTTGGACACTGCCAGGGATGAACAAGCCCAGCTCTCTCAGCCTGTCTCCATAGGAAGATAGACTGAGAAAGTTCAGCTACAGAAAGCTGAACTATAGAACTCCTTGACAGAGGTTGTGGATATAAAATTTACCTGGGTTAAAAGGGAAACCAAGACAGGATTTTAGAGAGATCTCTTGAGGATTAAAAAGTAGAAAAACAACATCAGTTTCAGGAAATTCTCTGAGATGAAGTAGCTGTAGACTGCAGTTGGTGGAGGAAGTATCACTTCTTTCTTTGACATCTGCTTACAGACACTTTTGGAATCAGGGCAGTGGACTACTCATGCATTTGGCCTGAATCAATATCCTTGTTCCTTTTGATATTATTTATTTACTAACAACAAACCTGAATAAACATGAATATGACAAAACCGAGTAATTGTTTATTGACTTTTCTCATATTTTGTTTAAAACAAACCCTGTATCCTGAGAATACTAATACAAGCTAACACTACATTTCTTAAATGCATGTGATGGGCTGCATTTACTTCAGTGGGAGAAGTCAGACAAGTAAACCTTACATGTGTTCATCAAATGCTCACAAAATTGAAGATTTAGATTACAAATTTGACATGTTCTTCTACAATAATGTAGAGCAAACAGAAGGCTTTACCTCCTGTTACAAATCTGCTTTCCAAATTCCTAGGAAATGAAAAATTAAGACTTTGCTTCTTATGTTCCTTCATCACAGATGTTTTGGGAAGTAATGAAATGAGCATTTTTGTGATTCAGAAACTGGCTTTACTATGTGTTTATACTTGCCTGGCTGTAGTGGTCAGACAGTGTTTTACACTGATGTGTTGGTAATGCAAAATTTAATGATGTCTTGTGACAGCCTGTCACCCTGCTGACAGTGTGGGAGAGATGTGGCAGCTACAGAAACACTGGCTATAGAGCAGGGTCTTGAACTACCTTGCTTTGCCAGCCGTTATCAGAGGAGTATCATGATCTGCTGTCATAGAATCATTTAGGTTGGAAAAGACCTTTAAAATCATCTGGTTCAACTGTTAACCTAACACTACCAAGTCCACCACTAAACCATGTCTCCAAGTGCCACATCTACATGTCTTTTCAATACCACTATGGATGGTGACTCCAACGCTTCCCAGGAAGCCTGTTACAATACCTGATTACCCTTGTGGTGAAGAATTTTTTCCTAATATCCAATCTAACCCTCCTCTGGCACAACTTGAGGTAATTTACTCTGGTTCTATTGCTTGTCACCTGTGAGAAGAAACCAACCCTACTTTGCTAAAACCTGCATTCAGGCAGTTGTAGAGAGCAATAAGGTCCCCCCTGAGCCTATTCTTCTCCAGACTGAACAACTCCAGTTCCCTCAGCCAGTCCTCGTCTAAGACTTGTTTTCCAGATCCTTCCAGCTCTGTTGCTCTTTTCTGGACCTGCTCCAGCACCTCAATGTCTCTCTTGTAGTGAGGGGTTCAGAACTGAACACAGGATTTGAGGTGCGACCTCACCAGTGCTGAGTACAGGGGGATGATCACTGCCTTAATCCTGCTGGCCACACTATTGCTGACATACACCAGGATGCTGTTGGCCTCCCTTATCTAGGGAGGAATTTTACAGAGAACAATGGAAACTTAAAAAGGAGGATTTGGCTCAATTAAGTTGTGCTGTTTTTCATTTTGTATTTCGATAGCATATTGGACTGCAGTTACACTAAAGTGCGCCTGACATAAGCAGAAGTAGTGTTTTTTCCAATGTACTTTTTCATTGCAGATGGCAAACATGCAAAACTAAACCAAGACAAATGTAATTTTTTGAATTAAATGTTCCCTAACGTATGCAGGAATTCTAAACTGTTTTTGCTTAAATAGGATGTTGACCAGTTGCATTGCATATCACATTTTCTCGTATTGGGTAAGACATCGAATTTCCATTCAGAAAATGATGAATCTCCTTGGTCTTATTTTCACTGAAGCTGTGATTACTGGACATGTGTAAAACTGAGCATGCTGAGGTTTTGATCTTAACACATACTTTCCCATATTGCAAATTGTTTGATTCATTATTTGCGTATCTAAGATGTACGACTGTTTCAGTGCCACTATTCATACACACACAAGGTGTATCCACATGCTGTAAGTAGTTTTAAGAGAAAGATTGTAATAGCCTTCTCTTTCAGGGTTTACCTTTCTTTCTAAGCAGATCTGTGTCCTATCAGTTGGATAATTCACAATTGTTTACCTTGGAACCAGCACTGTGGCCTTCTAAAAACAGGATTTGTGCCCAGCACTCTTGCTCACTCAGGAAGTACTGGTGAAGGCATTTGAGCTCTAACAAGCTATTACGTCTCTTTTGGTTTTAACATCACTGTCAAATGCCAACTTGTATTCATCCAGAAATCTGTCAAGGGCTTTGTATGCCAGTGTTTTGTTCTATTTTAATTTAAACCTCTTAGTGAAAGTTTCAGTATTTGCCATGCTCTGTTCTTTACCAGTCATGACTAGGATCATTAAATCATAAGAAAATCCCTAGGGCAAGGAATCAAATAAAGCAGTTTTGTGGCTAGCATGATAATATTCAATCAGGTTAGTAAAAAAATCATGCTTTCCTGAATGCTGTGGGGAAATGAGTGGATGAGTACCTTCCCTCTTTCTAATCACCATGCCACAGCAATAAGAAGTGAATTTGCATTTAATGCAAGAGATGCAAGTGAGGAAAAACTCATGCAGTGAAATAACAGCAGGTTATTTTCACAGCAAGACCCTGTTCATGTTTGCTGGCACTTCCACAGCTCCCTGGGGATTTAGGGACTGCTGCAGAACTCTGTATAATCCACTCAGCCAGGCTGCCTGACCCTGAATGTACCGTGTCTAATGTATGCTAACCCTGCTCCCTATCACCTTGTGGAAGGAAACCTTAAAATATATTCCATCTATCTGCTTTGCCACCTCTTATCGATGTGACCATCTTCTACCACCTTGCATTCATCACTGGTAAATTAGCCTGGCTATACTGCAAATTAGGAACTGCCCTGCCTTCAGACTGTGTCCTGGGTTTGGTTGTTTTGGGTTGTTTTGTTGGTTTTTTGTTTGTTTAGGTGTGGGTTTTTTTTTTTTTTTGTTTGTTTGGTTTTTTTTTTTTAATAGCTTTGAGTTACTTCATGCAAGAAGTGAAAAAAATTAAATAGTCTAAGTAGCAGTAGTTTTCTGTCTGCTGTTTTCACTAACCATTGCTATCACCACTCTCAGCTGGTAGGTAAAACAGCTCTTCAACAACTGAGGTTTTCATGCATTGTCAACACAGTGGTTGACACAGAAAGATTCTTCACTCGTATTCAGTGGTGGATGATTATTTTTTTATTTTCTTTTGCTCCCCATACTCAATCTGTGCTTTATTCCATGGTTTTGTCTTTCAAAATGGAAGCAAAGATTGGCTTCAAATTCCCTGGCAAAGCTTCTCACACAGCATACAGATCATCTCAGCTTATCTGGTTCAAGCCTGTCTGCACATAACATTATTTTCTTTAGGAGTTCTGTATTGTTGCTCTGTGCTTCATTGTTCTCATTTCTTGCAGTTGGAGCTGTGACAAAAGAAAAATCAGCTTTTTGTTTCTTTGCTCTCCAGCACCAGCGGGTAGATCACTACTAATGCAAACAAACATTTTTTCCTTAAAATTTAGACTCAGCCTTCAAAATTCTTGTCCCAGATCCACCGCCAACTGCAAAGAAGAACAATGTTGGGTGACCGGTAGCAGACTGAAAAGATGTGGAGCATTTGGTGGTCAGTGCAGCCTTACTGTCAGAGTGCCAGTGCTTCAGTGTTTTTATTTGTCAGGCACCTGATTTTCTCTGACAGCAGATACTGGGAAAGAATGGCAGTGGCTCTGCCCACAAGAAATTGCAAAGCATTGCCTGGAGGAACCTGTATTTCTTCTGAGCCACTCTTGTGCTACAACTCCGTGTGGTCAGCAAGATGGAGCCCTGAAAGGCACTGGCTATCATTCTGGGGTGCTGCTAAGCTACAGTGACATAAGGAATTAACTTCTGAGCACAGAATGAAATTGTGGAGCAATCCTCCAGTCTCTGTAAAGGACCAAAGTCTTGCGTTTTGCGTTAGGAGAAATGCGGAGAAGGAGGGTGTCACCAAGTGAAGCAGTTCAGTCACTGCCTGAGGGACATCCCTGCTCTGCCTTCTGGCCACATAAGTATCTTGAAGAGCAGGAAGAGTAAAAGAAGGGAGCGAAGGCTGGAGCGTCTGCTGCTTTCCAAGTGGTATGGTTTAATACCAGCTGGCAACCAAACCCCACAAAGCCACTCGCTCACTCCCCACCCCAGGTGCGACGGGGATGAGAATTGAAGAGTAAAAGTGAGAAAAATCATGGCTTGAGACAAAGAGAGTTTAATATTGTCTGCAAAAGCAGACATGCAGGCAAACAAAACAAGGAATTCATTCCCATGGTCAGGCAGGTATTCAGCCATCCCTAGTAGAGCAGGGCTCCATCATGCCTAATGGTTACTTGGGAAGATGAGTGCCATCACTACAAACATCACCCCTTCCTTCTGTGAGAAGCCAGTGTGTAACGTGTCGCTGCCACAATGTGCACAATGAGGTCCAGGTATCATTCCAGATGCAGAACTTCCTTTTTTCTATGCCCGGCACAACTGGAAGGAAGAAGATAATCTACTTTGAATCCCAGTTCACCTTCTGCTGTAGCTTTTAGCACTAAAAATCCATCTCTCAGCTAGAAAGCACAGTGACAAGAGTTACTCTTGAAGCACCAGCACAAGCTAGGGAGCTTGATTTTATTTCAACCGATGGCTCCAGAAGGGCCTGGTATGACTGCTTCATGCTCCACTTGATGTCCAAGGCTCCGTGCAGTGTCACTGCGAACACCCAGCCACTTTCCCCTCTCCCTCGGACTCTGCATGGGCCCCGGTGTGACTCCCACACCGTCAGATAAACGAGTGCTCCGGCCGAGACAAACGAGCCCACAACCTCGCTGCGCGGATGGGGTTCACCTTCAGGCTCGCGTTAGTCTGCCCGGGTGTGACAACCCACTGCCGGGGAGCTATAGGGGCTGCGAAAGGACTTAAGGCCCTGACCTATACCCGGCGCTGAAGTGAGCACGTGATAAACTCACGGCGGACTTCCCGCAGCCTCCGTCATCCCGACGTGCCCCGCGCAGCGGACACTCTACCCACCGTCTCTGTGGGCGGAAGGGGGCGGAGTTGGCTGTGTTGTGATGCCGCCGGCTCGGCTCGGAGGGAAAGGCCGGAGGGCGCGGCAAGGAGTGGGGAAAGGTGAGTGAAGGGGGGTTCCGGTGGCATGTGGGGTGTCTTTCCTTTTCCATACTCTTCCATACTCTTCTGGGTCCCTAGGGCTGCGGATAAGCGGTGTCGCGTCGCTCCGGTGTGTGTGTGTGTGTGTGTGAGTGTGTGTGTGTGTGTGTGTGTGTGTGTGAGTGAGAGTGTGAGATTGAGAGATTGAGTGAGTGTGCGTGTGTGTGTGTGTGAGAGAGAATGAGTTGAGTGTGTGTGTGTGATGCTTGAGGGTGTGTAGGCGGAGGGATGGGGTGATGTGGGGTCCTCCGGTAGGGAAGTAAGGTATGGGGTGTTGGAAGAGGGGTTTGGGGTTGTATATTGGGTTCAGGATCCTGTGATGTGAGTGTAGGATTTGGGTGCTCTTTGGAGTGCTTGAGGGGTGTAGGGGAAGAAGGACTTGGGACTCTGAGGAGGGCTTGGGTTGAGCTGGAGGTGAGGGCTTGTGATTTGAGGGATTTGGATCTCACCTGTGGGACCCATGAGGGACTGAGTCTTTGCTGTACATGAGGGTGGGAGTTATATTTGAGTGTCTGAGTGATTAAGGGGTGTATGGTGAGACTGATCAGTACAAAGAAATGCCCTAATGGGGGGTTGATTTCAAGGTGTCTGGGTTTATTGAAGAATGTGGAAAGGGGTTGCTTGTGTGGGTTTTGGGACTCTTAATTGGAGGAGAAGAGGGGTGATTAGCTTTCAGGTATACATAGTATCATGGGTGGAACAGGATGGATGTGGGAAGGGCCCTTAGTTATGTGGCTGGTGAAGGTATGGAGATGAGCTGGTGGACTTTAGAAGACTTCAGGGTACAGGTTGGTGAGGATGGGTGTGTGTTTACGAGTGGATAAGGTGGCTGATGTTTCTGAGAGGTTAATGTAGAGAGAGCTTCAGAGCCTCATAGAGTTGTTACAGTGTGTTTTGGCCAATTAGGAGGACTGTCCACTGAGGTAGTGTGGTTGATGGGGAAGCTGAATGTTGGGGTTTGAGTTTTGTGTAACGTGTTATTTCTGGTAACTCATAGGAAAGTATGTGTAAACAAGAGATTTGTGATGGAAAGGGTTTTCTACATGCTTTAGTTTCCTTTTGGAGATAACAATTGAAGCATATGGGGTTTACAGGATCCTATAAGCTCTTGATATCCACAAATCCTATTTTAAAAGCTAAGGTAGCATGCTTTCAAATTGTTTTTATTCACTGCTACATCTGGAGAGTGGCTTTTGCTGTATTGTGGGTCAGTGGTATCTGTAGCTTGGCGAGCATTGTTGTGAGCATTCAGAGAGAGCAGTTTGGAAGCAGCAAATGAATACCATTACTGCAGTATTAGAAGGTAAGAAATTTAACAGCATTTCAGATTTGCTGTCTTATGTATTCAAGAAGAGGGAAAAATTCCACCTCCTGTTCCTGCAGAGAAGTGAACCATGCCTCAATTCCTTTTTGCTTCTTGTTGGTTGAGACTGAAACCACCAGTTGAACTGCATCACTATTAAGTGTTTTGTGTTTGATTGAGTCAAGCTGAATCTCTTTTGTCTTCTGGCATCCCACCTGTAGCTGTTTGTGACTCCCTCTGAAGCTTACCTGCCTGAGGAAAGATGCATTAGGTCCAGTAGTTATGATTGTGTCTCAAGCTATCCCATGTCCAGAAAACTTCAGAGTGCTTCAGGAGCCTCTGAGCTATAGTTACATTTGCTAAAGCTTTTAACTCTTTCTCCAGCAGGAAGAGCAGAACTTGACAAAATGATTGTATGTTGTTGGGTTTGAAACTGGCCTACAAAAAGGGGAAATGTGTCTGAGTAGGAGAGAAGAGAAATGCTTGAGAGAAATACTGATAACAGGACATTCTCTGTTAGTGTTGTGCCATTCTTAGAAGGAGACTTCTGCTTTTGATGGTGAGATAAAATAATTTCTTAAAGAACAGTGTTTGTTGGTTTTTTTTTTAATATAATTCCCCTCATGAACTATGGTTTGCATTTGCTTTAGTAGCCTTTTGAGTAGATTGTTTTTTAAGTCTAGCAGGCTGAGAAGTGTGGCACTCGTAAATTGGTTCTAATCGTCTTGTGCACAGGAGCTTGCATAATAATGTAGTAAAGTGTAAGAGGTCTGATTAAGGTGGCTTTAGTAATCCCTGTCTAGTCACTGGAGATAGTTGGCTGCTACCTGGGAAGCAAGGGATCGAATAACTGTGCTTCGGATGCCTGCTGTGGGAATACCTTGAAGAGTCTTGTTTGTTATAAGACTGCTACATATGTATAGTTTATGAGAGTCTTGCACTGAACAGTTTTCTTCTGAAATGCTGTTAGACCTACAGGTGCTTCAAAAAGTGAAGAAAGCTGTGTTTACTTCAGTCATAAATTAAACTACTTCTTCTGAAACAACTGCTTAAAAAAATTCTCAAGACTTTGCATACTTTGTGCCAGTAAAGTAGCTGGCCTGACATGATGTTATTAATTTTGAGTTTAGCAAGATTTGATAGGTCTTAATCAAAGACACAAGTATGTTGGCAAAGTTCAGTACTGAGTTCAAAGGCCTGCCACGTAAAGTCAGTTGCAGATACTTTGGGCTGCTAATCATACTGCAAATAGAAAGAGGCTGGAGGAGGGAAGGGTTGGTCAACCTGAAATAGTAAGATCATAGATTCACTTGGTTATGTGGGCACCTTGATCAGTCCAGTAAGTTTTGATAGTGTGTTCACTTAGAGGTGACGTGGCAAAATTGGCTTGAAAGTCATTAAGCTTTTAAGGACAGTGATATTAGAAACTGTTACTTGTCATGGGCACGAAACACCTTCTGATGTGAAAACAGTAAAAGTCTTGTGAAAAAGGTAAAGCAAATCCCAAAGCTTCATTGAGACGTAGTGCCAGAGGGTGGGCTGGGAGAATGTGGGAAAGGAAGGGAGAGGGCTGCATGTCTCTGAGTGACCGGTGCTTGGTGAGATTTACACAGAAAACAGGTGAACTAGCTGCATGGATTTATTTTTAGGCTTTACCCTTTTCTGTGGGGTAATGTTGGCTCTCACCTCTCTTAGCTAAGCCTGTGCTACACTTCAAACCAACCCTGGAACTATAAAAAACTAGTGGGTTTTTTGGTTTTTGTTTTGTATTTTGGGTTTGTTTTTTTAACTCCTCAGAAGTCCTTAGACCTCATAGCAGCCTTCCAGTATCTGAAGCGGGCCTGTAGGGATGCTGGGGAGGGACTGTAGTGACAGGACAAGGGGAACGGGTTAAAACTTAAACAGGGGAGGTTTAGATTGGATATGAGGAGGAAATTCTTTCCTGTTAGGGTGGTGAGGCACTGGAATGGGTTGCCCAGGGAGGTTCTGAATGCTCCATCCATGGCAGTGTTCAAGGCCAGGTTGGATGAAGCCTTGGGTGATATGGTTTAGTGTGAGATGTCCCTGCCCATGGCAGGAGGTTTGGAACTAGATGATCCTGAGGTCCTTTCCAACCCTAACTATTCTATGATTCTAAATCTTTACAGGTACTGTTCTTAAATCTCACACCTCTTTGTTCTGTTGGAGAATAGGGTGTTACCTACACCGACATTCCTTTAGGCGATGTAAATGAGAGCTCTGTAGGAAGCGGAACCAGTGAACACATTTCCAGGTTTGGTTTTTTTTTTTGCCCCGAGGTTGTGCTCACCTGCTCACTGTTAAGATTTGAGTCACTGCATCAGCCTTTCTCTCTGTTGGGGATGCCCCTTTCTTTTATACAGATTTATCTATTTTCACCAAACCAAAGCGCACGTAAGATGCCAGTCCCACTCACAGTTCGGTTGTGTAAGTCTCATTCCCTTAGGCAGCACACTTAAAAATTCACAGGCAGGAAACTTTATAAAATTAATCATAGATTTAAAATTATCATAGATTTTTTAAAAAATAAATAGATCAAGCCTTTTGGCTGATTACAGCAGTGATAGTGGGACCCTGCATTACAGCAGGTGTGTTCTCTAAGAAAGGAGCATTGACTGCTTCACTAAAGTCTGGCATTTAATTTGGAAGTCTGCCTGATACCAGATCTTTCACAGGAGAACACAGCATCTATCTGCGGGCAGCTGATATTTAGTGAAAGCCTCATGCCCTGAAGCATGAAGGTTTGTGTGCCTTGGAAGTTTGTATACCTTGATGTATGCAGTTGGTTAACTACAGGTGTTATCCCTAGCAATGAATATATATATATATATATATATTTTTAATCTTAAACTCTTGCTGTTACTGGCATTGCGAATTGAATAGTTTCATAGGCTGGATACATTTCTTTAAAATATCTTTGGTTTCAAAGTTTGGTGCCTTTCCATTTTCTTGATCATCTTCAGCCAGTTTCAGAAAGGTAAATGAGTGTTCAGTGTGTTGCCTCTGTGGCATTCGTCAGCTGGGGTATTTTGAAGTTGCAGTTCGTCAGTGTTAACCAGCCGTTGACCATAAAATTGTGCTGTTCTAAGCAGAAATGAGACCTTAGTGCTGTGTGTGGTAAAAACTTAACCTGTATGAGATGGTAGAGAAGCTTTATGAAATCCTGAACTAGAAGAGATGCTTGCTCTCTTACCTTCTCAGAAGAGAAAAACACTTGATAAGATGCATGTTTCAAAGAAACTTTGAGCATCTTAACAAATCGTTGGATATCAGGCTGTTTGAAGCAGCCATTCCTGCTGTTAAAGTTTTGAGTTCACAATGTGATTTTTTTTTTTTTATTTTCACCCCCCTCCTCTTTTTTTTTCCCTTCCTCTCCCTAATTCTTCATTTTATGGAGTTTGCCTGAATTAGAGCTGGTCTTTTATAGCATGCTAGGATAACTAAGAAACAGTGCATGGGACATCAGAAATATTTTGCATATCATTTTGTAGTGACTCTGAATGCATCTAGGAATTGATACATTGGATAAGAAATTTAGTTGTCTGATTTTTCTGTAGGCAAAATACTTTCAAGGACATGTTTACCTGCTGCATGGGAGAGTTTACATTGTAAATATGTATAGACATATAAATCATTAGTTCATTTTCTAAAATGTTTCCTTATTGTTGTCTTTCAGAGATTATGTGAGCTGCTGCATTAGCCTTCTAACATCTTGCACGGATACTCCTGGTATGTCTGAAGGACAGATCTCTTTTATGTTCTGAATGTACCAGGTAAATCCCAGTAATAACTTTGCATGGGACATCGTGATCTGTTAGAAGTAAGAAGTCAAGAGAGGGCAACTTTTATTCTATATTTAGTCCTAGTTGATTCTGTAAAAAGAGCTTGACAGGCTGTAGCCTGAAATTTATTTTTGTAACTGTGTTATACTAGAAAATAACTGCAACACTAGTGCAGCTATTTGCAACACCATGAAGATACTGTGTCAGAGGGGGTTAGCCACTTCCCTTAAATACCTTTAAGAACTTTGCTCAGCATTTCTGGTGCTTGAGGTAAAGCAGAAGGAGGAACAATAGTTTTATTTTTCAGGTAGGTAATTCCTTTGTCAAATCTCCTGCCTCACCTTTTTGTCTGAGAGGCAAAAAATGGATGCAGCTGTGACCTTTGAAAGCAGTTTAATTGCCTTTTGATTGCAGTGGTGTTACAAGAGGTACTCTGTTCAGTAGCAGCGGTGAATGAATGCTTACCTTGACATATTCCTGGCTAGCATACTTAATCGTAAGTAACTAGTATCACATCCATTAACCTAATTCAGTGTTTTGTTTTCAGGTTGTCCTCATGAGTACTCCTGTGGAGAATGTCCATGATCTTTTTTGCCTGTGTGGTGCGGGTGAGGGATGGACTTCCCCTCTCAGCCTCCACAGATTTTCATTTCAACCACGACTTTCTGGAATGCAGAAAGAGATTGAAGGCGTTATCCTCAATTCTGGCACAGTATCCAAGTCGAGGCACAGTAAAAGGACGTGACTTGAGCATACAGTAAGTTGCTGCTTTTGTTTGATTGTGTTTTTAACTTCAAGTTTTGAAATGTTTGACTTGGTAGTTAAACTTTAGGTATATTCCATAGTGCCTAACTCCAGTTTGAAAATTCACCACTCATGTCTAGATTGTAACCTCCCAAGTATTTTGGAACCTTATTTCTCAGCACCACAGCCGCACAGCTCCTACTCAGTTTAGTAAGCATATGTTAAGAATTGCTTGTTTTAGTTTTCTTTTTTGTACCAGCTGCTTTCTGCTCAATGGGCAGTACTTGCTACTATTAGCAATTGGAATATCCTGGACTTCTACAAACACCTTCTAAGACAGCGTCCTAATGCCTAGGAATTAATTAGTTTAGTCTAAACCCCAGTTCCTTTTCATCTGATTCTGGCTTGCGCAGAACTGCTGTGACTCTCCTGCATACTGCCCACTCTGTTTTCCAAATACCAGAAGGGTTTGAGTCTAGACCTCTGGCTGATGGATATGTCTTGAGGAGGCCTGAAGCATGCTGACAGTAGCCAGTGTGGACAAATTATAAATTTTTGGTTTTATTTATTGGACAAGGGTATGTTAGTCTTTATTTTAAGAAATTAAAAATTAAGCTTTAGCTTGTGATTGCTTGTTTGGTTAGCAAACATAAGAAAACTTTAACACTGAGCTAAAATTAAGTATCCCTTTTTGGGGGAGTGGTTGGAGAAAGTAAAGACTTGAACTTACACTGAATCAGTTGGAAAAGCAGAGATTAGCATTTTAATTCCTTTTCCCTCAAAGTGAACTTGTGCCCTTTAATGCTAATGTTTTCTGCTTTTAATCTTCTGTGGTTGCTACAGAAGTAGTTATGCATTGGGCTTGGAAATGAGTGCATACAGATACATGGCAAAAAGGCTATAAATTATTGACAGCTTGGAAAATGTAGTTTTACACAGGTGTGGTGTTGGTCCTCAACTGTGAGCTGGTGACAAAAGGAATTTAGGGAACCTGCGCAGTGTAACTAGGCTGTCACAGAGCTAACCAAAACCATAAATCCCAACTACATGGTATAATGAATAAATAAAAATATGATAAAATAGAAGCAACAAGTATTTCTTTGAGAGGGATGATACATGTAAATAGTGGAAAAGAGGAAAAAATACAGAGAATAATTATGCAGCTCCAAGACTTTGATTTTATACTGATCTAAAACCAGCTAATGTGTAAGAAAAGATTTCCTCAGTCTTATTTCAGAGATACTTACGAATCTGTAATTATGGTGGGGATTGTGGAAGTTTAGCTGTCTGCTTGTAGTGCTGACATCCGAACTAGATGCCCTGGCTCCCATCTTGTTTAAGGAAGCCTAGATGAGAGTGATTTCTCTCATCCTTAAATACACACCTGCGTTTTGGTCAGATGAATACCTTGTTTGGGCCATGTTTAAGTGGAAACTTCTGCATAAATATGGCTTCAGTGTTAGGAGGACCCTTTTTGGAGTACAATTTTTATTGTGCTGTATCTAATACGAACTCTATTTGTTACAAATGATTTCACAGTAACAGTGCTTGAATATCTTGGTATGTGCAAGTTAACAAATATCTCTTGAAGTTGTCGTATTCAAAGAGAACAATGAATATATCTGCTTACCTCCTGTGAACAAGCTTGCTTGGGTTTAGTTTTGTTTGTGGAAAGCCACTGTGTTTTCTTTCCAAACCTTCTTGCCAGTGACGTTTTCTGGCCATCTCTTTTCTTATTGATGTGATTTAAAGGCAGCCTGAGAAAATAATGTCTGTAATTTTTACTAATGGAGCGATTTCATAAAGCCTGTATTGTGATCTTTATTATGCCAAGGCATGCTGAATGAGTTAAGAATAGATATTAGATCTGCAGGGGCTGCATGACTGTTACAGCAGCGCAAACCATATATTTTTTTGTAGTCTGCTCTTTCAGCGCAGTCCATACATTTCACTTTGACAGAAAGCACAGTTTCCTTCTCACATTCAGTGTGGCTCTCTTACCTTTTTATGTTGATATTACTTTTTTCTTTTTCTTTATTTCAGTTTCCTTTCTTCTGGGGATATTGCCTGCATGGCAATCTGTTCCAGCACTTACTCAACCGTCATGGCGTTTTGCTTCCTGGAGGAGCTTCAGTGGGAATTTGCTGCTTCCTATGATATAACAAGTATCGGTTTAGCTTCCAGACCATATGCTTTTATTGAATTTGGTTTGTAACTTTGTTCTCTAATAGAGAATCAATTAATTGCGCATCTGCTACTTTTATGATGTTAAACAACGTCTCCTGGCCAAAGCCTGATTGTGAAAATGAATCTCTGTGTCTGCCTTTGCATGTGTAGGAGTAGCAGAGAGAGCCTGTATTTGTCTTAAACTATTAGACTGTTGGGTTTGCAGTTCCTTAGAGTGCCTTTAATGGATGAACAAAATGCTGTGGTGATTCCTAAAGAGCACAGGAAGAAGAAATCCTTATCTCAAACACTTTCTAACTTAATTAAAAATATCTGACAAGTGGGGATAAATGGGTACAGGGAAAAAGGAAGACAGAATAGATTATTATGGGCAGCTTTACTTATGGCATGACTTAAATTCACATAATGCTTGATAATCATGCATAGTGTTCCTTATTTAATCTGAAATAAATGATTTTCTTGCCAAGGAGGAGCTGCTCTACTGTACCTCCTACCTTTATAAAATGCGATTCAGTTGCAGTGAGAAACTCTTTCCTAGGAAAGGATGAGACAGTGCAGTGGTTAGCACACTTCTGTCCAGATTTCAGCAACAGTGTTAAGCTCATGCTTAAAAGATTGTGAAATTTACAAGGAAGGCGTATGATACACACAGCTGTCTTGGGTGGGTTTCCCTACAGGGCACATTCTAGGCATGATGTAATTCTATACTAAGATCCAAATTACTGTCTTTAAAAAACAAAACAAACCAAACAAATAAACAAAGAAACTTGAATAGGAATTTGGGAATATCTAGCCTCTCAATTGCATAAGTCTCTTTTTAAAGAAAGAGAAAAAAAAAAAGCCTTTTCTTAATTTCTATTACTGTACAGCATTTTGTACTGAGTCTACCTAAGGTTGCTGTGATTTCCAACCCTCCTCTCCTTTCCTCTCTCCTCCTCACCACCCTCCCCGGCCCGGACCCTTTTCTGTGTTTGAAGCTAAGATCCACTTGATGCCTAAGATCGTAGCCTTTTGTCTGGTAGCTACAGCTGATTTTAGCAGATTCACTTAAGATAAAATACAGGATTTTTCACCAAGGGCTGCTTATGGTGTTGTGTATTTGACACAGAAGTCCTCCTTAAGGAACTTGTGCTTAAGCTATTACATATGCATCATATCGAGTAGTAGCTGTGGTCAACCTATGCGAGTCTTCTAGCGTCACAATATCTTAAAGATACGAATTTTACTTAAAGGATAACTTAGGAAAATAAATGTTTTTGCATTTTATTTCTCTAAGCGTTTGAAATAGCTTGAATTTGCCAGTATCTTTGCATAATAAATGGAAGTATCCACAGTGAGGTACTTCATTTCTGGAGGTATGAGTAGTAAGTACTTAGAAGAATTCTCTACTCGGTGCAGCTCCTGTCAAACCAGCAGCCACATTTGTGGAAAGGGATTTGCTAGCAAATGGTATTAAATCTGAAGTGTGAGAGATGAAGTAGGCTGATCTGTATGTAGATGTATGGCTTGGATGTTGGTAGAATCGCTGTGGAATTGACTCTGCCAGTCAAGAGTTGCTTCATGACTCAAATATAGGTTGAATTAATTTATTTCTGTGCTTGGAGAAAAACCCTAATCCTTGATGTTGTTCAAACACAATGTGGAGTTGCTTCTCATATAGTTCATTAGTAGTTTTAAGATATGTGTTAAATCTAGTCTGGAATATGAAAACTTGTTTTCAATCCACTGCAGGCAGGATGTTGAGATTTTAAGTATCCAGAAGGGAGTGAGTGTGATATAAAATACCTAGGAGAGATATTTTTCTCCCTAACACAGGAGTGGAATTCTACACCTGAAATGAGTAAGAAAAGAAATGAAGGAAGCAATGAAAAATAATTAAAAAGAGTGCTGTGATTTGATTAATAATTACCTGAAGCACTTAACTTTTGCAAAGCTAATTGAAGCATGGTTTTATATTGTTTCAGATAACATTATTCAGAAAGTGAAATGTCGTTTTAATGGTGCAAATCGCTCTCAAATGAAGGACAACTGGGAGAAGATTGAGGAGGAGCTGAAGTTCCAGCCCCCAGTTCAGCTGAAACTAGAGGATATGGAGCTGATGAATGGGATGGCAAATGGTGGGCATGCAGGTGTTCATGTGGAGGTTGGTAAGTTACTACTACACACAGGTGACAGTAGACTTCCTTAACCTAACTCTGCAAACAGCAGAAAAACCTGTAACAGCACCAGTTCACTTTGTACTGAGAAATATACATATCATGTGCATGAAACCTAAGAAAAAAGACTGCCTTTGTATCATAGTTAACAACAGTATAGCAGGTATGCATCAGAGCATTTAAGGACTCATGGTAGTATCTTTCTTTCCAGCCTTAGACCATCTTTTCTTTATGGACAGTTGGTTGTAACTGGACTTCGCATTCTGCATGTTACATTCTTGTTCTTCTAAGTAGTTCTTTGTTAAATTTTCTCTGACAAAAGAAGCTGAACTAACTCCTGCTTGTTGCAGGTTCTAATAGAAGATACATAATTACAGTCTGACTGAGTTGCTTCAGGCTTGAGGAAAGAAGAGTTTAGAGGAATAGGAGCTGAGGGTAAAACTCGTTCCCAGACTTTCCATGTTGAGTTATTTTCCCTGCTTTGCTTTCTCCTTTTACCTTATTTTTTAACATGTAATGCATTTGACTAAAATTCTGAAAGAGGATATGTATATCTGTATAAACAACACATAAAGGCTTGATGAGGGACCTTTTCATAATGAAGTCTGACATGACTTTGAGCAACCTCGTCTAGTAGAAGGTGTCCCTGCCCATGGCAGTGGGGTTAGAACTACATGAGCTTCCAACCCAAGCCATTCTGTGATTCTACCTGCTTTTCGAAGTACTAAACTGTACTTATTTATTGTAAAATTGGTATCTTCCTATTTGTTTTTCAGTTGCATACTCAAAATCCTGCCTGCTTCCTGTATAAAATGAAATCATAGAATCATTTAGATTGGAAAAGACCTGTGAGATTGAGTCCAGTTGTGAACCTAACACTGCCAAGTCCACCTCTGAATCATGTGTCAGTTTTGTGTTAGCATGGTAGTTTAAATGCAGCTGGAGAACCATGAGCTTGTATCTACTCTTTCTGTGGTGTTCTTGGCTTATACAACACTAATAAAATGAAGTTCCTGTTGCTCAGTCTTGTTCCTGATGAATGAGCTGGACTCTGATGTTCATATTTTAAGTTAAAATACAAAGGGGCAGTGACTAGGAAGAATTAAAAAATAGAATTGAAAACATTTTGTTTGCCAATCAGATTTGCAAGTGCTCCTTAGAACTTGAAGGTTAAATATTTTAATGATGTGACTGGGTGTAGAAGTGTTTTGCAGTAGTGTGAACAGTTTTGGTGCCAGTAAACATTTGAAAACTAGTCTGTATCCACAGATCAGAAATACATTTTCACTTCCCCCATATTCTTAATTGCTTTCTTTTACTTTCCATCTGGCTTTGTATTTCTGACTGTTCTCTCTGGTCTAACGCAAAAACTCTTACAGATTGTTCTACCTTTGTTTTGAGTATCATGTTTATGATCATCTGTTTTCCTCAGATGGAGTCAGCTTTCCTGGCTTATGTCTCTCTCAGCATTACCACTTTACTGCTCTAAGTTTAACTCTGTGGATAGTGTTTATTCCCATATTAATGTTGTTTATGTTACAGCTCTTCTATGTAGGAGATTTCTTGAGCATATGTTGGAAATGTTATGATTGCAGGAGAGAAGAATTTAATTGTGTCCATATTCTATAGCGAGGATAGATCACTCAGTGGATTGATCAAAACATCAGTCTCTTTACATGTTTGTATCTGGTTCTTGTCTTATTTTGAGCTGTGTGATCACTCTTCATTTTAGTGTGAAAGGAGTCTGAAAAGTCAGGGTAGTTTTGTCCTTGTTAGTATATATGTTAATAAGAGCTTTATTTTTACTTCTTTTTTTTTTCTGCTCTTCCTTCTGTTTGTTCCTTCCTTTGTTTAACTAAACCAAGCCCCATTCTTGCTAGAACAATGTTAGCACTGTATACTTGATCCACATTTACACAACCTAAGCTGCTGTTGCAAAAGTCTCACCTTGTTTCTTGGTATTAGCACAGCTGATAGAACTTCCGGATATAGGGAGATCTGTATACAGAAGAAATCTGAAGTAGCTTTCTGTGAAGAAGGAGAGTTTTTACATCAGAACTGGCTCTGTGAAGTAGAACAACAACTTGTGCTATATGTCTAGTAAGCATGCTGTTAAATTATGGAGCATTATGCTCCCCCTGATGAATGTTTAGTCTTCTGTACGCATGCAGGGAGTCCTTCACAGGGTCCTTTTTCAGGTGTGTTTTGAAGATGTCTCATATTTTGTGTGCTTGTATTTTACTTTAAAATCTTTGAGTCTGATTTCATTTTTCACTCCTGGTGTTGTCTTTATCTGGAGCTTTGGGTACGTGATGCATTGTCAAACCCTTGCTGTGCTGTGCCTTGAAGAGACAGGATGGAGTGTGGTACTGACATTTGTGTCAGTCTCCGGTTAAATAGCCGGAGGCCTCTGCTCAGAAAATCTTTTCTAGTCAGAGGTTTCCATTTCTTCATTGTGTGAGGGTGTTTTCACAGGGTTGTTCTGTAAATGTTCAAATCTGCAGATGCATTTTTCTTGAGTGCTAGGTAATCCACAGTCCCTGGAACATCTTCTGTGTGGTTCTTTTATCCTGAAGTACACAGCTTTTCTCCTTTGGAGTCGTATCAGTTTGAAACCCAAATTAGAATTTAATTGTGCTTCTGCAAATTTGTCCTGTCTTAAGCTAAGAGTGCTCTTGTTTCCTTATTTAGTGTAGTAAGGAATTTTACTATGAAATTCTGTTTATAAAAATGATTGAATTCACACAAGCAACTGTAGTAATTTCTCCCTGGCAGTACCTGTCTTGCTTGCACTATGCAATTTCAGTTTGTGGATTAAACCTCAGAATAGTATAGAAGAAATAAAACTCCACAGCAAACAATTTAGAGATCAGTTTTCACAGAATCTGAACCATGAGTAACTGGATGTTGTAATCTTCCCTGCATGTGTGATAGTAATTCTTTTTATCTGGACAACTGGAAGAAAACAAAAGTAACTGGTAATTTTTACATAATATTATTTGCTACAGAAGCTATATATCAAGACTTGCATTGTTTTTCCCTGGGGAATGGTATCTCTTGACATGTATGGTTTGCAAAATACAATGAATGACACTTGAACTTGATAATTTTTCTTTGAAGAGACACTGTGTGCCTCTGAAGTAAACCTTTGACACAGAGAAGAAACAGCAGTCTTCATAAGTAAGTTTCCATGAGAGAGATATATAGCTGCAACGTTACTTAATTTATCAAAAATAATCAGAAACTTCATACTTGGGTCAGCGCATGAACAAACATGCTGGTACAGCTTCTGTCCAGCACACTGTTTGGACCTTAGATTTCATGGGGGAAAAAAAGCATGGGGCAACCTGTGAATTACAGGGTTACTTGCACCATTTATATACATGAACATGTGTATTACAATAATATAAAGTGATGCTTCATAATGTGACATGTATCAAATTGAATTAATGCAGTTCTTTTTGCAGCTGCTTTGAAGGTTAAATTATGGATGTATGGATGCATGCCAGACAAGGTAATTGCATCGACACTTAATAAAAGATACTTTATATCCCTATATTAATTTGGCAACAAACTTTTTTACATCCATCTATCAAGATCTCTCTCGAAGGAGAAGACACTGTCTTAGACCATTCAGTACTGCAATATTTAGGCTGTGTGTCACTGAAACAAAAGTCGGAGACCATGTCTGGTGTGTCGCATAGTTTAGCTACAGTAGTCAGGAGCTGGCTACATCTGGGTAGAAGGCTGAGGGTCCTGAGAATCTTGAGGGCTCATTCATTCTCTCCTGCATCTTACGGACGTTGGTGCAGGAGAGGATCTGGATTTTTATATCTGAGCTGCAGATTATCTTTCTGTTTACTATGCTGACAGTGTTCTACTTGTAGTGATCCAAGGGCAGGGATGAAATGTAGGTGAGTATCTAGGTGTGGCATCTGTTGTTGGGTTAGCGAGCACAGCTAGGACAAAAATAGGTGAGATTTGTACAACCAAAGCTGAATTAGAAGTGGCAGGTTCCAAAGTTAAATACACATTTATAATAATTGCTTTGACCTTAATTAGGTATGTATCAATTAGATGATCCTGAGAAATGATATTTGGAGGTGTGGGTGTTACGTAGTAGTAGTGGAGAAGGTGGGAATGAAAGGAGATACAGTTCACTATCTGTGAAAAATGGAGAAATGTAATCGTAACGCACTGTAAAATGTGGCTCAAAGACAAAAAAGTGTAGCATCCAGTTTAATTCCTAGACCCCAGTTTTCATAAAATCATAGAATGGTTTGGGCTGGAAGGGACCTTAAAGCTCATCTAGTTCCAGCCACTCTGTCATGGACAGGGACACCTTCCACTAGACCAGGTTGCTCAAAGCTCCGTCAACCTGGTCTTGAACACTGCAAGGGGTGAGGCAGCCACAGCTTTTCAGGACAACCTGTTCCAGTGTCTCACCACCCTCACAGGGAAGAATTTTTTCCTAATGTCTAATCTAAATCTCCCCTCTGTCAGTTTAAAGGCATTCCCCTGTGTTCTCTGCCTACCTGCCCTTGTCAAAAGCCCCTCTCCGTCTTTCTTGTCAGCCCCTTTAGGCACTGGAAGCTGCTCTAAAGTCTCACCAGAGTCTTTCTTTCTCCAGGCTGGACAAGCCCAGCTCTCTCAGCCTGTCTCCATAGCAGAGGTGCTTCAGCCCTCGGAGCATCTTTTTGACCTCCTCTGGACTCACTCCAGCAGCTCTATGTGTTTCTTATGTTGGGGGTCCTAGAGCTGGATGCAGGACTGCAGGAGGTCTTTTACCAGATCAGAGCAGAGGGGGAGAATCCTCTCCCTCAACCTACTGGTCATGTTTTGGTTTGACCATGTTTTGTCAGTCTGAGAGGCTGAGAAGTTCTGTGACAGACATTTCCCTGCTCTGACTAGGTGGTATTATCCTGCCAACTCCTCTGCTGTTCTAGCAGCAGAGCCTGAAAGTCCTTGGCTGTACAGCTGAGTCCTGTCAACTGCTTGGTTAGGGCACCAAATGCTGTGTGGTAGCTATGCAGGTAAAAACTAAATTGCTGTATACCAGCCTGAAACCTCAAGCTTGATGGGAAGAAATATTACAGTTTCTTCCCACAGACACAGTCAGTTACAGTTGAGGAAGAGATGAATTGCTGTCTTGCTTTTGTGGGTGTTAAAAATTTAAGGTCTTTCCTGGACCAGTGCTTAAAGCATGTCACTCTTCTACTGACCTGGGAAGAGTGCTAGGTATGCTAATCTGTTGTAATAAACGGTGGAAAAACATATGTGTGCACTGTAGTAGAAGACATTAATGCCAAACAGCTCAAGAACAAATTCTATTGCTTAATCTCTCTAAAAAATACTCCAGAGCTTTGATGGTTTGTAAATGTCCGAAGAACTAAGCAGGATATTGCAACAAAAATGATTTTTTAGTCATAATTGGTCTTCTCTGGAGCAAGCATGAAAGGTTTTGAAAATGTTTAAAACCTGCATGAGCTAATTTGGGTTGTGAGCTTTCAATGTCTCTCATATTTTTTTCTTTTTTCTTTTTTTTTGTTTTCCTTTTTTTAAGTGCCTACTTACAGAATGCAGCGTGTGACTCCCTTGGGCATTCTGTCACTTGTTCTGAACATCATGTGTGGAGCTTTGAATCTCATTCGAGGAGTTCACCTAGCAGAGTATTCATTTCAGGTAACCCTGTTTGAATTGAAACTTGTTCATGAATCAGAGGGGGTGAATTATTTGGGTAACGAGATTAAGGGTGGCTCTTCTGCTGCTTAGTAGAGCATACACTTTCTTACATAAAGTGTGGTGTTTGTCCAGGGAATGCACAACTGATTGCTCACCTGCTGGACCTCGTGTTCTGTTGTTTATTGCAACACATGGCATTTCATTCTTTTCTAGTGACATTAAAATTTGGAGGAATATTTAAGTCTTGCCAGGCTGGCTGGATTAGTTTTCATTTTTTTTTTCCATTCTTGTATTTTGTTCTAGATGCTTTTGTTTACACTTTCACATATGCTTAAAAAAATTACACAACTTTTTAAAAGTAGAAAAAGTGTCTTGATTGTATGGTGGCACAGTTTTATTTAGCAAGAATCATCACCTAAATCTCAGTTCTTTGTATTGCATTCAGTGATACTGATCTTGCTGTTTAACACTGTTACAGTTGATCAACATAAACTAGAATGAGGGGTACTTGATGAAATACAGCATTCTAAAATATCAAGCAGTACTTGCTAAAAGCTGTACCTGATGCAGTTTTGTTACTTTTTCATCTAAACAGGAGGACCATGAAGGAATTGGAAATGTGATAGCTTTTTTTCTACCTTTTCTAGCCTGTGTTTTTCAGGTATGTTAACTGTAAATAAAATGATTTCTTATTATTTTAATATAATATACAAGACAAAGTAATTTTCACATAAGCAGAGGAACAATTTGAGATTTAGTATCATACCTAGGTGATTCCACTGAGGTATTCCAATGAAGTGGCACAAGTACAGTTAAAGGCACAATTTGACCTTTGGCAAACTGTAGTTGCAAGCCATTACAGTGCTTTCATGTTTTGACATGCTAAATGATCTGAGTTCTTTACTGTGAGGGTGGTGAGGCACTGGCACAGGTTGCCCAGAGAAGCTGTGCATGCTCCATCTCTGGCAGTGTTCAAGCCCAGGCTGGACAGGGCTTGGAGCAACCTGATCTAATGGAAGGTGTCCCTGCTCATGATAGTGGGGTTGGAACCACAGAATATTTAAGGTCCCTTCCAACCAAAACCATTCCATGATTCTATGATTATTTTTGTTGACCTCCTTATGCAAAAAAAGTTTGAATGAGGAAGTATTACCTGCTCTAGATGGGTTTTTCTTGAGAGTTTCCTTAAAATACCTAAAACAGTGGTCCACAACCTTTACCTTGAGGGCAGTATGTTGTTTGTAAAATCTTTAGTTTTTATTCTGCCACTGCAAGAAGCTGCTGTGGTTGGGTTACTAGTTCACAGAAGTAACGTAATGCAACAGTACTGAGCAATGAGTATGCTGTAGGCATTTGGTTAATGGTTTGGGGACCCCTGTCTCAAAGACTTATTTATCTGTGGTACTTAAAGCTTGCACAGTGGCTAGTTATTGAATCATAATAGATAAATTGTATTGTCTTTCAGCCTTCTTACTCCTCTGCTCATGGCAGAGCTTAAAGATGGAGATACTAATTTGAATCTAAATACTTGATGCAAGTCATTATTAACAAAGAAAGGCTCTGACCTGCTTTTATTTTCCAGTTAGTACCTAAAAGCTAGAGAAGCTAAACAGAGTTCTCTCTTATCCTTTTGATTTATAGCAGTCATATTTACAAAATGCTTGTGAATAAATTCAGCTTAAATGTGAACTGCTTTCTGCATGCTGATCTCTACTTGTGTCACAAGCACAGCTGGAAACTGTGACCTTAAGTGAGAAAGCATGATCTGTTTCTGCCTGAGTTAAGAAAGTAACTCTTCTGCCAGCACTTTGAGTTTTCAGTTTTCACCTTTAAGGGTTGTTGCTTTTTACACATACTTAGCAAATGGGTTCCACCTGATCTTGAATTTAAAAGGAAAAAGAACTTTAAGTCGTAGCTGAACCTGTTAACAGAAACTGAGTCAAGTCTAGAGAATGAAGAACTTTACTTATCCCAAAAAAAATATGACAGAAGAAGATTTGGGTTTACTTTTTTCTGGCTTCTAAGCCTTTGTCTTGTAAAAATTGTAGGTAGTTTTTGAAAGCTGGTTCAGCTTTAGACTCATTTTAGTTCAGGCTGAGACAGGCAGGGGGGATGCCAGTTGTGCTGACAGACCTCTTTTGATAATCTGTGTTTAGCTGGTATGTTCTGGGTTGAGGCCACCACCCTGGCTGTTCTTGGAGGGCATTTCAGCATGGGAGTTGAAGGGAAACTTTGCTCTTCTTAGTGATCACTGTGCTGGCAGGCACATCCAGGAGGCACAGATGTGCCATCAATTCCCAGCTATGTATCTCATCTATATATGCATAGTTTCATAGAATCATAGAATACCAGGTTGGAAGGAACACAAGGATCATCTGGTTCAATATTTCTAGGCAAAGCATGACCTAGACTAGATGGCCCAGCACCTTGTCCAGCTAAATCTTAAGTGTTCAATGCTGGTGAGTCCATCACATCCCTGGGGGGGATTATTGGAGTAGCTGATTCTTCTCACTGTCAAAAACTTTTCTTGTATCCAGTCAGAATGTCTCCAGGAGTAGCTTGTGCCCATTACCCCTTGTCTTTTCCATGTAGAAATGTTTAATGCTAACACTGTCTCTCTGGTGCTTTTGCAGTGTTACCTGTACCTCTTCTATAGCTCAGCAAGGAAGATGAAAACATTTGTACTCCTTTTCTCTGTTTGTTTATGCAACATTTACTTGTATGGATTACGGAACCTCTGGCAAATAGCCTTTCACATAGGAGTGGCATCTCTTTCTTCTTATCAGATACTGACAAGACAACTTATGGAGAAACAGCCTGACTGTGGAGTATGAAAAAAGCTTTGGGTTTGCTATTCTATTTTTACAACTCTCTTTTTTTTTTTTTTAATTAAACTGGACAAAAACTGTTTGGGGTACTTTTAAAGATTTGTGACAATGGTTACTGCAAGGAGGATATTTCAAAGCAGCTTGAAGTAAAGTAGGATACTGTAATCGTGTCAAACACACGGTGAGGAATGTAGCTGTATTTAACATGGCATGTGGTAGTTGCGCATGGTAAATCTTGTCAGGTGCCATCAGTAGGCTTTCACTCCTTGACTAATACCATCTAGACAGCATTTTGCCATTTGTCTTACTGGCCTTGTAATAGTTTGGCAGGTCAATGTTTTGCCTTGCCAATGCTTCTAAAATATTAAACTTGTATAATGCAGTGACGATAAAGTGGGTGGGTAACATTTTTGTCTATAGAATTTGTTAAGCATTAAGATACTTGGTAAATGTAAGTAAAGGAGTAGTTTGCCGTAATTAGAGTTCAATAGCAGTGGAAAAAATACTGGGATGAGCTTGAGGGTAAATTTTCTAGGTTTTGAAGGAGAGGAAAGGAAAACACTGTAGGTCTTCTAAAAACCATAAAGGCTATAAATATCTCCTGGCTAAACAGCGCATTGTAGTTAAGTATGTGCTCATTGGTTAATTGCAAATATGCTTGGGGCAGCATAAAATAAACCAAAGTGAGTATAACTGATCTTTTCAGCTCAAGTGGCCTTTATTTCCTTGGTCAAGGTCACTCTTAGCATAAGGGTAATTCCATGTTTGCTTGGTCTGTACAGATAATAAATCTCCCAAGATTACTTATGACAGGCTACTGACTCCTTCACCTTTTTATTAAAAAAAAAAAAAAGTGTAGCTGGTTGGTAGAAAGCCATTACCAATAATGGAAAGCAAGAGCAGGTTCTCTTTGTTGTATAAAACACCTTTAGTTAATGGTGTTGAGTTCTTAGACTATGATGAATTTATGAGTTTGCACTTTTGAATGCAAGAGCTGAATAACATCTGCTGCACTGGGTATTCTTGTATGTGATGTATTGAGGTGCATAGGAGCATTTTAGAACATATGTGAATAGCACAGGCTCTCTGTTTAAAAAAATGCATAGCGTTTTGATGCAGCTGTCCTTGAAGGGTTGTAAACATTCAAACTGAGAAGATGTAGAGAGCTCTTTGGTGTCTTATTGTGGCATTATGGTCCTAGATTTCCTTTTAATTTTTTTTTTTTATTAAGAAAGTTTTCTGGTTGCCCCATTTCTTCCACCAGAGATGTCACCAAAGATTTATATTCCTCTTGCATAGTCCCTACCTCTAGTGGTTGCAAAGTGATTAACATGATGCAAAGTTGTCTTCCTGAGTTTGCAGAAGCACTTAACAAAAGTACTTTCTTGTACCTCGGTGAATTTTCCTGAAGTCTCATGATGCAAAGATGAGTATCAGTGTACTGCTGCACCAGAAACCTGTGGTGCTGTACCTCAGTATCACTTCTGTAATGCAGCTTGACTGCAGCAGCAATATCAATAGGCAGATCATTACAACCTGAACAGTTTTTAGGACAGCAAAAGATTTGGTGCCAGAGCTTTTTTCAGTAGTAAAATGTAGTTCTTTCTTTTCCATCCCATATTAATCCATTTACTCTAAGAGTAACATAATAAAATCCTTTAAACTGTGAGGATTCATCTAGTAGGAATGATAGAGGAATATTTTAGCCAGCCATTTAAGAGGACAACTAGAGCTGTGTGCCAGAAGGGAATACTTTTCTGTTACAAGGGAGTGGATTAAAGTTGTTTGTTACCCTGGTTTTCTGCCAGAGTGTAAATGGAGAAACAAAGCCAAAATTCAACCATTGTCCTTAGAATGCGCAGATGATCCCAGAGATACGAACAGCTTTCATGCTGTTCCATCTCAGTTTTACTCAGTAAGGTACCCTTTAGAGACTGCAGCAACCAAGCCACAAGTTTGGATTACAAGTTGTTTTGTTTTTTGTTAAAAAAAAAAAAGAAATCTGAAAAAAGAAAAGCCCAGAAAGATGCTAGTAGTAATTTAGCACTGTGTTAAGGGTACTGGAGATGGTGACTGATTGTGTTTTCCAGGAGCATAAGCTGGGTATCAGCCCGCTGGGTTACCATGGGGAATCATCCTGTGGGAAAGGATGAAGCATTTTATACTACAGATAGACAGAACTTCATGAAAAGACCTTAAGTGATGTGAGCCAACTCCCTGCTCCTACCTTTTTAGCCTCAGTCTGGCTAAAATGTCCAGAAGAGCTTTACCGTTCCTCTAAAGGCTTTGCTACAGCTTGCCCGCTGTAGCTTAAGGCAGGCAGAGCATTTTTAACTGGGTGTTGGGCCAGCGAATCATTGTCTGCTTTCTATTCCTCATCCGTGTATTGAGCTGATTGGAAGAGACTGTAATGTTCTAATACCTCCCCAGCATCTGTTTGCTTTATCATAAATCAAATACATCCTCATTCCAGGTGACGTTAGCAACAGCTATGCAATAAGAGTGGTAGAACAGGGTGTTTAGATAGCTTGTGTATTTAACATAGGATAAATTCAGGTTTTTTTTAGTATTTTCTTTTTCCTGATATTTATTTTGATAAAATCAGACAAAAGCAGTTGGTTCAGTTCTGCCTTCATGTATTTTATTTTTATTTTTATTTTTTACTAAATGAACGAAGCTCTGATTTGCCGTTTCATCTTAATCCCGTTGCAACCTCCTTTTTTGTTTTTGCTTGTTTTCCTGTATTATGTGTAAATCATGTTAAGGAATCTGTGTGAATTAATACGTGTGTGTTAGTATCTGTGCACTTAGTAGGTTTGAATTGTGGTTCCAGGATGAGGCAGAGCATGCACAGTTGGACCAATTTTTTTTTCTTTTATTTTAATGTTAGTATTTAGAATAGCTCCTACATCTATGGTATTTATATAGTTAAATGTTTTCTTATGGTGAAACAGCAAGAGGAATAGAAGAGTTTACATTGATCTCAGTGCTTTAAGATTTAATAAAAAAGAATGACTTGAAGTTTGAGTTCATGAAATCTGACTCATAATTTGGGATTATGCCTGTATTGAATCAAATCCCCAAATAGGAATCCATCCCTTTTTGTTCAACTTTAAACTGTTTAATGTTGTTTGAATTGCATCTTCTTAATTCTGTCACTTTTCAAGATAAGTCTCTTGGAAACTTTTCCTCACCCAGCAGCTCAGCACAGGAACATTCACAAAGAATAAACTTCATTAATTTAAAGATTTGCAGTGCTTTAGGTGCTTTATGAAGCTGATAATTTTCTGTGGATTTTCCTTCCTTTTTACTTTCTCTCAAAGACCTGTTAAGTTTGTAGACGGTGGGCTGGTACCTTTTTAGACATTTTTGCACTGTATTAATAACTGAACCTGTGTAAATGTGTATAAAATAATTTTGCATGTATATGTATATATGTACATATATCTAATAAATGGCTTTTTTGTAAGGGTTGTCTTCATTTATAGTTTTGAAATAGGGGGTTATATTAGAAACAAGGTTGAGTGGCTGTTTCATTTTTGTGTACATCTTCAGTGTATCATTTGGAAGTGTTCAAAATACTTTGTTAAAGAGAACTGAGATTATTTTTAAAGAGCTTCAAAATCAGGGTGATTGGAAATGTTGTCATAGTGCACCCTGTATGCGATCTCTTACAGAAGGAAGTATCTGTCAGAACTCGGGGTGTCTTTCTCTGAGATAGCATGCTCTCTGATACCTGTTAGGATTTTTATTCAGTCTTCTATACACTGAAAAGCGACTTATATATAAATATTTATATATATTTATATTTATAAATATGTCTCTAGAAATTGCTTATCCAGGCAACACATCGGAGTATGCTGTGATATAATCTCTTTGTAGCTTTAACAGTCTTGCTTTCAACTTTCAGACATCATGTTATAGAGGCTTTTCCTGCAAAACTTGCATTTTGAAGTGTGTGTAGCAAGGTGTAACACAGTCTTGTGGGTCCTTTTCCAGCTGCTTGGCAATGAGTAGTGGAGATTTTGCAAATTGATGTTAGATTTTTAGCCTAGTCTCTTAATGGAAATAGGGCTATTAGTTAGTCCAACCAGTCAGTCCCTACTGAGAGCTTGTGAACTCTTTTTTGGCCAATTTCATCCTCCTTTGATAATGTCTCTGAAGGTGGCAATTCTTCAGGACTTACAGAAATGAATGGCCTGATGTGACAAAACAGTCACCTTTCCCACCACCAGAATTTAATAGGTTCAGGTGTCAGCAGATGCACTTCAGGAGAGCAATGCTTTGAACAGCAGCACTCATAGAGGACCCTGACTAATATGGGGCACCAAAGAGTTGGGTGAAAATCAAGCCGGAAGAAACCAGGCTTAAGGAACTACTGCTCCCTGGTCCTCTGCAGTAACAATCTGTCACAAGAGCAAAACATGGTGGGTAAAGGGCTGTGTTCTTTTGCTGGTTTCCAGTATGTAAAAAGTGAAATCTTTTCTAATTTGAGGTGTATTCTTTATCTAGGAAGGCAGTTGTGGGTAAAGTGGATCTGGGAGAAACTGCAAATCCTTTAGTATTATACTTCTGCTTTAAAGATATATCCCACTCATTGCCTTGATTTGGCCTTTTAGCCTTGGATCTTGCTGGGCTGCAGGTTTGCAGCATGGAAATGTCAGCAGTAGGTTTGAGATACAGTGCTGCAGCACTCACCACTGTACTCAGATGAGAAGGAGAAGCCTGCTTCTACCCCTGTAATGAGGCAAGAGGCAGAGCAATGGGTTGTGCGAACAGTAGGTAGTAATAAGCAAAAGCTGATGGTGGGGGAGGAAGGAGAGAGTGTCTTGTTCTTCCAAACTACTCTGCCCTTTGAAATCTAGATGTTATTTTTGTTCTGTAAATAAATGATTGCTCAAAGTGTGTTTCTTCTCAGGATGCTGATAAAGGAGAACAGCAGCCTTTCCCTTTTTATCCTAAGGTGAGGGGAGAAAGCAATTACAACTCACTTTCTCTTTTGAAGGTGATGATAAAAGGAGGTGGGAGGATCAGAGGGTCCCTGTGCCAAAAGAGGAACAACTCCTAAGGTGATAGAAATACATGTTTTTATTTTAAACAAAGTACCTCAACTCTGCTCTGTGCTTTCAGATGTGACCTAATTGCATGTGAAAACTGTTTGTGGGGGAGGAGGGAAACAGTGGCCTCAAGAAAAGGAGCAACTCCATCTTCAAATGTGTTACCTCCTCATGATGCTCAGCTCTTGTGTCTAGAGCTGCTCTTTGAGCAAGGTCAAAATGGGCAGCCAGGAGTTGGGGACAGTTGAGCAGTCTTCCCAGTGGTGTTTGCTTTCGAAAATTGATCTTAACCTTATGTCTTAACCCCAATGGTGAGGTGCCTCTGCGAGGATGCAGGCTGAAGGGGTCAGAGGCTTTGTTCCACTCCTGCTGGCATTTACAGGTACCTCCTGCTTGTCCACAAATACATCTTTGTTAAAGGTATTGCCTTCTGGAGAACAGTCTGGAAAGAAGCAATACCATGTCAGTAGGAAGTGAAGGTGTGTTTGAGCTCCCTGGGGAAGTAGGAATTAATCTTCTTGCCCTCGTTCTTTCCCAAAAGGTTTTAATAAAGTGATGTTTTCAAATTTGACTGATTGCTGTGAGCTGGTTTCCCTCTAAAGGGATAGTCTGGCGAAAATCAGGATCTTGGACTGAGAGTGAACAGTTATCTGTTAAGTTTTCCCGTTCTGCAGTGTATCATAACATGTACCTGTATTTGTTAGGCCCCTTAGGAAGCAGAGAGAAGCTGTTAACCTCTGCGGATGGGCAGGCACATAAAACATGGTATCCCTTTCCACCAGATACAGTAGTAGCTCCCTTTTGCCAAATTATGGTGGCGAATAACAGCATGAGCTTGAGCTGATGCATGTCTTAGGTTGGCTTAAGCTAATTTCTACAGGGAAAGATTCAGCTGAAATGGGGGGTGTCTCCTCATCCCTGAGGGTGCAGGTCTTTACCTTGAGTCATTTCTAGCCCTAGGCAGGCTGATCCAGGCTGCTTGGAAGAACCATTTTGAAAGTAATTAAATGGTAACACAAAGAGGCCTTAAAGGTCTTTGCTTTCTGTTCCCACTTAAACTATGCAATCAGCAAAACACCGCAGCCCATATAATTCCCTTTGTTCAATATGAGAAGGGTAAGAAAGGCTTGAAATAATGGCTGTTAAAATGTAACACTCCAGTCAGGAGAGTATGACATACAGCTGTGGAGGGTGGAGATTTATTCCTTCATTATGCAGCGAAAGACATTAACATACAAAATCCCCTATTTCATGGGCTCTCACAGGGAAGCACTAAAAAAGCAATTATGCGGAAAGTTCAGCTCTGAAATACATTAGGATCCATCAGTATGCACCGTGCAAAGCAAACAAGAGGTCTTCTCCTGGGAGGTGCCACCTCCTCCTGCCTGCTGTGGCCTTGAGTGAGAGCTGAGGGCACACACCTGGCATCATTGACTCTAAAACATTTGTATTTGCCTGCTGGATAAAGCAAAAAAATCCCCAAGTCTAACTGTAATGAGGATGTCAGGCATGCTGAATAAGCCTGTGTATGTCACAACAGGCTTTCAATGGCAGAACACCCTGCCTTTATCTTAAAATCACAGACTGGTTTGAATAGGAAGTGTCCTCATCCAGTTCCAACCCCCTGCTATGGGCAGGGACACCTTCCACTGGACCAGGTTGCTCCAAACCCCATCCAACCTGGCCTTGAACACTGTCAGGGATGGGGCAGCCACAGCTTCTCTGGGCAACCTGTGCCAGGGCCTCACCACCCTCATAGGGAAAAACTTCTTCCTTAGATCTAACTTAAATCTTCCCTCTGTCAATTTAAAGCCATTCCCCCTTGTCCTGTCCTTACCTGCCCTTGTCAAGAGCTCCCCAGGTTTCTTGTTGGCCCCTTTACACACTGGAGGCTGCTCTAAGGTCTCCCGTCGCTTTCTCTTCTCCAGGCTGAACAAGCCCAGCTCTCTCCGCCTGCCTCCATAGCAGAGGTGCTCCAGCCATCTGGTCATCTTTGTGGCCTCCTCTGGACTTGCTCTAACAGCTCCATGACCACCTTGTGTTGGGGTCCCAGAGCTGGCTGCAGGACTGCAGGCTGGGTCTCACCACAGTAGAGTAGACAGGGAGAAGCCCCTCCCTCAGCCTGCTGGTCACACTGCTGGTAATGCAGTTTCTGGGCTGTGAGCTCACACTGCTGGGTTATGGTGAGCTTTGCGTCAGCCAAAAAGCCCAAGTCCTCCTCCTCAGGGCTGCTCTCAGTCCAGCCTCAGCCCAGGCTGTATTTGTGCTGTAGCGGGATGCTGTGTGTCCTGACCAAAGGGGAATAAATACAAAACTCAGAAGTTGTGGCAGTAGAGCTACAGCTGCTGACCGTGGTTCTGGGTGGCAGGGATTACGGTGGCTCTGCCTCACCCTGTGTTTTGCTGTCTTCATGTATTAGGTGTGACTTAATTGTATGTAGAGCAACAGGCTTCCCTGCAGGACAAGGCAGAAGTTGGGCACATCTGCTATGAGCATAGCATAAATGGGACATCCTGCCAGAAGATGTGTCTCCTCCCAAGATGGTGCCTTTCACTTGCACACAGGTGTCATTTAAGACTCTTGAGAAGCTTTCACCTGATGCAGAGCAGGAACCTTTGATGCTCAAGGCATCTCAAGAGCTGGCAGCATAGTTAAAATGAGTTGCTGGTTTGGATTCACATGCCAGAATTCCCACAGTATGTCACATGTTGGTACTGAAGCTTCTGCTTTGTGTCTGTCCCATACGTTCCTAAGCCATAGTGTCACTTTTCTCCTCTTTGAACCTTCTCACCAAGGCTGGCTTGCTCTGCAGATGCTGGGGTCAGAGGGAGTGGGAACAGTGCTTTGTTGGTCTCATTGTTAATACACTAAACCAAAAATCACTCTTCAGTGTCGCTGCTTGAGCTTTCTGCTTCTCTCTCCGGCAAGCACTGGGCGGCACCAGTGTGCAAGCTAATGCTGCACTGGGAGGGAAGCCAAGCAGCTGACTCGGGGATCCTGCCAGTTTTTTTTTACCTGCGTGTGTGAATGCGATGGTTCTCCCAATAGTTTCTGCTGTGGGATTCATGAAAGAGATAAAACACTTTGGAGACAGTAGCAGGATCACTTTAGGGCCACAAATCCACTTACCTAGCTAGGCTGGAACCAATTTGTCAAATGCAAAGTCGCTGCAGAGTCTGCTTTTTTGCCTCTTTAGCCTTTACAGAGCAAATCATTCTTTGTGCTAAGTATTGGCACTCCTCGTCTGAGTGCTGGGGCTTTGTTCTCAGCCTGAGGGAATCAGGAACAGACTGGAGTGTTTCCGAGAGACAAAACCAGCAGCTTAATTAGTGAGAAGTCTGGAGGCATACATGCATACATTTCTGGTACTTAATCCATCTGCAGTAAACTGCTTGGAAAGCTAAGTCAGATGGAGCAGGATTTGAGTCAGATTTGTTTCTAAAACTGCTAATAAATGGGCAAAAGATGATGCTGCCCTTTACTGTGAAGAGGAATGGAAAGGTGAGTACCTGAATGGCAGTGGCAGCCCTGGTGAGGTGAAGGACATGTAGGATCACTTCTAGGCAGGACCTCAAACCTTGCTGTTTGTCCTGGTGTGTATCCTGTAATCCAGGGCTGGGCAGGAAAGCCTGAGCTGGAGCTGCCTGAGGTCATTATGCTGGTTCAGTTGACCAAACTGGGTCTGAGGGATGCTTTGCTGGTGCTGAAAGGGACCTTGCATGATTTCATTAGTCCTTCCTCCTTCCCAGTAACATATGCCCTGCGATTAACTTGTTTTTGTAATGATCAGATCTCCCGCTTGCCTGTTTTTGCTGGCTGCCATGCCCATTTCTGTATTCCCTTCTCTATGGTGGAAGGGGAAATTAGATGGGTGTGCATAAAAAAATGGACCCACTTCGCAGTGGAGAGGCAGCAGGGAGTTGTAAAGGATAAATGGAGGAAAAAGAGGCAGGGAAGAGCAGGAACTGGGACACTTGGGACTGCCAGACTCTACCCCAGTTATGTCTCCTTCAACCTCAAGCTAATCTCCAAGATGCCTGAGCGCCCCAGGGCAGACGGAGGGAGAGGTGACACTGGGTGCTTCTTCTGGAGAAACCTGTTCACTGGCAAGAGGTGACAAAGCTCAGTGCCAAGGCTGGGACAGGTAATCAGGATGGATTTTGCCTGGTTTAATCCCACAGTAAATTTGGTGTTAAAGGTGAAAGGGAGCTGCCTGGCTGGGGAGGAGAGTTGTGTTGTTACCTACTCCTGGTATCACTGTGTGCTCAGGGATAAAATTCTTTCCCATCCAAAACCACAAGGCTTTTCCAGCCATTTCTTCCCCTGCAGTTGTTTGTTTTTTTGTTTGTTCTTCCTTTCTGGTCATTGCATGGAGAGTGACAGACTGTCGTGCCCCATTTTTACTGGCAAAGAGAGAGGAAGTTTTCTTATCTACTTCACCACAATCGGGTCTTCAATTAACATACTAAAAAAATCCCCACCAATAACCAGTGTTACAGCAGTGGGAGCAAATTAACCTTGTGTTGAAATGATGCTGACTTGCAGCACATCAGATTTATGACTTAAGATACGATCTCAGGGGCCTGCTTTTGCTTTAATGATCTTGCTTCCCATTTAGAAAGATGACTTTAGAGTCTGCTGGTAATGAAGCAGCATAATTACACATACATTGGTATTTAAAGTTGTCTCAAATGTTGAAAATATGATTTCAGGTTATATTTTAAACCTGCTGCTTCTCATCTTGAGCTGAGTCTTGCTCGCCTGCTGCCATGCTGGTTGGTGCTTGATAACCAACCACATAGATCTTTGTGTCTTTTCATTATCTAACAGCTGAGCGAGTCAGATCACTACAGAAATGAGGTTTTATTTGGTCATCTTTGAAACTGCAGCCTCATCTGAAACCTCTGAATTTTTTCTGATTGCTGACACATTACTGAGCTGACCTGATGATAGGGATCGGTGCTCAATACAGAGGTGCTCAATCCTGTGTTACTTAAACACAGGAATACATGTTGTATTGAATTTAGACAACCCTTAATTCTTTCTCACTTTTCTGTCTGATAAATAATAAACATTTTAGAATGTGTCAGGACAAAGCACAACATTTTTGCTGGATAGTTTATTAAAAAAAGTAATGAGAGGAGATTTTATAATATGAACTAAGCTCATTCAGTTGTTTCAGTCACAAACAGAAAACACCCAAACTTGATCTGTTTTTGTTAAACTTGAAATGCTGTAGCTTTCATTCCAACTGATGCTTCACTGTCAGCTACAATCTCAATAAAATTCGAAAGGAAAACATCCTGAAAATGAAATATGCTGTTCAGTGCAAGACAATGTTTGTCCACGAAGGTCCGGAAACAGCAACAATAAGCTGTGATCAGGGAGTTTTAGTATAAAGATTTTAAAGACAGGGTATAACTGGTCTTAGTCCCTGTTTGACAGTCTCAAGTAGTTAAAATTCAGTGTTCAGTCTTGTTTGGACCCAATTACCTTTTAAGTGTGACTTAAAAATTTATATACTTAATAAAATAATGGCTGGTCAGCTGTATAGTACCCACCTCCATTGATGTACTGAGTAACTACGGGCTTCAGTTGGTTAATCATGGGACCTGCTGCTGCTTTAAGCACACTTGGGTATGTGAGCAAAAAAGGAGAAGGGCTTTGAGAATGTCTTTGACCTGGGTTAATAAGCAGCTCTTCCCTCTGGATCATATCTGGCCATCTATCACTGTCTGAGAAGAGAATCAATCCTTTTTATAGGAATGAGCATACTCAATAATGCAAAAGGTCATGGCATTCTACACAACGCGGTGGTGTCTTAAATGAGTGATGAGCTACGGCTTTGCCTTTTGAAACCTGCACATCCATATTTCAATCTGTCGTCAGCAGCTGAGGCACCCCTTGGAAACCCACCTGCCTCAGCATGTTGTGCTGGCCAGGAAACCCCCAGTGTGAGGACTCCCTTCCATTGGCGTCTACTTTATTTATGCACCTTGAGAACAGTCTTGGTCAGGTGGGACTGATTTTCTAGCTAGCAAAGTATTGTTTGGTGTTTGCAATGGAGCAGGCATTAACCTATGTCATTGACAGAAGAAGATTCTCAAGGCACATCTTCTCTGGGAGTCTTGACACCATTTTGGGCACAAAATAGATGGCCAGTTTTTGCAAAGATAAATATATATGTTTGGGTTTTTTGGTTGTTTTTTTTTTTTTCTCTTCATGAGAGCTGTAAAGTCTCCAAATTTTGTGGTAATGTAAATTACATTAATACCAAAGTTTGCTAAATGGAGGGGAAGAGGGTGTTTCCACTTTGATTCACATAGTAGGGTATAACCTAGCTAGCTTAGTTAGTGCTGTGGTGACATTGAATTGAAGACTGCTGCATGATGCTCTTGGATATTTGGGAATTAAGGTCAAGGTCAACTCTATAATGAGCTGCAAACCTGAGTTCCACACCAGCTGTTTGGGAGCTGCTGTCTATTAAAGACTGTTTATTTTAGTGGACAAGTTGAATACACAGCAGCAACGAGTCCTCACAATGATGAAGGCAAACAGCATTTTGGGTTGTGTCAGTGACAGTGTGGCCAGCAGATGAAGGCATGGTTCCCTTCCAGCTGGCATTTGTGAGACTTCATTTGGAGTGCTGTGTTCAATGTTGGACATTCCAGTAAAGAAAGACGTCAGTATACTGAAGTGAGTCCAGTTGAAGCAAAATGATTACAGGGCTTGAACACATGGCGTAGAAGGAGAAACTGAGAGAACTGGGTTTGTCCAGTTTGACTAAAGGGTTTCTAAGGGGAAGGTAATTGCTGTATTCAACAACCTAATGAATAGTTATGAAGAAGACAAAACTGTACTCTTCTTCGAGGTGCCCAGCAAAAGGATGAAAAGCAACAAACAAAAATTGTAACAACAGAAATTCAGAAAATATATAAAAAAACATTTTTCACCATGAAAGTTGTCAAACACTGTGATAGGGATCTGTAGAGTTTGTGTCATCTCCACCTTTGCAGGCAGTCAAAACTGGACTGAGTTTGACTGGGCATCCTGGTAAATGCTAGAGCTGTCCTTACATTGAGTGGGGGAGTTGGACTAGAGCTATTCTGAGATGCCTTCAGACTAAACTGTTCTGTTATTTTAGCAGCTCTAGTTATTTTACAGTAGCAGAAATGTAAACCTACTTTATGACAGAGTCAAGACTGAATCTGGAGGAAATAGAACTGTGGTGTGATGGATGCAGAGATTTATACACAACTAAAAGACAAAAGAGCTGTTTAAAATCCTTGAGAGCAACTGCTTAGATGGCTGTGAATGGCACGATAAAAAAGATCTCAGCTGTAAAACTGTGACATTACATAAGGATAAAAACAAAGGGAAATGGACAAGCCAGAAAAGTCCCAAAGATTTTAATTGGCCTGTGGGTATTGAATGTAACAGATTGGATTTAGAAGCAGCAGTAATTTTGGAGTGGAAGCCTTTTATGCCAAGGATAAGTAAGCACTGTTTATGGGAGCATTTGAGAGCTTGGTAAATGGTCACAGAGGTAAGGGAAATAAATGGTCAGGTCCCATGTGGCATTTAGCTGGTGGGAGCGTTGGTCACTGTTTGATGCACTAGAAGAGAATGGAGGATTTAAGTGTAGTAAAGATGGAAGGAAAGCTGAAGCTGGAGGAACACAAAAAAAGGACCTATAGTCAGGTTATGAGATACATATTGGGGAATTTGAGCAGCTGGACTAGTTTCAGATAACTTTTGAGAATTCAACCCTTTCTTTAGGTTGGATTTGTGGACAGATTTCTAAGACTTGTCCTACTGAACCCACCTTGCAACGTTACTCAATTTGATGCCTTTTCCAATTTGAAGACCTGAAGGATTCCTGTTTTGAAGTGGCCTAGGTCTCAACAGAGGGTCCAATAAGCCAAAGAGATTGACAGGCTTTAACACAGCTGGGGAGCTGAAAGGATGCGTGTTCAATTTGTGCTCTCTGAGGATCCCCTGTGTGATGTGCAGATCACTTAAGGCTGTGCTCAAGCTCCATCAGACAGGCACAGAAATGAGTCGTCATGGCTAGTGGTGTGTCTGAGCTCAGGAAAATGAACTGGAGCATCTGATCTCCCGGCTCAGGTCCCCTTGAGACATACAGATCTGGCACCAACATAAAGTTCTTGCAGTCCTCATATAGGGTACTGGGATTTCTCACTTTCTCTGTGTCTTGCTTCCTCCTAAATAAAACAGCTGCAGAACTTTTTCAGTGGACGATTTCCTGCCACAGAAAAGTTCAGTGGGAAGATTCCTTGTCTGATGACTCCAGAACACCAGACTGAGCATGCTGAAACTTCTGGTTTAGGAATAAGCAAAAAAAAAGCAGTTGGACTCTGGATACAGCTTTCCTGTTTGTGGCTGTTGGGAACATTTGAACAGCCCTGGGTAGCATTTATTGAAAAAAAACACCTCAGATTTTTTTGCTTCTGTTGTGGGATGGCAATCTTTTTGAAGGCACATTTAAACAGACAGGAATAATCTGATGTCAAAGCAGATATTCCTTTCTCTTATTCTTCGTTTCCTCTTTACTTACATGCAGGATTTTCAGGAGTGCTTTTGAACTCCATGAACTTGTGTTGGGTATGTTTTTATTACATATACCATGGTTGCCCAGAGAATAGTCAAACTTTAAGATTGAAGTAACCAACTGCAGAGTAGACGGGCATAGTTTCAGTGCCCAAATGCTTGAGGGCAAAGCAAAATCCACAGGCATTGTGTCAGCAGTTATGGTATGTACAGCACCTTACACAGCTGGACCCTCTTCTCGAGTGGATCCCCTCCAGTTACTGCTGCATTAAAATGACTGTTATTCCCACCAGTAACTTATTCCCCTGTGCTGGTTTTGGCTGGGATAGAGTTAAATTTCTTCACAGTTGCTAGGATGGGGTGATGTTTTGAATTTGTATTGGAAACAGCATTGATAACACAGGGATATTTTAGTTATTGCTGAGCCTTTTCTGCTCCTCACACCACCCTGCCAGTGAGTGGGACAGAGGAGCACAAGGAGTTGCGAGGGGACCCAGCTGGGACAGCTGATGCCAAGTGACTCAAGGGATAGTCCATACCATATGGTATCATGATCAGCATATAAGGCTGGGGAAGAAAGAGGAAGCGGAGGGATGTTGGGAGTGATGATGTTCGTCTTCCTAAGTAACCATTAGGTGTGAAAAATGCCTGCCAATGGGAAGCGGTGAATCAATTCCTTATTTTGCTTTGCTTGTGCATGCAGCTTTTGCTCCACCTATTAAACTGTCTTTGTCTCAATCCATGAATTTTCTCACTTTTATTCTTCAGATTCTCTTCCCCATTCCACCAGTGGGGAGCGAGCGAGTGACATTGTGGAGCTGAGTTGCCGGCAGCGGTTAAACCATGACATCCCCTGAAGAGAAATCATGGCAACAGCAGAGCCTGTAGGTCCACTGGAGGAAATCTCTCCCTGGCTAAAGGAGCTTCTCCTGATTTCCACCAGTTTAGGACCTGAGCAGTGGTTTCCTTCAACCCATGAGAATCGAGGTAAACTGAAATTTCTTAAGAAAAGCCTTCTTGTTTAATTTATTCTCTCCCTTTTTTTTGGTTTTGCATAAAATGTTGCTGGGCTGCATTTACCACAACCCTCCCCAGTAGAGGAGTAATTACATTTATTGGAAATGCTTCCTGATCACATATTCATTTACCAGCTGCTAAAGTAAAATGAACTGGGCAAAGTGCCACTGGAGAGTTGGATTCATAAGCTGGAGAAAGCAAATGAAACAACTGCTCAGTGTGCAGTTGCTTTCCCTCTCCAGCAATTCATTATCCTCCTGTTCAGCTGATTTAGGAAGTTAAAAGGCAGGATGGCAGCATGTGGTACTTTTTAGTATTTAAATTTACCTTGGACTCCTTCTCACTCCTACTATCCCAGTATCTGGTTTCTGAACCCCACGATCAGTGTGAAAAAAACAGTTCCAGCTCCAGGCCATCAAATGCAGAAAAGCCCCATAGCACATATAGACACCACTGACACCTTCAAACCCCACCAAAGTGCTGTGAAATACTGCTGAGGCCATGTAAGTTATGGAAGTCACCATATTTTATTTTACAGAGACAAGTTGTGAGACCCACATCTGTGGTCTGCAGGGGAAGTCCACTCGACCACTTGTCTGGTGAGACAGATCTCACCCTCAAAATAGGTGAATACCCAGCCAATCTTCACTGTAATGCAAGACAGGAAGACTCAGCAACAGGAGGCTCTTAGATGTCTGCAGGTTTGTCTGTGTTTTAGCATATCAAACTATGCCAGAGCTGTGGCAGAAGAGCATTAAGGAATTATCATAGAATCACAGAATGGTTTGGGTTGGAAGGGACATTAAAGGGACATTAAAGCTCATCCAGTTCCAACTCTATGCCAGGTTGCTCAAAGCCCCATTCAGCCTGGCCTTAAACATTTCCAGGGAAACTATCCTCACAGAAGCATGTACCCTAAAAGAAAAGGTCACTGACACATCTTCTACAAGTCTACAGGTGTCTCCTCCATCCCTTCTTGTGCAGTTTAGAGATGTCACATGGGCCACTGCAGACCCAGGAACCCAATGGAGGTGATGCAAAACTTATCTGAAAACCCACCAAGTCCTGTGCAAGCACAAATGAGAAAGGGATAGATTTCATTCAGAGCACCAAGTACTGCCAGAGACACCATGAAGATATAAAAAACTCTAATAAACTAGCCAAAATTAGCCTGATAGGCAAAATAGTACAGGCAGAAACATCTTGATGCCCACAAAAGCATATTTTTCAAGGCATGACCCTTTTATCTCTTATCAGTCAATTTCATCTCCAGAGAAGACCTATAAAATCTGTTGAAACACGAGCCTATCAAGTGAAATACATAAATCTACTAGATGTGGAAAATCAATAGACATTGATTTTATGGTATATTACTTTCCCCCTCTCTCATGCTGTATCTCATTCCCCCTGGCAATGGCAGGCAAACATAAATAAATAATTATATTCCTTCACTCTCTCCCTCCCCATTCCATCATTTTGCACCTCATGAAGGCTAATACGCTTAATGCCTTACCTGAAGTCTGCAGGTGCTAACTGCTTGCTTCTTTCAACCTACCTAAATGTCAAATGTATTTAGATTTGGAGCATTTCCTCTCATCTTATATTTAGCTTCAATATTTATGTTTTGATTTCACTCTGAAGGAGGAACTGTATGTTCAGAAATTTTTCTTTTTCCATATATGATGGCTGGTCTAATAAAAGATATGAGCTCACCCTCTTTGGCCGTGTTTAACGCATGAAGGGAAGGAGCTAGGTGGCTTATCTCTAAAAATTAAGGGATAATTCTCTGATTTTAAAATTAAAAGTTGCTTGATAGTCTTCCTATCACTTAGCATCTTGGGATCTCTTTGCTGATGTGGGTGCATTGCTTTTCATCTAGAAATTTAGTCGATACTTGTCAGTATGAAGATGCTTATTAGACTTATAAAATTCACACAGAGTGTGACAGTACTCATCCCAGACAAGCAGACACTGGAACTGGGCTGATAAAGGCTTCAATTACTTGAAGAGAGCTTAACATAATTGCTGGTTTTCTTCTGTAAAGAGATTTCGACAAAGCATATAAAAGCAGCCCTTAAAAAGAAATGATTTGTGGCATCAGTGGTGTGATAAACATCTGAATATTAATGTGGTTCTGGTAAAAAGCCATGTAAATCTGTGTCTTTGAATGCTTCCTTTCCCTAATTTGTACACACTGAGATTCGGTTGTCTGCGTACCAGTTTCTAATGACATTTGAGGGTTTTCTATTCGGTCCCATGCTATCAGTCCAGGAGGGTTTTGGTCTTCTGTAAGTTGTTTCCCACTCCTGTGTGGACATCTCAGGTGTCCCAACAACACTTGGGTATCACTAGGTATCTGTGTTTAGGTAAATGAGTTGACCCCTGTGTATCAGAACCTGAATTGTCTCTTTCCTGAAGTTTGGCCTTTGAAATACATCACCAAGGGAAGATCAGTGCTGAAATCCCAAATCTTCTGTCTAGGACAGTGGGTAGGGAAAGGAGCATCTCAGCTGGGTCAGGTGTAACCACTTCTCCTTCTCTGAATGGGACAGCAGGGACATTTCAAACTCCAGGTGGTCACTCTAAGCCCTTTGTGACCTTCAGGCAAAGTGCTCTGTTCCTGGTGCCATTTTGAACATTGCAGATTGAAGTCATTTGGGCAACGCTCAGAGATCACAGCAGGAATAAGCTGGCTACAGTGTCCATTGCTGTGGGAAACCAGGAATCTTCTCCTGCGCTGTTACTGACCAATTTAATTGATCTATTTACCTAGACCAATTTAAAGCAGTTGTTTAAATTTTACCCTTGCTTTATTGCAAGATGATTTATAGTTGAACTGCATTTAGCAGAGCTCTGTGGGGTATGGAGGGATCCATGAGTGACACAAAGACGCACGCATACAGACATACATGAATTCTGCAGGTATGTAAAGATACAGCGATACATATCTGTGAGAAAGTGTGTGTGTGTGCGTGTGTGGAGGAAGATGATGGAGTCATAGATTCTTAGAATACCAGGTTGGAGGGGACCTCAAGTATCATCTGATCCAACCTTTTCACACAAGCATGACCTAGACTATATCACAACACCCTGTCCAGCCAAGTTTTAACAGTTTCCAGTGTTGGAGAGTCACCACTTCCCCGGGGAGGTTATTCCAATGGCTGATTGTTCTCATTCTGAAAAATTTCCCTCTTGTATCTGGTTGAACTCTCCCCAGGAGTAACTTGTGCCCATCATTCCTCAGCTTTCCCATGTGACTCCTTGTCAGATGGACTCTCCATCTTCTTTGTAGCCACTCTTTAAATACTGGAACATCCGTCTTCTTTGTAGCCACCCTTTTAAATACTAGCACAAAGTATGCATTCGTATTTCACATGTCCATCATCTTGCAAACCTGACATGGCCAACATAAACTTGTTATTTTTAGCGAAGAAAAGATCTCCATTCTCATTCATGTCTTGGCAGTAGCTAAGCATGTGATTTTATTGGGGGAAGTTAATTTATTTCTGCCTTTTCTGTTGAGCTGGAGCCAACCTGAAGTCACATTTTCATTTATTCAAAAAACCTCTCTTGAAGCCTTGGTTTTCCAGCACCCTCTGTTCACCTTTCACTTGTCTATACCTGTTGTAGCTCAGGTCAGCTTCTGTTTTCATGTATCCAAGTTCAAAATAAATATCTGGATTCTCAACTGGGATAAACCAGTGACACTCTCAGTGATGGGGCTGCTGGGATTTGCACCTGCAGTAAGTGGGACACCAGATGAATGGGCCAGCTTTGCCATGGACTGTGACAGTTGAAGTCTCTTTGTTGAGTCTTTTCCAGCAGCAGCAGCTCAGGACCAAAGTCATTCAAAAGCAGCATCACCACTTTTCATTGCTGAGAGACTGCATACCCGGGGAGGCCAGGCTGCAATGGGCTGTCCCCAGCCAGGCACTCCTATGGCTTCCTGTGCAGCATGATGGTGTCTAGGAGGATTGTAATTTTTAGGAATCTTTCCTTCTGGAAGATTGGCTGATGCTCCAGGGCTGGTGGAAGGATGGTAGATAGCTGGACAAGCCTTTCCTCTATCCATCCATCCATCCCAGTTGTTTGTGCTTCAGCTAGGAAAACCCAACTTTGGCTCCGTTTGAAGATAACCTCTATGTTGTGAAATGTTTGTCCTTTCTTTATTGAGTCTACTGCCCTGTGTTTCCTGTGTTAGGACCATGGCCAAAACTCATATGGATTTCCCAGAATAACTCTTGCCCCATCAGCTCCTGGAACATTTCCTCTAAGCAAAGCCAAGCTTACTGTCCTCATGCCAAGCTGAGCTGTTGCAAAGCCAACTGAAAAGTTCCCAGCAGTGAAAGGCTCTTGTGTGTGAAGATTTTCTCTTTTCCCATAGCCTGTGCATATTACAGGTATGGAAGGACAGGCTATTGTGCTGAGCCAAACCCTGACTGACACATATTTATAACCTGGTCGCAGTGGGAAGATGTATTTTACGGTATGGTAAGTCTTTGGTTCTCTGGGTTTGTACTGGGAGATGTCCCAGAGTCATAGAATGGTTCGGGTTGGAGGGGACCTCTGAAGGTTATCTGGTCCAACTGCCCTGCTTAAGCAGGGCCTCCTAGAGCCAGTTGCTCAGGACCACATCCCCCTTAAACAAGCTGAATTTTCTTTTGAACTACAACTTGTGCCTCTAGAAGTTAGCTAAATCCTTTAAATATAACAATGAAACCCATTTGTCTTTCCAAAGGGAGGTTTGCCGCAAGCATTATTGCATTATCTTTCACATGGGATATTTGATTTGTTTTGATTTAATTTATATCTATTATCAATTTAAAATACTGCAAGTTTGCTGTAGGAAACAAAGCAGTCATGTTGTAATGAAGTATCTTCCATTCTGAAGAAATCGCATTCAATCTCAAGCATCCCTCTCATCTATCAAGTATTGATTTGAGGGGAGAGCATTTAACAAAACTGCCAACTGTTTCCGATCTGTTTGGTCAGCATAAATCCAGAGCAACTCCTTAGAAATCAATGAGATCACAGTGATTCAGAAACGCTGTGATTACATGAGCAGATGGATGAGGACTCAGTGGAGAAAGCTAAATGAGAGTGATCTGATCAAACTGAGAAGCTAGCAGAAGAGTGGAGCTCAGCAACTTCACATGTCTTGGGTGGACCATGGGGTGCTTGGGCACACATTTGTTTGGGTGTGTTTGCCTGTTGTGTACTGAAGCTGGCATGTGGGTTGCTGTGTGTGCAAGAGCCATGTGCACGTATGTGTGTACCTTGGGTGCGGGTGGGAACCCAGGAGGGAGATTGCTGTACTAAAAGGAAGCAGTGAGATGAGCTCATCTGTAAAACCTTCCCATCATGGTAAATAAATGGTTCTTCTAGAGTGTAAAATGAAAGAGTCATCATTTGAGCACAGGTGCTAGAGGCTGGATTGTCCTGGCTTCTTAACTGCTCACTTACTCATGGGCTGTTCTTTGGGCACCTCTAGATACCCAAGGGTGGAAACTACACAACCTCTCTGAGCAGCCTGTTGTACAGTGAAAAGGTTTTCCTCTTATGTCTAAGTGGCATTTCCCATATTCTGGTTTGTGCCCATTGCCTTCTGTCCTGTGGGCACCACTTAAGAGAGTCTGGCTCTGTCTTCTTTCCACCCCCCTTCAGGTATTTGTACAAATTAACAAGATCCTCTAGAGCTTTCTCTTATTGAGGCTAAACATCCCCACCATTCTCAGCAGAGGAATAACCTTAACTAACATACAAAAATTAGACTTCATGTCTAAACCAGTCACCCTGGACTCCTATTACAGGAGAGAAAGACAGCAGTGGCACATACTTCAACCCCCTTATCCTGCACATCTCAGGTGTGGTTCAATTGCCTATACACAGCTGCCAAATACCATTTGAGATGGTGTCTAATCCATTTGCATGGGATCGGCAGGTGTGACAGTAAATTTACAAGAGAACAATGTTCCTGTGAAAAGGCAGCTGGAAGTCCAAAATGGGTTCAGACCTTCACGAAAGCAACTGATTCCACACTAAATGTGGGAGCCACTTGGTAGATTGAGACATCTTCATTTGGATGTGCACAGGAAGGTGTCTATTTGTGAGCTAGAGGCAGGATTTTGCTTCTCAGTAGTTGCTGTTGGAGAGCAGTTGGAGCTGTTCGAGAGTGATGTCTTTGGGATGCCTACTGTCTTTGTCCAGAAGGGAAAGAAATCCTAGAGGAAAGCATGGCAGGTCATGATCAAGCCAGGATTAAAGCTGACCTCTGAACCCAATTCTAAATGTTAGGAGGGTTGTGCAAGTGTATAAAGACAGCAGCAATGGAGATAGGGAAAATGAAAATGCTGGTTATGAAAGCTAAACTTCTGAATGTGGAAAAATATTACCCATTACCTGGGACCAGAGAGCTTATGTTAAAAGTTGTGCTCCAGAAAGAGCTTTGTCCCTAGACGTTAACAGGAATAGCTATCAGGCATTATCCCCACAATAAAACCAGTATCTTTGAGTCCTCAGAAATAAATGAAATAGAGGAACAAGGAAATTTGAGTGGGACACCTGTGTGCCTCCTGATGTTGGATTTAGGGAAAAACAACCTGCCCTAGGATTAAGGTTCAGAAGGTTTATGTTGAGGGAGGGGATAGCAATGTGTGTTCAGCTGGATTTCACATATAAGGCTGGCTTAGCTGTGCATGGATGAAGACTTTAAAAGCTGATGTGAGGATTCCTATGTCACTGGGGAGAATAGGAGCTGTCAGCTAAAATCCTCACCTCATCCACCACATCTAGCTGTCATCCACAAGGCCAGCTGAACTTCAACCACTGCAGCCCCAACTGCCCCTTAGAGAGATTTGTAGGCAGCTAAAAATGAAAACAGCCTATAAACCAGCTTAAATTATGCCACTTTTGGTAATAGGGTGTAAATTTTGTACTTTAACACTGCAGAGGTGAGCTCAAGAATAATGGGTCCTGAGGTGACAGAAATTCTTATGTCATTAGCAAACAGAAGGTGATGGATTGCCCTTGTATTTTCACTATTGTTATGTCTTTACAAAGTGAATATAAAAGGTACCAAGGTGCTGGTATTTTCCATTCTCTTTGCTCTGTTGTAGCAGCGGAGAACCAGGCGATTTTTTGTTTGGCCAAGGTAAATGTGTTGCTTGTTTTCCTTCTGCATTCCTAGCAAGTGAGGAGCAAATATCCATGTCAGACATGACTGAACAGGCAAAACTGGCTCCTTCCCCGAGTGTGAAGTGAAGTGACTTGTGATTCAAAGTCTTTATGAAAAGGCAGTGAGGACTGTGAAATTGGGTGTTAGGAGAAAGTAAATCTAACCTTGCTTGTGGGTGGTGGAACTCTCTGCATTAGCAAGCACAATGCAAAATGCTATAAATATTTTCAATGAATAAACAAGGTAAGATTTTTCTTGCTGGCGATATAGAGAAAATAGAGCAAAAGCAGGTGCCCTGACTTGAAGAAGTGTTGAGTGAAGCCATACGACTCCCCAGAAGTTGCTGGGTTTTTCCTCATATAGCATCATTGTCAGCTGGAGATCCTGAATGGAATAGAATTGTGATGATAGGGTATGAACCCCAGTGCTAGCAGCACTCATCACCATGTCTTGCTTTCATCAGGACCCTTCTACAGTCGTGATCAACACCATGGGTTTCAAACTAAAGAAACTGAGGCAGAGCTGAGAAGCTACAGTCGCATCTTTGTGCAGTAGTGGAGTTGGAAAGAGAATCAATGTCTTTGTCGGGCTGGGCATTGAGCTACCTAGTAGCAGACCAGATCTCTCCAGTCTGACTTTACTCCCCTTTACCCAGGGCAATGGGGTGGCAAACACCCTGAGTATTGTGGGCAGCAGAACAGAGGTGGTTCAAATCTCATTTGAGTTCAGGATACCATCCTGTGCACCAGTTCCTCTACACTATTGCTGTGCCTGAAACAAGGAGCCCTGATTTCTTCTCATGACTCTTTCCTTCCATTCTGCTTCCAGCATCCCTGATTTAACAACTGGGCCCAGAGGGAAACTCAATGAAAATGATGAGTTTCCATTACCCATGTGTAAAAGAACTGGGCTCTTGAGGGCAGATGATTTCCCTCTTCAGAGGACTGGGATGAAGCTTAGCTGTAGAAAAGCAAGCTCTTCCCTTGTGTTTCACCCTTCAAGGGCCAAGACATCCTTGACATGCCACATGCCCTGTTTTTTCCCTTATGTTGCCAGTGGCTTTCAGCTCTGGCAGACCTGTCCATGCCTCTTTTTATTATGCCTGACAGTGCCAAGTGATGTTTTTGTTTTTAATCTAGGGAAATGTTTAAGCCTGCATGATCTCTGGAGGGCAGATGCTCTAATTAGCTGCTGTGCATGGCGAGGAGGAAGACAGTGTTTCATTACCTCTCAAAAGAGCAAATCTGAGCTGCCCATCAGACAGGCACAGCTCTCCTTGTGCCTGCCAGATGATGGTTTCTGTCTGGGGAGGCTAAGGAGTCCTCCAGCAAAGTGTTGCTGCCCAGACAGATGATGACTGGTCCAGCCTGGGCTGACACCTGAAACAGGGAGGCAGATATACACCTTTCTAGGCAAGATATGCAGTTGGGTTGGCTTTGAAGGAGTCAATGGTCAGGAGTGCCTGGACACAGTCTTGTCTGCCTACGGTTTTGTTTTTTTGGTAAGGGAGATGGGTCAGTCCTGAGTCGGACTTAACTTCCATTGATAAAACATTCATTTTTACACTGTTTTGCTGGGAGAAAGAGCCAAGATAGATAACTTCTGGCTTTGTATTTCTCGATGACAGAAATACTGTCCCTTCTGGAGATAAAGCTCAGTGTCTTTTCTTGATTAGGATTTCATTCTATCCTAGGCAGGCTTCTTGGTGTTAAATTTGCACTTAAGTTTCTCATTATGCAGGGTTTACCGACATGTTGAATGTTGGAAACAGCATAAACTGTATAGCATCAAGTTTGTTTGCGGGACTATGTCAGAGAAATTATACTTTGAATGGCTTTTTTTGAGTGGGACATTAAGAGCATGGCTAGAAGCAATGCAAAAGGGGGGAATAGTTTTGGGGAAAAAAAAAAAGGTCAAGCAGCTCAAGCTCAGATGCTTTGCTTATGAGCAGGTTAAGTGAGGGCTGATGGGGTGACTGCTCATGATCAAGGTAAAGACCTGTATAAGAGCTGGACCTTATGACTGGTGGCTTTGCCTTGGTGTAAGGGAGAGGCAGAAGGTCCTTGCCCTGTCCTTGCCCTGTGCAATTTACTGCCTGTACAAATCTGTTTGGAAAGGCTCTATTTAGCAGACCTGTACTGGCATTGAACATCAGTTTAAAGTATGTACACGTGCACACCTGAAGCAGTGAATGAGCTCTGTATGCTTCTGGGATGATGAAGGACCTGAGTTAATTCCTCCCTGTGCTGCACTGCTTCCACCCTTTGAGCGTTTTGCCCTTCTGGGTCTCTGTTTGCTACACTAAAATGGAAATAACAGTTGTTAGTGTCTCTGGGAAAGCCTGCTCTGTCTGTGGACTGGTGAGGCAGGCCTAGTTTTGGCTATTCTGTCAGGGGTACATACACTGGTCTCTTAAATAAATCCACGGTACACACAATATCCTGTAGGTGCCTCTGTGAGAACCTGCATCCTTAACACTGATTACACAGAATTTACCAGGATCCAACTGCTGTTTTCTTGCATGCCATTAGGTGGGGATGGAGGAACCAGAACAAACACAATCAGAGATTCAAGCTGTAAGAAAAACCCCAGAAAGTTACTGTAACTTCTCATGAAGGAAATATTCCTTTGTTGGCTGCTCAAAGAAATAAAAAATGGATAGGGGAGGGTGTGAAAGAGGGAAAAGCTGGGGAAGGGGGAGCAGACCAGAAAACAGTGTCACTGGTTTCTTCTCTTGAAGAGAGCAGTGAGCATCCAGTGGGGAGGACACAAAACTCAGGTTTTGATAGGGGGATTACAGTGGAAGGAGAGTGAGAAGAGCAGAGAGGAAGCTCAGCAGATTTTCTCCCTGGTGCTGCTGACACAGGCGGGGAAGGAGGGTGGGAAGTGGTGAGAGGCAATGCTGGAGCGAGAGAAAAGGATGCATGTGAACCAAGCAGGGCCATGGCAGCTAGAACTAAGGAAGAAAAATCTTCCTCACTTGAGTTCTCCTAAGGGTTGATGTGTGAAAACTTAGAGTTTGAGAGGAATGGCAACGGGGAAAAAATAAGCCAACTCAAAATAAGCAACCAACCGCATGCAAAAATCTCAGTGCTTTAACTGACTGTGAAGGGCTGGTTTGAAAAGTGTTAAGAGCTGTCTTCACCGCCCTCCTGGTGTCACATCATCAGCCAAGGAGGCCTAGCAGGTACCATGAACTGAACACCCTGCAAGAAATCTGTCTTGCACCATATAACATTTGTGCCCTCACTGGTGTCAGTCATGAGTGACCAGAACCTGAACACCTGCCTTTTTGCCACTACTACTAACCCAATGCAGCAGCTATTATTCTGTTTCTTTTCACCTCTTTTTTTCTTTTCCTATCCATGCTGTACATCCACAGGGTTTGATTTCAGTCTTGCAAAATGAAGTACATGGAGGGGGCCTGCAGAAACTGGAAGGTACAAATCTATGGCATTTGGCATCTATTCCTGCAAAACCCCGACCTCAAGTAGTGCTTTCTGAGCTAAGCTGATGATAGGTGGGATCAGTGGTGCGATCAAGCCAGTGTCATGCCAGTGCAGGAACTCCTTGCCTCCAAGAAGAAGCCTTCAAAAAAATCCAGCACCAGGACTAGAGAGTAAGAATCCACAGCAACCAGTTTTGCTGTATCATCTCCTGCATTCATGCCCAAGCCCTTAACAACTGGAAATTGAATTAAAACCTCAAAAATTCAAATGCTTTAATATGAAAAGCTTCCAGTCCATTGGATGAGGATTTCATTCTGGATACTAGTCTCAGCATCCAGAAATAAACATCCAGAAGGAAATATTCAGTGGTATATCTTTGTGTCATGGGTGTCAGCATGCTGCATTTTCCCCTTTCCTCACCAACCCAGAGATTTTATTTCTTAGTGAGAGAATAACAGCCCTTCTCAGCTGAAGGAGCCTGTCTGGTTTCAAGCCTGCACCTCGGTGCTTGAAGCTTCTTTGTGCAGAAGTGAAGTGCCCTTCCAGTTAGACAATGATACTTGAATCCTGAAGCCAATCTCAGCTGGCGAATGTGACACAGGAAAATTGCAAGATAAAAAAGACATTGACTGAGGATGAGGCGTTGAAAACAGCAGTGATTGAGCATTTGGATTGGAGAAGCTGCTGATCTTGGCTAGTCTGAACCCAAGAATTCCACATATTTTGTTTAACCTGGTTCTCTCAAAGCACCATATAGTTGCAAGGCCTCTTGTATCAAAACTGGCTATTGATTTTCAGAGACTTGGATGTTCCTTCCTGGGCCAGGTTGAATCAATTTCCCTTAGCATTATAAAAGCCATTTGGAGACCAGCAAGAGCAGCAAAGACCACACTGAATTTCACCACGCACTCAGAAGACCTCAGGCCTATCATTGTTTCATTTCTTGGTTTTCTTGAATTTCCCCCAATGAAAGGGTGGATGGATGCCTTTAAAAGACCTACTGTAGGCACAGTCAGAAGAGCACTGTCACATGGTGTGAGTGTGCATCTTCATGTGCAAAGCAGGCTTTGGAGAGGCTGGAATAAACATTTGCCTCAGGAGGCGTTTAGCAGTGTCTGTATTTGAAGCTGACACCAAGACATGGCCATCACCCCATTTTTCTGATTACTTCTGGAAGTCTTCATGGATCAGTGGGCAGAAATGGTGCTGCTGGCACATGTCAGTGATAAGTAGTGTCCCTTTGCTGCTCTAGTGGTAGAAAAAAGTCCAGGCACCACAAGTGTTACTGGTTGCCACTGAGTTAATAGGGATTTGTTCACATCTTGAACACTGGGGCCATTTTATAGTGCTTCTCCTTATAGAAATGACATAAGGAAGTGATACAGTCAGGTGTGGCACTGCTGCACTAAATATATTCACCACCAGGTTTCCTTTCTCTTTTATTTTTTCTGTTTTGTAGGCAACCTCTGCAGCATGAAACACAGCTGACCTGGTTTCTCTTGAGAGGAATAAAATAGGGATATGGGCTACCTGGAGTTATTCAAAAGCCAATTTCATGTTGTTATAGCATGAATGACACTGCTCTAGCCCAGTTGCATCCTATTGTAGATGTTTTTCGTGACCAGGAACAAAACTGCTTAACCTAAAGGTAGGCTGTTTAAAGAAAACTAAATATTCGGACACTCTAGTGGTGACACCCACGTAAATATTTGGATAGGCAGAAGCCTTCTGTGGCAGGGGGACTATGCAAAGAATGCCAAATACTCAGCAAAGGATATAAATGGATGGCAGAGATGTTCACCAGGTTATTTCTGTTGTAAACACAAGAATGTGTTTATAACCCAGCAGCCATGAAAAGATCCTTAGTATTTCAGAAAAGTTCGATCCCAATGCTTTGGTGCCTCTTCCATGAGCTGAAGCAGGCCTGGCGAAGTGGGGGTGCTGGTGTAACATCTGGACTGTATGAAGTGGGTTGCTACTTTTCACCTTCTTAATTCTGATTAAATTGTATTTAGCTAACCCCTAACCTGTGTATATTCATTTAGTAGTCACCTCTCTGCATCAGCAGCTGTCAGAAAGGATGAAGCTGCCATTTCGGTAAGTTCCAGATTAAATTTGTTCAGCTTTAGTTTCCACTCTTTAATTTTTGTCCTGCTAATGAGCCCGCTGTTACCCAGAGTTACCACCCCATTAGGCTTTCACACACCTTGGTCATGTCTCCCTTAACTTTTTCTTTTGTTAACTGAACAGATTCAGTTCTTAAGACTTGTAAGGAATTTTCTCACGCCTGTGTATCATGCTAGTTTTCTTCTGTATCTATCTGTTCCATATTTTTTCCCCCAGCAGTCTTTTAAAAATAACTGCATTTTAAATAAAACAGCTTATTTAAAATAAGCTTATAAAAATAGCTGTCTCAAAATTATGACCTTAAGGGCCACGTAAATGACTTCTTAGAGAGATTCACATTTCGGTTTGCATCTGCTTGTTGTATTTTTCCCTCTTTTGAACAAAGTAGAAAGTGGCTTAGAGGCAGTCATCCCTGCTATTACTGATACCATCCTGACCTCTTAAAAATCCAGACTGTGACACACTGATTGCTCTGCAGGTACTGTGGAGCTGAAACAAGCTCGTTTTTCCTCTGCATCATCCAGCTCCAGGGCTGCATGGTCAGCTCTGCAGATCTGATCCACTCGATGACTTGGGAGAGCTGGTCTAAATGTTTCAGAGGACTGCACTATTTTTATCCATTTGTGTGGCTGTGATAAAAAATGGCAGCATTTTCACTTTGGAGGAAAATCAGTAGCTCCCCTTGATCTTTCTGTTGTCCTTTTTACCAGAACCAGACCAAAAGAAGAAATCTAGTGATTTCACAGATCTGATGTACATTGAAAATGTACCAGTTATTTATACTCTGAATGAAGAATAATTGTAATTCTCTTTTGCTCTGTTACCATGGTCTGCAGAAGCCTACCCAATAGGTACTGTGAGATTAAAGCAATTTATTAATAGTGTATGTGAAGGAAGGGAATTGCATCCAACTTGAGCCTGAACAGGAGCTGCATGTGTCTTGCTGGTTAGTGTATGTGTGGCCTTGCTCCCTTCATGCCCTCCACAAAACCAAAGCTGTCACTTCTACGCAGCCTATAAAGGGGAATGAAGGAGACTGAGCTCTATAAAATCTCATGTTGATTTACCATAGGTTATAACTCATGTCCAGGCTATTGTGGCTTGGAGGCATGTATTGCTGGTAGGGAAAAAGCAACTGTCCTCAACATTTTTGGGTCTGGAAATGTTTAGCCTGTCAGACTTTGCTGGAGACTGGGTGTACTGCTTTTGCACCAAGGAGGGTTTGCCTAGCTTTGTAGCCCTGGAGTTAAGCCTGGATTTAGGTTTTTGTGATTGGGAATGCCGAAGAAAGGCAAACATCACAACTGCCTCTTTGTAGGGCTCTGTTAATGATATTAAATGGCCATGGCCAAAAGATAAATCTTAATTTCTTTGCTTTCTGGAAAACCCTGTGACCTATGTCACAACCAGGAGCAGCTGAAAGGCTTGGTGCCAGGTTTGATGAAAGGATGCACTGGCAGAGCCTCAGTGTCAGAATTTTATCTGTTGTGTCCTCAGTGATCTAGTGTATCTCTGCCTTGTGGTTTTGGGATCCATCCTTTATTCCTGCACTGTGCAGGGAGGTTTGTCTAAGGGCAGGATTATGAAGGTGTTAGATGACAGTGAGATGATCTTCTACTGCACCCATGGCTTTGACCTCTGACCACCTACATCTTTGGGCCTTGATTCCTTTAGAGCTGTGCTCTATACAGAAATGAATCCCTAAGATTTGGTTTGACTGATTACTACCCTACTTTATTACCAACCTGACTTGATTGGTAATATATTAAAGTGATTTCCCCAGGTCAAGTCTGTCTTGTCCATGAGGTAATTGCTGAGTGATTTCTCCCTGTTCTTATCTCAACCCATGAGCCTTTCATTATATTTTATCTCCCCTGTCCAGTTGAGGAGCGGAGTGACAAAGAAGATTTGGTGGTTAACTGATGTTCAGCCAGGGTCAACCCACCACAACCCCTAGTCTTCAAAGTCTCAGCCTTTTTTCTTGACCACAGGAGGATGTCTGCTTGTTCTTTTAAAGTTGAAGTCAGAAAATAGGGCTGGAGGAAGTGACTCCAAGACTGCTCTGAAATGCTGCAGTTATATTGTCTGATGGCTGTGCTTGGGTCTTGGTTACGTCTTCACCTCTACAGTGCACCTTCCACAGAGCGTTGCAGCCTCTGGGACTGGGGAGATGCCTGTTGCACAGCACTAGCTGCTGACCCACCAGGAACATCAACAAGGCATAGGGGATGAACTGCTTATCTCAGAAACAAAAACATTTAGATAAACAGATAAGCGCGGGGGTCTTTTGAGCTTTAATTGAAGTCATGCACATGTACTCATAAGACACAATCATGAAACACCTTAACATATCCTTGCAGTGAGCTTGCTCAGTGCTTTCAGAGAGACAACACACATGCATCAAGCTGATGTCCTTGGGAATGACAAGACCTGTCCTCCCCTTCACTCATGAAAATTCTCCTCTCTTTCCACTCTGTGGTCCAACAGAGTAGTGAATGTCGTCTTTGCTGTAGTGAATATCTTTTTTCTTTGCTGTTATCCTCCATTTTGGCTTAGCCTGGATCTGTCTCTGCAGTTCCCCATGTGTATTCAAATAGTCTCTGAAAAACCCTCTACCAAGCTACAGACCATGCTGACAACGTGGGTGATCACTGGAAAGTGCTCATGCCTTGGCTTTATTTGTTTACTAATGTAGAAATGTCCTACTTCATTGGAGAGGTCACGTAACTGCATGTTTTTATCTGTCAAGTGAGTATCATACTGCTTTTAGAGGGAGGTTATGAAAATAAATGCTTGAACTTGGTGAAGCCCTCAGTTGTGAGGACTGTAAGGACCTCATAGTTCATATTCCTGTCATTTCTCAGCTTTGGTCAGGTTTTTGAGATCACTATATTTCCCAGCACCTCCTCTGCAGTGGTCTCTGGTACTCCTGCTATGCTGAATCCTGGGACCCAAGAGCATTAAGAGGTTTCTTGACTGAAGTTTCTTGAATATTGTGAAATTACTAAGATGTACACAGGATATACAACAGCATAAAGACTGTGACCCTAAAATTCTCACACTGGTGACAATTTCCTCTCACGGACTGGTCTTCAGTAAGGAAAGATCCTTTCAGAAAGGGGAAAAATACTTTGTACTGATGAAAGCAATTTTGGAAAAGAAAATCCAGCCCACATAGGAAACCCAGCCCGAGCAAGTCTTGGCCAGCCACCAGTGGATGCACCTAAAGTGCAAAGGAGGAAGAAACAGTAGGGTGGTTTGTGTTGTCTCTCACCAGCACAGCTGGATCTGGAAGGTTTTTTTTTTTTTCTGCCACATACCTTTCTTTTTGTCATTTGCCTGAGGTCTTGTATTTCATCACCAGAGCTTGAGGCACACAGCAGAAACTGTAATTGAACCACTGGAATTGCACCCACACTAGGCACTCTACTGGTGTGACAGTGGTGGTGTACTGAAAGGACACTGCATGACCCAAATGGGTATAACCAGCAGCTCAAAAGGCTTGTTGCAGATGTTCATACTATACTGGTCCTTCTCAGTGCACCAAACTAACTATGTTGGTCAAACTGGTACCATAGTGGCTCTTTTCACAACACAGGGGCTCTGGAGTACAAGATTTCATAGAAGACATCCACTTCCATCACTGGTTACACTGAGCTGCCCAGGCCTTATAATACCTTCTAATGTTTTTTCTTTTTTCCTTAGTCCTATTTGTAAAAGAAGAGACTTTCACTATTTTTCTTCAACAGGTTCCACATACTGAATTGACATAACCACTCCCCTTGCTACATACCTTGAACCTTTTTCCTTACTCTGCTATGTACCCATTTGTTACAGAGTGCAGTGACTGAAAGTCCTGATATTTGCAACTTCCAAGCAAGATTCAATTTATATAGCACCTTTTTTTGCTGAAGCGTATTACAAATTCCGTAAATAAATGCAATACTGTGCTAATGAGGTCTTAGATCTGTCAAAGACACCCCTTGAGGCTGTGTAACTGCAGGTATTTCTCATCAAAATCACTTTGGTCTTTCTCTAACCTTCATCTTGTAGCAAAGTGCTTACAAGGCTTTCTTGAGCTAAGGTGGACCTCTGCTTGCTATCTGGCTAACATCAGCAGGAGGGGTACTCACTGGGGCATGAGGCTAGATAAAAAAGTCTGTCTTGAACTGAAGAATTGAGGGAAGATGTTGCAGTGAGGAAGGAATGCCCCAGTCATCCCTTGTGATGAAGCCTGTGCCTCCAAGAGTTGCTGGAAGCAGGAGGGACCTATAAATCAGCTGTCCTCTCCAACAGGGAGGTCTGAGAAGATGGCAGCTGTAAGTGGAAGGCCATTAGGGTGTATGAGGGACGTGCACAAGCATTAACTTTTTCTATTTGGACGTAAACCTATCAGCCCCAGAGCCAGAGAACAGGACCTAGCAAGCAACTACTGACACGTTATCACCTGGGAAGCAGGCGTTTCCCTCACTTGATGTGTCACTGTAGTGATCAGTGCACAATAACCTGTGAACTATCACATATCCCAGCGATGGGACTGCCTGTGAATTGCCATAAAGTAAAGGGCAATGTGACAAAGTAATGAGAAAGGCTGAGCACTAGCTATGAGAGTTTCTCATCTGAAATAATGGTGGATTAGAAATCGAAATGTTATTGCTGCTATAAAGTCAAGTGAGATGATATGGCACTCTTGCAGCTTGCATCCTCCATTTAGAGGTGCTTTGACTAACATTCATAGAAGCTATAGTGATAATAACAGCAGCTTCTAAAGTTATTAGGAGCTTTCGGAAGGATCTTTGTGTGCCAAGCAACCATGCTTTTTATTAGCATTGATGGTATGTGTCAGTGGTTGGCCTCTGTTTATGCTGGCATTAACAAGCATTGGGAGGAAAACTGTGCTATCAAGTGCAAGTCAAGCAGAAATAATGGTACCTGAATTCTTTCTTTGTATTCATGAAGTAAGAGCATTTCTGGTCTTTAGCATCTATTTTATGTTTGTGTGTGACAGCAAAAATCCTGCCTTACAATATCCCAGTTTCCGTAGGATAAATTTAATTTTGTCTTCTATAAAACTGCTATTGTTTCTGGGGTTAAGACCTCATTGCTTGCAGCCTTCCCGCCCCCCTCTAAATGCAGTCACCTTCCCAACAAGTAAAATCTGACCTCCAAGCCACATCTGGACTGCAGAGCTCCAACGCAGGCATCTGCTGCTCTGCTCTTTCCAGAGAAGTCCCACCATAAAACTCAGGTGATGTGTAGATGCATTTTCAAAGCGTGGGTATCTACTAATTTTTAATGTCTGTGCCATGTCTGGAAAGATGCATGTGTTCAAGTTTTCAGTAGTTATCACATTTCAGGGGAAATGTATTTACTCCCATATTCTGCTACTGATGCCCTAAGTGACCTTGGGGAATCCTACAGTCCATTTGTGCCTCACTTTCCTGTCTATAAAAGAAGAACACAGTACTCTCAATTTTTCTATCTTTGGATCAGGGGATTTTTGCATGAGGAATTGTCTGTTATTTTGTGCAGTTTGTGCCTGGATCAGTGAAGCCTTGATCTAGGATGTCTGCAGGCAAGTGTCAATGCATCAGTGCTCTCTCTAGATGACCACAGCACTACTGGCTTTCAGCAAGGAGTTTGTGGCTTTGAGGCATACTCCTGACAAAAGGATGTATGCCAGCATAACAGCATCTTTTCTGTTACCAATCACCAATGCTGTGGTGACTGACAGGGAAACAACTTTCAGGTTGAAATTCCTGTAGCCACAGTCAGCATCTCGCCCTAATTAATAACCCCCCAAATCACATCATTTTCCAACCCTTTAATTTCTCTTGGTTCTTTATTTAACCTGAAAACCCAAGATGTATCCAAAGCCCCTCTCAGTTATTTACTCCTTGCTGTTATTCCCTGTTGAGTGAACACTAGTACAGCCCTCCTTTCAGTTCTGTATATGTTTGAAATCCATCATGAATAAGCCCTGCAACCCCTTTCTCTTTTTAATTCGGCTGCTTGCCTGTGTGTATGCCCCTGTACCTCCTAATACATTTGCTTGATTAGTTTAAAAGACCTTGGTGTAATTGATTTTTCACTGCTAGTATTAGTCCAGGAAATTAGAGTTCCCATCCATCCTGCCAAATGAGGAGCATTTATCCTTGAAGCTGTGCTGCCTGGTGTCAGGTCATCCTGATTTCATTTGTTTCTCTGTGGCAATGTCAGCACACGAAGTTTCTTTGCCATATGTGAGTGTGAATGTGAATGTTGGGGTGTTGTCTAGGGAGACTCTGGAGTGACAGGGAGGTGCATTCAGATCTGATGTGTACTGACCCCATCAGGGAAGGAGTCCAGAGGCCTCTGCATAGTGTGGTCCTCCTCAAGAGGAATAAAGAGTGTGTGTGTCCTTGGAGTGAGACTCGGTGCTCAGGGCTGGTCTACGAACAGCAGGTGATGTCCTCGCCTTGTCGATGTCTGGTTAGACTGCCCTGGTCCTGTGAAGACCTTCCCTCAGTTCCATGAGGAGTTGTTCAGGGGAATTTCCTTCTTCATGCAGTAAGAGTGGGACACATGGACTTTAAACCAGCATTTTTACATAGCATTTTGCAATGTAAAACTTGTATCTTAAACATGATAGCACCTGAATCAAAGGCTGATGTGCTGGCAGGAAGACAAAAACTTATTTCTTTTTCTCTCTCCCAGCCTATTAGGAGTGCTAGTCTTTCCAAACCATTATGTACCATCAACTCCTTGTTTAGCATCAGAAGACAGTGATTTTAGAGCTACCTCACCCAAGCTCAGTGCTGCACTAAGACAGTCCAACTCTTTGGAACATCCAGCCTCTAGGTTAGCAGAGGGTGTACAATGCAAAACATCATAGCAATATATTCTATTCTATTTTCTCTATAGAAATAGGTCTAAAGCCTACCCCAGTCCCAGGTGTCAGCTTGGTTAAGACATGAATACTTCTGTAACCAGCATTGTCAAAAGGCACCATGCGTCTAGAATGATGTTTGAATCTTTGCCAACCAACAGGTCAAATATTCACTTACATCTTGGTCAGCAGTATAAAATGTGGGAGTGGAGTGACATTTGGATTTTCACTTCTGGATTTAAAATGATTCATCTCAGTCATGCTACCATAATTAAGGCTTATAAGAATGACCTATTTTGACATGCTCATTTCTGCATTCCTGTGCCTGTACTTGTGTTAAGGGTATTTAGTAACTTTAATTGCAGTGCAACCTTTGTGCTGGACCCATGGACAGGTTGCATCTGTCAGCTGAGCAACGGTGACTTGGCACAGGTGAGCTTTCAGCAGGGAGAAAATGTGAAGCGAGGAAAGAGTTTAAGACAAGTCACACTGACGTAAGCCAACAACGTGTCAATTAATCAGGACTGATATCTTGTTCCATAACTTGTCACCTGTTAAAATACTGTATTCATATCCATACTGATGTCCTGCCAGTTGCATTCAAAGCAGACCAAGTGTGTAGCTTTTAGTCCAGCAGAAAAACAGTTTTCACACATATCAGAAACTTTAGCATGAATAATTCCTTGCTTGGCTTTTAGTGCCCCCAGGCAGTGTGTTTGCCACGAGTGTCCAATACACCCTGAAAATATCCTCTACAGAATAAAACAAAAGCAAGATGCACTGTTCATCAAAGCCCCATGCTGTGCAGACCCCCTTCAGCCAAGCATGTCCCAGTGGGAGGGAAAGCAGGCTGTTAAGATATTGGCAGCCCGAGATGGATACTGGGGAGCTGTAGGTGGCACAGGCTGAAAGGAGGTGAGTGCAAGGGTTTCCAGTGTCTTCTCTGTCTGCAATTAGCAGCTTGAGTAGTTGGAGTTGATGTGGTGCCTGCTGTGGAGGATTAGGCTGGGAAAAAGATGATTTTTATCCTCCTTTGGATCCTGTTTATCAGGAAGCTCTTGACAAAGAAAAGAAGTAGAAGGTTGCTGAAATGCATTTGCTTTGGAGAAGAGTGGTTTTATCAGTCCTTCTGCAAGCAGGCAGGGGAGGGAAGAGCTGGCTGATGAGGGAAGACTTTACTGAGTGTAGATTCTGAAGCTAACTCTTTGCTGTCTTACTATAAAAAAAGTCAGTTGGAAAAGCACTAGGACACAGATGCTCCTAAGCTTAGGCAGTCCAAGTAACCTGTATAACAGGGCCATCTTTTTCTCTGCCCATTCTATCTTTCCTACTGAAACAATAGGGGAAGAATACGTTTCATCTACATCAGATGTTTAAAAGGTAGCTGCTAATTTTAAGTTAGTAATCCAGGTTCTTCCTAAACCAGTCAAGAGTAGCCAATACTTCCAGAAACTAGTTCATTCTCTGATTAAATGTTTTAGGCAGTTGGGTAGCATTCAGCCCTTACATAGTAGGTTTGTGACCTTCAGATAAAACTTAGAGTTTGGACCCATGAACTGCATCTTTGTTGGGTTTTTTTTAGAGCAGCAATAACTACTTGCACCTCTGTTCCTGAGATTGCTGATTCAGTTTCCTCATTTGTCAGTCATGAGGACATTTGGCACCTGTGCCCTGCTAAAATGTGTTCTGATGCATTGCATGAGCTAATTCCCCTGACTCTGCCTCACATATCTCTGTTTGCCTTGTTCATTAACATAATTACTTCCCTGTGTTAGCTGACACCTGTAATAAAAGCCTCTGTTCCTCCTGTTGAAAGCTGTAGAGGTCGACAGCATGGTAATAAAAGTCAACAGTACGGGTGACTTAATAAATTACTTTCCATTCAACTATTTCACTGGTTTAGGAAAGCTCCCTTTCCCTAGTGCCCTTAGCATCAAGGGAACTCAGGAGTTCATGTGCTAACAGTCTTGCTCAATGTAGAAAGCACCAGAAACTCCTTTAAAGAGTTCACCTTGATTCTTTGCCTCATGATAGCTAGACGTGAGGTAAGAGGGAAGTTCTTTCATTGCATGGAAAAATATCCATTCCTGGCTGCAAGAATGATATTCAGTCCTAAAAATGAGGCTACAAAGAAGTGGAAATGGGTTTTTAGAAGACTTTATTGTACACTTGCAATTCTGAGTCCTGTGAATCACATGCATTGGCTGAGAATTAATCATCTTTAAGAACCAGTTTTCATTCAAAGATTATTTTTGCACCACTTTGCCCATTTCTGTCACTCATGGAAATTATTTCAGAACTGGAAAATAGATCTTACAGTAAGACCTCACAAACTCTTATCCACCCTGCTTCAGTCAATCAGGGAATTGATTGCTGTCTTTAAAAGTACGCCACTGAGAGGAAAATATTGGATGCTAACAGGCTCTTTAAGCTAGACAAGAACACAACACAGCAAGGAGAAAATATTAATGGGAGGGTAATTCACTTACTAGAGCAAACTCTTAAGAGAATTATTGCTTTCTTTAGCTCTCAAAGTTTGTGATCAGCTTTATCCAGTTGACTAAACATAGGGTGTGTTAGACATCTGTATGGGGCTTGCAGGACCTAGGAGATACTCAAGGTCTTCTGAATTGGCAGCTAGACTTGCACTGGAAGAGCCCCATGAGTCTCCAATGGCACTAAACTCCTGCTTCTAGGCAACTAAATTATATCTCTAGGTCCTGATTATGAATTTAGGGGAGAGGTTGGTACTTTTAGAGTACAATATGTTTGACATATTTATATGCCCTCATTAGAATGAGGTGAATTGCCCCCTTGAATGATTTCATATGGGGTGACAAGCTCAGATAGAGGCATCTAAGCCTACTGAGACAAATGCCATCCAGGAAGCCTAAGAAAAGAGCTGGAATTGAATTCTGACTCTCATGTCCTTTTCCATTGCTTTTCTCGCAAGAGCAGCCTTTACAGAGTTGCGTGTTGCTTTTATCCTGGTCGTGAAGTCATGGGGACCTGTGTGCCTCAGCTATGACTCCTAGGCTGTTTGACACCTCTTGCACTAAGCAGGCAAATTGCCCTGATTCTGCAATTAGGATAATTAAGGAAAGCGATGTTTTGAGCTACTGGTAATTCTAAGAATAAAACATTTCATTTGAATCAGAGTGTTCTGATCAAAGTTTGAGTATTAAGATAACAATAGAGCAATTAAGGAAATTTTCAAAATGAAAAGCTTGTGTGGGTGGAAATAGTTTCTTTCAAAAATGTCAGCAAAATAGTTGAACTCTTTAAGAATGCTCCTTTTCATTTTGTTTTGAAATTGCTTATTTAGGAGAACACCACAGTACCATGTGGGCGTATCATAGGCTGGTATCTCCACCTTTATCCTCCATTCCCAAGAACAAATATTCTAAACGCCACTATGATGTGGGCAGTTCTGTTTCCCAGGTAAAAGACAGATCAAGATCTGAATGCTGAAATTTCCACCAGCCTACACACAGAACTCACATCTAGGGACAAGTGCGAACAAAATGTTGTCCAGCAACCGTTATTTTCTTAGGCTGTTATTCTCTTATGAAGATTAAAACCAGTAAAATGTGGAAAGACTCACAGGGGCTGAAAACTTACCTAATGGGCTCCAGCAGGTTGTGAATTGTCCCAGTCTGCAGTGCTTTGTGAAGAAAGAACCTGATGGTAGAAAACAAAGGAAATCAAACCTGGAAAAGAGTGCAGATTTCACCTTGCTTCAGGCAGCAAGGTTTTTACTGTAGGACATCCTATCTCAGGTTAATCAAAAAGGCTCTTTCACACTGACAAGTGAAGTGATTTTCCCGGTACTGGGAAAAGATATGAACTTTTAAGAATGCCTCTGAACGTAAATGAATGCAGAGTGCAGGAACCTGTCTGACTGTAATGAGTCCAGCTCAGGCTGAAATCATCTCACTGTGCAGAGAGTGCAAACCTGCCATCACTGGAGTCGTGCAGTAGGAGACAGCTCTCCTTTGATGGGGTGTGATTCAGCCAAAATCAGCTGCTTGTGCAACTGAGATTATCTTATAAACCTGTTCCAGAAGTAAGGTAAAAAAAACCCCAAACCAACAAAACACACCAGGAAGGTAATTTTTTTTCCCATTAACCTTCAGTCTGTGCTTTTTTTTGCAGTAGTTGAACATCCACCCATCCTCAGCACAGAGATGCAGGTTGTTTCCTTAGCCCCACGTACAGAGAATGAGAAGGAGTCTACTATTCCCTTCACAGACAAATAAGGATGGCTCCTTTCCACCCATCCCTGTCCTGTGTGTGGGGACACAGTCACGTGGAAGAGGAGATATGTGATATGGTGGAGAGGGACAGGTATGTGATTCAAAGTGAAAATAGTATCTTTTCATTTCAGGCATCTAAACGTCAGATGACTGAGTTCCTTGTGCTGGGGTCCACCTATAACCAATAGGTGTGAGTAAGCCCTTCCAAAGGGTCTTGTTTAGACTGACCTTATGTTCATATTTTAGGGTGAGGTGAACTGCTCTCTGGATGTGCCAATTTCTTTCTATTGACTATAGAAGGAGATTGCGGTGAGAAGTTCAGGCTTAAGACCTGTCAGACCCAAAAGGAGGTTCTCACCCTCATCTTCCCCACTGCCATCAGAGATGCACCTAACCCATGCAGACATAGTGATGCTTGGCTTTGAATTGCTGGAACGACAACTATCAGCTGCTGTCTCTTGCCCTCCTCTCACCTGTGAACTCTGAATTTCAGTGATCACATCTGTGGTGCGCTGAGTTTCTTTCCTGTGCCTATTTTAAGCAAACGAGCTCTGTAGCACCCCTGCTAATATGGGCCACATCTTACTGGTCAAGAAGGGCGCATTTTCTCCAGACTCAATAAATATTTCTTTGAATTAATTTTGCATTTGAGCTATGCCATGACCTAAGTCAATTCCTTCTATAACTTGCATTAGCTATTGCCAGAGGTCAATACATTGGACTGGTTTACACCAGAAAAAATGCAATACCTTGTTGGTATATGTGAAACATTTTGGAGCACAATCTTAGACAAAGAAGGATCCTGTTCTTATGGTGTCTACTTAGATGTTGCACTTTCTTTGCTCAGGTTGGATTATTATACAGGCACAGAATAAGGGTAGCTTTTTTAAGTTTCACATTTAGCTTGTGTCCTCCTTTTATCAAGCTGTTTAAAGCAAGATAGATTCTTCCACAAAAGGCAAGTGGTTCCTGTGAAAGAGAGAATGTCTTGCTCACTCACTTTTCGTCATCATAGATTGCGTACATACACATTCAACATACACAAACCATAGAAGTCAAACAACCAAACCCAAAACCTAATGAATGCAACAGTGAAGTTTACCTACCTACCATGGGGCAGAGGTTCAAGGTTCATACTCTTTCTGTTCTGTCTTTTTTCCTTATTTTCCTGTTAGTCGAGATAACACTAGAAAAGGAAAAAGTGAACACCAGAGAAAAGAAAACAAACAGTTCCTTCCTGAGAGCTGTAATCAGAAAAGGGTTTAAATAGCTTCCATCTAGTCCTCTTCTGCCTGCTGTTCAAAGTGCATTTGGCTACGTGGTGGAGATTGTGATCATACTGCTGGAGGCACATCTAAAAATGATGCATATCAATCCTAAAATGCCTTTCTTTGCTGGGAGTATGAGATGGGCTTATCCATCTTAACCAAAATAAATCAAGAGCCTTTGTAAAAAGGATTTGTAGACATAGGTCACCAAGTTGCCTTGAAGCTGGAATTTGGGAAGAAAATGTGATTAAACTTCTTGCAGTTTCTGATATGGGGTTATATGGAAAACTGTTTAAGCTTCTGGAGTTACACATGGCCTCAGTAGTCCTTGAGGAACTTCTGCATGTCCCCAGTGGTGATACAATAAATTTAATTCAGTTACTCTCCTGCTAATTGCATTAGAATTTGGGCCTTACTGAACCAACGTTATTAACAGTGATCAGAGGCTTTTCTTCCTGGCCAGTGCTGCCCAGGAGCATCCTATGCCTTTCTTTGATTGCATCAGGCTGAGACAACAGGGAAGTCAGGTGAATAGGCAGCTGAAGTGATGGTAGACATCACAGTTCTGACACATTATTCAGATGGTATAATACTGGAACTGAAGTTACACAGAGAAAATGAGACTTCCTACTAGTAGGGCATCTGTTTATAGCAGCTGTTTGGGCATGGCTAAGAGAAAAATAACAAGCTCCTGCAGGCCACCATGGAGACTGAGACAAGCAGGGGAAAGACTCTTGATGTGTTTGCTGGGAAAAAAGAGTGTGAGTCTGGCTAGCAACTTTCACCAAAGAAGTGACTGACACCAGTCTAGCTGTTTCTTAGCGACATCCAGTGACAGGGAGATACTGAAAAACTGGCTATCCACTAGTTCTGACATGGGTTTGGGAGTTTTTTGAAACTGAAGCTGAGAAGCATGATGAACCAGGCAGGATTCAGGTGTCTCACCGCCCTCACAGTAGTTCACTGGGTCTTCCTTTTTTCTCTTTTTAGAAATGGGGGTTACATATCATCCTTTCAATTCAGCAAGAATTTCACTGGATTGCCATGATGAATTATATCTCTATGCATATATCAAAACACAGGAAAGGTGATGGTGTGTTGGGAAGTATGGGCCTGGCATGACATAAGTGGTATAGAAATTTAGTTGTTGCTCAGAAGCACTTACCCTGATCAAGGACTTTTCAGTCTCTCATGCTCTGCCAGTGAGGAGGGGTGCAAGAAGCCAGGAGGGAGCAGAGACAGGACATTTGACCCAGAACAGCCAAAGTGATATTCCATTCCACAGAACATCATGATCAGTATATAAGCTGGGGGGAGTTGGCCAGGAGGGCCCAATCGCTGCATGGGTCAGGGTGTGTACCAGTCAGCAGGTGACGAGCACTTGTATTGTGTATCACTTGTCTTTCCTGGGTTTTGTTCCTCTCCCTCTGTATCCTTATGATGATTACAATTATTATTATTATTGCTGTTATTGTTGTTATTACTTTATTTGTTGTTAAAACTGTTCTTAACTCAGATATTTTACGTTTTTCTCCAATTCTCCCCATCCCATCCCATTGATGAGTGAGTGGCTGCATGGTACTTAGATGCTGGCTGGGCTTAAATCACAGCAAAACACAAGTACCCTCTTCTCCCTTACCATAACCTCAATTTGATAAAAGCTATCTTGCCTGCAGGTGTTCTCCCTGCCTCAAACAGCCAGAGAAGGAAATGTTTCCCCATAAACAGATGGAGCTGCCTGTTCTGCCTCCCCTGGTAAAGGAAGAGGAGGCTGGATCCTGGGTGCTGAGGACTCCACTCAGCCTCTGCAAGGATATTATGTGATCCCACAGCACAGGATTCACAAATCCAATCTCTTCCCAGTGTAGAAATGGTCATATATTAGATAAGAACCTGTTCATGAGTATTGGGAGGGGTCCACACAGAGTAATTTGGGATAGGTTCAACACATTTTATTGCTGGTTAATAGGAGTCAGATTGCCATACTTTTGCCACAGCATGCACTTGGAGGGTCCCTGCTGCTCAGCAGTTATGTAGTAGCTTTTGGAGCTGGATATCTCTGTCATTGTCTCCAGGGGTGAACTCCTTGCTGTGAATGCAGGCTGGTGGATGTCACTGGGAAGGGCATGAAGGCCCCTGAAAAGTATCTCATCATGGAGGAAAGAGCAGTGTTGTCCTTAATTACATTATTCTTTCCTCCTGTTCATGGCTCAGCACCATGAATGGTTGAGATGGCTGATTTTCACCCTCTTTGGACAAATATATTTGCATGTTTAATTCCAGGGCTGATTTGCTGTTTGACTAGTTGTTTTCTGCTTCCCTCACTGTCCAGCACTCCAGTTTCCTTTGAATTGTTCATATATCTCTGTTTCTGACTGAAAGGGAAGAAGGCCATGTGTAGACAGCAGGCTGAGAAGTGTAGTGAAAATTCTGTGGACAGTTATTATAATAAATGTATAATGCTTTCTCAGATGAAAAGTGTTGTCTGTATAGATACAGTCATGATGATGGATGGGTGCATTGGCTTATTCTCTTTTCCATTTGTTGCTGAGCTAGGCCCAGAAAGGATTCCCAGTGCAGAAAGAATATGCTTCCAATATCATGTCCTTGGCTTTGCTAATATTTTTCCATATTGGCCATCTCTTTTTGACTAGGTGAGCAACTTTGGAGCCCCTCTCAGTCTGCACACATTTATAGTAGTCATTAAAAATCAAAACCTCAGTGCCATTTTACCTGTGCTTTTGGAAGTGGCTGAAGAATTAACGTAGTCATGAAAACTGAACATGTGAAGTGACACTAGACAGGCGACCTGCTGCTCCTGTCCACCTTCATAGAAGTTGTCTGTTTATAAAGATAACACTGTTCTGGTTATTTTATTATTAGGTACCAGGAGACATGCACAGCTGGAGGAGGATGGACTTTTTGCAACAACAATGGTAGGTCATCCTGGGCCAGAGGACAGTCACCAGCCACCCGACATGCAGGAAAAAACCATGGGCAGCAGAGCTGAGAGCTCACCTCCCTCTTCTGAGGCATTGTACACACGACAATTTTGCATTGCACTGGCATTTTTTGTTGGCATATCTATATTTTTCTTCATTCACACTTGCTTCCAGCATGTTGGAACAATATAATTGCCTCTATTTAGCATAGCTGAGCACAGTACTTACAGCTCTTTAGAGTCCACTATGAGATAGTATAACATGGTGGCTTCTTGACTGCTCTGAACTGATCTAAGTGGCTGATTGCTAACTGCACTTCCATGCTGGAAGAAGTCATGTGTTAGGGCTAGGAAATGAGACTGAAGACCTCAAAGGTCTATGTACTGCTTATATACATGGATTGCCAGATGTGGTGGGTACTTCATAGAATTATAGAATGGTTCGGGTTGGAAGAGACCTTAAAGCTCATCCAGTTCCAATACCCTGCCATTGGCAGGGACAACTTCCACTAGACCAGGATGCTCCAAGCCTTAACCAACCTTGTACACTGCCAGGGATGGGGCAACCTTTGCCAGTGCCTCACCACCCTGATGGTGAAGAATTTCTTTCTAAAGCCATTACCAGTGTCTTCTCCAGGCTGAACAAGCCCAGCTTTCTCAGCCTGTCTCCATAGCAGAGATGCTCCAGCCCTTGGAGCATCTTTCGTGGCATCCTCTGGACTTGCTCCAACAGGTCCTTTTCCTTATGCTGGGTGCCCCAGAGCTGGATGCAGTACTTGGGGTACATCTGAAGCTTTCTTCCACTTTTCAACCAACATATATTAGGGGCGATACTGTTGTGGGGGTCTGTTACAGGCCACCGGATCAGGGTGAGGAAGTTGACGAGGCCTTCTACAGGCAGCTGACAGCGGCCTCGCGGTCACAGGCCGTGGTCGTCGTGGGGGATTTTAACTTCCCTGATGTTTGCTGGAAGGACTACTCGGCAACCCAGCCGCAGTCCAGGAGGTTCCTCCAGTGTATGGATGATAACTTCCTCATGCAAATGGTGGATGAGCCAACCAGGAGAGGTGCGCTGCTGGATCTCATCCTCACTAACAAGGAGGGTCTGGTTGAAGGAGTGAAGGTTGAGGGCTGCCTTGGTTGCAGCGACCACGAGATGGTAGAATTCAGGATCTTGTCTGGTAGGGTCAGTAGAATAGCAAGTAGAATCGCAACCCTGGACTTTAGCAGGGCAAACTTTGGCCTCTTCAAGCGATTGCTAGGGGAAATCCAGTGGGCTAGGCTGCTTGAAGGAAAAGGGGCCCAAGATAGTTGGTTGACGTTCAAGGACTGCTTTTTCCGAGCTCAAGATCGGAGCATCCCGACACGTAGGAAGTCGAGGAAGAGGGTCAGGAGACCTGCGTGGTTAAATAGGGAATTGCTCGGTATGCTCAAGTGGAAGAGGAGAGTTTACAGGTCATGGAAAGAAGGGCTGGCCACTTGGGAAGAATATAAGGCTGCTGCTAGAGGATGTAGGAAAGCTGCTAGGATGGCTAAGGCCTCCTTGGAATTAAAGCTGGCGAGAGGGGTCAAGGACAGCAGAAAGAGCTTTTTCAAATACATGGCAGGTAAAACTAACACCAGAGGCAATGTAGGCCCGCTGATGAACGGGACGGGTGCCCTGGTGACAGAAGATACAGAGATGGCAGAGTTACTGAATGACTTCTTTGTCTCTGTCTACTCTGCTGGAGGCAGTCCTGAAGAGCCCTGTACCGCTGAGACCCCGGATGAAGACAGGTCAACGGAGCGGTCTGCCTTAGTCGATGAGGAATGGGTTAAAGACCAGTTGAGCAATCTGGATATCCATAAATCCATGGGTCCAGATGGGATGCACCCGCGGGTGCTGAGGGAACTGGCTGAGGTCATTGCTAGACCGCTCTCCATCATCTTTACCAAGTCTTGGGAAACGGGAGAGGTGCCTGAGGACTGGAGGAAAGCAAATGTCACTCCTGTCTTCAAAAAGGGCAAGAAGGAGGACCCGGGTAACTATAGACCGGTTAGCCTCACCTCCGTTCCTGGGAAAGTGATGGAACACCTTATCCTTGGTGCCATCTTAAGGCATATCAAGGATAAGAGGGTTATGAGGGGCAGTCAACATGGCTTCACCAAGGGGAAGTCGTGCTTGACCAATCTTGTAGCCTTTTATGAGGAAATAACGCGGTGGATGGATGATGGTAGAGCGGTGGATGTGGTCTACCTCGACTTCAGCAAAGCGTTTGACACGGTCTCCCACAGCATCCTTGCGGCTAAATTGAGGAAGTGTGGTCTGGATGATCGGGTAGTGAGGTGGACTGTGAACTGGCTGAAGGAGAGAAGCCAGAGAGTTGTAGTCTATGGGGCGGAGTCTAGTTGGAGGCCTGTATCTAGTGGAGTGCCTCAAGGGTCGGTACTGGGACCAGTATTATTTAATATATTCATTAACGATTTAGATGAGGGAATTGAGTGTACTATCAGCAAGTTTGCTGATGACACTAAGCTGGGAGGGGTGGCCGACACGCCAGAAGGCTGTGCTGCCATCCAGAGGGACCTGGACAGGCTGGAGAGCTGGGCGGGGAATAACTTGATGAAATATAACAAGGGAAAGTGTAGAGTCCTGCATCTGGGCAGGAACAACCCCAGGTTCCAGTATAGGCTGGGGAACGACCTGTTAGAGAGCAGTGTAGGGGAGAGGGACCTGGGGGTCCTGGTGGACGACAGGGTGACCATGAGCCGACACTGTGCCCTTGTGGCCAAGAAGGCCAATGGCATCCTGGGGTGTATTAGAAGGGGGGTGGTTAGTAGGTCGAGAGAGGTCCTCCTTCCCCTCTACTCTGCCCTGGTGAGACCTCATCTGGAATATTGTGTCCAGTTCTGGGCCCCTCAGTTTAAAAAGGACAGGGACCTGCTGGAGAGAGTCCAGCGCAGGGCAACTAAGATGATTAAGGGAGTGGAGCATCTCCCTTATGAGGAAAGACTGAGGGAGCTGGGTCTCTACAGTTTGGAGAAGAGGAGATTGAGGGGTGACCTTATTAGTGTATATAAATATATAAAGGGGGAGTGTCACGAGGATGGAGCCAGGCTCTTCTCAGTGGCAAACAATGAAAGGACAAGGGGTAATGGATACAAATTGGAGCACAAGAGGTTCCACTTAAACCTGAGAAGAAACTTCTTCTCAGTGAGGGTGACGGAACACTGGAACAGGCTGCCCAGGGAGGTTGTGGAATCTCCTTCTTTGGAGACATTCAAGACCCGCCTGGACACGTTCCTGTGTAACCTTATCTAGGTGTTCCTGCTCCGGCAGGGGGATTGGACTAGATGATCTTTTGAGGTCCCTTCCAATCTCTAACCTACTGTGATACTGTGATATAACAAATTGCTTCATTTTTACATCATTCTAAGAGCATATACCTGTTTAGCAATGCACAACATGAGCGAACACAGACTCTGGAGGATATTACAAGCTTTGCAAGGCAGGCATTACACAAGTGATGAATGTGCATCTACACCTGGGTTTGAATAGTAGCTGGGCAGTGCAGCTGGGAAAAGCCTGCAGGTGCAAATTAGTTACTGGTGGTTACTGGTACCCCAGGTAATGCTCAGGGCTGGGTGGTTCATGCTTTGTGCAGGTGACAAGCTGTGGCGGGAAGGGAGTGAAGATAAGCAGAGCAAAGAACAAACAAGAGGGGCTTCTAAATTAACTTCTCCCACATCATTTTCAGGGATTTTTCTCCTACTGTTTCTGACTCCGAAAAAGCCTTTCCACTTTTGACTCCACATCTTATAGCTTTATTATTTATGAGTCTCTATCAGCTGAAGAGAAGCAGATTATGTTTTATTGATGCTCTTATTTCAGATTAATCACAGGCTATACAGCACTTGGAGCATTCCCGTTCCTCTGGTTTGCCAGGGATTGCAAGATTTGTAACAGCCCTCCCCACAGCAAAAAATCACTTTAGATTTCCAAAGGTGTTTAATTGGGAGATACTCTCAATATATTTTGTTTTTAAGAAAAGGAAAAAAAAAACAGCAAAAAAGGACTTTTTTGCTTTTATTTTGATAGTTACCATGACCCAGAATAAACACATAAATGCACACACACAAATAATGGAAGAAAAAAACCCCAAACTACAAAACAAGTGAACTCACTGTGGATCCCAAAAAGGATCCCTTTTCCTCTTTTTTGTGCATGTGCTGCTGTACCAAATGTGATCTTAGATTTTATATGTCTAATAGGATGTTCCCTTACCTTTAATCAAGTGGGAAATTGGCAGAATCAGGGGAAAAGAGCCCTGGGAGGTGCCCTGGGCCATTATGGGATTTCAGAACATTTTGTAAAAGCACTCATAAACTCAGGCTTTCCTTGTATGTGGTGCTTATAAAAATAGGGCTGCTGCCCTTGCTGTGTTAGGTAATAAATAGTGAATTGTATAAGAAAACACAGCTCTATATTCGAAGTGCTTCAGTTTCTTAGAGACTGCTGCGTGTCCAACATGCAGAATTATATTAACATTATATGCCATCTTCATATAATTGTGCTTGTTAATATTCAGAAAGCAACAGCTTATGCTTTTTTCTCGAGTCATGCTCTCAAAAAAGGGCAAACTGCATGTGACTGCAGTGGGTATCTCCAGGCACCTGGCTTGTCTGAGCAAGAACAGCCAGATCTGGTGGCACACAGGGTATTTCTGTGCTGCAGCAGTGTCCTCGAGTACAGGCATTGCCTGCAAACCCACAACCGTAAGAGAGAAATAGTTCCATATCATTATCCTGGGAAATTAGCAGCATCAGGAGCTGCCTTTCTGATATTTCTTTGCAGACAGAGAAGCAGAAGTTATGCATATAGATAATGTGCCTGTAGCTGCCCTAGTTTTTTGGCAGCATCTGGCCAGAAAAATCTGGATAGGAGAGGGGCAGTAGTCTGCTGTGCTTCATCTCAACCCTGCTTTTTTACACAGGAGAGGTAGAGAGGGTCAGGGGTGGGATTGCTTAGCATCATTTAAGATGTAGTGAGGATCCTTCCAGTCTTTTCAGGTGTGTTAGGTGGAAAAGAGGTTTCTGCTCAAGATGGCTCACTGGGGAAGGTGCCAAATTTATGGGAGAGCCTGTCAGCCTTTAACAACTCCTGGGCTCTACATCAGTATTTGGGGATGTGTAGAGAGGTGGTGGTAACTGCAAGGATCCCAGGTGAGATAGGTACAGCCCAACATCAAGCCTTGCTGGGTCTCTGCCTGCCCTGATAGGTTCTATGACTCTACTCTAGACAGCGTTACTGTCTAACAAAGCTCCCCAATGCTTCTTGCTGACTTGTGCTGATGTTTGCAGGCTATCAAGTCTCCATGTTGAACATGAGCTGACTCTACACTGACCCACTTTGGGGGTGGTGTCTCGTGGTGGCCCCTTGCCTGGTCCCTGTCCTATAAGCTACAGGCAGCTGATGTGCATCTGCTGCCAGCAGCGCTGGAGAGGATGGAGTGCCTCAAGAAGGCAGGACTGAAGCTGTGGCACAGAACAGCACCTGTCAGACCCTATGGCCACCAGTATCCCTCCCCATGCTTCATCCCAAATAGACCATTTTAAAGATATAGCCCATTAGAGTTGTGGTGTGGGGATCTTCACATGTAAGGAGCAATGTGAGTAGTATGAAGGGTTTAAGTGCTATTCACTGCTGAGAAACTCATTCTGTCTGAGCTGCCTGCTGCTCTGAGGGTAAAACAACAACCAACCTGACCAACTCCCAAAGTATTTCTATAGTTCTTTAGGCTCTGCGTGGCTCTAGGAAGTCCCCATATAGAAGGACTTTGCAGTCCTGACCCAGCACTCCTTTCCACTGACCAGCTGAGGGAAAGTTGTTTCCTCCGAATAGGAAGCCTGCCTTTGTGCTGTGGGTAAAATCCCGGTGGGTCCTTTGCTTTGTTAAAAGGGGAAGTGTGCATGAAGTGAACCAGACTCTGGGATTTTCCCAAGTACACCCAGCACTTGCTCTGACTTTGATCAGCAAAACACAGTCATCTCAGGAGGATGTGTATTTACTTTATTTTGAGTTAGGGCTTGGATGTCTTTGGTGGGCATCTTCAAAAGCTGCAATGGCCACAACTGCTGTGCAGATAATGATGAATTGCTCTTTGAAGTTGGGATCTGTATGCCTGGTGTGTCAAGCCTTGGTAGCATTGAAGATCCTTGCTTTGGGATCAAGGGCTCATCTGCCTCCATTAAATTACATGCTTGGCATGAAGCTGTGTCCCTCTTGGACTGGAAACAATAAAAACTGCAACAATCTGGTTAAACAGCTTGGACAAGACAAGTTCACTAAAGAGGAAAGTGGGGCTGATTATCATGTGTCTTGGTTTTGGCTGGGATAGAGTTAATTTTCTTCCTAGTAGCTGGTACAGTGCTGTGTTTCGGCTTTAGTGTGAGAATAATATTGATAAACACCAACGTTTTAGTTGTTTCTAAATAGTGCTTTCCCTAATAAATGACATTTCAGTCTCTCATGATCTGCCAATGAGGATGGGCACAAGAAGCCAGGAGGGAGCACAGCAGACCTGAGCTAGCCACAGGTATATTCCATAACACTGCATGTCATGGCCAGTATATAAACTGGGGGGAGCCGGCTGAGAGCCACTGATCACTGCTCAGGGACAGGCTGGAAAAACAGCCAGTGAGAGGTGAGCAATTGTCTTGTGTTTCCTGGCGTTTATTCTTCTCCCTCTTTTTGTATCTTCCTTTTCATTACTATCATCATTATTGTATTATATTTTACTGTATTTCAATTATTAAAGCATTCTTAACCCACAGGTTTTAACTTTTTTTTGCTAATTCTCCTCCACACACCCTTGGGGAGGGTGAAGTGAGCGAGCAGCTGCATGGTACTTAGTTGCCCGCTGGGGTTAAACCATGACAGTCATTTTTGGTGCCCAACATGGGGCATGACAGTTTCAGGTAACACTAAATCTGACTAGAATGCAGTAGAATAAAATTTCTTGTAAGTGTTCACTATATTGATTTAATAGTTGCTAGTCACAATGGTTATTTACTCTCAAAGTTGGTGTGCTTATTCTTCAAGTTGTGTTATGTGTCACCTTACTTGCAGTATATGTTCCCTGTTGTGCTGTTTATCATCAGTGGGAACGTGGCTAAGGTTATCATGTTGTTGTACTTTGTAACCCTAGCTTATGATACGAAAGAATTGCTGGTTATGAAACTATTCTGGTGCTTCTACTCAGTGTTGTCATCATTTCCATACTTTGGGAGCCATCTATTGGAAACTATTAATAGCTATACCTTTTACTTTTTCACCTCTGATACCCAATCCATGGGGCAGATAACTCCCTTCGTCCTCCCCTTGTTTTCCAGGCCAATTGCAGTAGCTTTTGAGAATTCTGAATATCCTTGTGATGTACAAACCAGCGCGTTCCTATTTAAGGTTACACAACTACTTAAGGACACCAACCAAAGATCTTCTCAGAGGCTGGATAATCATGAGTGGCAGTGTGTGTGGGATAGTATGGCCAAGTACCTAGGCCAGTGGGCATCTCCAAGGTTTTGGAACTTCACCTATGAACAAGTGCAGAATATAACCAAGAGCATTGTCTTGGAAGAGTTGGAGAGAGAGCCCCATTAATATCCTTTTGCATAAGGTGATTTAGTGTGCCCCTAAGATGGGATGAATTAACAAGCTTCCTGATTGAAAGATTTTAAGGTTCTTCAGAGCTACTACCATGAGCAGATGCCATCTGCTTTTCTACATCTCCTTTCAAAAGATGTCTGGTTGTCTGGAGCCCTTTTTACACTCACTTGTTTTTTAATCCACAGATGGTGCTGACTGAAGAAATACCATCTCACAGAAATCCTTTATTCATTCATGATTGTACAGACTATCCCCTTCTCCCTGCTGAACTTATCCACCACATCCTGTAGCACTGCAGCAGAGAAAGTTAGTGGGGTAGCACCACGCAGGATTTTTTATCTGAGTTCTCATGGATCCTTTGTATTTGGAAAGAAGGAGAAGCATCAGCATGATGTGACAAGCCACTTTTTCAAGCATGGCCAGCAGAAATGTCCATTGTCCCAACCTGAGAATGTTCCAGATCTTAAAATCCAGGTCCTAACCCCTTGCAGACATAAACTATCACAATTCTAGGCTTTAGCAAGGCAATACCAGCTTCAGGCACTAATTTTCACTAATAAGGCTATTTGCTTGCACAGCCATTTATACCAGCGAAGACTTAAGGTTGCTTCCATCTAGTTACTCTGACATATACGTACCCCTGTGACACTGGTATGTGCAGGTACATATTATCTCAGGATCCAATTATTCATGCTGCTGTACTGTTCCCAGCTTGCCATGGTGTAATTAGCCAGTTGCAGGGCTGAACCACAGCTCCTAGCAGGTAAGAGCATTCTGATCCTTCAGAATGTGTAAGTGCTCACACAGGAGCCCAGAACCAGTTAGGTTTCCTGTGGTTATTCTGATGGTCTCTGTACTAAGCAGAAGCAGCACTGCAAGTACATTACTGCAGAAATGTGAAGATCTTAATGATGCCACCATATTTTCACAAAAAGAGATGCTCCAATTTCAGTTTTGGAGAAGAGGAAGGGTGTGAACAGTGGATGTGTGTGGTAAAGTCATGCTACCTGTATGAAGTTAACAACATATTTGTGATCCTCAGCCTGATGTTTTGTCTAGTAAGGCAAAATTATTTTTTTTTTTTTTTTACCAGGCAGATTTTGGAAGATTTTGTAAAAATCCTCATAAATCTTTAAAACTAGTGAAGTGCTTTAGTCAAAAACCCTAAAAGCAGTCGAGCTGCAAGTAACTGTGTTGGGTCCTCCTTTACTCTGAAATTCTCCTTTCTTCCTCCAACAGAGCTGCAGGCAAAACCACAATGCTTTGGTTATTCTGAGCATCTGTGCGTTTGACCCAATTACTGTACAGTATCTGTCAGTTGAGATCATACAATACTGATGTGCCTGATGCTGGAAGCTAATTAGTATTTCATTTGTAACTTAGGAGGGGGATGAGAAGGAGGTGAGAAGAGGGGGATACATTAGAGAAAGTATTTCAGGAGCTTGCAGTACTTTTGAGTGTGACTAGGGTCATTTCTGCCCGAAGCTGGATGCCGAACTTAAATAAAAATATGTACATATCTATGTATCTATCTACACATGTGTGTGTTTATAAAAAGAAAGAAATGTATCTGGAAAATCTGTGAAGTTTGCAGTGACAGCATATAATTAAAGAAACAATCCATCTGTAGAGAAATAGACTAAGCTGCTCTTACTGTCAGTGAAGAGAGCTATTTAACCTTTTCTGGACCAGAAAAGTAAGTGGTGGGAATCTTCCCTGTCTAGCTCATTTGCACTAGCTAGTGAATGGTGTTTTAAACCTAGGCTTGAGAAACTAGTTCTGGGAAAAGCCAACAGTGGGGATTTCCCATAATTTCGGTGTCAGTGCTGTGCACAGCTGCTTTCTCAGCCCAGAGGTTGTGAAGCACCTTTCACACACTTTGTCCTCAAAGTTCCACTGATCAAGGGTGTCTTAATCCTGATGACTTCCTAGGACCAGGGTGCGCCATGAAGTAACATTTTCAGATCAGCTGTATGGGCAGTTCTGAAAACAGGAGGGACAATAGATTATATATTGCACTCATGCCCCCTCCTCCCTTGGCTCTATACTACAAATCTGACTTGAACATGTGCAGCATTATGCAATTTAGTATACTACTTATATAGAACTTGTTCAGCATAACTTGCTTAGCAGGAGTAGCTAAATTTGCTGAAGCCTTCTGCTCACAAATTGTGAAATTTTACCTGGATATGTGGAACTTATACTTAGTCAAATAAAAGAAGGACCCAGAGATGGTTCAAGCCAGAAGATAAGGAAGCTACATTCATTAACAGAAGCTGTAAACTTACATAAACTAAGAAGCACCTGCCTAGAGACAATGAAAGGACCCACTGAAAAATGGGATGATCTCAGACCCTAGTCATACCACTGGTCTGAACTGTTGCATGAGGGGTGGCGAATTTAGACTGTAAGGGTGTTAGTTGCCCAGGGGTTTCTTTGTTCGAGGTACCTCTTTCAGGGACTCAGCTTGAGCTGTAGCACTTATTAAAAAAGACTCAATAGAAGGCTCTCTTTTCATCTTATTGATTCAGTGACAGCCTAGATTCAAATGTGTGATGGTGGCTGGTATGTGTAATTTCCATAATGCCACCAAATAGCGCATGGTCTGGAGAATCAGACTCATTCACCATGTCAGATGGATCATATGCTGCATGAACAAAGAATCCAGCAAGCCCATGGTACACAGGACTTACAATGCATATCATATAGATGCAATATACATGTTCTAAAGGGTCATTTATCCAGAATTTCTGTCTGGCTTGGGTCCATGACAGCTGGTAGATCTGTATTTGAAGGGGATGTGTCAATTAATAAGTGGTTTCCATGGAGTGATCAAAAAAGACCAAACCCAGTGCAAAGGAGCACAGGTAAATTGCTGCCTCTCAGACCAGACAACAGCCCAGAGCTCTGATGCCTAATTTTCATTAAAATGAAAAAGCCACTTCTCAGAAGGATAATGGCCATTTGGCTGAGTTCTCACTCGGGTAATTACACCAAGGACCACTAGAGCCTTGACACAGGCTGCTGACTGCTGGAACGTTCACTGCAGCTTTGAAAATCTCTCTGCTCAATAGAGTCAATATTGCAAACACCTTCTTGTGGAAATGTCAAGATTTTAGTGATACCACTATATATTTCTCTGAAGTATATTTGTTCTCTATTTCTAGTTCTCAATCATCCTGTTTGCTCAGAAAAGCTCTTCTCTTGTAGCTCTGGATGTTGTATGGTTAGCAAATGGTGTCTTCTTTGAAAATATTCCTAGGCAGGCAACAGTGCAGTGAAAAACTCAGCAACATTTTATGGCTAAAACTTTTTTCCGGGGGAGGCATTTGGATTTAGAGACACCAGAGTGTTCATTGCTGGTATTGTCAAGTTGTTGATGCAAAAACCAAGCAAACCCCAACTTTGAAAAGCACTTAAATAATTCCTATTCCTGCTTCTCAGAATTAAGTATTTCAGATTTTTATTTGAATGGATATATTGTGCTATTTTATCAAAAAACCCCTTTACTAAAGAATCCCTTAGAGAAAACATTCGTAGCTGAGACTGAAAGCGTTGTTTACTGACAAACTATGCTTTAGAACCATTGATTACCTTTAATTTTTTTAAATAATGTATTTTTTTTTTATCCTGAAATGTTTGGGGTTTTTTTTCTGTCTGAATTATGCATAAGCTGAGAAAGCAATGCTCTCAGAGCCCTGTTAAGAAGAGTTATGTGAGGCTGTGGGCTGCAGCTGATGAAAAGCTACTGTATAAGTAGAACTTCATATTCTATACACTTATGAAATACAAGTATTTTTTCCCCTCTTTGACTTGTGCTACTGCATTTGTATGGAAAAGTGACATATTTTGGTTTAGGTGCTGGAAACTTCTATTTGAAGATGCAACGATAAACTTGCCTTTTCCTACTATTGAAATTAGTGTGTGTGTGGGGGGGAATCTGTGGGGTTTTTGCCTGTCCAGGCAGGTCTGCCTGGCTTGCCAGAGATAAGTACAAACCGGTTTTGAGGTTTTATGTTCCCTGGAGTCTCCAGGATGAAGGGACTTTAGACCTTAAAATGTAATTTTGGGACTTTAGACCTTTAAATGTGATTTTGCTGACATGACTGGCTGAATTTATAATGGTTTGGAATGCGATTTAGCCATGATACCAACCAATATGGACATAGCTCTTGTTCAAGCTGTTGTGTTCATTTTCTAGATGGTCACAGAGGATGTCCCTTAGTGAAACCGCAAATGGTCCCTGACCCATGGTGACTTCTAACGGACAATGACTGGAAAAGCACTAGCTGGCAAGGTGCCCTGGGCCAAAACTGTAACAAAGCCCTTTCTAGGTGTTTAAAAGGACATGGGTGAGCCTGTGCTAGTGTTTGGCTGCTGGAGAGATTTTGCTGGAGAGTTTCTCCTGTTTTCTCTCAGGCCAGAGCTCTCCAGTGCACCAACCTGCTCTGCAGGGTTTGTCATCGTAGCTTGTGAGGAAAGAAGGATTTGCTTCTAGTGACAGTACAGAACATGATCTGGAGAAATCTGGTATTAATAGCCGCCTCTTTCAGGGTCAACAGCAATTGCTAAATGACATCACTAGTGATTCCTTCTGGAGATTATGAGCATAATAGGTTTGGGGTTTTTTTTCTCATCTTCTTTGAGACCTTCAGAGCAGGTATCTAGAGATATCCAAACTATACAGAAGAGGAGGGAACATATGATGAAGATGCAATGACAGACCTGCGTTCTTCTGAAGTAATATTTGGAGCCTCATGAGATACCCTGAAGCATATCAAATGGCGATAGACACTTTTGTGTGGACAGCTGCACTAAGTCTCTCAAAAGTGGTGACAATATACATAATAATAATGCAGCCTACAGGTGAGATTCAGGTATGAATTAAGATACTTCAAGGCTTTTCAAGCCTTTGAAGGGTGGGCTGTCAAACCATCAGTGGATTAGCTCAGTGGATTTTTTATTAATATGGCTGATTCATACAAAAATCAAGGGATTGCTCTACACCTGGTTTTCTGACAGAGAAGTCACTTGCAAAATTCAGCTTAATTCCAGAGCAGCTCAGATAGATTGATGAATTCATCACAAAATAGTCATGACAATGCATAATCGTGGACTCAAGTTTATTTACAAATGCACAAAAGATGAGACCTTTTCCAGTGAATAATAAAGGGCACAGATGCATTCAAAATTATTCTGCCTTTCTTTAGATATGCATTTACAAGAATCATCTTTATCCCAGCTCCTTTAACACTCTTTTTTTTTGTAGGAGAATCAGAGTTTTGCTCAGGTTGCTTAAATAAATAGCTGTTTCTAACACTTGCATATTGATGTCTACAGCGTTGCATATTTAATGTATGCACCTCGTTTATATGAATCATTTAAGAGCATAGCTCCATAGGGGAACATAGAAAGATTAGCCTTTATATTTGATCAAAATCCTAATGAGGTCAATAGAGAGACTCATCAGGCATTCCTCTTAAACCATTTCTGCCTTATAACTGGAAAGGCTACTGCCTAGTGTCTACTATGGTTGGACTAGGGTGCAAAAAATGCAGTTTCTATTCCTACATTTGACCACCTTTAACTAGTTGTGCTGTTTCTTTATGACTCCAATTACTCTATTTGATAAAGGAGGGAAATGTTAATAAGTTCCTTGGAAAATTTTTTGGGGTGAGTTCCTACCAGATCAGGTTGGTTAACTTATCCTGAAACTGAGGTCATCAAGATTAATGCTCAGCTGTTGCTTAACCCCTGATGGATGTAGTCAGATGCTGCTAAAAAACAAAGCCATTCCAGGCAGAGGTGTTTTAGCTGCCTCATTAAAAATTAATTTTGTTACTTGCATGACAGTATTTTGCTTTAGAAACTTGCTAGGATTTCCATGAAGGAAGCTCTTGTAGAAGCACTAGTTCTTCTGTTGATGGCAGTGCGTACAACCTCACAAGCCGACGTAACCCTTCTGGGTTCAATAAAGGAGGTTTTCAATTACATCCCATTCTTACATAGATGGCTTAATTTGCTATGCTGGGAAGCTGTCTGCTAGCGTGGGGTTCGTGTGAAAATGTACCCAGGAAGGCAGCTGGGCAGTGTCCCTGTGGGTAAAGCCCTCAGTTACAGTTAAGCTGTGTGATGCTAAAAGCTTGATCCCAGTCTAAAATCTGCAGGTAACACTCTGAACGCCCTTGTATGGCTTAGCTACTGGGCTTACAGCTGGATGCTTGACAGTCAGGTGAAGATGATTCATTATTATCAATATTGGACTTAAAAATATCAAGGGAGGTCTTAGGCTTTTTGTGTGTGTGTGTTTGAGTAATCACTTTCATAATGGTATCCTTTGCTGAGTGCTCACTAATCACCCAAGGAAAAAGTGAGTGCTATTAATTCTATGAATGAAAATGTAAATAGGGGAAGAAATGTTAGTGCTAAATTTGCTATCTACCTATCTGTATTATCTTCTAAAGTATGACTTGTGCTAATTGAGCTAGATGAGAGTTCTTACAATCTCAGGACAGCAGCAGAGATAATGCTCTCTGTTGCTTATTCAAGGAGAGAAGAAAGATTCATGTGCAACACTACAAGACAGGCTTCATGAAGGGATGTTGGCGTTAGGGGTGCATCCAACCCAGGAATTCCACAAAGGACATTGTAAAACCATGTAGATTGACCAATATATGCTGAATGTCATTGTTTGTTTGCCACACAGACTAGTTCTCCATTACCATGGCTTATTTGAGAGGAGGAACTTGGATTTGGATGGAGAGCTCTACATCTCATTAGGTGAGTCACACCAGATAGAGCAATCTGTCTGCTGTGATCTATCTCTCTAGACAGAACTATGGTTAATATTGCGTGACAGGGTTCCCTGTTGTGACCATGTTTGGATCAAAACAAAACATGAGGAGTCTACTGGGAGTTTTCAAGCTTCCACTTGGCCAAAATGTTCTTTTGAGGTGCCAGTGCTGTCATTGCCAACTTCAGCCAGAGCTCCAATTAGAGCCATGCCTGCAGCTGACCTTCATGAACTGTCTGTTTTGATTAAAAATCATCAGATATAAGTGATCTGGAAAGCTTACAAGAGGGAAATTATAGGAAAAAGATGCCCAGTATGTAAACATGTAGCCCTGCAATAATAGCCATTGCTACTAACAGGCCATAAGCTTTGCACTGAATTTGCAAGGCCTCAGGAATGAGACTTGTCAGGCTTCCTCCGAACTTTTGACCTGTCTGCAGCTTTGTTTAGATGTGACAGTAATTTCTCTAACTGATCAGGTGTCTGTGGTTAATTTATTTTACTTCTGTAACCACAGTTTTATATAGACATCAGTAGTGAGCAGAAAAACAAACCCAAGTAACATTTAAATAACACTCAGTTAAAGATCCTTCTCAGGAAACCAGTGCTTCGCTTCCCGAAACCTTGTTGCATAGCTCAGATGCAGGAGCCTGTGAAACAGCACATAAAAACATCTTTGGTTTCCTGAACTGTGTCCCACATGGCTGAATCCTCAGTCTGGGATACAAATCAAACAGTTCATTCCAGAACCGAATGGAGAAAGGGAAACAGGTTGATGATTTGAGGTGAGATTCATCTATATCTGTTAAATGGCCTTGGTGTCTAGTCCAACTTAATTTTCTAGAGTTCAAAGCTCTTGCTAGAGTCAACTGAGGGAGGGAGATGACTCTCGAGAACTATTCCACCACCCCAAATGAGACCTGGTAGAGTTTAGGGCGAGCTGGCAGGGACACAGCTTTCTCCACTGTTCCAGAGGTGGTCTATGAAGTTGTTAGACTTCATGTCTGCCTGCACAATTAGATGAGATGAATCCCAGGTTTCAGGAACTCAGCCTCTCAAGCTGGAGTTCTCACCTCCCCTTTCTCTTCCCTGGGGTTGTCATGGATTGAGAACTAACCAGCTAAATGCAACAGTAAGGCAGGTAATCTCAGCAGTAAAGTAGGCTTTGCTTTGCACTGAGGTCTAGAAGAGGTCTGGAATCTGGCTGTACCACTCAGATGATGGAGTCCCACAGGTGAATGAGCTTCTGTGTTGGAGGGCCAGTGCTCAGACAGAAACAAGGGTCTAAGCAGGCTGTAACCACTCTCAGCACTTGTACACATTTGGTGGTGTTGCATAAATTTACTAACACAGCAGATGAAGAGAGTTTTGATGTGGTTACTGATGTCAAAGCATTTTACTGAAGCACTGAAGTGCTTTGCAAGGTCCCAGCTCCAAACAGAATCAGGCCTGTGGCCAAAAAATAACCTGCTCTCCCTTGGGAAAGAACACATTTGATTTTCCATTGTCTGTAAAAGCTGCCTTGTGGATAATTTCATTTACATTTCTGCCCTTCATGAAACTCCCATGCTTTGTGACGGATGTGCCCTGCTGAAGGAGCAATAATCATTTCCGCTGCTCAAAGCAAAGAGGATTTCCAAACTCAGGAGTAAAAGGACAATTACCTCAACTTCAGATCTGCCTAAGAATGGGTGGTGAAGCAGCAGCTGCTTCAAAATATTATAAACAGTGCAGAAAAAACTCAGCAGTGGCCTTTTTAATGGGATTAGCAAGAGTGAGAAAGAAATGAAAGAACAAATCTGTGTTTGTGGCATTCTTTTTCCAAAGTGAGGCAGGTACATCAAAGCTGGGACATCTCCTGCAGGATGGTCAGGTGGGATTTTGGGATGCTGATGTTTCTCTTTAATCCTTCTATGCATGCTTTTGTGCTGAAGAAAGCTGCTCTATCCTAAAATAAAATTATCTGTTACAGAAGATAATACGTTCTTTGGTTGAACCCAGGTTGATCTTGTTTAGTATAAGGATAGACTTAATAGCCAGTCTGTCCATTGCTTTTCCGAAGAGTAGACTTCTCTGCAGGAACCACACCAGGAGCTAAGTCCCAAGTGGTGGAAATAAACCAGTGGTCCCTAGATCTGCCACTGGTTAATATCTTCTTGGCCAATTTTTACTTTTTATCAAAAGTGTATCCTTACCAAATACAATGGCCTGAAATCTTGCAGTGATAGCTCAGATCTCAGATTTGTGAGGTAGCCCTGGTAGGTTAGAAACAGTCAAGCACCAGCTGCTGTCTTTGCCTTCATGGGTTATTTTGCAGTTGCAGACGTGGCATCTGGAGAATATTTTGCCAAGCAGAAGAAACAAATACATTCCCTGCCTTTGGTGCATGCTGCAGCTTTGCACATTTTAATGCGTGTGAGCCTCTGTGCTTGGGGGAATCAGCTGAGGTGATCTCCCTGCGGACTGCAAAACATGTTGCCCTTTCTGCACAATAGAAATGAAAAGCACGTTGCGAGAGGCATCTCCTCACCACAGCCTGGCTCATCTAGAAGCTGTAAGACATTAGTATGTCACTCCTTACTAAAGAGGTGGAGTGTATTGGCTGGGCACCCAAAATGAGGAGGAGGGTCTGGCAGCTGTTAGAGGCACTTGAAAAAAGAGATCAAAGCATATTAATTCACTGTCCTCTCATTTTCTATTTCCACAGCATTGCAGAATGAAGAAAAACTGTTTTTCCCTCTATGAACTATACAGCAAGCAGCTGTTCATAACTGCAGGATTTACTCTCTCACCCAGTGCTTTGCTGGGCCACAATGAAGACACAGCATGATGAACAGGTTCTGATGTGGTTTGGGTGACCTGGGGGGGCTCATATCTCACTCTTTCACCTGTTTGTCAGTTGGCCTTTTTCTACATCTCTGCACAAGCCTCAGTTTTGCTAAGTGTAAAAGAAAGGGCTTCAGCCTCGACTTGGCTCAAAGAGTGATTTCTGTCCTGGAAGCTCTGTGCTGCATCTCTGTATTAAACCTGATGAGCATCTTAGCATTGGCAGAGAAGCAGCAGAATGAATTGAGGACTTTAAATGAAACCCTGTAGAACCTTCTTCAAAGCATTTTCTGCTTTTCTGGCAAAAGGACCCTCTTTTTGTCCAAGTACATATTCCTAGACTTTTGTCTCCATTTATCTAGGCATATTTGCACTGCAAAAATCACAATGGCATTGGTACATTGACCTGTGTTTCTGGTACAGAAAGACCAGGTTTGCAGATAGGATTTAACCACTTACATAGTCCTGCTAATGTTTGAGTTTATACCTAGAAAGTGCCAGGGAACATTCCTAGACATTGTAATTGAGCATCTATGTTGTGAAATTGTTATGATACACATTTGGTATGCGTTGTGCCTGAGCTAAAGAGCACTTCCCTAAAGAATTTCTGGGGATGTCTCTGGGGCAGGTAGTGTTTCTCATTCCTGACAAACAGCTTAGATGGAGCCTCATATTTTTGAAAGTCAGAGTTTAATAAAATAGCAGTGGGTCATTCCATGATAGCTGGCCTCAGTAGCAGAGAAGGGTCCCAAACCCATTTCACTTACTGCAGTAGCTGTAGCTTTATTGTTTATTCCAAGTGCTTTCTGGAATAAAAGTGCCCCTTCACACTGTCAGACCACACAGGACCATAAAGGTATGAGTATAGTGCTTAGGAGCTGGATGACATGACAGCATCCCTGAGCTGTCTTTGTGGTATCTGCAGTGCCACCAGAAAAAGTCATGATGAAGAAGTCTAACCTTACATGAAGTAGGGCACTATTCCCCATGAATTAAGATCTTTTTCTTCTCTACCTGAACTTTTCAGAAATAGGATGCAAGATTTCTGTATTGTTACATGTGGGATTGATGAACTGACTGGTGAATCTCCTCCTGGTACAGCTTGAATCTATATATTTACATTTACATGATTTATTTCTATTCATATACTTATACATAGATTTATTTGTATTTACATTTATGCTTATTTTCTATTTCTATTTATATTCTACTTTCAGCAGCAAATAGGTCACAGACCCAGGGATCCCAACACTGTTCAGGCTTCCAGGCAGTGCAGTCACTCATTCCAGTCTTCTGCAATGCCTCCTTTCTTTTAGGCTCTCTGCAAGACAGAAAAAGCATTTAAATTAATTGGCCTGGTTTGTAGATTGCTTCTTTGGTTTTCAGCTCAGAGGCAGCATGAACAGTCAGACATAGGAGTGTTTGCTCCTTATCTTTCTGCTTAGGATTGTCAAACTCACATTTTTTTTTTAACTGAGGGTTACATCCAATGAAAGAGGCTGGAAGATGGAGATGAAATGCTTACTCAGGTCCACTGAGTAATGTGTTTTAGAGTGACTCATTTAAGGCCCTTGATTTTAGAAATGCTGTCTTTAATGCTTGCACACTCCAACTTCTCCTCTCCGTGAACCTGCTTGTTTCCATGCATGGACAGGCTGTGCTGATGGCATGGCTGAGGGGCTCCTCAACTGTATGTCTCCTTTACACACATACAAATGTGCAGCCCCTGCTCTTATTTATTGCGTATTGGTCCAACAGAGACAGATATCCTTCATATTTTGGCATTGCCTAACTTTTGCACATTTGACTTTGCAACTTTAAAAGTGGTTTTGAAATGCAATCATTTCAGAGGGTAATATCTTGGCCTATAAAAAGAAGATGGAAAAACCATTATCACTATTCTGCAGCATCTATCACCTTCAGGCGCTAATCCTTCTTCCGCAGCAGGACTAGGAACCCCTCAAAGAAACAAATTGAAAGATTAAGAAAGTGAAAGCTACCATCATTACTGGAACTTGCTCAATGAGTCTAGAAGCACTTTCTCTCTAAAAACATTAGTCTCAAACGGAAAAGATAATGTGTGGTCCAAGTTGTTAAGTTTATGAGCAAAGGAGGAAAATAAAGTGAGCATATTATTAAGTAGTGATATCTGTTGTATATTTATTAAAAAAATTGGGGCATATTTGTAGCTTAAATTTACACAGCAACTATATTAAGAGCAAACTTTCTTAGCTCCATCTGTATTCAGGGGAGCGAAAGAGAGGCATGCCCATGGAGTGGTTCAGAACAGGAATAATAAAGGATCTCTATGGTATTTGCTGGCTTTTCTGCCCTCAGCCTGACTTTCACAGACAAAATATTTTTTTGCAGGGGGGAAGAAATGGGATAACACACCATGATGGTGAATGTGGGATACTGGGTACCTAGGGGAAGTGATTGGGAAGACATATTTTTGCCTATGCTTTAAAAACCAGTCTGGCTTGACTGTTTCTACTCCCGCTAAATACTGCTGTGCTCTGTGAATGGATCTGTTGATGAGAAATTTCAGGTGGATTAGGTGGTAATCAATAATGAAGTAGCATTAAACTGGCATCTTGTAGTTATTTATAACTCCAGCAAATGTTTTTTAATGAAACTACACTTCTCTCATGTATATACTTTAAAGCTAGTGTTAGCACTGTAAGAGCTTAATCCAGTAGTCAGAGAAATAAATGGAAAGATTTGTTTTGAGCTTAGGAGGAGGTGTACAAAGCTGAATGAGGTGAAGCCAGGCACAAATGGAGACAGCAATCATACCAGAGTCACACAAAATGAGAAAGATCATCTTCAAGTCTCTGTGTGTTCCTTCAGTGCTGGCAAAGCCTTTCTCACTTCAATCAGAAGTTGATTGATTTAACCACAAAGCACTTAACTAGCGCTAATCACAGCTGTAGACTCATCTGTAACAGTGATCACAAGTGGGTGCTTTCGAAGCCACAACAAGCCTGAGCTGATTGAGGTTCTAATCCAAAGTCTATGTGATTCTACGAAAATTATGGCCATTTTTGTTGTCTAAAGGCATGTGCTGCTTAAGGTGGTTGACCCTTATAAATAATATGTTCCTAGACAGTATGAGGAATCAAGCCAGGAGAAAAAACTCCCAGCAACAAATCCTTCTTCTGTTGTATGAAGTGCTCATCTGGCTTTAGTGCTTTGAGTGCAATGACTCAACTATGCAAGGTCATCATCTCTGAGACCAGTCACTTCCCTCCCCTTCGCACCATCTCTTGCAGTTATGATCAGTGACATAATGTGCAAGAGTGTTTATATCCTCCTTAAGAGTAACAGTCTACTGAAAATAAATTATGGGAAAAAATGCAATCCTACCACTGTCACTTAAGTTCCTGAATAACAATAAGCAAGGAAATAAAATTAATATATTCCTAGGTTGCTCACCAGCTGTAGTTCAGCTTGAACTGAGAGGGATAAGAGGGGTTCTGAAAATGCAGGTGGTAGTGGCTAACCATTTCTTGTCCCATCAGGAGCAAGCAGCACTTGTCTGTCAGCAAAGTCTGCCTTTTCCCGACAGTCGTTCAGAAGGTGCAGGAACCTTGAGTCTTCAGGTCCATATACTCTGTACCTACAGAAAATAGACCCCTTCTAATGTAGCGCTTACAGTCACAATATATTAAGAAATACAACAGTGGGTAATTTACCCTGGCCTAGCATTAAACATTGCCACTGCTGATGTCTCCAGCTGGGATAGTCCCAGTAAGTCCTTTTCATTCAAGGCAAGGTATAGGCACTTTGGGTGAGATTTTCAGTTGACTAAACACAGCCTTGAAGAATCACGGTAGATGCTGAGGGGTTTTCTTCCAGGAGTATGGTTGTCCTTACAAAGTGATCCATATGTAAGTCCTGTGTTACATCTTCTGTTCCCATGTAGATGTCTACAACACTCTGGGGGTCTCATGTGGCATTAAACACAATGGATTCCTACTAATGTGTAATTAATCCGATGTAATTTAGCTGTCTACTTGAAATTATTATATTGCTGGTGCATTGCTTATATTGACTAAATCTCCAGTGACTATAAAAAGAGTTTCACTATAAAAGTGCAATCCAGGAAAGAAAAACAACATTACTTTAGCTTCAATATATTTATAGTAAAGGTGAAAGCTGAGCCTGGTAGCTCTGCTATTTGCCAGTTTCACAGACCCTGAGCTGTGTTGCTTCAGGTTTGCTGGCCATGGAATTTGTAAATGAAATAGTGCCCCAATATAATTCTACATCTGAGAACAGAGAATTAGCATAGAGAAACACACATCTCTTGTCACACATACAGAAGGAAAAATGGAAAAAGCAAAGACCTGATTTGTTATTGCTTCCATCTGGAGGGTAAACCTGACATTTCTATCTGCCAATAGCAATTTACTGTGAAGCTTTTACTGTGAAGCTGACCTGCAGGGAAGGTTTCTGCATGCTAAATCAACCAGCAAAAGAAATGAAACCCGTGTTGCAACCAAATAAGAACTTTAATCACAGTCTACATGTCTGGGTGCATAAATAATATATGCAGCTGCAATTTCGATATATTAAACAAAAACCTCCTAAGCAGCCCCATGAAAAAAAAAATATTTCCCTTTTAGTAAAGAAACTGAATATATTTAAGTCCAGGTTTGTTCTCACTTGAATGACAAAGAACTTTTTATGGCCTACAAGGAAAATTGCTGTGTTGATGATCATCTGGTGATTGTTCTAGCCCAGCTAATATCTTTTTACTGGAGCTATGGTCAAATTCACTTTCTGTTGAACCCAGGTTGCCCCCAGAATTATTCTAAAGAGTACTGTTAATGAGCAAGTCAGAAGTTTAAGTATATTACTAGAGGTAGAAATGTTTTTGCTACTTTTAAAGAAACCTCTGGATTTATATTTTACTTACAAATGGTAACCTTCCCTAAGTGCTAATGTAGTAAGGGCAATTATGTTCTCAATATTAGCAATATCCTTTCTGGTGGTAAGTATATTTTTATGTTATGTGATCACCAAAAGATTCTTATTACAAGAATTTGTATTCAATATTAACATAGAACAGAAGCAAACAGCAATTACATTTTTTAAGGAAAGAATATTGGATATACTGTGAGGCATGCAGGTGGGTTTTTCAAGCAAAACTATAACTGTTTCTGCTTTCCTGCTCCAGGTTTAAACTGAAACGAGATCGTGTAGCATCTTCCTCTTCATCATCAGATTTTTTATTCTTCCCACAATACATGCTTTTGTTCACAAGAGTGTGTTACCAGTTTTTTGTGTTCACTGATTTGGCAGGAACTAGGGTAGCTGTGTCAAGGACAGATTTGGGTGCTGGTGTTGCATCCATTCATTGAATGTCCAGGTTCCCCTTGGCAATGCCTCTGTAGTCATCACCTCAGACCTTTGCAGAGCAGTTCACATACATTGTGAATCTCTAAATCCCTTCTTTACAATTTGCATGTAGCACATTCTAGGAGAGGAGGTCTTTGCATGGTGAACATTTTACCACTTTCAAACGGAAGAATTGGTAATTTCAATGTCTTCTCTGTTTTCGAATTTCCAAAGTCCTAAATCAGACAATCTGGGGTTATTAGAGTGTATTATGTCTCTCAATTGCCTCAATTCATCTGCTGCACCTAGTCAGATGAATTTCCCCCTAAACTGAGTTAACTACACTGACAAAAGCTCCCTAGAAAGGAGTTCAAATGAGTGCCTCTGACATTAACAACTGCATAATAGATACTTAAACAGTGTGAGAGGAATTTCTCCCAGAAAGTCAATACTGCAGGAAGAATTGCTCTTTGCTTTCTGTTTACAAAGCTGACAATAGTTTTTCACACTCTGGCCCACTTATCAGAGAGAAAACATTGATGATCTATGTGCAATGAAATGTGGTTTTTCAGCTTCTTGTCTCTGCAGAGAGACAATGGCTGTATGGAGAGAGACATTGTGTGGAAGGTTCTTCCACATTTGGTGGCTAAATTCAACCTACAATTGAATGGGATCTATCAGATGTGTTTTCCTGGCTGAGGCTAGGAATTTGTACCTGCCCTGCTAAGATTATGTGAACAAAACAAAGTTATTTAATGGAAGTGCCCATATCTGAGGAGGGCGGAACAAGTTTAAATGGGAGTTTAGAATAAATGAGAGTTCAGGAGTAATGGGAATCTGGATTGCCCTCCTCACCAAGTTACACTGCATTGGTTTTAATTTGCTTTTGTTTTGGTCCACAAAAAAACCCTAACTTTGTTAATAAGTTTCTTCAGCCACATTCTCTGTACAATACTGAGGTCTCTGTAACGAATCTTCATCACTGAGGTCCTTCATAGTTTTGTGCCATACTACACTTCACCAGCACTTGGCAAATCCTTTGCTTTTTCAAATACTTGTTTTTCTTCTGACAATGGATGTGTTCTAGCTGAGCATGTATGATCCACTTGGAACCTGTCTCAAGTGCTCCCTAGAAGTTTATCCCTTGCTGCAGTAATTACTGTTTTCCTCTTTGACTTAATAACATCTAAAAAACTTTTTTACTGTGAACAAGCTGCAGCATTTTAGATAGATAATACTGAATTTGAAGAATTTCACTCTTGTTCAAGGATTGGAGAACTTTCAGAACTGGAATATTACTATGGATCTGAGCAGCTTTCAAAAGAATCTTCCATTAATTTACATTCTGTAGTGAAATTAGGTTGGTATTTGAATAATTGAAGTTGCTGAATTCTATATATCTCTTGTTGACATTAGGAAAGTTGCCCATTGACTCTTAACACTGCTTAGCTCCAGAGATGTAATACTTAGCATGTCACTTCTAACATTTTGTTCAAAATAAACCACAGCTTTTTGGATTTTGGTTTGGGTTTTTGGTTTGGTTTTGTTCTGGCTTTGTTTTTGTCTTTTTTTCCAAAGCAAAACATGTATTTTTTTCCTTTTCCCTTCCCTTTCCTTCTCTTCCCTTCATCAGCCAAACCAATTCAATCAGTTATTCATGCAGGTCCTAATAACCAGTCCAGCTGATAAATGCCAAAGCTTTCCTCTGAGGTGGGGGAGCTGGGGAAAACCCAGAATTGAGACCTAGTCTGTAATTTTGATTCCAATCTTTATCCTGGTCCTGCTCTGGCCACAGTGACAGTAATCCTCTCAGAGACTGCTGGTGCCTGGCCAGTGATTGAAGCAAGAAAGGAGAAAATCATCCAGTCTTCTTTCCCAGCTCACAGAAATGACTGTGATTATAAATAATCTTCTAATTTACAAACAGATCCTTGGAAATGTGACTGTCATGAGCCAAGGAAGGGGCGAGTTCAGACTTAGCCAAGAGGACAAGACATGATTTGGCAGTGGGAGGATCAGGCGTTATAACTTGCATTTGTCCCTGCTGCTCTCAGGGAGATCTCTGCTGAGCTGTGAGATGCATATGGACCTTCTCTCATCATAGACCAACATCCTTGGCATTTCTCAAAAGCCAAAGAGCTTTGCTGGAATAGATCCCCAGGAGTCCTCTGTTAGACTCCTACCTATGACAGGGAGAGAGCACTGGAGTTTAGTGGAGAAATAGATCACACAGGCACTGACTTGATGGGAAATGCATGATGGGATGCAATAATAAGCTGCACCCAGTCCAAACCAGAAATCACATTACATGCATAAATTTATTACATGTAATAAATTCCTTCATCACTGCAGACTGAAGCCTTATTTCTATCAGATCCCCATATTTTTTAGCTGTGAGCAGATAAGATGTAATTAAATATTATAGTTTCTAACTGCTTTATGCCAAAGAGTTCAGAGTTAATGGTTGATAAGAAACAGCCATTGATTAGGTGTCCCATTGAAGTAAATCTGTAAGGGTTGAGGGAGTCAGGTTCTTGGCAACAGTGGCCAACTTAATATTGGGTTCTTGCTGCTGCTTATTTTCCTCCTTTGTCAAATATGATTCACATGTGGAATCAAGTGAAAACTGACAATAGGGTGCAAGCAGTTGTCAGGGCATGCCAGAAAGAAAGGGAAATATATACAAATGAGCTTTAATTTTAGGTGGGAAGAGTGTAGGTGAGGTTCAGTTAGTTGTCTGATGATCAGGGATGGAGTCTAAGAGAGAGTTCATCACTGAGCACCGTAAGCAGGGCCTAATACCATATACATGCATCATAAGGGGGGACCAAAGCTCTTGCCTTCTCTGGTCTTTGACTGCAAGGCCAATTTAGTTCTCAGAATAGTCTTCCAATATATATAGCAGTCTCCCAGTACATATAGCAGTCTCCAAATACCTAAAGGGGGCATACCGGAAAGTTGGAGAGGGACTTCTGACAAGGGCAGGTAAGGATAGGACAAGAGAGAACGGCTTTAAGCTGACGGATTAGATACTAGGAGCAAGTTCCTGAGTGTGAGAGTGGTGAGGCCCTGGCACAGGTTGCCCAGAGAATCTGTGGCTTCCCCATCCCTGGCAGTGTTCAAGGCTAGGTTGAACAGGACTTGAAGCAACCTGGTCTAGTGGAAGGTGTCCCTGCCCATGGCAGGGGGTTGGAACTGGGTGATTTTTAAAGTCCCTTCCACCCTAAGCTATTCTATGATTCTATGAATACCACCATCTGGGAAATGGCTATTTTGAGATAACATGTCAACTTTCCTGGTTTTGCTTGTATGATCCAACAAAACATTAAATGCACAGGGAATTATACCAGTACAAATGATTCCTCTGCAAGCATGTGCTGAAATCAGAAGAGATTTTAAGGCTCTCAAAATGTATGGTATTACAGCAGTGGTGCAGTGCCTAGGCTCTTTGTGGCACACTCCCTCATTAGAGTCTTTCTGGACTTAGTCTGAGGGCAGACAGACTCTTTCTGTGAACTGCATTGAGTCACAGTTCAAACTTTACATCCCCAGTGGGAGGGAATGCAAGTGGTTGCATGTGGAGTAAAGATAATTTAACCACTAAATTTGATTTACTACATGGGAGATTGCTTAAATGTCGTGATCATCATGGAAGTCCTTGTCCTGGCATTTTGCCATGGAAACCACAGGGGATCAAAGGAAAAGGATGCCATTGGCTGTTTTTAATCATGGCTCTTTCTGATGGAGAATTACATTTTGTAGTCATGAAAAGCCACTTCACCAATGAACTTACACAAAGAAGCTCTAAAAGCCAAACTCAGAAATTTCCAGACACATGATAGCGTTTTCTATCAAATTCAGAATAACAGTGTGTGTCTAAGAAAAGCAATGCTATTCTCATTGTAAACCAGGAAGGACGGCTTCTGCATGGAGAACACACAGCAAGGGTCAAAGATGGTTGGGTTGATTTTTGCCTCAGACTTCTTAGGGAGTTAAGATTAGGCTGGAGAGGGTGCTGGGCCATCTAGTCTAGGTCATGCTTTGCCTAGAAAGGTTGGACCAGATGATCGTTGAAGTCCCTTCCAACCTGGTATTCTATTCTATGTTACATGAATATATATGCACATGAATACGTATGTACACAAATATATGTACATGAATATATATGTGTATGTACCTACAAATATAGGAATCATTTAACATCTCTTGATCCTGGCAAAAGAACCATACTGTGTTTGCAGTTGCATTATTATTGCCTCCATGAGTGAGTCTTACCTCTGAAAGATATTCACCTAGCTCATGCTGTGGTGTTGCTTCATTACAGTGGATTTGGGGATGCTGGGGCTGGTACTGATTCTTCTGCTGGTACAGATGAACTCAAAGAAGGTCTTCCATTTTAAGAGTGATTTGATCTATCTGGCTAACCATGCAAAATCTGAGATCATTATGTCCAACTCTAAGAAACTGCCTTACCATCTCATTACCTCCTTCTTAGCCTTTCCTTTGTGTCTTCTTCAGGACTGGTAAAAATAAATTATATAAAATTTAAAAAGTACATTAAAGTTATATATTAGGAGTAACATCTTAGACACAATGTCTTCATGATGGTTTTATTGCTTGTTTTCAGCAGTTTCAACCACACAGAAGAACTTCCTCTGAAGCAAGGAGATGAACCAAATACAAAGAAAAAATAGCCAATTCATTGCATATGTACAGATTCAGAACCAAATAAATAACATTGGTCAAAAGGCCATGAAACAAAAGACAGAAATTTCACCAGTGCTGAGCAAGCAGGCCTGTTCTCACTGGCATGAAGTATACATCACAAGCACCTAGGTATATAAAAGTCCACAGAAACAGTGATTCTCTGTTCACAGCCAGTTTTTCTCACTCTTTGCTGTCAAAGCCTGTTTACAGGACGGCAGAGCAGAGGTGCTTAGTTTGACTGAGAGGAATCAGTTGGCACCAGCTACTGAACAACAGCTTGAGGTGTTTGAAACAGAGTATGAAAAATGCACCTTTGAATTCAAAAGTGCCTTTTTGAACTTACCATTTTCAAAGTATCAAAATTTTTTTTTATTTCTTTTAATATGCTATAGATTTCCTCTATGTACAAATTTACAACATCGACAAAACCAGGGTATAAAACACTAGTGCTCTGCTGATGCCAATTCGCATGTCCTAAAGGCATGGCCCTCAGAACCCAAATGACTGTTGTTTCCCGTACAGACCTGTCATGTAGTTTCCAGCCACAATGTTTGTCTTCTTCTATGTGATTTCACAGTATGCTAGAAATAACCAGGATTTCAAACCCAGGGTTCTTCAGTATATAGTGCAATACCATGTAAGCAAACAAGGAGTTAGGATGTTCAGGCAGTAGGAAGTGGAAGAGACAGTCCATTGGCCTGGAAAACTCCTAATTCTTAAAAGCCATAGTTTACAACTATACAGGTCTCCAGGGGAAATAACAAGATCAGCCACTGTAATTATATGTCATCAGACTGGTATATAAATGCATGGTTTGGAGGTGGGGTGAAAAGTTGACTGAAAAAAAATGGATTGAAATCCATGATTTTGGGACATCTGACTCCAGTCTGGGACTTATTTTCCCTATTACAACAGTTTAGTTTCAGAATGATAGCAGAGTCATTCCAGATTGATGTGGGTATCCGAGGTCAAGAGTTTGGTCTCTTGCTCTTCGAGGGTTGTCTACAATCAGGAAGCGTATGGTCCTTGCCTCCATGAGCATCAGTGTGTGGAAAGTGCAAAGTTGCATTGCAAGTCAGGGAGCTTAGGACCGCAGTCCTCATCTCCAAGACTATGGCACATTCATTGGTGCAGGGATGCCTCGGTAGGAAGCACAGGGCTGTGCCTGGGCTGTGCCAACACGCCAGTCAAGATCCTTTCGTCAGTTCAATGCCCTACCTGAAAGCAGAGAGGCTGGGATGTGGTGGGGTAGAAACATGTTTTACATTGGCTTTGGTGTTAAATCTAGGTTCATCTTCCAGAGATCATCCCTGGCAGTGTTCAAGGTCAGGCTGGACGGGGCTTTGAGCAACCTGGTCCAGTGGAAGGTGTCCCTGCCCATGGCAAGGTGGTTGGTACTGGATGATCTTTATGGTCCTTTCCAACCTAAACCATTCTGTGATTCTATGATTAAACATTGCTTCACAACCTCCTTGCTTCTGACCCAGCATGTATTTCCATAGACCATTTATCAAACCAAGTTGAACTTGTGCAGACAGAGTAAGATAAGCTTCTCAAAGACACATATTGGCATTCTGAAGTTTGAGAGATTCACTTAGTCTGAAAACCTGCCAGTTTTTTCCTAGTTTAAATGCAAGGGTGAAGGTGGAAGGAATGGAGACAAAATAACCTCAGCAACGACCTTTAATCCTTGCTATGGAGCCAAGTGATGTTCACTCCTGAGCTTTCTTTCTGCTTTATAAAACTGTCAGTCTTCTGATAATCAGCAGGTGCATCTCTCCCTAGAGCTGAGATTTGGTCTTAGTTCATTTGCTTTCATAGCCCTGTGACACAGACACCATGCTGCCTTTTTTTGCTTCTGAGCTGAACAGGAATCAAGTGGGATATTAAGAAAGAAATAAATCTGCCAATCCGTTAATGTAAAAAGCATATTTTCTCCATTGACACCATCCTTGAAAAAAACAAAACTGTTTCCTAGGCAAAAAAAATGACAAGAAATGAAAGTAAAAGAAATGAAAAGAAAAAAATAAAATAAATGAAATAAAATAAAATAAAAAAATAAAATAAAATATTCATGTGTTTCCTCTCCTGGGCTTTTTTTGGATAAACTGCTGTAATGATGCATATAGATTTTGGTTTTAAAAAATAGTTTCAATTTAATGCCCTGAAATTCTGCAAAAGCCTAGAATTTCTCTACTGCTCTTTTTTAAACTCTTAAACATGCTCACGTTCTCATTTCTTTTTGCTTATGAGAAGGCCACACAGTAATATATATCCCTGCTGAATAGAAATATCTATAGTCTAATGTTAGCATTCAATCTTGTACCTCTAGACTTTGTGACAATAATTTGTTTTTTATATTTTAATTGTTCCATACTTATTACTAATTGCTTAATAGTTTAATAACTGAAATATATAGTGACTAATTAACAGGAGGGTCTTGATCTCTCACTGGCATAAAAAAGAAGCACACACTTCCAAGCTGCAGATATAGGTATTATTTTGAAGGTAAACTCCAGTTCAACTCTGATGTACCTCAGGAGTCACTGTCATGAACTGATTTTGGTGCATGTGGATCAGAATGTAGCCTGATTTCTCTTAAGGAGTTTGGGAGTCCAAACTAATGCTCCTCAAACATACCTAAAAGCCTGTCACATCCAGATATGCCTCTTAATCTTATTTTGTAGCAAATTAATGCACATGCCTTCACTAGAGTCATTCCTGTCTTACATCAGAGTTAAAGGGGTCAGGCTGGTGGTTTGTGAGGAACAGTGGCAGTCCTGAGCACTGCATTGTGTATTCTGTGTGAGTTCAGGACAATACAGTCTGGATTGTTCTTTGGAGCTGCAGTGAAGTCTCTGAACTCTATTTTACTATTGAGTTGGAGGAAAAACAGAGGAAAGGAGGCCCCCAGCATATGAAGTCTCTCCCCCAGTATAAGAAGGATGTGGACCTGTTGGAACAAATCCAGAGGAGGCCACTAAGATCCTCCAAGGGCTGGAGCACCTCTGCTATGGAGACAGGCTGATGAGGGCTGGAACTGTTCAGCCGGGAGATTACGCCAGGGAGACCTTAGAGCAGCTTCCAGTACCTAAAGGGGCCAGCAAGCAAGCTGGAGAGAGGCTTTTGACAAGGGCAGGCATCCCCCCTTTTGACAAGTGGGAATGGCTTTAAACTGACAGAGGGGAGATTTACATTAGATACTAGAAACAAGTTCTTGACTGTGAGGGTGGTGAGGTCCTGGCTGCCCAGGTTGCCCAGGGAAGCTGTGGCTGCCTCATCCCTGGCAGTGTTCAAGGCCAGGTTAGATGGGGCTTGAAGCAACCTGGTCTAGTGGAAGGAGTCTCTGCCCATGGCAGGGGGTTAGAACTGGATGAGCTTTAAGGTTCCTTCCAACCTAAACCGTTCTATGATTCATTCTATGATTAGCTATTGGGACAAATTCCAGCACTATGGCAGTTAAAAGACACCCTGATCTGAATGCCATTATTCACTTGATTGTTCATATATCCCCCGAGTGAAAAGCCCTGATTTAATCAATGACTCCTCTATTCTCTTGAAATATGAGGCCAATGCAGCTGGGCTGGCAGCTCTGCACTGCCTGCATCACTAGTATTGCCATGCCTGTCATAGCAGGTATATTCAGCACATTCATTTAATTTCTCAAACACCCTTGACAGCATAATGATATGTCTGGATGTTCAGTGATGAAATAATTGCACGTAGGCTGCCTTGGGGCACTGTTGCTGGCATGCTTATGTAGTCAACATTATTTTGAAGGAGCCCCTCAGTTTAGAACACATCCTATCTTCAGGCTCCAGTGAAGAACTGCCTGATGGCAAATCTCATGGGCTGCAGAAGGCCCTGTGGCATGGGTGAATAACCATTGGATTTTTTTCCTGTCATGTTTCTAAAAGTCAAGCCCCTTCTTGCTGCCTTTGGCCTATGGTTGATGCTGGCACAGGTTAGCATAGGGCTGAAACTGAAGAGAAGCTGTAAATACAAAGCAGAAGGTCATCCTGAAAATGTTATAAGCACAGAGAGACAAAAAGGAAGGTGAAGAACAGAAAGAAAATGCACCGTGTGTCCCACTGCTCAGGGCTCACAGACATGGACCTTCTACCCCAGCAAGGCTGCCTAAAAAAAATGGGTTTCCCTCACATCTCACAAAGGAGGTTGCTGGCAATGCTGCATCACTTATGCTCAACAGGTCTGTGCTCAGACTCTTCCTCTGGTTGTCTGGTACCTGGGATCCAAGTTCACACCTTAGGCACCTCACTGGATGCATTAACAAGATTGGGCAGTGCTCCTGTGCAGCTCATCAATTTTGTTGGGCATAAATAGCTACCATGATAGATAAAGAGTGCAGATGACTTTGCAGCCTGATCAATCAAATCTCTCACAGACTCTCACTGCTTCCAAAATCTGAACCAGTGAGAGGAAGCATTTTACATGTACAGAACCACTCAGGAGCTTCCTTGCAGCTAGCCATTCACCCAGTGAAACGTAGCACTATGTCAAATCCTTGCTTTGAACCAGGCACAAAACAATCCCCGGCATCTTCTGTGTGAGTCCTAATCGAGGTCTGAAAGCACGCACCAGAGCAGCACTAGCACCAAACACAGAGAGGGTCCTTGCATCTGAGAACCTCATGAAGATTTCAATGGGTACCTTGTTCCTGGGGTGTCAGGGCATAAGTGTTTCAATGCAAGCAACATGGGGAAACTTTAAGCATTCTCTTGGTTCCTCTGGAATCAGAGATCTGCAAAGAGAGGATTTTGATGATCTTATGGTACATCCATACTGGATTCTAACTGCTGATACAGTTTCAGTGTAACATAGCCATAACCAAGATGGCTTGCATCTGACTAGCCTGGGGTGTCATCAGCTCTTTAATTCCAGGACCATTGAGATCATTATGACTATCTTCAGAGTATCTACTGATCCTTTTAGGTTTTGAGGGCTGGGTAGCCACAGACACACTGTGACAGAATCTGATCTAGCTCACTGAAAACTCCTGACTGCTGTGTTTACCCTTCACAGCAGTTGTATTGGAGTATCTCATGACCCTTCCTGACTTCAGACCTCTATGCAATTCTCAGTACCACATGTGGAGAAATACTTTGGAAGCATCGAACTCAGATGGTAACAGGTACAGCTCTAGGGAGGATTATGGTATGGAATAACTGCCCCACCAGAACTGAGGAAGGACCTGGATGTCCAAGTCTGAAACATTCCTCCTGGGCTGTGATTTGTTGGCAGTGAATCACAGATGATTAAGGCAAGCAAAACAAACCTCAAACCCACCAAGGTTAAGATGCTTCCCATCAGTGAACTACATTTCACTATGAAGAAAAAGAATTTCAGGTGCTGTTAGCACTTGGTAAATGAGTTGAGACCTCTTAACCCTGAAAGAGGAATGTACATGTACATGCATTGGAGACCCAGATTCTCCTTTGCAAGGACATATTACAGTAGGATGACAGCCCAATTAATAAGTATACGGAAGAGCTGGGCAGGGATTTCCCACCCTCAGTGTAAAACTGGTGCAAGCCTCTTTGATGCAGTTGGGTGGGACACAAACACGGGCATCCACATCTGTGTCGTCTATCTTCTGACTGGGTTTGGGACTGTGGGGATTGTCTCAAATGCAATGCCTGGGAGTGCAAGGGGCATCTGATGCCCTGTAAGCTACCAGCCTGGCATATTGCTTTGACACCTCTCCTTTGCCCCTCCACCAAGAAAAGAAAAATTAAAAAATTACTGTTCCCTTGGTTTTAACAGGATCTATGTGCATTCTTCAAATAGGGATTGCCCCTACAGAGGCATTAATAGGCCTCTATAAATGAGGCAAAATACACATGCACGTCTTAAAGATCTAACAATGCCTTTATCACAGGAAGAAAGCTCCCCTCAAAAGGCAAAGAAGAAATCAATTTAATAGCTGCTTCACTCCTTCCTGACTCCCGGAGTGCCAGTTATATGCTGAGACAAACTTGCTCCGATGAAAGCAATTTTGTTTGCTGCTGTGAAGCACATCTGGAGAGTGGCAGGTCTTATTCAATTAAGGATTACAGGGTTCTACATCTCCCTTCCCTGGCAGTGTGTGCTAAGTAAGTGCAAACGAATTACAGACCAATTGTTTTCCCCGATCCCTTGTGACCCTGGGTAAGCTAATGCACCAAGATCTATGGGTGAACTTCAAAAGAATGAAAAACGCAGCCATGCTCTCCTTTTGGCATCTGTACCTGGATTTTATACATGCAAATTGAGTTACCTATTCATTGAAAACAACCAAACAAAACACAATGTCATGAATGTAGTGCAGAGAAGGGCATTCATGCTGCTCCTTCTCAGCGACCTGCTTTTTCCAGAGGGCACCCACGGGTGCTTAGAGAGCTTTTGCTAAGAAGGATGGTGGGCGATTAGTGAACACACACTGCAGCACTGTGGCATTCTCCCAGGGTCTTTCCTGGTGCTGCAGCTTAATCTTCACACATGTACAATGCAGAGGCAAGTGCTGTGCACGGGCCTCTCCCCTTCCTGCTCATGTTCCTCCCATCCCTTCTCCTCATGTCCCTGACTCTGTCTCTGGTACCTTATCGCCACTTCTTATGAATAGAACCTTTGGCACATTCATATGTTTGGCTCCCCCCCCCCCCCTCCTTGCCTCTTCTTGCCTCCTTCTTTCCTCTACTGGCTCATTTTTTAAAAAGTGCAATTTATCTGTTTCAGAGATGCCAGTTCTGGTAAAGCCACCAAGGACTCAGTCTCTCCCCTCCCTTACCACCCGTACTTCATTGTTTATGACACTTCAGGATCTCCCAGGCTCTCCTCAAGTGACTGGGACCTTTACTTGTAGTTATCAACCCCTGAGGGCTTGAAACTTAAAGAGTGAAAGGTCTGAAAAGAGAGAGAGGAAAAGTATCTCTCTCCCTCTTGGCTTGTCTGATCATGTTCTGGATGCCAGTGGCTCTTCCAGCTTTGTGTCCTCTGTTGGCTCATGCGGAGCATGTCAATTCACAAGGATTTGTCATTGTATCACTGATTCCTGGGGGATTCTTCTGTCTTTCAGTTTGTCACTTGGATGCTCAGTTCTTGGAGAGGCTCTCCCCATCACACCAGAGAGAATTCGGCCTGGAAGCCAGAGCACCGGCGTGTCTTTGGTGAGCACTTGGTTAGCATGGAGATCTGGGTGCTGAAGTTGGTACCATTGCTGCCTAGGGAAGGGTGGTGATACTTCATGTCTGAACCCAGGAACCGCTCCAGATGCCACCTCCGCCACTTTCGCTTGAGCTCAGCTTGGACCTAGGTGATGGGAAGACAATAAAGTCAGCAGAGTGGAGCATTTTGTATTGCTCTGGCATGACTGTGTGAGCAGCCATGAGCAACCCATCTACCGAGGGGCCAAGAATTATTTTATAAAGGTCACTAAACTCAACCTGGTCAGAACTTTCAGACACATAGAAGAGAGGTGACACTCCAGCAGCATCTGGAATCAGAAATCCGAGCTTCAGCAGAAAGGTGAGCACAGGGAATTTCATGTCTGATCCAGTGAAGGTGCCAGACTACTTAACTTTAATGGCAACATACACTATACTTTGTGAATACAATTCCTTTTTTTTTTTTATTGCCCTGTTTTTGTTCAAATACAAATGATTTAGTTACAGATTGTTTGTAAAGCTGTCCATTCAACTGTCCTTTTTTGATATAAGTTACTTGTTCCTGTTCAGGGAGTTTACAGATGTCATCTGTTTGACACTGTTCAGATTCAAATCCTGAACAAATCTGACCACTATCCCTGTCCCCTCTTGCAGCCTTCTAGTTCAAACTTATAGATAACAGTCTGAATCAGACAAACCAGCTGTGTATGAGGGTCTGTGGGATCAGCAAGCACAGGAACAGTACAATACCAGGATGCAAACCCCAGAACTGGAAATGTGGGAAAGGCAAGATCAATGCCTGTGATGTAGAAACATGTTTACCTGGCACTTGTCTGTGCCTAACAAGTCACGTCAATGCCTGTATTGGTTTTGGGTCATTCATAAGTTTGTGTGGTACTGCCCTGCTCTGCTCAGGGTTACTGGCAATGGTCTCTGCTGGAGCTGGGCTCTCTGCCTGCATGCCACTGTGCAATATGCACATGGTATCAGTATGTCTGAAAGCAGCACCAGAGCTGTAAGAGAGCGCTTTGTGATTCTGGACACCCTTCTTCTCCCTAGGAAGCTGGAGCACAAACCCAGATCACAGCTTCTTATTTCTTGCCCTTGGTCAGTTTATTGAGCTGAAAGTGCTCCAGCTCACAGCAGCTCCAAGTTTTTGGCTGCTCACACCTACTGGGTAGCCTTAGGTATGAGTTTAATCAGTCTCTGCTGAATTTCTTATGGACAGATGGAGCATGGTACAAAAATATCACTGCACTAATGAGCCTCTACCTTGGCAGTGGGCCTGATTCTGTGTAGGATTCTTTGAGGTACTGAACATAAATACAGCTTAAAAGATGGCTTTTAGCCTTCCCTGCTGAAGTGGTCCTTTTGAATCAGGGTTTATGCATAGTCATATGGGAGTTCTGCTTATGCTATCCCATGAGTAAAGGACAGACTCAGGAGCAGCAACCCTACTGTGCACACAAGATTCTTGATATGTTTATTAATTGTGCTGGCAACTGACAGGCAAATGGCTGAGTTGTTTTTTTCTGGAGGCAGTGATTTGACTTGGATGCTTCCTCCCCAGTATGGTAACATCAGGAATGGCACACTTCTTAATCCGCTCTCCACTATCATTCAATTTGTCTTACCTGCAAACATAATCAAACAACACTGTTGATCTTACCTCCCCGTTGAGAAAACAGTACAGAACAGCCACCACAAATCCCTAGGGAAAAGGAGAGAACAGCCTTTTAGCACCTCTCAAACTCACTGCAGCCTTGGAAAAAGGGCACATTGCTGGGGGACTGCTAAGACTCCCATTAGAAAACACTTGGTTACACTACATTGACTAAGGTACCTTGCAACAGATGTATGTATGGATGCCAGTTCAAAGATTGCTCCAGACTGGTATTTAAAGCCATCCACAGTCAGCTCAGCTCAAAGACGGCACTTGGTCATTCAAACTGAGGCAAAAGGATGGAATACTAGACCTAGCTTTCCTGCTTGGTCTTGTCAGCTGAAATTCAGGAGATCTAAACATGCTCACTACTACATCATCAAGGTCAGAATGATCTTTGACATGATATAGTGCTAAAATTCCTTTTCATCTCCCTTGCAGTAACACTTCATTTTTAAGAATCGCAGATCTCCCTGAAAAAAAATAAACATCTCTAGTCCTTATGGTTGTCAACACTAAAGACAAGGAGTGAGTGTAGATCCACTTGTCTCTCACAGGAAAGATGCTGGAGGTGAAGTGATGATGATGTAGATGGGGACGTTAACTCATTCACTAGTGCAAAAAGCATGTCACTGACACATGTATGGTACACAGTGACAGACACATCCTGCTGCGGGCTGTGAGAGAGCAAAGTGGTTATTGCTGATTAACAGATGAATGCAATGGGACAAAATACATAAAGAAGTGCTTCTTTTCATGGAACAACAGGTTAACAGCACAGCCCTGGAACTGACTGAAGTGAAGCATGTAGGGGGCTCTAAGAAGCAAACTTCATCAAGGATTTCTAGAGATTAATGTGGAAGACAGCACCATTGCCCATCCTCACAGGGATTCCTATGCCAATGAACTGGAATCCTGCTTAAGCAGAATCTACAGGCTGGACTTGGCTTCTTAACAGAGGATAAATTTCACTCAAGTCAATTGGCTGAAGACAGGCTAAGCTCCTGTAAATGGCCAGAAAGACACTCCTCCCAAAGGTGAATTATCTCATCTCACACCACGTCAGTAATAAATAAACTGAACGGAGGTGCTAATTTTTTCCCTTAAGTACAAAAATACCCCAGGTGACTAACTTCTAGAGGTACATTTTCTTTTCAGGTGCTTAAAATGAGGACACAAAATCTCCTTCTGGAATTCCAGAAGGCAAACTATAAAATTATCTTCCATCCTGGCCAAGCAAAAGTATAAGAGCACTGCACGTGTCCAGAAAAAACCCATCTCACACATTTACTTATTCCCTTGTCAATTTTGTTACATTCCTCTCTGCCAACAGACCTGGTGGCCCAAAGGGTGGCTTACCTGGAATGACCCAACCACGAGCTCAAACACCAGCTTAACTTCTGCTTTGAAATTGTCAGGGAAGAAAGCAAACATGATGTAGTGAATGCCAAAGAGAGGGATCAGCAGCAAGGTGGACTTGGCCAGCCTCCTGTTGGAAAGACAAACATGAATCATAGGGAGAGAGGGAAGAGGAGCTAAAGGGCTGATGAGAAATCCTGCAGCTGAGCCCTATGCAACCCTGAAACTTTAATTTGCTCCAGTACATATTTACTGATTACCTGGATCTTGATGGTGTAGCCTGTATCATGCATGTTAAGTGCCTTTGTATGCCCTTAGGAGATGTGATATGCGCCACTTATGCTGAGGTCCTGGGAACATCCAGCCTTTTAACAGCAGTCTCAATGAGGCAGCACAGGAGGCTGTCTTTGCCCAGAAGGTAGAAGTGTCTGGGCTACAATGATATGGAGAGTACTGGGACAGCTCCTCACAGCCTAATCTCCCCAGGATCCTTCTGACAACCTGGGCTGGGATCCAGTGACACATGGAGGTGGACCCTCAGCTGGCCACAGTCACTGTATGGCAGTTCAGACTAAGCAAGGATCATGCTGGGAGCATTTCTGTGGGCTTGCTTTCCTCCTCATTCACAGTTCTCATATAAATATATATGTGCCTCCACGTAAGGCAGAGTGAGTAGCCCTACTTTATTTCCCCTTGGCCCACAGACTGAAGATGGCTGGTGATTTCACATATGGTGACAACATAAAATGTGACATCTTTATTCCTAGTAACTACAATGGAGGTATTTCTTTATCCCTTCTCTCTTCTTCCCCTCCCACCAGAGATCTTTATTCATCTCTACAGACTAAATCACCAGCTAGCACTGTCTTTGTTTGCTTGGGATTTCTGAAAATTACAGCTTCTGGGAGAGAAATGGTATGTTTAGCTCAGAATAATAACATGCTATTGCACAATGAATGTCTCCAAAGGAGGGGGCTGAGCAGTATTAGTTCTTAATGGTAGCAGGCTAGGTAATCAGAAGTCTAATTAGGAAGAAGATATTATAATTTATTAAATATAATCATTATTAAAATATAGCTGATGGAATAAAATAAATCAAGGGCCTAAGGAAGTTTATAGGGTTTTGGCTCCCTTGGTCACCCACATCCTCCCGCATCCTCCTGTCCCAGAGGCTTCTGGAGGAATTGAAGCTACAGCTGGGATGTTTGAAATACTTGTTCTTCCATCTGCAAACCCTTCACCTCCAAAGTCTCATCAGGCTCAGTCCCATCAGACCATCTTCACTTATTTGCCATCTGCATAAGCCCACTGGGAAGGCTGATGTGCCAGCTTTATGCAGATGACGATCATCACTGTATCTCCCAGCAGACCTTTTCAATTTTCCCTAGGCCTGGACCAAAGACAGCTTGACATTTAAGGCTGTTGTCAGAGGCTGTGGTTGCCCAGGGGAAGGCAGCTGGGTGCATCTAATTCCAGACAAAATGACTGCCTGTAGGTAGCCGAGGAACTTTCTAGGAATTTGCCTTTCCCACATCATTCTTCACTGGCAGGTACATCCCTGCTCCTAGTGAGTAGATCTAGCAACTGAATCCTCTCAGATGTGTTGCTCTGCCAGAGGATTGTCACTGGTGACTGTCAGGGTACATGATCCTCACTCCTAGAAGCAGCTCTGATCACTGTGATACATGCTAGTATGACCCAGCCCTAATTCCCTCAGCTCCCAACATACAAGAAGGCAACTCATTTTCTAAGCAGATAACAGTTCAGTGAATGCCAGCACTGGCTTTGCAGAGATCTCTCCTCTCTCCCTAATCTTTCAGGAACAGTAAACCTAGAGGATATTGATGTGATGCTATCCCAGTGTACCATATTCATAGGTACACTGTTTGCAAGCTCCAATGGATGAGAAAATGTCATTTTATCATTGCAGATAACACTGGGGCCTGGATTGTGGCAATTAAAAGGTCATAAATGCCAAACCTTAGGAGCCCCCTCCTCTAGTTTGCACAACACCCCAGAACAGTTCCCAGCACTGTGCTTCCCAAAAATATGATGTTTTATATTTCAGTTTGGCTTCAAGGCAAGCTCCCTAAGGTCCTGTGATATTTAAAAGACTCCCCCCCTAAAATGCTGCAATGAGGAGGATCATCATCTTCAGTCATGGTGTAATTTCTTCCAGAGAGCTAAAGCCTGGCTGTACATGAGGCAGAACTTGCTTGGGAGATTGTCCAAAGCTGGTTACAACTACCCGCTGGTAGCCAAAAACCTCCTTACTTGCACACCCAGCACAGTGCACACTTCTTAGATCCACCCTCTCTGACATGGTGACAGTTAATTTAGTGAAAACACATATCCACTAGTCTGCACTGAGTCTACTCCGCTCCTTGGGGAGGATAAGAATGAACCGATATTTAGTCATCATCCTTGAACACATCACAGAAAAGTTACCCAGAAAACTTTGATGGTAATATTGATCTATGAACATGTACAGAATAGAAACAGATTAATTTAGCTCAAGATTTCTGTCACAGAAAACAACTTCTATTTGCCTGAAATATTGCTGTCCCATTCTTGCACACCTGTCATTTTCAGAAAAATGATCTGGGAGACTTGTTTTCACAGTTTTCCAATGCATTAAAGCCCAGTTCACTATCCGTCTGTAGCATTAATGAGTGAGTCAGCAATGCACCTGAATTTCCAGCCTGCAGCTAAATTGAAACTGGTTGGAATTGAACAATACCGTCAACATGTCAACTCATCATATTTTTATAAAATAAACCACATAAAATAAACAAGAGAAGGAGGGAGAAATGCAAATGAGAGATCCCTGATGTTGTTAGTTTAAGACATATTTATCTCAGATTTGGCAGGAGGAACACACACATATCGTTAGCGTCATGTATGAGGGTACAAGTCTCCCGTAGGCCCTGGTTCCTATGTGTCAGGTCCAGGCAAGTATTTAAAACGTTCTAAAGCATCTTGTATAGCTTGGACACCTATAAGCGAGCAACTTATTCCTGTCCTAATGGAACTTGGATGGTTTTTTTTCCAGGTGGAAACGGAAGGTGAGGAACTGTAGACAATATTATTTGTACTTCAGGAGTACCTCCTGTCTGGCAGGCCAGTCTGCGTTACTTACAGCCAGGTTGTGCTATGTTTGTTTACAGGCAAAGAGAGCTTTCCTGGCAACTCCCACTACATTGGAAAATGTGAAGTAAAAAGCCCTGAACCCAAAGCTCAGCATGACCTCTGAGGTAATCTGGGCATGACCCTTCCAATGCATGTTGGCAGCACTTCTACTGAGATGAATGGGAGCCAACTGCTCCAGGCTGCTGCTTAGTACTAGAACATATTTCAATATGTTGATTTAATCTATGTACCTGTCCAAAGCTGTTGCAATCCTGGGGGTACAAAGATACAATTCCTAATTGGAAATACATAAAGGGAGGTGAAAGAAAGAACAGGGTCTGGTAATGTTGGTGTGCTATGATGACAGAGAAAGAGGTAATTGCCTTTGGCTGCTGCAGGGAAAAGTTAAGGTCAAATACTGGAATTTCCTTACACAAATCTGAGACTCTCTTGAGGTAAATGAAATGCATAATTTACCATAACAGGAGAGAAAGACTAAGTGTGGAGGCTGGTCAGTATTTAAGGAGATATTGATAGTGTCTTTCATCTTGCAGAAAGATGAACTAGGCTCAGCTTTGTCCGGGTGCCTAAGTGCACAGCTTCCTCCAAAGACAAAGATTTAGGAGCAGTGACCATGCAGACACTGGACTTTTATGTTCTCGTTTTTTTTTCTAAGAAACATTTAATAAATATCCAGGATAGTTGGAATGCTGAGCCAGGACAGTGGCAAGAGTCAAAAATATTCTGGGCTGAACTTTCATTTGCATTAAAGCCAGAATAAATTAATGCAGATAAACACATGACTTGCAGTCTCAAAATACTGCAGCTAAGACCAGTCTTGGCCACTGAAACAGCACTGATCTTACTTGCATGTTCTTAGTTATAAAAAGCCCCATTAAGGCCACCTTATGTCCCTGGAATAGAAGCATTATGTCAAGCAAAATTTCTGAGACAGTGCTACTTTTCAACAGGGAAGACAAATGGATTGAATTACTGAAATTATCATTACTGTTGCTCTCACTTCTTCACTGTTAATTGCAGGAGAAAGCCTTCTCACCTGTCTGTTCAAACTGATGTAAAACATGCCCACCTGTTTTAGCAAATCCTCCTTTTTCTGATTTCTGATCAGCTTATTCAAATAACAAATGCTTGATTCTGATCAGTGCAGACAGATGCAGTAATGAACTAAAAGTCAAACGGGTTTCCCAAAAGACATACAATATGGTTGAAAAAATCTAGGACTTACGAGTATTGGCTGGTCTCATTGTGTCCAACATCTGGGGAATGCAGCTTTTGGACTAGGATACGGATGATGCAAATGAAGAGAATGAAGTTCACCTGTTGGGGTGGGAGAAAGGAAACAGAGAAATAAAAAGTTACTATTTTGCTTGGGTGAAAACAGCCCATCCTTAGAGGGGACTTCCTTTCACAGCAATATTTTTGCCATGGAGCAAGCTGCTGTTAAAAAGCCATGAGCAGAGAAACCCAATCTGGGAGCACAAAGTAAACCGACACAGGATGCAGCCATCTTGGGCCTGACATCAGTCTGCTTGGGACTTTGTGTGATACATCCCAAGTATGATGATGTCAAACCCATAGAGCACAGCTATGCACGACGTCCTGCTGCGTGGGGGAGTGCCGACGACAGGGTAGAGAAAGAGCCTTAGGAGTTAGTGGAGCGACGGATATCAAAGCCCTCAGGAGACGGTGACATGGGACCAGATGCTGAGCATGTCAAAGACTGAGGTGATGAGCCAAGGAAACCAAAACAAAACACAAAGCAGTACCCATTCAATGCTATCGGGCATGTCTACTCTGGAAAGAAGCTGGAGACCTATAGCAGGAACAGACCTCACTGACCTAGAGGGAAACATTATCTCCTAGGATGTTAGACCAGGAGTCTAGCTACTACCTAAATTTTAAATGATGCTGTATCCTCTCAGAGTGCTCCACCAACATACTGAAGCAATGTAAAACTTATTTAATAGCAAAGGTTACAGCTAGGAATTGCAATTCCTTAATGGCATGTAGTAGATGGCATGAACTGAATGCAGATCTACTTGCTTTTAAGGTCCTATCCATGGAATCATGCTGTTATTTATGCAATGTATACAACAGAAACATGATAAGAAACCTCTGTGGACTTAGTTTAGCTTTAGTTTGGCAGGCAACCTTTTTCTTTATCTTTTTATGGTTAGAAAATGCACAAATGATTCTGATTTTGAGAGACCCAATGGCTGGAAGGGATTGTGTTAACCAGACAATCCGATTTCCTGCAAAAACAGACTGTAAAATTTCCTCCAGCAATTCCTACATTTGTCTCAACAACAGGTGGATAAAGCAGACAGCAGCACATGTCTCAATTAGACACTCCTTTTTTCAAAGGCTTTGAGTGATTCAAAATTAATTGTATTTCTTGGTTCTGGTGCATTGCATCACTTTTTATCTATCCCATGTCATTTATCATAATTTCTGTTCATATTTATTTGCTTGTAAAAATGGCTTGTATTGACTTGGTGGCAAGTAAAATCTATCAGCTCAAGACAGCATTATCTAGATTAATTACTCTAATAAGCTTTGATAGCACACAAGCTGCAGCAAGGAAGGTAAGATCAGAGAGATTGCTCATAGTGGTCAAGAGCAAACATTGGGACAGAACAGTGGTGAATCAGGTGGAGTGTGATTTATAGGCTTAGTACAGCCTTAGCATTGCATGGTATGGCCATCAGGCTGCTGGAGAAGTTGTTTATTTTTCAACCTAGAGTATAATCAAAGGCACTTGATCTGTTCCCAGTGATTAATCTCATATATATCTATCTTACATATCTTATATATTTTATGTATCTGTACTTCTTCCTTCCAATGATATCTATGCTTTATTCCCATGGATATGGAGAAAATGTTGCATTCCTCCCTGAAGAAACCTGCTTTTCATCAGATTGCAGTTATCACTCCCTTCTTTTGTGGCAGGTTTATATGATAAGTGCAGAAGGATAGTCAGAAATTTCTGGGTAAATTTTGTTTGGCAACAAGGAAATGATTTATTGACCATATGCTGGCGAGAACAGCATGCATTTCTTGACCAAAAAGATTATCTTGCTAAAGGAAAAATGCTATCTATAGCTTTTTATGATAATATAAATATTTTGAGATGTGTCATCTAAATATTGTATTTATTTTCAGTGAGGTGAACAGAGTAAGATGGAATTACTCAAAATGTTTCAGTTTGGGATCCCTGTATGGCAAATACTACAGAAAAAAGTCTTCTTCTAAAGGTCATAATGTACTTGGAATAAGAAAAATTTATGTCTAAGAAAAGATTTCTGTTTAAAAGAGGCATATTTGGTTTGATTTTTGTTGCATTCTTTTTCTTCCCTTCCCACATACTTGAATTTATTTAAGAAAACTCAAAGCTAAGTTTAATTTAAGTTCATTTTAAGTTTTGGCTTGATACCTGACAGAGGAAACATGTAGTATTCAATGAGGATGGAACAACTCTAAGTTACTCAGAAGTGTCATGGTTTCTGTGGGCAGAATTGGTCATAGCCAGAGAATTAAAAAGTCAAGTGCTTCTGTGATTTATCTGGACATTAGCCAAGCTTCTAAAGGACTTACTTCAAAACCACAAGTACATGCTGGATGCTATAGTAAGAGGCAAATATCTGCGGAAAGCACCTAAATTCTTTTTACCTAGGTAGAAATTTGTGGTAGGACTCATCCCAGTTTTACTTTATAGTGTTGACATCTATAATTGAACAACTGGGCTCTGCATATGGTCAGTTCAGAAAATAAAAACATTAATGGCACGATTCATCTGATGTAATTTAGACATCCACTGATTCATCAGACAAGATGAGCATTTCCTGGATCTCTAACCATGTTCCTCAGCCTCCTTGTGCTACACACACCCATGGCCACTGCCCCAGGCAACTAGCTGAGATGGAAGTGGTCAGTTAAATGAAATGAGCTCCACCTTGGTTGCCTAGTCACTCAGACTCTTCCTATGGTTAAAGTTGTTTATCAGGAGGGTGAACTTCCTCAGCCTAAACCAGGCATGCAATATACAGTGGGATTTTATCTGCCAGTGCATTTCTGTTGGACATTTACAGAACACTTCTCAACACCTCTTCACCCCCCCCACTTAGTATTAAAGATGGCTTTGCAGCCAGCAGAATGTGTTGATACTTTACCAAAATAGACACCAAAATAGGAGTTTTAATGATCCACCAGAATGGGGATTCCACTATTTCCTCCCAGCACCTGAAAAGAAACAAAACCAGACTTAAAACATCAAGGAAAGCAAACAAGCAGCTATGTAACCTTCTCTGGTACTTGGTTCCCTAAATACTGAAGATAGCTATGATAGATTATGTGAAGAGGAGTAAATCTGGTGTGCATGAACTGGGAAGGGCTAAAGACTTGCTTTGCAGCGGCTCTGAGTACTGGGAGTTAGGAGGTGCCCCAGACGTAATGCTGTGGGCTCCTTTCCCCTTGGTAATGGAATGGGCTGGAGAATGTTATGTCAGTATGAATGTGGGGGAGGATGGTGATTCACTTAATTTCTCCTACACTGAGGTCTGATACAAGGAAATGCCATCAAAATCACAGATTCATGAGGCCTCTGATGCTATCAACTACCATGGACAGGGGTTTTGTTAAGCACAGAGCAATTGGCACCATCAGAAACAAAACCAACCATGCCCTTCTGAAAAAGATGATAGGCACCCTGTGGCAGGTTTAGTCCAACTAAATCTGTATAGCTGCATGAGTTAGGGATATAGTCAGAAAAGTCCAGAGTCCAGGGTATGATTTATTTCATCCTGAAGCGAGAATTGTCTGCAAACCACACCACTCACCTAGGTCATTTGGAAGTATATTTTAAAGCTAACAGGGAAAGGACAGAATAGGAATGATGTGGAAACAACTAGCATTGCCTGGGACACATTTATCTTCAGACCTTACAGGAGTCAGGTGGCAGAAGGAGCATTTTTAGGAGGTCACTGATGAAAATTGGTCTGCGTTCATGTTAGAAACAGATTAGTGGACTCTACTGCAAACAATTTCACCTGCATTCAGCTCATCTAATTCAAAATGTTGAAAGCACAGGTAATAGATAAGGAGAGGTACTTTTAGGGCACAGTTCTTGAGACCTATTTTTCGCATCAATTTTGTGATAAGAATAGTGCTTCATGGACTGCACTGACTAAATCCCTAGTAGCTATAAAAGGAGACTAAAATGAACTGCTCACACACAGATGTTTATATTTTATCAGGTGCATGTTGCCCATTCATTTAGAATTAAAGTGGCCCTAATTATCTCTAGTGCACTTCATCTTAAAAATAAGATGAATGAAGGTCACTTAAGTTAGAAAGTTTAAACAGAGGCTTAATGTTGTTTAACCCATTTTACATAATTAGATTTTATTTAATCTGGATTCATTTCCTGTAATTTCTCTCTCTAGGCAATTTTAGTATGGAAAAAAAAAATCTATGTGGTATTAGCATACCCTGTAAATTCACACTTTGTTCAACTTGGCACAAAAATGTAGAGCTTTAAAGCCTCCAGAAAATGCAAAGAAGTCTGCATTTTTATTAAGAATTGCTGGAGCTGAGTGGGAATATATGGTAAGAAGGATTGGTATCCAGACTGGTGGAATCCTTTGGCCTCTATCTCATTGTAGAGGCTATTTATTAGCAGAGTAAATAAGGTCAGTTTTATGCAGACAGAGTGAAACCATAAAAGAAGTCAGTAGCCCTCAGGAAATGTGTTAGCATGACTATAAATCAAAAATGCAATGAGAAGTCTGAGCTGCTTTTCTTACTGAGATAAGGACAAATCAGGACACATCTGGAGAGAGAGAATGCAAAGGAGAAATGGAGTTAACCATATGTTGCAAATGCAAGAAACAAGGGCATGCACAGTGAGTACATAATAAGAATCAGATTCTGTAACTCTGGAGCGTTTCCTCACATAAGCCTTACAATTACTACACTTTGACTACTTAAGTAAAGGAGGATTGCAGGATCGGGTCCTATATACTTGCATATATCCTTGAACAGCTCTGATATCTGGCTCATTTACTTAGCTGTATTATATCTGCTCCTTAAAATACTAAAAGATGCTACTAGGTTAAAGAGGATGAAGAACAGATCCTAAGATCTGCCTCGGAAAACAAACAAACAAACAAGTAGTTTTTAGACATCTTCTGTGGGAAGAACTAATGGGAATGTTTATTAAGTATCTGCTGCCTGGGCATATGCAGGGTCAGTTCTGTAGGATGCAAAACTCTGCTCTGAGCACGGGACAGCTGCTCAGCTGGTATCTTTATTATACACAGGATCACAGGGCCAAATGTTACCATCAGGGCTTGTTCACAAATTCCCTGCAAATATCCTGACCAAGGGATTGGGAAACAGAGGCTGAGCAAGTTGACATAAAACATGTGTCTTCAGGAAGACCTTGGAGTGTTTCCCAGGTCTGATTGCCACTGGGGTTAGGGAAGGATGGCTGGGTTACTAAAACTGCAGGGCACTCCTTGGCCTTCCTTAGAGATAAAGGAAGGAAAAATTATAAAGGAAAGTTAATTGAGTCCACAGGCTTACCCAACATCGAAAAAGTAAATCCTGACAATTGTCCAAGCAGTGATGAACACAGAGGGGGCACCTGACAAGAGAAGAGATGGTCAGAAATCATTATCCAAGTTTCCAGGGCTGTTCTCTCCCAACTCTCCAACTCTCCTAACTGACTGAGGTGATGCCTTCCCTGAAGAGTCAGCAAAGGCTTCACATTCTCAGTTCTCACATACCAAACAAGCAACATTTGCCTTTCTTTCCTTTATTCATCTTCCTGTTGCAGTGCCTACAAAAAAACCCAACCTTCTGATGGTGAAATGCAAGGAATAGGAACCAGCTGAGACATCTACAGTTTGGACACCTGTACCTAAGCCAGTCACCACAGGCTCTCTTTAGCATCAATGTGAAGAAATATGTACTCCCAACACACAGAGCACCTGAGATACTTTAGATGTTTGTTTTAGGACAGGAAATATGCTCTTGACTGTATTGCCTGGTCTTCACAGACGATAAAGGGAGCTTGGGGTGACAGATTCACATGTAGATGTCTGTAGTTGGCCAGATGATCCCGCCTCTGCTCCTCACTTCCACCTGACTGGTGTTGCCTTTTCCACCCTTGTGATACCACTTTGTCTCTTGTCTTTGATTAGATTTAAACTGCAAATACTCCAGGAAGGACATGTTCTGTGCTAGTCACAGCATTGCATATTGTTTTTTATCAGTGATTTCTGAGTGCAATGGTAATAACAGTAAGAACTGTAATGACTGCATCAAAATTATTAATTCCTGCACAGTCCATTTTGAATCCATCACCAATGCCCTTGCAAATGATTGATGACTGAAAGGCCAGAAGATCCTTCAAGCATCTATTATTCCCTTGAATTGTCCTTCCTCATCCAAGCAACCTCAGAATACATTACAAGTGCAAGATATTCCCTCTGATTTAAAATCATTAGCTTCATACATTTTTCTTTAAAATCTTCCAGCTCTGACGTACTGGAAGAATGGGTATCTATGCACAAAACAGGTTTAAAGAAGGTCTGACCTGATTAACGGCATCTGAAACAAAGCCTGCTAACATCATCTCGTCTTATGCTTACAGCACAGAGAACTGTGTCTCTTCTGCAGTGTGAACCCAAGCATAACTCCTGTCACTTTCAATGGAACTTACTCTATGGCTAACTGAGCAAATCCCGAGTCCAGGCATAGCCCTATACATGACACAATTTTATTTTTTCTTTTCTTTTCAAGATTCTTCCCTGCTCTAATTACTTCTCAGTTTTAGCTATTGAGAGCACGTAATAGAAAGACATTTCACTTGCATAAATCTTCAGCTAATGGCTTAAAGGGGAAAAGAGGTCTCTGTTTCTTCTTTGGAGAAAGAAAAGAAGTTGATTGGGTAGGATTAATTTGCCTAAGTTTGCAATCCAGCTCTGACTTACTTTGTGAAGAGTTTAATTATGTCTTTATTTTATTATTTTATTATTTTATTTTATTATTTTATTTTGATGTGTTTGAGTGTAAACTCATATTAAAGCTGGAGAAATCAGTAAGCAGAAGGTTACCAGCATTAGCACACAGGTGATGGGATCTCAGGGTAGCTAGCTGGCCTGAATTCAGTAAAAGTGAGAGTTATGGACTTCAGTGTCTGGTTCATTCCAGGAGTCCTGCTTTGCTGGGATCCATCTTTACAATTTAATATCAATGCATGATACCAAGTTTGGGATCCTAGTCAGGATTAAAGGGTTAAATGACTATAAAGATGAGGAGGACTTTCAGTTCTTAAAGACACTGAGGTGCTCAGCTACTAATTTTCCTAGCACAAATTAAGTTCTTAAATGCCTTTGAAGATCTAGGTTAATGGAATTAGGCTAAACTCTCCTGGCCATCACTTGATCTTGCTCCTGGTTGCACTAACAATCCTTGGCAGCAAGGTTAAAAGTCTGTGTATCAAACTGCTGTTAAAAATGCCTGTCAGGATCATCCCTTCACACAGTTTTGAGGAGATGCGTACCCCAGCCAATCAAGATGTACCACCAAAAGTACTTCCTCTCTGAAAAGAAGGAGATGACCAACAGGGTGTGAAGATACAGCCCCTCCACCAGAAGCCAGAAGAAGTTGGCCATGACGCAGTACTGGAAGAAAACCATCATGGCTTTGCAGCCTACCTGGAAGAGAAGAAACGAACAGTGGTGAATTGTTTCCATAGTAAACACAAAGAATTACCAGTAAACCTTGCTGTGTGCATATCTTTGGGATTGCTTTGTGCAGCACCTGAAGCCCTTAAGGAAAAAAAAATAAAGCCAAGAGTCCTAAAGCTTGCTTGGGGTGGACATGCTTGATACACATTAAGCCCTGCATCCTTGATAGACCCAGCTCATGTCTGGATGCTGCTTGACTTTGTGAGGCTTCAGATACCCTCAAGCTTGGAAACCCTGTTAAGAGTCACAGACTGATATGCTGGACCCTGATCCCTACCAGCATGGTTGCTGCTCTCTGTAGGTTTTGGATGTATATCTGTTGGAAGTTGACTTAGTGGCAGAGTGGATGCCAGAAGGTCCTGCCCTGAAGTGTAGCCACTAGCCTCTCTGCTCTGCCAGACAGGGGTCCATAGGGCTGAGCTGTGAAGCAAACCATTGCACTAGTACAGAAGAACCTTCCAAAAAAGGCACTACTTTGAACTGAGAACAACCCATTGACTGATTTATGGTGTAGCCAACAAACACTTAGGTCAGCATGACTGAGTGATCTGTACTGAAGAATAAACAAGAATGTGTGGGAATTTCTTATGGTATTTTTGGCACTAAAGTCAGCGTCTTGAGATATGATGCTCTGAGTGACTTGGACATTATAGTTCCCTCCATCATTCTCAGTGGTGCTGCTTGCTGGCATTACCTGGCTCCTTAAACCAAAAGAAATGAAGCCTCTGACTTGAACAAACTGATTTCCCAGCATAAAAGAGCAGCAGCAACAACAAAAATCTATGTTAATTAGCCCTTGAAAATGAAGTCCAATTGTAATCAATCCACGGTAGATACAACAAAAAAAATGAAGGAGTCTGAGACATGAGTTTGAAGAAAGCCGAGTCTACAAAGAATCGTGGATACTCACTTGGGAAAAGAAGGACTGGAATACATATTTTAAAAATAAAGAAAAGGATAAGAAGAAGAAGCAGGGGAAATACTAATGAGCACGGACAGATTTGATTGCATTGGAAAGGGTGATATTTGAAAGGGAAGGAGGATTGTTTTTCTTCAGGAAATGAATAATTAAACACAGTAGCTTGCTGTGTGAATATTTCACTGCAGCACAGGTAATGGGAACAGCCATCTTATAAAAGAAAACAAAAAAAAAAAGGAAATTTCTTTCTGACACTTGAGAGGCCAAACTCACTGCAAAAACCCCAAAGGTAGAAATCAGCTGCTCAACAAAGTATGTCAGCCCTGGCCATTGTCCCCGCATGTGATGTATCCAGGTTCAGCTGTAGTCTTACAGGTGATCCTTGGCTGCATTGTTACACACATCCACACTGTCTAAGCATCCTTGCGATGTTGATTCAGTGATAGTGTCATTGCATTCTGTGAGCCTGCTTGGGTAATACCCCGTATTTACTAGGGCAGGGCTACAAACACCTGCCTGCTAGCACTTTCTGGTTAGTGGCTCTTCCCTGGTATTCTGCATATGTAACATGTTGAATTTAGAGTAATAATTGATTTGCAACAGCAACAAGCTCATATTTGCCCCCCCCCTCCCCCCCACTGCAAACAGTTGCCATGAAACACACTGATTAAAGAGAAGCTTGGAAAGTGTTTTCTCAATGCCATGTGTTTTGTAGAGGGACTTGTCCCCACCGATCACTCAAAATTCATTCAACCCTCCCTTACCACCCATCAGTATATCACACTGGGTACCCTCATGGGCTCCTCCACAGCAATTTGTATGTGAGGCAGACAGCATAAGCGGAGAGATGCTGCAGGGTGGTGATGGGGGAAGGTGGAGGCAGAGAAGGAAGTTAACTCCCAGAGAGGGAAGCTGACAAGGGCTGGAGATGTAGCAGCATCTTCCCTACAGCATCCCTATTCTCTTCATTTCTCCCTGTCACTCTGTGTGTATGGATATGGGGCATTGTCACACTCCATTTCTTTTGCCCAAAACCTGACTGCCTGCTTGGTGTGTCTACAGCCAGTGGGAATATGTGGGTGTCAGCCCTGCTGGGGTTACTGAATTCTTTCATGGTTTCACTTTATCAGTATTTGGCCCAAATTCAGCAGCTCACAGATGAGACCTGAGGTTTAAGGAAGCAGTTTTGATGCATCTCGACCACACAGTCTTCAAACATGGATTTGCTTTGAGGATTAAACATTGGGCAACCCTTTCTGGATGGTTGTCTTAAAGCTATGGCAGAGGCATGAGGCTGGAGCACATCACAAGGAGCTGCAAGTCCTCATGGGACCAGGAAAGGCTACTCACAAGAAGTGCACTCAATTTCTGCCTAATAGAGACTCTCAGACAGGGATGCTGAGTTTGTAGAGCTATTGCTGTCAGAGAGGAAGTCATGATGAACTCAGTCTGTGGCAGTAGAAGCCACAGAATCTTGGGGGTCCAAATCCATTACCTCTTCTCCCAGTACCCAGTATTAGCAACTGTTGCTTCTGTGTTAGTACCTGGCTCTGCCTCCTTCCCTAACCTGGTGGTAGCTTGTGACAGACCTGAGGTAGATCATGCACATTGGCAGCAGCTGAGTTTTGGCAACTCCTCTGAGGGATCTGTAGCATTGATTCGACATCATCTACAATTGATGCAGATCAATTCTTTGCTCCATGCTGAGGATTTTTTTGCTATTTGATCAATTGCTACCACTCCAGGCATTTTTTTGTTTTACCTGGAAAGAAGATATTTTTATACATCATTTTAAGCATGCAACACTAGCCTATTCCAGCCAGGGATCCCCTGCAGCATGAGGATCTCCTGCACTGGAACAGATTTGGATGCACTGTCCCATCTTCCAAATTAAATCATGGTATTTTCTTGCTGTCTGGGCTTCTTGCTACTATTGCCAAAGATATGTAAGTTTAAACTAGACCAGATATTTCTACAAGAAGTGCAGTTTAGCTGCAGTTTAGTTGACTGCAGTGTTCTTCCATTCTATGTTGTTTAACAGACAACTCAGTGACACATTTGGAAAACAGTTCTTCCTGGCTTTTGAGAGACCTTATTACATGCAACACTTGGTAATGGATCTCTACCTTACTGATCAATTGGATTCAGCTTCAGAATGGCTGTTATAATGCTGGGAAATAAAATCCACATTTAAGTAAGATGCTTTGCCCTTTAGATGACAGACATTACACTGAGATGAGCTATTACATCTCATAGAAGATTTTTTTTCATAGCAAGCAGACCCATTGATGTGTCAGTGTTGAAAAACTAATATAGGCTATGTTTAGAAAAGGTATTTTCAGCAGGAAAAGCAGCATTACAGCACTGCTTTTTCTATTCTTGCCCTTTCACTATCTTATTTACAACAGCTTATTTCCCTGTGTTTCCTCTGGGATCTTGCCCTGCTGATGTCCACATAAGCTGTTGCTACGGAAGGACAGGGATTTCCTGTGCAGACCTTTGGGATATTCACAGGCATTTTAAGGGCTATGAGAATTCCATGCTTAGATGGCAGAAGTCTGCCCTGTAGGAAGAATCCTTGCTGAAGTAGCAAGACAGGGAAAAAATGTACATATTGCATTGTACTGTTGTCCTAAAAGGCTGTTTCCTCAAATATAGACAAATCTTTGAAATAATTTCTATAATTTTCACACCTGTACCTGAAAAACACTGTCCTGCTGGTCAGGGTGTGTTTAACATTCCCTGAACATGGGTGTGAATGCCTACCTTCTGGATAGGACCCAAGACTATAATGACTTAATTTCAAATGGAGGTGCATTACTCAGGCCCTCAGACAGAGCTGCCCTGAGTATACAACTATTTATTGCCTAACAAGGCAATAGAGAAGGCAGAAGATACCACACTTGCATTGAAAGAGAAAGCGACTTCTTGTGGTCATTTTAGGGCAAATATTTAATGAGCTGTTGATACTTAGGAATGTCCACTGTGCTTTCAAGAAGAAGATGGATGAGTGGGGACAAAGCACGTGGTTGGTTAGAAAGCTGTTGGGATGTTGAAATGTACTTGGTTGAAAACCGGGCCAAAAATGTTTGGGTGTCAATAGTGGGTCAAGTTGAGAGCTTCATGGAATGATGGGGAAAGCAACCAAGATACTCATAGCCAGCATGCAGCACAACATACATGTGCTATAGCTACTGTGAAAAATACAGCCCAGGTAGGAGGTGAAAGATCATAGGAACACTGCACTCAAGATTCTACCAGACTTTCTGAGAAAGAGGCAAGAAAAAGGGACATAAGGTTGGGAATAACAAGACCAAGCAATAACCTTACAAGCCTTCTTCCCTGTGCTTAGTAGCACTTTGTATGCTAGCCATGAGAAAAACTTCTTTCTCCTAAAATTGTTGTGGTGAATACCTGATCAACCTAGAAAATGCAGTTCAGATGCTGGAGGAAGTAATTAACTCAGAGCTGAATCTGATAATACATTAAATACATATATGTCATACTTCTTAGCGATAATAACTCTGTTTGAGGTATCCCTGCTCATTAATAACTGCTATCGATTGTCAGTCTTGACCAGCTGCTGAATTTTTCTAGCTCAATATAAGCAGCATAGCTGGACAGGAGTCAGTCTGAGGTTTTGAGGTTGGTCTAAGGTTGTGACACACAGAGTCAACACATGTGCATGCATCAGCCTCCTGTGAACGCAATAAAACTCTACCATAAAAGGTCAATCAACTGCACAGACACACTGCAGTCATCACAGAGCACCACTGCACTAACACAAGCCTCCCTTGTCTTCCTTATTGGGCATATGGTGTGTTACAGGTTTAGGACTTGGGTCAAAGAACGATTTATATAAGAAGTATAAAAGGGCACTTGAGTGATTGGGTATTCTCCCACCTGCCATAGCTGGCTTGTGAATACACTGTGATATAAATGGTCTGATTGAGTTTCTTTGACCCAGTCACAGGAATCCCCATCATGAGACTTGACCTGTCCCTTTCCAAATATGACCTATCCTGTACATGCATGCCAGTGCTGTGCAGAGCCCATGATCTCTCCTCGTACCCTTAAACTCTGCGGCTTCCTGTGGCATGGAAGGTTAGTGGCAGGACACCAAGCCATATTAAGTCACCATAAAGATATATTTAAGACATCATATGCAATCCTAGGCAAAGCTGCAGCTCCTGGCATTATTTATGAAGTTGGGACAGTGCCTTTGGCAAAAGCATGGGCTCAGATTTACCTCAGTCAAGTCATGAAACTTCAGGAAGCTTCAAAATCCCCTTTAAGGTACTTAGGTCCTTTAACTGGGGCTACCACCTCCATGAAGGAGGAAGAGATTTACACAGAGATTTCTGCAGGCCTCTTTGACAGAAGACAGATGACAATTGTTTTCCCAGTGACAGATTTATCCAGCACTTTTCTTTTATGCTGCCCAGAAGACATGACCTATCTGAAGGGCTAGCTGCTGAGTGACTGATGTTGAATTTGCCCACAGCAACAGCTGCTCTTCTCCCCTGCATGGTCAAGGAGGCTTCCTTCATCTTATTTAAAAGCTTTTTATAGATCCCAATCTGATCCTGCTACCAGGATGCACCTGGAAGATAGGGCACCACTGATCAAGCACTGAGATGCTGAAATTTAGGTCTTCAAGCCCAGGCACTGGCCTAACTCTGTATTGCCATAAATATAGGGCCATTTTAGACACTCATAATCATAACTAAATTCAGGAGTCTCAACCTTGAGCTGATTCCCTCATGCCTAAATTAGGTTGAATAGCATCCCAGGTCTTATTCTGTTGAGATGTCCACCTTAGGCAAAGCATAATGCTATCTGTATTGATGACGTAATAACAAACTAATTGCTCTGCTTGCAAGATTACACAGTATAATTAATTCCCTGTCTAACTGTCATGGCACTGGAATTCATACAACTGACAAATTCCCAATCATATCATAACCTAAATATTGTACAGCACTGCTCATAGCCATGCATTGTCCATTAATTTTTGTGCATGTTAGAGATGTCAGGACAGACTTAGTTTTCAAATACTTTTTTTTTTTTTTCATGGGGTATTTCTCCATTAATAAATGTATTAACTTTTATTTTACAGAATCATAGAATCATTTAGGTTCAAAAAGACCTTTAAGATCATTGAGTCCAATTATAAACCTAGAACTGTGAAGTCTGCCACCACATCATGTCCCTTAGCACCACATCTACACATCTTTTAATTATCTCCAGGAAGGGTGATTCCACCACTTCCCTGGGAAGCCTGTTTCAGTGCTTGACAACATTTTCAGTGAGGACATGTTCATACTATACGATCTAAACATTCCCTGGTGCAAGTTGAGGTGATTTTCTGTTATCCTGTTACTGGTTGTATGGGATAAGAGACTGACCCCCACCTTGCTATAACCTCCTTTCAGGTAGTTGTAGTGATAAGGTTCCCCCTCAGCCTTCTCTTCTCCAGAATAAAAAAAAAAAAGAAAAAAAAAAAAGAAAAACCCAGAAAAAGAATGTTAACTTATCCTTAGCACACTAAACCTTTTGTGTAACAGCAGAAAAAACAAATTAGTAACAAACAAACAAGACTGCCTGGCAAAAAGCCATCAGTTCTATTTTTTCCCCTCATTTTAATTGCAGTTGTAGCCTAGAGTCAACAGGTTGGCAATAAAAAAGCCCCGTAAGGTTTATGTTCTACCATGAAAGGGAACTGAGGTGTATTCAAACAAGAAATCTCTTTCAAAACCAATTGGATGCCTTTGACTTCTTCCTTCCTTCTCTATCATGGAATCTGACAGGCCAGTAATTTCAAATTATTAATTGCTATATTAATAGGTGTAAATTTTCCTGGAAGATTCATGGGGACTTTGGGAGTTGAGGACTTAACACTACCTGTGAATAACGAAATGTGATTAAAGAAATTCTTAAAATGCTGTTTTGATAATATCAAAATGACTTATGATCGAGGCATATAGCCTTCAGTTTGTGAGGGCCTAAATTACCAAGCCAAAAGCCTCAATTAAAGCAATTTCTCATCTATTAGGAATTATAACAAAGACCTTCGTGGGAATAATAATCTTATATCTTGATGATGGACCCTTCAGCTCCTGCTGCCTTCAGGGGCTTCAACTGTAAGTCAACCCTACAAAAAGTACAGCAGATGGATTAACATAACTGATTTCACGGTCGCCATCTATCTCAAGTGCAGGGATAAGAGGCCTCAAACACACATTTTCTCTGTTAACATGCTGCTCTGCATTCGTGGTACCCAAGAAACATTATGCAAGAGTGCTCTTAAGCCCTGGCAATAGCAAATTAATTCAATTTATCCTAACCTGCTTTCCTCTAGGTCACAATACATTGCACTTTCATGTGCCCATCATTTCCTGAAAGCACACACTGGAATACCTACTCCATGTCAGCTGTCACTGGGCAATTTATTAAGCCATTATAACCTGGATTTGAGTCTGAGCTTTTTGATTTGTTGCCGCTTTCATAAAGCAGAAATGCTATTTCTAGACTTATGAGCTGTGCTGTACAGCCATACACATGCATATGCAGACTATTTCAGCAATCTAAGTCTTGCCTGTTCCCATCAAGACTGTTGAAGGATGGAGACATTAGGAAGAACCTATTGGGCTCAATTTCCATCTCTCTCTCCAGTACCACCAATTCCACTTGTACTAGGGCTGGGCCACTACTGAACATGGGTAAAATATTCTTTTTCTGGTTAGAGTATCACTTCTCTAACAATAGAGAATCCATCCACCCATATGGACTTCAAAGTCCCATGAAATAACCTCAGTCTTTCTTTGTGCTTTCACCTCTTTAACGCCAGCTGACAGATCATTGAAAATAATAAGGAATTTAAAAGTGTGTCTCTACTAATATGGGAGTTACATGAGATAATCTCTGTTTTATGTGCTCGCAACACAGCAGAGCATAGCAGGGTCAGATCCTGTACTTACAGAAACCTTGAGAACTGCATTAAAATAAATGGGCCTGTATCAGTTTACACCAACAAAAATATGGTCTGCACGACTGCACTTTATGCCTTGCCCACTTCCCATACAGGCTTCCTCAAATACAACGCTATCTGTTGAATTCAATAGGAAGCTCTTATGTCTGCTTTGCCTCACATAAGAAGCAAGTTTAAGTCCCATGACTGTACCCTCAAGGCTATTTAAGCATTTCTCTTCCACTGATCTTCACAGGGGTTATGTAACTGTCAGTCTTTGAGGTACTTGGCCTTCCTGTTTTGTCTCCTAGGAATTTCTGGGGGCAGCGTGAGTATTTCTAAGATGGTGATTAGCTTTAGCTGCTCTAGCCTCTGCATCAGATGACTCAGAGTTCAGTTTAGACATAAAAATAAAATTATCTTGGTAAATGGGGTAACTGTCCCTATTTTGTGCTCTTCAATCACAGAATAATAGCACTTCTAAACACATCTTCAGTGATAAGGCAAGTCAACCGCAAGGCAGCAACTACAGAGAGAAGGTCAGTGGAGTTTTGATAATGCCTTTCCTCACACTTATCACATTTTCTTTCATTATTGGCAGTACACACAATTGCTTTAAGGTGCCAGCCTGTGACTGTAGCACCGCTGTGTCGAGGATGACGGTCACTTAATGAAAGTTCCTGGTCCAGAGTTCTTCCACAGTCTTTCTGCCTTCACTCCTGGCTTATTTCCAGCAGCAAAGGAAAAGGCAAGGAGATTACTCATCCAAGAAAAAATGTGCAAAACCATGTTAGAGCTTGGTGTCTGTGGTCTAGGCCTTCTCAAGGGTTGCCTGACATGAGCAGTTCAAGGAGCAGAAGGTGCATAACCTCCAGATACTGGAGGAATGGATAACTTTATCCATGCTCTGTGGGCCTGACCTGTGGCCAGCTGTCAGGGAGGCAGCCCAGCCAGAGCTACCACCAAGCTCACCCTCCTGCTTTCTCTTGGTTCTGTTGTGGGACTAGTTGGTGAATATCTGTGTAGGGATATCCATGTTGGACAACAGATGGCTGAAACACTGCCCTTTTCCCCTGCTTCTCCCACCTTTCTACTGAAAACCCCATCTCTCTAAAGCAGAATTCCAAACCCGTGTCACAAAACTTCTTCACTTCCTAGCCTGGCATCCCTCCAGCACCACACATGCAGTGCCTAGCTTCATCCCTCACTGCCATCCATCCTTTCTCAAAATGCTGATGTTTCACCTTTAGCTTCTCTGACACTCAAGGTTTCCTTCACTCTCCATCACTGCATGTCCCTTGCTTCCCCAGCTCAGACCTGAAGACGTCATTTCCTTCTTATCCCACATTCTTTCATCAGAGCTTCACCTCCTAGCACCACAAACCTTCTTCCCAATCCCTTTTACTCTTTACTTGCAGCTGCCAGCCCCAACTACGGTTGAGTCTCTGTGCAGAATATGGTGCAAAACCCAAGGCTTCAGGTGTGGCAGCCATAAACTGCTGTCTCACCAATACATAAGTAACTGTTTGCCATCAGCTCCACAGCAATTACCTGCATTCAGGCCCTCTCACTTAGGTCTGCTTTGTAAGTGTCTATGGGGACTTAGGCAGGTAGATGAATTATGTTCAGTCTAGAAAAGATAACATGCTCCTGGATTGGGTATTGCTGGACAATTTCAAAATCCAAGCAAGAACATTAAAACACTCTTAGGTGGATGGTTAGTCCATTTCCCATGCTGTTGGCTGCTACTGGCCTTGGGCAGGTAGCATCCCAAACCTCTTATTTATAGCTTCTCACTACTTCACACACCCTTCATTCACTGAACTTGCTGCTAAATCCTTAATTGAACACTGGCATTGATTTTTGAAAGCATGGTTGAGGCATGTAGCTTCAGCACCTTTGCCTCCTCTTCCCACCCATTTTTTGGTCTTGTCTAAAAATGTCTCAGTACCTTAAAGTGCTGGTGTGATATTTGAAAGAGAACCAGAAAACATACAATGCCTCCATTCCTCCCCTCTTCTTTCTTCCATTGTTTTTTACTTCTTTGTATCATTTACAGGAACTTTCTCTAAGTCTTCATTTTTCTTTCCCCTCTGTCATTTGTTTTGTAAAACTTACAAGTTTTTAGTGGTGATCGGCAGATATGGAGATATTAGCAGGCATGGAGATATCAGCAGATATGGGGACAATATTCCATAGAAGTTTTCTGGCAGATGCCAACCTCTTAATCTAAACTGTTGGTAAAAATGTAGACCAGGGAGATGGGTGTGTTAAGTTTGTGTTGTGACAGCAATTTCACTGCAACACCAATCTCCTGAAGCCAACAAGAACCATTTGGCTGGATGTCACAGGAATTTGTGGACAGGGTGTGGTGGTTCATGTCAGACACAAGTGGAAGAGCACAGTGAGAAACGTACACTTCACATTAGCAGTGATCTTTGCTTTTGCTCCTTGTGCTCCTCTTTGGGATGAAAATCAATTGTGGCTGCTACCTATTAGGTTGGAAGACTGAGGGTCTCCTTCACTCTACATAGCTGAGAAAACAAAGTGAACTACATTTTACTTTAGGCCTCATTTCTGTTGCAAGACAGACAGACTGTAAAGCACTTCCTTATCTCAGGCAGCACCTTTGCGCCTGGCTGGTCCCACTGAACTCAGTGGTTGGGGTACAATTCTGCAGGAATGGGCTGAGTAACTGAAAAAGTGCCAGCTGATGTATTTGCACATTTTGGGGACTGACCCAACTCCAATTAAAGTCAAGGGAAAGATTCACATTATCTTCAGAGTTCTGCCAGGCTGTTCCCACAAGCTAGTCAGCCAAAGTTCAGCTGGTCTGTGCTAAGAAGGGCTTACCCCTCCTCTCTGTAGGTGGGAGTAGATGTCTTTCCCAGAGGATGTAACTCAGTGAAAAGGATGAGTCTCTAATATTCATTTTACTTTTAGACAAGTGCATAAAAAGGCTTCTGCTCTTCCATATCTCCAACAGCCTGCATACTGGTGCACTCCCACAAGAGCCAGAGAATGTGGATTTGAGTAGCTTCAGATGGGGCTGTGCCGGAAAAGAAAATGTGTTTGTCTTCAACTTCCATGTATAAAGTTGACTTAGGGGCCTGTAGATATTATCAATTTGGCCTGAGGAAAAAAATCTATTTTTCACGCTGATAATATATGTTCACAACTGCTAGGAGTCCCCCACTCCTTTGCAAAGAATTTTTTGTTGGAATTTTTTACTGTAATGCGAAAGGAAAAAGAGAAATGATCTAGTCTTCCTTGTCTGAATCCTCACCAAAGGTAAATTTGAAGAGCTCAGAAAAACTCTCCCTAAATTCAATCTAAAGAACCTGATCTTTCTTTGTATCAAACTGAAAGTTTCTTTGTCTTCAGCTAGATTGGAAATGTAAGTGGCACATCATTATGCAGTCAATATATAATGGTAATGAAACTATATAAAAACCTATCCATAAATCCTCAAAATATCAAATGAAACGACAATCATATAATCATACGATTTTTGGGTTTGGAAGGGACCTTAAAACTCATCCAGTTCCAAACCCCTGCCATGGGCAGGGACACCTTCCACTGGACCAGGTTGCTCAAAGCCCTGTCCAACCCGGCCTTGAACACTGACAGGGATGGGGCAGCCACAGCTTCTCTGGGCAGACTGTGCCAGTGCCTCACCACCCTCACAGGGACTAAGTTCTTCCTAATATCCAATCTAAATCTCACCTTTTTCAGTGTAAACCCATTCCCACTTGTCCTATCCCTACTTCCTCTTCTTAAAAGTCTCAGTACTCACTCTGAGGAACATCACTTGTCGCTCATCTCCACTTTGTCATTGAACTATTATCACAACTCTTAGGGTGCAACTATCCAGCCAATTCTTACTGATTGAGTGCTCCATCCATCAAATCCATGCCTTCCCAATTTAGAGACAAGGATCTTGTGCAGGACAGTGTCAAATGTCTTGCACAATTCCAGGTAGGCTGTGTCAGTTGCTCTTCCCTTATCCACCAACTCCATGGCCCCATCATAGAAGGCTACCAACTTGTCAGGCATGATTTGCCCTCATTGAAGCTGTGTTGCCTGTCACCAACTACCCCCTTATTGTCTATGTCTCTTAGCACAGTTTCCAGGAAAATCTGCTCCGCAGTCTTCCTGGGCACCAAGCTGAGACTGACTGGCCTGTAGTTCCCTAGGTCTTTCTTTTTTGCCTTTTTAACAAAAGGGGTTCCAGTCAGCAGGAACTTCACTGGACTACACCTTAATTGAGCAATTGAAGTGCTCAATTCAATCTTTCTACCAGTTTTGTTATTTTGGGTACTATGTTTCACACCATGTTCTCCAGGGAGAGAAGGGAAGAGGAAGACAGAGTGTGGGAATTCCAAGACAGAAGAAGGTCACTAGGCCTATTAAACTAATGTGAAAAACTGAAAATTGTAAGGAGGTCCCTTGCATCTGGCAATGAAAAAACAAAACAGAAGAATGCCAACAACTGCCAGCTGTAAAATGGCAGTTTCTCATGCAGTATATTAATCGCTGGATGCAGCAAAGCCATGGGTAGCAAGTTTTCCGTTAGAAATGACTGATTGCTGAGACAGAACATATTCTGAATGAATCAAAATTAATAGTTATAGAAGAGGTTTGAGTGGGTGATTTCACAGACCCCTTCCCATTTCTACATCTGAGTGCTTGAAGCCCAGATTGACTAACACACTTTAGTATATGCGCATTCTTAAGCAATTTAAGACAACAGGATGACTCAGTTACACACAATTACAGACATACTTTATGACTGAATGCATAACAGAGAAAGTGGTTTTGGTCTACTAACGACTATTGGTACCTCGGGCAATATGCTGTGTGTATCACAGCCATCAGACTCCTCTGCTGTTCCTACCTCTCTAGCAAATTCAAGGTCCCTGCAGTTCTTTGTTTTCCACTGGAAAATCCAACAGTGGGTTTTTAGAGGGACAGTCTACATGCTTCTACATGAGCCAAGGGATCCCCATTTTGACTAAGAACAAGCCTGGTTGATTTGGACAGCTGGGGAGAGGAGAAGGTATCAGGGACATTTGTAAAGGTACTGCTGCTGAGGCTTTTTGGTGCAGGACAAAAAGCCTGGGCCACATTATGCAGGTCCTGGGACTGATGATCATTTAAGCTACATTTAGTTTTGAAAAAAGCCTTGCTTGCCAACTCAGTGCTTCTGCCCCATAAAAACAGACTGATTTTTTTCACTCATGCAGCAAGACTTTTCTTTCCACTAGGAGTGGGTTTATCAAGGGATAAGGACCAAGGAATTCAAGGAGGCTACAGTTGCCACACATCACTTTGTAAACACCACCCAGAGCATGGTGTGCATTCTGTTTCACATGATGGTTCAGTGTTGCCCATCACATGTCTTTTGGTTGCATTATCCCTGAAATGCTTACTGCCACATTCTCAGGTTCTCTGGCTCACAGAAATGCCCAAAAAATTTCATTTTTAGGGTGTGCATGTTGAACTCAATGGTAATGAAAACTATCTGAATTTAAAATGGCATAGAGTTAACACTGTAACTGAGCTTTCCTACACTAGGTAAAATGAAGTGAAAACGCAAAGCCTATGAATAATTTATTTTCTACTTTATATACACCTACATGTAGTGGAGTTCCTACTTGATTGGAGTACTGACACATTTGTTGGTGGAGAGCTTAAAATATTTTTGTGTGGCTGGTGCATGAAACATAATTTTAAGTCTTATTACTGCAACAGGTAATGCCAAATTCAGGAATTTTGTCCCTTCACCAGAAAGGCTGGGAGAGACCTCTGTCCATTTATAGCCCTGAATCTGTGCCAGAACAGGGGTGCCTTTATCCTTTTTTTTCCTTAAAGGAACTAAATGCAGTACTTTCTCTTCTAACAGAACATTATTATAGCTTTGGTTGTGACCTTTCCTAAAGCAGCACAGCAGTGAAAGCATTCAGTAAATTGAATTGATTGTTCAAATCTCTCCTCAGACTGAATGAGCTCAAGGCCATACCTACCTGTTATACACAAAATCTTCAATAAATTGTGTATTAGGCCCTGGGTATATGAACTAGTACCCAGGTCTCCCAAGTTAAAACTTTATCCTGCAAGTCAAAAGCATAAAACATCCAATTATTTACCCTAACCCAAGTCAACCTAACCCAACCAACCCCATATAAACACAATGGATTTTATAACTATTTCCGTAAACAGATGAATATTAGGAGAGGCATTTTGACTGCACTTCACGTAGCTATTTTTTCCCCTATGACCTAGAAGGTTCTCCAAAATGTTGGGTCAACACGAGTACAGATTTTGCAAGGGGTAGGCTCAGCATACTGTGTCAGAGACAGATTTGTTCCACATAGTTTTATAACCCTTGTGTATCATCCAGCCATTCACCCTGAGCTGGCATTTAACATGAAAATCCTCTGATAGGGAGAAATTCACACAATGGTGGTAGCCATGGGTCTGCCAGAAAGCACACTGGCTTCCAGGAGCTGTGGGTTCTGAAGGCCAAAGTCCTGTGTTTATACACAGAAGTGTTTCTGGATGGATGGTTGAAGCAAATGCTTCTCACACAGCTTTTCCCTCACACAGCTTTTTCCTCACGCAGCTTTTTTGCAGTCATGCCCCAGTCACAACCCAGTGGAAACTCTTGCAGGGGTGAGAGGTTAGTTCAAACTCCATGGCTCATTGGGTTCTTGGCTTCTCTGCCCATTAGCATTGGCAGTTATCTGTGGCAGCAGACAGCAGGCAATTGATTATTCCCGTTTATATTCCATTCTAACTATTCAAGGACCTCCACAATAAAACTACAAAAAAAGCAAACTATTGATAAAGAACACAGATACCAGTAAGCCACAGAGGGCAGAAGGGGCAGGAACCAGCAACAGAAATGTATCATGCTGCAGATATTCTCAGGAAAACGCTGGCAGCAGTTGATATCAAGTGAGAGGTGCTCAGGCAGAAAGGTCATGTAAGAGCAGGGATGGGACTCAGGGTAAGGGTATAGAAAGGCCGGAAGGCAAGGAAGAAATTGGATGAAAGAGAAAAGCAAATCTTTTTCTGGTGCTGCATGACATAAAAGATCCCAGAAGGGATCTGCTGGACTGCTGTGCTGTGATGACTTCTGATCACAACTCTTTATTTTGATGACTTCAACTTCCTGCCTGAATTTATTCATGACCAGTGTCCCCTTGCGTCAATATTGCCTTTAGATAAACAGCTCTTCTCTCTCCTTAATGTTTGCTCCAGCTGATAACACTGAGTTTGAAAGTGGAAAACATATCCCAACTCCTTTATTCCCTTCATTTATCATCCAAGTTGGGAAATCTCACAGTTGCAGACAGCTGGTGTGGGGTACAGATCCGGATGAAAAATAGACAGTGATGTCTACATATAGGCTTCCTGCCTAAACTCCTACAGAGATATGGTGACTGAAATCAGTGCAGCCCAGAGAGCCATCCAAATGCAGGTGCCCTCTTCAAAGTGAGGTGAAGCACTCTCCAGACTCCAGTGAACATATTAATTAGAGCTTGGCTGACTATGGTTACACTTTACACACATAGCTCATGCAGAAGTACTTACCCCGTAGATGCCTAAAGTATCTGGATCTGACTCCCACCCTCACTGAAGGGAAAGGTTTTACTGAATCCCAAAGCACAGGACTGAAAGTCTCCTTTGACCAGCATGTCCAAGAAATTAGCATGGGACTGGGAAATGAACACAGGACTGACAGGAGGTCCAAAATCTTGTAGAGCCCTAGCTGTGGGTTTGACCTCAGAAGACCAGATGCCTATAAACTTTTGACCCTGCTAATTTATTTTATGTTTTTTTCCATACAAATTAAACTGCAACAGTAACACTTTTGTTTCTTTTGAGTAAGAAAAAAAACAACACCCATGAGATCTTCCCAAAGTGCTATCTCATACACATTTGCAAGGTAATTTTTGCTGCATTGCTTAGGAGTGCAACAGAATAAGGTGCAAACTTCAATGCGCATGGCTACTTACTGAACTCACAAAGCAGTGTTCAGATTCTCCACTTTCAAACAGGATGACATCTTTTATGAAGACTGCGATGGCTCTCATTATAAAGGACATGAAGAGGTGCATATGAATATAATTTCGCGTACAGTGTAGCTTTCTGTTGGGAAGAAATGAAATAACATTTCTGAATAGCAAGGTTTCTCAAAAGTATTATTTATTTCTTTATGTTTCTTCTGCCAAGCCATCAACTTACAATTCTGATGTGAATTACTGTAAATCCATTTAAGCCTTTTTAAATACACAAAACATGTGGCAATCCATACATCTGCAGCAGTGTTGCTGCTTTTCCAATTCTCAGAAAAAAAGGTCAAAATACAGAATGACAGAAAACAGATCCATCACACTGCTCTCCACTGAAAATGTTTTCAATTGAGCAAACTGTCCACGATACAGGTCTGTTTTCTACAGAATGTCTGTACTGTAATAATTCTTTTCAAAGTGAAATGGTTCTTCAGGAATAGAAATAGAATCTTAGCAGCTGCTACCAAAATTAACACATATTACAGGCTTTCTGTAGCAATACAAAATATATTTCTATTTAAAAAGGACTCATTATTAATGATATTGAGGACACCACCACTATTTTTCTGTCCCTTGCCCACTAATATTTTGAAGATTAATTATGATCAAGTAGGCCTTTTTTCCAAGCAAGACTTTGTATCAGCTTAAGCGAAATGCCTAATACTCTGGAAATAGGTAATTTGTACAGTCATCAGAACCATAACAAACCTCACTCAGGAACATGATCACATTACCACCTCTTAATGAGTCACTGTGCATTGACAGAGCTTATGCTCTTAACCTCTGACAATGGCAAGATAATGTGACGAGCTGAGTTCTCTGTGCTTGTAGGGGAAGGCAAGTCAAATTACACTGTTTCCAACAAATGGAAAGTGTGAAACAACAGTTTCACCAGCTTGGCTGGCACCTTGTATCTTGCTAAGATGAAACAATTTGCCTATGTGTCTGATTCATGCTTCCCTTGTAGGAGGAGTGGCGAGAGTGCGTGTGCTGAGAAACACAAATATCTTGATGGTTAAAGCCAATCTTCATGTAAGTGTGAGAATAACCCTAGAACATGTGTTATTTCCTACAGCTTTCTCTGGGGGCAATGTCTGACCAGACTGTTATAAATTGGACAACCATATAACGCATTTCAGGGAAGCCACTGGAAAGTGGCATAAGGAGATAGAAGTTTCTTCTGTCTCATGGAGGTCTACTTTTTGCTGTTCTCCCTACACATAAAAAACATTATAATAGGAGATTATCTTATATATATCTTCTTCTTTGGAGGCATCCAAATTTAGATGCCTGAATTTATTATAAACAATAAAGACTGAGGATTAATTCATTTGCTGCAGTCTAGACATCTAATGCTATTTGATATGGTGTAGAGTATCTGCCCACCAATCCATACAGGCCTGGTTCTCCTGAAGATGCTGCATTAAATGTGCCTCCCTTGTGAACACCTCAGAGGCTCTAGCATACCTAGAATGGCTGTGGATATCTATATCTTGCCACAGAACTGTAGCAGGAAACATTTCTGAAATAGACTTTGGGAGGGAGTTTTAGGGTGTAATCACCTGCACCATTTTTAATACCAACTTTAGTAGAAATGCATCGTTCCATAGTATCCATATATACCATACTGACTAGGTCTCTGTGGATTATAACAATTATGTGATAATGGCCTCTAACACAGAGATCTATCACGTAACATTAGTGAGATGAATCCCCCCATAATAACTGGATTGGGGTTTTCACTCTCACACAAAGGCCACAAGCAGCAAGCCAGAAAACTGTGGCACCGAAAGACTAAGGAACTTTTCTCTCTTGCCCGAGATTTAACAGAAGTCCTTTGCATCTATCTGTCTTACAGCCTGTAACTTAAAGAGCCACTATGCCCTGTGAGTCATCCCCTTACCTATGCCTTTTTTGCTCATAGTCTTACCTGAAGAGACATAAAATGATCATAGCAGCTGTGAGAGCAATGAGAGATAAGGTATGTCCAATGGTGTAGCCAGTCTTGACAGTGCCATAGAATGCCGTTTGCTAATGTGAAGGAAAGAAACAAAACATGTCTTTCAAAGAGCTGCCAACATGTATTCCTAAATACACCGTCACTGAGCTTTTATTAGCTTTGTTAGCGAGACAAGGAAATCATCCTGCTACAACTCCTTCACACTTTAAAACCACATCCAATAAAGTACATGACTCAAATACTAGCAGTGTGAATATGAAGAATGAGTCCGGCTGCAGTAGAACTTGGATCACTCCAAAACCAGGTTAAAATTTATGCAGGGAAAAATTTATGCAGGAAGGAGTCTGATTTGACACTTGCAGAGACAGCTACATGGTTATAACCTTGTGGAACAAGAATGACCAATGTTCACTCAAACAGCACGGTGACACATTAGCTCTGAGGTGATGAGTATGATGAACTTCAATCTTGTTAAGGAAGTTTGAAGACAGAACTGGTCTGGAAATTGGTTTGCTCTTTTGGAACGTAGACATTGTGTTTTATCAAGTAAAAGACTAAAATTTTCTCAATGAAATCACAGGTACGTTAATTCAGAAATATATATTAAGTTGGAAATTAGTTTATGGTTTTTCTCTTTGAAAGCACATAGAGGGCATCTCTGAGCATGGGGTACCACAAGACTTAAATCCAATAGGGAATCCTGGTAAAAATAAAATGTGTAAGTATGGCAACAAAACTCCAGCCCTCCTAAGGTTCTCCAGCAACACTCTGAATCAATGCATTTCAGTTTTCAGCTTAAAAAAAAAGGGCAAAAGATCACTTAGTATTTGTTTTTTATGAGTTTTTATGAGATAAGTTTTTATGAGATTCTAGCTCAGTTTGTGGAAAATCTTATTTTTCCAGGCCTTGATATACCCTCCTCTGCCCTCCTTGTCACTATTTTCTATGAAAAATCCAAACAGAAGAACTGCAAAGAGAGTTTAAACAGAAAATCTAAGACCAACCTTGCTTGGGGAAACATTCTGTAATAACAGGGAGGGCTGACATTTTTATATGCTATTTTCATAGGCCTTGACAAGTAGTAGGTACTTTACGGAACCAGTGGGGCTGAGTAGTAATCCTCTAGCATTTGCACAGCCAGCTTGGAGGGGTGTTAAGACAGCTTTCAGAGAGTGTAAAGGCTATGCTGGTCATACCTCTGCTGTTTCTTAGACCACAGGTATCCAAGATGGTTAAAGGCACAGTGTCTTTACAACCCCATTCCATGAATCCACATCACTAACAGCTTTAGGTCAGTTACTGAACACAATTCATAGCAAGAGCTTCTGGTCAATTTATCTACCTGATCTTGCTCATATGATGCCAGGAAGCTGCCATGGTGATAGAGTTAGCCAGAACGGTATGGTCACACCTAAGTCTTGTTTATCTGCACAGATAAACAGAGAGACTTGTACTACAGAAAGGAACAGTGGAGGTTCCACCTTTCTACCCCACTGTCTTGCAGATTCCACTCAAAGCTAACTACATATAGTCTTGTTTCCAGTCGTCTTTGAGTTTGTGATCCCAAAGGCAGCTGAGACTCTTCCAATAAAATCAATCAACTTCATCCTGATTTTGTCATTTTCCCATTATTTAGTTTCCTTCTTGATCCACAGCAGAAGTGTTCCAGAAAAGGCCTGGCCAGCAGAAGGACAGAGCTTGTGGTAGGGGACTGAGTTTGAAGAAGAGGTTGTCCCACACTGTATTTAGGAAAGCAGTGGAATGGGGAAAAGGAAATTAAGAGGTATCACAGGAGATGCCGGTAGTGGGGTGGTAGATGGAAACTCTCCAGTGTCAACACAGGTATAGATAGGCCTTTTGCTTCTTTTGAGTTATTCACAGAAGCAAGTTATGCACAGAAAGATCTTGGTATTTTTTAACAGGCAACTCCTTAATTTATATTTTACAATGACCTACCCTTCCCGTGTACAGAGACATGGCTTTGCCTTCAGCTTTAACGTAGCATGTGGGGTCATCTCTGTTCTGGAAACAGCCAATACTGACTTCTCAGACTGCGTTTGTACTTGCTAATGACAATCACTTCCTATTCCACAGGTATTAAAGCAGAGAATTCGACCCAAGATCAAGAATGGAACTGGAATTTGAATTCAGGTTACTAAAATATTCTTCCTAGAAAAAAGAGGGATCTAGAGAAGTGAAGGAAATGCATACCAGGATGCCTGGGTTCAAACTGTGGACCTAAACTGATTTACAGAATTAAATTAGGCAAATTTCTCTCTGACTTCTAAAAACCCCTGCTTAATACAACTAGTTAGCTTACATGTTAAACTGAGATGAACTGAGAATCGGCTTCCTTGGTTGCCTTGGTTCCTTGTTCAGTAATCTCTACATCTGTGGCTTAGCAGCTGAGATTAGAATGTGAAACATTTACATTTTTAAGAGAAAAAGAAAAGAAATATTGATATCAAGTCTTCTAGCAGCCCTGTACCCAAACATGTTTTTGGTTCATATCACCTAGCCTAAAGTCATCTGGGCTCCCCCTATAAAGTAAATGCAAAGAGGTCCCTTTGGAGAGAAATTTGGGGTGAACTGACCTCTGGAGGAGTCTATGTTCTTCACCATTTTCAGACAGAGCCCATGGGGACATCTGGGGTGCCCCCCCTTTGACTGGATGCAGGCACACAAGGCACAGGCTGTGCATTGTGTCTGACAGTGGAACAGCAAAACACTTGCTAATACGTGGGTATAAAAGGTCAGGCTGGAGAAGGAATCACTGCAAAGACTGTAAGGGCACTACTTCAATGGCTGCATCATCTCCTTCTTAGGGACTGCCAGAATTCACAGCTAAAAATTCCTACACGCAGCCTGGAAGGCATGTTAAGGCACATGAAAAACAACAAGGTGCTTGGTGACAGCCAGCATGGCTTCACTAAGGGGAAATCCTGCCTGGCCAATTTGGTGGCCTTCTGTGATGGGGCTATGGAAGTAAGGGACAGGAGTAGAGCAGTTGAGGTCATCTACCTAGACTTGAGCAAAGCATTTGACACTGTCCCACATGAGACATCAATTTGATAGGTGGACCACTCAGTGGATAAAGAACTGGCTGGATGGCCGCATGCAAAGAGTTGTGGTCAATGGCTCAATGTCCAGCTGGAGACCAGTAACGAGTGGTGTCCCTCAGGGATCGGTGTTGGGACCGGTCTTGTTTAACATCTTCACTGATTTCATGGACAGTGGGATTGAGTGTGCCCTCAGCAAGTTTGCTGATGACACCAAGCTGTGTGGTTCGGTTGATACGCTGGAGGGAAGGAATGCCATCCAGAGGGACCTTGACACGCTTGTGAGGTGGGCTGATGCCAACCTCATGAAGTTTAACCATGACAAGTGCAAAGTCCTACACCCGGGTCAGAGCAACCCCAGGCACAGCTACAGGATGGACAAAGAAGAGATTCAGAGCAGCCCTGCAGAGAAGGACTTGGGGGTGTTGGTCGATGAGAAAATGAACATGAGCCGGCTTCACTGTGTGCTTGCAGCCCAGAAAGCCAACTGTATCCTGGGCTGCATCAAAAAGGAGTGTGACCAGCAGGTCGAAGGAGGTGATCCTGCCCCTCTACTCTGCTCTCGTGAGACCTCACTTGGAGTACTGTGCACAGTTCTGGTGTCCTCAACATAAAAAGGACATGGAACTGTTGGAACAAGTCCAGAGGAGGGCCACAAGGATGATCAGGGGACTGGAGCACCTCCCATATGAAGATAGGCTGAGAAAGTTGGGGCTGTTCAGGCTGGAGAAGAGAAGGCTGTGTGAAGACCTCATAGCAGCCTTCCAGTATCTGAAGGGGGCCTATAGGGATGCTGGGGAGGGACTCTTCATTAGGGACTGTGGTGACAGGAGAAGGGGTAATGGTTTAAAACTTAAACAGGGTAAGTTTAGACTGAATATAAGGAAGAAATTCTTTCCTGTTAGGGTGGTGAGGCACTGGAATAGGTTGCCCAGGAAAGTTGTGAATGCTCCATCCCTGGCAGTGCTCAAGGCCCGGTTGGATGAAGACTTGAGTGCCATGGTTTAGTGTAAGGTGTCCCTGCCCATGGCAGGGAGGGGTGGAACTAGATGATCTTAAGGTCCTTTCCAACCCTAACTATGCTATGATTGTATGATTTATCTATTTTTTATATTTTTCTTGTTGTTTCTGACTTGAAACCAGTAGGTGTTAACAGTGCATGAAGTGTTTTCAGCATGGAGGGTTATCACTCTGTTCTGTACTTCATGTCCCACACAGCCTGCTGTTCTTGTTTTTTCTATCCCCTTTATTTCTTCCTCCCTAAATTGAAAGCCAATTCAACAACAACAAAAATCTATTCTTCCTCACAGTCTAGTACTGCTTGTTCACCCCCCTCCGCCACCTTTCACACAAATTTAGACTTAAACAGCATGACAAAACAGTGGAAATCAAAAGAAAATAATAAAGAAAGAATTAAAAGGACATTGTTCTCTTGGTAATGCGGCACTCTGGCAATGCTGCAACCCATTGGGTCGCCAGAACATGTCCCAAAAATTCCCAAATCCCCTTTGCAACTGGAACAAATCCCAGAGCTCTTGAAGGAGGACCTTCCAGAGCAGACCTGTAAGAATGGCTTTGGTAACATGCAAGTGGTGCCACACAACTTGATCTGAGAAAAGGGACACTTGAGGATGTGAAGTGGTGGCTGACCTCTAAAGCACACTAAGGCTCTCCTCAGTAAAACCCTGAAATTCTTTGTGCAAGTTTCCCTTTGCTATTTTCTGTATTCTTTCACTATTAAGGCTAGCTGAGTTCTATTCAGATTCTCCATTAACTCTTTGAGTGCCTTGGTAATGTGTGACCATACACAAAGACCTACCACCACGTATATTTATTTCATATTGAGATTCTTATGTCAAACATTCAGAAACACTAGCATATGTCATACAACAAAAGAAAGGAAGGACATATTCAGCCTGGAGAAAAGAAGCTATGGGAAATCTCGGAACAGCCTTCCCTATGGTAGGGATTGGAACTAGGTGATCTTTAAGATCCCTTCCAATCCAAACCATTCTATGATGCTATGATTCCCTTGCAAAACTCAGTAACATTGCATGGAAATATGTGTGCTCCCTACAGTTTTCTGTATCTTTAGCTGGCTGAGATCAGCAGAGCAGTTGTGTGGCAAGTTGTGTGCTTTAGCACTTTTTAGGCTTATATTGGCCTAGAAATACTGGAATCACCGTATCTACTTAAGGATAAATATAAATGTGGAGGGCTTGTTTCAAACATGGAAAATTCAGCACCTGAAATTAAGTGTAGGTATCACAAAGACGCTAGTCTGATCTCTCGTGTTGATTTTCTGCCACCATTCTGGAAATCAATGGGAGGATTATCTCTTTGATCAGATCTGTGCTTCCAGAGATCCTCAAGAGTATCTTTCCTTCTTGAGAAATCAAGAGTGTGAATGAAAAAAAAAATTGGCATAGGAAGATCATGTGATTCTGATATCAGTCTCAGGTAAATCTTGATGTCTACCCATCCAGGTTTACAAACCTCTTCCCCTGGAGTGCTGTTGGAATCATATCCACAAGCTACAGCATATGGCGCAGGGTACACATCCGTCCAGCCCTGGCTTGTACAATTCCTGGTCACATTTCCTGGAAGAGAAGGGAAAAAGATGATTTAAAAAGAAATGTTCAGCTTGCTGTTCAACAAATATCTGCCTTTTGTTGATTCAAATGCCAGAGGACATTTCTTGTAACATTTAGAACAAAATTCTTATACTTTTTGCTCTTTTACGAAGTGTTTACATTACACAGAACACATAAATGAAAGGGATTCATTGGGTTGTAAAGTTCAAACCTCAAAACCAAGTAAATTTTAATACTGAGGTGCCTAAAAAAACAGTCTCTTCTAATGGTACTATAATGCCAATTTTACTTGGACCTTTTGTTTGTTGGCATTCCACCTGGATTGTTTGAGAATGTTACTGTCATACTGCCTTTGTTCCTGGAAAAGATTTCCTCTAAACAGAGCAGTGAATTATTTATGTATTTCACTTCACACAAGAGAAGCCAAGAGAGGGATAAAGCGCTCATTTTATAAAAGGGAGGGATAAAGCGCTCATTTTATAAAAAAGGCCAGAGGTCTGAATGCAGTCCTCAGAAACCAGACCTTATCTACAAGATGAGCCCTGACTGAATGTGATTTCTGGGAAACCTACCGCACCGAACCAAACACTTCAAAATCTGGCTATGAGGGGAGAAAAACCAGATACCTACAACCTGTATTACCTGTTTTAACATGTATAGTTAAAGGCAGGAAGATTTCCTTGACTCAAGCAAGTTGAGTGCCTAGGGCTTCCAACTGGCTAAAAAAGAGCCTTAATTAATATAAGGATGTCCCTCTCCTTCAGGCAGATCTGTCAAAACTGTGAAGTTCACATTCCTCTCTGGTACTCTGCACATCCTGGTCCATCTGGAATTATAAGGAGACTGTTCAGTGGAAAGCAACTCTTACTCCTTAAGACATCTCTGCTTCCTGTACCAGCTAGACCTCAAACCCACATTGGCTATGGGCTGTACAGACATTAAGCAAAAGAAGGAGAAATTAACAGTCTGATCAGGACAGGCCTTACCCTAAAAAGTCTGTAGTCTAAAAGGCCAAGATTGATATTTGTCAGACAGAAATAACAAAGAAGCAATACACTGCACATTGCAAATTCCCCCAGAATCCACACTAAACACTGGTCTCTATCCTGTCTATCTCATGCATATCACTTGACTGGGGCATTCCTTTGGTGTCATTTATTGAACAAAACTGCCTCCCATCCCCCACTGGAAAGCTGGTACAATAAACGAGAATGAACAAGCAGTAGTCAAAACTCGGTTCTGAGATGAAGAATTACATCAGTGAAACTCAAGAGCTTTGTAAATATTTCTAACAATCAGATTCTTTGCACAAGAACAATAAAACTTCTGCAAACAGGAGCGAATCAATTATGCAGCTATGAGTCATGAAAATGTTCAAGCATCACCTCCAGGAATTTCTGACAATTGAGTCATCTGAACATCTTCCTAAGCATAGACCTGTTTCACACTGAAATCAGCAGCAGCCTATCCCCTGGTTTAATCCACTTCTTTAATATCTGTGACAAGTAAACTTTGACACTACACTTGCCCCTGTAATTTGTCTTTACAACAGACCGAAACTCCACAAATGCTCTGATGGCTTTGTTCATTTAACAGCTGCTCCAAGAGAAGTTAACTAACTTTAGCACAGTTTGGTGAGTTGTTGTTCCCCAGGCTTTCTCTGCATGATCACTGTTTGCATTTCTTTTTACCAGGGTTCCTATTGGGATCATAAGAGATCTTGTGCAAACAAATCAAGGACATGACTGTTCAATACATTGTTTTCTTTTTTTGCTTGTTTGGTGTGTTTTTTTGTGGGGTTTGGTTGTTTTTTTTTTTAGTTATGCAATTTCTGTTATTTCTTCTTCATTACAATGGATTCCATTATCTGAACTTTTCTGGTTCCTATTTCCTGCTCAAAACTCCTCCTCTCTGTTTGACAATGCTTTTAGCTTTCACGGTGGTTTTGATTCTTTGCTGCTTATTCTCAGTGTACTAAGAGGTACTTATTTCAGCTTAATTTTCTCCTATTTCTTCTTTTTGAATGCACTTCCTCACAATTGCTTGATTGTTTTGTAATTCTCACTGCTCTCAATGCTACTTTCAAAAGTTGTCTTAATGCTTTAGCAATGTGGAAACTAAGGTAGAGGGAATCACAATGATACATCATCACTGGGATGAAAAAATAGTAATAAATGTCCCAGATTTTAGGGAAAAACACTTCCCAGACACTTTTTTTCTATCGTCCTTTGATGCTCATGTCACTTTTTGATGCGCAAATTCACAAACATGGTGTGATACAACAAACCTTTCTAATAACTCTCATATTCTGCACTAGATGTCTGGGAGGTGCAAAAAGTACAAGGTTAGAAGACACAGATTTTACCACACCATAATTATGGCTCAAGTGATGGATAATGTCTACCCTCAGAGCAAACAACTACTACCTACCATATTAACATAAAATTTGGAAAAGAGCCTCACAAGCTTAGTTCTTACTCTGACATTTACAGGCAGCAAACTTTGGACTGAAGTATTAAACTGAGATTTTTGTGCTAGAAGGTCAAATCCCAGCTCTGCCACAGACCTCCAGTGAACATGCAGCCAGTTCTTATGATCTCCCTGGTGGGGAGATCTGATTATTGGTGGGGTCTCAGATTCCCCACCAGTAAGTAGGACTTCCTGAGACACGTAGTAAAATCTGATCTTCTGTCAATGGGAAGGCAAAGCATTTAAAGCACCAAAAGTTTTATATGCTCTTTCCTGAACCATCTCTCATTAACTTGTTTCTCAATGCACTAATGCACTAATGAAATACACTGATCCTGCAAAACTTAAGTGGTAGTATCAGGACAGGGCTCCTGGACTTGCAAATGGTATCTCCAGCCTTTGACAGTTCACAACAGATCCAATACTTTCTAATTTCCGATTAGACTGAAGCTAAATCTTACTAAACTGTATTCCAGGAGAATTAATGAGCAAGGAGACCAGGGGTTTATAACTCTGTAACACATAATTAGCAATGCACAGTGAAGGAGATGATGCACTAAGAACTGGAAAGCATCCTACTGCTAGTACGTTTGTGCTCCAGGCTCTCCTCTACTTTGTAGATAAAGGAGGTTCAACTCCCAGTGTGAAGAGTCCCTTTAATGGGGTTGGTATTAGTTAACAGCCATGAAATAATCTGTCTTTTGTCAGGTTTGTATTTAATTTTGATCAGAAAAGTTACAACTTCTCTAATCACTCAAGCTGGTGCATCTACTCCTAAAAGCCAAATCCATTCAGATGAGATGAGACCACCCATTTAGAAAAAAAACAAACCTACAGAAAGTTTCAGCTGAAAAAGCCACAACTCCTATTTATGATATCAATAATCTCCTAACGTCTTACTAGAACCCACCTCACAGCTTTCATAGAATCACAGGATGTTGGATGTTGGAAGAGGCCTTTGAAGGTCATCTGGTCAAAACCCCCTGCTAAAGCAACCAACCTTGATCTGGCTGCTCAGAAGCATGTGGCACTGGAATAGGTTGTCCAGGGAGGTTGTGAATGCTTCATCCCTGGCAGTGTTCAAGGCTAGGTTGGATGAGGCCTTGGGTAATACGGTTTAGAGCAAGGTGTCCCTGCCCATGGCAGGGGGGTTGGAACTTGATGATCTTAAGGTCCTTTCCAACCCTAACTATTCTATGATTCTATGATTCTATGTCCAGATGCCTTCTGGATATCCTTGGAAATCTCCAAGGATGGAGACTGTACAGCCTGCTCCAGTGCTTGGTCACGCTCACAACAGAAAAGTTTCCTTATATTCAAATGGAAACCCCCACGTTTCAGTTTGGTTGTGGTTAGAAAATGCAAAGCAGTTAGAAAGTGCAAGGGGGTTTCATTCCTTCAGGCATGCATTTGTGAATGGGAGCCTTGTGTGTAACACAAGTCCTCTTCTGGGTGCTGTCAGGAGCACAGAGCAAATCCCTGGTTCCCATTTCAGGCATGCACAGTCTCTGCAGAAGCAAGAGGCATTTGGTCCCATGAGGATGGGATATTGTCTGTGAGATGCTGCTACTGATGCTGCAAAGAGGAGGTAAGGCAACTAGGCTAAACTGTTTTTCATTGTAATGTAAATTAAGTGAAATCTCTCCACATCTGCCAAAGGTGTAAATTATGCATGCTGGGAGATCTCCTGGCTTGCAGATGCACAATAATTGCTAAGGTGCAATAACTCGATTGTTTATCTGAATCTTGAGCAAAGCATTGCAGGGAGACAATTAGAAGGATCTCAGCATCCCAGAGCTCTTTTCACTGCTGTCTTGTCTCTTTGCAGATAGCAGGACAAAGGAGTTTAAAAAAGAAGTTTTGAAGGGAAAGAGGTGATGACCTTTTCATATGGCTCCCTGCTAGGTACGAGGGGATGGATGTGTAATGGGAGCAAAATAATAGTGCAGAAATGAGAAAGAGAGGGAAAAAGAAAAAAAAAGAAAAAAGCTAGCTCTTTAGAGGCAGCAAATATAATGTGCAGAGGTAATCCTTATATAAGCTAAAGCCCTACATAGCTACTGCCGGAGAACCAGGAAGGGAAACTAAAGCAGTCAGCTTTCCAAAAGAATGCTGTGGTATAAAAGACACTGCTTACAGAAGGGAATTACAAGTGTAAATATAAGGCTAGACCTTTTGCTCATTTATATCACTGTTTATGACAGTCAATACATAAAAGACTATTGAAAGGCAAGGGGCAAAGCCACAGGCCTGAATAACCAGTTCTGGTGAAGCTTTACTGCAACAGTGCCTTAAAGGCTTATGTGTAGTGTGACGGGCCACAACTGTTCAATCAAATCACGGCATTTCTTGGTGCTGCCTGAGACATGAGCTCTGCCTCTTTGCAGATGTACTGACCACAGAAGAACAAATGGGTCAAGCCCCAGTGAAATCAGCAGGGTCTCTCCTAAGTTCAACACTGTCTGGTCTGCTGTTCAGTAAACACTACCCAACTGCAAAGTTAAGCAGACAAGATAGAATCATAGAATCATAGAATAGAACAGTTAGGGTTGGAAAGGACCTTAAGATCATCAAGTTCCAACCCCCCTGCCATGGGTAGGAACAACTCGCTCTAAACCATATCACCCAAGGCCTCGGCCAACCTGGCCTTGAACACTGCCAGGGATGGAGCATTCACAGCCTCCCTGGGCACCCCATTCCAGTGCCTCACCACCCTAACAGGAAAGAATTTATTCCTTATATCCAACCTAAACTTACCCTGTTTAAGTTTTAAACCATTACCCCTTCTCCTGTCACTGCAGTCCCTAATGAAGAGTCCCTCCCCAGCATCCCTATAGGCCCCCTTCAGATACTGGTAGGCTGCTATGAGGTCTTCAATCACCCTTCTCTTCTCCAGGCTGAACAGCCCCAACTTTCTCAGCCGATCTTCATATGGGAGGTGCTCCAGTTCCCTGATCATTCTCGTGGCCCTCCTCTGGACTTGTTCCAACACTTTCATGTCCTTTTTATGTTGAGGACACCAGAACTGTGCACAATACTCCAAGTGAGGTCTCACGAGAGCAGAGTAAAGGGGCAGGATCACCTCCTTTGACCTGCTGGTCACACTCCTTTTTGATGCAGCCCAGGATACACTGCTGGCTCATGTTCATTTTCTCATTGACCAGCACCCCCAAGTCCTTCTCTGCAGGGCTGCTCTGAATCTCTTCTCTGCCCAGCCTGTAGCTGTGCCTGGGATTGCTCCAACACAGGTGTAGGACCTTGCACTTGGCATGTTAAACTTCATGAGGTTGGCATCAGCCCACCTCACAAGCGTGTCAAGGTCCCTCTGGATGGCATTCCTTCCCTTCAGCATATCAACCGAACCACACAGCTTGGTGTCATTGGCAAACTTACTGAGGGCACACTCAATCCCACTGTCCATGAAATCAATGAAGATGTTAAACAAGACCGGTCCCAACACCAGTCCCTGAGGGACACCACTCGTTACTGGTCTCCAGCTGGACATTGAGCCATTGACCACAACTTTGTGTGCTGCCATCCAGCCAGTTCTTTATCCACAGAGTGGTCCATCCATCAAATTGATGTGTCTCCAATTTAGAGATGCGCCATTCAAGCCAATGTAAACTGCTGTAGATATATGTATATATTCATAAGAAAACAGAGCTTTCCTGATGCTCTACCTCTGCCTGTTTTCCTTGAAAATCTGCTTGCAGTGTGTCGTGGTGATTAATGATCATGTACGTGAAGCACGACAAGAGATTGCACTTCCTCCATACACTTTTCCGTCTTTCTAGTATCATGTCTGCTGTCAGACAGGACTTCACCGTCTGGCCCAGCAGCCACTCTTGGTTTAAGCAAATGCTTCACAAAGCCCTCTCTAATTTCCTAATACACATGGTATGACAGCAAACATATTATGGAAACAGAATTGATCGTTGTAATCAATTATCTGAATGCTCTCATTTTTCATTCTGTTTAGCTTGTGTTGTGCAGAATCTGGTACATGGCTCACACCTAACCTAGGCAGCTTTTTCTTGCTTGCAGGGTGATTCAGAAACTCCCTCCTCTGGGTAGCAATGACAGAAGGAAGGAAATTTCTCTTAATGACAACAAGCAGGACTGGCTAGACTCCAAGACAAGATTTGGTTAAAGTCCCCTATGCTTCTTTTTAGCATTAAAAAAAGCCCCAGTGAAATAAAACAAAATCTAATACCTGTAAGCTCGTGATGCAAATGTCAGAGTATTCCTGGTTTTAATTCAGGTTTTGGGTATTCAGGTTTTACTAACTGTTTTAATTCAATTTCTTTTGAAGAAAGAAGCATTCCCCTCTTCGTATCCCAAATCACTCTTGCCATTTTTTAGTTGGATTGACAAATAACAGTGAATTGACAGTACTGGTACTGATCAAGAAACATGAAGGACTTTTTTTGGTCTTTTATCCCAATTGGGTGAAGATCTGTAGAATCTTCCTAGGAAGCAGAGCAGGTTAAGCAGGTAAATTCCATTATGGCTTTACATCTTGCATATCCTGGTGACTGTAGAAATATCTTCTTACCTCTCTCAAATGGAGGCTGCATAAATGCTAGTGTTCCCCTGAGTTTATCTTACTCCTATAGTCTGAATTTTTCTTACCTCTTTTTAATAATTCTCATAACTTTACATTTCTGAGTTTCATTTGTACCTTCCAATACCTTTTCAGTCCTATGATTTCTTTATACGTTGTATGAAAACATACCTCTAAATGCTTATTTTAGACCTGCTGATGGACAATTTCATTGAGCACCCCTCCTCTCGTATATCATGAAACAATCGTTTCTCACCTACTTTCTCCACAATGTTCATGACTGTATCCACCTCTGGCTTACACTCTTTCAAATAAAGTTTTTAACAGATGAAAAAGCATTAATCTAACAACTCTACTTGTAGCTACAGTAGTCTGTCCATACCATTACTCATACGTTGTTTCAATGATCCTGCCCTAGTCCTCCTTTGGATGTAAACCTCTTACTATCACCTGACAGACCTCAGCTGCAGCTTCCACGAGGTCTTCTATCCTTGATCTTGGTCCCTCTGCTGCCCACACAAAAAGCCCATGGGGTTGACACCAAGTCTTCTTCCTCTGCCTCCAGGTTCCTTATATTCCTATACAAGAAATCGAACACTGCTCTACAGTGATTACTTATTTTCATCACTGTTTCTTAGGAAAAATGGAGAGATGTTCTGCAGCAAAACACTGCACACACAATTTATTAAATGGGATAGATTTTTTCATACAGGAACAAATACATGTAAAACTTCAAATTCAATTTCCAGATTTATAAATGTATTTTGGAATGATGTGGAAGAGATACGAATCAAAATGACTTTGCAGATTAGGTTATTCCAACTAGTAAAGGGCCTGGCAGAGGAACGGCATGATTTATTCATGGCACAGCAGAAGAGAAGTGACGAGTTAGTGGAACCAAGATAAAAACATAACATTTTCTTGATGGAAGGCATTTGATCTGGGTAGGAGTTAAACACTGAACAAGTGAACAGAATAAATGTAGAGAGGTAACTGTATTCCAAACAATTTGTTGCCTATGTCCAGCTCTTAAGATTTTTCTCTTTGTTAATTTCTTTTTGCCTCTCATCTTTTTCAAATACACACTTCAGACTCAGAAGCATGTCAGAAATTTGTGTCACAGGTGAGGTTTAGCTCTTTGATCTTACTGGAAGAAACCCTCTTAATTGGCTTTTAATGGGAGCCTGGCTCAGTCATAGCTAAGGCGTGTTTGCTTTTGTCTTCTCTCTTCTCTTGCTCTTTTTTTGTAACAGCTTCTAAAGGAGAGGGGAAGCTCTGCTCTGAGTGGCAATCTGTCCTACTTCTCTGTCATCATATTCCATGGCTGGAGACTGATTTTATTTGTTTTTTTCCCCAGGCAGAAGCTATTAAAGCAATAGCAGTTCTTACTATTTACTCTTCTTGAGATGCTTCTGAGATCACCAGAACATCTCTAGTTCCAATTTTATTATTGATCCATCCTACTGTTGCTAGGAATACCTGACACTTTCAGACAGCTACAGCTTGAACTAAAGTAGATGACGAAGTAGATCTGGGAGAAGCTTGTGGGGTAAGCCATGACAAGGTATTTTCCAAATTTGCTTTATCTGCCTAAGTCATGATTTCACAACGTATCATTCTTTTAGTACACTTCCTACTTAATGTTTCAGGCTATTTTAAATTATCGGTGTTTTATACTTTAATGCCATAGTACAACCTTTGTCATTGTGTCAGCAAGTCACAAGATAGACACAGCGTTCAGTTTCTTCATTTGTTCTTTTTCACATCACTTGGCCTGCATTTATTACTGCCACATCTCCAGCTCTCTGAAGCTTACCACACCCTATATTTTGGGCTGTCCTAACTGCATCAGTGGAGCTACCTGAAAAGGGCTTTTAAGCCACTTGCTTCAATGAGGGGCTCACCCTCATGTTATTTCATAGGGAGCTTTTCTCTTTGTGCAGTTCCGTAGAGTTGTGTGTATGTATGCCAGAACACAAAGAGATGAGGAGCAGCGATAGCTGGGTATTGCTTCAGCCTGAACCATTAGGACCTCTATGTTAACAGTAAATGACATAAATCCATAGAATCACAGAATGATTTGGGTTGGGAGGGACCTTAAAGACCACTCAGTTCCAACCCCCTGCCACAGGTAGGGACACCTTCCACTAGACGAGGTTGCACCAAGTCCCGTCCAACCTGGCCTTGAACACTTCCAGGGATGGGGCAGCCACAGCTTCTCTGGGCAACCTGTGCCAGGGCCTCACCACCCTCATAGACTTGTTTACTTCCGTCCTAATAAAGTTGGGTAATGTTACAAAGGATTAGTTAATCTGTTTCAAAGTGAAAGTATGGAGTGAAAGTGTAATTTCCAAATCTCTCTTCAAATGAATTGGAAAAAAAAACCCCAAAATCCAAAGAGACGACAGAATTAGACCTTTGCTGTCCATGGAACTGACATCTGTCAGAGGCCAGGAATGATACAAACCACATTTTGTGTGCAAGTGCTCACAACATCTGAGATGAGCACAGGGTCAAATGATAGTTAAAAAAACTTTGGGCACAATATCAAAAAAGAGAATGACAAAAGACAATGACAAAGCTCTTGATTTGTATTTGTTGAATCAAAACGTGCCACAGACAAAAAGATACTTTCTAAATTCAAATGAAAAAAACTATCAGATGGAAAAGTACGAATGTGCAAATTTAAGATGGTAAGAGGACATGAAAGAATAAAACCAAAAAAGATGTAATCTTCACGTTGAGCTTTCATACAGCTAACATTAGGTGATACTGAGCCTTATTACCTGTCCCATGTAGACAGGAAGGAGTGAGGCTGAAATCAGTAGAAAACCCATCTTGATCAACACATGATCTTGTCTGAATTCAGAAGTTTATAAATCCCTTGACTAGATCGAGTCACCTTTTTGATGCAGCCTAGATGTTTTAGATCCCAACTGCCATGGAAAAGCTTGCTGTTTTCATGAATCAATGCTGATAAATAACCCTGTCATTTCCAAATTCTTGTTTAAAATTGCAAATCTAACCAGTGTTTGCACAAATATGTACCTTAGAGGTGACACACAATAAAACAGCAATTTTTCTAGTTGGTGTTAGCCATGGGAGTCTGGTTACATGACTCTCATCCCACCCTAATCCTTGCCTGAAGAATTGCACAAAACCGTCTGAACGAGCACCATGGAAATCAGCTTATCAAACTCTGAGTGCATATAAAAGCCGTCAACAATAAGCACAGACAGTTTCATGCTTGTTCTAAGACTCCAGGTAGCCAGTAAAAACATTGCTTTCATGGATATACAAAGCCAGATATGACTTGGAGCATTTACTTCTCAGCATGTAGGATTCCAGACAGCTAAACAGGACAAAGAGCAGCAGCTTGAAGCCAGGAAATATTCTGAGCCAGAGAGCATTCTTAGCAACAACATAGGGGAGGGGCCATAATTTTGTTGAAACAACCCAAGATTCATGTGAGACCAATATTTAAAGACTTAGCTTGTCTTTAATAAGCTCATAATTCACAAATATATCCTGTGAACAGGTGCAGAATCCTTCAGTCTCCTAGCAGTCAGTGAGTAACACGGTCTGGTCTCCTTCCCTGCCTGTATCTTTGGCTCGCTGCATATGAAACACAGTGGGGACATCAGAAGAACACACAGAAGCAGCCCTGGAGATGCCCCGCATCCTTAAGACCATCTAATCACTTCAGAAGCTCATTAAAACTATCTCCAAAGTTAGTCTTTACTTCCCACATAAAACCCCACTGGAACCTTCCTCCAGTTTCTACTGTGACTCTATTCATGGCAGTTTGCAGGTTCTCCTTTTGTTGAATATTAGCTTAAATTACTCTTTTCCCTCCTTGATTGCATTCTTCCAGTGGAAACCCACCTTCTGTGTTACTAAACCAAGCAAGTGTCACTAAGCCAGCCACAATTTTCTAGTCTCTTCTGGTATGATGAGCTTTTTATTTACCAGAATAACTATCTTTCATGCCTTCATTTTGTCAGTTGTTTACATGCAACAGGGGATGACTAAAAAGCAGTGGCAATGTATTTGGAAACTACAGTAGGATGAAGCAAGACATGTCCGACATTCTTGCACTCTGGAGGAACAGGAGTAGCCTTGGAGAAGCTACTCTACTTCAGTGGCTGAGTTTATTTCAGGAGCCTTCCAAGTACTAATCCTAATCGAAGGATCCAACTGATAGAAGGCATGACTGAGGAATGACGATGTCCATTATTCAAGGGGACATGTGGAAACTTAATAAATGCTTCAGGTGGGCAAGCTAAGTGGTACTGTCATCATCTGTGATTTATGATATATCAGTATAATATTCATAGAAGTTTCCCAACTACTTCCTTGCATTGTGTCTTTTCTTTTGCATGTGCACAAATGTCAAAATAGCTCTGAGAATTTCTGTGGTCTTCTACTGATATGGGTTTAGAATTTCAATCTGCTGGAGCAGGTTATGTCTAAATGCAATAAGAAGATGGCAGAACATGAACCACTACTGGATGGCAATGCCAGTTAGACACTCTGATGGCTTCCCATCCTCATAAAAATGCTCTGATGACAGTGCCTGTTCCAGACAGCACTGTCACAGTTTGGCTACACCTGTGAAGTTGTGCACTCTCCAGTAATCCAGAAGAAGTATAAATTCATGGTGTGGGATCCATCAGTGTGAACAATATCTAGTCCCTTGTATCACTCATGCCCAGTGTTTGGCAGTGTGTTTCTAACACCAGCAAAGAGTTTTTATTTGGTGAAAATGATGAACAAAAGAGCTAAGTGGTTGAAAACATTATGTACTGGAGAAAGGGGGGAAATCAGGGACTTGTGGAGCAGAGGAGAGAAGATACAGCTGCAGCTGTGGTAATATTTGGTAACAATGCTGGTGTGGTTTCAATGCACTTGATCAACATTGAAGGATTTTGAGTTGAACTATGCGAATGCATGTAAGTATTGTGTGCTTACTTCCATGCAGATTAAGCTGCCATGCCTGGCTGACTCTAGAAGAGGTACTACCCACCTGCAGACAGGATAGCTCTGTTCTAGATGGTTTAAAAATAAGAATATACCAGTATTCACAGTGAATTGCAGTCAGTAGGCCCACTAAACAGAAGGAAGAGAAATGAAGCAGGAAAGGGAAGCAAAAGGTGTTCATGAGGAAAATGGTTCATGGGAAAGGTAAGCAGAAGTAAATTTAGAGCACTAGATGTAAAAAGGAGTTTGGCAAGCCCAAAACTCAGAAGGAGGTCACCTCACTGAGTAGGATTTCAGATCTTGGTTATTCCCATCCTTGCCCCCTTAATTAATCTCATAGTTAAAGCCTAAAAACTGCCAGTGTTATTTTTTTACCGTTTAACTTGTGCATGATGGACAACTTGCTTTTGGAGAAACTGCAGGAAACAAATCTCTATTATAAATGTCATCTTCCATATTTTGAAAGGAAGCTGCAATGCTGTGGTCAAGGGATAGCAAGTAATGCATTTTAATAAAAAAAGGTGCCAAAAATATTTTCATCTAGTTCCTTCATATGGTACTGATGAATGTCATGAAATAATAAAAATCTTCTGGATTTGTGAATGGCATAAAAATTTAATGTCAAATGACATCAGGACTATGCTAGGCATTTTAAGGTTTCTAAATGCCACAAGATATTTTATCCTTTATTTACCATGAGAAATGATATTAGTCATTTGGAGAGCATATTCATTGGCAGGAAAATCACATTAACTCTTTGTTTCCCAGTATTTGACCCTTTTCCTGCTTTAAATATAAGAGATTTTCTCTTGCTCACAACTTGGTATAACCTTTCATGTTCCTGCAAAGGGATCAAAGAGTAAGACATAAACATTAACCGGACGACTGATTTTTTTGAAAGTTATTCAATGTTGCTCACTACTACAAAAGAAGAATTGCTCGACAGAGTTTAATGGCATTAATTTTGCAACAAATACAAGAGGCAATCTTACCTTCCCTTTATTTAAGACGTATGTGGTTTTCACATTTGTATTTGACTGTGCAAAGTGCATAACTCGGAGAAAATCAAAGCTGCTGTTTCTGCTTTGGAAATGGCATCAGCTCTTCTGTTTACAGAATAATATGCTAGCACATATGCTCTGCAAAGGCGGGATTCAACCATATAGTAAGACATTCATATCTGCCAGAGCCACTCTACAATCATTCCATTGTAAATGGAGAGAAGTACGTGGTTTATCCATGTTATTCAACTCATCCCGAGTCGAAGTCTGCTGACCTGCACCTCTGAGGAACCTATTTCTGGCTGCTGACTATAGAACAAGCTCAGAGATAGGTTTACATATGGAAAACTGTAAAGTCAGTTCACATGAATGCCATTCCAGGTTAGAAATTGGTTTCATAAATACAGGTATCTTAGTACCAGTACAGGCTGGTGCTCATGGACTTAGACCCCCAGAGTATCTGAGATGGCACTGGATGTTTATGTTTAAGAAACTAATGGAGCTCTCAGTGTCTACAGTGTAGATGCCTACCTGTGAGCTTAGTGCCTACATTTCTACTACACTCAACAGAAAATTTATCAATTCAGGCAATGACAACTAAAGAGCTGTTCGGGTTCCTACGTACAGCTCTGACTGCACTGACCAGATTACTGTTGATGTTAATGGGATCCCAGGCACCTACCTAATACAGACACACCTGCATTAGAAACAGCAATAATGAAGAGCACTGAATTCACTTTCTCCGACAGAGCAAGTCACTCTGTGCTTTATCATACTAAGCAAGGTAAGACAAATAAGAAATAGGTATTGCCATGGTGCTGTTCATCTGATCTCTTAAAATTGGCTCATTTATGATGAGATGAATCATGCCCTAGCCATCACTGACCCAACCAGCCAGCTATCAAGTGACTGAAACCCCTGGATGACAGTAAGATGCAGAAAAATACATTTAACCAGAGGAAATTCATCCAAAGCAGTGTGAAATTAACCTAGAATGCTGCTGGTCTTGCCAGCTACAAGGCTAGATGACATTTGTGAAGCTTTGCTCACAGAAGAGCACAAAAGCCAGCAGCCATATTACAACATGGGTATGCAGGAAAGGGTCATTGGTTGGCTTGTTTTTGCGGCTATTTCCTGGCCTGGAACATTAAGTGCACAGAGAACCCAAGTCATGTCCTAACTGTTCTCAGTGAAGTCTGGACTTCTCTCATGATACAAATCATTCACTTTCCTAAGCATAGGTTTTTTGAGATACCCTTAACTTATCTGAGAGACCAATGACACCTGAACAACAGGAGAACTGCACCTTTCTGCAAGGGAACGTGGAGACCATGATGTCCTGGGATATCTTGGAGAGTAGTACTTGCCTCTGAGTGGGCAAGTTTATTCAGTCTCATAAGCCCATCCTACCACACAGTTAAAGGCATTCCACTTTCATATATACAATACAAACGTATGTGTGTACATATATACATATATAAAATAATCAAATATCTGCAATACTTGCCTCATTGCTCTGCTCTGGTAGGATAAAGTATAAAAAAAAAACTTAGTTTCTTTTTCTTCCTGTTTATCTAACTCTGTCAGGTCTCTAAAACCCAGTGAGCAAATGTGCTGAGCACACAAAGCATCAACAGCTGGCAATTATTCCACATGGCTCAACCAATGCTCAGAGTCTCATCCTGCAAGATGTGATATTACAGCAGCTTCTGCCTGCTTTCTCTGCAATGATGAACTAGGGGGGAATTTTGGAAACAGCAAGATTACAGCACTAGGATAGGAATCCAGGATTTTGAATTTCCCATCTGGATCTGCAAAGAGTTTTGGTGCAGCCTTGGGCAAGTCATGTAATCAGCGTGTGCAGGTTAATCAGTGTAGTGCCGTGGTCTGTTAAACAGGGACAATATTGTATCCTTTCTCTCATTGATAATCTATCACGCATGTTTGGACTGCAAGGCTGTAAAAGTGGAGACTTATCAGCTCGGTGCATAATCTTCATTGCAAAAGCATTTAATTCTCTGTGGAGGTCTGCAGGAATACTATAATAAAAATAATAAATAATGACTACAAACTACCAGGAGACAAAGAGCCCTGTTGCTGCATGGCCCTTGAGACCTGAGTTTTAAATTAAAGCTTCCCGGAACACCCCAAACGGTGAGTTAAGCTACTTTCCCCATTAACCTTCCCCGCCGAGTATTTGTCAGGTTAATTTCCTGGCCTGTGGCCAAATCTGTCATTTCAGCAGAAAAATACTTCACTATGTACAGTTTCAGCTTGTTTATTTTATGTCAGTGACTTAATTAATTACAGTGCTAAACTGTTTTTTGTACAACAAACATACTATTATACGGTTGGATTCAATTTTCACTGCACAACATCCGTATTACTAGATTTCACCAGGAGCCATTTTTGCATCTGAATGATCCAGAGCAATATGTGGCGCTGCATGAAGGATAAGGAGGTTGCTCTAATGGTCTGGGCATTCATGTATGGCTTGGAAACCTCCTTTACCTTGTGCCAAAAGCTTTTTTCTCCCTCTGATTATACCAAGAAGTATGCCCTGGGATATGATATGAAGCCCCACAGGCAGTAAAGCCATAAACCCACTTCAGTGCACTGAGCTGTCTGGTTTTTCTTACCAAGAAAAGTTGTGAGGAATCTGAAGTACTTTGGGCAAGGCCGTACTACAACTTCTCCCACCTCCGCTTCAGGCCAGCATGTGATGTTGTCCCATTGCCTCCTGCAACCTGGGGGAAAAGAGAAAAGCAGATTGTAGAACAAAGCACAAGTGGGATCTGCTGGATGGAGCAGAAGAATTGGGGCAGAGCAGCTGTGCAAAAGTGCGTGGAGCTTATCACCTTGATGCAGTCTCCTTTTGGAAGGAAGGCACGAAATATTTCCTTTAAACTCGCAACGTTAATCTACCCCAATCCATGAAATTCAGCAGTGGTGCTGTCTGTAATATTCAAAAAATATTACAGAAAGAACAGTAGATCAGTGCAAGAACTAGGCAAATCAGAGTTAATAGAAAACGGTGCCTTTTTTTTAAGATGAAAAAGGCAGAAATGCCTAGTTAAGTATCTCTCTTCCTTGCCCTTAGCTCTCTGTGTTGAATTAAAGCACCTGGTCTGAACATGTGAGACATGCTTCCCTTCCCTCAAACTTGGGTCACTACCTTTTTCTTCCCCTTGAAATGAGATGATAGCACAGGGGATGTGCTCAGCAGTGAGGGGATGTTGATGACAATCAAGGGATCAGGAGCCAAATCCCTTCCCCAGAAGCATTTTTTCTCCTTAAAAAGGGAAGAAGGCACAAAACACTCCTGTGGGCTGAAGAGGGACAGTGTTGTTGTTAGGGAATGCTCTCTATGGAAGGATGGCACAAGGTGGTACTCTCCTAGCTGTCCAACCTAGGAATGAACGCATAACCAGTGCTGCTAACTTCAGGGAGAAAACTTCAGGGTTTGTTATAAGTAAGCATTTCTGAAGATTTTCTGCATAGAATAAAAGCTTTCTGGGAGACAAAAATTGCATGTCCTTCCTACAGAATTATAATATCTTGTTCTGATTTTGCCCTTTAATTTCTGCTTTCACAACAGGCGTTTATGATGTCACACACACGCTGCACTGTTGAAAGAACTGAAGCCAAAAGGACCTGGTAGAGCTGAATTAAAACAAACAAACAAACAAAGAAGTCTTGTTTTTGCCTCAACATATTACATATTTTATTACATATTTGCTAGAATTTTGAAAACTTTTTTTCCCCCTTCGGGCACATGCACTTCAATTGCTGCCTGGGATAGACAGACAGGTTGTCAACAGATCTCACTTTTTTAATAGCACCTCTGCTCTCAGATGTTTGTCATGCCCTATTAGATTGCAACACTTCCCCAAATGTGACTAGCATGTTACTGTTGAGGTCAACAGCACAACAAGAGAAACTAGACTATGAAAACCATTGTCAAGCTGCAGTTCTTGATAATTATATCCCAATCTGAAATTCCTCCTTTAAATCATTTCTCACTACTTCAGCTAAGAAAAAGGCCGGTGTCATCACCAGTATGTTCAGACTGAGAGAGTGTGCTGTCTCAGATCAATAAAGAGAGCACACAAAAACGCTTTGAAGCTGGAAAAGATCCCTCAGCTCTCTTTCAAAGTTATTTTACATGTTTTTCTTTTCTTCTTTCATGAGCAAACAGAACTTTTCAAACAAAGTCCTGAAGTGAGTTTATCGGAGCCTGAGAAACAGAATACCTGGCAGTATCTTCCTCGTGCATGCTTTTCTGTAGAATTCATTAAAATTCAGGTTCAGGTTTCTAATATCAGGTTCAAAGCTCAGTTTCCACAGTGTCATACTTATCTGCCACCAAACAGCCAGCAGCTCCAAAAGTATTAAGATATTAGCTATTCTGCCCATGGAAAATAGATGATTTTGTGACAAGGTCTTTCATGTTCTACAATCTTTTCCTCCATCAACCTCAATAAATTATAATGCACCCATTACCTCAGGACAGGTAATAATGCAAAATAAAATACAAGGTGATAGTATCAGATGGGTTTTTAAATGTCCTGAATTCTGCATTTTGAGAATTTTTGTGATCTTTATCTGTTTCTGTGTAAGCGTTTTTCATCACCACCTGTGATGCATGAAAAAAAAAAGCTTTTAGGTGCTTACTTTTGTAACAAAAGCTCTCTTTAATTAAAATAAAGACACACAACACTGGCCTTACAAGACACACAAAGTGGATGTTTAAACATTGTTGCCTCTGTAAAGACCTCTCACACATACCTACTGGCTCTTCAACACTATTCTTCCTTATTGTCCCACCATATGTGCTGACAATATTTGTGCAGCTTCCTGGAAGGATCCAGGTTTTAAAGGTGGGATTTGTTTCTCTAAATTTATACATCTAAAAGTCAGATCTAAAGAAGCCAATAGAAACCAAAGCTCTGCCTGGCAGTTAATGTAGCTCACTGTACGATGGATATCTAAAGTTAAGAAAATGAATCATTCTTTGGAGATATCATCTTCTCTCCAATGACTGGAAGACAGCCTGCATAAGCAACTTGAGTTTAATGAACTGGAACAATACAAAGACTGATACCAACAAAGTGCTTTGCATTTGCAGTTCAACACTTGCTGCTCGCCCTGTAGTCATCCCATGACAACATCTGGCAAAAGTCTGTGCCTGTCCATCCAGAACATAATCATTATCAAATATCATTCCAGAAAATGTTTTTCTTTCTCTCAGATTGATAGACCTTACCCTGGCAAACTGCTGGGATCAGGGGGTTGGCAGGCAGTATTCTGTCATGTCAGCATGACAGACCAATACTTAAGAAAACTATTTGAGGGCAGAAACAGCAGCAGTGTGCCTCGGAAAAAGGAAATCCCTCTCTTCCCTGTGGCATCACTTCGCCTTCATGAATGTAGTAAGGATGAAAATTTGTTTTGTCTGATCAAATCATGTTTAGTGATTGCTAAGTGCTTCTCCATTAATTCATTCTGAACGTTGCCCTTTGTTGCCTCCCTTACACTCAGTATCTGTAGGAAGGATGCAGAGGTATTTATCAGTTCTCACCCAAGGCAGCAGGTACAAATGAGCCATGAATACATGTGCCCTTCAACTCCACTTTGACAAAAGGAACTGCTCTGCTCATTTGCTTGTTATTGAAAGCCGAGGAATACATACTGCCAAGGGCTTTGCTTTGGAGAGGATTACAAGTGGAGAAGCAGTATGAAAATAAGCATGTGACTTTTTCAAGACAGTACCGTTTACCACATCCCTCGGTAATCAGGTACAGTCTTTAAACTTTTCTTATCATAAATACATATATATATGTACATATATATGAGTCTTTTCAATTAACTGCGACTTCCATATCTCAGCACTGTCCTGCTGTTGTCTGGTAGATCATGAAGTGCTTTCTGGAGCCAAATATCTTCTTCTGGAGGGCTGCAGGGGGAAATCTTTACTCTTAACAAAGCTTCCTCTTAACCTTCAGATAAGCAGATCAAACTGCTCATCATTGCCCAGCAAGCCACACAATTAGGGTAAATACCAGCAGCCACCTCTCACCGTCTTAAAGCAGGCTCCTGAAGGGCTGGAGGCTGTTTGCCACACACAGGAGCTGTGATCTTTATGTCCAGCAGCTGCCTCTTTGCAAGCCAAATTCCCCAAGTGCAAGCCAAAGGCTCCGTTAGCCTCAGCTGGGCTTTGCAGAGCCTTCCTCTAAGGAATTCTGCCTCAGAAGTGGCTGAAAAACACTGACACAGTCCTGGCTGCAGTGGGTTAGAAAACTCCACTACAGCTGCAGAAAGTGGAAACCTTTTCCACTGTATCTGCTAAAAGCAAATCAAAGCTCAGGCCCTCATTTCCTCTCTCTTTATAAGGTTAATAAACAGAAACAGGTCAATTGTCATGAGACTCGGGTATGCAGCGGTTTTTGAACTGGAAGACCAGAGTGCAAAACCCATTTATTTGTGTCATATCTACACTTACAGCAAATACATGGTGAAAGCTTATCTAGGAAGCAGCAGAGAGTAACTTTCCTTCATGAATAAACATGACTTCCAGAGCTCTGGCAGGGCTCTAAGATGTGACTAGGTTTCGCTGAGGGAAGAAATGAATGGCAGTAGGATTGTGCCAGGCACTTTCTTAACACAGGTGAACTCCCAATTCAGAAAAAAATAAAAGCTTTCAGCACATTTATTATTTGCACTAAATTTTCCCTGATGAATGGGGTCACTCCTGATCTCTTCTGAAAGTCATTCACACACAAGACTTTTGCTCTTTGGACCCATGTAAAGATACCCATTTGATGCCTGAGGTATCTTGGGATCTCTGCACGCCTCTTACTACCCACAGGTAGGTAACAGCAAGGCAAAGGGCTTCATTAAGCCAAGCTGAGATATCCCTCAGGGTACTGGCTGGTGCGCTTGCAATGGAAACTCATTTTCAACTCCAATCTGATGTCAGCAGGCAGTTTCCAGCCTCTCTGGAGTTAGGACTGAAAATAGCTATTGGGTGACATTTGTCCTCTCACTGACAAGCTCATGCAGAAATGCAGCCTAGGTGCTCACCTGTGGTTTGCCCAGTTTGGTCTCATTACAACCAATTAGCAACCTTCTTATCCCAGCTGAGCCCTAAGCTTTTGCCTGACTGAGGAATACAGATCCCAGAAGATGGTCCCTGCAACAGTCTACTAACTTGGTTCCAGACAGGCAGCTGAATTCAATCCCAGTAGAGGTTAGGAAAACCCATCGTGAGCTCTGGGTTACTACTACTGCCCCAGACTCCAATGAGCAGAGAGCTCCTGAATCAGAATAATCTTCCATCTAAATCTTAAAAGTTATATGTAATAATAAAAAATACCTTAGATAGGTTCTTTTTCTTCCATAAGCTTTCTAATTAAATTCATTTTTCTTCTGAATCTCTGGAAATTTTTAAAATTCACTACCTCTTGGGCCAAGGAGTTGCAGAGTTGAGTTCCACAGTTTAAATGTCCACTGAAAAAACCTACATGCTTTCTGAATTTGCTTTGAACCTGCTCATTGCTGGTTTCATTAGGAATTGCCTGGTTCTTTTACAAAGACAGAAATATTCATAGCCTAACTACAGTATCCCCTTCCCTGGAGAGAAAGAAACCATAAAATCCTCTTTCATGTCCTTCCTCAGGCATCTCTTTTTCAAGCTGAAGTGTCCTAACCTATTTAGTTGCTTCTAGCATGGAAGCAATTCCCTCTCATTTCTCCCTTGTATCTTTTGTGGTTTTAATTCTACCCCATCCTGCCCTGCCCTGGACTTGCAGAATAGAGTTTCACCTTATTTTTCTGCGACAGATTGGGTTGACCAGGGCTAGCTTAACGCCAAGGTTTCAGTAAATTAATCCTCCCACACTTCCCTGCAAAATTCAACCCTTTCCCTCCCATATTCACTGCTGCGCCCCTGTCCTTCCTCCCTCCTCGCAGCCCCTCTCACATATTCAAGTATCCTGCGGGCATCTCTTCTCCCCCAGCTTCATCTCATCACCTTTTTATCGACGCTGGCAGCCTGCTCCAAAGCAAACCCATCCCCTCAGAGCTCCCCTTTCAACTTTCCACGGCTTTGCATTTAATCTGAATTTTTTTGCCTGTCATGCTGCCTGCTATCACTCCAGCACTGTAGGCAGGATGTGACTGAGAAACCACATAGCTGAAGGAAAACCACAATTCTGCCAAGGGCATGCAGAAGCCTGATGCCACCCCACCACTGATGTGCTCTTTGTAGTGCACTGATGGCTCTTTACTCATCCACCACTGAGGGATTTGCAGTCCCGCTTCAGGAGAAAATCAACTTGGGCAATCACAGAAAATAAAAAGTATCCCCAGACTGAGGGTAAGTGAAAGATTTTACCTTGGACTTTGCCTCAATATCTGTGGCAAGCCAGAGATACTGATTTCATTTTTCCCACCCTGCATACAAGCTGGAGAGTAACAAGAACAGTGTTGCTTGCTATAAAAACTGGTTTGCACTTCTTCCAGTAGAAGCTGTTCAAGCACTCAACAAGAAGTATTAGGATATATTTCTTCCTAAATTTTTCAGAAATTTGACTCAAAAGACACAGGAAGGATACCTCACCTTAAACCCCCAGACTGAGTCATTCTAAACAGCATGAAAGAAATCACTACGACTATTCCTTGAGGATTATTTTAAAGCACAAAAATCTGTTGGTTTTGCACAAAATCTTTTTTGCACAAGAGAATCTGTTTAAGCACAAAAATCTGTTGAACTTCACAAAAAAGCTGAGTCCTTCTATCCTCAACATCTACTAGAAAACAAGTTTAAAGAAATAATAATCAAAGTTTCTAATATTTTAAGCTTTCTTAACCAACAAACTAAATACTTGACTATTTCCATCCGTTCAGATCACTTCTCTTATAAATCAAATTTGTGAGCTGAGTCCTTCTGCCTAATTCCAGAACATGTAAACTGAAACAAAAGATACAAGACTTAAGACAAAGTGCTGTGACATGCAGCATGCTTAAAGGGTAATTCCAGGGCTTCCTCATTCCTTGCTCAAATCCCCCTGCTCTTCCAGAAGTTGTAGAGAACTGTACTTACAGAGAACCAGACTTTGAATTTAGGTACCTGCTTTTCATAAATGGCTTTTCCCATGTGGGCACCCCTAGACAGCAGTTCATAGCAAAGATGATCAGGGTCAACCTCTAGCAATGTTTTTTCTTTTGACTGTTAGGGAGACAAGAGGAACTACACTGATAATGTAGGGAAGGGTAAAATGGAAATTTCTTCTACAAACTGCAAGCCACAGACTGCCTGTCCTGCTACTACAAAGATACTACAGTCCTTACTCAAAGCTAGAGAGAGAGCTTCACCATGTAAAATCTTCACAATCTGGCTCTTACTTATTAAATGTGCTGGAGTTTGTGCTGGAAATGTCCTTCTCACCCATACATATAGAGGGCTTTTTGTCAGAGCAGGAAGGGTTGTGTGGATGCCCTGTATCTTAGCTCTGTAAGAAGGCATAAAAAGGACCAGAAAGCTTTGGTTTCACCTAAAGCTATTTTTAATGGTTAAAAGGCAAGAAAAACTAAAAGCTAAATTTGTGAAACAATGATAATTTAAAAGCTTTCCATAACAGAACCCCTACTTAGGCCTGGTGGATGTAAAGCATGTTAACTCTGACTTCAGCTTCTCACGTTCTCATGTTCTCCATGATTTCATTTTCTTATGTTAAAAGGTCTTGATATCAAGAAATAAACGCACCTGAGTACAGAAAGTTCAGTGCATAGTAAAATCAGTGGACAAATCTCCACCGACTGCAGCAGGTTTTTGGATCTCGGCCATATATTGTAACAGGAGTTCGACATATCACGGCATATGCAATATTTTCCAGTATACTTACCCTACATAAAACGGTGGATACCATCATGAAAGTGCTCTGATACAGTCAACAGGGAAAGAAAAATAAAAAAGGAAGGAGAGATTTCTCAACCAGAAATCTGACAGGATGTGAGGGGGACAAACACAAGCCATTGTCAGAAACAAAAGCTCTTCATAGATGGATTGCATAGATGAGCAATTATCCAGAGCCTTGGAAATGCTTTGAATTTGCTTTCTATTAGTCTGTAGCAACCGCATTTTATCTTTATTTTTATAATGTGTGCATAACTAAGGCTGTGCGCATTTATGTATTATCCAATGCTAAATAAAAAAGAAACCAAAAAGCCTGATGGCATTTAAAAATGTTACAGATTCTCCAAACTTAAAAAGCCTTTTCCAGTACAAGACTTAGATCCACTAAATGGCTGCTAATCCCGACAAGTCACAAGACAGCTGTTCCCAAGTCAAATAAACATTGCTGTTTGCTAGAAAACTTGCAGCCAGGACATGTCAGCAACAAGCAAAAAAAAGCACAGCCTCCACCTCTACAGTATATTGAAGCAGAAAACCGATGTTGCAACATCTTATCTCATGATCATGTCTGTAGAAAGGTGAGGTCAAGGCAAAAACCAGCTCTCAGCTCTACAGGGAAGAATGATGAGGTGCTGTGCAGAGCTGAGTCTGAATTTCATCCTGTTGCTTGTTCACATCTGGACTTCAGGCTTAGACAGTGACAAGCAACTGAGGAGTTACCACTGTTCAACTGGGAATTAGCAGTCCTCAGAGGAGAGGTGCACCCTCCTTAAGCAGTGGGTTACCAAGCAAGGATGGACAGCCAAATAACAAGCTTTGTAGGGAAAACACCTTTGAGTTCTATTTCCTCAGAAAGACTCATGACCTGGAAGAATGGCCATCACCTTTGTACTGGATCAAAGCAGAAAACACAAAAGTCTGGGGGCCGCTCACATCTAAGGGTTGAAGCTGGGTTTACCCCCATGGCAACATACTTCCTTCCAATGTTTCAGATGCCAGCTTTCCTAGCACAGTCAAGGGAAGGGTATCCTCTGAAAACTGCAGGGCAGATTTCTTTCAAATTTCCAGAAAGCAGGATCCACCTCTCTAAGAGCTACATCATAAAGTGTTGGTGGCTGGGAAGAGTGCCAGAGCAGATGGAGAAAGCATTAATGAAGGAAGACCATTTGCAGTGGTCTGTCCCAACTGAGTATCATGGCCACTGTTTGTAACTGGAAGAGAAATCTCTGTTAAATAAAAGGCACCTTGACTCTGATACTGATCATCTAAGGGCGATAAATGAGAGTCTGAGGTTTAAGGTCTTGATATCACATGGCTGAAATTTCTGCTGTTGTTAGGAAAGGCCACATTTTCAAGGAATGGAGAGGACTGACATTATCATATCTGGAAGTTGCCTGATGCTGCTGATCAGAGCAAGACTGAAACCAAAAGGACCTTTGTATCACCTAGACCAGAGTAATACAGAAAAGTAAACAAAAAAATAAGGAAAGACGACATGGAAACAAGTCCTGCAGGTACCTTTGCCTTTAAAGAGATTGTTAAGGTCAAGTGTAGTTACCTATTTTAGGCTGAACTGAATTGTTTTCCAAGCTTCTTTGAATATGTTGGCTAGATCATAGCTTGATTTAGCTGTCTAGCAGTAGTCCTTTAATGCCATTCCTTATGTCCCAGGATATAGAATATTTATGGAGGAGCTGGTGGATACAGGACAAGCCTTATGAGAGCCCTACACGATTCTGAAATGATAACTGAAGGCCACACTGATTACCCAAGAGCATATGTTAAGAACTTTGATTTGTGGCTAACGGTTCACAAAGGTCAACCCCTATCCAAGGGTCTGGCTATTTTTCTTGACCTTTTTTTGGACTGTATCAACCATGGGGACAAGCCTGCCTGCTTCCCCTACAAGCAAAGCCTCTCTGTAGACTTTCTCAGCCTGGGGACAGGTCTCTCCTCTGGCTGCACCAGTGGCACATTACATGAAGTGCCCCTCAGATATCTGCCAAGATGTGTATTTCCCCTGGAAGCTGCCACCCTTCAAATCTGCCACTTCAGTGGCTCATCTGAATGCTCCCTCTGCTCCTGAGCTTAAAACAGTGGTTTTTTTTGCAACAAACCCATCCATCCTCATATATGTGGAGGTGTAAAGAGCAAATATATGAGCACTTGGCAGGTCTCAGGGATGTACCACCACCTTGACACAGCCAGAAAATGCAACATCGCCCCAGCCTGAGGTGAATGGTCCATCCATCCCTTTCTCCACCCTGCTGTGTGAACTACCTTGAGTGCCTGAGCTGCCATTAGCCACGTAGCGCCTGCTCTAGCAATGGAGCACCTGGAGAGCTCCTGATAACCAGACTCTCATACAAATCCAACTGACACATCATCTATCCCAGGAGGTCTTACATAACTGGAAGGTGAGAATTCACTTGAACTTTTGCAAGCAAGAAATTATTAATTATTTCTTATCTTACTGCACTATAAACAGATGGCAATGAATAAACAGGCTCCTAATTTAAACTTCATTAATGTTTTTCCAGCTTGACTTTTAATTTCCATATGTTCACAGCTTCTTCTCCCATCAAACACTCCTTGACTTCTTCAAGGGAGACTGACACAGAACCTCAAGTTCCAAATTTGGCTTTTAAAGCTAGTGTCTGCTGTAGCCTGTGGAACAGCAAAAGCAGTATTCAGAGTTTAAACAACATGGGCCATTTCCCACCTGTATTTCTTTGCATAAGACAATGCTGCTGATGAGCTTGTAGGACTTTGCTCTATTGCTTATAACAAGTGAGAAACACGTACAAATAAAGCAAATGTGAACAAGCCTTTGGAGGGGATTGGCACTAATTTCTTTTATGTTTTCTACTTTTCTGACTTTCTGATGGGTTTCAAATCCTGCTTGAATGACAGCTCTACACTGCAAATGTAAAGCACAGTGCTGAAGTTATCAGAAGCAGCATGACTGTAGCAACTTGATGCTATTGCAATTTTCACAGACAGTTAGAAAATAAACTGAGCTATCTCCAAGCTACTGAACTGTGGGGAGCAGACAATCAAAATTCTGGTGTGAAAAAGCTGACAGCCTTCAGCTGTGAAGTTCTGAGCCTGTTTCATTTGCACTTCAAGAATTTAGGGTCCGAACCAAGGGTCTTCCCTTCTGGACAAGGCAAAAAAAAAAAAAAAAAAAAAAAAACACCAAAAAGAAAGTCCATAAAGTGACATAAAGTGACAAAAAACATAAAGTGACAGCAATTCAACAAAGGGAAATGCAAAATCTTGCACTTGGGACACAACGATGGCCATGCTGGAGAGGAGCTCTGCAGAGAAGGACCTGAGGGTCCTGGTGGACACCAAGTTGAACAAAAGCCAGCAGTTTGCTCTTGTCACAAAGAAAGTGAATGCAATCCTGGGATGAATTAGAAGTGTTGCCAGCAGGTCAAGGGAGGTGAACCTTCCCTCTGCTCAGGGCTGGTGAGATTCATCTGGGGTGCCAGATCCCCATGCACATGAGGGATGTGCATGCTTTGCAAAGGGCTGCCAAGATTATGAGACCTCCACATCTGAGGAAAAGCTAAAAGAGCTGGGAAGAGAAGGCTCAGGTGGGATCTCATCATGTGTATAAATATCAAATGACATTCAGGGGAAAGCAATGGAAACAAGAGGGGCAATGGGCGCACTGAAGAACTGAAAACCAGAAAATTCCATTTTATAATATTTTTTCCCCTGATAATATAAACACTGGACTAGAGAGGTTGTGGAGACTCTGGACCTGGAGATACCAAAACCCAACTGCACATGGCCCTGAGCAACTTGATTCGGTTGACTGCATTCTAAGTAGGTGTTTGGACTGGATGATACCAAGAGGTCCCTAACCTCAGTGATTTAGTGACACTAAGCCAAGGAACTATGTTAACACAGAAAACCATTTCCCACATGCTCAGATAGTAAAGAGTTTTCTGTGGTTCAAAGGCCTCCCCTCTCTGTTCTTATTTTCCCTCACACTCAAAATTCCATGTCATTAAAGTAAACTCCAAAAGCGGGCTGGGATTCCTGAGCCCAAGTGCTACCTGATCTTCTCATCTCTCATGAAGGCTGTTGGCCATACAATGGCATGCTTCCTGTACAGTGGCATGTTCTCCAGAGCTGTTAATCCCACCCAAATACAAGTCACGGTACTTTGTTCAACTGCTATCCCTAAATAACCCTCCTGCTTCTGAAAGAATATCTGACTGCAGAGTGAATTAGTTAGCAAGAGTAAGATGAACAGATAATGAGCAAAGTCAGCTGACATAGACCCGATTTGCTTTACTTGGTTTTTTAAATGAAAAAGAGAAAGTTACTTTAAAATCAAAAATTACTATTACTATTATTATCAGTTTATTTAGGAACTTCAGATTAAGCTGAACTGTTTGCAAACTACAGCCATGGAGAGGTGAAGATTTCTTAAAAACAAAACCAAAAAACCTTCCTCTGTGCTCTGGGATCATTACGTAAAAAAGTGGAAGTCAGCAAGAAATAACGCAGTGGTGAGACTTGCCTTGCAGCAAGCCTTTAGGAGCTCAGCCATACTTCATATAGAGAGGTATCTGCCACCATCTGTGAGTCTGGAAAGCAAAACCCCCTTCAGCCATCCTCTCCTCTGAACCTTTGGGAGAGCTTCCCTACTGCTGCTAACTGTATTATCAGCTAAGCAATCACTGTATTGCATATAGATATCCTGGCTGAAAAAGTATCTGGAGTAAAAGACTGGTTTTTAGTGGGGCTGTGATCACATTCTTCACTTTTGAAATATGTTTGTAAGCATTTTGAAAATAATGCAGAGGCCTGAGGAACTCTATTTATTATAAGTGCCTAAAAACTACAGAGTGCCTTGGAGAATCCCAGGCTGTGAAATCACCTTCTTTATTTGTTTTACATTGCTGTGGTTGGAAATGCCACTAGAGAAGTAGCTCTGTAGAGCCAGAGAGCAAAGAGAAACGTAGAGAAGACAGCACAAGATGCTATTGGGCACCTTGCAATCTGTGATTGCAGTAGCTGCTGCCAGTGTGCAAACTGCTTTCTATGAAGCAATCCTTCAGAACTTCTCATCACACTTGTAGAGTGGGGTCACAGACAGGGCTTTCACTAAACACATTCAGATGCTGGGACTGACTTGGCTGAACTGATACTGCAGTTGCCCAGGAAGGACTCCTGCCTCTTCACACCCATTATAGCACTGCATTGCCTGGCACAGGCATATAGGGCAATGTGGCTTTGAGTATGTTAGACATAACTTGAGCATTCCTAAGGAACTCTCTAAGCAGCTGCTGGGAAAACAATTCCACAGAAATCTGCTACCGCAGCCATTGCAGACTAATGTACAACCTGGATGAAGTGAATCTTCTCTTTTGGGGTGTTATTGCTCCCCAGATACATAGTAGCTTCCTGTGTATTTAAATTGTGGGGTGCTGCCAAAATACTGCATTTCCTATTCCTCTATCTACAGTACTTTTATAAGTCCCAATTGTAAAATAGCTGGACACTTTTCAGTTTGGTTGTACTTATCACCACTAGACAGAAAATATTAATATTTCTATTTTAAAGGATAAATACTAAGGCCAAGAGACCCAGCAGTCATCTGAACTGCAGCAACAGTGCTGCCATAGTTGCAATAATCTAAGAATATCAAGTAAAAGTCTGCAGAGAGACCCATTGTGAGACTAGCACAGAGTGGGATTAAAACATGCTTAGGGTGGGACATCAAGGCATCCACAGCTAATGATTCACATTTGTATAATTACAAGCAGACATGATCTGTGTCATTCACGGTATTTCATCTAGTGCATCCCAGCTATGCCAGCTATGAGACTGGCCCACTCCTTGCAAGGAAAGAGACAACTCACACATAACAAAACTACAGACTTCACTAGTGCAGCACTAGTCCAGCACACGTCTCTCTGTTATGCAATCCAGCAGCACTTTGTCCTTAGCTGTGTAATAAGGGAGGAATAACCAAAATTCTTTTTCCAACATGTCAAAACTCAGGAAAAGCCTTCTGTATCACTTCACAGAAATGATGCAGACAACCTCTCTGACTTGAGTTTTAGGTGCTTTAGGAACATAGTCTGCACCGAGATTGAGATGAGGCATTTTACACATTGTTGCCTGCATTGAGCAGGGAAGAATCCTGCCACTTGCACAGAAACAGGTTTTTCAGACTTTTTTTTAAATAATGCCTCAAATTATATTGTGAGAACTCTTTGGGGGCCAAAGGGCTGGAAAGATCATCTAACAAATACCCCAATGAAAGTCTAGCTGCCTGAAACGCAATTCTGTATGTGATTCTCATCACTCCTAATGATGGAACTGGGATTTACCTGATTTGAATTCCCCTCCAAGCCAGTGAACACCAGGCCAGGAATCATCCATGAAGTGTGGTTACTTCCAGCACAGCTGAGATGCTCACTAAGAACCCCCTCATAGTAAATGAAGATCTTGTGAACAGGCAAGACAATATGAACATCACATCCTAAAAAACATGCCTACACTAGGCCAGAATACACTAGAGATACCTAAAATCAAAGGAAAGAAATCCCTCACCAAAAGTCATTCCCATGCAATGGCTATCTACCTGTGTAAACCAAACTGGTCTCAGTCTACTTAGTTTTGGTTTTCATGGTAAAGAATAGATATCCATATTGAATCACAATTTTCAAGTTACATCCTTACTTAGCTATTTCAGCATGGAGGTAAAAAGATAACAGGGCAGAGGACTGTATGAGCAGTCCTGCTCACAAAATCCAATCCTGTGCGGCAATACGCAACTGCATTCTACACACCCTTTCATAAACGGGGCAAGCTCTGCCATGAAGTCAATAAAACACTCCTTCCTGCAGACCCTCAGAAAGGCTGTTCAGAATCCTCTGATGGTTACAAACTTCCTTTAAAGTCCAGACCTTGATCTCAGAGTGACTTTATTCTCCTGTGTACACAATGCCAGCTTAAACTGGTTTTCCCTGTTTTTGCAATAATCTGCATCTTCTGCAGCCCTTCCCATGCTGAAAAGTTCACCTTTTCTTATCAGAGGTGGTCATGCATTTGATACCAGCTGTATCTCTGCTTAAAGTCTTCTCAAATCTGGTTAACTTAATGGATACTGAATCACATTCCTCATAGGGAATAGAGAAACTCCCATCCTGCAGTCCAGGACTGCTGACACTAGGAACAAAAATTGGCACTTACTACCAGCACTAAAAACCACAGAGGTTTAATTTCAAAAGAAAGGATCGATTGCACCCATGCATATACACACAGTGTAAGGAATGTGTGCTTGAAGACAAAACAGCATTAAGACAGATATTATTGTTTATCAGTTGAAATCTAGCTGCTTACCCTGCGCCAGTGATCAACCTCAGCACTCCCATCAGATGTTCTTAGTGACTAATCTATGTGACACATTAAACTACATCTGTGAATACGCCTCTCTGATCAATACAATTGATAATGGCTTCTAAACAGAGGTTTATTTCCAGACTGTACCAAAAGGGTGCATTTCCTTATTTGCACTCATTTAATTAGAAAGGAAAACATATAATTTGTTAAACCTCGAGTGATTTTCTATTTGCCGAAAGGATGTGGAATGTGTAGAAAGCAGCACACCTACCTGGCCATAAATCAAGGTATTACATTACAAATGGCAGGGAATCTCAACTGCTTTCCATTCTCCTTCCCTGGGGGGACTGAACTGTACTAAAATTACATTCTTCCTCTGAGATAGCGTATTTTCTTTTCAGCAACACTCAGATTAAACTGTCATCACCTTCATACGATTGTGCATCATCAACTTAGATTTCTCCCCAACAAACTTCCCTTTCATCCCTAACCGTCAAAATTCAAAGTTTTATTTCGCAGCTATGCTCAGCTGCATTTATTAAGTTATGAAGCCCCACTCTAGAAAAGCATCTTTTTCCACACACTTGTACTCATATGCTCTATCTTGAACACTCCAAGGGGGAAACACATCTTCAGGCACTCTGAAGTTACCAGCCCACACCATTTTCAAAACAGACTTCTCCATAATATGATTCACCAATGGTCACCCACCTGAGAGCCAACACTTTAGAGATGCTGGTTTCCTTCTGTTGATTGCAGTGGCAACCATGAGTGTCTAGGTAAGAGTCGGGTATTGAGCTCTTAAATACCTGCTGACACTTTGGAGCAAATGGATGCCAGCTGCTTTCCACACAGTTTTCATTGTAAAATTTGTTTGGACACCTGCTGTGCCAATATCAGTTCCACACTGATGTCATCAGCAACCATTTCTACCCAGGACATGCAGACACACACAAAGGACATCTGACGAACTTGGGAGTAGCAGGTATTGTCCCCATGGACAAAAAACCACTCTATAGTGCTCACAACGGCAATTTCTGAATCCATCCCATTTAAATGACTATGGGTAGTGACCAGTGGAAATGCAGAATTATCCTAGTCCAATATTTCAGCATTCCATTATGAAAAACAAACTCCAAAGGATTTTTATGTATTTGCTAGTGCTTGAGCGTTAAAGGCTTGCAACATAACTGTGGTTTTACATCAGAATAGGGAAAAATACTTTCAGTGGCTTAATTCAGCAGAAAAAAAAGAAAAAAAAAAAAAGAAAGCTGTTGTGGATTAAACTTTCCAATGAGAAAAATAATTTGAAAAGCAGAAAAAATTATTAACACTTCAAGCATTTATTTTATTTTCAATGTATGGTACTTAATTGGATTTCTTTAAATATCCACAAAACCAAAATGAAACATTTAGAATGTTTTTAACTACCCTGTCTTCTTCCCTTAATGGATTCCCAGAGAACATTTCTTTAAGCAGCTCCATTTAACTGCACAGGGATAATTTAAATAGTTTCTGAATCAAAGAAAACCATGTATAAGTAGATAAAAGCAGGGGCCAAAAGCCATCCTTGCATTCTGTGAAGATCCTCTAGATATCAGCTGCCTGGCCCAATTTCATTGACACCTTGCAGCCTTGGAGCATACCCTTCCTCCTCTGTCTCATCACCAGGACAGAAACAATTTTGGCATGGGAATCAGAGGGCAGTTCAAGGGAAGGAGAAGGTGGCCGTAACTTCCCTTGAATCAATCCAAAGCCTATGACAACATTAGGCTTTCACTCTCCAGGGAAAAGTTCATTAAGGCACTTCCAGTTCAGAGATAGATGATTGACTATGATGAAGCACACTGAGACACCTCAGCTAGGCGTACCAAGCAGGAAGGCAGCGAGTGAATACCAGCAAGCTATTCAAATTGTTGGTTGATTGAACTGTTCTTTGGAAGTACTTACTTATATTCCTCCTAATGCAAGAGCTCAGCATCAGCTGGAATGACTTCCCAGCTACAGCAGCAGAAGGGGTGAGAAGTGGCATGGATAGGGCAAATGCGAGGATGGGTGGTGCTGGCTTGCAGGCCAGGGAGAGAAGAGAGAATCCCCATACCTGAAGTCTGGTTATCCCCAGTCAGCTCTGCCAAGCACTGGCTGCGCTCCTCTTCAATCTCCTGCATGATGCTGCACTCTGGACGTGTGCTGGACACCTGCAGAAAGGGCAGAGAAGAAGAGAGTGAACAAAACCCAGTTACCTTCAGATATGTGTTCTGGGAATTCATGGCCGTTTGAGCTCTCCTAGGCCACTGCACAATGGGAATAAACATCCAGCCTTATTTTATGTTTGCTTGAGAGAAGGGAGAGTAGCCCAGAGCCTGCTGAAAAACAGCATTTCCCCCCAAGCCTTCCTTTAAAAAATCAAAACAACCTATTTTTCTCTGATGATCATGAGTAATTTTGCTTCTCTATGCTCCAGGAACCCTGCCTGGCTAACCTAACACGAACAGCTATCTGGGGCAGGAAATGGCAGTTTTAATATTTATGTCAAGAGCAGTGGGATCTATGCTTACATGGTTTATTCCCTCTGTTCTCACGTGGCCTGACTCCTGGCTCATGCTAATTCAAAGCAAAACAAAAATAACAAATCAAATAGGAATGAAATCTCAGATGCAGATTAGGAGATCAAGGAGGTAAAAAGCAGGAAATTCCCAGTAATAAGACTTTCACCCCTGAGTGGGTTCTCCTCGGTCAGACCTAATTATATGGTGTTTGCAATACAACAGTGGCTATAAATGTTCAGGTAATTAAACGTGGACTTCATCAACATGTAATCCATGAAGTGCCTTAATCATAAAATTCGCAAAGGAACCAGGAGTTCACACCTAACACAGTATCCCCTTGTCATCAACACACATTCAACTCAGAGGGAACACCTTGCTTTATAGCTATGACAACTGCAAGCAAAAATTGAGGTCCTATTATGGACCATGCTGCACAAACCCCTGTATCTTTCAAAGAGACTGGAAATGGCATTCACCAGGGAGAAACCTATTCAGAAACAAAGCTCCAAAGAAATGGCAAGAGGAGAATGATGTGAAGAGAACAGAAGTCTTGGCTTGAGTTTACACCATCATTATTAAATGTGATGTAGGAAAAAACACGAACTGGGTGAACTTCAGGGGCATGGGATGAGCCTTTGCCTGTAAGACAGTATTGATTCAGTGTTTGCTCTTGCTGGATTTTGGGAAAAAATATAGTTTCATCAGAAAGAGGAAGAGAAAATAGAATAACATAAAAAAAAAAAACAACTTTTCATGCCTCATTTCAAATCATGTGAGCTACTTCTCTATCCATAAATTTGCCAGACAAGTTTGTAAGACAGAAGGCCCAGAAATCCTCTGAAGGAACAATTCAACATTTTTATGTAAACTGCCCTTTGGATTAAAATTATAAAATAATTCAGCATGTTACATTTATTCTCACCATTTCTTACTAACCCAACCTGCTCTTTTCCCTGTTTCACCCCATGTTTTGTTCAGACTGTAATCTCCTTTAGGCTGGGAATGGGCCTTGATTAGTAGTGTATAAACAATTAATTATGTGTTTTTCTAGTCAAATTAAAAATTAAAAAAAGAAAAATGAAACCCAACCAACCAAACACAATGGGTGGGGGTGAAGGGGAAGTTATCTTGGTATTCAAATGTTTCTTTTTCCCAAAAGGAACCATCTTAGGGAATTTTATCTTGGCTAATCTGAAGTACCACAGATTCATTTCGTTTTGATTTACGGTGCTTCTTGCCTTTTTTACTTTAACCTTTAAAAATATGAGGGGAAGCATGAGAGATTTGCAGAACACTTGCTGTAAAGGTTTTCAAAACATTCTGACTTTTTCAAAGGAAAGATTTAACTCTCTGGACTTAAACTGTTGCCAAATTCACTTCACATTTACAAAGAACTCCAGTTTTCACTTCGAAAATTAATTCATGCAGGTCCGACTTTGATCAGGGTTGGCAAAGCGCTGTGTACTTGGACAGCATATTTTCAATTTTTTTGGTGCATTAGATTTTCTACTTACCCCATTAGCAAGTACTTCACTGCTGCATCTTCCCCTCACTACAAACTCATGCCTCAATTAGTTGATTGCATATTTACCTCAACAGCCCAACGTTTACTTCTAAGTGTTTCATCACCTTTCGGTAAAAAAAACCAGGTGGATTCTTCATTAGTATTCCGAAAGGTGGGCTTGTAATAGATTCAGGTACACTTAAAGTGGAATTAAAAAGCTCATATTTTTTTTCTACCAGTCCAAGAGAACAGACATCTGTGTTACACAAACCACTGGAGAAAGAGTGTCCAAAAGCTAAAACATCAAAATACAGATGATTATGGTTTTTGTAGTAATGGTGCTGAATTGCTGTGAGCTTTTAAACAAGGAGAATTAAGCAATGGCTCCATTGACTAAAGGAGCGTTTAGGTGCCTGATCCCCACTGATTTCAAGCAAACCCAGACACTGAGGGGAGATTTAGTTCCCCAAATAGAGGTAACTAACCTCAGCTGAGATGTCCTAAGGTATCCCTCTGGGCCAATAGCTTTCACTCTAGGGGGCATAGGCCAGTGTAAATCGGATGTCCTTCAACCCTCCAAAAGCAACCTCATATACATTAAACTGACTAAAACAATACTAGATTGTTACAAGCAAACAAGCAGTGAGTTTGCAGATGATACCAAGTTAGGCAGGTGTGTTGATCTGCTTGAGGTTAGGAAGGCTGGACAGAGGGTTGTGGACAGGTTGGATCTATGGGCCTGTGGTACAAGGTTCACCAAGGCAAAGTGTTGGATCCTTACCTGTGCCACAACAACCCCATGCAATGCTTCAGGCTTGAGGAAGAGTGGCTGGAAAGCTGCTCATCAGAAAAGGACTTGAGGGTGCTGATTGATGGAGCTGAACATGAGCAGCTTGTGACCAGGCAGGCAAGAAGGCCAGTGGTATCCTAGCCCATACCAGCGGTAGTGTGTCCAGCAGGAGAAGGGAAGTGACTGTCCCCTGTATGCAGCACTCGTGAGGCTGCATCTCAAATCCTGCGCAAAGTTCTGGGCCCCTCACTACAAGAGAGCCATTGAGGTGCTGGAGTGGACTCAGAGAAGGGCAACAAAGCTGGTGAAGCACAAGTGTGATGAGGAACAGCTGAGGGACCTGGGGGTGTTTAGCCTGGAGAAGAGAAGGCTCAGGGGGGGACCTTATCACTCTCTACAACTGCCTGAAAGGAGGCTGTAGTGAGGTGGAGGTCACCCTCTTCTCCCAGTTAACAAGCTATAGGATAAGAGGTAAGGGCCTCAAGCTGCTCCCGGGGAGGAAAAATTCCTTCACCAGAAAGGCTGTAAATGTGGCACTTAGGCACATAGTTTAGTGGTGAACTTTGCAGTGTTAGGTTAATGGTTGCACTCAATGACCTTTAAGGTCCTTTCCAACCTAAATGATTCTATAAACAAACAAACAAAAGAGGCATATATCCACCTTCTCTCCCAATAGGACACATCTTCCTTCATTTTAGCTGGGTAAAAGATAGATGGTTTAGTCTGAACTTTTATTATTCATTCTAGTCCAACAGAGAGCTAGCAAGCATCAGCTCTGAAGGCTTTCATCCCACTTCACTGATTGTACTTGGACCAGTTCAAAATAAAACACCTACTGTTTAGCTGAAGAAGGTTAGTGATGTGTGAATTTAATGTCTAAAGACCTTTAACAGAATCATCAAGGTCAACAGACTCACATTAGAGGCCTTCTAGTTTATGGCTCATTTTCCACATTAACTAAACAAGTAAATAAATAACCCAAACAGTCACAACATCACTCCTCCTACCTCCCTAGTGATAACGCTAATAACCCTCACACATCACAGCTGTCATTGCTATGGGTTAACAAAGGCCACTGGAATAAAAATAAAAAAAAAAAAAAATCACAGTTTTGGGCATCATTCGGAAACAGAAAAATGTGTCATTTTTTTGTTGTCAGGTCATCAGTTCACTTGGCATGATGCTGTGCAGAGCAACAAGTTCAGCTGCCTTAAGACCCCTGTAGTCTTGCCTGCTAAGGGTGATCTTCACTGGGACAAGAGACTAATAACTCTCCTTCCTTGGTGTATTTCTCCTAGAAAAACTTCAAGTATACTTGACAGAGAGCTTGGTACAAACTTACTTTTTTTTTTCTTCCCCAGCTCTCTTTTTTTTTTTTCCTCCTGTGTTGTTTTGGGGGTTTTTGTTTGCTTTTTTCCTGTGGAAAAAGCAGAGATCTGGAGCTTTGGCAACTTTCCCTGTAGCAGTCACCTGGCTATGCAGACACAGGGTTGAGGGTACACTAAGTTCACACTCCCTATCCAAAAAGTGTAGATAAAAGAAAAACATGACCAGCTTTGGTTAACTCACATGAACATGAGCTAGAGTGAACAGCAATGCAGTTTCCTGGGCATATCCACTGTGGGTGAAGGTGAAACTTGGTAAATCCACCTTCTCTAAACCCTCCTGGCATGCTCAAGATGCATGTATAAACTATGGTGGGCTTGTCAGGGGTTGTTTTTCCTGCGTAGACTCTGAGGCCCTGAGCAGAAAGATGAAGGGAATGTTTTTCTGGATGTGATTTCCTGCAAGTCTGAATTCTACAGCAACTCTCAAGTGGAATTATCCCCAAAGTCTTTATTAATGAGAGTTTTCCTTCCCTCTGGATCCCAGCGATTGTTAGAGGATTACCATACAGTCTGCTACTGCAAAAAAAGCTAGTATGAACACTCCTTAATTAAGTACAATTCAAAGGATTGTTACACACTGAAGGAGCCACAGAAATGTTTAGTCTCGTCTATGCCACTAGCAAAGCCAGGCTAACAATAGGCCAACTCCTTTGCTCACACAGCAACAACCCAAAGACAGGTGGGATTCACAGAGAAACCACATCTGCAAGTAGGTAGGAATATGGGCCCACAAGAAGTGCCATAGTACTTCCCCTTCTCCTGAGTCCAGACTGTTTCTGGACTAAACTGAAGCTCACCATATGGAGACTCCAGCAGAGGTGGCAACTAGGGTGACCACTATTGTAATAGGATTTGGAGTCAAACAAGGAAGGAACAGAATTGAAAAGCCTACGGATGATGAAATCACAGTCCTCACCCATTTCTGATCAGCTTCCAAAGCCTACACAGCAGTGACACATGGGATCGCTTCTTGTTACCCGAATGAAAATTTCTTGTACCATTACTACCTTCCCTGACCTTCTGTGAAGGTAGTAAAGGTGTAAGATGACAGCATCAGTTTCTGTAACTTGACTTCAGTCACTGCTGTAAGTAGAGATGGAATTTCTTGCTTGTCCACATTTTTCATGTGGACAGCAAAGGAAATTAAAGGTTTCAGAAGCAGGCCTTATTTCAAGACTCCGCAACATAATCTGAAGTAGCTTCTTCTGGCTAATTGCCAGAAGAGCTCACCATTAATTTCAGTCCAGGGCTTTCATTTATGCTCATTGTTTGTAGGAACACAGGACCAAAAGAACTTCTTTTGCAACAATCTTGCCTTTGATTTCTTTCATGTCATTCCGCTCTGTCTTAAAACTAGATTTTCAGTTTCCTTTTCATCCCTTCCTTTTGAGCATCCTCAGATAAATGCAGCTTTATTCCTAAAAATCTGCTGAGTGAGCCAAAAAAACACTATGAACAAGTACAAGAATGAGCAAAGAGAGTGAGCCAAAGGAAGACCCTGACAGAGAAGTTTTACTTACACTGATGGGTAACACAATTTCCAACAATAACACTGTCTAACTTAAAAGCTGCACAAACTCTGGTGGTCTTGAAGGAAAAAAAATATCACAATGTATTTATGGAGTATTATAATTATTTGTTCTTCTACAGGACCCTTGTCTACTAACTCAAATCCATGTTACAAATATGTCATGACGGTACGGGGAAGTAACTGCTAGATACCCGTAATACAGACATAAACTGGGAGATACGACCAAGTTCAAAACATATCAAACACACTGTGTGGCCTTTGTAAGATCAATAAAGGAGTTGCAAAAACAACTTTTTTTTTTTTTTTTTTAAGCAGAGGAAAGCTATATTCTGCTATGACCTCTACTCACGTTGTCAGTACATGAGTACTCTCATGTAAGGGACCCTCAGAGCACGCGTGGCAGCATGTGTCCCTATGAAACTTTTCCATATAAAAGAGGTCCAGGCAAATACCCAAGTATCCTGACTCTCACTCTGCTGTTCAAACCACTCCATTTTATGCTTCTGCCAAATGTAATCATGCCAATAACAGATCTATCATTTGATGAGAAAAGCAGATGTTTTTTTCCATCTCATCTAAGCAGGCCCTGTTAAACAAAGGCAACTCAGCCAAATGAATCCAGCAGCTTGAAGGCACTGAGACTTCATTTAGGCTGATTGTCCCCCTTCTGTGTGAGGGGTTGAAAGATCAAGGAAACTGCATTGTTTTGCAAAGTGTTTGGAGAACCAAAAGGGCAGGGAAGGGAAGCTGAGCAGCTGTGTTAACTCCTTAGTGACAAGCTTGTTTATGCCTCTCTTGAAAAGCAGAGCTGAATTAGGGTCTAAAGAAAGAAGCAGGACTTCTATTGCAGAAATACAGGGACAGTGCAACACTGACATTAATGGTGATTAGGTCTACATTTCAGAGTAAAGAATGAAGTGTTACAGTATCTTTCTTATGACTGAGCAATAAGCAAGGAACTATAGCAATTGCCCCAAGAACACACAGGCACCAAAACATACAAATTGGAGGGCAGCAAAGGAACTTGCAGCTTTCCCTGAACTACAGGTAACTGGTTGCTTTTCATTTCCTTTTACCTTTGGATCTAAGGAGCAGATCCTGGCTGAGGAAAACTCCTGTTCCTTTTCTTAAAGATTGTTCAGAAACTTAACTACTAAACTGATCAAACCTTTGCAGGAAATACACCTCCAAAGTGTCTGCTCAGCCAATTAGAGAAACAGCAGAGATACAAAGGAAATGCAGACCCAGAACTGCTTGACCCCCAGGACTCAGAAACACAATTTGGGGATCCATGCGCAAAAAGCATGTACGCATAATGTAAACACCTACATTTGTCTACTTTGTATTGATCATCCTTCCTCACCCGAAGAGAGAAGCAGGCACATTTAGGGCATAAATCAGTTCAAACTAAAGGGTCTAAAACAGGTTAGAGGAAACTTACCCTTTATGGCTTCATCCAGGGAGCCTTAGACAAGTGGCTGAGGGGTGGATGTCTAGGCTGGAAATATCTACAGTTAAATGAGATAAAACCCACAAACGTAGGCTCATGTCTAACGTGAATGATTTCCCCTCCTGAGCCCCATCCTTCCCCACGGTGCATCATGAGCAGATGTGAGATGGTACTTGGCAGGATCCCTGTTGAGCAAAAGGCTAGGAAGTGCTCTAAATGGTTTACAGGTTGTTTTGTTTTCAAGATACATCAACACTGAAATGCTGTTCAAAGAAGGCATTTGGCTTCAGGAGAATATGCAGGTAACCTGTTAATACTGTACTTAATTGCTGCTCACCCAGCACTGAGTCAGCTCCTGAGTAGCCACTTCTTGAATGCTGTGCACAGAAGAAAAGATCCCTAATTCAACTTCAGGCTCAGAAGGGACTAGAAAGCCCTGAGTGGATGTCTCAGCAAAACCTGTGAGTTGCATGTGCTCACTCCTCTCTTCTCTGTCCTTGGGAAGATCCTAACTGCTGACGAAGCTTCCACCTATCCAGCTTCGATTATTGCATGGGGCAACCACAGAGGACCCTCAAACAGTCCTGCCTGCTCACCTCTGCATCTCCAGTTCACTCCAACTGTGGGACCAGAGTCTTGCTTTTCTCCTGAAACCAACCCAAGATGTCACAATCCACCAGGTCCACCTGCCACAACACTGAAGATTTGGAGTGAACTCAGATCTGCTCAAATGGACCCAGAAAACTGTAAGGCTTTGGGTCAAGTGTAGTGTAGGAGGGGGTTCCCAAATCCAGAGCAATAAAGACTGGCAGTTTGAGGAATGTCCTAGCATTTAAGTGGTCATTTCAGCATGAAGATTGTGACAAAATGAGTTTTTTGAAAGAGTGATGTCCCTGTGGTTTCTCCCTGGCCCTTCACATTCCCAATCACCTCCCAGACCTCTTGCACTGCCTAGAAGCAGTGTACATGTCATGTACACAAAACCTTCAGCAAACAGGATCCCATAAGCCTCCTACGAGGCTGGCTATTGGATGTTATTTATAACCAGGGAGCTGGATAAAGAAAGCTGGATGTTCTCTGGTTCTCAGAAATACTGCAGTCGTTTGCTTTGAGGAACAACAGTTTTGGTTAGCAACATGGGCAACTACTTTTCACTTTTAGGGGAGCTGAAAGTTCTGTGTGTGTCTAGAAACCCAGTGTTAATCCAGTGTCACTCCATCACCAGTAAAGCAAGGGCTTGAGTGACTGACACCAGGCTTGCCCACCATTCATGCTGAAACCGTCACAGCTATGATAAACTGCAACTTCACCTAGAGCTTTGGGGCTGTATGGAGAGAATGCATTTCTAGTGCACAGGATATTCATTGCAAACTCAGACTTTTGTTTCAGGTTGTTTTGGTTTTGCATGCACTCAGAAAAGGACTGTGAAGAAGACCTGTGAAGACTATCAATTCAGTATCTTTTATTAAACCAACATTAGGCCCAATTCCAGCAGGATTTTACTACTCATATATCACTTCCAGTCCTGAAAAACTGCCCCAACAGGGCTTGTTTGTGCCACTATTCAAAGCTTTCTATTGAAATCCAGGTACATGCCCAGAACAATCTGTAAGTGCATCTCATTTCAAAGAGTTCACCTCAAAAACCCTGATTATGTACAAGGGATACTACAAAAAAAAGAAAAAAGTAAAAAAAAAAAAATAAAAATTACAAAGACATTGGCAAAAAATAATTTTATTCAAAGATCAGGAAGAAATGAATCTTCCTTCTTTCAAATGAAGCAGAAGTGATTTAGTCAACAAGGCTCTGCGTGAGGATGTTGTTATGGATTTATAAAGCATTCTTCACAAAGCATCAGAGCTCTCTATAGAAAAGACTTCAAATCTCACTTTAGGAATATTGGATATAAGGAAAAAAGTAGATGAGATAATTAGGAAGATAAAAGCCTAGATGGGAGATTAGGAGTGATCATAACACCTGGGCAGAGTGTCTGATGGCTCTGGAAAGAAAACCATGTTTAGAGCACTGCAAGGAGCAGCAAAACTCTGAGCACTGCTAGAAGTCTAGCCTTTGCTGTCAAGACCATATTAGCTAAGGAGAACAAGTCTTTCAGCAATAAGAATAAAAAGAGCACAGCAGGGAAAAGAGCGAGATCACTATGCAAAGTGCTGAAATACAAGACAAAACTAATAGCCCCCCAAAAAAGGAGAAATCACATGCAGACCCACCCTCCACTTCTGTTCACTGGTTTCCTTAAAGAACTGGAAGCAAAAATATAATTTTACTAAATACAAAAAGCAATAGTTACACATGGTGAAAGTGATATAGCTTGAATAACTGAGAACAATGCCAGGGCTGGTCTGTGAACAAAAATGGTGTACATTGTACATGAGGGCCTCTCAAAAGAGAACAACATGCTCAGGTTGGATGGTGGGAGTGGTACCATCTGTCTGAAAGTCAATAATATAATGCTTTTTTTATATGTAGGAAGAAGGGGGGAATAAAAATTCAGACAGCTATCAGCAAGTTAATCTGAGCACAGAAGTACACATTTTTAACACCACTTGAAGGAAAGAGTAATTGAAAGCATGGCAGCAAATGGAGATTTGGATAAAATACAAAATGTGATTTATCAAAAGTAAATCATGGCAACGTAACTGACAGCTTTTCCTGATAAGGTTCCTGGGTGGGTTTGGTTTGTTCGGTTTTTGTTTCTGTTTTTTTTTTTTGTTGTTGTTGTTGTTGTTGGTTTTTTGTTTGTTTGGTTTTTTTTTGAGAAAGGAAAATCAGTGGATCTAATGTTTCCTGACTTCAGTAAATAGTCTAATGGCATGCCAAAAGGAATGATGGCCATAATAATAGATACAGGGACTAATATAACAACTGGAAAGAAACAAAGGATGCGACTAGTGTGACAACTGATGGCTGGGATGAAGGCAGAAATACAGAGCCTTAGGGAGGTCTGCCGTGGTATTAGTTAAGGATTCACTGGCTTTATTAAAGATGGAATGAAATGCAGTGATAAAAAGAGAACAGGAAGAAGAAGCAACCAACAAAAAGGTCAGTGAGAATTTGAAACCTCTACTGGAAATGACAAGAGGAGAAGGAACTATTAGTTGACTGAACTTGAGGGATGCTCTACCACATAAACCAAAGCTATCCAGCTAAAATATTACAGGCAACATACTCTTCTCCACATGGTCTCTGTCTCCAGAAAACACCTTGTGGGGCATTTTCTGAACATCCCCAAAGGCGGCAACGCTCCTTGCTGGCCTCAGTGAGCAGGGTGGTGCAGAACCCATTACATCTGTGCACACATGCTTGCAAAGGGCCGACACAGATATACCTACAGCTAGAGATGGGGAAAAAGACCCTTAAAAAGAGACAGAGGGAAATAATTTAAAAGGATAATGACAATGTCTATGGATTAATTAGGATTAATCAGCCATTTACAGCCACCTTCTCCATGCCTTAGTAGCCTGGAACTTCACATCCACAGCCTGGTGTTTCCTGGCTCCTCTTCAGCATCCCTTGATGCTGCATGCTTGGTCACATCAAATCAAGAGAGCAGTAATACCAGACAGCTGCCCCAGAAACTGCAGTCCTGCAAGTTAACTGCAATAAGGCTGGAAAGGCAGGAGGTGGGAAAAAAAGAAATGGAAGGGGAGGGGAGGGAAAGTGGGGGAAAAAACAGCAACTAAACTCAACTTAGGTTCTGAGGAAGAAAGTATGAAACCAAGGCAAAAACCGTTTTGCTGAATCCCCGAAACTTCTTCAAGTATGCAAACTGAATTAGCTGAAAGACAAGCAGCAGCATGCAGAACAGCTAGAGTATCGGTGACAGGAGCACCTACTTCCACAGCATTCGTTCTCAGAAGGGTGAAAGGAGGAAGAAAAAGAAAACTGCTGTGAATAAATCAGCCCCATCTGCTGCTTATTCATCCTTTGTCTTGTGCGTCTTTCAAACACTGAATATAATATGGGATAACAGAAGAGGAGGCTTTCACGTATCCTTTTGATTTCTCTGGGATTTCAATGACCTTAGGAGACCTTATGAAGTGCAGTGATTTCAGACTGACACTCCTGTGCATTCATAAACACGGCTGTGCACAAAGCCAATAACAGGAGTGGTTATTTTTGCTAACATAGCCTACAAATCTCAGTGATTTTTCTCTCAGTGTTACTGAGCAATGACTTCTGGTTTTGCAAGAGCCTGAGCCCCAGAAAAAGCTCAATCCTTTATTAGTGACACTGGTATCATGCGTGTCTGCTAATAACGTAATTACAGCCTGCTTGGCTAATTCACCTATAAGCTGGTGGAACTTCATCCAACATAATAGCAAAGTAACATAGCTGTGAGTTATCCCTTATAATTATTGTTTTAACAACCTGGTCAGTAGTAAATTTGGCCAAATTAAGATCCCAATATTGCTCAGTGCAAGGATTTAGCAGAGGCATCCTGGTGGCTACAGATCAGGAAGCATCTAGTGCTACTTAATCCTAGAATTACAGAAAGGTTAGCTGGAAGGGATCTCTGGAGCACGCCAGTCCAGCCTTCAGCTTGAACTTGGACTAGCACCAACACTACTCTTGCTCAGGCAGAATTTCTCTAGCCAAGTCTTAAAAACCTCCAAGCATGGAGATTGCACAACCTTTCTGGGTGACTGTTTCATTTCTGCACAACCCTTGCAGTGTGGAAATACGTACTATTTGAAAGTGCTCTTCAAGTACCTTTTAAATACAACCTTGGGGACGACGTAACTTAAGCTCGAAAGCCATACCACCACCTCTTACACAGCAGAAGGTCATCTACATAGTTAGGCATCCACTTTTTCACTTTTAAAAATAATCACCAAGAAATTTATACCGGAAGTCAGTAGCCTTTTTGCAAGGTAAGTTGTAAAACACAAACTTTAGTCCAAGCATCTGACTCCGTCTGAAACAGTGATAGCTCCTCACACCATGTACCTCCTGCTCAGCTGCCTGGACCCTTTTAGGTCATTTGTCATCCACTATATTCCTTCACCTCTTGTTTGCAATAACTTCATGTTAGTGATGTCTCACTGGGTACTTCAGCAGCAACCAGTGTAAGACCTTTACCTGCCATCCCCACCCAACACCACTGTCTTGTTAGGGTATAATTCAGGATGCAACTGGAAATAAAGGTGTCACTTGCTAAGCCATCCATATGTACACGGGATGACTAAAAATGATTACAGACAAGTGTATCCATCCCAGGAGGATATATCTTACCACTTCAAGAAGCTCTGGATATATGCAGAGATAAATATACAAACAGATTTAAAATCCCATTAAAAGCACCCCTGCAATAGCTCAAGCTGCCATCAAAGTTTCTAGACACAAAATGCCGCAGAGGAAATAATCACAAAACCCAAGCCATAATAAAGCAATTAAGGTGCATGATTAAAAAATAAAAATAAAAACAATTAAAAAATACATCTTTCCTTCAAAGTTTTATCCTGAGCAAACTCTTCTTGGCCACACTACAAGCTCCTGGAAGTCACAGGCATCTGCAGAAGGCATCCACCACACTAACAACTCAAGCACGGACACACAACAAACATATTCCAAGAAGTTTCTAAAAACATTAATTGACACAAGCCCAGCCAAGTTTTTAAGCTTGCTATCCAAGTCATATGAATGAGAATATATTCTATAAACACATATGTATCTCTACAAACAGTTATAGGAAACATGAGATCCCCATTTGCATGTATTCCACTTACTGAAAGCTGAGTTTAACATAAGGCATGTTTCTTTTTCTTCACTGGTATTATTAATTGTACTAACCATAAAATTGTTAATGAAACAGCACTTAAATTGTTCATAACAACATCAAAACTATCTCCCCATGAAATGAATGAACTTCCTCTCTTGGATCCTCTCCAAACTGTGGGAAATTTCACTACACTGATTATAATGTTTATTAAAAGTTGATTTTTGAGTAAAATATTGTTGTAGTAAATTAACTCCTGCACTTATGTCCTCTTCTCTGTTGATCCTTCTTAATTTTCCAGGGAAGGTGTGCCTACACTTTCAAAATGTCACACAGATGACATCTCTTTATCTCACCTCCAACTTCTGATCTGTATCTTTCAGAAAGCAACTCCAGCATGTCGTGGTACACTGTTAAAATATCCCCACTGACCCCCAGATTATGCTCCTGTTATAAAACCTGTCTTCACTCCCTTTGTGATCTGTGCATCCTAAAGCCAGGTACCAGTCTGATGATGGGTTACCTCCTTTATCAGCCTGGTTGCCTTGTTTTCACACAGTACTGTGAGAGAGGTCATGGTTCTGGAAGGATGGGCCAGGCAACCAAAGACATAATGATCTAAGCGAAGCATTATTTCCCAATCCAAATGATTAACTTTGAGTAAAACCTAATCTCAGTTCAACTGTTAAATAAAAAAGAATCAGAAGTAAAAATAATTAACTTAACCAACAACAAAACCCCAGCAATATTTACTTAACAGAAGAGAAATATAGATGAAGAAATACAAATGGTGCATCATGAAGCTTAAAAGCATTATAAGGGAACCTCAAGACATCAGGAAAATTTGCAGCTGGTAAGAGTTTAATGAGAATTTACTATTTTGAGGGGAGGAGGGATGTCTGGTTGGGTTTGGGTCTTATTTTGTAAGGGCTTTTTGGTGTTTTTTTTAACTGTGTTTTTTTTAAACAAAAGCATTACGAAGTCTTACAGATGGTACAGTCCAGTAGAGGAAAGGTCACTGTTGATCTGTATTTGGAAGCAGCAGGGCAATGTGCATGTCTCTGAAGATGATGATGAAGCTTCTTCCTTAGTAACAAAGGCAGACATTAAACAACATCTAAGAGAGATAAACATTTTAAATCAGCAGGCCTAGATAACTTGCACCTAAGAGCACCTATAATAGCTGGCTGAGAAGGCCTGTTTGAATACAGACAAATACAAAAGCTGCACTCAAGAAAGAACAGATTCACCACAGACCTCCAGTATGGCAGCCTGAATTCTGGAAACGAAGGAATGTGGTGGAGAATGTGGGTATTAAATAAAGTAAATAATTTAGTGTCAACACCCAGTACGTGCAGAGAAAAGGCTAACACAACTGTTTGCTGTATAAACCGAACAGCAGGGAAGAACAAGAATATAATACTCCTTTTCTATGTGGTACTGGGAAGAGCTGTGCTGTGACACTAGCATCAGGAATTTTGCAAAGCACGATAATGACCAAGGCAAGGTGTGGAATGAAGCATAAAATCAATTAGAGGAGCTCTGCATCCTTCTAGAGCAAGACCTGGATGCCTCCATTATATTATATTATTATCTTAATAGACACTGGACACCTATGTTTAGGCAACTCAATCAGGAGCTGAATGTCTTCAGAGGTACTCTGTTATAAGGCAATTCCAACTAGCAAGAGTAAGGCATGATGAGGTGCAAAGTGAAAGCCTATGCAAATTTGTAACTCTCTCCAGGGTATGTAGATTAATAGCTAGAGCAATGGGAAATAGATATGTTGAGTTTCCATCTCAGTTCCTGAAGAGTTTAACAAAGTTCAAGTTATGTTTTATCAGAAACAGGTTGTTGGACTCAACTTACTGGAGGTAACTGGTGAAAATCAGCTGCTTTCCATAACTAGCCAAATAAAATAATCCACTCTTCCCATGAGGGACTACTTTAATCTTAATATAGCTACAACTGCACAGACTTCCTGGGTTTCTCATGTCAGATCTTGGCCAAGGCACTGAAAAGTTACATTCCATTTGGAATTTTCTCAACTAGCTCCTGGCGTCTCATCATGGAAGCCCACTTGCTATTGTTGCTCTATGTTTGGGAAAAAAACCCCAACACACAAATAATGAAACTTCAGTAATGTTCCGAACTTCAAGAGGATAAAATGCTGTGCATGAGTCCTTAAAAACTCCATTGTAGGGGCAGCCCCATCTGATTAAAGCTGTTTTGTTAGAAAATGCCCAGTCAAGGTGTAAGTGAATATCCACTAAAGCTCCAGTGACCATAGTAAAATTACTTAATCTGCAAATCAGTTCCACTGGGGGAAAAGGACAAAAGGAGGGTCTACAGCCAGTTCTTACTAAGAGATGAAGGATGCTGGAAGTCTAGCTGTCCTTTGCATAACACCTTCTCTGTTCCCTTGTATGGGAGAAAGAATAATAGAACCATAGATTGGTTTGGGTTGGAAGGGATCCTAAAGATCATTTAGTTCTAAACCCCCTGCCATGGGCAGGGACAACTTCCACTAGAGCAGGTTGCTTCAAGCCCTGTCCAACCTGGCCTTAAGCACCAACAGGGATGGGGCAGCCACAGCTTATCAGGGCAACCTGTGCCACTGCCTCATCACTGGTGCCTCTTCCGAATATCAAATCTAAACCTCCCCTTTGTCAGTTTAAAGCCATTCCCCCTTGACCTGTCCTTGTCAGAAGTCCCTCTCCAGCTTTCTTGTTGGCTCCTTCAGCCACTGGAAGCTGCTCTAAGATCTCCCTGGAGCCTTCTCTTCTCCAGGGTGAACAAACCCAGCCCTCTCAGCCTATCTCCACAGGAGAGATGCTTCAGCCCTATGATCATCTCCAAGGCCTCCTCTGGACTCACTCCAAGAGATCCACATCTTTCCTACATTTGGGGTCCCAGAGCTCAAAACAGGGGCCCCATAGCTGTACACAGAAATCCATCTTGAACAAAGGAACTGTCCCGGAAAAAGACACCTTTTTTTCTTTTCTTTGCTATCTTCTGGTCTTCAATGCAAAAGCATCCATGCCATCACTTCTGGGTTTGCTCAACCCTACAAACCCAGGCTTGCAGTACTGAGCCAGGGACACAGTGAACTCTGGCTGCATCTGCCAATTACAAATTTGGATGCACTTCACCTAACGAAATCTAATAGATTGTGCAACTCCTACGACTGCAGATGTGCTGTGAGACAGCATTTCAAACCACTTCCTATCTTAGGTGCACATCCATATAAAGTAGGGTTGCACTGTACATGGCTTATCAGACTCATCTGGGTGTTAACCTGGGAACATGGACCCAGAACACATCTGCAGCACTTCACAATCCAATTTCTTTTCCTGTGAAGAGTTTAACCTTTTCCTTGAGGGTCAGCTATGGTCAGAGCTGAAAATGCACCTCAGTGACACAAGCTCATACTGCCATGGCAGGGTTTGCTTCAGCTAGGGAAGATCTTCAAGACATGGTATTGAAGCCTATTGCCAAGAGGCATCATGTCTGAGGACAGGAGTCCTTAAGAAGCTCTTCCCAGCTCCACAGCCTACCAGCCAGACAAGTGAAAAATGAGGATATCCTGTTTAGCCGCCTGTACCTGCCCACCTCAATAAAAAATTGTGTTCACCATCATCTGATTCTTGCCACTAACTTCCCTTCAGTGGGTTTTCTGCCCCAAAGGGTTACTTCCTGCCCAGAATATCCTATTCCCAGTCCTGCACACATTGTTGAGAACCATTATTTGTATATGAAAATTTATGGCACTCTGACATAGCACAAAGCTGAAATGCTTTCAGATTGCAGCAAAACCGGCACCAGGATACAGCTGTGCTTTGTGCTCCCCTCATAGGTTATCAAACTAGGAGTAATTCTGAGAGAAAGTGGCTTCTCCAAGTGTGGAAATACAGCTTTGTCTCTCTTTAATTCCTAAATTTCCATGCTTGGGATCAAGGGCATCACACAGCAGACACCGCAATGGCACAGAGTGAGGAAAGAGAAGCAACAAAGCCTAAAATCGAATCTTTGTACCTTATTATGAGGCATATGTTTTAATATAAGGCCTGTTATCCCAGTAATCATAGCTGTGTTTACTGTCACTTGTCACTTGATGTGCTTTACACGCTCACAAGACCACAGGCAATAAGGGAGTGCTCTTCCTCCACAGCTTTGCCAACCTGGGCAAGAAGCCATCCACTGATGCACACTCCCAACATGCCTGTCCAGCTACTTATCCAAAACTGAGCTTTGCAAGGAGCTTTAGGAAAATAAAAATCAACAATCCTGCTCCATTTAGTTACAGCAACACTCCAGACTATAATATGGACTGAAAATACTCCTGTGGCTGAGTAAATGGAACAAAAACGAAACCTTCAAAAAATAAATCTACAAGACATTGGAGAGTCCTGGATGGAGTTTATCACCATTCTGCAGTTCAGGTCTCAGTTGATCGTTTTGTACATCATCCTTTGGGAAAGGTATGTCATTCACAATTCAGTGACACAAGTTGCTATCAGACTGTTACTGGAGTTATTTGACAGCAGTATCTCATGCCACAGCTAAACAGCATGACCAGATAAGACCATACAGTATAAGTGAACAGAATAACATCTTTATTTTCTCCTAGTTGTACACTCGTTTTCAATCAACACAGCTAAATGTTCCCTAGATTTAGCCCAGCTCCAGGCTTTGTTCTGCAGACTAAATGCAACATATGAAAGGGAGAGAAAACAGAAGTGTAACTCAGCGTAAGTGCACATTGAAAGGTGCAGTTCTTCTCTGAAAAGCCATTAAGAGGCAACAAAGGTCCAGGTTGGCCCCCTGAGAGCAGCAGCCCCCTGAGATGACACAATTAACTCCTTAATATATGGAGCCAATGCAGGGATAGCTTACTGGTCCTTCTGCTGAGAAGATGTGAGCAAAAAATCCCAGCATTTCTTCTGAGAAGCCCGGAAACTACTTGTGACCTGGGATCCAAGCCACTGTGGATTAAAACTCTTTGGAACAAGAAGACTGCAAATTTTATTATTTTTTCTTTCTTTCTAGCCACAGTCATTTGTCTTTTCAATGGCACAAAATTAAATCCAGCTGGAATGGCTTTTAATTAAAATCATACTTTGCTTATCAAAATAAGAACACTTAACTGATTTAAAAAAACCAACCATGGAAGCCTCTGGCCCTCCTCTTCCCCATTCTCCAGCCAAGCTGTGCAGCAAACACACTCTGATAAACCATGTGTAACCCTTTGGAGAGTGCTCCTATCAGCTCTCCTCACCCCATTTATAGGCCAGAAAAGGTCATATAGGACATATAGAGTCCTTATAAAAAGGTATGTACAAAGACTTGTTCTCTCTGGCTGAACCTGCTTCAGTTCAATCCCATTTTAATTTACCAACTACTGGAAATTCCCTATGGAAACAATATCTATATATTTCACTTTAGCCCCTTGGCTTGTGTCATTATTTATCTTCACAGACAAGTGAAGTTTCCCACTGTCTCCAAAGTGCCCTCAGGCCAAAGGCTGAAACTATACACCTGACTCTTTCCTAGCAGACACATCCCACCATCCCACTCCACTCATTAAGGAGCAGTTTTTCCCCAAGCCCAATAATTCAGGCTTCTTGCTAGAGTCCTCGTATTTTGTCAAAGGCTACTTCATATGGTGACAACAAAATTCATGGGTAATGATATGGGCAAGAGTGGGTCCATATGAGCTGTGCCACCCGCCCACATTGAAGTGATCCCTAAGGAACATCTCATGTGCCACACCCTCTGACCATGGGGGAAGACTGCTCTTGCCTGCCCCGCATTTGGGTTTCAGCCTTCCAAGGTTGCTTCCATAACAGTTTTCGCAAGCATTAATCTCACAGTTGGATCCTCAGACAGCACAGCACAGAAATGTTAACGTCAGCAAAACTAAGCTGATTTATTCTGTCTGAGGATGGTAACCTTAGGGTAGGATTTTCCCAAGCACAACTATTAGTTAAATTCCTAGGGCCAAATGAATATGTGACTGAGTGCCTGCATGCTTTTATCTTTCTGTTTTCACTGCCAGTTCCTGCTAGGGAAAGGGATGTTGAGGCAGACGCTAGAACTGATCGTCTTGAACCCCTGCTGTTTGCAATAATCTCATGAGGATTTCCATCAGAATAGCACTGTCACAGGAACTCAGCAGCATTTTCCTTACAGACAGAAAGGAGATCTCTTAAATGCTACTTGAATTGGGAAAGTTTCTCTATTTTTAGCTCCAGTAAGACCATTGCAGCCACAAGGTCCTGGATTACAGAGGCTGAAATAACCATATCTCAGACAAACCCAAGAACACACATTGATTTCTAAGTATCTCCCAAGTAATAAAGAAAATGCAATTTTACGCCTGCAGCTCCTCCTGCCCTCTCCCTTCTGACACTGAGATGTGCTACTTTCAGTCACACTGTTTAAATGCAGAAAAACATAACTTGGGGGTAATCCACTGATATAACCCATAGGAGACACCAAGATTTCCTTAGTCAGAGCTTTCTTAGATTCTTAAATACCTTTAAACTGTAGCCTTCATCCTATATTATATTCCCAGGCCTGGAAATTTTCTTCTCCAATTAAATCTGCTGCTGTTGAAGCGAGTTATAGATCCCCAGACTCTAAGACAGAATATGCCTCCAACTGACAGTTGTGATCAAAAAGCTTTCAAACAAAACTCTTCCACTATCTGATCTATGATATAAAACACAGGTAATTAACCCTTCTCTAAGCATGTCAGTCTTCCAACCTACAAACAGGTAAACTGAAGTTTCCCTCCTTCCCAGAAATGGCTGTGCTAATGTTTACAGGTGTGGCACATTCTGACCATTTTCTCACCTGAAAAAGAAAGTTTAAAAATAAACCATAAAAAGCAAGGTTTTTGTCTCTATTCAGTCTTCTGTCAAGAAAAATAACACAGAACTTGTGAACTTATCCAGTTTCTTGATGAGAAGAAAAAAAGAGGAAAGCTACTTTATTTTTCCTCCCCCGTCAATCACAAATTAAAATCCCTAAGGATAAATATCTCACACTGCACAATTTTACAAACAAAAAACCCACCTTCCTGAAAATATTCATCAAGTGAAAGGTTAGCATTTTTTTGTTAAGGAAAACACACTTGGAAGACAAATGGTCAGCAAGGTCTAATATGAATAGAGTAATCAAGGTTCTTTATATCTTGGCCTTCAGACTAATTAAATCTCATTTCACAGTGACCATGCACCACCCACTCAGTGGACAGCTGCAGCCACTAGCTGGGTGAGCTGTGCATACATAAATGCAATGGTTTCCCCAACACAGACCTCACTGTTGGTGTACAACATCAATTTTAAATTTCTCACCCAACTGCCTACCCCTAGGTAAGCAGCGCATGCCCCTGTGCATGTGCAGTTCGAGACGGTTGACCACATCTTTTCTGGAGAGACGCACCATTGCTGCTGGTATTTTAGCACAGAGTGAAGGATCTGGGAGAGACTCCCTATTGCTCATAGGAGAGCAATCAAAAATATCAATCCTCTTCTGCCTCCCATCTGAAACAAACTTTTACAGGAAACAAACCAAATCTGCCCCGTGAAACACCCTGCTAGGACTGTCAAACCAGCCCCCGGCTGAACACTGAATGTATGGCCAGGGTCATCCTGACGAAAACCTTTCCTTGCCTCTGCTCCCTAACAAAACACTGCCTTTCATGGCTATGATCTATCTCCATGACAGACTGAGTTATGAATGATACTGCTGGCTGGCACAAGAAAGCATGAGTCCACTGTGGATGAATTTCTTGAAAGAAGGGGCAATGATGGGAGAGAGCAGTGCCCACTGTTACACACAGAGCAAAGTCATCCAGTTGGATTTGATTTTTCTGCAACAGAAACATGTCCTGCAGCATGCCCAAATGCACTCACACTAACTTCAAAATATGAACAGACTGAGGGGAAGACTCTCATCATTGGTGGGACCTTCTCACCAAAGAACTGGCAAAGCTGTAATACTATGTGAAACCCTAGAGAGGTCCTGCTCATCTCTCAACAAACCAGTAGCTTCCCAAAATGATCTGCTTCCATCTCCTACTTGTACCAGTCGCAGCCGAACATGGATGTGTTTGTCAAGCCAGGCCAACCTCCTATTCCTGTAACGGTAGGTAGATCCATATTGCAATAATGCCTTGCTCCTGCTAAAGACAGTTTTGCCTTGCTAGGTTTTTCCTTAAGCAGGAGGGTGAGCACTGCTTTGTGAACAGTATCACACCAACTGCTCTCTCTGCATAGCAGCTGAATAAAATACACATCATATAGGAAGGCTCCTCCTGAGACAGCCTCTGTGACAGTCAACACATCCCTTTCAGAAACGGGCCAACCTCCATCACACAAGATGTTGGCTTTCTGGCTCCCAGTGCTGCTCTTGGCAGGCTCTTCTAACATCTCGCTCCCCTCACTGCTACAAACCTTCCTACACTCAACCAAATTCAATCCCATTGAGCATACAAACACTCCTGCACCTGAGCTTGTCCTTTACTCTAAAAGATGATTCCATTCTCCAAAATTAATACAACTGCACAGAGGTAACCACATCATCCCCACAACATCAATTTCCAAGGCTAATCTAGACAAACCCTAACTGCAAAGTGAAACTAAATAAGCAAAAGGGAAGTAAAAGAAGTATATTTTTCTTGCTTCCAGACTAGGTTTTAGGCATTCAGCTGTACATCCACCCCTACCAGAAAGCTCGTTTACATACTGGAACCAAACTCAGAGCTTCTCAGCTTCATCCTGTGCCTGAACTATTGCCCCTCTGTGTCTGTAGCTGAATTTACTGGTTGATCTCCTTCTTTTCATGGTTACCCCATTGGAAACCATTTCTTGCCTGTACTTCTTCCCAGGCTAGTCTGCAAGAAAAATAAGCATCTATTTTTAGGTGCATTGTATTCTGCCTGGCTGGGCCCTCCTCCCAGGGCAGCAATATATATTTAATACTTGCTTCCAGAGCTGACAGCCCAGGAAGCTTGAGTGGTGAACTGGCAGAGAAGAGATAATTACAAAGTAGAAGGACATCAACCTGCCAAGCATTTTAATACCCCTTCTAGAAAAAGAGGCTTGACTTTTCAGCAGTCCTATAGTAGTGAAGAAAGCAAGACTGTATCAAAGACACAGCTGCTGTTTTATTATGATGATTTCTGTTGTGCAATAACAAATCCTGTCTGATCGACAGTAGAGAAGAACAGGAGGAGAAATAACACTGTTAGAGCATTATGCAGAGAAAAAACGTGCTGGAATTAAGGCAGTAGAGGAGAAACAACTGCACCTAGGCTTGCTCAGCGTTCCCAGCACAGGCTGTCCCTAGGAGTGTTACAGCTCTGGGGTACCGCTAAATAGCAACACTTCAAGTGGGATCAGTGGACCCAGTGATCAACCCGTAGAAGAGACTCAGCTCAAATGCGGGATTGTTCCATAATGGATGTATGTAAAGGCTATGGTTCCTAACCCCCCTGCAGCTAGAGCTCATGACTGCTGCACTCGTATTTGTCTGGCCCATTGCTCCTTGCTGCCCTTCCACAGTGTCCTACAACCTCCCCTTTTCCCTCATCCCAGACCTCACCATACCTCCAGGCCAATCCCATGCTGGGATCACTGGTACTGGATCCTGGCCAGTCCCCGAGGCCCCAGTCACAGCATGCAACAGCCACTTGGACTTTTTTCCCTTCTGCACCTCTTCTTCCAAAGAGTAAATACAGTGCTGTCAACGACATCAAGTGTCTTTCTTTTCAAAAACTGCAACCTTTACTCAACCCTTTACTTAGCTATTCTTCTGCAACTGAATTTAGTGTTTCTGGAAGAGGTCCCTTCAATAAATCATGGCTGGTTTATCTCCCTGTAACAACAATACATAATAAAAAAAAAAAAATTAATTGAACAGACAACCAAAGCTCCAGCTTCATAGCTGGAGTTTAAAAATATTTCCGTGATGCTTATTGGTCTCTTAAGACATTTCTGAGGCTCAGGTCAAGTAGACCCAAGGTAGCAGGCTCCAACTTTTAATTTCTTTTCCATCTACAAAACCATCAGGGCTTGTCTAACATAGTTTAACCACAGTTTCCTAGTCAAAGGAGCACAACAAAAAAATGAACTTCAAGAAGTGAAAGCTAAAGCCATATAAATGCAATAGGAGCCCTATGCTGGCAGAGACCTCAAGGAGAGAGAAAGGTTTTTGCTGCCTTATATTCCCAAACTTGAAGATCCAAATGAAAAAACAGTCAAGGTGAAAGGAAACAGATACACGTCAACATTAGGAATCTCTTTGTATCACTATGTAAATTTCATTATAGTGCAGATCACACACTTCCAGCGCAACTTCAGCCACTGACAAACATTCAACTTGGTGTCTCCACAAGAACTAGGGACCAAGATGAATGGACTTCTAGAAGTAATATCTCACACCACAGTTTTATTAAGAGCTATTACAGTCATGACTGACTACTGATATACGGCATATGATTATTTTATCAGACAGACTAAAACAGCTAGAGATAGAAAAAAAGCTTTTGAAGCTCTAACTCTAAAACACACAGGAAACTGCAGGCTATGTGTAAGTTTGAACTAGTGGGTCTGAACTTAGTCAGGTTTGTTAATTATAGGGAGGGGGGAAGAGTAATTAGCACCTGCAGAGGTAACAAATCACTTAGCAAGGGTAGGACCATCAAACCTTATAGAGCTGCAGGGGTGGGCAAGAGTTATCACCACTGTGACAGCAAGAAACTAGCAGGTGGCCAGACATGAAAAAAACTGTGGTATGTCATAAAAATCAGTGTCTCCACTGAGTCTGGGATTTTTAATGCCCAGCAGAACCATGAATGTTAATTTGTGAGCTTGGCTTTCTAAGATACACTGTCGGTCTGTAACACAGAAGGATGGTAGCAATGGTTTTGCAATAAAACCATCTCTCCAACCAGCACACTTTTTTTTCCATGTTGTCCCACTGATAAACATCTTCAGGCTAAACCCAAACAAACTGCTACTCAGCTCTATTTCTCTTTCAGACCTCAGGAAGTATTGTTATGCCTGAAAAGTACATATTTTTATTTTATATTTATATATATATAAAAATATATAAAAATACATAAAAATAAGTATCTCGGTTGTTCCAATATAAGCTGTTGTTTCTCCTGACAAACCTTGCCTCATCTACACTGTACACAAACAGCCTGAAGATAAGCCTTTGACATGCTGTTTGCTGAAACACGTATGGCTTCCCAGGGGAAGGAAGAGAGAGCAGGGCACGGAGGAGCAAAGTTTAAATTTGCCAAAATTGGTGCTGCAAAAGAAACTGTGTGAAGAGGATGAAAAAACAAGAATTGTCCCAGTCACAAAGCACCAGCTCCAGCAGGGAGAAAATGCTTTCACAGAAAAACTGCAAAAAGGACACTGTACAAGAGTCAGTGAGTCGAGCAAAACAGAAGGGGTTGGAAAATCCTCTGAAAGGAACCATTGCAGTGCTGGAGTTAAGCTCATGGCATAGCTGACACACACGTCTCTGCAGCTGTGTTTAATGTCATCCCCCCAAAACTGCAAGCAGCCCAGCAGTTGACACTTGGGCACATCAAGTAATTCTTCACATAACGTTTGGCTTCCTTTCAGTGCCCTGTGAAGCTGGGAACCATCTCAGCAGCAGCATTTTTCTCTGCCTTTGAACATGTCAAGCAAAAAGACTACCTGGTTATATTGTGAAAAAAAAGCTGGGAAAGCCTATTATGCTTAAGAACCTGGATGAAAATGAAAAAAAACCAAATAGATGGATGCAGACATTGCAGGAAACAAGAGGCTTGTTTCAGCATTAGCTCTTTTTGCACTTTCACCTTGCTTTGAAATGACCCCAGGGCAATAAGAAAATCCTGTAACCTCACCCGGAAAGGAGTCCCAAAGGGATCCTCAGCCAGCAGAGGCTGGTGGAAGGGCTCCATGACCCTCCATGTAGCTCCCAGCACATGGCAGGCCTCACCAAGGCGAAGAAATCAGACACATTCCTTTGCATTCCTTGTTGAATCGTCCCAGGCTACTAGCCCCAAACTGCAAAGGAAAAAGCAGTCAAGAAATACTGAGCATAGCTCAGGATTGAGCCCAATCCCTGATGGCACGGAGGATGAAGCAGCTTTAACGGCAGGATACAGGCAACCACATCAGCCAGAACTGCTGCAGTTCCATGGCTGAGCAGTTTTCCTTTGAGCAAGGGCTGAATAGTCCTGGGGAGGATTTCATTCACTCCCTTCCTCTGCAAGAAAGCACGCCTGCCAGGGCAGTGTGGTTTAATCTCTGCTCTGGAACCTCCTAAGGGCTGCAAAAGGTGACTTAATAAATAAGTAAGTAAATAAATAAATAAATAAATTAAATTTTAAAAGCAACTACATGTGTCCCACACAGCCAAGAATGGGATATGGGATGAACTTCTTAAAGGGGTTCACCTCTCTTCTGATAAACAGACATGGGTCTGTAACAGGAAAAAAACTATTAAAAAAAAAAAAAAAAACCAAAAAAACCCACAAAAAACCAAAACAGCAAACCAACCAGAAACCATAACCACTACACTCATTTAAAATAAGAATTAAATTTGGCTACCACAGTATAAAACTGGAAGAGGTATAATCTCCAGCAGGATTTCGATTCTGGCTGTTTCCCAGATGAGTACTTAAAAATGCTGTGTCAGCACTGAAACAGCTTTTCATTCTGTTGTCAATGTACAGCGCTGTTAAGGATTTTTATTTCTGAGGGATGGACAACATATTCAGTATATATAACTGTTTCCTTTTTGCCTTGAGAAAGGATGTTTTACTTAAAGTCTGAACTGCGGCAGCCTGGCCACTTAGGAAAGTTGAAATAAAAGCTGGTTTTCAGTAATGAATAAAGCAGGCTGCAGGGAAAAGCTCAGCTTGAGCAGATTTTCTTCTCTCTGCATTCTTACACAACACAAAAGATACCTGGGGAGGCTTTCGGCTTGCAGTGTAGGATCTCTTAAGTGTGGGCGTCTACCTGAGGACTGAGCTGCTGCTGTAGTCAACGAGAGTTTGAAAAGGTGCACAATAGGCACACAGAGCCATCTGAGATACCTTTATATTCTGTGTTCACAGCATCCACATGGGACTGCCAGACAACACAGTGTCTGCAGGGGTTTTATACTCTCAAGAAGACCATGTGGGATAACGGGTTATCTTCCTACATCTCAAATGGCCTGAAGTGCCCGATAGCAAGCAGCCAAACTGAATCCGATGACACTGCTGACCACCGCACGAGTTCAGACCATCTGGGTCACATGTACACACCTACACAGCAATGCCGAACTGTAGGTGTCCTAATCTGCAAAGGGAATCCCTCTCCGAGGTCACCTGCAGGGAAGCTCACAGACTGATTAGCTGTGAGAGACAATGACATTTATAAGGACCCTGGAGATGTTCCCTGCTCAGATACTGGTTGTGGTGTTACATATTACCAGGTATTAATTGGAACATCTGTTAAACACAGAATCAAGGCTGGAGCCTCAAAGGAACATAATTTTAAAAGACACCCAATAGATTTCTGCTTTACAAAGGAGACATGAAGCACTGATATTTTCCCCTCCAGAGAAGAACTGCATTCAAATAGATATTTTTTTTCCTCTTCCTTCTTGAGGAGATGCAGTTTCACAGGGATGAAGACTGAAAGAATGTGGAACTCATATTAAGCATCCCAACTATCAGGAGTAGGAACATCCCTGAGCCTGCTGCAAAAGCAAGGAGATCATGGGGATAATCACTGTAGCGATAGGGCAAGGGTTAATGGATTAAAACTTAAACAGGGGAACTTTAGATTGGATATAAGGAGGAAATTCTTTCCTGTTAGGGTGGTGAGTCACTGGAATAGGTTGCCCAAGGAGGTTGTGAATGCTCCATCCCTGGCAGTGTTCAAGGCCAGGCTGGACGAGGCCTTGGGTGATATGGTTTAGAGCGAGGTGTCCCTGCCCATGGCAGGGGGGTTGGAACTTGATGATCTTAAGGTCCTTTCCAACCCTAACTATTCTATGATTCTATAATGTCTCAGCAGAGAGTTTTGGTCTCTCTATTCATTCCTTTGGTCTCTTCTCCCCCTCAAATCAATACAAATCAATGACGCCAAGACATCCAGAAGAGTTTATCAAAACAGCATCACCAAGTCTGTTGTCCAGCCCAGTAATAAAATGTATCAGAAAATAATTCCGATTTGGCTCTGAATTAGAAAATAACCCTAGTTCAGTTCTAACACTTGAATTTAAATGCAAATGACAGAAGTGTAAATCTCTTGTCTCCCAACTGTGTAAAAAGTGAAATGGATAGTTAGTGACTGCCCTGAGGGTGAGAAATCTACCTAATGTGTCTAATGGAGAAGTTTAAGGGTATTAGCATCCATTGTTTTCAGTTGACTGGAAAAGTGACTTTGTTAAAGTATATCAGGGTCTCCAAAATTCAGGTACAGCTCGGAGACTAAAGTAGTCTTTGAGTCCCGGAAAGGCTATGCATACAGAAGTTAGCGCTGTAGATAAAATCTGACACAATAAACCACCAGTAAAGCAGCACTAATGTGTGTTTTCCAGCCTCAAGCAACCCGCAACACACACTCCTGTGCATGAAAACGTCCCTAAACTCGCTTTATAAACCAACCATCTAAAAATTACAGAACTGAGTTCTGATGTCACATACACTAACTTCACACCAAGGCTGCACTGACTTTAGGGCACCACATCTGCCTTGCATCTGCATGACTGACAGATGAGTAGGAGAAAGAATATCGGAGGCAAGGACCATAACAACAAAGAAATAATCACACCTGCTCCTGCCTCTTAACCTTACCTGCTTGCCTCCAGGGGGTCAAGCCCTGTTCACACAGCCTATTTATAATTGTGCAGATTGGCAATTATTAAACATTAAGTGCTCTTGCTATTATAGCTCTTCCCTAATTAGGGTTTATGCATGAGGCTAAGCAGTTTAAATGTAATTTGTAGCAAAGCTAATAGCCAGTAGATGCTTCTAATAAAGCTGAAGTTCCAGGACAGAAAAATTAGGTACTTTATTAACAACATCTTTATCAGAAGGAAACTTTGCACTTTTATTTACAACTTCAGAAGCTATTCCGTTTTCTAAAAAACCGGGGTGTATAACAATGCAAGGAGCATTCAAGCAAAAGGTGCCTTTGGGGAGCCCATCATCTTCTTCAAACCTTTCCAAAGGGACTTTCCGAGTACTAATGAATGAACTCTCCCTGCATTATGGGTCATTGTGATGTGAAAGGGTGAAGCTCCTGCCTAGAGAGATGAATCATCACAGAGAAAACCCTTTGGGTCAGGCATGAAGCCAAGCATTCTGCAGGTTGCTCCAAAAGGGAATGGTGACAAGATGACCACTCATCTGGTGAACAGCCTTCCCCAGCCACGCACAGGACCTCTCTGCCATGGCATTAGCTTTGTTAGTTCTGGACAGAGGCCAGTCTGATGGCTGGCATCACGCCCCTGCCCCTCTCTTACCTTGAAACAAAAGGTCCTATATTAATTCCACTGCAGTCCTCTGGGTTCGTGTTTTCAGAGGGAAAGACATCTCCCCTCTTGGCTCAGCTCCCACACAAACGAAGCTGTGATAGCTCATGACTGCTGGAAAACATCTGGGAGCATGGAAAGGAGGGAGCAGTGAAAGAGCAAGAGCTCAGCACTCACTAAGGGGAACTCTGCTTGGCTGCACAAGGCAGGAAGATAAATCACTGCCACAGCACAGGCAAACTCAGCAAGTCTCGTGGAGGGAGCAGGAGATTCTGACCTGCCTGTCTATCTGTCCTTCCATGCTCTCCACCCCACCCGCTGAGCCAGAACTCCAGCCCCTCCTGCTCTAGGGTCTCCAGCCATCTCTTACCCATTTTTTCTGTGGTTTTGGCCCATGATTGAGTATTTGTCTTGGCTTGATTTCCTAGATTTTTGTTCCTACACAGGACTTTCCTCTTCTTTCAAATACAGAAGAGACAAAGTTGATGAGACCACAGAATCGGGATATATTTAATCGCATAATCTTTCACAGGCATTGGAAAACCACATATCCATTTCCACTGAGCCAGCGTGATGCAGCAGCAATCCCATTTGCAACAGTGAAATGACATTGCCATGCTTATGCTGATTTGGTCTGAGGGCAGTATGTGACCTATTGTGTCCATAAAACCAAGCTAAATCCTGCTCCTGATCAAAGCTTGAGTAACAGTTTCATTCTGTACAGATAATTTGACTCCTTTCCTGAACTTGAGCCACAGATGCCATGCAGAGTCTGACAAATCTCCTCCAAGCGTGCTTAGTTCCGACTTAAAAACACCAAATCATCTTGCCTTGGGTTTCATTGATCTAAACAGTGTCTGGTGCCCTTCCTCAGACTGCTAATAAATAGCACACGATGCTGAACAGGGAGATATCCTTCTTGTTCCTTTTCCTTCACTTTTCGATCTCCAATAAGGATCTCCATTTACAAACTAGCCCAAATACCAGGTAATTTTCCATTCCTACCAAACTAAGTCAACGTATGATGTGGCAAGTAGAAGACTCATTTTGACAAGATACCAGTGTTCCCAGTTGCTTCTGCTGGAGACCATCTGGTAAACGGAAAAAATCTATCTTATGTTTTAATTTCCCTCTCCCCACCCCTCCAAAAAATGATAGAAACTCTGTGTGTTTGCCATTTCCAAGGCAGGCCGCCTTGCAGTCAGTGCCTTGGGAGAGCTGAAACACCTCTTTCATGACCTTGGTCCCGTCACTTAGTCATGCCCCAATTGCCTATGTGTAAAATGTGCAAAGCAGCTCTGTGCATCTACCAAGTACCAGGACCCTTCCTTGGATATTCAAGTGGGAAAAGACAAAAACCGCTCAGCACAGTCACGCCACTATGAAACAATGAAAATAAGAGCAAAATGTTACAGCAGCCTCACAAGTCAGCAGTGGACACACTTAGAACAAAACCCAGCACACTCTACTTCTCATTTTCACCTGATGCAGCCCCTCTGGTTGGTTGTCACACCGCTTCTGATCTTATAACAGGGAGGAGTTTGAACCAGAGTATTTTTTAAGTGCTGTAAAAAGGGGAAAATACACGTACACACCCAAACCCACAGGCCAGGCAGCTTTCTCTGTCCATGGTCCCACCTGCCTGTTGATGTAGAGCATTTTGCAGCCACGTCTCTTTTTAAAAACCACCCGTCTCCTTTTAGAACAGACCACAATTCCCTTCTCTCTGGTTCTCCAGAGTTTTCATGATTGAGAAAAATGTCTCAGCTGCAGAGAGGGTGTGATAATTACAGTGTGAAACCCCCTGCTGGCATGCTGGTGGGCTGGAGTAACAGTAACACAATGTTGGAAACTGCCTTGAATATTTTGCATAGCATTTTCTCTCCTTTGATATTGTAGTTTTGCTTGCTTTAGTTTGCTCTTTGCCCTTGTTATGCTCTAAATAAGAGCTTCTAAAATATACGTACTCGTGAAAACATACACTCTGACAACTTTCAGTGCTATAGAGAAGCAATGAGACTTTCAGAGCTACCCAGTGTTGGGCAACTGGTTCTCCTAAATAAAGTCAGTCATGCATTTACACATGTATAAACTTAATAAATCATGCACCTAGTAATAATACTGAGGTTCTGTGGTGAGGCCTTTGTTAAACACATTGCTAAAGGATCTTTGTGCTGGGTACAGGAATTAGGCTGGAGGATTCTAGCAAGCAGCTAGCCTTTTAGTCAAAAATATTGATTGCTTTGTTTTAAATATATTTATGTCACTTTGCAGATTCTCAGTCAAGAGCATGAAAGAGATACAGTTACAGCTGAAGTGGCTGGTTTTTACAATGATCCCATTTCCAGCATTTACACTGAGACTCCTTTCCACCTCTTCATGTGGCTACTTCATGGCAGGAACAGAATAAAAACTCTGAAAAGCATAAATTACACCAGCTGGACAGATTTGGCTAATTCAGCTAGCTTGTGGTCTGAAGACATGTAGAATCCACCAACTGCTTTGAATTATCCACATGGAATCATGGAATAATTTGGGTTGGAAGTGACCTTAAAGATCCTCTAATTTCAATGTCCTGCCATGGGTAGAGACACCTTCCACTAGACCAAGTTGCTCAAAGCCCCATCCAACCTGGCCTTGAATGCTGACAAGGATGGGGCAGCCACAGCTTCTCTGGGCAACCTGTGCCAGGGCCTCATTTACTAGACACACTGGAAAAAAAATAAAATAAAATTCAATTTGTAGCTCTCTGGGCCAGATTATTTTAGTTACAGCCCTAAAAAGTTAAACCGATGGACTAGAACACAATAGGGATTATTCTAGATTCACACCATGCCCCCATCATCACCTACTTCCACACTTGCCTTCTAAATGTCACAAGCTGACTTCTGCAGGAGGCAGGTCTCTGGCAAGCATGGTCTGATGAACTGCAGCAAATGAGATTTGCCCAATTTCCTTTTTTCCACATTTGTACATCATGAGAGGCCAGGGTGAAAGTTTATAACAGCAATTAGAAGCCACATGGCTGCAGCAGTTTTATAGCACTGAACTTCTTGATCAGCCAAGCCTTCTCATTCAGAGTTTTTCCAAGGACATACCAATAAAAATTATCAGAATAACTGAGGAGGGGGAAAAAAAACACCTCTGCTGAGCCATTGTAGTTCCCAGAACCAGGTTGTTACAATTGCAGAGTTAACTTCTGCTTTAAAAATGAGCACTGAATCCCAGGTTTAAACTGAGAAACAAACAACAGGGATTTTCTCTAGCATTGAGGCACTTCAGTATTAGTCACCTTGCAGATCAACGCTGATAAGAAGCATGTGAATCTCTTTAACCCACTAGTATGAACCAGGTCCCAGGAACATTAACACAATGGGAGAATGAGAAAACAACCAACAGTTCCACTAAACCAAGGGCAAGGAAGTGAGATAAAGTATTAACAACAGGATAATAAAAAAGTTGAAAAGAAACCAGTACAGAATTGCACATAGGTTGTGCCTTGCCACTGTCTCAGAGCCTTAAAAGGGGTTGAATTTACTGATAGGAACAGTCAACCCAAGAGCACCAGCATAAGGGCCCGATCCCACATACTGAACTTCAACAGACTACGTGACTTAACCCTCTGAAGGATCAGGCCCCAGAGGACCTCTTCATGCCAACACCATTTAAAGAAATGAGATTTTTGCCATGGGCTTCACTGAAAGCAAGAATTGGAGCAGCTCCAGCAGCTGATTGGATTGCTGCCCCCTTCTCATTTCCCCAGCTCCAGCCCTGGACAAGCTATTTTGGATCTTCCCTAAAGCAAAGTCTGTAGATTCCTGGAACTAAGTGCCTGATCATTTTTTTTCTAATACTTTAATCCGTTTTCCCAGCGTGTTCTTCCTCAAAGAAAGTCTGTGGCGATGCAGACGGATGGCTCATGGTGACAGACTGAAAAACTAAATACGCCCATTTGTCTCATTTCTTAAAGAACAAGGAGAATAAAGGACGGACAAGTGATGCAGTGACAAACCCATGTTACCTTCCACTCTTAAGAGACTCTGGTTGGTTAGTCCAACTGTGCTCACTGGAGAACAAACAGGGCAGCTTTGAGCAACGCACTGTCACCAGTCAAGCAGAGCAAACAGAAGAGACTTGCAACCCTACCCAATCCAACAGGATTCTGGTATGGCACCCTCGCCTTCCAAAGAAGAAAACAAGTGTGGGACAAGACTAGAGGTGAGAGAGGAAAGCTCAGCTACAGCCAACACCTAATGTGTTGTGTCCCTCCCCCCAAGCCCAGTACTGTGTGTGGTATCAGTAGAAATCACACACTGCAAGGAAACAAGCTGCAAGAGGAAAGCCCCAGTGAAATAATGCAGAACCCCGTGTCTGCGCTGTTTGCGGAGAGCATTAGCTTTTGCGTGCACACGTGCGTGCGTGTGCGCACACAGACCCACTGCCAGGAGAAACAATCCCGTTTGCTAATTCCGCGCTGTGCTAGGAGCCATCTGCGGCGGGGGAGGAAGCGCCACTGCCCCAGCCAGGGACCTGCAAGCACTGAAATTACAAGCAGAAGGGACACAGCAGCCAGAAATCACATCCTTTGCTCCCAGCGCCTGCTCTTTCCTCAAGCACTGCATTCACATGAGGTTTTAGTGTCAGAGAGCAGCACTTGGCTGAACTTCTCATGGGCATCTACTTGCTCTTCAACAAGAGGAAGGTCCCATCCGAGAGCCCCCTCTGCCCTGCAGCTGCATTGTCTCCGGGAAACCTCATCCCGTTATCCCCTGGTTTGAGGTGGGGGGAAAGCTGTGCACTAAACGATAGAGCTCCTAAACAAAAACTAAAGCAAACCGAAAGCCAGACTGCAAACCTGAATGACAACGGAACCAAGAGCCAGTACTAAATAAAACACTACCCCCCAGAGAGAATTCCTCTAGCTCAAGAAATCTTCTCACTCGCGAAAAGCAGACATGCCGTGAACGAAAAGAACATTAAGCGATTGCTGATTTCGAGGTTATCGAAGGGAGGGAGCCCAACAGAGATACACCTGCCTTGCACCGACAGCGCTTCCGAAGTTGCCCAAAGTTTGCCCGCAGCTGAGCCTGTCACCCCGAGAACCGGGGAAGCGCGGACTCAGCGGGGCCAGCCCGCCCCGGGCCGGAGCGCGCACTCACCGGGGAGAGGAGCCAGCCGAGCAGCGGCACCACGACGCCCAGGACAGGGGGCTCCATACTGGCCACGCCGGGCCGTGGGGTACCGCGCTCCGGTAGCTCCCAGCGCTGCAGCCAGCGCTGCGCTGCGCTCCCGGCACCGGGCTGCGCGCATCCAGCGAGGGAGGAGGAGGAGGAGGAAAAGGAAGGAGGGAGAAAAAGAGGGAGGTAACACCACAAACCCCCGCGCCCCTCCGCACCACTCCACCGCCTCTCTGCGCGGGGCGGGGCTGCACCGCCTACTGCCACCCCTCCCGCCCCAGGTGCCGCCGGGCCCTCGGGCAAACGGCGCTTCCCGGCCGTTTCTCTCTCCTCCTCCCCGCCCTCTTCTGTCTTTTTTGCTTCCTCTCTGTCTTTTTTGCTCCCTCTCCTTTCCCCCTTTATTAATTTTCCCCTTCGTTTGACTTTTGTCGATTTTCTTCCCTCTTCCCATTTTTCCTTCTTTCCCTTCTTTTATCCTTTTTCTTTCCTCTTTCTCTTTTCCCTTTCTTCTCCTTTCTCCCATTCACTTCTATCTCCCATGTTTCCTTTTCACTATCTTCCCCTTTTCTCTCTCTTCTTTTTGTTTTGTTTCCTTGTTTCCATTCTTTTCCTTTTTCTCTTCTATCACCTTTTTGTTTTTTATTTCCCTTTTTCCCCCATTTTCCCTTCTCCCACTTTTTATATCTCTTCACCCTTTCCCTCCCTTTTCTGCTTCCCTATTTTTTTATTTTTCTCCTTCCTTCCTCCTTCTCTTTCCTTGCCTTTTTACTTCCTTTGTAAATTTATCACATTTTCACTTTTTTAAAATCATTATTTTTAACTTCATAAAGCACTGGAATGGGTTGAGGAAAAACCAAGGCTGAGGAAATCATCAAAGCTCAATTTTTCCTTTTTCCCTCCAAGCTGATGCAGTCACTGTGGGATTCGTCCAGCTGCACAGAGAGAACCTTGCAGATCCACAGCTTGCAGTGCAAAGCCATCTCATCTCTTTGCAGAGTTTGGATACTCCTTACTGGGTTCATCCCTGAGAGATGCTGAGATGGGTAGGGGGAAATGGTCTTGTTAGTGGGGGTGGGGGGTAGAGGCACAGAAGAAGGCTCAGTATTGCCATGAGTTCTACAAGTGTGTTGAGTTGTTCTGGGAAAGGAAATGAAATGGTTGCTTGGGGTGTTTGGCTTCCTGTGAAATACCTGCTCGGTTACAAGGGGCTTAGGTGGACAAAAGTTTGCAAATTCCAACCCAGTTCAGTGAATCTGTGTGTCCTTTCTCTGTCCTTCCCCCCGGAAAAAGAGAGAAAAGTTCCAAAATGCAGGTCAGTGACATGACATTTCTGGGGTTTCTCATTTTGGAGGAACAGCTCAAGACCGGATCAACCTTATTTTTTGATGCAAATGTGGAAATCCCTCCCTTGCCGCATGAGATGAAGCATTTCATTTAAAATTAAGTGCAATGCTCTTTTAAACTCAAGAGAAACCACAAGCATAAACTTGCTTTAGGGTGAAAACCAAAACAAGTCTCATGAAGAAATTTAACAGTAAGAAACGTTGTATCTTTCTTGCTGTCCTTTTATCCCCAGTCCTGCTGGATTTTTAAGCTCCAACAGATGGACAGATTTAGTGTCTTTTAAACCACCTGCTGAAGAGAGAAAATAAATCCTCATATTTGGGAGGCCCTGGAGACAGCTCCCTGATTCCAGGCTGTTCAACTTACTGATACAGTCAGGAAAGCTGCTATTTTTAGAGAAAGGGCTTGAGGGTTAAAATCCTAAAGTTGTATCCAGTCTCTACCTCTTGTTAAAAAATCACTAAACATTTCACTCTTTAAAGTTAACGTGCAAAGCGTGAGAAAAAAGAGTTTAGTATCTTCCCCCCTTGACCCTTTTCAGAAAGACCTGTGCTTTTCTGACTTTTTTTTTTTCCTTTGCATTTTAGATGAAAAATTCTAGTTCTCTTGTTTCTCATTGTAGGCCTGATGGTGGCTTATAATTGCCAGTGTAAAAAGAGGGACAAAATGCTAATTACATCAATTAGTTGTACAACAATTTGAATAGGCAACAAAGCTATATAAAGCTCAGTTTGGATCATAAAATGAAAGGGGAACGACCGATTAGCTGGTCACTGCATCTTGCTTCTAATAATAGCCACTTTGTGTTTGCTTATTTCATTTATTCATGCAGCCTGAAGGCTTTCAAGTAGCCTGTTAAAGACAGATTTCCCTCTGGGGGAGAGGCGAAGGTATTGGCAGATGTTGCTCTTTAGATTCTTTGCAGAGAGTGTATCTGAAGGTTTTGTGTCTCATCACAGTGATTTTACAACGAAGGTCTCAGCCTGAATGGTACATTTTGCCCTGTGGATTGCACTGGATGGAGGTTAAGCTAGTCTGATATCTTGTAGGCATAGCGTGAGCTCCAGGGGGCTGGTAGCAGCCTTTGTGTTTGATTTGAAACCACCTCCTGTTCATTTCATCCCATTCCCCCAGATCTTATGCTGTCAGTACCACTGAACACTCATTATCTTCTTCATGTGGCTAGAGACTTTGTATCAGTCCTTGTTTTGCAAGCTGAAAGCCTGGAGTGTGTCCCATACCTTTGGCATCATTTTCACCCTCTTCTGTACCTGTTCTTTCCCCATTTATCCTCTTTGGGACAAGGACAGGAGCCAGAACAATTCAAAATGTTGGTGCACTGTTGTTTTATGAAGTGGCATAGTGATGGTCATGGTTTAAACCTTTGTTTTTCTTGCCTTGAGTGCAGGAGCGTTCCTGTTGGAGCAAGTCTAGATGATGCCATGGAAATGCTCCGAGGGCTGGACCACCTCTGCTATGGAGACAGGCTGAGAAAGCTGGGCTTGTCCAGCCTGGAGAAGAGAAGGCTCCAGGAAAACCTTAGAGCAGTTTCCAGTGCCTAAAGGGGCTGACAGGAAAGCTGGAGAGGGGCTTTTTGCAAGGACAGGAAGTAACAGGACAAGGGCCGTCTGGTCTAGTAGAAGGTGTCCTTGCACATGGCAGGGGGATTGGAACTAGATGGTCTTTAAGGTCTCTTTCAACCAAAACCATTCTATGATTCTATTATTAGGTGACTTAGTGGTGCATTGTAATACCAAGATGTTTCTCCCCCAAAGGATGGTTCTGTTTTGAGCCCACCTCTGTGTAAATCCATTAGATGCACTGTGGGACATTTTGCTCATTTGCTTCACTTTCCATTAAATACATTGAAGTTCAACTTCTGTTTCACTGTCCTGCTGATAGGTTGGTATTTGCCCCAATTTCTTTCTGTTCAAAATATCTCTGTGAAAGGTTTTACAAGGCTTCAGAAATGTGACATGAGTTTGGAAGTAGCTGCTTGGTGTTGAACAGGATCTCTGCTAATAGACTGATGCAGCCAACTAGAAGGCCAGAATTTTTCCTTATCTCAGTCATGAAAAATTCCAAAAAGCCTTGATCTAATTCCTTGTCACATCACTAGTAGCATAGTTACTTCAGTGATCACTGTCTTGTGCTAGTGCATCTTCTCTGTGGCTATCTTATGTTGTTACCATTATTTAACCCTTTTCCTTAATAATTAACATCTGAGCTGAAGCATCCATCATTAAATGGCTTATCTTTCTGGGAATTGCTTTGGAAAATACCAAATGAATGTAAGAATATTTTTCTGGAGGGTAACAGTAGAGGTAAATAAAAGCAAGTAGGTTTTTTCCTGTCTGTGTTTTTTAACTCTCTGTCACAGCAATCAGAAATACAAGAAGTATTAACAGTAGTGTCTAGAAGGACAATATTTGCGAGTTGATTCATGCAGCAGTTTGCTGAAGGCTGGGTTTGCTGTTATGTGCCCTTGGGGTTATGTTCCTCATTTAGCTTTCTCTGGAAACCCAACACAGTACATCTATTCTGCTTTCTGCTTTGTAACTTTATTTAAATAAAGTAATGGCATCACATTCCATAAACAAACTGTGAAATGTATTTCTATGTATTATTTGCATTGGGATTAGTGTTAACAAAACAGTCACTGTGTTGTTTTCCAAACAAGACAATTAAATCCCTGTACAGGACTTCATTGTTTGCAAAATGCAATGTAAACAGTTGGTGGTTTCCTGTGTTTTAAGTCTCCTTACTCAGGGTAGTGTGAGCTTGTGTGCAGATACTAGTGTGGCCCTAGGAGAAGCCTAAACCAAATTGACCACCATCCAGAAGAGCTAAAATCTCTTCTGTCCCCAACCATCCCCAACAGTTACACAGTGGAAAAATTCCAGAAATTTCCATCTGCCCATATCCTCATAAAGCTGAAAGAGCAGCAGAGGTGGGTACATCAGAGCAGAATGTAGAACATCTGAACAGAATGTTTCAATTAAAAGGATCTGCTCGATACAAGCAGTCTAGAATCTTGTCCTTGGTCTCTAGGGCAAGGGCAAATTGTCCAGCTCCTGTTGCTCACCTCAGTCTATAAGCTAAAGATAGTAATGATTACCTACCAAACTCCCAGGAGAGTTAAGGATTAATAGCTTCATAGTACTCAACATTTATTTTCACATAATCAATGCCACTGGGTGCATAAAAATAAGCTTTGCAATTACTATTACATATCCACAAGGGACCATTCACTCATGAAGTACTTGGATGAAACAGTTTTCTTACAAGTAATTATTAAAAAACTAATCTTATTTATGTTTGGGCTGTAAAAAGAGAAACTCTTTGGTCTCGGGAAGAACAAATGCAAGCAAGCAAACAAACCAGCAAGAACTTTCTCTGAACTCAAGATGGCAGTGTGCTGGAACTAGACTGAAGGTGAATAGAAAACCATGCATTATTAAAACAGCGCTATTTACACTGGGAACATTGTAAAACCACTCCAAGGTACATGACGTGCTAAAGATAGAGGAAACTGGGTGCCTGCCTCTCCCTACTTTCTCCTTAGAGCTTTGCAGAGCAAAGGAAGACAGAGGAAGCAGTAATGACAGTGTTATGTGTATGGAAAGCTGATGAGCAGAGTATTTGGCATCATTACAACCATATTTCTTAAGACAAACTGTGTCCATTGGAGGTAGGTTTCCTCCAAGGCTGTGGCCATCATGAAGAAACATCTGGCCCTCATGAAGAAGAGTCTGGCAGCAGAAACCACATAGAGCAGGGCAACCAACTTGTTGATTGACACCAGAGATTATACAAGCTAAAAGGTTGAGGTAAAACATGGCACTCTGGAGACTAAGATAAAGGCTCCACCTTATCATTAGAGGATGTGACATGGCTGATGTTTTTGTGGAGGAGGCAGGAAATGGAACATTTTACACAGCCTGGTCAAACACATCTGAGATGCTCTGTACAGAGAGTATTTTCTGCCAGTGTCCACAGATTAAAATCAGTTTCTGACTGGGTGATAAGAACCTCTGTAGCTGTGAACTGTGTTTCAGACCTTACCAGCTGAAAACAGGAATTTCTACATTGTAACTGATTTCTGTGATAAATGTTGGTTTATATTGTAAATACATGTTGTAAGTCATGGTGATGAGGAATACACAGTGAATAGTAGATTCAGGAGTTCTTCATAAGCTGACTGCTTGCACTTGTTCTCCAAGATCTGGCTTTACCAGTTGCAGACAAAATCTGAAGAATCTCAGACTGGATGTGCCTGAGTTTACTGGGTGCCTGAAACCAGTTTTGAGAAGTCTGAACTGCCACATTTCTCTTAGCAAGAATTAAAGTGGAAAAAGATAGCATTTCAAAAGTCAGCATTGTTCATTGCCTTCATGCTATTAATGAAGATCTATGTGCTCTATTTAGCCGGTTTGTGCGCTGTGAATGCTAGAACCCTGAGGGGTCTGGCAGAGCCTTGGGGGCTGTGAACTCTGATCTATGGCGAGCCAGACTCAGGGAAGGAACTGGAATGCTCAAGTCAGTGCACAGCAGAGCATTTCTGGCCACACTGCAGAGCAGTATCCCTGGTTTTACACTTCCCTTTTTCTCTTCTTTAACTCCAGCCCCAGCATAAGGAAAGATCCAGCTGATGTCCGAAGCACTGAACATACATACTCACTGGGATTTCTCTGTCACAATACCTCCTCTTATTTATTTATTTATTTATTTTTATTTTCCACTTCGGATATGAGCAGCAAACTCAGGCTACCTTCATTCTCTTCTTTTGCATTCAAAGAGGGTGCTCTTTCATCTCAACAGACAATTGCCTTGATCTTTCCAGCTGTGTTCAAGTCAATTTCTTGCAGAAGAGTGCTACACTTGGTTGGCAGCTGGCCAGCTGTACAGTGTACCCAGACCTCTTGGGCTTGTCCCCAGCCGCTCTGGGCTACCTGAAGGCATTGATTGGGCAAATGGCAATGGAGAATAGGGAGAGGAGAATACAGCTCCTTCTTTCCCCCAGTCCGAGGGGAGTTTTTGCATCTCAGTCGGAACTAGACACCTAAGTCTGAAACGTGCTGTCTGTCTATCACACATCTCAGAAATACGGTTGTTTCCAAAGAGAAAAAAAGAAAAATCAGAGACTCTCTGAGCGGTTAGTATGAAGGTATCTGCCTGCTTGGAGGACTCTCCTGTCAGCTCACTGTCTCAAACCCCAAACAAACCAATGCAACTCTCATATCAGTTTAGAATGAATCTCTGCAACCACTTGGTTTTATTTTTGTCAGTCACCGAACACCCTTGTAAGACTTTTTCTATTGATCTATTGATCAAAATCGATTGATTTTTCTGCTGTTTCACTGGGATATCCTTTGTTTCCAGCACAAACCTGTTATTCAAAATCCTTCCTGCAGCAAAGAAATGAGATCAGGTCTGTGTGTCTCTTATAGAAGAGTTATAATCTCTTGTAGAAGAAGAGTCCAACTGGCGATTTGTTTGGTAGCTCTTACTCCATCCCTTCTTACTATGCATCAGATCTTAAAGACAGACTTACTGTCTGATGCAGTTCAGGTCTTTCGGTGGAGCTGAATATCACAGTTAAGGATTTAATACTGCTTGCTTGATTCCTTTCTCTGATGCATTTCTTACGTATTTGCTGTCTCCAGGATATATTTCTGCAAGCAAATTAAGCATCCTTACTATATGTTAATGTCCTGGGCCCAGCCCATTTACTGGCTCAGCTTAAACCATGACAGTTAACGAAACATTACATCTACTAATGGAGATAAGTCTTATGTTCGAAGTCCCTTCAACATACATGAAAAATAAAACTCACTTTCTAAGGGGAATAAAAAAATGACAGTTCATTCTCTTTAATGAATGTTGCTTGGGGAAGAATTGATCTCGCATGGATGTAATTTTACAGACCGTTTTGGTGTGCTTTTTTTCCTTTATTTTTTTTTCCCCCTCTACACAGCCTTTCTTCTGTTGTAAGCAGAAAATAGTTTCATGCCCCAAACCTGCCAGTCTGACTATACAAAACAGGGAAACCCTCTTCTAATCCAGGGATATTTGCAGACTAAATCCTGTTAGATTTAACTGGATTGACAACAACAGATTTTTCATGGTTCCTGTCATTTTTTGTCAGTGTAAATGCCAATGACATGATACCCCAGAAGCAATCATTTCACCAGAGAGGTCCCATTCTCATTTTCAATATCAAGAGATGAATGACAGCAAAGGAGTTAAAGTGTATGGCTTTACTTTGATACCTGTGAATTGCAACCACCTCCAGGAGGTTTGACACTGGCTTTTTCAGGGAAAAAGATTTTTAACCCATGAATGTTGCTGTAGCCATCTAGAAAATATCAGGCATATAAAGATATATTTCCTATGGAAAGCTAAACATTATCCAGGAAGGTGACATAATATATGTTGAAGGAAGTGAAACATCAAGGCTTCAGTGCTTTTGAGTTAAGATAATGGCATTGAATTTATTAAGCTTTACTGATGTGTAAGCTCTGTGCTGATGTCTCCTGTATTACCTGGTGACTCTGAAAAGTGTCTGAAAGGATTTTGCCTCCAAGATGCTACTTTGCTGTGCCTTGGACTCACTCCTCATATATCAAAGGCTTGGCATAGCCCAAGTGAGGTTCACAAGGGTTCAGCAAGTTTTTATTTGCTTCAAGAAAATAATATGACCCTTGTCATTTGTAACATCAATCTTCTTCCTGAGTGCTACCTTATCTCTCTATTTACACTCAGTCCTCTGTGTTTTTACAGGGTCTACTTTTCTGTGTCTACCTCTTGGATTGCAAACCCTGTAGAAGAGAGCAGTTTTTCGTATTTTTGTTGTGTGCTGCACCATGCACATTTTGATCAGCAAACAAGTATTTAGGCTAGGGATAGCAAAGAGCAATCACTCATGTTCCACAATTTCATCCTAGGCTGGAGAGAGCCTGAAAACTGAGCTGTATGCAGCTGCTGAAGGAACAAATATTCTAATGCAAACATTGAGGACAGCATCAAACATTCATGGATATAAGGTTTATTTTTTTCTTTTCCTCAGGTACCAACTTTTTGGTTACAGATAAAATAGAGCACCAACCTTTTTAAACAAATACCTTTGCTGACCCCACTGAGATCTTACTGTGATGAGGCATTCGCAGCAGGAGAAACTGGGGGTGACGGATGTGTTTTGCACACAAAACAGCCCATTGACAAGAGCAGCTGGGCTGGAAAACTTATATCTTTTCCCTTGTTAATGCCACTAGTTCTCTGAGGGTGAATTCAAAGGCAGCTGTGCCATATCTCGCGCTGTTTGGGGAGGTGAGTGGGTTGTACTCACTCTGCAGTGAGTCATCCCCATCTTGTTTAACTGCAGTTTACCAATTTTCATTTGTTTATGTGTGTGTTCCAGGCATATCTGATCGATGATACATGTGGCTCTGGAAACTTACTGCATCAAGTCTCCACACTTTCCATCAAAGTTTTCCAGCAGTATGGGTGGAAACCACAAGACACAACATCAGATATGCAGATACAATTTGCAGATCTAAAGGTGTTCTGATTTACCCATTTATCCATGCCTAAGTCAGACCAAGGTTTTCTGTTTCCCATAAATACCAAGGATGACTGTGAAATGTGAGACTGTAATCAACTCCAAAATGAAATCCAGTCTTCCAATTTGCTTGGAAGTGAGAAAATAGTAATTTTAAACAATGTAAAGCTAACAAGGAATCTCTTAATTGGGGGTTATAATCAGCTAAGGGCTCATTTTAAGAAATCATCTACAGTCAGGGAAACTTGTTCTAAACTTCAGTTACTCAAACCCTATTGAAGCTGGTTATACCAAGTGCTTAGAGCAAAATGCCTATTCAAACTGTTTCCTGTTTGAGGACTTACTCAGGGGTTTCCCGAGCCGAGTCAAAAGTGTCATAGATCAGATAAATAGGACTGTATGTCAGAGCAACCAGTCAGGCCCAGGCAAGAGTCAAACATCATATAAAGAGTTAGATATCACTAGCAGCTGTCTTCCATCATCTCTCTGCTGCCAGTGCATGCCACACTCATGAACCACAGGCTGCAAAACACACTCTGCAAGGGAGATGGATGGTTTTAACTCTTCAGTGCAAGCAGGGTGAAATCTGTTTCACCTCAAGGAAGAAGAATGGCAATTATACCTCCTCTGGAGCTAGATGGTCTGAAACTGGAGCAGGTCCAGAGAAGGGCAGCAAAGCTGGTGAAGGGTCTGGAGCGCATGTCTTATGGGCAGCAGCTGAAGGAACTGGAGTTGTTTAGCTGGGAAAAAAGGAGGCTCAGAGGAGACCATATTGGTCTCTACAGCTACCTGAAGGGAGTTTGCAGCAAGGGGGGGGTGAGTCTCTTCTCTCAAGTAACAAGCAATAGGGTGACAGGAAACAATTTCAGGTTGTGCTGGGAGAAGTTTAGACTGGATATTATGAAAAATTCTTCACCAAAAGGGCTGTCAAGCACAGGAACAGGCTGCTTAGAGAAGTAGTTGAGTCACCATCCCTGGAGGTATTTAAAAGACGTGTAGATGTGGTGCTTACGAGCATGGTTTAGTGATGGATTTCAGTGTTGATCTTGAATCAGATTATCTTGAAGGTCTTTTCCATACTAAATGATTCTATGAGTCTATGAAAACCCATGTGTGACCCACTCATCTTGTGACTACAGTCTAGACCATTCTTCTTGGCAAGGCTCTCATCTAGGAGTACTTGGACATGGCTAGTGAGAGGTCTTCCAGATGTGCCCTGTGTTCTGGTTTTGGCAATGTAGTAGGCCACTTCAGGCATTAAAATTGTGGTCTGAGTGGAAATCTTGATGCTGAAATGCTTCCAGACACTGCATTGTTGAGGGTTTAAATCGGCAAAACAGCATAGCCTCTGAAACAGGACCCTCAGTTCAAATCTGGTATAGTTCGTCACTGCAGCTATTTCAGCAAGCTGACACTCCTATTTACGCCTTCAATTTGGTAGAATTTAGGCTTCTTTTTTTTTTTTTAATCCATAAAGCCAGGAAGTGCAATAGTTGTACAAACAATAACAATCTAAGCTGCTATTATGTGCTTGGAGTAACTTTAAGTTGGGAACCATGGAAACAGTGATCTGTAGGCTCCTTCAAAAGATGGTCATCATCTTGATATCCACATCATCTTGATACAAGCATTTACTTTTGCTTTGGTATATAATTAAAAATTATAAATTATATTAAAAATTGTAGATATATTAGTGTAACTCTTTATATACCATTCATTTACAAAGCCTATAAAGACATTTCCATTTCTCTGTTGTTTAAAAAGGGAAAAATAGAGGCAGATAGGTAAAAAGTCCATTATTTTCATTAGAAGCATTTAAAAAATCATTCTCTTATCTAGCCGGGGTGAATTAATAATCATACCGTGGAATCAATCTGAATATTATTTATAGAAGTTAAGCCATAAAAGTTTGACATGGTCTTTACTTATGACTCTTTCACGTGTATCTGACAGTGATAATATTTGGGTAGATGTGCTATGGAGAACTTGAGACAGCTTTTATTTTCAGGCATATGGACTTTGTATGCACTGCAGTGAGCTCTGTGTGGCAAAATACTTAGATTATGCCCATGTGACTTCCAGGTCTGCTGCATATCATCATCACAAGGTGTGTGTTCAGGGCTTGATTTCTGGCTACTGGGCGGATTCACGTGGCACGTCAGGGAATATCAGGACTCTGCTCTCCCATGCTGACCTGGCAATCCTACAGGGCTGGGCTCCAGCACTGCAGAAAAGTTTCAAGTCCTTCTTATTTGCACAGAAGGTGGTTTAAGGAAAACACTATCTGGAGTTCAAGACGTAGCTAGGCTGTGGTGCAGGCATAGCTGGCATTCAAATGCTGGGTCTAATCAGCACACTATTTATATCTTCAGGCAGTTATTCATGAGTATGCCACATTGATAAGCTAGATCAACAGACAAAAAGATTGATTACAGCAGAGGTACCAGGAAAACCTCAAACCAGCATGATGAAAAATTAATCCAAAGTAGAACCCAACCTCCGGATCTGGCCAGACTTTAGGGTACGCAGATTGCATCTTCATAAGTAGATGTATTTTCCCATAGTGAGCTCCTGGAGGATGATCCTGTTTTGACCTGAGCAAGGTAGACCGTGATCTTCCTTGGCTGACAAACGTTCACAAGGTGGTTCTCTCCAAGGAGCTGGTAAGTAGATCAGGCCTTGACAGTGAAATGAAAACATGAAGGAAGCATGGTGCTCTGGATAATTAAGTAATTAAGTGTCCTGGTTTTGGCTGGAATAGAGTTAATTATTTTCCTAGTAGCTAGTACAGTGCTGTGTTTTGGCTTTAGTCTGACAATAATGTTGATAAAATGGTGATGTTTTATCAACAACTGCTTGTTGCTCAGTAGTGTTTATCCTGATCAAGGACTTTTCAGTCTCTCATGCTCTGCCAGTGAGGAGGGTCACAAGAAGCTGGGAGAGAGCAGAGACAGGACAACTGACCCAAAATAGCCAAAAGGGTATTCCATACCACAGCACATCATGCCCAGTATATAAGCTGAGGGGAGTCATCTGGCAGGGGCTCAGTCTCAGGGACTCACTGCTCAGGTCAGGTTAGGTATTGGTCAGTGGATGGTGACCAACTGTAATGTGCATCAGCTGTGTTTATTATTTCTGTGGTTTATCTCTTCATTTTTGTTGTTTCCCTTTTCATTATTATTATTATTGCTAGTTGTATATTATACCTTATTTTAATTATTAAACTTTTCTAACTTCAACCCACAGGTTTTACCTTTTTCTGATTCTCCTCCTCATCCAACTTAGGGGGGGGGGGTGAGAGGCTGTGTGGTACTTAGCTGCCAGATGGGGTTGAACCACAGCATTAAGTAATTGTATGATTAACTTGGGCATATTACCACAGTGATGTGATTAGTTTTCATCTTACACTGTATCTTGTTTTTTCTGCCATTTTAGATATCTCTGTTCAGGTTTGAGGTATGTTTTTTTTTGCCATTTCAAGCCAGCTTTGATAGCTTTCTCATAGGTGTTAGCCAAGGAGGGCATCTGCAGAGTCAGCACTGTGATAGTATGTCAGTGACAATATCCTCTAATAGTGATCTGGCATGCTGCAGTATCTTCAGCTGTAGATACAGCCAAAACTGTGGGTCCTGTAACTGTGCAGAACCATTTACCATATGAGTATCTGGAAATTTATGAGGCACCAACAGTCATATTTAATTCACATTAATCTTCAGTGAAGTCACTGGAATCATAAGGGGGATGAATCTAACTCAGATGCAGTACAGAAATGGAATCAATTTAAAAAAATATAGCCATTTTTTTCATAAAAATGTCTATAAAATCAGTCTTCCACTTCAGAATATAGCCCAAAGGCTTGAAGCTGACTGAAATTACTCAAATGCAAAAAGAATGTTTAATTACATGCTCATTTGGGAGGAGAAATGTAATACTGTGTCCCTAGATTCATTTTTCAGACTAATTTAGTAGTCTTTGCATTGACTATTCTCTTCTGATGCTGGACTTAAAAAAATATCCAACATGGAAATTTTCCTTGTGAAGAAGGGCCCATTTCAATTATAGCTGCCTAAGTAAAATTTAAGTAAGATGTTACTATACTAGATCAAATCATGGTCTACGTGGTCCCAGAGGCTGTTGTGACAGTGACAAGCATGTGGTAGACCTTTCAAGGTACTGGAAACCTGATGCAAAATATACGCTAGGCTATCATTCAGATAGCCAACTGTTCATGCTAAGCGTACACTTCCTTTATGGAACCATGTGACAGACATGGTCTCAGGGCAGACAGTACGGATAAAAAAAAGTAGGAGGCTGTTACTGGGGAATGAGATTTTCGATGTCACATTATTTGCAATGTAGCAAATCACCAAGTCTCCTTCTTTTACTGGAACCTCAAATGCAAGGAGCAGTTGGGTGATGAGCTGATTTTTAGTGCTTAATGCATGGGATCCTTCAGTGGAGCAGTGTTACTGCAGCACAATCTCATGACATCCTGGGACAAGGTGAGTGGGTCAAACAAAGGACATTTAAAAAGTGTGTCTTACGATAGTAGTGCAAAATGGGATGGGTCTGGTTTGGTTGCAAGTAGAAAGAGTTATGAAGCAGTCAGCTATGGAGTAATTTAGCCACAGGGGTAGTTTCTTCCTAATCCCCATTTCTTGATTGTTTTATCTCTGGAGAATTTCAGTCCTTTCCTCCAAACTCTCCAGTATTTTTAAATCATAGTATTTAACTCTGCATATGCTTTTAAAAATCTTGGCTGGCTTCAGTTTCTTACAGAAATTGGTTAGGTTTTCTGACTGTGTGTGAAAGTAGTCCCTTGAATCAGCTAGTATTTTGGGGGTTTTCAGATGGGACCATTAGCTCATCCACTCTGATCTTTTACGCAGTATATGGGATGGGATGAACCTCACCATTATTTAAATAGTGAAGTTAGGGATAGACAACCTACTCTAAAACAAACTGGTTTCTCTCTGCTCCTTTTACAGTCAATGGAAAAGGCTGATTCCCTGTAAAGGGTAATTCATTCTACTCTATGACAGATTTGATTCTAGGATGTATAAATTACTGGGACTGTGGACTTCTTAGTGAGTTCACTGAACAGTCTTTGGCTGAGGCATAGCTCCTAGGAAGATAATTTGTGCCTGAAATTGTCAAGAGATGGAGAGTCCTCTACTTTCCTTTCTGGGCTTCCCATGGGGTTGTAGCCTCAGGCAAACCCCTGCTCCAGCATGGGGTCCCCACTGGGCTGCAGGTGAGTATCTGCTCCACCATGGACCTCCATGGGCTGCAGGCACACAGACTGCCTCAGCATGATCTTGCACCGCCTGCAGGGGAATCTCTGCTCTTCTGCCTGGAACACCTCCTGCTCTCCTGCACTGACCTTGATGTCTGCAGAGCTGTTCCTCCCACATATTCTCACTGCTCTCTCTGGCTGCAATTGCTCCTGCACAGTAGCTTTTTCACCTTCTCAAATATGTTATCCCAGAGGTGCAACCACTGTCACTGATGGGCTCAGCCTTGGCCAGCTGCTGGTCCTTGGAGCTGGTTTGCATTGACTCTGTCTGACATAGGGGAAGCTCCTGCTGCTTCTCAGAGAAGCTATCCCTGCAGCCCCCTGCTACCAAACCTTGCCATGGAAACCCAGTACATGGGCACATTCTGATACTAAAGCAAGAAGACTGATAAAAGTGAAAGGCAAATAATTTAAAATTAGCATAAAGAAGCTTATTTAATTGCAAAGAAAACAAATAACCCAAGGAATTAAATATCACCAGATAAATTTAAAGCTAAACACAAGTTTAGGAGGGTGAGTATATGGTTTTAAGTGGCATTTATGGATACTGTGTTCCACCGAAAATCAGTGGATAATAGGATATATCTGTAACAATGTTAAGTAGAACACATAAGTCATGCTTTGGGGTACAAATAGCAGTGATAGGGTACAAACCATCAAAAAGGCAGCAGGATCTGTTTTTTACTGGCAGCTTCTGAAATATGTAGTAATAGGTGGTGCTTGAGACAGATCTGACTTTGAAACTGATGCTCTTCCCTGCCACATTACATAGCATATTACAGTGTGAATGAAGGGGTGTATATGGTGCTTTTCAGAGAAAGAAATAATTACACAAATTACAAAAAGCCATGGAAAAGGTAAGAAATGCACTCACATGTCCTGGTATATGTTAGTTGAGATACCGTGTCTAACTCTTCATTGACTATACAGTTAAATGGAAATAGGAAGCCTAAATTTTGAGTCATCTGGCTTTCTGTCTTGAACAAAAAGGCCGTGGGATTTGTAGCTAAGATATTGAGCACCTGTAACAGATGGTCTCATTAGAGCCTTTATAGATGTGTCTGAAATAATCCAAGTAGTTTGTAAAGGACAATGCATCTAAATCCTAGTCCCTTTGGACTAGCTGCCTTTTTGGGTATGAAAAGAGATATAATATTCAGTCCAGCCTGATAACTGTTAAGTGTATGCTTCAGTTAACTCTGGTGTTTATACATTCCTTTCTGTATCTGAAGATCTACCCTGCTCACAGTGTCTGGGTGTTAGGGTGGACATCAGACTGAATATAAACTAATGGTGTGCTCCATCTGAGATAAAGGTAAAGCCCGTAACAACTTTCATGAGGGTCAGCGTGGTCTGCAGATCAAATCAAGCTATTCTTCTTCCTGTGGTCAGTCCTGGTGAGGTCAAGCCTGAATCCCTGTAGACAGTTCTGCTCTTCCCTACCCCTTCTGGCTTGAGGGGGGTTTGAAGAAACTAAAAGGGATTGAGAAAAGGGCCAAATTTGTCAGGAGCCCAAAGCACACATCTCATTCAAACACACTGAGGAACACAGTGTGACAGACAGGCCTCATTCAGAAGAGCAGCAACCAGCCACAAAGTTTCCACCCTGTACTGACCCATAGGATTTTCCCACAGAGCTTTGTACTCCCCCATGTTGACACACCTTCTACAGAGGGTGGAGCTAAAAAAAAAAGAGGAAGTTATTGTGGTTATATTCCCAATCAGTTCGTATTGGTTGTATGGTGATACTGAGTCACATGAGTCCTGTTCAGTACCCTTAGAGTGTGGAATGATGATATTTGCACAGGTTAAAGAAATATTTTGCAGGCCTGGACTTGGCTAACATGGAGATGGAATAGGTTAAATAACTTCTTGAGGTTCCATCTGGGCTTGTTTGTGTGATTCTACATCCTAAGCACTTGTCTTGACATTTTTGATTTATCTCGGGTGTATAGGGAGCAATCCTACAGCTGTCACAGCATGCACTATTGATTTATTATGCTAAAGTAAATACAAACTGAAACATGAAAATTCGTTAAGAGATTGTTTATGCCTGTGGACTCAATATGTTTTCAAAATGATGCTCTACAATCTCGTTAGAGTCTTGTTCGCATTCATGGATTCACCTGTTGAGTGGCAAGAGAAGAAGAGTGCACAAAATTGATCCTTAGCACTGATGTCTGATTCCTCGAGAATTCAGCAATTGCTTCATCATTCTGGGATGTCAGTTTAAATCAGGTGAATTCAATGACTGTATTAAAGCTCTGAAGTAGAATTATAGATGGGTCAAACACTGAGGAAGGAGGATAAAAAATGCAGGATTCCTTCAGGCCCTTTCTTAAAAGTACAGCTGCTAGCTTTGTTCGGGTCGTTCCTCATATGCTCTGACTCAGATAAAAAATCCAAACAACACATTCTGATTATTTGTAATAGTGTTCTGGTCTCTTATTATCCCTTGAATAACCTCCCAAGGAATTTTCTAAAAGGTAGTCACAAAGAGAATTTTTATTCCTTTTTAGGGAATGTGTTTGCTTCTAGATACATGAGTAATTCTCTCTAATGGTGTCTGCCTCAGATCTCACTTAGCACTGCAACATGACAAAAAGGTAAATTAAATGTATCCATTTGGATGCTTTTAATTGGCAGTCAACATCAGTGGTTCCAGTGAGAAGCTTTGGACTGAATTTAACCAAACGGAATTTCTAAAAGGTTTATCTTTATTGGTATCTTTATTTAAATGCCTCTTTGGGCTCTTTTCCTGCACAGTGGTTGTAAGAAGTCAGATAGTTATTTCCATGTCCGCAGCTGCTTTTGCAGTGATAAATATCTCTGTCTTCCATGTTCTGTGCGTTGTTATCTGCCTGTGATCTCCCTTGAATGTGCATTGATTACACTCTCCTTAGGACTGAGGTTTTAACTGTTTTGAGGAAAAATGTTAAAATGTGATTAAAGGTGTTATGAGCTCCCAAACCATCAGGTGCATGGGGGAGTTGACTCCTCTGCATGGCTGGTGCACAGATGCATACACTATCAAGATGTAAACAGGCATTTCTGTGCGCTTCAGAGTGAGAATGGAAGGTTGGTGTAACAACAGTGGTGACACAAAGAAGATAAAATGTGGAAACAGTCAGCATAAAGATGAGATTCATTCCACATAGCTCTGGAATTGTTTTCCCTAAGGATCCCTTAGGCTGTGGTTTCATTAATCCTGAAATATGCTCGATGAGTCACACTCTAGTAATGTCACACCTTATCTGGCATGGAGGATTTGTCCTAATGATGGTTTTGGATAAGAAGTGAATGGGAGATGTAGTCTAAACAATTTACAAGTTAGGACCAAAGTAGAAACCTGAGTCACTTCCCTTTGAATGACCTGCAAAGTTTTCATCAGTGCCCACAACATTGTATGTTTTGGAAGTCAGATAGTGCAGTGCTGTATTTATATAGCAAGGTCCTGTGAATAGTGGATAGTTGCAGGATAGATATGGGATAGGATCAGTGCAATATTTGTGGGATGGATCTAACAGCTGCAGGATGTGGCTTTAGTCCATGTAGCTTTCCAGGATGGTGTGCAAAGGGCAAGCAGCAGCCCTTCAATCTCTTGACTACTCCATGTCCAGGGCCAGGTCTGTCCCTGCTGCCTTGGTGGCACCTACAGACTGCACAGCAGAACTTTTCGTGTTCACATGCCAAAGGTATTGGAAAGGGCTTAAGCTCAGCTCCTGAACTCCACCCTGAAGTGATTTATGATAGCTCAGCTTCTGAACTTCACCCCATAGTGATTTATGAGAGCTCATATACTCCTTTCCACCAGTTCAGGTGTAAAGATAAACCCCAGCAGAGTGACAGAGCAGGCAGGCTGTCTAGTAACTGCTTCAATGTCAGGTTAGAGCTTGGCTGAACTGGCAGCTCAGGCTTTCCCATGAGCAGAGCAATGCTGATAATCCTCTCTCTTCTGCAAAGCATTTAGTGCTCTCCAAAGGGCAACACAAGGTAGGAGTTAATGGTGACGATTATCTGAATGAAATATTTTGCAGACACATATTAAAACATCACTGGTGAGGGCTGGCTTGTTGCAAGATGCAGTTAGAGATGCTGTTTGAAGTCTGTGCCAGCTACCCTCTAAGAAGAAGGAGGACAACGCAAGTGTCATCTTTACAGAGAAAAGACTCTACAAATTGAGATCCACAGGATGTAAGGAAGCACTACCAGAGGAAGAAATCCACATTCTTAAGTAGTTGGAAGGGAGAGCAATCTACTTAATAACCATTTGAGAGACATATATAGCAGCAAACAGAGCTAGGATACTAGTAAGCTGTGGCAGAGAGGCACTTGATTTATTAGTTTCAGTGTGTTATCATCAATTTACGCCCCTCCAAAAAAACCTAGGCAACATAATTGCAGGGACACAATATCAGTGTGCTTTAATAAGGGAGCTGGTTATCAAAAGGAATACCCTGGAGGAGGAAGCTCAGGGCTCAGATGAAGATATTTAGCAGATGGGCAGGATTATTGTAATCCTACTCCAAAATAGCATATATTTTATTTTGCTGTAACCAGGGACCCAAGTAGAGTGCCCAGCTTAAAGGAAAAATGGAAATAATATGATTATGGAAGATAGAAGAGGTGAGAAAAGCTTGGGAGCTGGTGGATTAGAGAATTTGAATGACAGGAGAGAACTGTTGCTCTAGCTGCCAAAAAGGATAAAAAGCTCAAGGTTAGCCCTGGTAAAGCATTCATCCAGACAAGTAAACCAGGATGGATGGTGAAAGAATGAGAATCTTTGAGATGCACATTGGCAATAGTAACTACTCAAGCCACAGAGTGTGACATTCATCTGATGTCAGCCACTGAGCTGACAAACTTCATCTCGCTTTCTGAACAAGAGAGATCTAGTGAGTACACTGTGGAGTGAATGATCTGTTTCTCTCTAAAGTAGATGTCTAAATCTGGATAGATGGACAGTCCCTCAAAATGCTTATTTCCCTCATGAACTGTAAAGTAAAGCAGGATAACTCCTGCAGAAGGTGCCCTTAACAGGGGATATATAACCTTAGGTGAGATGCATCCCAAGAAAAAGACTCCATCTTTAGGGGGAGCAGATCTGTCTTGGGATTGTAATGGGGGTCTTTCAGAAGTCAGCTGGTTTAACTCATGAAATCTGAAGATGCATATCTAGGCTAGTGTATCTAAAGGGCTGCAAGAAACATTATTCCCTTTGAAATACCTAAAGGGGGCCTACAGGGAAGCTGGAGAGGGCCTTGTTATTAGAGCAAGTAGTGACAGGACAAGGGGGAGCAGCTTTAAACTGACAGAGGGGAGATTCAGATTAGATCTGAGGAAGAAGTTCTTCCCTGTGAGGGTTGTGAGGCACAGGTTGCCCAGAGAAGCTGTGGCTGCCCCATCCCTGGCAGTGTTCAAGGCCAGGCTAGATGGGTCTTGAAGCAACCTGGTCTAATGGAAGGTGCTCCTGCCTGTGTCAGGTGGTTGGAACTGGATGATCTTAAGATCTTTTCCATCCCAAACCAATCTGTGATTCTATGATTCTGTGAAATTAATCACGTAAGTACCCTTAACCTGCTTGCCTTCTGGGATGAGAATCTTGTGTTTTAGAAGTTAGAGAAGCTCCAGTTGTAGTCTACTGGGAACATTACAGGATACTGACTACACAAAACAAAAGTTCCTTGCATATGCTGAAATGTACTGACTTGGAACATGAACCAGCTTACATGCAGTTTTGTCTAATACTGGGCATAACCCGCAGTAGACTTTAATGCCATTCAGTAGAAGAATGACATCAAATTTAGAGGCAGAGAGGCTTTTTTATTTGCTCCCTGCAACCACCTGGGTAAAAGAAATCATCTACCAAGAAGCTACGGAAACTCCAAAAGGGCATGAATGAAGATAGGTGGTTTCTGCTGCTGACACTGAAGTCCTATACTTAGTCCAGCAAGCTTAACTCTGGTGGTTAGCATGCAACACACGTATGCTTCTTAATTATGAGAATGATATTTTTGGATTATCATGCCCAGCTATGAAAAGTCTGCGTTTGTTACACAGAAATCTGAGGAGGAAATCAGTCTTGTGAGCAGTAGAGGGAAAAAATGGAACATACGCTGCATGAAAGCTTTGCCATTGTACAGCTGCTTTCCCCATCAAATTATACTTGTTTAAGAAGGCCTTCAATCCCAAAAACATACAGGTGCTGGAGGAAACATGTTAATAAAAATCCAGGATAGCAGGCAAAAATGGCTTAGTACTCTGAAGCCAGAAACCCTGGAAAACAGAAAGGAAACATTGGTTAATCGTTATCCTCTGTGTAAAGATAATCAGGGTGAGGTTAAAAGGCTGCATGTTTTTCCCTGCTTTTTAATGTCTAGAGTGTGAGATCTAGGTTTTTTGGTTGAACTGAAATCTGATATAAATCAATTATTTTGGAGAGTGAGCTGTGAAATCTCATCTTATTTAAGCTACCTTCTTTGAGCTGCACTGTTTGAAAAGTCTTTCCCCACGTTAGAATCCAGCCCACGGAGGAGGTCAAAATACTGTGCTGGCATTTAGTCCAACCAATATTTGTCTTGCATTTTCTTTACTTTCTGAGTCTAGCACCAGCTGTTGGGGCAAATAGAAAAATATGAAAAGATGGGTAGGTTTAAGTTATTTTTATCTCTGCAGCTGTTGAATAGGAATCTCTATGAGCATCTCAGTTCTGTGGATAATCTCAATGTAATTAGAAGGTGTAGGTAAAATTCAGATATTTAAAATTTTGTTACTATTATTGTTCTAGAATTAGCAGTGGTTACAAGCACACAGTTCTGCTCTGCGTTGTGCATTCTCATAATGGGAAACAATCTTGGCTTACATTGGTTGCAATAGACCTGAAAAATTTCTTTTTGCACAAATCCTGTTTCACTTCTTTTTTTTTTTTTTAAGTCTGTCAATTACAACACTGAGGGTGTTTATGGCCAGTTAACAATTAAAGAAAGAAAGCTGGTATCTTTAAATAATCTTTTCTAAAAATGTTTCATTTCTAATTATGAGCTTGTTATAATTAAAAAATATTACCTGTAAATGCTAAAATAAAAGGGTCATTTAGGATTAATGATTTGGTGGCCACAAAATTATTTTCTCCCCTTTTTATTTCATTAAGAAACTCAAGTTTTTGAAGTTGACCCAAAATATTTGTCCTACATTTTTTAAGTTTTTATTTTTTGGCACTGCAAACCTGTGAAAATTTAGTTACTCAGCTGCAAACAACAGAGATTGTATCAATAAGGCAGCTGACTGGAAAAGTCTTAGTAAGCTAGAGGGAGAAGACTGGCTTCCAGCACTGTCGGCCACCTACTAAGTCTGCCTCTATGCTACTTCTTGCACACCCTAGTAATATATATCTGTTGCTTGAAAGACAGATCTCTTTCAGTTAATATGATTTTTTTTCCTATATATAATATAACCATTCCTGCAAAAACTTATCAGCTCACCAAGTGTGTTACACCATTTCCTGTGACATGAAGCTTCTTAAATTTTTCATCCCAGATTCCATTCTGAGGGAGAGTACAATCGCAAGCCACCTCTGGTAGTTTTTTTCCCCCGTCATTATTTAGCTGGAATGACACAGCTCTGAGGTGCTATTCTCACAAACCATGTACAATTAGAGAGCATACCTTAATTCGAGGAGTATCAATAAGCCCTTTTCCTCCACATTTGAACCTTATGTATTTAGTCTACCAGACATGTTCGTGTAGTCACTTCCTACTCTAGTGCTGCTCTGTGCAGCAAACAAACATTAAAAATAGGTACGCTGAGAAAGTAAAACCTGTAAAAATGTCCTTTGGGATCAGTCCCCAAATCTGTCTCAGTATTCTGTTTTTAATGTGTCCAAAGCAGTTACCCATGGACAGACATAGGAATATGGCAAGTTTCTTTGGTATATTCTCTTAGCCTCCCACATTATGAGACTTGGATGTGAGGTGGAGGCTAGGAGGACTTCCTGAGATGAGGTGATGTGTTTGAGTGGTTTATGAGTTTTCCTTTTTGGCATATCTCAGTTCTTTTAACTCATGAAAATCTGCTTCAGAGAGTTTCACAGTTCAGCATCCCTTTTCTGGTATCTCCTTTTGTTTTGACCTTGCCAATTGCTAGTTTGATTTGATGTGGAATAGTTACCACACAAGAAAAACAGGGAACATTTGTCATCCCACTGCCAGGGTAGCTGCCAACCTGTTCAGTTGCTCCTCATTCATATGCTTTCTATCAGTGACCGATCATCTGTTTAGCAATGGATCTTTCCAGTAGCTTTTCCAGAGTTACTATTAGGTGATCAGAACCACACAATTTTCAAGATGCAAGCACATTATCCATAATGTCATGGCAATGTCTTCTATTTTTTCCTTTATTTATTTTCCCAGAATTCCTAAAATTTCGTTTGCTTTTTTGGCTGTTACTTGCTGCTGAAATGGCATTTCCATAAGAGAATTACTCCCCCAAGAGCTCATTTTTTCAGTGGTAATAGCTGTGTCAGAGCCTGGCATCATGCAAGAAAGACCTCTCACTCTTCAAACTTCAATTTGACCCTTCCTGCTGAGGAAAGTGGAAAGTGAAAATCACTGCAGCTTTCATCATGCCTGTTTAGCCAGGTACAGAGGAGGCTGGGAAAGACAAACAACCCTTCATATGTGACAGAGATAGGGAGCAACGTTACCTCATTTTCTGAGTTAGAGGTTGTATTTGCATCCCCCAGTACCATTCGAATAGCATGGAAGTTCAAAGCCATCCTTATAATCTCCAACTGATTAATGCTGCAAATGCATTTATGTGAATGCACATCCCAGGAGCCCCCAAACTGCTGTCAGGACCCACTACATTATGTACAGACAGAGAGCAGACACCAGTTTTTGGTAAGGGCTTTTACAACCTGTGTCACAGTTTCTGCAACCCTTTGTGTCACGTATTAAGTGGTGTGGGTGAGTGTGTGGAACACCAGTGATTCAACCTTACTTAGGGCACAGGGTGGATGAGAATATTTCTTTAGAGGTAGAGGATGTTTGTTTAGGAGACTGGAGATGGTGCAATGGTAAATATTATGGTTTCATGGAAATGTTTCTCCCTTATGACTTTTCTATACATTTGTCACAGTACTGGGTAAGGTGAGGGTGGAGGAAGTCTCCCATGGGTTGTGAAAGGGAAAGTCATCATTTAAAATAACAGCAAAATAAGCAGACCTTCAGTATAAAAAATAAACACCTCACCCACTAACCTTAAATATATTACTCTATTATTCAGTAGAATCAATAACAGTTAATTTTTCTTGTGCATAAACCACTGCTGGTTGAAGAACATACGGGTTTCAAAATATGCCCTCATTAGAAAGAAGATATATTTTAATAAAATCCTTTAAATTGTCCTTAGATTTTTATTTTTCGAAAGTAAGCTTCGTTCATCTTTTACACACTGGAAGAAGATGAAGCTAAGAGAAAACCTCTGATTTCCTGGAATTTCAAAGCTTGCACTAGCTAATGAAAAAAAGTAAAGCCAGAATTCAGTGGAAATATCATTTCTTCCTTCTACTCAATTTTCATTACAGATATTACATGAGATCTCTCTGTTGCCTGCTGATGCCTCAGATTTAGCATGAGGGACAATGTCAGCAGGGACAGCTGTGTAGAGATGCAGACAGTGCTGCTGTCACAGAGGATAGGCAGTTCATATGGGCATGGTGCCAGAGGTTTTACCAAGTTCCTGGGTTGGATGAGGATCTAGAAAAGCCCCAGTTTCTGGTTAGTTCAGACATATTTTCAAAAACATCTGGAACTCTAGCACAGATAGAAGGAGTAAAAGTATGAAGTCCAGCAGAAAACGCTCAGATTTAAAATCCAGGAGCCTCAAGTTCAATCCCAAATTCTGGAAAGTCAGTGTTTGCATTTCATAAACTAAACAGTTATACCCTAATTGCAAAACCAAACCAAAAAAAGAAAAAACCTGGGATATGCTAAAAATACATGCAACCCTTAGACTTGTGCAATGAAGTTCTTAAATTTCTGTCCATGCAATCAACATTGTTTATATCACTAAATCACATAAACAATAACCCAACAATAAACACAAATCATGCGCTTATTGGCAAGAGGCTGGAATGCAGGCGGTGCCTTTGTTGAATAAACAGGCTACTGAATGACTCTCTGCCGGGGAAAAACAAATCTATTGTGAAACAGAATTGGGGCTGCATTACCAAATTGGACATCATACAACGGGGATATATAGATGTTTTCAATACTAATATTGTAGTGGAAATTATTTTTCTCCTGTGTAACATTGATTTAATTCTTTATTGAATTGATAGCCAAAAACCTTGAATCATCTTCATCAAATGGTTTGGATTGGAAGAGACCTTAAAGATCATCTCATTCCAATCCCCTTCCTTGATGCCTTAAAGATCTCAAACTCCACCATTTCACTGTAGTCAAGGTTGCCCTTGAGCTTCACATTCCCACCAGTCCCTCCTTGCTGGTAAGAGCAAGGTCCAGCAGAGAACCTCTCCTTGTTGGTTCCTCTGTCACTTGCAGAAGGAAGTTATCATCATTGTATTCCAGGAACCTCCTGGATTGCTTATGCCTTGCTGCATTATTCCTCTAAAGATATCGGGGTAGTTGAAGTCCCCCACGAAGACTAGGACTTATGAATGAATGAACTTAGACTTATGACTTATGAGGACCATCCTATCTGTCTATAAAGGGCCTCAGCTGCTTGGTCTTCTTCATTGGGTGGCCTGTAGCAGACCACCACTGCCATACCACATGTCCCTACCATCCCTTTAATCCTGATTCACATGCTCTTGGTCAGCTCCTCATCCACCCCCAGGATAAGCTCCTTGCATTCCAGTTGGTCACTGGCATAGAAGGCAACACCTACTCCTCATCCCCTGTGCCTGTCCTTCCTGAAAAGCTTGTGTCCTTCCATTCCAACACTCCAGGCACAGGAGCCACCCAACCACATCTCTGTGATGCCAATAAGATCATGGCCCTGCAGACATGTACACGTCTCTAATTCCTCTTATTTATTCCCTATGCTATGTGCATTTTCTTAGAAGCATTTAAGTTGAGCCCCCAATGAAGCTGACTTACTGGCTGGAGTGGCTGGAATTCCTTTGTGCTGTTTTTCAGGTGCTGTGCTGAGTTGCAACCAATCTCCAGGCTCTGAGCATCTCTTGCTGGCACTGGAATCAATGCAGGATGGATTGAGGTTCCCTTCCCTAGGAATCATCACAGGATTGCCAATTACTTCCAGTCATGGGTCTTGCCTCAGCATTTTTCATTACAGGTTCATTTGTTTTTATTAAATAGATGGATAGTCTAGTGATCTGGTAGGTATTATGGGTTTACATTCAGAGGACAGGCTTCAAAGCCTCCAGTACATCATAGGGAATATGATCTGAAGCCCAGCCCATGGTAGTGGAGACACTCACTGTGCTTGACTCCTACCCAGAAGTCATGATTTCAACTCCCTTATTCATTAATCTGATCAAACGGCAACAGTGATAAAAATTTTAGCACACATGCAGGAGAAGAAAAAGAATTAATTTAGGATTGATGAGGATTGGCAGAGCTGTTAGGCACCCAACAGTAAAGTAAAATTGATACTAAAGTTCACAATTCAAAAGAATTCACTGTCTCATTCAAGAATCAGGGCTGAAAGAGCAGAACAGATATCACAGGACTAAGACTTGAGTAGCTCAGTCAGCAGGGAAGGTGAAGAAGGGACAAAATATCCATTTTAATGATGCCAGGATCAATTTCATCCAATATTAAACTTGTTAGTAAAAGCCTTTCCTTTTCCCAGCAAAGCTACCAAATTTGAGATTACAATACAGTTCTTAAATCCACCATTTAATCTGACAGGTTTAGCATGAAGACATTAGCAGCATATTCATACCTCCTCTTTATCCCTCCGCCATTAGTGGCTGTAGTTTTGAGATAGAATGTCAGTTTTGAGTCTGAGATAGAATAAATGAGGATTGAGAAAAAAGATGAATAGAATTTTGAGCAGCAATACCTATCTTCCGGCTTCAGAGATGAGAGAACAGAAAAAAGCCCAACTTCAATGCTTTAAGGAAATCAGAAGCCTTACTCACTGTAGCTTAAATCAGATGGATTAGCTGGAGTAAGAAGATGTAGTAGTTGGATTCCTGTTGTGATGGTTAATTGTATTACGCTGATATTGTCCACAGCTGAGTGTTGCATGTTCCCTCCCTTCCTGGTTCCTGATTAGTGAAAAATGGGACTAAGAGGTTCTTAATGGGATTTCAGTTCATGTACTGATCCACCCCAAAATGTTGATGTCCCTCTGTAAACTGAGTTCTACCCCAGTATAATAGAATATGTTATTCCCTGAAGAGGCATCAGTCTAACTGGAAGAGCAATAATGTTATTTTACTTTTGACGTGAATCAATGGAACTGACAAATTAAAAGGGTGACTTTGCAGATCTGGGATTGGAAAGAAGTGGGAGGGACCTGCCTTCATTTCATTTCACTACAAACTTCCAGTGTTGTTTTGGGGAAGATGTGTCAGACCACATCATTAGAGATATTCAAATTCTTTGGAGATCCTCAAAACTGCCACTTAGACACCCCTATTCACGTCCAAGTTCAACTCTGTCAGGTAGCCTCGAAAACACCTGGAAGTATGTTCACAGAATATGAACAAATTATTGCAAAAAAACCCCCAAATGAATCCTTTCCAATCCTTAAGCTTCGAGACTTAATGTTACATATGAAACACAAAAATCTACCATTGGGAAAGTATAGCGCCTTGGCCATCATATGGTTGAGGCAGACACTGAATGGAGTGAGGTGACACCAACCTTCTGTTACACCAAAGTCTACTGATGTCTTTATGAAAGCTTTTACTATTACAGGACAGATTGTAAGCAGTGAAATGAAGAGAAAAAAAATCAACAGTGTCAATTCGGAATATTAAACTGGGATGAATTTAAGAGGGATTATCCAGATCTTACATTCACAGGAGATTTCATGTGATCTGTCAGGCCAAGATTAAAATGTCAGCCCTATTTTGAGAGTTACTGAATTTACACAGTGTCCAAACTACATTAACCTGAAACTCACAAATCTGTCTAAAGAACATATTAAGGAAGACAAAGGGATTTACACAGTTTTCATGGCTTTGAGACAGAATCTGGTAAAAGGATTTTTTTTGCACAGAGGTAAGCAAAGGCCGCAATAATTGTTCTGGAGTTTTTCTTAAGATAATTTCTATAATGTGTTTCATATGGTAAAACAATGATAGTTGACAACAGATAAATGTACAGCATTTGAGTGTAAATTCACTGTAAAATTTAAGATAACCTGTATTATTGACTTGTAGATCTAGGATAAAAAAAATTAATAAAAAAAAAAATTAAAGGAAGTGAGAGCAATTCTAATACACATCATTGTTTTTGAAAAAAAGAAGCCAGTGCTGGTACCATTGACAGAAAAAATGAAATGTCTGACCAGAATCCATTAGCTGCCAAAATTGAGCAGAACAATGAAGCATTTATTACGTCTAGACACTGCAAGGTTTGATTTCAGAAGGACCATGCATTCAGTGAATGTCTATATTAATTCCCCAGGTACTGCATGACTACTGATATTGATTACTGATTTTGAAAATCTTCTGAATATAAAAACTGAGGAGTTCTATCCATCAATATAAGCCTGTGTTTATCTCAAGCTGCTAAAATAATATGGAATAATGTTCAGAAATTATGTCAAATCTACAACCAAGCTAATTGAACTCCAGTGGCTAGAGAAAAATAAATTCCCATTCTAAAATTGCCAGTCCTTTGCAGCTGGAAGACTCACAGTGTTAATGAGAAGTGAAAGGAAATTATGCCGGAAATAAGAATGAGTTTAAGAACATCACTAGGTCCACAGAAAAAGATCAGGATTTATGAGTTCTGAAATAGCATTTTGAGATGCAAGACAAGCTCTGGGACACAGTATAAACTGCTTGTTCAATAAATAAACCTAGTGCATAAATAATTGCTTAAAAATGTCTGGAAAAAATGAAGCAGTTTCTTTAGGGAGTGAAATGTAAGGCATTATGGAAGACTGACACAAATCATAGAATCATAGAATGGTTTAGGTTGGAAGTGACTGTAAAGATCGTTTAACAGTACCCCCCTGCCATAGTCAGGAACACCTTCCAAATATTTGTAAATACATGAAAGAACATAGCCAAATACTTTTATCAGAACACCTACTGGAACTATTATGTCTCCAAAGCTAACTGAGTTCATTTGACTAATGTATTTTCATTTGTATCCTCAATTTAATTTAAGATCCTAAAATAACCTAATAATTGTGCTTATTTTCTCAAAAGTTGAACAGTAATGTGCTGTGACACATAAGCCTTGTAAATTAATTACTGAGGAGCTTTTAATGACTTTGCAATGAGTTCTCTGTTCAAAGAGATCAAATCAAAGGGGAAAAAAATATTGAGAATCAGTCATGTTTAAACAAATCCACATGTATCCCGTAATCAGAGGCAACTCCTTGTCACTTACCAGCAGTGCTCCAGCTTGAACATTTTGCCATATTATACTGTTTATTTGAAACAGCAGGAATATACAAGAAGTTAAAATGGGAGACATTTTTGAAAATGGTTATGCTTATATAATTGTTAATGAAATAGTAGGTGTTTGCTGTTGTTGCAGTTTTCATTTTTAAAAATAATTTTAAACTTATACAAAAGCATTGAATGAGTGCTAAATGAAACAGAATGTTTTATTACAATTTGATAAAAGTAATTTGGGGTAGCCAAGAACAATGTGGAAGAAAGAGGGTTGCTCCCATCTTTATTCTTTTTATTTCAATATTACAGCTGTGGACATCTCTAATTGCACCAATTCCATCACTCAACTAATGAAGCCTGTTTTAGGTACAAACCAAAGCAGCTTACTTTTTTCTTTACATGAAAGTAAACAGCCTCCCTCCCCTGCCCCCTAGGATATCATAGAGTTGTAATCAAAGACTTTTCAATTTCTGTTATACACTTCAGTGTTCATGAGGTCTGTCATATACCCACCTTGCCTTTTATATACTTGTCTTTGGTCATTTGGCAGCTGGCTTGCATCTGCTATACTTATTAGTATATATGCATACATCAGAATTAGTGGTCTTGGAAAGGCTTAAAGATCATGAACTCGAATAAGATGACTACATGAGATCCCACCAAGCACTTTTTTTATAAGAAATTACTTGTAGGTAGGCATAAGCTAAAAAACAATGCAGACATTTATTTATTTCAGAAGATTCAGAAACTTAGGACAACTTTTGTCTTTAGTATGCGAGATCTGTGAAATCAATGCCATATTCACAGACTTCTTCAAGTCATATTCAACAATAGTTTTCAATATGTTCAGCATTGCATTTCTCAAATAGCATGGTAAACAGACTTTTTTTTTTTTTTTTTCCTTTATTGGGTGCTCATTTGGTTGCAGTGATCTCCTCTGGTAAAACAAATGCATGCACTCAGGCAACAGATTATCAGGCACCTAAACTGAGGTGCCTAAGGTAGTCAGGTCAAATGCATAGACTGTAAATACAGCCAAAGTCAAGTGTGAAGGAAAGGATTAAGTAATTTTAAACATCAGCTTTCTATGCATGTTTGATTTTTAACATAAACTGAACATTGCTATTATCTAGCTTCTAATATTGTAGAGGGCTGTGCACTGTCTGTAGGAAGACACTATCCAGCTGAGTCCCAGAGTGGCACTAGATTATCGAGACACCCAGGGAAAAGCAGAGAATAATGTTAATTAGAAGAGATGTTACTGAAATAAGATTTTTTTTTTCTGTTTATTAACAGCCTAGAGGCTTAGGGGAGGAATATGCAGCAGACCTTTAATTAATCTCTATACTTTTAAAGGGAATTTTCTAGAATTCATTATGATCAGGCATGTGTTACTGGGACAATAAAGTAACAAGAGTGGCAAACGTTTGCTTTGCCGAGAGTCAGAGGAGGAAAAAGCCCCATAGTCCCAGCTGTCACATGATTTTGAGATTTGCATTTGACAGCACAATATCTGGGAAATTATTATTTCAGGGTCATTAGAAAGCAACAAGAGACATTCCCATAGGAGATACAAGAAGCTAAGCAAATGAATGTTAAAAAAACCCCACAAGACCAAGCCTGGCACATGGGCGAATGGCAAAGTCATCCAGAGGCATCCACAGAAGACGTATTTGTCAAGCAACAGCAATGCTAACAAAAGCAGTAGCCTTCTCCCTTATTGCTTAGCTAATTGACTTCATCCTTTTTGTAAGGGTAGGAAATGGTTCATCTCACCTATATTAAGCAACTGTTTTAGGATCACCTTCTGCATATGCCCATTGTTCTTCATTGACTTTAGAAGGAGCCTGAAATAACGTAGGCCTGAATAGGTCTACATTAGACCCATTCAGGTCTAATGTAAACTGTAGGCTTTACAGTTTTTATATTGAAGATTAATCCCATCTTGAGTGATGGAAATTATAATAATTTGGATTGTTTTAATGTGGTCTGATTTTGAATGGAGTGGAATTATCTTCATGTAACTTTAGAATGCAAGATGGCTTGTTTTATGACCAAAAGAAGCAGTTGTTTTGAAGTTACCATCTGACTTATTCAGACATCTTGTTTAGTACTGAATTAATTATGTTCTGGACTGTACAGATAAGAGGCATACTGGCTGAAAAACCATCACTCTAGAAGTTCAAGTTATATCAAAAAAATTACTCCCTGGGGTGATTACAGTGACCCTCACACTCACAGCCATAGGCAGTGGCCAGGATGTTGATGTATAAAAAGTCCTTTAGAAATAAGTGCCTGCCAATGAAAATGGAATTAATAATCACTTGTGTTGGCACTGCAAAAGAAAATAAAATTAATAATCACTTGTGTTGGATCTTATGTTAATAAAAATAATCAAAAATCTGCTGAAACACTTTTTGTGAGCACATTGACAGAGAACGAGCCAGAGGTCTCAAGAGGCGTCAGACAGCTCTGTCTGCAGGAACCAGCACCATGGACAGCGACAGCTGGTTTTCGATTCAAGGGATCATGTGTGTTTATTTCATCTGGGTTTTCTTTCTTTTTTTTTTTTTTTTTTTTAATTGGAAGATCTGAACTCAATTAGAAATATTGGTTGTGACATGTGATTTCTTACTGGGAAAGACAATATAATCCCTGTTTTGCACAGGAAGAAAAAGGTGTATAAAGAATGCCTTTTTTTTTTTTTTTCTTTTTTTCTTTCCCAAAAAGCAGATTATAGTAGGGCATAATTGATCAGTACCACACAGGAAAATTAGAAAATTACTCCCTTATATATTTTCTCCTGTAAGTTGTACTGGTTTTGCCTTATCATGTTGTTTTTATGATGTAAGTGATGCCAGGAAATAGTATTTTGGGGCAAGTTTTAGGCTGCAGTTCACATCATGACTTCATGAAGTTACCAGGTCATAGCAGGAGGTCAAAGCTAATCAGGTGAGCAAGCTCAGGTAACTTGACAACTTCCAAATGAATTGTTTCATTATTTTGATTTAAAAAAATGCCTTGGGAATCATATAGTATTTACAGAGAAAATGCCATTGTCACCTGCTTATTTTTAGAACCATCCATCCCCATCTTCATTGCTAGAGTATTAGGGGCTTTTTCCTCTGCATGGTGTTAATCATCAATTTACTCAGCTTTAATTTCTAAGCTAATTTTGCTAAAATTAATTTAGAGAGAGCAACCTGAATAGTTATTCTTTCTGGCCCTCCTCAAAAGGTGGACTGCATCCTTCACAGACTGAGGATAGTGGAAAGGTGCAGTGGAGGCTGAGTCATCAGGGCATATCAATAGAGCACATGGTCCTGCCAGGCATTTTGCTAAGAAACTGTGACGAGCAAATGTCTTGCCCACTTCTGTTTTCTGAACAGAGGAAATAATTTCTGTACCTTTGCACCTCTGAGCACTACCAGGACAATGAGTCCCTTACCTCAGTGTTTTTTAGGGGTTCCTTTAATATGTCATAATATATCCAAATTCTTTACAATGATCTGAATGCACAAATTTGTTTCTCTTAATGTTAATGGCATTCATTATGTGGTGACTAGTCTAAATAACTCTAGGCTATTTAAGATAATGTAGGTTTCATAGGCCTGTTAGATGATAAAGTTTCCTTATTATTGCAAAGTTTATTGTCTTTGCCCTTTCTCCTGACATTTTAGGAGAAAAGGGATGAATTTGAGAGGTCACTTTGAGGGCTTTCACAGGTAATTACATTTCCAAGACTTCATGAGTCAGCATAGATTTTCTTTTAGCCTATGGCAAATATGAAGTAAAATACTGGGCCTGTAAATCCCCACAACCTCTGCCAACCCAGAAAAGAGCTATTTTCTCAGAGTAACAGGGCAGCCAGTGCTACTTGCTCCTGATTCTTGATCAAACATCCCTGACAGAAGCGTAGCTGATGAAAACATATATGCCTAACTGTCTGGGAGGGGGATCTGCTCTATTGATATGCCCAAATTATTCATCCTCCATTGCTCCTTTTCACTATCCTCAGTTTGTGAAGGATGCAGTCCACCTTTTGGGGTGGAGCAGAGAGAATAACTATTCAGGTTGTTCTCTCACTTTCTGAGGTTATGGGTGTACTTCCAGGAGGAACACCTGTGGTATAAGCATGACCACTTGAACAAATGTTGGTTTACCAAACCACGAGGCCTGGCAGTCCTTGTTATAGTGAATTCTGGAATTCCATGTTGCTTCCCAGGCCAGAGTCAGCACATGGAACATTGCTGTAGCTTAATTACCACTACCTTTCCAAGCGAGTGCAAGACCATCAGGACCACCTGCCTCACAAGTGAAACTTTACAAAACATCAGTCTCCTCTGTGGCAGGTAGACAACAGTGGAGAGCAAACATGGTGGCAGAAGAACTGTTTAGCAGTCCAGTGTCCAACAGCAATTGTGGTGGGACACTGTGATGTGGCAATACAGACATGGAGAGACCAAGCCAGAGCTGGAGAGAGGCGACCCACCTTCCATGGTGCTCTTCAAGGGCTAGCAGTGAATCAGTTTATCTCCATACTGGCAGAGCTAATATAACAGTACAGGTTTTTGCACAAAGAAATTAAATGATGCATCCAATAAAAAGATAGGGGGATCTGCAGGTTAGTGCAGATTTATATTTAGATCCTGATGTTTTGTGATGCAGGTTCTCGGACTGCTGCATTGATACTGACCAGTTAATGTAAGCCCCATGATTGTGGCTTCACCATTGTGGAAAGGTAGCATCTTCAGCCATATATTTTCTCTCCTTCTTCCTCATCTGTGTTTTGGTTGTTAGAGCAGTCTCCTCTCAGGTGGATGCTACTGTTCTGAACAGCAGGATATTACACCAGAACCAGGTCTAACATCTCTACTGTGATCAGAAGGAAAATAATTACCTCTCTTTGTTACAAAGTACCGGTCAGGGGTCTACATAAGGCAGCTTGTCTCGTAACTAGCTTAGTAGACTGGACTCATCTTGCTGCTCCAACTACTGTTAGAACTCCAGTGGTGTATGAGCATGTGTTTTTGTCTCTTATTCTAACCAGTCCAGTTAAAGGCATGAGCGACACTGCAGGTGTCTAGAAAGCTATAGGAGAAAAGGGATGGTGCTATGGGAGTTTAAGGGTTTGGATGACTCCTGAGAGAGTTATGCTGGATGTTGGTCTTGGCACCTGTCTGGATTCCCATTTTAAGTGCATTTTGGATAATGTATGAGGGCTTCGTATCTCCTTACATCAATAGCAGTTATTAAATTAAAAATGAGCTAAATACTTGGTACTGTTTTATTTCTTTTACTTGTTTTGTTGTTTAGTTGGCTGGGTTTTGTTTTTACAAAACAGTGACCAGCTTGTTTTGCCTTAGAATAGAAGGAGGTGTATTAACCTCCTTCCAAAATGTAAAGACTTCATATTTTGCATTTGAATCTGAGGCCCAGATTCAAATATTATTGTCCTGTTTCTAAGTGCCCTGAGGGTCTTCACAATGTTCTGACTCTACACAATGTCATATATAAAACTTGCAGCTGCTAATGCAAAACAGCTGAATGTCCCTTCAGGCCACATGTGAACCTTAGAGCTCAGGTCAGCTGTGATATTAATTCCTAATAACAGCATTTGTCTCCTTGCATAGTGCAACTGTGACATTAATTACCAGTGAGGTCACAGGTCAGGCTCAGAACCAAGCTGCAAACCTAAAGTAATTGACCCCTTTTTTTTGATAAAGCTCAAAGTCTTCTCCTTATTGATGCAGTTAACATTAAATTCAACTGTTCGCCTTTTTAGACTGACCCCTTTTTCTTTTGCATAATAAAGGGCAACAAAATATAGCCCAGTATTACAGAATTATACCCCAGTATTACAGAAGAAGAACATTACATACTTTAGAGTTTACACATGCAGAAAGATTAAACAATAAAATAAAATAAACCCACCACCAAACCCAAAGTCCTACAACCACAGAACTTTCAGACATAGCCACAAAACCCCACCCCTTTATCCAAAAGTCAGGAACTCCAAGCTCCTTGCACAGGCAGTCATTTTTCACTGTGCTCAAAATGGGCAGTTGGAGCTTGGGGAGATGCTGGGCACACACCTCGCTTAGGTGAGGATCTCTGTACATGAGTGTGTGAGAAAGGGAGCTTTTTTTCTGGAATATATTTCCCCAAATCATTACATTTTCAAAACTTTCTGTCAGTAAAATGGCCTTTGACCTTTCCAGGTAGAAACAGAAAACCGGTGCTTTCACTGCATCTTTCATACCTTTTTTTTCCCCAGAAGCATGGGAGTATCTGGGAGGAGGTGGGAAAGGAAGAGAGAATTTACAGACAGTTAAATGGATGCTGTACGTTGCCACACTACGTTTGGGCTACATACAGGTATGTATACATATAACTATATATATATACATGTATGTATATATGTATGTATTTTTTAGATATTTAATGCTTCATTGTCTCTGTAAAAATCCTCTGGCTCTGCAAAGATACTGCTTAACTCATTCAGATCAATGTCTGTAAATGTCAATCCCAAATCTAATGCTGAAGAGTCAAACTGAACAGCAGAAGAGGTGACCCATAGCCTGGTACACTTTCTTCTGAAGAGGGTGGAAGGAATGAAGGGACTTTGGTTTGAACCTCTGGTAGCTGAAGTTTATTATTTGTGTTACAGGTTTGGTTAGAACATGAGTTCCTATTTGTGTATGCCAACACAATTGTTATAGACACAAGCCTGTAACTATTTTTTTTAATGGTTTTTACAGGGTTTTATGCAAACGAGTCAATGTAGCAGTCACTTTAACAGCAGCATTAATAAAGCCCCACTGAAAATGAAGGTTTACTGTCTCATTCAAAGACTTATACTAAATCCTTAAGCTGCTGGAAGACTGATTATATGTTCCTGGAATGAGTTTTCATTTCCTAGTGGTGTCATTTTGTAATATATAACCTGCAGTATATATTAGTGTCCAGTTTAAACAGGACCATTTTACCTCAGCTGTATGTTCCATTCAGTATTCTGGGTATTTTTTTTTTCCTTCTTCACAAATGCATCTTCAAAAGGCTGGGCTATTACTGCTAAGAGGAGTGCCCTTATTGCTGTTTTCTAGGTAGCAACATGAAGGCTGTCAAGAGAAACAGTTTCTTTGACATCCCACAGTGCGTCATGTTTTTTGGAAAAACTCACTCTCCAACTGTAATGCTTCTAAATTGCATCAATGCAGTGTTTCACAAACGACTAAAGCCACGTGAGTCAGGAAGCCTCTAATGCCGTAGCCTTCACAGAGATGAGAAACCCCTCTCTCAAGATTACATTTGCTTTTACTAACAGGTGCAGACATAAAATGTCGTAATGGGTTTGGAGGAGCTTTTGTATCTGGAATTCAGACAAGACTCAAGATGAAGAATTCGAAGATAGTTTTAAACACTTGATAACTGTGGTTACAGAAAATTGGAAGAGGTGGAAAAGTAAACACTTGTGTAGACTTTTTGCATAGCATGAAGCAAACCACCATTCTGAGCTCAGTACGTGCTCTTAAAATATAATCCCCAAATATTTCTGATGTCATTAAGAGTTGCAATAAAATGATGTTCCCTCTTAATAGCCAGGCATGGAAATTCAGTCAGAGCCCCAAAAACCCAAAGAAAAAACAACCTGCTAAATCCCAAACAAACAAAAAAAAAAGGTACAAGAAATTGCTAAGACAATAGACAGTTATGTGATTAAAATCCCAAATATAGAAGGGGCTATAGGCATTAAGCGGTATACTGTTGAATGGAGATATATGTATATACTTATGACCAAGAGATTTTTTTTTTACAGGATTCTGTATAATAACATCCAGGATGTTTTATTTGTTGATTCTTAAAGAAAGACCAAACCCACATGCTCAGCAAAAATTTTTCAGCAATGCTGACTGCCTTGTTTCCCTCACATTTTACTCTATTTCAAGAGATTCCAACATGAAACAAAGGAAGAAAAAGTCGGGACTTAGTACAGTCTTGTTTATTCTTACTGCAGGATACATTTCATGTCAAATCCCATTATCTCCATCTTGTCACACAAGGCTCTCTCTCCTTTTATTTCATAATGCTGTTATGGGCCAGATGTTACATATCTTCTTTTCCTGTGTAAAGACTGTCAGCAAGTCTGATGCATCTACAAAGATGGACTAAATTCCATTTTAAAATTTCACTAAATTACATCCAGAGTTCCTTTCCAGTTCAGATTGTTCTATGATTCAAATTACCCTCCAAGGCAAGCCAGTTCGCCTTTAAAACAGAGACTCATGTGGCAGCCAGACATGGTGTCCTGGCAAGTTTTATCTCCAGCTAACACTGGTGAAGATGATTCCTGGAAATTAGGCAATGAAGCTGGATTTCTCCCCTAGGTTTCCCATCCTGTTGACCTCCATTAAGCTTTATTTGGATAACCAAGTTCTGAAAATCATAATCTGGCAGCAGTTGTTCTGATGAGTGACACTGTGCCTGAGGTGTTTGATGAGCTGACGGAGGAGCCAGTGAATCTGGGTGGGTTTATCACATGTGCCAGGTATAGGAGGCTGTTTGAGCAGTGTCATCAGTTAGCAATGGCAAAGTGTGCCTCTCTCCTAGTTTCTTCCAGTTTAGTTGTAGGTCTTGGGTCCTACTAGCCATTATTGCATATATCCCACCCTAACTTGTCTATATGCTAATTCCTGAATTTCGGATTGGCTTTTTCTCACTGTTGCATCTTACTTTCCTGATTAAGATCTAGCTCCTCACCTTTGCATGCCTTGACCACAGTGCCTTGCCACTTGCTCATGAGTCTATTCTGATGGTAACACTTGCATATGGCTACTGACAAGCTCACAAATTCCTTGTCTCCCTGACAGACTAGCTAGGTTAAAAATATAACAGCAGTTTTCTTACTTTGCTTTAACATTGATGGAATTTTTTTCAACTCTTCTTTTTTATCTCTGCTGTCCCTGGGCTTCCGCACTTCCCAATGCTTAAAATCAGTTTGATCTTGACTGAATAGCAGACCAAAAGTAGAAAACCCTGTAAAGTTCATTCTTGTTGGAAGACCTAGCAGCAACCAAAATGTATGTTGTAGCGATTGCTCACAGTTTGCAGTAGTGGTGGCCCTTTACTTCAAGTGACTGAGAGGGTTACATTGAAATCCATCTTATATCCTAGGGATTTAAGTATGTGGGAGTTGTTTCTCTCCTTTTATGAGAAAGCACCACTTATGTATCACAGCTTTCTCTTTCTGCTATACTCATTTTTTCTGATGAGGATGGAAAAAAATGGAACAGACTGTGTGTTTTAGCTTAGACTTTTCGAGGCAGAGTATATTAATTCAAGTGTACTGTAATGCAAAACCCCATTCAAATCACAGTACTTCCTCATTCTAACTTGTTGACGTATCCTATAGGTCATCGTGCTTAATTTTGTTTCTCAGGACTGTGAACTTTAAAAATGAAATGTTTCACAACAGCACCTCAACATTTGCATTGTAATATGAACACTGTGAGTACATCATAAATCATGTTCGTGCCCTTCATACTGTAGTGCACATGGCATATTAAAACTGAAGGCTAAAGTTATCTTTGTTGAGCACTAAGCATACAAGTCAGACAATGAACAGAAAAAGGAATGTAACAACCTTCAACCACTTTCAGTATAAATCCACCCAGTTAAAACGTAGAGGTATGTAAAGGAATGGTTTGATGGGATATAGTTTACTCTTTATGAAGGTACTATTTCTAAAGGAAAGGAAAGGAGATTTTCAGACTTCTCTACCTAATCTGTGAAGGCACCCTGGCATCAAAAAGTACATAGCCGGCAAAAAGGAGACACAAGACCAGGTCAAGCAGCAATACTGGAACTAGTCCCACTGACTCAAAGGCAGCACTGAGCATCCTGGCATTCTTTGAGCCAGTAATCAGTGCCCTGCAGAATGTGCCCCTTTAGCTTTAACCTGCTTTCTGTGGGATAAAAAAAACTGAACAGTTTTCCCCTTGCAATTTTGAGGAATGCAATGCTCACAGGCCCCTACCACTTTAAATACGGCCTGATTTTCTAGGCTGAGGCTTCAGGTCATAGAGCTGAAGCTATTTAGCATAGCTGAGCTTTGCTATTGTCTTTTATTTCCCTGATGATTTTGGTCAGGATGCCAGGAGAAAAATGAAAGAGGAGAAACGACATTGGAGTTATAAGAATCAAATCTGAGGTCATGTTTGCACCTATATGTATAGTACCTCATTCAGCTGAAATCAAAGATGTAATACTTAACTTCACTTTGCAGAAATATAGTAAAGAATGAATACCTTTGGAGTTGAACGTTCTGAATCCTTGTTCCCACTTCTGCAACTTTTTTTTCAGCTGGTGTGTGGAGCATCACTATGACACAATACTTAGAGTTGTTATTGGGCATCTGGATCCATACATGGGCACCTAGACCACGAATGTCTGGGAACGTCAAGTTCCCAGCAGATCTTGAGCAAAGCATACTGTGACTTGGCTAAAACCTGGATGTTCAATTTGATGTACTTAAGCATATGGTGAAAGCAATTCACAAAGAGCTGTCATGGACTATGAAGTGCAAAGAAAGAGGAAATTAAAATGTTTCCTGGTGTTCAGTTTCAGGAAACTGTGTTTCAGTTTGTGTCCGTGGCTTTTGGTCCTGTCACTGGTACCACTGAAATTATCCTGCTCTGTCCTCTTTTCACCCTCCCTGCAGGTATTTATGGACATTGGTAAGCTCCTCACTGAGCCTTCTTTCTCTAGGGAGTCCCAGCCTTCGCAACCTTTCCTCCAGTCCCTTAACCACCACTGTGGCCCTTTGTTGTGCTCTCTCAAGTATGTCCACATTTCTGTTGTAAACAAAGAGACCAGAACTTGACCCCATTGCTCCAGGTGTGACCTCACCAGGACTGCATATAAGGGAGGGTTCCCCTTGTCTACTTGCTTTGGTTAATGCAGCCCAGGATATCATTCACCTTGCTGGCCTACGTTCAGCCTGGTGTCCACCAGGACCTCCAAGTTCTCTTCTGAAAAGTTGCTTTCCAGTTGGGTAGCCCCATTTTGTAACCTACTTTTATTTATTTGTTTGATTATTTTGTTTTAGTTTTGTTTTTTGTCACCTCTTTATTGTATACTTGCTTGGCTTAGCTGAATCTGTGTCACCAACCTCAAGTATGGAAGAAAAATTTTCGATCTGGCAATATTGAGGATTGGACTAGATGACCTTTAAAGGTCCCTTCCAATCTAAATTATTCTGTAATTCTATGATATCCACAGAGTGATGTTTTTCAGAACTCTGACTGCAAATGTTATTATGAATGTTGGAAAATAAATCAACTAAAACTGCTTTTCTGTCAAGCTTCATTTCTCTGTATTGTTGCTGATTATTTGGACCTAGCTAAAGTTGTTAAGTATTAGGATATGGGCAAACATAAGTAACGGAGGCATGTGTTGCCCTATTTCCTTTCCTGCTACACTGTGGCATTTGGAGTAAAACTGAATACAGAACAGGAAGAAACTGGTTTTCAGGGTCAGCAGCAATGCTGTCTGTATAACTCAGATGTGATCCCTTGAATTATATCTGAACCAGATAAGAAATTTGAGTATGGGAATCCTGGACAACCTGTGTCCATACCCCCACAGCAGATTCCTAGGCTGAGGACAGAATGTTCTTCATGATGCATGGATTCTTCCTGCTTGACCATACTTGCTCCCAAGGCCATACCAGGCATCACCACCAAGAAGAGTCAAGTAGTGATACGCAAACCTCCTCATACAGTACCCTGAAGAAGGGATGGAAAATATCTGAGTTCAAAGTAACTAAGTCTGTAAAGAAATAGTGGTGTCCTTTCATTATAATATTGGTTTCCTGTGTTACTATATACATCCTCTCTCTGTTCATCCCTGTTTCCTGAGCAACTGTGACTTTATTCTTTCCTCTGCAATGCAGATAGAACTTCAATCTGTCCAGAAGGGGCTAGAGATTTGTGTCTTCTGGATGTATTTGACAGTACTGGTTACACTGTCCTGAAAAGGATTTGCAAAACATAAATGAATTAGAGAAGGATACGAGTAACATTCAAAGATTGGTGGGAAGGAGAGTGAGAGAATGTAACCAGAAAAGCGAAATTCTGGGAAAAGACTGGTAGTAGCACAAACAGAAAGAAAATCATGATTAAGCAGCAAAAACAAAATACAGTTTTATTGTGTTTTATTTTCGTTTTTTTCAACACATTATAAGACTATTGACCTCACTAGCTACATCATACTGGTAGGTTAAATAGCACCTTAAAACATTTGGTTATTGGCACTGCACTGTTAGATTTTGCTCCAGCTATCCCTCTGTAGCATAGATGAGGAGCTGATACAGGTCAAGAAATATTTCAATAGGCATTTAATAGGGAATCACATCATTTTGGTGGTTGAGAGAATTCAGTCTTACACATAGGTGATTCTGCAGAAGCTGAACTCATAGCCTCGGAACATTCTTGAGCAAAATCCACATCCTTGTGGCAGGGAATTTTCAAAGTTAAGTATTTAACAAGTTTTCTGAATGATTGAAGAGTTATATGGTATCAAGAAAGAGCTAAAAATGACATTAACGACACAAGTCTCCTGCTTCAGAGTTTACAGTGGTGCACAATGATGAGACATGAGAAGGAAATCTTATGTTGGAATAAATTGCAGCCACAGAGTGACATTTCTTAGCATCTAAGTTTAGCATCTGGCTGCAGCTGATTTATCAGCGAAACAGATATTTGCTACTGTCTGGGAAGTTGTATGACCTTGTACTTCTCCATGAAGAATTAAAATGCTGAGATTAGAAAGAAGAATATGGAAAAAGAATGAATAAAAAAGAAGATAAAACAAGACAAAATCTTTCAGCACTGCTGATTTGATTTTACTTTACATTGACATAGGTTTTCCTTGAAGAAGGAAGAGATGGGAACATACATTAGTGATACATCTCCCTGGAAAAGCCATGCATAATGCTTTGAATGACAGTAGGCTTAATGCTAACAAGATCTGAGGCCTTTATTTATTCTAACAACACCCGTGCATGGATCAGAGCTGAAGGCCTGTGATGGTTTTATTTGTAGATGATTTTGCTTAATGCTGGTTATCTTTGACAGCATTTCTTTGATTGAGTTTATTCCCCTTGATGTGATTGCACCTGATATGTGCATCAGGCGAAAGGACACCACTAATGACATTGCTGTTAAATCTTGTTGCTCTTGCATCACGAAAAATCCCTGTTCCAGCTCCAAGCCATATTATAAATTTATTTGATTTAATCAATCATGATCACATTTAATGCAGTCACTAAGCAGTCACATAGTTGGCTTCACTGTTGTAGTTAGTGAAAAATAGTGCAAATGGACTGTCACCAAGCATGACCTAGGCAGCTCTGCAGCTCAAAGTCTGCACTGACCTTCTGGATGATGTTCTTGGCTTCACTCAAAAATCTGGAGCAACTCTATTGACCTCTATCCATTCATGTCAGATTAGCACCTGTGCAGTAGAAACTTTGGATCCATATGAGGACTTTGCTCCACTTGAGATAGCAGATTAGAAAGCGCTTCTTGCATCTCTATTCCACATTTTGTGCATAAGCCTGTTCTAAAGAAAAACATCACCAAATCTAGCTTTCTTTTAACACAGCACTACAAATTTCCATGGCTCAGCTGCTGATTTTCAAGGGATGTAGCCATCTGTGAATGAGTCCATGCAGACCCCTGAAGGTAGTGGCCACTTTGCCATGCTCTCCCATCCCCACTGTGATTTACAACCCTGAGAACAAAGTTTGTCTTCAGGTCTTTAACTGAGACAGTTTAATTGGTTTCAGACACCTATTGATGTCTTTAAGTTCAAGGAGTCATATTAGCAGGAAGACTCAGTTCAAGTCATACACAGGGGCTCAGAGCTCATGTATGTGAGAGGTTTTGAGCTCAGCAAGATAAATATACTTTCTTCATCTGTGAATTCTCATAAGCCCAGATTGACTGATGTATTTAACTTAATTCTCTGTTGTAAGAGTCCATTAATTTGGCTGTTTAATTTATTTATTGTCAAAGTGAAGCAAGTTGCCTTGCACTCTTACTATGAGCATGCTTAAGTATTTCTGCTAGTGCTTATTTTCAATATCTGGCCTTTTAAGGCTCAGAATAAAATGTGGCACCACTGGAGCATCCTGATTCAGACAGTTTTGTTCATTAGACTGGGAATTACTAAATGAAAGGCAGAAATGAAAAATATGCTGATCTTCTTGCATTTTTGTTTCTCCCTGACCTGTTTCCTTGCATAGCTGTTAGTTTAACTATTAAATTAAAGACTAATAGTAATAAGGCCCTATACTGATTCCCATGTGAAAGATGACAAAATGAGACTATTTATGAATGCAAACACTGAAATTCCAGTTCTTCCCATCTCCTGCAAGCTTGTCTTCCCTTCATAAGGAGCACAGGAAGCAAAGAAGGCAGCTGTTTAGGCTGGAAAAGTCTTGAGTCGCTCATCATACAGAGGTACCTCCAAGCATGTTTTTTACCTCCAGAACAAGAGAATAACCCAAACCATGTGCTGATGTTTGGTGTTATTGGATCCTGCAACTGCATGAAATGGATGAGGTTTTGTTGTTCCACTGGACACAATTCCTTCTCTTCTAAATCCCTTCACGGTTACAAGAAGCTCCTAACTCTTACAGCAGTAAGTCCTATAATGGAAGACCAAAGGTCTGCAGTGACCAACAGAAAGAGAGCAGAAGAGACCCCAGGGTTGTAGAGCTCTGCTCTGCCAGTGAATTTATTTGAGAGGAATGGTTAAATATATTTATTTCTTCTTTTAGAATTCTTTTGCAAGAACCTAATTCTGTCCAGACCTTTTGTAGCAAAACCTGTGCTCAGACTGATGGTGGTGAATACCCAGCACAATATTTGAATTATTAGGATGTGTGATGACCAGGTGTTTCTTATGAAGCAGTTTTTCATAGGTACTAAGAAATCCATACAGTTCTAGGGTGTTTTCCTCACCACTACTTTTATTTCTGTTGTTTGGATCATTCATTGTTTACAAAACCTTATTGACTGTATTGTGTTATTGCATATCTCCCAACCATGCATGCACACTGAACAGTATACTACAAGACCTCTCACTGCTTGCTGAAAAAAATGGCAATGTGTGGTAAGAATTTCTGAAGCACTTTTGGCTGGAAGATCTGTGCCATTTGTAGACCACTGCCAATTTTCAAGATGATAAATTGAGGCATACAGGAGAAATCACTCCCTAAATGACCATGATCCTATGTCACTCAAAGCACTGAAATTCTCATCACACTTCCCCCTGAATTCCTGTCTTTTTACTGAGCTCCCATAGAGACTATTGTTTTTCCTCTTCTGAATTAAAATGAGTTTCATACTAAACAAATTTCATTACCTTGTTTATCCTTTAAAAATACTTATGTATCTCAAACTCATAAAACATATCTGATTTTGTTTGCAGATGATTTTTACCTCCCATGACATAACGAAGAGAACATTCAGTTTGATTGCGTTCATTTATTTGCCTATTAGTCTGTTTGTAGCTATAATAAGAAAGCAAATGATTGCACTGTATATTTTATTTATGTGATTTGTCTGAATAGTAAACTGCAGAGCCTGATTCAAATGCTAAAAATTATGGAGTCGTGGCATCCAAAGTCCTAATTGGAAGCATTATGTGGAGGAATAGCAAGCTGCAGAGCTTGCCTGCAGACTCAGATGCAGAATCCAAAGTTCCTTCTTCTCGTCTCCCTGCATTCAAAGTTTGCATTCAAAACCATACAGAACACCTTTATCTACCTCAAAACCTTATCAACCGCAAAGCAGTTAGGATCCATCGGAAATAAACTAGCTTCATGTTCACCTGTGTCTTTAATTTTTCTGTCTTGGGTGGTGGGGTGATGCCATCTTATAGCTCATTGGTTTGTGCACCACCCTTGTACATGATCTAAAGGGGGATCAGTGATAAAGCACTTTAGGTTTAAAAATCCCATGATTCGATAACCAGGTGCTTGCCCTATATCATGGTATAGGAACAGCCTGTGTCTGCTTGAAGGTTTTCAGACCAGCTAATAAAGTGAGATTAAATTTCTCTATTTATTGTTATTAATAGCATGTAGCAGGTTTTGCAATTGTTTTACTTCTAGTATTTTTGTAGCAGAAAGGCCAAGTTTCCCCTCCTGTGACACAGGCTTGTAAGACACATGGCTGTTACATTTTGTCTACATAATAGGAACACATTATGGAGGAGTTTTTAGGAAGGGGCTATACCTTGCCAGAAATAATAATAATAATAAAAAAAAAAAAAAAAAAAAAAAAGGAAAAATGACCCTGGGTTGTTATTTTTGAAGCAGTGGTCTTTTTATGAGTGTTCCTGAGGATGTGGGCATCAGATCTGTTTCATAATTGTTTCTGTGTCCTGCTGTGTGCAAGGCATTTTGAAAGATACTTTCTTAGTATAAATGAGGGGAAAATCCTGGCTCATAGTTCACTAAACCCCCTGCCTTGATGAGTCAGTATATTTCTACTTCTTTCCACCTCCAAGCAATTATTCTGATCTATGGAACAGCACCGATGAATCAGAAGTCTTCTATTAGTTATATAGACATAATTTGCAGAGTTTTAATATAAACAAATTATTTAGATCTGAATTTCTTATTAAGCAGAGGAAGAATCAGAAACATAGCTCTGAAGGTGAATCCAGACAAAGTATGAATAATACAGACACCAATCCTTAAAGTGAGGGTCTTTGGTGCACAAAACAGGTTACCAAAAAAATCTGGTAAACAGCACATAGCATGAAATGCTCAGGCCTAAATGAGATGTTTTTATTTTAGTCTCCAAATGTATCCTCCTTCATTCTCTGAAGTTAAACCAAAGTTAAACCAAATTTAATGCAAATAAAAATTGAAGTTAAACTGTTGAGCTAGATATCTGATAGCACAATGAAAAGCTATTCCTAATCTGGATATTAAAATTGTTGATGAAATTAAACTTTCCTAAGAGGAATTTTCGGGATCTCAGTTTTGAGTTAAAGTGTTAGAATTAGTACTACACTTGGAAATAGATCATGCTTGTCTGAGCCACGTATATCAATAACTTCTATCAGAGTTTAAGCGTAGACACTTCTGGGCTCATTTTTGGTGGAAATGAGTTTTCCCCCCCCCCCCCCCCCCCCGCTTTATTTTCAGGGACACCCTTTTGTTTGTGCTTCCCTTGGCAGGAGATCTCTAAGTTTAAACACCATTTGTTCAGATGTCTTTCTCTGAGCTGGAGGGCTCAAAAAATGGATTGAACAGCAAAGTCAGACTTCCATGGCACAATTAACTCAGTCCAATTTATTCATTTATTTAAGGAGCTGTAATGTCCTGATTAAATTTATTCTACCTGAAAAGCAGCCTAGGAGACAATCCACATTTATTTTTAGGTGGATTAATCCCATGCTGTTGTTGCTTCTTTATTTGTACTGTTTTATTTGCTATTAATTGTTGCATAATTCAATTTCTTTTTTGTAAGTTGTGAGGTTTAAACAAAACTTTGGGTTCTGGGTTTGCACAGCACTTCAGTACCAAAATAATAATCACAGCAAACCTCCGAGCCTGGAGTCCATAGTTCAGAGGCAGTTGCATCTCTTTGGTTCAGACCAGTTAACTGAGGATAAAGTCTTGTGCTGCTTTATTTCAGTAATACTTCTGTGAAAGCTTTAAGTAAAGGTTGCATGGACTCCCATGCTGAGATCCACGTTGCTGAGGTTGTATTGTTGCTGATACCTTCTCATATCTTGAACTGCCATGTAGATAAATCTTTCAACACATGGCACTTTCTGGTGGAGACACTGGTGTCTTGTCATTCAGGTGGAAATGAACAGAGGAACCTGTACTGGCCATCATTCACCTGTAACACATTTCATTAACCTCCTGCCTTTTGCATGGTGCGAACCGTACTTTCACAGAAAGAAGAGCAGAATGCAAAATGAACAGAGGAGGCTGTATATGTTCTTTTACAGCTTCTTTCTTCCCCCAGATAACTACGAGAGTGTCAGAGAAGAAAATTGCTGCCTCATTTTCCAAACAGAAGCTAGCCTGAAAATTCTCTCTCCCAGGTGCAAGGGATTGCTGACAAAGCAATAAATAAAAATAATAATAAAAAAAAAAGGAAAGAAAAAATCCGGAACCTCAAGGTCTTTTGGACTGTGCTTTTCCTCCTTGTAAAATCAGATGATACTTAGTCATTTTATTTACCGGCAGGTCGACGCATTGTGTTCCATACAGTCCGTTTTGTGTGTGTCATAGCCCAGTGCTTCGCCAGTGACACCTACTGGCTAACACCACCCTCGGCATCCCACATGGTGGCGAGACTGGCTGGTGGCACCAAACGTGGTCCAAGGCCAGGGTGGCATGAAAAGGCAGACACTGGAAAACTGCCACTACTGAGAAGATGAATCATGTGAAGGGTTTGCTCAGTTATGAAACCCTCAAAATTTTTTTGACCAGCACCATCCCTGGCTCATGGCCAAATTTCATGGAATCATAGAATGGTTTAGGTTGGAAGCTCATCTAGTTCCAACGCCCCTACCATGGACAGGGACACCTTCCACTAGACCAGGTTGCTCAAAGCCCCATCCAACCTGTCCTTGAACACTGCCAGGAATGGGGGAGCAACATCTTCTCTGGGCAACTTGTGCCAGGGCCTCAGCTGCCTCACAGTGAAGATTTTTTTTCGCAATATCTAACCTAAATTTCCCCTCTGTCAGTTTAAAAATATTCCTCCTTGTCCTATCCTTACATGCCCTTGTGAAAAAGGTCACTCTTCAGCTTTCTTCTAATCCCCCTTTAGGTACTGGAATACTGCTCTAAGGTCTCCCCAGAGCTTTCTCTTCTCCAGGCTGAGTCCTTTCATTACTGATTAATATTCAAAAGCACGTGACATGTATCCCTGTAGGCACAACTAGTTTGATGAATGTCCAATACATCTAATTTAGTGCTGTGGTGCTTCTTGAGTAAATGAAGTTTTGGGATTAGCCCCATCTTTAGCTCCATTGTCTTACTCTTATCTACTTTTTGAGTAAAAATTAGTGTGGAAGTCGGTATTATTATTACTCTTGTAAAAAGGAAAACTTTCAGGTGCTGGTTTCAGTCACTGATAACCACGTGACAGCTGAATGAAAAAACATCCAGCTATTCAGTCAATTGCTGAGTAGTTTCCAAAAAATGCCCATTGCCTAACCTTCAGGGAGTGAATTTTAAGCCATAGCTCTGTGACCATTAAACACCTACGGAAACACAAAGAATTGACTTGGAAGAGGGAATTTCAGAATGTTTGCACACAATGTTTTATATTTGTTCTAGGGTGCATACATCTGTGAGTTACAGTTGTCATTCTTAAACTTCAATCTATCATCAGTCATCATCAGTATTTGGTTGAATCCCTTCTCCAAAGCAAATACAAAATAAATGACAAACATCAGGCTGAATGCTAAAGTTCAATCGTGTTTGTGCCCTTTAGTATTCAGTATTTGCAAACACTACACGAAATCCAGTCCCTGTTAGAGATGAACTGCTGGTTGTTTATTTGAAGCCATTGAGCCATGCAAAGCAGGCAACACTTTGTAGCCTAGCAGCAAGCCAAAAATAAAACATGCTGTATGAAACAGACAAGAAATAGTGGGTTTGCCTTTTATGTTTTTTAATTTCCTGTGTCTTGACCAAATACAAGTGGTGTTTAAATAAGTAGTAGAAGACACCTTTTTGGAAGACACCTTTTTGCAAAAATCTGTTTCGCAAAACTATTCCACTGCCCAAATCCAAAGTTCTGTTTCTGTTTATGTGAAAGGGACACTTTTTTTGGTTGTTTTCAATAATAATTATTAGCTTTCTAAATGAGGGTACTGTCTTTCCATCTGCACATTTCTGCATCCTTTTGTAAGAAAAACCAAAGGAACAGACTTCAGCTGCTCCCACTGTATAGACATTGCTATTTTTATTTCACCTTAATGTTTTCATTGGCATAAAGTCACATTGAAAATCTAGAAGATAAGATCCATTTCTGCTAAACAGCAGACGTACTGTGCTCACTACAATGACCACCTATCCCCTGTCTTACTTCAGGACATACAACGCATTTCTTTAGTTTCATGTTATAGAAACATTTGCACTGTGGGCTGTGACACTACCTTTACATTATAACAGGCACTTTTAGTTGGAAAAATAGCTGAATGCTTTTAAAATGCCAATTATTTCTTAAGGCCACTGGAGGAATCTACAGACCCCAGAGAAGACATGGGTGAACTGCTATGTCAGGTGGATACCACACTGTGCTTTAGAGATAGCTAATCTTAAAAATGATAGACATGAGCTACACTTTATTGTTTGGGCTGGGTCAGGGAAATCTCCTTCCAGTGAATGCACCAGCAGCACATATATGGCTTAAGGCTTTCTAAACTGTATCCTATGGTGCTTCCAGTGAGAACGGTGGGAGTTCACCAAACGGTCATTTCTAACATTTGCTTCAGAAGAGTCTGATGTGCTACAGACCTGCTTTAAATCTGAATATGTTCACAGGCTAAATTCTCTTGCTACCACTTGGATATTTCTTGGTCAGTGGGCTTACATGATACTATTACTTGTTCGAGTCCTATAATTCTGTAGTTGGCAGGCAACTCTCATCTACATTTTGGGTTAGTTTGGAGCATGAGAGAATTGCTCAGTTGTTTTCCTGAGCAGAGAATGGAATAGAAAAAACAGCTCAACCAAGCGACAGTAATTTCACCAGACTTTAGCTGACTACATCTGAGTTAGTAACGGTGAAGGCCCTTATAATAAACAGTGGAATGAAAGAAAAAATGTATGCCAGGATTTTCTGAGATAGTCTGATGGCTACTGAGGAAGAATTAGCCTCTGAAAGGGCTTGTTTCTTTCTATTGACTGAAGGCAAATAGTTTGGATCTGGACGTTTATATCACAGAGGTCTATATTTCATCTATATATCATGATTCCTTATTTCCAGATTGTGAGAGTCTTGGGGGAAAGCTTAATCGATATGCACAGCCAGCTCCCTTAAATAATGACAGAATTCCTATGCTGATTTTATCTACACTTATTTATATAGCAAAAAACTTGGTAGTATGCTCCTTTTTTACCTCATTTAGCTTTGTTTGATTTGAATCAGGTTGAATCAATCAGTTGTTTCCTGTTATGGTGGATTATGAAAATTGTGGGATTCACGGGAATGTAGAGCACAAGGGAAAACTGAGCATTTTCAATTCCCAGTTCAATTAAAATAAAGAGGCTGGACACTATCCAATGGGCCATACTACAAAGGGGGTTCAGGGTTTAGACCTACAGTTTAACTGAAAGGGCAAACAATATTGCCCTCTGTACTTGGTTAAATTCTGAACTCCTGATCTAACAGTTATTCTAGAGAACATGAAGCAGAACAACCCCAAAACCTTCCTTAGATTAGTGGAAAATTTAGTTCAATTGGGAGCCATTAGAAATGGAGATAAATCTAACCTACTGTAATCTGAAATCTTTGAGAGTCTCTGGCAAATCTTCAAAATTTCTGAAATATCTTTCAAAGGTTAGTGTTTGGTTGTGAATAACTAAGACAGGTTCTTTCTCCAGCTTGTAGTCCTCAGTTCCCATTTATTTTCTCTAGAAGAAGGACTTTGGGACTGAATGCAAAGCTTTCCATATTCAAAGCTCAAGGATGCTGAGGGTAGATTTTGGTGATATTTTAAGCATGCTCCTGTTGATCTAGCTTCCCATTACATTGGGCCACAAAAATACTTAGGCTTTTCCTTAAAACATTCTTCCATTCTCCTCAAAACATTGAAAATTTACTGCAGAATCAGGCTCACATCTGAAACATTAATTACATTCTTGATGTGAACAGGGTAACTATCACATTACCTAACATATTAAAGTAAGAGAAAAAGGTTCATGGCTCTCTAGGGTGGAAATAATATTTATGAGAAAAAAATAAAAGATGAAACTTAAAATACAGGCTCTGCTAAAAAGCTCTATAAATAAAGGAGAACACATCAGGAGGACTGAACAGGTGTGGGAACCACTATAAATTATACCTTGGAGAAAGTAGTGACTTCTAATGATAGAACATTAATATCATCATTCAAATGGACTGTCTCAGAAAGGTGTTTCTTGTCTCATTTACTGCATGCTAGCCTCCTTGCCTGATGAAAGTTAAGGGTGGGGTGTGAAAAGATAATTCCTTCAAGGAAAGAATTGCTGCCAATGAGATGTAACATTTAGAACAACATTACTAGATGATTACGTTTGTAATTTAGATCTGTAAATGTTAAGTGTGCAACTCTGTATAAGCTTAAGAAAGCTCTTTTTAGAGAAAATAGAAAGAAAATAGGGATAAAAAGTTGCTTCCAGCAGTTAATTCATTTAGTGAGCATTTTTGACTGTGTTAGATGGAGACTAATTGCCCTCTGGGGCTCTTCCCGAATCTTTGTTAGCAAAGACAGGCCTTCCTCGTAAGAGAAGGAAAACTCCTATCTTCAAACCTGGGCTGATGGAGCTCGTCTGGCCTTGTATGGTCTTCCATCAAAGAAAAGGACACTCTTACAAAACCTACGACCTGTGGACTTTGCTGTCACTGTCCTAGCTAGCTAGGCCATGCCAGTTAAACCTCAGGTGTAAAGGGTGAGGCCAGTTCTGCGCAAGCTGCGCCTCACCTAGAAAACCCACTGCGCAGGCTGGAAGGGCTCACTCTCACTGTCTGTATGGACGGGCGAGGGTCAATACGGTAAGTGACAAGGTGCATGGGAAGATGCAGATCCAGCCTTGCATGCGGGCAGACCAGCGCATGGGTAGCTCGAGATCGCTCAGGAGATGACAGTCCTGGTCGGACACTTACTGATTGCCTCAGCACCCTTTTCTCCAACCAGATTTGCATATCCCACATGCCCTTGGTCATTGTACTTGTAGTAAGCGTGGTTAAAGCCCTTCCCAAATCTTCGCTTGGGAAGCCAAGCCAAGCTCTCTGGAGGTGTTGATTTCTCTCCACTATCGCTAAAGGGAGCCCACGCTGACCAGATCAGATTTAGGCCTTTGAAAATTAGAGTTTCAAGTCAGGATACAGAATTATAATGAAGTGGTAATGTTCTGTTCCAAATTCATTTAGTGGGAAAGAAAACCAAGAATTAACAAAACATGGAAAAGCTGCAAGTACCAAATTTATCAAAGAAAGCATGTTTTCTGAGTGAAACTATTTCTGCTACAAGGAACTCTCATGACAAAGAAAAAACCCAATCAGCGTTAATGCACTTATACACGCTCAGTAAGTTTCAAACCTGTTAAGAATAGTGGCATAACCTCCTATTAAAAAATGCTTGATAGGAAAGATTAAGCAGTGATCATACAGGTGTTACATAAGAAGAAGGAAGGAGTGATGGCCAAACACAACCTGAACAGGAAGAACCACAGTGTCTGAAGACATCCTTAGTCTTCACCATCGGAACTGAAATATTCAGATGATCTGTTCTTGCAAGCCAGAAGAGTTGCTTGACTCCAGCCTTGTTCCTGCAGTGAGTGTGGGAGTGATGATGCTGAAGAGAGAGGTGGCTGTGCATGTATCACCTTTATAGTTCTCTCCATTTTCTCTCAGAGAGGAGAGAATGTCAAAAGCCAGCATGTCCTTCCCATCCTCAGGTTCCATCACTCACTAAAATCTAGCGGAGGAGGAAGATGATACCTTCCTCCATTTTATTTGCCAGTGAATACAATTTAGAGGTAGTACCACCTCACTCACAGCTTGAGCTTTGACACTACAATGTTGCAAAAAAAAGGCTGAGCACAAAAATGAATCAGCTTTCTGGTCCTCTTTCCATTCTGTGGGCAGAAAAGGAGTGTGATCTGCTTCAATGGCTCACTGGGATTAATTTAATCAAACATGCCTTTTCAGTGATGGGCAATGCTGTCCATCTCCTCCCAAACTCAGGAAGAATCTGCTATGGTCTACTCTGGGAGTTAACATGACAAATGTGATGGGGGGATGTCTTTCTGGCAGAGACCAATGGCTTAAACCAAACAGACTTGTCTTTGGGGTAGAAATTTGATGGGGATGATCATGACTTCTGATGGTTACTGCAGTATGACAGCCAGAAGACTCAAATCCACATCAATGCCTGCCACTTCCAGGATAACAAACCAAGTCTCAAGTAGGTATAGTGTTTTGTCTTAATCAGGTTTCTAAGCCACTCAATACATTTAAATTCCCAATGGAAAGCTGTATCTGCCTTATGCACATTTCTCTCTTCAGGGAAATTTTCTCTCAGCTTGATTTACTTTATCAAAGTGAAACAAACACATACAAAGGTAATTCATATGGAAGTGCATCCAGATTTTTTCTTCCAAGGGCATTTGCATTGAAATGGCAGTTCTGGTTCAAAAGCCGATGTGCAACGAGCAAGTTTTTCTACAGGATTTTCTCCGTATGCATCTAGTCAAGTTGCATTTGTTTACAATAAAAATAACCTAGACTCTTTCATGCTTCTATTATCTCTTTTCATTGAATTTTCCTGAGCTCTGACTCTAAATTCATGTCTTTGGACTCCATTGAGTGTCTCTTCCTTTTTCCTAGACATTGCACTTTTGCCAAGTTCTTAGCATTGGTGAGTAGCTTGGCAAGATAATTCAGTAAACTTTCCTACATCCAGGTCTGGTCCTGAGTATCATTTGGCAGTCCTCATCTCTGGGGTACCAGCTTTTCCTTTATGAGCATTCCTGGGTCATGGTGATGCTATTGAAAGCAGCTCACTATTTAATTTAATGGTATATAAGCATATAATTATGTTTACATGAGTATATTTACAGTAACATTATATACTTGTTTCGCAGATTGCACATAGAATCAGAATGATCTGGGTGGGATGAGACCTTTAAAGATTATACAGTTCCAACCACCTGCTACAGGCAGGGACACTTTCTACTAGACCAGCTTGCTTCAAGCCCCATCCAACCTGGCCTTGAACACTGCCAGGGATGAGACAGCCACAGCTTCTCTGGGCAACCTGTGCCAGTGCCTCACCACACTCTTGGTATACATGAACATAACCTGACCAACAATGTCTCCTATCTTCAGACCATACATATCCTTATGGTAACGATCTTTTGAGCAAACACAAGCCATCACAGACTCTTTTTCATTCATTGTAATAGTTTTTCCTCAAAAGCTGTTACTTGCTATCTAATTCCCATCCTGCCCATGTAAAGTCAGTTATCACTGACAAAGGGAACTGTATCACACTTGCTCTTATTACATTTTTCCCTTCTTTCAGATGATTTTTTTTTTCTGTATTGTAATATTTATGAATGTGAATCCTGTCCTTCGGTGTTCTTGCAGTCCCTCCTTATTTTGTATTTCTATGTTTAATGAACATACTATCTTTTTGATCAATCAGGTAAACAAAAGCATCATGTGAAGAGCAGAACCCTATAGAATATGTGAGGCCTATTTACACTTTGACACCACACTTCTGATAACTGTTCCTTGGGAATGGTATAGAGTGATGTTATTCCCAGTGTGTAATAATTTCACCAATACCAGATTTCCCTTAATTTTTCATGAAACTACCATGAGAAATAGTGTTAGAAGCTCTACTGATGCCATAGTTTGTCTCATCAATCTTATTTTTCTTTCTGTTCACAAAGTACGTAAGAAAAATTAGACTTTGCTAACATGATTTCAGCTTGAAAACTCCACACTTGTCTGTTAATCATCTTTATACAATTATGATGAGGGAGGTTTAATTGTCAGGTTTTATTCTGAAGGGATCCAAGCCCTCAAGGAGCACACACGGTATTTTTAAGAGCTACTTAGTCACTTAAGAATGGAAATCATTTTGACTTCTACTGATACATGCGCCCTATGATCAAAGTGCCATGTGATGAATAGTGAACACACATCAGGAGTGGGAAGATGTGGGAAGATATGGGAAGTATATGGGAGTGTGGTTTTAAGCCTTGGTATCCAGCAGACATTTCAATCTTGGAATAGTTACTGTGTGGAGCCACAGAAGTCCTGCTGAGTTGTTTGGTTTCCTGGGCATTAATAATTTTAAATAAACAACTTTTTTGGAAAACAAGACTAAAGGTATGCTGGCAATGCAAGTCAAAGGTGATTTTGTAGTGAGTGTAAATATTTCCAAGGCATTGTTAAAACTGCTGGCAGGGGTATCACTGCAGGAGTTGAGATCTGTAGTATTCATGACCTTTGGAAGGGTTTTGCAAATTTTTAATGAAAACTATTGACTTTGAGTCATGCGAATGACTGGTGTTGGAGAAAACTGCTTTAATATTACACTGGATGTGTTTACAGGGGCTATTATGATGTCTTTGGACTCCAGTGTAGAAATAACCTAAACCATCACTCTTCATTTGTGTCCTTCTTACTTTACATAAAGACTAAGGGTTTTCTCTCCTTAATTTCTCAGATACACAATAGAAATCTCTAGTTACATACTAATTTCTTTGTCATGCACCGGATATGGCACAGCAGACCAGCCTGAAGGATGTTTAAGCTGAGAGCAACTATAAAAAATTAACTGATCTCAAATCTTCTCTGCCTTTACTCCAGCTGAATTTTCAGCTTTCATAGCCCTGTACATCTTCTCCAAGCACAGTTTCATGTTGGCTTCTTGGCTCAGGAATGTCTTGACTCTGGTATTCTGCCTAATTTTAGCACTTGGAGTTATTACTCCAGTCCTCTCTAGGTTTTTCTGCTCTAACAGAAACAGTCATGACAACACCAACTGACAACTGGGTTTGTTAAGTCAACCAAAGGAGGAATGTGTAGATGACTAGACATGTAGGGAGATATCCTTACATGGTACATGAAATGTGGCTACTCCTCATTATCTCAGACAAAAGGATCAGAAGCTTCAGCATAAGTGTGCAAAAGAGTTCTGGTTCTAGTTTCATCCTTTTTCTTGGAGTTACAGGTTATCAAGCCTGCAGATTTTATCAGGTTCTTACTTGTAAGTATTACTGTTGTTTAGTCTTTTCTTCTTACTCGTCTTACCACTGACTATTCTGTACTAAGGAAAGACAGTGTCAGGAGACTTTCACTGCAATCAGACAAAACAAATCCTTGCAGATATATACAGCTAGAGAAAGGATACCCAGCCTCGGATAAAGTGGCTATGGGTCTCCAGAGGAGTTAGGCTGATTTTCTCTTTCAGGAAAATATTGTATACTTGTTTAGTTTCTGGGTTTTTTTTTTGGAGGGATTTGTTTGTTTTGTTGGGTGGTGGTTTTTTTTACTGTGTTTTTGTTTTTGTTTTTGTTTTTGTTTTGTTGTTGTTGTTGTTGTTGTTTTGGGTTTTTTTTTCCTGGTTTGTTTGTTTGTATCTCTAGAGCCTGAAAAGGAATGTTTGAATTGGGAACAAAGCAACTAACCTCAATAAATCTTGTACAAAATTCTTAAGCACACTTTGCAGTCATGTTGGAGCAAGTACCCAATAAGAATAAAAGGGTCAGGTGAATTTGCCATCCAGGATTCTGTGATCAACGTGAAGTTGGGTGCCATGCTACAAGATGGAAGATCTATTGGGTTGTCAGTGTTGTCATGTGCCAACTTTAACCTATCCACAAGTTTGATGCCTAGCTGAAGGCAGCCTTCTCTGCTTCATGTGAAAGAATAAGAGAAATGGACATTTATGGGGAGCAGTTCACATCACCCTATATAGGATACAATGTATTTCTTTGTACCGATTACTGAGGGAATTTCATTCAATATCTAGCCTTCTGTTACTGAATGAAGCTATCAGTTAATCAAACTCTATATTAAAATTACCTGTACTGCTTGCCCTCTCCAACCTACTAAAAGGTTGGTCTGGAATCTGTTCTGTGGTTAAAAGTACCTAATAAGGTGTAGCCTAAATTTATGAAGACCAGTTTAAATTCATTTGTTCTTGCACAAGAAGTGTCATTCTTGTCTTTTCCCAGTAATTAGGAAAAATTGCTAACACAGTCAATCATTCTCAAGCTGAGAAATGGAACAATATAAAAGCACAAAGAAATAACTGAATGCAGTGTGTGTGTGCTAGGAAAGTCAATTTTTTGCCTAGAGATTTTATTATGTTGAAGTCAATAACAAGATCATGAAAAGCACAGCTAATCTTCCCTACTCCTTTGAAACTGTATCTCTAGGTCACATTTTCCTTTCTTGAGGGGAAGCTTTTCAGAGACTATGACTTTGTTTTATTCTGTTAGCTCATCTTTGAATGTTTGTCACTCCATAGCTGGAATAACTTCTATGAATTACACAGATTCATAGTAGTTAGCCTAACAGCACTTACAGAAATCTGTTAGAAAGATTTAAAGAAACAAGTGCCTTGTTCTTTCCTTATTCTAACACTTCCACATTAACACAGTGACAGAGAAAGTTAATTAAAGATGAGGAATGGCAGTATATCACAAATCTTTCTGCAATGAACAATTTATGGGACTAGATTCTCAGATGATTTGAATTGTTCCAACTCTCCTGAATAAGATATGATAATGTGGGTCAGCAGGACTCTAGGGACAAAATCCATCTTTCAAATTGTTATAGAATGTACAGTAATTACTGTTCTTGAGGAAAGAATCAAATATGTGTGCAAAGAATGATAACATTTGATATCAGTATTGAGGAGTAATAGAAACACTCCTTCTCCGTTCTTTTCCATTTTCAGTGTAATATGCTAAGAATATATTGAGTCATCCTAATTCCTTATATGTCTTAAGGTGCAGGTGATAAAAAGCCACTGTAGAAACTAAAAATTTTAAAACCTGATTTTCACAGAAATCTCATTTATTCTGAATCAAGATCTTCTCTATGCTTGATATATTTCATAATTTATGGACAGAGACCTAGTCTAAGCTGATCCCTGGAAGAAACAATTGCAGTGTGCATGAGACAGGGAAAAAGGTTTTCAGTCCTTTCAGATTATTTAATTTACTCTTATACATAACTCATTAAAGTTTGTCTTTTCTTTTGAGCTCGTTATTTTCAGAGTTTCCACCAGACACTAATTAGGGATTGTCAATCACTCAGACTCCTGGAAGAATCCAAACAAGACAAAAGAAATGGTTCGAATCTTTAAAAAATAAACATACATGGCTTAAACTCTCAAAGCACGTCTTGTGCTGTGGTGCAACAGGACTTGACTTTGCCCATCAGCATTACTTCCAAAAGATTTGCCTACTGACATTTACATGGTGAGGTGGCATTTGCTTTTGGGAGATGCATTTGGTGTCATGTATTCTTTGCAGTAACTCTTTTATGATGACATGTAAAGGTCATTTCAGTAGAGCAGAGTGCATTTGTAAACTTCCCAAAAAAGAGATTCTGGGCATGAAGCACCCACTGAATAGTAAGTATGCTTCTTGTCTGGAAACTGCAACTTCCAACCTCCCCCTCCTCTTTTTATTATTTGTTATAACCATAAAAAATAATGATGAGGAGCAAAAAGCAAGATTTTGAAACATCTATGACTTGATTCAGTTGCCCTATATAGGCGTTCATTGCCATTATACATACCCCTGAGCTTCCTTTTTGGCTCTAGCTGTTAGTTTAAAGGGCTATGGGTCCTGTACTACAGCTGTCAGCTCTTCTAGATGTTTCAGAAACCCTACAGCATTACAAATGGCCCAACTTTTTTTATCGACAACTTTTTTTTTTATAGACAACTTTTTATATAGACAACTTCCTTGAATTGGTTTGTTTATGCTTTTTAGCTTTTAATATGAGTTAGATGTATAAAATCATGTTGATCCCAATCAACTATATAATAAATGGTCAATTCAGGAAGTTAATAGCATCATTAGATTCCTGGGAAGTTATTCAGCTCATCTGAAAGTATCAACTTGCTTGTGAATTGCATCATGCTGTAAAGACCACTGACTATTTTACCTGGGGTTTTAATGACTGTCATAGGAATCTAAATACCTAACTTACATGTAGATATCTGCATCTACTGCCTAAATTTAGATATGTGAATCTCAGGCTGAATCTCTACCAAGGAGTTTTTCTCCTTTCTTCTCTATTCCTAGATAATAGAATATCCTGAGCCACAACAGCTGCTTGATTAAATTGCAATAGGTCCTATATAGAATTTGCCTTGCCAGGCTCATCCTGCAGGGGGGTTTGACTGGTGTGTGTAAAGCCCAAGATGAGAACTACAAAATCAGCACTAAATTTCTAATTTAGGACAGACCTAGAAAACCATCAAAATATTCCTGGCATACAGATAAAAAACAACTAAAATGCATGAATTATTTATGCACTTCTGGCTTTGGTTGTATTTCTAAAGAAGTAATAGACCAAATGCCAGCCAAGGACAGTCAGTTTTCTTGGTGCAGTTTTGCTTCACGCATACCTGCAGGACAGACAAAGGACTGTAACCACAGCTCTTCTGGGGTATTAGTATCTCAGGTCATGAAGTCCCTGGAAGAGATGGTGGAAATATTTCCTCTGATTAGTACAGTCCTGTACAACTAGTATCAATAATGCAAAGAATGTACAATTCTACCTCTCCAAAATGTGAACATCTCTCTGTCAATCTTACAAACTTGTCCTTTATGAAACTCCAGATAAATCAGCCTTGTCAGGCAGTAGGAAAAAGAACCACTTATTAAGAGACTAAGTCTAGATAACTCATTTTTGTTGCTACCTGACCATGAAGAAATAGATTATACCTTCATGAGCAAAGCTGAAACTAGCTTTTCATTGTGCTAGAAATCCATTCTTGCTCAGAGAAAGCATACAAAATATGGACTGCACAGAAATATTGTTTGATAAATACTTAGATAAATATTCTGCACCACAATTGTCATCTCTCAGCTTCTACGGAACAAAACTGGCATATTTGGGGTGAGTTGCTTAAGATGTTTTAAATATTCCAATACATCTGTTTGAATAATATAAGTGGGTTTTTTTTAGGAATTTTTTTGCATGAAAGTCAATTAAGAGTGACCAGTAAATTATCTGTTCCAGGAGGGCTCGTATGGATCAGGTAGCAGAAATCTGATTGCACTATTTCCTGTGCTCAAGCTGGCTTGCTCACACGTAAACTAAATTCTTTCTAATCTTTATTTTTTAGACTTTTCTTTACACTGTGTCTAGAGATGCAACAAAATTAACAGCAGGTACTTATCTGACATCAGAATATCTGCAGTTTTGCCTAAAAGACATACTTTTGACAGCATCAGAACTTTTGTAAGGTACATTTGAGATGAAGCCAAAGTATTTAGCAGCTGATGAACAGGAAAGGAAATGAGCAGAAAAAAACAGGTAATGAATTTATAGCAATAAAGGTTATTCATCTGGGGAATGAAACATAAACAGGCTGCATGACTGAGAGGGAGGGTCATTTTCAAAAGCTTAAATGTGAAACCAACCCATTATTGGACCAAACTATTTTCAACCTGTTTTTTTAGCACTAGCCAGTTCTGTTAAGTCATTAGAAAAAATACAATTTGAAACCTCTCAACAACAACTTCTGTAAAGTTTTGTTACTGCTGCCTTGGAAACACCATTACAGATGCCCCGATCTTGTAGGATTTGCATCAGGATTTATTTTTTGGTTTTTTTTTTTTTTTCTCCTTATTTTCTGTCATGAAACCAGAAAGATAGAACCAGAAGCAATGTTTGAGTTAAAGCAAGTAATCAAAGATGCCAGAAAATGCTTTTAGAAGGTGGATTAAATTTGCTATAATACGTGAGCATACCCCAAAGTTGTATTTATTATACCAAAAAATGTCAACCTTCTAAAATTAGGTCATTATGAAAAATAAGTTGTCTCTGATTCTCTTTTCCCTCCAAGGTGATGAAATGGTACCAGTTAGTAAAATGAATCTTCTCTGCCTAGGCCCTAAGGACAGCATTATCTTCCCACACATCAAGGTATATATCATTAGAAGTCTCATGGAACAGCTATGCTATACCTTCCAAGCACAAACTCCTGAGGTGAAGGGAATCGCTTCTCTAGAGAGCAGTTGTCATCTCCAGATGTGAACCTTCTGAAATTTTAGGTGTGAAATCTTTATGAAAAAATCCTTGCAATCGCTTGGCACAGCAGACAGAAGGAATGTTGTTTGCTGCTCTGCTCCTATCTGGTTTGTCTCCCACAGACTTCGTCTGCAGTATCTTAATGTCAATTTACCACAGAGTAACCAAAGCATGTAAAATATGTCTAGGTAAAGTCATGTAAAACTCTTGGTTGTGGTTACAGGTGAAAGATGCATGAGCTGCTCAATTACATCTATCAGCTGAGTGAGTACAGTGAGTATAGCTGAATGCATTCAGTTTGAAATACTGCTTTCAGATGCTTTCCCCATACAGCTGGTGAGGAACACTAATCCCATGAAACATCACCAGACCAGAATGCCTCATGTGCTCCAGTGAAACATTGATGCAGCTTTTTTGTTCATGTTTTACATGTTCCCCAACTGCTCTGTTGCAGTGAGGGCCTCCATTGGCTGAAGCCATGCAGGACAACACCCAAGGAGCGCTTGCACTGTTAGTTCATACACTTCACCTGATAGATGGTAACTCATTACACTGCTGCCACTTGATCACGGGTTTTGTGTTAAAGCAAAAAAGTGTGGTGACTTGGTCAGATGGATTCTACACAAATATAAAAGATACACAAACCCCACATCTGAGTAGGTCTGAAGTTTGAAATAATGAAGGGCATGAGATGTGTGCAGAGATACTAGCTAAGATTATTGTGAAATGTGATAACTAAAGCTGAATAAATATTTATGATGAATACTGTACACAAATTCTTCTATAAAGGCATATCTTGGAAAAAAAGCCTTCATGTGTTTAATTGTTTAATGTTTTCAGTATTTTCACATTAAAAAAAATCACAATGAACAAACACTTCTAATTTTAAGCTCCAATGAAATATAAACAGGTATCAATGTGATTTTGGTAAACCCCATGTGGTATGTCAGATCCAAATTGCACACATCAGGTACAGCTGAGACCAATTTATATAAATTGTGGAAGCAGGCAAGATAGTTTAACAGAGACAGAAAGAGCAGCTATGCTCTTCTATTAGTTGTTAATCTGTGCTACAAACATTTAGATTTTGCTACAGAAAACCTTTCTCTGGCATTAGTGCTTATTTTCCTCAGTAAGGCGAGCATCTAATTGCCAAATGAGGATGTTGATTGTATTCGGGGGTGAGGGGGTGGAGTGGGGAATAAAAATAATAAAATCACAGAAATCCCCAGGACCTCTCAGGTCACAAGGAGGGACAGCTCCCAAGTGAGCACGATTGCCCTCAGGGTAATCAGCAGAAGGCAGAGAGAGAAATTAAAGAAAGGTGTGCTGAACTATATATGAAGTGTAGAAGTTAAAGTTCTTATACTGTAGTCGATGCTGGGAATCAGACTGAAGTCTCCCTGAGCCCAGGAACAATGACTGATTAGCTAGACTGTACTCTGTTGTAAGTTCAGGGTTTCCTATTACAGCATACAAAACTGCCCGGGGAGGCCAACAATGGTTGCAGCAGTTAGTAAGGAGGTAAAAAACTTGAAGAGATCAGAAGTGTGGCAAGGTATGAAATTTGGCTGATATTAGCAGGATTAGTCTTTGACCTCAGTAGGAGCAAGAATTATCCCAAATTCTGCTGTGTGGTTTGCACTCTGTAGAGCTCTAGCATGCCTGTATCACAAAGAGATGAAGGAAAAATAAATTATGCTGGTGGAAGGTAATGGGTAAAGAAAGATGTGATGAAAGACTGTAATTTCAAAATTGGGAAAAGGGAGGTTTTATTATAGCTAATACTTTAATTACTTATTTTAAAATTATGCTATTACATTAGTGAGGAGAGCTGGTCTCGCTGCTAAACTAACACATAGAATAGGATATTTCAGTTGTAAGAGACCTACAATAATAATTTAGTCTGACTGTCTGACCAATTCAAGGTAGTTTTAGTTTTTTTTTAAAAGAGTTTATTAGTTCTGTTTGCTAAATCCTATGAATCTTGCATAGATTAATGCACATTGAGCAAAACATGAGTCTACTCCAACCAGAAAAGTCCTACACGCCCAAATGTATTATTAGCATGTAATTCTATTTATTTATTGCAACAGCTCCATAAAATTATATTCACTACTGCTCAAAAGAAGGTCTTAAAAAAAACCCCATAAACCAGACCTCCTATTTCTTGATTGCTGATTCTGGTGTTTTGGTTTCTTTTTTCCTGCTTTCATTTATAGGCAGGAGACATCTGTGGCTCCTGTTGCTCTGTCCTTGCTCTCACAATCCTCTTCTCTTGCTATAATAACTGTACAGAAAGACCCTTGCAGGTTTCATTGTGGAAGAAGTAGGAGGACTGAAAAAAAATAATCTGTAAAACTCCACGCAAATCAGATCTGAAACACTAGCAAACAAGTGAGCATCCTTTCTTCAGCATCCTCTCCTCAACATCCTCTTGAAGACCTTTGCTGGTTTTGTCTTCTTTTGCTTTTTCCCACATGCACTTTTCAAAGCTGGCTAAAAAAACAGCTGCACTTAGAGCTTGATAATGTGATTTCATATAATTCCAATCTTCTCCCCATCCCCCAAAATTTCCTAGGTCCTTTCTTTCTGTTTCCTTCTTGATCACTCTTTCAGAGGGACAGATTAAGCTGTAATGTTATTTACAGTCTTATTTATGCCCGGTAATTTATTTATTTTATTGTCTTTGTCACAAGGATTGCAAGGGAGCATTTACTATTACTTAATGTCAGCTAATTTGAATATGTCTTTTTACCTTTAGAAGTTTCAATATTTACCACAGCTGCAACAGTTAATTCTTGGGAAATATGGGAGGAAAAAGTAATTAATGCAAGAAGAAAATAGTTACAATATCAAAAAGGAAACAGAACACAATGAGTGTGATAGCTTGCTGATCAGCTACTTCTGGATGAATTTTCCAAGACCATTGCAAAGCTATTTGCAAACTTCGCAAAGCTTTAAAGTAATTACTAGGAACCTGACATGAAGTTAGTAATTCCCTATGCAGTCTCATGGAGATACAGTTCTCCCCTTTCTCATACTAATTTGACTTCCATACAATATCTACTTGTTTCTTCAGCAAATTGGTCTGTCTTTTTTAACTGTAGGCGTGCAGACTTCTGAAAGCACATGAGAGAGAGGCATACTTAGATTTTGAAACATAGTCAAGATTTTGATAATTAGATTTTTGTCACACTTGGTTTAGTAAACAGTTCCGGGTTCAAACAGTACAGGCTGTCTGTCCTTAAAAACAAATATGACCAACACATCAATGTTTTGGTATTCTAGAAAAACTGTTGTTTTTTTTTTACACTCCTGTGTATGACAGGCATTGAAGGGAACATTTTCATTGGAAAATGTAGCATGTATTAGAAATGAGGACCCCGCTCTTATGGGAAGAAGACCAATTATATTAAAAAGCTTACAATTTGGACAGAATTGCCAATTACTGTTTTCCCCATGGGCTTCAGTTGATTTTGGACTAAGATATGTTATATGTGTCTGTATTGCTGTGAAGGCCTGGAAATTAAATAAACAGCATATGCTAATAGAAAGAACCTGAATCAAATCATGCAAATAATATAAAACTTCATATTTTGTTAATATGAATATAAAGAGAGAGAAAAGTTATGGTTTTGTTGTTTGCCTTCCTCAGCTCTTTAAAGTCAGACAGTCCCTAACAATTATGCCAGATATTTGCTGATCCTGCATTCTCTTAGTATTTAGGGATTGTTTTAAAAAATGTCTTTGCTACTGAAAATGAAAATGAAACCAGTTTTAGCTCCCCTGGCCACAATGAAAAGCTTGAAAATGTGATTAGAATAATAGAATCATAGAATTATAGAATAGTTAGGGTTGGAAAGGACCTTAGGATCATCAAGTTCCAACCCCCCTGCCATGGGAAGGGGCACCTTGCACTAAACCATATCACCCAAGGTCTCGTCCAAACTGGCCTTGAAAACTGCCAGGGATGGAGCATTCACAACCTCCCTGGGCAACCTATTCCAGTGCCTCACCACCCTAACAGGAAAGAATTTCCTCCTTATATCTAATCTAAACTTCCCCTGTTTAGGTTTTAACCCCTTACCCCTTGTCCTGTCACTGCAGTCCCTAAAGAAGAGTCCCTCCCCAGCATCCCTGTAGTCCCATTTCAGATACTGGAGGGCTGCTATGAGGTCTTCACGCAGCCTTCTCTTCTCCAGGCTGAACAGTCCCAACTTTCTCAGCCGATCTTCATATGGGAGGTGCTCCAGTCCCCTGATCATCCTCGTGGCCCTCCTCTGGACTTGTTCCAACAGTTCCATGTCCTTTTTATGTTGAGGACACCAGAACTGCACACAATACTCCAAGTGAGTTCTCACGAGAGCAGAATAGAGGGGCAGGATCACCTCCTTCGATCTGCTGGTCACGCTCTTTTTGATGCAGCCCAGGATACGGTTGGCTTACTGGGCTGCAAGCGCACACTGCAGCTGGCTCATATTCATTTTCTCATCGACCAACACCCCCAAGTCCTTCTCCACAGGGCTGCTCTGAATCTCTTCTCTGCCCAGCCTGTAGCTGTGTCTGGGATTGCTCCAACACAGGTGTAGGACCTTGCACTTGGCATGGTTAAACTTCATGAGGTTGGCATCAGCCCACCTCACAAGTGTGTCAAGGTCCCTCTGGATGGCATTCCTTCCCTCCAGCCTATCAACTGAACCACACAGCTTGGTGTCATCGGCAAAGTTGCTGAGGGTGCACTCTAATCCCACTGTCCATGTCAGTGACAAAGATGTTAAACAAGACCGGTTCCAACACCGATCCCTGAGGGACACCGCTCGTAACTGGTCTCCAGCCGGACATTGAGCCATTGACCACAACTCTTTGTGTGCAGCCATCCAGCCAATTCTTTATCCACCAAGTGTTCCATTCATCAAACTGATGTCTCTCCAATTTAGAGACAAGAATGTAGTGTGGGACAGTGTCGAACGCTTTCCACAAGTCCAGGTAGATGACATCAACTGCTTTACCTCTGTCCATCAGTTCTGTAGCCCCATCATAGAAGGCCACCAAATTGGTCAGGCAGGATTTCCCCTTAGTGAAGCCATGCTGGCTGTCACCAAGCACCTTGTTGTTTTTCATGTGCCTTAGCATGCCTTCCAGGAGAATCTGCTCCAAGATTTTGCCAGGCACAGAGGTGAGACTGACTGGTCTGTAATTGCCTGGGTCATCCATTTTCCCCTTCTTGAAAATGGGGGTTATATTTCCCTTTTTCCAGTCATCTGGAACTTCACCTGACTGCCATGATTTTTCAAATATGATGGCCAGTGGCTTAGCAACTTCATTTGCCAGCTCCTTCAGGACCCGCGGATGGATTTCATCAGGACCCATGGACTTGTGCATTTTCAGATTTTTAAGATGGTCTCGAACCAATTCCTCTCCTACAGTGGGCCCAAGGTCTCCATTCTCACAGTCCCTGTGTCTGCCTTCCAAGACTTGGGTGGTGCGGTCAGAGCCTTTGCTAGAGAAGACCGAGGCAAAGAAGTCATTCAGAACCTCAGCCTTCTCCAAATCCTGTGTAGCTAGTTCACCCGAGAGCTTCCTGAGGGGGCCTACGTTCTCCCTAATCTGTTTTTTATTTGCTATGTACCTGTAGAATCCCTTCCTGTTATCCTTAATATCCTTAGCCAAGTTTAATTCTAACTGGGCCTTAGCTTTCCTAACCTGGTCCCTAGCTTCCCGGACAATAACCCTGTACTCTTCCCAGGCTGCCTGTCCTTGCTTCCACTTTCTATAAGACTGTTGCAAAAAAATATGTATGACTTGCTTCTTGTAGCAAAAGAAGGCAGGTGGGAGTCAGGCTGGCAGTCCTGAACACTGCAAGGTAAATACCAGGAAGGAGAAGACTGCTCTGGCCAGAGGGAGTAAAGGCAGAGAGGCATGTGAACATTAACTGCAACTTAAAAGAAAATTTCTGGTAATCAAAACATCAGTTTCCTAAAAAGACTCACATGGGAATCTTGCAAGTAGAAAAAGTGTGTTGCTTTAAAGAAGGAATGTAGGTGGGAACCATTACACTGCAAGGGAGGGTCCTGATGTTGAACACTGAGATGCCAGAGTCCATGCCTATTTATGTTCCAGGATGATGCTCCTAAGGCAAAACAAAATAATTCCAAAATGATTCCTTTCCCCCCCTCTTTTTTTTTTATTTCTGGATACTGAAGTCATTGCCACAGGTTTTCTTTTTTCTTCTTATTTTTTTTTTTCCAGTTGGTAAAACTGAATGGATGTTTAGTCATAGGATTAAAGTTGCTTTATTGTATTTCTTAGCTGAACAAAGAAACTATTCAGATAAGGAAATTCAGAATAGTGAACTTTTTTAACAGTAACCACTTGTGTGTTTAAAGACACATGGTTTCTTTCTCTATGTGTATCCTACTCTGCTGACTCCAGGAACAGATGAAGAACATGAAGAAGATTGGGGTAGAATCTATCCAGAGGCCCACAGCAACAAGACAAAAGGCAGCACACAGAACTTGTGACAAAAGAAAAATATTTTGGGGAAAAGTTTTAATATTAAAATAGTGAGAGGGCTGGGAAACAGAGAGGCTGGGAAATCCCTATCACTGGAGCTATTTGAAAATTAACTGGACATGGCCTGGAGATGTCTGAACTAAATTGGCCCTGCTTTGAGCAGAGTGTTGGACCATGTAATCTCCATTTATATGTATACAATCCTAATTATATAGGATTATATACGTACAAATTTTATGAGCTTTTTAAATTTTTTGACTGAAATTTAAAAGATATTTGGCCCTCTTTGTGAAACTAAAGTGTCTAAAGAAAGTTTTTAAAAAGGCTTCACAGGGACACATACTGATGCTACATAGCCATTTATGAACTCAACGCATCTTACAAACACTTTAATTTCTAGTACTAAGGCAAGGTTACCCATTAGGCCACACCAGTACAAATAAAAGGACACCAGAAAACATTACCAACAATTATTTGCTCAACATTTGTTCAACTAATCTCTGTACCACATTGTAAATGTCTCAGATTGTGTAGCTTAGGAGTCTATGATGTAGATGAATCTTTTCAGAGAGCCCATGTAATTCTTCCCTACTACATCTGACAGATAAGTAGGTGGGAACTAAGCAGCTATTTGGGCTAATGATCCCTAATTTGGTAGCTTACCATGCTGTGAAAAAGAAAATTAAAAAAAAAAAACAAAACAAACCAGCTAGAATATGGTTTTCATCACAGAAGCAAAATTAACGAATGTTAGTCTTATTCCATAAATCTTAATTTATTTTTTTCCCCCCACTTAATTTCTTTTTCAAACCAGTTGGGGGGAAAAATTTGTAATAATCTAAATGTCAGCACAAGAAGTATGGATGATTGTGTCTGTGTAACCAAGTATATGGGTATTTGTTACTATCAGGAACTATGTCATGCACTTTCTCCCTACCTACTGGGAAACTTATCCTGTGGGTTCTAGAGTTCACCAGTTTTGGACAGCCACAGCCTGAGGAATGGACTGGTAGGGCTTGCTATAGGCTTAGACTGTAAGAAAGCCCCAATGAATTTAGCCACTTCCAGCTGATGTATGTGTTACTAAATAAAAAGAATATTAATAATAAAACCGCCTATTATCTAAAGTAGAATTATATTTGATAATACTGGATTTATTTCTAATGTAGATACTTATGCAGCCCTTGAATATGACAATGCCTTTCTTGCAGCTACTCAACACATGCAGCTACTGGCTGATGATTACGGGGTTTTCAGATGTGGGTACTTCTGTGAACCCTGATGGATCAAAAAATTCCGTTTGTGCACAATTTACCTTTCAAAGAAGATGCACACTCATCATCTCACCTAAACTTTTGGAATGGACTTCATCTGAAGAACTGAGGAGCTCAAAATTCAAGCGTGTCATCTTGGTCTTTCATTCCAGCCAACAGAGATGTACTCAATGCATCCAGATCATTAAAGGAGAAATCAACCTTCTCCTGAAAGCATGTGTTAAAAATAAAATAGAGAATTGCAGTTTGAAAGAGACAATTTCTTTCCTCTAACAGCTAGGTGCTAAATTGCTCATGAAGGGTATATAGGAGCAACATTATATCTTCCCAGGGGAAGAATGACAAAAAAAGAATGAATCTGGACAGTCTTCGCCTTTTCTGCTGAAGTGGTCCCAGGTTTTCAGCCCTTCTCACACACTATGCGAGACCCAAGTCCTTGGGAAAGGAACTGATTCTTGGGGAGATGGCCCCTAATCATAAAGAGGAAAGCATCATCCTGCTGCTTAATTTACACTTGGTGGTCCAACAACATTTAGGTTCTTTCTACTCCATAAGGCACAACCTCTGCAGAATGGATCGAGGATGGCTCTCTACATTGAGCACCTGGTGCTGCAGCCTGAGCTCACCAACCAGAAGGCTTCCTTGGTACCTCTGGGGTATTTCTTTCTTGAGAGACTGAACCTGTATTCATGTGTAAGTCTTCATTCTCACCTGAAGATGTGTGAGGTCAAGGTTGAACAGTGGATTGAGAACTGGAATGAGAATTGGATTACTGTGCCCAGTTCTAAACTCCTTAGTACAAGAGAAACATGAACATATTGGAGAGAGCCCAGCAAGGGGCCATGAAAGTGAATAAGGGAGCATCTCTCCTATGAGCAAAGACTCAGATATCTGGGATTGTTTAGTATGGAGAAGAGAAGGCTTAGGGAGGATTTTATTAATGTATTTAAATACTTAAACGGAAGGAGAAAAGAAGGTGGATCCAGACTCTTCTCAGTGGTGCCAAGTGAGAGAACCAGTTGTAAGTTACTGCCGTGGCTTAAGCTCAGTCGTAAATGAGCCACACAGTCCTTGCTCACTCCCCTGACCCCTTTCCTCCCCCGCTCCTGGAGGGATGGGGAGGAGAATCAAAAGAATGTAACTCACACAGGTTGAGATAAGAGCAGTCCAGTAACTAAGGTATAACACAAAACCACTACTGCTACCGCCAATAATAATGATGATAAGGGAAATAACAAGGGAAGAGAATACAATACCACCGATACCCAGCCTGACCGAGCAATGAACCAGCCCTTCCTTGTAACTATCAGTTTACATCCTGGGCATGGTGTGCTGTGGTATGGAATACCTCTTTATCTAGTTTGGGTCAGGTGTCCTGTCTCTGTTTCCTCCCGGCTTCCCCTCCTCCCTGGCAGAGCATGAGACTCAGAAAGTCCTTGGTCAGACTAAACATTTGAGGAGTAACTAAAAACATCAGTGTTATCAGTGCTGTTCCCAGGCTGAAAGTCAGAAACACAGCACTGCACCAGCTACTAAGACAGGCTACTAAAATGAACTAAAAATGACTGCTACTGCTGAATGCAGGACAGTGACACAAACTGAAATGCAAGAGGTTCCACGTGAACCTCAGGAAACACATTTTCACTGGGAGGGTGACTGATCACTAAAACGGGTTGCCTAGGGAAGTTGTGAAGTCTCACTCCCCGAGATATTCAAAAGCTGTCTGGAAACGGTCCTAGACAACTGGCTTTAGATGGCCCTACTTTAGCAAGAGGGTTGCAATAGTTGATCTCCAAAGGTCCTCTCCAACCTCAACAACTGTAATTCTGTAAACAATATCCTGTTACCTACTGTGCAGAATAGGTAGAAGAAGTTAGAGGAATACAAAGAGCATAAAGAAGATAAGGACCCACTAGAGTATAAAGCATGTTGCATTATGCAACTTTATTTGAGTAAACAATACACTAGCTATTCAGAAATGAGAACAGCTGCAGGTTGTGCAGAGCAGTCATCCATAGCAGCCCTGTGAAAACAGACTTGGGGGTGTTAGTTGATGAGAAACTGAACATGAGCTGGCTGCAGTCTGTGTTCACAGCCCATAAAGCCAACCATGTACTAAGTTGTGTAACCAGCAGGCTGAAGGATCCTCCCCTCTACTCTGCTCTCGTGAGAACTCACTTGGAGTATTGTGTGCAGTTGTGGTGTCCTTAACATAAAAAGGACATGGAACTGTTGGAACAAGTCCAGAGGAGGGCCACGAGGATGATCAGGGGACTGGAGCACCTCCCATATGAAGATCGGCTGAGAAAGTTGGGGCTGTTCAGCCTGGAGAAGAGAAGGCTGCGTGGAGACCGCACAGCAGCCTTCCAGTATCTGAAGGGGGCCTGTAGGGATGCTGGGGAGGGACTCCTTATTAGGGACTGTAGTGATAGGACAAGGGATAATGGGTTTAAACTTACATAGGGGAAGCTCAGGCTAGATATAAGGAAGAAATTATTTGCGGTGTGGGTGGTGAGGCACTGGAACAGATTGTCCAAAGAAGTGGTGTGTTGTGTACACTCTGTGGCAGTGTTCAAGGCCAGTTTGGACAGAGCCTTGGGTGATATGTTCTAGTGTGAAGTGTCCCTGTCCATGGCAAGGTGGTTGGAACTGAATGACCTTAAGGTCCTTTCCAGCTCTAAATATTCTATGATTTTGTGATTCTATGAACTGTCTTACATGTGAATGTCATAGGCAAATTATTTTACTGTTAGGGATATAGTAGAATATCAGATGGAAATAAAATATTTAACAAAATATTTCTAAAATTCTTACTATTTGGAGAGAAAAGGGAATTTATTACTTGAAATTATTTAAATAAATTCTTGCAGAATTTATCAGCGATTTTCATTGATATCTACAGCTCATCAGGGCCTAATTTTGCTCAAAACGTGCAAAGTCTAGCTGTTTAATTGCCCAGGCTCTTCCATGTTTGCTATACTTCAATCACTATGTGCTGTTAGCAGTGATGTTATGGCAATTACAGCTCTCCCCACTTCACCAGTGCTTTAAGACATTATGGTGACCAGAAGAGTGGAATAGTTGATGCAGAATTTGGTGAAACTCTTGGTAGCAGTTATTCAGATGTTAGCACCTGCTTCTCTTTAAAAATGCATTCAGGTAGTCCAAGAAGTATTGAGAATTTTTTTTCACATTTACTGAATTCATCATGGAAAAAAGAATAAAAAAACTCCCTTGAAACCTACAGAACACGAAATGTTTGTACAAAACAAAGCCATATTCACTTCTGAGTGCAAAATAGCTTTTATTTTTGGAATGTAATATATTGTTATAAAACCAAAAAATACTTGGAAAAAAAAGGAATATTTTGTTTTCAATTCAAATGAAACATTTTATTCTGTTTCAGGAACTTTTGCAAGTTTTCAATTTCCTTGAAAATGTGAATACATTTTTTATTCCAAATGGACTGGAAAGAGTTATATAATCACACAACTCTAGTGTTTGACATATAAATAGATCAATTATTTCCTAGCAATTTGCATGCTTTATGGGCATGTGTCTCTTTAAATAGGTCTGAAATAAAATGATGCTCTTTGTAGCTGCAAACTTCTACGGTTAATACCCATATAGTTAAGAAAATGCAAGGATTGTTACTGTATTTTTTATACTCCTTAACACAGTGGTTTTCAGATTCTAACCCATTACAACAGGTCTTAATTGTATTCTCACAGGACTAAAACATGTAGTGAATATAGTGGGCTTGATACAGACTGTTCCCCATTGTGATACAAGAGAGTTGTGAGGCCACAGTGGACTCTACAGTATCTAATTTAAGTGTATCTTAAGAAGTTACGGTTCCCATATGTAAACTCCTGCAACAAAGTCAGCAAAGTGAAAACATGAACACCCTGAATTCAAGTCAGTCCAAGGTTCTGTAGCTCACTTTCAACCTGACTTCAGCAGTTTTAAAACTAATCTCCATATTTTCATCTATTGACTGATACAGGAACAGAAAGCTTTGGTTGCAGTTCCAGTGTCACAAACACCTGGGCAAAGGAGGGCAGAGACATCCTGAACAGCTGTAGCCATTTCTGTTTTGTATCCCTGTTCACAACTGTATTGTAAAACCACACAAAGGATGTATGGGAGGACCACAAAAGGGACTTATGTCACTTCCAGATCATGAAGGGCAGCATTTCATGACAACTTGGGTAGTGATTCAAGACCTGTCCAGACTCTCAGCATGTTAGTAAAACTCACATGTCAAGGTGACAGACTTAACTTTGGGTATGCCAAAATGCAGAGGAGGAAGACTTCAGATAGGTATAGACTTGAACATCACACTTTCAGTTAGCACTGGGACCATCCCCGCTCAGTATGTATACATCTTTAAACCTGAGTCTGAAGAGCATAGTGCCCCGTGTAGTATAATTGTCACCTAATGATAGGCTTTGGATTCTTCTATAGAAAGGAGCTACTTTTTGTCTTCTAGAGTGCTAATACACCCTGAGATAGATTAGTTGCTAATATGTATATGACCAGTGTTATTTCTTCTTGGGTATTCCCAAAGCAATGTAGTGATAGGACAAGTGGTAATGGGTTCAAACTAAAACTGGGGAAGTTCAGGTTAGATATAAGGAAAGAAGTTCTTCACTTCAAAGTTCTCTCTTTACTGACAGTGGTGAGGCACTGGAACAGGCTGCCCAAAGACCTGGTGGATGCTCCATCCCTGGCAGTGTTCAGGGCCAAAACCTTGGGTGACATGGCCTAGAGAGAGGCATCCCTGCCCATGGCAGGGGGTTTGGAACTAAACTACCTTAAGGTCCTTTCTGACCCTAACTATTGATAATTCTATGATTCTATGGTTCTATGATTCCAGATTGATACAAGAGGATGGCAAGTATCATATAGGACCTACAGGAGATCTGTACCCTTTTAGGGAGGAAGCTGTATCTCAAGTAAAATTCACTATTATTTCCAGAATAAAACCTTGTATCTATATCTATAACTTTAGACATTTGTATGACCTATCTTAATGTATCTTCAGACATATATATTCTTGGTTATCTGGACCTGAAGGCACTGTAAAGTGCTTCTGAATTGTGACCTTTATTCTCATTTTCATTTCTTCAGAACATAAAAAAATGTATTTTTTTAGTATATCAACAGTTTCAGTGATAACTGTGAGGTTTCTTTTATCATAAATTATTAAACGTGCTATAAACGTCAGGATTTCATGTGATGCGCCTTAGATTTTAAATTAAATTTAATATTGCCACAACTGTTTTCACTTCACTTGCTTGCTTGTTTCAACAATTCCTCACCTTTCTTAGATTAGATTAGTAGTAGCTTTTGGTAAATTTTTCGTGAGTATGTTTTGAAATGGGACTGGGAATTAAAGTGCTGCTACTTTTTTGTCTCCATGCCCAAGACTGAAAGCAGCAATTAAATGCCATGTAAGGTCTAGCCAAGGACTTTGAAACAGAGTCACATGCTGCTTTATCTGAATTTCATTTACAGTAGCATATAAATGATACGGACTAGAACAGAAGGAAGCAGTTACCCAGAAGAACTTCAAACTTATTCTTTGATCTTGTAATTGCTTAAATGACATTTCCCCTGCATAGTAATACTTCAGAAATATGATGAAAAGAGTAATTTAATAAGAAGAGGATAAAGAAAGTTATTATAAATGGATTGCTTTGCCCCAACAACCTGACACACACACTTCTGATGATGAGGAATGGTGATTGTTTGCCTTTACAGGTAAAAGATACTGTGTGCCAAAATTGTTTTTAACAGAAGTTGGGAGATACATAGCAAGAAAAAAAGGCTGTGAAGTAAAAAATCCAGACAAACAAAATACCAGACTTAAAGACTTACCACTCCCTTATGTAATTGTACCTGAAGGTTATTAGAACAAACTGCCAGAGCATAAACTGCATTTACAACCCTTGTGATGTTTATAAAAGCAAGATAAGGAATGCTTCTAGAAATTCTGATTTAGTCAAATGTAAAGTCGACTTTAATCAGACAAGTGTTAGTGCCTCATTTCAGTGGCTGGAGAGCGTCTGGACTTCTGCCTTTAAAGGCAATGCAGCCCCTGCTCCTGCCTCAAGGGTCAGAGCACTTCAACTAGCCTAGGGACATACTATGCATTGGTAGCATTTCATGAGCTGGAAGGTGTTTTTCAATTCATAAATATTTCTCATCATCTTTACAGAAACAGATTGGGATAGTTGAAAGAGTTTCACCTCTGCACTACTGTGTTCACAGATGGATGCCTGTTTCCAGGTTTGAGCAGTGATCTGATCTGGTCCTGATCTGATCTGGTCTACAGTCCCAGGGAACTGCAAACATTAGGCAATCAACCTGTTGAGAGCTAGCACTAGTATTCAAGGTTTACCCTCCTTATGTAATATTCAAACAGTACAAATCAATGTTCTCAGAAAGTAAATTCCGCAGCCTGGAGCAGAGTCAGCCCAGAGGTGTGTTTTCTATTCTGAGGCTGTGCCTCCTGCCCATGGCTGGGTACTGATGAGGAGAGTGCATTCTGTTAGGATTAAGAGCTGAGATAGATGGGAAGAGCGCTAAATCCTGCAGCCCATATACTGAAAAATTCTCAAGGTCAGTGGTAGAAAATACAGTTCTCCCTGTCCTTACAATTCAAATGAAAATGTTTCAATCATTAAAGCTTCTTAATTTATGAAGCTTGGAAAACCTTGAGCAGGTAAATGAGGTGGGGAGCTTGATAGCTGTGGAGTGACAGTTGACAGCAACTAAAGCATGGTGCTGTATATAATGAAGCTGTTTTATCACATGTTGTGTTTGAACTTATCCTTTCTCAAGCTCTGGAATGAGCTGACAGTGGCTTACCTCAGCTTTTCAAAGGTCAAGGACACCCACAACTAAACCTTTGTGGGAACACAGTCATTCGCACTTGTCCTGGAGACAGCTGGCAATTGCTAAACTTCCTTTTTCTCCCACTCAAAAGTCCTTCTAAAAGAACGGGATCCTCTGTGCCCCTCAGATCCCATGGATGTGATCCCTCTCTAGACTACTTTCCTCAGTACTTACTACTGGCCTTGTGACCACCATGAGGCATTGCTGTGCATGAAGAAAAGGAAGGGGCACACGGCAAACTTACAATGGGATGTAAGGCAATCAGTGAATTTAAGCTGTAGGAAGCAGTGAGATGCCAGTATTACTTCACCTACAACCTGTAACCCTTTACAAAAAGGCCACGATAGCTGCTCCCTATATGGTTTTGATATATAATAAATTTATTTTTGTGCCTAAAACTCTTTTCCTTAGGTGTGCTCTGAGTTTACAGGGGAAGTGCGTGGCTGCAGGCTCCTGAGTAGCACTTACAAGCAGCCTCTTTACAGCCCTAAATTATGGCTTAGGCTGTTCTGCAAATGACTCCTCTCCCCCCACCAAAAAGGCCAGATGACTGCAACCACCATGAAAATGTTGAAACCACCTAGTTTAACCAAATCGGAATCGGTTGCTTTCACAAGGGATATATTTTGGCACGGCTATTCCTAAATCAGAATGTTTAGCTTTCAGCATCTACCTCTGTTAGCATCTGAGCCTCCAAAAGAACACAATGAACTTGATTTGGATTTATTTTTGTGCTCTACAAAAGAGCATACAAAAGCAGACAGCAGAAAGGAAAGGACTTAATTTTGCTCAAGATTTTTAAGCATGAAACAAACACAAATGGGCAAGAACGCAACAAAAAGTAAAATCAAGTTTGGATCGGGTTTGAATTGGGAGTAAAAATTGAAAAAGTTATGAACAGCTAAAAGTTAAAAGTTATAATGGAAATTATTCTTCAAATTTTTCTTCAATTTGCTAAAAGGCCTATTGGCCTAAAAGGAGTATGAGTTTGTTAAGCAATACATTGGGTGAAAGGCAGCTCTCTAGGGAAATTCTGTGATATTTTCAGATTTATAGCCCAATACAAGACAGATTGGCTGAGATTTATAGCCTTATATAAAACAGATTAGCTGGTTTAATTTTTATTTTTTTCCTCTTGTCTTGTTCAGGATACATTCTTGAAGGTTAATCTTAAACTATTAGAAGTTTTCTAATGATCTTCAATGGGAAGGTCATTTGGAGCTATTGTGGGAAGGTGACAAAACCCCATTCAGTGTCTTGCTTAAAGTCTTCTGTTCACTTAAATATTTCCAGTTTTAGAAAGGATTCTACTCCCAAACCTCACAAACAGAGCAGTAAGATTAAATTCTCCTGTATTAAGGCAAAAACATGGAAGAAGTCTCATAACATTTCAACATCATTGTATTTAAAAAACAGCTTCAGGAATAGAAAATGTATGAAAATTTGATTAAGACAATTTATGTCTTAAGGGGAGGGAGCATTAGATATATAATTAAAGTAACTGTTTATGTATGCAACCATCCTTGTTAGAGAACGTCAGCTAGAATAAATCATCACATAATTTATGATTCTATGATTTCAGCTATTTCAGGTAACTTCTAGAAGGCATGGCATGTGGTAGATCCTACCTGGGTAATAGGAGTGCATGACTCCATGTATAATCTGTAATCTTCTACAAAGATAATCCCAAATAGCAGGTAAAAGTGTAGTTTTGCTACGTTGCAAATTCCCCCTTGCAAGGTAGTTTTTTTGAGGTAGCATTAATATTAATAATTCCCTAGCTTTATCTTGGTAATCCAGGAACAAGTTATCTGCATAGTGAATGTTGATGTGAGGAGGTATCGAGTGTTTATAATATTCCCCAAGTAAGTGAAAACAGTGAAATTCATGGTACTTGAAAGATTCTCTGTGCCTTGCAGAACATGGAAAGAAGGCAGTGTTCTAGGGGAAACTGAGGCAAAGGAGCAAAGATTTTCTCTATATCATTTATAAAATGTTGAGCTTTCTTAGGGAGAACTTGAAAACAACTTGAGGATTGCAAACAAATGGCCAGAAGTGCTGATGCAAAACTCATACTGTAGAAAATGAGTAAATCTATTTAAATAACTGAGATGCTCTTGTTCCTTTATATACTGGAAAAATTATCCTCTAAACTCAGAAATAAGTGTGGGTATACAACTGACAGCATATAGTGCAGGAATTCATTGCTGTTTGCGATAATGCTCTCTCTTTCTTAAGTTTATTTTTCTGTAGCTGTAAATGGAAAATATGTCTGGTAGGGAAACATGGAGTTGAAACACGTAAATATGCTAAGTGTGCTCTACAGAAATTCCTAAGATGACTCTTTCCTCCATTTTCTAGATTGTTACATCAAGATGTCTTAAGCTATAATTACATTTTTGCACAGTGTAGAAATAAAGAGCAGAGTTCAGGTTACTCTGAACTGTGCCCTCCATAAAGCTAACATTTGGATTTTTCTTAGAAATAATTTTCTACTCTAAGATTTATTTTTTGTTTTATAGGAGAAATTCAAGTAAGGCTGAATATTGGAAATAACTGTGAAGTCTTTTTTTTTGTAAGTCAGTACCATGCAAACATTTTGGTTGAAAATAACCTGCTTTTGTTTCTGGGAAAATGGATGTAGGACCATGCTAGGTATAACTGGTTGCATAACTGAAATGGCGAAGATGTTAGCCTGCTCCACAAATCATTCCTCTCCAATTAAATGGACAATCAAATATTTTTTTCATTTGAATATAGGTGTATGCTTTTTTCCTTAGGTGTGTGTTCTGAGATCATAGGGGAAAACATGGTTGTGAGCTCCCAAGCAAGGCTTACAAGTGGTAGATAGATAGTGTAGGGACAGAGCAATAGATTTCCTAATTAAATACTTCTGATAAGTGCTTCAGGGGTAAAACCAGATGAATATATACACATAACATTTTATCTTCCAGGTAAATAGAGGAGAACTTGGAACTGAAAAGTGTTCATTTCCCTTCCACAGACTATCCCCAGCATTTTTGAAAGAAAAACTGCATTAATCTTTCTACAGCATGCAAAGCTGTCATGCAAAAGAGCCTTGCTATGTGAGCCTGTATATACATACAGTAGGAAACATTGTCTCTGTATCAATTTTGGGCATTCTTTGCAAGAGCACAGCTTATCTATTATACCATGAAAGTGGTGCCATGAAATTGAAAGTTATAGGACTGAAAAAGGTAAGATTCATGCACCATATAACTATACAAAATGTGCTTCAAGTTACGGATTTGACTCAAATTTATGTATCTACTTGTAAATCTCTGCTTGCAAGCTGAGTGTCCCAGATCTCATTACAGTCAGAGGAAATCTAGCCAGTGAAGTCAGAGGAGCCTGTAGACCTAGCAGGCTGAGGATAACAGTTTATTTGAGATACCTGTAGTATCTTTTCTGGCCTCGAGGTTCCGTTCCAGGAGTTAGCTCTTCCTTATGTCCCACTTGCTTGTCTTCAACTCCTGGAGATTTCTTCACCTCCACGTCTACTTCCTAACAAAACTTAAGGAACTAAACAAAAAAAAAAAAAACCCACAGATGCACTCCAAATGAGAAATACAGAATCTGATACAGTGCTCTATGATAAGGCGAACAATACTTGTTTTCAGTTAGACCCAAATCTGCCTGGATTTGAGTCTATCAGAGCTTCAGTCAGTCTGCTTTACTTCTTGAAATGGTCCTTGAGTGCTCACCCAGCCAGTTTCTGCATCTCTCCAGAGGGTACTAGTCTCCAAAGTCTCTGTTCCTGTTCTGCAAGCAAGACTATATCCCCATCCCATTATTTTTATATTTTGCATAATTAAAATATGTGCAGTGTACTGATGAACTGTTGCAAGCCCCCAGAAAAGCCACTTTGGATTTGGATGGGCGTTACCACAAATTGACACTGTTGGGGTTTTTTGTTTTCTCAGCATCTTACAGTTTCATATTTGCATCCTGCTTACATGGTGAGTAGACAGAGATGTTTCACCTTGTTTAAACTGCATCTTTCCTAATGGCTGAAGCCATTTTCAGGGCAGCAGTTAGAGCACCTTCAGAGACCCAGGAGGGTGAGGATAGCAAATTTCAATTTGTAGGGTACAATTGTCAGCCCATTCCAGACATACAGCAGCCTGACAGCCCTGAAACATAGATACAGGTGGGTGAAAATTACATCTTTGAAGACTAAGATGCACAAGATAATTCAGTGTCTGTATTTTGTGTTCAGACTGCTTGTTTAGACAGGTAAAATGGTTGGCTTGTTCATACGGGTAAAAGTGTTGGCTAGCAATCAGGGGCATCTGTTCCTAGACACCTGCTTGGAGGCAGTCTCTTTTTGTACTGGCAAACAAATTTTCCCTTTGCTTTCTTTGAACTACCTCAAAATAATTTCATGGGGCTATTCTGAAGCTCCTTCGCTTCATTATATGTAGTCATCAACTGCAGTTCACCGTGACTTTAATCCAGTGAAACACTGGCCTTTTGTTTCCAAAGCACTCTAGGCACTTTGCTCAAAATGTTTCAAATACTAAATAAATAATGAATCCCCCATCTCAATCATTATGAACCTGCTCATCAGGTGAATCATTCCACTTTTACCTGAGAGAGCTCATGTTGAAATATATGTCATGTCAGTCTTTATTATGACCTCTGCAAAAGTAATTCTAGCAGAAGACCTGGAAAATTCATAAGTAACAAATGAAACTAATTAGGTTTTGGATTATTACCACCGTGATATTATTACAGTGATAGTATTGGTAGCTGTTCTTATTTAAAATGCTGTATATACTATGGAAAATCCCAACCTTTACTTTGGTAAGACATACAAAATAATTTGGAGACATAATTTGGACAGCAGGGAAAAAAATAATTTCACTATCAGGGAAAGATGAAAATTGCTAGAGGTAAGAATTGCTTGCTCTGTCAGTAGCACTCCTCTCCTTCTCTGCTGCCAAGGATCCAAATATAACTGGGGCAACCCAGGGGAGCCTGAAAAATGGTTTGCTTGGTGCATACAGGACTCTGTGCATTTATATTATTTAGGGTGCTTCTAGTCCAAGATAACTCTCATTTCTTGAGCTCAGAATTGTCTTTTCAATATTTCATTTTCTTAGCATTACCAACAGTCATATGATGTGACCTGGATGAAATATCTAATTCCAAATCCATTAAAAACTGTGTTATTAGAATCATCCTAAAGCATTGCTAGGTCAACCTCATTTAAAAGTGTGTCCATTAGAAGCTGCTGAGGCCAAAACAATTGTTGGAGTTAGGCTAAGCAACCTAATTTTGCTTACACATCACCTCAGTTTCAGTGGAATGTTACCTAACATATCAGTCACTATCAGTGAATAGGAACACAGAGGTCTGCAGGGCTCACAAGACAGGTATCTCTTGGAACAAGTAGATTTTCAACCCTCAGCAACAGAAATCAATTATATACAAAACAAATAGTGAGTGCAAATTAATGTGATTTTGAGGCTGCATGGAGACCTCATATCAGCCTTCCAATATCTGAAGGGGGCTTACAAGGGTGCTGGAGAGGAACTCTTCACTGAGGACTGTAGCGATAGTAAAAGGGGTATCAGGTTTAAACTTAAACAGGGAAAATTCAGGGGAGGTATAAGGAAAAAGTTCTTCCCTGTGATGGTGGTGAGGCACTGGCACAAGTTGCCCAGAGAAATGGTGAATGCTCCATCCCTGGCGGTGTTCAAGGCCAGGTTGGGCAGAGCTTTGGGTGACATGGTCTAGTGTGAGGTGTCCCTGCACATGGCAGTGTGTTGGAGCTAGATGATCTTAACGTCCTTTCCAACACAAACCATTCTATGATTCTGTGATTTTCACCAAGAGTTAGTTGATCTAATCACAACAGCTGGAGATTTTAATTTGCTTCTGCATCAGCAAAGATGGCACATAATTTTCACCACTGCATATGGTGCCAGAACATCAGATAGATTCCAGTGGCCTCCACCAAAAGGTTATGTTTTCCATGCCTTCATTTTCAGCCACTCATAGGGAAAATAGTCAATATTTTGATATAATGTTGAAGTAATTATGTTGAAATAATGATGAAATACAATGCATTGTTGGAAGAGCTGCACTCATTTATGCTAGCTAAGGAGCTAGCCTTGAATCTTTTTCTTGCCTTGAATCTGCCTCTATTCTGCTACACTAGTGTTTTATGTGAAAGTGATTCAGTGTGAATGAGGTAATGGCTGTTACACACAAGGTCATGCATAACACCTGTGAAAGATATTTTTAATCAGTAAGCCTCATGTTGCAGCCCTTAAGTAATCCGCTGGTTACTTTGTGTACTGGTCATAGATCTGTGGGGAAACTTGATTACCTTCAAACTTCAGTAAGATAGGTTCAAAGAACAGCTGCAGGATTTTCAAGGAAAATGGCTGTAGCTCACTGAGTTTCAGAATGGTTTGGTTGTCTCGGAATTGCTGTCAATACGTTAATCTCAGTGATAACAATTGCAAATGTATGGTACTGGAGATCTGGGTATGTACTGTGATCCTTGTGTTATTCTAACCCTTTACCAAAGTTATCTTTCATAATTTCTTTCTACTAACAGAGGGACATGAGTGTGTCATAGATGACAAGAGTCCAGGGTCTTTTTTGATTTTTACCTCCTGGGCACCTGTTTCTTAGATTTAATATAGTTATATGGATGGGAAAAAGTGCAATTTTCTAATAAACCCATTATTACCAGCATAACATTACTTCTGAAGAACTGTGTCAACTGACTTTGACTTCTGATACTTCTGCTTATTTGATCGGGATCTTTATTTTGTGCTTTTCAGTTTACTATCTGCCACGTAATATTCCTTCAGAAGTATGGAAGAAACTTGTTCTCAAAGTCCAATACTAGATATGACTGGCAATGATAAAAATGCCTGTAAGTTCTCTCCTCCCTAACTTTGTTTCCACCCTTGCCCCCAGGTTTATTTGTGTTTGAGGAATAACTTCTCTGAAAGAAGTAGCATGAACATGAAGAAACACAAAGAGGCACAGATTTTTTAAACTGAAGATGCAGTTTACAGAGATCCTAAAAAATAAACAAAATATATTTTTTCTTTTTTTTTCTTTTTTTTTTTTTACAATACTTGTAGAATTACTAACAACGGGAATGTTTGGGCTACCAGACCCTCTGTTAATAAACACCAAGGCCATGTTTTTGTCTCAAGATGGAACAGATGATCCTTAATGTTGCTTCCAACCTGGTATTCTGTGATTCTAGGGTGTCTTTTCTATAACAAATGCCTATATTGACTGTTTACTACATCAGGTGTTAGCACTTGTATATCTGTGACATGGTACTGATACAACAGTCCTGGCTCCTCTAAATTATTTCAAAACACTCACATTTTTGTATTTCTTTTCTATAAGTATCTCAGAACAACTCTGTGTTAGATGACACTTGCACCCTCATCCAGATGCTCATATCCCATCTCTACCACAGGATACTGGACCACCTTTTGTCAGTGTTTTTTTTCCCTTATTTCCCAACAAGGCCTACCACAGATTTTTAGTGACAGCAGTAATGGGAGCACTAAAGCCCTAGACGGAGTTAGCAGACTAGAGCTAATCAAGGTCAAGTTTTGCCATACTAGGCCAGGCAGTCACTAGTTAAAGGCCAAATATTAGTTTTTTCAAACACATCTCAAGTTAATATAATTCAAATTTATAGCATTATTTTTTCTATGGAGCTCCTAAAAGTTTTAAAAAACTCTTCTTAGTGTATAAGTTATTTAAATTGCCTTCATAAGTGAGAACTAAATTACTTGTTTGTGTACTGCCAATGAAAATTAAAAAAGGTTAAATTTCTAGGCATTTATTTTAGCCTTTCCTCTTTATGCTGTAAAATATATATTGTCCGTTAGTATTTCTGGTTTTTATTCCTGTTTCATATATGAAATTTGGTAACAATTGGAAGCCATAAATACATCCGAGTAACCTAAGAATTTCACTCCATAGATCAGTTCAAGATCATTTCTTCATGCATTATTATTGACAAATACTATGAAGGACTAAAAGCTCTTACCTTTTTGAATTCATGTAAATCTATGAAACTCAAGTCAATGTATTACACCAAAAATTTCAATGAGAAGTGTAAGTTCTACTGCAAGTGACTAAAAGAACATCTTTGAGGTGTCTCTAGGTAGGATTTTTATACATTTTTTTGACTTACAGATTTTTATTATTAAAAATGATAGAAAATTACTATCATTGACATCAGTGTTCATATTTACTGTGTAAACAGGAACATAAACTAAAGGTTTTATTCTATAACATAGTGGAAAGATCCCTGTAAAAACACCCTATTCTTCTGACTCTCCTAATAGATCTGAATCCTGCTCAGCAAATATCCTTCTTTATCCATCTCCAAAAGGTTAGTGATGTGAAGAAGGTACTAAGACTTCTGTCCATCATTATGTATAGCGTAGGCTCTTCTGTTTGTTTCTTTTCTACCTCTTTTTCTCTTGTTTCCCCTGGAAGGGTTAAGTTTTCAAAAGAAGTGTTTGTCTTTTGTTCTTTGTTCATATTTAGCACAAAAGGCTCATATGGACTTCAGCAGTGATACCTTTCATTGGAAAAATTCCCTAGAGGAAAATGCAATTAGAGCAATAAAGGAACACAATGACTTGGAACATATTGTTTAGAATTGGCAGGAGTAGGATGCTGTGATGAAATCCTGAGATGCATTGACAATGCAAGTAGCAGTGAAGTGAGTGGAGAAGCTGTATGTCTTCCCAAAGAATATATCCCATTTGGTTTCCAGATGTGCATAAGTTTCTTAGCATTCACATATCTCCTGCAGTTGTCCAGTACTCAACCATATTAAAATAGTACTACATGGATATCTTTTAACAAAAGAATTGTCCCCCACTTTTCACCCAAGCCAGGTCTATTGGCATTGACTCTCACAAAGTACCTGAACACTGCACTGTACAGAAAAGAATGAGAAGCTGAGAAGCAGCACTGGTATGGATCTCTGAGCCTGCAGGGAGGGTTTTGAAAGAGAGGATCCCCAGCCAAGGTGGAGCACGGTGAACATCCTGAGGACCAAGAGGATAGTTGGACATCCCAAAGGATCTGTTCTACATGTTTTAAAGAGGTTACTAGCAGACCTCCTGGGAGATGGGAAAGGGAAGAAAAACTGATACTTGATTTCTTGTTTTCTCTCTTTTCTTTCTTGTTTCTTTTTGCTTTGGTTTGGTTTCTTTGTTTTGTTTTGTTTTGGGGGTTTTTGTGGTTTGTTTTTTTTTTTTTTTTTTTTTTTATAGTACCAAATTCTCTCAGGTAAGGGGCCTATGCTTAAAGTTGCCTGGACAGTAAGTCCCAATGTTTACATAGATGTGGAAGCTGTCACACCTGAGTGGCTTCTCTGGAAGGGCAAGACTAAGATTTTGTCCTTTGCTTTTCACTAGGTTTTTAATTCAGTTCTTCCTATGATTCTCTGACTGAACAGTTCAGAAAAATATATGGGAAGACATAGCAGAGATAAGTACCCTAATGGCAGTTCATAGCTAATCATAAAAACACGGCAGCTGTGTAAGATGCAGGAAAAAGAACAGATGAGTCACTTGTTGAGGACAAGCTTTTTGACATTTGTTGTTGCTTTATACTCTAGGAAGTGTGGCAACTTTTGAAAACACACTTGAAATCATGTGCTTCTCCTTCATTAAGCCTGTTATACTGTTGACTTTCCTTCTGCTCTGGTCATAATTATGTTTCTGTTTATTATCTATGCTGGTAGTTGGCAGTCACTGCCTACCAGAGACAGCAGCCTGGCAAGTCTTGGTGTATCCGTGCATCTATCCCAGACAGCAATCTTAAGTGGGCTCATAATACCTATGAATAATCTTGTCTCCCATATAGCAAAAATCTCTTTCAATTATTTGAGTTTGAATAATGTTTGACCATTGAGATGCTCCTAAAGTGAATGCCATTCTTTTGATCTTGCCTTGTAAAGGTAGTTCTTCAGCCAAAGAAACAACACAGTACTTCAGCCTTCAGTTAAGCAGTCAGTAAAAGTCCATTGCAACCTTTAAAGTGCCCTTCTTAATCTATATTTTTTCATCAGAGTTTCATCACATAAATGAAAAACACTGGGAACTATGGAATCTTCAATATCCCACAGGGATTTCAAGTAGTCATTTTCTGTAGAATAGGAAACAGAGCTCCTGGGTGACACTGAAAGCAATGAGAGGATCTTTGTTGAGCACAGCCACAGTAAAAGGGAAAGGGTTTAAAAACATGAGGGGCAAATGAATAGCAAGGAAGAAGATGGCAAGCATCTGAAATATTTAATTGCATGCCGATCTTCTATTTATTTAGAGAGAATGTTGGTATGTCACACTAAACTTTGTGCAAATTGCCCTGGTGTTTTTCTACTGCCCACTAAGCCTGAGTTCAGCAACGTGATGGATGGTTCAATTTACTGAGTAAACAAATCTGATTGGACTCAATTGCCAGGGAGACCTGCCCTACAAAGTTTACTAATAAGAATTGATCCAGCTGTTGATAAGAATTGAAAATGTTGATGCACAGGATATTTGCAAAGTATTGAATTTAACTACTCCTCAGCTACTGTTACAGAAAAAGTGTAAGGTTGTTTCATAGCTATAGAATAAATAATATATATCACCTCTATATCAAGGGATATCAAGATACAACACCTAAGGGGCTTAGGGAAGAGAACCGATTGAATCCAACTCTGATCTTTCAGTGTTACCATGGGTTAAATCACTGCAGGTGGGCCTGGTGCCATCAATGCCATAAGTATTTTTTTCCTGTCTTGGACCTCACATGCACAAGAATGCCCAAGACCCTTCCTTCCTAAGTTTTTGCAGAAAGAGAAATCTTTCAACACAATTTCTTGGCACTGTTGCAAGTCAGACAGAGGCATTAGCACTTGGGTGTTTATGCCAAGGTATGTAATGGGGCAAATTGGTATGCCAAAGGGGTCTGCAGGAAGATGCAATATTTTCTTTGCACTTTTGCATTCCTTATTTGCAAACAAAATGTCCTAGCTTCCAAAAGCTTAAACAATGTCATGTCCCTTCTGGGTCCTCAGTCTGTGGAGTCAGTCAAATCCAGACAAATCTGTCAGAAGCTGGTTTGTGGAGAGTGAGTCACAATTCCCTTTCTTGACTGTTCACTAAAAATATATAAATATATGCAGTGATACAATGACTTTTTTTTTTTTTTTAATTGGAAAACTTTGGTGACTGAACTCTCACCTCCCCTTTTTACTCTTAACATAAAAAATTTAGTACAAGCCAATAGAAATGGCAGGGGGGAGGGGGATTACCTGTACATTGACTTATGCTACCAGCTCTTCTTGGAAGCAAGTCTAGCATGGTCTAATAATAAATCTAATTTTAAGAATCCAGGCAATTTAATTATTAGCCTTCTTGGACAGTGGCAAAAAATGCTGCTAATAATTAATTAAGCAGACAGTGTTAGTTAACCTATTTAGAATCCATCATCTCCATTTTTGTAAGCTTTTCCCTGGTAGTACTCAAACATTTGAAGGTGTCACAGGAGAAATAACTTACCCTGTTATAGCAGTAGTCCTTATGAGAAGGATATCAACGTGCAAGTTGTTTATGACTCTTAGACTGGTACTTGTCAACCAAAAGCATCCTGCTTTGTTCCTGTGTCTGACAGACATCCTTTGGTTGCTGTATGCAGAAATAATTTTGGTTCTCATCACTGCTTTCTACAAACAGGAGTTGAAAGAGAAAGATTTAGAAAAGCAATAAATAGAGAATAGGAAGAGATGCTGTTTCTTACGATCCTTAGCAAAATGTACACATAAGGTCTGAGTTAGTTTAAAGAATTTTCCAGGCTGAGATTCTTTCAGTTTTTTACCTCATTCCTGCCTGAGCTCTGTAACTCATCTACTCCTTTGGAAAGGCAGATACTTATGCTAGCTTTAGCATGAACTCACACCATAGATACGAGCTATTATTTTACATGGTCTTACCAAGTAATTGTCATAACATAATTGGCTATGTGCAAGCTCTTCACTTCGTGTCAAATGTTGTAACTTAATAGAAGATGCGAGTTGGACACTCATGCTTGGGGAGACAAGACCCTGTTTCAGTATCTGATTCAGCTCATAGATTAAAGTAAGTACCTGATTCAGCTCTGGAGCAAGTCCAGAGGAGGGCCACGAGGATGAAAAGAGTCTGAGAAAGTCAGGACTCAGGACTGTACCTGAAGGGGGCCTACAAGGTATCTGGAGAGGGATTCTTCATCATGGGACTGTAGCCCATGGCCGGTGGGCTGGACCTAGATAATCCTGAGCTCCCTTCTAACCCAAACCATTCTATGATTCTATGACTCTATGCTGGAATTTTGATGTTGGCATGTGAGACAGATGCCTAACCCGTAGTATAACTAACCTATAGCCAGTAGATATCTCCATATGAGCAGATGTGTAATCTCCCATTATAACCTGCTAAAAGCTAGTCAGTGCAGCTAGTGGATGCCAGAATGTAATTTAGGTCATCCTGAGTAGCTTCCTAAGCTTAACTGAGTTGCCTGAAGATAAGCATGTGGTGACATTTAAGGACCTTGAATATATTTTGACTTGCCTCCACCTGATTCAGAAGTGGGGAGCCCCCTTAAATCTTGGGTCATCTCTGCCAACTTTGTGCAGATATTGAGTATCCTAGAAATTTCAGATAGTATTATAAATCTATGTTTTGTAATTTAATCCCATCCTTGTATTTTGTTAATGTAGTAGACTACATAGATCTTTGCTGAACATACAATCTTAAACACTCAATTCAAGAAAATATCTATATCAAACATATCTTCATCCTGAACTGCTATCCAGACAAGTCATCGTGCAACCTAGGATAACTCAATAGCACTTTCTGTTTTTTATTTGCTTATTACTCCTGAAAAAGTTGGGGAACTGAAGAACAGACACAGGAATAACAGGCTTGTAGTACTGAATTTAAAGAGCTTCCTCAATTAGTCTTAAATTAGAAGGCAGCAATTAGCATGTGTGTGCAGGTACTAGTCACTGCATTAAAAATCTGTTTAGCCTAAATTAGCTTTACACATCTACCATTTTTCTAAATCCAGAAGTATTTTGAAGCTGTGGGTGGGCCTTCATATCCTTACTTACAAGCTGAGAAACTGACAAATAGTTTTCTACATTCCCTAATTCCAGACATGAAAGACTGGTAAGCACCATTCGGGACCCTTTTAGCCTGTCTAATTTCAACTGGACTAGACATGGACGGGGAATAGTGGTAAATGCTGGAAGAGGCATCCTAGGATAGGCAAGGCCAGTAAAGTCACTGTGTGCAGGAAATAAATAGTAAAAAACCCACCTTATTTTATTTGGCCACAAGATAGAAAGTTTGTGTTTGATGTCAGTCCTAACAGTCATTGCAGAATTTAGTAAACTGTACAAAGCATAGTTAGTCTAGCTATAAATTTCATTCTATATCTCTCTGACATAGCAGGCAGTATCATGAGCTGTTCCAGTTTTGAATGACAATTTAAGTCACATCTCCATTTTTGTTGAAAACCAAAGGTAGGACATAGAGACAAAAAGTACTTCACCTAGTTGTAAAATCTGCTTTGATGCACCTGGTATCACCTTACTGGCCATAAGTAACTCATTTGCTTTCTCTTACACCTTGTACCACAGACAAGTTGGAACTGGTGCTGTGATAGAGACTTTAACCTCATGAACTGCCAGCACTTAAAAAAATAATTATAGTAGAAGTTCTTGAATGAAGTGATCTCAAATCTCAGAAAGCATGGCCCTGGCCCTGGCCCTGTGTTTTATAATCTTGTCTCTGGGAGATGTTTTCAGAGAGAAAGTAAAAACAAAATAAAGAAACAAACAAACAAAAAAGTAACCCCCCTATGTATGTATCTAAAACTTCCTCATGGGCAAAGTAAAATTTCAGGGTTAATGCTGTGCTTCAAAACCCTGCTGAGCAGGAAATATGGCATTTGCCATACACCTCTGACATAGTGTTCCCTTCTGTTGCATTATATCTTTAGTTTTTAAATCTTTTTTAATTTTTGCTCTTTTCATTGATGATTTGTACCCATCTCTCACTCTGAAACATAAGTCAGAAAAGATTAAGGGGAAAGGAGCTGCAAAAAAAGCTGGGACACAATTTTTCCACACCTGCATTGCATAGAAATGTGCCCTGTAGGTGACACAGGGGAAGAGTATTACACAAGCTGTCACATTTTTTATCATGGTCACACAGTTTCTTCTTATGAAGTAATGACACTGCTCTGCTCTCACAATGTTCCAGTAAAAGATAACCACAGTGGTTTTATTTACCTGTATATAAAAAAGTTTCAGAAAAACAAAACAACAAACCAGCCAAACAAATAAAAACCCCAAACCCAAAGCCAAAACAGTAAAACAAAAGAAAGAAAACTATTGCATATATACAATAACCAGGCATTTTTATGCTCCTTGTTTGGGTGACACCCATAAAATGAAAATGGGGGAAAAGGTTCAGAAGGCAGGCAAGAGAAGTTTTTCTCTGAAAAATCTCCTGTATTCTGTCTCTCTCAGGATATTTTATTCAAATCCACTTCTTTGAAACATGAAATAATTGGAAAAAGGGATTTTCCCTTCTTATACATTGTCATACTTCTGAAGGTGACTGCATGTTTCCTTATCGGCAAAAAGCAAACTGGGTAAGGGCCTGAATTTATTTGACCATAGCCCACAGAAAGTTCAGCTAGCTGTTGGCAGCAGATTTAGACCATGGGGTTGAGACTCAACCTTTAGGTCTTGTTTATGTAACATACTGGCTATGTGTCATTGAAAAACTCACTTACATATTAATTGCCCAAACTGTTTTGCAGATTTGACTGTGCATAGCACCTGACATAAAGGTGCCCTATGTTTTGAAAGAGATTAGGAACAATCAAACCCAAGTCTTAGTTTTCATCGTGTCCTCATCAGTACTTCATAATCCTTGAAGACAAGAAAATAGTGGACATAAGATTGAGTTTTCAAAAGTTACTGTGATCTGTTGTGGCAAACTATTGTATCTCACAATTTTATATGTAAACTAATGTGTTACTTCTGCAGGTGCATCATCTTTTCCATGCTTTGGAGCAAAAAGCCTCTGCTTTCCCTTAACCTAACACATGGTCTGTGTTTGTAACTAGCTAAGAGCACATTTGACCTAGGCTTTCACGGGGGTGTTTGTGTTAATCTGTAAAATCAGGAAAAAATAGGATAATGTACTTCCTGCCAGCAACAGCACAAATATTTTGGCAAACAGGAGGAGGAGCTTTGTATGGGTTGCAGTTGTATAGAGAACAAGGGAGATGGGTGGGAAAACTGTGCTCCCCAACTCTTGCTCACCTGCAACAAGGACACCTTTGGGAGTGATCACCATTTGTTCTGACTCTGTCCCCACTGAAGGTTGTTCCGCTGATTTTTTTTCAAGCAACAACAAAACTAAAGCATTAAAACAGTGGTTAATGACAAGGTGGCAGGCAATAGTTCCCTTAACAAAACAGAGAAATGAGAACAGAATAACACTTTCTGTTAGTCCTTGTTAGAATTAATTTCTGTAGCTGCAACAACCAGAACACAAGGCCTTGTTTGTATTCAGTACAGCCCTAATGTTTGTACATACAGAAAAAAAGAGCTCACTATATTTTTCTGTGTCTGTGTTCTCACTGCCCTTTTTCCTGGGAAATTAAAAATGTTGTTTCTCTTGCCAGGGAAGGCTTTAATGCACCAAGCAGATCCCAGGATGGCAAATAACCTTTCATGCAATGTCACAGATCAACAGCTTTCCACTGACAGGTTTCTATTTTGAAGTTGCAGATCAAAATGAACCTGTTGGGTATGTGTTTGCTTAGTCTAGCTGCTTCCAGAATGGTGGCTAGAGAGAAGGTAGAGCATGACCAGCTAATGACATTCAGTGGACAATGAAATGGAGATGAGTGCCAAGGAATGGTTTCTTAGAGGTTTAACGGGCTGCATGCTCATCTGAAGAAATGGGAAAAGTGCCTTTGAGATCTCCAGAAATAGGGTATAGATGACAAAAGCCCACTCATGGGCTTATTTAAAGTAGCTGGCCACCCTAGGTTTCTTAGATGTTGGATTGTTTGTGTAAGGCAGCATGTTTCACATCAGGCTTTGCTTAAGTCCAGCAAATTTGCAGCTTTCAGTAACAACCTGCAGTAGGAGGTGTAAATCCAAGTTGTTCATATTCGGTCATCCTAATGTGGTGCTTCAAATAAAATTAGGTACTGCTGGAATATGTGATTTTGGAATATTGAGAGGGATGAATGATTGAAGTATTTGGGGTATGATTCAACTGTGAATAAAAGAGTGTCTGAGATGGAGGTGTTATATCTCAGCTGTTTCTCTGGGGTTTCCTTTGGTCTCCCTAGTGCTGTAAATGGGGTCCAGAGAACAATTCATCCCTCCTAAAATGGACAACCAAAATAGACCCACAGAGCTGCATTCTAGAGGCTTTTATTCCTTTCCACTCACTGACTACAACAGAGACTGGCGTGACTGCTTCACAGATAAATGGCTATTGTGGCTGGTGAATGATACGTGAATTGAATCTAACCACTGCAATCAGGATGCTTTAAGTAATTGAAGGAGACAAATAAACATGTCATCTGAATAGATTGGATATGACCTTTACTTCATTCGGTGTACACACTGGCTCTGACAATTGTGGATAGCAGGCAGGTTGAAACACTTATAGTTGTCTTGAACTTTGATGTCACTACAAGTACATGTATACCTTTTGGGTATCACAGTCAGAGGTCCGGTTACTGACTGCTGATCTGACAACAGCAATCAAAAGGTTCAGACACCGTAAGTTTACTGGGGGAAAGGAGTATGGCAGAGATTATCGTTATGAACTATGGCTCTGTGACTGAAGTTCATGAGAAGTTGTCAGAGGTATGTGTTTTATGATCCTGAAAACAAATTTATACTGCAGAACATCATAAAAATACCTATTCTTGGTAACTTCTTGCTAATATGAATGACTGATCAAACTGGACAGTCATGCCCTCAGTCAAAGGCTATGAACAGTCTGTGCCCCACTTCATAGTCAAGACCCCCACAAAAGGAGTAATTCAATATTTAAGTAAAAACTTTCTATTTCAGAACACATATTAAGTTGAAGAATAGTACTCCTCAGAGACTGATTTTAATTAAACAGTCTGCTTTTTCTCTCTCTCATCATGGTTTTTAATTACCTAACATCTTGCGTAAGTCCGGTCTGACAGGAAGAGAGCCTGTTGAAATGGCACAGGTACTGTGTGTGGAGATGAAGGGGAAAAAAATTATCCCAGAACCTGGTTTTAATGAAGAAAAAACATTCCTTTAATGCCAGCAAGCTAATTAGTAGCAGGGACAATTTCTCCCATGCAACATGATCAGCACAAGACCATATATCCCATGGAAACAAATATGCTCTCCTTACCACAGAAAAGGTTATCAGGCAGAGAAACTGGAAGGATAATCTTGATTGTCAGCTCCTGTGTGCAGACAATGTGCAGCTCTCTGTTGAAAGACACATTGCCCACACTTAGAGGGGAATATCTCAGAGGGCATGGTTTGAACAGTAGCAACTGGTTTGGCAGGAGGTATCTGAAACTGGTCATGGATATGCACATCCATAAGCATCTTGACATGCACTGGACACTTGGTTTCCAAATTACCTGTTGCCTCTGCCAACACCATTCACTTAGATGGACTTAGCTGGCTGCAGACTGGGGTTGCATCCCATAAATTGTCAATTAAGCATGTATCTCCTATGTGTCATAATTTATTCCCAGGAATCACCACCCATTAGGTCACTTTGACCTTTGAAATTGTGCCTTTTGAAATAAATATTTCAGGTACTGAATCTTTTTCTTCTCTGTGCACCAGAAGCACAGAATGTGACAAACTGCCAAAACTCAGTGTGGCAGATTGGGCTCAAAATAACTGTACAAAATCCTTCTCCCCTTATTCAGCTTTCATTCTGCTGAATAGCTGTGCTTTCATTACTAGCTGTATCCTATCAGGAATATATTTTCTGTAGCATTTGTGCAGCAGCATATACTCAGTCAACCAAAAAACTTGTAGCAATATGACATAAAGCCCATTTGGGCATATATATTCCAAACACGTTAGGATATATTTTGATCCAACTTAATCAACAAATATTTTTCCAGTGCTTTCAAAAGGAGTTGTAAAAGCTTCAACTCATGAAAAAGTGTACTTCACTACTAAATGGAAATCAACTTTTATGACACAGCAAAGATATTTTTATTTTTTTTTCTAGCATTTATTTTTGAAGAACACAGAAGTCTTATGGTAAACTTTCTGTTTTTTGTTGTTGCTAACTAGAGTTCTAGGTATCTTCCAACCCCCAATTTCATTTTATTTTAAAGAGCTAATTTTAATTTTTGTTTTTAAGAAACTGGAATTAAAAACATATTTGAGTGCTGAAATAGAGCTGTTTTTCACAATTTCTGATTCACTCACATGGTGAAAATTTGTGTTCTAACTTGAAAATAGTTTTCAAAATCTTCAGTGTAGCAACAGAATGTTTTTCAACAAGTGATGTTTCTTGAACATATAGTGCTGAACATAGTGTTGTGCAGGTTGCATCCGAAGAAAAATATTTAAAGTAACATTGATGCTGCAGTTAAAATCATTCAGAAGTCTGTACAAGTATTTACCCTTTGCAACCTTAGCTTCCTCTTCTTTCTGATGAACTACAATTCAAGCACATTTTTGTCTGCATTAGTACTTTTTTTTTCAGTAGGATAGTGCTCTTCTTTAGTGTACTGGTACTCTTCCAAATGGGCAGCTCATCAGCATTTGTTTTACCCTCCTTTGCCATAGCTCCCTGCCTTACTTACTGAACTCTTCTCAAATCCTCCAAGGTCTGAAGACATAAGTGTATTAACCTCTTCCATATTCTTATTACCACAGTAACCAAGAACTGCACAGACATGAAAGGAATTCTTTTTCACAGCCATGGAGAGATGAGGTGCTACACTGATCTTCACTTTCAGGTAAGAAACTGAAACATGGAGAATTTAAGATTAATAAAAAAAGTAAGCTAATTCAGTGTTTTGCCTGATAGGCAAAATTTTAGACCAACTACTGGTAGCTGTAAATACCGATGCTATTTATCGTTATCTGAGCAGGTCACCCTGAACTCTTTTGTCTCCTAGGAAAGGAACAGGCATTTTAAAAGGTGACTCTTTCAACGTATTTAAGATGTTGGCTTTTAGACACTCTGACTTGCAGTATGCTCAGCTCTGTGTCTCTATGCTGTACATCTCCATTGATTCTAAAAATGATTTTTTGATGTTTTCATTTTCAGATGTACAGATTTATAGAGAAGATGCCAACATCTGTTCAGATGAATCCAGCTCAGTGAAGGAAAAAAAGCATCCCAGAAAGTATCTGGGTGCATGGGCATATATAATCCTGTTTTTCCCTCAGTGTGGTCCACTGTGGGCACTGAATATGTTCAAACCTAGAGCCTAACACTTATGTCAGATCCTCAGCTGACAGTTCAGTCCAGTCAGACTTTCTTATCCTTCTACTTTCTTCCTCAGATTAATTCAGTCTTTGATGAAGGGGGAAGACTGCAGTCCCCTAATCCAGACACTAATTACAGGCTCTAGGCTCTGGTGCCTAGAGCACTTTTTTAGAAGATGTGTATTTTGAGGCCATAGAAATGAGAAGGACTTGGGATCCCAGTGCCTAGTTTTCTAAGTGTGTGCTCAAAGTATGTGGCTACCATACATGAGAAGGGCTACAGCATGGTTGGTCTTTCTTGGCTGCATTCTGAAAGTGTGGCTGTCACTGCATCTTCTGAGGAAAGGATTCCCAGTTCTGGAGACCACAGTGTCAAAATCGGTTGCTTAAAGCACTGTGTGAGGTGCTGATGTCTGGAGAGGGGCAAGAGTTTGAGCTATATCTCTTTTACCTCCAGTATACTTTGTCCTATTAGCTACTTCACTACAGCTCTTAAAGTACACAGAGACATTTTGGTTTCCATTCGGAGGAGCCAAATTTTCTTTACATGTTATATATGGATTTTTCACATCCAACAACAAATCTGGACTGTGTTATAGGAAGCTGTAACTCAGATCTGTACAGAGATTTAGTCAGGACAGGATCTAGTTGCTGTGATTGAAATGTTCAATATGCACCCAGCAATGCTGAGGAGGGGGATTTAATCTAAAATTCTGTTCCTGGTTCTAGACCTGATGAAGATAGCCAGCATGAAATGTCTAGCCCATGTTTATGTGGCTTTCCTGGGAACCAAGTTCTGTATTTCCTATTGGGGTCTACCATTACTCATTTATTCTGGTGGTTCAACCAGCCCTAGAGAAAGGGTAGATGTTCCTACAAGTAAGTGCTGATGTGTCCCAAGACAGGCATCATGAAAGGATCTCTCTGAAGCAAAAATCAGATTTTAATATTTGGTGGGCTAAGGCTGGTGTACAGCAATATTTAAGGTTCATCCTAAGACTCCTTCTCAACCACTCCTCACCACCAGAACTGTTTTACCCTCAACATCACTTTACTTCAGAGTGCCAATTCCAGGGTGGGGAAAACATCTTCTGGATATCTGTCTTGTCTGTCCTGCTAAATTTGACTCTGCCTATGGGCAGCTAACATAGATGGTAAATTACAGAAGGACTGGAAGTCAGGACTGCAGAACTGTGGAATCTCTGAGGAGGTTTTGCAGTGCCAAAGTCCCTCAGGTTGAGATATGGCCATGGATGGCAGCTGTGAGTGATAAGCAATTACAGTGAAAATGGAGTGTAAATTCAGGCTTGAGGTTATGTTTATTTAAGCTGTTTGTATAAATTTGGTGTATTTGCATAAATAATTGTGTGAATTCATTACCACCAGCGGTATAGCACCCTTCTGGTTAATGAATTCTGGTTACGTCTCTCCTCTGGAAGAGGTAGACTTAGCTCCAGCAATTTTTTTTCAGAGCATAATAAAAATCCATCTGAAAACACATATAAATTTATTGGCCTCCAGAGCTGCTATCATCTTTACTGCTTGGTACAGAACCAAGCTTGGGGTCCTGCCTCTGTCCAGATCAGACTTATAAGCTGGTGTTTCCAGAATCACTGCCCTGAACTCCTCTGGGAGGACAAGTCTCCAAATTCCTGGTGGAGAGATCTAGCCTAGGCAATTTCACAGAAGCTAGCCACTACTATATTTCTGACAAAATTCACTGTATGGTTATGTGAAACCCATTTTTGTAACTTTTAACTGCATAAAAATCACTGTTGTGCTTTGTCATTATCATGCCCAAGTCTTTTATTCCCCATGAACCTGTTTATGCCCTTTCCTTGACCTCTGGTGTCTTCTGCTAGCACTGTTATGCTTTGAATTGATCTCTCTGGTTCAATAGGTGATGGAGCCGTCAAATTCATGACACTCATTTTCTGTGCCTGAGGTCAGCTGGATCCTTATACTTACATGATATTTATCTGATAAACATTTACAGACCCAAATGTTAGTTATTAACACAGGAGGTGGTTGGTATTTGTACTAGAGCACTAATTAAATGCTCATTTCCAGTACAGTCATGTGTATCACCCAGAGCACAGAATGAATTATGGAAGTGACACATTTCAGAAAGCAGAAATATTTGCTGGAGGAAAATTTCTTCTGAGATTCCTTTTCCTATTCCCTTTATGGCAAAAAATCCCCCTGTTTTTTAGTAGAGAATAATCTTGTTTCGCTCTATGTTTAAAATCATAAAGAATACTTGTTTCTGACATGTAATTGCTTGGAACACTAACACAAAACCTATTTCAAGGCAGAATGATTTTCTTGGGGTGGGGTCTATTTATTTTTTCATAATGTAACTGGGAGCTAAAAATATGCCAAGGGATAAAAATAAAAGGAAGGTGGGGGGAGAAAACCCATGGAAGAATAGAAACATGAGCACACGTGATGTTTTTCATTGTAATAGAAGTTGAAGAGACATAAATATTTAGCACAGAAGGAGAGAAGAGGCCACTGTTTAATTGTAAGATTTATTTTCTTTTTTGGCAGCACTGCAATATATGTTTTCATTTGCTTCCTATTTTGAGAAAAAAAAAAAAGGATCTGCTTTATCCACACCTCTTGCAGCATTTGCAGGAGCAATGGTGTCTGTTTTCCTTTTGTTGTTTTATTTTGTTGTGGAGTTTTATTTTTTTCTTTTTTGGTTGTTTTTTTTTTGTTTGGTTGATTTTTATTTTGTTTTGTTTTGCTTTTATACATTCCAGACCACAGCTTGCAAACTAGAAGCTGATGAAGCTTTTCTTACATTAAAAACAAGCATTACAATTTACAAAACCAAGTTACGAGGATGGCAAACTTTGGAGTTAAAAACAGAAACATATTGGACATTCGAAACCCCACAAGTAGGCAACAGCTTTCGGCTTTCTTGAGGAGAAGACTGTAAGTATCCTAATGATTTCATGTTTACATAGCAAAAGTAAAAAATACTTATCAGCTTAAAAAGGAAAGGATTTAGGAAAGCAACTTATAGTCATCTTAAAGTCAAACAAGAATCCTTCAGTTCCTGCTCTTATTCATGCAAAATGTGAACAGAAAATTTTTGTACTCAGAAGTGTGCAAGCTCTCAATATTATTTCATTGTATTTCAAGAAGATGTTTCCAGAATGAGATTGAAATCCCAACTTTTTTTTGCTTTGTTTTGTTTTTGTCTTTTTATTTTTATTTTTTTTTTTCTGATAGACTGAATTCATATTTCACACTCTTTATGTGGGTTAAACATTTCCCCGCATCAGCAGTTAGTACCTGAGAAGGGGAGAAAAAGATTTTGAATATATGGTCTGGCACCGTACGAGAATAGAAGGAAACACAATATTACAGGGCTGTGAATTCTGACCTACTACCAAAATGCCTGTTTAGGAAAAGATATCTTTTCATGGCTGGTGGAGGTCTGTGTAAATATGATAGACTGCACAAAGGTTTCCAGAGGTGCTTATTTCAATGAAGCAGTTGGATCTCATTAGCTTGGCACCACCCATGCATAGAAAAATTTCTTCTGCATACAGTGCCAAAGGAAATATTACTGTGTGTGTTCTCCTCTGCTACTATCTTCCAATGCAGTTAAAGGCAGCCTGTCTTCTAAAACAAGCAGATTAATTACCAACCTTCAACAATTAACTGTAATTCAGAAAGGAAATAGCTTATATATTAGCTGTAGTGAAAAAAAAAAGACAAAATGCTACTTTCAATAAATGTAGTCAAATAAAGACTTGATATTTCCTTAGAAGCATATTAGGGCACTGGGCCGCATTTCTTAATTATATCTAATTGAAAGAACACCTAACCTCTAATGAAGAGAAGCCAGGGGTCATATTCTGTATTTTGGTGATTAAATGTGTTTGTGCATGTAAAGCAAAAGCAGGAAATGTGAACTTATTAGCGTTAGCATGAGTAAATCAAATGTTCCTGGTTTATATACCTCATTTTATTTTATAACCAGGACTAAAATTAGGTATTGAAAGCTTGCAGCCAAGTCTATAATTTGCCTTGCTTGAAAACTGTGTGGGAAGAGGTCTGTTATTTTGGTTTTGAATTTACATTTCTTTTGCAAGAGATTCAAAGGTTCCTCCATGGATAGCTGTGCAAGAATAAGGATGGCAGACTATAATGATAACATTTACAAGTCTTGCTAAGAAGTTAAATTCTTCCTCAAAATAGAGAAATCTAGAAAAAAGACATTGGTTTTGCAGAAGCTAGCTGGTGGGTAAGGTGAAGATGGGGTTGTAACAGTATAATCAGCACGGACAATTTTGCCCCTTAAGCATCTCAGGGTTGCTCTGTTTCATCGTGTCACCATCATAGAACCATAGAATAGTTAGGGTTGGAAAGGACCTTAAGATCATCAAGTTTCAACCCCCCTGCCATGGGCAGGGACACCTCACAATAACCCTACCACCCAAGGCTCTGTGCAACCTTGTCTTGAACACTGCCAAGGATGGAGCGTTTACAGCTTACTTGGGCACCCCATTCCAGTGCCTCACTACCCTTACAGTAAAGAACTTCCTCCTTATATACAATCTAAACTTCTCCTGTTTAAATTTTAACCCATTACCCCTTGTACTATCACTACAGTCCCTAATGAAGAGTCCCTCCCCCGCATCCTTATAGACCCCCTTCAGATACTGGAAGGCTGCTATGAGGTCCCCATGCAGTCTTCTCTTCTCCAGGCTGAACAGCCCTGACTTTCTTAGCCTGTCTTCATACTGGAGGTGTTTCAGTTCCCTGTTCATCCTTGCGGCCCTCCTCTGGACTTGTTCCAACAATTCTATGCCCTTTTTTATGTTGAAGATACCAGAACTGTACAAATGCTCCAGGTGAGTTCTCACGAGAGCAGAGCAGAGAGTCAGGATCACCTCCTTTGTCCTGCTGGTCACACTCCTTTTGATGCAGCCCAGGATACGGTTGGCTTTCTGGACTGTGAGCACACACTGCCCATTTCCCTTCTAACGTTAATGATGATTTTTCAATGTACTTCTTTGTACTTTTGGTTGTTGTTTTGTTTTTGTTGTTTTGTTTGGTTTTTTTTTTTTCTCGGCCTGTGCTTCCTTTAAGTAGATTAGGGTACCTTCCAATCTGTGCTGACTCAGCAACAGCCTGTCTGAAATGCTGAACTGGATTGAAATCGTTATCAAACTCAAGATTTTTAGGAGTGGGGAACTGCCTGCTGAGTCACCAGATTGAAAACACTGTCATGCTTTGATCCGTGAAACAATAGCTGGCTGGAAATCATTGACTCTCTAATAATGCCATGGACCATTCATTAGACTGCAGGGAGCATAAGAAAAGAGGCCTAGAAGACTGTGCAATAAACATTATAAGTAAACACAACCCCCTGGGAGGAGGAAACCAGCATCTCTGTATTTCTTTAAGGACATTCAGGGTATTCCTTTCCAGCACACATAAATAATGGATTACTTAAGCTTTATTACTTTTTTGGCATGATTTGTCCTTCTTTCAGGTTTGCAGTTCTTCAAATGACTTTTGCAATTTTACCATTTTCCACAAAGTCTGATTTTTTTTCAATATATTATTTTCATACTGAACAACCCCCCAGGGCACCTTGCAACCATATTTTTATGAAGCAATTATTAAGGCTTATCTTTCATTCTAGGTTTTTTGTTTGTTTGTTTGTTTTTATTTATTAAGTTTGCTGTAACAGTTAACACCTGGGACAATCCAATGCTTACCTTCCTGTTTCCATTGAAGTAAGGTAATTATTTCCCATAATTCCACCAGGCAATCTGTACCAATTAAGGTTTCTCCAGGTGCAGCTGTTAATGGGAAAAATCATATTAGCCTTTATGGCAACTGGATTCAGGTTTTCAACAGGTGTCTCTTCCTTTCTGTTCATAGTAAAAGAAATCATCACTGAAATAACTACTCAACTTACACAAAGACAATGATTTGGTTTATGATAGCATGAGAGATTTGCTGGGAATGTTCCCTACTACTGTTTAAGTCCTTCCTTGACGGACTTTACTAGAATTGATGGCGGTTGGTAATTTGAAAAAAAATCCTGTCAGACTTTGTCTCCTTTTTTCTTACCATTGTCAGCTTCTTCCAAAGTATGTAGGTATTAAAACTGTGGCCTGGATACATAAAGTGATAATAAAAATTAGATCAGACCATTTAGATTGCTTATAATAATGATAATTAATAAATGGGGGGAGTTATATTGTATTTGGTAGACTGAAAGGTTGATGTTGGCATGGAGTGAATCTTGACCTGATTTCACAAGCAGCAATGAACTTCTCTTGAACATGACAGGTGAATTCAGTCATTGTACCTCAATCAACAGCGAAAAGAGCCTGATGAGCTCAGAGCACTGGTGAGCTGTACTGAATAACCCATCATCCTGCAGTCACTCACAATAAGACAAATATCTAATCATCCCCATCATGTCTCAAACTGATAAAAAAATATGTAGACTTATGAAAGAGTCACTTATGTTCCTTAGCATTTTCATTTCCATTCTTGGCAGTACCAGCATTTATTCTTGGTATTTGTCTTCTGACAGGGCTGTAAATAAAAATTCGTTAATCAGCCAGTCAAGGACAGAAAGTTTGAAGACATTAAGGCCTTTGAATGTTTAGGTTTCATGCTGGTCTTGCAAGGATTTGTAGCTTTTTAAGTCACACAAACATGAAAAATTCATCCTGGGGTCTCACTTGATTGGTGTTATCTAAAGGAAGTCCTTGCGATCTCTTGGTCGCAGCCAGAAAGACAACAGGGGTGCACTATGAGTCCTGAAAACTAGAGGGTAAGTAAAATAGACTAAAATATTCCTATTGTAAAATCTCTTTAATCCTAGCTTTGTGGTTTTGACAAGTTGGCTTCAGTGCTTAATTCTAACAACAACACACAATTCAGGTTTGAATATTAGAACTGAAAAAAAGCGATCCCGATCCACTGCTTGCAGATTTTTCCCTGTCTAGGTTGGAGGGGAGCTTTCAAAAGACCTAAATCTACATAACTGTGCATGTTACTCAGGTGTTCTCTAGGGGATTATAAAGGTTTAAATTCAAAATAAGAAGCCAGATATGATAAACTTGGGAATGGAGAATTTTCTGCCTCTCACCTTTATTTTCATCTAATTTCTTTTTTCCTTTTTCCCTCCCTGTTAATTTCTGATTCCATCCCCCACATTCCCACTAAAATTTATCATTGTCTTGGTATTTTCCTTTGCACTGATGCTAGTACTTCCCATATGTCAAGTTTCTATTCTTTAACAGTGAAGTGAAATGAATGCCTAAATAAATAAACAAAAATCCTTCCAGAGAGGAAGAAACTCAAGAACCTCATTCTCATTCAACTTAAATTTGGCTCAGAGAAAAATAAAACTTCACAGAGCCCCCAAAAGTTAAAGTGCACTTTTTATTTGAAGTGTTAAAAATGAAGCACAGCACACATCTGCTAGGTTAGTTTACTCCCTGTGAAAAAGGACAGGAGCTACATCTGGAGTTATTTGTACAGAGAGTGTTTTCAGTATTTCTAATTGTGCCTTTCAAAGAAAAAAATCATGCTTGCAACCTTGTTCTTAACTGACTGTTACACGATCTGGGACATTAAGTAGGTTGAGATATTTAAACTTGGCACCAACCATTGAAGATGTGAACTGAATAATATCTAATTGAACATTATTGCTGCGATGTTAAACAGCATAAACTTAATCTTCTCTGAGCTGACGTTCTTGTGGGACTGGAAGACAAAAAGAAGGAAGAAAATTCAGGCATGAAATATGAATAAGGTTTCTAAGACAAAACAGCATGGTTTGTGGGTAGCAGCAGAATCCTGCCAACTTAAATGCAGTCATCTGAAAGCCAGGTATTTAGTGCAAGGGAGTTTTGAGGGCAGAGTTCAGTCTGAGGTTAAGACTTCTCTATTTGAGCAATGGCATGCAGATGTTTACATGTGAACTAAGTGACGATCCTCCCAGCACAGAAAATCTAAGCCAGCACATCTGAATGCATGGGGCTAGAAGATACTGCACAAGACACATATAAATGCATTCATCTGTTATTGTAGGTGGAGCATAGGCGTGTACCTCACAGTGTCTAAAATGATACTGTACACTTTTGTTTCACAACTGAAGCCCATCCCTGCAGATTGATCACCTCCACCGATCAGGTTTACCAAACCTCCACTGACTATAGATACAGCTGATGCACCCATTTCGCATGGATAAACCTGCATCTAGAGTCCTAAATCTGCATGCCTTGATCTTGAGCTGAATCTCATCCTTAGAGCTGGGAGATTTGGCATGGGACCTGCAGAAAACCCATGCAGCAGCTGGAAACCAAGAGGGTATGATGAAGTCCTATGGCATCTCTAATGGCAGTAGACACCAACATGGGTCACCTGAGTTGAGCATAAAGTCTTCTGTAATCAAAGAAGGTAGATGTGTACTTTCATGGAACAATTCAACCTGTATTAAAGCACTCTTTTTACACTGGCCTGCTTACATTTAGGTAGCTTATGGAGACACCTCTCCCCACTGGGCCTTTATGTAGCTTGAATGGCTTGCTTATGGGCTAGCTTGTATGTAATTTATAAAGGACATTAATTGTACCACTGCTGACTTCTTGCAACAGAATCAAAACCATCTGGGTTCTGTCCTGTTTACCATTATGCTGTCATGGGACTTTTCTCACCATGTGACTCTTGCCTACTGAGTTTACAAAATCCCTGTGGTAGAGCCTTCGAATGGTAATAGTGAAAACATTCAGGCAAACTATTATTGTCATACCTGGATGAAATTTGGCAAGATCATCATGACAACAGTTTTATTTTATTTTTTTTAATAATAGATTTAATAATAAATACCTCAAAAATAGATTAGAGATAGTAGAAATATGGGAATTTTTAATGACAAACTTCTTAAACACTTTGTCAAAAATACATTCAAAATATAAATAATGGGATGTGAGATAAAAATATATTGCAGTATTTTTGTTTCCTTCAAGTTTATTTGGTTGTTTTCCTGTCTTTCTTATTGTTATTTCACTTAAAAAAAAAATCTGAAATATTGCTAAAAAGACACCAACCCAATTTAATTTAACACTGGCTGAGAGGTTTTGAGGTTATGTGGGGTTTTTTGGCACAATTTGGCTTGTTTCGTTCCATGTATCCATTCAGCTCCATAAGTAAGTTTCCATGTTTGCATACTGAGCTCCCTTCGCAATCCCATATCTCTATGCACTGTAGAGTGGTGCCTTCCAGGAATACTTTGTGTTCCAGAAGCAATAAAGCTGTGTGAGAGTGCTCAAGGACTGAACATGTAGCTGCATGTTCTCCTACAACCATTGCCATGATGCACAGATGACTTTTGCCAGGAGGAAAAAAGTATCCCATCAGGATTGTGTGCATCATGTTTATAGCCCTTTTCTCTCCTCCACTCCTGCAAGCAGTCTCTGCTTCCCTATCTTTCTGACACAATCTATTTTGAAGGAAAACAGAAGGGCACTAAGTTAAAGACCTTAGGAAATGGTGGAAAGGACAAACAAATTGAAGTGGATGGAAACTCATGGCAGGATAAATTTAACAGGACAACAGCTACACACTCTAGGTACTCTAGGGCTTGGCAGAGCAGGTGGGAAATGGTGAAAATCAGACTGCATAAAAATAATTAAATAAGATTTGGCGCAAAACTCCCATAAAAACTCCCATAAAAACAGCCAGAGACCAGATTACTCATTACTTTTGGAAGATCAGGTCGCAAACAGGAAATAAGAGAATGAGTTGGAAAATCACCAAACAGTAAATATGGATACCTTTCTGGGAACAAATAAATGAACTCTCCCACTTATTAAAATCTGTCTTCTGAACTCTTGGCAGTCTTCAAAGTATCTTATGGAGGTCAAATTAATTTAGCTTCATCTTGTATAATGATTTAGAGGAAGAAGTAATGTCTCAGGCAAAAAGTTAAATTCTGTACCTTTTAGAGGCTGGCTAATACTGTGAATATTTAGACAGTTACAGGCAGAGAGCAGTCTGGTTGTACTGCAGGTATAAATGGTTGTTAGATGAGATTCAACCGAACAGTGAAACTCAACATACAAAGGACAGAGCCATGAATACTGGGTGGATTAGACGCATTTGTTGCTTTTGTGGAGCAACTGGTGCCTTGTCATAGCAGAGGTGTGAATATTCTTACAAGCACAACTATTGCGTTGGGGTTTAAACCAGTGCTTGAAAACATGAGCTCTTGGAGGAAACATCTGCTTACAAAATAACGAGGCTCATCCTAGTATAAGATTCATGCCTGTAGCAAAAAGGCTTTGTCCCCCTGTGGATGCAGCAGTTTGGGATATGTCTGCAGCTGTGATCTGGGTTTTTGTTAATGAGCTGGACCCACAAAATGTAGTGGTTAAAAGAACAGACCTGCCTTCCACTCTGACATGTCTCTCTGAAGGTTTTACAGGACAGGCAGAGTGGATATGGACAACTTGGGCTTACTTCTCCTTCATGGAAACCTACAGTCAGAGCATGTTAACAATATGTATATACTGGTTTGCTTCTTCCTGTCTTCTTGAGTGCAATTCCACTAGCAGGGATATAATACAGTACCCACTCTATGTCTAGTCTTTTCTAATAATCTTTCTCTTTCTAATATGTGATAGTCTATGCATTCTTTTTTTTTTCCCCCCTGGTACTTTTTTTTTGATTTTTGAATAACCAAGCTCAAGATTTTAAAGGTAAAGTTTTCATATCACTATTAGTATCTCAAGGCCAAGCATGATACATATTTCTTCTTCATTTTCCAGTTAAGTATACTTACAGTATTACCCATGACCAGTACTGTTGTTTAAATTCATCCTTCAAGGGCAGTCTTTTAGGGCAGGTGGAAGAAGGATGTTTCAAGGCTCAGGGACAAACACTTTGATCCAAAGCTGGGCTTCATCTCACACGTCTGTTGCCTAAGATCTGTCATTTGACACAAATTAATTGCTGTGTTTCTCATACAGTCAGTGACAGATACGGGTCCTTCAAAAGGTCATTTTGCATTCAAAAAAGGTTTATTAAATTGATGCTGTAAATCACACTCATTTGTTCTATCTCCACCCTGCCCCCTTCCTCCAATCATTGCCTTACAGGGTGGGATTTATGTGATTAGGTACCTGAAACATGTACCCTAACAGGGACATGGTTTAGTGGTAGACTTGGCAGTGTTAGGTTTATGGCTGGTTGCAATCTTAAAGGTCTTTCCCAACTAATCGTTTTATGATTCTATGAATAATTCAGTTTGAAGGATCCATCTGCCTGGTCACTAATCTTCCATTTTAATTTTCTAACAAATCTTCCATTTTCAGAAAGCTGTGGGTAATTTTAGATGGCTAACCCAATTTTATGCCTAAACTTTAAATTAGTCTGTAAAGACTACTTTCTCTTTAGTTGCCCTGGTTCACACTTACTTGAATAAAACTGAACCAGTATGCTTCCATTATTGTCAATTAGACAAACCTATGAAATCTGAACAGCTAAGGAGAGAATGGGACAGTGCTGTCAGGGTGAAGAAACACAGCTTATTTGCTAATATATTGCTTATCGAATTCATGTTTTAGTTTAAGGCACAAATTATTCTGAAGTTACTTTAAAGTTCACTTTCTTAGACACTCAAAAATAGTAGTGAAATAAACTAATTAAAAAGCTGATATAACTGACAGGTTCCTGTTAACTCAGCCCTTCCAAACCTATGCAAAAACAATTACAGCATGCAAATGCTGATGATCCACCTTAATGCTATTCCTTATTAAATGTCAGAGAATGAAAAATGCATTGTATTATCATAGTCTCCTTATTTATATGATGATGCTCTAAAGGTATATCAAAATGTCACTTTTCTGAAGTAGCTTATGGACAAAGCAATTAACCAGGCAGATAAAGCAAAGTCTGTTTATCTGGTCAGCCATGGACAAGGAAATTAATCGATGATGTATTTCAGAAATTTTCTGAAATTTGCTTATCTTCCATTTATAATGAGAGAGGCATTAAAGTCTCAAGGCATTGAAATGTGTAAAATCTGAGCATTTATTAACACAGATTTGCATCAGTTTTGCAAAGAGCAAAATGTGTGAATATGATCATACTGTATTGTGGCAGGTTGACCCTGGCTGGACACCAGCTGCCCACTAAAGCTGTTCTATCACTCAGTCTCCTCACTGGACAGGGGAGAAAAAATATAATGAAAAGCTCATTCACTGAGATAAAGACAGGAAGAGCTCACCAATGAGCAAAACAAACTCAACTTGGGGAAACTGATTCCACCAATCAAATCAGAGTAGTGTAATTAGAACTAAAACCAAACCTTAAAAATCACCTTCCCCTTACCTCTGTCTTCTTCCCAGTCTCAACTTTACTCACAAACTCTACTTTCTCCCCCACAGTGGTGCAGGGGGAGAGGGAATGGGGGTTGTGGTCAGCTCATCACACATTTTCTCTGCTGCCCCTTCATCCTCAGGGGAGGACTCCTCACACTCTTCCCCTGCTCCAGAGTGGGGTCCCTCCCATGAGAGACAGTCCTCCATGAACTTCTCCATTGTAAGTCCTTCCCATGAGCTGCAGTTTTTCATGAACTGCTCCAGCATGGGTCCCTTCCATGGGGTGAAGCCCTTCAGGCACAGACTGCTCCAGCGTGGGTCCCTGTCAGGTCACAAGTCCAGCTAGCAAACCTGCTCCAGTGTGGGTTCCTCTCTCCATGTGCCATAGGGCCTGCCAGGAGCCTGCTCCAGTGTGGGCTTCCAATGGGGTCACAGACTCTTTTGGGCATCCCCCTGCCTGGGCATGGGGTCCTCCATGGTCTCCAGAAGCACACCCTGCCTCACCATAGTCTGCACCTGCACCACAGGGTGTAGGGGAATATCTGATCCTCTGCCTGGAGCACCTCTTCTCCTCATTTAGCACTGACCTTCATATCTGTAGAGCTATTTTTCCCACACACTCTCACTCTTTTCTCTGACTGCAATTGCTCCTGCATGGTTATTTTTTCCCCTTTTTGAATACTTTCTCTCAGAGCTGCTGCCACCATTGCAGATGGGCTTCGCCTTGGCCAGCAGTGAGTCCATCTTGGAACCAGGTGCCGTTGGCTCTGTCTGACATGGGGGAAGCTCCTGTCAGCTTCTCTCAGAACCCACCTCTGAACTGCCCCTCCAATCAAAACCAAAATACATATTTGTATCAGTAGGACTTGCCTTTTTAGGTAATTAGCATATTAGGAGGCAGACAGTTGGAAGCTACTGTCAGCATCCTGCAGTCGTGAAGAGGAAGACACAAATATCCTGTTACAGTTTTATAACTAAAAAGAAGTACAATAAAATATTGCACAAATATGATCCGGTGTCCACAGGAATGCCAAAAATCAAATCCCAAACCCAAAAGTTGATATAAGGCAAGACTGACCAAAAAACATACTTTTTTTTGTAGTATGCAAGCATAACAAACTCTAATTAAAAAAAATATTCAGAAGCCAAACAAAGCCAAAACCAACCTGTCAACATTGTTTGCTCTTCAGCTTCATAAACTTTCTCCAAGAGTGAATGTCCTTCTATTTGCTCCAGAAGCCTGAGCTCATATCAAACAGCTCTGATCTAACTTTTTCCTATCTTTAAGAAATAAACCTAGATAAACAGAATTTCTTGTGTCTTTCCTAAAATCTTAGAATCATGTCAAACATAAACAAAATATATCTTTAATTTTTTTTCAGTGTTAAAATTTATTCCTTTGCCTTACTATTTTTTGCTGGACACAGATAGTTATAAACAAAGTTCTAAAGAGAATTTTAACTCTTAGGGAAAAAAAATCTCCTGATCATCAAGAGTTTTTTGAGGATGATGTATTCTGCCTTAGTCTTTCTAACTCAGTAAGGTTTCTAATTAAGTTTCAGCAAAAATTTGAGCTGGAGAGCATAAGGGAGAGAAATGGAAATGGAAGAATGAATGAGAGATGAAAGAGAGAGGACTGCTTATGTCCCAGATTCATTTGAGCTCCAGTCTTGGAGGTTGGTAACAAAGACCAAGGCTCATAACATCAGTACCTAAATTAGGACATTAACATTAGATTTATTCAGTCTAGTTTGCAGATTAGTCCATGACTCGTCCACTGTTCTAGTCTTTCTTTTTTAATTCAGACAAATTCTACTCAATCAGTTCTTATCCTGAGGGACTTGAAAAGAAATATTGTTATATTACTACTCTGATGTGTTCTCTACAGCTATACACCTCTAAAATGTGGAATAGCTCATGGAAAAGAATAAGAAGTTTTTACACATTCATTTTTGGTGACAATTTCTTTGGTACCTTCTGGTACCTAAGCACATAACATGTTGCATAAAAGACTGCAGTCATTTCAATCTCATATTAATCTTCCACAAAGATATCATCTGTACAATTCATTCCAGGGCAATGGCTCTTCCTGCAAGAACAGGGTAGCAACCAGGAAAAGGAGGAGACTAAGCTAGAAAGTCTCAATGGAGCTTCTTGATCTTATACCCTAACCCTGATGATGTTCAGCATGGGTCTATGTGATTCTACCAGGGCTAAGAGCAACCAATACTCTTGGTAGGTTCCCATCCCTACATGCACAATCACAGTATCCCAGCTGGATGAAGGGTGTAGATCACATGTACCATACCTAATGCATAGAAACTCTTGTCTCCAGACCTAAAATGTGGAAACTGTTATCTCCTACCTGCACATGCAATGATTAATCCTATTACTTCAGTTACATTTTTTCCAAATTCCCTTTTTGTGTCCCCGCTCATTCCAGGGGGTTGGACCTTTGAAGGTCTCTTCAAACCCAAACTATTCTATGATTCTCTGGTTCAACTATTCTATGTCCTTTAAAATTGTGGCAATAGCTCTGTTGACCCCTTTGAAGCAAATTCTGTATCGAAAGACCTGCACAGTCTTTAAAGTAATACCTGAGTCTGTCTACAGTGTGTGAATATGTCCAGGTCATATATGAAACATTTGGGAAACACAAGAGAAAGAAACATGAACTGAAGAAAGGAAAGCAGTATATTAGCCAATTCCAGTGGTTTCCTTCATTTACCATGACACTAGGAGGTGAAGTTTTAGGGCCGTTGACCTCTTTTCTTTACCAAGTCTCTTCATTTAACAAACCTCAAATGTGTCAATTGGAAAGACAGACATATGAGATCATTCAAAATCAGAACAGGGCCACTACAGTTGAGAAATGGTGGCACCAGTCAAGGAAGCTAGTTATTTAAACATCTTTCTCAAGGATTTTTTTTTTCTTTTGGTTTATTTGTTTTAAACACATGCAACATCATCAGATCCCAATCTGAGCCCCAGGGAAATACATAAACAAAATAATAAACAAACAAATAAATAAAGAGTCTATTTCTCTAAAGAAAGAATAAGCAGACCCTGTTCCACCAATCCCTAAATACAATAGTCTAATGGGGAAGAAATAAAGAGAAAAAGGTAGGTTTGACACAAATGATAGGCTGGAAAGACAGGGAGACAGATCAGGTGTGCTGGCCTGAGCAATACTAATACTGCATGAAGCTCTGTGGATTTATTAGAGCACTAAGGAATGTCAGTAGCCTGTCATGTGAAGAACAATTGTACTTCAACATATGGCATCTCTCAGAAAGAAATAACTGCAAGTGGTTGTGGGCAAAAAATGTAAGAGTAGGTAAGAATGAAGCTCTGTCCAGAAAGAACAGGGACATGACACCTGCCAGTTTCCTTGTACTGATTTAATAATGAGCTCTTTTCTGCTCCAATATACACCAAATGACTTTTAGAGGAATATTGCAACTGCCTAAGAAAGATGCCAGAATAAATTGAAAACTATATAAAATAACTGGAGGCTTTGGAAAGGGTACCTTTAGTACTTCTCTTTGCCAGCAAGACCAATAAGAAAGAGAGGGAGAGGCAAACAAAAGGAGGCAGTGGAAAACTTTGAAGATTTGTTTTTTTGAAAACTCCTTTTTGGAAAATGTAGTACAATATGCTGTTTTGGGGTTGCTTAATTCATCTTTATTATTTATTATCTTTTTAACAACCTGGTATATATAAGCCATAAATCCTTATAGATGTTCACATTTCTGTATCATTTGTCTTATTTGTAGTTGCACACTTCCGGAGATGGCGTGCCAACACAAATTCTCTTTCCTACAGGCAAGGGACAACTGTGGATCCAGTGGATCACCCCCACATCCAAGGAGGCTTGCATCCTGATGTACCTTTTTTCTATCTCTTAATTTCCTCAGTCTTCAATTAAGCACAGTTGAGGCCAGCTAAGGTCTTTCTCAGCCCTTGCCCATACAGTGAGATTTGCCTCAGGTAACTTTGGTCACCAGAAAGTTGACAAGCAGTCTAAGATACTGAGTAGATACTCAGAGGGAAAGGCACAAGAAATCTCCATTAGATGAGTGAAGCACCTTCTTCAGATCTCAAATACCAATTTTTAGATTGTTGGAGTTAAGTGGCATTAAACACAGATTCAATTACTTGTCCAAAATCCAAAGAGTGTTGATACCAGTGTACCTTAAAGTGGTACAGTCTCATAATGAGTGATACTGTTGTTGCATGGTCTTCACCACAGCATTGGTACCATAGCCCGAAAGCAGAGCAATGCACTGTGGTCTCAGGTACTTACAAATCTCTAAATCCAGAAGATCCACTACGTTTAAAATAAAGGAAAAAAAAATGCTGTGGATCTTTTTTTGTTTGTTTGTTGTTTTGTTGTTGTTTTTTTTTTTTTACATGAGAATGGTAAATTGTATTCGTCACCTATCCTCAACTTCAGAGGTTCGAAGGGATTTTACTCCAGATAAAAAAAGACAGTTGACTCTCAGACAGATACCACATGGAGGTAATTTCAGTTCCTAAAATGATAGTTTTGGAAACCTCTGAAATTAATAAAAATACAGGTAGTCTGCTTTGAAATCTTAACTGTAGCATCTTGAGCTACCACTTTTTCTGTGGGTAACATTGATTTTAACTGGCTTATCTGATCTATGAGCACTGGTTGTAAGCATCTGCTGCCATCTAACCTTAATCCTCTAACAGTTATCTGTCTACTCAGTGGAGAATGACTCATCCTTCCATAAGATAGATGCCCAGGAAGAATTAATATATAGAGTTGCCTGTCTATGCCATTCTAAATGAGGGTAGAAGTGTACTGATTATTACTAGTAGGATCTTATGAAATTTTACGAACAAATTATATACCATGAATATCTTGTTTAAAGAAAAGGAGTAGAAAAAAAACCCTGTTAGGCAATGATGATTAGGAATGATAATCATATTCTCTTAAGAAAATACTTATTTCAGGAAAAAAAAATAATTAAAAAACTAGTTAGCAGATAAACATATGTAGCATAGCCAGCATTTGTCTTGGGAGAAAAATTTGATTTTCAATGTCTTCCAGTCATAAGATTTACGGAATGTCATGTCCAGCTGGTGAAGAACTGAACTTTCAATTGATTTCACACTCAAGACAGGATAAAACTCTTTCATCACTGCCTTTGCCTAAGTTGAATTGAGTGACCAAAACTAAAGTTTTCCCATTTGAATACTGACTGCCAAATTAATGCAAAGTAAAACAATCCACTGATAATCCAATAAACCACGCAATTATCAGTGGACACTTCTTGCTGATCAGGTTTTATCAATTTCCCTGAACATACTAACTGTCCACAGAGACTCTTCAAGATTAATTTTTTTTTTTCTTTGGGAATTTGGAGTATATAATTAAAGTCTTTCAGTATGTTTTCAATTAAAATGATTAACATCCAGCCAAATTTCAGAGAAAGCAGATGGGATATTAGGACCGGCCTAAACATTTAGAGGATGATAGCAAGAGCCTAGTATTTAGGTTGTTTATTCAAAGCTAAGCAAAGGAACTAAAAGCTCCCTGGTTGTCTCATTAGCATACCTACATAGAGGCTACAAAGAATTTACTAGTAGCTTTGCAGTTCAGGATTGCAGACCTAGGTGAATCAACAACTAGTAGGATTGCAGACCAAGGTGAATCAACACACTGAAATAAAATGTTTTCTGGATTAGTTTCAGTTTTCTCAAATGTTAGTAAGTTTGAGAATTTAAATCATTCTACCTGATGGTATTTTTTTTAAAGTATAGATGTCTTCATATGTTGTGGCCAGTTGCCAGTTTCTAAGAAGTCCGGAGCATCATGAGCAGCTTTGATTTAATCATCAGGGATATTTGCAGGGTCCAGTCCATCAAAATAAGGGGCAGTTACCTAATATGACTGTAGAAAGCAATTATCTGAAATAAAAAATTGTTTTACTTTCCAGTATATAAAGGAAAGAGTTAATTCTGGACCATGTTTTACTTAATCTACTTTAGATATCTACGTCAGTGTAAGGGTACCCACACTCCCTAACTCAATGGATGAAATGGGAGAGGATAGATTTAGAGTAGATGTTAAGAAGAAATCCTTCTCTATGAGTCTGGTGAAATCTTCCACCTGGCACAGGTTGCCCAGAGAAGCTGTGAATGCCTCATCCCTGGCAGTGTTCAAGGCCAGATTGGATGGGGCTTGGAGCAACCTGGTCTCATGGAAGTTGCCCTTGCCCATGGCAGGGGGTTGGAAATGGATGAGCTCTAAGTTCCTTTCCAACCCAAACCCTTCTAGGGTTTTATGATTCTATAAATATGGACTATACAAAGAGGCTAAGACCAGCTCAGAGAAGTCTACACTGTAGATGTCAGCCTTTCATAGGTGTCCATACTGGTCTGACAGAGAGGCTTTTACAGAAACACGCCACACAAATTGCTTCTATCTCACAAACTGTCTTTAAAACACCTGAGGGCTTCCTGCAGCCAGTATCTACCTCTGGGATTTGAAATCATGTATAGCACATAAATACAGACTTCAGTTCAACCTTTAAGGCCTCCCTTAACACCCAGAAAAGAAACAAAAAATAAATACATCTGGAGTTAATTTCAGAGTGCAGTGATGTTTAATCCAGGAAAAGATGTCACAAAATGTCTATGTAAATGTGGTGTCTGTTCTCCAGTCATCGATTTTTTTAGTCTATGAAGGTAAATCAGCTGAATGCTATCTTAAATGTTTCAGTAGTTAGAAATATTCTATGATTCTATATTTCCTATAATTTTCTTACTCCATATCTTATTTTCTTGCAATCTTTTTTGCCTGTCTCTTCTGTTCTGTATGACAGAGTTCTCTTTCTAAATATGTATGGTTGTCATATATTATTTTCTATTTAAATTTAAATTATATCTTCTAGCTATGTTCTACATTTGTATTTCTTATTTTGTGTTTGATTTTTGATACTCTTATATTGCTGGATATGAGAAAACCTTAACTTTATATGAAATGTTTAATCACTTTTCAAAGTAAACCTAATTTTCCCAACTAAACAACATTTAAAAAAGAATGAAGAAGAAAAAAAAAAAAAGAAGAAAAAATTTTAAAAGACATATTCTCCTTAGCTAGCCTTATGCAGGTTTCTTTAGCAGACATACCAAGAAAAAAAAAAATCTCATGTAGCTTTAGCTCTGTTAAACTCAGCCTTCCGAAAAAAAAAGTGTCTCAGTATATTGTGTCTCTGGCTAATTTTACATCCCATCTCCTCTGACTAACATAGTCTTGGTTGTCTTATGTGATGACACAAACTTTTTCTGTAAATATTGATTAATAGCAAGTGGATTGTGTACTCTGTTTACTTTTGCAGTCACAGCAATATATAAAACTTTCCTGTGCCACATGCAAAACATTTTTATTGCTTCTTTCTTCAGAAATATGAGGGTAGCCTAAAAGGAGTAAGACCAGTGTGCTCTTGGCATACCTGCCTGATTAGGCTTCTGCTCTCTTTTTTGTTATATTCTACAATAAACTTTTCTGATTAACCATTTCTACTGGGAAAGGATAATATCATATACATCAATTTTTACAGAAAAAAAATTAAGTTTTTGTTACACAATGTAATATTTGGGGCTGAATTGATTAACTTCAGTAATTATAATATCTCTATATTGATTTCTTTCCAACCAGGAACAGAACACTGAAGAAGAATCAATATTTTTCCCTACCCTAATGATCATAGTTCTTCCAACCTCCTTATATCATTCTTATCCTATTTTAAATGAACTGGATATAACAGAAGTAAGTTTAGTCAGAGGCTGGCTCTTTATTCTGCTTGGTTGATTTTATGTACCTGATAATATTTTGCTTCAAATCAGTTCAACACCATTGCAACTCACCAACCCAATGAAGTAAGTCTTGATTTTTCCCTTTCACCAATAAAAGGCATGTTGGTTTAAAGGCTTCTAAGACGTAACTCAATCCCCTGGGTTTTTATGTTCTGACATCTGTGCTATTCTAATGATTGATTAATTATTGTAGCCTAACTACAAATATGCATGCAGCACTGAAACTACAGGGGCAAACCCATACAGTTTTAAACAAGACTCACAGAGAAAGACAGCTATAATTTTTGTCTCTACTTGTAAAATGTTTTATGAATGTTAGGCTTTGTAACATTATTTCATAAGAGTATTGCCAGCATTTGATAGTGAAATAGTGAAACTAGAAAATAAGAGCTTTGATGCTTTTTTTAAATCCCCAGAGGCCATTTCATGCCTCTTTGACTACTTTCTATGATAGCAGTGACATATCTCGTTGAAAACATTTATCGGGCTTATGAAAAATGTCATCAGCCAAATCCAAATAAAGCTGCTTGCTATACATTTCAATAAAATTAGAACTGTAAGTATATGATTGAGAAGGCTCCTCTTTCCTCTTTTTTTCAAAATAAGCTGAGAAAAAAGCTGAGTGGAATAAAAAAAAAAATTACTTTGACATTTTCTTCTAAAATAAAACTTATAAAATATTAAATTATGGAAGTATAAAAGTATGAAACTAAAAAAAAATATAAACTCTGAAAGAAAAAAATATAAAATCCTAAGTTCGAGGTTTATTTTGTCTTTTTTTCTGCTTTTGTATATTTACATGCTTTTAATTTTATAGAGTATATTATCTGTATTTAACTGTATTGATGAATTGTTCTCTCAGTATATGTCAGTTATTCATGTAATTACATACAAATATGCATAATTTGTTATTTAAACACATTTTTGCTTGTATTTCAAAATTTTCAGTTATGTCCCTGAAATAAAGGGAGAATGTGATCCATAAATTAAATAAATGCCATTTTGTTGTTTGTTTTGATATTATGAGTAATAGTTAGTAAAATATTTTTTATTAAATTATTTTTGTGAGGTTAATTAGCTTCAGGAAATATGCCTGAGTCAGGTGGAGTTTCCCCCGTTTTGTGTGAGGACCGTTTCTTCTGATGAAAAGAAAAACATTAGCATTTTATTACTTATTTTATTGAATATACACAAGTCATGAAAATATCAAATGATTTGCCCACAAAACTGTAAGGTGATAAATACTGTATTAGATACAGGTCTAGAACTGTCTCAGGGATGGAGACACCTTGGTTCTGTCCCAGGGTTTGTTTTTCACTACTTGGGTCACCTTGAGGAAGAAACTCAGGTCCCTTGTGGCCCTTCATCATGACACATTTTTTCTTAGGCCACCTAATTTTTACACAATTTTTAATTTGGATTGACAGCTGTCTTTTAATTTGTGGTTATATAGCACTTAGCACAAGTGACTTCAGTCTGGATTTTCAAGGTGTTTTTGCAGTACAGCTAATAAATAATGATAGGACATAGCCTCCATACAGGGAGATGGCACACTGACTCGTGGGTGACTGAGTATGAATGAAAAAAAAAAAATTGCTCCCAGGTTTCTAATTTGAGTGTTGATAAGGACACGTTTTTGGGCTGCTCCCATAAACAGTTCAGAGCAATCATGCGGGTGCCTGCCCTTCACGTTATCTTTAAATATAAACAGGCTGTTAATGTCAACCAAAGCTTTCTGTAGAAGATTGAATAATGAGGTATCTGACTTCAAGCATCCTTTTAAGCAGCTGCTTAAGGCATCTCAATTGCAAAGTCATTCTTGACCTATGTTCTATCCCTCTCCTGCGGTTCTCTGAAAGATGAAGAGGTGAAGGAGCATTGCATGCCAGTTTTATTAATAATGCACCCATTGGCAAAAAATCAGCCGAGAAGTTTTTGCAAATGATCCCACAAGCCTCTTCATTTCTAATAAGTGCATCATGGTACTCTCCATTACGGTGGGACTCATCTTTGCAAGAGATTTTGCTTTTCAATTTCAAGGAAATCCCACATTTCATGAATTTTATATTTGAGACAAAAATATCACTACATACTTATTTTCTTAATTTTTTTTTTCTTTTTTTTAATGGCCTGGTAGCACCTGAGGAGCCCAGACAAAGCTGGTGAGCTTGGTCCTAAACAAGTCCTTCAACAAAGACAACAAGGGCAAGTCAGTAAAGTTACTCAGTAACTTTTAATGCAAGTGGATAAGGCAAAATAAGGTGAGGTTGAAAGGAAAGCTGAAGCAAGTCCACCTGGATTCACTTTCAGTCACTTGTTTTTAAAGATGTGATTTTGCTAAGTCTCTGTGTTTGAGCTAAGTACCCGAGTGGCCAATATCGTCAATAAAATTCAAGGTCATATAGTCAATAAAGAGAATCAATGACTGACCAAATGTAGGTCTTTGCTTTAGACTGAGCTGAATGGTTCTTCAGATCCCACTGATGGTATTAGTTAGTTCTCCACTGTCTGTGAAATGAGATTAATGACCCCCTTGCAGACACTAACATCTAAATATCTGAATCTGAATTCCTTCAATGGCTCCATCTCAATTCCAACTGTAGACGTCCTGATCTAGAAAATACTCCACATGATATATATATCTCCACTTGATAGATACTCCACTATACATCCTGTTTATAAAGCACCTTCATTTTTTCTTACTTTTGCAACCTTTGAGGTAAACATCTCATTCCTTTATCTTCACATTAGTATATCTACATTTTGTAGAGAGTTTAAATGAGTAATTCAGTGAGTCTTTTCTACCTCTGTACTTCAGGCCTAGGGATAGACTTTGATGCGTCTTCTAGAATTCTCAGCCTCTGATTTCTTCCTGTTAATGGAATATTTTATCTCATTTTCAGAGTAATCTCTGTGGTATCAGAATACAGTGGAATAGGAGGAGGTGTCACTAACAATATTTGCATTAAGGAAATGATTACTTAATCAAAGAAAGGTCAACATTATGAACAGTGTTGGACACAGCAGTGTTTTGAATAAGATTTCTATGCATGGTGCCATCATAAAAAGAATTTTATCTTTCTGTCCATATTACAAAGAAGAAATAAATATCTAGCTTTGACAAATCCTCCTGTGTAATGCTGCCTTGGATTTATTCCCATCAAACCTTCATGTATTTTAACAGATCTGAGGTGGTTAAGCACAAGCATGGTTTAAAGAGTTTCACATGAAAAAGAAATTTAATTAGAATCTACTATAGTGTAAGAATACTCTCCCATGGCAGATAGAGGTAGTAGGACTGCCGACAAGCTGACATGTAAAGATCTCAGTTGTATTTTAAAAATAAATGTGTTAACTTTTAAATGTCATTTCTTAATCATTCAAACTGCACAGCCTTTTGTATGCTTAGTAGCATGTAAAACACAGTAAAAATGCCACCCAGAGAAAGCAGATGCCTCTCAGCACATCGCAATGGCAGCATCAGCTGTTTATGGTCTGTGAGTCTTCTGCAGGCAAGTGGCAAGAGATTATTTCTTTAAAATTCATAAAAAGGCTCAATTAGATCCTAATTGAGCCTATTAAGTTCTCCCTTTGGGGGATAGTTTCACATTTACACTGGAGACAGCATATCGTGCCTGCCTTTGTTATCCCACACTTGCTAATTTATGTACAATAAAATATTTTAGCAATGACACATCTGGTGCTTTTATTCTATTAATATCTCTTGGCTGTATCCTTCTAGGTTACAGTGACTCTCAAATCTGACAATAACCACTTCTGCATGAAATGCAGAGTATTTGGGTTTGCTATGGAAGTTCATTTTTTTGTCTGTGATATACCTCTGAGTATTTGGGTTTGAATAATCTCCTTAGCCTCCAAGCAAAATTCAGGGAAAAGTGTACAGCTTGTCTGTCTTGGGTCAACATCCAGTTACAAATTATCTGAAATCAAGGACTTTTAACTCAAAAAAAAAGCTCCTATGTTTCTCCTGACTCTCTTCTTAACTTTACCATCTCTCCTAGGATTAGTCTCGTGTAAATTAAATAAATAGGGAAAAAAAGTACTGGATAATTTTGCCCTCTGCTACTTTCACATCTTCTAAACTATTCTAGACTTTTCTAATCATTTAGTCCTTAGTAGGAAGAAAAAATAATAATTTAATAAGAAAGAAAAATAAAGACTCATGTCAAGGTGGATATATGATCTTCTTCTACCTGGATAGTGTACGGTCTTCAAAAAAGCTTGTCTAGAGGAGCTTCTGTTTAAGTGGTAAACATATAAAGTATAGAGAAAAAGGCAAAAGCAGAGAAGCATCATGAGCTAAATCTACTGTTTTGAACTTAGACTTTTCAGAAAAAAAATTGTATTTTGGAAATTCAGGCATCTGTGTTTCTGCCTCTTTCCTCAAGCAGCACAGTCATGATTGTTTTGAATAAGAACAGAAGCCATATAAAGGCTTGAAATAATTTGGAAAATGGAAACATTAAACATAAGGGCTTTATTTAGGGGCAGTCAGAAAGAAGTTCTTTCATTCCTCTCCTCATTGTCATTTAGTTCTGCAGTTATAAAATAAACTTGTTAAACCCAGTCTCTGAGCTTTCTAGTTCACTGTAGGTGGGATTTATTTGTTCTAATTTAGGCATCTGAAAACTGTATGTATAAGTGGTTACCAAAGATGCCCTCTTAAAAACTGGATGAAATGGCAAAATACGTTGAATCTATTAAGTGACAGGACCGCGAAAACCTGTAGCTATCTTAAATTTATATACGCACAGTTGTGTGAGATGAATCCCACATTTGGTGTTCAAACACAGCTGTACTCCCTGAGCCTTGCCTTCCCCTGTAGACTTTTATGCAGGACCAAGGATGAACATTCAGGATGGCATAGCTTTCAAAACTAGACAAGAGCGTGTACTTTCAACCCAGTATAGTTGAGGAATTGTTAGGGGAAAAACAAAGTGACTGTAAGAAGGAGAAAAAAAAAAAAAAAGGAAACCCAGCAATTTCTTTATTTCTTTGCAGGATGACTTGTTAAATCTCCTCTGGGGAGTGTAACGTGTCATAGTACTGTATGTTTAAATTTTATGCTTTTAAAAGTCACCATAGGAAACCCATTGTATGGAATAACCATTCAATGGCTAGACATATAACCAACCATTATGTGTACAGAAAGAAACGGAGAGCTGCACAAAGTCTGCATGGAAATCTGCATTTATTTAAAGGGTTTGTTGATGTTAAGGTAAGAAAAGATCACAATCCTCCTTTCTGAGCTAGAGCAGACTTCATTCACTCACTTAGGGCTGAAGTATTCTGTATTTTTAAAGAGAAGTCTGAGCCTATTTGAAATATGATAAGCAGTACAGGAATCTTCCATATTACTCTTTCCTTTCAATTTCTGCCTCTAAGCTAATGTTCTTTCAAACTTTGTGAAGTGTAAGCTTTGCAGTTTTGCCTTTGCTTGGCAGAAAATCTAGCATCAGTCTGGTGCCACTAAGAATTCTGTTCTTCATCAGGCCTTCACTGCTATGGCTTAACACTTGTGTATGTAAACTGCCATATGCTTGCAAAACGTTTGCCATTAATATTTTTTTTTTGCTTTTTCTGATAAAAAGGCAAGCTCTATCAATTACATACTAATGGATCAAAACACCTGTAACCTGTAATACTTATCCCATATATAGAGTAACACAATTTTGCTTACTCTATTGCAAGAAATGCCTTCTTTTGGATTTATGTCTATACAAGTGAATTAAACAAAGGCAACAAATATTGCAAGGAACTGTAACTTTACTGATATATTTGTAGACCTTTAAGATCGTCCCCAGTGTGAGCAGCAGCCCTTCTGGGCCAGCAGCCTCTAAGTAGCAGTCCCAAAACCAACTCCTGGCTGTGGTTCAGAAGCTACAGAACTACAGGGATCATTCTCAACAGGCAATTTGTATTTGTTATTGTTGTTTTAATTGCTGAAAGAGTTCAGTTACAAAGACAAGGTCTTCTGCATGATGTTTGGCCTAAACACCAGAAACAGGTCATAGTCCTGCTTGGTTTAGTAGGACAGATATATTATGTAGCCATAATATACTAGAAGAGGTGTAATCAGATAGCACTGCTTTCTGGGATTTTTGGGCAATTGCACAACCGGAGTGTATTTAAGCCACAAGTTTCCTTCCAGCGATCTTCTTAAACATGTATGTTGGTAAAGACTTTTCTATGTTCTGCTGTATCATAAATCAGATCCTGGTACAAAACTTGAAAAATCAATGAGGCAAATGGAATAAATCTTCCCCATCTGTAAAATATGTAATCCATCTTTGCAGAGTCCATCACCTCTACAAACACCATCATTTGTGTTACTTTATTATGTATATTGCACCAGTAATTAAGAACCTGAATTCACCACCAGGTGCCTGTTATGCCAGATGCCATGTGCCCATTCCCTGAAGAACTGAGCATTCACAGGAATTAGGAACTAAATATCCTGTGAAAGAAACTGTTCTATTTCTTGTTTAAAGAGGAGAAATGAGGCCAATAGGAATCAAGTATTTGTTCAATGGAGCCTGAACAGTAGTTTGTTAGTTTGATTAATTATTGACAATTATTAAGTAATTTTGCTGTAATTTATTGCTTCTTCATGTTGCTGTCAAGGCATAATCAGCATAGGCAAACAGACAAGAACTGCAAAATGGGTTAATGATTAGTCCTGGGTCTTATATAAAATTAGATTTTTTTTTGTTCTTTATTGACTTACTCATAACAGCTTTTCTACATAAACAGACAAAATGAACCTGTGCCCTTTCTGCATACCCGTGGGGAGCTGGAATGGTCCAGTTTGCACCCCCATAGATTCCCCCAATATCAGCCCACCTTGCTCCTACTGCCTATTGGCTCTGAACTATGTGTGGGTAGTGCATGAAAGCAGGAGAGGAAACAAGGATCTAATTTGTACTAAAGCCTTTTTAACACACTAGTGGCATTCGCATTTTGGGATCACTCTTCAAGCCTAAGTACTGATCCTTGATCTTTTCTGGAGCTGATGAAACAAATACTATTTACCCCATTCTAATATAAGTGTCTATGATAGGGGAGGTGACTCCTTTGGAGATGTCTATGCTGACTATAAAGTGCACCTAGACATCCAGCTTACATTAAACATAATATTTTTAAATATCTCCAGTTTGCGTACTAGAATCCTATCCAGTGAGCATGGATTTGCAGTTTGTATTCCATTGTCTTTCATTCTCTCAGAGCTTCATGATCTTTTGATTTTTCCTGAGCAATAATCTAGTCCTTCTGTGGTGTGACAGCTGGGAATATTCATCCCAGATATCCTTGCAGCCTAAGTCATCTGACTAAGCTGCTGGTTTGTGCGGCAGAAGTGAAGCTTCCTCAGAAATCAATGAGAAGAGATACCTAATTTAACTCTGGCTCACCTGGAGAAGCCTCTGTCTCTGTTGACTAGACAGGAATAAAACCTTATGCTTAAACACTGATATTTAGGAGCATGAAAAGTGCTGAAATGAGTATAAATTTTGTTGTATTAGAAGACCATATGCATGTCTTTTAATTATTCAATTCAATGTTACAAATTGTCTACAAGACCACTCTCTTATTTTTTTCTAAAGAAGAACTTGTATAAAAATTAAATCTTGTGCTCATTTATTTTTCCTGATTTTTTTTCTTGGCACTTTGTTCTTTTGAATTTAATATGCAACAATATTAAAATACTACTTGTCATACAAATATGTAATTATATTAGAATAAGAAGGGCTTCTTAAAAAAAAACTGAGATGTAGGAAGGCTTCCAATAGTTTGTTTCTAATAACATATACAATAACACTTCTATAAACTTTCAACTAGATATATAATAAGATTAACTGTAAAAATTTTTTTTTCAGAAAAGTCCAAACTTATGTGCAAGTATATTTTTCTGGCAGCAAACTACATGAAAACTCTGATGATCCTCTCTTTAAGCTAGGTGCACTCTTGAGTTCCAATACATGAGCTCTGCCATCTTAGATAGCTTCTAAGTTACTGATAGTTCAGTGTCAATGGATGGACCCCTGCCTAAAACTGAGAGAAAAACATGGTTTTCTTCCAAGACAAATACATTCTTACTTTAAGAAGACATACAAAAGGAGACAGTTTTCAGCTTTTGTAAGCTAACTCAGGTCAGGTCAAGAACTGACAGTGAAAAGGAAACACACCTGTGCTGGAAAAGGATATTGACAATATGCTGCTCAAAAATGCCCAGAAAGTGAAGCAAAGCTGAAGCTCTGAAGGTTGTTCATATTGTCCAGCTTCGGGCAGTCAACTAATAGGGATATCTTGTTGATTAAAAAGGCATTATACGGCCATCCAGAAGACAGTTCACAGAACCTGAGGGTTTCTGGTTTGGGATTTTTTCCCTAAATCAATGTCATAAGGTGTTTTTCCAGATCCCATTCAGGGAGTCCAGGCTTCTGCCATAAATCAAGGGCAAGCGTGAGCTCCTCCTGTGTCCCTTGTGAGCGTCAGTCTCTTTTCCAGAGCTTTTCTTGGTGCCCCTTAGAAAGTAGTGTTCAGAGAATGGAAGTGTTTCCTGCACTGAGGAGATTGGGGGACCATTTTCTAGAAGGATTGCTTATGAATTTTTCAAATTATGGCTAAATAATGAAAAATGACAGGAACTGCAGCCCCATAGCTCTCTCTTTTCAGTTTCTCAAAATCACAAGAAAGTATACTTAAGTGCAGTCCTTGCTGTTCTCTTCAGACACTTTATTTTCTTGTGGTGCTCAACAGAGCTGAGACATGCACTCACCTACCACTGTCCCTGAAGTCTGCTCCTTGGGTGCTCATTCATATCCTGCATGCTGAGGTTGGACTCTTGCTGAGGTCGACCTCTTGCTGAGGTCAAAGATTTATGTCATAGGCTAAGACATAGAAAGCAGAAAAACTTGAGACAGATGGAGCTGGAGAAGAGCTGCCTCATCCTTTGGTGTCTGGAATGCCTTGGATGTTAAATCATTTTGGGTGAGCATTGAACTGTCCTCCTGAATTTAGGGTCCTTAGATCCAGATTGTTGAATGTTTTCTCCTGTCTATGTGCAGATGGTGGTATTTCAGTTCTTTTTATGTTACTCAACCTGGGACATTATTCAGAACAAAGACAAAAACCCATGTCTGCTAGAAAAGTCAGTCTTTCTTGCCCTTACATGCTCTCCAGCTTCCAATATCAGCATTTGCAGAAGCAGGGCAAGAGAACTAACGTGAAAGACTAATTTTTTTTTTTTAACACGAGCAAAGGAACTCATTTTTTCTTATTGTTGTTCTAGGGATGGATTTTAATTTTTAAAATATTCATGCTAAAATAAAGAAATCATTGTGAGGCAGAAACCTGGACTGGGCCATTTCAGCTCCCAATGGTTAATCTTACAAAGCTATAAACTATTAAATCCGTGGCTATATAAATAAAGGTATTAGGCAGCCACAGTCACGAAGACTGGGACCAGCCCCATCTATGTTAATCATACAAATGAAAAACAAAAAAGAATAAGTTAGCCTCTTCAGCTGCACTAAGTGTTAATCCTCAAGATCATTAAATGCTTCCAAGCACTGAACTAAAAATAGCACAGTTCTGTAAGTTGTTCTAGCTGGTGCAAAAGATAAGGCTATAAGACGGGAAAAGTATCTCATACATGCAGAGACTCACACATGTACAGCTGTTTCTTTGAATTAAAAAGGAAAAAAATGAAGGAAAAAGAAACCAATGTTGCAACACTTTTTATTGGCATAGTTGGGCTGATGTTGAAAGTGAGTGTTGGATTAAGCTCTGTGGGTTCCAAGTTGATAAAAAAAACATGTTTATCACAGTGTTAATAAAGATATTTTTTTAAAAAAGACTTCTTTTTTGTCACTTTGCTTTTGAAAGAGTTGTCTTGGGTCCTAGCTAAAGCAGACTGCCAGCAGGTACTATGCTGTCCCTTTTCTGAATTGTTATCTCCTTTTGTTTGAGAAATAATAGGATGACTGCATGGACTTCATGATTGAGACCTAAGGTTTTGCAGCTGTCTTTTTATTCTACTTCAGGAGTTATTTTCCATGTCAGGAAGAAACCTGTTATTTTACCTGCAGAAAGGAAGCAAGTAAGCAAATGAAATTAAAAACCTAGAAAGAGAAACAGAACAAACTCCAAAGGCATTAGTACAGACATAAAGCAAAAAGAGCTATGCCCTTTAAAAAAAAAACACAGAAGCTATACTCTCACAGCAAATTGCCCTTCGGCTGCAACAAAAAAAGATGAAATCATAAAGGTGAAATTCACATCTAACTTAAACTGTCCAGATTTTAGTGTCAGCCATGAAAGACAACCTGTGCATTTCCAGCACTGGTCTATGTTGCAGAGGCTCCATTCTAGGAAATACTAATATTTTAACAGTGAGGATACAGTCAGCCTAAATAGTTGACCATCAGCCTAAATAGTTGACCATCAGCCTAAATAGTTGACCATATGAGAAAAAGCCAACTATTATATAGGTGAGGTGAACTAAATTTTGGCTTGAATAAAACCATATTAGTGGCATATGATACCTTATATCTTGTTTTCCATAAATAAATATGTGGGTCCTAGGGTCAATTAGGTGTTCCTGGATGGTTAGTACACACTCCTGAATAAGAGACTTAAGCGCAACAAGTACTTATCTTAGGATGGGGATAGTGTGCTACAAATCCTGGTTCAGCTATTCATCTGTGCCCTAAAATTAATTAACACAGGAATGGTGACATCAATGTGTCTCCAACCCTTTTGCCCTTCCTCGTCCACAACAGCCTTTTGGGAAGAGTCGTTAGTGCATGCTTGCTCCCCAGTATGGCTCATGTTTTGTTTGGGACCTGACAGGTCAAAACACTGGCTGGATAAGAGATTTCTCAAAGCCATATGATTTTCTTCTTTTGTCCACATCATTAAACGTACAGGAATGATGCTTAATGATGTGGACAAAAACATTCCAGTTGTCTCACTCATTGTGTTGCACTTGGATGGGGCAGGGCAATAAGGGAACAGGCTGTGGCACTGATATCGAGCTATTTTATCTTCTTTGGTGCTATTTACCTGACACTGGACCTTGAACTGTAAGGAGATATATAATTTATGTGTCAGCAGAGTTCAGCTCTTGTTAAAATATACATTAGTATTTTACATAAAGTTTTGCCCCATTTCTGTGGCCAGACTGATGTCACAATTTGGAAGTATCTTTTTAGAGGTTTCATAATTGAAAATAATAAAGCAAAAGCAATTATGTCCTAAGAGAAACTAACACTCGAGTGTTTATCCAAATGCATAAACTATGCATAAACTTCTTTGCCTCAGTCTTCTCTAGCAAAGGCTCTGACCACACCACCCAAGTCTTGGAAGACAGATGCAAGGACTGTGAGAATGAAGACCTTGGGCACACTGTAGGAGAAGAATTAGTTTGAGACCATCTTAAAAGTCTGAACGTGCACAAGTCCATGGGTCCTGATGAAATCCATCCACGGGTCCTGAAGGAGCTGTCAAATGAAGTTGCTAAGCCGCTGGCCATCATATTTCAAAAATCATGGCAGTTAGGTGGAGTTCCAGATGACTGGAAAAAGGGAAATATAACCCCCATTTTCAAGAAGGGGAAAATGATTGACCTGGGGAATTACAGAGCAGTCAGTCTCACCTCTGTGCCTGGCAAAATCTTCGAGCAGATTCTCCTGGAAGGCATGCTAAGGCACATGAAAATCAATAAGATACGCTGGAGGGAAGGAATGCCATCCAGAGGGACCTTGACACGCTTGTGAGGTGGGCTGATGCCAACCTTATGAAGTTTAATCATGCCAAGTGCAAGGTCCTACACCTGTGTTGGAGCAATCCCAGGCACAGCTACAGGCTGGACAGAGAAGAGATTCAGAGCAGCCCTGCGGAGAAGGACTTGCGGGTGCTGGTCGATGAGAAAATGAACATGAGCCAGCAGTGTGCGCTTGCAGCCCAGAAAGCCAAGCGTATCCTGGGCTGCATCAAAAGGAGCGTGACCAGCAGGTCGAAGGAGGTGATCCTGCCCCACTATTCTGCTCTTGTGAGACCTCACTTGGAGTATTGTGTGAAGTTCTGGTGTCCTCAACGTAAAAAGGACATGGATCTGTTTGAACAAGTCCGGAGGAGGGCCACGAGGATGATCAGGGACTGGAGCACCTCCCATATGAAGATAGGCTGAGAAAGTTGGGACTGTTCAGCCTGGAGAAGAGAAGGCTGCGTGGAGACCTCATAGTAGCCTTCCAGTATCTGAAGGGGGCTTATAGGGATGACGGGGATGAACTCTTCATTAGGGACTGTAGTGATAGGACAAGGCGTAGTGGGTTAAAACTTAAACAGGGGAAGTTTAGATTGGATATAAGGAGGAAATTCTTTCCTGTTAGGGTGGTGAGGCACTAGAATAGGTTGCCCAAGGAGGCTGTGAATGCTCCATCCCTGGCAGTGTTCAAGGCCAGGCTGGACGAGGCCTTGGGTGATATGGTTTAGTGCAAGGTGCCCCTGCCCATGGCAGGGGGGTTGGAACTTGATGATCTTAAGGTCCTTTCCAACCCTAACTATTCTATGATTCTATGATAACAATTCCTGTCTTTGAGACCAAACCACCCAATACGAGGTCCAAAGATAATATCTAGTCTCAAAGAATAAAATAAAAATGGGCTAAGGAATCTTTATAGCATTGTCAATTCTGAGTAATATGAAAGGTGTGCATGTTAAGAAATAATAAATAAGAAACAAGAAAATGCTAGGCTAAAATGGTAAATCTAAGAATTCTGGGTAAAAAAGAAAATAAATCTACTTTCTCAGTAGCTGTCCAAGGAGGTATATGAGCTTACATCATAGAACTAAAAAATGTTTATGTTCCCAAAGTTGTCTATCTCAGATATTACACATCGTCTCTGCAGACAGCAAGCAGCACAATAACCATGACTTCAAAATCTATAATGTAGACACAGAGATCTGAGGCACAAGAATCAATTCTATTGAGTTTCATGCATGTGGGAAAGGAAGGGCTGGAAATGGCGATCAATGCCTTTATAGTGTCACTCAGAGTCAAGGTCTCACTCTTTAGCCTAAGGTTACTTTTCAATACTGACTGAGTGGAAACATGCTGGAAAGTTATTTTTTTCAGTCTCCCCCTTGACTGCTGCATATGCATAAAAGCATGTCAGTCAAAATGACTGATGGCCCAACCCAGGTTCCATGAAACTTCTCCTGACAAGTAGTGTAATGACACTTGAGAATGAAGTCTCAGTTTAGCAGCACAAATAATTTTGTATCTCTGTTCTGTGAGCATATTTATACAGTAGTCTATGCTGGGATGGGAATACCTGCTCTGCCAGTCTCACAGGTGTCCACCATTCCACGAAATGACTACTGCTTGCTAAAACTTTTATTTTACTTTGTAGGCAATCAGTATAGCTTTTGGCAGTGGTAGGAGATATCGAAATGAAAGATACTGAAGTCAGTTCTTTATGCTCAGACTCTTGTCATATATTTTCCTTGACATAGGACAAAATGTGTGATAAAATGTTCAGAAAGGTATTTTGCCTATAGAATAAGTTGCCTGGAGTTGAGTGTCTACATGGATGTGTTTGTCAGCTGACTGTTTAAGCACCTAGTATACCTTCTGACAAACAGCAAATACCCTGTTTTGGCTGCTAAGGTGTCTAATGTAATCTGAAATGTCCTAAAGGTAGGTGTTCTCAGCTTTGGCGTTCAAGGAACAAAGGTCTTTCAAGTGTCTGACCTTGCCTTGCATATATGTTTCACAGCCTTGTCTCTATTTATGCCCTTGTTTAAGCAAAGTACTTAAACCATAAATCTCCATTGATTCATTAGGCAGTTTACACTCAGAGCCTACAAAAAGATGTCATAATGTGGGACTTGAACTCCAGCTACTTCCTATACTCAATTGCAGATTGTGCGCTTGCAGCCCAGAAAGCCTGATTTGATGAACTGATTCTTTAATATTTTTGTTATAAAAGGGCAGATATCAATGTTCTCACTTCCACTGGTTCTTGATTCCTGACGAAAGAAACCAACACTAGCTAGGACAAAGTCTGGAAAGTACATTACCTGACCTAATGTTAAATCTAAGGCAACACTCATGCAAAAAAATGAATTTATTAGTTTGGGCTTAGTTTATGACAGATTGATTCTATTTGTTAGACAGCTCTTCTATAGCCTTTGTACTAAACACAGGAGTGTGATTTCTTCATCCATAAATTGTTTATGGAGTCACCACTTGAAATTAGATGAAGACACTGAAATGTCTTGTTTAGTTATTTGGATAGCATAGAAAGGGAAATTCCACAAATTTGTTTCGATTTGGCCTGCTGATATGATTGCAGTTACAACATATTTTCTACAGTTGTAAAATGCCAAATAATGGCGTAAGTCTCCAGAAGAAACAAAACCTACCACTTAGTAATTCAATTAAGTAATTAAGCAGTCTTAGTATTGTCTCATTTTTTATTTTAATTCTGTATGTGTTTGTCTATCAGGATAAGCTTCCAAGTAAAATAATAGCCAGACTAGCCAGTAATCATTGTTACAGTATTTTATAAACTTTGAATTTTTCAACAGTCATCATATAAACTGTGATCCTGAATGACAACACAGAATGTTAGGAGGTCAGAAAATGTTGCAGAGCAGTTGAAATGTTCTGACTTTATTTGCAATTTTTGTATGAATGCATTAGTCCAAACCAAAGAGTCATATAAAAGCCAGGTTGTTAGTACAATTTTTTTGTCTCTCTTGTCTGTAGACATAAGACTGAGGCATCTCTAGAAGGTAATTTTTGGCTGCTGTGCATTCCGTGTCAAGAGAAGGTAAATTTTTGTCTGAAACTGTTTGTAACACTCTTATACAGGTAATTTAGACAAGCAGATCTGAATAATTTCTCGACTTTTAGATATGCAAGTCAGGGAACGGGTCTTTGAGTCTGACAACAAAATTCCTGATGGGTGTCTGTAAGGATAATTAATGATATTTGGAGAATTCCAAGACTCGATATCTCAACCTCGTAAACTGTTAAATTCTTCTGCTTAGAATATATATAAATATATTTAATTCTCCAATAAGAGGTATAGTCAATCATGCAGATATTTTTTTTTATCTAATATCCCTCTTATCTACAGATACCACATACAGTGGTAAAACACTTCAGCTTAATCTTATTTGCCATGAATAGAAAGAAGATCAGGTAAATTACTTCAGAACCGGAGGTATGCAACTATTATTTGATAAAGGACTTGCATCGTGGAAATAACAATCTACATTTAACATATCTTTAACAATACAGGTGTCATATCAAATGCCTTCCTCTTCTTGGAAACAGATTACTTCAAGTGAGATGATGAACTAGCTGAAGATGGGTTTGCTTGTTGTTAGTATGACACCGAAGTGTCAATGGCAATTCTGTTGCCATGTTTCTTGGCTCTGATCATCGAATACCATATGCTCTCAAATAAAATAATTTGATAAGATTGATCTAATTCATGTACCTATTGTTGAATAGCATCCATCAGAGTTTTCTGCCTAACAAAATTTGTTGGCATCATCAGAGAAATGTGAGTCTAAGAAAAAAATTAATACATTTTAAAACCTTAACATAAATATGTATGTCTACAATAATATACTCACCACTCAGAAAGAAAATGCAATTAATATTTACTTGTTATAACTTACATCAGTTATTATTCGGGTCCATTTTCACATCTGAGTCATTTAAGGGCCAACTTTTTTTAGTAAAGACTAAGAAATACTAAATGTTTCTAAAAGTTACTGTCTGCCCAAACTAGTACCTTTAGAGTGAGTCATTCTACCATATTTAGCTCATAAAATTTGGCATGTAAACAGTTCCTGAAAATACATTTATGTCACAGGAAATAAATGTTTTGTCTTTAAACTCACAATGAACCATAACACATCTTATAAAACCAGTTCAGTTGACCATTACACAATCTTTCACAGAAGATGGAAGATTTATTGCAAAATTGATTTATTTCCCCATTAATTATGGAGATTTTTCTTTTTCCGAATGGAAAGGTACGTCTGATGTAGTTGAGGAAATCAGATAGCAAAACACAGAAAAGACAAAACTAGTTTCTCAGCACTGCTTTTAAGTTTCCAGTGTCTAATTATCCTCCCTCTTACTGTGTCCTGACACCATGGAGTGTTTATTAGCTTATGTTTTATTTCTATCCTTATTTCTGTACCCTTACAAAAAGTAACTACCTTAATCCTGCTGATTGGGATTCAACTTGGTATTCCTTATCAAGCGTTCATGCCTCATTACATTGTTCACTGCAGGTTTGGCAGGTTAAGGGAAGTGTGGACGCAACCTCTTGCCTTCAAACTTTGGTAATATACCCTTCTACAGATGAGGCAGTTTTTTCTCATCCCTTTGTAGTCACTGAAGAAAAATAAGAGTTGGTAGTCTGATCATCCTATGTTAGAGGTCTGCCTGATGAAGAGATGCACTACTTTCTATAAAGCATTATTTATAATCATTTGACCTCTGGACCTCTGTTGACTTTAAAGAGAGAACAGGGTGACTATTTCAATAAACACACTGTAGATGTTATATATAGTCAAGCATATCTCAGTTTGTTTAGTTCATTGCTCTAGCTCCTAAATCTCTTCAAAATTGTTCAGTATTTTTCCCCAGCCCTTAATCTGTCTTGTTTGCAGAGGAGAGAAGAAACAGTCTTATTTCATGATTTGTTGTGAAACAAGCAAAATATAAATAAAGCCATGAAACTGCAGCTGGAGATCATCCAAAATGAAACACTCAGCTTAAAATGGAATGTTAATAAAGGAAGTATTTAACCCTTTTTTTTAATATTTGTTTCTGAACAAATAATGTCTTTAAAACCAAGGAGAATTGTTTTGCTCTCAGAATGTCAAAATAAAATATTTGACTTCTAACAAATGTTTCACATTTCCTTCACTTTTTTTGACAATTAGGGAAACTGTCTGAGTCTCATCCCATTTCTCCCTACTACATTTTTCAATCTTTTTACACTCTGCCAAAATAAATCTTGTCCTTTTCTAACCGTAACACAAATAAGACAGAAAAGAATATCTGTAACCCATCAACATGACAGAGACAATCCTTAGTAACAGGAAAAGCCCTAAAATCTCTCTTAGAATCTTCATCAGATCTGAAAAATCCTTTGCCTATTGGGGCTAACATGCCGGGACCCAATAGGAGTTCAATCTGTACTGCTGCTTTGCTTTCCGCATTGGCCAGATATCACATCTCTTTATCAGGAATGAGGAGCTAGGTCAGCCTGCAAATTGAACATGTTGCTGGATGTGACTGGAAGTGCTCATTCTTCTCTACACTGCCAAATATGTTTTCAGATTATAGAAAACAGCTGAAGCTAAAGAGAACATTGGAGAATCAAAGCCACGCTGACAGAAATGGCATGCAGATGCAGATTCCTAGGTCTGGGAGAACAAAAGATTGATGTAGGCTAGCTAAAAGTGGATGGGGTAATAAGGATGAGTTGGAAGGTTAAGAAGAGTAATTCTGGTAAATATCCCATGCTGTACTTAATCAGAAGTTGCAGAGTACAGAGGCAAAAGTAGCCTTTTAAGAAAACGAAGCTTAGATGCAACACACTAGGAACATTGTGGTCCTAAACCATAGAGGAAACAGTGGAAGGATTCTAAATACTTCCACAGTGTCTTCTGTTTAATCATCAATTTAACTATCCAGTGTCTGTGTAGGGAAATCCCCAACCCTTGTTCCTAGAGTCTTCGTGAAGGCAAAAATAATGTGTTGTCTATAAAAGCTGTGTCATGTACATTTATACCAGCAATTACAGTGACTATAATTAATGAGTAAGGAAGAGCTGTATACTAAAATATAATTACAAGCCAAGAGACACAAAATCCTGGGGAACTGCAACAGTCCCTGTTTGGTATTTTTCTTCAAAACAAAAGTGATTGGAGCCATCAGGAGACATTTCTGGATGAAAGGATCGAGAAACTGGAAAACATAACAAAAAATGTACTTTAACTAAAGGCTTGGAAGGAAGTAAAGGAATGAAATCCAGTACTCTTCATCTAGGAATGCTACTCAATACATTATACACAAAATAGTGTGATACTAGATGTGCTTATAAATACTCTAGCAATAGAGATGTCAAGGATTGATATCCTTTCTTTTTTCTTCTCACTTCCAATTTTACACAGCTGAGTTAGGATCTATATGGTCTGTCTATCAGCAGTGGATGTGTGGTTAGGCACCTCATTTTCTGAAGGCTTTGTAACCCTCAGATCTGTTAGCAGGTCTAGTTCTCTAAGTGCTCCTTGACCTGTTTAAATCAAGAAGAAATGATTAAGAAAAGACCAGCATTTTGCTTTTCTGATTCTTGCTCAGTTCCATGCAGAGCTCCACTGGCAGGCTTGAGGAAACAGCAGGGTAACGGTCATAGCAAACACTGCTGTCAGGGTGGCCATTTGCAAACTGCAGGTCTGTTTATAACTGGAGAAACTGGTTCAGTTTGTCTTGCCCCTTGATTTAAATGCAAGGTTGAATTATCTCAAAACAGAGAACATTTAGAACATTTATAGGTCTTAAGCACCAGAATGGGAGAGCCTAAACAGGACAGACCTGCAGCATTGTCACAGGAAAAAAAAAAAAAGGAAAAAAAAAGCTCCCATATACCCTTAAAGCTCCCATATACCCTTAGAACCACCACTTCTGCTCATTGACCACCATCGTTTAAAATTAGTGGAGAATCTGGCCACAGGTTTTCAATAACCAGAGAAGAGTATTATTGCTCTGAGAATTAATGCCTACATAACATATTCAGTGTCTAAGGCCCTGTAGTGATAAGATTCAGGACTAATAAATGCCTTTCATTTGTAAAATCATACTTAAATGCACTATCAAATGTTCTGCTACAGGAATGCATCTCTTAAAAGTCCTTATTTCGATTGGTCTTGAGGTTGTCAGATTAGTCATTTACATGCTTATTGAGTGGTAACAGCCCATGAGATTGCAAGATCTGGACTCTTTTAAAAGTTACTTGAAAAAAAGCCAAAAGAAACCACCCCAAAACAAACCACTCCACCGCTTTCATAAGCTGATCTCAATTCCAGTCTTCTTACAAGTAAGTAGTTGTTGCCTATTTTTTTTTAACTGCTATACTGCCAGGTGCTTTTTGCTTATTCTTTCTTCCATGCAAAGAATTATCAATAAACAGAGATACTTTGGTGCTTTTTTCACATTCCTTGCCTTACTGAAGCTCGCATGTATTTTAAAAAAGATCCTTGTACACAGGCAATGCCCTTGCTGATGAGTCAGAAGGGTATGAACTATGTCCTTATCCCTAAAATCCAAGTGGATCGAAAATATTCCATGCATGGTTGTGTGATTAGCAAGACATAAGCAGGAAAGATTTGATGAATAGGAGTATGGTGAGTGGTATCTCTATAAACCTCTGCAGAGGTGATATTTTGTAGTAGTTTAAAAGCACAATCCTTACAGAAAGAACTGTTTCTCTTAGACATTGCAATTCATACCATCATTGAAGACGAATTATCTTCCAGTGTAGGTTTTAAAAGGAAGGTTTTATGATGCCTGGGTGGATGGGTGGTCTAACTGAAAATAGCAACTATTATTTTAATGTCACTTATACGAAGAAAATATGAACTCTTGTCCCTTACTAAGACTAAACAGTGGTCAAAATGTGCTTAGGAGTGGTTGAGTGCATCAGGTTTTCCATGTCCAACCCTTATGCCAAGGCAAGACCACCCAGAGCAGGTTACACAGGAACATGTCCAGGTGGGTTTTGAATGTCTCCAGAGAGAAATACTTCATAACCTCCCTGGACAGCCTGTTCCAGTGCTCTGCTATCCTCAGTGTAAAGAAGTTCTTCCTCATACTGAGGTGAAACTTCCTGTGTTTTAATTTATGTCCATTGCTCCTCGTCCTGTCACTGGGCACCACTAGAAAGAGTCTGGCACCACCCTCCCAGAACCTGCCTTTGAGATGTTTATATGCATTAATGAGATCCCCTCTCAGGTTTCTCTTCTCTAGCCTAAACAGGAGCAGCTCCCATAATCTCTCCTCATTATAGAGTCGCTGCAGATCCCTGATCATTCTCGTGACCTTTTGCTGGATCCTCTCCAGTATCTTGTGCAAATCATTTCACTCTACACCGTGTCGTAAACATCATGATAACATGAGTTCACAAGGGTGTACTATTATCATTTGTTCTCTTGCAAGTCTGTCTTTCCAGGCTTAGCATTCTTTTTAGGTGAGTAAGCAAAATTGAATAAGCCACATGTTTCTAAACTTTCAGCCTTAGAAAGCAATTTCAGTTGCAAACAGGTAAAGACAGACAATAAAATTCCAATATTTCTGATTGGAAGCAATAATCAAAACAAGACCAAGAAAAGAATAATAATAAAAAAAAATCCCAAATCTTTGCTTGTCTAGATTTACTAGAGTTGTATGCACATTCCAAGAGGGAGAATCTGTGTTACAGCATACTAGCCATTGATCTTCTTTCTGCTACAAGCAGTTGCATTTAATGATGTTTTAATGATCCATTCATCTCTATTCAGCCAAGAAGGTTATGTGTTACTTTATACACTAATATTATCTATGTGGTTATTTAAAAGCAGCATGCTGCCTTTAGGTACTATCATAATTCCCATACCTCTCATTTTTTGTTTTGTTTCAGAACAAAAAAGAAGTATGAAGTGGGGAGAACTGAATTGTCTCTTGGAGGACAAATTATATGAGTAGGAGGCATCTTCTGCCCAACTGAACTTCACCTGAGCTCATTACTGTAATATTGATTTCTCTTCCCTGAAGGTCTACTTAATGTACTTAATAGAATACAAAATGAAAACACTCTTATCCTACAGCAGATATATGGAATAGGTCAGATGACTCACATTTTAGAATATCTATGCCTCTCCAATAACTAGGAAAACTGCATAAGTTTATTTGCTCAGCTTTTGACATCTAAAATATAGACATCTAAATTTGGGTGACATGAAATATACATGCAGAAAGCTATTGTTGAGCCACCCTCTGAAAAACTCAGGTGCCTTTGCTGCCAGGGGCAGCCCAAGGTAGAGGTGATACATGTGCCTGGTATATTATAAGGCACATTATTGGCTAAAAATGATGTGAAAGGTTATGGCACAACATTGAGATGATAATAAAATGTCAATGAATGAGTAAGGGAATGGGAATTGTATGTCATGTGACATTATTCCTTCAGAAATATGTATTGTTGATGGTTTTCCCATTGCAATATCTTGTTTGGGAGAAATATAAAGGGCTTTTTCGCTGTTCTGGCTTCCTGAACAACAGGAACTGACCTGAGTCAGTTATTTGGTCTCAGAAATTCTGCCTGTGTATCCAGCACATGATACTCTACAACACGTCTTGTCTTTGATAGTAATGAAAAACACCAGTCATTTTAAAAATGGAAAGAGTATAACTGTGTTCCGTGTACAGTAAGAAGCATAACATATGAACTAGTTTGCAGTTGTTGCACTGCACAGCTATGCACAGTTAAGAATAGGTGTATACAGTAGCAGGATCAGGGCTTTGCCTGGAACAAGATGCAGAAAATAAATGTTATTTTCTGGCCAATGAATATGAATGGGAATACAATATCCCCAAGATTTAGTTACAGAGAAATGTTATAAACCTTGATTGTCCCTCTAGGAGGTAGGAATTTGCACAAGATTTATGGTAAAAATACTTCACACACTTGGAGTATCTTTTTGTTGATTTCCCAAGAGCAAAATACCAGGAACTATTGAAAGGAAAATACCTATGACCTTTTAAATTAATTCCAAGAGGCTGTTTCATACATAAAGGGACATACAAAGAAAAAACAGCAAAGAACAAGGTGAGACATGGTAGAAAAAAAGAGCATGGGCAGGATCTGCCATCACTTAATTGCAATTATATTTATTAAACATTCTTTGAAGGCACATAATTGAAAGAGGTAAGTATGAAATTCATCTGACCACATACACATGCCTGCAATATAGACAACTCTCATGGGACTGTTACTTACATCTCCTTATTGTGAGCAGAGACCAGAAGACATTTGAAAAACAGAGTTCATCTTGTAGAAAGGTAGATGGGCAATGTACATTAGCTCATTTGTATCTTAATTATAAGCCTGTAAACAGAACTCAGTGTGACAAGTTCAGCTGTAAATGTCATTGCTGAAGATACCTAAAGTCAATTAAGATTAATTTTACTCTTTGTAATTTTTCTGAAGCCAAATAGAAAAAACAGCTGAGAACCTATAACTGAATAGCTGAAAATAGAAGAACAGTGAGGTGTGTAAATGCCTTCTTTAATCCTTAAGAAACAGATCAAATTTCTTCAAATCTAAATCTAACCCCATTTTACTAATTATGCACAGCAATTAAATCTTTCTCTGAAGCCACTCCCTCTACCTATATTTCACTGTGATGGCTGTCCTTATCTGCTTACCTTATTTATGTCCTAGGTGAATAACAAAACAAGATGAGAAGCTCTACATGGAGGTATTAGTTTGATTTTAATTCAATTAAACACCATATTTAATTATCATCTGTGCAGAAGCTCTGCAAGATTTGTGAGGGATGAACAAGCAAATACCCCACTGCTTATAAATAAAATGCAAGTTTTGAAGTCATGATGTGGCATTTTTAAAGAGTATCTTTGAATCCTTCTTTTTACTGACTTTCACCTTTTCTTCATTCAGCCTTCTGTATTATAGACTGCTGTGGGCTTCCTACTCGATATGTAGGACTGAAGTGACCTTGCTCTAACTAGTGTAGCTTTGAGTAGTCTTATCAACTTACACATGAAATAACTTCTCTGCTGGTTTGGTCTGGTTATGGTACCTGCACAAGATAGAAAAGAGTTTTGGAATATGTCTCCCTTCTGCCTTTGACTATCATGTTCATGATGAATCTTAGGATCACAAAATGGCTTGGGTTGGAGGAACCTTAAAGCTCATCCAGTTCCAACTCCCTGCCACGGGTAGAGACACCTTCCACTAGACCAGGTTGCTCCAAGCCCCGTCCAACCTGGCCTTGAACACTACCAGGGATGGGGCAGCCTCACCTTCCGTGGGCAACCTGTTCCACCTTTATAATGAAGAACTTCCTGTATCTAATGCAAATCTCTCTCTTTCATTTTAAATCCATTCCCGCTTGTCCTATCACTTACATGAAGCATGCCTCCAGTCCTTCCTAAATCACCTGAAGTGGGAGCGGTAGAAGTGGCAGCTTCAGTGTGCTTCTGTGCCAAGTCAGAGAGGGGAAATTCAGCTTTCTGGACTACTTTTCCTTCACTGAAAGTTGTTTCCCATGTTCTATGGAAAAAAGAAACAAACAACAACAAAGGAAATATTTTGCTGGAAACAGCCCATGAGTCACCTAGTATAGAGTGCTGGCTTAGATGGAAGTGAGGTGACAATGTTTTCTGCATGTAACAAGACATTTTTCAGCCTGGTGGTTGTGTAACTCCATGTTACCTGTTTCATCTAATAGACTACACAATTTCACTCTGGTGAATGAACAGTGCATATAGCATAGAAATGAAATGTGAAAATTCTGCCAAAGTTCCCATTTCCTCTAGCATCATCTAAAACGTTCTGAGGAAAACCACTTTAATCTCATTTTGGTTTCTAATGGAAGAATTTTAGCTATTATCCTCTAGTTGAAACACCATTAAAAAAAAATCACCAGAAGCATAAAGCAATAGGATAATGTGTATATAGAAATTATGCAGTGTGTATATAGAATCATAGAATCATAGAATAGTTAGGGTTGGAAAGGACCTTAAGATCATCAAGTTCCAACCCCCCTGCCATGGGCAGGGACACCTCGCTCTAAACCATATTAACCAAGGCCTCGTCCAACCTAGACTTGAACACTGCCAGGGACGGAGCATTCACAACCTCCTTGGGCAACCCATTCCAGTGCCTCACCACCCTAACAGGAAAGAATTTCCTCCTTATATCCAATCTAAACTTCCCCTGTTTAAGTTTTAACCCATTACCCCTTGTCCTATGACTACAGTCCCTAAGGAAGAGTCCCTCCCCAGCATCCCTATAGATAGGCCCCCTTCAGATACTGGAAGGCTGCTATGAGGTCTCCCCGCAGCCTTCTCCAGGCTGAACAGCCCCAACTTTCTCAGCCTATCTTCATACGGGAGGTGCTCCAGTCCCCTGATCTTTCTCGTGGCCCTCCTCTGGACTTGTTCCAAGAGATCCTTGTCCTTTTTATGTTGAGGACACCAGAACTGCACACAATACTCGAAGTGAGGTCTCACGAGAGCAGAACTAAGGGGCAGGATCACCTCCTTCGACCTGCTGGTCACACTCCTTTTGATGCAGCCCTGGATACGCTTGGCTTTCTGGGCTGCAAGCGCACACTGCCGGCTCATGTTCATTTTCTCATCGATCAGCACCCCCAAGTCCTTCTCCGCAGGGCTGCTCTGAATCTCTTCTCTGCCCAGCCTGTAGGTGTGTCTGGGATTGCTCCAAGCAGGTGTAGGACCTTGCACTTGGCATGGTTAAACTTCATAAGGTTGGCATCAGCCCACCTGACAAGCGTGTCAAGGTCCCTCTGGATGGCATTCTTTCCCTCCAGCCTATCAACTGAACCACACAGCTTGGTGTCATCGGCAAACTTGCTGAGGACGCACTCAATCCCACTGTCCATGTCAGGGACAAAAATGCTAAACAAGACCGCTCCCAACACCGATCCCTGAGGGACACCACTCGTAACTGCTCTCCAGCCGGACATTGAGCCATTGTCCACAACTCTTTGTGTGAGGCCCTCCAGCCAGTTCTTTATCCACTGAGTGGCCCATTCATCAAATTGATGTCTCTAATATATAATGTTACGCAATTACAATTATATACATGCTCATACAATGATTGCAATTTTTATGTAATCTTATCTCTTAGTTCCCCCAGTTCCAAAAATCATTTTGTGTAAAAGGAACACCTCTAGCTAGCAACAGGATTGAGCTGTATTTTACTGTGTAACAGCTGCTGAAGAGCTAACATACACTTTGATCCATAAGGTTTGTCTAAGTTATTAGGTGCTGTTATAGAAAACCAACAGAATAAATATCTACTCTGTTGAACTCTTGGAAAATGATGAAGTTATCAAGATAAAGCCTATAGAAATCTCCTTGTCACCATTTCGAACAAATTCGCAATGGTTTAACATCCAGAGTGTAATTAGTAGCTAACACACTATCTGTGAGAAGTGGAAATGACTGTGACAGAATGCTGTGAGGAAAGGAAATGGATCTGAATAGTTAAAATGACTCTTTTAAACCAAAATTAAAGCATGTAATGCATACTCACTGAATTATGCAGAAAATAGTCTGCTAAATGTTCTGTTTCTAAAGAATTCCATTATGAAATGACAGGTATAATACAAGAGCCTACGTCATCAAATTATTTACCTATTTATTTAATGTATGTAAGTGACAAGAATGTTACATAGATATAAACAGAGAGACTACATGAATGCAGGGGGATTGGAACTAGATGATCTTAAGGTCTTCTCCCACTGTAACTATTCTATGATTCTATGATTTTATGGTTTTATGAATGTGGGCATCAACAAAATGTGAGGCAAAACAGCCCAGAAGGCATGTCCCCATGCTCCTCCCCACTGTCTGAAAGCTTTTAAGAGGTCTGTGTTTTCACCATATAGAAAATACCTTCTTCCTTTGTTCACTTGGGTTTCTCAAATGATCTCCTATGTAACTAGTTAATGTCCACTTCAGTTGCTCAGCCAGGTTCTAGAGGTAAGCATCTCTCATCCTTGACTGCTAAACATACTTACAAAGTCATCCAGTGCTGCTCCCTACCCAAAAGAATAAAATAAGCACAAATAATTTAAATCATTCTTATCTACAAATTGCTGTATAACTATTTACTATGGTGTGTGAATTTATGGTTATGATACTGGCCATAAACATAGTAAAGTGTACAATCTATCTCTGCTATTCATGTCTCCAAAATATTATCTGGCATACATAATTTAGTAACTATAACAACACTGATAAATTTTAAACTAATGGTTGTTATTTGGTTAGTACAAAAAGGTCAAGGACTGAAAACTATGGGGCACAACAGCAAGAGCTGATTTGAAGGGTTAATTACAAACTGAAACTAAAATAAGGGCTGGAATTTGTGGTGTTAACATTCCCCATCCTGATAGCATTTTTCTGTGGAGAGAAGGAAGCTGCTAGTGACTCAAAAGAAAAAAATATTTCTCTTGAATAGCAACTGGGAGGCATGAAATTTCCAATTTCCATGAAATGTCCAATTTCCTCTAACTTTTATTTCATTATCTGAATGATTTTTTTTTTCTTAAAATCACCCTAGTTATCTTAGAACTGTCCCAGAACTGGACTAACAGTCTATAGTAATGACTTATTTGTCTCTACTCATGGACAAATATTGACAGAGAACATGCTTACAGGAACATGGTATGACTTGTTCTATGCCTGCACCCTAATTGTTATTACCAATACACCCGGTAGTTTTTTATCAGATAATTAAATACCCTAATATTGCCTTATGCTGAGCAAACAGTCACTGAAAGCCCAGGAAAACATATGTGAATGGTTTCGGTTTGGACATTGCACAGCTATCATGGTCTCTGAAATCAGTATCTAAGCTGGCTTTAAATCAAAAATGCTAACAGAAGTGTGTGTGTGTGTGTGTGTGTAGATAAAGCATTATAACTAGGAGAGAGTGCAGATATTTGTGGTTTTTTCCTACTTATACAGTATGTCAGGAGCAATTTTCCATCAGCATTATTTGTTTGTGCATGGGAGGATTGCTCGGGGTGCTGAGTAGGAGCAGAAGTGGTCTGAGTTTCAGAGGAGCTTCAGCTGATGCAACAGAACAAAGGTGTAAAGCCCTGACAGGCTTTGCCAGGATCTGGAATAATTATAAACCAAGAGGAACAAGGTAGTGCCCCTTGGCAAACAAATGTGGGATGTGAATGTATTCGGTGCTCCTGATGGACTCAGTCCCAACAGAAAGGTTTTTCACCAATCAGAAGCTGTTAACTCTTCAGATCCAGGGTGTGTGAGGATGTTCATAAAGTAATTCATGCCAACATGGACACTACAAAGACTTTCTCTACCACTTTCTGTAGAAAATACTTGACTGAATACAGTATGGACAAAGAGGTCAGCATCTTCAGACATGTTGGGCAAGAAGCATGTATCATGATTGATTTCATAGAATATTTAGGTAGTATATGCAGGAGTTGTGAAAATCTGGAGATCTTCTTTTCTGCAGGGGTGGAAAACAGATGAGAGTGTACTCAGATGCTTTCTGGGGAAGATGTGATTAATGAAACTGAGGCTTTTAAGACTCTTTTTTTTTTTTAATTGTAGGGTCTGCAGGATGAGTCTCCTCTCTATGTTTTACTGTTCCTCTTGGTAGCAATCTGAGCAGAGCTGGTCAATAATTCTAGCTCTTTCCCTCTACCTTCACAGCATACGTACTTTGTATTACTACATATACATCTGAGGGAGAGAAGCAGCTTGTAAATCTTTGACACATTAGACACACACACACACTGGATGATGTGATGCATGTAGAAATCTGACATGTCAAATAGTTTGACAGGTAATGTATGTCGTTACAAGCTTTCATTTCCCAGCCTCGTGAAGTGTGGAAACATTTCTTGGAATTGCTGTTATCTCACATGCTTGGCAATTTCAAACACTGTATGCATGTAACACAATATTTTCACAGATTATCAAATCAAAAAGACCACTGGAGTCATCTAGTCTAATTTTCTGCATATCATATATCATTGGTGTTTCCTAAATTAATTCCTGTTCATCTAGCACTTATTTATGGGGGAAAGAAGAAACACGTTAATGAAGAAAAAACAAACAACAATCTTGCTCTGTATACCAGAGGTCCCTCACATCCCAAAATAATTCCAATTGGCATCTAGAACCAGTTTGTGCAAAAAAGACAACTTCATCCAAAAAAGCAGACTTCAGAGAGTCATTTTAGAAAAAATTTCTATTCTGTAGCTGTTTCAACCTTGATATCCCTGTTAGTTATTGCTTTTTGCACCCCTCCTTACTTATTCTGATAAAATCACTGTCCAGAAAGGTACTTTTTGTGTGACAAAGGGAGAAGAGGAATTATTAATTTGACAACTTTTTGCTTTTAAATAAATGCACTAAAGAAATGGTTATTCTAAAATTATATTTATTCTGTAACTACTCTTGGAGGTTCATTTTTTGCTATATAACTTTTGAATATTACTATAAATATCTGATCAAACTGTTATGCTAGTCACTGTGCGTATGTATCTTAATGGCAGGGTAACTCACACCAGATTACTACATTACAGGTTATTGTTAACTAGTAATTGATCCTTACCTTGCTGAAAGCAGAAGTTATTTTCTTCTTGATCAAACAAAAACTCATTTTTTATTTTTTATTTTAATGATACAGATTGCATGTATCCAGCAGTCTTTGGACAAAACTTGTAAACCTGTAAATGGATACAATGATGATGGGTTTTCCAATCCCTCTTTTTTGACTGGATTCACAAAAGCATGGAGGTGCTTTGAAGTGAGATATAGGTGTGATTTATATTTGTAATACTATGAATAATTCTTAAAAATTCCTACACAAGCTCTTATCATCCCACCTAAGTGTTTAGGTCTGACGGAGACAAGCTTTTTCATAGATGCCTAATATTTTCTACTTTGTGAGTTTGTAAGTGTTCTACTCTTGTGAGACCCAAGATTTGTTTTCTTCTCTCCTATAACCAGTGCAGAGCTGCAGGATGGGCTTTCCTCCAAACATCTGTCTTTGGTGATTCATCCAGTATGTGTTCTGCAAGTAACCCAGCAGAAAACACAGCAAAACAATCTTCCTCTTCTATTTAATAATTCAATGACAAGAGTTCTGTTAATGCACAATTTCAATAAAATACCTCAGTCTGAGAAGAAAAGAGTTATTTTGTCTAGGACAGTTGTGTGAGGTGTTGATTTGACTTAATTAGTCACAGGACGTGGGAGATGAAGTTGGTTTCTTTCCTCTGCCTGTAGGTTTATGAACCTTCACCTTCCATATGAATATTTCTAATACTTGACAACCTTGGAAGGGAGGTAAAACTCAAGTCTTGATAGTGAAGTCCTTCCTGTGAAAAATTATGGCATGTTAGTTTGGTAAATAAGCAAGTGAAGTGAAGCATTGAGAGTGAAGACTATGAGCTAAGTCAATACTTTTCAAGTTGTGGTCTACTAGGGGATCCAGCTCAGGGATCTGAAACTATGAGCAAGAAATCAAAGCCTACTTAAATTCCCCAGGCACCAATTTATTCTTTCATAAGAGTTATTTTTTTAGGGATTTGTGAACTGAAAACCACTGACAGCTGTTGCTCTGGCCTAAGGATTAGGAAATTGTTCTGGTGGATGAATCCTGTGTTCCAGCTCTTCATTCATGACTGCTTTACACACTTTCAAATGACTATTTCATACTAAGTTTATATGCAGCCCTTGAAGCAGGCATAGTGACTAACCACTTCCTTGGGCAGCCTGTTCCAATACTTGAATACCCCTTCAGTTACAAAAGCTTTCCTCATATCCAAGCTAAATCTCCCTTGACATACCTTGAAGCTGTTACCTCTTGTCCTATCATTTGCTACCTGGGAGAAGAGACCAACCCCTATGTCACTGGAGCCTCCTTTGAGGCAGTTGTGAAAAATGATTCAAAGTCATCTCTCTTCTCCAGACTCAACAACCCCAGTACCCTCAGCCGCTCTTCATCAGACTTGTGCTCCAGACCCTTCATCAGCTTTGTTGCCCTTCTCTGGACATGCTTCAGTGCCTCAATGTCTTTCTTGTAGTGAGGGGCCCAGAACTGAGCAGTATTTGAGGTGCAGCCTTACCAGTCCTACTGGCCACACTATTTCACTAAAAGCCAAGAACCTTTCACTGATTTTGGTGGACTTTAAATGTAACACATTCTCATTATTTTGAATGATTCATGTGAATGCCTTGGGATCTCTATGCAGTACTGAAAAGCTGTATTGAGATGACAAAAGAAACTCTTCAGCAGTACCTTAGCAGTTAAATAATGAGCAAAATATCTTTCTTTTTTGTACTGTTGGAGGAGTTTGTTTAATATATTTTTAATAAAGATTTAAGTTCCATTTTGCAATAGCACTCTCTGAACTAACACAAATATGCATTTCCATCCAAATAAAGGGTCATCTTCTGTTACTCAGAAATGTGATAGATGTTTGTAGGAAAGATTTATTAGGTACTGTTTGGACAGACATCAGTATCATCTAGCAAAATAAAACCAGCAAAAATCAACCACAGAATGGCTTGGTAGGAACTCCAAGTTTAGTTTGCAAAGAGATATACCATCAACTTTCCTGTATCTGGTTCAATAGATTTGCATATACCCAAAGACCTCCAAATTCAGCCTGTGCAGAGACAGCTTAAGTAAATTGCATGGTTTATCTCATCACAGAGCCACAGAATGGTTGTGGTTGGAAGGGACCCCTAGAGGTCATCTTGTCCAAGGTCCCTGCTCCAGCAGGACCCTGCACTTGCCTATGTTGAATTTCAAAAGGCTCCTTCCTCTCTGCCCACCTCTCCAGCCTGTCCAGATACTTCTGAGTGACAGCACAGACCCTTTGGTATCAGTCACTCTTCCCTCTTACGTATCATCATCAAACTTGCTGAGGGCACCCTCTATCCCTTATCCAAGTCACTGATGATTAAGTTAGACAATACTGGACCCAGTATTGACCCTTGTGAGGCACCATTAGTTACAGGTCTCCAACTGGACTCTGTGCCACTGATCAAAACCCTCGGAGAGCTGCCATTCAGCCAGTTATCAATCCACCTCATTCTCTGCTCATCCAGCCTGCACTTCCTCAGCTTGCCTATGAAGATGTCATGAGAGAAAAAAGTGTTGAAAGCCTTTCTGAAGTTCAGTTGGACAACGTCCACTGCTCTTCCCTCATCTATCTATCCAGCTGTCTCATTGTAGCAGGCTATCATATTGGTCAAGCATGATTTCCTTTTGGTGAATCCATGCTGACTACTCCTGATAACCTTCTTTTACTCCATATGTTTGGAGATGACATGCTGGATAAGTTGTTCCACCACCTTCCCAGGAACTGAAGTAAGGCTGACTGGCCTGTAGCTTCCTGGGTCCTCCTGTTTCTGAAGTCTTTCTGAAGGCTGAAATAACTTGCAAGCCTTTTATTTATTTATTTATTTATTTTCTGTGAAGGGGATAGAGCTCCGAATGTAACTTGTTTCCTGTGACTTATGCTCTGGAATGCAGTCTCAGTGACTCATCATTCAGCTGTTTTTACTAGTGTCGGTAAACATTAATACTATTCAAGCTGGTGAAGACAGGAGAGACCATGTAATCCTCTCCCAGCTTTCACCAGGTTCCTGCTGATATTGCATCTGCAGTAAATTCTGAGTTTTGGGATGGGGGATTTGAGGTGTTTTTTTCCAGGGAATATGCATCTTGTTTAGACATGACACATAGTTGATCATGACTGATGTTCTAATTTTTAAATTTATGCTTAATAGTTTTTTGATTTTTAATGCTGATTCAATAAGCTAGTTTTCCTCTAGCTTCTCCAAGTAACTCTTGGAATTAAGAGCAGCAGGAATTCAGTGGAGATGCACTTAATTCCCTGTTGAAATGGATGTGAATCTACATTCCCCTGCTAATAGCTGAAATCAATTTGCCATTTGCAGATATGAACCCTGCAAAGATGTGCAAGTGGAATAGTTAACTGCCTGCTCCTGCCCTTCTACCTTTGCTGCAGGGGAGCAGTTTGAACTGCTACAGGAAATAGAAGTGGTGCTTAAGACCCTGTTAATGCTTTCCACAGCAACGTATATATCTTAGCTCATTCACTGTACAAGGCACACTTTGATAGGCACCTTGGGTATAATATTATACCCTATGCATCAGATCTTTTGGAGATCTCTACAAACGTTTTTTTTCGATGCCTCTGTAGAAGCCTGAGCCTTAAAGCATGTAGTTTATCATTATTCTTAAATCTAATTTTCATTATTAATGCATTATTGCTCAGTATACACCATGAGAGCCCCACGAAACATAGAACACCTCCAGTTCCCAGTTTCCTGGGGCGATGAGTTCTGCTCTCTGTTTCATTATGGTGTAACAAAATATTCTTGCCTTTCAGAATTTCACCAGAAAGTGGGGGACTAATGATTAAACTGTCTGACTGTGCAAAAAAATGCAGCTGAGAGTGAAATTTGAATCACTGTTTTATAACAAAGGCTACTTAAGTGAACCAAACTATGAGTGGATACTTGCTCATTTAAAGCCGGGGAGTAGGCAAAGGTGGCCAAATGTAACACCAACTGCCTTAATCCATTAGACTACTGCTGATTACTGAAACTACTATGCCTTCTCTTGAATAAATAGTACTGAGGAGAACATTTGACTTTTTCATCTGCTGCTATATCTCTGACATGACAATACTTTAGGTCTTACCTATGTCTGTTCATTTTTTTCTTCTTGACATATGGTATGATATAGCCCTTAATTCTTAACAGCAAAGGAGCAATAACTGTTTTTACCTATATGTTCTTTTTTTCTTCCTTTTCAATTTATTTTATAGCTGTGCCAAAAACATTATTGTAAAATTGGTTGTAATGGTTTCAATTGATGAAATCCTATTAATTAAAGTCAAATGAAGGAGAATATCTGTGATATTTTATTGTGATGATAAAGAGTCTTTTCCAGCTGAAGCAGTCTATTTCACTACTAGGCTCCTGAACTGTCATTCTTTTCTAACTCTGTTGCAGCTTAACAATATATTTTCTTCTGTCATTCAATTCTTCCAAGGTCTCTCCTTCTTTCCATTTGACACCTGTCCTCGTTTCAGCTAAATGTTAATGAACTTTCTGATGGTATTTGAATAACTTTTTGTTCAAATTTTAGGATTAGGATTTTAGGATTAGGATTTTAAAAATTTAAATGCCAGATAGAATCCATCGTTTGTTTTCCTCCATGTCCACCAGTTACTGAGCAGAAGTCTTCATCTCATTTTCAATGGACTACATCATCACATTGACCACACTTCTGCAGCTGAGAACTGCCAGTCTAGTTCTGGGTTGGATATATCCTGGCTACAAGGGAGAGAGCTGGTGAAAACAGTGTGTTAAAATGCTAATACATGCCTTAAACCATCTTTCAGCCTGTTTCCTTTGGCGTCTAACAGACTTTTGGGAAGTATGTGTCAGGAGGAATTCTAGTACTATGGTAACTGAGCCTCTGAAACTTCAAGGTTGACCGCATCACATTTACAGTAGCCAAGCTAAGTGGTCAGATTCAGAGCAGTGGTCCGCATCCAGACATAGCTACCAGCACCTCTTGTCATCCTTCCTTAAGCTTGCACTGGTAGAGTCAATGTTCACTCTGATCTTTCTTAGGTGCATTTCTACAATGCAGTTCTTCCTTGGGCTGCTTTGTGGCTTAGTTAAATAATGGTTTTAAACCACTCAGAACATGCTACACAGTCTTTTGGATTCCATTAAATAAGTATGAGTCTACTATTGATTGTATCCATCAGGATGAGCACTCAAGTATCACAACAAGTTATGCTCTTACCTAGTACTTGAACAGATTGTACTGCCTTTTAGCACAGTTAAAAACACTTGGCATAGTTGGCTTATTCCCCTGAGCTGTAATAGGAATGCAGTCGAATCGATATGTTTGACATGTTTTCCATTACCACAACTACCGGAAGGTCAAAGTAGCTGTTCATCCACATGAATTCCTAAACTGGTAGACAGATGAAGCAGCAAAATATGTTGAGTAGACATGGTAGGTTCAGCTTAACAAAATGATGTCATCAAGATGGCAACATATACTCTGCTGGGAGCACTGAAAAAATACTAAATACTAAAAACAATTTACCCACATACATTTTTACTTTGAATTGACTGCTACAGCAGCTGTGCAAGAAATGAACTCTTAAAATTGTTTTCCTCAAAGACAACATGGATTATGGAGTCCTCAAACTCAAGCCCATTAATTGTGTGTTTGAGCTGAGTTTCTCATGGTTCCCACATGCCTGAAGCAGAGGAGACTGTGGAAGCAGGGATCTTGATCTGACTGAATGAGAGTGTTGGTAACCGAGAGGAAAATGAAGCTCCCTTTTTCTTTCTAGGTATGAAACACCCTGCTGTAATTGCCATGTCTTTTACCTTAGACTGTCTTGGCCTAGTTCTTTAAGACAGGTTTTTCTCATACACTGATCATGAATCTGAATTTGTGATGATGCTGTTACAGAGGCCAAAATACAAAAAGAGGAATAATGAAAGCAGAGTATAAAATTATTTAAATAGATAATTCTTAGCGAAGGGAAGAAAAGTCTCACTTTTGAATAGAAACATTGGTTAATGTCACTGGGCAGAGCAGGCTATTGTGGTGGTGTTGTTTGTGATACTCCTCTCCAGCTCTCCTGCTGGGTATGCAATGTGCAGATGTTCTAGGCTTATATCACCAATCAGACTCATTCAAGGTGCAGTTTTATTAGACCTTTATTAGGCTTGATATTGCAGCTCATCTTCAGTTTGCTATAATCAGATAATCTGCTTTTTAGTGAAAGCTATGCTATTTGCAAGGACGTTGAGGCCCACCTACACCCATCTCAGCACTGTATTCTAACAGCTCTGGGTTAAGTCCCATTTCCTAAAAATTTTCTGTATAGTGAGGAATGGACACAAATCACTGTTCTTAACAAAAGAGAGAAAAAGCTTCCTCTGAAGGATTTCAGAGTGGATGGCCTGTGTTGCTTTTTTTTTTCCACTTTTTTCCTTGTCCTAGAAATTGATGCAAAATCAAGTAAAATCAACATAGTAAATAAATAATGCTTCGTCTTTATATAGCTTTTTCTATGGAACAGTTTCACAAAATCCTTGAGATACTGCTATTTCTGGCATTTTGCATCTTATGTAACATAGCTGTCCTTTTGAAATTGACTGCTTTTGACCTCTAAATAACCTACCAACAGTGTACACACATCCTCAACTGTTCCTTCCAGAAGGATTTAGTGTTCACTTCTGGTCTGGTTTTAAATATGCAGTAGAAAAAGTGGAGTCCTGCTTCCTCCAGGTAAGTATTCTGCTGACAGATGCATATCAACGTAGAAAAATATTGGAATTATAGGCTTTCCCCCACTATTATTTTCCTCCCACATCATCAGTTGCATTGTACAACGTCTTGTACAATATCCTGTACATCATGAAGAAGAGAAATTAAATTCACAGATTTGTACATATATAGGTTGCTATTTCTTACTTAGGGGTTGGATTCATAACACAGGTGTCTGAAAACAGCTGTCAAACTTATCCAGTCACCCCAGTTGCCCTTTATTGTTGAAGGAGAGAATAAGGCACCCCCAGGGGTAATTCATGTTACCCTAAAAGGGAAATCCACAAGAAGCTGAGTGGAAAACCTTCTGGCGATGACTAGTTCCATAGGCAATATGAATGTTTATAGCATCTATAAAATGAATCATCATTAAGCTTAATTCTATGGAAAATACCTCTCCTTCTGAATAAAAAAGAAAAAGTAAGTTTTAGACATAGAAAACTTTTCTCAGAACAAACCCGATCTAAAAGGTGACATTTTCCTGCTTGTCATTTGCGAAATTTAAAAAAAATCTTTCATAATAACATAAATATTTTTATTTGATAATTTCAGTGTTGTACTTTTGATTTTCTTTTTTTAATAAAATATTTCAGTTTAGTTCTAAATATAAATCTGACTATAAGAAGTCCAAGAATCTTGAAAGTGATTGCTTGAGGAGAGATTTGCTTTTAGTGCTTAATTTTTTTTCACATTAGAGTTTTACTTTTTTTATATACCTCTGGAAAGAATACAGTGTTCATCTGAAACCAGGATAGCCTGTGCTTGATTAAATCAAATTTTTTATAGTTCTTATTATAGTGCCAAATATTACATACATTTTTTTTATTATTATTTTCACAAACTGAAATAATCTGCTCTACTTACTGACACTATATATCGTTCTGCTCTACATTGTAATATGTCAAAAGAAAACATACTGGGTGATAATAAAGAAGTATGTGTTTAACTCAAGAACATTTTTACTTACATTCTTCATAAATACTGCATTGTAAATATAGTATTATAAAAGAAATTTATCATAAAAACAAACAGACAAAACTCTTCATGGTCGTTTAATAAAATATTTCAAGACTTTTTTTTATACTTACAAGCCCACAAGGGACCACTGTAATCATATATTCTAAACACTGTCTCAGCCGAAACTGAAGCATTTAATGTAGCAATTCCTGAGGTGAGTGGAATTAGTCTTGTCTGTCATGTGAAGAGAGCTATGACTAAGAAACACAGCACAAAAACTTTTGTGAGGTGGCATAGACTAATTAGAAAATCAATTATAAACAATGAGATTGACAGAAGCAAATCAGAAACACCTGTATGACATGCTGGAAAAGATTGGTCTGATCATTTTTGCACATGAACAGAAAGGAGTACACTTGCAGAAATCTATTTATTTATTTGTTTGTTTGCTTGCTGTGCCAGTGCTAAACTGGCAAACTAAATAGGGCTAGGTTTTAGGTTTAGACTTCAGGTTAGGCTTTAGCATGGTCATAAAATAGACAATGCTATTAATTTTTTATCCCTCTTCCTGGGGTGGTTCTGTCCCATACAAATCAGCTTATTCCCAGGCTATAACATCATGATCTAAGGAATTGTACAATGATGGAGCTGTTCTCAGCAGGCAGGATGGATGATGTGAAAGTATTCATTTTGGAGAAAGAGCTGAATTCAGACATCTATATGCAAGCCATGATATGCTACCCATTTTCAAGGCCAGAAAAATGTCTCTGGCCTTTTCCTTTTTAAATTCTGTAGTTGCAGTCTATGTATCCTTCTCTCACATCCAGTTGCAAGGGATTCAGCATGTTATTGCAAGGTCAGTTCCATGGCATTGCTAACTAAATTGCACAAAATTTTAGTCATGCAGTTTCTACTCCTTCCTCTGAATGTATTAACTTCAGTTCAAGTTCTGGTTTGTTTGGCATTTATAACTTTGCAGGCGTTCTAGATATTTTTTATGTCCCCAGACTGTCCAAGAGCCATGTGTTCAAGAAGCCTGGCACGATCACAACACATGGACTATTAACATGGATTTGTATGACAGTGAATGGTGGAACAGCTTATTTGCTGCAGGCCTCTGAGACCACAAACATAAACAAAAAAGTATAACCTCCCACAGTGTCCACAGCCATGATCTGCTGCTTTTGCCAGCATCATGAAAAGCATCTCATATATTCCATAAAATAAATGTGGCAGAATGAAGTAGTTCTCAGCTAGAGTGGGGGCAGGTTTGCATTTGTGATTTTCTGTTACTCAGTGAAAGCTAGCTCTTCCTCGAAGCTCTCCCCAGTCAAATGACTGTCAGCAGTCCCACTATACTGTTATGTCTTTTAAATACCTAAAAATGTGTTCATTGTCCTTCAGAAGTTTTTCCCAGAGCAGCAACTACTCTGGCTATCTCCACAGCTACATCCCTGGCTGCAAGGTGCCAAGGAGGTAGGTGATGTAGTTAGGGAAAGAAAAGTCACATTTGCTCACACATTTTAAAGTTTTGAAAAACTCTTACTGCTGTAGAAACCATCCAAGGAACATTGCATTCAGCTTGTCTGCTTACCATGAACCACGTCAGTCTCATTTCTTTGGTATACGCTACATGTACACATTTAGATTACAACACTGAAATTTTCTATAAAAGTTTTATCAGTTCCTTGCAGCCAGGATTCAAACTACCCATCTCTGCCTCCCTTTGCTGCATGCAAAACTACATTTCTTTTCTCTCTCTGGGCAGAGAATATAAAGTGATTCAAACTGGGCAGTGTTTTTTTGGCATTAGTAAAAAGTCCCTCAGAGAAGCTAGGAGATAGACATGGAAAAATACATGGATTTGATTGTTTTTCTTGCTTTTAGTCATAGTTTTAATTAAGAGAAGGCAGTCACCTGGTTCATTACTCCAATGGTGTATTTAAGAGTGCTACTATAACCCGCTGTGCAGTACACTCATGCCCTTGGGTAGCAGTTGATTGTTCAAACCCTTTTCTCACCACTCTTCCTTTCCAGTTCCATTTCACTCCATACCTTGAGAGGCATGTGGGCAAAGAGTTGGAGAATGAGAAATGATGAGAATGGAGTTGGAGAAAGACTCCAAGGTGAGGGGGTGCAGCTAGAGTGCTTTGAATTCAAAACAGAAAGAGAAAGAAAGAAGCTTGAATGAAATAGCATCCATCACAATAGTGTTTGATCACCTCCACTGGTGGCTCATCAAGGCAGAGGGTAAGAAATGATACTGCAGTACTTTATCAGAAGTAAAGTTTTCTGAAAGCGCTATGAAAAATAATGGAATTAAAAAGCACTAAATCTTGAAACAGCACCAATAAGGGATGCCAAACTTCAACATCTGGGTTTAGTAGAGGTGTAGGAATGGATGGAGTTTAGGTGAGGAAAAGCAACTAGATTTGACAAGTGTCCTTGTGAAATGGCAAATTAATGGAGGAGAGGTTGAACTTGACAGAGCTTGTGTGTCAAAGTTGAGGACAAAACCAGAAGCGCTTAGACAATTAATTGTGACAGTCATCCTAAACCATGAAGGAATTCAGCTTGTCTCTGTTAGATGAACTGTGAATCCTGGTAAACCAATGTGCATATTTCAAGCAGCTTGAAAACAAGCGTAACTAAATCCATATTGGATTGGAAAGGGATGCAAGATTATTCTATTTAAACCACAGAATTCAGAGGGGAAACACTAAAATCTTAACAAAATGAGTCAGAAATGAGAGAAGACATAATTTGCATTTAAAAACTCTCCCATAAATGGGCATATTGTGAATGACAAATCAGCCTCAGAAAGCAGTTGCCAAGAAGGCGAAGGCTGATTTCTCTGTTGTTCAGGTAGGAAAGCTGGAGAACAGAGATGTCAAATAATTCTGTAGAAATCAGAAAACCTGGTGAATTATTTACCCTCGCCACTACACCCATGTCTTCCTAACTCTCAAGAGTGAATTCTAGTGGAAGGTGTCCCTGCCATGGCAGGGGAGTTGGAACTAGATGGCTTTTATGGTCGCTTCCAACCCAAACCATTCTATGATTTTATGAACTGAGATTTTAAATTATTATTGATTGTATTTTTAATTTGTATATTGTGTGTAAAATACCTTATTTTTCTCTCTTTTTAATTTTTTTTTTATGGTAGATGGGTTAAAAAACACAAGAAGAAACTACTAGCATGTTTAGTGATATGTTCTTCAGGCTATTTAAGCACCTGCTTTTTCTTTCTTAAAAATATTATTTATGCTGCCATAGAATGAGCTTAATTATATGGTAGCATATCAAACATTATTCTGATGCCTATCTTTGTGGCTCTTTTGAGAAGGTCAAGATGTTAGTAGGGAACCATATATAATTATCAAGAATGGTAAATGGGGAATAATTGGTCTGTTTTTTCCATGCTAGAAAGTTGTGTATAATTGCTTAACTTAAATGGGAACAGAGATTGAAAACTCTGCCAAAAATCTAAGCTTAAAAGTAAACATTAGTGCCAGAGCACAAGTAAGGATTATATTTTTTATTTTCATAGATCCTTTCATTCAAATGTTTCAAAACATCTTATAGATATTGATCAAGGCTTTCTAAGATATTTTTTTACAGATAAAGTATGTCAGTACAATTTTCTCATTATAATGTCAGCAGTGAAAAGCAGCTACAATGGAAAGAATGCTTTCTGAATTTTGTAACTGCTGAAAAAGAGAAATTAAAATAAAAGTTTCAAATTTCTTTTTAAATAATATGTGTTTTTATGTTTATGTGTGTATTTAAGGGGGTATTTGGCTAGAGACACTTAAAGAAAAAGTTCCTGCTATTAGAATTAACACTTCATCTGTCACCCATTTGGAATAAAACTGTTGGGAATTCACTCATATTAGTTTAAAGCCTAGTTTATAGACTCTTGGATAGCAGGAGATTAAATAATGATGAAATTAGGCATCATAGAATCATAGAATAGTTACGGTTGGAAAGGACCTTAAGATCATCAAGTTCCAACCCCCATGCCATGGGGAGGGACACCTCACACTAAACCATATTACCCAAGGCCTCATCCAACCTGGCCTTGAACAACCCCAGGGATGGAGCATTCACAACCTCCCTGGGCACCCCATTCCAGTGCCTCACCACCCTAACAGGAAAGAATTTCCTCCTTATATCCAATGTAAACTTCCCCTGTTTAAGTTTTAACCCATTATCCCTTGTCCTGTCACTATAGTCCCTAAGGAAGAGTCCCTCTCCAGCATCCCTATAGGCCCCCTTCACATACTGGAAGGCTGCTATGAGGTCTTCACGCAGCCTTCTCTTCTCCAGGCTGAACAGCCCCAACTTTCTCAGCCTGTCTTCATATGGGAGGTGCTCCAGTCCCCTGATCATCCTCGTCACCCTCCTCTGGACTCGTTCCAACAGTTCCATGTCCTTTTTATGTTGAGGACACCAGAACTGCACACAATACTCCAAGTGTGGTCTCACGAGAGCAGAGTAAAGGGGCACCATCACTTCCTTTGATCTGCTGGTCACGCTCCTTTTGATGCAGCCCAGGATATGGTTGACTTTATGGGCTGCAAGCGCATGCTGCCGGCTCATGTTCATTTTCTCATCAACCAGCATGTTTTCAGAAACAGAAGCCAGATTTAAGGAAAGTGGTCTAAAAGCCAAAAGAGCTTTAAAGCAGAAAGGTTTCTTTCTACTGCAAAATTTAAAATAAAACAAAATGCAGGAAGGCCAAAAGAAATCAATAGCATTCAGGAATGCACGATACTGTAGATAGATAGTGTTTTTACTTTGATAATTGGAAGTAGAGTTACACTAAAGCTTTGTGAGTTAAGGCTTTTCTTTTTTTCTTTTTTTTTTTTTTCTCTGTATTTTAATTGAATTCTTGGAAAACAAGCTTATACAAATCATATCCAAATGATACTCGGAAAGTTGTCCTCTTTTTCTTTTATTTTTTCTTTGTCCCCAGAACCAGTTTCTAGAAAGCTTTTAAAGTGACACAGGTGTTGTTTTTAAAAAAAATAAGACGTATTTATGTGAGATTTGGCGCTTTACAAATGATTCTCAGAGAGAATGAGAAGCAATTTGATTGTACTATATTAATGTGTAGGTTGATTTATAAGGGGAGCAGTAATGAGTGTTGTCACATAGAAACAAAACAAAGCACTTGTAAAGAACACTGATCAGTTCTTTTTTTTTACTTTCTTTCCCCCACCCCCCAGGGATTTAGACAGATGAGGACTACAATATCAGCAAGTCCAACTGAGCTGTGTTAACAATAAGTTACAAACTTCTCTTCAAAGATATTTCTCTGACTTCTGCAGTTGCAGCAGTTTTTCTTTTTGCTTCATAATCTATTTTAAGTTTGATTCCCACTCTGCCCCAAAGGCATGTGCACATACAAATAAAGCAAAGGAAACTAGGAATTACTAATATTAATACCATCTTGTTCAAGGTGACAGATGCTAATGTTTTAATCCTTTTTTTTTTTTTTAAATAATGCCATGTCCTTGCTTAGAGGCAAATTAACAGAATCTAAACCAAAGTATTCTGCTTCTGCAAAGTCATTTATCTGCTGATCTTTTGAGGTCCCTTCCAATCTCTAACATACTGTGATACTGTGATACCTGTGAGTTAGTTATCCAGTTGGTAGCTGAATGTGACAAAAAAACTGTGCAGGAACATCTGTAGTGCTTCTCCCAGCATAACCCACAATTCATTTATTTTAATGATTCTTTACCATCCAAAGTAGTCTAAATAATAATAAAACAACAGTATTTTTAGTAAATGTGGTATTCTTGGCAAAAAAATGTAGAATGAATTGTGGGAGTTCTGCAACAATAAGCAACAAAACAAAAACCATTCTGGGACAAGAAAGTGAGGTTAATTTAGAAAATTAAACACATTATTGTGAAAAATATGTCTAGCACCTTGCTTATTGAAGAAGGTGAAGCTTAATGGCATTTGCATACTAATCTTTCATTTTGCAATTAAACACAGTCAAAATATGCTAGACCAACATCCTAGTCCCTATCTCTTAATCTCAGAAAAAAAATAAATTATTTGGTTGCTACTAGAATCAGGGGGAAAACAAGCTTGACTTTACCAGGAAAAGATTAAGGTGTTTGGGAAGTCTGTGGGGATAAAAAACCCCAACTATTTGTCTGTAGTTGAATATTATTACGTATGCTTGGACACCTAAACATTTTTTTGACTAATTATTCACTTCTTCTCCATCTCCTTATGAACAGGACAGCAATACCGAGATACCATTTGATCTGGGACATTGGTGGATGCAGAAGTTAAATCACTCCAAAGGAAATTTGTAAACAGTGTAGAGCATCACACAGTAGGTCTCGATCCTGTGCCATAGCCCAATTTGAAGAGCTGGGAACTATTCAATTTCCTAAAAACTTCAGAATTTTATCCAAACAAACAGTACAACATTTCTCTAGAGAAATGAGTGTCCTCCAATGTAGAAGTGAGCAAAGCTGCAGTAATTTCTCTAGCTCTCAAGGCACTGGACAGTATTAGCCAGAATTGTAATACACATCTATGATTCTGAGTAAATGCGGCTTTAGCTCTTATCTTGCTTCCATAACTGGGTCACAACATGGTGAAATCGTCTGGACACCTCGTTATAGAAATAGATTAGTTCCCCTTCACTGCCTCTTAAAAAGAGGGCCTTACCAAAGCTTCCTGCCTTTTCCCAGTTCTATTTATTTAATGAGGCTCTGCAACTATAACAAGGCAAATGCAACCTGCTAAATGGCAAGAATACAAATGGTGAATGAAAACTATGAAGCCTGCCCTCAGTCAGATATAATAATTCTATTGCACACACCTTTTCATGTTTCACCAGGTTAAAGCATCAGATCTCTACGAGTACCTTAGCAAACATGGTTTGAACTAAAACTAGTGCCACTGCCATGAGGTGACAGTTCCAGAGCCTCTGATGGCAGAGAGCAGTTATCACCGGAGATGGCATAAATATGCCCAAGGTGATCTATATTACCTTACTCAGGTTTTCACCCGTTTTTCCTAATGTTTCTTTTTATTTTTTTCTTTCATACATGTATTCTCTTTTTCTTCACCTCAAAATCCTTGGATAATGTATTTTCTTCTAGTAGATCCAATTTTTTTGCCTCTTTTCTCAGCAACATTGACCTCTCATCTCACTCTCTAAGCCTGTCTTGGCCTATTTCCATGCAAATCCATTCCCCATGCATCCTACCTCATCCAATTTTGGTTGTTTTTTGGTCTTGGGTTGGTTTGGTTTTGGGGTATTTTTCTTTTTACTTTTCCTGGTGTTCCTATTAAATAAACACCACAAAATTATACTCAGCTTTACAAGTTTCCATCACACATCTAACAGCACTATACCCTGAACTGATAGTAAGAAATAGGTATAAGGAACAGGGGTTGGACTAGATGATCTTCTGAGGTCCCTTCCAACCCTTGGGATTCTGTGATTCTGTGACATACAACAGCATGAAATAATATTTCTACTTTAATTAGATACTCACTAGCTGGGTTAGTTTCTAGCTGGGGTTAAAATACAACAACCCAGTGCAGGTGAATTTAGATATTTTCAAAGAACTAAAATCCAGCTTCATAAATGATACTCACTATGCTCACCTTGTTTCCCTGAAATGCATTTTAATTCATGACCACAAACATGTCATGTGTTTAGTGTGGTATAATGGAACAGGTGTATCACACAGCACAATTTCCTTATGAATTCTCTTATCCTTTACTGTCTTTTTTCTTATTCCTTACCATCTTTTGGTTTCAAAAGAACCAAAAGGTTTTTTTGTTTGCTTGCTTGTTTGTTTGATTTTTCCATTTGTCTTTAACAAAATGAACAAAAAAACTTCCTTGCTCTGGGAAGGTACTAGCTGTTCCAGGCAGCTTCTTGAGTATTCATATTTTTCAGATACAAAAATATTTGTTCACATAGTTAATAAAAAAGTGAAATGAAAGGTCAAAAGCCAAGCATCTACTGATATTTTAGCATTCCGTTTCTTTATTGCCTCTTTTTGCAGAGAACAAAATTACAATGACTTGGACTTTTTAAATACAATTTGGTTATAGTGCTGGCAGATTGGTGACTCTTGATACTCTAAGTCCTTAAACAAGTCCTCAAAAAAATAAATGCTAGGAGGTGACCCTCTTCCATAAAGTAAAACAAAATTTTACTGAGGATTTCATAAGTCCAGAATTTCAGCACATATTTTAAGTGCTCTTCAAACAGACTTGATGATGCACTTCAAACCTTGACTTTTACAGAAAAAGAACCGGTCTCTTGTCCTTATTCCTTCCATTACTCCAGAGTTTCTTATAATGATGTGGCCCACCTTCTCATATGTCTCCCCTCAAAATCTGCAAAGTTTTTATTTTCTTCTTCACTATCTTCCACCATCCTTCTCAATTCATTATTATAGGACAGTCAGTTTTGCAGTGCTGTTGACACTTTGTGTGGGAGCCTTACCCACTAATCACCTGGAGGGATATGGTTATAGAATCATAGAATAGTTAGGGTTGGAAAGGACCTTAAGATCATCAAGTTCCAACCCCCCTGCCACGGGCAGGGACACCTCACACTAAACCATCTCACCCAAGGCCTCATCCAACCTATCCTTGAACGCTGCCAGGATGGAGCATTCACAGCCTCCTTGGGCAACCTATTCCAGTGCTTCACCACCCTAACAGGAAAGAATTTCCTCCTTATATCCAATCTAAACTTTCCCTGTTTAAGTTTTAACCCATTACCCATTGTTCTATCACTACAGTCCCTAAAGAAGAGTCCATCCCCATCATCCCTATATGCTCCTTTCAGATACTAGAAGGCTGCTATGAGGTCTCCACTCCCAAACTTACTGTATTTTTATCTCAAGAAATTGCTTGAACATTTGTGCTTGGACTTCTCATTTATGAGTCTGGATTTCAGTTCTCTGAAAATATTTAGATTCACCTGCACTGGGGTGTTATACTTTAACCCCAGCTAGCAACTAGACACTACACAGCCGCTTGCTCACTCCACCTCCAGCAGGAAAAGGGAAGAGAACTGGAAGGGTAAAAGTAAGAAAAACGTGTGTTGAGATAAGAACAGTTTAATTATTGTATTATTGTTATTATTATTGTTGTTGTTGTTTTAATGAAAAGAAAAATAACAAATAGAAATAAAACCCAAGAAAAACAAGTGATGCAAAACCACCCCATTACTCACTTCCAACCAGTCAATGCCCAGACAGTCCCAAGCAGCCTCCTTGGCCAACTTTCCCCCTGGTTTGTATGCTAAGCATCATGTCATATGGTATAGAATATCACTTGGCTCAGCTGGGGTCAGCTGTCCTGGCTGTGTTCGCTCCCAACTCCTCATGCACCTTCAGCCTACTCATTAGTGAGGTAGTAAGAAGAGAAGAAAAGGCCTTGACTCTGTGTAAGCACTGCTCAGCAATAACAAAAACATAAAATATCCTGAATTATCAACATTGTTTGCAGGCACAGAAACAAAGCATAGCCCCATGCAAGCTATTATGACTAAAATTAACTCTATTCCAGCCAAAACCGGCACATGGGGTTTTAACTCTGAAAGGAGAGAGAAAGGGTAGCTTGTTCCACACAGGTCTTCCTTCCTTAACATTTCCATTGGGAGAGACAAAAAGTAAAGTTAGCTGCCATTTTAATGGGGTTAAATTAATGGACTCTTGCATTTCATATATCTTTCCTCAGTGTGTCATTGAAGAGGTCCCCACTGACCTCATGTGTTTTTCTTTCATAGAATTTCCCAAACTAAATCTTGGCTAAGGCAATGCATTCTTCACACCATCAGATCAGGTTTCAATTACTTCCCAGAAGTTAATTCCTTATCAGTTTCCAGGGAGGCACAGTCATTCAGAGACACATTCTTTTTCCACGCAAAAACTGCCAGGACTTTCAAAACTCCAGCATCTCCAATAACATCCCAAAGGCATTTCCTGAGACTGTTCAGTACACCAAATTTCCAGGAAAGTCAGGAAACAGGAAAATTATCTTTAAGTTGCTAATAAATCTTGAGTTCTTAACTTTTGTGCCTTGTAAATAAAATCAAAGAGAAATAAGGATCCCATTGTCATGACTTATTATAGAACACTGTCATATGGGAGTAAATCATTTATATGTGCAGTGATTAAAACTGTGATTTAGAACTATTTCAGACATCTACAGTAAATACTAAGGCTTTTTGCTGGTTATTATGTCAGCATACATCCTGCAGACTTCCCGTTCAATTCCTTTTCAGGATTTAATTTATGGGCTCTACAGGAAATTATGTGGTTCAGCTGACACTCTTTTTGCCTTGCTTTCTTGTGGTTCTGCATCACTGGCTCATCTACACTGCACATCGGCTCCTGGGCTCCCTGCCTGAACAAGCCAGCAAGTTCCCTTCAGGAAAACATCCAGAAGCTGTTGACAAGACAAACCTGACTCCAGAGGATTGGGTCCAAACAGCTATGGATGTGAACCATGTCTGATTATTCTCTCCTTCATCTGAATCGGTCCTTCAACACTATCCTGGAACAGGCTGCCCAGGGGGGTTGTGGAGTCTCCCACATTGGAGATATTCAAAGCCCGCCTGGACAAGTTCCTGTGTGATGTACCCTAGGTTACCCTGCTCTTGCAGGGGGGTTGGACCAGATGATCTCTTGAGGTCTCTTCCAACCCTTGGGATTCTGTGATTCTGTGATCCCAGCAAGATATATACATTCAAATACTTTTATCTCATCCACAAACTTGCCTGCTGTGAATCAAAGAATTAAATGTGGCCTCATCACTGTGCTATAAAAACAGAGCTCTGGAGAATTACAACAGTATGTTCTGACATGAAGGAATCACCTGAAAAACCTCTAATAATTCCATTTCAGTGCCTCTCTAAACTACCTCCACACCTACCTCTCCCAGCCTTCGTTCCACTCCTAAACATCTGACTGTCTTCCACAATCCCAAGATGCTCTTTCCCTGAATCCCATAACAAGATCCATACCCTGTAGAACCCACTCAAGTCTGTGTGATGCTCCAGGGAGCTTTTTGGATGACCCTTGGATGACTCAAGGTGATGGGTGCCACTCTGAACCATGAGTCAACTTTTATCTGACAACCCTTGTAACAACCAGGGCAAGGGGTCCTGTGCCTGTGTCTGGGTCATTAATGGTCCTCTCCCTGCAGCTTTCATCTGTGCTCCCACTCTACTTGGTTTTTGTCAGGCTACACCTGGAATACTGTGTTCAGTTTTGGTCCACACTATACAAAAAGATGTGGACAGGCTGAACAGGATCCAGAGATGAGCCAGAAAGATGATCCAAGGACTGGGAAGCTGTGTGACAAAAGACTGGGAGAACTGAATTTGCTCAGACTAGAGACAAGAAGGCTCAAGGAAGACCTTATCACCATGTCCCAATATTTAAAGGGTGGCTACAAAGAAGATGGAGAATCTCTTTTTGGAAGGAGTCACATGGAAAAGATGAGGAGTTGTTGGCACGAGTTATTCCAGGAGACATTCCAAATGGACACAAAGGAAAATTTTTCAGTGAGAACAATTAGCTATTGGAATAATCTCCAAAGCAAACAGGTGAATTCCCCACTACTGAACACTGTTAAGATTTGGTCGGACAGGGTGCTGGGCCATCTAGTCTACTTCATACTTTACCAAAAATGTTGATCAGATGATCCTTGAGGTCTCTTCTAACCTGGGATTCTATGATCATATGATTTCTCTGTGATCATGGGGATCAGTCTTTCATCACACAACCTAAAAGCATCACATGTGATAGGAACATCAGACTTGAAATGACCATTCAAAGGGTAATGGTTTTAAACTAAAAGAGGCGAGATTCAGGCTGGATATGAGGAAAAAATTCTTTACAATGAGCATAGTGAAACACTGGCACAGGTTGCCCAGAGAGGTGGTGGGTGTGCCATCCCTGGAGACATTCAAGGCCAGGCTGCATGTGGTTCTGGGCAACCTGATCTAGTTGAAGATGTTCCTGCTCATTGTGGGGGGATTGGACTAGATGACCTGTGAGGGTACTTCCAACCTAAACTGTTCTATGATTCTCTGATTCTGTATCAACAGCTTGTCACTCATAAACAAGCAAGTGGAAAATGTTTAACTTAAGGATGCTCTTTCTTCTGCTCACACACAGGCTCAAATTCCTCCAAAAACTTCAAAACTTTTCTGTAAAAAAACAAAAAGTGACAAAAGCAATTAATCTGAGACTGATTTGCTGCTTTGTGGCATCTATGCCAGTAAAGCAAAATTGCTGCATTTATACTGGAAGGTCTAATAATGAAAACAAGAAACCTGTGCCTACCTAACTGCAAGCTGTGTTTTTTAGAGATGCTTTTCTTTGTTATTCGTTAACTGTTGAAGAATTGCAGGTAGAACTGTTTGGTTGGGATTTGTTTGTTTATGATTTTTATTGCTACGTTCTGGAATGGACACCATTTAAAAATCTGCATTAAATAAGCAAGAGTTTTGTCTGCCAATGTGATGGGTAGTAGGAAGGCATATTTTTGGGGTATAAATATTTTTTTGGGTATACATATTTTTTGGGGCAAAATATTTTTGGGGTATAAATAAACATTAATCTTATACCTCCATCCAACACTGCCTGACTGTGCCTTGTCATCTGTGACAGCACATGAGCTGTCCCTTGGCTGTGCTATGGTATGATGCAGCATGTTGTCCAGGGTCATCACGGAGTACCTGATGATCTTGCCAAAACTGAAGTGAGACAGAGTTTTCTCCATAAACAAGGAAAACAAAATCTACAACTGTATAAGAGCATATAAAAACAAGACCAAAAAATATGCCCTTTTTTTTCCAAGCAGACATTTTTGCACATTGTTTAGCTCGAAAAAAAAGTATTTTCTTCTTTAGGAACTAAAAGAAAGCATGTTGGAGAAACACTGATAAGACCATGAAGTAGCTCTACATATTTTCAGGTTAAAATGTCTTCAGCCTTTCTCCTATTACAGCTGCTTTTTTAGAGCTTGTTCGGGTTCTGGAAATATCTCTGTGGCTGCTAAAAATATGACTACTCCAGCAGTAACGAATGAAATGCTATGTAATCTACTTTTGTGTGTTTCAAACTGTACTTAGCACTCTTAAGTCATTGTTGAGTTTTTACTTAAGAACTTAGGTAGAAACAGAAACTTCTTTTCTTTGGAATTGCTATGAGCAAAATGGTTTGTGTTTTTTTTAACAAGACAAACACAACTATTTTACATTTTAAAGGCAACAAAAACTCCATAACATTTTCATTCAAAACTATTGCAATGTTCAAAACATTATTTATATTAATGTAAGACATAAAATAATAATATTTATAAATTATATACAGTATGTAAGTTTATATTAAAAACAAAACCAAACCAAAACCCAAAAGCTAACAGTTAAAATGAAGTATAAATACTTTGACATTGTAGATATAGTTGATCCAAAATGATTGCCTTTACCATTTTGTCCTTGCATTTAACTTTTTGTCAAGTGTGTGTAATTCCATAAAATGCTTGGATTTGATTCAAATTTTCTCTTTTGATGAAAAGTGGTTTACTGGATTCTTTCCAAGGATGTCAGTACCGCCTTTTGATGAAAAAAGTAAGGATTGTCCACTAGTTGAGTATTTATTTATTCAGGTCTGTACTGGAAGAAAGATCTACCTGATCCCTGCTCAGAGACCCGTTTCCTTTGCGCCTCTCCCACCATCTGCTCTCTCTTCTCTCACACAATATACTGCCTTGTAGGTGGCCTGTACAGAAAATCATAATTTTTCAGACTAAGCCAGTAAATCATAGATTCAGATTTTGTTGCACTTACCCAAATCCCTGTGAAACCCAATTTTCTGAGTCACTGATTAAAAATTTTTAATAACAACTAAAATGGCTAAAAAAAATAACAGAAAGTATTTCATTTCTGGAAAAGGATCACCTTGTCTTTGCAAGGGCTGTCTCTGTCTTTTCTCTGTCTATACAGGAAAAGTAGGGGATTTAAAATGGTGAACACATTAAATTTCCCTATGACTGAAGTAAGGTAAAATCAATTTCATTCTCACAGTTCAGTTTCTAAGTATTTCCTCTGCTGCAAGGATGCTAATTTTAATGTAGTGGTTTTTGAAGGGGGGGTACTTTTTTAGTGTGGTTTGTTTGGGGGGTTTTAGGTTTCTGGGGTTTTGTTTGTTTGTCTTTGTTTTCAGTTTTTTTTTTTTTGCGGTTTTTTTTTTTTTTTTAATGTGAGGTGTAATTTTTCTTCACTTACAAAGATTCATCTTTTCTAGAATGCAAAACTTCATGAACCAATATACTGCATGAAAAATCGTGTGGTGATGTTGACAGACTGCCAAGGGGAATACAGACAGGATTACTTTATTTCTTAACTTTCCAGTTTTATATTGGATTGTTGAAGTTAACAATGATTTATTTTAGTGTTTCCTGTGTGTTTCCTATGTTGAAAGAGTATATTGTGAGCTGTTGAGAAGAAAGGAAAGAAAGTGTATGGCTTTGATCCTGTACCAGCCAGCGAGATCCAGTTTCAGCAAATAGGAAACAGTACCTTGATTTAATCTGAAGAACGTAAGTAACCATAAAAGCTGTCTGATGAGCTTTCTATGAGTTCTTTACACATTTTCCACTCTACTTCTTTATATTTTCCCCTAAAATATCTCTTTATGGCATTATTTTTCTGATAGCCTGAGAAAAAATAATGGTTATGTCAGCAGCCATGGCTCTGCCCCTGAAGAATGAGGACATAAGGTGACATCCCTATGAAATGTCTGCAGGGGAGCTACTGAGTACTGGAGAGAGTCATTGCTCTCTGATCCAGATTATGTCAGATCTGTGTATCTACAGCAGCTAAGGTTGAACAATTTGTAAGATTTGAAAATAAATTTATATTAAAGGAACTGTTTCATTCTTGTCTGTTTACTGGAGTGAAGAGGGATCAGAAGTACCCCAACAATTTGAATTTTTAATAATCACGTAAAGCTTTGCAAAATTAGGACAGAAATCTAAAGAAGTCAGTTCTGCCAACAAGAATTTTTCTTTATTGCAGGACAAATTCAACAATTTTGCAAGATGCTTTTGTGGCATTTTAAGCTTTCCTCAGTCATTTTGGTTTACTTCTGATTATTTTATTGGCAGAAAAATTAAAGTGAATAACCAATCACATTGTGAGCCTTTTTTTCTCAGGGAGATGATGATACATGTTCACTGAGAGATAATAAAAACACATACCTGCTTATGCATTATATTTTTTTTAAGAAAGCTCATATTCATTGTTGGAATACAGTCACGGGTGACTAAAAAAAATACATAAAATACTTGAAAAATTGCCATGTGGTAAACACTGCTTTCCAGTCTGGACATGTCCTTCTCACTCTTAATTTTGTTTGTTAGTGTCCCCCCTCGTTACCCTGCTAGTTATCCTCTATTTGTAAAGCAAGTCCTGTTGGAGGTGATTCTTCACATTATCAGTGACTGAGATTAATCTCACCCAGCTATAGGGACCTCAAAGACTATGGGTGTTGAAAAAGTGGGCTTTTGCAGAGAGGTGGTTCAAGTATAGTTTCAAGCAGAATCACACAGAATTGCTGAGTTTGGCAGGGATCTCCAGAGATCATTTAATCCTAGCCCACTGGTCTTCTTTGACCAGAGTGTCAACTAGGGCAGAACCATGTCCAGTTTGGTTTTGAACATCTTCAAGGATGGAGTCTCCACAGCATCTTTCCTTTAGCAACCTGTTTCACTGTTAACCACTCTCATACTACAGAAGAGTTTTCTTATGCTGAAACTGAATTTCCTGTATTTCAGTTTCTGCCCTTTAGCTCTTGTCATGTCACTGAGTATCTCTGAGAAGATGCTTGCTCTGTCTTTACTCATCCCTCAGGTATTCATACACATTGCTAGACCCCCCTGAGCCTTCTGCAGGCTGAACGGTTACAGCTCTCTCAGCCTGTCCCTATAGGCCAGATGCTCCCATCCCATTATCACATTTGTGGTCTTTCACTGGACTTGTTCCAGTATGTCGCTCTCTCTCTTCTACTGGGTGCCCAGCACTGCTGCAGTCAGAGGTCCAGATGTGTCTCAACTGAGTTGAGCTGAGGGGAAGGATCACCTCCCTTGACTTTCTGGACATGCTTCTCCTACTGCAGGCCAAGATCCCATTGGCCTTTTATTGCCATGAGGGCACACTGCAAGCTCATGATCAATTCACCACCCACCAAGATTCCAAGGGACTTTTCTTTCCAACCTGTTGGCCCCTGGCCCATACTTTTGCATGGAGTTATTTATCTTTAAGGATTAAGAAGAACTGTAGAAAGCTTACTTAGATTTAATGCTGAAATTTCCTAAATTTTAAAAAGTGTTAGATGAATCAGTGTCACAACAATGTACCTGCATAACACCTTAAAAATACTATCCTCATTAACACAATTTAATATTTGGGCAAGGTGTTGACAGAGGTTAAATTTGCTCCAAAATTCCTTATTTACTTTTTTTTTTTTTCAGAAAAATAGCATGTTTCAATTTGCAGAGAAGTGACATATATTATTTTGCGTCCTCTCCAACTCAGTTTCACCCATTTAAATTGTCTCTGTAATATATACATTCCTTAAAATATGGATCATCCTTACACAGACAAATGTCATCAAGTGGTAAAGTATCTGAAATGTTTTACCCTATTGTGGATATGCCAGTGGGAATACTCCTAATTTATTTCATTTTTATCCTTTTTTAGGAAAATTAGGGGTGGGGTGTAGGGTGCCATCCACTCAAAAATAACACAAAAGCAAAAAGACACCAGAATTAACCCTAAAAGCAAAACCCCCAAATTAACAAGGTTCTCTAAGTTCTAGAGAAATAGGATGCTGAAAATGTAGACTTCCCTGAGGCAAAAATATGAACAAATTCCAAGGTTTTTAGAATTTAACCTCCCTGAAAAGTATCCATAAATGAGGAATACCCATAAAATGAAAGGGTTATACAAGGCTGTGTTTATGCAGGTTACGTGATCCAGGCCTGCTACAGACATTGATTACTTTAAAGACTGAATTCCTGAAATCAAGTTTGTGGACAACAGTACATTAAGGAGGTGCAGTCAAGATGCTTAAGGATAAATGTCTCCTTCAAAGAGATGTGGACAAGCTAGAGGAACTGATTGACAGGAACTTCTGAAATTCAGGAATACAAAATGCATGAAAAAATACATATATTAAATTGGGAGAAGTTCCAATGGGGTATAGGAAGGAACATTTCTCCCATCAGGACAGTCAGGAAGGGGACCAGGTTGTTCAGAGAGGTTTGGCAGTCTCCAGCCTTGAAAGCTTTCAGAACTAGACTGGATAAAGCATTACAGCCTGAACTGACCCTACAGCTAACACCATCTTGAGCAGGAGGTTGGACGAGAGACTTTCAGATATCATTTCCCTTGAGTTTTTGTGTATGAATATAAAGAAATGATTATTGATTGTTGATTATCATCACAGCAACTAGATTATCCTTTTTCTGTTTCTCAGGAAACCTGAGTCTTAAGAGCATCCTGACCCAGTCCATTTTGCATAACACCCGACTAACTTTTAATACTGCCATTCTATTCAAACTCCTTTAATCTTTGACGAAAGTTATTTCAGCCTCCAAATTGAATGGATCATCACTGAATTAAAGTCTAAGGAGAGACATGATGTGCTGATGCTCTGACTCTCCTTCCAAATGCTTTCATTATTTAATGCAACACTTTAAAAGTGACTTAAACTTATAAGAAATTACAAGCCTTCTCAGCGCATTTAGTAGATGGAGCTATTCTGTTTCTAAGGGAGGTTTTAGATCAGAATGGTTCATTCTTTATAAACATGTGTGTGCTTAAGCCATTTTGCTTTTCAAGGCACAGAGACAGTCCTCTTTATTTTTCATGCTTGAATGAATTTCACCTTCAGCATGAACTTTCATATCTCCTCTCACTTGATTCAAAGAAAAGCAGAGCACTGTTCCTAGCAACACATAATGCACCAGTGTTGCATAAAAGTAGAAGCTATTGCACAAGACTGGAATGGAAGCTGCCAGATAATGGTTCTCCTTGTTTTCAGGTGTTTTCTTTGTAGAGCATTTGACACCTTTGGCAAACTGAGTGACAACTTACTCTTTGAGTGACCCCACAGAAACCAAAGGAACTTGCTGTGAAAGAGGTTCTGTTCCAAGAGAGCAGGGGCAAAGCTATTTTCACCTGTGAAACTGTGCAAGAGCATATCCTACTGGACAAGTGGGCAGACAGATAGTTTAAGAAGGTCATGTTAGGCTGAAGAACAGATCCTTCATCAGCTACTGTTTGGGACTAGTTCTCTTCTTTGACAGTTTCTGTGTATTCCTATTCACTGGCCTTCAGCTGTGACCACGAATGCTGTATCTGATGGGTATTCACCCGTGTGTGGAGGTGATGCCATTTATGTATGAGTCTGCATACCTCTATACTGCAGACAGGGAAACTAAGTATTTTTTCACATTTCAGACTAGGTTGCACCTTTACCTAGTAGGTTATCACACTGTTACTCCTTTCTCTTACTTTTTGTACAAAATCTTCATCCTGGGTCCTGCAAGGACCTGCACTAGGGGTTGATGGTATTTTCAGTGCAGTGCTGGACCAAATGATCAGAGGTCCCTTTAAACCTAAATCAGTGTATGTTTATGGCTTGAAATGAAGTCAGGAATATAAGTGATGTAAATCGAGATAGTAATTTGTACCAGGCAATCCCAAAATGTTACTTTGTGTGTGTCTATCCCCCAACATATAGAACATCACTGCACTTAACTGGGCAGAGAGAACTGGGAAAAGAGGAGAGTGGTATGACCTCTGGACGCAAGTGTTCTTACATTCCCTAGCAAAGCAATCCTGAGATAAGTTAATATATGTGAGATTGGGACCTGAAGACAGTGCTTGGCATCTGGAAATGCTGCTTATTTGTTAACTACATGTATGCTTCCCCATGGTTTTGATCACCACAAGACAACACACATAATTCACTAATTTGCTATTTTGCACTTACATCCTGTGACTCCAGTAAGCCTTTTGGTATTAAAACCAGCTTGATTTCTTCTTATGTGGGACACGAGCTAAAACAGATTTACAATTATACGAGACTTACCTAGTACCACTGCAATCAAAATAGCAGTTAATACCAAGACAGACTCACTTTTTGAGGCCTCATTAGCAATCACCAACAAAATACCTCTCTCAGTATATTCTTCAAAATATCAGAATATGTTCAACATTCATGTCTGCTATCCTTAGCAACCTGAAAAGCATTGACTGGCACCAATATCTGTATGTCAACACCTATGCATGTACTGAGAAACGTGAATAAAAAAGAAAGAGCAAAGATTTCTTTCCACAAAGGATGAAATAAACAAATGGAGAAGAGAAAATGTCTTCCCTCTCAATATGTTTTAATCCAGTCTGTCCTACTTCATGTATGAAGTCCCTGTCAGAACAAGATACTGCTTTAGGTGGACCTTCAGTTTTTATGCACAGAAGACAATAGCTTGATTTACTTTGGCAGACTTCTTGTCAGTTTCTGACCCCTTAAAACTCTACAAATCTAACATAATTCCAATTTTGTTATAATTACACTACACTTAGAGTGGAAAGCTGTGTCCAAAACTGGAAACTTTTGTACTGTTCAGGTATCAGGTAGGAGTCAAACTTCTGCTACCACAATTTCAATCTTCTTTATGCACCAATTCCCAAATGTCAGCTGTGAAAGGTAGATGATATAATGATAGAAGTGTGAAATATAAAGGGAAAACCTCCAAGAACTGTATTTGCTCTTCTGTGACCATGATTCTTGTATCCATGATTTTCTGCTGGTGTTTCTATCTATTTTACCTTCTTATGAGAAGGGAGTGGGACTAGAAGTAAGGATAGTGAACACCAGGACAAAGTGGAAGAAATGGAATTCCATTGCCATGGAATGTATGCAAACCCAAGAGATAGGAACCATTTTTGTGTTCCTCAGCTTTAGGAATTGTCTCTGCAAGGAAAGGAAAATTGTCTAATCTGTCTCTGCCTCATTTTACCCACATGCAAAATAGGGAGTGTATTGCTAACTTCCCAGGAGTGTGTGAGACCATAATTCAAATTTGGAAATAAATCTATCATAGAGTTTTAAAAAGATGCAGTACACCAAGATGTTATTTATGGTGAGAACTGGATACTTCCCACATTATCTGCTTTATCTCTTTGTATACGGCATGGCAAACAGAATCGTAACCTTTATTTAGAGTGTAGCCATAAAAAAGCAGAAGTTGTGGATATGACCCCAAAATAAAACTGTTCCTCTAAATGTCCTTGTTCTGCCACAGAGCAACAGAGAATGTTACATTTTAAGTTTTAAATGAGGTACTTAAGGTTGAAGAGGGAAACAAAAAAAACCAAAACAGCATGTACATGTGCATGTCTGCTCCTGTAAAAGACTGTAGCAGCCTCAAAGCAAACTGATGTCTCGCCCTCCAGAGTTCATTGTAACTTCAGATGTTTAATATATAGAAAACAAATGTTTGACAATTTCAAACTCTGCAGATCAGAGCAAAAATGAATATTGTTTTACAGTGATATTTTTAGTCTGAACTAAAATAGCTGAAAGTCAATGCTGGCAGCAGATTATTTTCTTGCGAACATGATTGATATAGTAAGGATTGTTACTGTCTTTAATTAAAATAGATACTCCCACGCAACTCCCTCATGTCTCATCAAAAGTCCTGTCTAACTTGCTATGTATTTATTCTTTATATATTTCCAGAGGTTTTTTATACTTCATTGTAGGCCTGATCAACAGTAGGTTTGAACTTCAGTTTGGAAGAAGCAGGATTTAGTGTTAACAAATTTTATATTTTTCTATTTAATTTCTTTCCATACAAAAGTTTATTTAGTTCTTCCTTTCTATTTTCTTTCAGTCATCCATGCAGTGTCATGTTTTGTTTTGTTCTATTCTATTTCATTTTGTTTGTATACTGCTCTCCAGTGTTTCTCAGTGTCTTCATTCATTTAATATATGCTCTTTGTTAGTGTTTGCTCCACAACTGAACATTTTACATTTATCTGAATTAGATTCCATTTCTATATCTTCTCCATTGATATTGTATTTAAATTGTTCCTGGTTGTCTCCATCTGGCTACTCCCAATTTCTGAAGCTTTCATCTATTAGCTTGAAATATACAATTTTCAGTACTGTAGTCATGGTTATTTACAAAAATATCAAAAAAACTGCAGGCAGAGAACAGATCTTTCAATAAATCAGTGACCCAGATTTGCTCTGAGCTGTTTTCAGATGGAGTACATTTAGTGTGACAGGCCTTAATTTACATCAGGAAAGATGAAAATATAACAAGAAGTGATATGAAAGAATTTATAACATTTAGGCTTCTTTTCCCTTGTGTTTCGAAGAGCGTTCCACCCAGGACCAAATTGAAAATTTTTTGTAGGATCATAAAAAAGAGAATCTTCTATTGAAATTGTTCATTAGAAACAAAACAAGGACCCCTACTAAAAAAAAAAATAAAAAAAATTTAAAAAATCATTCCTTTGCACTCAACAAATTTGGAAGGTCTAGATCTACCACCTCAAGATTTCTTCCTCCACTAGAAGATTATTATTTTCCTCATTTTTTTCTTCCCTTAATGTATCTTGGCTGCCAAGATTTTTCCTTGGTTATGGCCTTTCCAAGACAAAGAGCTTTTATGGGTAAGGAAAGGCACAGTTTGGCCTCTTGAGAAGAACGGGGACACAACAATCCCTGGCAGACACTATTCTAAACTGAAATATTTCCATTGCTTGTGAACAGCAGGCTGTTCCTGATAATTGCATTTTTACAGCAAACTGTTACAAGAAACCAGCTCTCCGTATTTCACCTGTTGCTTATTTGTGAAGTATGAATTTGGAACCTTGTGGCATGTCCTGCTGGGCACATATTCATGATGCATTTTGCATCAATGAGATTTAAGCTGCTCAGAAGTTAAAGCTGAACTCAGTAACAGTGCTGTGTCTGATCCTGTCTCATTACTTTTGTGATTCACTCCATATTTAAACAGTATGGACATACAGATGAAATCCCACATCTTAAAAACAGTACAGAAATATTTCCCCACCTAAGACATATGGCCAGTCCCAATTAATTGGCTGTAAATGCGCTTCAGCTGTTAGCTGAGAGCTATTATGTCAAAATGCCATACCAACGTTGTCAAACATTATTATCAGCAAGCAACTAATACTTCCCTAGAAATATCAGGCTGGAATGTGTCAAAGGATTGTTTAAACAAGTATGTCCAAATGTTTCTTGAGGGCTGCATTTAGGACCTTTCTTGCCTTAAAGTCAGCTTATTTCTCTAATTCGTATTTTTTTCAATATATTAACAGTTCAATGACTATTACAGGTCCCAAAGTTTTGCTTTACAACTGAGTAATAGGTCCTTAAAAAAGTTCATAGCACAAATATGGTGGAAATGTGGCCATTATCAGTCCTCATCTTCTGAGATAATTTTGAAGAAAACTCACTTATTTAGAGGTCTTTTTCTTTCTTTCATCTTTCTGTTTGATATACTGTGAATATTAACTGTATTCTCTCATTCACTAGGAAGTACACATAGTGCTCTGAATACATATATGGTTGGGAAGCATTTGACATTTCCATTGCAGTTAGGACATTTCTCATTGTTCAGTTTGGGGATCTTTTAAGCTAAGCACACTACATATATATATATGTATATGTTTATCCCCAAAGTCCAGTGATTTATTTACAGTTAAATAATTCTGAGGTTCTCTGATTTGAAAACATGGAAAGATAAGAATAGGAGACTTCTCAATAATCCAGCTCAATCTCTGTTCGTCAGAGCCTTGATACTATATAATTACTCTGTTTTGAATGTACTTGGCCTTTGTTCTTCCTCTTCTTCAGAGGCTGTTACAAAACCTGATTGCCCTCAAAACTGAAACCCTTGTAATTTCCATCTTAAATGCACTCATATTTCATTTCTACCTCTTTTATCCTGACCCTCACTGACTTTTCATTTAAATCGTACTCCTGCTTTCACCCAGCCTGTTCCCCCTCAGCCTTTATTCTTCAAGACTGAACACTGTGCTTTTTTCTCACTCCTGAATTACTTCCCATTCCCCTGACTAGCCTGGATGTCTCTTTTATCAGTTGTTCTAGCTTGGCTTGCAACTTCAGGCTCAGCTGAAAAGTCCAAAGAGCAGGTAAATATCCCTGATTACTGGAATTTCATGGCAATGGTTACATTTCACTGTGGTTTTAGCTCCAATTTGTGAGTTTATTTTTCACTATCATGGAAATACTGAGCAAAGAATGCTGGGCTAGATTTAGTGGTTGAGTCTAGATTTGCAGCTGACGTGTGATGAAGACTGAGAACTCCTAAAAGAAGGATATTTATCATAATTTTGTTATTTTCATAAAATTATTTTGCAAAGTTAAGACAGGCCAATTCTCAATGTGAAAGGTTTTTAATGAGTGAAAAGACAGTAAATGCTGCCAAAACCAGACAACTTTCCCTATAATTTTTCCAAGTCTTAGATCCAAAAACATAAATGGCATTCTCATTTGCAGAAGCTTTCAGAGATACTACAATTCACATCTGACCTATTTGTCTTCTGGACACCTGTGTAATATCCAGTGCAATTCCAAAAGGCATGTTTACTTATTGCAAATATGTTACTGGCATGTACTAAAATACTTTCCTTATTTAGGCATTTGATCTGTTTATTTTATTCAAAAGAATGTGTCTATTAAGATGATACTGGGGAAATACAGAACCTGGAAAACACCCTTCTTCAAACCAAGCCAAATTCAAAACAAAACAAACCAAGACCCCCAAAACCAGCAAAACACCGATACCTAATGTACTGAAAGAATTATTTCTTTCTCTCTATAGACTGTGGTCTGCCTAAGCAATGTGGTTTGCAGTTCAGAGATTATGGACTAAAAGCAACAGAGAAAAAAAGGGACAAAGTCAAACAGAAAAGTTCCATGAGTTACATCTCCCATGAGCTGAAACAATTACCAGAGTGTTGAGATGGCTGTTTCAGGATGAGATATTAGGGTTCAACCAATGGCCAATCAAGAGTTTTCTACCCATGCTGAAGATATAAAAACTGTAGGATTTTTAAAGCACAGGCAAACAGTCATAGAATAATTTCACTTGGGAAAGACCCTTAAGATCATCAAGTCCAACCAGAAACCTAATACTGCTGAATCCACCAGTGTATATAAATAAAAATGTAATTTTTATTTTTTTTAATTCTCTGCTTGCCTCTGCCATTATCTGGCATCCAGCAGAAGCACAGAGTGTTAGTACTGACCAGGAAATGAATTTTTAAAAAGTAAGTGTTAAGATGTTTACTTTTCTATGACAGTTGTGGCCCCTGAAATTACTATGCAGCAAGCCAGGCTGGGCACAGTTAGAACGGAGGTGGGGTTGCATACTGAATTATTACATTATTAAATTGTGTGTGACAATTTTTTCATCCAGTGCTAGACAATCCCAGTCTGCACACCTGGTTGCTCAGGTGTCCCTCTGTAATTAATCGACAAACCCACTCTGCTTCAGAATGGTTTCAGGACAGTTTTAAGCACTGCTTTAGGACAAGATGAATTACTCCATATGCTTCACTATTAACTGACAGTAATGGGGAGCAAGACTGACCAATTTCATTTACATAATTCACATTTTTTGTTTTTCTCCTTGAACTGAACTCCAATGATAAAGCAAAATTAAATTTTTTACATTCATTTAAATTTCTCAATCAATATTTGCCAATTACTTGGCAGGATTCCTTGTTCTATATTGATAGCATTCAAGATGTGGAAAGGCTCTTGTGTCTGGGTGTTACTTGGGCCTAGATTAAGTAATTTCAGAAAGGAGAATGAAAAGATGCATTACGTACAGCACAGTGCAAATAATAGTTATGCAGATTTCTAAGATTTGTAAAATTTCTTTAAGGATATTTTCCTATTTTACAGGCTATTGCACACTGCTTGTATTTATGACACCCTAAAATGTTGGGCATGTGGTCTAACTTGGATTTTGAAGGTCTGCAGGACAGAAACCATAGCTATGCAGAGATTTAAAAAAAAAGTTTATTTTCCAGTACAATACACTTGAATTTGAGCAGCAATTGCTCTTTTTAAAGTCTGAATGCATACATATTTTTGTGTGATAAAAGTAAGCCCGTTTGAAACACAGCTCTTAATAAATAAAGAGAACAATAAAGAGCTCAGGAAAATAAGATTTTTTTCAAGTATAAAAAAAATAAAAATGGTTTGATTTGCTGAAGTACAGAGTCATCAGTGATTCTGAGTGTAGTTGTCTTTGTCATGGAAACAGCTGGTAAGAAATTTCCTTGGGAAAGAAATCACTGAGTCCTTAGTCAAATATTGAATTCAAATATTTTCCAAGAGCCAAATATGCATTTAAGGTAGTATTTCTAGCATGCTGAAGGAAAGAATTCTGCCTGTTGCATCTTCCATGGTTCTGCCTTCTTACACAGTGGGAATGCAGAAAAACTGTCTCTGACATGATAAATCAAAGTATTTGGAGTCTCACTGTAATGATATTTTACGCACTGCTGAAAGATAGCAAATATTAGCTCATCTGAAACCCAGCTAACAAGGCTACCTGGCTTTAGGACCACAGCTGAATCAGTTCAGTCTTCTCCAGTAAAATTGATTTCACTGTTTTGCTTTGCCCAGGATGAAGTGTTATTATTGAAGGCAGACACATTTATGTTTTTTTTTTTTTCATGTGGCACTGCATCACTGAAAAGAAGCAATTTTCCACGGTACACTTTCAATGATGGATTTTCAGCTAGTTCTAGTCACTTGATATCTCTGTTCCATGGCTGGTTAAGTATAATATTATAAAGAATGGATGGGCATGATCAGAAGTAATTTACTATTTTATACTTAGAGGATCTTATTTTCCTACAATATGACTTGTCTTTATTACATCATCTTTGTGTTTGCACTAGAAGAGAAGCTGTGCATGAGACACCAAGTGCATGAGTTTTGTCAACCCATGGTCTGCAAGATGAAAATACACTTGACAAAATGTATGTTGTCTTTGCAGGCAAAGTTTAAGTTATGTTATGGAGGAAGTAAGCCTTACATCATTCACTTCACAGAAGTAGCTCACCTTGTGTTGTCTGCTTAAAACATAAGTTTTCCTAAGTATATATAATGTTGTACAGAAGTCATACCCTGGAAAGCAGAAAGCTCCCACTTCCACTTCAGTTGACATGGTGCATTGTGTCAGAGTACAAAATATTGCTACAGAAGCAGAAAAAACATTCTGTGGTAATCCTTACCAGAACACTGGCATAAAAAAATGTTGACACTTCTCCTGCTCTGGCTATATTTATTTTTTTTTTTTTCACAAGCATTACTCATGATCCTGTGGAAATCATTACCCAGTGAAAAGCAACACTCTCAAGACTTTCTCTTTTTTCTTCCTTTTTTCAAGAATTAGGTGATGAGGAAAAACAGACCCTGCAGTTGCTCTGAGTCAAAAGAGGTAGGAATGCATAAAAACCTGTGCTATATTTCTTGCAGATACCACTTTTCCTAGAAGTTTCAGAATTTTTTCCTAGAAGTTTCAGAATTTTTTCTTGTAATTCATAGATACAAAATACCTCTTTTGCATTTCTTACTTCTAATTTGAATCTTGTTGAGGTCTCTAGTTTATGGATGGAACAAACTAAAGAAGAAAAAAATCTGAAAAACAACAACAAACCAAACAAAGGCATGAAGGTCACCTCATTCATATCTGAGTGATGTTTTTATTAATCTAGAAAGGAAACCCAGGAGAAGAGCTATGGTGGAGGCTAGAATCGGAACAAACTGCAGTGACTGCAGTGAGGACACATAGTCACCCGTAGATGCATTTTGCATTTTGCATGACCTTCTCCTGTAAGCAGCAGTTACCTAGAAACACCCTGTCTTCCTACTTATCAAGCTTCTTTCATACCCTAGTAAAAATAAATAATGCCAAAACTCAATGAAAGTTTCTCCAGGGAGGTTTAAAAACATTGTACCCATAATATAGGAGCTGGGACACAAAACTATTTGGCACAGAATCACTTCAGATGTGAATTTAAGGCTCATTTATTACTTGACAACAGGGATCTGTTTACTTTTAATTGCATTTGGGTTGGGTTGGAAAGTAACTTTCCTCTCTTTCACCAAGATGAAAAAGCTTCATACTTCATGTCAGGTGAAGAGCATGTGCGACAATAGGCAGCCTGCAGACAGTTGCATACTGAAAATCCATACCTAAATGTAGCATATTTGGCTGACTGTACTTTATGACATATACTTGACCTTGCATTTCACATTTTCAATGCGCTGCTCTTAAATTGCCTAAATTGCTTTTGAGGTGACTGTTACCATACTTGTATTATAGATAGATGCAAATTATTCTGTAATACACTTGTAGAAATTCTTGAGGTTAAAGAACTTGTGACATTTTGCAGGTAGGAAGCAGTCCATTTTAAGTGCTCTGCACCTGTAATTATTTTGATCCTTAGAGTTTAAATTTACCTTCCTTTCTCTGTAGCTTTTGGCCAGCTATGTGTTATAAAGGCTAAACTATACATTAAAATATTAATTCATGTCTAATAAAGAACTTTTAAAGTTAACCTTAGTAGGAAGAAAAACTGATTTCTCTTTAAAGATACAGTGAGAATTCCAAGAGTTCTTTACTGTAGGAACTAGAAATGAGGTAAACTTCAGTAGCTTCAGCTGGAATTTGCTTCGAATTTTGTTGTCATACTTAAAACCAGGAGGACATGCAAATCTAGTAGATATGAAATACTTCTGTATAATGTGGCTAAAGTATTCCTCCAATGACTCCTGGCTGAAAACAAGAAACATTAACTCTGTTAGTCTCAAGAAGGTGTTGGCACTGTGTCTTAACCAATTGGAGATCTGAATTGTAAAATCGAGACATAATACATCTTACCATTTCTTCCCTTAACATCTATTAAAGTGATAAATGTAACCCCAGAGAGAATAAGATCCTCTTAGTATTTCATTTCTAACATCAAAGAATAAGATTTAACTTCCTTTGATCAGTGCTTTTATGTATCCTTTGTCTTTGTCAAATTTTTGATGTTCTTTAGTCTTCTTTTATACTTCTGTTTTTCCCATTGGATCCTTAGGGCAAAACAAAAAAAGGGAAATCATTTTAAAAGAAACAAAAAACAATAATACAGTAGGTCTTTCTTTGGCTGTCATACAACACATGAGTGACAAGAGAGAAAAACTGGAGTGTGAGAAAGTGCTTTCCTTCTACCATATTGTAGAAAAATTTCTGTCATTGATCTCTCTGGGGGATGAAAGGATGCCTGGACAGAATCAGAGGCAGCAAACATCCATCATGTTAAAACTGTTTTCTAATAACTGAGAACATATATATCAGAACCCTATGAGAACTTTTGCTAAAACATTACTTGCGCAATGAAGAATTTATGGGGATAACTGAGTTTATCAGTGTAAGACTACTGAAGTTTTTCTAACTGTTGAATCATAACCCTTCAATCACGCCTCTGACTTCCTTCTTGCTACCTGCTTAATCTCTTAGTATTTCAAAAGCCCTTGTAACTGCTTCTTGTAATGAACATCTGAACAACAAATAAGACTATTAAAGACTTGGTTTCAATTTTTCTTCCTTCACTTTTCCAAGGACTTTCCTAGTATTGTGCTCCCTGAGGTATTCTTTCTTCTCAAATGGATATAATATAAAAACTTACAATTTTCTTTTTTTCAATCAGAGAACTAAATGTGCAAATTAAGCCAAAATTAAGCATGTATTTAAACGAAAAATCTACCCTGGATCACTCTGAGACCCTCAGAAGTTCAGATTTTAACATACTTACAATTTCTCTAACAGAAACAATGACGTTAAATAAGAGAGTTTTCTGTTTATAACAATAGAAATCTACAAAGGACTGCCAGGGATGGACTGCATCTATGCCAGTATGCTGCAGCTGCCTGACAAAAATCCTTGGGAATCAAGGTTACTTGGCTCAGCAGTTTGGGCGTCTATGCTGGCTGATTCCCTTAGCTTCTGTCCTGGGTTTAGCAGTGGCAGTCATTTTTCTCTTTCTTGGTAGCTGGTGCAGGGCTGTGTTTTGACTTTCAGCTGGGAACAGAGCTGAAAAACAATGATTTTTTGGTTTGGCCAAGGACTTTGTGAGCCTCATGCTCTGCCAGGGAGGAGGGGAGCTGGGAGGAAGCAGAGACAGGACACCAGACCCAAACTGACCAAAGAGGTATTCCATACCACAGCACGTCATGCCCAGGATGTAACTGGGAGTGAGCCGGAAGGGCTGAGTGGACTGCAGGGTTGGAGGAGGTATCGGTCGGTGCTTGGTCGGGCTGGGGGGAGCAAGTTATCGGTCGCCTGGTGATGGGGTGTTGTATTCTCTTCCCTTGTTATTTCATTTATCATTACTATTATTGATGGTAGCAGTAGTGATTTGTGTTATACCTTAGGTACTAAACTGTTCTTATCTCAACCCGTGGGAGTTGCATTCTTTCTGATTCTCCTCTCCGTCCCTCCAGGAGTAGGCGGAGGGCAAGAAAGGGGGGGGAGTGGGTAACAAGCTGTCTGGGTGGGGTAAAACCACGACAGCTTCCAAACCAGAATGGTTTCTTCCAAACTCCTTTATAGCAACAGTCACTGGAACACTACAGTTGGCTCAGGCATTTACCTGAAAAGTGAATCTCTTGATCATCCCCATGCCTCAGCTTTGTTTTACATTGTAGAGTGATCTTCAAAACTGTGATCCCTGCAGATGAAGCCAAATTAGAAGACTCCAGGAGTGCAACTAATGTGCTTGCATCACTAAAGAGCAACCCCATCCTGTGGAACTATATTAGACCTAATCTACTTCAACCCCATGGTGAAGAGTTTGGCGGTTGAATTCTCATCACAACTATTCATGTTTATATAACCACATTGGCATTTTTAGTCATCAGCGCACCTGCAGTAAGCATGGGTAAAGCCCCTCCCATATCTTTGTTCGCAAAGTCAAGCCATGAATGAATGAATTTGCTTATCAAGCCTATTTTTGGTAGCATATCAAACATAATTTAGCATGGCCTGGAGGAGTTTTATTAATGTTAATATTCAGGCTGAAAAATCACACTGCATTCAGTACTATTTGAAACTGAAATGTCTTCATACAGCTATTGCAAGTGTACTTGATGGTATTGGTCATATTGATTAACTGAACTTACTAAATGAAAAAGTAGAGGTACACTATAATTTTTCAAACACCAAACATTTCATTTTAATATTTTAATCTCACTGCATCCTTTATTTAGTTATGAATTTCCATAAAGTAAGATTAAATTTAATCATAAAACCAATATACAGTTATGTCTTCAGTTCTGAAGTTTCTTATCCTCTACCTAAAATATAGTATAATTAGTACATACAAAGCTTCTTCTGGTGATGCGTATCTCTCTTTAATGTGTTTTTGTGCTTTTTCCAATGACATACAGAAACAGTAAATGAGCATAAATACATTTCACAACATCCTAGGTCTGAAAATTCAGTTTGCTTCTCCAGGCTACATAAACACCTGATGAAGGAAGATACTGAATGCTTGGAAAATCAGCCCTGAATTATTTGAAGGCCTGATGTGCCAGCAGTTATATTTCTTAAACATGTAAGAAGATTTCCTGTATGCAGCTTTCTCCTCCACCTACTCACTGAAACCATAAATATAAGTTGCCATGTCAGATAGATCTTAAGAATAATGTGCTTTAAAATTGATCTAAATTTAAGATAGTGTAAGTTCCCTTAATGTATTATATCAAACATAGGTTTCTTGAAGGTTTTGGAATTTTATTTAGTAAAGAAGCTTTTATGAAAATACAGCAATGGGGCTGCATTATTTAGTTCTCAATTTTTTTTTAGTGGAATATCCTTTGTTACTGGAAAAGTATTATGCAGAAGGCTAAGAGTTTTCCTTGCAGTGGAGTGAACTAATATTTCTATAGCACCACATTTTAACATGGTGATTAATGACAGTTGAAGTGGGAAAGAAGCTGCAAAACTGGATTTGCTGTATGACTCCTCACAAGAAAATAGGCAAATGTACATTGGGAAGGGACTGTGGTGTTGTGTGAAAGCAAGTGGATACCATGAAGCCAAGTCCACAAGACATCCCTAAATCACTTATGAGCTGGGATTCCATGAGGTGAATTACTGGACAAGGCTTTGCATCACTGACATCTGCCTCTCCCTTCATCAGGGAGTGGTGTTGTGAAGCAGAGTCTGCAATCCTGGAACCACAGAACTGAAGACATCACAAGACATCAAGTAGAGGAGAGCACAACATGCTTCTGTGATGAAATAAAAAGATTTCCTCAAGGCTTGCAAGATATTGTGTTTCTTGAAGAAACAGTTCCTGAAATCATAAAATAATGTGAAACAGTAACTTTTCCATGAGGAAAAAAATGAAAAACCCAAACCAACAACAAAACTTTCAGCTTTTACTATTGTAGAGACAAGCTTGATAAGTCCTAGATGTAATAAAAACCTCAAGTGTTAACAAGGGAGTATTAAGCACGAAAATCACATGATTTATTTACAAATGCTCCCCCAAAGTCATTGATCTTAAAACTTGATACATTTGTAGTGGTTGTGACTGACAAAATTGAAGCTGCTGATAATGAAGTAATGTTTTTGAAGCTGACATGGTGCTTCCTATAACTCAGTGATTTATGAACAGTGTGTGCACAGATAAACTTCAAACTGATTCTTTTTCTCTTTGGACAGATGGGTTTGGAAGGTAGTATTTGGCTGTTATGATTCAGCAGCATTGAAGCATAGCTAAAGTGAATGTGGTGTGATAATACAATATGAAAATATGAACAGAAATAAAACCTGATGTTAAGAAGCCTGTCAATCAAGAAGCTCAAATTATTCAGCTTAATAGATTGGGTTTGAATACTCAAAACAGGGTAATGGAGTTTGGAGTGGAATGTAAGAAGACACAGTGCACAGTGTTTGTGGCCCTCTGCTTTTAGTTTTGATTACGTACTGGGGTTTTTTTAGGATGGTTTCTTTCAAGTATCTATGTGATTCACATGATTTGCAACATAAAGAGGAAAAAAAATCAGCAACAAAAATTCCTTCTTCAAAAACCCAAAGAGGCCGAGGTCACAATATGTAAGTTCCTAAAATTTTTCTTCCTTTTTTCCTATCCTTCATATTCAAAACCTAAAGACTAAATGGATGAGTCAGGAAAGCATTTTGGTAACAGCAGCTGTCATAGGATTAATGCATTATTAAAGAATTCAAGTATATTCTTCAGTTTTCTAGAGCCACCCCAATGATCTATGTTAAACCAAGCATTAATTCTCTAAAAGTAAATGAGCAAGTGTATCTCCGGCTCACTGCAGACATCTAAGGACAGAAGATCATGTCTTAGTCATGTTTCCACCCTAAATAACCAAACTTAGCATAAATTGGCTTGGGATATTTTTGTGTTTTTGTTTTTTTTTTTCTTGTTTGTTTGTTTGTTTTCTGTATGGGTTTTTTATTGTGTTTGTTTTTTCCACAGACAGCCAAGGGATACCTTTGTGTACTCTTATCTCCCTGTGCCTGTAGGGCCCTGGTCTCATGGGAGTTTTGATATACGTTGTAGCAGATATAAGATCTTCAAATACTCTAGCAGTATGGTCCTTTCTTTGTTTGTGAAATAGATCCATTATGTATTAATGGTTATCCATTAATTAATCCATTATTAGTCCATTAGTGGATGAAGTAATCCATTATCTTTTAATTCACACGAAAGAATCATGAAACATTTCACATGAAGCTTAAGGCTTTCATTCCAGATTTTTATGCCCAGATGAGCTATAGTAAAATAGGAGATCCAGGATCGTACATTCCAGATAAAGGTCCAGACCATCATGCCAGTTTACATGAGTTAAACCCATGAATTTGGTGTAATGAGCTGCAAGTCTACCACTCTGGTATCTGTTTTTCAGCTGAGTAACGATTTCAATTGGTATGAAAGCTGTAGCCATAAATCTCTTAGGAATGAGTAAAATAGCCTAACCTCTTAGTCTCTCTTTGTTATCCAGTCCACAGTGGATGTACAGAGGACAATGTCAAAACTTGGAAATCATGAAGTGATACATTCCCAGCATATTCGTCTAGCCTCCAGCAATTTGTGATTCAGACTTACTGAGCCTTGGTGGTAAGTCTATATTTAATAGCCTTTACAGGACTCTCTGTCCATGAAATTGTGGTCGCTGTTAGAGCCTATTATCCATTGCATTTCATGTGGATTTTAACAACTAAACTATATTTGAAAAAGTTTTGAATGTTCTTGGACACCTAGCCCTCTTGTATCTAAATACCTTTGAGAACCCGATCTTTGGTTCCTAAAGAACTGGCGATCCTAAAGATCATGGTAAAGAAATGCAGAACTTAAAGAAACCGAAACATGGACCTTCAATCAAAATTTTTCATGTTGCTGTCTTTATTTAATTTTAGATTGCAAAGCCATTAACTTGAGTATTACTGACACATTGTATTCAGGGGTGCTTGTCACCTAACACAGACAGCAATTCCTACTGGCCTGATATCTAGCCTGTAAATCATTATAGATGCAGTGAGGAAGGTGGCTAGTTTCTCCTGTGCCCAAATAACAAAATGTATACTCAGAACATGGCAAGAAAGTAAGCATGCTTGAGGGCATTGCCATCCCTGACTTGTAAATACTTGCCTCATGCTGCCATGCAGTGTGTGTACACTGTTGTACTGCATTGTCAAGCAACAGTGCCATTGACCTTGCCACCACGAGTGAGTGAGCTCACCATAGTGAGCCACCACCTCTAACACCACGTTGAGCTCTTTGGCTTCTTGAGCCAACCTCAAAGGAGCTTGCTCCAATTGGTATCTGAACTCTGAGATGGTTTGGTTTTCATTTTCTACATGGGTCTTTTTGGCAGCTACCACACACCTCTGATGAAGTGTTACTATTATCTCAGCTAACAGGGCTCTGTACACAGAACTGTGAAATAATTGTACTGACTTCTGCTCCTGATTGATTGACTGCTGGGACAAAGGAGGCCATGTTACAGCTGCAAATTCAGGCTTGGGGCTCTGCTCTGTTCTGGTAGCATTCCCCTAATCCTGCTTCATATACCCTCACATGTCCTCAGCACAACAGGATTTATTCCCAAACTCCACAACAGTATTACGAATTTAATTAGCTGCAACATTTGCCAAGGGTTTTGAGAAATGAATAGTGCAATATGAATTTCATGAGTTATTAATATTTCAATTCTTTCTTTGCTGTGCTGTAGGATTCAAATGAAATCTCTTTGCCCTGTGTGTTTCTAGAAAAAAAAAAATCCCCATACAAATGAATGCATCTCTAACTGGCTTTATACAATTTGTTAGAAACTGATTAGACTTGGTGAGAAATTAGTCCTGCACCAATCAAGCATTTCAGCTGAAAACAATTTTGAAATTAAGCCCTTGAAAAGAAAAAGATTCAACAACACAGACATGCAAGTACTATATATAATATGATAGTCATCAAAATTTCTAACCTGTAGATGATACCGACTCAATTAAAGCAAACTCTAACATGCATGAAGCTGTAGAACATGAAGCGTGCATCTTCATGGCAATTAAATTTTGCTATTAAACATGCACCCTTTTAACAGACTTCATTCTCTTTCATTGCCAGACCTGGAAAAACTGATTGAAAAACCGAAAATTCCCAGGACTATAAATTTGTCTGTCTACAAAAATAACTAGACTTCAACTGCCAGCCAGTTTACTTACTTTTCTTTTAGGGTATAGACAACATCCTTACCTACAGCTTAAAACAAATAAACCACTGTGGGAATTTCCTCAACAACAAAAAAACACACAGTATACTGGATAGTTTTGAAGGCAATGGTAATACCATTATAACATTTCCTGAGATTAAATAACACAAAAGATGATTCCAATGTTTGCTGAAGCATAGAAGGTGTGGTGGACCATATCTTTGCTCATTTAGAAGATCTGGAAATTGCAGACTCTCAAAGTCTCACTGAAATACCAAAGAAATTGTGTTTTATGTTTCTTTATGGTCCTTTTAAAGTCACAAACTTAGTCAACTCAGATATGACTCTTTGAACATAATTATTTCAAATTTACTTGGTGTCCTAACTGTTGCGCTTTGAAAGTCTATGACAGAATCACAGATATGAAGTAAAATGGCTTGGTAATGTATTGCAGGAGGGCAAAGCAGTGTGCATTTGCATCGATTCTTTCTAGCGCATTACTAAAGTTTGTAGACTGAAGTACCAGCTCAGCAGAGACCCACAGTAACTGACAAATAGGAAATATGCTGAGGAAACATCAACTATATGAAATATTCTCAACTACTGTGATTAGTACATATCACCAGAACGAGTTCAAAATCTGCTCTTCTCTGCTGTTTAGCTCTCAAGATACCTAATTTCAACAAAAATGAAAAGCAGGAACAGAAGGGCTCATCTAACTCACTTTGGGTGTAAGTAACAGTGTTGACATTTCTGTGACCTGCACATGCCAATTGCTGAGCAGTCCTCTTATCACTTTACTACTAAGTAAAAATTAAAGCTTCTTTGGATACAAATGTTTTGTTCTTTTTTAATGCCTATGTTCAGCAGACAGGTCTGCCTTCCAAGATCACTCCTGCACATCATTTAGGTACATTATTTCATTCTTCCCTTCTTACATACAAAAAGCGAACAAATGCCGAGATGATGTCTTTGGTCTCCTTACTAAAGATCAAAGGTTTAAGCAAAGGATTGCCTCATACAGCTTATATTCATCTTCCACAGGTACGTTGGCACTGCTAGTACAATTTATTGTTTTTCTCACTATAATGATTTTTTTGTTATTATTTTTTTCTTCCTACTAGTTATCCGTAGTCACAAGAGACGTCAAGTTGATTTTCTGCCATATTGAGGTAAACACTGAGAACCTTTGAAGTTCTTCTGCTTCTTCAGTTACTTCTATAATGGGTTTATCAGCAAAAGACTGCTCAGGTATTGTTTACTTCTTTCATTTGTCTGAGTCCTCAGATACTTATAGGAGAAAGATAAGCTGGCGGGAACAATTTCTCTTGCAAAAGGAGTTGCAGGATTGTGTAATGCTTTTACCATATGTGACAAACAGGTAATCAGGAATATATAGCAAAAGGTCCTTGGAGATAAATAAGATCTTTCAAGGTCCATATAAATTTTATGCGTCCAACGAGAATGTTTGAATCTAATGCACGGCACTTGCCTTCGGGCAGAACAGGAACATAACAGAGCATCAGCTGCGTATTAAGAACTTGGCCGTATCTCCTCAGAAGCAAAATTTCAGCAGTCAAGGATTAGGTACATGATAGTGTTTGTCACAAAAAAAAACCCTCCAAAATACTACTGGGGCTAAAAACTTGTGTAGTCCAAAAAGTGTGAGCTATGCTACATGGTAACAACTGGGAAAAAAACAATTATACAATGTGGAAGGAATAATAAACTAATATAAGCCTAATGTTATGAAACAAAATTACAAAAAAGATTAACTTCCACTTTCCTATACAGGTGGAAATCCCTGTGTTGACATTTTGAAGACTAAGGTGGAAAGTTCACTGGAATGGACGTGAACTAAAACATACTGGTCCCTATTAGGTCATTATCTTCCAATATTTCTATAAGGAAGATCTGTGCAAAAATAAGGAAACCCTAAGAATTACAGTCACATTTATTGTATGGACAAAACATGTCAGCCCTGCATAAGGGAATAATCACCATTTAAAGTTGCAGATTCTGCTTTTGGGGTGGAAATTCACAGGAAAATTAAGTTTTGAAGGGTTTACCCTCATTTATTTATTTTTAAAGAAAAGGAGAGATTCTGCTCAGGGAGTTTTCCACCATAGAGAGATCTCCACATGCATCCTTCCTAGGCAACCTGAAAAACGGTCAAAAAGCAGGCATGGCAGAAGGTGACCAGTAGTGAACTGAGCTAGGACAACACATCTGCTTTAGGTCAACAACTCCGGGGATGCTGTCCTGGCCAACAGCAGAACAGGGACTGCAAAAAAACACAGGAGCTCAGAAAACACAGGGAAAACATTCACCTGCTTCAGGAGGCAACAAAATAATTGGCTTCATAGTAGACCCTGATGATTACTGCTATAGTCCTTGAAGTCTGAAGAAGGCAGCTTGATGAAGACTATTGTCAGCCAACACTGAGTAAGCTGGGACTTACTTAAACTTTATTGATACTTTTCATGGGTGTTACTAAATCTCAGTATTTACACAGGAATCCCCTACTGAATAGACTAGATTATGGGGAAATTGGTTTTAAATATTTTCTGAATTTACTAGTAAAAATACCATTTTGGAAACTGTTGATGGTTGAGGAGTGTTTCCCTGGACTGCTCATTTGTTTACCTTTACTAATACAACTTACATTTAAAATTATATTGCAGATCCAAATAAGACATATTGCCCCCAAACTGCTGATCACAACAGTACTCAAACCATACAAAATCTCTCTTAATATTAAATTTCATTCTGGCTTTATATGAGTCTATTTAGCCTTTGGCAGAACTAATTTAGAAAAGGTAATTCATTTTAGAGCAATCACACCAGGGTTGTTTAGTTGGGGGCAGTTTAATGAAAATGATCATAATAATTATGAAATGACCTTTTGCTATTTATTGGAACATGAATTTTATGAGTGTTTCCCCAAGAGAAAAAGTACCAGGTGTCACACAAGAAGCGTGAAAGACTATATTAAGGACTCATTTACTTTTTCACTTTTTTCAGTATTCATATTCTTTAAATTTAATATTCTGGTCTAGCTTAAAACTTCCTTTTGCTTGCTACACCCCACTATTATATGTAACAGACTCCTGTGGAAATGCACTTGACTGAAACTGTACTGCCTGCAGGGAACTGCTAAATCTGGTAGCTATTAGATGTGAAACTGCTCTAGCCCTGTGCCCCCCAGTCCAGTCAGTAGAAAGGTTGGCAGTGTATTTCCAATAGGCACACACATGTACAAATCACATGGAATCCATACTGATCAACACAGAGAAAACACAGCACTCATGCAAGCATCAACAATACCTTCCTGTCCGATTCTCTTTCTGATCAAGAGGAAAGTCTGTTAGTGGGAAATATGCACTAATATAGACCATGGATCCTTCCAGTAACTTGCCTTCGACATTCAGTCAATCCAAACCCAACCGCTGAATCCTTGGGCTGCCCAGCTCCTGGCACTTGGATGACTAAAAAGACCACCTTGCATGCATACACACACACTATGGATCCCTCCAGTAACTGGTCTTAAGACACTCAGTCTACCTTGTATCTGGCCCTGGACCCCCTTACTCTCCTTATGCCTGGACATACACGTGAAGGTGAGCTCAGACGAGCTCCAAACTCCGTGGTCCCTCCAGCAGCTAACTTCCAGCCTTGCATCTCTCCACTGCTTGGCCCAGACTTCTGTCCTTCCCAACACCTGTCTCTCAAGCCATGCATCTCCTTCAGCAGCTACTCTGGCTTGATGTTCAATAGTGCTCACACACAGAAACACACCTACACAACACGCATGCGCTCTGGTCTCTCCAGCTGCCAGCACCACTGACTCGTGGGCCCTTCAGGCCATGGTGCGACTGATTGCTGTGCACAGAATAAGAAGCCCCTCACCCATGAAAATTATTCTAAATGGAGTTTAATGAGGAGACAGAACAGACTGCATTAATCAGGCATAGGGCATGGCCGGACAAGCATACTGACCATCCAGTGTTCACATGCATCTGTCTGCTTTTATCCCTTTATCTATTTCCCCATATTTGTTCCTCCCCTAGACAACTCAGTTCCTCTTTCCCTACATTTGGTCCTTCCCCTAACCATTTCATAATAAGTTTTGTACCGTTCCATGATGCTTTTTCCATGCATCCTTTCCTGAGCCCCATACCCCAAAGCAGTAAACCCCCTTTCAGTCTGTAACGTAGTCCATATCCCTCTTCCATAATTCACGGTGATGTGTCTCGACCCCAGCGCATGGATTGAAGGCTGTCTTGGGACAATCCCAGGAGCAGCTGAAGCTCATTTCTCTGAGGAGGTTATTGGGGTTCTTCTGAATGTCATTGTTCCTCTGCATTTGTGGAAATGAATCTTTTTTCTTATTAACTGAACACCACCTACTTTGTAGAAAATCCTTCAGGCATCAGCAGGTGATGCTGCCACATTGAATAGTCTTGTTTGCCACTGGTATGGTGTAACATGACTGACATGCTGTCTCCACAGGCAAGGAGAGCTTTACTTTAGAAGTAGCATAAGAATGGCCTAAATCTGTCTGTCTCAAAGCAAGGAGAGACTTGAGCTTTTATCTTTACTATTCTTAACAGTTTCTGCTAGTCATTAAGCTGTAAGCACATATCCTAGCCTGAGTGTGTTTTAAAATAAAATGGACATAAATCAGGTCACAAGCAGTCCAATTTTGAAAGATATGTTTTAGATATGCTTTACATATAACAAGGAGATTTAGCTATTGCTGCAGTTGAGGCACAGGAACAAGTAGCTTTGGAAACAACTTCTGATCAGGTAGGGGTGGTGCAAGCACTGTGAGGTTTACCTTGAAGCAGAGTTCTAGACACACAGGAAATGTTAGTGTCAGATAAAGTACCTGGTAGGTTTAGAACTGTCCAGTGTGTTCCTTTTGGATTACTGTCTTGGTATCTTTTGATTCTATTCCCATTCCCAGAAGCAGGGCTTCATTAAGCATAGCGCTTTTTCCAGAAGACAAATGTCATAAATAATGAATGCCCCTTGCTTTTCTCCTCCTTTCTCTTAGCTTTTATTGCTGAGCAGACATCATATGGAATATCCCTTTGGTCATTTGGGGTCAGCTGTCCTGTCTGTGTGCCCTCCCAAGATCTTGCCCACCCCCCAGCCTATTAGAGAGACGTCCTCAATGCTGTGGAGCACTGCTCAGAACACCGGGGTGTTCTCAAAACCTTTCTACCTACCTACACAAAGCACAGCACTATGAGGGCTGCTTAATTAACTCCATCTCAGCCAGACTCAATACAATACAGGATTAATTCAAGTGATCTATTTCTTTAAGCAAAATAATTTGCATGAAAGTAGGTTACATTGATAACTGCATGTTAAAATGATTAATTAAAAGTTTTATGGGTTTCCAGTTTGATTTTAGTGCCACGGCATTGTAAACCAGGCAGAACTCCATTCACACTGATAGATTGGCACTGGTTGAAATTGGTATGATTTATGGTACGATGATGAGGGGGCTTCAGAAGAAATGTAGTCATGCCCTTAACTGATACAAATCTGGAGTCCTGTTGATTGGAGTGAATCTATATTGATTTGCACCGGTAGAGAACTGCAATTCCAGTCTGGAAATATGACCAAATACAGAATAAAATAACACAACACCCCAGGAAAAGGGCTACATTCTCTCTATCTGCAAATGCAGAAAACATCTACAGATTTTTGCTGTCTTCACAAATAAAAAAAAAAATGTGTCAATTGCATATGAAATTAAACATTCTTCTAGGCTGATTCCATCAGACCAGGAATCTTCATCTGAACCAGTCACCTTAACCTGTGCTCTGCATAACATTGAATTACACACCCTAGACAATCTCTTATAGTATCTTTACAGAATTAAACTGAAGTTGTGGTATCAAGTGCTAAAAGTTTAATTTGAATTCTTTAAACTTTTAATCAGAACACTAAACCAAACATTTATTAAAGTAATTATCTGTAATAATTCTTGCTCCACAATAAAGTCCAAATAGGCTATTTTAAAATAGGTTTGAATTGGGGACATTGCTCAAATAAACCCCTTCCCACCTTCACAAGCCAATACCAATAAATCTTACTCCTCTTCTTCCTGCACACAGCTTATTTTTGGCTCCCACCATGCTTCTTCTTCCATCCCCTATTCTTGAAGACTTTCACTACTTTTGGGAGCTATGTGTTAGAGCAAAGGCAGCTTTACAGATCAGGCACAAAAAGGAGAAGACAGTTTTTCCTGTGGCTTTGTGTTGGGGGCTAGCTCAACAACAGATCTAATATGTAGGTATTATTTGGAGCAGATAGCCATCTGCAAGTTGGATGCCTAAAGGCAAATCAAACCCTAAGAGCTACTAATGAGGACCTTGAAAAAAGTGATATTCCATTATTTATTTGTCATGGTTTAACCTCAGCCAGCAACTAAGTACCATGCAGTCACTTACTCGTTTTCTACCCCACCCTCCCCAGTGGGATGGGGAAGAGAACTGGAAAAAAGATAAACTTGTGGGTTAAGAATAGCTTAATAATTGAAATAAAGTAAAATATACTACTAATATGACAATTCATATTAATGAAAAGGAGAAGAGGAAGAGGAATGAAACCAAAGGGAAGAAAAAAACCTAGTGATTCACAATACAATTGCTCATCACCCACTGAACGATACCCAACCTGACCCGAGCAGTCACCAATGGCTCCTGCCCAACTGCCCCCACTTTATACATTGGGCATGGTATGTAGTAGTCTGGAATACCCTTTTGGCTAGTTTGGGTCAGGGTTCCTGTCTCTGATCCCTTTCAGGTTCTTGCCCCTCCTCACTACAGAGCTTGAGAGACTGAAAAGTCCTTGATCAGGGTAAGCATTACTTAGCAACAACTAAAACATTGGTGTGTTATCAGCATTATTATCAGACTAAAGCCAAAACACAGCACTGCATCAGCTTCTAGAAAGAAAATTAACTTTACCCTATCCCAAACAAGGACACTGGTGCACTGAATGAGAGACAAGTTGGAGAAAAAAACAGTGACCAGAACTAAAATGCATTTGTCTACATGTTCAGTGCTTTGAAAGGTATTTCTGTTAAAACAGGCTCATTTTCCCAATTATAATAATATTTAGAAGTTCAAAACTGTTTTCACCAGCAACATATGCATGAGATGACAAGCTACTCATGCTTAGAATGACATAAAGGTTAGAGTCGAAGGTTATAAAATATAGAATGAAAACATTCAATTGTGTGAGAAGCTTTTTCAAAATATGTAGAAGGACAGGAAAAAATTGTTTAAGAGTTTCTTGTGACCTGAGAGATGGTTTAATTCTTCTTCTCTGACTTAAAATACTAATGGTTATCAAAGTTTCTGAATTTAGAATAGCTATCACAAGAGGTATTAAGCAGAAAAAGGAAATGACATGAAAAAGAGGTAAGTGCAATCCAGAAGCAGTGTGAGCCATGGCCAGCAGCAATAGCTGGAGTGTGGAAAACCTTATGGAAGCAAATGACACCAACAGATCTGTGCAACTTCAATTCTAACCATTCAACAAGTTAGAAAATCCTAAACTGTGAGTGCAGGTTACTGCAAGTAGAAAATAATTTTCTGAGTTCAGAGTGTGAGAACTGGAACCTGTATTTCAAACTGGAATCCAATCTCTGCTACAGCTTTCCTAACTGAAATGTCGCGTATGGGACCACTGGACAAGGACAGTGTCTTTAGCTACAGCAGACCCTACCTTCACAGCTGCAAAAGGAAGCTGAAAGCCCAACCTGATTGTGTTTTGATAGGTCAGTGGAAAGCATGGCAGCAGCCCAAGAGTTAATATAATTCCTCCAGGTCCTTGCTGGAGTGACAAGTATATAATGCAGGCTCTAGCCAGCAGTGAAAGGGATAATAGTGTGTGGGCTGATAAAGTAAGAGCTCTGCAAGGATTAAGTTGGCTACACAACTTCATTCCCACATCCCATAAGTGAATATGTTTCATTGTTTAGAAAATGATGCTGTCTTTTCCCTGACAGCACTGACTCCAGTAGCATGGCTTTAATGAGAAGCAGTCTCTAAGTTTGTTTCTAGCATGGGGCAGGTGGGAGAAATCAGGAGGTAGCTTATCACTAACGGACTTTTTTTTCTCTCTAGGTTGCTTGTACTGGAAGTGATTCCTTTGACACACCATGAGCACACAGCCAAAGAAGCCAAGAGTCCTGACATCCTCTTTGATTTGTTTTAAATGACTTTCCCTCAAATGGGCAGGTAAGTTGAATAGCTATGGAGCAAATTTTCAATTACAAATTAAAATGACCACTGATTGGGATTCCCAGGTGTGTGGTGTATTGTTGCTTCAGACTCTGAAGGCTTCTGGGAGACAAAGTTAATTATAACTCACAGCCATTTGACAGAGCTGCAGAATCCTTGGGCTGTCACATGACATTCTATTTTCTTTATGCTCTAGGCAGTGTGGTGGCAACAGTTAGCAATCAGCTGCCTGCAAGGATGAACATGAGGAGGTAAATGCATTAACCTAGCTTTTTTTGTTCCAGTATGGGTATATATGCAGCATGTGATAAGTAACAGTCCCTGTACTTACTCATTCTGACATGTCCTTTAAGACTGGTAAACATGCTGACAGTATAGATCAAGGATCATAACATACAATTAAAGTGCAGATATACTTTATAAGCAGTTGTGTTAACTTTTTTACTAAGTTTCCAGAAACCTCTGTTTTGCTCTTGATAGCAACAGGGCAAAAAATGTATCAGATGGAGTTGTGAATATTTTGTTTAAAATTACTGTCATAATAACTTCTGGGTACTCAGAAGTATGCAATTCTTAAGTTTCTGATATTTGGCAATCAAGAGCATAAACTGGAAACAGACGGATTATGACATCTTACTCTGATCAGTATAATTAGGCTGTAAGCTTGATAAGGAATAACAAATTACTTATATCCTCTGCCCCCTTGTCTTTCTGTTCTAAAACACAGAATTATTAGTAATCAGGCTTGTTTGGATCATCCAAAAAGTTTACTTACTACTGATTAAATTATATATAGGGATTAATTTGGGATTTCAGTTAACTAATTGGGCAGCCACTACCTAAGATGTAAGAAAGCAACATTTTCATACGTTCTTAAGTAATAAACAGATTTTTGTATCACCATCTCTCATACATGTAGGAATTAATTTGGCTTTCCAAGGACACAAAGACATATCTCTTCTCCTGTAACAAGTTTTTCTAAGGCAGATGAAATACATGATGGAGAAGAGAGCACATGGGGCTGGTTTCTATCGCTTTAAATGTATAAAATAACACTATGAAAAAAACAGAAAAACTTCTGATAAACAGAAATTCTAGATGTAAATGATTTCTGGCTGCCTCAGTGATGTTAATAAAACATTGGTATAAGCAGTAACTGATGTAGGAAAAAATTGATTAACACTAGACCAGAACTAAATCATCATGTCAGTTTGCAAAGGGGCATAAGAATTAAAGGGAGATACGATGATTTGTACTTACTAAAGATCTGCATCTAAGTTTCCTACTAGCAAATATCAGCTAAACAAATATAACCGGGGGTTTTGTCAGTCATTTAGATTTCATTGTAGTTTACCATAGGCAAGATAGAATAAGATGTTGCAAAATGGTCTGAAAAAAAGCTGCAGCATGACTGGTAGAAAATTGATAGGCTCACATGAGGGTATTTACCCTTCACAAACATTCATTATTTCCATACTATAAAACAATAAACATCAATCTCTCTAATAGCCCTCTGTCTGGGTCACTTCTAAGACTGAAGTAAAATGAAAATCTTTAATGGATCAACTACAAGATCTTTTTTGTGTAGTTACATGTCAGTACTAATGCATAGAAAAATACTCAGAATATCTGTATTGGGAACTTTATAAAAGTGACTACTGAGCAAAACTACTAAGGTACCCTCCATGCCTTTCACAAACTTATTCACAGAACTATTTCTATGCAAAAAAAAACGTTTTTGTAAAGCTAATTTTCAAGTTGCAGGCAGGATTTTTCTCTTCAAAAGCTTACCCTCGAGAATAGCCTACAGCCTAGTAATCATAGCATTCAGCTATGAGGCAAAATTAAAGTTAAATTCTAAGCGAAACAAGGTAAAATTGTGTTCCCTGAATTCAGAGGTGATTGAGTTAACATGCCCATGAACACTGAAACAGTAGCTTTTTCCTTTCCCACAGGTAAATATTTTGAATAAATATGAAGAATTAAAAAGTGAAAGTTTTTAACCACAACTGCCTGTGCAGATACAAATTTAATTTTTGACCCTGGGCTCTCTTAATGGGAAATCCAACCAAGGTCATGTTTTACGGTGAACTTGCCACCAGTAGCCGCAAGAGAGGTGCCCCAAAGAAGAGATATAAGGACTCCCTGAAACAATACCTTAGCCTTGGCCATATTGACTACCATCAGTGGTCCGCCTTGGCCTCCAGTCGGGAGACTTGGAGGCACACCATACATAATGTCGTTGACTCATTTGAGAGCTCACGAAGAACTAGCCTCGAGGAGAAAAGACAACGCAGAAAGAATCGCACCCCACCTGTACCACCCAAGGAGACCTTCTGCTGTGCTTTTTGTAGCCGGATTTGCCTATCCCACATTGGCCTTCTTAGTCATCAGCGTGCTTGTAGTAAGCATGGGTAAAGCCCTTCCCAAATCTTCGTTTGTGAAGTCAAGCTATGAAAGTAACATACAGAAACTGGAATGGTCTTAATATTAAAAGGCTTTCCTGATGAAGGTGGTATAAAAAATAGAAGGAAAACAGTGAGTCATGCCTACAATGTTGGCAATACGTCAAATGTTATGGGACAGAAACTCCTGTAAGCTGAGAAAAATAGATGTGAAACTCTTTAAGAGTCCTGGACTATTACTCTAAGGATAGAATTTCCTTTCTCCATGGAAACAGGGCACAAAGATTTTGCTTTTTATAAGTACCTGGCTTTCTGTCTGAATTTGAGATGAATGTGAGAGTCAGTTTTCTTACAGATTTGTCAGGCTGTATCATTCTAAATAATAATTGTAAGCAGGAGCACTACATTTTCTCTTATTTTTTTTTTTATTAGACCATGGAGGGGAAAGTTCTGCATATAAAATTCCTGACATCTGTTTATGTCATGAACCAATGTAACATTACCAAAATAAAAATCAAAGAAGAGGTATTCCTCTTTTACACTTTTAATGTTTTGAGGAGGGTTTAATATCATCACATAGTTACAAAGTAAGTGAAAAAGCGTTCAGAAGAGATCAGATGAACAATATTGTGGGAAGTGTCATGAGAAGTTGCAGAACACTCATACCTTGCGATTGGAAAAAAGATGCCAAGAAATTGCTTGATGTAACACTGGATTTTGGATTCAGTGTTTTGGCTCTCATGAGGAATTTCAAAGGGAGCAATCTTGGGAAATTTTGAAACAGCTGATGAACATCTGAAAAGGGCACAGGAATAATGCAATTATCTATAAGCTATTACATGTGGAGGTAACTAATAACTGCAGTGTAAGGCTGGATACAAAACCAGTACATTTTGCAAGATTTTTTACTTTCATTTCATAGGATTTGTTGATTAATTGCCTTCACTCTGGTTGTCTGGGATACAGTGTTGTGCATGTTTTATAACAATGATATTGGAGAACCAGAAGGAATAAAATAGTTCAGCCTGTCTCTAAACTGAATGAACAGTCTTGGAGGTAGGTAGGTGTCCTTTTTTCAAATCCAAGCTAAGGGATTCTTTTGAACGATGTAGATAACCATTATCTTTAAAGACAGGCATTCCTAAAAGTCTACGGCTCCAATTTCAAACTGGAGGGAGCATCAGGGACAGTCATCCTGCTTACTTTCCAAATCGTGTTGAGAAACAAACTCTTTGGGTGTAATTTGTGTCATTTGAACAACTATATCCTCAGCAGCAAGTTAAACGTATCACTACTGCATCTCTGGTGGGTCCCTTCCAACTCTCATGTCTGAGCTATGAAGCTTTGCATGTGTGGTTTTCTAGTGCAGAAGCGTAAAATAAGCCAAGCAAAACATGGCCTAAAAGTGCCCATTTCGATCCGTTGACTATAAAGTCAACATGACTAGCGTTGGTGGAGACAACTATGATTGTCTAAATGCAGGAGAAAGGAATCCTACCACTTGAGAACCTAAGTCCTAAAGTTTCTTATCTTTCCTTGAGATATGTTGTGAGTGCTGTATTTTCCCCTATAGGGCTCCACTGGTTCTGTACCTAAAACGGAGCAGTGATGGCTCTGCAATGGCTCTTGCCAATTAGTGTGAACAAATCTAGGGATTCCTATAAATGCATGACCAAAACTATGCCAGAAACTATAAGTCAACTGCATGGGTAATCAAACCTGCCAGTGCTTGGGCTCTACACTGGCCCTGGATAGTTTGCTAGGCAGAAACAGTGACATCTGATACAAAAACTATTGAAAGTTTCTGATCTTGAACCTGATAAAAAACAAAGGAAGCTCAATGAAATAATAAAGCATTGGATCAAGCCATGCTCATTTATCTCAGAATATTATCAGTTACAGAAAGCCAGATTGAAAATTCACAAAAGCCTGTAAAAAAAAAAACCAACAAAAACACACCAAAACCAAACCCTTAAAGCCATAACAAAAGAGAGACCGCGGGGGGGGGGCCCCCCCCCCCCCGACCAAAAAACAAAAGAACTTCTAAATAGCTTCAGGGTGGAAAAAGTACACTGCAGCTTTCTGAATCTTTATTTAGTGCAGCTACTCAAGGAGTCACAGATGTTAAGAGGCATGTTTATTCAATCTCCAGATTGCTTAATGAAAAAAAACTATAATGGTTCCAACCTTCAATTAAACACTGATCTTTCTCTGGGAAGGACAACTTTCTTTAGAAAGTGCTGCCTGAATGCAACCATTTCATCCATCATTGCAAATGACAACTCCTAGGAACATGTCAGAAAAAAGACCCAGGCAGAATGGATCCAGGCTCAGCATGTTCTGTAACAACATAATTGACATAACCCTGAAGGAAAAGTATTTGTCAGACACTGTCAGCTCCAGCAGCTGCATAGTCTCAATTTTCTCAAAATTATAAGGTTTGGTTTAAGCACTTTTTGCAAGAGTAAAAAAAGTAACATATAGAAATCAAAGTTTCTTATCGGGAATAAAAGATCCAATCAAACCTCCACTATTAACTCCAGAATGATGATTTGCAGGAGGAACCTAAACTTGATTTGAACTGCATTGTGCAAGTCCTCCAAACATGGAGTAAGAAGCGTATTTTTTACAGAAGTTTGCAGCCTAAAGACACTAGTTGAGGCAAGACACTAGATTAAAAATTTTACTGACCACAGATAAGTCAACATTGAAGGGCTTTAATGAGTAAAATATAACTGCTGCTTCAAAGAGACAGTCAGACATAGTAAAACCTGGTTTTGTTTTATCAAGGGACTGAGCAGTCATGGCCACACATGGGTGTAACATGGCACGGAGAGAAGGGCTTGATAAATATCACCTCAAAATAGAAATAGGAATGCAGACTTTCTTCTGAGCTATTTTTCTTAGTTTTTTTTCATTGCTGCTTTCCACAAAACTTCACATCTTAGGAGAACAAGTCAAGACAGTTGCCTCTTTTTTTATTTAAATAGTTTATTTATTTAGAAGACAGAGTCCAATCACCATATTTTGTTTAATCTGATCATTTTGCTTCATCTTTATGGAACAAAAATTGAAGTTTCAGCAGAAGTTGAGATAAAACCCACCTATACCACTACTAGTATGGATTGTTTTTATTACTGTGGATGTCAAAGTACAATATTTGTCTTATTATTTTTTTCTTAGGGCAGGATTTAGGATGTCACTTAAAAGGTGAAAGCTGAACCAGTTGTCTAAAATCAAAGCAGGGAGACATTCATCTACTTTTTTAAGGTTTTCTCATCTGGAATTAATTACCCTCTGGAGTTCTCCATAAAAACTTGAAGGACCCTCAATAACCAGCTTAGGTTATAAACTTAGATCCTAAATTTAGAAACTTAGATCCTAAATGTCTATGTGAGACATAAGCGCCTGGGGCAAAAGCTATGTTTTTCCTGGATCCTGACAACATCAATTTCAACATACATTCAACTGCATTACAGGTTTTTTAATAAGTACTCTTATTTTTGTCCCCGTGAACCCACCAATTGCAATGAAATAATAAATTGGGTCTTCAAAAACCTGTGGTAAGAGTTTGCCAACAGTACTCTTATAGAAGAAAATGACTTGACTTCTGTGTAAAGGGTGTTAGAGAACCTACAACTTGAAGAGCAAAAATGCTTGGGACTAGCCCATGCTCCCACACTGCATCACTTCTTTGTATGAGAACCCAGACTTGGAGGCAAAAAGATGAGTGGAAGTTCCTTCAGCCCATGCAACTTTCTAAAGAAAAGTGAGTAGTAGCGACCAGGAAAACTTCTCCTAATTACATAAACAGGAGAAGGGGAGAACTTGATATATTTCTCTATGTTCCCTGTTTTTGAAGTGGGACAGTTGTACCATGTTGATGCAGCATCTAAAATTCATCACTCAGAGCAACTTAATACATGGACATGAGTAGAGCCTTCAATAGTGATTAGTTTCAAAGTTCAGATTCAGTTGTTTTTAATGGAATTACCAACACTATTCTGCACAAGCCAGTTGAGACCAGGTTCTTAAGAGATTATGCAGTGCTTCCTGATGCAGTATTATAAGACCGGAGTAATCAAAATGCTTAAATCCCATTTTCTAAATAAATTTTACTTTTTTAAAAATAAGATTTAGGGCCTTACTTCCAATAAATATTTCACTGCTGTATCTTTGCAAATCTACTTCCCTTTAAGAATCTGCTTCTTATTTAGGCTGTGATCCCTAAGTGAGCGAATAGCTGAGTCAAAGAAATACAGCAGATTGAACAATGTTTAAAAGAAATTAATAAATTCAGGCTTTATCTAAGGGGTTTGAGACAACTGTAAAAGAGAGACTATATTATGTCCCTGTCTTTTAGGAGAGCTGTCAAGATAAAAAAAGAAAATACTGAAATGCTCAGATCTCTCAATAACAGGGTCATGTGAGTGTCAGAATTAGATAAGAAGAACTGACAATGTTGATAAACTATATAAAGATTGCATGGATATTCCAGTATGTTTCTACAGATCTATTTAAGCTATACAAATATTTTCCTAGTGTTACTCTCAGTAAATAGAAATATCAATCTAGCAAGAACAGAGTTTAAATTACTTGGATAAATGCCAATATCAGTAGCAATATTAAAATGAAAGACAGAACAGAAAAATACATGTGACTTCTGCTTTGTAACATTAAAAAGTTCATGAAAGGAGCAACCAACCAAATCTTGTAGAAAAAGCCAGACCTGGAGGTCTGACAACTTACATTTCCCATACTTTTTGCAAAACAAAGTGGCACTGGAACAGAAGTAACATTTTTCAAGCTTAATAGAAGCTGAGAAGGGAGCAATTGTGCAATCTGTGTGCAATTTAACTATGCTAGCTAGTTGCTTCAAAAGAAAAAAAAGTGTTTGGCACCTGTGAGGGTGTAATAATATAAGAAATCCTTGAGGCTGTTAGCTCCAGTGGCAGAAGCAGGGAAGAGCATAGAGATAGCAATAAACTACGTCCTGCAAGAACAAAAAATGCACTCAGATTTCTGAGCCTTTTGTACTGCCAAGTTGATTCAATTCATCTTTGCTGACAGCAGTCTCACCTGGGACAGTATTTTCAGATACAGTGCCATAAAGATCGAATGATATGTAAATATTTCTGTCAACTTTCAGAAGATAAAAATAATAACTGTACTGTAATAACGCCAATAGTTTTACTAACTGTATCTAATAGCCTTGGTTTATCAGCTAGACTGAAAACCCAGAATTCATTACTGAAGTGGTAGTACAAACCAGCAACACTTTTCCCAAAACCTCTTTTATACTATACCAGCTTGTACGTGCCTCAACCAACATCCAAAAGGGCAATGTACAGACTAAGTTATACAGACAATGTAAAGGTTGCAGTACATCTTTTAGACCAACATTTATTCCAAACCACACTCAAAAACCTGTAATAATACACTGCTGCTTCTCAAGCACCTCTAAATCCGCTAGTGAACATGCATAAATCTTACCTTATTGTAATCTTAGAAGAATAAAATCTGAGTAAAGAACAACATCTCAAACTCACCCCTTACAGCACAAGTGCCCCCATGTGAAATAAGCTGTTATTTATTTCACTTGATCTAATCATCCAATTTGCAAATGATAGCAATCCAATCAAGACATATGTAAACATCATACAGACTGTGCTTTCCTAGTATTTAGGAAACAGAGGGCTGAGAGGTACGGATAGAGGATTACAGCAAGGAGAAGCAAGTATTATTAAGCTATAGATAGTTAGATCATCACAATTAGTTCTGTTGTTTAGGAGGAAAAATTTTTCAGGCAAACAGGGAGAATGCCATGAAAGACAAATGGAGTCAAAAAGGTTATTGAAAGAAGAAATAAATTTCTTATTCAGGATTTAGCTGAAGGGCTAAACTAAGTGTATCCTTTAAAGTTAAAAGCAAAGAAAACACAAGTTACAGGACTGTAGTCCAAGGGCAGAGATTCTTGGCTTCTATTAAGGCATTTTTAACACACAGAGTAGCAGAGCCACACAACACTACACTGGTGTCCTTAATATTAGAGAAAAATAGGAAAGGAGTTTGCAGAGAAAGACAGCACAAGTTTCTTTAGATCATTCCCTTGTGGCTGCAGCATTTTCCACAGAGATGGGAGAGCAGATTCACCAAGACACAGTAGGGAACCAACCACACTGTGCCCCTATAGCCCTGTTTTAAAAGCGCATGAAACTAACACACCATTTCAGATGGCAGAAAATCTAGGAAGTATCTAATGTGTGTTTCCAGGAAGTGCTTATCAGAAGAAGCCTGTCAAGAGGAAAAGGGAGGTGTAAAACAGGCACTGTTCTCTTTAGCACTGTGTACTACCAAGATGCTCAGAGACAGCCCATAAGTGTAGGTGCCTGAGTCATTTCAGCATCAAAATGATAAGTGGGAGATGTGCAAATGGTGGCAGTTTTAAAAATAGGCACCAAGGTGCTGCTCAGGTCCCATTTCAGAACTGTCCTCTAGATTTTAACTTGGCCAAAGAACTGAAGCACAGTAGTAACCCTCACAAATCACATCCATGAAATTCATCAATAGGCATCACCCAGATGATCATAAAACAATTTATATTCCACTTGATTTCTGTCAGGACTGAAGTGGCATTTCTTACCTTTCATAGTAAAACGTGAACATCAATGTTTTTATGGAGATGACAATTATTTACCTGTCTCTGTCTCTTCTCTCTCCAAGTTTCCCTCTATCCCTCAGATATGAACTGCTCTCTCTGTTCAAAATGCCTCATTGACCAACCTATTTGTTTTAAACTCAGAGCAATTATTTTAGTTTTATGTTTGTTGCTCCTCTCCTTTCATAAGAAGGAACCCTAACCATGTGAACATAGCTGGAAATAAAATACTGGATTTTTTTTCAAGGCAGGCAGCACTAGTTTCTGAAGGGTTCTTAGACATAACTGTAAGGATCAAGGAACACAATCAATCCTGTTGTCTTTAATTTGCATCAGTCAGGGCCTGGATTGCCTTCTTTGCTGAGATGTTCATTTTTTTTTGCTATGCTCCTTCTGATAGGGGCAGGAAAACTGTATATATGCACAAGGCTACTGGTGTTTTCCAGAAAGTACTAATTAGGGATGGTTGACTAGATATAAATCACCAGTGGGAATATAATTGTGTCACAGATTCTGACAGCTGCTTAGAGGCAAACAAACCAAAAGGCATGTTAATTGCTCATACCACTATTTTTTTCACACAAGTAAGGTTTAATTTTTCTCTTACCTTACCTTTCAGGCTGACAGCCTTACTCTGGTTTAAAATGGTATTTGTGCCTTCAGCTGTACAAGAAATAAAATATTTAATAAATATTTATAAACAATTAAATAAGTGAGACTGGGGAACTTGGATCCTATTTAGAGCTTGTATTCTTGCTGCATAACCCTTGTACTCCTTCCTTGGATTCAGAGGGAGAGGGGAGACCCCACACAAATTTCTGAGTACGTAGGCTCAAATAGTCTTCTGGATCATAACACATCATTGTGGGGAAAAAAAGAAACTCTCGAGTCCCAATTCATAACTTGATGCATAAAATGCTTTAACATCTGTAACTTTGTAGATGTCCTCTTCTAGGCTTTCTTTGATGGCATAACACAGTTTGACATTGGCTAATGATAAGCAAAGTGAAGCGAAGCAAAGAGTTTAGAGTAGGATAGAAAAGAATAGAATAATAAAAAGCTTTTCGTGATTAAAGCAAAGAGGCAGAAACAATTACTTTTATTGCAAGAAATGTTTATTGATAAACTTAATATTGTTTTTTCCATTAGAGCAAATCATACTGAAGTCCTGATGGGCTACTTTGGTTTTTCTTATGTTATCCAGTCCAATAACATTTTATTGCTACCCAAAATAAACTCTCTGCCTACAAACCTTCTATTACTTTCCTCTGTAAAACACTACAGTTATAAGATGTAGCCATTATGACTTCTAAATACGTTTTCCAACCTTAATGTTCATTAATAATGTGATCTTGAAGCTGGTCGCCAAATAACAGATTTTCAGAAGCATTTATGTGCCTAAACATGCATATAACATGCAGTGGGTCATCGTTAGGTAGATCCCAGACTTACGTACAAAACTAATATTTGTTTCCCATTGGTTCCCAGAGTGCTTAGGCACCTAATTATTTATGCTTTGCACAAGTACCTTGTGTTTTTAAATGTGTGTCAGATTTAAAATCTGATTCTGTGCGGATTGGCAGATAAAAGATTGGCATTGTTACTACCCATTTTTGCACTCTTCTGTTGATCACTCAAGAGAGATCAATGTTTCTAAAACAAATAAAAAACTCCACAAAATTTGATGTCTGATTATTAAAATGTTAACAACCTGTAGATTTCACCATTAATGAAACACAGGGAATAATTGCTTTAAATTCCTCAAGTGGAAACCACTTTAGAAGGGCAAAGAAGAAGTCAGCATGTGTTATAATTGCTTTTTAAGCACACTGTACACCCCTCCACTGAACTCTCTTCATTTGCTTTCTCTCTCCTTCCATGCAACAAACCACAGATGAAGAATGCTGCTTTTCACCTTGCTCAGAATTTGTTTGCATCTCATTTTTGTTTGGACAAGTGTGAAAGCAGTCTGCTGACACATTATCACAGAATAGTAGGCACTCAATTTTATCGCTATATTCATTGATAATTAGTGGGTTTTCTGCCAACTTTTGCATTCCAGTGTAAGGAAGCAATCCATCTAGCTGTAAGTACATACAATGATGGTTTTCAACCTGTGGTTCACATGTCTCTGAAAAACTATTCCTAATGGCTGCACAAGAAGAAAAGTATATTGCAGGCTAGCTCAAATTTTCTAATTAAAATGAATGCTAAGGCACAGCAAATCAGAAGCAAACACAAAACATCTGAACAGAGACTTGTGACCCCTCTCCCAAGCAAGTCGTCATCTAAAAGGAAACAAAAGTGTAGAATAAAATTCAGAAAAATAAAATTAAAAATAATACAGAATATAAAGAAAGAAAATAACTAAAACTCAAAGAATCTGGTTTAGAGGCAAGTCACAAAACCTAGCAGGCCAAGTGAAGCTCTCATTTAGAGTCCAAATTTGAGTGCAAGGAAAGTCATTTAATATGCCACTGGGCAGGGAATGTGCCTATTATTTCAGTGAATTTAATGCTAGCTCTATATCCCTTATTAATCAGTCTCAGCTTCATAAAAGCTTGCTTCAGGCTTGTTTTTCTCTACGGAAATGACAGGACAACACCAGTTGCTGAATATAGTACATTGTTCAGTCATCCTTCTGTGTGCCCTATGACACTGGGTAGAACACTTTACCTGAAGTAGCTTTCATTATCATCATTTAAGTCCTGCAATTACTATCATTCTTAATCCAGAAAAATAAGTGCTCTTTCCCAAAAGCAAAAAAAAAAAAAAAAAAAAAAAAAAGAATCTTAGATAAGGCAATTTAACATTGTGCTGTGAACTTACCAAGTATCTGGACAAGTCCTTTAAAGAGGGACTTGTCCAGATACTTGCCAAAATTAAGTCAAACCCCAGACTCATTCCTCTTGCTTTTATCCAACCAAGGTCAGTGCCTTCTGTATCTTCAAGGATCTTCCTGAGATGTATACAGGGTTTTCCTTCAGATTCAGTATTAATAACAGAAGATACACTGGAGGGTGCACCAAAAAACACCAAAAAGCCTGACTGCAGAAAATATTTGCCTGGAAAAAAATACTTCGTATCTTCATACTGTTCTTCAAGAAGTAAAGGGAAAAATGCAATAATTAACCCATTTTTACGTCTGCAATGTGCTAAGCACATACGAACTATATTCAGATCTGGAGGGAAACTAGATCAAAATCTGGCTAGTGTAGAATATAAACTTTTGAGATCAGAAAGGACTGTTGCAAATAGAAGATTCCTGGTTCAGAGATGCAAATAAAACTTGCAACTGAGGGAAAAAATAAAAAATGGAGCAAGTTAATGAAAAAAAAAAAAAAGGAAAAACCATAAAACCCCAGACATTAAACATTATTAAGGTCCCCTGGACAGCAAAGACCACTTTGTTGGCTAAACAAGCTAGCTAAGGATATCGTGATTATGACAATACACATCCTATGGGCCCTTCTCCTCTCCTTCCTACCATAAAACCCTCAGGCAATATTTTGTATGACAGTAGCCATAATTAGAGATGCCTCCTAGCTCAGCGTGTATCTCCTTACCCTAAAATATTGTGTGTCTTAAACCAGTATGACCAAAAGCTTGGAGACAATTCACTAGATAGAGCGGATCCTGTAGCTGAGGAAGCCTCACTAAGAGAAGCCTAATGACCTGACAAATCAACCCCTCCCTCCTTCAATAGCCAAAACTGCCATAGCATCTGTGAATGGTTGGGCAGTAGATGGCAAAAAGAATAGTGAGATTAGAGGAATATTAATGGCAGCACACAGCACGAGCAGGCTGGGATCTAACTGTCAAAGAAGGTTGTGGGGGCAGAATTTCAGAATGCAATGAAGTAGTGAATGTCTACTTAAGGCTACTTGTTTTGAAGCCATCTACTGAATTAAAGAGTGTCCACATTGCAATGGTAGGATGCAAATCATTACTGTCCCTCTCTCAATCTCACTAGGAGACAGCTACAAACATCAGGCCTAATCACCCCTTAATATCATTATTTATATTCTAAAGCTCTGTGGACACTAGTGCCAAATGCTTTTCCTGCACTGACATACTGCAAGGAGCCTCAACCAGTCCTGGTAAGCCTTTATTTCTCCTTTTCGTGACTTCTCTGCAGGATTCCTTGTTGGTTTTGTCTCGGAGGCCATTAAGTTTGACCATGCTGCTTCTTTTCTTATGTGTCTCTGACAGCTCCCAAGAAAACTGTGCTAGATGGCTGGTCATGCTACTGCATATCTGGACCCAGGGATTGAGTCCCATGGGCATCCTCTCACAGTGCTAGTATGTTAACAGATTATTAACAAACCATTAACAGTTTTTTTTCATGTTGGCATGTTAGATTTTGAAGGAGGCATTTAGCTTTTAGAATAGGTTAGGCCAGTGACCCAGATTAAACAGATCTATGCATTTTTTTTACACCAGAACCTAATATAAGTGAAGCAGTACACACGAGCATAGTCTTCTTGCATCAGTTGGATCCCTGATGTTTATTCCTCATTTTTTTTCTGGTCATGGTTAGACAGAAAGAATTCTTATGACAAAGGCTTCTGGTTTTGATCTGTGGGGAAAAACGTGGCTAATCCTGGAAAATTACTGCAGCCTTTAGCAAAAGCTTACTCTTGGTCTTTGGTAGAAGAGAGAAGGCCCTCGGTATAACCAGATATTTTAGGTAAATGAGGCAGTAGTGAGATAAGCCTGGGAGAAAGCCAGCTAATCTGGGTCACCAGATGGGATACTGTCAAGCAAAAGGCCCTGTAGCTGGAACTATCTGAATGAAAGCAAAACAAAAGGACACTATCATTATCAGTAGCTCCTCATATTTTTTAACTAGTGGAGATGGCAACAGAAAAAAAAAATCTAGTAAATTTGCATTTGCTTATAAAACAACAGACGTTTAAGAGAACAACATTGTACAAAACAGAAACAATGTGGGCTATTCATTATCAAGGCAGTACTAAAAAGACAGGAATATTTAGTTATTAGAAGTTGTAAGCCAGTAAATATAGCCTTTGCTTTTTAAAGCATCTTGTAATTTTCTCCTACATGTGCCTTTGGCGCTCAGGCCAAGCTGGCATATGTCCATCTCTGCAAGTTTGGGGGCAGCCAGAGAAATCCCCTCTGAATTTCTGTGCAGACACATAGAAAGATGTTTCTAAAGAATCTGCTAAACATTCTTTTTCAGCCCCAAAAGTTCTTATTTGACTTTGTCTTCAAAATGAAGAGCACACATTTAAACAATTAATTATGCTCTCATCTCATGAGCCAGTGATGGGGCTTGGGACCTTCAGACTTCCTCCAAAGGTACTTCAATTTCATGCTTAATCTGAGCTGTTAAAAGCCTTTCTTTGAAGCTTTGGGGTTATCCAAGAAAAGCCCTCTGTGATGGTTACCAAGCAGTCAAAGGATACATGCAGTTCTGGTGTGTTGAGCTACGGGGCTTGGCTGGAGGAAGTGTGCTGTCTTCTGGGCTAGTGTAAGAGGAAATTAGCACTCAGAAAGATTTTACTGAGTGTTTATATAGATTTGATAGAAATGGACCTCATCATCTTCCAGCAAAGACAGAATGATTGCTGCATTAATCCTTTCTAGATACTTGTGGTTGGATTTGGAATAGCAATGAGAAGGATCTCAATGCCCAGGTTTCAAAATGGACATGTGCAAATATGTTTAGCACATGGTAGAATTGGAGTTTATTGGAAACACACTGGTCTATTATCTTAGACATATGCATGTTTTCAAGGATACCTGGATTTGTCCATCTGCATATATAAAACAAGAAATGCAAGGAGGATCATAAGAACATAAAATCGCAGACCAAGATTTCATTTAACACCATAGTATGTTTCCACTATGTGAGGAAAAGGACACAAAAAATTAGTGAAGATTCCTTCCAGCATTCGGAATCTACAGCTGATGCTGACAGAGAAAATGGAGAAATGTCCACTACTGCTTTTCCCTAGTGACTTTGCATCCTTGCTGCAAAGCTGTTGCTATTGTTTAAAACAAAAACTACGTCCTTCAATATTTCTCATTCATTCCTTTCACTGTCAGAAGATGACACTTATCCCTGGTGATGTTTTGGTAGAAAATGCCTATTCCCCTCCCCACACACACTCTATTTTTCAAAAGCAACATGCAAACAAAGCAGAATCTTCTATAAATAAATAATTAATCATTGGGCTTGACTTCCCACACCTTTGCCCAGTTTTACTGTAGGGAGATCAGAACCATGTATGGCTGAAGATACAATAATTTTCAACAACAGAGACAGCACATATGAAAGCAGCATCAAAGTACTGAAAAAGACAAGTTTACCACCTGGGGCTAAGGAGAATATGAGCTCCCATGCCTGTCAGTAAGGGCTGACATATACATGAATTTTGTTTTTCCATTCTCCTACCAAAATAAAATTAAAAAAAATGTAGGCTTGTTTTGGCTGGTTGGGTAGATTTAGGTTTCTCTCTCTTCAGTTCAGTGAGAAACAAGTATGTGGAAGACAATGTGGAAGACAATTTGGAAGATGAGTCTGGACTTGGGACACTCCTTTCAATGTCATTGGGAACTTAACATCTGGCAATATATAGGCAATACCTTGAAGGGGGCTTCACTAAGGAAGGAAACACACTGTGACAATCCCTTTTTTTTTTGTAGTATATGCTGCTATGATGGTGTTGGGGTATGACAGAAGGGCTTTTTTCCTTCTATGTCAACATATAAAATAAAAATGTTACATCTCAATAAAAATATCAATTTCCTGACAACACAAGGCAGGTGTGAGGTGGGGGAAAATCAGCAAGATTGAAAAATTGCTTGCATTAAAAAAAACCCCATACAAATAGTAATGGCTGTATAGAAACATTTCATTGCAAACACTACAAAGTTCAAAAATAAAAATCAAGTCTTCAAAGGCTTTTTTTTCATCTACTGTGCAAGTTTATGGGTTTAACTTATGAGCTTCTTCTGCCCTTAATCACCAGCAGGCTAGCTGAAAACATAAATGATCTCTAAGAGACTTGCTTGCAAGCAAAATCAATGCCTGCCACAGCATGGGATTCTTGTAATTAGGGCCTTAATTCCACCTCTTCTGCCATGAGTGGTCATCCTAGATTAAAGCACAAATGACTTTTTAATGCAAGGAAAGACTCTTAAAACAAGATATTTTCCTACTTCACCAGCAAGCAGGTATATAATAGATAGTCAAAGTAATCAGATGGAAGGTTCAAAAGACAGAGTCAGTTCACACAGCACTAAGGGCAGAAATGTACCCATTAGAGTTATAGCAAAGCAAGACATGTTCCCTGATGGACTTTGATGGACTCTTCTCCCCATAGGCTCTAGCATCCTTTGACCATATCCTGTGTGAACTTATTAAATCATTACTTTAATTAACTTAATAGCGTGAAGTCACAATCTGACTTAGTGGTCAGAATAGGATTTTGTTCTTTAATATTTAGACAGTTACAAGAAAAAAACCTGCTCAGTGGGGAAAAAAGTTCCCTGATGTTTAAGGAAGATCAAACAGGCTTTAAATATTAGCCAAGCTTATTACGTAAAAAGGCTTAGGTGACGTGTCCCCATACAAACACATACACACAAAAGAGAAAACCTAAGCCTCTGCTATCTGCTTAGCCCCAGAGGGGCAGAAGGTGGAGGCGCAGGACCAGACCTACTGCAGAGAGACAGCACATTTCAGGAGTCCTCACTACACTGCCTCTGAAGCATCTTTCCTATTTTCCAGGAGTAATAGTCATAGAAAAAACTGGTTTTCTGAATCTCCTCACCCTGATTCTTGGGTCTCTCATGCCACATTCCCTTTGAAGAAATTATCAAGCTTGAGTACTTCAGGAATGGGACAAACCACCCAAATTTGGCTGTACTGCTTAACTTCTTACAGTCCCTGCTAAAAAGCTTCTCCTTCTTTTGTTTATCTACCTTTTTTTAATTTTGTTTGTTTGTTTGATTGATTTTCTTTTCCTTTTCCTTTTTTTTTTTCTGCAGGAACTTTCTTTCTATGACTCATTATTTCCGGGTCCAAAGGACTTTATGTAACGGAAAAGTAAATATGACTTTGATCGGGACAAAGCAGTCCCACTGGCCTGAAGACAGAATCTGGGTTATTTAAAGATTATTGGCGTCATCTTTTCTACATAGAAAACAAAAATTACACACTTCAGGAAAGAAACTTTCCAGGTACCTAATTTATCAGCAAGCAAATAAAGAAGTGCCTAGAGATTTACATATAGGATCATTATTTTTTTCCTCTTTCCAGGGCCTGCTTCTTCTTACATTAAGGCTGATTAGCACAACTAAGTTAATCATAGAACAATTGTCCCCACGCTTTGTTTAGGCTTCACACTGTTTGAGTTGAAGAAAAGATAGTATGCTCAAAGACTTGAAAAGATATTATGCTCAAAACCTGTCCTTTTTCCCCACTGTGTCTGCTATTCTAATGCCACCTAATTCGAATACAATCTCTGCTTCCAGGTTTTGCTTCATTAAAGCTGGAAGCAATCTTGCTGTTGAACAAGGTCAGATTTTTAACGTTGCCACCAAGCACAAAGCAGAAAATGGACATGTGAGTCAAAGTTACTCACAAATATGCCCTTTTCAAAATGAAGCCTATTTGAGCTCATTAAAGCAGAGACCTGCTGCATATGAAGTCAGTGGAAAAAATTGTCCTGAGTGCTACAAAGGAGGGTTTTACACATTATTCTAAAAATGAAATTGGAATCATACTTCAAAAAGAGAGCAAAAGAAGAAACAAAAGTCTTCCCCAACAACTCTCTCATTTGTCTAACTTTATTATCATGACAGAGAAATAGAGTCAATATATTCTCTTCTACAAACATACCCTCTCATTCGTAACTACTGTTTCTAGACAGAATAGGCAGAAACATGGCTAAGTTACCTTCAGTGAAAGGTAAATATGTACAAGCATGTATATAGTTGGATAAAAACATACAGAGACACATATATTTGTATAGCTTATATACTAGGGTCATCTGCCATTAAAAGCAATGGTGCTTTTGTCATTTAATGAGAAAGGGCATCTGCCTAATTTACTCTGGAGATAAGAAATAGACTTAAACATTACTGTAGAATTGTCTTTTTGTATATTATTTTCATCATGCAGGATGTTATTAGGGCAGCACATGGAAGCTTTGATCATCTTGTTGAAGCTGCTCCATCTTTCATTAAATTCACTTAACTACATTGTATGAAGACTAGAAATGTAGCTGAGTGATAGCAGGTGTAGTCAATAAGCAGCTTCAATCAGGTAAACACATTTCCTTCTAAAATGAGGTAGTTCTGGGATGGTTCAGTATTTGGCTGGGAGAGTACCCGGGAGTTCTGGAAAACCTGTGAGCAGGTGAAGGAGATAAGGGTGAACTAACACAGAATTTTGTAAGATAGCTCTGCAGTTTGGCGAAAAGTAGCAAAGTAAAGAGAGAGGATGGGACATCAGGGACATTGCAATGGCAATTCAGGGAAGTCCCCTCAGTAATGCTGGTGGTGGGAAGTAACGAGGAGGGACCAGCCTGCCTCCTGCGCTTCTGCAAAGATGCAACTTCTCAAAAGCCCTGCTTTTAGCATCCCATCTTTGATTTCATATCGTGTATTCCTAAACCAGGAAAAGCATCCCAAAGCTATGCTTATCACAAATACATTGCATTCACGAATTCTTTGCTAGTCACCATTTATTCCTTCTTCAGAAAATCTGAATTTTTCAAGACCCAGTTTAAACTATTGCCCTGAGACCATATTCATTCCGAGAGACCGAATCAAGTCGCTCCCTGACAGGACTCTCCAAATCCCTGAGTAATGCGTCAAAACGCTGAATTTAACTTCTCCGGACTCCCGGCAGGCCGATATGACCGAACCTGCGAAGAGCTAGGTTGCCCTCTGCGGGCAGGAGGAGAGCTGGATGCCGGTGCCTTTCGCAGATCAGCAGCCCCATCTAGTGTAACCCAGATAAAAACGAGGGTGTGAGCAAACAGCCAGAAAGCAGGGGTGAAACCAGGAAAAACAGAAGTATCTCAACGAAACCCTTTGGCGTGCGAAGCATGTCTTGTTTTAGGGTAGTTTCTTTTTTGTTTGGTTTTTTTGTTGTTGTTGTTGTTGTGGTTTTTTTTTCAGTGCCTTGCCTTGCCGTGCCTTGCTGTACCGTTCTGTGCCATGCCTTGCCTTGCTGTGCCTTGCCGTGCCTTGCCGTGCTGTACCATGCCTTACCGTGCTGTGCCTTGCCTTGTCTTGTTGTGCCTTCCTTTGTCTTGTCTTGTTGTGTCTTGCCTTGCTGTGTCTTGCCATGCCTTGTCTTTCTGTGCCGTGCCTTGTCTTGCCTTACCATGCTTTGCCTTGATTTGCTTTGCCTTACCGTGCTTTGCCTTGATTTGCTTTGCCTTGATTTGCTTTGCCTTGCCTTGCTTTGTCTTGCTGTAACTTGCCTTGCTGTGCTTTGCCATGCCTTGTCATTCCTTGCCTTGCCATGCCTTCCCATGCCTTGCTTTGCCTTGCCTTGCCTTGCCTTGCCTTTACATGCCATGCCTCGCCTTTCCATGCCATGCCTCGCCTCGCCTCACCTCTCCTTGCCTTGCATTTTGGTGTTTGCAAGGACTGGAGATGTGGAGTGGCTCATAGAAGCACTGTATTGGCAGGGCTGAGCTTTGGTCTTTTGCTGGAAAGCACAAGATGAGTAGTCAATGACAGCAAGGCTGAGTACTTCAGTTCCCCTCTCCAGAGCTGAGTAGCTTAAGTATGTTCCATAGAGTTATATTTCACAGTATCACAGTATCACAGTATGTTAGAGATTGGAAGGGACCTCAAAAGATCATCTAGTCCATTCCCCCTGCCGGAGCAGGAACACCTAGATAAGGTTACACAGGAACGTGTCCAGGCGGGTTTTGAGTGTCTCCAGAGAAGGAGACTCCACAACCTCCCTGGGCAGCCTGTTCCAGTGTTCCGTCACCCTCACTGAGAAGAAGTTTCTTCTCAGGTTTAAGTGGAACCTCTTGTGTTCCTGTTTGTACCCATTGCCCCTTGTCCTATCATTGTTTGCCACTGAGAAGAGCCTGGCTCCATCCTCATGACACTCCCCCTTTATATATTTATATACACTAATAAGGTCACCCCTCAGTCTCCTCTTCTCCAGACTATAGAGACCCAGCTCCCTCAGTCTTTCCTCATAAGGGAGATGCTCCACTCCCTTAATCATCTTAGTTGCCCTGCGCTGGGGGGGGGATATTTGTAAGAAAACCAATAAAAATGTAAGTACAACAGTCCAAACTACAGTTCTAAAAATACCTGCAGAAAATGAGCCAGCATCCCATAAACACATTAGGTTTTTTTTAAATTATCTTATTATCCTGTTTCTAATTATTCTTTTGATTCCTAATAGATCATAGCTTTCCAGTGTTGAGTGGATTTTATCCTTCCACATAGTAATATCCAGTCCAGACCCAAAATCTGACAGATCTTAGACACTGAAATTTCCTTGACACCCTTCTCAGAGGCATCTACTGAGCTCACAGATGTTCTCTGAGGTCACTTAATGAGGCACGATGCAGAGGGCTTCTGGGGGTGCAGTTCTCCCTTCAAAGAAAGGGGTGTATGTTTAAAGCACTCACATCTTGGGTGATAACCCAGAGTAGGCATCTCATCAGTCCGCCTGGACTCCACCTTTTCCAATGGAGTAGGTTTGCCTCCGGTTGTGTGTTGCCCTGTGTTTGGGGCACTTTCTCTTCATTCTCCTCTGAAGCAGTGACATTATCCACATTGAGCCACAGAGCTCACAGATTTTGGAATGTTTCAGCTCACATTGTGAGCTATTCCACATTCCAAAATCTGTGGTTACTTTCAATGACCGTGAATATATGCACAGATTTCTGTGTAAGATACATACAAGCTGGCAGAGATCAGATGTACTGTACTTAGGACTCGAGAAGCAAAATCGATTTGATGCCCAGTGGTATTTGTTCACTGTGTGCAAATACAGCCACGTGAATAACTGACTTCGTGTTTAGTTTTTGTTACTGAGAAATTAAGGAAAGTATTGAGTTTAAGTCAAAGTCAAATGCGAATGTACTTGATTTCCCCCTTCCTCCCTCCCCACATTTGAAAGGATGTGCAATATTTCATTTAGATTTGAAGTTCTTCTTGGTCTCTTCAGATCTCAAGGTTTGAAATTCCTCAAAGATTATGAAAGACAAAGAAAAATAAAAAATTTTGGAGCAGTTGCTCACCCTGACCTAAAATTAAAATAAAAGTAAAATAAAATTATTTTAGAATGTAGGAGACCTTAATTCTTTACTTATAATTTGCATGTTTATTCAGTTTAAAGAAAACAGTGACATGAACATTATTTCAACACATTGTTCTGTCAGTCCAAATCTGTTTCAAAGAATTCATCTCAAAGAGTACCACACATTAGTATAAGGACAGAAGTATCATTTTGTTTTCCTAATTAATTGCTTAAAAAATATTTTTTGTTCTATCCTTCTATTCTCCCCCAACAAACTGTGTAGAGGAAACAACAGTGCAAAAACAAGTAAAATAATTTCTTCCATTCTGAAGTAACTATTTTATGAATAACAAAATTTTCTTTACAGATGAAGCTTTATTTGCTGTCATGTATGATACTGCTATGTGATCTTTTCTATGTCAGCAGTTCTTCCTTCCTCCTCCCCCTCCAAAAAGCACCTTTTACTCAAGTGTTCAGTTATTTTAGATCCTAAATAACACAGGTAGTTCTGTGACTAGTGAAAAAAGTGAAGATTTAGGGGTTTGTTTTTGCTGTTTGTTTGGGTTTTTTTGGAAGGGTTTGCGTGTTGTTTTATTTAAATGAGTCTGAAAATCTGAATTCTTGCTTGATTTCTGTGATTTCTAGGTTTTGGTCTCATTCGCTGTCCTTTCCCTCAATAAGTAGTGCTAAAGAGGTCATGCTCTGCTATATGATTCCTTATTTTCATTAAACTGGACAAAACCCAATACTATTTAGCCTCTGTTGCTTTGTCAAGCGTGGCTGGAAAGGGCCACAGGATTTCGAAATGTTGGGGGCAAAGCATAAAACAGATGAAAGCACACAAGTAGACAGGAATCATGCTTCATCTTCTGTGAAACCACTGAAGTGGCCACAGAGCAATTTCAGTTTAAGATGCTCCATAGCACTGATTTCAGCACTGCATTTTGCTGTCACCTCATGAATTCTGTTACAGTGCCTGGAAGTTATTGGAAAGTGATTTCTGCTTCCCCAAAGATAAATTTTCTGGTTTTCTTCTTGATTATTGCTAATCAAAACCATTTTTCTTGACTTCTTTTTTTTTTTCCTCACAGTGCAAGAGAAGTTCAGGCATGAAATGATGGCTATGTAATCGCACTGCCAACATGCAGGGGTAGCTCAGATGTCTCTACAAGGCAGAAGGATAGAGCACTGCAGTTATGGGATTGTACTGGGGGAAGAAGGAGGAAGGGGGGATGTTTGGAGTGATAGCATTTGTTTTCCTAAGTAACCATTAGGTGTGATGGAGCCCTGCTCTCCTGGCTGAACACCTGCCTGCTGATGGGAAGTGGTGAATAAATTACTTGTTTTGCTTGCTTATGTGTGTAGCTTTTGCTTTACCTATTATACTGTCTTTATATCAATCCATGAGATTTTCACTTTTACACTTCCAATTCTCTTCCCAATTCCACCAAGGGTGTGTGGAGAGTAGGTTAGTGAGAAGCTGTGTGGGGCAGAGCTCTCTATGAGGGTTAAACCCCAGCAGATATTTTTGTCTCCTTGTGGACCTGCAGCTGGAGATCAGACAGAATGTCCTTGAGTATCTCAAGTGGGGCCAGTTGTCCATTCTGAGGCACTTGAATTACTCTTTAAGTAGTTGCCGGGAAGAGGGAAGAGGGGGAGCAGGAGGGCAAAACAAAAAAAAACCCCAAACAAACAAAAAACCCCAAACCTCTCAAAATCCTCAAACTAACAAGCAAAACAAAGCAAAAAAACCAGCAAAATAAACTAACATTATTTTGTCAAATTTGTAGTGATTTTGTTTTACTTGGAGGGTTTCAGTGAAACATTTAAATATTTTTCCTAAGAAAAAAACTCACAAAAACCACACACACACAAATGTTACAGTATTTTGGGGAGGAAAAGAAAGTTGTTATCTAGTTGGAAAATTTACAGTCTAATTTCAAAGCTTTGTTCTTGGATTAGGATTGCTTTGGAAGTGGGGTGAGGATGAAAGGGCACTTTACTTAGCTTATACATTTCCTTCCTTTGGAGGTATTCTGTTGGATTCAGTGAAAAAAATAACCAATTTCCACTGACTTCTCTTCTAGCTTTGGGTACTGCATTAGAATGAAATTCATACTTAGAAGTATAGTTATGAGCAAGACCTAGAACATAGTCTCTCCTCAAATATCACCTTGTTGGTCTGGTTGCAAATATAACATTCAAAGTGTAAGCGAACACTTCCTATGGATGAGGTACCCTTAGTCAAAAGCCCAGACTACAATAAAATCTGATGATAAATTTTTGTTATCAGGATAATTGGTCTTGTGGAAAAAAATACCAAAACACCCCACCAAACAGCAAAAAAAATCCAACAAGCCGTTGTCAAGGATTTTTCTATCTATGACTTAATTTTTTCTGTACTTTTTTCATTGTCACAGGATTATCCTTAATATTTATGCACCAGCAGACCTTTAGAGTTGGTCTTGTACGAATATTTACCAAGTTTATAAATGTGCATTACACATATGTTCCTTGGTGTACCTAAATTTCTGCAATGAGTTCCATAATACAGATGATCCTTTATGAGTTTTAAAATTAGTCCATGTGATTTAATAACTGCATGTCAATTGTTCTCCTACCTACATTTCCGAGCTCAGAAACACCATTCCAAGTGTTTGACTTATCTCAATTTCCTCTTGAAGAGGAATAAACAACCAGGTCACCCTGAACATCTTTTCCATTTATAATTAACAAGCCAAAAAATCAATTATTCCTTCTCTTTCATTAAAAAAAAAAAAAATCTCAGTTTGGTAGTGCCTTGATTTGTACACTCTTTTTCTTTTCTGTCTTAATCAGCAGCATTTCTTCACTTCTAGTATGAAATTCAGGTGTTAGCTCCCTGTCAGATGCAAGACCTTTGTCTCTACACAGGCAGATGAGTGCAAAGCAGAGTGAAGCTGTTGATGAGAGCTGATGCCATCCCACTTGCCTGTCAGATCTCACGGCAGAGGGCAATATACAGGGAAGAAAGTACCTCGAGTAGTATCAATGGAATCTGCATGGATTGCCTGCATTGTCAGCATCCTTAAAGGTCACCAGCTACGTTTGCTTTCTTTTCCCCAGTAGATCCTTGAATTCTCTGCTGTAAACCTGTTTTTGTTTAGTTCCCCATTTCAGCTATCACAGCATCACAAACAGCATTTGAGCACATACCAGCCCCCGAGACTCTTCAGGAGGGCAAGTAGTTTCACATTTTACCAACACAAAAGAGGACAGTCTTCTTGTTGCCACATCATGTTTCACAAAATGTCTTTTTAATTATGGTGGTTCTACCTCAGTAGCTTTTCCACTATAATAAGCCCTCCCCTGTCAGGAGGAAAAACAATACTAACAACAAACCCTGCATTAGGAGGAAGCATCTAAGTCCCAGATAAAGTGCTCACTGCCATCTATTAATTAACAGAGGCCACAGAAGCTGTTTTTGTCATTCTTAGAAGAAAATTCTGTTTGCAACTGATAGTTATATTCCTTGTAATTGAAAGATGCAGAAATAGCCTACTAATTACCTGATCATTTCAACCTGAATTAAGGTGGTGATGTTCCAAAGAAAAGGTGCCAGGATGTGTACACTGGCCAGACCTATACTCACGAATGTAATCACGTTTCTTTTCAGGATTCATGTGCCTGCCTCAAAAGCAATTCTAAGAATAAACTAACAATGCAGAAAAGCCTGAGTTGCTTTGTGCAACCTTCGCCTACCTTCTGCTTCTACTTAATTTGATTTGGTGGCTAATATTTGCATCAAGAGTTTCAAATTTAGTAGCAAGTGTAAACAGGAATGTTGTTTTATTATATTCATAATATCTCAGACAAAAAGAATCAGGGTGTCTTAATGGTAAACATTATAGTAAAACATTATTGATCAGAGAGCTTTTATATAATCAGTGGAATAAATCTCCCAGTTCTGAGATATTTATAATGAGAAAATTCATTGGGTTTTTGGTTGTTGTGGGTTTTTGTTTCAGTTTAAAGCTTAAGAGAATGAAAAACTGTGGTACCCAGCAGCACACAGGTATCAGAATCATAGAATCATAGAATCATAGAATAGCTAGGGTTGGGAAGGACCTTAAGATCATCAAGTTCCAAACCCCCTGCCATGGGCAGGGACACCTCGCTCTAAACCATATCACCCAAGGCCTCGTCCAACCTGGCCTTGAACACTGCCAGGGATGGAGCATTCACAACCTCCCTGGGCAACCCATTCCAGTGCCTCACCACCCTAACAGGAAAGAATTTCCTCCTTATATCCAATCTAAACTCCCCCTGTTGAAGTTTAAACCATTACCCCTTGTTCTATCACTACAGTCCCTAATGAAGAGTCCATCCCCAGCATCCCTATAGGCCCCCTTCACATACTGGAAGGCTGCTATGAGGTCTCCCCGCAGCCTTCTGTTCTCCAGGCTGAACAGCCCCAACTTTCTCAGCCGATCTTCATATGGGAGGTGCTTCAGTCCCCTGATCATTCTCGTGGCCCTCCTCTGGACTTGTTCCAAAGGTTCCATGTCCTTTTTACGTTGAGGACACCAGAACTGCACACAATACTCCAAGTGAGGTCTCATGAGAGCAGAGTAGAGGGGCAGGATCACCTCCTTCGACCTGGTGGTCACACTCCTTTTGATACAGCCCAGGATACGGTTGGCTTTCTGGGCTGCAAGCGCACACTGCCGGCTCATGTTCATTTTCTCATCGACCAGCACCCCCAAGTCCTTCTCCACAGGGCTGCTCTGAATCTCTTCTCTGCCCAGCCTGTAGCTGTGCCTGGGATTGCTCCGACCCAGGTGTAGGACCTTGCACTTGTCATGGTTAAACTTCATGAGGTTGGCCCCAGCCCAACTCAGAAGTGTGTCAAGGTCCCTCTGGATGGCATTCCTTCCCTCCAGCGTATCAACCGAACCACACAGCTTGGTGTCATCGGCAAACTTGCTGAGGGCTCACTCAATCCCGCTGTCCATGTCAGCGATGAAGATGTTAAACAAGACTGGTCCCAACACCGATCCCTGAGGGACACCACTCGTTACAGGTCTCCAGCTGGACATTGAGTCATTGACCACAACTCTTTGTGTGCGACCCTCCAGCCAGTTCTTTATCCACCGAGTGGTCCCTTCATCAAATTGATGTCTCTCCAATTTAGAGACAAGGATGTCATGTGGGACAGTGTCGAACGCTTTCCACAAATCCAGGTAGATGACATCAACTGCTCTACCCCTGTCCATCAGTTCTGTAGCCCCATCATAGAAGGCCACCAAATTGGTCAGGCAGGATTTCCCCTTAGTGAAGCCATGCTGGCTGTCACCAAGCACCTTGTTGTTTTTCATGTGCCTTAGCATGCCTTCCAGGAGAATCTGCTCCAAGATTTTGCCAGGCACAGAGGTGAGACTGACTGGTCTGTAACTCCCCGGGTCATCCATTTCCCCCTTCTTGAAAATGGGGGTTATATTTCCCTTTTTCCAGTCGTTGGGAACTTCACCTGACTGCCATGATTTTTCAAGTACGATGGCCAGCGCCTTAGCAACTTCATTTGCCAGCTCCTTCAGGACCCACGGATGGATTTCATCAGGACCCATGCACTTGTGCACGTTCAGAGTCTTAAGATGGTCTCGAACTAATTCCTCTCCTACAGTGGGCCCAAGGTCTCCATTCTCACAGTCCCTGAGTCTGCCTTTCAAGACTTGGGTGGTGCGGTCAGAGCCTTTGCTAGAGAAGACCGAGGCAAAGAAGTCATTCAGAACCTCAGCCTTCTCCAAATCCTATGTAGCTAGTTCACCCGAGAGCTTCCTGAGGGGGCCTGCATTCTCCCTAATCTGTTTTTTATTTGCTATTTACCTGTAGAATCCCTTCCTGTTATCCTTAATATCCCTAGCCAAGTTTAATTCTAACTGGGCCTTAGCTTTCCTAACCTGGTCCCTAGCTTCCCAGACAACATCCTTGTACTCTTCCCAGGCTGACTGTCCTTGCTTCCACTTTCTATAAAACTCTGTTTTCATCTGAATTTTCCTCAGGAGCTCCTTATCCATCCAAGAAGGTCTCCTGGCCCTCCTGCTGCACATCCTTCTGGTTGGGAAGCAACACTCCTGAGCTTGTAGCAGGTGATCCTTGAAGACCAACCAAGAGTCTTGAGCCCCCCTGCTCTCTAGGGCTATATCCCATGGAACCTTACTAAGCAGGTTCCTGAAGAGGCCAAAGTCTGCTCTTTTAAAGTCTAGGGCAGTGAGCTTGCTGCACGCTCTTCTCACTGTCCTAAGGATCTCAAATTCAACCATCTCGTAGTCACTGCATCCAAGGCTGCCCTGCAGTGCCACATTTCCAATGAGCCCTTCCCTGTTGGCGAGCACAAGGTCAAGCATGGCACCTCTCCTTGTTGGTTCCTCTATTACTTGCAGAAGGAAGTTGTCTTCCAAACAATCGAGGAACCTCCTGGATTGCTTGTGCTGGGCCGTACCATCATTCCAACAGATGTCAGGGTGGTTGAAGTCACCCATGAGAACGAGGGCCTGTGAGCGTGAGGCTTTTCCTATCTGCCTATAGAGTGCTTCGTCCACAGATTCCTCTTGGTCAGGCGATTCTTTTCCCTGACAGTGGCTGTAGCAGAGAGCTCAGTAAAGGTTTAAGAACAAAACAACTATGCAGGGACATATCCAAAATGGGTGTTTTCCAAAAATACCTGTCTGACTTCCAAAAGTCTGCAGACCAGCAACTTCTGAAAAATGTTCTGGGCCAGATTGTTCAATGGCTTAATCCTTTGTTACACAAGTCGATCACTTTAAACACAGCGCAGTGGCCTATTGACCCATTTGGCCCTATGACAGTTGACTGCTATTTAAAGTAGGTATTTGTTAAGGATGTGTGATTTCAGTCTTTTCTAATAATTATCAGCTCATCCTCCTCCTCCTATGGTATTTTATCTGGCCTGTGTGTAAATCTTGACTCTCCTTACAAACTAGAGCAACATTAGAGAATTTTTTCACTAACATTATTGTAAGGATTTTTGATAGACTTTATTTCTATTTTCAGTTTTCACAATTATTTTCCCTGGGAGAAAATACACTGCTTGTTACTTCTGCTCTCCTGGGTGTAAGCCAATTTTAATGCTGAGTTAGTTTCTATTCATGAGTTGCTGGGTGTAGATCGATCCTAATGCTGACTTGTTTTTCGTTCAGCTATTTTTGTGGGTATATGCCATAAAAATTTTCTTACATTATTCAATTAATTCTGTAGGAAATAGCTTAATTCTCTAGATATGATTGTGCTATACACTCACTACTGCACAGCTCTCTCACTCAAAAAATGCCAACCAACCACCTTATGGTTGAATTACATTAATTTTTTAATGGAAAGAAAATGGTTTTGAAACCTTTTCTCACACAGTGTTATTACTGCTATCTATAATTGCCTTTAAAAAAATAAGAGTAACAATGAGCAAGCTCTACAAAAAACTATAACAAGAAAAAAGCATTTTCCACACGTACACATGATAAAAAAAAACCCCCATGATTATCTAGAATTATTAAATCAAGCAATGATTGATGTTTTAGAATTCAAATGTCACGTGACTTGCAAAATTAGCTCATGTAGAATTCTGATTCCATTACTACTGTTTTCTTAAAATAGGGATTTTCAAGTTAACACTTAAAATTACACTCACCCTTAATATGTCATACGGTTGAGTTACTAAAAAAAGTGTTTAATGATAAAAACAATATAGCAGATATAGCAATAAAATACACCATTTACTCTTCCGAAATGCTGAGTTTGCTCAAAACAAAATCTCACTTAAACAACGACTACAGCCTTAATTTTGGCTCCAGATGGTATTTTGACTTACTGATTTGCCAAAAGTTTAAACAGTGCTCTCACTTTGAGTTGAATCAAGATTTCTTTTCAATTTCCTTGTGAATGCCACAACAGTGACAAATGTAATTCTTTACAGTTTTCCTGAAGATTAGTTAAACTGATGCAGATCTGTTAAACTGTTGCAAGTTCGCAAATTTTGCATGTTAAAAAAGCTTCTTTGGTTCATTGTTCTATTCCTGAGGGTGATTGATTTTGACTCCTGCATTTAGGTATCAGAGAGTATAGCATCTGGCGTCCCCACACTAGTTTTAACATGAAATAAAAGCCCAGTTGTAAAACCCAAATAGGATTAAATATCATTTTTGTCATGGATTTTTCATGAAGATATGTTCTGCCACTAATAAATGGACCTGTTCATTGATTACTAGTTTGTGCTGTGATTTTAGCTAAACATGTTATTTGAAATATGGTTTTCATCAAATCTAAAAGCAGTTATTTGAAAACACTTTGACAGGCATAAGATTTGGGTTTTTTTCATGTATTCAGTTTCTTCTGGCAGTGGTAATCTTTTATACTGGAAAAGAGAAGAGAAAGAAACTTATGGAGAGAACTGGGAATAAAGAAGAGAAGAAAATAAAAAAAAAGGTATCCCTATAAAGGTCAATTTCTTAGCCAAATTTGATGGTGTTTTTCTAAATAGATTTTACATTTGATCCTTTCTCACTATTAGCCTGTCAGATTTATTAAACAGGAAACACTTCAGCTCCTAAGGGTCTGAAGGGATTGCTGTTCATGAGATGTGTGGTAGCTTAGATTGTGCAGTTACTTACACGTGCTCTTTAGGGTAGTATTTAAGGAACACACTTTGCAGCATCCATTTTGTCAGACTTCAGACATGTTATAGAAGGGGAAGGTCTCCCTATGTACTCCATAGAAAAGGAGAGAGAAGTTCTTCCACAAAGTAGTTTAGGCCAGAAGCATAACTGGCATTTCTGGGGACTGAGTCTCTTCAGAGGAAACTAATACACGGCTTACTTCCAAGATTAATGTAAATGGAGAAATTCCATAGTTCTCTGTACATAGGCCAAATATGTACATTGAAGGGAGTAGGCTGTTGTTGGTATGTTTTACATAGATACCAGAAAAATTTTCTGTTTAATACTAGAGATTGATGCCCTCCTGTTTTCCCACAGCAGCTACTTTTTAGGGTGAATACTAGTGCTCTGATAACTACAACTTTAGCTGGAAGATATACATGAAAGTTTCATCCCTATAAGACTTGATTCTGTCCCATTTGAGGGTTGTGTCTCATAAATCTTTAGCTATAGTATTTTGCACTCCCAGAAATGCAGTCAACTAATTTCCCCCTACTCATACCTTGCAATGCTTGGCGTTGAGCACACAAGGTTTTCCTCACAGCAAAGCTTTTGGCTTCTGTTATGATTTCTTTTTTCCTTAGTTCTTCTTTTAAAAAATGCCAGCATTCAGAATAATGAGACTCCAGGGGGTAGATCACATAACGCATTTATGTGTTGGATTCACATAATCATTATAGACAATGACACAGAGGATCAAATTGGTCTAACGTTAAAATAAAAATATATGAAAAAAGTCATAAAACAAGACACTTGAGCACATCTGCTTTTCTTCTTTCACTACCAGTATGGCATGAGAAGCTTAGCTGTACATATCTACACCACAAAAAATTGAAGAAGTTGAGAAGAACTTCATACTTTCTAAGATCAGGGATAGATTCATCACGTAAGAATGGTGCCTCAATTTATAGCATAGTTGTGTCTTTGTATTTATTGCTGTTCAGATATTTTTCATTATTTTTCTAATAAGAGTTCTATTTAAAAAAAAGTGCTTACATATTGCAATCTTTGTGTGTAATTCTTAGTTAATCAAAATATAATCAATGTTTAGCTAATCATCATCTTATATGGCTTTTCTTTATGCTATCCTATGACTATTAAGAAATTGGCCAACTCATGAAATTCATATATAAGGTGGTTGCTTCGTACCCATGTATCACCTTCTTCACATTGCTCCTCCCACAAGTGATGTTTCTTCTAGACATTAAAAACTTCTGTGAATATATTTGTACCTTATCAGCTTCTGAAAACACATGGTTGTATTTGTCTGAGTTACTTGGCTGAATACTAGAAGCACGTACATTTGCTGTAATGCTCACTGTGTTTGGCCTAGCACTCTTCTAGCTGATACCTGAGCACAACTCCAGTGCTAGCACAGTCAGAGTCTGTTTCAATGGATGGTTAAGGATGGGGCTGAGCTCTTTCTGGGGGAAATAGAAGCTAGCTATATGGACAGAAACCATCTTTACCACTTGTTCTTGCAAACACAGAATGGGCCCTTGACCATTTTGTTCTGCTAGGGTTCATGTAAGCTTTGGACTCTCAGAAAGTCCTCCCCATTAGTCTGAGCTTTGTGTTGAACTGAGTGCAATATGGTGTTTCCACAAAGCTGAGAAACTAGAAAGACACACTAATAAGATTATGTCAAATAACAGGAAGAACTGGAACACACCAAGAATTTTGTTGTTGTCTAGAAAAAATAGTGGTGGGAAGACAGTCCTCATTATTCAGAGAAATTTTGTCAAATTGAATTTAATGGTTTCTGTGACTATGAAAATAAGATGGAATAATCAGTTCACATTTGCATTCTTAATACCTGAAATTTGATAAGACAAGTACTACTATAAGGGTGAACTGTCTGTCTTAGCCCCTTCTACAATCAGTGGAGAAATTGGCATAATGAAAGAGAATGTCTGGACAAAAGATGCCCTGATTTCTGTTAAACATAAAAAAAGCAGACACCAGTATACACTAGTAATTGAACTTCTATGCTCTTAAAAATAGGTTACTCATGTTTACATATCTTCGGTTTTGTAGGCCCAACCTATACTTAGAAGAAACATAGAACTTTAATTGGCCGCATAAGGGGAGCAATTTTATGGTCTTAAAACCATATTTTAGTGAATAAAAACCAGTGTTGATCTACTCATCTTGAAAAACAAAGAGAAATGTAATTAAGTTGAAATGGCCAGAGGAAAGCAAGAAAAAAAATGAATAATATAATGCACAAAACTATTTCTGAGAGCAGGAACAGCTGGTTTGTCAACTCTTTAAGGACTATTAACAGGAATGAAGATTGCATTGTGTATCACTGGGAAGTAACTCCTTAGGTTCGAAAAATGACTTTCTTATTCAAGAGATGAGATACAAAAGAAATAGAGAAGGGATCACTAACAGTTTTGTGTGGTTTTCTTTTTTTTAAGTAGAAATACTAAAATAATTAAAGGAGTTTATTAAAAGACTCTAATTAGTATGTTTGTGGTAGGTAGGTACAGATAAAATATATTTTTTAATTTAGAAAGCATCTTAGATGCTTGGGTGGAATTAAGTTTACAGGTTAAAGCACATGGGACTGAATACATATGAGTCAAGTGTCCATGACTGTGTGACAAACTCTGCCTATATTTCCATGGCATTCCTAGAGTCAGCCAAGTAGCAGCAACAGACTATGTGTACATAGGGGAGCAGAGCCCCATCATAGCAGGAGTCAACTTTACCTAATCAAAATAGAAAGTAGATAACACAGTGAGTGTACACAAAGAAAATGAATTGGAAAAATTATCCTCATGAATCTCTAAGTACTTGTTTTCTGATATTTAATGACTTACCTCTTTAGTCTCAAAACCAATGCCTTCCTTCAGCTGTTTTACCTTCCTGCCTTCATCCTACTCTCTCAAGTATCACACAGAGATCATCCTCAGGAATAAAGCTTCTATCTTTTCTATATACAACTTTTTAAATACAGTGGAGTTTTGCTTTCAGTTATAGATGCAATATGTTTTTCAGTAATGTCATATTCTATCTAACTACTGGATTATGTGCTTTCAGTAATTGCAGCCTTCTTCCCAGATTTCCAGGGCTTTTTGTTTTGCATCTTCAGATTTATCAAAAGATTGTTTAGAAATGTCAATAGATTCATCTTTATCCTCTGGCTGATGGTTCACATTGCAATGTGGTGCCAGTGCATTACACTTTTGTTGTCTAAAGAGGTGCTTGTATATGCACACAGAGGGAGCACAGCTGCATTTCAAAAGACTTCTGTTATGGAAAAGCCTTATTCAGGTACCATATGATATCAAAAAAACTTTTTCTAGCTTCTGCGAAGGTTCTAAGAAGCTCAGTAAATGTCAAGTAATTTTCATCAAATGGTATACGTTGATTCAGAATATCCATGATGGGATAGGAAGGATCTCAGGTCTATTGCTTCATTGATTAAGTTTCATACTGTAGCAATGTCTTGATTTCTTGTTGATGTTAACAAGAGGACATTTTTATGCACATCAGAGTTATATTCTGAGCCTACATTGGTGTTGTAGAGCAGCAGGAAAATGCATATGATCCTTATTTTAGATTAGGAATACTATAATTGCTGAAGAAAGAAGAAAAAAAAAGCTTTGGTATAGCCAGTTTATCAGGTAAGGAGCTCTTTTGGTGACAAAAAGTAGTAAAATGCATCAGAGCATACATGAGATTATGAGAAGTATGGTTACTTTCCTGAATTACTTCATTATTGGATCTTCTTTGGGTACATACAGAGAAAGAGCAGAATGAATAAAGTAAATGAATATGATAAAAAGAAATTAGGTTTTAGACTAAATTAGGTTATAGTTTACAAAAGGAACTGTTTAAACTAATGAAAGAATATAAGTAGACTAAGGAACTCTGATACTTTAATGTAGGCAAGGTTTATAACATTAACTCGAGTGAATTGTTACAAAAATAATTAATTTAAAGCTCAAGGATTGGAATGTGGGCTGTTTTTCAGATGAGCTGGAGATCAAGACTGGAAAAGCAGAAAGAGAAGACAAAATATGTAAGGAAGGAAGCACTGACAGACAGTATCTGCCCAAAGAAGCAATGTCATTTCCTAAGGACTACTTACAAAAACCCATGTCAAGAAACTATACAAAAAAATAATACCAAAAGTAATGATTCTCACTTAGGTTTGCTCCAAACTTGGAGACTGGTTATGACAACCAAAAAGACTTCATGAAAGTGACCTGAGAGGCCTTAAATAATGGAATCCAGCTGAAACATTGTAGATGGGAATGCTATGCAGATACTAAATTAATTACATCTTTGTGTTTACATTGTGACTCTTGAGATCAACCTTTTTGAAACACAGCAAACAAATCCCTGAGCAACATCGCCTGACTTTGCAATCTGACCTATTTTGAGGTGAGGAGACAGTTGGGGCCAGATGTTCATAGGTGTCTTCTGACCTAAATTTATCTGTTATTCTGTGATCTTTTACACTAAATTTGGTTGAATACTGTTCAGAAGGAATTATAATCTGTTCCTTTCTTGGGGGTATTTGATAGGCCTCTACTTTGCATTTTAATTTGCATAAGAATTAGGAACTGCCTGATACCCTGTGGTGCTCGCCTTGTAGTTGTACCCTAAAAATTATTCCAGCGTGACAAGAACCACCTTGTTGACTAGTGAAAGTTGGCCACAGCTTTAACTCATCCATAACAGATGGGGAAACAGTCAAAATCAGCCTTTAATATTTTTTTTTAAATGTTTTAATCTATTTTATAACAAACTTGATTTTTGGAGTAGCATTTGAGGCTTATCTGTACAGATAAGTGATGAGATGACATTATGCACTAATGAAAGATAAACATATAGAAAAAAAGGGTTACAATGAATACAACCCAATGGATATTGGGTTGCAAATATTATCCCACTGATCTATCCCTTTGTCCCCTTCTTTATTCTGCACAAGTTGTAGAACTGACTGCCTATCTAGCATGAGCCTGGGGGATAATATTTGATTTTAAACACATATTTCTTTGATTTGCAAGACTAAGGTAGGGTGCATCCTGATACAAAACACTCACATTTCAGCATTTTAACACAGCTGTCCAAACATTTACAGGCTGTCTAGATTCCTGTTACAAAAAAGTGAAGTAGTCAGGACTGTCAGGGTGCAAAGAGATGAATTAATAGATAACACTGACATGACTTAGTTTCTTAAAAATAGGTAAGAAATTCCACTCAAGGTGCCCCTGTATATCTGAAATATCTAGGTGGAGCTAACAGAAAAGATACATGACTTACATGATAGTTATACATTTATGGAGAAAGCTGCAGAAATCTGTATTTCCTCTAATGGTATCAGATGCTTGTTTTGGGGTAACATAGGTGAATTCTGAATTTCTTCTCACTATACAGAACTTCTGTGTTTAACACCATTGAGAAATAATGAATGATAAACAGGGTATGAAATAGCACTTAAATCTTATCAAGAAAAAATGCCTTTATTTTTATGTCCACAACTTCTATTATCGCGGGCTCAGAAATAGCTGGTGTCATAAATATTGGTGCAATATTTACTGTGGTAAAGCCCAGAACTGGTGCCTAGGTCATAGAATCATAAAATCATAGAATAGTTAGGGTTGGAAAAGACCTTAAGATCATCAAGTTCCAACCCCCCTGCCATGGGCAGGGACACCTCACACTAAACCATATCACCCAAGGCCTCGTCCAACCTGGTCCTACGGACCCTGACATTTAAAAAAATTATGAAATTTTTTTTTCCTTCCTCTCATCCCCCTCAAAATAATCTAAGCCATAAACAAGAGCTTTAATTTGTAACTATTTCACCAAGAAATAAAGCTACATTTGAGTCACCTTTTTAACATGGGGGCCAGAAAGACCTTATTCAAGTTGTGTAGGAAATTCTTTGTCACTGCGTGAAATTTTCCATCTGAGAGGAGGGGGATGCCAAAACACAGAAACTCCATCTGTTAGAGTCCCCAGGGAATACCACGCTGTCAGACCCACTTAAAGCCCAGATCCTTTGAAACCTGCTGCCACCAGCTACAAGCATGGTTGCATTAGCAGGGCAGTGAACCCAGCATATCTCCTTGTAGAGTGTGCTTCCAAACACACCCTCAAAGACCTTCAACTGCTACAGCTCCCAGCAGGTGGGCGACCAGAGGAGCTGCTCGTAGTGATGGGTCCAAAATCCCAAGGGGGGATGCTTGGGAATCTCCTTCCCTCCGCTGCAAGCTTGGTACCGTGGGGCGCGAAACTGCCGGGGTCACCCGGGAGGGATCGGGGTGTCCGGTAAGGGAGGTGCAAGGCTCTCTGAGGCGGGTCTTGGGCAGGTGGAGGCGGGCCGAGCTTCGGCTTTTGACAGCTTCACAGCGAGCAGAGAGAGCGGGGAGGACCTGGCGGCTGCTGCGGAGGATGCGAAGTTTGTGCTGGCTGCTGCTCCCGCTGGTGAGTGCCCGGCGGAATTTCGGGGAGGGGGTGGGGCGGTGGATCGCACAGCTGGCTCTTGAAACTATTGCCCACAGCTGGATGGCACTGCAGCTGCCCTGCAGGATCCGGGGAGGGATGTCTGCAGAGGCAGGGTAACTTTTCTTGTAACATGGAGCAGGTAGAAAGAAAGAAGAACAAGGAGAGAATTATAAACAGAGGGATGGGGATGTAGGAGGAGAGGAAAGAAAAAAATAATCCTGAGTTAGAGGCTTGACCAGGCTCTTTGTATTGATCTTTTTTTTCTGGCCCTGAGGTGCTATTAATAAATGTCTTTTCATTTCCATTCATTAGAATTGCAGTTTCCAAAGGACAGAAAAGCATCCCTAAATCAGAACAGCTGTAGCATGCCTTTAGAGGGACAGAAGGGGACAGCTTTCTGTGGCAGTTGTCCTGAGAAAGGCAACTTTGCTAAAGAAGGAAGATAAGTAAAAAGGAATAGTTCTTCCTTATGTGTTTGAGACATTTACCTCTTTGAGAGGCCACTGATGTATTTACTGCTGGAGGCATCTGCTTATAATATCACCAAGCAGCAGAATGAGCCATCATGTCTGCTATGCACTGGAGGCAGCAGGTGAGATTGTAACATTAAACATCAGGGAAGATGAATGAGCACAGAAACACAATTCAAGCACATATATCCCTCTCTAAGCCCCATGTTCTAATCCTGACACTGCCTGGGCTAGATAGCAAAAGCTAGTGTAATTACAAGTACAGTTATATATCCTCCCCCCCCCCCCTAGTCTTCAGCCTCAGAAAAGTGTTTGTTTGGAAATCTTTCTATGTGTGTGATTCCCAGGGACTTATTAATTCTAACTTTAACCATTTAACAGTTAAATGCTTAGTGTGGGCTGGGATTCAGAATCCTGTGGTAGCCAAAGGAGGAATAGTCACCTTACTGGGAGGCATTTCATCTTGTCCTGAGAAAGACAGAATCGTTCTCTTCTCTTCCCCTGATAATAGTGAGAGCCTAGATGGTTACAGACTGACCTTGACCCTTCAATTTTACAAGGTGAAAGATAGGATGTACATTTTAACATCTGTACCTCTTATCCTCTGGAACTCATTCTTTCCTCTGTATTTATACAGTTTTATGTGCAAGTGATAGGATATAGGTCTTTGCTATATAAACCTTGCCACATACACTTATTCTTATGTATGATACCTTTCTTTTAGGGAAAGCTGGTCAACCTAAAGTGTTATACTGCTACAGGGAAAGCGTCTTTAGCATCTGGATTAGGCTTTTAACATGTAATAGAATCACAACTTGTTCTTGCAGCTGTCAGCAGTGGAGTTAACCTGGAGCGATTTATCATGCACATCTGTGGGCTGCCGTGCATCATGCCATGCACAGCAGCAGACTGTGACCATAATAAAAGAAATTCTACAAATGGCATGCTCTATGTAGCTTTTGGCTTCAAACTATTGCTCATGTATGAAATCCAACTACATGTTGATAAAAGTCAGTGCTATAAATATCAGTGGTTTTCATGTATCTAGGTCTTGTGGGAGGCTTTGCACCCTAAGTGAGACAGTCAGAGAAGGCCAGAAACCCATAGGGTGTATTGAGTAAATAGTTCTCTCATATTTCAAAGGATAATGTCAGATAAAAAAAAAAAAAAAAAGATTCTAGTGTGGATTCTGCAAAAAAAATCATTATTCAGATATGAAAATAAACCAGAAGTGTAATCCTGAAAACTTGCTCTGTGAAACTGGATATTTTACCTCCTATCAGCTCCACGGGGAGCTGTATGTTGCTGGATAATACCTTGTGCCTTGCAGAATATAGTCCTTGACATTAAAAATTACCATTTAATTGTGACAAGGAACAGGGAACAGTGGGTGCTGAAATATGTAAAAATGACTTTTTTTTTCCTGTCTTAAAGAGTTCAGAGTCTCAAGAAACCAAGGATGTGGAACAGAAAAGGCTGCACTCAGTCTTTCCTGCTGAGCTAAACTGCTGCTGCTTCAAACATGTAACAGCTTTTCACATTTCTGTGGACAGGGTGCAGTTTGATCTAGTGATTGGAAGTGAGAATGGAAACATAGATGGGTTATTGTTGAGATATACATTTACTTTAATAAAGCATTTATTGTGGTAATAGGCATATGGATCCAAATCCATAGCAAGACATTTAACTCTCAGTAAAACAGAACTGGGTGCCTAAATTTCTGATATTGCTAGTATGGGATGATTTGTGTTGGAGGGACATACATGCTTCTTCTATGGATTTAGTCCTTACAGACCTTAAGTTACCCTCCATAGGGAACTGAAGGTGTAGAAGAATCAATCTGTTTAGGTGTTTCATTAGCCTGTAGAGAATAACTGGGGGAGACATGCTCCTGTACATTGAGTCACTGTCCTCAAATAGGTGTCTGAAGGAGGTAGGAGGAATACTTCCCTGAAACTGTTTTACTGCCTTCATTGATCATTAAGGAAAGCTTTATGGGGGAGTTTAGATTAATCATCTAAAATTATCTATCTAGAATCAGGAATCTTGCCTAAAGCTACTCATTTATCCTCCTTCAATACTATTGGGAAGAGGTAAAAACCCTCCAAGAACAATGGCTAGGGCTTAAGCTGAGTGAACTTGCTGATGGTCTTTGACATCTAGGTTTCAGTCCTTTGGGATTAGGTGACATGCACCCCACTTTTCAGTAAAGATACTATATATGCAGAAATGGAGAATTTTCTCTTTAACATGAAGGAATACTTGCAATAGCAGAAAACAAAGTTCCTCAGTTATTAGAGTTCTGTTATTCTTTGTTATTGATGGCTTAATGCTCCACCAAATTTAGCATACGGCTAATAAACTAATTTTTTTTTCAAGATCACAGTAATTATGTAGGATTTATAAACAATATAAGTTAGAATGGCTGCATTGTCACATACGAATTACCTATGAGTAACATATACAGTGATATAGAGATATGTGTATACATATAGTGATATACATAGATATGTATATACAGCGAGTACTGTTCTGTCTATGCAGTTAAATACAGTCAGATAAATTCAATCCAGTACACACAGGAGCATTCAAGCATTACTCCAATGTCTTAAAAACAATCTTGAAAAGATATTCCTCTAAATGACTGTAAGGCAATCAATGTCTCAGCTTCTCTTGTTCCACAGGTAATCGAGTTAGAAAAAGAAAACAAACACTGAAAATGTCCTCTAGGTAGTCATTTTAAGCCAAAAAGACTCCTGAAATAATCTGTTTAATTGGCTGAAGGGAAAGATTGGAAATAGGTTTTTACCTTTGGGGTTGAAAGCTTCAGGGATCAAGACTGTGTCAGAGCTTGAAGTTGGGGTCAGGACTTTCTATAATAGCTAAATATGTTGCTGCTGACTGGAGTCACATCACTGCTATGGTGACCTTGTGCTTTGCAATCAGAATCAAGAGTTGAAAATGTGGCTTGGATATAGTAGAAACAAATTGGATGTTCATCTATTTTTTCAAATCCATTTGTGCGGTGGGCTTTTTTGCTGCATAAGAAATCTTTGGTTATTTTTTATAGTTTCTTTTATTTTTCTGACAGAACATAATGCTATGCATATTAAGGTACAAATATCCCAGAATTACGTATAGGGCACAGTAGGTAAGAAGATCCTTACAGAAACAATTGTGATCATAGCTCTGCTGAAATGGACAAGAGCTAACGGAACTTGAGGTTAGTCCCAGCTCCCTTTGAAACACATGTGAAAATTTGCCCTAACTTCAGTGACCTGTATTTCCCAGTCTCCAGGCTTTTTAATTAGCATTTGTCATTTTGAGTAATTCTGAATGAAATTTTGATACAATATTTTCAACAGACCAAGAAATTTTTCAAAAAGACTGAGGTTTTCTTTGTCTTCTTCATTTTTCATGAGCCTCCTTGCACCCTATAAGACTTTTCTGTTCACCAAAGTTCCAGTTGAAAAAATTGTATGCATTTCAGAGTATACCCTGGTTCTCAACACTGGTCAGCTTTCAGGACTGAGTGAATACTTCCTTTCACAATTAAAAATGGTCAGGGAATGAAGGGGTTTCTTACCATGCCTTTCTGTATCCTAAAACACAAGGTGTGTTTTAATCCTCCAAGTTGGGAGTCAGTGTGTGATGTGAATGGCAGATAGCTGTGGTTTTGTATAAAGGAAATATTTAGGCATCAGAGCCATACCAGAAAAAAATGAACAGGGGAAGCACAGACAGGGAGAACAGGGAATACAGAGATGATTTCAGAGCACATCTGAGATGAGATCTGACACATGAATGAAAGCTTTAGAGACAGAAGCAAAAAGAACAGTGATGAATAATCTTAGTAAATTATTTATACGCTTGACACAAAACCTATTTATGAGGTTTTAGGATTTCATGACACTGGAAATGAAACTGGAAAGACCCTTCAAGCTCTTGAAACCTTGCCATCATGACAATTATTTCAGGCACTTCTTTGATTTTTTATTAATTTTCAAAAAGACTGTTACCAATTTACTTCTGGCTCTTTGATTCCATTGAATTGCTTTTTCAAGAATGAGTAATATATTCAGTGCCCAGTTTTGAAACACTTCCCTTGTTTTCTGAAAGCACAGAAAAGGTTCCTACTTTTCCTCAAGTGTGTTTCTTAATGACTGTAAATCTGTATTTTGTATGACATCTAAATTACAGCTTTTCTACACTGCAGTAGCCTATGGGCACCATCTTTGTGTGGGATCTCAGGAAAGATTGCTTTTAATTAATTTGCACTAAGTATGGCCTGAGGATGGTTCTAGAATAAGTCTCTTCCCAGTCCTTTCTAGGTCTGTTGTTGTCCAACATGAACAAATGAAAGCCCTGAGTGCAATTACCTTGGGTTTTCTGTTCAGATTTGAGCAAATAAGTAAGCTATCATGTATAAAGTAAACGCAAAACAGTGTTATACTATCTGTCAATATACCACTTAAGATTTCAATGCAATAGCATCACAGATGTTAAGAAAACAAAGTCTAAATGTAAGTGCAAGCCCAAAATCTGACTTTCTAAATGGTTTCATATTTTTAGCATACCAGTGCCTATCGCAGGTAACTTTTTAATGTTCACGATGTGATTACCTTTTTCTGGGCAAGATTGTTTCCATGGTTAGGATTTAGAGTTAAAACACCTCTGTGAATTTTGGCTGGTCATTAATGTTCAGAGTAGCAGAAAGATCTTTGTGTTATGATGCAGAGCAATGTAAAGTTCCATTTGTTGAGTACTGTCTGCAACACTGCATGGAACCTCAGTTTTCTGTATAAGCCTTTGGATGAAGGCACCCCACTGCTATTTTCAGTAATGTTCATGCCAGGTTGCTGCTTATATACTAGGAAATGTTGATCTGAGAAGAATTCCAAATCAGCCTCTTACACTTATTACTGTAGTATGGAAAACTGCCAGATTGGACATCCCTGCTTCAGAAATCTCTGGTTTGGTTGTTTTTTTCTTAAATTATCCTTTTCTAGGAGGATAATTGCACAGAAGCTCAACAGGAGCTTCTCTTTTCCTACAAGAGATCAGTTATCACAGCAGATGCCTCCTAAATTGCAGTACTATGTCTTTGCAACAAACACAGGGACCCTGTTTTCTAGAAAACCCCATCACTTAACAATCGTAGGCAGATTAGAGCAACAGCATGCACTTTTCTCTCAAGGTATTGTGAGATTAATAACAAAAAACAAGTAAGGCATAGCCAACAAATCGCATGTTCTGCCCAGAAGGTTTTTCTTTAACTGTAAAATGGTTTAATGTCTTCCTCTTTCTTAAAGCCTAAGGAAAACCAACAAATTGAAGCATCATCACTGCCCTCAATTTCTTGTATAGGTCTTTTATTTTCCCTTTCTTTTTCTTTTTTTTTTTTTTTTTTTTTTGTAACAGTAGGATTTCTTCTAGTAAGGCTACATGATTGCCAGCTAACATCAGCCTCATTTTAGCTTCCTATGTGATAGTCTGTATTTTACATTTGCAATTACATTTGACGTTGATTTTCAAACACGAAAATGTCAGTAATATTTAGCCTGTGCACTAGCCTATAATAAAAATTCCAGAAAGTAGAGAAATTACTTCTTTCCTGTCCAGCTGCATCCATCTTTATGAAATGAAATAGTGAGATATGTACGCAACAATCATTTTGTTACTACTACTCAAATAATTCATTCGTTATGTAGGCTGACTTTAAAGTGAAATATATGTTAAAAGATACAGCAATGATCAGGGATCCTATTAATACCTGAAAAATTTCATTTTAGAATTGTGTTATTATAGTTGAAAAGCAAGAAGTACTATTTTAAGAGTGACTTAATCTAATTTATAAAATGTATTTGAAATTACCTACTGGAGGAATACAATGCATGCAAAAGGCCATGTCTCAATTTTCTTTTCAAACAGTGTCCTTAATCCTCTTTCTGTTCTAATATTAAGAGGTACAAACCGTGTCTAGTTCCTTATAATTAAAAGCAGTCTGTCTATGCTACTTTGAAATTCAAATGTAGGCAGTATTTTTAAAGGTTTAAAAAGATAGTTGCGTTTTGTTCTTCTTTTTTTTTTTTTCCTTCAGCAGATATCATTGCTAAGATATAAAAGTCTATGTGACTTCAAGTAAAGTTTCTGTGGAAGCTGAAAGAAGTCCTGGTTGCACTGCTCACTGGAAACATTCTGAAGGCTGATAAATCAAATTCCTGAGACTGAAAAGGCAATATAGCAGGGATATTTTCTTCTGTACTGTGTTTTCAAAGTCATTAGAGGTTTAGAATGGCCTACAGTCTTCCTCAGAAATGTCTCAGAAAGCCTTCAATCCATCATTTCTGTTAAAATCACTACCCTCTGAGCCCCTCTCTCTGCCTTGAGTAGCACAGCTTGCAAGAGATCTATTCCATATAAGACTTCCTATGTGCTGAAGATCCCAATATCCCAAATTAGGCTTTGATGCAGTATTCAGTTGTCTGATTACAGTCCAGTTGCTTTCCAGACTCTATTTACTCTTTTGACTTTGTGTCTAATTCAGTTACTTAAGATGGGTATGTAGAAATATTTGAGACATCAAATAAAGCATTTGAGACTTCTACATGGGGCTGGCAAAATTAATACAGAGTGTACAGAAGAGGACTGCAGCATCCCAAACAGCACTAAACATTTCTTTTCCATGTACTGCAAAAGAAGCTCAGATAACAAGATCACATGTAGATACTGACATTGTAGATTCCTTCTTAGAATTGAATTGACTTTCCAGAGACAATAATTTTGGGATGCATTAAGAACATCTTCACAATCAAAGATGTGATGAAGGACTAAATGGGACATGAAATTTTTTGGAGTGGGAGATGAAGGCCAAGCAAAAAACTTGACAGCACCTAAATGACACTAGTCATTGTAGTAGTACAGACAGAAGCATCTGTAGTTAGGAAGATTAATCTAGCCCAAATCTAGCAACTGATGCCTAGAAATCCATTTATGTGTTTAAACGTAGGTATCTTAATCTGTAAGATAAATATAATTGCTTAAACTCCCCAGACAAGTCATTAATTTTTCTTCACCTGATAAAATGGAAACATTACCTCTGTCTAAGGAATGTGTAGCATCCTCACATAATAGGTTGATAAGATTTTGCAATCACTCATATTAAACTATGACCAAGATTACCATTTTTCTATTTTATCTACTCTTGAACTTCTAGATTTCTTATTTAAGTGCCAGCAGACATAAAACTTCTTCCCTATTTATTGCTTCTATTTTTATAATTATGCCAACTGCATTCAGAAGGGAAGAGCTTACACCCTGCTCTCTCAGTAGTGTCATTTGTATGCTCCTAAAATCTCAAGTTTTCAAAGAAGACCAGTATCTCATTCTGTTAGTATCAGCATCAAAGCAGAGTAGATACACCTTTCTGAAATGTAATTAAGACTTTATTATAATGACTAATTCCTTCGATGAAGAAAATGTATTTCCTGGGAACTCCTAAGAATCAAAATAGGAATATTTTGCCAATAGGTAGTTCTGAACACTCAAAATAATTAGCTAAAAATCCCCAAACAAACAAGCAAACATGTATCTTTAAAGAAATATATTTATTTTAATTTGGTTTGTGGGGACTAAATATCTATATGGTGAGACTGCATGTACGTTTGGAGGACTCAGTGTGACTATTCCCATTCACCAAATCACAGTATCACAGTATGCTAGAAATTAGAAAGGACCTCAAAAGATCATCTAGTCCTGCTGGAGCAGGAACACCTAGATAAGTTTACACAGGAATGTGTCCAGGTGGGTTTTGAATGTCTCCAGAGAAGGAGACTCCACAACCTCTCTGGGCAGCCTGTTCCAGTGTTCTGTCACCCTCAATGAGAAGAAGTTTCTTCTCAAGTTTAAGTGGAACCTCTTGTGTTCCAGTTTGTACCCATTGCCCTTTGCCCTATCATTGTTTGCCACTGAGAAGAGCCTGGCTCCATCCTCATGACGCTCCCCCTTTATATATTTATATACACTAATAAGGTCACCCCTTAGTCTCCTCCAAACTATAGAGACCCAGCTCCCTCAGTCTTTCCTCATAAGGGAGATGCTCCACTCCCTTCATCATGGATCAAATCCATTTAAGTTTTGTGAAAAATATTGGTACAAAAAGGAGGTGGTAGAAATATCCAAACTGGAAAAGAGGTGTTACTGAGCTTGACTATTACAATACACTGAGGAATCCATACACCTATGCCTATGCAGATGTGTATACAAATTGTTAAATGTATGAGATTGCAGCCTCCTTCTACTGTTTATGTGTCCTATTTGCAGATACATCGTCACCTGTAGTTTTCACACTTTTAAACCTCAAAGTATCAGCCTCAAGGTATAAAAACTGGAAAGAAACCTCATTCCAATGATCCATTCCTTCTCATTCCAGTAATCACAGAACTTCATGGGGATTTTTGTCTTTTTCTCATTGAGGTTGTGGGAATCCATCCAGAATGCAAGATATTCCAGCAAGTGGTCAAAGAGGAGGCTCTCTGCTTAGAAAAGAATGACTCTCTTTCACCTGACCTTAAAGGTAACAGTCCTGATTGCTAAGCTCTGATATGAATATACCTTCTATATTGTTTCAGGGGCACGATGTCTAGATGTTCTCCTGAGTCAAGATCTGGCTCCTTTTTTATTTGGTTTCTTTAACAGTATTAGGTGCTTCTATAGGATAGGACTTTACCTCATTTCATTTTAGACATCTTTAAAAGCTCAATATCTAAGTCAGAACACGTTTGATTGCCTTTGGTTTAGATGTTTATTTTAGAATGGGATTAATTTTTCTCTGGAGCAAATTTTACTTACTAGCTATGGAATGAGACAAAGATTATTGTTTCAGACCTTGACAAGTTTTAATGCTTAATTAGGGCACGTAAACCCTACCTGAAATATCTTACAATCCTAAATTTTTTTGGTGTGGTTTTTATTTATATCTAAAACTCCAAAGAAGCTTCCACAGAAGACAGTGAAAAGCATGCTGAAATTATATTGTTATGGGAATCATTCCAGTGTGGTGAAAATGCTTTTTACAAAAATATTTTATCTGGGGTATTTTAAAGTTAGGTTAAGATTGATAAAAGTCTCTAGCTTGCATTTCAGTTTTCAGGAGCTGATTGAGACAAACCAAAGAGTCACAGTTGTGCAGTTACTTCTCAGTAGAGAATCTGTGCTGGAATTAGTTTATGTTGCAGAACTTTTAATCTAAAGTAGTTCCATATTATTCTTGTTACACAGAGCAATGTCTACCGAATTTTATCAGTAGACCCCAGGGTGCAATTCTTCTCAACTCAAAGTAGATCTGTAAAATGGACCCACTGAATCAAGCTCTAAAAATATTTATTTTTCTCCATTGTCTAAAACCAACTGACCGACCAACCAAAAAAAAAAAAAAAAAAGCCCCCCCCCAAAAAAAAAAAAAGAGCCCTGGGTTACTGAAAATAACTGAAATAGCTATGATGTCAATATTACTTAATAAAATTTTTACTGCAGTTGTCTTTATGGAGTCTCAGGTGATTTGGACAATCACTAATCTCTTGAAAACCTTGGTGTGTAAAAGAAATCTCTGAAAATGAAGCCAGATCTAGGACTTAAAATATGCACATTCCACTCCTACATAAGGTCACCTGATTCTTCGTTTAAGCACATATTACCGTTTACAATAGATTTTTAGACTCAACTCATCAAATGTAGAACAGTCTCTCTAAGAGTGACCCTTTAATTCTGTAAGTCTAAGTGCATGGGCCACTGCATGTCTAACTGGGATTCATATTGCCTGACTTTATTAATTCGAAAATTAGCAGTCTAGTTAAGGCTATGATCATCAGAAAGACCTAGGTATTTCCAGTGAGTGATTCATCCTGCCGTCAGAAAGGAGCTTCCAATATATGGGATGAATCATGCACTGGAAGTCCCTGTCTCTTTCAACTGATTATAGAGGGAACATAGCTAAGATTAGCTAACATATTTTAGACAATTAAAATTAGAGATAATGAATCAGGGTTTCTTTTTTCTCATCTGGCAAATTGGGTATACCAGGAATTTCATCCTCCCAAAGGCAACATGAGGATAAAGATGTGGGAGATTTTCAGGACTATCTTTTCAGAAGCCAGAAAGTAACTTTGCTCAGCTACGGGCAAGTAATATTGTTTCCACATTTCAGTTCTTGACAATTTTAGATTTGCTTTGTCATCAGTCACAGAGGAAACAAAAGAATTGGTAAAAGAAAATTACACCTTCCAAACGAAACTCATGCACTGCTTTACATCCACCTTACAACTACCTAGAGATTAGTTTTGGTTACAGTGATTTTTTTTTAATAGGTTCAGGCACCTTTACATGCTGATAGTTCTTCTGTTCTGCACCCATACCTACTTGCCAAAAAACACTGCAAGATGACAGCTTGAGTCTCAATGTGATGCATCCATGACAAAGCTGTGATTAACCTTAATTTCCAAAACCACATTTTATCAGACTCGTAGCTAGTAAGCATGCCCTCTGTTATCAGTTAGCAATCTCTCATATAGGGAACCCTGTGAAGGCCCCCCAGCCAGACCTATGTGATGGTTATTTTATATGATGCTGGGAGATGTTATTCTAGCTTGGGATGAATCTAATCCCTGTTGAAATGCATTATAAATATGCATTGATTGCTATGACCAGGACTTCAGCTCCTTTAATTCAGGAGAAACTGGTAGAATTTAAGCATGGAATCAAGAGACTAAGGCTGAAGTTTTAAGCCTGATGTTTTTCAGTTAGACTCTGAAACCAGTAATAAGAAATATCAAGTGCTAGGAATTATTCATTATTTTGATTTGGTGACTTTTCTTTTGACAATAGAGAAACCTCCAGTTGATTTGACTTTAGGATTGTGTCTGCTTGAGTTTTGAGTGCATTCTCTCATGAGATAAGGTGAGGGAAGGTCCAGCTGGAATGCTAAGCACGTGTGTGAACAACGATGCATTCAAGGGGAAAGGAAAACAATACAATCATTCATTTGCAGAGCTTCATGTCCTGTTTTGGCTCTTTTTGCATGTGAATTAGTGAGAAAGTCTCAGATACTCTAACTATGGAAGATCAAGCATGTGATATTCTCTGTGTGTGTACTTATTTAGAGGCACTTTTTATTTCCCCAGGATGTGCCAGAGATTGGGATGGTCTAACCTGCTGGCCCACAGCCACATTTGGGGAAGTGGTTAAAGTTCCCTGTCCAAGATTTTTTGAAGAAATCACCAATATCCATGGCAAGACGTTTTTCCTTTTCATCTCCACATATTTTTAAAATAAATTCTAATAGTTGAATATTTAGTAACTTGCTTATTTTCCTGATTCACAATGTTATCTTTTATCAGTTGACATACAATAATTATCCAGATGTGAATCTTGTCTTATGGTCAATATTTGGCATGTTCTTGATTTATGTTATTCTGCACTAAATTTTCTAGTCTAAACTAGACAGTTAAAGGTGGTATTAAAATTATGGGTAAGTGCAGCATATTGGTAAGGTTGTAAAGAAATATATCATAGAATCACGGATTTATAAAGTCATAGAATAATTGCTATTAGAAATGACCTTTCGAGGTCATCTAGTCCAATCCTCTAGTCAGAACAGTTAAAGAATTGTATGTAACTTCAAAGCTAGATGATGTGGCTCAGGGTTTTGTCCACAAGTACAGATTACGTTGTAAATGCAGGATAGACTGCATAATTTTATTTCCTCTGTGTAAGGATTGAATTTGCAGAATTAATTTCCTATATGAAATGTACAAAATCCACTGCATCCTGAAATGAATGGGAATCTCTCTCAACTTTTTAAATAGATACATAGAATATTATAAATCTGTCTGAACATGACTAGCCTAACTTCAGGATCAAAGTAGGAATAAAAATATGTTGTTTCTCTTAAGAAATCAAAAACCACACCCCCACCCCCCCGCATAATTCATTCTCTGATATATTTTACCATTAAAGGTTTCCTTCAGAGAAATTGTACGCAGGAGGCATATTGGTCAGAACCGTTCCCACCATACACCATTGCCTGTGGATTTGATGAAGGTTCCAGTAAAGGGCCTGAGGACCAGGTGAGTTTTTTATTTCCTACTTGTGAACAACTCCAGAGCACCCTCTTCTGAGAGTGCTGAGAACCTGGATGCTCCCACACATCTAGGCACTGTTAGAATCCAGTAATTACCTATCTTCAGTGCTAAGATCAATCCTTTCAGGTATATTTACAGACTGCCTAGTAGATTAGGCTTAATATGAAGCAAGGGAGTAACAGGTAGCACTTTCTTCTCTGTCGTCTCCTCTTGCTGTTAAAGAATAGACTCATGTTTAGTTCACTTGTCCTTCTTAACAAGGACTGAGGTTCTCTGACAGAGATGATTTGAATCTTCATCATGCACCCACCTCTCATGGAAGTCCTACCAATCTGTTTAGAGAGAATTTTTCAGGGAAAGTTCTTTTGGATCACTCCTGTTGATTTTTTTCTAGATGTTCTTTGAGTCAGAGAAAAATATTCCATAACTTTATAGCACTATGGTCAATGCATACCTTTAGGCGGGAACTCCTGGATGCCATTGAATATTTCCACACTATAATAAGAAAGAGGATGTGAAGCCCTACTTTTCCTATCTGATGATCACAACTGGTACTCAATTTGGCTCTAGCAGTATTTCTTTTTACCCATATCTTCATATAAAATTTCTGTGGTCCTCATCATCATATTTGGTCCCAGGATAGGAATGCTTCACTCTTCCTTGACAATGGTAGTGCCTCAGTGGTGAGCTTTATCTTACGGCTGAAGGTTGTTGATTGACAAAGATGTGCCTTTGAGTTCTGATACATCACTGCCTCCTCCTCCTACTGTGGTATTTTGATAGAAACAGTGGACTCTCTCTAATCTACAAAATAAAAGACTGACTCATACTGCTTGTTGTGAGTGTGTAGTCATGATTCAACAGGGGAAAAACCTCATTTATCACTAGGCAGTGCAAGACACAAAAATGTGAAGAGGATTGTCATCACTAACACTCTTGCTGTTATCTGGAGTAAACCATTTGGTTCTCCAGGCATGCAAGCTCAAGCACAGAAGTAACAGTTCAAGTATTCAAATATTTAGGAGCTGTAGATACAATTAGCTTCAGCCATTTGGCTCCATAAACTTAGAAACTCAAGCACAACTGTAACAGGTAATATAGATATCTGTAACTCAATTCACCACCCATAAACTAAGTATATATGTACTTCTTTACACCTTGGGGAAGCTAGAAAGATAAGTGCATAAAATATTCTGGAAATATTTTGAAAACCACAAGAAGAGTTCAGAAGGGATGTAAGACTCATAAGGAGGCATGTATTCTGGAACAGAGTTCTCAAGCCCCTCAGGGCCAGCTGCCACTGCATGCCTTTCACCCACAGAGCTAAACTCTTACTCTCCAGGGTGGCTTTCTCTAAGCAGTCCCTGGACTGTGTTAAGCCAGGCATAGTTCATAGCAGGCCTAGGCTGAAATCAAGCAAGGAACCATATTTGTATTTTAACATTACAGAAGATTTCAAGGAGAACTCATGTCTGTGCTGTGACTGTGTTCATTCCATTACTCTAGTCAAATCTGCAAGGTCTACAAAAGGAAGATAAAACCAGTTTTACTTGTAAACACAGGGAAAGAAGTACGAAGAATGCCACTTATATTCTAAGAGTATTTTGTGTTTGCAGTGAGGACTTATAGTATCTTCTATATATAGTGTTGCTTTTCTAGCTGCCCCACAAAATCAGATAAAATGCATCAAAATACTTCAGTTGAAGAATCTAACTATCACCTGAATTTTGAAAATACTTTATGGAAGATTAGGTCTATTTCAGAAACACAGGATAATTCCTAGTTTGTCAGGGTTGTATGATTTATTTATGGAACTACTTAAAATTGCTAATTGGTTGTCTAAAATCAGAATTGTTGCCTTTTGGGTAAACAAGAGTTTGGGTCAACTAAAGAACAAAGTGTCCATTGAATTTTCAAGGAGAAAATTTCCCTGGATTCAGAGAATTAATTTATTGGGATTTTTAATAATTGGGTGATAATGTAGTGAATCAGAATAACATTTTCACAGATAAAGCAACATAGGCATTTTTCTTAGGAGATAGGATGCTTAAATGCAAACCAAATTAACAAATAAACTATAAAGAATTTACAGTGTTACAGTATACAGCAACTTAGTGAACTGTTTGTCCCAGGAATTACAAACTGTGAAGCTATTTTCTTGGCTTAAACTTTCTTACCTACACAATACACAGTTTTGTCTCCTTCAAAATGCAAGTTTTACTTCTCTTTTAACTATAGCTGTTTGTGAAAACCAATAGTTATTGAATCTGGCCCTGTTCTAAAATGATGGATTCAGTCACTTTAGCAGTGCCCTAGAGTCTTCATATACCTATAGAAGAAAATGTACTTACTTAATAAAGTTAGTATTTTCCTATTGAACGTGCTCAAAGGAGTCACTACTGCAGATGAACCTGTGGGCTGTGAAACCTGTCTCATGTATAAGGTTTAGTAGTATTCAAGAGATAAAAAAGATGTGTTAGCAATGGAAGGAAAATCCTGAAGCAGATCTCCAACACACAAAGCTGTACATAAGTGATGAAACTGACTAGCAAGGGAAAATGTATCTTAGTGAAATAAGCACACCCACATGCATGCTGCATAACCACCAGCACTGGTCTGTGTTCTCTTTTTCTCGTAGAAATCATATTATTCTGCATTTTGGCGTGTCTACACTGCTGGCTATGCAGCATCAGTGACTTCACTCATTACAGCTCTAATTGTCTTTGCTGCCTTCAGGTAAAAAACAATGGTCTCTTTTCCAGGATGACTTAAAACAGCCTCATTGTACTTCTCAAAGTACTTTTTGTTTTATGGGATTTTTTAATTGCCATTTTCTAGTCCTTCTCAGGCATAAACACTGTTGATGGCAATGAGTCCTTCTCTATTCATGTTGTAGCATTTCCCTGCAGATGTCAAAACTGCCTGGGCAGTTTGTCCTAGTCTTTTTAATGACAGCATACAGTGAAAATGCTCAAATCTGTTATCACTATTAACACAATTCCTCCAGTGCATAGCAGGACATACTCTGCAGAAACTGTCTTCTACCCCTGAACCAGAAGTTATTCTAGTCTGTCCATTCCCTCTGTTAAAGACCATTACTTCCATAACTGGGAACTATAGAAAGAAACTTAAAAAATTTAAATGTCATGTTTGATGATGCTGGATGTTAGGAAATGGATCCTGGTTTTGATTGGTTCCAATGTGCTTGGATAAAAGCTTTGAGCTTGCTCTGCAGGCAGGAGTGCAGAGCACAGAATCGGCTTCCTAACTGGAGTAGATTGGGAGTCTCAAAGTTCATATCATTTATAAAGGGCTCCAGGACCAAGAGGTTGATATGTTCAAACCTTGAAGGAGATTCCAACAGGTAAAACTGTGGGGAGGGAAGTCTAGAGAAATAGAACCATAGAATCAGGTAGGTTGGAAAAGACCTTTAGACCATTGAGCCCAACCATTAACCTAACACTGTGAAGGTCACCACTAAGCCATGTCCCTAAGAGCCAACAAATACTAACTCATCTGCTCCCTTATTTCTAGCTCCATCTCAAATAGTGGCAGGACATTTATTTGCTTTGGTAGATGTCTGCAGTCACATGTGTTCCTGAGTTTTGATGAGACCATAAGAAATTTCTCTTGAAGAACAATTTTTATTTTCTCTTTCCATGTCAGAAAATTCCACTGTACACGGAATTACATCCATATGCACCTGTTTGTCTCCTTTATCCTGAGAGCAATTGCTGTTTTCACCAAAGATGCCGTTTTGTTTGCAGATGAAACTATGGACCACTGCCTAATGTCAACGGTACTAACTTACAATCTTATTTATCCTTGATATAACATTTAATTCTTTACCTGAAGAGAACAGGGAGATTTCTTAATCCCATTTCTCTTTAGTTTGCTAGAACTGAAATCTTAAAACAAACAATATTAAAAACCCTAAAGATGAAGTGCTACGGCTACACTCAGCTTTGATATATAAGGTGCAGGTCTGTCCTCTCTAATGAAGCTGTAAAAATTTCTGTTAGTAAAGAATTTTGTTTATCAGAGACAGTCAATATTTCCCTTTCAAACAACTAAAATCAAATGAAATTATGGAATTTCGAACTTACTGAAATATTGTAGTTATTAATTCTTGTGTGGTAAAAGTGAATTTTGTCTGCACTTGTAGAGAAACCAGACACAATGGAAAGTAGACCTAATAGTTTTTCTTCTTCTGCACTTCCAGGTTGCTTGCAAGGCTGCTGTGGCATTCTTCCAGTTCAGTGTTTTAGCCAATTTCTTCTGGCTTCTTATAGAAGGGATTTACCTGCAAACATTGCTTTTGTTAACCTTTGTTTCAGACAAGCAGTATGTATGGTGGTTCATATTTACTGGCTGGGGTTAGTACTCATTTCCTGTGTGTGTTATGTAGTATTTAGATCGTTCCAAGATTCAAGGCATCTGTAAAATGTGCCGCCTTTCAGTGGAAGTTGCCCATTCATGCAGTACTACTACAAAAACCATACCATTATACTGTCTTTCTTCTTATCTTGTTATTTATACTGTTCAAAATACTGGAGAGGGTAGGATGGATTACTAGAAGCACTATGATATGCCTACTCAAAACACTGCAGCACTCATCTTTATGACTGGAAGCAATTTTGTGCAACTATAGTAATTTAAAACTTAACCATCTAATTTAAACTATCTCTTCAGGTTTCTCCTGCAGTCAGTAGAGTGAGGTATGCATTCTGTGATGGTGATTAATCCAGTCCTCAAGAATGTGAGTAATGTGGCTAGATAACATCTTGGAAACATGTTGCCTTCCTCCACTGACTGGAGAAGTGTGGGTGACAAACTTTAAGTTGCCATTTTGCTTTCAGTGTGCAGAACTATATATAGATTCATCTTAAATTATGTGACTTCATGCCTAGACATGAACATTTATTTATTTATTTATTTATTTATTTTCCAAAATAGAGACCTTATGGCTTTTAGGAATCTTCTGGTTTTATGCAACAATTAAAGTTATCTCTGATTGTCAGAATATGCACATGTAATACATAAAATGTCTTTCACTGTAGAATTATTTGTTGTAAATCTTAGATATCCTTATACCTCACCTTGGCTATTCTAAAATAGAGGCATCCAAATTGAGTAGTCACATTGATATATTTTGGCTTGAAGTGAAATCTAGACCTCCTGAAGCAAATAGCAATTTATCCTTCATCTTCATATTCTAAGAGTTTTAAAATATAATTAAATTTTTTGGATCTGTTCCAGTTATGATTGCCTGAAACTAGATGCTTAAACCTTGATTAATCCCATCTAACTTGAGATAGCAAAGGAAACATCTCAACTAATAATGTAGCAATCTTCATCTCCTTCTATAATCAACGCAAAATGAGACATCTCAGGGGCAACTCATGTGTTAGGTGATACGGATGTAGATAGTTCTCTTCATTAATTACAAAGACAACTTGAACTGAATATAGTCCCATCTTAAAGGCCTTAAATAAAGGTCTAAAATTAGGAAGGTTGACTTCTGGGCCTTTCCTACAGATCTCAAATGACAATTAGAAAGATATTACTGATATTTCTATAGATTTACCAGTGAAAATGTTACCTGCCTCAGATTATAGTCCTTTTTGTAGCAGCTTTGAAAATCACTTAGTCTTTGGAAATGTAATTCCACAGAAGAAGAGAAAAAGCAATTGTTAGTTTATAGGCCTGTTTGAAAAAAGGAGAAAAGAGAAATAACCATTTAGTCATAAATGTAGAAGGATAAGCAGTAATAAAGTGAGGCTAGAAAGCACCGGGTCCTGGGTTTAGTTAAACTTTCATGGAATGCTCACCAGTTTATGGGTCTAGAGCGATTAGTAGAGGCTGCCTGGGACAAAAATATGAACTATTCCAGCTAGTGCAAAGAGTTGTATGCTGGCCACAATCCATAAGATAAAAGAGCTCTAAGTAAATGAGTGGTTTCTCCAGCTTCACAAGTGCTTGTAATTCATATCCAAACCTTCCAGCAATTCTTAGCTGTTATTTTTGAAAACACCATTTTGCAGCATCCCCTATTCTTCCTCTTGATTTCATTCTCCTGCCTTTTCTTTTCTTTCCTTGAACTGCAAGTTAAGTTCTTTCATAAAGTTATTTAAAATTGTCTGACCCATTGTTTGACCTTTAATATTCATCCAATCTGATGCACTGTGAACAGTTTGGGGATAAAGTTTCTATGGGACTCAGTGTTCAGAAAATTATGTGTTTAATGTTGATTTATTCAGGGGCTCCCACTGGTGTGATGTTTGCTTGGATCCTCACACGAATAAACCAACAAAATACCGGGTAAGTCAGAGCTTCACTAAGGAGGCCAAGGACATCGTTGGTGGTGGTGGTGGTTTTTGTTGTTTGTTTTTTTTTTTTCCTAAGTTGTGCGTTTAACCTTTGCACTTCATAAGCAAGTGGCAGAAAATCTTAAAGTCTTCTGATTTTGATGTGCATATGTGGTGTAATAAAACCTGGAAATATCATAGTAAGTATTGAATTTCACGTAGTTTCCTAATATGCAGTCCTTGAAATATATACTTCTATATGAATCATAGAATCATAGAATAGTTAGGGTTGGAAAGGACCTTAAGATCATCAAGTTCCAACTCCCCTGCCATGGGCAGGGGCACCTCACAGTAAACCATATCACCCAAGGCCTCGTCCAACCTGGCCTTGAACACTGCCAGGGATGGAGCATTCACAACCTCCTTGGGCAATCTATTCCAGTGCCTCACCACCCTCACAGGAAAGAACTTCCTCCTTACACAGTATCACAGTATGTTAGAGATTGGAAGGGACCTCAAAAGATCATCTAGTCCAATCCCCCTGCCGGAGCAGGAACACCTAGATAAGGTTACACAGGAACGTGTCCAGGCGGGTCTTGAATGTCTCCAAAGAAGGAGATTCCACAACCTCCCTGGGCAGCCTGTTCCAGTGTTCCGTCACCCTCACCGAGAAGAAGTTTCTTCTCAGGTTTAAGTGGAACCTCTTGTGCTCCAATTTGTACCCATTACCCCTTGTCCTTTCATTGTTTGCCACTGAGAAGAGCCTGGCTCCATCCTCGTGACACTCCCCCTTTATATATTTATATACACTAATAAGGTCACCCCTCAATCTCCTCTTCTCCAAACTATAGAGACCCAGCTCCCTCAGTCTTTCCTCATAAGGGAGATGCTCCACTCCCTTTCATCTTAGTTGCCCTGCGCTGGACTCTCTCCAGCAGGTCCCTGTCCTTTTTAAACTGAGGGGCCCAGAACTGGACACAATATTCCAGATGCGGTCTCACCAGGGCAGAGTAGAGGGGAAGGAGGACCTCTCTCGACCTACTAACCACCCCCCTTCTAATACAACCCAGGATGCCATTGGCCTTCTTGGCCACAAGGGCACAGTGTCGGCTCATGGTCACCCTGTCGTCCACCAGGACCCCCAGGTCCCTCTCCCCTACACTGCTCTCTAACAGGTCGTTCCCCAGCCTATACTGGAACCTGGGGTTGTTCCTGCCCAGATGCAGGACTCTACACTTTCCCTTGTTATATTTCATCAAGTTATTCCCCGCCCAGCTCTCCAGCCTGTCCAGGTCCCTCTGGATGGCAGCACAGCCTTCTGGCGTGTCGGCCACCCCTCCCAGCTTAGTGTCATCAGCAAACTTGCTGATAGTATACTCAATTCCCTCATCTAAATCGTTGATGAATATATTAAATAATACTGGTCCCAGTACCGACCCTTGAGGCACTCCACTAGATACAGGCCTCCAACTAGACTCCGCCCCATAGACTACAACTCTCTGGCTTCTCTCCTTCAGCCAGTTCACAGTCCACCTCACTACCCGATCATCCAGACCACACTTCCTCAATTTAGCCGCAAGGATGCTGTGGGAGACCGTGTCAAACGCTTTGCTGAAGTCGAGGTAGACCACATCCACCGCTCTACCATCATCCATCCACCGCGTTATTTCCTCATAAAAGGCTACAAGATTGGTCAAGCACGACTTCCCCTTGGTGAAGCCATGTTGACTGCCCCTCATAACCCTCTTATCCTTGATATGCCTTAAGATGGCACCAAGGATAAGGTGTTCCATCACTTTCCCAGGAACGGAGGTGAGGCTAACCGGTCTGTAGTTACCCGGGTCCTCCTTCTTGCCCTTTTTGAAGACAGGAGTGACATTTGCTTTCCTCCAGTCCTCAGGCACCTCTCCCATTTCCCAAGACTTGGTAAAGATGATGGAGAGCGGTCTAGCAATGACCTCAGCCAGTTCCCTCAGCACCCGCGGGTGCATCCCATCTGGACCCATGGATTTATGGATATCCAGATTGCTCAACTGATCTTTAACCCATTCCTCATCAACTAAGGCAGACCGCTCCGTTGACCTATCTTCATCCGGGGTCTCAGCGGTACAGGGCTCTTCAGGACTGCCTCCAGCAGAGTAGACAGAGACAAAGAAGTCATTCAGTAACTCTGCCATCTCTGTATCTTCTGTCACCAGGGCACCCGTCCCGTTCATCAGCGGGCCTACATTGCCTCTGGTGTTAGTTTTACCTGCCATGTATTTGAAAAAGCTCTTTCTGCTGTCCTTGACCCCTCTCGCCAGCTTTAATTCCAAGGAGGCCTTAGCCATCCTAGCAGCTTTCCTACATCCTCTAGCAGCAGCCTTATATTCTTCCCAAGTGGCCAGCCCTTCTTTCCATGACCTGTAAACTCTCCTCTTCCACTTGAGCATACCGAGCAATTCCCTATTTAACCACGCCGGTCTCCTGACCCTCTTCCTCAACTTCCTACGTGTCGGGATGCTCCGATCTTGAGCTCGGAAAAAGCAGTCCTTGAACGTCAACCAACTATCTTGGGCCCCTTTCCCTTCAAGCAGCCTAGCCCACTGGATTTCCCCTAGCAATTGCTTGAAGAGGCCAAAGTTTGCCCTGCTAAAGTCCAGGGTTGCGATTCTACTTGCTATTCTACTGACCCTACCAGACAAGATCCTGAATTCTACCATCTCGTGGTCGCTGCAACCAAGGCAGCCCTCAACCTTCACTCCTTCAACCAGACCCTCCTTGTTAGTGAGGAAAAAAAAAAAAATAGTGGGGTGCACGGAGGGAATGGGAAGGGTTCAGATGCCTGTGACATGCCAGCGCTGGCTCCCATGAGCCCCAAAGCCAGGACAGACCCACCCGGGCACCCCTGCCCACTCCTTATATCCAATCTAAACTTCCCCTGTTTAAGTTTTAACCCATTACCCCTTGTCCTATCACTACAGTCCCTAATGAAGAGTCCATCCCCAGCATCCCTAGAAACCAGCCACAATTTAGTAACACTAATCTCTTCAAATAATTACCTTTCAAACAAGCATATTATGTCCTGATGAGTTTGGTTTTTGTTCTTTTTTTCTATTCTCTTTCAATATGAGAGCCAGGTGTAAAGCAGGAAATTGTTTTCTAAAAGCTGCTCTGAAGTGTGAAGACAGGCTGAGAAAGTTGGGGCTGTTCAGCCTGGAGAACAGAAGGCTGCGGGGAGACCTCATAGCATCCTTCCAGTATCTGAAGGGGGCCTCTAGGGATGCTGGGGAGGGATTCCTCATTAGGGACTGTAGTGATAGGACAAGGGGTAATGGGTTAAAACTTAAACAGGGGAAGTTTAGGTTGGATATAAGGAAGAAGTTCTTTCCTGTTAGGGTGGTGAGGCACTGGAATGGGTTGCCCGGGGAGGTTGTGAATGCTCCATCCCTGGCAGTGTTCAAGGCCAGGTTGGATGAGGCCTTGGGTGGTATGGTTTAGTGTGAGGTGTCCCTGCCCATGTCAGGGGGGTTGGATCCTGATGATCTTAAGGTCCTTTCCAATCCTAGATATTTTATGATTCTATGATACAACCTAACATGTATGGCATATGGCTGCAGGGAGTTAAACTGAACTGCTATTGAGGTTAAATACATGAACCTCAAAACAGGCTGTTTTGGCCAAAAGCCCATTCATCTCCCTTCCTTTAGGGTACCTTTTCTAGGGCTTTAGGTTTTTCTTGCCTATTTTCTCATGAACACAAGGTCATTACATTTAATAATGCACAGTAGCTTAGTCTCTGATCTGTACACTGTAAATCAGCCACTTCTTTAACAGAAAAGGAGGAAAGAAGCCTGAAAATACAAATGTTCATTTCTTGACTTTGTTTTGGTTCTTTAACCCTTTCTTCTTACTGAACAAACTTCTAAACCTTTAGATTGGGCTGCACAGAAATATTGAGAGAGCTCTCAGGGTACCAGTACTGGCAGTGGCCTTTAAATGGTGATATAGAACTTAGTGTCCGTCACTTTCCTATTCCGTGACAGAAATACATTCATGTGTTATGGAAAGCTCACATGTGACAGACAACATAACTGGTTTTGTTTACTGTTTCAGATGTTGGGATGACGATGAAAATGGAGTAGTGCTATGGATCATCAAAGGTCCCATTCTGTTAACTGTATTAGTATGTTTTCATTTTGTCTTAAGTATCTTTTGAAATGTGAAAGCTAAGTTAGTGCCTCCTGTCAGCAAGCTGGGAAAAGTAATAGCACATGTTATGGTGCTGAATTTCAAAAAGCTGGAAATTATTGTATAGCATGTGGGTGTTCTTGGTTTTGTTAGGTTTGTTGGGGTTTTTCTCCCAAACACCCTAAATCACAACCTAAAGACTAAACCCTATATTTTCTAGAGTCATGCTATGACATAATGGAACCATCTTGACATTCTTGCCTCTGTCTCTGTAAGCCATTACTGAAGAAAGACAATCCATACCAGCAAGGTTCTTAGAGCTAATATGAAGCCAGTTTAGTACAGGAAATACATACAGATAATTTTATGTAGTTTATTTTTAAAATAAATTCCTAGGTTGTAAACTTAAGACAAAAGATTTCCTTTATGCGTAAGTCTATTCTATGCAAATTTAGGGAGGAAACAGTATGTCACTCAGATCTGTATCTGGTATAATCCCTGTCATAGACAAGGGAACAGAAGGTGCTGATTAGACCACATAAAATCTGCTAGGTGCTGACAAGTACAAATAGTTAATATTACATATAAACCAGTACTGAGATATGTAGGTCTATATTAATTCAATATAGCTTTCAGCATATCTTTATATATATTTTGCTGAGAAAAAATAATATTGTTTCTAATGCAATTGGTTTGATCTGAGAGCAGATCTTCACTGGTTTATAGCAGAGCAATTCCTATGGCTGGGGATTTTTAGTTAATTTGTATCAACTGAAGATACGCTCTTATTTGTAGTAAGTTTACAGATATTGTCTTGTTTTTCAGATTAACTTTATTATATTTATTAATGTGATCAGAATTCTAGTCCACAAATTGAAATCTCAAGAGGGAGGAGGGAGCCATTCAAGCCACTTTGTGTAAGTCTTTCTGAGTCTCTTGATATTGGCCTGTTCTGTGAAATTCTAAGAAATGTTTTATGGTCAGGAACACAAAATGTTCTACTCCTTACTAATAGAAAAAGAAATCCCCAGAAGAAATAACAATGCAAATGCTCTTTTTCATCCAAAATATCACCTCTCTGTTTTTCTTCAAAGGGAGAAGGGTGGGTTGGATATGCTGGGGACAAAGAGAAAAGCAAAACATAAAGTACTACAACTCCAAAAGGAGTTGTTGCTTGAAAGTGCAAACACTGAATGTCAGGTAATCCATCTTGCTTCCAGTCCTCCTTTCCACACAAATCACCACATAGAGAAAGACACAGATAATTTCCTTTAAATTTTTAGAAGCAATGTGAAGATGATGTGCTGGTAACTGAACCTAGCCTTTCCTATTTACAATCCCCTTCATAATTAATGGAGATCTCATCAGTGCAGTCAGATGACTCTAGTGAGCTATTTAACTCATCTAAAGATATGTAGGTATAGATGTGAGTTATGTCACAGGACCTAGCACAGACCTGTACCCTTCTGGAGTGAGCTGAAGGCCAAGCAGAATGCCCAAGGACATCACCAGTGGCTACAACACCACTGTTTAAGCAACTGAATCAGCTCCTATGGACACTGATGATTACATCTCCATTGGCAGTTTTGGAAGTTGAGACATTTCTATTGGGGGATGCCTATATGTGATTGAGGTTAGTCTCAGGGTAGTTGATCAGAGTACTCAGTTTGATCGCCCTGTTTTTGCATGTGTATCAGGGAGAAGAACCCTTAAAGGTCAACCCAGAAAACTTGCATGCTGATTTGTTCATCTTTTTTCACCAGGTGTTGACAGTAGGGGTAGCAGAAAGCAATCTTTCTGTAACTCTGTTGGATGTAGCTGCTTCCATTATGGAACTGTCCTCTGTATTAAAATTTGGTTCAACATATCACTGCTATCAATAATTCCATATTTCTAACAGTGCATTGTTCTTTAATTCTTGGTTTGACAGGAGACTTGCTAAATCCACGTTACTGTTAATCCCTCTCTTTGGAGTGCACTACATTGTATTTGCATTTTTCCCAGAAAGCACTGGCCTGGAAGCTCGCCTTTATGTTGAGCTAGGCTTGGGTTCTTTTCAGGTAAGCTGAATAAAATGGTTATCAGTCCTACAAGGTATGATCTGAAACACCACACTCTCAGGAACTTTACATTTTACTTTAGTTATTAGAAGAGATGTTAATGTGTTTAAATTCAAAGCACACATTCTATCTTACTCGTCCACCACCTCTTTCTGTTGTTTCATCTTTTTCTTTGAAATCTCACACTACTTTTAAGTTCTGACTTAGAAATCTCACACTACTTTTAAGTTCTGACTTAGAGTTCATTTTAATAATACAATATCTACCTTTATTAAATAACAATGACAGAGTGCCATGGAGACCATTCCATGGGGTGAACTGATTGAAACTAATTCCACATATAATAAAGGTGAATAATAAGAGGAATAAAAAAGTAAGGATACTATATAAAAACCTGCTTTGCCCTTACCATTTATCAAAAGTGAGTTCATCATTTTAATATTTATTTGTTTCTTTTATTTTGTTGTATCACTATTCAGAACATTATCTTGGACAATATTATAGTGTTGCCAGCCATTGAAAATTTTAATTCTGTTATGAAAACCCAATAAATATTGCCACATCACCTAAATTTCAGTAGAACAATGGAAAATATGAATATTTTGCTGTCTTATTCAGATTTTGAATGAACCCTGATGTTTTTCTCTGATTCTACATTTTAAATGCTGATGTTTGGCTTTTTATTTCCTCTCCTTCCTGTCTTAGGGTTTTGTTGTCGCTCTTTTATATTGCTTCTCAAATGCAGAGGTGAGTAACAAGTACATAAGATTATAAAAACCATTTAAGCTTGTGTGCCTCTCTTGTTTTTCTGGAACAGATCTGTGCTTTGATCTACTTCTGAAAGCATAGCATACCAATATCTGTTTTTCCCTTGATACTACTGCTGACTTTATTTGTATTCATATAGTTCTGATGAACACCAAATAAGTTTTGAAGCAATGACCCTTTACAAATTGTTGATGAATTCCCTGACATGGGACTTTTTTCTGCTTTAAATCTGATAGCTATCATGATGATGTCTCAGTGGAAATCTTGTAACACTGCATACTTTCTTTATTTTCTCCTAATAAGTTTCTTTCTTTTTTCCTTTCCCTTTCCCTTTCCCTTTCCCTTTCCCTTTCCCTTTCCCTTTCCCTTTCCCTTTCCCTTTCCCTTTCCCTTTCCCTTTCCCTTCCTTTTTTCCAGGGCAATCCATGCATTTTCAGTAAATTTTTCCAAACACTTCCTTTATATTTTTTATAATATTAGAATTTGGATAAATTTCCTGTAGTATATTTTAGAGAGCCTGTACTTTTAAAACCTAGCTAAATTTGTCTGCACTTTCCCCCAAATAATAGAATGAATCAAAAGCCATGAGAAAATGTGAAAACACATCCTCAGAAAATTAGGTTAGATGAGAAGAATGACACACTAACTGTGCCTCAGTCTCCCTAGTAGCTTAGCCTGGATATTTCTTATGAGGGTAGCTAAATGTAGGTGAAATTAACCCTACCCAATGACAAATAATGTCTAAACCATGTCACAGAGGGTGATCACTGACCCCAAGATTAAGTGGTACGTGCTGGCTTGCATTCATGTTGCTTAGGGATAACTTCTTCCGGAGCAGATTGTCCACTCATTACAGCTTGACAGTGCATCTGTTATGGCTTCCTACAGTTATAAAAAATAATTATTATTTTCTCTATGTGTGTGTGTTTCCTCAGTTTTAAGTGTCTGCAACATGTGAGAGTCTGTGCTGCTGCCAAACAAGGTGGCTTCTATATGGGATGAAACTGAGGTTTGGTATTGTGCACAGGAATGGTGAAGGGTCTTGAGCTTGCTGGGAGGAGTAGTAGGATGGTGGAGGAAACCCCTCTTAATTTTTAGGGTCTTCAAAGCTTCAGAGAGCGTGTTCTGCCCATACCTGAAGTTGCACATCAGGACTGGCATGTCTGTATGGTTAGCAGAGAAAATAAAGGCAGAATAAATGGCACCTCAGTGATGAATATTTAAAATGACTTTCAGGGAGCACTGACATCCAAGATGTACTTCTGCACATCCCACCATCTTTTCCATATATCACTATAGAGATCATACTTAATACAGAATAGGTAACAGAATTACTAAATGAATTCTTAAATTCAGATCACTTAAATCACATTTGTCCGTCCATCCATCCATCCATCCATCCATCCCCTGTAAGAATTAACATTTTCACTTAACAGTTTATTTTTTTATTTAATTTGGAATGGGTTTGTTTTAATAGTGCTACAATTATAACACTGTCATAGATTTTCAGCACTAATGTTAGCTACAGAAGATCGCAGCTGGGTGGTCAGGAGCATTTGACGTGTCTTCTTAGTTTAAGATAGCATTTGTAAGTCAGTTTTTAGACATTCAGGAAAGCCACTGCCCTTGCAGGAGCAGATAGAGACGAAGATGAACATTAGCAGAGGTAACATCAACAAATTAATCCACAGGATTAATCCACAGGAACAGACTACTTTTGTGAACAGTGGCAAGAACCAGGTGCATTCCTTCTGCCACAGCTCTGTGTGTGAGCTGCTTTATGCAGGGCAACAGAAGCTACTTTCCCCCTGCCACACTCCTGCCACACTCTTGCCACAGCAGTCTTAATAGCAGGCCATGGACTTTCAGGGTTGTTCAATCTAGTTGTTCATTGTGTCAGATGGTAAAAAAATCAGTTTCACCTATGCTTTTGAGGATTCCCAAGACACCTCTCAAATGTAATGTATTCAAGTCAATTCAGTATCTTTCAGAGCCAGTAAGGGATGTTTAAGAGGGATTTCAATCTGCGTAAACTGAAAGCCTGGAGAAGAACCCTTATTGTATATAGCAGGTCACATCAAGGAGGCACAAAGTTTCAGTATGAGGAAAAATAAAAATTATACAAAAAACCTGGAAATATTTATGAATAAGTTTACAGCAGTAAGCAAGGAAACCTCAGTCAAACACTGTCCTGTCATCCTCTGAACTTTGGAAAGTAAGTCTATTTTGAAAAGTTAATAGTGACATAGTTAAAGTTCTAAAAAGGTGTGAAGATTTAATCTTAACTGATTTGGGTGCCTATGTACATTTGGGCAAAGTAGTCAGACATTTTGGTATATTTTTCATTCACAGTCCACTAAGTCTTAATTTTCCAATTCTCTGGTTTTAAATTTCTTTTCTATAGGTTCAAAGTGAACTGAAGAAACAATTATGCAAATGGCAGTATCAAGAATACCTGAACTTCACACACAAACACAAGACTTTTTCCAGAGAAAATAGTCCAGTCAACTATGTCACTCAGTTATCACTGCTAGAAAAAAACAGCCCCAAAAGGAAAACATCTGTGTACCAGAATGGTGTAACTTCTGTTTGAGGTTTTCTAGCAGGATGAGTTGCTGTGACACTGTAATACCTGAAAGATTGCAAGCTTGAATCCTTTATGGCTTTCCATAGTGTCAAGAGCCTTCTGTGAATTTCTTGTCCTGAAAGTGAGCTGTTTTTCTCACCTGGTATAGACTGGTATCACAACACTGGTTCTTTCTCTCCTTAAGCATATAAAATCAACTGGTTTTGTTGGGAAAAGCTAGACCTTAAGTTGAAGTCAACACGTTAGCACTCAGTAAAAAGGAACTACATTAACTCCTCCCAGGCCCAGCATGTTTGTCACGTCTTTGTTAGTGTTTCCTGAAATTTTCAGGTTTTAGAGCACTATTCCTAATCTTGATTTGAAACAGTTATATGGTGACAAAGGTTTGTCATAATGATTAATGATGTTTTCCTAGTTGTTTTGAGACAACTTAATGGGAATTACACACAGAAACATTCTAAACACCTACCCATGGAGCAGCAACCTCTTTTAAAAGGAATCTCAAGATGTCTCCAGAGTGACACAGAAAAAGAGTAAGTTACATTATCTGCTTGTGGTTTTTAATTCCATGCCTGTTGAACAGGGAGATTAAATTAGGCCAGAGGACCCCAAGCCCTTTCTTCTCCATGGCAAAACATGGAGTGGCTGAACATTAGGTAGATTATGTGCATTATGAAGGAAGAAATTATAGCACAACGAAGTATGCCAGCTGGGCTGCCTTGAGCTCAGAATAATTTACAGACCTAGTCTTACTGCTCAGATGCTGATCCCTGTGTAGGTGAAATGAACCTTCTGCCACCATAACCTGGAAGACTGGCTGGATCCATCAATGAAATGCACAATTAAGCTGCATTTTTTTGTGCTTTTTTGAAGACCTCCCTTTGAGGACTAATCAGCTGTGATTATTGTGATTATCTCAGTCCTGCCCATCATTTCTCAACTCATTAATCAGAAATGCCATCATTTTTCACCTCATTAGCACTCTTCTCAATGATGTTTCTGGGGTTAGAATTATCAACACAGCAGTGTGGTCTAATGGAGCAAAGTATAGTCTAGAACCGATGTTGTCCTTGCATCACTTCTTTGGGTGGCCTTCCTCTTTCTTCAGTATTGAGCTAGACTCTCCATCAAACTCTCCAAGAATAAAGGAAGGACACACAAGGTACACTACACAGCTACAGTTCTTTTCAAGGCAGGACCATTCCCAGGAGAGCCTTCATTCAGACTTGAAAGCACTGCTAAAGATGATGGGCATTCAAGTACTTGCTGGCTTTCTGCACTATCAGTTTGGTTTCAAAAAGTAATTCTCCAATCCCTCATTTTGCTCTATTGTTGGTTAATTACTTAGGCCAGGAGACATTTGACTTTGTGGAAACCTCTTTGTTGATTTTAGGTGCTTCAACTCTAGTTCCATTGTTAGAGCAGAGATGAATTGTCCAGATTTCTCTAAATATGATTCAGATCAGTCCTGTATTAATTAAGCATTTAATCCATCTGTATTAATGAATCAGACACCTCTATAAAGTGACTTTTTGTCTGTTCTGACCTCTTTATAACTTTTTCTTGTAACAGTAACCTTTGGTCCTTTGTTATGTTTGTTGCCTAGCACAGTGATGTGAACACATTTGTGTGATGTATACCTATAAAATGAAAGTGATAATTACAGCTGTTGTGGGTTTGTAAATTTGAACTCTGTCAGTTTGGATGTTTCATTTAAGACTTCATAAAGAATGGCCAGACTATAATTGTGTTCTTCTACCAGTACAATCTTCTCTTTCTCTCCCACCTAATTTTGTTGTTTATTTGGTGCATGTATCAGCCATCTTGTGTCACACAGCAATTCCCACTTTTCAACTGAGCTCCCAGGATAGATTGCATTTGACTTTAAGACCACTCATCTCACTGTACGTCCGCATCCTTTATTACTAGGAAGTTTCTTTACCGGACCAATGACCCAGAGGAAGGAAAAAATATGGAAAAAAAAAAAAAAAAAGTGATAGGTCCCAGTACACAATGAAGATTTTTTTCCACTAGTCATTCAGTGTTCAGCCTCCTCATAAATATTCAACAGCACTAGCACTCTCACATTCCTACTGGATCCCACAACCTAGTTTGTACCCATATACCATCACTGTGCACATTTATCTTCACTTACTTCTTAGACATCCCTTTTTGCCTCAGGCTTTTGCCAGTCACCCTACCAAATCATCTCACAGAGATCCAGACCACTGCTTCTAAAATTCTCTTGCAACCTCAGCAGTACATCAGCTATCTGCTCTGCCTGTCCTTTGTTCAAAATGCCTCTGCATCCCCCCCCAGAGCTATTAACATGTCCAAGCTTTTTATTTTTCAGACATTTTGGATCAGGAAGTAATACATAACCTGGAACTGAGGGCTATATGAAGATATTCTGCTTATACACAAAGCCACTATGTACATAATGTGTTTAATGAGCATACTTGGAACAATCTGGTGATAAGGTTAATAATCTTGGAGAGTGCAAAAATTGCTTGGATAAGGGTTATTTTTGGGTGGTGGAAAGGCTGCTGATCCCACGTTGATGGCACCTCTGAGGACACAACGGTGTGTGTGGGAGTAGGGAAAGCTTCAGGGACGTTTTGCTCCACAGCAGGCCTGCAAAGGTGGCAAAAGGGCTGTCACCAGATGCGTCTGGAAGCACTGTGTGGAGGCACTGCCATCTTGTGGGATGCGGTGTCTGCTGGGCGTACTGCTGGCCTCTGGATGTGTGCAGTTCAGAAAGCAAGACAGTAAATGTTCTGAAACATTGTCCGCTGCTCACAGGCAGTATGACTAGCATGAACCTGAGATGCACCCTCTCATGAGTGAGATTTAAGTAATTATCAAAGGACAGCTGCAATATATCATTAAGTTATGTTAGCTAGGAAAAGATTCTTTCGCTTCCTCTAATCCCCTGGCATCTTTTACACAGTTTAACTCTTAGATTATTATTTTTAAATCCATTTACAAACTACACGACAACCCAGAAAGATTAAAAACAACTTTTTCAGCTGTTTTTCTTGTTGTTGCAGGTAGGAGAGGTTATCAAGGTAACTGAAATTTCCGGCAAGAATAGATTTTTAACTCTTACAGTGTCAGCATGTTTTTTTCAGAAAGCTTGACTGTGTGAACTACAGATTAAAAATAAGTTTTCATCAGACAGCTTTACTTGCTTTGCCAATTCTAAGCTTCCTCAAGATTGCCTAATTCACCCAGAGCTGGATTTTCAGAGCAGTGTAAAGGGATAGTAGAAGCTATTGTAAAATACAAGGCCTGAAAACCCATGATGGTTTCAGTGTAATTCAAACTAAATGAAGATGTAATCAATGTAAAAGTGCATTGCATGAGAGAGAAAGATCTTCAGGAAAAAATAAATGCTGTAATAAGAAATACCTAATGTGATAATCTTTCTGTCTTTAGAGAAGCCTTGCCCAACAATGGATGAGTGTCCAAATCATGAGACGTAGAGAAGGATCAGAATTGTTTTGAAATCCAGTGGTTACTGATTGCTCAGCTACTGGCTACAGAAACTGCCAGATAGTTTGATGACTATGCGCCTCTAGACAGAAGTTGCCAGAAACAGTCCTCTGGTAAAGTCAGAGCCCTAACCTGTAAGTCTTGAAGATGTAGGGTTAAAAAAGTGCTTTAAAGTAATTTAAACTAGACAGAGGGATAATTAAAAAAAAAAAAAAGTATCTGAACGAGAGTTGGGGAATTTTTCAATTTCAGAATATATAGGTGGATTCAAAGTAGGACTCTCCTTGGTGTTGACAGACCTAGTAAATGAGGTTTTATCAGTGTTTGGTTCTTGGAACAAATACACTATAGTGTGGTATTGCTTTAAAATTGTGGATATTTACCATAGGACCTTTAGACAAGGCTGACATACTGGTGGAGGTGATCAGCAAGATAATGACCGATGCAGCCCTTATGCATATGGTGGAATGTAGCGTATTGAGGCACAGATTCCAGCTGTGGTGCAACCAGAGAAGTTTATTGAGTGAGCTTACAGGCTTTTATAGTCTTCTGCCTATCAGTTAGTAGTGGTTAGCTCCTTCAGTAGTTTTGCACCACAAAACAACGTTCCTCCTCCATGCGCACAGCCAATGGCTTTACTGATCATGAGTCTTTTCAGCCAGTTGTACTACTGTTCATCCACCTTTGTTTAAGCAACTATTTTTAACCAGATATATAAACATGTTTCTCTGCTACCACTTTGTGCTACATTGTTACTTCCCTTTCTCCTTGGCCACACATTCTTTGTCCCTTTGGCCCACAGTGGAAAGGGGAGATATATCCTGTACCTCCTCATGCAGCACTCAAAGAAGGGGCTGAGGCTGCCTAGTAAATCCATGTAAATGGGTTATCTATCATTGTATTTACAATGATTTGAAACACAGCAAAACCATGAAAATCCGTATATCTGCCCTGCCTCTCTGAACTATCAACCTACCCCTGTGTCCAAGACCCCATTTCAGCCCTGGCCCTGTCTCAGCAGTGATGAAGCATGCTAATTTCCAGCTTTGCAAGGGCCCTGCCCCACCAAGCGCTCCACTGATCAGGGACAGGTTCCTAGGCTGATGTCCTAGCCTGGCCTTGTACCTGTCTTGGACCTGCATTGCCACCATGAACTTGTCTGATGATCAGGACTCTTGGTTGAATCTAGTCTCCATTTCCAGGTCATCCTTGCTTCCTCCCTGTGGCTGTGACTGGTCCTAGTCCCCATGCAATGCCCCTTGTCTCCCACCCATCCATCATGGTCAGCTGGCCCTAGCTGCTCCCTGACACATATCTACCCAAAGTTTCAATAGATAAATGTCCACTTTCCCAACAAAGGACGGGGCTCTAAATATCTGTATTTTGGGTAAACAGTGAGGGAGAATAGCAATTGAAAGATGTAGCCTTTGTGGAGGATTCATAGATACATGAGGCCCAGACAGAAACTTATGGCAGCTGGAAAAGATGAGAGGAATATTAGCAATAAGTCTTCTACTGTGGAGTCCTGTGTTTCAGTAGGGTGAATGTACCTTATCTTTTGAAAATGACAAAACTTTTAAGGTTTGCTTTGGCTGTAAAAGAAAGGAAGCCATGAAATATATTCGGTATTGTAGAGAACAATCCTTTCCACTTTTCCCAAAAGGCAGTGCTTTTGTCTGGGGACAAGACTTTCTTTTACTGTTTAGACACCTTAGAAATAATATGTAGGCCTCAAAAGACCTGTGGATCAAAGCTCAGAACTACAGGAGTTATTAGCTGCAGTGAAGAGTGTGTTCCATTTTTACTGGCGGTATTATTAGACCACAGTCATGCCTTATACTGATGCAGTGTGCTGAACACCTTCCTCATGTAACTCTGCTATTGATGGTGATGGAAGAGTGTGCTGGGCCCACTAATGGCAAGGACTTCATGCCTGATTGGTTCGGGATTGACTACCCAGCATAATCCAGATACTCCTTCCCATGAGGAAGGAACCCAACATTTTTAGCCCAGAAAAACACCCTGATGTTGCAGGAATAAATACACTACCCCATAACTTCACAGACAAAAAGTTCTCTTTGGTGAAATTTTATATCAGAACAGACATGTACAAAATGATAATACATTTATTGTGTCATCTACAGCAGTATACATGTTAAAAACAATTTCTCAGAACACAAAAAAGTTAGAAAGCAGCAACTGATATCTGTGTTTCCACCTCATAACAAAGCTGAATAACCTCAGATCCCATTACCAGTTCAACCAACTTTGACCAAAAAAGGTCAGTATTAGACCCAACAGGCCAGTAAGTTTTTACCTTGACACAGTCAAAAGCCAAAATACAACTTTCCATCCAGTATCTTGGCACTTCTATTCTCAGATCTATTGCATGTTGCATTGCCACTAAATTGACCAGAAGGGAAAGAGAACAAACACACCAAATATTTGTTTTTACAGATTATACCAGTACACAAAGGCCTCTTGAGACTCTTCTGCAAGCACAAAGTCGATTGGAAAAGGCATATCCAGAAGCCTAAGTCATTTCAGACACTGAAGAGCGTCGTATCACACAGTGTTATATCACACAGTAATTCTTTACATGGATGAATTCCCCAAAAGAAAGCCAATGGGAAATTGTAATTTTAATCATAGGAAGGTGAAAGACCACAAGGTTCAAAACATTGTTCAAGCTCTGCTGGTGTGTTTTCATACACAAAGTACGATGTGTAATTAGCCAAACTTACCTCTTTAGTACAGATATGCTTAGCAGATAAGGAGCTTAACATCAGAGCACCATTAGCTACTACTGAATGCTCCATATCTTCCTAATGTTACTCTTAAATGCAGTTCTGAACTGGTTGCATGTGACTGACTGCTAAAAGCAGAGGGCAAAATCCCAACCTTTTCTTCACTGCATGTGCACTATATACCATGGTTTGTTTCTGGACACAGAAGTGCTGGTCATGTGGACATAATCTTACAGAAAGAACAAGATTTCCTGAAAATTATTCTTGGTGAGACCTAAGTCTTTATTAGGTATGCACCTTCCCCAAATGTGGTTGGTAATATCTAACAGAAGCCACCTCCAAGCTTTTCAATAACATTATTTCTCAGCATGCATGAAACAGAACAACAGTGACAGGGCAAAGTTGCCAGGGGAAAAGCCATCTACATGTAGACTTCCACAGTGTCAACATCTGTCTCTGATCTGGTCAGCTAGACTTCCTGGTGGAAAGAAACAGATCCTTGCAAAGTATGAATGATCTCACCCTTTAGTAGATATTGAAAATATGCTTGATGCTGGCACTCTAAAATTGCTTATTTCTCTCTTCTGACTACAAAGGCAAACTGGAGAACCTAGATCAAAGGAAGATATCTTCACTGTTGGTGTCTAAAGTTAAGTGATGTAGATATCTCCATAGCTGTCTGCTTAGTGACACGGGATCTTGCCTATGAGACAGAATACCTAATACTGAAAGTGTCAGATGTTGAAAGGGAAACATATTCAGTATAGCCCTTGATACTCAACTCTTTAAGACAGAAAATCAGGTAAACCCAGATATTTGGTTCTATCTTTGCATTATGTAAATTTCTACAGTCATAGACTCAGGAGTCCAAGAGACCTTGCCTTCACATAGAAATGAAAGTCTAGCTATCCAAGTTTGGAGTACAGTCCTGCCCAGTGAGTTTATCTCGATTTCCTAGATATCCACACAGACCTCACTGGGTCTGTAAGATATAGGAGACAATAATCTCGTCTGGCAGCTGGATGTCAAGCAGTATCCCATGTGATGTCCCATACATCCTGCTCTGTCTGCTAGTACCCTGTCTTGCTTCCCCTTAGACATGTCATGCTATGCTAGCTCTCCTGAAGTCATATTTGTGTCTCTGCAATGTCATGTAGCAGATGATTTTAATCATCCTACATTTCTCTAGAATCCTTGCCCACATGAGAATATCTCAGAACAAAGAAGAAAGTCTTAATATCATTAAATCACACAATCAAACCAAGGAAGAAAAGCTTTATTTGTTGAATTTCCTAGGTATATACACTGAATGGAACAGGAACCTGTGCTTTGTCATATGAGAAGGCTTCATATGACTTCATGGCAGTTGTGAAACACAGCTTGAATGTTTCTGTTGATGTTGAGAACAGAGGGGTAAGTACAATAGCTTCATCCTGGTTGTGGTATCTGTTCTACCTGTGTCTTCGCAAATGATTCACAGACTACGAAAAGGCTACAAAGACACCTGGTTACACTGCTTTTTCATCCTGGCCCTTCTGTAACATTGGGATATAGCTACTCCTTGTGATGACAGCTGACTAATAGTGGTCATGCTTTCCTCACCATCTCCCCTCTGTTATTTGTCAAAGTGGGTGTTGGATGGGAGGCACTGAGAAGTTCATCAAAGACTGGAGGACGATATGTTCAAAAAGCTGAAAAAAACAGTAATCTAAACTGCCCTGGGAAAACAGCTTGTAAGTAACTCATCCTAAGCTGTTTGTAGCTGCACTTTTCCACCTTTTGTGATCTGTGGGAGCCTCATATAATTACAAAAGACAACAAACCTTCAGGAACCCTACAAGCATATATTGCTATATAAACGTCTTCCAAGGACACTTCAGAAAGTGTCTTTGTGCTCTGAAGTGTCCACAGACTACAGGTTGAAAACTTTTGCCTTAAACAATTGTTCTGAAACACTACTAAAAAGCAATTTCAAATAACAAAGCAAATAAAGCTAATTAAATGAATGATCTTTGTATTTCTTTTATTGACACTGTTTACACTAAAGTCACCTTCAATGTATTTTTTTGGCTGTACCCTTTGAGAATTTTCTGTTTAATTTCTGGCAGGGGTGGGATGGAAAGATAATGTGAAGTCTGGCATCTGCATGATTCATAGGCTAGATTTAGTAGGGATTTAGTAGCAGTGTCTGACACATGAGCACCGAAACCTCACAAGCTGACACAATCAGTATGTTTTTGCCCATTTGAATGTTGATTTACTGCAGTATGTTGACTGAATGTATGTCTTATCCACTTGACTGCAAACAGCATACTTCTCTTGCAAGATTATAACTGAAACAGGAAAAGGAGAAGATTTGGATCATTTCCCTTTATATCTGACTGAATGAAAGCTGCTCAAAACCCAAATCTTGTTTATATACTTTAAAAAACTGCAAATCTTTCTCTTAGTTTATAATTTTACATTTCAGGTTATTTAGTACACTGCTTCCAGCTGATTTTCCTGCTGTTCTCAATGGATTTGCATATATCAGCATTCGCTTCTTTGCATTGTTTTTGCTGCCCAAACTGAGAATAGAGGTGAAAAAATTGCAGCTGAATACCACCACTATTTTTAGTCTTATCTTTCAGCTGCATGATTAAAGATAATCTTTGCAGTCTTTGAAATAAAGGTGTTCATATTTGAGGAAGGGAGAAAGGAACTGAAGACAAGATTAGTGTGACAAGGAGTATAAGTGAGTCAGGAGTTATTTTAATCTGGAATTCAGAAAAAGGTTTCTAAATGACTGAAGAGTGAAGTTTTATAGTAAGTTTCTGGTGGGAAGAGAAGGTAAAAAAAAAAAACAACCAATCCAACAAAAAAGCTTACAGAATCTTAAAACGGGAGGTGATCAGTTTAGGAGTGGGAGTAATATGCTGTGAAAATAATGACAACTACAGTTTCCTTCACGTGAAGTGCCCTTATGGCACTGTGCTGCTCTAGCACACCTGAGGATCACAGACCAACAGCTCTAACTCTGTTAAATATCTTTTGTTCTTGATCATTATGGCTTTGCATATTACCTATTTTGACCATGTGATTTATGAAAGAAAAATGAACCTTTGAGCTAAATGGAGGTCCTGCATAGCCCTTCATATGCAAGCACAGAAGCTATTATGCTATGCAGAAATATCCATCATTGATATGATAATACTATGAAAAACCACTATTTTACAAAATGATATGGATAAGGCAAATTATGGCAACTAATCCTTTTATCACTGCTGAAGGAAATAAAATTCTCCCAGATCAGGGTAACACTGTTTTGTGTGCAGTTCTGGTCTCCGCAATTCAAGAAAGATGCAGCCATACTGGAGAGGGTGAAAAAGAGGGCCATGATGTTCAAAGGGATGGACAATCTGTTCAATGAGAAAAGACTGAAGGAGATAGGTCTTCTCTTCATGGAGATGTCTCAGGAGGGACCTCATCACAGTATTCCAGTACTGAAAGGGTGGCTACAAAGAGGATGGAGGCTGGTATAGGTACAAGTTGCAGTAGCAGAGGTTTTATCTCTATTTAAGAAAGAAATATTTTATAGTGAGAAAGGTCATTCACTGCAACAGACTGCCCAGGGACATGGTTGAGCCCCCATCACTGGAGATTTTCAAGATGGGATTGGACAGGGTGGTAGATAATCTCTTCTAGGCTCCCTTTCTCATGAAATGCTGGCAAGAGAGTTGTTCAAGGTTCCTTCTAAACTGGGCTATTGATTCTATGAACTGTTCTGCATTCCTTTCTGCAAGGTATCTCATACTTGCCATTCACCATGGAGAGAGTCTAGGGAGAATCATCTTTGCAAATGTAATTTCAAATTATCTGCACAGTCAATTCCTGCCCACTTCTGGCTGTTATTTAGCCTTATATTTGCAAGACAGTTATTTAGTTGCAGGGATGGACAGCTGCTGAAAAGGAGGAACTAGACATCAAATAAGAGTGCCTGAGTTTAACTTCCAAACTGCACTTTTTTTTTTTTTTTGCATTTGAATCTGGACTCACATGCCTTTATCTCTGTCCCTTCTCCCACCATCCCATTTTAACACCTGGTTTTCAAGTACACATACATATATGAGGCAGAGGAACTTGGGTTTTTTCCTCTATGAAATAAGATCTCCAACAACTGAACAGTAAAGTTTCATTACATGGGCTCTAACTTCAAGATATACTAAATGTAGGCGAAGGCAGAAGGAGGTGGGGTCACCATGTAGCAATGAAACAAGCCCTGTCCATTGAAATACAGGTTATAGTTTTCATAATGGGATGTTAATTGTCCTGTAGTACCAGCACTCTGAATCAAAAAGTCAATAATCAAACAGTTGTGAGATACAGTAAATAGTCACAAAAGCTGTAGCACAGAAAGTTTTTGTACATTTAGAAAAGCAAAGTAAGAAAATTATACAAGAAAGACATTATGGACATGGTAGAAAAGACGGCTCAAGGAGCACTGCACATCTGTGTTTCTTTTAATTATGTACTGTTTTTAATAACATAGCCTTTAGAGCTTCAAAATATGTTTCACAGTGAAAAAAATCAAAGCACTGCTACACTCAATTTATATTTACACACACTTAGAAGCAAACCACCTGTTGGTTTGTTCCAGACTGAAACAAATAGAAATGACAGCCACTGTGAATGGTGGCCACGCATGCTCAGAATCTTCAGGTTACATTCAACAGAGAGATTTCTTAAGAACTAATTTGTCTGATGGCATCAGAACCTTATTTAGATAACTATATACACCTGAAGTATGACCTTTCTCATTAATACTGAGAAAGTTTGAGTGACTAACAAAAGCCACATTTTCAACTGCATCAGCACTTCAAATCATCACCAAAAAAATCATGAGAGAAGGGTTTCTTTTGTAAGAAACGGTATATTAAATATGCAGAGAGATACCATTTCTTCCAGTAAATACAGTGCTGGTGAAAGGTAACAAAGAATTGAATTTGTCCACTGAACACAAAACACAGGGTCTGCAACAGCAGAAATTTTCCCTCCACTGCCCTCCAACTTTTCTTGCTCCTGAGCACTGGCTCTACAAATCTAAGGAGCAAGTCCAGGTTTTCATGAATATTCAGCCTTTGGACTCTCCTGCTCAGGCTGCCAAAAATTATAATAATGTGTTGAGGTCAAATCCCAAGCCAAAGTGAAGTGGCTTTGTTCTAACAGTAACAACAGTTTCCCCGTGATTTTAATTTAGCTGAGCACCTGGTCTCTGGTGTGCGTGACTGGAGGGTGGTTTTGGTATTGTGAACATTTGCCCACAAGGCACAGGACTGAGATCCACCAACTCATGTTGCAGAGCACTGCAGGACAGCCAGGAAAACAACAGAATAAAGAAATAAGTTCAGAAAAAAACTCAACAACAACAGAAACAAAATTAAAAATCCAAACGCCTTCTTGCTCTGGACTGAAACATGGAAAAAGTCTCCAGCTAGAGACAGGAATTCAACACCTTTTTCTCAAAAGTTCTCAATTATTAATGCCTGAAAATTGGCTACTAGCCATTTATGCAAAATCTATTTTTTATTCTCTTAAATAATACACTTAAATTATTGTTAATATAATACTTTGTGAAAACCCATACTACAAAAAATACAAACCTAATGTCATCAGTTCATCTAACATTAAACAGTCATTTAAAAATTGTCTACCTATGCATTTACCTGATAGAACTCTTTCCCCATCTTCCATGTCTTTTCAGACTGCAAAGTGCATGATTCCTTGGGAAACTTTCTAAAACAGCTTTTAGCAGCAGCTAATGAGACAGGAAGCTCCAATCTATCAGTTAAAAATACTTTAGTGACTTTTGCAGGGAGTCTGGCAGAAGGGGACAAATTCTGCTCTTGGAGCAGCAAATCAGTGCAAAGACTTGAAAAAATAAAGATATATATCTGGATCATAGAACTCTCACTGAAGATACTGGAGTGAAATGTAAATTATTTAAATTGTTTTGCTGGTCCTCCCAGCAAGGGTAGATTTCACCTGACATGGGTGTATCTCATAAGAGCATAATCCTGTACCAATATGACATCAGTCAATATTTCTGCCTGTTTCAAATTATTTTTACATTCATTTACACTGCTACAATTGAGAGCAGTTTATGCCCATAAAACACTATATGTGTTAATTATTATTCTTATTAATATTTATTTCACAACTGAGACCTTTTTTTTCTCCTTTTAAAACCAAGGAATTAGTATTTTTTTTTTTAAAACCTATGATTAAAATGACATTAACATTTTTTTTACCTAAACAAAAGTCAGTAAAATTAAAAGCTTACAGTGAGCTGACTAAAATTCTGAGTCTTTCATTTATTTGTTTAGGTCATAATCCCATCAACTAACACCAAAGAACAAGCCTGAATTTTAAATTTCCTGGTTACTATTAGTTTCAGTTCAAAACTTCACATTTAAAGTGTCATTTTCATTTTTGACTTTTTATATATATATATGCATACACATACACGCACATATATATATTTTTATATATAATATCAGTTCATAAATCCAAAATGAAGTCAGTGCTAGGACAGTCCTCAAAGCCTTTATGCACTGTATAAAGACTTTCAAGAATTGACATCATTGACATTTAACTGAAGTAGATAAGTACCAGTCGTGGCTTTAGCTACAAGGCAAAGTTTGAGAGAACATTTTAATTCCTCTCAAAGAAAAGCAGTAAGACCACTGGTGGTTAAACAAACAGGATATCCCGAAAGAGAGAAAACTGCCAGGTGTGGGAAGTCATACAAAGTCTTTTAACTTTTCCTTCTATGCCATTGTATTGTTCAATTTAGTTGCTCACCAAATTCCAGGATGATCATGCCAGATCCTTCTTGTGCCTCTTGTAATGGCAAGGAAAAGTCAACACACAGAAGTCAACCAGGTTGCAAAGGCATCACACTCTGACAGCACTACCCGAAACCATACCACATTTGGACACAGATGCAGAAGGTTCAAGGTTATCTGGAGGGAAAGGCCACCCTGGAACTGATTTTTGCTCCTAAGGTGGGAGGGAGGGGCCAGTTATTTTTATTATTTAAAGAATCCAAATAATCAATCTATCATCAATCAGTCAATGCCAAAAATATAGATATATCTCAACTACATGGCCCTTTTAGAAAATTCACAGCTTAGCTAGAGCAAAAAGCATTTTCTTACAAGTGTCCCTGGGTAAGGAAGAAGCTGATCCCATCTCTCTTGCCTGAAGTCCCCACACTGATTGATGGTAGCTATGCAGCTCCACATTGGCACACAACTTTCTTTTAAGTCCACTGGAAACATTTGACTAAATCCAGCCATGAGCTTAATTTTCTGGAGTTCTTCCTGAATCAGCTGGTTAGATTAACCCAAGCATATTAGCTCCATCCTAAGACTCAAAAGAGAAACACTGCAGAAATTCACGTGCCAAAAGATAGGGACACGCTAAGATATGTTTGACTAGGCCAAAAAAAAAAAAAAAGTCAATCCAAACCAAAACGGAAAGCAATATGAAAAATAACAGTGGTCATGTCCATTCACAGATTAGTATCAGTTTGGCAACCAAGGATCACAACTGCACGCAATCACTGTTACTTTTGACAGACAACGGATTACTTGCAGATGCTCTGAAATGTAAATCATGGAGTGGGTAGGCTTGGCTATCTTTTAAACATTTTTGTGTTAATGGCCTTGAGTACACTTGGGTATTTACAGTGATTATTAAAAAGATATATATACACACATTTCCTTTGCTTTTATCACAAAGGAAAGTAAAAGAAGGGAAAGGGAAAAGGGAAAAAGGAAAAGGGAAAAGGGAATAGGGAAAAGGGAAAGGAAAGGAAAAAGGCCTACACCACCACCAAAACTATGATTTTTTTTTTTTTTTTAAGGGATGGTTTTTGGTTTGCTTGTTGATTGATGTGTTTTCTTTAGCTGCTCATGTCGCTAGGTTCTCCGCATTTATGCTGGACATCCGAATCTGAGAGCTGCTCTTGCTCAGAATGGAGAGTTGTGTCCCCCCGTTCACTCCGCTGCTCGCTAGAGAAGGATGACGATGTTTGAAATCCACAGCAAAATACCGGTTGACTTTCCAGCTCCTCCATTTTCTCTTTATTTCTGATTGCACCTTTAGGGAGAAACTTCAAAAGGTCATTTTTTATGTACTTAGCCGCTCGAGGGACATGCTGACAAACTATCAAGATTAGAAAAAACCACCAATTTGATGGAACTATCTTTAAGACTATTACTAAACTCCTCACCAGGAAAATCTGAAGTGATTTCCCCATTTATGGAAGAGGTCCATGCATGCAGAGGGAACAACAGCCTGGATTCTGTGTCTCTGACTTCAAATAATTTAGTATCAGCTCACAGGTGCATGGAAGACCTGTTCAACACCAATTCCAACACAGCTCTTGAGCTAGCTTCTTGGAAGAATATCCTGTTTTCATCAACAGGCAGTACCAAATACATAACAAGGAGCCAAAGAAACCAGCAACCAAAAGGTACTAGACAAGAAATGAAATAACCTTTCCATACAGGCAGCTTGTCTCTCACCTGCAATTAATGGATGAATGTCTATTGAAAACTTTGTGCCCTGCTTTCATATCGCTTCTAAGCAGTCAATAGCTCTTGGACTAATATACATCTGTGACAGCCTCCTTTTCCTTGAGATTTTTTTCATAGGCATCCACAGTAAGTCACCAAGAGTAAAACAATTCATGTCAGAATTTCAATTAGAAAATAAGCAAATAATTATACAGCTTTTCTACTTTTCGTTCATCACCGGTTTCCTGGCAATCCTGCTAAAAGTACATGTATGTACATAAATACATCTATAAATAAGATAGTAAGTATTTAATATAAGAAATATCATACTAGACCAACATTTGCTCAGTCTATTACTCACTCCTGACAGTACCCAGTAGCATACTCCTCAATGAAATTGTTTAAGAGCAAGTAAATGCATAGAGATATTTTTCTTAATACATTTTTTCAGTCTCCAATCAGCTGCTGAGTTCTTGTCTTTAACAATCATCGCTAGATTTTTCTAGACTAATATAAGTATCAAAATGAATCAGCATATGCCAAAATGCTAAACAAGTGGTTCAATTGTATATACACAAACTACAGGGAGGAAAAATCCAACTGGAAAACTTACATTCTCCTTCTACTACCTCTCAATTCCTATTTTCAGTAAAATACAGACAGAGATTAATATCTAGAGATTAATATCAAGCAATGTTAATATACTAAAGGTGAACCCTTTCTTACCTAAATAATTTTGCAGGATCACAAGACATTCTCTAATGTCTTGAGAGATAAAAAGGTTTCAATTAATTTGGTTATATTAGTCTGGCTAAAACCCATCACCACACTCCCTCCAAGTGGTTACAGGAAATCTGACACACTCCACATGTTACCTTGGAAAGTGCTTATGTGCAGATTAGTTTTAGACAAGACTTTAGTTTTTTAGCACTCATGGAAGGTAATAGATGAAACAACAGCTGTAGGTGACAGAGTTGTCTATCCAGTAATGTCAGCTGGTGAAGTATGAATGACACTAATGCCATTAATTCCAGAAAGTCATGATCCTGAACTCACCTTCTGAGCTTCCTGGGACCGAGCTATGAATAATGTTTTAACAGACCTGTGGGTCCTTTAACAGGATAAGCCCATGAGCAAAGGTGACCTATAAATTTGTTTGATAAACTTGGAGATTGTTATGGCTATCTGCAAAGGAATCACTTGGATCAAGGAGTTAGAGACCTTTTGTACAAGAGAGCAGCTATGGCATGCTATATGTGACCAAGCATAAAAAACCTACTGCACCACAACTGGTAGAAAGAAATAGTTTCAGGCTCTTTAAAAACTAAAGGTGATTTTAAGACAAGCCTTCTTCTGTTGGACTGCATAGTAGATGTGTATTAGTGGAACAGAGAATGGATGAACTGTAGATATTCATCTTAGGGAAGCCTTGAGGAGGGACTGTTTTTCCATTTATTCAGAAAACAGTTACCTCAGGTATTCAGTCTGATAAACAAAGTCAGGGGGATGTCAATTTGCAGATCAGAGTGGGTGAAGTGGAACACTGATGCTAGCAGCAGCAGCTGTCATGTGCTGAGAGGAGTGTGAGGCTTGCAAGGTACCCAGGCAATGTCTGAGGGCATTTCTGGGCACCTGACACTCTTGGGCTGTATGTCTGGAGGGGCCAGCTGGTAAAAGTCAGGTCTCACGAGAAGAGTGGGCAATGGTTCTGTGGTGACGGCTGTCTCCACGGCCAGCTTAAACTGTGCGAAGCCACATCTAACTGTCTCCTGGGGATGGCTAGCAACCAGAAATGCAAACAGGGCATGGCTATCTGTTGGGTGAAACATCAGCAACAGGGCATGGCACCTGCTTGGTGCATCATCAGTAACAGGACATGGCATCTCTACCCCTCCTTCTCACTCTCCCTCTTCTTCTCTCTCCCCCTCTCCCTCTTTCTCTCTCTCCTTCTCCCCTTCAGGCTCTGGGAAAATAATGGAACAAGACCTCCCAGAAACTATCTTAAACCAAGTTAAGCAGGTGATTGGGAAAGGCCAGCAATGATTTCTCAAAGGCATACCAGACTAACATGATCATCTTCTACAAGAAAATGTTTTCTGATGACATGGAAAGAGCAGTTGATAATGTTTACTTGGACTTCAATACAGCCTTTGACAATGTTTCCCACGGTCTCCTCCTAGGCAAGCTGGCAAGACATAGATTAGGTAGGCGGCCTGCAAAATGGGCAGGAAATTGGCTAACAGGCCACAATCAGAGGGTGACAACTTTTACTCAGGCTGGGAGACTTTAACCAGTGGGGTCCTCGGAGATCGATGCTGAACTCCATGCTCTTCAACATCTTTATAAATTATCTGAACGATGGGGTTGAAAGCACCCTCACCAGAGATGGGCTGATAACACCAATCTGGGTGGTGAGGTGGACGTTTCACAAGGAAAGACAATTTACAGCAAGAACTGCATGAACTTTTTAACAAAATGCAAAGTCCTGCACCTGGGATGACATAGCTAAAGAAACCAGTACAGTCCCTGTCTCTGTTAGCAAACATTAATCTGAGACATCATCTCTGGCAAGGCCAATACTTTGGTTTAATAAAGACACTGCACATCTTTTTCTTTTTCTGAGATCCTGTGAGATTCAGCCTAAGGTATTAGGGAATATGGCATACAATGAATTACAGTGAAGGTTTAGAAGAGTGGTTATTCCCACAAGGAAATGGAATGGGGTTGGTGAGTGGGGGAGGTTAAATATTAAAAGTCTTACCTCCCCATTCAAGAAACAATAGAGAACAGCAACAACAAAACCCTAGGTAAATGGGAGAGAAAAAAAAAATGTAATTGAAAACTTTCAGTAAATGCTAGAAAATAGATGGATTTAGAACAAACAAAACCAAAATCCTAGTATACAAAACATATACACACAGTCTGAGAGCTGTGCATGCAAAATAGTTATAATGAAAAGAAATTTCTTTTTAATAGAAGCAGAATTCACTGTATAATCACCTGGAAAGATCCCAGTCCCAATTCAAACACTAGTCTCTCCCGCTTACTGACATTTTCAGGAGAAAAAGCAAACACCGTGTAGTGAATTCCAAACAAGGGGATAAGCAGTAGTGTAGAGCGAGCCAGTCTCCTGTTATAATAGAGTGAAAGAATTTTAATGCAGCCTTGTAATAAACAACTTGTGCTTTAATTAAAGAAGAGAACAGAAAATATTTTGTTGCTTGTCTGTTGGGATATACATACACTGGATAATTATACAAACAAATATACAATATTCCCATTTGTTCCCAAACAGTGATTTCACACACACTGTAGTTTGCTCCCACTTCTTCACACTGCTACAATAATAGCACACTAGTAATGCTTAATACTTTGTACTGCTATTTTAATTTGCATTATTACAATCAGTAATATTTTCTAACATGCCAAACATGAGGAGATTAATCTTGCTAAGGGATTCAGACTGCTACCACAACACCATAATAAACCTCTCACCCAATTGCTTAATCCCAGTGGAGTGTTTGAAATCACTTTTTTTGTGTGTATGTGTGAATTTATCTCTACATAGAAAAAAAATCCAAACCAGCAATACAAATAAAGATAAAACGCCCTGTATGTTCTTATACTCATGACTGTTCTCCAAGGCCTCGATTTTGATCTCATGTATATTTCTGGAAACTGAAGTGTAATTCCACTGTGTAACTATTTTCAATGGCATCAGAATAAATACATTTTAGAAGGAAATTAAACAAAGCATAAACAAAAGAGCTGGAAATGAATGTGTGTCCCTGTAAGCACTTAACTGAGTATGGATGTAATTCCCCAAAAGCAGGGATCCAGCCAAGACTTATGTACGTCTTGGTCAGTGTCATTTGCTGATTGCTCAGCAAAAAAGACCCAAGAGAATGAAAATGTTGATCTGAAAATAAGGCAAGTGTTTTATTATAAACAAAGTAAAGTAACCTCCAGGACATTTTCAAAGGGGAAAAAGTAAGACTGATTTCCTTCAAGTAAGTTAAGGAGCTAGATGGAGTGTAAAGGAAGGTAAAAAGCCATAAAGATTTTTGGAAGAGAATACTTTTAAAAATTCAAATGTTAACTCTGCTTGTATCTACATGGTATATTGCAGACACACTGAATTTGATAACACATGTTCAACAAAATCCCCAAAATGATGGGTTTGTCTTACTGAAAGTGAGGACGTAATTAATACATCTCCAAGAACTCAGTGAATATATGTTGTTATATTCAATACTAAACTGCAAACGAGACATCAGTCCATTGCTGGTGTCCCACAGTCACATTTTGCATACTAATGGTGATAAATATATCCCACCCCTTGTCCTGGGATTGTACTAAACACACATGATGAACACCAAATGCACACCAAATCTCAAGTGTGCTGGAAGACCTCATAACCCAGAGAACACAATTCTTGCTAATTATCAAATTGGGCATTGACCAGAAGTTTTTTAATAAGACAGAACAGCCCTGGAACTCATTGAGGAAGAGCATACACAGTCTCCAACTCTGGCGATCTGTGGAAAAAGTAAGATATATAGAAATGATTCAACGTAATGGCCTAAAAAACCTTCAAGGTCTATTCTAGTCCTTTTTCTCTATGGATATGTAATCAGATTAATGAAAAGGGACAGAAATATTGTGGAAAAGATTATGGAATAATACTGTACCTGTAAACAAAAAAGGATGCAAAGAACATAAGCATCATAAACTAGCCAAGGAATAAAAAATAAAATTAAGGTAGTAACCTGGAAAATGAAGTATCTCTCAAAGTCTCTTACCCTTTATACCTTTATAACCCTCAGAATTAATGGCAACAAAAGGATAAATGTTACTTTGATTTAAAAATCACAACAGAATTGTCTATTAGTATGTTGTATCTCACCATAGTCACAGGAGATTAATTTTGGGAAAGATGCAGAGCAAGATTTTTTCTATTGTCAGTTTTCTGGAATTAATTATATCTGATTAATCATACAGTTAATTTGTAGGATCTTGAAATATAATGCTATCATCAGCTTATTTAAGATGCTGTCTTCAATATTGCCATAAAAGTCAGGAAGGAAATAAATTAAATCTAAGAAATAACACATTCTGAAGTTTATAGATTAAGAGCTAAGAAGAGGAAAAGAATATTTTAATGATAAGAAAAACATGAGAGATACTAATGACTGTGTGGATGATAATCTACTATGTTTTTTCAAGAGCATTAGGAAGAATTAAAAAGTCTTAAAGCAGCACCTGTGAGATAAGTATGCTTGTGTCCAATAGTGAAATTAAGAAGCTATAAGGTATACAGCAAAATTCTCAGGCACATAGCAGCCAAAGATTTCCATCTTCTTTTCTTCATATACTCTTTCAGACCAGCAAGAAACTTGGTTCATGGATCCAAAAGTTTTAAGGACAGTAATCAATCAGGCTTAAACTGGTTGTTTAGAAGAGATATGTTCTCCAAAACTTCTAGCCAAAGCCTTGTTTACATTCCAACAGGTGGAGGAATGTCTTAGGTAACTTTAAAAAAATGAACATTGTTGTGTTTTTGCTTGTTGTTTTTTTTTTTTTTCAAACTGACATTCTATTTTTCAGCTGCCATTTTCCTTAGAAACAGTCTAAGCGTAAAGTTTTCTCCAATAGCATAACTATGAATGTGGCCTTTCCATAAAGTATTAATACAAGAAACACAAATACTTGTGTCCTCTGTTTTTCCTCACTCCTCTATTGAATTATGTAAAACCCCATCCTTATTGTAAAAGGAATAGAAAGAAGAAAGGTTGTCTAACTTTGATCAGCATCTGAAAGAACCATACCTTATTCTTTCACTGCACATCCATGCTTATTAAGGAGATTGCTAAAGTGTCTACAGATATCACGTAGGACATTACTGGGCATGAAGTGGAAATGAAGATACACGTCACATTGCATTGCTGAGTAGGATTTCCAGTGATTTCAACTTAATATTCCAGTGTGTCCCTATTCCACATTTTAAAACATGTTTCTAGAAGACAAATTAATGCCATGATCTAAACAAACACAGGAACTGTGCATCAGATGAAAAAAAAAAAAAGTATTTTGAGCAACTGTGCAATAGGGAACAAGGACCAATGAGTTCTAAATGGTCTAAATAGGCTCTTCCAGCTACTCTGAATGTGATGTAACAAAGACGCATCTCTAGATTGAGAGCCTGTAGATACAACTGTAAGAACCACTGAGCTGGATACATGATGATGCCATTTGGAAAGAATGAAGGAGACCATCAGAAAACATGGGTCCTCAACATCAGGGGACCTGAGGCTCCAGAATCAATTGTATAAGGAAATTTGTGGTTGTCATTCTTTTTTCTGTCTCTGAGAAAGAGAGGAAAATGTTGGTTACAGCTTACTCTCCCATCAGATCCAGGAATCTCCACTGCACTGAAGATGTGTTACCTGCTTCTGCTGGACTAATTGCAAAGTCATGTAGCTCAAAGAAAACCATTGTAACTTACATGAGATTTAGCAGACGTGCTATGAAGCTAAGGATAAAATACAGTATAATTTTTACTCTGACAGAGTTTGTTGCTTTCATCTTATAGGTTCTTACCACCCAGCTTTTTTGAGACAAAATACCACAAACTGTTAAGAGAATCAAATGATCTTCAAACCACAGCCTTTGAAGAAAGACTGTGTAGTTGCTCTTTTGCTACTTAGGTCAGCATCTTTAAAGTAAGAGAATTGTTCAGTTTAAATGCTGAGTCTTAAGTGAAATTAATTTGGTCAAATATAACCTTTTGCAGTGGAGACATCAAGGTTTATGCTCGTGTAGAACAACATTCACCTCACCAAGGTTCAGACATACTGAAATTATTAAGATAATGTCTCTAAAGCTGATGAAGAAAAAAATGCACTTTTAAGACATAGTTCTTGACTGCTCTAGATGCCTCTTTAAGAAGTGAGTCCTGTTGTAAAGCCTACGGTTATGTACTGAATGCATCTATTGATGCATATATTGACTAGCTTAAAGTTATGAGTTATTTGCAATGATGTCTATTTTGAGTTAAATTACTTCCACACCTACATTCCCTTTGTTGTCTATGAAGAGTAGTAGGCACTTAGGCATAAAGATGAATCATCTATCCCTAAGGAAAGCCTTATCACATCCTAAGTCTCTCCATTGACTACAGAGGGAATTTGGACTGAGTTTGGCATACAAATTGATGCACTGTAGGCTTGTAAAGTTTAGATTAGAGGAATTCCATCTCTGGCTGTAACTCAGTGATAAATATGTGCAAAAAATAATCATGACAATATTTAAAATAGAAAGATAAAAGAGCAAACCATGAAGATACAGGATGTCATTAATATAGAAATACTTAATATAGCTCATGTTTAATAAACCAAAGTATGTGTTTTATCACAAAGATGCTAAGCATAATTAACATGTGACTTTCAGGAGCCTCAGTAATCTTCCTGACAGATACATGTATTTTCCAAAAGCTTAATTAGGTCTGTAAGATTGTTTTCAAAGACCTGAAGTAATACCTAAACACAGCAAGTGATTACCGCTTTTTAATTTTCCCATGCATAAATCACATTTTCAGACTAAGGACTTCAAAAGCAGTGGAAGGTTGCTGGAAGGTTTAAGTATATTGACTGGAAGTGTACAGATATTTTTCTGGGCTCCTGTTTAGACTGAACTCTTCTTGCCATTGACTAGGTAAAAGATTTCACCTTAGATTTGCCAGTCTGACATCTTTCTGAAACTCTGCACTTAATGTGAAATTTGTTTCTCTACAAAACACCAACATGAAGTCCATGCTGCACCAGGTTGTAGATTAAGCAATGAACCTCATATTTCAAACTATCTCTTCTGGGGGTCCTAATTTTACCTAACTTTCTTAGACTTCAGCTTTTCTCAGTACAGGACATGGATCTGCTCACTGTTCTATTCTCTGTTTCTTTCACCTGCTTTTGCACAGTGTCAGTCTATTGACTGAATGTTTTGAGTATCTTCATTGGACTATTACTTAAATACCTTGGGGAGATGTAAAATCACAATCACATAGAAAATTTATTTTCATGTTTAAAATGTGTTGGTTTACTGTTTGTTTTTTTGTTTGTTTTCTTTTTACTAGGCAAAATACATAAAGCATGCAGCTACGAATTACAAAATAACCTTTCTTCCTTAATGATGTCAAAGATAATTATTACGTATTGTTCAGCAAAATGCTGGACTGTTGGATCTGTTTGGCAGGACATCTTTTAGAGTGTTGATTTACACTCATGAGGCTGCTGTGAAATTCAGGGGAAAGTTAATCAGGAAACATATTGTATATTAGATTTCTGAAAGGTACTCCTCATCTAAATGAATCCTGTGGGCTTCTTTTACAAGTAACAGAGACTGAGGTGCACTATGAGAAAGTTATTAATTCACAAATGTCTAGACTTAAACAGGGGAAGTTTAGATTAGATATAAGGAGGAAATTCTTTCCTGTTAGGGTGGTGAGGCACTAGAATAGGTTGACCAGGGAGGTTGTGAGTGCTCCATCCCTGGCAGTGTTCAAGACCAGGTTGGACGAGGCCTTGGGTGATATGGTTTAGTGTGAGGTGTCATTGCCCATGGCAGGGGAGTTGGAACTTGACCTTAAGGTCCTTTCCAACCCTAACTATTCTGTGACTATAAATGGCTTTTATTTTTTTTTTTTCTAGACACCTTGCTCTCCATAAGCAAATCTTTGACAATGAGTTTTGGCTACACACATAAAATTTTGCTACTAGTTTAACCTCAGCCTTTCCTCACCCCTGGGTCTATACTAACATAACTTCACTAAGTTTGATTTTTACTCCAGATGGCAGTCTGATTCACTCAATTCTTGCACTGCCCCTGTTTTACCAAATTTTCAGGTGAAACATTTATTCTCGATATGACCAGGGCTCACTTCTTTGTTGTGTCATAAACAGCAACTATTAATAGCTTCTATACAGATACTATCCAAAACCATAAGCAGCAACAGCAATAATTAAAAAAATTAAAAAAACTCAAACTAAAACAAACAAAACCACCTTAAATCCTTGATTGTGATGCATTAGCAAAAGCACAGAACAAGAGAATATTCTACATGCAACAAGAACTAAATGAATGCCTGCTTTCTGTTTGTTACCCCTCTGCTAATATCCATTCATTTACTTGCAGCATGCGTAATACAAACACAGTAATGTCACAGGATTGCGTACACTTACAGGGTAATGGTTGATAGTTCTGACATCTTGCAAGAGTGCTGGTTAGCCCTCTTAGGCTTACAGTAGCATTTCTGAACGCAGCTGCTAAATATGACAAGATTAGCATTTTTTTCAGCATATTGTGAACAGGCCAAGGTAGGTCACTTTTAACACATTTTATGAGACACGTCACAAAGATGGAAAGCGGACATGATAGAATGAAATTACAGCACAAACCAGCTGCTTGACTGAAGCAAAAATAAACAAAAAAAAGATTAAGATGCACTGGCTGTCTCTGGCAATTGCAATGTGTTGATTCACAGACAAACGAAAGATTGAACAACTTGGAGGCAGGCCGGCAGCTTTACGCATCCGAAATACACGCAACTTTTGCAGTCTGGTAGTATACAAAGGGTAACAGAACAATATATTAAATGAAAGTTGACTGTACACTTTTGGAGAACAATCAGATAGTAACATAAACTTGTAGGATGGGATTTATCTAAGATGAAGTTGGATCAGATGTTCCTTATTTTCATGTGTAAGTACACAATGCAGTGTGGATCCCTTTCTATTAGTGAAGAGTGTTAGTAAGGACACCAAAGCACTTCTTTTGCCCAGCTTTCTTGATGCATGGGTTGAGGCATTCAGCATGGAAACCACTTGTCTGACTCTCTCAATTCAGAGGCACTGCTTATTTTTTGTCACACACACTAGGACAGGTATGGTCATAAAAGAAGTAGGCACATATATTATGGACCAGGACCATGATCTCTACATGTTGCATTCTTGGAAGAGCTGCAATGGAGAAAGAGATGTTTAAATTTACAACTAGTCAGAGAGAGGCTATTTTAAATCAGCTGTCAAGAAGGGTAATCTGAAACAACACAACAAGGCATTTTGAGGGAACGTGTAAGAGATTTTGTATCTGTTATGATGGGCTGAAAAACATGAGAACTGAAAATAGTAATTTCTTGTCAACAGGAGATTTTTGTTTTGTTTTCTACATATGGTTGTCTTGATGAGATTCACTTCAGGGAAGGTTAGATATTTACAGTATAGATGTCTATGTAAAGTGGACATCCTTGATTCCTTGAGAATCATCAGAGAGAATAAGCAGTTGAGAGAAATGCACACTTATTTGTCAGGGTATATCTGTTCTATTTTAAATGTTCACTTTAGGATGGGGTGAACAATACAGCAAACACCAATGACTACCCTGACTAAATCTCCATTGACTATAAAGGACAATATGGTGATTTTTTTGAAGCAATTGCCCACAAGGCAAACATCTAAGTTTATTCAAATAAATCAGACTCTGTTTCTGTTGCTCTGATAATGTGCATGGTTTAATATTTGTTTTCAACTAACTATAGATGGGATATGCAGCTTGCAAACTGAACAACATAGGATAAATTGAAAATAAATTTAATTTCTCACTACTGCTAAATCCTTTAAGCCAATCCCATTTACTAGAGTTTTGGGTTTGTTTGGTTTTTTTCCTTTTGGGTAACCAAAACCTGACAACAGCATTGTTATTAAAGATTACAGTGTGAGAGCTGGAATGAGCACAGTATTGTGGCAGGTACATACACATCCAGCAAATAGACGTAATGATTATGTTTCAACTTTCAAAATCAATCTCATTTCTTGGATGATGTAGAGGAAGTATATATGAAAATGACTTCCTTCTGTGAGGTAAATTTTGCACTGCCTTTTTTTCACAGAGCTGAGTTGTGCATTGGTTGTCAGCTAAGACTGACCAAAAACAAGAAGGGAAGTTTCAGAGATACTTCCTTTTTACTATGACTGAGACTTTCAGAAACAACTATGGATTTTTAGTGTCTCACTCATTTTTGATGGCCTGACCTGAAATACATTTTATCATGCCAATTTTTACCACAAGAGGGCTGCTCAGCATGTGTTGAAAAGCAGCGCTTGTACAGGCATTTTAAGGTACATAACCTGAAAATGAAATATATAAAAATCAATATTCACACTGAAAACTCTTAGTTGCGGGGTGGTGAGGATCTGTTCTTCAGTGACATGCTAAGTGTTGCCGTGGTAATCTAGAAAAAAAATCTCCACCCATGTTTCCTTTACTGCTTATGCCCTGTTTTATTTGGTAGGGATTGCTTATAGGTTTTTCTAGTGAGTAGACCTAACATGACAGCACTTGATATTTGCTAGAATTATCAAAAAGTCCAGACTTCATTTTGAAAACTGTATCTGTGAATTAATTGCTGCTCCCCAACCAGTGAGGGGACAGTTACATATGGGCTTGTGATAGAAAACTTTGCTAGCACTTCTTAGGAAAACAGTAATATTTTAATGCTGTTTTCATTTATTTTGCATCCTATCTAAATTAGGTAGAATAATATCTCTCTGATATTAGACATTGTAAAGTGACCCAAAATCTTTAGAGCACAGAACTGATGTTCCTCTCCCCCAACCTTTTTTTTAATATCTATTTAATTATTTACATAATTAATTAATTATTATCAAAGTAGAAACATTGATGGAAGTTAAGAGAGAAAGACAGAAGAGACAGAGAAACCAGAAAGTAATGGGAAGGTAGAAAAGTTAGCCAAATAAAAGAAAATTAATAAAAATGAGATGATGGATACCAAAACACTACACGAATTAGGGCAGGATCCTCAGATCTCTGTAGGCACACACAAAATGGAATTGGTCACATCTAACTATATGCATCTAAGATTAATTTAAACTGAACTATCACTTTCAACTCACTGAACCATGGAAAAAAACAGGTGCTTCCAGAGGCTGGGCTGACCTGTGTAACAAAAGTATCTAAGACACATGGGATGTGTTGTCTTATGGAAGTGCCCTGGTCTCTCAGATTGACCATAGACGACAACTAGACTGTTTAGATTAAATACGAGACTTTAGACAGCTAAAGGCAAACAAGCTGAGTCTCACCGCATGTGTCCTGTGCATGGACTGCAGCTGCATCTGGGAGGAAGAGGGAGGGTGCTAGGGTGGAAGGGGAAAGAAAAAGTTAAACATTCCAAGGATTAAATGAGTGATGTATTATAGTGGCTGACGACCACCTTGTCAGACTAAACACCTTAGCATCTGGCAATTTAATGCAAATGAGAGAGTACACAAATTTGAGGCAAAAATAATTGCAAATTACTGCAAAAATGAAGTTGTAAAGACTTCGTAGGTTTCTCAGAGGTGCTTAAGAGAAATAAAATTAACATTCTGATTAAGGGGAATGAAGTTATGCTCTATTACTGCGGCCATGTAGATCCATAATGAAAATTATCAGGGTTTTGACTTCACTAATAGAACACAGGGAATGGCAGTTTGTGGGTTGTCTCTGAATATGCTGAAGGGGAGTCCTTTGGGAAACACAGTAAGGTAGGATTTGATTCACGCAAATTAAAACTGTGCCTCATTGAGAATCTTTGTGCACCCTGCTCAAGTAATTCTATGTAAACTCACTACAAATAGGATAGGCAACCATGTAGTAATAGGAGAAGAAATGTAAAACCAAATTAATAAAATACTTAAAATACAGTAAAAGGTTAATCAACGTAAAAGTAGAAAGATTGCATGGGAGAGATAAAAAAAAAAAAAAAAGAAAGTGGATCTATATAGCTGTAGGTCGAGGGACTTCTTCACCTTGCTAATCAATAGCTAATGCTTTCCTGAAGCTAAACTTGTTTCCAAGTTACCAACTGCATTTACAAAACCCCTGGACTTACAGATCAGATGTAAATGGTTTGTAAAACCTAACTTCTGTGAGCAGGAAACAGACTATACAATTCTATACCACTGCAGTGACTGCAGGCCCTGATCCACTGCGTGCAAGCATACTCATTCAGCCCTCTCATCCAGACACAGAATAAGCAGGAATGCTTCTCAGTAAAGTTGTTATTTAGTTCCATCTCATCTAATTTTTGAAGTTACTAATATAGCTGTATGCCTTTTACCTTGTCACCCTGTTAGCCTTGCCGTTAGTGGTAACAGGCCATGAAGTGGGATTTATTTTACCTATTTTAAACATGAATGAAGAATTCATGAAGAATGAAAGAAGTTGTACTGAGAATTTTATTCTCTGGAGTGTGTAGATCTCTACTGACTGTGGAACGAGACGATCACAATTATTTGAAGGGGGCCTACAAGGATGCTGGACAGGGACTCTTCATTAGGGACTGTAGTGATAGGATAAGGAGTGACAGGTTAAAACTTAGACAGGGGAAGATTATATTGGATACAAGGAGAAAGTTCTTTACTGTAAAGGTGGTGAGGCACTGGAACAGGTTCCTCAAAGAAGCTGTGAAAGCTCCACGCCTGAAAGTGTTGAAGGTTGGGTTGCACAGAGTCTTGGGTGACACGGTCTAGTGTGAGGTGTCCCTGCCCATGGCAGGCGTGTTGGAACTAGTTGATCTTAAGATCCTTTCCAACCCTATTTAATGATTCTATGATTCTATGATCTAGGTGGATTCCATACTGTCTTGCTAAAAGTACAAACACTGTTGTGCTTTTCATGAAAGAAAGACAACTCTGTTTCTCATCTCTTTAATTGAAAACAAGTCCAGAATTCGTAGTCTTGTTACCTATAGCTCTACTTTTCATTGCTAATACCACCAAATCAAAAGAGCTTTCCCTGACTTCTCAAAGGGGTGTGAGGTATTCCAGGATCATCTTCTGATACTAAGAAACAACCTGAAAACAAGTTGGTAAAAAAAAAAATAAGGAGGATGTTTGAGGTCTTCTTTACTGTCCTTGTCCAAAATATATTAAAATCAGTTTACATCAGTGGATGACAGCAGTTTTCTTTCAACTGACTTTTTGGTCTCTAACTTTTAGGGCTCTTGCATCGCTTTAAGATGTGAAAGGTCAGCTTTGCTTCTCTTCACTGTTTTGATTAGGTGTGTCTTACAAAGCCCAGTGGATTGTTTTGGGGTTTTTTTCAGTGACTTGAAGTAACACGAGATTTACATATTTTTTTGTCTATGTACTTGTAAAGTCAATGAATGTCACACTAAAATCTAGGATGTATATAGGAAACCTCGTGAGGGTCTCTATAGTTTAAAAAGCTCCCCCATTACAGATAACATTCAATGTCCTCCTTAAACTATACATTAGTGTACTTTTAATTCCATTAAAGCTAAATTTAACCTATTGTAACTGAAAGTTAGTATGGTAACTACAACAACAATTTGACACAGAAACAATATGTCTATGAGGAAACCACTATCACTTCTCCCAAGGCTGAAGACAAATTACTGCTTGCAGACTATATCTGTGGCTAAAAATGAATATTTAGCAAATATTAACTTGAACTGGAAATTTTTGTCCAATAATTCTGACCTTTGCACAGATCTGAGCCTTGAAGGTGGAACAGAAAGATCAAAGAGAGCCAAAAAAACATGTCTACACTGTTCATTCAGATTGCTAACTTCTATAGGGTTGACATACAAAGATGGAGAAAGCTATTGTTACACCCAGACAAAATAATGAAGAGATAAAGCTCTAATATTTAGCTGTACTCTAGGGAAGAAAGCTGTTAGTAGAGAGCAGGATACTTCCATCAAAACAGTTCTTAAATGAACTGTATCTTCAAGTTTAAATGACATTATCCTTCCTTTATATTTAACTCTGGAGATCCTATTTTAACATGCTAGATTATTCTCAGTGACTCTAGAGCATAAACTAATGTCATGCATTATGGAATAATTCTGATGGAGGTGCAGTAATGTAACTGTAGTGTAGAAGACAAAAGCATGTTTAGTGAGAAAAACGCACCACACCAAATGAGGTTCTTAAGTGGTTTTGAGTATACATTTACTGTTTGAAATGAAGAATATGTATGTCCAAATCCAGACATAAAATACCTTAGAATGTGATTAACTCATTATCCTTAAAAGAAACAAAGGAGCAAACCCCACAGAGTATTTATTGTCACAATCTTCTTTAAGAAGTGGATTTTCAAGCATTGCACGTCTTAGTCCTGTTAGCTGGCAAAGCTCAGCATTGGTGTGGCTATACTGAGTTTATACCATCTGCAGCTCTGAAGCTTCAGCTACACTGCTCTCAGCTGCCTTACGCATTATATGACACCCCTGCAGACAACCATCCAAGTTTCAACCCATCTCTATAAACCCTCCTTAATGAAAAAAGAGAATGCTGCCTCTGTTGAATAGGCCTGGACTTGCAGAAATTTCAGCAGTTGAAACAGTTCTGTGTTTTCATTGGAAATGTATAAGAGGGATTACAGTTTGGAAATCTCTCGGCAATGATACAGGTGCACAGCAAACAAGTTGCTAAGGCTATCATGCGAACCATATTCACAACCTCAGATTGGGCTGATCCTGAGGTAGTATACAGTTATTTCAGTCACCTTTACTAAAACTTAATTCCATACTAAGCCACTGTAACCTAGGGGCCTTTGAGCACATACTTGTACTCTCCAAGGCAGGAAGAATTTGTTCCTGTGCAATTAACCAGTTACCTGATTGCACTACACATTTCCTTTCATGCACAGTGTTATTTACAAAACCCTCGTGAGAAGTTCACCCTTCCAAATCAAAAAATCCTGCTGCATAGTGACAGCACCATCTTTCTTGTCCTTTCCATACCCCAGGCTCTAAAGTCTATGTACTTGCTTGGAGTACACCCTAATAATTCCTCAGATGTAAAACTAAAACCACTGGATGTGAAGCATGCTAGTTGCTGAAGTGAGACACAAGAAATCAATGTCAAGGAGAAGCAGAGACACTGAGGGGAAAATAAACTTCTTTTGTTCTCATATGGTAGAGTCAAAAATGTAAATGGTGCAAAGGGTAAATGGACAACCATGAAAGTTGGTGTGCATCAAGCTTTCATGTAAATTGAAAGCACATTCAAGATCAGAGATGTCAGAATTATTCCCCATTGCCTGCAGTCTAGCAACAACTGCTGCATGACCAGTTGCTTGCACTCCACACTTATCTTTAAACTAAGTAACCAAGAAAGGCTAACCAAAGAAACAAAGGTGCAAACTGATCTGGAGACAAATAAAATTCTAAATTTATTTTTCAGCCTACCTATGCATTCTAAACAACAAACTTAGCTACGAGTAATGAGGGAGGGAAATGCAAAACATCCAGAATTGTCTTATTTGGAAGGTCCCACATTAGCTTGCAATTTCAGGTTTCTGAAAAATTGTCTGAATCTCCAAAACTATTATCTTTCCCAATAAGTAAACTGCCCTGATAAAGGATACAACACCACATCTAAATCCATGGTTAATTCATAAGGATGGTTGGCCATAGCTGGCAGATCGTGTCTATACTGCTAATCTCCATGACAACTGAAGCTTATCAACACAGATCAAAATTAGAATATTCACTTTGATGAAGTTCAGTGACTTCAGAAACACACTTGAGGTCTGTACCCCATTTTCTTTATGAAGGCTACCTTATTTTTGTTAATCACTAAACTTGAATGCATGGCAACAGATTACAGAAAATTCAGTTAACTGTAGTCAGTTTTACATTAAGGTAAGAAGCTTTGTATTGTGCACATTGCTAAAGTATTTGTGGTATTTTAGAAAGCAATGCTGGAACAAATTTAGGTATATCTAGCATTTCAGACAGTACATGTGTAGGCAAAGACCTATATTTACACATGTACACAACAAACAAACATTTACATTTAAAGCATGCTGACTCGAGCCAACAGATGTTATGAGTGCTCTTCCATACCAGTTATGGCAATCAAGCCATGATGTTTTATGCTTCGAAAGTCATTTAGGTCTGAAGTATCCAGATATATGCCACTAATATATCAATAGGAATTCATTCTAGCTTTTTTTTGTGCCCAAACCTCCTCAGAAAAAGGGCTAACCCAACCCTTGATAGAACAATTGAGAGTACTCAATCTTTGAATTACTGTTTCTTAAAAAAAAACATGAAGGAATATGTCTATAAAAAGAACAACACTATTGAATACAGCATGGCACTGTTCTCCCCTTCACTATCCTGCACACCTCCTTAATCTTTCTAGAAAAGGACCATCTATTAGTGTCTTCTCTTTTAATGAAAACACACTCTTTTCCAGCTTGGGGCTTGCTCTTGTAACAGACAGGGAAAAAAGGCTGTTTTTTATTGACTTAGGACACAATCTGTGGACAAAGAACATTGTTTTCTAAAGCTGCCACAGAGCATGGAGTACAGTGGAACTTTTAAGTCACCACTGGAGAAATGTTGAGCACAAAACTTAGGCAGCTTTCAAAAAAAGTCAGCTAGACTGTAGATCACACATAAATCAGTGTTATATCTTTTCCTCTGTTCATACATCCACTGAAGCCATAAAATTGCCAATAAAAATACCTTACAGCAAAGTGCACAAATACTGTTTAAAGACAGTCATCCTATTTTTCATTGCTATTTCAAATAAAAAACAACAGGAGTTAGCCTCCATCATACACACATCACCTGTGCATGAAAAGGCATGATGGACTTACACTCTAACCACCTTCTAAGAATTTTGAAATAACAGAAGCAGAGCACTTTTTGCATTACATTCATCACAAATGATCATGTAACCATAAGAAACAAGTTGGTAATCAAAACCAGACCCTGTCAAAGATCCAGTAAAGCACTTGCATATAATAGGAAATGGATGGAATTTTCTCTAAAAATATTAATTTTCTTTTCTGGAATATCCTTCTAAGAAGTGGCCCAGAAAACAGCAAAGCCACTTTCAAAGTGGACACAGTTTTAGATCTGATCTCATTATCAATGCGAGAATGCAAAAAGACACATACTGGATGAAAGTACAGTGTTTAGGTTATGAAGATAGGTTTGACAGCCAAAGATGTATGTTTATGTTTCTCTATTTGCTACCAGCACTGAGGGGTGGAATTTGAGTAGCCCCTCTTTGTGCTAGCTGTTCAATGAGAATAACAGCTCACAGGAACATTATAAACCCACTAATTATTTTGTGCTGCTTAATTTCACAATAGTTGAGACCACAGCAAATCTATAGATAGATAAACAAAAGCTTTTCAATTACCTTATCTGAAAATCAATAAATCGCTGTGTAATTATATTCTTGCTGTTTATGGTACATAGACTACATGATTTTACATTCCTAACAAGTACACTCTTTTTTTTTTTTTTATTTTGTTGTTTTTTTTCCCAATCCCTAACTTAAAAGATTTAGTACAAATTAATATCTACATCCCCCCAAAATAATCCAAAACAGAAACCAAAAACTCTTCAATCCAACATCTAAAACAATAATTTGTCTTGGGAAATGTAAAGAAAAAGTGTAATAGTTGTGAATTCAAACTTCAAATAAATCCATCAAGAATTAGTGTCAATCAGAGTAGCAATCATGTACTGTCCTATCATCTCTTAGATATGAGAACTAGGTCCTTGCTGATCATGCACTGACACCACATGATCATCTGTGTTTTCCATTGTATTTTCTTGTGGTTTTAAAGGATTAGCTCAGGGACATGAGTTCCTTTCATTGCTGGATTAGCAGGCATTCCAGTACTCAACTGATATTACCTGGGGTTAAGAAATTAAAGTGCCATAGTAAAGAATATACTGTTCAACAAACATCAGCCATTTTCTTTTCAGAAATGAGACTTTTGGCATAAAGACTCTGTCAATAATAATTAGTGCTGGCAGTCTGAGCACTTGCAGCAAGACAAAGCGGTAGCAGAATGAATCACTGAGTGTCCAGTGACTTTGTAGGTGAACTGTAGAGGAGTGTTGTTTACCAAAACATTTGTGTTACAACATTGCTTTTCCTGCCCTAACCCTCTAGGTTGCACCATATGTAAAATCATACCTACCTATGATATATGCCATGTTTCTCCTTTCTTTCCAGCAAGATGCTGATTGGAGGAATGACGTAGACCTGAATTAGCTAGATATATGTGGGGTTTATTTTCTTTTCATTGAGTTTTCAACATGTGATACAAAATTTATGAAGAATCTGTTAAAGCAAGAGCAGAAACAAGCTTCCCCCACAAAAATTACACTAAAGATAAACTGGAAATAATAATAATAAAAAAAATCAGTTAAATGTGTTTGATCCTTGAAAAAGAATGAATAAACAAAGACTTGATGGAAATGTGTGGGCCCTTTTAATCTTAAGGTTTATTCCAGCATGCATCTACATCATGCATACCTACTGAAATACTGTAGTGGTTTATGGCAGTGACACTGTTAAGATTATATTCTGTTCATAAAGAATCTCTCTGCAATGCAACAAAGCTCATTAAAATAATAGCGTAGGTATAAGCTTTGCGTTGGCATTTCTATGGGAATATGGCTTTTTTGGGAGGGGTGAATGTACTCCCTCTACAATAACTTGACTAAAACCAGGATGCCTGAAAGCAGATTCTGACATACCATATTACACTCTATTGGCTGGATTTCTCATGGGAAAAACAGTGAAGCCTTGCCAGATCAGTTTATGTTTCCAAAAATTCCAGACAGGGAACTGATATATGAAAATCCATGCAAAAAATGTAGGCCTGATGTGACACACCATGTGCTGAACCAGCCATAGTAGGGTTGTGAATGTTGTTTCCAATTGCTAGAACTGTGAGTGCACATTGGATTCATGGACTTCTGATGTGGTGCTCCTTGGCTCTCTTCATATGGTGCCACAGTGTCCCTAAATAACCTACTACTACTTCAAAATATTTACATACTGCACAATTGAAGATTGCTAACAGTCAAGTAGTACTTTCTGTCTGGAAGCATGTTCAGTAAAACTTAACTGGATGGAATATACTGGTACAAATACAAGACACTGTCATTTGTCCTCTAGGATTAAGTATGTCATGCCTATAATCATGGCACATTGCAATTATTTATGCAATTCACTCACCAGGTGGGGTGACAAACCTTTCTGAACTATGAAGATATTTGTCTTAATTACACTAGGAATACAATCAATATCTCTTTATGCTTCCCTAGCACCTGAGGATATTTCTTAGAACTTCTCACTCAGATAAAAATTTATTGCATTTGTATTACTGATCTTGCTTTAGTTTGATGTTTAATTTGGTGGAATTATTCGGGAGTGACAAAAGACTGAAACCAGAACATGGTTCAAGAAACAAAATATGTCTTTGTTATGCCTTTGGCAGTTGACTTCTAACACTATGAAGTAAATGATGATTATGATGACTATTAGGAGGAAATATGAAAATTGTTTTAGGCTCTCAGGAAAAAGTCCAAAAGAATCATAAAATTAAATTGCGCCTTTAAAAGAGTGGCTTTCACTGCCTTTTGAATTCCTACCTCATTAATAATATTTATTGATGAAGCTAGCCCCCATTCATTTCAGCCATATGGAGGAGTTTCTATTGAAAACATCAGTAAAAGAAAGATGAAATTATTGTTCTCTCAGAATCTGATAGGTTTTGAGCTGTTCAGTCTGAAATGGGATGAGCAGCATGCAGGCAACTTTGAGGAAGAGCTAAATGTGTGAAGAAATACCTATTAGGCATGAGACTCGTAATGAATGACAGAACATACATGTTGATAAAATTGAAGTTTATAACCACTAAAGCATTTGACTGCCACATAAAATTGTTAGGAAACAGCTACATGCTTCCAAGTTTTTGTCAGCCAAAAGGCAAAGGCTATTGCATATAATGATCCTCAGGTTATTTAGAGAGAAAATCAGAATTTTTATGGGAGCAAAGCAGTCATTATTGTGGTGCAAACTTTACAAATTATTTTTTGGGTTTCTTTTTTCTTTTTTTTGTAAAGCAAGTCTTACATTCTCTAGTGGCTGCAGTACATTAATTGATCATTAGCTCCCCAGTAGCTAACTCTTCTGTTGTGCTCCTGCCATAGCTCACAGCTAACTTCAGTAGTGGTAATTTTAATGATGAATGTGCAGTAGTAACAATATATAATTAATCTTTGAATTTAAGCACATCCCAAGGCTTTTAAAGTCAAATGCAGGTTTAAATGATTTGCAGAACCATGACCATAATATCTACAAAATAAAACTGGAGGTAGATTTTCCTAACAACAACAAAAAAACCCCAACACATTAAGAGGACCTGACCGAAAACATATGCCATACATAGAAGAAAATAAATCCTACTCAAAGTCAATAGCAAGTTATGGCGTCTTTTATTTTCTTTTTTGATGATGAAGATCCTGGCTAAAGGTTTATTCAAAAAAGTGGAAGGCCGATACTAGAATAAATCTCAATTGCTGCTGCAGATACCATGTGATACTGCCTTCAGAAATAGTCTGAACATCTTCCTCAACCACAACTACTCTGTCTCATGAACTAAAGGCAAAGTATTTACATATGTTGCGAAATAAAAATCTGGATGGAGAATTTGGTCTAATGGAATGAAGTTTCATACTTTCAAATAGCAAAATAGGAAGTGAAAAATGCTTAATATGGACCACAATCTAAATGACACAGAGATTTCAATATGGTGACATAACCATACTATGATCTGTCTTTTTCCTTCATTACAACAGCTGTCCTTTTACAGGATACATGTGTACAAATATTGAGTATGTCTGGTGTCTATCTGCAGATTTATTAATTTCATTTCTTTTTATCATGTCAGTGTGACTTTCCTGTTGTTGAATCTGTTTGGATAAACAACACTCCATAATGCATACATAAATGCAAGATCAATTTATACACACCCATTTATAAAGTTGCAAAAAAATATGAAAAATAATGGCAGCAAATGAAACAAAAAATATGATGTTTTCTCTTGGTTTTGGTGGCTAACTATACACATAGGAAAAATGTCAGTAAAACCCAGTCACCATATTGATCAAAAATGAAAAGGATGTTTCATAATATAGTTAAATCACTGGAGTCTATGGCATGCTTTGCTTCATATGGGAAAGATGTGCAGCAGATACTAGACATGCACACAGCAGTTTGTAATCAGAACTAGCTCTGCACATCTTTGGTATTAATTACAATCTAAGATTCAGTGGATGTCTTCCCAGCAGCACATACATGGGAAATCTTCATGCAAGCCCTGGGCAAACCATGCATACAGTTAACCTATTCACTACACTTTCTCCTGAGATTTAATTCTGAGATATATGTGCCTGCAGAATGAATTTAAAGCTCTATTTTTGCCTGTGGAGCAAGCTTCAAGGGCAATACTTTCAATAAGTGAATGTCTGACTATAGGCATGGAAAAGTGATGCATAAAATATTATCATTTTGTAATGTGGAAATGTAAACAAGGCAATAGGAAAGAAGAGCAGAAAAATAGGCAGCTGGAGGACATATTTTCCCCTGAAAATTGTCATTTAGGTGGATGATGTCATTATACTATGAGTAAAGGTGATCACTGAATAGTGTCCTAAGGAAGTACTATTAAATACTCATCTCCAATTTTACCCTGACATCTTTTATTTCTATTTAAGGTTTATATGACTTGCCTTTTTTTTCACCAGGAATCCAGTGATAAAACAAAAATCCTTACCTATATTTGTGAGTGCTAGAAAACACTAGAGTTGGCAAAAAAAAAAAAAAGAAAGCAAATGTTCATGGTGTTTAGGCTGAAAAGCCAAGAAAAATGTGCTGCCACACGTCCTAGTTATTAAAAACAATTATATAATTTTTGTATGGAGAATAACCGCGTGAACTTAAACTGCGGATGATGACCATTTCAAGTGGCCAGCATCTGTCATCTAAAGAGGTGGAAACTAAAAAAACCCTGGCTTTAAAAAAAACTGTAAATCACAAAGTTTTAAAACTTCTAAAGGAAATATTTAGGATTTGTTGTGCATTTTTAAGCCATTCCAGGTATGGAAGGAATTGTTTAACTTAAGTGGAATGAACTCATGGTTACAAGGAACACAAGCAAAAACAATTTTAGGAAATCTTCCTAAATTAGATTTCAATACTAAGTTAATGAAATCTTTCTGCCAAATCTCATTGTTTTCAATGAACTTTGGACCATGCCCCTGGAATGTATGAAGCACAGCAGACTGCCCCATGACTATGATCATATTTATAGCTGATCAGTATCCTAAATTCCGGATAACTGACCTGTGAAGTTTTTATTATTTTTTTTATTTTTTTTTTAAATCTTGTATTTATGCTTATTTTCTAGGCCTTTTAAAGAAAGGCTAAAGCTGCCATTAAAACGCACTTCAGTGGCATTTGGATTTAAAAAAAGAGTAAAAATCAACCAAAGACATTTAATGGATACTGTAACTCTTTTTGAAAACCAAATTAGTTCAGCTAAGTTGTCTTTTTGACTTTGTCTTTTTTTCCTATGTGTATATTAGAAAACTAAATTGATTACTGCTTTATTTGTACTTACAAGTAAATGCTGGATTCATTGCCCCCAATATCAGGTGACTGGAGTTTCTGCACAAGTATCACAATTATGCCAATAAAAAGAACAAAGTTTATCTAGGGAAAAAGAAAGGAAACAATGATGACAATTATACATTTTTTTTAAGTATGAGAATGAGACATTCCCAGTGACTTGCTGGCTCCATTGCCTTATACAAACTGCAGTCTAGAAGTTCTGTAGGGTCAGGAGTACTGGAATAAATTTACAAGAGTCTTTTTTGCCCCTTGCAGCAGCTTGCAGAATTTCTTCAGTCCCAAGCACCAGGTTAGATAATCATAAGCAAAAAGGTTTCAACATTTGTCATTATCAACCAGTTCAAAGAATAAAAGGAAAGATCTCGTATGTATCAAAGCCATATAGTAAAATTCTGAGCAGTAAAATCATCTTTAACTCTCATCCTCTGAACTAAGGCACTTCTCAGTTTAGCAGTATCCGTTAGTCACAATTTAGTGTCTCCCCTTTCCTGAAAATCCCAAGTTGTGTCATTTTCCCTCTGCTTGACTGAACCTGGGCCAAGATGAGATGACCTCTAATGACTGTGGGAGCTAGGGGCTGGGAGCCATGGGTGCAAATATTCATCTTCATGTCTTTTATGTTATCCTGGGCTTCTCTTTTATCAAATCATGCAATTACAGATATAGTTTTAAAAATTTGTAGATTAATAAAATTGTTTTACTTCAATACTTTGGCTACAGATTTGGCTGTGACAAACTCCATAGCTTCTTAATGCCAGAAGAAAACAGTGGGAAATTTAAGTTGGTCCCTTATTCAATATTTTTATCCCTGTAAAATATTGTGTGCATCTTTTTCAGAAGAATTTTTTATCTGATCTGAGGACTACAAATGAATGGAGAAGCCCAGTCATACCTTACTTGTTGCTTGAATCATTTATGCTTTCAATAGAAACCAGGTATAACCAATACCTCAAAGACAGAATGTGATCCTTCACAGAATATGTTTGTAAAGCACGGTGATTCACATACATCAATATCACAAAAACCCAACCATTTTGATACCCTTGTGTACAGTTAGCTGAATTATCCTTAATGTGTCTGAAGTTTACTATACTTCAGAAAGCTGTTCAAATACTTGAAAGGAGAACCAAACCTGACGAATGACACCTACGTCTATGCAGGTGCTTGTGAGCTGGATGGCTAAATTCCAACAAAAGTCAATGAATACCTGTCCAGTGCCGTCACTGGAGTACAGAGAGAAACTTGGCATGCCCAGATTTAGACACATATGTGTGGTAAGCCAAACCGCTTTTCAGGTGACTAACCATATTGTCTAGTGGTTCAATTACATTTCCTTACTGGAGGAGCCCAACACCGTTTTAAAATTCCCATATTCTTTTGGGGAAGCAGTTGGAGCCCAAGCAGGCACTTCAGAACCTCTCAGTGAACCATACACAGATATTTAGCATCATCTCAGTAAAATCCAAGACCTCCATCAAGTACAAAATTCTTAGCTACCTCGTTGACAACTTAGAATCTTGTACTATGTCCACCATACTATTATAAATCTAATATTAGATAAATAAATGTATCTGTGAAACGGATTCCTTTCAAGAGGCACAGTCCAGTTCCCTAGTCACTGGTGTCTAGTATTGTTTTAGATGGCCTGTATCTTCCTACTTAGCCTTCAGCTGCCACCGCAAGTGGTACAGAATTCCCATACATCCTATGTCATATTTGCCAGCCCCAGGCAAATGCTTCAATATGCTGTAGGGTCTTACAGCATTTGGTATCTATGTTTAAGCAACAGAATAACTCCTTTTCTACATGGTCTTTGCTTGCAGGCACGACTAAAGTTGTACTAAAACTTCTTTGTAACAATGGAATTGTGGATGGTAAGTGGTGGACATTCAGACAAGCTGTCCATTAGTCCAGCACAGCTGATGCAGCATAGTTTGCAAAGCCATTTGAAGCTATTTGCATTGGTTATTTGCCCTTAGAAGTGTTAATGAAGTGTCTCCTCCAAGTGTTACTTACCATAATTGATCCAACCACAGGACCCTTGATCACCCACCACAAGGCAGTGTTGTCATTCATGTCCCAGCAGCTGCAGCAGTTAATGAAAAGAATGGGGTAGGAAAAGAGAAGGAAAGAGAAAGTTATAACAAAGATGTTAATAAACTTACAATAAATTTTAAGGGGTCAGAGAGTGGGAGATTTGTCTTGTAGCTAAATAATTTTGAGTTCAGAGGTAGTAGTTCTTTAGTCTGTCCCTGTTGTAGCTTTCTTTCACAGCCTTTACCCAGATTATCTGAAAGCAAAATAAGTATTTTTATGGCAATGGTACCTCTTACTAAACAGTTTAGACATTTTGGAAAATGCCTTTATCTGTGAAATTGTCCCTTTAAGCTAACATCACTGAGGAAGAGAAAAAAAAAAAGACAGGGACACCTCAAAGGTTAAGAGAAGGGTATTCCAAAGTTCTGTGTCTCTCATACTTTTCCAGAGTTAACAGATATAAATGTTGGTTCCTGACCCTGGCATGATTCTTCTTACATGTACCTAGCATATCAGAATGTACTAAAGACTGGTTGTATCCACATGTAAAAATGAATTTCCAGTTGCAGGGCTGCAAGTGCTAGCAAGGAGAGAGGATTCATCTGAGAAGGTTCAACTCCTGGACAACAGCTGGGGTCAGCCCCTTTTTTAAGCTGTCAGGGTGAGTGATAGTGAATAAAATGCCATTTCTACCTCAGCATTTAAAATCTTTCTCTGGATCCACCAAAGTATTCTGCAGAAGTTTATTCCATATAGATGCATTTGGACATTCATTTGTAGAGAAAGATAATTACAGGATCTATAATGTATTTTAACATTAACATGTATTTTTAAAGCTAGAAAAAAAATAATGATGAAAAAAATCTTATCTTTCCTGTCACACCACAACCCCCCTGCTACACTATTTTAAGTCATTAAGAATTTGATTGTCAGTTAAAATTTTCTTTTATTTGTCTCTGCTTTCTTCCACTTATGCTTCCCTCTCAAAAACATAAAATCACAGAAAAATGTCTTACTTTGTACCTGCACTTCCAAGAAGGAGGGTCTCCCCCCCACTAGGACAACAGCCAAAAGTCCCAGTAGCAGTTGTTGTGGTACATTTCTTAGATGCCAAGAAACAATTTGAAAGAGCATACAGGAATAAAACACTTTTGAACTTACAAGATCTTAATGGAACTTCTGTGTCATTTAAGTAGTATTCTGATAACATCTGGGGGGGAAAGTGAAAGTCTTTAAGCAAAACTGTACACATGTGTAAATGTGAGGAGGCAGAGCTAAAATTTCATTGTCCAGGTACATTGTGAGAGAAATCTCAAACAGGTGAGTGATGTCTGGTTTAGAAATTTCAGTTGAACTTATATTTTCAGTTGAACAATATATTATTATATTTCAGTTGAACAGTATCTTACTGGATTCCCATAAAACCAACAATAATAATGTGTGTGGCAAGAAGAGAGAAAATTTAGAGACAGGGTGTCAAATTTGCACAGAATTACACACATTTGCTTCAGTCAACAAAGCCTAGAAGGTTCAAATCCCCCCAAATCTGTGGGGATAATGGTTGAGGTTTTCAAATGAAAAGCAGCATTTCTGAGTTACCTCACTTTAGATGCCAAACTTAAAATGTTTGAAAGGGGACAAATGTTACTTACATACAGTATGTATGTTGTATGTATATACATTCATAACTTTTCAGTTATCAACAACTGCATGCCACAAAACCACCTAAACTCACCACTTATATTTTAAATTATTTGCATGCATTTATGAATTAGGTGTCTTCTTCAGGAAATTATCCACTATTTGCAGAGCTCAACCTCTTTAAGATGCACATTAAATCTGCCCTCAAAGTCTTCAGTGGGCTGACCAATATTGGAAGAATCTGTGCAAATTCTAACATTAACCTAGCTGTACAAATAGATACTGATGTATGGCAATTTGTCTATGTGGAAATGAGAAATGAGAATTACCTCTTCCAGTTCCAGCCATCTGTATTGAAGACATCTACAGCCCAGACAATTATCCCAGGCTCTGGCTGGGACAAAGAGACACTTGGAGTTTTTTTTCCACGTTCATGTATATTAAATTTGCACTCTGGGGTGATACATCATCCCCTACAAATCCCTATTGTTCTTAGACTTATTCCTCTCCTTTTACAGGATGTGTGCCCAGCACGCTTAATTTCCAATGCCTACTTTGTAGATGTCAACAAGGAATCAGAACAAGCCCACACAAAGTTTTTTTCAAGGACTTCTTTGGTCCATCCCCTGAGACATCTATAGGATGGATGTGGTGGAAGAAACACCATCTTCTCCTCAGATGAACATGACCAGAAGGAAAAAAAAACATTGCACAACAGAACAGTCTGTAGTGTCAGCTAACAAGCTGTACTATGTAAAGAGGCTCCCTGATTTCTTTCAAATGCATTGCTACAGTGGAGATCAGACACACAGGACTCTTTTCTCATGATGGATGAAGGGAAGAGAGCCAGTAGGCAGGGGGAGGGATGTGATTTCCATTTGAAAAGGCCAGGGTCTGATCTTTGGTACATCTCTGGTGTACATCTGGAATAACTCCATCTAATTCAGCAGCACAGTTGCATTTCTCTGCACAAACCTATCCCGTCAGTGATATGAACCAGGAGCTGAAGTCAAGGAAGCTCTGCCAGGTTTATAAGGAGCAAGCAGGAGGAGACTCAGATGCAGAGTCTGTATTTTAGTCCATGCCTTTGTGACTGTGGTTTCCCAATACACTAATTTCTGCAATGTTTTTAGGCTCATGCTGGCTTTCTCCCCTCCCCCAGAACAATGCTTGCTGATTTTTAAAAAGTAACCACTGAGACTCTCAGCTAGAATCTGTCTAAACCTGTTGCATGCTAAATAGCTTCTCTAACTAAAAGAAAGGAGGTTTTTTTGTTGTTTTGTTTCTTTTGTTTTTTTTCTTGATCTTCCTTCTGCAAGACATTCTCCCTACCCTCAAATCCAAAGACTGTTTGGACTACTAAGATAAATTAATACACTTAAGACCAGCGTTGTAATCATCATAATGACACAGCAGGGTGTTCTGGCTTGTTTTGCATGGAAATAAATGCTTTAATTTGTATTAATGTAAAAATAGAACATTGGGTCAAAGCACTGTCAAACCCAGTGGAGGAAGGACTTTATGTGCTTTCCAAAAAAAAAAAAAAAACATGAAAGACAAGGATGAAGAAAACCTGACAAAACAGTGAGTCTTTGCAAATTCTGAATCCAGGTATCTCTATCATAAGGTGAAATTCAAACATAAGCCTAAGTCTCTCAGAAATGTGACTTGGAAAATAAAGATGCCTTTCATTCAGATCAAGGCTTTTAAAGAACCACTGCTGGATTTTAAAAAATTTATTCAATCATCTCCCTCATTCCCAGCATTTTTCTAACATTTCACCAAGTTCAAACATAGTTGTCATGAAAAAAAAACATTGCTAAGCTTGTGTTTTCAGGGTGATACATACATGTCCATTCCTATCAGCTATATGTGCTGCTCTATCAGACCAGTCTATGGACTACAGAGACGTGCAGGACCATCTCTGTGACCAGATTTCCTTCTTATCCTTTTTTAAAAATATGGGATATTTGCAGGATTTTTCCTCACCAGAACTGACTGATTGGGTGGAATCCATTCCTTGAATTCTTTCTAAAATTATTCCATTTCCTCTCTTTTTTTTTTTTTAATTTCTTTTTTCCACACAGAAGACAAGATACAGATTTCTGTCTCATTCATTTCACTCACTAGGTTTGTTCAAAAAACTCTTTAAGGGAAAGCTAAACTCTTAATTGTCTTTGTAAATCAAAGCTCAGCAATGCCTTGTGCAGATTTCACTCATCTTCTCAGAGATATCTGCAATGATTTCTATAGCTGAGTTCATCACCTTCATCTTCCTACATAGTAAGTTGGAAAGTAGCAGACAATCAGAAGTGTGACTAACCTGACAGGTCTCTTGAGATAAACCATATCCTGGACTCCATTAATCTAACTGAGCAGGGAATGGAGGACTACTGGGTCATGTCTGCTACCCATGGAGGACTACTACCCATGTCTACAGGGTAGATGCCTATATTTTCTATGAATTCCCCAGTGCAGTAGGAGTATAAACAACAAACCATGGCTATTTATGACACACGTTAGGAGGATTTATCCCCCGTGTCTCCCGGCGCCGCAATAAAGAATACCTTCTTGTCAGCTTGAAAACTTTGTTGGCAAGTTTGTTCCTGGAGTTTTCTCCGAATCATTATGCAGATGAACAGGAAAGTAAGTACTCTCAGTTAAACAACGGACCTAAACTATTTGCATACACAAACCAGTGTCAGAAGTGGAAGAAGAAATTAGCCATGTCCTCTGATCACTAAATGGCTGATTTCTATCTCACCCTTGCCATTGTGCTGAATGCACGTGAAATTATTTTCCACTCAGCAACACCTACCCAGTATCATCAAAGTGAAGTCTCAGCACTGCCCAGACAGTGACACAAATTGTTGGGGTACCTGCAGAAGACAAGATGGTGATATCATTAGCAGTCTAGACACATTTAGTATTCAGCAAAGAGCATTTTTTTGCAACCTCTCCACTGATGTTCTATTTCTAATAGCACTAGTGCATGAAAAAATGCAATTCATAACTTTAATTTAGAGCTCTAGAAACATCTGTTTCAATCAGAATATCGGTTGGTCTTGGTGGGATTGCAGAAGCAAAACTGGTAACAGGAAATAATTATGTTGTTTCAAGTTATTTTTGCTCAAAGTTGTTGCACTGCGTCTTGTTGCATGAATAGTAAATCATAGGCTGTACAAAATAAAAGCAGTGACATCAGCTTCTGTGTCAAGAGTTACTGTAATTATGCAATAATTGCAGAGTGGCAGATGTTAAGCTGTAATGGAATTATTGTATTCCTTGTATTCTTAAGTGTTTTTGCTGTAAATGCTTTGCATATATTGCATTTTCTCTGGTATTGTGTAAATAAATTATTTTGCTTTGCTTATTCAACCAAAACAAATCAGTAGAGGATAGTTTTCCTTTCCTAACAGGAATATTTATTTATCTTTTTCAGGAATAAAAAAGGGCAAAACAAACACCAAAAAGAAAATACAGGGAGCAAGAATTTAATTTCTACTTCAGATATTTCTTTACCATTTAAAAGATGAATGTAAAATACAAATTAACTAAAACCAGTAAGAATCCACTGAGAAAACTGGACTTATTTTCCTTTCTAAAACACTAGGAGTGGGGTTTTCAGTGGAAATTTTTATAAAATAATGCAATTTTGAAAGACAGCTTTGGGTAAGTTGGATCTACATTTTATGGAAAATAAAATCTTTGGCTAGGAAACTGTCTACATCTATTCAGGCACCATTGTAAAAATGAAGTGTTAAAACACAAGCAAAACAAAGACCTTAAAAACCCCAGCATTCAGAGGTGAACAAGAGTGTCATAAGTTGACAGGAACAATTATGTTTCATACATTTTGCAAGGCTGTGTTCATGTCACATTAATTAGTCATTCAACTGATCCACTTAAGTGAGTTGCTGTCAAATCTCATATTCCCACTATCAGAAATAAAAATATCCCTCTTAGACCTAGGTGACTGATAAAGCCCTCCTGCTTTAAAAAAGCACACAGAGGAATATTTGAAAGGAAAATGATAGAAAGAAATAAGATGACAGGCTTTGGGAAAAAGAAACTATGCATATTCAATTTAAACTGAAGTCCACTTTTCTCATATGAGAATACCTAGAAAACATTGAGATCTTTGTGCACTTAACAGTTGCACAACAATAAAAATAGTGTTTAAATATCAAACATGAGTCTTGTGCTAGCTAGTCTGCACTGATTTGCACTATATAGAATAGTGTTGCAGTCTGAAAGATGGGAAAGAGGCAGAGCTAGACTAAATGTGATATAAAAATATAGTTTAAAAAGCACATTCTAGATCAGTTTGGAGTTTTAAACCATTTGCTATATAAATATACATACACTCACATTCTTTTTCTTTACATCAAAATGTATATATGTATCTTCAGCACCTTCTTTTCTGCTTCTGAGTATCATTAGATAACAGGAAGACTCAAGGCTGAGTAGAGAGCTATTCTTGCTGACTGTGCTTCTGCCCTGAGTAAGGAGCAGGCATTAGGAGAGGTCTCAGGAAGACATCAGTCTATCCAGAGAATTTACAAGCATATTGCATATTTAAGAGGAAAAAATTATCTGGATCAACACAGCCATATGGAGTTCTCATTAATCAAATGAGGACACTGATGTGCTCAGCACATTTTAAGAAACAGATAAAGAACCAGATGCTGCAAAATTTTGAGCTCTTGCTTATTGTTGCTCCCATACAAATCCTTCCCCATCAGCTCTGATCTGAGGGGCTGCTTTTGCCCTACAAACTTGCATCCAGTGTCTGGAAGTTTAAGGTATGTGGTTTTATGTAGACTTTGCTCATAAGCATACAGGATTATTTTCAGATTATTTCAGAAGTATGTTTAAGTATAAAAAATTATTATAAACTTCTTAGATTAATTAAAATGAATGCATTCTACATTCATTTATCTGACTTCTGCACAGAAATGTCAGCAAAGAACTGTTTGATTTAACATGTTACAGGATTCCATTTATCTTCGGAAGGCCAGAATGAAAAATAATTACACTGGTTATCGTTGTCCAGCTGGCATTTCTGAAACAAATCTCATTTCTTCACATTGAAAGCTTCAGTTTCCCATTCAGGTAGGATAAGCATATGTGGATACCCTTTGGATAAATTTTCAATTTAGCTATTACTGGAAAAAAGGCACAGATTAAGTTTTAGAAAATGGACTAGATTTAGCATTGCAGATTTGATTAAGATGAAGAACTTGGCATCAAGATCATATCTTGTAGAAGGAAATTATCAGTTGTGGACTATATCTCTGGAAGAGATGTAGTGTCCTCCAGATTTCAATTCAATTCTACTCAGACAAAAAAAGCACAAGATGGTTTGGTCTGCAGTGGTCCTTCTATACAAAGACTAAAAGTATATTTTGAAACTATATGTGGAAATATTAGATGGCTCATGGAGTTGTTTTGCACACTGAGACACATTTTAGGCAAGAAATGTCACATACCCCAGCCAATAATAGTGTACCAGTAGAAATATCTCCTCTCTGGAAAAAAGGTTTCTACCAATAAAGTAAAAAGGTACAATCCCTCAATGAAAAGCCAGAAGTAGTTGGACATGACACAGTAGTGAAAGAACACCATCACTGCTTTGCATTCAACCTGCAGAGAATCAAGAAAAACAAAGTTATTTCCATGTTGTTTCCACCTAACAGACAGAAAAAAATGCTTTCAACCTCTCCAAATCTCTTAGGTGAAAGGAACACAGCTGGGACTAATATTATATACTTTTAATAGTAAAGTTTTAAAAGCATGAGAAGAATGTGAGGTGCCACTTAGCAAAGCTTGAAAGGGCAGGTAGCCAATTTTAGCAGTGGGAGATGGTCGACGAGTGTTTGCAGACGGCTTGAGAATGTCTTGCGTTGGTGGGAGTTCACATTGTCAGTGAACACTAATTGTTAGATTTAAGCCCCTTTCCAAGGATTAAGTGCAGAGAAGAAAAGAATCCACTGTGTATTGAGAAACCTAATGAAGGATGTGAAATGGCAGGATGATTGTGGAAAGCCCTGAGAGTGGGATCAGAAAGGATGCACCCTCCTGTGTGCAGTTGAGAACTGAATTTCCTTGCCATTTGGGTGTTGTCACTCAGGGACAGAAAATGAAAGTAAACATAAATGTAAAGAAAGCAGAATGATTTACTGTAAAAAATGACAAAGCTTTCATTCGTTTACTGTGGGAGGAAAGAAGAGGACAAAAGATAAAAAAAAAAAAAGAAGAAGGAACTGCGGTTGTTTGGCCTGGAGAAAAGGAGGGCCAGGGGAGACAATGTTATTTCTCTCTACAATTACCCAAACGGAGGTTATAGCGAGGTGGGGGTTGGTTTCTTTTGCAAGTAATGAGCAATAGGACAAGAGGAAACAGCCTCAGTTTCTGCCAGGGAAGGTTTAGATTGGATATTAGGAAAAAAATCTTCACTGAAAGGGTTGTCAAGCTTTGGAACAGGCTGCCCAGGGAAGTGGTTGAGTCACCATCCTTGCAGCTAATACATATACACTTGTATATGTGACACTTCGGGCATGGTTTAGTGGTGGAGTTGGCAGTACTAGGTTGATGGTTGGACTTGATGATTTTAAAGGTCTTTTCCAGTCTAAATGTTCTATGATTCTGTGTTTCAGTGATAAAAGTCTTAGATGAAAACTGAGTTTTACCCTGACTCTGTGAGAGTACGACACACTTGCTTTTCCAGTGTTGCACCCCACTGAGACATCATTAGTCCTACAAAAGTGGGACTTTTCAATAAATCATAGCAGAATTAGTGTATAAATTGAAACACCTGCTTGGGACAGTGGGCGCCTGACAATTTTGACTGGTTCTCACTTGCACTCCATCCTCTGGGTCAAAGCTAGAACCAACATGTTGGAACCATCAGATACTGAGTTTCTTCATGGAAGCTGTACCAGGGCTGAAGATCTGGTCATTACATAGCTTATTTTAACATGTTCAAAACAAAAAAAGCGGATGCCAGTATTAGAAAAGCAGTATGAACAAACGACGCATCTAACAGGGCTTCAGCTTTATCATGGAGAAGAATTAAAAGCAAAATCTAGTTTCAGTGACAAAGAAATGTCTGACTAAGAAACTACACAGCTGCACTTTCCTTGTGGAAATGACTGATATGGAATTTAGCTCATAATTGGATGGGTAAAGGAGATCTCAGTTTCGGAATTCACTGCAATTTTTATCATAATTACACCCAATGAGCTGACTTATCAAATCAAATACTAACCTTAAATGTGAAAGGAACTGGAATTTACATGTAATATATAGCTAAGCGCATCTGCGAAAGAGACTGCATTCCATGAAACCACACACTTCAGACACATAAATAATACCAATGATTTTTTGAGATTATGACCCTAAGGGGTATTTTCTATGACTGAATGGTCACCCTATTGACATACAGCTCTGGCTGACATCCAGAACAAATGAGGCTTTAGAGAAAAAACAGACCTTCAGATGAAGGAAATTGCTTGTGTCTGCTCTCATCCCACCTACTACTATGTAGATCTGTGAAAGGGAGAAACAACCTGAGTATAGTCAGAAATCAAAACCTGTAGATTTGTTCTGAAGGATGGAATGCTGGATGCTAATGACATCATGAGACAATAAAATCCACAGTTTTGCTGTAAACCAGGAGGGAAATTTACCACTACCTTTTCTCCCAATAGCTTCTCAGTTTATGATATCCAACAGATTGCTGTCTGCCTCTCAGACTGCTGACAAGAATAAAGGAAAAAGGCTTTGGCTTCGGTTTTACTTACTGTTGAGATGAAACAGTGGTTGCCATCCTGTTCAGCATAAAGAACACCATCTTTAATGAATACAGATATTGCACGAAGGATGAATGAAACAAAGAGGTTCATGTGGATAAAATTTCGAGTGCAGTGAAGCTTCCTAGAGAAGAAAGAACAAAGGGAGAGGAAAAGAAGAGGGAGGGAAAAACCAATAAATTTTCTTTCATGGAAATAGCACACTAGGCCAGTCTGTACACATGGCCAGAACATCTTGGGACTAAGAATAGCAACATCTGAAAATCAGGAGTGCCAATGGTACTGATACTAAACCTGACCAAGATGAGTATTTGGAGATTTTCCTGTAAAAGCATGCAGGTTAGAATAAAATATAGCCAGCCCAATGCAGCTTCTGCAGTTGCATTTACAGTCTACTAAAATGTGACTACTAGAGTGTGTCCAAGCTGGGGTAAGAACTCTGTTAAGTTGTCCCCTCTTATTCTGCATCTGGTGAGCTAAAAGCTTAAACGTTGTTTTGGGCAGATGATCTCCCGTTTCTTTCCTCCAGTGACTGAACAATTCATGGCTTATGTCCTGACTCACCTGAAACGACACAGGATAACCATGGCGGTGGTGAGGGAAACAAGAGAAGTGCTGTATCCCACCGTATACAGAGCCTTCACAGATAGATAGTAGTAATCCTTGGGAGGCAAACAACACACGATTAAACAGTTCATCTATAGTCACATCTTCTTTAGCCTGTCAATGTGCAGCGGGAACCATAGGCAGGACTTGCTTCTTGAACAGCCTGGTTGTTTTCTCCTCTTGGTTCACTTGAGATCTTACTTCATATTAGAGCCTTGCTCTATGTCTGGCATGCCCTTGGGTCTGCATACTGTGAAGTTTATTTGTTGGTGAGCTAGCAGAGGATGTCTACATTACTTTGACCACTCTGCATGCGTCTTCAGAAAAAAAAAGTAGTTGGCTGAGGGATTCTTTAGTCAATAAGGGAGGAACTGGAGGCTAATCCATGCTTCTAGAAGTTAAAAGCTGTATCAACAGTAAACACTCATATTCTGAAAATATTCAATACAGGAATAAGAAGAATCTTGCTTCTCACATTTTTATGCTTATGAATACCTGATTATTTCAGCCTAATCACCATCAAATCAGAACATAACCAAAAAAGCAGCCTGTTGCTTCCCCTCTCCCCTTCATTTGTTTTTTATTATAAGATTCATTCTCACCTGGTTATCGGACTCTGTTTCATTTTCGTCAAAGCCGCAGGCATCATAATAATGCGGAAAAGGTTCAGACCAGCCATCTTCAGTGCAATTTCTGCTGATGTCCCCTATGACAAGTACATTTGGAAATGTGACATTGCTGAAGCAAACTGCAGGACACATCCTCCCTCCCTCTCCCTCCCAAGTCCATGACCAAAGCAAAACCCACAGTACTACTGGGGGTACTATTTATCTGGCTATCCATAGAAGACTTTAATGGCATCTTGAAATTTCAATGACATTTTCAATGACCCAGTTTTACAATATCACCTACAGATGTTTACTACTACAACTGGTTGAGAGAGAGCAAAAAAGATTTAACCAGTATAGTCAGTGCCTCCAAGTCATCGAATACCTAATTCTCAAGCGGGTACTTAAAACAGGGGTCAGCTAAATGTGCATTTCTTCACTGACTCTGAAAGGCATCCAGAGAATACAGATTTGATGTAAACATCTACACTTCAGATGGCCAAAGGTTAAGTCCAGTACTTAAATATAAACACTTTGTGCTGTTAAAGATGATCTATATATAAGGCATATGCAATGAACTGGCAAAAATACACGCGGCTAACATGATTTTTTTGGAGTGGCTGCTGAAAGCCAGGCAGGATACCATGGGATATCTAAAATAGCCATTATATGTCTATGGTGAGGCAGCTGGATTGTTCTCCTATACTCAGATAACATGTATCCCACTTATTTATTTTCAAGACTAGGCTCTGATCTAAGTGACTTTGTGAGAAGTGTTTCTAGGGAAACAAAGGGAAGATGGAGTGAGAATTTCTTCCCTGTCTCTGTCTAAATAGCAATATGTTCATTTACATCACCAGATGTCCAGTGGCTTCAGTTCACAATTTTAAACCTGCTTCAGAGGTTCTCACATTTCCCTCTTCCAAGCCCAGTTTAGAAACTTTGAAACAAGTTACTGCAAAGACACTCAATGCTGGCTCAAAGAAAACCTCATTCTCTTTTTCTTTTTACCCTAATTGCTTGGCTAATTTCATTTAAGGACTAGCTCCTAAATGGCTTTCACTGACACAGTTAAAAGATTTAAAACTGTATCAAGAAGCAAGAGCTGGCGGTAGAAGAGGAAAGTGTCTCTCGACACTCACTTTGCTACTGCAGATGCCTCAGGTGGGATGGCCTCCATGGTGCTCTTTTTAAGCACCATTGTCCTTTCAGAGCTCAGTGACCTGGTTGAAAAATTAAAGATGGGCTGCTGGCTGTACTTGCTACTCTCCAGCACAATAGAACAGTTTCCATTTATTGAATTATTACACTTCTTGGAGTTTGAGCTGTACCATGACCAAAACTGATGGAAATTTCCAAGGTGCTTTGTTGCTTGATTTTGTGTTTCTTTTAAAGTTCTGCAGCTTCACATTCTTAGAGCAGTTTAGTCTAATAACTGATAACACTAGCAATGACCTTATTTTCAGAGAATTTGCCTGCCATCCATGCAGCAGAATATATCTGTTTAATCACAGCATTCACTTAACAACAGTGAATTACTTCGAAAATACTAGTAAATTACTCTTGCACATTCATTGCTAGTTTTTTATGCAAAATAACCACTGAATCATGGTGTTGACTTTCTTTAACATTATTCAGTAATTATTGTTAAATGGGTAAATATAATTTATAACAACACACTTGCTAGTTTGCAAGGCTCAATAGTGGATGAATAATTTTTCATAATACTGCTAAAAGTAATGTACCAGAAAATGTGTCACCATAATTAGAAATGATTTATAAAATAATACCTAAATGGCAGGATAACAGCTTGGAGCTTCCATCTTGAGTTGAAATAAAAAGAAAGAAACATTCCATGGTCCTGTTTCTTACCTAGGGGAGACTGGGCTGTGCTTTCCAGCAGGTCATAATCACCTATAAAAGTGGAAATTTGGTATGAAATTGTTTTGATTGTGTTTTCTATTAGGACTCAAACTGGTGTCTGCAGAAATCAGTGAATAGAATGCAATTGATTTTAATTTGACTGCATCAGGCCCAAAGGCAGTATATACTCAATTCTGTGTTTTTAGAAAGTAAACACACTTTTACTTGTGACTTTAAATCAAAACTGAACCTTTAAAATTCGAAAATTTCTATTGCAAACTTCAAGCACATAGCTAAAAAGACATACAATCAAACTAGGATAAATGTTATTGTAAAACTACTGAAGTCAAATATTGTATCTTTAGAAATTTACATTTTTAATCTATAGGTATTTAAGTATGGTTGGTTTTCACAGAATTAATGAAAAATCATTTTCATTTATTAATTACAAAAAGCAGTAATTCATTTTTTTAAAGCAAGATAGTTTAATTTTTCTGTTTCAGGTTAAATCACATTGCTTTCTAGGAACTTGTCAGATTTTTACTTCCACTTTTTATCAGAGTGTTACAGAGATGTACAGGTATTCATCATCATAATGGCTTACACCCAACTTTTCAATAATTTGATATTATCATGTTCTCTACATGTTATCTTTGAGAAGAAAGGTACATAGGAGGTAGTCAGCACAATTGGTTCTTACCTGCATGGGTTTGACCCAGATTATCTACTTCCCAACCTGAAATGAGAGGAATAATTAATTTTGGTAATAGTTTGCAATTTGATTTTGATAATAATTTGCTTCCTCTTAGAGGAATGGATGTAGCACAGCCTAGAGAAGAACTGCAAAAAAAATTGTTTAAATTCTTTTACAAAGTCATTACTGTACATTTATGGTTGGAAAGTGTTTCTCAGAAGATGGTCGATTGCACTGTACTGTTAGATTTCTGATTATCATGGATTTCCATTAAACTCTAGGTAGTATATGAAAACAGATGAAGCAGCTTTTTTGTCGGTTGGTTTGGGTTGGGTTTTTTTTTAGAAGAGAGGGAAGGTTCTGAAATAAAAAGACCCACACATTTCCAAGATATTGTCCTGAAATTCATGGTGATTTGTATGCCACAAATACAAATGTTACAATGGGAAATGAATAAACTTTGGGTTTGCACAAAAAAAAAAAACTTCCTTTTCCTTTCTTTTGTCCTTCCAAAAGAAATTCTTGGGATTATCTCAAACCAAACTCCCACCCACCCTACTAAATAATTAATCTGAACACCACTCCAGGCAGACTTTCCCGAATCTTCAGTGGAGCACTGGCTCAAAACTCGGCGCTGTGCACGCATAAGGATCAGCTGCCTAAAGCCACCGGGTGGTGCTGTTGCATCGTGCATGGAGACGAGCCTGACAAAGCTGTCTGAAAAATCCCTGACAGGGGCCCAAGACCACGGAAAACAATGCTTCCGACTTGACCACTACAGCAGGTTAAATGTTTACATTAGCTTAGCTCTGTATCCTCTGGAGTAACCACAGGTTCTTCTTCTTTAACCCTGAACACATGGTCAAATCTTAACTAGGGACTGGAAAAACAATTCACCAATTTGTACAAGATGTTTTTTATTAAAAGTAAAATCCAATCAAAGATTGATTTTTGATTTTATGGGAAAGGAACAAGAGAGCATCTAAGGAAACAAAATAGTAAAGGGGGACTTTTGAGTACATTACTGCATAATATGCATTTTATGTTTTATATTTACTCAAATTCCTTGTTACATAATAAATTTAAATTAATTGATTTCTCTCCTCTAAATAAATCATCTTTTTAATTTTCTAAGATAGAAAACAGTGAATTTAATGTGAAGATGATGGTGTGAGCCTGGAAAAGTAAGCTGAAGCCTCAGGCAGGCTGTACTGTGTCTTTGAATTGATATATTCAACATCAAACCTACACATTCAACCCACTAGTTACTTTGGAAGGTTAATACTGAAAGCCATGAACATTCTTGGTCTCCTGGCTTCTCTGCCCAACTGCAGCTCTTTTCAGGGTTTTACATGTCAGAATTCTTGGATGTTTACAAATATTGGGTAAGTCTACTTATTCTAAAGAGAATTCATCAGTACAAACGTTTTCCAGCAAAGACTGTTCAACCTGATGCATCAGAGTAAATTACCAGATGCTTCAGGAGCACTATTACTGTGCTCCAGATTCTTGGCAGAATGACAGGGATGCCTTTGCAGAATAGTTTGGACAAGCCTGTTAAACCTTCTGAGTCTACCAAACCCCAGGTTTATCAACAGTGGTGTAGCTCAGATACAGATGACTATGTTGCTAAAATCTGAATTCAGAATACCAACTTTAGGATATTCTGTGAGAATTTTTAGCTGTTGCTATATTAGGCAATTAAAAGACCAAAGAGCAACCCACTATTCTTCTATCACTGTCTTTCGTAACCTGCTGGCAGTCAAATCAGTAGGTCATAACTGAACTGCTTCCTTACATGAGGTCACCTCACTCTGTAGCCTGTATCTTGCAACAACCCACAGAAGAAGGGTAAGAAGAAGCTGTGAGAAAAACTCAAAAAAAACCTTCTCTGAATCACAAACATCCAGTTTTAGTGTATCAGTTGTACAGTGTGGCTTAAATCCTGAAACGTGATACTGAAAACTTTCCAGAATTCCTTTTGGAGAAAGACCAGTCTAATATTATGCAGACTGAAGCCCGATGTTCCTGGAACCGTGGCACATGACACTGACGGCTCAGAGAAAATAACTTTTTTATATCTAAATGTTTTAAATTTAACTATTTTTTTCCCTATAATCTAAAAAGGAAGAAATATAAATTACCATTATTTCGCTTTATATATGGGTGGCAGTCATACTGATGTTAAAATATTAGACTGTAGTTCATTTTGAATCTTATGATATCTGTATTAAAGGTTAAAACATCATGTTAATGTAGTTTTGTGAAGAGGCTTTTTTTTTTTTTTTTAATATACCCAAGTTATTACTGCATTTTAACTGTGTTTGGCCATTATGAAGAGATTCATGTTTTGACAACGTTAATTTTCTGATTGCTGTAGGAGGAAACTTGACTTTTATTAGCATGTTTGTCTACATCTGAGTCCTTGTTAATTTGCTGAAGAAAGTTCCAGTACAACCTTTTGCTATACAAGCTTTTAGGTTTGATCCATCAACCTAATTTTCACTAATAAGTTAAGCTACTGGAAAGTTAATTAGATTTACATAGAACATTATGCCCTGAAGTACAGCTAAAAGTCAGAGTTTGTCTAATGAGTGTTGGGATGCCATACACACATACGCAATTATATTTCTGTGGGTATGCATATACATATATATATATATATGTATGTAAGCACACAATGAGGGAACATACAGCCACCATCTGGCTTTAAATTCTCAGATGCTGCTGCTGCCCTTCTCTCTGACACCATATGTTAATGTATCCTGCACCAGAATATGGATGTTTACATGACAGATAACTGTGCCAATGGCTATGTTTGCTCACACGTATGAGAGTGCGATGGAGTTTGCACTCTACTACAGATTTCTAAATATACAGGGAGAAAGCCTGAGCTTGCATATGAGCTGGGCTTGTCAGAAGTCCAGATACGGGGCTCTCCCTCTTATTTTTCAAACATATACCCTAAAGCTGCATTTCTGTGGGTTTTGTTTGTTTGTTTGTTTGTTTTCACCTGAGTGCCCCTCTCACTGTAGAGAGAACTCAGCAACTTTACTCTGCGGTCAATGCCATCATGGGCTGAATTGTAGGGCATCTTGCTTTCATGAGTTCTCTCATTGCCTTACCTTTAGGACACAAACAACAACAAATCCAGGCATTAGACTTGACTAACAAAGTAAAGAAAGCCCATCAAGACAATTATACAACAGGTTACATGAAATACATTATTCTCACAGAAATGAAAATAGATAAAATATGCTTTTCATCTGCAGTTTGACTGGAAACCCAGTTTTCGGGGGTTTAATTCAAGGATTACATTCATGACAGACATGAATGACACCTGTGCTCCTCACCTGCAGTTAAAATAACAGCACAGCCCAAACTACAGAAAGATGGACCCAACAACTGTTATTAAACTGTAACTTAGAACACCATTTTTTAATTAATAATTGCTTGCATTAGTCAATAAACTTCTGTGGAAGCTAATGTTATCCTTGACAAAGGATGGCTTATTCACTATATTGAGAGTGTTCACTATTTGACCAGACTGAATAGGCAAGTGTCATGCTTTGGGAAGTAAAGCATATCTTCCATTAGTACTTTAACTGGTATGATTAATTAGATGTTATTTGCAGTACTACTTAGAGACCTTAGAGAAGATACATCAGAATGTTGAACTATTAATTCCAAAGACAAAACATAGAAATCAAACACAGAAAATATTTCTTGTTTCTGTTTTCTACAGGAAGAGGTGAAAAGGTTTTGGAGGGAAAAGTCAAAGGACTTGACAATGGCTTCCCCCAGTTAGTGGCAGAGACCCAGACCTTCCATCCCCTTTTCTTCCACATTTATCTGACTTTTTATCTTGGTTTCATTTGATGGGCCCCAGAAAACATAACTGCCTCCTCAATGTCCTCCAACTGATGATGCAAGCAATTGTTGCTTCTGATTTAAAGTGAACAGGTCTCACAAAACTAAAGCCAGTAAACAGCCTGTGTATGATGAGCTTCAGAGCTCAGTGCAGCCTTTTAGCTCTTCTCCTTCATGCCAAATCTGTGCTGGCTGCTTTAAGTGCCAGCTGGCATGGCAACTGCTTTATCTCCCATAGGTTTGTTTATCTGAACACAACTTGCATTTAACCCTTTCATTCCAGTATTGTCCCTTATTAGTGTCGGGGGGGAAATGAAAGGCTTCCAAAACTATCCTATCCTGAAATGACCTGCCCACCCTTTTCTCTTATTCCTGTTGTTCCCATCTCAGTATTATGGGTTGTAGGACTGAAGCAAGTAATCCTTCAAATGATTTTATTTTGACATTGAAATCAATGTGCAAAGCCTGCACTGTTATTGCTGTATATTAATTCTGTCACTTTTGAAAGGGCAGAGACTGGGGCAGGGAGAGGTTATGGAAAACATTTCCTACAATCACTTGTTATCACGCTGTCCAGCTATGTGGATAATGAGCTGATAAAGCAGGAATTCGATTTTTTTTTTCCTGTTTTATACAGCACTGATTAGAAGCTAAACATTTAATTTATAAATATGAAATAAATCAGTGAGCTCTCACGCCCGACTCCACAGCATTCACCACATTGTGCCTCTTCCCTCCCTTCCCTATTGCTGCATGCTGCTCTTCTGTACCAGCAATCTGTTCAGCCTCCTGGCAAAGCCACAGTCAAGAACAGCAGTATACTTAGCAGCTTTTCTGGGGCTTTCTGAGCTCCTGACACAGATACTACTTATATACTCTGCCTGCTGCTTTTAATGCCCTCTGCCCAGTCCTGTAGCTGGGCATGCATGATCCCACATGCACACTACCCAACCACCTTGGTTCCTTCATTGCAGCTCTTTTCTGGGAGGGGAAGGTGATCCAGAATCAGCTGCTAGGTTTTTACAATCTCATTAAAAAGGATCTGTAGAAAGTGGCAGCCAGGCAATGTTATAGAGCACACAGCCTTACAGGTTGCCACACCTTTTCCTATGCTAAGTTCTTCCCTTCACTATTTCCAGGTATTTTGGTCTCTCCAGCCTCATGCTCCATAGAGAATACTTTAAACCACAAATTGAAAGTTGTTAGTTAATTGGCATTTCCTGTATGTTGCTGTTTGCCTGGTCAAAGGGATTTGTGAACACAATGCTCACACAGAGAGAGCATGAAATTAAATGGTATTGTTCATTGTATTTAGAAAACAAGTAAACTGAGGCAGAGGAAAATTAAGGGTAAGATTAGGAAGCCTGACTCATATGTTAGAACTGGTGCGTAAGGACATCTGAGGAACTGATCCCATGGGCAAAATTAATCCCCTTCATTTTACTCACCTGAAGACAATTTTTTCTGTATTTTAAATCTCCTCCCATAAAGGGCAAAGAGACTGGCACTTCCAGAGGGTTAACTGTTTTAGACATCTACCACAGGATGCGATAAACTAGCTTCTGCAACTTCTGTTTCCCAATGGTTTGTGGAAAACATTGTGGTAAAGGCAGAGATGGAAAAAACCCTTTCTTCCTACATCCCATACTAATCTCAGGGCACATGGTTTCATGACAGAGAAAGGAAGAAACAGTGAATCATGAGTAGAGATCACAGGAGAATACCAGTGAGGTCCCATATGAAACTATAAAGGCCATAATACATAGGTCTGGCTGAAACAGGATTGATGTACAGATATGATCAGTAAGATGCAAGCGAAAATTTTACTGCTTTTCTTTCTCTTTCCTATCAAAGGAAACTAGCAGTGGACTGAGGTCACCATAGCAACTGCTAAGCATCACTTAACTATTATGTGCATCCTTATCCTATGAGGATGGCTGTCACAGGAGCATCCATCAGAGTGCAAGAACAATACAAATACTATTGAAGGTTCTTTGACCTTGGAAGAGTGTAGGAGACATACTTCAGAGAAAAGCAAATGTTTTTCAAACAAGAAACATAGAAAATAAGAAACATCCAATGAGATTTGTATCCTGGGCTGCATCAAAAGGAGCATGACCAGCAGGTCGAAGGAGGTGATCCTGCCACTCTACTCTGCTCTCGTGAGAACTCACCTGGAGTATTGTGTACAGTTCTGGTGTCCTCAACATAAAAAGGACACGGAACTGTTGGAACAAGTCCAGAGGAGGGCCACGAGGATGATCAGAGGACTGGAACATCTCTTGTATGAACATAGGCTGAGTAAGTTGGGGCTGTTCAGCCTGGAGAAGAGAAGGTTGCGGGGAGACCTCATAGCAGCCTTCCAGTATCTGAAGGGGGCCTATAGGGATGCTGGGGAGGGACTCTTCATTAGGGACTGTAGTGATAGGACAAGGGGTAATGGATTAAAACTTAAACAGGGGAGGTTTAGATTGGATATAAGGAAGAAATTCTTTTCTGCTAGGGTGGTGAGGCACTGGAATGGATTGCCCAGGGAGGTTGTGAATACTCCATCCCTGGCAGTGTTCAAGATCAGGCTAGATTAGGCCTGGGTGATATGGTTTAGTCTAAGGTGTCCCTGCCCATGGCAGGGGGGTTGGAACTAGATGATCTTGAGGTCCTTTCCAACCCTAACTATTCTATGATTCTATGATTCTATTATCAGTTATGAAATAAGCCCTAGAGAAGAAAGCATATTAGATCACTTGCTTAAAGGTAAGAATGAATGTGTGCCCAGCATATCTAAAACCTCTCAACTGAAACTCCTTTCTCTGCTATTTGAGTCAAGAGAATAAAAAAGAATGGAGTAAAGGTTGAAGCATCTGCCTACGCTGCACCTACACTGATACTTCAATGTATTACCTTTGGCTGTCCAAGTGTTCTTCAAACTACTGAGCAGCTCTCAGCATGTCCCACACTTGCATGCTTCAAAGAGAAGCATGATTTTTTTTTTATTTTCCAAGGCCAAATTAGATTTCAGAACATACTGACAAGGTTCCTGAGCTGCATTATAGCTTTCCCCTGTCCACTGCACAATGTCACCTTGCCAAGGACCAATGACCTTATCTTTAGCCGAAATGTTCTTGGTCATGATATATGTTTGTGTATCAGAGACATGGAGTCTTATGTCTTGGTGATTTGGTGGGAAAGGTCATAAAATATCATTTTCCTGTAAAAAACATCTATGAGACCTTACATACTCAACTGGAAATTTAGATACAGTTAACATTCTTTGATGGCAATATTTTCCTCCCATTTCCCTCTGCATTGCAGATAGACTTTGTGATGCTGTGACCGAGGAGACATGCTTAATTATAGCTTGTCCTCCTCTCTTTGGAAAAGCTGAAGTAATCCCATGGCTTTACTGCCTGTGGAAAACCCAGGGATGAAAACCAGCAGGAAAAGGCTTGTTATCCCATAGCATTATTAGCCTGGTTATTGGGAAGGCTTATTATTTTTAACATGAACAGTTGGTAGGTCTTTTGTGCTCGTTCCTTAGGTCACAGTTCTTCCTAAGTCTTGCTGAACACTAAGCAACAATAACACATAGGCAATTTGCAGACAGCTTTGAAAGCTGTCCAGGACTTTAGCTGATGTATATATATTTGTATATATAATACATATAAAGCAGATACCTTTGTGTTTAGCTTGTTTTTGAAAGCTACATAGGATTTCTTATAAAGTGAAGGATGAAACTAATGTATGCATTAAGCTCTGATGGCTCATTATTATTCCCATGATGAAAATGCTATGGGATGGGTCATGTCTGTTTCTCAGAGACTACTCCTTGGTTCTGCTGGTTTTCTCCCCTCGGTTTTCATGTAGGATGTTAAAATACCAACCAAGGGTGAGATATACTTGAATAGAAATCTAGACCTTTGCATTGATCTATTGCCTTGCCTACTTGACAGGCAAATGCAATTTCCAATTTCAGTCTGCTGCAATGCTGACCTTAATTTCAGCTAGTAGCAAAGAAAACCCACATCTTCTACTTCAGCAGAAAATAAGAGCACAGTCTTCCAGAGACATTTTGTTGTTTAGAAGGCCCCTGATCTTTAACAGACACCTTATTTTTCTGTCTATATAAAGCAATATAACCCAAAGTAATAGAAATGTTAACTTGCAAATATCTTCAATAGATTTCACCTTGGGAAGAAGAGGACTTTATTGTTTTTTCACCCAGTTTGGGAGTATGCACCAGTTTCACAGTGGTACGCAGTCAGTACTTAAAAGACTTTATCAGGACTGTTTCCCCAGAAATGACATAGAAGGGCTTTCTACGTGTGAACATGTAGTACCACTTCCCCTCTCATTAACTCTTCTCTTGTCATCTGATTCTGCTTGATTAGGGATAAGATCTAAACTCGGACAGGAGAAAAAAAGCCACAGATGAGTTCTCAAATCCAATTAACCCTGCGTTCACAAATCCTGTTATCCGCCCATGACATATCTAGTGCAGAATATATGAGGCTTGGTGTTCTTACAACAAAGTACTTGAGTGTTTCAGTGTTTTTAATGGAATCAGTAATAGACTATTTTCAGTAATAGACTATTTTCAGTTTCTTGTTCTCAGGGACAATAAAGCTTGTTGGCTAAGCACTAAAGTCATATAACTTCAAGCGTAGCAGCAAGCCAAACACTTCAGTTCAAAAATGTGAACATAGGATATAATTTACTCTTAAACTCTATAACACACAGATACATTCTTTATTCTACTGAATTTTAATTAGGACCCCTTAAACCTGCTATCAACATAGGATGCTTTTTATTTTGGCGAAAATTATGTGTATTTTCTCTGTTTTACATAGTAAAACATGCTTCGTTGTAATGGTCTGCTGAGTGTAGTAGGTAGTGTCCTAGAACTGAGCACAAGATAAACATTCTGAATTGCTGGAAGATTCAGTAAAAGCTAATCATACTTATTATTTGGATTTGTGAATGAAGGCATTTTCGCAGTGTGGAGCATATGGCAATCCTCACAAACTGCCTATTATAATTTGTATTAGTTTTTAGTGCAAATCAAAGATCTATAAATATTCTCATTTCTGATCTGGCCATTGGTCCATTGAAGTGATGGGATTTATAGGTTCCAGAATAACTCAGCTGTGCAGGTCAAAGAAAGAAAAGCACAGCCTTAGCTTCTGTAGATTTCCACTGCTAGGCAGCCTCACCTTTGTCTGGGAAAAAAAGTGGAAAAAACCAAAACAGTGAAAATTTTCCATCCAGGAGTGCAGATCACTGTGTTGAGGCCATCTTTTAGTCTTGTTATGTCACACTGAAATGCAACATCATAGCTTAACACGTTTGTTTTTTTTAACTCCTTTGTAAAGATACCTTAGAATGCTTTAAATATACCCCTTTCTAGAGTGGCTGACTCTAGAGCTGGTACTGGAAAGCCACTGGAGAAAGCATAATATACAACAGCAACATCATGGAAGCTACAGCTCCTGATGAAAATAAAAACTTAATTAATGGATACCAATGAAAGAAATTAATGTTGAAAAGGAAAATAAATTAATTTTTAGGAACTCTCTAGAAAGAAAGCCACTGTAAAACCTTACCCTACTAGATTAGAAAAAAACTCAGGAACTAATGTTTTTCTCATGTGGAGTGGTTAAAAAAAATATGGTTTTGTTCACAGTTTTCATCTGAAAGGAAGTGAAAAATTCTGGTGATCTTGAAGGATCAGAAAAGTGAAATGAAATTTCACAAGGAAGGGTCAGCCACCACACAACATGCTATTTAACATCAGGCTTTCTATATGATGGTGCCAGCAGTTCAAATGTTAGTCCTCAGTTCAACTGAAGGTTAGAGTGTATTTTCAAATTAAAACCAGAAACTGCTGGTAATTTTAGTTAAATCCATAGGTTGTTTCTTTTTGTTGGTTTTTTTTTTTTTTTTTTTTTTTGCCAAAGCATCTTTCCATGTGACTGTTTATTTGCTTACGGTTTTTTATTTGTAGACTCTCTTTTTCTTTTTCACTTTTAATGCATATGGAAATCAGATACCCAAGTCAAGGAAGCCAAATTCCTTTCTGAGTTTCATAAAACGAACAGCTTCCACCAGTGACTTAATTCATCTCAAGATAAGCATTTGAGATAGGTCAGATCAAACATAGAATCATAGAATCATAGAATAGTTAGGGTTGGAAAGGACCTCAAGGTCATCAAGCTCCAAACCCCCTGCCATGGGCAGGGACACCTCGCTCTAAACCGTATTACCCAAGGCCTCAACCAACCTGGCCTTGAACACCACCAGGGATGAAGCATTCACAACCTCCCTTGACAACCTATTCCAGTGCCTCACCACCCTAACAGGAAAGAATTTCCTCCTTATATCCAATCTAAACTTCCCCTGTTTAAGTTTTAACCCATTACCCTTTGTCCTATGACTACAGTCCCTAAGGAAGAGTCCATCCCCAGCATCCCTATAGGCCCTCTTCAGATACTGGAAGGCTGCTATGAGGTCTCCACGCAGCCTTCTCTTCTCCAGGCTGAACAGCCCCAACTTTCTCATCCTATCTTTATATGGGAAGTGCTCCAGTCCTCTGATCATTCTCGTGGCCCTCCTCTGGACTTGTTCCAACAGATCCATGTCCTTTTTATGTTGAGGACACCAGAACTGTACACAATACTCCAGGTGAGGTCTCACGAGAGCAGAATACAAGTGCTCATTACTTTCCATCTACTGAACCAGAAATCCATATGATCAGTTCAGACATACACATATAACTTTTAGATATTTAAAACCAAGTAAGATAACTAATCTCTACCCCCTTTTTAACACATCATATGGTTTGGCTGTTGCTATACAAGCAGCTATACTTACAGGTGCTTCAGTGCTTCACCAGAAAATCTTTTAAAAGTACAATTTGAAGTTATTGCTACTGTTTTTAAAAATTATTTATGAACATATAAAAATGCTGCTGCATTAAGAATATGCTATTCATAAATATTAATATCAATGCCTTACCTAGTTACATATTCTAGAAACATAGCAACAGCCAGAAGATACTATAACAATCCATAAATGTGATTAGCCATGTCTTAGAAACATTTTAGTTATCGACTAATCCTTTATTTTAAGAACTATCATAAAATTATTCTTTTTTCATTAAGCCCTCATTGAAACAAATATACTTGTCTAATGAAAATTAGCACCAATCATAGTGAAAACTCCTGCTGATTCACCCAGGAGAGTGATTGTGGATATAGACATTTCCACCTTGGGGTCACTGGTGCAAATCCAGATGGATCTGTAGAGATTTCAAACTACTCCAGATTAAATGTTTATTTGTTTATCTAATGAATTATGAATCTTGCTTTTGTTCCTACTGAACAGATGTCTGAAACCCCCTCAAACCCATCACTACAAGAGGTAACAGCTGTCACTTTTGTTAGTGATCCTGTAAGGAGATAAATAAAGCAGTACATATGTTTACACTGGACTGACTACTCCTCCCTTAGGGTCATACTATCACACTGATACAGGTCAAATCTAAAATACAGAATGTGAACAGGTCTGTAGTCTCTAAGAAAATAATTTTAAAATGTTATTTTATAAATATCTCGTTATGGGTTTGTTTTTTTTTTTAATTCTTTTTATAAAACATATTACTTTTTATTAAAAAAAAGGATAGAAGTCTTTCCTCTTAACAGGTAGCTGATTAGTTAAACACTGGAACAGATTGTATCAGGCTAACCTCATCTTCAATGAAGGAGATGGGTTAGCTGACGTCAGTGACATCAAGATTGGAGGCAGGCTGGCCTGCAGTGATCACGCACTAGTGGTGTTTGTAGTCCTAAGGGATATGGGTCAGGCAGAGAGTAACATCAGGAGTGGGAAGTCTAGGAAAGCAAAATTCCAGCTGTTCAAGGAATTAGTCAATAGGACCTCCTGGGAAACTGCCATTAGGGATAAGGGAGCAAAAAGAGCTAGCAGATCTTTAAGGACACTTTCCACAGAGCCACAGGAGCTTGTGATCCCCATGTAAGAAATCAGGTAAAGGTGGAAAGAGGCTGGCATGGCTGAGTCAAACTAAAGAGCAAGAAGGAAATGGACACACAGTGGAAGCAGGAACAGGTATCCTGGGAAGGGCATAGGGATGCTGCCCGGTTGTGTAGGGATGGGGTCAGGAAGGCCAAGGAACAGCTGGAGCTGAATTTGGCAAGGGATGCAAAAAATAATAAGAGTTTCTACAGGTATGTCGGCCAGAAAAGGAAGGTCAAAGAAAGCGTACCCCCGTGATGAGCATAACTGGCAAACTCGTAACAATGGAGGAGTGAAAGCCTGTGGTACTGAACAACATTTTTGCCACAGTATTCACTGGCAGCCTCTCCTCCCATACCTCTCAAGTGGACAGATGGCAAGACAAGGACTGGAGGAGCAAAGTCCCTCTCACGTCTCCAAGAGCAGATCAGGTTGAAGACCACATGAGGAGCCATTAGTCTATTGTACCTGATGAGATGCATCCCAGAGCCCTGAGGGAACTGGCTGGTGCAGTTGCCAAGCCATTCTTCATGATATTTGAAAAGACATGGTGGTCAGGTAAAGTCCCCGGTGACTGGAAAAAGGGCAGTATCACACACATTTTTAAAAAGACTAGAAAGGAGGACCCTGGGATCTACCAACCTGTCAGCCTCACCTCTGTGTCAGGCAAGATCATGGAACAGATCCTCCTAGAAGCTATGCTAAGGCACATGGGGGACTGGGAGTTTATTCAACACAGCCAGCATGGCCTTACCAAGAAAGTCTTGCTTGACCAACCTAGTGTCCTTCTATGGTGGAGTGTACACCAGCAGACAGGGGAAGAGCTAGACATGTCATCTATCTGGACTTCTGTAAGGCCTTTGACGTGGTTCCCCACAACATCCTTCTCTCTAAATTGGAGAGGTATTTGATGAAAGAACTGCTTGGTGGCTGAGGACTTAGCTGAATGATCATATCTGGAAGGTAGAGGTCAACAGCTGAATGTCCAGATGGAGGCTGCTTACTAGTGTCCCTTAGAGGTCAATATTGAGACCAGTACTTTTCAATATCTTCACCAACGACATAGTGGAATCAAGTGCACTTTCAGTCTGAAATGCCACCTGTATCCTGGGCATCAAAACAGGTGTGGTCAGAAGGTCAAGAGAGATGATTGTCCCCCTCTGCTCTGCTCTGGTGGGACCCCACCTAGGGTACTGTGTCCAGCTCTGGAGTCCTCAGCACAAGGAAGACATGTCCATGTGGCAGTGGGTCCAGAGGAGGGCCACCAAAATGATCAGAGAGATGGAACACCTCTCCTAAGAGGAAAAACTGAAAAGAGTTGGGGTTGTTCAGCCTGGAAAAGAGAAGGCTTCAGGGAGACCTTATTGCAGCCTTTCAACACTTAAAGGGGGCTTTTAAGAAAGATGGGGCCAAACTTTTTCGAAGGGGGTGTAGTGATAGGACAAGGGGTAATGGTTTTAATCTAAGAGACAGTAGATTTAGGCCAGATATAGGAAGAATTATTTTACAATGGGAGTGGTGAAACACTGGAATGGATTGCCCATGGAGGTAGTAGATGCCCCATCCCTGGAAACATTTAAGGTCAGGATGGACAGGGTTCTGAGCAACCTGATCTAGTTGAAGGTACCCCTGCTCATTGCAAGGGGTTGGACTAGATGATTTTTAAAGGTCCCTTGCAACCTACACTATTCTGTGATTCTATGACTTCTCAAGAGCCCTCCTAGCCTTAGTTACTTCAGAAATGATAGCACCATAGAAAATAAATTTCATCATTAAAAATGAAAAGTTAACATATTTGTGTTGGATATAAATAGAAGCAGCAGAAATATCCCCTGAAATAAAGAACAGTTAAAGGGTCCATGTGTGTTGACAGGTTGGCAAATGGAACATTTCCTGTGCTGTAGATGTACACAACACCTCTCTCCATAGTATCAAACTAGCAGTATCTCTGAGCATTGCACCCAAAACAGGCAGAGAGGGAAAAGGGGTATGTTATATGTTAGCACAATGCAGCTTGAGGGCATGTAGGGGGTGCAGATTACAAGCCACGGAAAAAGAGGGGTCCTAATAGAAATTCAGCTTATCTTGAGCAACAGGCCTCCTGCAGTTATGTCAGAAGATAATAATGCATCAGCCATCTGCTGATGCTCAATAAATAACATAAAAGTACTTTGCCTGCAGGCTGAAAGTGTCACTGATAACTAGATACTGAAAACTTTTGGTTGAGTGCATATCCTGTGCAAAGGGTCACTAGAATTGGTTTAACAATAAGGCTGAATGACAAGTAGTCAACAAAAATCAATTATAAAGTCATGGAGAACTGAAAAAAAATAAGCCCAACCAAAAAAAAAAAAAAAAAGGAAAAAAAAGCACTTTAAAGAGGGAAGAATATTTTGTTACCCACGCCAGATACAAACCCTACTGGATGCTGATATCCTGTCTTTTCTATTATCCCTAAACATACATGGCTCAGTAAGTGGCATTTACCCACTGAGTCAATCCTGAACTAGTATTAGAGCAGTAAAGATTATGCTTCATTATATTGGCTATAATTGAAGCACATAAAATTACAGGAGTAATTACATTTTTATACCTGATAATTTAAAGAGGGACTTATCTTTCCCCATTCAAAATTTAGGTGCCTAGTTTGAGTGAATTGCCCTTAGTACTTGCTGGATAAAGAGAGGTATCTCCAAGTTATGATTCACCTTGGGTCTTTTAGAATAACATGAATTGCCTTCTGTGGGTCTCTTACTCTCCACTGACTACAGATGGAGTCTAGAGGACTCATATGGAGAAAAGCCTCAAGTTTTACATAGGTCAGTTTAGGTGAGGAGATGATTACCCTTAAATTCCATTTCAAAAGATCATTTTCACTTGGTTTAGTATCTGGATAGTTCAAATGGATGTATTTAAAGCTGAGGATTTCAGCATTCCTGGAGCTGCATATGAAACACTGTCTCCCACAAATTGCTCTCTGTGTGTTGCAATGCAGAGAGGGTGGATTTTGGATAAAAGACTGTAAATGAATAATTTATTGGTAAAATAAACTTTGGGAAGAAAGGATCCTCGGGGACACTGATGAATTTGCTCCTCAATGAGCAGTCATAAGTAAGTGATCTGCAGTAGCCTAGATGGGTGCTGGGAGGAGATGGACAAAACTGTGTTAATTATCAGCAAAAGCTTGTTGTTAGCTAACATTGATGGGAAAACTTAGTCTCCCTCAGTCATTCACCTGTGAAAATAAATTCATGAAACCATGGGAAAAAAAAAAAAGAATTTTGAGAGAACATCTAATCATTCTATGTAGCTGCTGGAAACAAGTTATTTCCACTTGTCTACATACAGTGTCATTACCTGGCATATTTTCATGCATTTCAAAGGTTAAGAAAACTGAGGAAGGACAAGTGGGTTTTAGTATGCAAATAGCAGCTTGCACAGAGATTCTTCCCACTAAAAAGCACTAGGTAATATTAATCATTAGGTAAAATAGTATTACCACTATTAAGGTAGGTTCTCCTTTTAGTAACAACTCATTTGGGAGCAGCAGCTAGGTTGTTATAAGAATTGGAGCTGGAGTCTAATAGGGTTTAAATGGCAAGCACGGTGAACGCATAGGACTTTTGGTCCAAGCTTCGAGGGTAGCAGAAAGAGAAAAAAGAAACCACATCAACCTACCTGACCATCTGCAGTAGTTTTTGCAAGACAAGGGACAAATCTGTTAGGCAGCAATACATGCTAGAAGCAGAAGCAGCCCAAATTTCTAATCTTTCATTTGCTGATGCCAGCTGCAAGGGGCAAGGATGGTGATGTCTCATTTCTGTGCAACAATGCAGAGATTTTTTTTCATCTCTCCAAGAATCATTAATTCCCACTGACTCCCAGTATAGGACCTCCTCATATTGGTCATCTCATGCCTATGTTCTCCTTAGGCATGAGCAGAAACAACTCTGAGATTTAGTTACTTTCCAAAATAGGTTTGAATTGTGAGGATTAGTTATCCAATACCCAAACACAATTTCGGGTCTCATTGATTTCAGTGGAGATGGGAGGAAAGAATATCCCCTTTAGAAATTAGAGTTGGTGTTATTTTCATGTTGTATAGTCTGTGAAGGCTTTTTTCACATGTTCCTTCCCACCCCTGCACACACACACACACACACACACACACACACACACACACAAACATCCTGGTTTTCTACAGTATATTTTTTAACTAAAGCCTAACTCCACACCTCTGTAGAGCTTGATTTCCCTCTATAGTGAGTATCTAAAGTGAGGTTTTACACTCATGCTGGCCCTGCAGCTTTACCAGGCAGAGGCAAAGAACGAGAAAATACTTTACCATCTTCAGAGATGATAAATCTGAACAGCGCAGGACACTTGACAAAGACTATTTCACCCACACTTGCAGGTTTCCAGCATGTAATATTGTCCCACATTCCTGGGCAACCTATAGGAGGAAGGATAAAATACATTAATAGTGGAAATCCATTGCACTTTATAGTTGGTTGTTTTTTCTATCCATGAAAAAATACGTTTGTTTAGAATGATAAACAGTATCATTTTCTAGTAAGCTTTCCCTGGAACAAAATAATTTTCATTCATAGGAATAGCATAAAACATGTAGTTGCATGGCACAATACTGGACAGACTTTACCCTTATAGGAGATGGCATTCCTTAATCTCAGCTAAATCACTCCAGCATATACCAGAAACAAATTTTCCCTTGAGCATGAAATCTGCTATACAGTAGTACTGAGTTAAACCTTCTTTTATTTATGGATCACATCTTTGATTTAAAATCTATAAATTTCTGCTAGCTGTAATCCTTGTCAAAGTTTGCGTACTGGTGCATTTTGGAATTTGACTCGGGGTGATGACTGGAAACCAAAAAAAAAAATTCTGCTTCATCCTACAGACATTTTTAGGGGTATGTGAAGGAAGTTCACCTCTTTCCTGTTTTTTTGTTTTCTTAAAAAAACACAACTGGGAATAGAAATGTGATTCCTTAGTAAAGTACTTCTACAATACCATTCACTATCTTTACTGCAATCTTTGCTCTAGAGAATATAAACTCACAATGTCAGAAGAATGGTTTTAACCTCTAATGATTACTTGCATAGGCTAAAGACAGAATCAGGCCTTTAAAAACTGTTCCGAGATTTCAGATAATCTCGTTATTTCAGGTAATAAGCTTTGAACTACAAATATGAGTGGTAAAGATCCAACTTCCTTTTACATTCATGTTGAAAGAAGAGGTGATGAGATTGTGGATGAGAGTTGTTTTCTCTTAGGATACAGGAAAAAATCAGGCCTCGTGCTACAGTAAATACAACAAAGGAGCTTAGCTCCTGCTTTATTCTGATCACTGTGTCAAAGTCATGACTAGCTACAAAGAAGGAAACCCTTTGTAATTCTGTAAATCAGCATCTTACTAGCTCATAAACCTAGAAGACTTATCCAAACTTATTCAGTGTACAGAAAAACTCAGAGCAATCTCTCAAATTTCCTAATGCTTTAAAAAGTGATGTAGTGAAGGAATCTCAAATGGGAACCATCTTCTACCTCAGCAGGAAAAGAAAGAAAAACTAAATCTAAATATCTCCGCTACTTATTTGCATTTATTGTTGAGATCGAGCACATAATCTTATCAACTGTTAAAAGACCCAAGCTCCAGTATTTCCTAAGGGTTTTCTGCTAATATGCTCTCTCTTTGAATATGTGCCAAGCAAAATAAGATCTTCAGTGAAAGCAGATAATACTTCAAAGTGTCATACTTTTAGACCGGCAGAAGTACAGTATAATGAGTTATGGCTGTTCAACTTCCAAAACCAGTGTGGGGCTTTATCAACTTTGGGGATAGTAGCAGATTTGCATCACTAGAGAATGTATGTTCACAGGATTAGAACTGCTGTATTTTCTCTATCAGCTTTGGTGGCAGGGAATCAAGTTCTCTCTTTTCTCACAAAAATCTAAACCAAATACTACTAAGTGTGATGGTTAGGGCAGTTCTGAGTGATACAGCGTTTGAAGAATTGTGTCAGTGTCAAACAATGTTACAATGACAGCATGTAATAAGCAGTTGGTGATCTTTCTTACAAATCCAATGATGCAGCATCAGATTATGTAATATCAATTAAAAATCATGCAAAATCCCAACCCTGTTAGGTAAGAAAACCTTCAGCTTTGACAGATCCATAAAAATACAATACTACTGAAAAATGCTCATTCAACCATTGCAAGAGCTGGAAAAAAAATATCTTTAAAATTTCTCCCTCCTCCTCTTTTTTTCACTCCTACCCCAGGTTGTTTCCTTCGGCAGATGAGGATCTCATTGTACAAGTACTGTGATTCAATAGAATGTCTCCAAAAGGCTCAAAGACTGGGGCTTAAAAAGTTCTGTGATACAGTTAATGTACTAAAAATGGAAATCAAGATCACATTGAGCACTATTAGATTTTATTGTCTTTGATAGCTAGTGTCTGTCCACACAGTAGGAACCATATTTACCATGTAAATGCGAAGACACATAGTAACAGGTTTATAGCTCACTGCTGTATTGCACTCTGTGCAAAAATAAAGGATATGTAAATATCCATGGTAATGAGGAATTTGCTTACAAGAGGTGTTAGAGACAATCAAAATGGCTAATGAGATCTTCTGAGAACCACCTGCTAGCCTTGCTTGCTTAAATGTAATGGGTTTGATAGCAAAAAAGAAAACTTTCTTATTTTTTATTATTATTTTAACATTGGTTGTATTCCAAACACTAGGATAGTAATAAATACTGCAAACCTATCCAGAGAAATGCAAGGAAATCCTCATGCTGAAGAAAATGAAGACACTGGATAAATATTTCATAGCACTGTGTTTCAAATTCAATTATACCAGGTGGTTGTTTTTGTGGTAATACCATGCAGAGCTAAAAAATAGCCCCATTTAAAAAAGCCATTATAAGTTCATTGCACTAGAAAGCACTGATGTGCTGACATTGGAAGAGAGGAAGAAAAAAGCAGAGAGTCAAGTAATTTGCCTTAGTTACTAAAAGAGGTGAGGAAGAGAATGGAAAGAATTCACTGTCAGTGAGAATATTGCCTGATCCTGCCTAGAAAAGCGTATTTGGAACAAATAATTTAGAAGAGCAAAGAAATAGATGACAAAATATTAAATAGAATAAAGGCCACTGTTCAGTATCCCTTACATTTGTAAACCATGATGCAGCCAGCAACTCCTGCTGGGTGAAATATGCCCACGGAAATCAAAGTGACTTGAGTGTGAAACTGCACAGCAGGGCTCTCTTCTGGCAGTGATGGCATGTCTCCATTGCTGTGTGGCTTAGGAATGCCTAAGCTAGCTTTGAAAGAAGTAGCTCAGATACTGCAAGCAGCAAGGTGAAGGTTTGAGTGGGCAATTTTTCCTTGTTCTTAGTATGTTAGAAATTAGTAACAATAAATTATATTTTTAAAGAATAAGATTTCATGTGGGCCAGCGTAGAAAAGAAAAATATGGTGGTCTTCTTAATGGATGGTCTTAAAAACAAGGCACCTTGAAGAAAGGACAAATTCTGCCCTCCCTTCCCCTACCTGCACTGAAACTTGTATTTGGTAAACACTGTAAGATTCATCTTGTCTAACATAAGTCATGTAAAGCTTGGCATCTAGTTTTGGATAAGTACTCAGGCTCTCATAGCACAGGCAGAAGAGTGCTTCATATTATTCAGCTAGTTAACTCTTCTTCAATGGGACGGATGAATCTTTGGAACCCCCTATTCCTTGTCACTGACTTTTGAAGACAAACAAAGTGATCATTGAACTACAGGATTAGTCAGAGCTGGTTTATTTTCAGATGGCTGAGACTTACCCATTGTCCTGGTTTTGGCTGGGATAGAGTTAATTTTCTTCCTAATTTTTACCCTCTTCAGCTAAGCGAAGTTTTTTCTGTAGCTCCTGCAGGAGACTTTCCAAAGAGGCATAATCCCATTTTAAGGTGACAGTGGTGGTGAATCACCATGTGAAGTGTACTTCCACCTCTCCACTGACTACACTCAGCAGAACAAGGCCAAGAACCAGCTTAGCCTAAAGAGCTTCTTATGGAATGGCTGAAGCTTTTATTCCCTATGTAGAGTCTATGTGGACTTCTGGAGTAGGTATGACCCAACTCTGCTGTCTGGGCAGAGGGTTGACCAGTGGCCATGCAGCCTCCCTTACCTACTTCCTCATCCTTAGCACAGGAGTCCAGCTGAGGGCTGAGACACATTGCAGCAGCTTGTGAGTGGTGCCAGCGTAGCTGTGTAGCTCCTAAGCAATTCAAACCACAGCTGACTCACAGTGGCTGCTTACAGCCACCATGAAAAGCCACATGACCAATCCATATGTCTCTGGCTCATGCTTATTGTAAAAGTGAGATAAAACTCGTATCTAGACTGCAAGCTCCTGGTGGCTGATCCACCTTGGGCAGTTCTTGTGAAAAGAACTTTGAAAAACAGAGTCCTGATTTCGGTTGAAGCACAACACGGATCTTATATGAATTTCATATGAAGCTCATGACACCTAAGCCACTGAAAAAGAATAGCTCTTTCATAACAAGGGGGAAGCTATAGAGATTTATCATTGCAGAATCTTCTGATACATTTCTTAAAATTGTACCCAGCACTTTTCCCATCCCTCACTTCAAATTAATCCTCTTGGAGCAAAACACTTTCTCTCTAACCTGATACTCCTGGCAGCTGAAAGGCCCCCTTCTTACCTGAGATGTCTGGACAAGCACCAAGAGGGAAAACAAAAAAAGCAAGCAATGCTGGCAGATAGCAGTGATAGAGATCTCTTCTGAAGTTGCTTATAGTCCCTTATCTTTTTCCCCTCTGTCTCAGGCTATCTTGAGAGTCCCAGTTTTGATAGTGGCTAGATATAAACTCAGATTTTAGATGGCCCCATAGCTGAAGTTTACAAAGTTCAAGGAGTAGACCTCACTGATTACATAGCCTGTTATCTTCCACAAACATAATCACTATGTCACCAGGACTAAGTACAAACTGTTCTATAGATTAATGTCCTGTTTTCTCATGGTGTCTCTACTACAATACCCTTATATATATATGTATATATGTATTTATTTATAAAAATCTTTATATTTAAATCCTTTTTACAGAATCCACAACATCCTCCTGTGTGCTTATCCTTCCCTAGGGCAAAATGGCTCCTTCTCGTCTCTGCTAACTTTTTTGGCAAGAGAAGGTGAAAAAGCAGACTTGGCTTTTTTTTGATTGTGAGACCCTGTATACAAATTCACTGCTCAACTTGCTCACTCCTCTTAATAAAGTAGGCAAGTTCTACCTTTCCCCATCTCCATGAAAATGATTATTTGACATCTTTCTTGTGCTCAGCACACCATTTTCAAAAAACATATACGAGTTTGCATCTTTCAAAAGTTGCTGACTTTATTCAGTGGACTCAAAATTACTGTGAAGGGGAGGGAGTGAAAAAAGGAGTGAAAGCACAATGGACAAAGGGATTTATGGATTCATACACAGACAAAAAGGTATAGACAAGAATTTTCACAAAATCAGTTTCTGTGGGAAATTAAGAAAAAATGCAAATACGTAAATGCTAGAATGCTGGGTTTTTTCATATATGGAAGTAAAGGCTTGAGATAAAAATCCATCCTTCCAGCTTGCAGCATTCAGTTATTTTTCAGTTCCTCTCCTCATTTATTAGTTTAAAATATCACCTTCAAGGTCATATTGCATTCAGTAGAGTAATATGAAAGGAAATGCAATGTTACAAGCCAGCATATTAAACTGAATTATGCAATGCACAATAACTTTAAAAGGGCATAATACATATAAAACCTTTCAGAGAGAGGGGGAATATCAAGTGCTTTCTGTTCTTTCACAAATCTTGGTAAACACCAAAATAAGTAAGGGCTGAAGCAACACCTGGGTATGGGGTCTAGATTTTCAAAAGTAATTAACATTTCAAAGTAATAGTATCATGTAGGAACTCCTATTACAGAATAAGTGGTTCTCTAGGTTTTTCAATTTAGGCAGCAAACTTATAACACTGTCAGATCCAGTAGTCTCTTAAAGTCCAGGCCATAAAAGAGTAGAAAACAAAACACCAACTGAAACGTCAAAGTTCTAAAAGGGAAAAAAAACCCAAACAAAACACCAAGGGTAAAAAAAATAGTAGAGAAAGACTTTCTATGCTGGAAAAGAGAGTACTTGGTCATGCACAAGAAAAAAGAGAAGTTATTCCTTCTTTAAATGTCTTATATACAAAGGAGGCACTAAAGATCGGGTACAAGGGAAAGCTGAGCAGAGGAAAAGGAAAGGCTTTGTCCTTCCCAGTTCTGCTCCCAGTAGATATTTTAATTATTTGAATGAAGGCTAATTGTTCTTTCACTGTATGTCATCCAGACCAGCTACGACACTAAGAATTTGTTCCTCTATCTAGCTTTTCTACTGCTGCACCAAGATGCACCCTGCATTGTCTAATGTGGTATTTATTTATCTTAACATTATATATGTATCTTAACATATATATATACCTAAACATTATATATGTAAGTCTGAGCTACGTTCTACATTTCTTTTACAGTGCATAAAGAAAACCAGGCACCACCAGAGGGCACTTCTAGAAGTTTTCTAAGATAATCTTCCAGAGATGCGTATTTTCTTCAATGACTAGAAAAAACACTAAAAGGAAGCCTAATCTTAGGCTTAAAACAATTGGAATTAGAGTAGAGAAATTCCACACATATAGTACAAATGATTCAGCTAGGGCCATATGTGAAGAAAAATAAACTGGGCTCAAACTTAGGAGCATTTGGCCCACCTTAGTATTTTCCATTACCTTTCTTTAGCAAGCTGTTGTGCCTGGTATAAACTTACACAACTATGACTATTTAGAATCCATTGTTTATGTAATGATACTTATATAAACTATGACAGCATTTTCAACTTCTACCTCATTATCAGTAAAGTGAATTTTTTTATGGGATGACATTTTCAGAGATCTAAGATGTACTAAGTGCAGCACTGTTCCAAACTATTAAAAATATCAGGTTAAGTTTTGAAAGAGAATATTAGAAAAAATATTTGAGATATTTCACTTATACACCAAGTTAATCCTAAATTATATTAAAAACTAAAAGTGAAAGAAACAGGTTTTTCTTTGATTGGAATGGTGGGGTTTATGGCATAATGCTAGAGGAAGATGCCAGGCTTTGACTCTCAAAAGATATATATAGCTTTTATAGGAATATAGGAAGGAATAAAAGAGCATATACTTTGCATCTGACAAACATACACTGTATTATTTTAGAACTGGGAGCTAATCTTTTTTACAAAAATTTAACAGAGAGCATTTCACTTTGTTTGGATGTTCTGGATCACTCAGGCACCTTGGTTCACCTTCTGACCACCTTATGACTGAGCCACATAAATTATAAATTAGAACCCTCTCCTTATTCCTGTTAGTTTTGTGGGGGAAAAATAGATACAAATACACATACAAGTCACTGTTTCACCATGATCTGTCTCAGAAGTGAAAAGAGAATGAAGATCTTCCCACTCACAAAAAAATTCAACCATTAGAACCAATCTCCTCAGGAGGATGAAAGTTTCTTCTCTGAGTCTCACGTGAAACACACCTCAGAAAGAAAGGCTAATACCAAATTCTTGTTATTTTACTTGAACATTTTATAAATTACAACAATCAGTCTTTAAATGACAAGAGCTGATATTTATAGAGAAGTGTAAACCTTTTTTTTTGTTCTTTCAAGCTGTTTAATTCTTTACAACCACAGAATATTTATTCTAAGTTGATACTTATTGCTGTTCTTGCATTCTTACTTGTCCAGAAAACCTCATCCAAGAGAATCTCCAGAATTCTTTAAGTGCTGCCATGCAATTTGCGTTAGGTGAACTTTGAAGAGTTTTAAAAGGAAACCAGTTTGGCAAAATCTTTGGAACTTTTATTTGGCTACTTATGCAGAGGAAGAAAAAGCCAATAATCTGGGAAACTGAGAGTTTTTAATTATTTAAACTTTCTTTAAATGTAGTAGAAAAGAATGATTATTCATCTGTGAGAAAGGCACCACTTTGCTGCTTTGAAGGCAGAGAGACTGTGAAATTACACAGAAGAAACTGAGATTTTATTCCAACACTGCTGAAGAACAGAATGTCACAAGCTGCCAGAAGCTGAACCAGTGCCACACTTACCAGCTGCAAATAATCTGGCATCACTCAGGGCATGGGCTATGTGAGATCATGGGGTAATGTTGGAAGCAGCCTTGCCTAGCTGGTACCCCTCACTTCTTTTATTGCTTGTGGCAGACAAAATGACTGTCGCCATTTTACGCCACTGCCACACCATTCTGACTGACTTCCCTCCCCCCTCAGGAAAATAAAAGATCATGGACTTTTCTTTATCAACTCTATCTTTTATTAATTCTCCAAGCTAAGAGAGAAAGGAAAAGGGAGACTATTCCACCAGTGTCTAGCAGGCTTTTCATATATTACAGAATCATAGGATCATTGAATCATATAATGGTTTGGGTTGGAAGGGACTTTTAAGACCATTTAGCTCCAACCCCCTTGCCATGGGCAGGGACACCTTCCACAAGACCACATTGCTCAAAGCCCATTCAGTCTGGTCCTACATGACTTACGTGACTGGGCTCAGTGTCATTTCTGAGAAGAGCATAGTAAAAATACTGGCTAAATTTTGAAGAGTTAGAGACAAAGTTTGAGATAAAGCAATGGAGTAAGAACCAGAAATATGGGTTCCTCTTCCTCTGTCAGATCCTACCTGAATGGGGATCCTCCTTTTCATAGGCACAACCTATCCATTAAAAGTGACTGAATGAGGACAACAGGATGTAGCACTATCACCCGTGTCTCTGTGTTTTAAATAGTTTCAGTTAACAATATTAACTAAGTTTACAATTTGTTGTGGTGATGTATATTATCTAATATATTATCTAATATAAAAATATTATCTATATTTTTACCCACAATTGTAAATATGTCCTGTGGGACACAAACTTTGAAACAGTCTCTGGGTATGGGGCTACTCTTCAATCTTAAAAAAATCCCAACATAGAGCAAGATTTTCAGTGGAACTTATTCAGACAAAGCCTGAGGTCAACAATTGCCTAGTCAATAACATTTGTCAATAATTTTGACTTGTTTCTTAAATAGACCAAAGAAAACAGACAGATATTAAACAACTGAAAATAGCAACTGACCTCAAGTCTATACGGCTGATAATTTCGGAACTTAAATTCTGTTACACATCTATTGAGTTCCCTCAAAGGAATTTACAAATTATCATAATTTAGATTTCATGGTAGCTCTGGGGGTAAGAATATTTTCTGCCCTTTGTATAGCTGGAAAACAAAACAAAACAAAATAAATGATGACACTAAAACCTAAATATTTGCTGGAGCAACAGTTGTAACAGAACTCATAGAGAAGCTGCCCCTTCATATTCAGACCCCTGTCCTCTCCACTTTCTTGCTTTTGTGTTGTTTATAAATGGAGTTCTCTCAGTGGAAAAGGCACATCTGTAGTAGAAAATAACTTGTAACAGATCTTGGACAAATTTATTCCTGATGTAAACACAGTGACGCCAATGTGGATACTCTTGAGAGGCATTTACTCCTTGTTTACTCCTTCATATCTTCTGAGAATGAGAAATGACTGAATTAAGTAATTTCTTCCAGTGTGCAAATTCCATAATCTCTCCTGGAAATTGTTCTAGTGGTGAGTCAAGCAATTCCTTATTAGAGCCCATGAGACCTTACGAACTACTGAAGGAAGCAAAGGAAATAGAAACATTATAAAAAGCCAGTTCATACTCTTTTAAGACTCATGTTAACACACTGCATTTCATACTCCTGAACAGGAAAACAGAAGCTGTATTTTGTTCAACTGTCTGGAGTAACTGAAGGAGAAATCTTTAAGTAAGGTGTGATTCAATAAGAATGTCAGAGTTTAACAAAGCTTGCCTCATACTGAACTACTCTTGCTGCCCATAATGCATTCAGGGTAGAAAAAATAATACTTAAAATTAAATGCAGTTCAACCTGACAAGGATTTGCATACAGATGGAAAAATTTGGTCAGTATGAAAGACAAGAGAGAAAATTACATTACTATCCAGCAAGTTCCTAGCTACTAGATGCCTTCATGTCAAAAGTAAAGATATATAAAGGCCTATGCCTTCATCTGGGCAGTTTACAATCTAAAGTCAGTGAAAATGCATAGTGAGGGATTTTTTTTATTTTTTTATTTCTGGAAAGATATTTTTTGCAGAGAGAGAAGGGGAAGAAATGGAATAGAATGTAGACTGGGAAGGAGCCACCAATGCCATCACACCCAGACCAGCACTATCATCAGCAAGCAGAGGCCATTTAATTTAATCCAGAAAAAGTAAATGTGTACACGCTGCTCACAACTCTTATGTTGTGTAAGCTACAAAATACAAACAGCCTAGAGTAAAGTACAAAAAACTAAACCCCAAAAAACAAAACTTTCTATGAGACATAGGAAGAGGTCAGAAATATTTCCAATGTTTAGATATATATGTCATGTTAGGTGAAAATGTCCAGAAAACCATAGGAAGTTAACACAAGAAGGCCCAACATTACAGTGGTGTTAATGTGGCAAAACGTGAACTGCTAGAGACAAGATATTTCTCATTTGTTTGCCTTTAGGTCAAAACAGGTGTGGTGAATGTGTCTTTCTTTCTCTAAAGGCTGGAATGATACAGGAAAAAATGCGAAGTATTCATAAGAGAGTGCTGAGGCTGTCACCGCTATTTGACAATTTATGCTAGAAGACTAGTAACATACAGAAATATGCATCAAACCTCCAATACTGCTGGTTTAGCCACTGCCTCCATAAAAGCTATTGCAGTAGTCATTGCAAGAAGTGTTATTTTGGCAAGAATATGGGGTTTAACCATATTTGGAAAAAAAGTGTCTGCAGACCCTCATTTTCCTTTTGCTTACTCCTTTAAATGAGGGGTTAATTCCAATAAAGTCAATAACTTTTCCCATGTATAAAGCTGCTGTAAGTCAGAGACTAATTGGTTTAGAGAGTTCGATATGAGTTGCAGAAAACATGAAAATGAATTAAGTGTATTACTCCTTCTCCCTCTCAGTAGAAAATGTTAAAGACAGAAGGAAGAGAAAACACTCTGTGATGTTGCTCAAAAATATGTGTGGACAGACAATCACATTACCATCTGAAGTAATAAATAACTATGAAAATTTGCATATGTCTAATCAAAATTCTTTTACTGGTGGTATTTCTTGGAATGTGGAATAATTATGGGAAATCAAACAATAAGCCTAAAAGGATGTGGGGAGGTCACAGAGATGATTCCCTGCAACCAGAGAAAAGAAATCATAACTAAAATATCCAGAAGGAAATTTGGGAGTTCTCATTGTCTGTGACATTCTCATTGGCTGGACAAAGGATGAGAAAAATATGTTACAGGGCAAAATTCTGCCCTCTTGAGTTATAAAGTTCCAGAAACTTCTTCGTGTTTCAGTCATTTGATAATTTTTGCCTTGCAATGAACTGTGACAGCATCAGTGTCATATAAAGGTGGTAAAAAAAAATCTTCATGATACTCTGTCAGTGAACAGATGTTGTATTACTTAGGAGATATAAAATTAACCCATATTGTAAAACTGAGATTTAGCAGATATACAGTATAGGTATATATTTGCATATATTCTCAAATAGACTACTTTGACCATAGATTAACTTAGGTCATATGTAGAAGAAAAATTAGAAAGCACACAAAACCCACTCCATTTTTAATCCCAGAGAGAAATCTTACTCATGTGAACAGGAATGATCAAGTGTAGTAATCATACCATTTGAACTTTTCTTCATTAGTTCTCAATCCAGAAGAATAATGGAAAACAGATCAGTGAATCTGGTATATCCTGTATGAAGACTATGAAATAGTTCTACTGACTGGAGGTGCTGTATTTAACTTTGTTCTAGCTTATTCAATTATGATAACATAGTTTCTGTTTTAAGCAGTTTGCAGGTTAGCAGAGAAGGGGTACAATTATATTAGTCATTTGGCTGTATGACCAAAAACCTGGAGCAGATTCAAGTACTTTCACATCATCTTAACAAAGACGAGGCATGTTCTTAAAATACATACAACAGTCCTTTGGGACAATTTAATGAATTGTTTGCCTTTCCTCTTGTCACAGGATTTGGGCACACTCTTTACACACTCTAATAATTGTTTTGCTCTTCTAAAGCATTTCATTGTGCATTGACTTTTGTGTCCAGTAATTTTTTCACACAGGTCCTGGATAGCCACTCACTTCTGGATTATTCTAACCTTGCCTTTTGTTTTGGTTGTGATTTCTAGCTGCATTGTTTCATTGCACTTCCTTTATTTGTTTTCTGTATAGGAAACAAACCAATCAGTTCTAGCGCCTGTGTAAGCATGAAATGTATGGCTTGATTATCAAAAGTGCAACATGCTATAGAAAGGCAGGCATTCAGAAAGTCTGAAATGGCTTTTAGAGTAATCAGAAAGGAAAGGAAAAGAATCAATAAGAAGAGAACCTGCAGGTGATTGTCCACAAGATCCATCTCTGATCTTGAAGGGTGAAAACTGCATAATCTACTTTCAGACATGTGCCTTGCCTGGCAAAACTAGTTGGGTAGGATTTCCACTTGGTTTACTCAAAAAAAACCCAAAACCAATAAACAACCTCAAAAACACACACCCACCCCTCCCCCTGCTCTCCCCCCCCAAAAAAAACAAAACATCATCACCCTCCAAAAAAAAGGAAAACTAAACCAACAACCCCCCAGACAAACAAACCCTAGAGAAAATAATATAGTATGTGTGAATTATGGAGAAGGAGAAAATCCAGGACTTGGAAGTGAAATAGACAGTTCATAATCTCTTTAAGATTATGGTCACACCTTGAGTGAGACTCAGCTTGCATATTAAGACACGTTAATTTAGGTGTTTTAATATGCAAACTGAATGTAAATCTCAGTATCCATCAACTGTACAAAGAGTCTCAGGAGACTAGCCAGCTAATCTAGCCAATAAATCAGATGCCTAATATCCAGTGATGCAATTTTTCCTCAAGGAAGCCATTTTCCTCTAAATACAGAGCCCAGTACGGTTCTTTTTACTGAAACACTATTGAAAATGCCTGTTGAATCCAGTGGGTGTTGAGGTTGGAGGTGACAGCAGCAGAATTACAAGTGGGGAAGAGCAAGAGCTGTTCCTGGTGCTGACCACAGAACCTCCCACCGTCATCTGGGTGTTTGCTGCTCTTCTTGTGTTAAAAGGTGTGGCTAGTTTAAGGGTGATCGAAACCTTAAAAGTGTGATTTGTTAGCAATCTTTTCAGAGAACAATCTTGTAGTAGCTATAAATATATTATTACCTGTGAGGTGACTCTGGATATGTCCTTATGGCTTCAGGCTTAAAACTCTTAAAAGTGAAAGTGGCTTTAAACTACATGTTTACAGTATGGTGTAAGAGGAAGGTAACTATTTTGATTCATCTGTAAATCATTTACAAGATACCATGTATTCATCAAGCTGTCGGAATCATGAGTCTTCATGGCATCCAAGAGCAAAATTCAGAAATGAAGAAAAAAAAAAAAAAAGAGAACATTTATTTTAAGTGAGATCAGTCTGAAGTCTGGTTGGCAAATTTCCTAAATTCTATTCCTTTCCAACTATCTTGCAGGAATAATATTTGAAAACAAAAACAATAAAAAAACCACAACAAAACAAACAAACAAACAAAAGCAACAACAACAAAAAAAGAAAACAAAAAACCCAATAAAAAACAAAGCAAAACCAAAGAAAACCTACCAAAAACCAAACAGAAAACAAAACCAAAACAAACAGAAAAAACCCCTAGAAAACAACAAAAAAAAAAAAAAGAAAAAGCTGGTTTAGAATTGAGCTCTAACATTCATTGTTCCTGTAGATATGAAATAAGAAAAAATCAGATCACACATCAAGAGGAAAGAAGGTATATTACCTACTTCTGAAGTATCTGAAAATAACAAATTATCTTTAAGTGTACATGAAACATAGGCTTGTCAAATCAAGTTTTATGCTCTTTTTTACTTCTTCTCTTTTTTTTTTTTCTTTTTAATTTGCCATGGAAGTGCCTACATGTCCACTTTAACCAAACATTCTGCTTTCAGACAGCTAACATGAGATTAATTTCACCTTTAGAGTTCAGCATGGTATTGCTGAAGCATTGCTGCACCACAAAATTCATATTAGAGAACAAAAGCTTAAACTGGGAAGCATATCAACCAGAACAGAACAAGTTCCTTTTTTTTCTTTTTATTCTCTCTAGAATGAATGTTTTAACACATCCAGTTTTATGACCCCCAGAGCAAAACACGAGAGAAGTTCTTCTTTGCTTCATCTCTTTTAAAAAGTTTGGAAAACTGTGAAATAATTGTCATTTCTTGTTCCTTCTATGATTTTTCTCTTTGTCCTTTCCTGTCCCTTGTATTCCATGGAAGGAATTTGGGGAAGCTATTGCACATTTTCTTTTCCTCTCTTTTGCCAGGAGCATATTACCATGCACGTTCTGAGCCAGCAGTGCTGGCTGGCATCTCATGGGCAAAGCCAAGGATCTCCTTTTCCCCATCCCCATCCTCCCTTGCCAAGAAATTAAAAAAGGAAAAAAAAAAAAAACCAACAAAAAAACACAACCAAACCCAAAACCCCAGTTAATACTGGACACACAGTTTATGCTGCCTTGCTCTTCCAGCGATGGAAGAGGCCAAGGGGCCATGCAGTTCAGCAGGTACTGCAGGGACGTCTCCACTTTCTAAATCTCTTCAGCATCCTGCAGAAGAGATTAAGAACTGCTCCATTCTAATTTCCAACAAAAGAAAGAGCATATCTTAAATGCCTAAAGAAGAAGAAATATGGAGAGCTTTGTGGAAAAAAATGTGGCTTAGTAAGGGCTTGGGGAGTTGATATTTAACATGTTATTATGCATGTAAGTTACTTTGCACTTCTGCTTTTGAAAGCAAGTGAAACAGAATTATCTCATTTTTGCCGTGGTGAGTGTACATACAGATATTTTTCTACTGCTTAGCAGACGGAGTAGTTAATAACTTGTTATAGTACTGTAACTTGCTCATCTGTCTGAAGATGATTTAACTTACTGTTCTTCAGTTTTATTTTGCTGAGGAAAAATCAATATGCAAAATCTGTCAGAGGTCCAAATTATTACACTTACTCAATTGCATGTATTATTGAGTAGGCAGTTTCCTGTAATGAATTTCTTGGCTTAAGCTTGCAAGGTATATTAAGAAATAGTGCATGTAGCTCAGAATAAGCTGAAACAAGAATTGAAATTGTACAGTTGAGCAATTTTAGTGATTGGCCACCTATGTGAGTATATTGGTGCTTGCTAAAGTCTCATATGAAAAATACATTTCGCAGTAAGGAACAGGCTAAGAAGACTCTCTTGAATCTTGGTCTAACAACACTTGACTCATTACTAGAACTTTTCAAGTGATCCTATATACAAGCAGATATCAAAAGGACTGATTCTAAATATACAAAATATACAGAATGTTCCTCCAGAAGCCCATACACTGGTGAAAAGGAAGAGATTCTTAACAGTACACAGAAAATCTTCCTGTTATTAATGGAAAGCCATTGGAATTTGCTCTAACCCTTCTTTTCCCCATTGTATTTCCTGTTCTCCCACCTCTGTGAGAGGTACAGTGCTAGTGCTAGTGGGAGAGTTTTTTCAGAGGAGGTGCATGAGTTGGTCATATCTGAATTCTGCGTAAGGAGCTTGGATCCATAGGAAGCCTAAAGAAAGGAGTAGGGGTTTTGTAGATAAGATAATTGGGAAGAATTCTGATGGTAGATTGAGCATACTGGGTTTTAAGAATAGGAGGGTGGTTAGTGCATTTATTAATATATTTGCATATCCATCTAGGAAGAATAGGGCAAATGGCCCTGCAGTATATTCCACATTCAAGCCTGAGACTAATTCGCATTCCCCTTCTATAAATTCAAATGGAGAGAGGTTTGCTTTGAATAGCATGGAGATGTATCATATTATTGTGAGGGGTCAGAAGATGAGGTATAGAGGTTCTTGTGAAGTGGCAAGGGGTTTAAGTACAGACACCCATTCCCATTAATGAAGCAAGCAGCAGCTGGCAAATGTGCTTGCACAGTGAGATTCAACTGACCAATTACCAACATCTACTTTTGAAAAGCCCCCAATTTTTTTTTTTTTTTGTAAGAATAGATAGGAATAGGCAATCCTAGAGAACAATGCCTCTTATCTGAAAGGAGACATTTCAAATATGTCTGATGAAGTCATTCCTTCAAAAAGCCAACTTTTGTCCATTGACTGGGAAGGAAGCTTCAGGACAATAGCTGAGATAAAAAATAAAGGAACAAATGGCAAGAAATCTCAAGTTCCATGAGAAAAACTCCATCTGCCTCACTGAACAAACTGTCGTCGCCCCCCAAAAAAATCCACCAAAAAACAAACACCCAAACAAACCAAAACAAACCAAAAACCCCAACCCTGCTATTGTTGTCAACCACATATAAAACTAGGGAAGGAGAACTGAGGAAGTTCAAACAATGCTACCTTCACAGTAGGCTCAGGCTCACAAAAGTCCCATATATCCCAGAAAATAAGGTCCAACCAGTTCACTTCCTGGGCTGTGCTACTGCCAAGCCTGTTAAATCTACCTCTAACGAGACTGAATGGAGGATTGAATAGAAACAAGGCAGAAACAGAAGGATACCGTATGATGCTTGATGACTACCGCTGTAGTCTCATGCGAATGACCAACTGTGTGACCACAGTCTCCAGTAAAGTGTGAGTACAGTGTGAGTAAAGGGAGAGTCTCGTCATGCCTCTCTGCAGCAGATGCCAGGTTGAAACACAGCTTCCCATACACACCTCTATTGGAAAAGCTCTGTACATTCCACAAGTTCATAGCCCTGTCAGCTGATGAAAAACCAGTGTCACACAGTGTGTTCCTGCTCTAGCATCTCTATTCATAGAATCACAGAATCACAAAATCATAGAATGGTTTGCATTAGAAGGGACCTTAAAGACTATGTAATTCCAACCACCCTGTTGCTGAGTTGCCAGCCCAGATAAACATAGACCTTATGTAGGCCACATGTCAGAATGATACCATAGAGAACCTAGAAGCACTTGCAATTTATGCGTATCTGAATCTGTTCCTAAAAATCTTCAGAGTAATTCCTTAATTCTCTCTCTTCAGAACCTTTCTGGACACTAAAATACAATACACAGGCAAATTCTGTGGTGAATTTAGGATTTCTCTGAAATGTTGTCACTGCCAGTGCAGAGTAATTCAAAGTTAGTGCTATCTTAATCTGTTTCATCACCAGAAATAAAGATCCTAGAAACCAGTCAACTGTGCCATTGATTTCAGCAAGAATTGAATTCACTCTTACTGCTGTGTTTTTCTCAGCAAGACTAACAATCTAAAGAAGCAATAAAGACTTACTTTTGTCAGCAAATATGGCAGGCAGACACAGAAATATGCCATGGGAATAGGAACAAAAGAGCATTTTCACAAAATTACCTTTAAAAGAACATCTGTTTGTCTGACACCTGACTCACGCATTTTCACAGAAATACAATGTGCTTTCCAGGACCTTCATGAATACAGTTTGCATGCAAGGAAACTCTTTAATTCAGCACTGAAATGTATCTTCTTCTGCAGAAGACTACAGCAGATGATGGGATACAGCACAAGCACACAGTACAAAAGGAGCTGCAAAGACCTGATGAAAATCATACTAAAATCATAGATGGTCAGTCACTTATAATTCAGAACACATGGTAATAGTCTGTGTGGGAATTATTTCTGCCATGGTACTACAGATATTAAAAATTTAAATGACTGCAAGTTGTCACAGAATCGTGGAATAGTTAGAGTTGGAAAGGACCTTAAGACCATCAAGTTCCAACCCCCCTGCCATGGGCAGGGACACCTCGCTCTATCACCATATCACCCAAGGCCTCATCCAACCTGGTCTTGAACACCGCCAGGGATGGAGCATTCACAACCTCCCTGGGCAACCCATTCCAGTGCCTCACCACCCTAACAGGAAAGAATTTCTTCCTTATATCCAATCTAAACTTCCCCTGTTTAAGTTTTAACCTGTTACCCCTTGTTCTATCACTACAGTCCCTAAGGAAGAGTCCCTCCCCAGCACCCCTATAGGCCCCCTTCAGATACTGGAAGGCTGCTATGAGGTCTCCATGCAGCCTTTTCTTCTCCAGGCTGAACAGCCCCAACTTTCTCAGCCTGTCTTCATACGGGAGGTGCTCCAGTCCCCTGATCATTCTCGTGGCCCCCCTCTGGACTTGTTCCAACAGTTCCATGTCGTTTTTATGTTGAGGACACCAGAACTGCACACAATACTCCAGGTGAGGTCTCATGAGAGCAGAGTAGAGGGGCAGGATTACCTCCTTGGACCTGCTGGTCACGCTCCTTTTGACGCAGCCCAGGATACAGTTGGCTTTCTGGGCTGCAAGCGCACACTGCAGCCGGCTCATGTTCATTTTGTCATCGACCAGCACCCCCAAGTCCTTCTCCACAGGGCTGCTCTGAATCTCTTCTCTGCCCAGCCTGTAGCCGTGCCTGGGATTGCTCCGACCCAGGTGTAGGACCTTGCACTTGGCATGGTTAAACTTCATGAGGTTGGCATCAGCCCACCTCACAAGCGTGTCAAGGTCCCTCTGGATGGCATTTCTTCCCTCCAGCGTATCAACCGAACCACACAGCTTGGTGTCATCGGCAAATTTGCTGAGGGTGTACTCAATCCCACTGTCCATGTCAGTGATGATGTTAAACAAGACCAGTCCCAACACCAATCCCTGAGGGACACCACTCATCACTGGTCTCCAGCTGGACATTGAGCCATTGACCACAACACTTTGTGTGCAGCCATCCAGCCAATTCTTTATCCACCAAGTGTTCCATCCACCAAATTAATATATCTCCAATTTAGAGACAAGGATGTCATGTGGGACAGTGTCAAATGCTTTACACAAGTCCAGGTAGATGACATCAACCCCTGTCCATCAGTTCTTTAGCTTCATCATAGAAGGCCACCAAATTGGTCAGGCAGGATTTCCCCTTAGTGAAGCCATGCTGGCTGTCACCAAGCACCTTGTTGTTTTTCATGTGCCTTAGCATGCCTTCCAGGAGAATCTGCTCCAAGATTTTGCCAGGCACAGAGGTGAGACTGATTGGTCTGTAATTCCCCAGGTCATCCATTTTCCCCTTCTTGAAAATGGGGTTATATTCCCCTTTTTCCAGTTGTTGGGAACTTCACCTGACTGCCATGATTTCTCAAATATGATGGCCAGTGGCTTGGCAACTTCATTCACCAGCTCCTTCAGGACCCGCGGATGGATTTCATCAGGACCCATGGACTTCTGAACATTCAGATTTTTAAGATGGTCTTGACCCAGTTCCTCTCCTACAGTGGGCCCAAGGTCTTCATTTTCACAGTCCCTGTGTCTGCCTTCCAAGACTTGGGTGGTGTGGTCATTGCATAAGTTTTACTGCTGTTCATCTTTCATTTCTTAAATGGAGTGACCTGGTGTATCATGCCTTCAATTACATGCAATGCTCACAATTGCAGCTTGGGGCAGGGGAATTGTTTTAATTATCTTGCCCCAGCAGCAAAACTTGTGCAAATGCATCTACTACACTTTGTATTTGAAAACAGTCATTTAAAAAAACAAACCAAAACCAATACTCAAAAGCCAAAAGCAAATAAAGAAGTATATAGGGTAAACACTCACTTCTGATAGCTTCTTTATACATAGGAAAGAAGGTGCTCCTGTTTAGCTCATCTTCTCATCTCACATTGTGTACTTTATGTAGCAGAAGACAAGACTGGGTTTCTTGATAAGATTTAATGTTGGACAAAAATGAGAGATGGTACGGTTTAATGAACAAGATGTCACTGTAGAAAAAAGGAACTCACAAGTGGAACTGTGTAAATAATTGTGGTGGGTTTTTTTTTCCAAAAGTTAAAAAAAAATAATAAGAAAAAAATAAATCCCAATCCCAGTCAGTATCTTACCCAGTTGCCTGTACAAATTCCATTCCACCTTTCCCTTTCTTTTAATTTATGTTCCGTGGTCATTAAAAGACTTCCTGGCAATTCTGGAGATTACGAAAGTAATAACTTTGAAAGAACCAGGTAGAAATTATTATGGATATATGCTATGGGATGGGAATACCAGCTTATACACGTGTTTTGCAGTTAATGGTGTTTTCAGAGCTGTAGCTGTTAAATTCCAGTACTTTTCCTTCCCTTCGTTTCCCATCTGAATGGAAGTCCAGCACAGGCTGAGAAGATAACTAAAACTAGATTTCTGAGCAGGGCTTGCAAAGGAGGTAGGGCTCATTTAAACCACCAAAATGCTGTGAAATGTATCGACAGGATGTGTTCATGCTGCCCAAGGAGATAATAGAAATTTCAGCTCCATTGCAGCATTTTTTTGCATGTTTTCTGAGCCATCTTAACTGACTATCTCCAGGCTAATGATCACCTCACCTAAGTTTTAACTTTCTTACAGAGTCCCTTTAGCTTAAATTGTCCTCCAGCTTCCCTCTTAAGTTAATAGAGAGAAAGACCATTCCAGAGAACAATTTCCAGAAATGTCAGGAACCCATAACAGTTTGGAAGGAATAGCTCTAAGGAAAGACCCACAGCTATTCAGTGGCTACTTAGACATAGTTTATACTAGACAATTTAGGTTAGTTACCAAAATCAAGAGAGACAAATCACATCCCTGGAGACAAAGCAGTGAATAAGAACTAGTAGGATTTGGGGATAAGATTTTTAGGACAGAGACTAAAGTATCCATATTTATCATGTGTACTGTAGAAAATCCATGGCAGAATACTGTCCTGGTGATGATGCTACAGCCCTACACACTCCATCAATTTGCCATGGTTTAGGACTATACTATAAATAACACATGGTACTGAAGAGAAAGGGAACTTAATATATATTAAGGAAAGATTTTCTTGACCCTGAGACACATAGGATTATCAAAGACACTGTGATTTCCCTTGAAGAACTGTACAGAGACCCCCTGTCTAATGGCAACCCAGCTAGATCTAGAAGCAAAAGTTGTAGGTTTACACAAGCACAACACTGCGCTGCAGAAAATTATGTCTGCTCCTAAGCCCATGATCTCAGCAGAGTTACAATGCCAAATTACTATCCCTGTTCAACTGGCACTAATATGTGCATGTTCATATTCCGTCTAGGCTACAACATGGATGGGGTTTTAATCCCTGTTACCAGAAAACCTTCACAGCTACAATTATCATTATTATGCTATTGGTCTTGCCAGGCAGATCACATATACATACATATATATAGCTTGGCCGCATATTATAGAGGGCAAAGAAAGAAACATGCTAGAGCCTTTTCCAAGAAACAGGAACATACATGTGGTTCACCCATTAGGGTTTTGTCCTGTCTCCAGACATGACTAGCAAGAAACTTTTCCATAGATCATTCCAAAGAAGTTTTTCCATGGCACAGCATCCTTTCTTCCCCTGTCAAAACTGATCCTGAACTTTTTCAATGACAATGCACTTCCAGTCCTTCAGCTTCACTAATGGAGCTGAATTCGCAGTAGGCTAGCAACATCCCTTTTAGTTTCTGCTCCATTTGAGAGCAAGTTCTGTATAGCGCCTGCAGCTTAATTTAAGTCCGGATTGTGACGATTTTGTTCATTCCAGTATTGCTACATTGTTATTCACAGTATTCATACCAGCTAACTTTCAACATTTTTCAAAGGAAGGAGAAGTGGGACTAGTTAACTAGGACCACAAGTTAATTTGACAGTAAGTCACGTCATGAACCACAAAATCACCAGTGAGTCCTAATCACTTCTATTTTTATTCAAGTTCTCTATGTTCACTATTACCATACTTTGCCTCATTCCAGACTAGTGCATTTGAGGCACTATAAATATTAAATCAGAGGACGAAGTTCACAGAGCACTCAAGGAACTCCCCCATCATTTGAGAGAACACCAAATTCAGAGAAAAAGTCAGGAATATAAAGTTCCAACTGTGGAAAGCAAGACAGGTAACAGGCTGGGAAAAGCCTATCATGCCAATCTACAACTGGAGAAATGTTTTACACTTTATCAGCAGGACTCTTTCTATCACGGGATTTCTCTGAGTAGCATACTTCCCAGCTGTGACCCTGAACAATATCAATTAAAACTGGTTAGTGCATCCCAGAGCAAGCCAGAAAAATGTGTAAGACCCTTGGAGTTACAGCTATGTCAGACAGAAGCTCGCCAGGAAGCAGAAGACAGCTGGGAGATTCTCTTTGCCAGTGCATGCATGTGGAAAGCACGAATGTGCAGGCTGCTGAGCACCTGCCTGTCTTTTGAGGTCACACAGGCCTAAGTAGATCCACTACAGTTAAGTACATGAATGGCATGAAGACCTACACATCAAAACATCCCATGTTAAAAGTAACTGTCCAGATTTTTTCATGTAATCACGACATTTAGCATGACCTAGGCAGTACAACAGAGCCAGATGCTTGAGGTAGGATTTTTCTCAAAATGTAGATTACTACATTGTAAATATTTACAGCTGAGATGGTCATCCTTACTCCCATATATGTCCATAGAGAAAAAAAGGTATCATCTAATCTTGAATTATGTGTTAAGTCTGCTTATCAGATATTCAGAGCTACAAATGAGCAAGCTGACTCGCTCATTTGTGTTGTAGATGCATTTGCAGGTTTCAGCATTTAATTAGATTAATTCCATACTAAGTGTACTTGAACCAGGAAACTGCCATTAGGTATCTGAGTAACTCCTGTGCCATTCTTTCCTAACACCAGGGCTGGAAACATGTTAGCAGAGTCTAGAAGAAAATAAAAATTAAAAAGAATGTATATGGATCAGCAGTGAGCTTTATCAATTCTTATCCGGCAGAACACCCCTTGAGGACTGCTGACATTCAGAAGAGTGTTCAGCAGGAATGGGGGCAGCTCTACACTAGAACAGGGACAAAAACTCAGAAAAGGGAGACTGTAAACACGATGTAGCCTGGCTACACTGCCTGGAGATGCTAAATACAAAGTGATCATTACTTTCTTTTCTGCCTTTTACTTTCATTATTTCCCCTTATCACTTTAATTCCCACTTCAGAGCGAAGGAGTCAGATTCTCGTTCCTGCTAAGATTTCTGTTTTTTTTCAAATTCTCTCTTTTATTCAGGCTGCACGTGATGGTCAAATGGGGATGGAGACATAGGGTCAGCACACACCCCTTGTTTCTTTTCATATAAAGGCTCATGAAGAATCTAAAACACTTAAGAGGAAGAAGCCATCATAAAACTCACGGAGAAAAACAAACAGAAAATCTCAAGGCAACCATTGTCTCTGAAGCATTATAGGCACTACACAGCAGCAGAAGGAGAGAAAACAGGGCTGTGAAAAATAAAATAGCAATGAGCATAACATCTGGGCACGAGAGGTAGAGGGAGAGGGAAAGAGGAAAACATCAGAGCCCAAATCAGGGCTGTATGCTTTCCTTATTACAGTGCCAGCCTTGTTCTTCAAGACCTGTGGTTGCAGTTGCAGAATCAACATTGTGCTTGTGTTGGATCTTACCCAGAGAGGCTCTGGGGAACCATTTAGTTTATGTCTGTGTACACGGATGCTGAACACAGCAAGGGGGGAAACCTAATGCATTATTGCAAAACGTAGGAACCCATAAGATGTTCTTCTTTTGACATTAAAGTGCATTTCTCTCCATGCAGTAATTATAGGAAGGAGAAATATCAGTGCAAAAGACAAGCTCTAAAAGGAGCAGAGATCCTACTACCATTATGTTTTTTTGCATCATGTGAGCACCCTGGAGTAGGATTCATGATCTGTGGAACTCATTGCACCAGGATGTGAACAACTAAAGGATGCACAGTGATCCTGGGACAACAGAATGAAGAGCAGCTGAATTCTTCTGCTGAGTTAGTGCTTGAAAAGATTCACTCCCTGCCTGCATGCCTGATACATTTTAATCACATTGAGACACAAAAGCCTTTCCAATGGCTCTGGACCTCCTTTATCTCTGAGATGTACTTTATGAATGTGGAAGAGGCAGAGAGGTGGAGTTAGATATGAATAGTCCCCCAACTATAAGGGTTATTCTGGACTTGAGTGAGGAACTATATGGTGAAATGGTCTCTTTTGACCTGGGAAAATCTGTGAATTCTTGAATAAAAGTAATAGTCATTGCATAATCATAAGAAGTAGGGATCATGATCAACTTCTGACATCATTCGGGGAATAGGGGAGGAGAAACAAATTTTTCTGCCTTTTTTCCCTTTCTTATGCCACTTCTGGACCAGGGAAGAATTTGGAATATCTTCTGTACTGTGTAGAGAGGGTGTCAAAACATCCTTGGAGCTGAAATGAACGGCCTGAAGTATATGATTTCTTCAGTTCCACCAAACCACACAGTTCCTTTGCCCAAAGCTGGGAAGCAGAAGAAAAATGACCTTATATATGAGATGAAGAGCAGGATGGATATGAGATAAATATTCTCTGATGCAAATACTCTTAGAAGCTATAATACAGGAATGGTTTGCTTCAGAGAATGCTCTGGTAACACAGATATCTGCATTCTGCTCCTCCTTGCTTCTGGGGTAAAATACGTGGTGAAGAAAAGGGGAGAGAAAGCTCCCCTTTTTTATCGTACACACAATGCATTTTATCTGCTTTTCTCTGCAGTTTTACTAATTCTAGTCACAATAGAAGCAGCTTGGACAGGACTCAGAACGCAGACCCTGATTTCCAATTAGTTTCTTTGTAATTCTTTGCCCTTTTCTCAGTAGTGCTGGCCACAGGCAGATCCTGCTGCAGTCAGTGAGAAATGAGGCAGGATATTAAACTATTAACTTCTTTGCTTGCTGCCTCAGTTCCTTATCTTAGCAACAGCACAAATATTCTTCATCAAGATTATGGTCATCACAATGTTAATCCCTGTAAATGTCTTCAGAACATGTGAGAGATGCACAAATTATTACTGAGCTGAGGAGGGAATGAACTGTTACAAAGCAGACCAATGATGCACTTAAGTCTTATGTCCAGTTCCCAAAAGCTGTTACCATGTGCTTCAGCAGAAGACACAAACATTATCAAGGCCTATCCAGACATGGTGTTTCTTTTTTCTTTTTTCATTTTTAGATTAGTTTTGTAGATATATATCACTGCATCATCTAAAGCACAGAAGCAAATTCCTGACCTCTGATAATAACCAGCAATTGTTCTGGTACATCCCCATTGATTGATTTTTTGTCCTTATAATGTTTCTCTAAGCTCATTCAGCTGCAGTGATTGCACCTCTTACTGTAAGATGTTTGCATTGCCATTGCCAAAAACCCCTGAAGACACGACAGGAAATGTTTAGAAACCATCAGTTCAATGTACATGGTATATTGCAAGCTGAAACACACCTGGAGAAGAGTCATTGAGAGGGTTCAGGGCAGCTGCCCTCCGTATCTTCTCCAGACAAGTCTCCTGCTCCTTTTTAATGATGCAGTTGGAATGGGTTGCTGTAACCTGAAATGTGAGGAAAAATGTGGAAAAAGAACAGTTACAAACTTCAAACTGTTAGTGAGCTTATCAGGCAACAACAGTAAGTATTGAGGTCTCATTTCAAAAAGAAAAAAGAAAACAACCTTAGAAGATGAGAAAAAATGCAACAATTATTTATTTATCCCCCTCCCGCACCCCCATCAGTCTTATGTCCAAACCATGGAATTATAATTATCATAAATTGTTTGGGCTTTTTATGTTGTTCTCCCTGTCAAGTAATTTCTAATGTGTTTGCTTTATTTTATTGCATTCCTTCTTCATATAAAGCTGAAACAAATGTCCTTCTAAATAGAGAAATAACTAAAAGACGAATCAGAAATCAACTGAGGCTCAGTTTGATCTTGCACCAGTTTCTCATGAACCTTGCACAATCCATTAACCTCACCCAGGATTCAAAACTACATCAAAAGCTCTTTCTCCCAGTCTTGTACCCTGTCCATTCCTTAATGTTTCCTTCTTCCTTTATTCCCCATGAATACAAGGCGACTTTCTTGCCAAAAGAGCATCCAATGCCAACTGAATAGAGATGGCTTGATCCAAACATTTTCTTTTTTTTTGTTTCCTAAAGCAGCCCACCATAAGAAGAAACAAAAAAAAAACCCACCAAAAAAACCAAACAACAAACAACAAAAGGCGGGGAAGAAAAATAAAATATAAGTTATCATATAAGAGGAACATTGCAACCAACAGAAAGCAGAAAATCCCAAAGAGGTAATAAAAAAAGAATGTGATTCATTCCCAGAAATCAATACAAGATTTCATTCCTATTGCAGACAGTGGCTAGGGAATATCAGTTTAAGGGAATATCAATTTAAGGGCAATACTACCTGAGGTTTCATTAGATCATTTTATAGGGGCACTACTAAGGTTCAAATTACACTCTGTGAAAAGCACCGTGAAAATCAGTGCATGGATTGAAGATGGAATAGGTCATCCTGGTGCACTGAAGCAATTATTGGGATTCATATTTCATATTTCCCATCCCATATTTCCCATCCCATGTCCTTTGCTCTTGACAATGGCAAACTACAGAGGAAGCAGAGTATATCTGTCAAGTCGTCTGTTTTCCCTTATGTGCTAAGTGGGCACAAGAAAACAGGTAAAGCAATACTTGAATTCAATCTTCTTCAGTTAATTTTCAAGCCCTAGCTGCACTGTTCAGCTTTACTTCCTCACATCCCAATAAAGGGAATGGAGTGAACAGTTTGGGTCATTAATGCATCAAACTTCCACCACACACCCAATACACACTTAAAAGTAAATCTTAAGTCATGTGTAATCAGTTTGGTGGAGCTTGTGTTGCACTTTTTTTGTGTGATAGGAGATACTGAGCCATTGTACACTTTTGACTTTATAATATTACAAGACACCAACCCTGTACCAAAGATTGAAAGGGTTTCCTAACGAACCTCTATTGAAAAGCTTTACTTGTCATTTGTAGGAACTGATAATGCGATGCAGTTTCATCTCCAAGATCCCAGTGATGAATTTCAGCTATTTTCCACATGGGATACACCAGGCATAACCGTATTAGATTTGTTTATCTTCAAAACAAACATTGTTCTGCTGTAAGGGCTCCCAAGAGCCTGGAAAATACATATTGTCACAGATCTCTAGGATCTCCCAAGAACATAAGGGCTTTTGCTACATCATCCCCTAAACCCTGATGAAGATTGAGAAAATTGCATTGGCTGACATTCAAGTTCTTAGAATACCTTTTAAAAAGATAAAAGAGAAATAACAAGTAAATAAGGGTTCTGCTGGTGGTGGTGGTTCACTCTCCACAATTGCTCATATATGAAAGGCTTGTCCAGGGATTGTCTCAGTACATGAATGTGACAGTTTCTGTACAGTTCAGCATATGAAGATTAGAAAAGTTGTCATTTAGTAGTAGTGTTAATAGTAACAATAATATAAAAAAAACCCAAATATTTTCTATGCAAGTAGGATAGGACTAAAAAAAAGGTAGTTTCTTTGCCCACTTGTTAACCTGAACTCTTGTCTTCATCTTGGTATCATGTATGTTAAATGTTATAGGAGTTCAAAACATATATATATATGTATGTAGTTATGCAAAATCTATCAAAAGATACTAAACAATAAGAAGCTCAGCATGCCCAGATTTTTCTATGGGGTAATCATAGGCCTTTGACAGGAAGGTTTAGATTCAGTCTACAGTGAAAAGACAAAAGAGTGTTATTTATCCTTATTTTTGGTGTCTTCTTTAGCAGAGGCAAAGTAAAACCAGGACCTGATTCATTATAAGGAAAGCCTAAGGTTAAAAGCTGATTTTATTGTTTTTCCTTGTAGCCAAACAGATCTCTCTGGCTAAACTGACTAAATTTAGTCAATTATATCTGAGCAAGCCTGGGTCAGTATGTATTTGAAATGCAGACTGCTGGGCGCAGAGAGAGCGCTACAGCAGTTTGCTTCACCTCTCCCTGTAGCCTTACTTAAGCTTTCACTATTGGCAGAATATTTTGATGTGACTTTCCATAAACATTTTTACGCCATTTTGTAACAGTCTTCACCAACAAATTAAAAAAAATAAAAATATATAAATATTGGGGAACATGGAAACTGAGACAGAAAGCAAAGAAAGGGAAGAAACATTAACCTCAGAGCCACAGGAGAGACTAGAAGCTGCCTCTCATCATTAATAAGAAGCTGCATCTGAGAAAATAAAACCACGTTTGGCTTGTCAATAACAAAAAGTTTCCCTGTTGAATGCAGAGACACTTTAATGTTATCATGTTTTCCTGAAAGGATCCACGTTTCATGTTTCTCCATTAACTATGCACTGGTAGAGCCTTTAATTTGTTGAGTCAGTCTTCAACAACTGAACAGCAGAGAAGAAATCAAATGTAAGTGTAAGCTTGAACTTCATGGCCTCCTGATTTCATTTCTTTTGCCTCAAGGACATTTGCAATTTCCTGAGTTCAGTAGACAGTCTAGTTTCAGTTTCCCAGAAGATATCAGTGATACGTGCAGTTAAAGAATATTTTGACACGTACTAGAAAAATCAAGAAACCAAGTGAATACTGCATGAAATTCTACCTTTTAAAAAAATTATTATTCTCCACAGATTGAAGGAGTTTGACTCACACCAGGCATGTATTTGTACAAGTACAAATACAATAAATACAATCAATGTCTCTTTTGTTCTGAGAGAACACAGACAAAAGTAAGCAGCTACCACACTACAGCCATACAACAAATTAAGAGAGTTTGGTTTTCTCCATTTATTTTTATTAAGGTGGCCACCACTAAAATAAACTGCCATCTGCGATTTGTAACTTGTACTATTTAACTCTTTGTTGTTCCCTTGACATCTTGGTAAAATTAAGACCAATAATGTTATTATGTTACAGCCTACATAGAGTCTCTCACACATTCTCTCAAGGTGTTGCTTTAGTGTGATCTATTCCATTAAGAAAGCCTTAGATAGCACATAAAACTGAGCAGAGAAAAAGTTGAACACACCTGTGCTGCTTCCAGACCTGCTCTAGCTATACGTGAAATCAGATTAGCAAATTCTAGAGTCACGTGTTTAAACAAGGCATTGCTTAAATATATGGATGCTCCAGGGAAGGAACCATGTAGGAGGAATTGTGCAGATCAGAAAAGCTTCACACGTTTCCTGGTCATGGAAATAAAGACATGTTGCCAGCTTATTTCAGCAGAAAATTTAAATAAACTTGCTTTCTTCTTGGTTTAGTTCAAGTATATCAAACACTGAGAGCAAGGTAACTTCGAGGAGAACTTCTTTCTTTCCTCAAGATTTCTCTACTTGAAAACAACACAAGCTGTCTGATTTGGTGCATAAATATCTATAGAGCACAGAAAAAGTTCTGCACCTCTTCTCAAGATGTAGTAAACTGTGCTTCACATTAAGCATGGTGTGGTACAAGCCAGTGAGATTGTACCTTGGACCCTCATGTCCAGGACACCTGCAAATAGGGTGAGAATGGCCTTAATAATACATCCAAGGAGCAAAAAGCAAGGCTGTGAGTAGACAACAGAGAGAGCAAGACTGGACCACATTAGGAAGGTGCTTCCTAACCACTTGCACTGAGGAGGAGCAAAGGATATGAATTTAATCATAACATTCTGCTTATGTATCTGACCTGAGTTACGCACTGTGTCTATAACAGCAATATGCAGCTGTACCCAAAGTGAGCAGGTCAGAAGAGTAAGCACAAAAGTCTAGACCATGTGTCTAGACGTGCCTTAGTGTACCTTACTTGACCTCCATCTGCAGCTGCTTTCATGGGCCTTTATGTTTACCCTTTGTCAGAGTAGTTTGGACACTGTAGGGTATCTCTAATGGCAAAAGACATCTATGGTTTGCCACTTAAATCATTTCCTCAGTTATTGCAAGTAGATAAAGGTCTTCCCAGAGGAAAACCAGGACATTTTCTATGAACTGGACATTATCCCTGTGTCATGTTCATAGTCACTGATAAAAAGACTTGTGCATAGGAAAGGTGGTTGGGTGTCTGGAAGGATTTGGAAATTTTTTAACACATCAAAGCTGGGTATTGAAAGAGGTCTCAGTGTTATTCAAACAAATCATCTTTTGGGCCAACAGTGCAGAGAAGTCTAGCCAAGAAACCTGAACTGTCTTTGACTACAATCACTTATTAAAAAAATACTTTTCTTCTCATTTTATTCTCTGTCAGAATATTCACAATTGATTTAAAATGTGAGTTCACTGTATAACTTAGTAAGAAAAGCCACCAGTATTCTTCAGAAACTCCAGGATCAATATGTTTTGAAGAGATAGTAAAGATGTGATAGTGAACTCTGCAATTCACTTGGCATTTGCATTTCTACAAAGACCTTATCAAATACGGCAATTCAGTACCGTTACCTGTTCTTTCCTCTTCTGTATTTATGCGTTATGTCCGTTAAGTCCTGATTATTTTTTTTTTTCAAAATGAATATTTCCACTCCATTCAGGAGATGTTATATCAGGCACCATGACAATAAAGAGCAGGGTAAAGAAATACAGATAAGACAAAGCAAAGAAACAACAAAAAAACCCTTCAATAAATCCCTCATGGACAATATTAGCATAGAGAAGAAATACAGTCTGAATCCTCTTTTTGTCTAATTGTTGTCTCTAAAGTAACGCAAGACAGGAGTTTAATCTGCTAGATAGATCACTCACTTTATACTGAATTACACTTTTTATTAGTTCTACTATGACTTTCAGTTTAAAAAGTTAGCTTAAAACACAACACATTATTATGTGAGCATTGCCAAAAAAAGCTTACTTTGTCATGGAAACCACACTACTAGAGATAATCCCTCTCCTTATCAAGCAATGATTCAACTGGTCAAACCAGAGCCAAGACTTGGAAAATGTTAAAAATAGAGGTGCTTGGGAAGGAGTTCTGATTATCTGGAGTTTTCAGAACTGATTTACATCACTACTGGTACCCACAACACTGCCTTGGCAGTAGAACAAATTGTTGTCTTCAACAAGGAAGGTCTTACGTTGTCAGTTGACTGCGTTTTTGTCTTCCTGTGTAAATGGCACTCAAACTAGTGTGATTTCAAAACACTTCAGACTAAGTGAAAGGGTAAAGTGATTAGAAACTTATTCAAATCAAGGCACAACTGTACAATGTGCAGCATAGTCTTAATACCATGCTTTAAGCAAATTGTGCAGACAAACCCCTGACAAACAGAGCACACTGACAAAAACTGCACTGATCCCTTTCAAACTGGCTTACATGAATTTAAGATATGGTTGCTTTCTAACACTGATGGCTCCTGGAGAGATGCATGTCTCTCACTGCAGATTAGAAAATAGCAGCAGCATAATCAACATCTCCCTTCACTCAGTGGATACCTCCTGAAGTAGTAACTCTCAACAAAAGATATGTTATGCAGCATCAGATAAACCTATTTTGAGTTTGACTTAACTGGCATTTTACCTTGAAAATCAGTTGAAAAACATCTTTTTGAGCATGGTAAGGCATGCTCAGTATAGTTGATGACTTCCACAGGAGCTAATATCTTGAGTTTAACTAACATACACCTTTATTCTATCTCCAGTAGTGGGCAATACCAAGCAATGTTTCTCAAAATTTTGTACTGGCAGGATGAAACCACTCATTGGAAAAGTGTTTAAAAACCATTTTGACATACTGTGTTTGAGATGAAACTAATTCTGATTGTTGATTGTATTACATAAAATGGCTTTCTCCCACTGTTCCTAAGAATTTCTCCTCCAATGATAAAAAAATAGTATGGCTCAAAGTAACACACAGAAACCTAGAATAACAGAATGGTTTTGTTTGGAATGGACATTAATGCCCATCCAGTTCCAATCCCCCTGCCATGGCAGCTTCCACTAGACCAGGTTGCTCAAAGCCCCATCCAATCTGGCCTTGAACAATTCCAGGGATGGGACAGCACAGCTTCTCTGGGCAACCTGTTTCAATGTCTCACCACCCTTACAGTAAATAACTTCTTCCTAATATCTAATCTAAGTCCACCCTCTTTCAGTTTGCCCCTTGTCCTATCCCTACATGCCCTAAAAGTCCCTATCCATATTTCTTTCTAGATGTCTTGCTCCTTCAGTCCTCAGGTCAACCTAGGCCTGAAAAGCTGACAGTCTGTTAACATTTAAAGCTTCAGTCCCTCATACACCTTTGCCTTCATCCAGACATCCTTGTCTCTGGTGGCTGTGAGACTATGGCAAGTATCTATATGTGACACGTCTTTCACACAGAATCATGGGATCACAGAATAAGTCAGTTAGAAAGGATTTCCAGAAGACTTCAGCTCTACCTCCCACTCCAAGCAGGGTCAGCAATGGGATGAGACTAGGTTTTTCAGCGCTTTTTCCATCTGATTTTTTGAAAACTCCAAGAATGGAGACTAAACAACTTCTGTGTAATGTTCACTTATCCTCAGGGTAAAGAGGCCTCTTACTACTATGAACCTCGTGTGTTTCAACTTATGCCCTTAGTCTATTGCTTTTCTGCCATGCACCATGATGAAAAGCCTGGCTCTCTCTTCTTGGTGATCTCTTCATAGATATTATAAGGCTGCCACAAGATTGCCTCCAAAGTTTCCCTCCTTTCACCAGCTAAACAAGTGGTTTAGTAAGGTCCTCTCCTTACAGGCCACATTGGTGTCCTTCCTCTGAACTTTCTACAGTTGACTGATATCTTCAATATACTGAGGAGCCCAAAACTGGACGTAATATTCTAGAAGTGGTCCAGCAAATGCTGAGTGGAGGGGGATAATCACTTCCTGTATCTACTGGCCTTCATCTTGTTAATACAGCTCAGGACACTGCTTTCCTCAGGACCTATGTAAAATGTGCAGAGTCAAGGCTACCTACATGATTTATCAGAGTAAAAGAACTCCAAAACTCCCTCATGATAAATTTCACTGAGCGAAGGCTGAGGAAAGCTGTGCTAACGTAAGACTTCTCTCACTGTGGGGACACTGGGAAACAGAGAAGATTTTAGGAGTTCTGCATTTGTCGTGCTGCCGGATGCCACATTCATTTGCAAGACAAGTTCTTGTTATTACTCATTATTATTTGCCCATTTATACTTCATTGCATTTAAACAAAACCTTGAAGAGAAAAGGTCTTAGACAGGAAATTTGTTTTGTGCAGGCTCCCAGCAAGTTCAATAGGAACTCCATCTGAGTCACACTTGGAACAGAAACGCGTGATGCACAGCTACAGGAGGCTGCAGGAACACTTTCTCCACACAGACACACACACACATATACTCTACCCAAGGGAGAAAGCTTTAATTAATCTACTAATTAAATTAAAGCTATTTGCCCTCAACTATCACACACATTACTCCTTTCCACTCCTCCCTGCAGGCAGCCCCAGCAAGTGTGTAGTGCTACAGCTCTCACTCTAATATTCCCCAAAGGGACTTTGGGACTGGGGAAAATACTGAAGAATGGAAGAAAAGAGCTCATTATAATAGTGGTAATGGGAAGTGCTCAAGCTCATTCTCAACTTCCCTCCTTTCAATGCTAGGAGACATTGTTTTAGATATTGTGCCAAAGTGGAGAGAAAAAAAACCCACAACCAAATAAACCCACTCAAATCCCACAAGGAATCAAATCTTTATACAAAAGACTGTGCCTAGAGTAGTCTTCTCAACAAAAACTTCTTTCTCCTTCCTGTTTCTAGAGAGGTTTGCCCCTATGTAACTGTAAAAACTCAAGGAGGAGAATAAAATACATATTCATGAAGAAGGGAGCAGACTGAATGGTGTGTCAGAGTACCAATGTGGTGAGATAAGCCAGTGTGAAGTTCAGCAGAGGGGATTAGAAAGGAGGAGAGGCAATGTAAGAAACCTTCCTAATCATCATCAGTGAGGACATACACAGAAAAACAAAAAACCCAAAAACCGAAACAAACAAACAAAAAAAAAACAACCCAAAAAACCCAACCCAACAACAAATTACCAAAGAAAGAGAAGAGTCATTTCAAGAGGCATTTATGACCCATTTTAGTGTACTTCGATCCTGCCTGGGAGGAAAGTACAGCAGTGACTCTTAGGAGAGTGCTGGTAGAGTCACGGCGTGTGAGCTGCCTTGTTCCTCCTATGTCCCAGCCTGTGACTGTGAAGACTATAATGTAGCTGTGCTTTCCCATGTGTTGGTTACATTCACAGCCGTCTAATATATGTACAAATACAAAATACAGTATAAGATGTTGCACTGATCTATTGAGGAACTGAGGTGTCATTCAAGTAATCCAGTTCAGGGATTACTCAGAAAGTTTTTACTCTGCTTAAAGATATCATTGTGAACTATTTCACTATTTTGGAATTAAAAGGTGATGCAAATCTGCTCAATGGGGGAAAAAAAAGGAAAATAAAAGTCTAGATATATGAACATACTCAAGCAGGATGAAACAAGATATTGAAACAACTGAGCTTTCAACATGATAGAAAATTCCAAGATTTACTATATAAAGTTATTAACCACTGTAATCCTTCAGTCTGGGTTTATACCACAGAGAATGATACTAATGCTACTTTTATTAGGTGATGTAACAAAATAGGGTTCCTATTCCTATGATTCTCTGCCTAATGATAGGTAACTTCTCTCTGTATTTAGGACTGCATTAATTCTGCACTGCTGAGAAGCAACATCAGACACTCCTCTCACAGCCAGTTAATGTTTTGGACACCCAATGTTGGTCAATATTTACAGTATAAGTTATCTGAGTGAAAAGCATTGTATGGTAAAAGACCTGCAGTGCCAGTGCTTGTTTCTAGCTGTAGATACTGCACTAATGAATTCCAACCCCACCCCACTCCTTGGAAACTGTGCATCGCTTTTCCAACTCAAGCATCACAGATTTTATAGGCCAGCAGAAGTATTGCACTATCATTGGGCACATTATTTAATCATGGCTGATCACACCAGTATTTAAATATTGGGCAAGAGCTCTTTAACAGTAACATTTAAATGTAATTCTCAGTAAACATAATCTCTGGGAATATGCAGTTATGTCGTGATAGTGAATAGCTAAATCCTGGGTAGACAAATAATCGCCAAAGAGGTGATCAGTTCCACCAACACAATTCCATCCACCGATGCAGCAGATGGTATTTTGTATTTTTGTGATGAATAGTAACTTAGCCACATGCAACATTTCTGCCTTGGGCATTTGTAAGCTTTAAAATGATATCTGTTTAAAGAGGCACTATATATCACTGAATGCTAAGAAGCCGCATTAACTGTTGTGTAGTATTTATCTCATTAAAGGAATCAACTTTTCAACTAATGTATGTTGACAATTAATGACTTACAACAGGAGATTTGGCCTTTGTCAATAACCCTAACACCTATATTTTCAGAACATACAGCTCTGAACTAGGACCATGCCTTGTGGTTTGAATGCAGTTCAAATGTGCCTGAACTCAAGAATATGCAGTGAAGAGGTAATGGAGTATGATTTGGGAGCTCAATCGCCATTCCTTATATATCAAAGAACAAATTAAAACATATTGCTTTCATATACAAAAGAAATGCACATACCCAACCTCACTATCAGTAGATACCCATGTACTAGCCACAGTAAAACCACAACAGGCAGACAGAAATAACTGACATTTTCACAGGATCTTGAGAGGTACGGAAACACAATCACACCCAATTCCTTTCTTAAATCACAAGAGCTGAACTGTATAACGTCTTAGATGAGTTGTGATATGTAGTGGGATTTTGGTTTTGCACACTATAAAAAATCCAGACCCACCAATCTAAATTCATTTCCTAAGGAGTCGAGAGAAGCAGCTGCATAAAAGGAGAGACAGAGATAGGAACCAGCAAGGTGTAATGAAATCTCCAGTCCACATCATACACTGGGCAGAATATGCAGCAATGCTGCATACTAACATTGGGCCAGCTATAGCCTTTGTACAACCCAGTACATCTTTCCTGTTAGAAACAAAACTCACATAACCCTGCTGGCTTTTTTTTCTTTTACATTGTTGATAGGATAGGATCCCAAAAAGCTGAGATGGTGTTTTGGATAGGTAATACACTGTGAGAAGGTTTGGGCAGCAGTGTATCTAGCATCAGTTCTAGCTGTAGGTGGGTTAGATGTATACCTCTCTCTTTCCCCTTCCCTAAGTTTTCTCTTAATTTTTTTCCCTTTCCTAACATCTTACATGCTAATATTATTATTTACTAGTTGCTGTATCAAGAATATTCTATCATTATAACCTGTAACTCAAAGTTGTTATAAACTATGATGTAAGAATGATACTACCTCCTGCAAAAAGTGGGATACCTATCCCTTCATTATTCCTTATCCAAATGCTTCATGTGGCTTGAGGATATATAAACTGCACAGAAACTGCCCATGAGGCAATCATGCTAACAGGAGATATGTGGGACCTAGCCCCTGCTCTGCTCACTGCTCTGTTAGCAGCATAAAACACATGCAGCAATGAATTTCTCACATGTGCACTGCTCATGAGGTATTCTTAGAAATTCCTACCAGTGACTACACTATACTTCATGAGCTGAATATCAAGGAGGTCTCAAGAATTTCAGAAATATGATGTATTACAAAACAACTGAAAAATTACTAGAAAACAAAACATCAAAACGCAGTGCCAGATTGCATACCCTATCTCAAATTCCTATTTTACTTTTATATCACTGCAGGATATGATTTGATTTAAGGAGGGACAACATGCAGTAATAGAGATGGTCTTCTTCTAATAACAGATCTCCTCCTTAAAGGGTGACTTCATTCCAAATAAACCAGCAGGACTTGGATGCATTTCAGACCCTGACAGATAAGCCACAGGTCTCACTTTCAGAGTCTTGCCACGACCCAGATTCTGCTCCAGCATTTTCTGCTCTACTGCTTTATAGAAATGTGCCCAGATAAGGGACATCTCACTGAATATGAACAGATTTGGGATGCATTTTATTATCCCCATGGTATAGCTCCCGTTGTTCTCAGAAGGCATCTGAAGTGTTAAGCCAGTCACCTTGGGTTGATAGGTACAAAGGCATCCTTGATATAGAGCTTGGTGGCACAGGAGATCTGTAGGAGGGTAACAAATGCTTCAGCTGTGCCATTCTGCAGCTGTCTGCAATGCGCACACATTTAGGATTTTTGCATATTTAAAAAAAAAGTCAGTTTTTCAATGCCACAAAAAAGAAAAAGAAAGAAAGGTCTTTAAAGCCCAAACATACATTTACTACTCCACACTAAAGATAGTAAGTGCTGGCAGATATGTTCAAGTCTCTCTTCCCAAATTTAATTTGCTAGATGGGTGGAAGCATCAATAAATTGGCAGCCTGGAGAAAGATGTAAGGCTTTTGCTGCAGCATTTCTGTATTCCATGTTTAATAAGGTCCTTGTATATTGACTAAGAGAGCCTAATGTTATGTATTTGGGCTTGAAAATACTGGATCCTACTTCATCTGTATTAATGACACCATAACTTCACTGATACTTGCTTCTGAAAACTTTAGCTATCCTAGATTCCTACAGGTCCTTATGTGTCTTGAGAAAGTATGCAACCCAGCATACATAGAGGCAAAAACCAAATTTTGCCTCTATACTTAACAGTGGTAGATGATGAAAGCCATGCAATACATGCAACACAACCTCAGAAAACATGCCTTGCTTTGCATGATAGCCATGAGTTCATGCTTGGGTCTTTTCCTTGACTGTTATTCTTAGTAAGCCAAAAGCTTCAGAAAAGCTTTTTATTCAGATGAATTTTCCCACATCAGTGCTTGCCCAGGACCTTAAGTTGCAAGAATTTCTCAGTTATTAACCTTAACAGCTTCATTTCCAGCTCCTTACTCACATCCAGAGTTAATTTCTCTTCTGCTAATGTATTTCCACTTACAAAAAGGAAACTAATTTCTACCATGTACTTCTCAGGAAGTTCAGATCCTTATTGCCCATCCTATGGCCATGTATGTGCAATGGAATAAAGACATGCAAAGCATTTCCTCTCCACCTATTTCTGAATTGTAGTATGACAAAAAAAAGAAAAAAAATAGCTCTGAAGCCCTTGAAATTGTAACATTAAATTGCAGTAATCTTTAAATTTGTTTCAGTTTGAAGTTAATAGAAATAAGGTGGTTTCATTTCCCATGGAGAAAGGAAAGGTCAGAAATGGGGGCAGCTGCTTCAGGCTGCTTTGGTTTTCCTGCTATCAGAAGAAAACATTAACAAAATGTAAATACTGTATGTTTTATATGTACTTAAGAGTGAGAAAAAGAAGAGATTCCTCTGCCATGAGAGCAAATTACTGTCATGTCTAAGGTAAACAGAGATTTGAAAGCAAACTCAGTGAAACCTATCTTATGTTGTTACTCATGGGTTATTTGGGGTGACTCCAACATACATCAATATCATTTATTTGATCCATAGCATTACTGTGTTCAGAATTTCTACATTACACTTTTCGCAACAGATATATATTTCACATGTTCACATACGAGGAAAAAAACCCAACCCAAACACAAATAAAAACTCCTGCCCCAAAATGCAATAATCATTACTGAAACCAGAATTTTCTCTAGACTAATGTTATCCATACACATCCCTATCACTTTCCATTTGTTTTTTGTTACATTACATTAAATGGGCTTTTATTCGTCCACAGTTTTAATGGTCCTATCTTACAGCAGCTTCTGCCATGTTGTGCAGCTGTTTGGTGTTTGTTTTTTGCCCAAAGCCATTAACAGAGCTGGAAGATTGATAGTTTGTGTTGCTCAACATCCAAAAGCCTCCCTTCATAAGCAGTGCCATACAGTGTGAGTTGACCTCAGTGCAAGATGACATATCCCTCAAATACAAATTCTTATCCACAAGGTGTTATTTTGGATTTCATTAACAGAGAGAGAGGAAATATTCATGGACACAAAAGGGAAAAGAAGTAGAATTTCCATCTTTGTGTCCCATAATTAAATAGCTGCAGAACCAATGTTGTGACCAGTAGGTCACACTGTGAAAACTGAAGCAAAATAAACCTTATCATTTCTGGTCCTGATTTACTCCCTGAACTCACTGAAATCCCCTGGAAGATTAAAATGCACCTAGTAAACAGTTGGAAAAATAGAAAACATAAGATCCTTGAAGTGGAAAAGGAATAAGCATGTCATTGCAAACATAAAGGCATTCATCAGATAAAAATTTATGTGGGACTTCACACTAGTGTTAGAAAATCAGGAGGCAATGCATGAGGCTTTGAGCAACCTGGTCTAGTGAAAAGTGTCCCTGTCTGTGGCAGGGGCATTGGAACTAGATTATTTTAAGGTGCCTTCCAACCCTAATCATTCTATGATTCTATGCCCTGGCACTCCCTCTGTGCTTTCCCAGAGCACTAGCACAAACTTCTCCATAGTGCAGCACTGAGATTAATTAACCAAACTTCTCGTATCTCATACACCTGTCATTTGCACCATCACTCTAATACTTGAGCATACCTTAGCATTAAGTGGATTTATTTTTTCCACACCTTTTAGAGACAGGGCAGTGCAGCTGGTCTTGTTTGATACAGAGAGAACAGAAACAAGAAGCTGCAGCAATGCTGAATCAAGCACTAACCTAGAGCAATGAGATTTGATCTTCAAGCTGTCATGCCTTAGGTTACTCCTGTAATCGCCAGCAACCCTGAAATTCCAGATACCCGAATTAGCTGTTAGATTTTAAAATAAATAAATAAATTCATTAATAAAGTGGACGAGTTTTGTGAGCAGTGGCAGAAGGCTTTAACCATTGATTGCATGGAGTAGTGTCTCCTAGATGAGCTCCTCTTTAGATAATCTGCTGTCTGATAAGGCTTGAGCTTATGTTGAAGTTCATTTTTCTGTGGGAATTAACAAAATCTGTCTTTGCCTGAACATTCATATGAAACTGGTAGAAAGTCAATTTGCCTGAGAATGTGATTGTTCTGTCAAATTTAGTTGAAACCACCCATAGCATTCAGTATATAGGCATGAATAGATGGATAGATAGATAATTAGACAGATGATAGATATAGATAGATGATAGATAGATTGACTGATAGATAGATAGATAGATAGATAGATAGATAGATAGATAGATAGATGGGATCACAAGTCCACTTAATTTAGTGCAACAAAGGCCCTTCAACATTTTATAGCCTCTTCCCACTGACGTTGCCTGCCTTTACAAAATTCCTGACTCTCCCACAGATGCTCTGCAAATGGAGCTCGTAAGGAAATGCCCACAGCTACAGGACAAATAATAACATCATCACTTTTGATGTGAAAGCTTTTAGGCTGAAAATACGCAGAGAGATTTAATAGTTATTGTAAATAAGCAGACAGTTCACCTTGCATTAATTCAGACATAACTGACAATACACAATGGCCAAAAATGTTCAGATTTTGCAAATCTACATTGCTGGAAGTGGTACTAAAATGGACTAGCTTAGTCTGAAATTGCACGAGAATTTAGTTTTTATTTCAATGGTAACTTGTCATGTATTTGGTTATGTTTTTAAATAATGGAGCAAATTATCATAAAACTGGCTAATAGAGATATAACAACTAAACTCAACTCAGCCAGAGGGCAGCAAGAAAAAAGAACTTTTTAATATGTGAGAGGAAATAAACACAAATTTATACCCTTGAGCTTTAGCATATTTCTAATCTTATCCAGTATGCACTTTTCATTACCAGATATCTGGAGAGCCCTTAGAAAACAAGAAAGTCAAAATAAAGGTCCAAAAGAGTTTTATGCCAAAATATGTAACATGTTTAGATGTGGCTATCAGGTAAGAATAATTTAAAAAATAAAAATAAAAAATATCTCTGTGCTTTTGCTTCCCAAATCTGCAAATACCAGTAGCTCAAGTTATTGACAAACTGTCTCTCGAGTCTTCAAACAACCAAATCAACATCCTGTATTAAGCCTAAATAACCCTGAATAACACACTTTGGCCACAGATGCTAAGTCAAAGAGAGACTGTGGGACCAAAAGCATTTGAAAAGAGTACACAGAAGCTAAAGTGTTTTCTTTTTTTGCCTAAAGCTCTTAGAAAATTCATAAGAATTTTACACTCCAAATGAAGCCTACTGAGCAACGTTTGAGAGGCGAGGACATTGCATAAATGTATTATGGGGAAGGTCAGGAACAGTATAAACTTTATTGCTTCACAATCCTTAACAGAATCTTTCAGCATGAGTGAAAATATATAAAGTATTTTGAAACAGTAAGCACAGCCACTGACCACATACAAAGGATGGGAAACCATTAAACCTACCAATTGACACAAAGGAAATCTGGCTAAAAGACATTCATTGAGCCTATTTTCCCTCAGGAAACAACCTGCTGATGAAGCTTATAGACCAAACCGGAATGACAGAAAAAAAAAAAAAAAGAAAGAAAAAAAAGCAGCTGTAATTTCTCCTGTTTAGAAAGCGGTAGCAGAGTTATGAAGTGCTTCTTTTTCATATTGTGCCCTGTTTGAAGACAATATTTGAATATTTATTTAGAAACCTTATTCTGTACAAAAAAAAAGGAGAAAACTTGAAATTGAGATTAAATTTTGTAAACTTTGCTAGAAAGAATAATCCTGGCTAAATATTACAAAATATTTCTTAAATGTTATTATGTGGGGAAAATATTTTCCCTGTTCTTTCTAAAATGGATCATCTTTCATTTTTTTTCTAAGTCCTGAAGTATTTAATGGTATGCATTTTTCATTTTTCTTTACTACAGACACAATAATCCATTTCCATCTGCCCTCACTCATCCAAGAACACACATTTAATAATCCATTTTTAAAATGTCTTCCAGGAAAAGTAGTAAATAGCATTTGTGATAACCTTACAAACCACCCTACGGCGGTGAGTTCCAATATGTTAATAATGCCAGACAATCAATTGGGCAACAGTGACTTACTGTCATCTATTCATCAATCACATGATATTTGTGAAGTATAACCAACTGCTCAATAAAGCTGAGGTTTCTAAAAATTAAAGAAACAAATGTATAGACTGAGATAATTTTTATGACCCTGCTGTAGGGAGAGCACTAAGGAGGCTTAGGAAGGGTTATACCAATATACAGATGTTTCTATCCCTTGCCACAGAATCATTAGTATATATTAATATAGGCAAGCATCTTAACCTAGACATTCAACATTTGAGTTGTTAAATATTGGCTTAAGTACATTTGTTGACATCAGTTAGGTACACAACTAAGCTCTAACATGCATAAGGAAGTACAGAAGCAGGTCCCATTTATTAGAAAGGTGATGTTCTCTAATTTGGGCAAAACCAGCATTATATAGAATAAACAAATCACAGATATTATTGTATTTTAATGGGACCCATATCTCAAAAATCCTCACTTCCAAGTGATTTACACATGGGGAGAAAAAACAAAAAACAACAACAAAAAAAAACCCCACCAAAAACAGGGCAAGAGAAAGAAATGCAATTTTCTTTTCAGGAGTGTGAGCACAAGCTAGCCTGGACTGAGTTATTCACCCCTTGCCCAAAGAAACAAAGAAGGATTTGTTGAATTGGGTTCCATGCCCTTGGGGGCTACAGTGACAGCAACACTTAGGCTTTATGGTTGGCAGTGCTTTTTAATGGGTCTCATAGATTTTTATCAAATAGCCATGTCTCTATGGCTTTGAAAAAAAGAAGCCCTAGAAGCAGGCTTAAGCACTGCATGCTGTCTTGCATCTACTTCCTAATCCTATGGATGTTGCATGGGTAACCCTTGGACAGTTCATCTGGAGGCCCTGTGGTGTGGAACCCTGTGGCAAGCACTGATCCCGTGTGCTCCCCCAGGCAGGCTTACAGCAACGCTTCTTGATCCCTAGGAAAGCCCCAGTTCTTGCTGTAGGACATACATTCACTCTGAGAAGCAGCAGAGTTTATTTCACAGATAGAGAAGAAACTATTGCAAGCTATGGTGAGAGGGACAGGAGGAGAAGGCCAAATCCCTAACAGTACAGTGATGAAAATGTGGGTTTTTTTTCATATTCTTTTCCTCTCTTCCTGCTCATTTGCTTCCATTTTCTCCTTCCTTTTTATGTAGCTTTGGTTTGGCATCACAACTATCTCTTCAAGCTGACTCCACAGTAAATTTTCTTAGGCTGCTGACTCAGCAAACCAGAGGAAGAACAGGCCAGTAGCACATTTGCTAGTGACTTGGATAATATCCCTCCAGGTGCTGGATATTAATAGCTGAGCAACATGAAAAATCACTGATTCTTTTTCCACGGGCTCCATTTCTAAGAAATCTTCTATTTATTTCCTAATTTGTTATTTGACTGCTCATCCAACACTCCTCCAAGCTCATGAATACAAAACCAGCAGGGAAAAGAATCATATTAATGTTCTTAAATCAGTGTTGTCATCATATTATTTGCCTGTCACAGAAATTATTACTACTACCAGAAGGAAAAAGAGTGAACACTTTAATGAGGGCAACGATTTACGGCTTTGTAACCTGCTGCCATGCGTTTCTAAGACCTAAATATCTTGCCTGCCTAAATAAGGAAAGCTGCATGTACATATATGTTTGCGCATTATGCTGTGAACCGCACGTTGGTAGAATATGTGTATTTCTAGACTTTCTTTTTTTGGTTGCCATTCATGTTTTGTGCAAATAAACTTAGTAACCTTAAAAGCCATTTTAAACAAGTGTGCCTTTTCTTCAGCTTCTGCAATAACTGTAACTGACACCTGATGTGCCCAGTGCGAGAATACGAGTGGCAGTGAACTAGACGGAGTATCGACGCAACACCAAGGTCTCCTACCAGTGTCAGACATCTTAAACAGGAGTACCAACATGCTAAGCTTTCTCAAAAAAACCACCACCACCCAGGGACTTACAGTTATCTCAGGAGGAGATATCACCCTGAGTTTTCCATCATTCTGTCACTCTCTGTAAGTACCTGTCCCACCTACCTGACAGGCTAAGGACCATCTTGAAACCAGGATTTTAATTTTTGTGTCTCTGAAAGGTGGTTGGTATCAAGGGCACTTTTTGTATTTTGTAACACTGATTTTCTCAGATTTTTTTTGTGTTACACCATACAGAAATTCTGAACCTTCTCTTACCCCCTTTTCTTACCTTATACAACCTGAGACTTTTTTTTCTTCTTTAAAAAAGTCATAAGGTGTTCTGAGGTTGTTATGTTGTGCTGATTGCCCCCAGCACTATCTCCTTATATTAAAAAGGAAAACGTATAGCAGCAGTAATGTCTTGGCTAGCTGAGTTTTTACTCCTCTGGAGAACATTCCCAGCAGTTCCTTACCTATATGTGTACATATCTGAATTTTCATTACGTAATAGGGAAATCCCATGTAGGTGTTCATTATGATAAAGACAGCAGCAATTCTAAAGAGAATTTGACTAGGGCTATGAGACATTATAAATCATAAGGCACATAAAGTAATTAAAAGCTGTCTTATTAAGTCCTGCATGAAAAAAAAATAGTTTGATTAAAGAGTAAGGACCAATACAACCATCTTATATTCATGCCTCAGGAAACTCACATTCGGGCTGCAGCAGAAAATGGATGCTCTAACAAACATAGCAGGGCTGGAGAGAAACTGGTAGGATAGTGTGTCTGAATATGCTGTCTCTCATCTTTAAAAAATGACAGACACTGAAATATAAATGATCCTATCTGAACATAGCCTGGCAGGCTGGAAGCAACTGCTACAGATGAATAATGGAGAATACAGACAGGTCTCTGCTCTGTAGACTATACACACCCTTTAAAACTTTGAGAAATTTTATCCCCTCAGTAAACAGGGTCTAACAAACAGATCTAGCTTCTGTCTTCACCTATTTATGAACTGATTAAACGCAATCAGATCAAGATTTCATTCTCTGATCTGTAAGATGCTGTTTGTTCATCCAAATCTGTATTTTCCCATCTGACCCTCATATGGTGATTGTACTTCAAAGCTGGTATACAAGAGGTATCACTTACACCTTTCTTTTTAATTTCTTTTTGCTTTGTATTGTTTTTTTTAAGGAGGTAAATTAAGATGTTTGCCAGCTAATAAAATGCTATGAATAATACCATTTTAAGCATTTAATCTTAGCAATATTAAAAATGCCACAACAAGGAATTCCAAATATTAGCTGAAGTAGTACATCTGATTGAATTATTACAGACACTTAGAACACCTGCATTGCAGTTACATTTAAAATTCAGTTCATATACTAAGCCAACTTTGTGAGTCATGAATTCCATTGTTTCTCAAATTCGTTTAGAACCAGACAGAAGAATGATGATTTAGGATCCTATCGTATCCTCAATAATTTTATGATCACTCTTGTTAATACTTCCAATAATAAAAAACAAGCCCACTGCTATCACAGGTGAATGGAATGAGAAATCAATCAAAATGGCAGTGAAAGTGAATTTAGAAGCAAAAAATAAGTAGGATGAAGAAAACTAATGTGCCAACAGAAAGAGGAGATATTCAGACAAAACAAAAAATGAAAGTGACTGAAAAGAAATGGGCTAGCTAAAAAAAAAAAAGGATTAAAACCAGCTAAAATAGCAACATAGACATTTCAAGCTAGGAAAGCATTTAAAATGGGGAAAAAACAAAGCTCAAGAAATCCTCTAAAATGTATTGAAGGTAACATGTTTGTAGATACTACCTTCAGTTCCAAGTGATTAATAAGAAGGTAGAATACCTTTGTGATAAGCAAATACAGAATAACTTGTTAAACACATGAAAAATCTAACCACCCTAGTCCCTGACAATTAGAACTGGTTTAATGTGCCGATTTCTAAATGTATCTTAGTATATTATTTTCTTGTTGTCTGGTCTGTCTGTAGTTGAAGCCACCTAGAATTTTTCATTAAAACACTTTGTCCTTTTTTTGCCTTTTCTTTATCTGTTTATGAATGCAGACACTAGCCTGGGCACTTTGTGGTTTTCTGTGTGTAAAATGGAATGTGGCTCATTCTATCCGTGAAGCCAAAAACTACACATCCAAGCAGCTGTACAGGTTCAGGAGCCACACTATGAAGGATGAAGACATGGGCAACAAATGGGGATCAATCCCAACTGGTGAGAACAGGATCTCACCTTGAGAGTAACAGGAGATTTCTTGAACAGTACCAGATGTGTTTAGAGAAAAGCAATGTAAAAGAAGATTTTTCTTTTTTTTTTCAGGAACTTTTGGGAGCATAGGATGACATTCAAATTTACTCTATATTTTTTAAAAGTCACATCCACTCCCTTGGTAGAAAATCTGAATATCTGTGTGACAGAAAAGTACCAGTTTGAGGACACCAGTACAGCACATTAGAGATGGTTTGAAAAAGAAAGTGTGTGAACCAGTGGAGAGAAAACGTGTTACCACATGCATTACAAAAAGAGTCCCTGCAAGGAAAGAACCATAAATAACATTATATCATTCCTGAACTCTGGTCTATGAAAAGAAACTTAGAGATGTAATAAGGAATAAATACACAAATTATAGTACAAGTTCTGTCAAAGGCATAAATCTCTTCACTGGCCAAAGTGTGTGTGCAAATACACAAGTTTATGTGCGTAAAATCATTTACTTTAGTCCCTGGGTTCCTGCAAGAGATTATAATAAAACCTGGCACTTTTACACAAGATCATAAACACTGCAGAAACAGCATATACAAAAGCGTATTTGACATTATTAGCTCTGGTTTGCTTCACAGTATTTCATTAGAGAGCTGTTCTTTCCAAAAGCTGGAGCTGATCACTAATTATCCAGCTCAGCGATCACAGTTTTGTGCTGGAATGCTAGGAACTGGAAACTTCTTGTCCTTTTACATTTTGCCAGGAAGGTCATCCATCTGAAAGCTCAAGAGATACGTTCAACCACATCTATTTTGCTTAATTAAAAATTGTTCACCTCTAAATAAGAAGACATCTTTTGTCTGTCTCAAGCTGAACACCGAGAGTCTTGAAACATCCAAGATCATTGGTCATTAAAAAAAAAAAGTCCTTTGCCTTTCCATTCATATGACCATTTACTTTATTTCCAGTCTGAAAATTATGCTGCATACCCAGGAATTCAGCAGGTCTACTGACAGGCTTTCCAGTTTCACCAGGTATAGGGTGCTTCTCACTGACACAGATTAGGAAACACTGAGGCTGTTTTAGGCTTAGCTGTAAAATGGGAGTTTCGAAGAGACTGAGACATGATGGTTGTCATTTCTGGGTCTCAAACCAGAAGTTACAAGGTGTGTTTAGGTAATCCAATATATGTCCAAAAACTAGCATCTGAATTTCAGATAAACTCCTTTTATAGGAATCTTATGCTAACATAAGCATCCAAAGCAGATGAAATGTGGGGCTTTTTCCCCTCCACATTAGCTTAGAGGAAGTCTAGTGTAAATGTGTATTTCAGAGATACAGTATAAAAATTAAACAGATTCACTTAGCTAATAACTAATACCTACTAGCCAACCAGGAAAACTAGGCAATACTCAGAAGAGTCATGCATTAGAAAGAAATTTAAAGAACAGATAATATATATCGTAAGGGACTGTATTATTTGGATGAACAGAAGTATACTACCAGTTTCAATCCTACTCTACAGAATTCAGCTGAATAATGCTACATTTAAGATATGCAGTTAATTAAAGTGGTTTCTAAATACAACCTAAGAAGAAAGAATTTGTATTTTTTTGCCAAAATAAAGCCAAGCCCTGTATGCTGACTGCTATGCACTGTAAAAGACAGGTCACACAACCAATACTCATAAGCAAAAAACTATGTAAAAACTGCTGAAAGATACTCTAGTCACATCACTACCGTATTAAATAGTTCTTAATTAAAAGTAAAAACAAAACAAATGTGAAGAATTCTTTTTAAATACCTAGCTATTAAAGTGCAGCAACATGAGAAATCTCTATATTAAGCAACTGTAAAGCATTTGCATGGAAATTATAGCAATTCGTGAGAATGAGGTAGAGGTTTTAAATAATAGTGCTATTTGTCATGGTATCCCTTTGTCCTTTGTGCAATGCTTCTTGAGAAGTGATGAAAAACACAGTTGTGACCAATGGCCTAGCAAAGAACTGAGTTGAAATGCGAGATGAGTTTATTATAGGGGTTGTGTATTGTTCCTCACAGTTATAAAGCGAAAAAGCATGTTTTCTTCAAAGGTCTATGGCTGTTACATGAGGCTACATAGAGCCACACTGCTCAGGGGGACAACAGGCAGGCATAGTTACAATCTCCAGATGTGTTAAGACAGAGTGGTTCATGGGAGAGCATGTTGCTTAGTAAGTAAAGGCTTATGATGAAAATAAACCCCTGTAATCTTCATGAAGATCTGACAATCTTCAGAAAAGTGATAGAAGAGTTTGAGTGCCTGTGTATTTAGAGGCCCACTTACACAGTTTATTAAAATTGGTCCTCTGAAATCAGAGGCATTCAAAAACACTGGCTGAAATATCTTGAGTCTCATGTTTCACTGAGCTGATAAAAATTTTCTCTCTAATTTTATCCCATCTTCCTGGAAAAAATCCCCAACAAAAACTAAGCCAATGGATTTGAAGCAAGAGCCCTACATTTTTTCAATCTCTATTCTATTCTACTTTAGTCTAGTCTAGTCTAACGTATTATTTTAATTTTAAATTTTATTTTATTATTTTTAATTTTATTTTATTTTCTATTCAATATCAAATAGTGAACAAATCCCCTCAAGGAATGGACTTGCCCTTCTATAGGATGAGCAGTGATCACAGTTCTATTGCATACCAAAGGAGGATTAAGTAAAAAAGATCAGTAACAGGCCCTTCACTCTTAGCAAGTGCTGGACTCGAGAACATGCATTTATATGAGTACAATGTAAATAAAAACACTTTTTCTTACCATGGGAAGCAGTGCGAGAAAGAAGAAGCAGATCTTCCAGTTGATGGCCATCTTCTCTCTTAATTTTGAACTTCAGTCAAGTTTTGGTTGTTAACACTATTATTCCAGCTGAAGCAGCCTCTCTGCAGAATTTTTCACCAAGGTCTTCAGGTCAAGGCTGAGATCTCTACAGTGAAAGAGGAAAATTAATATAAATAAACATGAAGAGAATGAAAAAGGTATGGACAGTGAACAGAGAACTCAACACTTGAACTGTGAGTTGTACGTAATAAAGTTCAACCATACTTGTAACCATATTTGTGTGGACTGCAACTATCAACAGATGGTTTTGATACTTAATTTAAAGCCAAAGGATATGTTTTATGATCTGTTACTTGTATCATAGAAACTACTGAAACAGGTTCTGTAGCTGCAAAGACGTAAATTGTACCCAAAGGAAAAGGTAGGATGGATGGATGATTTTGAACCAGAAAAAGAACCTAACTGTCTGCTTCATTTCTGAAGTCATGACTTGCCCTTCAATATTTTCAGTAATATCTCAAAAGAACAGCTGTCTGGGGCCTTTTTAGGAGACTGCATGACACGATGATTTACTCACAGAGATCACTTGTCCAGGTAACAAAATCCATGACCAGAGTTGTTAATAATCTGACGTCTTTTTGAGAACCTAGCAATAGAGTTACAAGGGAATGAACTGTATTGGAAGTCTAAAGATTCATCTGTAAGACAGGACTGACTTATACGGATGACAGTGTCATGAATATTTGACTTCGAACACTTGGTTTTTGCCAAGGAGCTAGACAGGTAGTTAGGACCAACAGAATTGCATAGCAGGCATTAGCTCTGTCCTAGCAACTCCTGCCGCAACACTGTGTATAAGAAATCCCACTCACTCCAAACCATAATTAATTAAACATTTTTTCATTCAAGAAAATTTTCTCTCACCTGTCTAGTGGAGGAGATTGACAGAGTAGCATGGTGGGCAACTGGCATCCAACAATGGTTAGCAGACCACACACCTTCAAGTGTATTTCTACCCTATAGACTTAATTTGTCCAAGAAAAGCTCAGCCAGAGGTCCTTTGGCAATGTCTATGGCAACTTAGGTGCAACATTTCTACTTAGGAAGGTGTGAGAGTTTAGCCACATGGGCATGAGCTGTGCCACACCAGCTTGTTTCAGAGCCAAAGAACTCTCTCTCATCTGTTTTATTTCCAAATGAAGCCTTTGAATACTAAGGCCCCTTTTAAAATCTTCTTGTCTGATGTAGATTTCCTACATGCCACCACCTATCACCTCCATGGGCATAAACACAACCGACATTCATCTTCACAACTACAGAAAAATTTAAGCAGATAAGAAAAAATTTGGAGAAGAAAATAAAGTCATGATAGATAGCAACAAGTCAGGGATACAGGACACAAACAGAGAGAGAATACAGCTAGGGTGTATTGGAAAAACATTTAAAATAACAGAAGGAATGTGAGAAAATACAACAAATGAGAAAACAGACCAAAGACAGAAAGTAAATAAAGAAATGACAAAGGCAAATGCAAATAAACTTTTATGATCAGGGGACACTCAATTTTTATACTGACTGTGACATACTGCCAAAACATCAGTATTCGGAAAAAATAAGAAATAAAATAGGTTAATTAAGCTCTATTTTTTTTTTTTTTTGGTCTTCTCTATCCAGACCCTGACTAAACAGAGAACAATGATTCATAAAATTCCCTCTAAACAGATCTGCTTTCTGCCATCCTCACTCGATCAGTCACTCGTGCTCTGCTCTGGTACTGAATTTAATTACTTAACTGTATTTCTGATGGTTTATCAAATAATGAAGGCCTGATAAGATCTCAGCTGAGGAGGACAGCAAATATCTGTGGGTGACATTCAGCAGTGAGGAGCTGGAAAAACAAAGTCACTCCATTAACAGAAGCAGCAGAAAACCAGACAGATGCATTAGCAGACATTGGATTTAAATTTTTTTCTTGATCATTTGCACTCCTGTGTGCAGGCCATTACAAAAAGGCCAGAGAGTGGTGTGGATTGAATTCTATCCTTGGTTTCTGCTACTGTAATACAACAGAAATATGATGTAAATACAAAAGGAGAGAGGGAGATGACTGACTGACTAAGCAGATAAACAGCCTGCAAGAAGGTGTTAACTTTCAGAATACACTCTTCCCAATATTCGAAGACCCAGTTTTACTTTAACCTGGCATTAACTGGGCTTGAAAAGTGGAGAGTGGATGTTTTATGTTTTATCTTAGTTTCAAAGGAACTTCTAAAGAGATAACATCAACATCTGCAAACCATTTCCTTGCTTTTCTTTCACATTTTGCAGAGAAAGCAAAAGAATCAACTTCATTTTTGCTTTCAAGGTAATCATAGAAACTTGCATAAAAACTGGGCTGAGGCCTTCATATCATCCACAGGGACTCAAGTGTTTATTAGGCAGTAACAGCTACCAGTTCTGTGAACTTCTACCCTGGACCTGCAACAGAACCTGTATATATTGTTTAGCAGCTCCCAGCATGTATGATATACGTAGGTGCGGAGTCCACCTATTACAAAGAAAAGGCACAAACAGGGACTATCAGCTAAGTTTTACGAGAAAAATTAACTTTTCTAAAAATACAGGGAAGTTTTATAAAGCATTTTCATTTCCATTCATGGGAAAGATATAAATATATGAATATAGAATTTGGAATGAAAGTTTGAATTATATATTGTCTTCTGATGTCAATGGTAGCCAAATAGTGTCTGCGTACCAAATGCAATAGGGTAGAATTTGGTAGCCAAATTCTGTAATCCCATTAGTAAATTAGAGATACTGATTCTTTATACTTTTTTTTTATCTTCATCTGCTACTGTAATTAAAATTAGTAAAGTCAGAAGAGCCAATAGCATGGGGGTTGCATCTTTCACTTATGCATATACAGTCCGTCAATATAAAGAAGTCTTCAACTACCACTGGTAAAACAGGAAAGCTGTTGAAGTGTCTGGAAATCTGAAAATCAGTTGATGGTTACTAAAATGGAATGAGCTTCAGGGAATTATTTCAAGCATAACTGCAATATAAAGAAAAATAAAAATTACCCATTTTGGTAAGCTAATGACTTAAGAAAGTAATTCATCACCTATGTAGGAGGACTCATTTGTCCACCACAGACACTTTCAGTGCCATAGCAGACCCCTTGTGTTACTTCAAATAGGCACTTCAAGGGCAGGTTGGAAAAACTCCAGCAAAACATGTTTTGCTGTAAGTGCCCATTTCTTTCCCCCACTTAAAAAAAAATATCTGGAGCTTAGCTCATATGTGGACTACATTACAGAAGCCTAAAGGCTGGTGAGGAGAATTGCACTGTGAGAAGTCCACAACTGCCAGATGCACAATACAATGTCAGTAACCAGGAAAAGCTTGCGGTTTTACAAGGAGAATGTACCTACTCCCAGGCAGGCATCAAAGAATCAAACTTACCCATATCAAATAATGGGTCATTATTATTGAGTTGTTACCTCACTCAAAAGAAAGAAATAACCTGATCTGCTAGGCTTCTTGTCCACTGGCATGTGTGCCACTGGTCTGAAAGGAAAGCAATAAATTTCAAAGATGACCCACAACGGCTTAGTCCAGTGGTGAACAAATGTGATTTCATTACTTAATTAATCTTAATTCAGTGTCTTGTCAGGGCTCCCACCACATCCTTCTCCTGCACCATCGCCAAGCTACTACACAAATGTGGAAATCTGAAAGCTTCTGACAACATGCAGGAGCAATTGAGCTTTTGCAGTCTGAAAGTGTACCTTGCACCAAAGTCACCCACTCCATGCAGAGTATCCCAGTACTTCATAGTGACATGAAGAATATTTCCCAATGCAGAATAAACATGGGTGGATAATAATGGGGTGACAAAGAAAGGAGATGCCAAGGAGAATGCTCCAGCTATCACCAGTCAGTCTGGCTCACAGATCACTCCCTTGACATTTCCAAGTTCTCCTCAGAGACAAGAACTCCACAGCTGTTTATGGCACAAATTTTGCTAGAATGACATCTTTGGTTTATATATGAAGAGGTAATTATGTAATTGATACTCTATTTACTGTCTTTGATCTTTCAATACAAGGTGTGAAATCCAGTGCATTTTATTATTTCCCTCCTAAAACTAGTAGTATGCCAGCTTCATAATTTATATTAAAGGTCATGGTGAACCTTCCTCATATCAACTGAGACCTGCTAGCAAGAAATAAGCATAGCTGGGGAAGAAACCCTTGAGTGATGTGTCACTTAATGTTAGAAACCTAGAAGACACATGACTTCCGTCTAAAGTCGCCTTTCATGTAGTCAATGCAAGGATGTAAACATAGGAAGAAAACAGTTTGTCTGACCTGTTTTAGCTGACTACTTTAAATTTTCTACTTCTCTCCTGTGAGCACAAAAGAATTTTTAACAGCCAGCTCATATGTTGACATCTACATTGTAGATATCTAAATTTGGACAGAATAACTCTACCTCCAGTCTCTTCTGCAGTATATGGATCAGCAATATGAAACCCAAAATAGTAAAGTTTGACCTACAAGAAAGGCTTAAGAAGAAACTAGTAAGTTGGTGTCAATAGCACAGACAACATCCTCCTGTACTCGGCAGTGATGAGGCCACACTCCAAATGCTGTGTTCAGTTCTGAGCCCCTTGCTACAAGAAAGACATTGAGGTGCTGGAGTGGGTCCAGAGAAGGGCAATGAAGCTGGCGAAGGGTCTGGAGAATAAGTCATATGAGGAATGACTAAGGAAACTGGAATGGCTTAGTCTGGAGAAGAGAAGGCTCAGGAGGGACCTTATCACTCTCTACAACTACCTGGAAGGAGGTTGAAGTGAGGTGGGGTTGGCCTCTTCTCCCACATAACAAGTGACAGGACAAGAGGTAACAGCCTCAAGCTGCACTGGGGAGGTTTAGATTGGATATTAGGAAAAATCTCTTCATCGAGAGGGTGATCAGGCATTGGAACAGGCTGCCCAGAGAAGTGGTGGAATCACCATTCCTGTGACTGTTCAAAAATCTTGTGCATGAGGCCCTCAGTGATAAGGTTTAGTGGTGGACTTGTCAGTCCTGGGGCAATGGTTGGACTTGATGATCTTAAAGGCCTTTTCCAACCTAGCTGATTCTATGATAAGTAATAAAAAATGTAAGAAAATTTAACTGAATACCTGACAGCAAGAGCTCTAAATTTTCCCACAGAAAGTAGTCTATAAGGGACAATCCTACTGAGGTAAACAAAATGAACACCACCATGGCCCTTCTACTGTCTTTAATACACCACTTATTATTTCCTGAGTTTAAATATCATGGGTTATTTTCCCACAATTTACTTGCATTAATCTTTATAAATTTACTGAGACTAAAGTATCACCATGGATCAAAGAGGCTGAGAATCCTGTTCTACCTTTTTTTTAAAAGCCAAGAAGACATTTATTCACTTTTCTCCCTTTGCGTGCATAACTGCAAAAGTGCCTAGCGTCCTTGTTTCCACTCACCATGTCTGCTGTCAATGACAAAACAGGATTTAAAGGGTAATTACATCAGGAGGTCTAAAAGGTGGATTTTCAGAAGGGATTTACTGATACAAGGTACAAGTCAGACCTTTTTGGCTATGCATGAATGTGTTGAGGGCCTCAGGAAGAAATGCCATCTTTGCTGAAAAGAGCTGGCAACCAGCAACCTTGATTTGGTCAAAGGACTGTTCATAAGGAAGGGTGCAGTCTGTAGCCATTGCTCTAACACATTAATTGTTTGGGGGGCTGGGGGTGGGGGGGGGTGGTCATGTGCTACAAAATGTACATTAATGCCAGAAGCAATCAAGTAGTCTCTTCTAATATCCAATGTTTTCAGTGTTCAGGAAAATTGTTGCTTTTGACTTTGTGAAACAAAATTTTTAAAGGAGATAATACAGTCCTAGCAGTAATTCTGCATGGATATAGTTGAAAAAAATATATTCCATTTGCTGCCTGGCTTAGGCATTATGGCGTTAAAGAACAAACAAGTCTATCAGCAATACTTAGTAATAGTCCATTTCCTATATGGAGGAATAGGTTTTTTGATTACTGCTTTTCCTTCACAGGGTGCAGAAAACCCCTATGAATATTGCTAGAACTCCTTTTTTAAAAATTAATTTAAAGGTGTGATTACAAAATTAGGAGATGATAAATTGCAGATGCTGTGGCTTCCATATGCAAAAGAGAATCCAGCTGTTCAAATATTTCTACATGAAGTGGGATTATCAATTACACTGATTTCCACAAGGACTTGTGTAGGAAAGAAATCAGAGCAATGTGGTTTTGCAAGAAGAATAACTAATAAGGGGCATTCACAGAACTGGGGATTGGCAAGGACCTCTGGAGATTATCTAGTTCAACTCTTCTGCTCAAACCCATTTCCAAACAGGTTATTAATATCTCCAAATGTTGAGAATCCATAACTTCCTGCAAGTTGTTCTAGTACTTGACCATTCTAATTATAAAAAAAAAAAATTCTTATTTTTAAATTTAATTTCATACATATCTATGTGTGCCTGTTGCTTCTTGTTCTCTTGCTAGTCACCACTGAGAACCTGGCTCCATCTCCTTTACACCCTCCCATCATATATTTCTACACATTGATAAGACCTCCGTGAATCTCCTCTTCTCTAGGCTAAACAGCCCTAGCTCTCTTAGCCTCTCCTTGTAAGTCTTTAACGATCTTTGTGGCTCTTTGCAGGGCCCACTGCAGTGTGTTCATGTGTCTCTTGTACTCAGCAGTTCAGCATTGGACTCCAGATGTGTCTCACCAGGGTTGTGAGAGAGGAAGTATCGCTTCCCTTGACTTGCTGCAAATTCTTTTCTTCATGCAGCTGACAATGCTTTTGGACTTCTTTGCCACAAGGGCACATTGCTGGCCAAGGATCCACTTTGTGTCCACCTTAGGTTCTTCTCTGCAAAATTGCTTTCCAGCCAGCTGTTCCCCAGCCTGTCCTTGTGCGTAGGATTATTCCTCTCAGGTGCAGGACTCTAATTTAATAGGCATAGGTTCCTCTATGCCTATTTCTCCAGTCTGTCCAGTTCCCTCCAAATACAGCACAACCAACCATCTGGTCAATCAACCACTTCTCCCAAATCTGTATAACCAAACACTCTGAAGTTTCACTCTGTTCTATCACCCTATCATTAAATAAAACATTAAACAGTGTTGGTCACATCCTAATGTTGGACCTGTATAGTTCAGCTCAGTTTACCTAGGCTCTCCTTACAGTCAATGAAGAAGAAAGAAGTATCCTCAGGGAGCAATTTCTATACCCTAATGCTAGAGTCCTCATTTTGGACAAAGTGAGTTACTGCTTTGAGGTTTGTTTTGTTTTGTTTTTTCTGCATACTCAGAGGGCAGACAAAAATCCATCTCCAAAGTTTAAGACTCTGAAGCAGTAAATATAAGCAAAACAAAGCACTGACTTCCATTTATGTCACAGCCTTTTCTTACTTTTAGTACTAACTTTATTTCTTTTATTAACACAGCCTAATAACTTCTGTGTATGTTTTACTTCAGCTGTCCCCGATTACAATTTTGGTGGAGTGTTTTTATTCTTTTCCCTTGAGTGGTTTCAATTAAATTGAAATTCCCTGAAGATGTAAGAGTATTATAATTTGTCCTTACAAAGTACACCGCTAATCATTTCTGTGTAACATGACAGCTCTTCTATTTCCTAGTCCTCTAGCTTTATAGAATTTTTCTAATATTAAAAAAAAACAAACTCTCAAAACTATTCTAGAACAGATTTTAATGTTTTAAGAAAGATCTTAATTTACACTTTCTGAAGATCTGATTCATTTCTTGGTCATGTGCAAAATTTGCATACTGTTCACTTTCAAACTTTACATAAGGTTAGGCTAGCATAGCTCGTTGTGGCCCTATTACTTTTTGAGACAGAATCATATGCTCCTGCTGTTTGGTTTTTTTTTTTTGTTTAGGGGTCAGACACACAGTAAAATTTTTAAAGCATACAAACTTATTTTGTCACAGCTGAGATGCAGTAAGTATATATGTACCTCTTGATTCATGTCAAATTCAAGGCAGTATAATTACTTTTGGTTTAGTTTTGCTGGTAAGACAAGATTCATTGTGTTGCATTTGCCACAGGCAAAGAACACACATAAGAAGTTACCATAGGCCAAACTATGCATGAATACCTATTAAGTTAAGGTTATTCCTCTTCCAATCTCAGTAGATGCCTTCTTTCCTTCCAGTAGAATCTTTCTTCAGTAAGGACATTATCAAAAAAATTTTGAAAATCCAAATCCACTATATCCCATCCATTCATATGTGTGATCATAAAGTCCAGCCTTTGTTGAGCTCTGAAAGTTTATGCCCTTCTGGAACACGGCGCATAAAATTAACAAACACTTGACTTTTCAAACCAAACTAGTTAAAATTCCTGGCTTTTATAAGTAATAAAAATGTTCATGATACAACAATTCCTTTCCTTCATATTATGCTGCTTCACCCATACAGGTATGATAAACCATTGAAGGTTACTGACATCTAAAGAATTGTTCTGGATATCTCAGTTTTTGACATTATAATGACCATGGAAGTCTGTTTGTCGGAACTGTTGCTTCAGGCTCTCTGAAAATTCAGACAGACACGAGTGGTTTATTCATCTACAGGTCAAGATTTTCTAGCTTAATCTTTGCAACTATAGCAGCTACAGACTTATGAAACCAGCAGCTATGGAATATTCATAACTCCCTGTGCACAGGATTGTTATTCTTGGCAGATTTCCCATCTAACACCACCCATAAAATTCATCCATCAGTTCTTGCCTCGATTGGCATTATTTTGCCTATTGTATTACCTATGAGATTTATTGTGCCCTGATATTTTTAACATTCCCAGAGACCTGGTGAAATGGCATGACTTCTTTAAAGACCATGGATACTCAGTTGTAGGGAAGTATTTATAAACTACCATTCATTTAAGAAGCATCAGTAGGCAAAGTAAAAAATTACATGAGAAGTATTCATCTTCACAGGCAGGTCAATTAGTGTTTTAAAGCACCTGTGATGTATGTGGCACTTCATAGCTAATATGCAACTAATATGGCATCATAAAGGTAACTATGTGCTGCTCCATTCCATCAGAGCTTTAAGTGCTGCTTGCAAAGTCCTTCAAAATCATTACTCCACAACCAGTAAATGTGTTCTCTATTTGGTATATCACAGTTCTGCAAGACCTAATTAATTAATTTGATTTCCTTAACTAGTGGTCTTCATTTCCTGCCCTGGCCATAAGTGTATCTATTGTTTATTATTACATAGGAGTTTGTAAGGTCTCTGTTACCTATGGATCAAGATTGCCATTGGTCCCTACTTTGAACCCATCTGGCTGGATATATGTCTGCTCAACAGTGATGCTGTTGAGCAGACATCCATCACAGCCAGAGGAAAGGAAAGGGTAAGAGCAGAAAAATGACACATTGGACCAGAGTCCTTTATTCCCACTGCATCTGAAGATCATCCTAAGTGTAGTACTTGTACCATACCTTCAAACCAATTCCTTAATTCGAGATAATATACATATTGGAGCATGATGCCACTCTTAGCAGCCTTAATTAGCTCTGTTAATGTGCTGAACTGATTATCTTGAGATAAAGCTGTCATAATGAAGATACCATTGCTCCCCAGACCTAAACTAGTCTCCGTGCAAGGTGCTGCATACTCTCAGCTGCGAGAAAATACCAGGGGTATCTTTAACAAGACATTCCACTATTTAGTGCAGGCAGATTCCAGAGTTGTGGCTTTGTAGCTGGTGATAGACACATGAGCAAGTCTCTGAACTCCAGCAACAGCGCATCAACCTCCTATTGTTTCTGGAAAACAATTCTGCCCTTCCTATCTTAAAGCAGAACCAAAACAATAAAATAAGCAATGAATCTGAGTTATATGTTGTTTTGGAAGGTGGTAAAAAGAATGAGAAAGTACCTGATGTCAAAGGAATAAATATTTTGATGGTGTGCAGAAAACAGTCTGATATAACTCTGGCATTGACAGAAGGAAGCTTAGAAGTGTAAAAATACAAGGTGTTCAGAAAGGATGACCAAATTATCTTTCTTGGCCTTATATGTACAAAGCCTTGTCATTTTCTAATGCAAACGGCAAAGCCATTCTGAGCACAACAGCTTGCACTTCAATGAGCATTTTGACTTGGTAATCTATGGTGATGTTCCAGATGAATATCCACGGGGCTCCTCTACGTTTCTAAACAATAACATAAAAAGCTTTCATGGGCCAAAGCTCAGCCCACCTTGGTGATAAAAAGAACAGATATAATGCTTCTTGTTTCCTCACTGGGTAATTTATTCCCCTACTATTTTGATTTCTCAGATTTTCTTGGATGTCTCCCAGAACAGACTTGGGATTAAAATCCTGTCTCTTCTGTCCTTAGGGAGAAGACACCACCTCTTTTTTCTTTTTTTTTTTTTTTTTTTTGGTGGGTTTTGTTTGTTTGGTTGGTTTGGTTTGGTTTTGCTTTGTTTTTGTGAACAGTTTCATTTCTACCCTGAAAGATAAGGTTAAGTCATTGCAAAAACACTAGCAAGTTGCATAATAACTTCTTTCCACCCACATTTCCTATTGTCCTCCCTTTGTACTGCACCTCAAACAGCCTAAGTTTTCCCAGCTGTATCCCATCTTGTGGTTAATGAACTCATTACTTTTGGACAGTATTAAGACCCTCCACAGCACGTGTTCTTGCAACACCAGAGATGGAATTCATGTCACGTAAATTTAGCTGTCTAAAAGTGAAATGTCCATATTAAGGATAGTTTCCCTCAACTCCCTCCACAGTGAACAAAAGAGGAACAGTTCAACCTAGTGGCACATGGATTTGCCTTGCTTTAGGACAACATACTACTTATCTTTGCAAACAGAGATTAATAAAGCAGAAAACTTGATTAGCTCAGAAGAGTCTGTGTTGAGTAGGAACAGCCCTGAGCATAGCAGAAATATAAGCAAAGGAGGAAGAAAAGCAATTGAAATTAAAGTCAGTATTGGGATAAGAAGATGTTAAGCTGGGAATTAGAATAAAGCTTTGCACCATCAATAAAAAGAAATCCTGGAAGTGCCGTCCAGAGAGAGAAGGATAATCAAAAAAGGTTTGAATTTTGAGAGGACCCTATATAATGTAAGTATTTTGCAAACTGATTTCTCTGACACATGAATTATTGCAGTACTAATAGACATAGGCACCCAATCATATGGCCTCTGACTCATAGCTGGCTCCTACCCAGCCACCGTAAAGCACAGAATATGCTCATGTCTCTGGTAGAGAACTGCAAAGAGAAAATTGCAACATGTTCTTGGTCCTTCCTTCTTCCAGTAATTGAGAGACACTGAAGGCTTTTCTTGGTAGTGGGTAATGACAGTGATAGTGGCTTAGACACATGGACAGACAGGATGATTTCAGGCCTCAGCAGAAAAGTTCCTACTTATTCAAAAGGCAGACCAAGTCTCCTTCCTTTGGTCTGACATAGAAAGAAATGAGTAGAGAAAATGTTCAGAGCACAAGTAAATTATGTATTATCATCTCAAAGCATCAGATTGTGTCCTCTTTCTCTGTATTTTCTATCACAAAGGAGGAAAGGAGGAAGCAAAGGAAAGGAGGAGAGAGATCTGACACACAGCCTTAAAAATTTCAGCCTAAACAGTAAAAGTCTGCCAAAGCTACACTGAGCTGATTAGTAGCACCTCACATCAGGCTGCAAATTAAGGTCAAATAATGTGATGTGCTCAGTAACATAAGTTTTTTCTTGTTGATCCAACCTCCTATCTTTGGTTTTCTGACATTAGTGCAAGTCTAAATTCTGTTCAGATCTTCATTTGCACCAACCCTGAGTTTAATCATAGAATCATAGAACCAACTAGGTTGTAAAAGACCTTTAGAGTTCATCAATCCAATTGTTACACCAGGACTGCCAAGTCCACCACTAAACTATGTCACTAAGGGCCTCATCTACAGGGTTTTTTAACACCTCCAGGGACAGAGATTCCATCACTTCCCAGGGAAACCAATTCCAACGCCTGATCACCCTTTCAGAATATGCAATTTAAACTCAGCAGAAATGACACCAAACAAACAGTAGCTTGAGAAGCCGATGGTGCAGTCATGCAAAGCAAAGCAATTTAGGTAGCTGCTGGGAGAAAAAGAAAAAAAAAACCCACAAAAAAAAACACCACCAAAACCACCAAAAACAACCAAAAATCCCCAGACAACTAACTAAAATCTGTGGCCTTTAAGTTCTGGTATGGATCTGTCATCATGATGATCATCATGTGTTTTTCAAGCACTTTAGGGATGAAACTTTGACGCTTTGTAAACATATTAGATGAAATGATTTTGGCCAAAGATTTCACAGTTTCAACATACAATATAATACGGCAGTTCTCCAGTATTTTCCTGATTCCTTGTACGATCTGTGGAGAGGATTTCTTCTAAGCTCTTAAAATAACTACAGTAACATTGCTGTAGGCAAGCACAGCTTCACAGGTTGGTTTCTCACAGAAACACCTGCCCATCCTAGTCAGTGTTTGACAAAAAACATTTTAAACAGAAAAATAACCTAAAAAGAGAAAGCTTTATTGATCTCCAGCACTGAGAGATCCGCTTCAGCAGCCTGCAAAGGATACAATTTATTAAGACAAGAAATAAAGATGTCCCAAAGCCCTCATTTCTGCAGCCTGCATTATTAATGAACCTCGTGCCTGCAGATGGCAGAGAGCTATGTGCAAGTAGCCTTCTTCAGCTTTCTTATCCTCAGTAAGTCAGAGAATTAAAGGTGGACCAGGACAACCAAGTAAGGGAGAGACCTCCAGTGGTATATTGTAAGAGTCAGCTAGCAAAATATAAGCCAAAGTTTAATGGTTCATCTGTGCATTAGCTAATAGCGTGATAACCTCTGAGACATCCTTGATTTTAAACATGAAAGCAATTGTAAGAACTACATAGTGTAACTCTGAGTTACATTTACATTTATTTTCTGGCTCAGCCCGTTCTAGTGAACCTGCATCTCAAGGTCTTTCGTTGTTGTTCCCTGGGAGCGTATTCTGCAGCAAAGACAAGGATGTCACTTGAGGCACCAGGCAAAAAAAAAGTTATCCTCCACATGCAGCAGAAAAGATGAATTCACATTTTATGGTATCTCTTTTACCATATCCTGGAGTTCACTTCTGTCCCTAGAGTTTGTTGCCAGCTGGAGTAAATGAAGCATGGGATGAGTCTGTATGTTGTTCTGAAATGTGTAACTCACTGGGGAGACCAGGGTAGGGACACATAAAGAAAGGAAGAGAATGATCCTCTCAGCAAATAAAAGAAAATGTCTGGTAACCTGAAGTCAGCACAGTGTGAGGCTGTTTTGGGCAAGCAGAATAAATTCTGTAATGGCGTCTGGATAGGATGGTACACAGTCACTGTGCAATGAGGACTCTCCAGGACACAGCTTGGCTCCCACTAGACATGCCCAAAGAATTGGATGTTTTATTGAGGACTGCTTTATTCAGAAAGAGCCATGAAATAAAAACGCTGTGTGAGGCAGACAATAATTATCCCAATAATATTTTGCACATTTTGGGTGTGTGCATGTCTCTGAGATGAAACCAAAATTTTGTGTCATGAATTTAGATGTCCTTTGTCTAATTTCATCCAGCATTGCTGGATCTAACTGATCACAAAAACTTCTTTGATGGGCAATAATCAGAGGTTTTACAGAAATAATTCTGGCTTATGTTCTGCAAAGGAGTGCTGGTATTCTGTATTATCTTCAAGCCAGTAATGAAAATAATAATAATTTTAAAACAAATTAATGCAGAATTACATTAAAACAATTCTGCTAAAAAAAAAAAAGAAATACCAAAGAAACAAATAAACAAACCCAAAGAAAACACACACACACACACAAACCAAAATTAGGACATTAGGAAGTACAAGTCATAAATATGTAGGTGAATAAACACTAAGTACAGTAGTAGGTTATTCAGTGTCAGTCATTCAGCTCCGATCCAACAGGCCATCATCCTCCTTGTCTTGTAAACCAGATCAGCATCTCTCTAAAGTGGAAATTAATGTGGCGTTTGTTTAATCTGCCTTTTAATCTGTTTTCCAAAGCAAACCTAACAACCCAGTTGCTCAGACATGTAAAGACATCCTGAAGGAAATCTTACTCATTTAGGATCATTTTACCTAGAAGAAAATATGCACTGTTGTTGAAGACAAAAGACATATTGCACTACGGTTACCATTCTTATTTTGCATACCAATTAAGCCATAAAGCAGATGAAAGGCCCACATGTTCTGAAGACAAATGTAGCAACTACTGTTATGAGTGACTTGAGTGAGAAATCATAGAATCACAGAACGGTTTAGGTTGGAAGGGACCTTAAAGATCATCTAGTAACAATCCCCTGCCACAGGCAGGTCTTCCACTAGACCACATTGCTAAAAGCCCCATCCAACCTGTCCTTGAACACTTCCAGGGATGGGGCAGTCGCAGCTTCTCTGGAATACTTGTTCCATTGCCTTGCTAACCTCACAGGGAAGAACTTCTTCCTAATATCTAATCTAAATCTACTCTTTCAGTTTAAAGCCACTACCCCTTTTCCCGTTACTAATGAGGACAAGGGGTCATGGCTTTAACACTAATAAGTACTTCATACCTAGACAACTTTAGTATTATAGATACACATAAGATTAATTTAGCTCTGACTACCAGACGTATCTCCTCTGATTACAAATATAGTTAATTACACACTTTTTTTTTTTGTAATTATTCTTTCACAGTGTTCTCCTTTTTAACTATTTGCCAGCAAGTTAATAGAAATTGCTTACATTAGCTGAAAGGTGGTTCAGATTTCTTCATGAAAACATTAATTCTTTCCTTCTGCTGATGCTCTATAGAAATGAGATGCCTACCACCACTGTGTATAAATCCCATAGCAGTGCTTCAAACAGCTGCCAATTCTTGACACCTGCATTAGGCTGTGGACATCTCTTTCCAGCTGTAGCCATGCTGAAAAGAACATTATTCCTAGTCAGCTTAGAGACACTAATCCGTGCTGCACTGTCTACAAACTGCCCACTGAGCTCGCTGTACAAGCATTGCCTAACCCAATTTACACCAAATAAATTGAGTTAGCTTAAATAATAAGGCTTTGCTAACCAAGGTCAATGTGACACAATTGTGTTAAGGAGCGCTCATGCAATCAGCTCAGCTGGCAGATGCAAAAGATAGTGACAAGATGGTGGAGTTGGCTGGAGGTGATGGTGTCTTCAGACAGCTACAGAACTTCACAGAACTTACATAGATTTCAGACTACAGAACTCGTAAACCCAAGATCTTCATATAAGACAACTCTTTTTCTTCCTCCCTTTTTCTTGTATGTACTATTCCTCATACTTGACACTTACAATTTTAACTATCAACTGGCAGATTCACCACTCTCCACAGAGAAGGCAATAATGTTTTTTAGTAATGCATATATTCTAATTTTGTGATGAAGAATGTTTTTCAGTAAGAAAATATGCAGCAAATTCTCCTGCTACTTCATTTGCCATGTAATCAATGTATTCTTACCATGCACATTAAATGGTGCATTGTCAATTTAATTTGTTACACTCTTATTGGAATTCTTTTTTTCATCTTCCTTACTTCTTCCTTCCTCGATACATAACCAACATATCATTTTGCATCCTATGTGGGATTTCTCTGGTTTAACCTAGCAAATCTTTTAATTCCTGATTTGGTATTCTGCTTTAATACATTCACCCACAAAAAAGACCGGAAGGCTGGAGCTAAGAAAAATCACTTTCATTTTCTTAGATACTACTGAGTGGTTAAATGTAAAATACACATGCAGTGCACAGTTTGTAATCTCAGATTTTATCATCCATGCGTTTCAGAGCTGAGTCAAACCTGATCAGGTTTTTGATGAAAGGATAAAGATTCAAGTCTAGGCTGGAGGCACTTAACAGCGGTGAGTTACTGAAAAAGGTACTTGCATAAGAGCAAAGAAGAGCTCACTAGAGACTGAAATTTGGCTGAAAAGCACTGGTGTGATATGTGGATATCAGCACAAGTAGTCCAAAGCAGGACTTTGAGTTCAATTAACCCTGCTGCTTAGTTATCAGGGATTTCCATTTAAATTAATGCTTCAAATCGAAGTGTTAAAACAGCAAATGGGCAAACCATATTTCCATTTGCCATTTACATTTTTAGGTTTTGTTTGTTTTTTTTTTTTCTCCCAAAATAAAAGTTGATGTTAACTGATTTGGGACACAGAGTTTGGGAATTCTTTTTGATACCTGGGGAAGGTATTTCAGGAAGATTTTAAGTGGACATGTATATTAGTTACCATTTTAAAAATAATTTTTAGACTATACTATATGATGCATTCTGATTTGCCTTATAAGAATTTGTAATTTAATCATGATTTGCTGTGTTAGAATTCAACAGAAATTAAAACCACATTTGGAAATGCACACACACACAGGGTTTTAAGCCCCACTGTGCTAAGGATGGAAAAATAAAGTTTCTCATGACGTTTAATTTTATTTATGATTATGTGATGTGCTGAAAAAAGGACATCACATCATATCATCATATCATGTGGTGTTAGTGAACTGACTATACTGCTCCTGGTCACCAGGGTGTGAGTTCTCTCATGTTAATTAGCAGTTAAATTATAAACAGAGATATTTTAAACTCCTTCTACTGTTAAAAGAAAGAAACATTTCCAACACATGAATCATATTTTGATTTCAGTCACTTTTTGCAGATGCCTAGCTTTTGTTTGCTTGAACAGGAAGCCTATGCTGACCACTTCGAGTTCAGACATGGTAATAGAGTAATACCATCCTTACAGTTTCACTTTGTAGAACTTCCTTCTGTCACAGCTCGTAAGTCCTTTCACTTTTTTCCCTGTTACACCTCCATTTTACTAGAATCTTGTGACCTCTGAAAGTTCTCCCAGCTTCTAAACTGCAAATTTTTGTTCCAGTTTCAGTCAGGCATGTTTTCTTGGAAATCAAAGCTAAATTCCTCTGCTTGTGCTTGGGGTCTTTAATTGTCAGAAGGCAGAGTGAGCATTCATCTGACAAGGTTTCTTCAGCAAACACTAAAACAAAAATTTGGTCCACTGCTACACCAGTTCCATTCTGCAGCTCATTTATTTTTCTCCTCAAATCAGGTCCCAAAATGTGCTTTCAGAAACTACTGTGCATAATGGCAAATATGTAGGTTGGTAGCTTAAAGTCAATATTTTTTTCTTAAAAACAGTTTTATGTTGTTTTTTCTATTTGGCTTTCTTATTCTCTGCTGTTATAAGCCTACTTTCATGATTTGGTTAGTACCTTTTAATTGGAGTTGGGTAGGCTTTAAGGTCTGTCTACTGTATATGGCAGACAGCACTCACAGAGATAACCTCCCAACTTGCTACCATTTAGCAGACACATTAAGAATCCTGCAAGATCTGTTTCTTCAGCTCTCACAGTGTCTGCAAATTTAAAAATGCCAACAGTATTAAGACAGATCCCTATTATAAAAAAGAATTCCTATGTGCCAGTTTGAGCTACAAAAGAGAAAAGGCAACTAAAAAACCACTTTCTGCAGAGAAGTGACAGTTGTACTGTAAAAGACTAAAAACAGACATGAAGAAAATACTCTAAAATTGTTCTTGTTTTTATTGTCACTAAGGAAACAACTTCTTAGGAATCTGCAAGTTGAGTGTACAAAGTGCTTGATGTGCAGCCAACTCTCTCTTCCAGCATGCTTCCCAACTCTCTGGAGAATCAGGTCTGCCCACCAAGGGAGATCTCTCGCGCTCTGTCTCAGCTGAGTCCTTACTTCATGTGGAGATTGAACTTTGAAGCTCCAGAAAAGCCATAGTCCAGTCTTGCCACAACATGAGATATCAAAGCATAGAGTCATGCCTAAGCCAAGGGATTTTGCCCTAAAATACTCCTCTCTGCAGTCCAACAACACTGCCAGGAGACAAGAATAGCACAGAAGCTAGAGAATGTGGGAGGCACAAGGGAGAATTTGCCTGGCCACTTGTGATGTTGTTTTCAGCCATACATCACCTCCCCTCTATGAATACAGCTCTCAGGCAGCAATTTAGGTGTTCGATTTTTTTTTTTTTTTAACTGAGTCCAACAGGGTATGTATAGCTTCTTTAATCTCTTCAGCCTTTCAAACAGAGTGGCCGTCTGCAAACGACCTATTGGGAATTATGTATGAAGTTTTATAATCTCCGAAGTGTTCTCTGAAGTGTTCCCAGGAACTGTAAAGAAGAATTTTAGTTGACCTGTCTGTAAACTGATTCAAAATGCCATGGAAACAATTTAACATTAATATAATAATAATTTAACAACAGTTTAGTGAGCAAATTTCAGACATCCAGCATGTTCTTTAGTGGTCTTTAATTTTTCAGCACCATCGCAGCCAATGTATTCCACAGTTGTAGAGTCCCTTTTATCCCAAAGAAAGTGATAAACAAAATATTCTGAAATACATTCAAACAAAAGCATTCATGCAGATAACTCTTCACCAGTTCTGCTTCAGACTAAGAAGCAAATAGTGGCTAAATTCATTGAAAAGAGACAAGGCTTATAACAGACAAAAACAGAATTACTTGTTTTAATTACCAGGGACTTAGCAGAGACTTACAAATAATGGGCCAAATAGAATATGTGGAAAGACGTCAGTAATATAAAATAATTTCAGTGTTTGAGCTTTGAAAATCCTCTCTTGTTACCACTAACAGGGGCCCACTTCATGTTCTACTTCCTCAGGTTCCTTGGCAGTGTCAAGGAGGGCTTATGTACTGTTATGTTTATCCAAGAACCAGAACATTTCCCTATAGACAAGTTTACTTCTGGTGTGTCCCTAGCTCCTTGTAGTCCCTAGTCTTCTGTTTCCCTTCTCTTATGTAAAACCATGATCTGGCTCTCTGTAACTCTCCTTTTTTGCGGCCTCTAGACCAAAAATGCTTAAAAGGTCTAAAAGCAAAGCTGGTCTTGCCAAGTAAACAGCTGGACCACAGTGAATCCATCTGTCAATGGCAACAATTCAATAACCACTGAGCAATCCTCTACCAAGGTAAAAATCTATCTATCCAGCCAGCAAGGAGCCTTTGCTTTTATGTTAAATTCATCACCCACCTCTGTACCATAAGCGTTTTGTAAGGTACTTGTCAATAAGAAGGGGCTCAAAGAAGCAAAGTGAGCAGCCAACAAGTACCAGTGATGGTTTCATAGTGGAGGCAAGAGAAAATTGGACTTTAACAACTACATCAGGAATAGGACCTTTCCTTGGCTTTGAGGTCAAGTAACATGTCATCGCTTTTACTCATTCTGCTAAGCTGCTTTACTACAAATTAGCAGTTGCCTACGAGAACAGCCTCTGGGTCATGATTTCCCTGAGCATTGTTTGTAACTTTGGTGTTTGCCTTTATTTGTTAAATATCTTATTTATTAAATGTTGCATAGAAAGTAACTCATTTGGAAATCAGACTCTCCTAGGTTACTGCAGATTCTTCCTGTTTTCCTGCCATTACAGCAGTGTTTTATCTGTTTTCCTAACAATTTCCAGTCTACTTGTATTCATGCCCGGAATGAGTCAAGCAAATGCACCATTGCTGAACAAATCTTACCGAAAGCATTTTCTTCCACATCGAGGGAGGTTTATTTTATCTTTAAAAGGCAACAGAAATTTCTGTCATTGTGTATCATAAAAATAAAAAGGGACATTGCAAAACCTAAGTAATCGATAAACATTTGATGGTGAGCTTGTGCTTCTCTGAACACACAAAGAGCTCTGAAGCTGTGAGTTTTCCAGAGATCATTCCTTACTAAGTACCAAATTAGGATTATTACAGTGACATTTTCAGGAACTTCTTTGGGAAGAGATATTTACTTTTAAATTATTTAAATCTATGAAGGATTTATTTCTTTTTTTTTTTTTTAATCAGGTGTGTAATCATATAAAATACTCTGTAAAGCCAGGCATGAAAATATAGAGACGCCATTCATTGATCTCATCTTACTGTTGGCTGAAGTCATGGCTTTGGTAAGAAGAGCCTGAATCCCAGTTGAACAAAGAGTGCACATAGCAAAAAGGGCACTGAACTAGCATGACACATAGGGAAGCACAAAGTACTTTGCGGAATGTGCATTTGTTTACTCTTTTGTTCATTTGATTATGAAATCAAATATTATTAATAACTATTATTATTATAAACAAATATTAATAAATATTAGAGATTCAGAGCAGCCCTGTGGAGAAGGGCTTCAGGGTGTTGATCAATGAGAAAATGAACATGAGCCAGCAGTGTGTGCTCACAGCCCAGAAAGCCAACCGTATCCTGGGCTGCATCAAAAGGAGCGTGACCAGCAGGTCGAAGGAAGTGATCCTGCCTTTGCTCTTGTGAGACCTCACTTGGAGTATTGTGTGCAGTTCTGGTGTCCTCAACATAAAAAAGACATGGAATTGTTGGAACAAGTCCAGAGGAGGGCCACGAGGATGATAAGGGGACTGGAGCACCTCCTGTATGCAGATAGGCTGAGAAAGTTGGGGCTGTTCAGCCTGGAGAAGAGAAGGCTGCCTGGAGACCTCATAGCAGCCTTCCAGTATCTGAAGGGGGCCTATAGGGATGCTTGGGAGGGACTCTTCATTAGGGACTGTAGTGACAGGACAAGGGGTAACGGGTTAAAACTTAAACGGGGGAAATTTAGATGGGATATAAGGAAGAAGTTCTTACTGTAAGGGTGGTGAGGCACTGGAATGGGTTGCCCAGGGAAGCTGTGAATGCTCCATCCCTGACAGTGTTCAAGGCCAGGTTGGACAGAGCCTTGGGTGGCACGGTTTGGTGGGAGTTGTCCCTACTGATGGCAGGGGGGTTGGAACTAGATGATCTTAAGATCCTTTCCAACCCAAACTGTTCTATGATTCTATGAAATAGGGTGGCAAATCAGTACAGTACATTTCACATGGTATGGAGGAATTTATATATCTATTTAGAGAACAGGTCTTTGTTGAAGGCTAAGGTCAGTTTCAGATGATGTCACTACTACCAGTTTTGTTTAGAGCATGTTAGGGTTTGTTTTGTTTTTTTTCTTCATGTGCCCTTACATCAGTCATTTTCTTTAGTCTTCTTGATCTTAGGGGAGAAAAATTGCCACAGAGGTTAATATAGTATTTAGAAGTGCTGAAAGTCAAGGCAGGAGAACGACAGGAGAACATTCTAATCTTAGGTGCTCCACCAGCCAAGGAAGCCAAATCTCAAGACGCATTTTGAGGAAAGATGGAGATTAATATACGTTGAGGGACAGTCACAGAGATACGAAACAGCAAGAGAGGCTCAATCATCTTCAAGTCTGTCTTCTTCATCTTTGTCTTTCCCAATACAAATACACATTGTTTTCTGTAGTACAGGTTATGGTCTCTGATCTGATCTTTTACCTGTTGCAGGCTAAATGCAAATAGTGAGGAGTTAAACATGGCGATTTTTTGGTCACACAGAAGTTGTAACCCACTAAGGTGATGCATTTTGAAAAAGGCAAGGACACGGCAGGAAGTAGAAAAATTTTGCAGGTTGGAACAAGCCCATGAATCACAAGCTGTAATGTGTTGGGTTAAAACTCTTAAAGGTGATTTATAAAATGCAAGTTTGAGCATGTTCCTAATGAGTGATATGGATGAGCCCGGACATGCAGTCAGACACACCTGCATATTCTTTTCAATTTGGCCAGCTTAGATGAAACAGGCAGATCTCAGTTAACTTTTTTAGATCATCTTGAGTGGTTTTCTCTGCACTCACTGTCAGTATTCCCACATAGCTAATGGAGGTAAAAAGGATGTCCAATTCACATTAATTATTTTAGAAACTTGCTTTGGGATCAAAAGAATTGAGACCTGGACTCCACTGACTATAAAGGCAGCATATAATAAACAGCCATTAAGTCCCACCCAGAAATCTGAGAACACAAAAATGTCGTATGTATAGAACAAGTACTTACAAGAGAAGTAGAGGGGAAATTTTGTAAAATTATATTACTTTCTGAAATTGTACAATTTCTTATGATTGATTATACATGATATGATTGGTTATACTTGTATACAATTGTCTGAAAATTCACACAACCTATGATTTAGATGAAAGGATTTTCAGATTTTGACATTTCAGTATATGGCATGCAGCACAGAATAGTCTGTCAATTGATTAAGCAGAGTATCAGGTGAGAACTTCTCCAGCCAGTGAAGAAATCAATGGCATGTTAATGTTCAGGTGAACTTCTTTTTCACCTTTTAAGAAAACAGCTATGTCTTACAAATTATCTGATCTGTGTGATTGAACTACCACATTGTTGGTTTCATACACATATTTCTAATGGCAATTCACACACTAAACGTTTTTGTGGCTGCAAATGGATTTGACAGTAGGTCACAACCATTGTACTGCATAATGCAGTAGTGGTATACATGAAAACGCTGAAAAATACACAGTCTGCTTATTGAGGTTTGTCTCGTAAACTCTTTGGGAATAGAGTAGCTAAATTATGCCCTTGTTGTTCCAATTCAGTAGGGACAATGGGAAGGAAAGCAAGAGGTCAATTTAATGATCTATCAGAAGAAAAATAAAAATAATAAAAATAAAAATTAAAACAAAATAAATAAAAATAAACATAAAAATTAAAAATAAAAATAAAAATCAAGGCAACTGAGTAAAAAGGGAGGCTTTTCATTTGTTTTTTATTGCTTCCACTAGGAATATGTAAGGCTTATTTTGACAGGTCAAGATGCTACAGATAAAATGGACCTTGAAAAGTTTAAATAAACTTCTTTCAAGAAGAGTTAATTCAGCGGGTTTCCAAACTGATGCCCACAAAGCTCCCTGGAAGAGCTTGAAGAAGTTGGGTCTATCAGAATAATATTAAAGCCTGGTGCAGTGAAGAATTTAGCTTTAAGTAGATTGCGTTTTGCTTTAATCACCATAAACCACCATAAACCTCCAAGTTTTCTGGATATAGAGAACGTGCCAGAAGAAATAAAACTAAGAAAAGAAATACAGACCTTCACCAAATTAGGTGTGCAGCTGGCATACTTTATTCCAAACAGAAGAGTTTGGAGAAACTGAGACTATCAGGTAGTAAAGTCAACAGCACTACGAACTGTGGCGCCTTCACTCCCCACAAGGAACTTGGACAGAGAGGTCTTTCCACATTAAAGATGCAAAAGCTTGAGGGAACCTACATCTCAAGGAAGCTGGGAAAATAAATCGCAAGGAAAAATTCCAGACGGAAGCTGGTGAAGCACAAACATTCAAAGAACCTAGAAGTAATAGGGAGAGAAAGATGGGTAACAAAAGTGGTGTGTCTTCAACACCTGTGTCAGGACAAAGTGAAAACATCAACTCAAGCTGTCACAAAGAAAGTAAAGCAAGATCGCAGGTATGACCCCAGCACATCTGCCATAGATTCACCTTTTCCTCTGATCAGAACAGTGATGATGGATGGATGATGGAGAATGGCTAAGGTAAAAGGACAGAGCCAGCGCTGAGCAGGGAGTTGTACAAGGCAATGTACTAAAAGATGGCTGAGAATACTTCAGCCGTAAATTATGTATGCAGAAAAACACTTTCTAAATTATTCAATCACAAGTTGATCAGGAGCTGCATGTGGTAGTTGTATTCGCAGAAAGGCAAATGCAGTTTCAGTTTTCTCAGGGAAAATAACTCCAGGAATGATTTAGAGCTAAGTTAGATACACCTGCAAGGTAGTAATTCTTTTATGGCCCAGTGCCTTAACTGTGATATCCCAAAACAGCAATACCAAAGGGAATTTCCAAGCCCTGCATGACGGTATATGAAAATCAACTGAGCTCTTTGCGTATGTGGTAACAGCACTGAGGCCAAGATTTGATCAGTCACATTTTAAACCATGAGGAGGGATCAGAAACCCAGGACAGGATTCAGACTGCAGATTAAACCATCTCAGTGGCATTTATTGAAGATTTTTCAGGCTAAAGAGTTACAGAGCTTACTCTGTAGTAGATACTTAATTTATCTACATTGACTGGGTGCTGGCCTGGGGCCAGAATCAGAAGCCTAAACGCTGCTATTTGATGTCACCAATACCCCAGGGTATTTTACCTGCCTTCATACAGAGGGTAGAAGACATGGTGTCTATCAGCATCATACCTACAGATCCCTTGTAGATGTTAGATACCCCAAGGATCTCAAAGGGCGTTTCACACCTATGTTTAGGTGACTGAACTATGTCCTAAATCTCCTTTGACTGTAACAGGAACTTACGTTCCTAGATACAGCTAAAAACCAGGTAGACACTTCAAAACTCACACGTGTCCTTAGGTGTCTAATCTGAAAGCTGAATCCAGTTTCTGGTCAGTTCAATGGAAACTACCTTAGCAGAAGAGACCTGCAAGTCTTCCATAGAGAAGAAATAGAATGAGCTGAATATCAGAGGTGAAAATCTGTCAGGGGTACACTTGATAGGGTAACCAAAAAGGCTGTGATATGCATGTCTTCTCTTCTGTATAATGTTCAGACTTTGGTAGCCTCTGAAGGTCTTTTCCATGATCATCATTACCACATCCAGCTGTGGTACAAAGAGCAAGTCACAGAACAAAAAGCTAGAGAATATAGAGCAGTGTCCAGAGATTTGAATGCTGCAGAGAAACAACTTCAACATGGCTAATAATGGCTTTTCATGCTGCTCTCTCCTCTGCAATCACCAAGTACTATTCTCTAATGAAGTTTCTTACAGCTGTTCACTCACTGTACATAATCATATTGGCTAACTAACCCATTCACTAGCACAAAAACACCATCCAAGCTGTCAAACTTCATGCAACTGGAATGAATGAGTGTGGATTGTGGCTCCAGTGACAGCTGTGACACATTCACAGCCTTAGTCATGAAGAGCCTAAGCATCTGTGGTATTTCAGATGCTCTCTCATCTCCTCTGCATCTTAAGTTGGAGTACAAAACTCCTGGAAGGAATCCAAAGATCCAGCTCTCTAAAACACAGGAAATGAGTAACTTCACTAACTTTAACTTGGGCCTTTATATAATGCACTTGTGCTGGCTTCTTTATGTAATTTGTTTCTAGGCCAGCTCTAAGAGAGGGAGTTCTGTTGTGTGTCTAACATCTTAGGTATTTACGAAATCCACATTTGGCTTTTGGTACTAGTTACATCAATATAAGAATTTAGATACATATATAAAAGTCATTATTACAAAAATTGCTTCTTAAAAGGAAATGCTTTTTACTTATGACCGTTAATGTCCTATTTTATACTTTTGCTAGAAATAAAAAAACCTTCTATAAACCTACTTCAAAAATGAGACAGTAAGAGCAAAACCAGAATTGTCATGACACAATAAAGTCTTACCATTCCAGGAAAAGGAATTATATATAGTTAAGGATATCTTAGCTATTTTAAACTTGCTTTCCAAATAAATATAATTATTTCCACTGGGGAGAAATGTATCTCTTAGCACTACAACTTTAATTCCCATCTAGATGTTAACATGTTCTGAGAGTTTCATGTCTTTTCTTTCATTATTTGAATTTCAGTAAATATTTTTAAAGGCCATAGTTAAGGAGGAAGGTGTTTGTTAAACCCGTTTATCAACTGTCTGAGGGATTTTGTTACCTTAAAACAGAGAGTGAATGTGATACAAGAAAACACTGAACTATTGATTTATGGCAAAAAGCTGGCTTTTAGGTCACCTAATTCTAAGCATGTCAAGTGGTCCAAGCCAGTCAGAATGTATTTCACAAGGTGCCAGCCCTAAGCTAATGAGCTCTGGTGCAGCTCACAGTGTAGCTATTCACAAATAGGATATATTTGATGAGGCTTGGAGCATTGCACAGCTTCTGGCTGGCTCAGAGAACACGCAGAACAAGCTTGCATCTGCCTGCAGAAAATCATGTAGCTGTCCTAGACGTGTCCCTGTGTTGACATATCCCCACCTGTTCACAAAATTACATACAAGCTTCAGTTGGCAAATCCCTCTTAGTAACTGAGCATGCTCTGAAGACAGAAAGTGTCGATACACTGAGAAAGCCTCTGAGATTTAAAATAATCAATGAACAATTTAAAAAAGAGATTAATAGATGGGACACATGGCATGAATTCTCCCTGCATGGGCCAGGCTGAGTCTGCCAATCATGTAATAAAGGGAAGATGTGGGGGCCACCACAGCAGGCATGTTTTTTCAGAAAACCTAGTATCTATCAAAATCTGCTATTGGTATGAGCTAGCAAAAAATTCACCAGTCTTCCCCCCAGGCAAAGATGGGAGCAGCTTCCTACCTCTGAGGTACCACAGAAGGATTCATCTCAGTGATTCTGGATGTGTATCTTTGAGCCAGCTGCTGCGAGAACCTCCATAGGGTGATTCATCTGACTCACTTCAGGATGAGAGGAACCACAGTCCCCACTTACAATATAGTGAATTGGGGTGATGAGCTTGGATGTGATCATCTAGTTTTCAGATACTTAAGTGACAGTAGATGAACATCACCCAGGTTGCAAAATACTCCTAAGTAAGAAAGCCTTCTTCCACATGAAATGAAAGATAATTTTGCCAGGGGACCCTCTGAAGCCAAATTTTCACCTAGAGAATGAGAAAATGTATACCTCCTCAGAGATGGACCTAATGAAATATCTACTCCCCGCAAAAGAAAAACTTGATTCTATCACATTTTCCCTCAAGAAAAGTTGGATGAGGATTTGAGCAACCTGATCTAAGGAAAGGTGTCCCTGCCTATAGCACAGTGGTTGGAACTAGATTATCTTCAAGGCCTCTTCCAAACCAAACCATTCTATGATTCTATGATTTCATGATACGAAAGAAGCATTTTTCCTTAAGAATCCCCACCCAACCAGATAGGACAATATACTGTCCCTTGCAGGAAAAGAAAGTAGCACAACTTGCCTCGCCTCATTCTGTGGAGCTAAAGAACAAAAATTTAAAATATTAGGCTATTAATCCACCATGCACATTAAAAGGGTCTTCCGTGCCCTAACCCTCAGCTCCATTTAGCAGGCCCAACATATCATAGATAACGGACTATAATTATCCTTCCATTTGCAGCTCCTGAGCAATCATGACCCAGTCATTTCTAATGGAGTGCAAAAGCCACTGTGATTGAGGATTTTATGAAATTCCTCAACATTGGATCGACAAGCCTGCAAACATATGTGGCTGTCCTGGTTTCACAGGGACAGAGTTAATTTTCTTCCCAGTAGCTGGTGCAGTGCTGTGTTTTGGCTTTAGTATGAGAAGTTGATACAGCAATGTTTTACCTGTTGGCCAGTAGTACATCAAGGGCTTTTCAGTCTCTCATGCTCTGCCAGTGGGGAGGGGCACAGGAATCTGGGAGGAAGCAGAAACAGGACACCTGACCCAAGCTAGCCAAAGGGGTATTCCATACCACAGCACATCATGCCAGGTATTTAAACTGGGGGAAGTTGGCTGGGAGCCACCAATCCCTGCTCACGGACAGGCTGGGTATCAGTCATTGGGTGGTGAGCAATTGCATTGTGCATCACTTGTCTGTCCTGTGTTTTATTCCTCTCCCTCTTTTATTGTCTCCCATAATATTATTGTTACTATTCTTATTGTTGTTACTGTTGTTATTATAATTATTTCCATTATTAAGCTGTTCTTACCTTGAGCTGTGTTCTTCACCTTTTTCTGATTCTCCTCACCATTCCTGTGGGGAGGTGAGGAGTGAGTGAGCCGGTACACAATACTTAGCTGCTGGCTGGTGTTAAACAAGTGGCAGAAGTTTAATGTATATTCCATAAGGAGCTCTTAGAATTTGATATTCTAAACACGTTAGAAAGGAAATTATTATCGCTATCACCATAACTATTAAGAAGAAGAATTAGGCCATGTCAATATTTGTACCCTTTTCTGTCAGTGTTAGAGTGCATAATGAGTTACACTAACAAAACCTACAGTTATTGAGTTAATTTGTTGTTTGGTTTGGTTTTGGGGGTTGTTTGGGGTGTTTTTAAGAGTGGTATTAAGTAAAGGTTTTCATACCTTTTAAAACTCTTTTTGTCAATTTAATAAATCAGAGCCATTTCAGAACACCGTCCTGCCTTAAGCCATCCAAGAGTAAAATTTAACACCTGAATGGGCAGGAATGAGACTTCCAGGATGTCTCTAGGGCAGATAAACTCTGATGTCAAATGCAAATCAACTCATTTCATGGGGTAATTACCTCAGAAGAATTTGGATTCAACAGCAGCACAAAATCAGAGCAGCAAACAAAAGTCCTTGTAACTGCCTCTGTATATTTCCACAGGAACCTTTCCAAGGGCATATTCCTCAGCACAAAACCATGTTAGCTTTAAACGCTGTGTGATGATGCTTCTACCCTTCCTTCAGGAGATGGAATGATTTAGCACCTCCTAAAAAGTTCTATCCTGAAATTATTAATCTGGCTACTCTACAGGTCATCCAATCAGCTTGCATGTGGATACAATCAATGAACTGCAGTGAATTACATAAGACTTAAACAATCTGGTTTGTTTTATGAGTTCCTAGATTGTCTTGTGGAGATAAAAGTTCAAGCCTAAGAAGACAGACCAATAAATTGAGAGAGCAAAAGGTGGACAGAGAATAGAACACAAGAAAAGCAATGGGGTGAGGACTGGATATTCTGCTATGAGGCATTCTGAAAAGAAGCACGTTTTTCTTCCCATATATTTGTGCCCACTCAATTACAATCCAGTCAGCCACCACAGACACATGAATTCTACCTAGTATTTGTTAGTGTTGTGGAAAACTACCAAATACATTTCAGTATGCAAAACATTTATTCCTTGAGAATAAAACAAGTTCAGCACTAAGGAAACTGGAAAAGAATCTCATCAAGGGATGCTGCTGTATATACTGGGTAGAAGGAGTACTCTGAAAGTGGTACAGCTATACCTGATGATATATTATCAGCAAAGATGACTTCAAAGTTGTGGATAGGAAAAAAGTGGGAGTTCCTCACTGGTGTGTTTAAATCCTTTTCAGTAGAGCTGTTCCACTTCTGCACTGTTGTGGAAATCTCACTCCAACATCCTGTAGACGGCGGTGTGTACTGATTCCCACCCCCAGTGTCTTCACAGGTGATAAGGGATGGCTGGATGTGAAAGGAGAACGCAGAATGGAAACAAAGGAGCATGAGCCAACACAAAAATACACTTTGCTGACTTAAAGGTTGAGGCTGCACTCTCTAGGCCAACCAGTGAGGTAAAATAAAGTTCAGTATCTCCACTGACTTGTATATCCTGATACCATTTTACCTCTCCTGAGAACTGTGGCAAGTAAATAACTCCTTTATTAAATCAGGACTAAATGTAAAGACCCCCAGGCTTTTCCACCAGATATGAGCTACAGCATATGTCTGTCCTGAGTTTACTTTTTCTCAGTGCTTCTTAACTCAAACACTCTGGTTTCATTAAAAGATAATCTGAGCTAATTTAGGAATTAGAATGTTTGTACTAAGTGTGCTCATAAGGAAGGAAAAGAAAACAAAATCTGCTAGATTCAAATGAATCATCTTGGGGACATGGGTCTCAACTTATCTAAGGCATAGGCACATATGGAACTCAACCCCAGAAAAAAATATCTCCAGGATGCTGGCTCAGTCAGCCAAATGAAGAGAGATGTGATGAACAAAGGTCTGAACGTGATAAACGGTGCAGCCCACAATCTCAGAAATCTCTGGTTTTCTCTCCCTGGTAGCTTCCCACAACAAAGCTTCTGCCTTCGTGTTTATGAGCTTTGCATACACACTAACAACAACAGATCTAAAGAGCTACATGCAGTTGTGGCACCACCACGCAAGCAGCAGACATCTTAAATCTACAAGGAGGAAAGAGCCCTCCTGTTTTCCTCCAGGGATAACAATGAATGATGGAAAGCGAATGCCAAGGAGTGATCACAATGCTAGCTTCCTGCTTAAAGATAAACAAATATGTTTATCACACATAAAATCCCCTATGACCTTGGATCTGTTCAGTACCAGTGGCTACCCTTCCAGTCACTGCACATACACCTTCGACTGGAGAAAACAAAACAACAGAAACCTTCCACTCACGTAGTCCGAGATAGACTGCCAGTACAATAACGTATTAGGTATCCTGAATGGTCCAGCAACCATTGCCCTCAGCACATAAAAACGGTACGAGAGGTGGGGGAGGGAGGGGGAATAGAAGACCATAACCCAGAACTGTAATCAAGACACAAACAGAGACATCAACTTTAATCCAACTCCCATTATTACACTGAACAGTATTTCTTAATTATTCATCAAATTGGAGCAGTGCTGCCTTAACCATCCTACAGGACAACTTCTTTTAAGACAGCTCCAACGTGGTTTGCATGACCCAATACAGATGCCTGTATAATGTGTTCTTTCTCTGTAGCTATACGCACATCACTTTAGGGACTTTGCCTTCATGCTGTCATTGACAGTAACCTTAAGTAATCACACATTCCCTTTGATTAGCCTGTGCTAGCCATGGAAATGACTCCCCACTGTACCTGACCAGCGCTGCATAGACTGAATAGAGAAATGAGATGGCTGTGTACCCAAAAAACATCAAATGAAAATCCATTTGTTGTTTGTTGACACCAACAGATTTAAAAAAAAAAACAAAAACAAAAAAACAAAACCACCCAACCAAAAAGCTACTTAAGTTATGTTGCACATTGCCGTATCAATCCAGCACTTGCACTGTAATTAGCATACATAAAATGGATAGTAATCCATAATATCCTAGGAAAGAATCAGGTCACTTTGCTGACTTATTCACTTTGGTATATATTTTTAATTATTACCATAATTAAGTCCAGTATTACTCCAATATATTCCTCAAGCTAAAGGCCACAATCTGTTTACCAGCAGATTAGATGCAGAGGAAAGACGCTGACTTCCAGGGAGCTCTTCCAAACCTGCTTCTATGTAAGCGGGATGATCATCTAGCCACAAACACCAGTATGCCACTAAACAAATCTCTCTTTTTCATGCATTTTCCAGTCCTGAATAGCATGTTGCATTATCTTTCTCTTCCTGTCTGTAAACTCTTCAGATTCCAATACATACCTGAACTGTTCACGTTAAATTCAGAGCATAGCGTTAAAGAGTCTGCCCTGTATGCTATTCCTCCGACTTAAGATGTGCTTTGCATAAAGATAGTATTATTAGAACCAGCTGTTCAAATACTGATAAGCAGAAGCGCGCAGAGGCATGCAAGCAGGGGTCAAAGTCACATTAACAGCAATTTTTACTACTACCCCACAGTAAAAATAGAGAGGTACTGGTGCACTGCTTGAAGGGTGAATCAGAGTTTCTGCGGCAGGTGAGGATGCAGAACTGCAAAGGGAGCCCTGAGCTCAAACATGCCGACAGCAGCACCGGGGCTGTTAGCAATCAGGTTTTATTTACCAGCCATATTGTGTTAAAAAGAGACGTGATTCCCATACCGAGCACGTTAACCCGTCACCACTTGCAAAGGGAGATTTATTTGTTTGGAAAGAATCAAATCTATCTCGCGGACGCCTCCTCCAAGCCTACAGCTCTGGCTAAGGGCAGAGAGCTTGCATGCAATTCTCCCTAAAAGAAGTATTCCCAGGACCCGGGGAAGATGAGGGGAGAGCCGGTAAATCCATGTCACTCGAAAACAAGCCGGCGGTTCCTCTCCGGTAAAGCCGGCTGCGGGAGCGGCGCTTGGCTTTGGCGGCTCCTGGGCAGAACCCGGCGGCTACTGCCCTGCGGCCCCTGCCCGGGGGCAGCCGGCGCAGAGCTGCGCTGGTGGAGGTCGGAGCAGAGCCCGGTGGAAAGCACTCACCATTGCAGCAGGGATCCGTCCCGGCGCTGGCGATGCTGCATCCCCGCCGTGCCGGGCGGGGCGGGAGCCGGCGGCGGGGGGACACGGGCCAGTTCCCCGGCGGAACCGTCCAGCCCCTGCCCGCGGTGGAAGTGAGCGGCCGCAGCCGGGCTCCCCCCGCCTAGCTCGCACCAGGCGGAGGAGGGGTCGGCGCCTCCGAAGGGAATCCAAATTCCTCCTCCCTCTCCTGCTGGTCATGTCCAGGCTGCCTCTGCTCAGGGGATGGGCCAGGTCCTGGCCGTGAAGGAATTTGCCATTGCTAAATAATGATTAAAAAATAATAAAAATAAAAAGCAAGGAAACAATCAATCAAACAAAAATAACCAAGGAGAAAAATAAAAGGAAGGGAGGCAGGAGATCTGCAAACTTTTTTTTCTCCTTTTTTTTTTTTTTTTTTTTTAAGGGGATTATTGTTTGTGCTCGGGAAGCAGGGATGGGGTGTGGGAGAAAGGGTGTGCAGGCTGGACCAGATGCTCTGCCTGCGAGTCAAGGCTATGGTGTGCTCTCTCCTGTATTTCTGTGTGTGTGATTCTCATACCCAGACAATGCTCTGCAAAGCGAGCTGGTCCTGCGGAGAAATGCAAACACCTCCTCCCCCGAGTGCCTGAGGAAAGGGAAGGGGGTACGGAACCAATAGCTTTTCCTTGGATAGCCTCATTAATATGGAGAAGAAAAGGAAACCAATGAGGAGGAGCTGGAGGAGGGGTTTATTTAAATTAAGTTTCTTAAATCAATTTTTTTTTTCCTCTTTTTCTTTCCTCCTCCTACCTCCCCCAAATCCTCCTGTTCCCTGTTACCTAAGCACCGTTTTTGCTGTCCCAGAGATTTATTTATATTTTTAAACTAATGTGACAGCGTCAGCAAAACACAGTGAGTGACAGGAGGGAGGATGGCATCGCTGCTGAGTGAAGGGTGGCAATTTGTCCCTGAGCTGCAGAAAAAGTTGGTTGCAAAGAGAAGCAATAAAGTAGCTGGAGTTGTCAGGGCCAGGAACTGAGGGGAAGCAGGGTGGGAATTTCTAGAAGCACCATTTTGCAGATGGTATTTGCAGATGGGCAGGCGGCCCGTGTCCAGGATGAACCCTCTGTGCTTGTGGAGGGGATCTCCTCACTTCCCATAGCAGACACACACACAGAGGAACGGAAGTGACTGCATGGGAACCACAGCATCTGATCCATCCTGTATCACCTCAGAGCTACACAGCAACAGCAGTGTAGGACTTCTACCTGTTGCTGGAAAATCAGCAGTGGAGCTGTGGAGGGCACTGAGATGTTTGGAGAGCAGGGAAGGCACATCCAGCTGGTTCCTTTGACTTCTATCTGGGAAAGAGCAGAGTGGCACATGTCCCCTGCAAGGTAAGTGCATGAAAGCATCTAGTAATTTTTCCCTTCTACAGAGTAGCACTCAAGAAAAGCTCTCCAGACCTAGAAAATTATCACTAAACAAGTCTGAACATCTAGAGGAGGTGTAGAGGAACCCTCTGCCAGAGCAGACACTTTGTACCATTCTGCTTTTCCTGCTGCCAACCATGCTGATCTCTGGGCCCACAAATACATGTCAAGAACTTGAGATGCTGAATGCCCACTTCCTTATCCAAATTCTCTGAGACCTGTACTGACGAGGTTCTTCTAATTACCCTGAAATTTCACATCACCTGGACACTGTTACTCTTCCCATTGTGGAAGCCCTTCCCTCGCTTACCTTTTATCATTTCCCTTTCATTTTATGCATCTCACTTCTTCCATTTCTCTTAGCTTGTAAATTATTTTCAAATCTCCTTGCCTTTACCCTGCTCCTAGATTAAATGAATGAGAAAAAAGGCAATTTGGTCATAAAAGCAATTAAGTCTATTACCTGCCCAGTGTGAAAAACTCTGACCCAATTACTTATTTGTATGATATTGTCGCTGTGACTCTTAGTCCAGGTGCAGGACCCTGAGGTGACATAGCTCTATCACAGAAGCACTGGACCAGACAGCCTTGTTCCCAGTCCCTCGGCACAGTAATAGCCCCGTGGCTGCATAGATGACTCCTCTTGAGAAAAGCACGCACAGACACCTTGTGAATGCATTCAGCTCTGGTTTTATTCCAGCACCATTAAGCAGTCCAAAGAATCAACTGGACTCTTCAAAGGTTTCCTTTGCATATTTTACTTCGGTTATACCATCCTCTCTAGCCACATCTTACAGCTTTCAGTAACCTCATTAAATACAAGGGGAAAAAAAGAAAACTAACAAAAGACATAGATGATTATGTTATACAGCTCTGCTAATCAGCCTATGCACTCTATATAGACATAAATGAAGGATAGGCACTGTTAGGATGTCATCTGTTACACCTACTTTATATATCTACTTAGTATAAACCACCAGACTAAGTTTTCATAAAGTATAAAGGGAGCCAAGACTAATTAAACCAGATGTAGACACCTATATGTTAGTCATATGTATCTCAGGAGGTCTCATTTGTCTGCATCCTAACGGATAAGATGCAGGACAAAGAAGCCTCCACAGTAAAATGTTTAGTTTTCCCCCCAAAAAAGAAAATCTATATTCATATGCAGACCTAAAGAAACTTCCCCTCCTCAACAAAATCAACAAAAACCAACAAAACAACCACAAGAACATAATCAAAACCCTAGCTATGTCACCACAAAATTTCCAGAATTCATGGAAGTCCTACCTCAAAGACCAGAAGCCCCACTATGAAATGTCTGGGATTGCTAGAGCATGGAAGAAGGTTCCCAGCTGTTCAATTAGTATGTGCTGCTCCAACATCTGCTCCCTGTCTTTCCCAGGAGAAGGGGAATTGGCCAAGAGAATCATCTAGTGGCCCATATCCAGCTGCAGTCGGACTGCCTTAGATGATCTCAGCTGATACGCATACCGCGTTTCCTATTGAAGTAGTCAGGATAGTCTACCTAAGAACTTTGCTCTCTGAAGACAACAATTATCTTCAGGAGAAAACAATTAAGACAATTTCAGGCAAACTATGCTTTATTGTTATCCTCATGAGCAGTCTATTAAATTGATCTTCATTATTTAAGTGTGTTTAAAGTATAATGGCCATTATCTTGGCAAGCATGAGGCACTGACAGGGACAGGAGAAGGCTTCATGAGAAAAAAGTGTGAGTTACTGCCAAATGACCTAGGCAGCCATCTGTCACCTTATATAGGGGAAAGACACTGGCAAGCTGACTGCAAGAGTGTTTGCTGAGACAGGGTTAAAAGTATTTTGTTGGAAGGTGCCGCCTCCTTTTATTTTGACACCTCAGGTGTGATTTAGTTGGCCAAACTGCTAGGGCTGAGCTGGCCAACCATCTCTCCCTTCATATTAAGGTCAGATCTTATCTGTGCAGTCACTGGAATATAAGCCATGATCCATGTCAGCCCAAAGCTGAAAACAGCTTGGAGGAACTATGTCCTAAATATGCCTGTTCATCTCCACTGACATTAGACACGCTGAAAACACTAGCCTAGCTTGTTAACACCCACAAAGTAGACCTCTACAATTAGGTGGATGCCTCTTTCATTATTAGGTTTGACAAGCCTGAAGTATTGAGACTCACCTAGATGGCTTGTTCTCCTCTGCCAGAACAAGAACTATCCCCAAATGATGCCACATCTTCCCACCCACTCTGAGATCCCACCTGTCGGGCCCTCTTGGCCTGAGATCCTTTGATGTGAGGATCAGCTGCATCGGGGATCAAAAGGAGACCCAGAGGAAAGGAAAGCTCTCTTGTGCTGCAGCTGAGTTGAGAAACACCTCATGTCAGATGTGATACTGTGGTCTGAATGTTCCTCAGTCACTTCCTATTAACTATCAGATTTCTAACAGCGAGAAAGAAACATCTCCTGGCTCCTGAGGACAAGATCCAGTGGAGGTAGAGAGTGGGAGAAAACAGCAATTCCTATAGAAAACAACAATCATTTGTTCCTTTTCTAGCTGTGAAAATGAGCTGTACTGTTTTAAGACATTCCTACTAGTAGCATTCTGTCCACAGCCATGAAGAATGCAGTATGCTAAACATCCCACCTGCTATGATTAACCGAGGCATACTTGGTGTGTAGGCAAAGCTGTACATAACTAAGTCAAAAGGTGGTAACGCTAAGTGTGCAGTTAAAGAGCAGTACGTATCCTGTTGTATGCCTACTCTAAACTTTTAGTAATAAGGTAGCTTAGCCCACAAAGAGTGTACCTCAGGATGCTGTAAGGTGGCATAGCAGCCATTAGTGAGAAGCTGAGGGAATAAATTCACTCCCAGATGACTGGACAGGCTGATCTGGCCACCCCCAAAGGAGATTTGAGTCAAAATCCTTTATTACTGTATTCAGTATTACTGTATTTCTTTGTCTCCTCCAGCACTTTAATGAGGTTTACCGGAGAGCAACTGCATCTTCCGTTACCAACTCCCCTCCTTTCCCTCACATGTTCTGCTGCAGAACATGCTGTAGTTTACTACTTAGAAAAATGACGGGAGGGAGGTCACATGTTAAGGTTTCTTTGCAGTGCATGCACTTAAGGATAACCTGCCTCTTTGTTTTTAAAATGCAGATAGAAACCACCAGAACCTGGGCATGACAGAAAGACATGCTCTGTTAGCCAGCTTTCAGGCCAGCTTTAAAGAAGGTCATAGTTATCCAGATGGTAATAGCCATACCTTACCTTATCAGCCTCCACAGGCCACCACATAACGAGGTGTATCATCCCAGGGACAAAGGATGGGAGATGTTTTACAGATACAAAGACACAGGTGAATGTAGGTATCTACATGTGAGCTAGGTGGTATGTTCCCCCTATATTCAATGGAGATCTGGTCATTATAGTGAGTGAAGACTAGGGGTATGCTTAGTTCACCCTACCATAGATACCTGCATAGAAGCATAGAATCATAGAATGACAAAATGATTTGGGTTGGACCCTAAAGATGATCTAGTTACAACCCCCTCCCATGGTCAGGGACACCTTCCACTAGACCAGGTTGCTCCAAGCCCTGTCCACTCTGGCCCTGAACACTTCCAGGGTTAAGACAGATGCAGCTTCTCTGGGTAACCTGTGCCAGTGTCTCATCACCCTCACGGTAAATAATTTCTTCCTAATATCCAATCTAAATCTATTCTTTTTCAATGTAAAACCATTACCTCTCATCCTGTCACTACACCCCCTGATAAAATGTCCCTTTCTAGCCTTGTTGTTGGCCCCTTTAGGCTGCTCTAAGGTTTCCCTTGAGCCTCTTCTCCAGGCTGAACAAGCCCAGCTCTCTCAACCTGTCTCCATAGCAGAGGTGCTCCAGCCCTTGGAGCATCTTTGTGGCCTCCTCTGGACTCACTTCAGCAGCTCCACATTCATTTTATGTTGGCTTCAGGGCTGGACACAGAACTGCAAGGGGGGGGTCTCACCAGAGGATAGTAAAGGGGGAGAATCCCCTCCCTCAACTTGCTGGTCACTCTGCTGGTGACGCCACCCCAGGTACGATTGGCTTTCTGGGCTGTGAAGACACATTGCTGGCTCATGTTGTGGTTTTCACCCAGCAATACCTGCAAGTCCTTTTCTGCAGGGCTATATGTGACCAACCAAACAGCTCCCTGGACTCTGTTGGCTCTTTTAACATCTGTACGTTAGGTAACATTTTAGTTAGCAATCAGCTGCATAGAGGGAGGTCTCCAGTGCCTTTCAAGATGCCCTGGAGTACCTTTTCTTGTACCAGCTGCTGCTCCACAAGACCATCGGAATCCTGACATTTGTGTCTGTCAGTCTCAAGGCAATGTTTAGATGCACATGGTCTACTAACAAAGTCTATAGCTCAGGTAACCAGTTCAAAGCTCCAACAACTTACCTTTCTTGAAGTCAAGAGTGCAGTTGCCAATAAATTCAGTTATTTTCATTATCTGGCCTACCTCCTCTTTTTGGAGCCCCAGCAACACTTGGCATGAGGGCAGCATTTGCTCTTTCCTCTTCTCAGGTAAGTAAGCTGAAGATGCCCTCTGACAAACATTTCTGACTCGTGATCAGCTGTTTGAAGAAATTACGTCGTGTGAATCATCCTTGCAGTGGAAGTTACATCCCCACTAAAGGGAGTCAACAGAAAGGAATGTGTGTGAGCTTCACCGATAGAGGGAAAATAGGCAAACTAGTAATGAACAAGACATCACAAGATGTCAGCAGGGGGATTAAACATATGAAATTAATTACCTAGTAAGAACTGGCTACTTTAGGAGTCTTCAGCTTTCAACAGAGACTACTAAGAGGGAAAATGGTGGAGGTTTATAAAAAATGGTATTGAGAAGGTGAGGAAGGAAAGAATGTCCACTGTCATTCCTAATGCAACAATGAAAAGAGATGACAAACAAAAATCAGGGATGCCCGGTTCAAAACACAGAAAATCTTAACCTAAAATTTTGTATGACCTGGCAGATGCCTGAAGCTTCCAAGGTTTCAAAGCAAATACATGGAATAAAAGTCCATAAAGGCAATTAAATATCACAAGACCACTTCTGGCTCAGAAATATCTGAAAAACTTCTCAGTAGATGCTGGGAGATAATTTAGGGCACTTGTACCTTAAATGCTTGCTTTTTGCTTATATTCTTTTTAGGGACTTGCAAGGCTACACGCTGATTTCTGGTCTAGCTCAGTGCAGACATTCTTACCTTTCCCGGTCATTGCACCTTGTCAATCAATCCCTTAGCCAAAATTGCTGATTTTAATTTTTTTTAGTCTGTTCACTACACTATGATACACACAGTTCTCACAACTACACTGGTATCTGGGAAGCTGAGGCATACTTTCTGCCAACTCTGGAGAGCAGTTGTTTCTAACAGAAGGTTCAGGTACACATCACAACGTAATAACATCTTATCACTCCTGAGTATGAACAGCCAGAAACTATAAAGTGGTGATTTAGGAATGCGATAACTCTGCTTTTAGAGATTCAGACATCTAAAACAAAGGCTCCATTTGCCATCTTTCAGAAAAACATGCCATTGTTATCTTAACCTCAATATGTCTCAGCATTCCATTTTTCAACCCTAAGATTTGTAATCAGGACAACAAATAATTGGAATAAATGAGAACAAAAATATAATTTTAGGAAAAAAATGCAGTTTTAAGGAACTTAATTATCATGTAATCAGGATGTGCTTGATGAATAAAAAGAAAAAAATAATACAGAGGATTTTTTTTTTTTTTTTTTTTTTTTATGTAACAACCTGTTCTAATGGAAGGTGTCCCTGCCCATGGCATGGTGGTTGGAACTATATGATCTTCAGAGGTCCCTTCCAACCCAAACTATTCTATGATTCTAAGATGCCAATTTCTCAGTTTTCTTTGTGTCAAACAAGACCTGCTACACCTCCCTTGATTGTATAAACGAATGTATGTGTATGTGGATTTAAGGTTCTATATCTGATGCGAGAAATAGTAATGGACTAAGGAAAGAGTTAAGAGTTTTCTTCAAACTATACATTGTCTTAACTCAGAATAGGGAACAGGTATGTTGTTGTTCTTGCCAGTTAAGCTATAGTCCAGAATAGAATAGGTAGCCAAAACACATTATTTAAAATCAGAGACCCTTTTCCCTCAAGAAGATGAATGTCTGACAGGAATTTGTTTCAGCTAGTTTCTATATGACTTGAGGTTGCCAGCTGGGGAAACTGTGCCAAGGGTGAAAAGAGCACTGTGAGGGAGACTGCTTACTTCACCTTGAAGACCCCCTCCCATGACCATTGGAGGGCAGTGCGCAAGCGCCAAAAGGGAGGAGACTTAGGATAATAAGTACCTAAACTAATTATAATATCCCTGCCAAACTCTTGGGAACCTAATGAATACGTATGTTTGTGTATAATAAATATCCAGCTTGTTGAGCTCTCAGTGTGTGAGTTAGGAGGAACGATCCCCCTCACACCCAGCGCCGCGATAAGCATACCTGCTTTATAACTCTTTGTGAGTTATGAAGTTCTGTTCCATAAATCACATCCATGCTAGACTGCAATTCAGTCTTGAAATTTGACCCGACAAAAGTTCTGCAGGAACTCTGGCAAAACCAATGAAATTTGTTTAATTTTTGAGCTTCTAAGAAAGAAAATGCAAGCTCTCTAAATAAAATAACTGTTAGTGACAATAGTGAGTATTCTTTAATTTAGCCCCACCTCCTCCTCTTCCTTAATGATATTGTTTTTTTTCCTGATGTTTGAATGAGGACTGAAGTGATGAGGAACATGAGTAGCACAAATGAAAAAAACAGAGGTGGATGCATCTTTGTGTTAGATAGTAAGAGCTATCTAGTCATGCAGATGTCATGCATTTCCCCTTTATTCTGCTCTCGTGAGACCTCAGTTGGAGTATTGTGTACAGTTCTGGTGTCCTCAACATAAAAAGGACATGGAACTGTTGGAACAAGTCCAGAGGAGGGCCACGAGAATGATCAGGGGACTGGAGCACCTCCCATATGAAGACAGGCTGAGAAAGTTGGGGCTGTTCAGCCTGGAGAAGAGAAGGCTGCCTGGAGACCTCATAGCAGCCTTCCAGTATCTGAAGGGGGCCTATAGGGATGCTGGGAATGGACTCTTCCTTAGGGACTGTAGTGGTAGGACAAGGGGTAATGGGTTAAAACTTAAACAGGGGAAGTTTAGATTGGATATAAGGAGGAAATTCTTTCCTGTTAGGGTGGTGAGGCACTGGAATGGGCTGCCCAGGGAGGTTGTGAATGCTCCATCCCTGGCAGTGTTCAAGACCAGGTTGGACGAGGCCTTGGGTAATATGGTTTAGAGTGAGGTGTCCCTGCCCATGGCAGGGGGGTTGGAACTTGATGATCTTAAGGTCCTTTCCAACCCTAACTATTCTATGATTCTATGATTCTAAACACAGTGTGTGAGAAGGAACACTCCTTCAGATACTGCTAAAGGGAAAGAAGACAAATGTCAAAGTGAACAATCTCAGGAGATAATGTTCACCTTCTACCACTCAGCTCTATGCTGCTGTCCAGGAAGTTTCTCCATGGCCTGGAAGAAACATCTGGGTTTTTGTTTCCTTACAAACCTGAGTAAAACTGGAATTGGAAGAGGGACCAACAATGGTTACACTGTGTCTCAGTACTTGAGCCTCACAAAAGGAAGCATATTATTTTCTTACAGCACCATTTTATTTATCAGAGGGCAGATGGAATAGATATGAAATGCCTTAAAGAGTACAAGGCTCAAAAAGATGCATTACTCCTAACAGAAAACAAAGCTGATTATGAGAATCTCCAGTACAAGAGTGTCAGAAGGCTATTGTTCAAACTATACTTTAAGCACAGGCTGGGGAGCTGGATTTTGTCATTATGAGCCTATGAAGCTTCTGTTGTCATGCAAAGTCATACCCTAGTTTCATATGGAAGACAACAGCTGATATTACCATTGCTCAGTCGAGATGAGAGCCAGCCTACCAACTTCTCTTCATTTTCTTTGTTCCTGAAAGTCTGGCTTTTAGACCATTTGCATCCAAGAACAAATGATCACAGATGAATTCATTTTTCTGCCTTCTAGAAAGGCAGGGAAGAAGATCTACTGGGTATTACTAGCTCTGATCAGAAATGGAAAACTGCAAAAAAGTGCCAAGAAGCTCTCAGAGACAGCCTCTGAGCTGTGACTACATAAGCACATCACAGAGTAAATAAGGCAGGCAGGGCTGCATCATGGGAAGTTGTGTGTGGAGACAGGGAAGGTGTCTCCATGTTTATCAAGGTTCTTGTTATGGGCACAGCCCTGAGAACATTTATGTCCCTCACTTTGCTATTATGAGCCTTCCCACTGACTTAGTGAGTTTGGTCAGACCTATGCACAATCCTTAAGTGTCAGCAGGAGGTTTAGCAGCAGGAGGTTTAGAAGAGAAAATTGCTATTTTTCACTGCTATATTCTTGTCTCCTTCTTTGCTTTTGTTTATCGAGCATGGTAGTGGTTGCATGAGGATCGACAGGATACTTAAGATGAGAGTGTTGTCTTTAAGTAGCACCAGAAATCAATGATATGGTTAGGGTTTGGTTGTTTTTTTTTCAATTTCCAAAACAGATATAATAAAAAATGTGATGATGCATTTGTTACTTCTCAAAACAGATATTCAAAAACATTTCTCACTAAAAGATTTACTAAAATAGATTTATTTATCAACTAAAAATTTTGACTATATTTGCCTAAAAAGTACTGGAAAAAAAACAGCATTAATGTAGCAAGGGATATACATTTATGCCTTCTCTCACCATCCAGAAATCAGTAACTAGTATTCTGCTGAAAGATTAATTGATAATTCTCTCTGAATTTCCACCTACAAACATGAAGAAGCTCAATACACACAAAGCTTTTATGAATAGTATTTTAATATGAATTTGTGATTTTTTTCAAAAGAAATTATGCGACCAAAAATACAGGTATAAGGACTATTCCTTATCAGTATTTATCTTAGAATATTGGATGTCATAGTGAGATCAAAGGCCTAAGTCAAAAATGTTAGAAGAAATAGATGTCCTCTGGAGGTTGAAAATTTCCTGCCAACAAGTATGGAAAGAACCTTCCAGATGCATAGATTTATTAGAATGTGACTGATAAGCAGAAGTATCTTTTCAGGGACTCTTACTCTATCCAAACGATATCAATAGCTGTCAGACTTTATTAAATATTTTCTTAAAACCAAAGCCACCCAAGCAAATTTTCACCTTGACCTTCAATACCAGAAGGAGGTTAAACATCAGTCCGCATGAGAATTTTTGCAGTGCAGATTGATGGCTTGAGAATTTATGACATAAGACCCAAGCCAGACAACTTCTCCTTAATTAAACCATAATAAAGACATGAGCGAATATTTGAGGAAAATCAATGATCGATGCTGCTTTGATCTCCATCTGACACACACCTTCCTTCTCTGTAAGACAGTCTTCTTTTGCAGCATCTGAGAGATGTGTTTCATCCTCTTTATATAATTCTTACCAGAGTAATTAATGACCAACTTGTGGCTAAATTCAAAGGTCACAGTTCCCATCTGTTCTTAATTTATAAGCTGTTTTTTTGACTTTAGAGGGTTCTGCCTTCCTTTATTTCTAGGCATAGACAGATGGCATTCAAATGCTAACCTTGCATTCAAATGTTTTTCTTCTAATATTCCTGAGACAATGTTCTGAGTTAAATTCATTGCTGCACACCTCTTTGTGAGGTGAAGATCATCCAACTGTTCCCATTGTCTTTGCTTCTGGCACTCAGAATTACTTAATTCTAATGTCTGGTGTTAGTGCATGAAATAGCTTTGGAAGAAAAATCTTCTCTACTGCTAAAGAAGAAAAACTGAAAAAAGAAGAAGACCAGCAAAACTCTTTTCCTTCAAAAGAACAGAAGATAGAAGCAACACTGTAGTGTGGGCTGCAGAAGGTGTATAATTACTCTATGTGAGCCAAGCCATAATGAAACGGTTTTAATGGAAGGAGCTTATTGCTACATCTGCAAATGCCACTCATGTACTTCCCTCATGCAGGACTGCTGCATTTGTTGTATGAAATAGTACCTTCCAATATGAGTATTAGTAGTGAACAAAGATGCAACTTCAACCATTACAAAATATCTCCTACTTGTACTTGCATCAAAGGAATAGCTTTGACTGTTGTTAGTAGTAGTTTGTCATCTTTAAGTAAGTTAAACTCTATAGTAACAAATATGCTTTGGCACTGGAACGTAACTGGTAATTACTTTCCTGTATGTTCTTTCCCTCTCCCCTCCACTTTTTACTTGTGTATGTATTTTTTTTCTTTTCTGTTTAAATTGTCTTCCTCTACTTTTGGCTGAAAGCAAGTTGTCTTAAATCAAATATGACAAAGCTAAAAAATCTTTTCACTTTGACTTCTAATAGATAACTTTTCTGCTTTTCCCATGTTTCATGACACTGTGCAGTCTACTGTACCCTGGTATGAAATCTGATCTCCTGCAGGAGCTTGTAGCCTTCCTGACAATCCACTTCCCTTCTCTGAGCATGAAAATACTACGCAAATGATCAAAAGCAGGTTCATACAAAATTTCTCTCTTCATCTCCTGTAATATGAATATATGGAAACATTAGTTTAAATATTCACAACGAGAGTACACTTGCTCCTTAGGGCCTGTCAAACAAAGCAGATAAAAGAAGAAGACAAGCTAGTGATTGGAAGCAAAAGCCAGACAAACACATTTCAGAAATAAAAGAAATGCATTCTTAAATAACTGGAAAAAGTAACACCTGTACCAGAAGAAGGGGAAGGTTCTTAATCTCTAAGGGATGCATCTAATCAAAGGTTAGATGGTACTTCAATCTAGATGCTTGTAGCTGAAATAATCCTTGTTTCCCTTTCTAGTCAAAAAAAAATCCAGTTCATACAGTCATCAGAAATCAATGAATGAATCAACTCAACCTAAGGGAGGCATGTAAAATAAATGAGAGAAATCGCATCCTAAAGTGTTAATTCTCTCCACTATCTTTAAAGGAACCTTGGGTCAGAAAAAGGTACATGTGGTGTTAACATCTAAAGACAGGTGAGATTAATCCCTCTCTAGATGTCTTCAAAACAAGCCCGTTTGTCACTTTGAGGAGATGCTTTTCAATAACTGAATGAAATTTAGTTGCTTATGATGGCCACATGAATGAGAATATGGAGAGCTCAACCCTGATAAACGGGGTTATCACAAGCTTTCAGTGATGGAACATATTTCCATAAAAAGTGATAGAAAAAGAGCAATTCAAAATGGAAGGAACTGGAAAAAGCAGAAAAGTAACAATATTGTCCCAGAGGAAATATTAATAATGATGGAATAAATTTAGCAGGGTATGTTACAGTTAGAAAGCTTTGCTCAGTCCCTAATTACTAAAGGCCAGGGCAAAAATAACACAGAAAACTTATTACTCTTACACTTTCATCTAATATACCTTGTCTTGGGCAAAGTGAAGACTGGATTAACAGGGAAAGTATCTGATGGAATCAGGAAATCCCTATATACTCAAAACTTCCTGGAAAAGAAAACCAGTTCACCTTATTTTCTGATGTAAATAATAATAACCAACCAACCAAATAAATAAACAAACCCCCCATCCTTTGTTCTTATTTGTATCTGGATTTCTATTCTGTGCCTGGATTTATCAGGCTTTTTTAAGTATTTATGATTTCTTTAAATAGATTATGAGTTTCTTGCATTTGTCGGTTCTCTTTCAACAGTAGCAAGTTACACAGAGAAATACATGCTGCAGAAAGCAAAACAGAATGACTGTTACTTAATTACTAAAATCAAAGTAATGCAGAACAAAAGACCTCATCCTTCACACCCTAGTATGGCAGAAACAAGACATGACAGAGTGTCACTTCAGGGAAAATCTCCCAGAAATTATTCTTTAGCACTCTCTTTTATCTTTGAATTGTCTAACTTCCATTTTCATTAATCGTTTATACTTGTTTAACATGATCTTACAATGAACAGTGCATAAAGTCAATAAGTTTAATATAATTTCTTTTGTATTTTTGTCATAGCAATCTTATCTCAGAATTTAGCTTAACTTGACACACATTCTACGTTTGAAATAGAGTTCATCATATGTTGCTATTTTAAATACCAGCTTTGTTTCTGGTCTCTGTTCAATCAAAGCACAGTCTGATCCTAGCAGGTCGACACAACATAAGGTAGATATAACACATTCTTATCCTAAGAAACTTATTGATTTATAGGGTTTTGGTCATTTGGGTTTAGCTTTTTTTTTCTCTCTGCAATAGCAAGATTAGCAAGACTAGCAAGACTCAAATACAACCTACATCCAGGGCAAATAATTTTCTTTTATCAATGTAACATTAATTCACTAAAAGTCTGCTTTACAGCTTAATTTCTTTCCTACTTATTTTAGTATAAAATCTTCTATAAAGGTTAACAGCAACCTCTCTTTATTCAGTTTTGATCTTTGCACTTTATCCAACAGCAGCTCTTTACATCTCTTCTATTTTTCATTCCGCTGGCTTCTGTCCACCTGTGCTGCTGCCGTAAAGGTGCCGTTTTCTTCTGTCTTGTTTTTCACTTCTACCATCTTCTGTGGGTCTTTCAAAGAAGAGGCTCAGTCAGATGTTCATCTGATTTACATCTGTAGCTTCTGCAGCTCTCTGTAGTGCCATATCTGAGTTACCACCATCCTTACAAGAAGTGGCGAATGAAAGGTTTTAGAAATACTGACATAGATAAAAATCTAGGATTCAACTCATTTCCTCTTAGTGAAGAGATTCTTAAAATAGTTTGTCTGCACTGAATGTAAAAATACAAGATGTGTTCATTCCACCAAGTGAAGATGTCTGCAGTATAAATGTTTACATGTATAAATGTGGAGGGACTATCACTACAGCCCCCTCTTCCATATGTACACATACTCAGTACAACTAAGGTCAATAATTTCTGTTATAATACACATTGCTCATGCTGCTTTTAAGTACATTTAACAGCCAGACATAAGATACATCCCTCAGATGTCTCTCATGATATCTTTGGCTTTTCACCAAGTATATACACACTTATTATTACAAGATCTACATACAGTATAAATTTGTATATGAAAAAAATGCTATAGTACCATTTAATCTTCCAAAATGATTTCTCCATATATTTTTAAAGCAAAAAATATGCGTCCTGCAAATACATTAAGAATCAATCCAAGGTTATTATTTTTCTGAAGTAACGGCTTGATGTGTCAAAGACCTGACATGAAGTTGTGACAGTAGTTTTAGAGACTGTATTGTCTTGTTTCTCCTTCTCTTCCTCAGTTTCCCCATTAAAAAAATGTCAATTACGAAACTGGTCTCCCCTGGAAAACACCAACAAAACAACTATGAAATATGGAGTATTTTCCCTCCATCTCATGGAAACCCACACACATGAGTTATAACTGCAGAACCTCTGGACACAGCTGTTTTGACAAGGGCTAGAAACTGGCACTTCAGTGCAGGGTAACTCACATTGCATTAAGATTTTAAAGACACCAAAATGAAAGTTGGTTCTCTATATATTTGTGACTACCACAGCTAATTCTGAAGCATCTATTTTGCTGATAAATATTTAAATGAACCATGGAGACAATAATGTTGCAGCATTATGCAGTTTTCTGCAATAGGCGTGAAAATACACTCCAGCTGCAGTGCCTCCAAACACTAAATGTTCCCTTTATTCATTTCTAGTTCTTTTTTATGAGCAATAGAACACATCATTCTATCAGTTCTGCTTTTTACACTTAGGACTGTAATGAAATGCTGTGAATGAATATGGATTGGAAATCTAGAAGAAAAAAAAAAACCCACAACAAAATATCATCACTAGCACTAAAGACTTTATAAGCTGTAGAGCTGCAATTTTTGCGGACATCTCTTTCAGGATATTTTCAAAGAGCTACCCAAATCATGACAGGCAAGCAGACTGGCTTAACACAATCATTTCACATTGCACAGAATTGTCTCCAAGTAAAATTGCCAATGATTGTTCTCATTTGAAGAACTTTATAGCATCTACAAAGGAATCATAGGCAGAAATTTGTAATATGAATTTGAATTAGCTCTATGGGGGAAACAAACAGCTTGGGGATTCCTGAATAACAAAGTGTCAGTGAAATAATAATTATCCCCTGTGCTTACAACACAGTTTATCACAGAGCTCTGCAATGCCCTCAGGCAATCAGTGCAGGGTTTGTATTCTGCATCGACAAAAAGCTGTGTCTCCGAAGAGAAGCACAGTACCTGCTAACAGCACATTACCCCCTAGATAATTTAGTGTTACAGAAGAGATAGATGTTCACAATGATGCTTGGACAGCCTCATGCCTTCTTCCATTTGTACTTAGACTCTTTTCAAGCATAAAAGTACTTTTCCTTCATAGGTGAGCATAAATGTCAGCATGGTAGATGAAAAAAAAATATTAGGAAAGAAGGGAAGTTTTTATAGATTTGAGATTGCTGACAAGCAGACAAGGATTTTAAAGGCATTTAGGTGCCCACAGGAACCACGTAAGTAGCCTTGCCTTGGAAACTAGAAGTTGTGATGCCTTTGAAGACTTTTCATCACAAAGAAGTCCAGAACACCAAAGTAAGCAGTTTGCCAATTTTCTTGTTTCCTTCAGTGTAAACCTAAAGCAGTGATTTTCAATATCTTCTCATCTGTGAACTCCTGGGTTTATCACTTCAGTGCTACATAGCAAATTTAAGCCTTCAAACATCTCAGCTGTGTTAGTTATGACAAGCCATCAGGGAAAGTGGGTCAAATGGCATTCTAGACTAATCCAAAATTACTATTTTCCAGGCCACTGAAAACCTGAATAGGCGTGGAAAGGAAGAGTGCAATGACACCAGCCCCACCTTCAGGCCAGGAAGTCTTTGAATGCCAATGAAGCAGAGATGGATTTAACCCCATTCATAAATCAAGTAATATTTTTGGTTTGAACTTGTTAACTGCATATTCATGCTGTGTGACAGGACAGCACAGAAGGTGGAAAAACTAGTAATTTAATTAACAAATGGAAAATTTGGAAGTAATGAAGACTAGATCAGAAAATGATGTTGTCAGCCCCTGAGCCAGCCACTTTGAAGCTATATCGGGTCCATGGTCATGACAATCACACAGTTAGATCTACTTGACACAGAGACATCTGCTGCTGCTTGTCTTGAAAACAGGCACCTTTGGTTCTTGTGATGTTCTTGGAACTTTCACCTGTAGAGGTTTGTACAGTACTTTGCACAATGTTGCTTCATTCTTATTTTCTCAGTACAGTGCTGTTCTCCCTTAACCTTACATAGCTGACCACTTTTTTTTTTTTTTTTTTTTTTTTTTTTTTAAGATGAAAAAGGAAGGGAAGGACAGGAAGGGAGGAAGGAAGACCATCTGGTTTTTGTTTGCTGGTTGGGTTTTGGTTTTGTTGTTTGTGTTTTTTTTCTCCAGATAACGGAAAGATGGATGATGAGGGTGTTCAAACACTTCCCATATGAAGACAGACTGAGAAAGCTGGGGCTGTTCAGCCTGGAGAAGAGAGAGAAGGCTGCTTGGAGACCTCATAGCAGCCTTACAATATCTGAAGGGGGCTACAAGGATGCTGAAGAAGGACTCTTCATCAGGGACTGTAGCAACAGGAGGATAAGGAGTAATGGATTCAAACTTAAACAGGGGATGTTTAGTTTAGATATAAGGAAGAAGTTCTACACTGTGAGGGTGGAACAGGTTGCCCAAAGAAGCTGTGAATGCTCCATCCCTGGCAGTGTTTAAGGGCAGGCTGGACAGAGTCTTGGGTGACATGGTTTAGCATGTGGTGTCCTGCTCACAGCAGAGGGGTTGGAACTTGATGATCTTAAGGTTCTTTCCAACCCTAACTATTCTATGATATTAAGATCTATGATATTAAGAGTATCAAGAGACTCGGTGTAGTCACCCCACTTGGTTTTCAGGAGTTAGGCATGGTTTACAGTACTAAACTGAAGTTAACAATCTCAGCGATGCCAAAGTGGCCCATTTGCCGAGAACAGGGAGTCTGTACCAGGCCTGTAATGAACAGCATGTAGCCAGCTTTGATCCTCAAAATGTATGTTTCGTCTTCATATTGTGTGAACACCAATAATCTCTTCCTGTACCACAAGTGACCCTGAAGGCAATACACTACATTCATGCTGGGGCAATGCTAACAAATCCACTGGGCTCAAATCGACTCTGCATCTGGGGCATCTACAACCTGTGCTAGCTTACTCTTTTTGTAAAAAATATTTTCCCTAGAATCAGGGATTTATCCCAGTGATCATTCTGGAATAGCAAACAACTACGACACACAGCAAACTGAAGCTGGACTGCCTCTGAGTGCCTTGGATTTGTTACAGTGTTTTGCTTGCTTAGTTCTGGCAGGTTTGTAGCTGGACTTGTTGTCTCTACACTCCTGTGTCCCTGAGCTGCGTATCATGTGCCTGTGCAGAGCAACACAGGGAAGCGCAGAGCAATGATCGCATAGAAGTGCTCCTTGGGATCCCAAAGCCACAAACAGGTTTGGTTTTTTTGCTCTGGGTTTGTTTGTTGGTTTTTTTCACATCACTCATGAGCAGTAACTACATTTGCTTGCTGTGTACAGTGGTTCAATGATGTCAGGGTGAGTTCTAGAAGGAGTCAAAGACATCATTCCCATGAAAGCAAAATGGGAATGAAGTTTTAAAAGATATAATAAAGGGTAATATTAAAATATTGCAACTGTCTTTTCTAATTGGCAACAGTCTTAAAAATCTATGAAAGGAGATTAAAGATGTAGAAAGCATTATCTAGCTCACTGATGATAAATGTAAATGCGATATCATACAGAGCAGAGGCAGCCATTTCAGTCTCACACAAAGGGATTGATCAGGGAAAGAGCTCAGAACTGTATGCAGATTCTTCACTTGTAAATAGAAATGTTTACAGATGACCAAATCTTCCTTCAATCACCACTAAAGGTATCACATGAGACAGCAGCTCTAGGTCTATTTTTCCTTGCAGGTAATGAGTCTAACTGACAGCAGCAACATCCTGGCAAGGCCTAGATAGAAGATGAAGTGTAGGCCCAAAGCCAGACAGAGCAAGATATCTCTAATGACCAGCATTAACAAGGATTCTGACCATTATTAAATCTGTGGTTTTATGGAAAGAAAAAAAAAAAAAAAAAAGCTACATTTCTATGTTGTTCATTTCACAGCAAATAATCTAGTGACAGCAAATGAGGCACTTAAATCCAAGAGGACCAGTGCTATGATTTCTAGTGGTTTGAGCAGTTACACATCTGGCAATTAGAATTGAAAGGTGCAACCGGCAGGGTGTTTTGACAAATAGTTATTTCAAAGAGGTTTTCGAAGAAGAGAAGATAAGATTCACTTTAATCCTCTTTGTCTATGCAAAAAAGAGTGAAAACAGTTATTGGATGTATGAAGAAGAGAATACCGTGTCATTTTTTATTTCTATACCGTTTCTGTGAAATTATTCCAGGAAAACTGCATGCCTTTGTAAACTACTGCTGGAAAAAAAAAAAAAAAAAGAAAAAGAAAAGCTTATACTATTTATCTGCACAACAGACATTTGCTGCTGAGCTGGTCATGCCAGGCTCATTTTATAGTCAGTGGGAAAAAGCAGGCACTTTTCAGGTGCAAGTCATATAGCATGTTTCAGATATTTATCTTAAGGTGAGGTAAATCATGTCCTGTTTTTCACTGGCATGTCCAGTGGCTGCCAAGAATCAAGAGAGAATAACTCCAGCAGAGATATTTCTGTTGCAAACATTGTTATTTAATTGTATATATCACAGAGTGAATAATAAAAAAATAAAAGATTTCCTTTAGTTATTGTAAAGGTGACTTATAGGTGACCGATAAAGCCCTAAGATGAAAATACCATATTGGAAGGAAATGAGGACTTCTGATAAGCTTTTTAACCTAATGGTAAAAGCCATTGGAGGAAGGCTGAAAGGTAAAATTAGATTGCTTCATATTAGAAATAAGGTATGTTTTTAGTACTCAAAATAATAACAACTCTAAGTCAAGCCATAAATTCTTCTTTTCTGATCTCTTCAAGTCAAAATTAATTTGGAGGGCATGCTTTAGACAGATGCAAATCATGGAGAACAGTTTCAGGATGGGATGAATTTCATAGAATCATAGAATGATTTAGCTTGGGAAAGATCCTTAAGGTCACATAGCCTGGTCATAAACCTAACAAGTCCAAACAAGCCTGCCAAATCCACCACCGAACCATGCCTCTAAGTGCCACATCTACAAGTCTTTTAAATTCCTCCAGGGATGGTGACCCAATCTCTTTCCTGAGCAGCCTGTTCCAATGCTTAACAAATCTTTCAGTGAAGAAATTTTTCCTAATATCCAGGCTAACCCTTCCCTGGCATAGCTTGAGGCTATTTCCTCTCATCCCATCACTTGTTACCTTGGAGAAGAGACCAACCCCCACATTATTGCAACCTCCTTTCAGGTAGTTGTAGAGAGCTATAAGGTCTCCCCTCAGCCTCTTTTTTTTCCAGCCTAAACAAACCCTGTTCCCTCAGCCGTCCTTCATAAGACTTGCTCTCCAGACCCTTCACCAGCTTCATTGCTCTTCTTTGGGTGCCAAATGCAGTTCATAAGAAGTAACTATGATCTTCCTTTCTGTCTTTCTGTCCTGTCTTTTCATTTCTCTCTTTAGCTCTTTCTTTTTTAACATGGTGTGTAACAGAAGTGGTTACATTCATTTTGCTTGCTCACAGAAAACATTTTTCTTAATTTACAATAAGCTGTCCTTAATAGTTGTTTTGCTTTTCACGGTGGTTTTTTTGGTTGTGGGTTGTTTATAGTGTAGGTTTACAGAGAGCAAGGCCTGCTCAATTCAGCAGGCTCTGATTCTCTATATGATTCAGAGACTCAAACATTTTGAAATACACACAGTATGAACTTAACATATCATGTATTTGGCAGGTATGGTGATTACCACAGATTCTGGTAAAAATTTAGAGACTATTGGCTCTGACTAGGACCAATATCTTCAGTGGAGAGTTGGCCAGTGCAGGCTAGTCTTTGCAGTACAGCCATGTCCCTTCTCTCAGCAAACTACAAGATCCCACTTAGATTTGCTTGTTCTTTAGGCCCAGGTCTGATACCTAAATCTGTGGCTTTTGCACTCCAGATATTCAAGTAATGTAATAAAATCAGAGCAGACAGATCTATCATAGCCCTCTTACCATAACCCATGGAATATGGATTAAGTAATCTTCCCAGGGCTGGTGAATCCATGTCCTTTCCATACAAGAGAGCAAAGAATGGAATCCTTCCTTGCTAGTAGGGATAATATGATCATATTGCTACTATATAAAAAGATGGAAGATACTAGAGTAGCTCTGCTTGTTTAAACATTTTCCCTCAGAGGATTTCCAAGTCTGGGTCTGGAGAAGAAGTTCATTTCAATGTCTTCCCTGAGCTTAAGAAAAAGAGTTGGGATATTGCACATAACTCACCATTGCACATTAATCCTCAGAGGCTGTATAAAGAGATTCACCAAGTGAATTAATGACCAATTAAATCATCCTGTTTGGATCATACACATTCCTCTTACGTATATCGTCACATCTCAGCTAAGCATTTAGTGTGTATTGCCTGACTTCTGTCTTCTGTCACTACCTAGTGTTATTAAAACCTCTGTAACCTGCTACATCTGAATTTTGATCATTGACTCATGAATTATTTATAATAAAGGACCTTGGCTCTGATCTAAACATGGGATTATAATTATGTTATAAATCATTAACTAGCAAAAAAACCCTTATGTTTGACAAGATTGTTTTTGACATTTTGTCAAACACATTAACCTTGTTCAAGGTATGTGCTTGTTTTGTCCTATTATCCATCACACAACTGCAACATCAGTGTAAAAATGTTATCTGTCTTTTGCCTGCAGGTATATTTTGAATTTTTTTTCACTAATGATAGCTGAATCTTTCCTAAAAGTCTCATGAAAGCAAGCAATGAAGATTTTAGTGATCTCTGCTTAGCCAGCTCTGTTCCTATGACACTGCTGTTTCAGGTCCCTTAGGTAATTCAAAACCTGACCTGCTTACAAATCATGCACAGCAGTAACAACTGGTGAGGGTTTGGTGTGAATTTTAGTTGATTTTAGCACTTCTTTTTTTTTTTTTAATTATCTATCCATTGACTAAAATTTTCTTCTGAGCAAAACAAACATTTATTTTATGTGATGAAAACTAGTTTACCTGCAGAATATACCACGTGGTGCAGTGAAACACAGAGAAAACCTTACTTGTAGATTATTTTATTTCTAAAGAAGATACTGGTTAATATTACTAATCAGTAGCATAGGTTATGATCTCCAGCTGGCTAGACTAACTATATTTTCAGGTATGTATGAACATTTATAGCAAGATAGCAAGATATTCTGGGTCCTTATAGAAATTTCTTTCCAAGCACAAGGGAGAACTTAAGCAAAAGACCACAGGGAAAGATCACTGTAAATAGTTGTGGATCTTCCTAATTTCTAGGTGAAAGTCTCCACAGGTGGATTTTGGAGATTAGGACCACTCTTTTTCTCCAAAGACCAGACTTTCAACTCCCTTTGAAGAAAAAATTGACAGATCTTATAACCTACAGTCCCAGAGTTCTGATTTGTAATTATAACAGTTCCTCCCCTTTTCTTTCTTCCTCTGTTTTCCCTGGTACAGAAAAGTAGAGAGGGGGTTTTGTTCAAGCATTTATGGATTATTTTTTTTCATACATTTTACTTTCCTGAAAAATTCAGATTGTGGCTGTCAACTCCACTTCCCTCTGAAACAAAAACTTACCCCTAAATATTTACTGGTGTTTAAGATTCTCTTCTTTACAAAATTTGAATTTCCAACCAAATAAGATTGCAAACCTCATACAGAACTGAGTGTTTTTATTCAGTCCATGTTGGACATAATTTTTTAATTCAGAACACATGTCTGCAGAATAGGATTGCAAAGGATGTTATCATGAAGAAAATATCTTTAATTTAAGCAATCAAATATCTTTAATTTAAGCAATCTTTGAACTTTTAAGCCCCTTAGCAAACACAGGCACAAGGCAAGAACTTGCTGTATGCCAAATGATGCTGTGTGCAGCCTTAAGGGGAACTCCAACTTTCTGGGTATACCCTGAATTTAATGGCCAATGAATACTGCAGATCTCAGGTCAAGTTCTCACTTTTGCTTATATAGAACCTTTGCACCTTGCTACTTCTATGTAGTTGAATAGTCACTGCTGTCAAACTGGTTCGTTTTGAGACTGACCTGATGGCTAATCTTTCAGCAACAATAGACCCAAATAATTATCAGGCAGAAACTCTTGCACGCATTTCTAAATGCCCTGCTACCTCTGGAAGCAAAACATCTGTCAGGCAGACAGAGGAATAATAAGAAAGAAAAAGTCCACAGGTATACATAGAAATAAATGAGCTTCAATAGGTTACTGAAGGGAAATGGTTTCTTCTGTGGTTTTCATCCTCCTTTGTTCAATAAAATGCCAATAATTTGAGGGCACAGTGCTTAGTTATGGTCAGTACTCTAGACACCTCTGTGCTCTGTAAGTAAGATTTATTTTGCCAATTTTTTCATATGCATAGAAACATTTTTATTGACATCATCATGATTCCCATCTCTGCCTTCTAGCAGGTTGTAATTTTTATTGCTTTCACTTGAAGAACTTCCTCTTATTTCTCTCTTCAAACTGAATTCTTGTTCTGGAAGAAAATAAGATTTTCAGAAGTTCTGGATAATACACAGAGACCTTGATCCCATACTTTTGATTTTAAGTTTCTAGTCCTCCTTAATTTTTAAGTTTTCCATAATTTTAGTTTTAACTGACCGTTTTCTTAATCCCTTCCAACTGAGCTCACAACTAGATTAACAGAACAATCTTTGCTAAAATTTTAATCTATGTTTTTCAATTGTTTTTTTCTAATGCATGTTTCTAATGCTTTTTTAACCACCCTAGGTTACACAGGACATCCACATGGGACTGACTACATAGCATCTACAGGAGTCCAATGCCTTCTAGATCAGAAGTTGGAGGATATTAGAATACCCCTTTGGACACAAACAAGACATCAAGTGGAGAATTAGTGTCTTTAAAAATGACATTTATGGTCTCCTGCTTGACCCTCCCTAGCAGAACATAAAGGTACAGGTTTCCTATAGGTCCCGCAGCAAGAGCAACATCACTGCACAAGTATTTTAGATGTCCAAGAGGACAGTGTTTAGGCAATTGTCTGTTTCCCTGGTGTCTTATGACTGACTGTCCAGCCTCAAGCAAACCACCTTAGACCTTTTTCCCATTGAAAAGAGCGATACGCTTTCCATGCAGGCTATTTAGATACAAAACAACACATTCCTGCATAAACAGTGGCAATAGACACAGTACAACTAGCTGACATCAAAGAGTAAGTTTTTCATCATCAGCCTGCAGTTAGATTAGACTGTGAAACTGCAGCCTTGAGAAGTGGAACTCCCAGCTGAGATGGGAAGAAAAGCTAACTTCTTACACAACCTGATCTTCAAAAACTGCTTAGCCATGATTTTCAGGTCCTTCTCACCACTAGTAATGGTGTACCTTAAAAAGGAGAATAATGATAAAAAAAATATGACCCTTCTTGAAATTATTGAGGGAAAAAGAATTACAATCTGGCTTTCTTTGGTAAAATCTACATGATTCAAGCAAAGAAGGAATTTCACCATTGTTTGTGTTTATTTTGCTGCTTATGAGGAATAGGTTTGTCTAAACTGCTAGGAAGATCACCATCCTGGTCATCCTAGAGCAGTCAGGACACATCAGTCTGTCATCCTGGATAAATCAGTCATCCTGATGTCCTGCAGTGCCTTAAGACCCTCTTTTTTTTTCCCATGTGGATGCCTGCGCTTCCATCCAAAATAAGCCAAGGTGCATAAAGTGATAGTTTTTTCCTGCCATGTAGTTGGGTGGCATTAATATGCATCTCTAATCACATCTTCATTTTGTGGCACAACCAGGGTGGTGGACAGGCTCTAGTCACGTCCTGAGACCCACAGGAACAAGATTAATACAGATAAATCCACTATACTGTGTGTAGTGGTTTTCAAGTAAAATTCTGCTAAGTCCTACTCTTTCTACAGTGGAGCTGTTTTAACTAATTGTTTAATCTTCTTGTGAGATTTTCCTAAGGTGTTTACTAAAGTACGTAGTTTCTGTATTTTACTATATGATTTGCAGGGGTGTTATATAAAACACACTTAATATCTCATTTCCATGAGAATGACATAACTCAATGATAGGGGTGATATAACAATATGACATAGAAAGGAGACCAAACTTGTAACTTCTTCCTCCCCCCATTTAAAATAAATAAATAAATCCAGGAATGAAACGATTCTGGTTAGGATTATAGCTCTGACTATTTTTTCACCAAAAATATATTTTAAAATGCATTACATTATTGGGATGAGAAAGCCTTTTCACTGGAAAAATAAACTTACCAGCTCTTTCAACGTATTAATCATATTTGTAATTGATAATATTTCAGCTTGTTTCCCATATCACTTAAGGAACCCTTTGAGAATGGAATAAAATAACATCTTACTCAAGGAGCAATTAGTTTTTTTCCCCTCTGAGAAAACAGGAATCTTATTCTAACCATGTGGAAACCAATTAAACACACAGCCAGGAATGGGAATGAATTAATACTTGTGAGTAAAATTTACCATGGCAAACTTAAGGGAGAGATACTTTTACTCACATGGAAGTACCCACTGGCATTAGGGATGCTCTCATATTGAGGGTATCAGACATCCACACTGGCCTGGCAAACATGGCAGGATGTGTAGTAGGTTTGTGCCCTTCTGGAGGACAATTGTCAAGCTGGCAGAACCTCAGAAAGTCTAATTTTCCTGGTTTTGTTTAGGAATCAGAATCCTACCCTATATCTCCATTGATTATAAAGGGAACAACAGATAGTATCCACCTCTGAGTTAAATGTTATAATGTTGGTATCCAGTTCTAGTGAGCTGGATCCCCCTCATCCTTTCCTTACAGCTATATTTAACATCAGTAGAGCATAATACACCATATTCCGTTTTACCTTTGGCTTTTTCAGTCTGCAGCACTAGCACAAAGAGGCTCAACAAAAGAAGGTCAGTTCATCTGTGAAGTCTTCACAGCAGAGAGCATTTGTCTGGTGTAAAATAAAAGTGCTGTGTTTTTATGCTTCTATCTCCTTCCATCTTGGGCAAGAATTGTTACTTTCTCCCTATTATCCCAAGCCAGAAAGGGGTGATTTCAGCCCAAGATGTACTTTATGGCTTTACTTGGGTCTCCAACAGCCTTTGAGAGCTATATGCCAAATGGGAGAAGGGAGAACGTGCTGGGAAACATGCTAATCATCACTGACAACTGTGCTACAACCCATGCTGGTTTCAAGGAAATATTCGGATCATGGAAGGAGAGCTAAACAACATGCCACACTGACAAACAAGGGCACTTTTCACAGTAAGACATAGGGACTAAGCAGACAAGTAAAACTAGCTTCTATTGCATTACATGCAACGTCAATCCATTTTATGTGCCTCACTGTGGTGACCTGAAAGAAATGTAAGGTTTGCTGCACACAGTTTTTCTTCCATCTGGCTTGTTTTAAGATTGGGATAAGAAAAAGAAGAATGGGTAGGAGGGGTGGAGTGAATGCATGCATCCCAAAGTGTTTTCAATAGAGCATTAATTGAAATGTTGTAGATACTGTTTGCTTCAGCTGTGGCTGCTTGTAATAATTAGGTTGATGGATTCAGAGAGGAACAAAAAAACTGTCTCTTTTCTCAGAGAGAAAGAAATTCAAGCACTGGGTTGGGGATTTGGGAGTCTAGTAAATTCCTGAACCTGGTAAATTGGACATGTACAAGTACTGGAGCCAGATGGGATATACCATCTGCCCTCTCCATCTTCTTTGAAAGTTTGCAGTGAGTAAGAGAGGTCCCCAGTGTTAAAAAATAAAATAAAAAAACCCTATGTTAATCCTTACAAAAAGACAAGGAGGTACAGAGAACTACATGCCAATTACCTCAGTCCCTGGGAATAAAGCAAACCCCTGTACAAAGCACATGAAAGAGAAACTTAGCTGAATTCTGCATGGGCTATCATAATGCAAGAGTTCATCCTTTGTTAGTTCAGTGGACAAAGGAATCTTGAAAATAGAAAAAGTATGTTTTAACCATATTAGTAACAGGAATGAAGATCTGGTCCACAGGACAGGTATGGGGAGCCTGGGTTCCTCAGCAATGCTTGAGATGGGCAATTTGTCATCCTTTTAGCAGAGCTCTGATTACAGAGAAGGGTAAAGTACACTCCAGATGCAAAGGACATAAAGCTGATTTTTCAAGGTCCTTTCAAGACATTATGTATTACGCAACATATGTGCATTTAAAAAACACCACCACTTGCCCCTTTTGAGTATATTCAGGTCTTGCTGTGCCATCTGAGATGGTCTCTCAAGTAATTACTAACTGTGACCTCTAGGAGTACAATCTTATGCAGAAGTGCGATGGAGATACATGACTGGGCACAGGGGGAGAGAAATGCCTAAAACGGCTGAACTTCCACACAAATGTCGTTTATATTGACACTGGAAGGAGCCAGCTTCAGAGCAGACTTGCTGTTCTGAAATTTCCAAATCTGCCACTCTACTGAGGTCTGTGTCCAACCTAGTTTACCTCTTTGCTGGCAGTAAATGCTTCTTTCTGTGAGTTCTCCAGTTTATAATATGCATAGACTAAAAAAACCTGCATCCTTTGGGATCAAAGGAGAAACAGTTTACCCACTTGATCTCTGCTTTCCTGCACTGGATAATCCCACCTTTGATCAGACCTGTTTCTGTTTCTAAGCATTCCTGATTTCTTTTTCCTTGACCTCAATATACTGAACTTTTTGAGTGTTTTGTGTTTTAACTGAACCTTGCCTTCATTCTGCCAGATTTTCTAAAGAAACTCAAGAGGGCCGTGAGATTCCCAGGAGTCTTTTACCCTCTCTGTCAAGCTCATGAAGTTTTCTTGATAATAACATGGATGGAAAGTGTGGGAACTGAGAAACAAGGACATCCCATGCTCTGAGGAGTGCCTGAGATGGGGACTCTCATCACAGAGCCACCCAAAATCTAGGCTGATGAGCTACCACTAACAGCTGGAGTAACAGTGAGCACATAGTCAGATGTGACACTGTGGCAAAAACCATATTAACTTCCCTAAACACAGTCACTTGTGATCCTCTGGCTGTGTCTTAAAGCAGTCATTTCACCAGAGGATTTACAGGTAGTTAGAACTCTGTTTCCTTTTACAGCAGTACAGATGATACAAGACCACTGTATGTGCAATTTCAGCCTGGGCAAATCTCCAGGAAAGTTGAATCTCAGTAGTTAATCTAATTTGCCAATGCCACAACAACAGCTATAAAAGAATAGGTAATTTCTTTTCCTGGCAAAATAGATGACCACTATAACCTCTACCTGATATACCAGTTGTTTCTCCAGCCAGGTCACCATGCTCTCTGCTGAACAGAAAATTACCCTAAAAAACTCCCTGACCCCTCTATGAGAAGTCTGAAAAATTGCAGTTGAAAGAGTGTCTGGGTCAAAAGTAGGGTTTCCTCCAGTGACATAAGTGGTAAGGTCCATCAGCCTCTTCCAGCTGCACCACCAATTCCCTGTGCTATATGAAGCTGATCACTCAGCCCTATAGGGACACTTGAGTTAGGCATTTGGAGTGCAAACACAGTCAGTACTTTCTAACTCAGACACCTAAACACATTCGTATAATACCTAATATGCAGTCAACAGTCCTTTTGGCCACCTGGGTCTCAAAAGGTTGTCTTGTGTGGTGTGGAAGTAAAGTGATGTCTCTAGCATAGCTTGATCCAGAGAAGTGCCAGTCATTCTGTGAATGCTCCACCCTACAGTCAGTCTTGTGGGGTTTTGTTGTAAAATGTGACCTGGATGGAGAGACACAGGTTTATATTGAAGGAATGGTCACTTACCACTTGCACTGAAAGATCCTAAGATGTTAACAACCTTTTTCAGAGATACCCCCACCCAAGGGCACTTTGAAATAAATAATAATGCTTATAAAGTAATAAATACCATAGTTCCTTTTATTTTCCTTTTTGATTTCTACAGAGACATGGTGACACCTTTTAAGAGCTTTCTGTGCTAGTCAGGAAATGTGGATATTTTTATTTTTGATTACAACTAAATTTCTTCTCTACTGATATCGACACAGAAACTAGAGATTTAAAAAAAAAAAAAAAAGAAAAATTTTGGGTTTCATTTAAATTTAGTCTTTCCTCTTGCAGAGTAATTTTATATTAGGTACAAGGTTTCAAGGCAAAATCACACACCAAAGATGCCATTTCTTTTCACTGACCCTATGTCCTGGCTTCAGCTGTGACAGTCATTTTTCTTCTTCTTAGTAGCTGGTGCAGTGCTGTGTTTTCAGCTTTAGTCTGAAAACAACGCTGATAACGCCGATGTTTTTAGTTGTTGCTGAGTAATGCTTACCCCAATCAGGGACTTTTCGGTCTCATGCTCTGCCAGGGAGGAGGGGAAGCCAGGAGAAAGCAGAGACAGGGTACCTGACCCAAACTAGCCAAAGAGGTATTCCATACCACAGCACGTCATGCCCAGCATATAAACTGGGGGCAGTTACCTGGAATGGCTAGATCACTGCTGGGTCAGGCTGGGTATCGGTCTGCAAGTGGTGAGCAGTTGTATTCTCTTCCCTTGTTATTCCCCTTATCATTTTTATTGGTGGTGGTAGCAGCAGTGGTTTGTGTTATACCTGAGTTACTGGACTGTTCTGATCTCAACCCATGTGAGTTACATTCTTTCGATTCTCCTCCCCATCCCTTAAAGAGTGAGGGAGGAAGAAGGCAAGGACTGAGTGAGCAGCTGCGTGGTTCCAAGTTACCAGCTGGGTTTAAACCATGACACCATACAAAGCTGAGACAGAGAGTGTGGATGTTTTTATATAGCTGGGTGAAATGAATTTCACCCTCCTTTCTAAAACTTACAATAAATATCATGACAATTTAGAACACTGATTTTTTCCTACATGGCAAGTATTATTTTTTCCTTCATTTTCATTCTGTTGAAATATTAGAATTATATGTTTTCCTTTCCTGACTAACAAATGCTAGGCAACAACTTCAAAACTTACCCCTTCATGACCATATTAGAAAATAAACTGGTTTTAAACAGTTCCTTATCGGTGGTGGATTATCTTTAGAATATTTTCTCATTTGAGCAAGAAATTCAGATTTAAAATTCAAGTTGATATTTTGGGATTCAAGAGCTCTTTTTAGTAGCAAGAATATGTAAGAGAAGGGCTATGCACTCAAGCTGACATTGAAGTCATATCTTTTGAATAAAACAGGATAGCGGATGCTCAAAAATCTCTGAAAAGCAGACCAGACAATACTTCTGCTGCTGCAGTCATGTACCTACTTCTGCTGCTGCTTATTTTTCAGCTGAAATAACAACCCTTTGTTTGAGAATCACCATTAGTTGCTGTGGAGATAATTATAAGTCCATGGGAAAAAAATGGCAATTCTAGGTGAGGATATGAAAAGAGAGAAATTCCTGGAGCAACAAGACCTTGAGAGCAGATTTCTTACTAATTAAAAAAAGCAAACAGAAGGCTCTGGGCTAAAAAACTGAGTCTACCTGTCTGTGTGAAAGAAAAAGGTCTATTAGAAAGGATCTAACTTTTAGTATTCATAAGCACGTGCAAAGTAGGCATTTCTGCCTCAATTAGGCCCCCAGGGCTCCTTCAAGAAGATCTAATCAATTCAGTCAATTGACACTAAGCTTCAATTCATCTCATCTTCAACTAGACATCTAATGTAGGTGAGATGAGCCATGCTGCACAACTAACTGGTTTTATCCATGGATGGTCAGCGAAGCCACGGGAGAAAAAGCTTATATACACTTCTAGGTCTGATGAACAGTGTAGGAAATCCTACCCAAGGGAAAGACAACAGACAGTAAATCCAGTGTTTCATATGCAAGGATTATCCAATGTCCCTCTCCTTATGCCTCATGTTTCCACACCATGTGTCTGCTGGTTGCAATGGACACATTGGTCATGAAGCAGGGAATTATTTCTCCTGTATCTTCTACATATCAGACCCAGCAGGTAATCTATGAGTGAAAAAAAGGGTTTGATATAAAAGATCCCTATGAAGGCAATAGGCAGAGGCACTATGCAGCAGCCACAAAACAGATGCTGCTTTGCAGGGCTCTGTGCTTACAGGAGCCACCTAAAAATCACAGCAACATTACAGCTTCACATAATGCAGTTCATGCATTAATTCAGGTAGAAACCATCTAGGAACAAAGCTGAAGAGCTCCCAACCTAAACACACAAACAATAATATACCTTGACCTGCAAAATCAAGACCCACCAGCAAGGGAGTAGAACAGCTCTTATCTCCTCTATATTGACCAGAAAGATACCAATGACAAATATCTACGTGTCTTTTAAAGAATAGCAGAAAATGTATTTTTGATTGTGTCTGTGTAACAGAAATGTAAGCCCTGATCAACAAAAGCATGATGGAATTCCTAACTTGTGGTATAGCATATATATATAGGAGTATATTTCAAGTATATATATATATACATACTCCTATATATATATTTCAAGTATAACTTGAAATATAGCTTGGATGAAGAAAAAATAATACTCCTTCAGAACCACCTGAAGATTTGTTAATGACAGAAAAATACATTGTCACATGATCAGCTAATTTTGAATATTGCTCCTATAAGTAAATTTGGTCCAGGGAAATTTTTGTTGTTGTTGTTGTTGTTCCAGGGCCTTTGGCTGTCAGGTGTTAAACTCCAGAGTAGTCCTCAGCTCTAGAAGAGGGATAAAAAGGAAAAGAAGGGAAAGTAGGACTGTTCCGTCCCAGGACAGAACTATCTCTTTCCCTTCTCCCATGAAGAAGATCCTTTGAGTTTTCCCTCTTGAGTCAACCTTCATGACAGATTCTTCTTGGATTTAATTTCACGTTTTATCAGCTTCCCCTTTGGAAATTTCTTTTTCTTGTAAAACCAAAATTAAAGAGTGTCATTGGAGTAGACTATGCATAGATTAGCAAATGGCTCTGCACATTCTCTACTCTTTCTCAGCTTAGCTGCCTTTTTCAGGTTAAGTGGGAACTGAAAAGGCTAAGAACAATTATGGATAAATGTGTTCCAGGAAAAACGTCAAGACCTCTTTGGACAGTTGACATTGTGCTGCATTTGTCAGCTCCAGATTTTCTTGCACTTGTATATGAAATATTTTATCCTGAGCATTGCAGCACATACCAAACTGCTCAGATAGGGCAAAACTATGGATTGTTATGATATTTCAGTTGTAGAGACTGTAGTCTTTTTTTTAACCAGCCATTGGGAATTTTGTTGATAACTATTACTTGAATTATTCTAAAGCCATCACTTTTATCACAGATTCCAATGAGCAATTTATAGCTCTGTAAAGTCATTCCCCAGTGGTCTCAGTCAAGCCTAAACATTTACATCAGAAAGCAAAACCTAACATGTTAAACTTTGTTGCGTTGACTGTCTGCAAACAACAGGGTTAATAAGCAGTGAGAGAACATGTTTAATTAAAAAGGAAAAAAAAAAAAACACAAAAACTGAAAACCAACCAAACAAACAAATGAACAAAAAACCACCAAACACAAACACATAAAAAAAAAGGTGAAAAAAAAAAAGCCAAAACAAGAAACAAGATACTACAAACTGCTACAGTAAGAAGAAGAAAATCAGTGCAGGCCAGCTCTCAAATATAGTAAATTGGTGTGATACCAGTAAAATCAGTCGTGCTGGGTCAAATTATAGTAGCTGTGGATTTCGACCGAAAAGAATGTGATAGTACTACTGAATCAAAGACAGATGAAAACACTGCTAAACTGAACTAAGTATTCCCATCTCTCTCCAGAATAAAGAAGAAATGGCAAAAAAAGGTCATGTCTCTGCTATCTTTCTACATCTTCCAAAATAATCATGTTTTACCGCTCATACAGACTGCTGTATTTTAGCATTATGTACTGCTGTATTTATAAACACACAGAGTATTGGTCTTATCCAGAGTTTTCTTTTCTTTTTAACAAATTGAATTATAGCCTTAATGACTCTGGATAATGTACAATGAAAATACTCTCCTTGAGCTCTGATTCCAAATCCCAAAATGTATTTGTATAAATAAAATGCTGAGGTATCATTGCTCTGTCATTTGATATATCAAAAATTAGAATGTATTTTTCCTGTGTGCTCCTCTGAAGCAGGAAATAATTTTCTTTTCCTTAGCTGTACCACAATCAAAGTTTATAGGCATCCATTCAGTAGTTTAGCTTAATCATACTTATGCAATTACTGTCAGAGTATGACATTTTCCCTTCACCTTTACTATTCCCTAGAGATTAAGCTATCAACCCTTCAAGATCATTACAGCAAAAAGAGTCTCAAACAGCCAGAAATCTTTATCTCTGGCTGTAGCACAAACCAAATTATTTGTATTCTGGGGATTTTTTTATATTGTAACATAGAAGCAGTATCTGTACCTGAACTTACTAGGCGAACAAAAATGTTTCTCTTTAAGAAGATGATTTTAGTGCATGTTCAATTTTCTGTAGCTGTGGTAGTAAGACGTATGTTCAATTTAAAGCCAGAAGGTATCATTATGGTCACTTATTATGGAAAACACAAATACCAAAGTTTCACTTTGTGGTGCCTTCATGCAGCTCACAGTGGGCATAATTCTCTGCTGATCTGTTTTTTTCAGGTTATTATTTATGTCCCATAAATGAAAAATAAATGGTTTTAAAGTTCAGGGTGGAATACGGCTAGGATAGTGAAAGTTGTGGATGGCAAGGAGAGTAAATGACAAAAACCCACCCCCAGTTACAAGCCCATTTTGATTTAATGCAATTGGCAGTGGTAGTTTTGCAATGGAAAGAAGGTGGAGCTCAGGAAAGACTAGAGATACTAAGTTGTTCACCTAGCCCACACCATAATAAACGACAACTTCTATTTTTCATAATTCCATGAAGGTGCTTGCCCACCATGTGCCATATTCCAGCCAAACATCTCATAATCCAGGAGGTTTCAAAAAAGTTAAAAGGGCTTCAGTGAAATAAGTCTGAACAAATATACCCACATTCACAAACCCCATTAGCTCCAGTTATGAGACACATTTGATTCCTCATTTTTATTGTGCACTTCCTATGCATTTGGTAGCCCCTCAAAGCTAAGTGTAGCTTTACACGTTCCCTTTTGCAGATGAGGTGGAAACACTGAGGGAAAGGATGGGGAGCGAAGGAAAGGGAAAGCAAGGCAAGGCCAAAAGGAAAAACACAGCTTTTACATAATGCTTTCAATATAGCTGTCCAATTTAGTAGTCAGTGAGGACACAATGGTATCTCCAGGCGGATTTTTTTCTCACTGTAGATGTGTTTAAAATGAAAAAGAATATTCTGGATATATCTTTCACACTTCATGAACTATAGAAGCCTTATCAACTAGAGCAAACTCAATACTCCTGTTTAGAATGTTTCCCTCACATTTCCCCTTCTTTCCCCACCTCCTAAGGAAAGCTTAAATTTTTGCAAAGATTGCAAGCCAGCCTTAGCTATATGAGAAAGGTTAAAATTTTAAGGTTTTTTTGTTTGATTGGGGGTTTTTTTTGTAGCAAACAGGAAGTGATGTATCAGGTAGACAAAGCTACAGTGAAGAAATCACTGGAACAGAAATATCTGTTCTTGTTGGGTGTTAATCTAGACATTAATCTGGAGTAAATTCCCAACTTTTGAACAGAATTTGTATTCAAATAGAATTATTTTCTACAGTACCTAATCCGCTTGAAGTTACCAACTGAAGTTCCCAAACAGATTAGAAGCTTCTTAAGAATAAATCAAGAACCTTGAGAGCTTTTGGAACAGCTACAGTGAGGGCAGGGTAAAAGCTCTTCGATCCCCAGTACTGTCATATCATGCATATTCACTTTAGAAAGAAAATCTCCCTTTCTGCTCTTAAAAATACAAGCCACTTGTAGTATTTGTATGTCATCACCACCAAGGAAAGTAAAGGTGATACAAAGGTATACTCTTTATCCTTTCCTTTACTTGTCTGGAAGCTTCTGTGCTACCTTATGAAAGCTACATTAGTGTGAAACTCCACAGAATCCATCCTGCAATAAAGCATACACCATATTAAGTTACAAACAAAACCCAAAACAACAAACAAACAAACAATGTTGATCTGTGAAGCCTCTTCTAGCCAAATGTATCCTCGTGCTATTACATCACCAACAAACATTTTTCCATAAACATCCCAGGATGTGGGTTTACATCCTAAAAAGCTGGAACCACCTGGATATCAGATAGCTTTAAAACTTTCTTCCCCTATTAAGCTGGCATACTTAGGTTGACAGAGCTGCTGCACTGAAAACTTTGCAGAAGTGATGAGTAGATGAGGAGGAAGAAGTAGCAGCAGGTAAGCTGACAGGCTTTGATTTTCTACTTTTGTTTTTATTCCAATTAAACAGTACCTTCTGCAGATTGAGCAGAGCCAGCAGGTCCTTAGGGCACAGGGAAGAAGAGTTGCTGGGCTAGAGACAGGCCCTGAGGTAGGTGCTGGGGACAGCCTCTCTCTGGAGGAGCCAGCGAGATGGGATGGCGACTCCCCAGTCTGGCTTACCTGAATGGGCTGTTGCAGCATCCTGTCCTGGCTGCACAGATCTGCCAGGGGCCAACCAAAGAGAGCTCCCACACCAGCAGAGCCCGATATCCCTGGTGCCCCTACTGTAGCCGAGGTCCCTGGCCATGCTAATGGCTACGGCAGCCTCCTGTTCCTGCCGGTCCCACCTGCTACCAAGGGAAACAGAGCAAAGAGCTGTGGAAGAAAAGCATCAGGATAGCCCTCCCACACTCCCTCGATGCTGTCACCTGGCCACCGAGGGCACAGAAGAGGTGGCATCATATTGGACTGAGGGGACCTGGGGTCAGCTCTCTCCTGCTGTAGAGTGATGAGGATGGATGTGCTCTGCGGGAAGGGCAGTGGCAGCCCCTTGACAGCACATGTGCCCGCCTGCAAGAGCAGGAGAGAAGGGCCATCCTGCCCCTGTCTTTTCCACATGGCCACGTCTGCCTTCACTACTGGAGGGCATAGGAACTGGCAGATGACTGTCACCAGCCTGCAAGAAATGGGCTGCACTCAAGAAGCCCCACAGCAGAAAGGGCTCCTGGAGAGCTGCATCAGCCTCTGGCTGTGTGTGAAAGGTGGGGATGGGTGAGATTGCACTGAAAGTGACCCTGACCTGAGCCTGGCCCTGGAGCAGCTTCTCCAGGCTGCCAGCATCCAGTGTCGTCCCCTAGGCAAGGGGAAAAGAGCAGAAGGTGGGGAGCAATGAAGTTGATGCTGGGCTGGAGTAGCCCCTGGAGGCAGAACAGAGGCAGAAGGGACACTCACAGCATGACGGCCACTCAGCTCCTTCAGCACCAGCCTTATGGATGGCAGCTGGGTCACCCGGGCTCCCTGAACTCCTTCTGGTGGTCTGTGCATGGGGAAGGGGCAGAGAAAGACCTGTGTGAGACCCAAGCCAGCTCTTCCCTCTGCTGCCAGTCTGGGGAGTGCTTCCACACTGCCCAGAACTGACGGTACGGTCCGGCAGTGGAGCAGGAGCAGCAGGAGTAGCGAGGATGGGTCTGGGCAGGTGTTGGCTGGACACAGCTGGATGAAGCAGCTCTGCCAACTGTGCCTGATCAGCAGTGGGGGAGCCTCTGCCTGCAGCCCTGGGGCACCTCTGCCCAGCTCAGCAGAGGTGTCTTCTGATTGTTCGGATGCCACTCATGGGGCATCCCCCCATGATGGGAGCATGGACAGCCCATGCTGCAGTGCCAGGCAGGGTTTACCCAAGGAGGGCACTGATCCAGAGTTCCTTCACTACTCTGGAACTGCCAAAAGAGAGGAGAAACAGACTGAGTGCCTGCTGTGCCCCAGCGGACGATACCCCATGGGGCAGGGCAGAGGTACTGCCTACCCCTCTGGTGGGACGTTGCACCAGGACTCACCAGAAAGTGACAACACAGGAGCCGCAAGGCCATAGGAAGACAAGGGAGCTGGTGGCCTTCCCTCCCTCCTTCTCTTCGGCAGCATCACCAGCTGAGCTTTTCCCATTGCTCAGCACCTGGAGCAGACCCAGGGCCAGGCACAGCAGTGGGTGCGCAGTGCTGCCAAATCTGCAGAGGGGAGCAGCAGGGAGTGACCTGGAGGTGGCCGAGCCTGCTGGCTCCCCTCTAGTACCTGCCTGCCATGGGCATGGCCACAGGTGCATCCAGCACCAGCATGCTGGGTGCCTGGGGCTGTTCCTTGGCTGTCCCTGCTTTGGTGCTTTGGTGCCAGGGGCAGGGCTTGGGAGAAAAGGCAGCTGGGCTCTGGCTGTCTTACTTGGCCTTGCCAATGACCAGGGTGTCTCTGAAAAGGAGGAGGACCCTCTTCTTCTTCTGGCCACGGCCCTGGGTCACCCGCACGCGTGTCCAGAGCAGCGGCTCAGTCCTGGTTGGGGCCAGGGTCATCCCTGCAGGACAGACACCATCGGGCATGAGCAAGGCAGCTCCTGCAGGGCCCGGCTCTACTGGTGCATCCCTGAGCTGTGGGGGAACCCACCTGGACCCGCAGCAGCAGAGGCACTGCCCCATCCTGACAGAGCCTCACAAGTAAAAACTCATTACGCTCAGGGTTGGAGCTCTCCTCCACAAGAGAGAAGCATCCCAGTGCCGCTGGTGCTGCCACTTGTAGCACCATCTGTGCAGGCACTGGAGCTGTTGCTGGGCTAGCACCGGGTTAGTACAGAGCACCATGGTGACCTTGGTTCTGTAACCTGGGGGCCCAGGTGCGGCAGAGCCCTGTGGGGCTCTCCCCAGGATGCCCATGTTAGGTCTCAGCACCAAGGTCTCCTGCCTTATAACTGCAGTGTCCGCCAATGGAAAGTCACGGCTTCTGCAGCCATGGTCTTCCCACTCACAGGACCTGGGGAGCCCCAGGTCTACCATGCACACTGAAGACAGGCAACACAAAAGCATTAAATGCCTCTGTTGTTTCTTCATCTCCACTTTTCAGTGGTCATCTTCATAAAGTTCCAATACTTTCCTTAGGCTTGTTGTTAGCATACTTCAAAAAGCCTTTTGTTGTCTGACACAACACTGACCAGTTTTATCTCTAGCTGAGTTTTGGCCTTTCATGATGTCTCCCTCCATGTGTGAGCCACAGCTCGGTAGTCTTCCAGAGAAGCTTGACCTTTCTTCTAGCAAGCACACAATTTCTGTTCCCGCCCCACTTCCAGGAGGACTTCCAAGCTGCTCTTTTGCTGCACCTGCTTGACTTCCATTAACATGATGGGATTGCTGCTCCTCTGCTTTCAAAAGCTCATTCCTTAAAAGTGGGCAGCTCTCATGGTCTCCTAAATCCTCAAAAGCTCATGCTCAGGAGGCCCTGCCAAGTAGATCTCTCTGCAGCTTCAGCTTTCCTCTCTTGATACCCAGCGTAGAAACTGTGTTGAACTTTTCTCTCATGGTCTTTGGGATTAGGGTGGCCAAGACAGCATCCTACCACCACACCTCGCATGCATCCCTCTTGATTCACAAAGAGCAAGTCTAGGAGGGCACCTTTCCTAGTTGGCTCACTGAGTACTCGTGGAAAGAAACTACCTTCCCCAAACTTCAGGAATTCTGCAGCCTTATTTGTCCCAGCACTGACAGTATGGTATTCCCAGCTGAGGTGTGGGAAACAGAAATCTCCCAGAAGGACAAGGGCTACCGATCCAGAGATTTCTCCTAATTACCTGCAGAATCCTGTCTGTGTGTGTTGTGGTTTAAGCCCAGCTGGTAACTCAGAATCACACAGCCACTTTCTTGCTCCCTCCCTTCTTCCCCCCCAACCCCTACTCCCAGAGAGATGGGAAGGACAATCAAAAGAATGTAACTCTCACTGGTTGAGATAAGAACAGCCCAGTAACTAAGGTGTAACACAAAACCACTACTGCTACCACCAATAATAATGATGATAAGGGAAATAACAAGGGGGAGTATATAAAAATAAAAGGGGAAAAGGAAAAGTAAACAATAAACAGCAGTGATGCACAATATAAGGATGCTGGGGAGGGACTCTTCGTTAGGGACTGTAGTGATAGGACAAGGGGTAACAGGTTAAAACTTAAACAGGGGAAGTTTAGATTGGATATTAGGAGGAAGTTCTTTACTGTAAGGGTGGAGAGGCACAGGAGTGGGTTGTCCAAAGATCCTGTGAATGCTCCATCCCTGGAGGTGTTTAAGGCCAGGTTGGACAGAACCTTGAGTGACATGGTTCAGTGAGAGGTGTCTCTGCTCATGGCAGGGAGTGTTGGAACTAGATGATCTTAAGGTCCTTTCCAACCCTAACTATTCTATGATTCTACGATTTTATGATTCTATGATTCGATATTAAAAGGGTTAAAATTTAAACAGGGGAAGTTTAAATTGGATCTAAGGAAGAAATTCCTTCCTGTTAGAGTGGTGAGGCACTGGAATGGGTTGCCCAGGGAGGCTGTGAATGCTCCGTCCCTGGCAGTGTTCAAGGCCAGGTTGGACGAGGCCTTGGGTGATATGGTTTAGTGTGAGGTGTCCCTGCCCATGGCAGGGGGGATGGGACTAGATGATCTTGAGGTCCTTTCCAACCCTAACTATTCTGTGATTCTATGATTCTATATTGCATTCTGCATTTCATTAAACTGAGACAGTTACTTAATGCTTGCTACATTCACATGCAGGTCTTGATCTTCAGCTGGGATAAACTTACTTCACTGTAAGCATAGGAATCGAATTTACTCGAGGAGTTCTTCCTCTTTCTATCACTGTATAATCTTTACTTTCTTTGAAAAGTAGGACTAAGTCTTGTGCTATTGTTATGGCTTATTTACCACAAACTGTTATGTCAAATGCATACTTGAAGTTTTTCTCACAATCATCACTTGCTCTCTTTAATTGCAAGAACTATAATGTTCAGGTTTCATTTTTCCCCTTGCTGTGCAATACTTTGTAAAGACTGAGGATAGCCACTGCCAGTATTAGAGTGGCACTAATGTTAATGACATTCTTAGCACAAGCAGTTTATGTAAGGGTTAATAAAAGGTAGAAATCAGGACCTGCCAGTCTTATAAACTTGCAGGAGTGTAGCAGTCTCAGTCTCTCAAAGTCATGATGGCAATACCTCTTGAAATAGCAAACACATGAATCTTTGGGCTTAATTTTCAGGATTTCATTTCTAAAAAATCTTAAGTAAAAGCATTCAAAACACATGTACTCATTCTCTGCTTAATTACTGCTTTTTTGGCTTCTGCCTTGTTACAATAATAGGTTTTCTTTAACCAAGATTAAAACACATGGGCAAAATGATCATGAACAATGTGTTCAGTGAACTCAATCCAGTTCCCAAAGGACTGTAACACTGTATTAGGCAAAATATTTGCACAACATACAAAGCACTGAGCAGAAACAGAAATAACTTGAACTTCCTTTGATCTTTCCTAAGGGCAAAGATAAAAGGATATATAAATATGTGTGAAACCTCACCTTACTGTTGCCAATACCTGTGATGATAACTACAGGTTGCAGCTTTATCTTTCATGCAAGGCCTTGTACTATATATTTCTTGAGCAGTCATTTGTAGTAGATTTTCTCAAGGTATTTTTTTATTATCTTTTTCTTAAGATACAGATAACAGGAAAAAGGTGGTATTTAATTCCTCCTCCAAAGTAAACAAATATTGAACAAGAATAATGACTCAATGGTTTGCCTAGGTCAGGTTATTTAAGGTTGTTTCTTTGGTATTAATTGCGGCTTTAATTACACTGATAGTAAGTGTAGTTTGTAAATAAGACCTTGTAGAGTGATTCAGAATAATGCCAAGTTTACTCCTGGTTCTGTCTTTAAATTCCCATGTTATGTACGTCAAGTTATCTGAGCTTGGTGCCCCATATTTCAACTACAAATTAATTTGCACTCTTAATTTGTATTCTGTGTATCTGTCTGCTCCCGTGCCTCAGACCTTGTGCCATCTGCATTTTAGAATAACAGAGGATGGGGCTCATCTGGCTAAACACAAACATGCAGTATAGGTGTCTACCTTTGATCTAGTGAACTCTTGGGTCCCTCTATAATTGAAGGAAAATAAAAGGCAGTTTGGGGATACATAAAGTCTACAATAGGGCATAAGAATTGCTCCCCAAAGTGCATTCTAACCCAAAGAGTTGGTTAGAATGAGATCCTAGGATGACTGGTACAGATCTGAATGTCTATATGTCTATCAAAAGCTGTGCGACATGAATTATATCTAAGCTAATTATTTTTTTTTTCGTTCATGACTGTAAGAGGTTGGTTTGACATGTAACTACTTTGAAGATCCTGTGAAAGCAAAAATGTAGTGTACTTCTGTGTATGTAAATATACATATGCACACGTATACAAATAGATACAGAGCATATACATTTATGTCTGTATGTGTATCTTATATACACACTTTCAGGATATGCTAAAGGTTTTCATACCATACCTAGTATGTGAGAGAATGGCAGAAAAAAAGACTTAATATTCTTATTGTAGATGGTACAGATATATGAGAGCTGAAGTCATCTAATCATCTTCAAACTCAAAATCCTCAATCACGTTATCTTCACAAGCTGTCCTAGATGTACAGTCTGACTCTTCCATTCAATACAAATTGATAGTATATGAACTGAGTAGCTTTATTCACATTACACAGAGAGTAAAGTTACTTTCCTGAGATCCCAAGAGGTAGAATCAATAACTGAATTAATTTGATCAGTCTCAATCCAATTTTATGCAACGAGCACTCTTACTTTCCAAGCATCAGAGCTAAAGTGGGCTATTCACACTGTGTATTTGCAGGTACACTGTACTCAACCAGGCTGTAAATTATCCTTTCACACCCTCAAGCAAAATCATAGAGGTCCTTGCTATAAAAATATGCAAGCAGACACACGTGATGGGCATTTTAAGCAGTGATAACCTCCTGTGACTAGCTCCTAAAAAGGAACTGCTATACTGCTGACAGTTATCTCTAATTACAGTTAGAAGAAAAAGGTTTTCATAATGCACTTCTCTACAATATGCAACCTTGAAATGAGGTCTCAGGGCTGAAATGTTTGTCCCCCTTTTCCATTAAGGGCATTTTAAAAAATAATAATTAGATGATCATTCAGGAGGAAAGATAACACTATGACATGGTCACTTTGCATAAGACTTATTATTTGTCTGTCAAAAGCCCTGATCCTATCCCAGTGATTTAATATTGACCATCATATAACCATTTCATTATCAGAGATGAAAGAAGAGAAAGAAGAAAAGTATCATTAAGCCCATTTTTCAGATCGGAAACTGCTACAAAAAAGCTCTTTGCTGGTTACATTCAGCACCAAAGCTAAGAAACCTTCCAATATGCAAACTCACAGCCCAAGGGTGAGCTGTAGGATACCAATAACTTTGAATCTGTATAAAACCCTTTCTCCAAATATCAGCCTCGGTTGCAGTATTTTTGGCCTGGGACTTTGCCCTCTCTATATTGTGGTGACTAACTGTAATGCAGAGACCAAGATCTCTTTATAAGAAAGCAAAAAAGATTATCTTCAATACTTGGAACACAAATATTAGACTGGTCTTGCCAAACAGATCCTGTAAGACCTTGCCAGATGCTTATAATTTTGTCAGTGCATTTGTACTGCTCCAGCTGGGGTTAAACCACAATGGCGTTAATCATTCCAGACGGAACTTTCTTGGTTGGACTGTTTTCTCAAGCTGAGCTCTGCTGGTAAACAACTGCTTCTGTGAAAACCTTGGGATTAAAATTCTTCCTTTTCTTAAACAGTGTTGATAGAGGACATAAGGGAAGCTGAGCTGAAAATGAAAAATAAGCCCCTATTTACATGCTGTGTAAAAACTGAGCTCTTTGGTGGCTGTTTCCTCATGTGCTCCTTACATTACCATAGGTACCATGAAACCCTCAGTATTCACTGAATCATAACATTTACCTGACCCAGTGCATTTACTGTGTTTAGAAGCAAGCTTGCTTTGAATACTCTGCTAAATGTAACTACTAGGAACAGTAACATCAAGATTTTAATGGTACCCTGTGTACCTCTTTGTTCTTAGAAATGAGTTCAAATGTCCTTTTGTTTACCTAAAAGAGAAATAGAAAAATAAAAATGTTACTTGCCTATAAATTCTCTCATATCAGGGTTCTGTCTAAGTACGTTTGGAATAACAAAACTCATGAAACTCCCTCTGAAGCAAATGACTTTCAGCATATTGGTCTTTGACAGCTGCATACCTTAAAGAGTCTGTGGAGGGCTGGTTGTGTTTTCTTGCCTTCAAAATCAAAAGAAATTGGTGTCCCTTTTCACCTTCAATGCTCGAAAGATTCTCTTAAGCCATTATATTAATTTGTCTCATAGCACTGAATTAAAATAAAATAATTCATACTTGAGAAAGGCCTTGAGATCTGCAGATGAAGGTACCTATATTGTGACCCACATTTTACAAATAGGAAAGAAAAATCACTTAGTCACAGTAATCCAGGAATAAACCCAGAAGGAGATCTTTGAAGTCGCAGTTCAGTGCTCCAGGTACTAGCTAGGCAACTTTTTTCAAAGGACCATTCCTTACTGAGGAGAAGACATGTTCTCTGCTGCACTGCTTATGTATTAATTACTTTACAAAAAACAACAAGGTGCTTGGTGACAGACAGCATGGCTTCACCAAGGGGAAATCCTGCCTGACCAATTTGGTGGCCTTCTATGATGGGGCTACAGAACTGATGGACAACGGTAAAGCAGTTGATGTCGTCTACCTGGACTTGTGTAAAGCGTTTGACACTGTCCCACACGACATTCTTGTCTCTAAATTCGACAGACATCAATTTGATGAATGGACCACTCAGTGGGTAAAGAACTGGCTGGAGGGACGCACACAAAGAGTTGTGGTCAATGGCTCAATGTCCGGCTGGAGACCAGTTACAAGCGGTGTCCCTCAGGGATCAGTGTTGGGACCGGTCTTGTTTAACATGTTCGTCGCTGACATGGACAGTGGGACTGAGTGCGCCCTCAGCAAATTTGCCGATGACAACAAGCTGTGTGGTTTGGTTGATACGCTGGAGGGAAGGAATGCCATCCAGAGGGACCTTGACACGCTTGTGAGGTGGGCTGATACCAACCTCATGAAGTTTAACCATGACAAGTGCAAGGTCCTACACCTGGGTCGGAGCAATCCCAGGCAGAGCTACAGGTTGGGCAGAGAAGAGATTCAGAGCAGCCCTGTAGAGAAGGACTTGGGGGTGCTGGTCGATGAGAAAATGAACATGAGCCGGCTGCAGTGTGCACTTGCAGCCCAGAAAGCCAACCGTATCCTGGGCTGCATCAAAAGGAGCGTGACCAGCAGGTGGAAGGAGGTGATCCTGCCCCTTTATTCTGCTCTCGTGAGACCTCACTTGGAGTATTGTGTGCAGTTCTGGTGTCCTCAACATAAAAAGGACATGGATCTGTTGGAACAAGTCCAGAGGAGGGCCACGAGGATGATCAGGGGACTGGAGCACCTCCCATATGAAGACGGCTGAGAAAGTTGGGGCTGTTCAGCCTGGAGAAGAGAAGGCTGCGTGGAGACCTCATAGCAGCCTTCCAGTATCTGAAGGGGGCCTATAGGGATGCTGGGGATGGACTCTTCATTAGGGACTGTAGTGATAGGACAAGGGGTAATGGGTTAAAACTTAAACAGGGGAAGTTTAGATTGGATATAAGGAGGAAATTCTTTCCTGTTAGGGTGGTGAGGCACTGGAATGGGTTGCCCAGGGAGGTTGTGAATGCTCCATCCCTGGCAGTGTTCAAGGCCAGGTTGGACAGGCCTTGGGTAATATGGTTTAGAGCGAGGTGTCCCTGCCCATGGCAGGGGGTTTGGAACTTGATGATCTTAAGGTCCTTTCCAACCCTAACTGTTCTATGATTCTATGTTGTAAAAAAACACGACATAGGCCATTAGGACTAAAAGGGTATGTAAAATTACTATGATTGCTCCAATGATTACAGAACTATATCATGCAAGACTGAGCTGAAAGAGAATAGTTTGAAGCAATGCTGGAAAAAGTGGCCCAGTGAATATGATAATTTCAGATAATAGGTTATATAGGTTACCCCAAAGAACTATTATAACTGTACAACAGAGCACCATGTTTACTTTGCTATTCATTATCACATTTTCAAACCAGTCATCACTACGTTGTCCTGTGTCTGATCTTCAGCTTTTGTCAGCTGTAGCTCTGACACTGTAGGTAGGCTGAATCTATATAGTTTGCTGAGTTTTATGAACAAAACTAATAAGTAAGATCTATTTAAAAAAATGTTCTTTTTAATTGTAACTTATTTTATGCAACTCTGAGACTGCCCTTAGGCCCCCAAACAGAAAGGGTTTTTAAATGGAAAATTTTGTGGAACAAGAGGAGGTGAGTGTTTCATGTCTCAGCATCAGATATGTTGCCCTAGAAACACAGCAAAGCATATGTTTGACAAAGGCAGTCTCTCTGCTGTACAAAAATTTAGCCATATTCATTGTGGTCCTATCTGGTGTAGTGACCCCCACCAAATTTCAGGAATCTCCCGCTCAGCCCAGGTGAACATTTCCAAGCTTGGAAATGTTCACATACATGTTTTTAAAAACATATTAGAGATCAGTTCTGCTGAAGACTGGAAGAGGCCTATCACTGAGACCATGATTCTCAAAGACGAACATCAGATATTCCCAAATAGCTGGTCAGAAGATGAATTTTCACAAGTGGCTGTGTTATCAGTAGGTAAGATATTGATGGTTAGCATGCTGCTACCTCTGTGCTTTGAAAAGAACATGTTCTAAATAGAAGCCTTGGAAGCTGGCTTTCATGCCAGCATCTCCTAGTAGTATCTTCTACTTTTCAACCTTACAAATGAGAGTTGGAGGAACTATTGGTCAAGGCAGCTTCTGTGGTCCTCAATTTGTAATGAAAGTTGGAGGTTCTCTAACGACAAGTTAGAAATTAAGGTAGAGAGGCAGAGAAAATTAAGGAAGAAATTCTTCACACTGGGCTGGAGAGAGTGAGTTTTGTAAGCTCTCTTTCTAAAAAATAACAAGCATAACTTTATAATTCACGGTCACCAGCAAATTTTAATTGGGCTCACAGGAAGAAAATATATCTTGCTGTTCTGGAGTTGCCCAAATAGGGGACATAACCCTAACACAGCTTCCTTAAATCTAAGGGAATCTTATCCTGCTTCCTGATTCTTTTTTTTCCACCCACATTCCTTGGGTCTAATCAGGTTGTAAGACAGTAATGATGCATCCTTCCTGCATCTTGTGTTAACTCTCACTTCCTGTTTCTCTGCAGCACAAAACCTCTTTTCTCCCGAAGCTGTCTCTCTGCTATGAGCCCATGAAATTTCAGCATATTTCTAAGCTCCGCTCCCAAAAGTTCAGGGGGAGATACATTAAGGATGTGCACTCAGAGGACTTCACACTTCATTCTAAGCCTAATTGCTCTCATTTAAGTACAGTAATAAATATGTTAATTTATTCCAGGAACAGGAATTTTCCTTTCTTAGATTCCTCAGCAGTATGGGCAGTTCATTTAGAAATTCCAAAAGAACGAAGTGTCTGTTCAATCACAGTGATAATGTTAGTACACGTATAATGAAAATAACTATGTTTCTATGATAAACAACTAGTCACAAGCTTAGTCGTTAACTTATTTTGCAGGGGGGGAACAAAAAGACAGTAAACACTTGACATCAGAATCGGTTTTGATTCTTTGTCTTTCTGATGGTCTCAAGACCCAGCCAAAGGCAAATTCTATTCTGTTCAGACACGGGAGACTCAACCTCTGAACTGAAGAATTCAAACAATACATAATCGCTTTCCTTGTGTAAGAAGAAATACCACCTGCTAAATGGCTGATTGTCAGAAGCTGAAATAACACATCAAGACAAGGTCAAGGTTATATTTGCTCTGCTTCTTTTAAACTTTATTAGACACAATGCTGAGTTAGGCAGAACTTCCATCTGACCAGAGAAAATATTCTTAAAGTGCCTCAAACAAGCCATTAAGCCCAGGTGTCAATAACAAAAGCCTACCAAAAACCTTTAGTCTTTTTATGACACTGTAGGATTTAGGAATAGATATGACTAACATGGTAGTCAAAAACTCTGACAAAGAGTCTTCTGTTGCACATTACTTACAGATTTTTTACTCCTTCCTCTAAGGCCATTACAGAGAAACACTACTGTTCAGAGTTAAGAGTTTATACAATGGGTTGACAACTGCTTTATGGTGTCTTTAAATATCACATATATGATAAGACAAGACAAGATAAAACTTTTCACAGGGATTTAGCTTTGGTGAACCAAAAATTAATCCCTCTGGTTAGTAACAAAGTACAAATATACATTCCTTGTCAGAAATTTTTATGATCTAATACAGAAAAATAGAGAAAGATCTGAAGTAAGACCACACTGTGTTATTTTCTAGTTCTTCAAAATTTTACTAGGCATGTTATTGTTTTTATCCAAGCAGAGTATTTTTTTATTTTCACCTGTGGTAAGGTTCTGCTGTCAGGAAATGTGCTGTGAAGAACATTGGCATCCCAATTCTTGTGCAGTTTTTTCAGAATTGCACAAAAGCGAATTAAAAAAAAAACTAAAAAAAAAAAGCTTTCAGCACCAGATGTTCAAAAGTTAAAAAGTACCTATCATGGACGTGACAGGTTGAAGACACCTAGATGTTTTTCAGATTTGAATCTTTTTCAGTCACCACTGTAAGAATAACATGCTAAAGAGGAGCAGCAGTCCTGAAGCACACTCTAAACTTCTAATCAGGTTGTAGGTTTTCCTACTCTTATGGTCAGGCAACACCTTTTGAGATTAGGATAGATGAGATACCCACACAGAGCTAGCAGGTATAACACTGCAGTTGTGAAAGATCCGTCTTCTTGAAACTGAAGCAAAGTTCAGGCAACATAGCCTATGGAATTGCAAAGACACAAAGGTGTAGGCAGACCTAGATATCTACTGAGCACAGAGATAACTGAAACACACATCTCATGTTAATATCTGACTGTTTAGTTAAATTTATTTGTTTTAATCTTTGTGTGAATCTCTCTGCCTGTTACACCCATAGGTAAAGTCAGGTAAGGAGGTCCAAACATTACACGCTCAATAGCTTCCAAGCCTGGATTTTCTCTGCGTAGACCCACTTCAATATTTCAGTGAAGTACATGAAATGAGAAATGCAATACCTTTGCCTCCCAAAGATTCCTCTGTGAATATTGCCTGTTTTCTACAGCATTTCTAAGGGACATTCACCTATTGTGGAGGTGGCTATGTATGGTGACTGGGTAAACAAACCCAAACAAACACAAAAACAGTCCCTGCCTTGCAGCAGAGAGGTGACATGGACAGAACTGCAATCAAGAAGAGCAGCTGTACTAGAGATCTTACCACAGAAAACTCAGCAAAGCCACAGGGAGGGTGGTGAGGCAAAGTTAACCCTATTATAAATTAGCTTGTGCTTCCTGCTCTGAATGCTTGGGGTACCCTCTGTTTCTACAACACATGATTTGGGAAGCTTAGCCTGCACAAAAAACTGAGCTAACAAATCTTGTGGCTGCAGAAAAGAAATAGAATAGCTTTGGTTTGTATTGATTTATGGTTATTTATTCAAGGTTTAAAGGTATGGTCACAGATCACCAGAATCTAAATTCCTCTTTGAAAAGACAAACCTTGAATTAATTATTTTATTAAGTTGTTTCTCTTTAACATCTGACAGTGAATCATGGCTTAGTAGGTTATCTATATGTAAAACATATATCAGAACTATGAACACCAGTCCAGTAAGAGAACAGGTCCTGGTGCTCATAGATGGTACTAATATATAGCATCTGGTTAAAAGATTCGTCCAGCTACCTAACTTGCAGCAAACGCAAATAAATCATGAAAATAGGTGAGGATTGTTCAACAGATCTAGGATTGGTTAGAAACAAAACACAATTAAGGTATAATTGATATAACGGCAGTGTTCCAGGCCAGGTTGGACACAGGGGCTTGGAGCAACCTGCTCTAGCGGAAGGTGTCTCTGCCTGTAGCAAGAAGTTGGAACTGAATGAACTTTAACCAAATCAGTCTGGGATTCTGTTTCTGAAGGTGGTGGTTAACATCACATCACTCTCTTAGGCTAATGGCTGGGGAGACATCTTGCTGATAGGGAGCTAAGGTGGAAGAGTGGGAAGTAGTTTGTTTGGTGGATGCATTTTGTAAGTAGTGGCTGGTAAATCTCCGTTCCTTTGCGAAGGGCACACACAGAATGGAAACATAGTTATGAGATGGGCAGTGGCTGATAACATAGCCCTAGTTCCACTTGGGAAAAGTGAAATTGGAGTACTGTGTACATTTCTGGTGTCCTCAACATAAAAAGGACATGGATCTGTTGGAACAAGTCCAGAGGAGGGCCACAAGGATGATCAGGGGACTGGAGCACATCCAATATGAAGATCGGCTGAGAAAGTTGGGGCTGTTCAGCCTGGAGAAGAGAAGGCTGCGTGGAGACCTCATAGCAGCCTTCCAGTATCTGAAGGCGGCATATAGGGATGCTGGGGAGGGACTCTTCATTAGGGACTGTAGTGGTAGGACAAGGGGTAATGGGTTCAAACTTAAACAGGGGAAGTTTAGGTTGGATATAAGGAGGAAATTCTTTCCTGTTAGGGTGGTGAGGCACTGGAATGGGTTGCCCAGGGAGGTTGTGAATGCTCCATCCCTGACAGTGTTCAAGGCCAGGTTGGACAGAGCCTTGGGTAATATGGTTTAGAGCGAGGTGTCCCTGCCCATGGCAGGGGGTTTGGAACTTGATGATCTTAAGGTCTTTTCCAACCCTAACTATTCTATGATTCTATGATTCTATAAATTTTGTATCCTATTTGTGCTAATGATTACCTTTGCCTTTTTCATTTTTAAGTCTGTTTACTTAAACTCTCTGACACATGCAGCTGACTTTAAAAAAGAATACATCTAGCTATTTCACAGAAATCTTAGGGTGCTTCGTAGACATCAATGAAACTCTGAAACACTCAGAACAAAACCCTTACCACATACATATAGCTGCATAAATATTATACATGCCCTTAGGTAATAATGGGACAGTTTATGCTTGACATATATGAAGTAGGAACGGGTGCTTATCCATGAGCGAGAGTGTAATCTTAATTTAGAGAACAGACAATTTCAGGTTTCGGAGCAAGTACAAAAGTCTTGTTAAAGTACAATATGATGGTAACTGCCATGAAACCTAAAACAGGAAGGCAGGATATGAGATACGAGCACTAAATCACAGCACACCTTTGTTTGTGTATAGATCATCTGACAGAGAACTCCCAAAACAAGGAACTATGAATTCTGGTCATCACTTGAACATTTGGTGCCCCAAACATACTTAGGGGCTTTGGTGTTTTACTTTTCACAGGAGGCGTTAATCTTCCAGGGATAAATGACTGGACATTTATGTTTCTTAACTGCTTTACTAGATATTCCTTCCAGTCCTATGGAGACTTAAATGCATCTTTCAGGCACAGTCTGCAGGATAATTTGAAGGTCCAAAGACCTCAGATACTGATCTGTAGATCAGCAGAAAAGAAGTGTTAGTCAGCTTTGTTTTTGACTGATCCCCAACATTACCTCCTGTATTTGGCATTTGCCTCACAAAATGTGAACTCCATTTGAGATGGCTTGTTCTAGTCAGGTGATTACTATCAAAACTACTGCTTACTCGCTGCATTCCTTGTATCAGTAAAATAATCTGTCCAGAGGGGAATATTTTAAGGATTCAACGGGCAAAGAGTTGGTCACCTCCTTGTCCAATGGTGGACATCCTTGGTGGTGGATGTGTTTCCATCCTGTGCCTGGAAGCTCACATACCCCACACACACTATGTACGGAGAGATACTAATATCACTTTAGTCAGTGTCAGCATCAGTAAATACATGTCACATATATTTTCTTAAGAAAACCCAAGCGAAATTATAATAGCTAATGACTGGGTGCTTTATATATTTCTGACAATTCTATTCTTCCCTTACAAAGCTGTGAACATTTTAAAGAAAATAAAAAGGTCTTTGCTGTTCAGCATGGATTTGATAAGACAATTTTACATTAGGTGAATATTAAGTAATTGCTAAATGAGATCTTCAGGCATGATAAGTAAATAAGAGCTTAATCTACCTGCTATATAATTATCTTAAAATTATACATGCAATATGTAATTAAAACTACTCTTACAGTATAAAAATAAGAATTCAAACATGAGAGCCACAGCCATCCTTAGAAAAAAAATATTCACCATTAACCTGTTTTATATATTAATTTCTATAGACTTTAATGAATCTAAATGAATGCTTGAGGACTGAACTAGAAAAGGAAGTGGTTCTTAGTCTTGACCTAAAATTTACTGGGGAAAAGATTTTACAGTCTTAAATGAATCACTGAATTAAGTGAGTTGTAGACATCTACACCTCTACTGTCTGAGGGCACACTCTACACTCAACAGAAAGAGAAATATGTCTTCTGAAGTAATTCACCATATCTATTCAGGTAGCTAACCCATACTGTAGAATACAAAAGTATCTGGGGAGAATGTAAATAATCAGCATCAACAACTCCTTTCAATGTTCATTATTGGCTGGAGTACCTTTAGGTCTGACCATCTACCAACTACAAATATTTAAGGAAGCCACACTTCAAAGTGCTATCTGCAAATATCTGACTTTCCAAGATGAATATTTTTATTCTGGAGAGGCTTAATGTATTTGAATTGTATTCTGGAAGTGTGTCTGAATTCAGAAAATAATTTCTAGATTTCAAATTCTAGATCTGAAAGGAATCTGTGGTCGTTTTCTTTCCTGATAAAAATAGCCCTCATTTTTAACAAATTTATTATTTTAACAACTATCTCTGATCTCTTTTGCATTATGTTTGTGAGTTTTAGTGACATAACTATCAGGATTTCATCCTCCACATCTACACTGCTTTTGAAAAGTTAGAAATTATCAGAAAGCATCTGAAAGAAAACTGGATGTCTACACTCTGTAAAACTACACTCCATAACACTGTCATCAAAACTATTCAATTTTTACAAAATACCAGATTCAGCTGATTCTTTGTGTAGCAAGGAAATTTGATACACAGAAAATGACATAGAATGGTTGAGGTAGTCAGGGACTTCTGGAGAGCATCCTGTCAAGCTAATCTCAGAACTACAGTGGGTTGCCCAGGATTGTGTCCAGATGGATTTTAAATGTCTCCAAAGATTGAAACTACACATCCTCTCTGGGCAACCTGTTCCAGCGCTTGAACATTCAGAGTAAATATGTTATGGAAAAAAGTTCAAATGTAATTTCCTCTACACATTACCTTGCACCCATTACCTCTTGTCCTTTCACTTGGTGCTGCTTAGAGTACCATGAATACGTCGTATTTTCTCCCCCCAGAGTCAGGTATTTATACACATTGATAAGATCTCTCCCTCCGACTTTCAATCTTCCTGCTGAACTGTCCCAGCTCTCAGCCTTTCCTTGTGGGACAGATACTTTATCAACTTTGTGGAACTGCAGTGGACTCACTCTAGTATGTCCATGCCACTTTCATACTGAGTAGCACAGCACTGGGCACATCCCTCCCAATATGTCTCACTGGGGGTGAATAGAGGGGAAGGATCACCTCCCTCAACCTGCTGCTGGTGCTATTCATGATAAAGCCTGAGATGCTTTTAATTTTATTTGCTCTGAGGACACACTATCATTTCATGGTCAACTTGGTATCCATAAGGATCCCTAGGCTAGGGTCTTCTCTGCAAAGCTGGTTTCCAGCCCATCAGTACTGGTGCTTTGGGATATTTCTCCCACCTGCAGGATTAGTATTTCCTCTCTGCCCATTTTCACAGACCAACTGGATCCCTGAATGGCAGAATAACCATCTGGTCAAACACTCCTCCCAGTTTTTTTTATTCTCTCCAAACTAGCTGAGGGTGCTGTCTGTCCCATCACCTGTGTTATTAATAAAAATACTACATGGCATTGGTTCCAATACTGACACCTGTGGCACAGCATTATTGACTTGCCTCCTACGGAACTTCATGCTGCTGATCACAATCCTTTGATCTCAGCAGCTGAGCCAGTTTTCAATCTACCTCACTGTGCATTTATCTTAACATGTTCATATGATCATACTCCATGCACCATTGTTTCCTGATTTGCTTGTGCATGTGCTTATCTTCCCCAGCCAACACATACAAAGAAATATGTTAAACCAGATTTTGCTGGGCTAAAGATGTATACAGCAATCCCAAGGCCAGAAATATACTGTCTCCTGTCAAGCATATAAAGTACCATAACTAACCGTGACTTACTCCTAGTCAGTCTGCCAGTCACAGTAGTGCAGCTAATGCTAGGATTCACCTAATTTAATTTTAGCTGCCAAAAAGTTAGCTATCTATTCTAAGTCAGTTTTTTAGGCTGACTCTGTTGTCAACACACAGAGACAAGTACCCCCAGAGGGCAATTCATCCAACTTCTCTCTTTACATCAAATCCAGAGGGAACATAATGAATGGCTTAGATTAGATGCCTAATTATTAGATAGTGAAGGTTAGGGAAGACGAATCCCATCAGAATAAACAGATTGTAGGAAACATTATGCAGGCTCTGTGCCAGCTAAAGACTCCTCCGTGCAGTGACACTTGGCAATGTTCCAGTTCCTTTTCTCTTCCAAGCAGCATGCAAGGAAAGAAGCAGAAGAAGGGAACAACTTGACTTTTATGTTGCTGGAGCAGCGGGTTATTTTGTGCTTGTCCCTGTGATGACTTGAGAAGAAACATGGAGTGAGTAAGCTGGGGTCAGTGTGCCCAGGCTTGTTTGCTCTTCCCCGTGCTGCTATTTTCTTTCATTGCTTGTTCTGCTAGCTTCTTGCATGGAGACAGATTGTGTTCTCCTGCTCTAATACTAACAAGCACTTGTGTTGTTGAAATAACATGCAGAGAATATCCATAGAACAAAGTGAATGTAAGTCCAGTTTCTGTATGAATAGCACAAATAGGGTGACTTAGGTTTCCAGGGTAAGTAAAGCCTAAATCTTATTGCATGCCCATGCTGTATTAACACACAAGTAATCAGAGCACTGGGCCATTGAAGCCAAATACATGAAATATGGTCCATGTGATGATTAACAGGAAAGAAATTCTCCCCCTTTACTTCTCTCTAATGATACCCCACCCAGAGTACTTCATTCAGCTCTGAAACTCCACCGCAACAGGGACATGGACTTGTTGAAGCAAGTGCAGAGGAGGCCACAAAGATAATTAAAGTGCTGGAGCACCCCTACTATGGATACAGGCTAAGGGAGCTGAGAGTATTCAGCTTGGAGAAGAGAAGGCTCCAGGGCGACCACAGAGCAGCTCCCAGTACCTAAAGGAGCTGACTCAAGTCAGCTTCAGTAATCACCTCTAAAAGGGTAGATCTGAGAGAACAGTTTATTTCCCTCCCTTTCAGATCCTTGCAGTTTGGTGGACATGTTTTGTATTGGCCTCCCCTGAATACACTTCAGCAAATTGGTGACATATCCAGTAATTTTTGTATTTGTTTTCCCACTGGATGCAATCATGCCTTTCATATACTTGTTCATAGAAGTCATCACTGAGAAGTACTACCCATGATTTGGGAATAATTTGTGTGGTCTTTTTCAATCCCTTATTCTGAACATTTCCCATATGGCCTGCAACCAGATTAAAAATGCTGTCATAATGTTGGTTTACATTACATTATTCTTTAGTAGTATCACATATCAAACATTTATAGCCATGTTTACAGTGCTAGTATCTTTACAAGATGAACTCGTCTTTCACAATAATCAAGAGACATTTTCCCAGAGGAATTTTTATTTAGCTCACAATGCATGCTTGGATGAGAAAAGCAAATCCACTAAGCCTTTTTCACTGAAGTTAGATAAACACATATCCAAAGATGTATAAAGAAAAAGAAGCCTCTTAACTGTCAGTCTATGTGCCTTTGCTTCAAAGAGTACTTAAATAGTATCAAGGCAATTTCCAGCAATGGTTTGATGCACTAACCATAGTAAGATTTGTGATTGCAAACAAACCTATTATTTCAGTCCCATTATCATTTTGGGTGTCAGACACAGAGCCTTTAGTTTTCAAATGACTTTTAAATTACTTTAAATCAGAGTGTTGGGAAAGGAGAGGGAGCAATTATAGTATGCTTCACTAAATGGACTTAAAAAACTTTATCAGGCCTTAAATTCCATGAAAAAAACAAACAGAAAATGGCACCAAGAAATAATATCAATTTTACATGATTGGATGAATTCCTGTTTCCACTGAAGTCCTTGCAGATTTAAACACTGATCTTCCAATTTTTCCTCTTGCTTTCTGCCTATCCTAGGCTTAGCTGCCCAGAGCACAGAGGTATAGACAAAGTGATACTCCATACTTTCAAATTCCTTTCATACAAACTCCTATTGAAATTCTCAGTGTCTGTTTTCAAACTCCTGTCATGTAGGCCAACTGGGATTTTGAGTTTGCAGAAGACCTTTCTGCAAAAAAAAAAAATGTGGAGCCCTCCATGTAGCAACTCTTCCACTGAGATCAGATCCTCAGCATGCAAAAATCAACATACCTTCTCTTTGGCAGAAAAAAAATCCATTTTACTCCAGCTGAGTAAGATCAGATCTGAAGTGCCCACCTAACTCACAACATTAATGTCAAACAACAGTATATGCTTAATTCATAATGGCTTGTCAAGCACTCCAAGAGCTTCAGCTGGAATGCAGGGGAAAGTGCAGTGCATTAGTCTTAAATAAGCTCAGCTGTCCTTCAGATGTTTGCTAATATTTCTGAACCATAACTAAACTGCAGTAAATTTAACCTATTCAGCAAGGCCTCAGAGTAACACACAGTTGAGTAGGGCACATTTTCACATGGGCTCCAAGTTTACTGGAACATCAAGTATCTCTGGGTGATGCTATGTGAATACACAGTGTTGCAACATTCGTTCTTCAGCTCCTTTATCCATGCACTAAGTGTGATTGTTGCCTTAGAAAAACTTTTAATAAATCAATTAACCTATTCAGGAGATAAAAATCTGAAGTGTCCATCAAATTAATCAATTTTCCTAAGCAATCTTTAACCAGGGGTCATTAGCAAAAGATAATAATCAGAAAATATCATCTAGAGACTTCAGTTCTTCACATACTTCCTTCTTCATAATAAAATTTTTGATTCTGCTTTATCCCTGTGATAATAGTATTTACATAAAACATTTATTTCTTTTACACATTTGAATTGCTTAGCTCACCTTTTTGCCACTGCCAAATAAAAACCTTAGAAAGACATGGGACACAATATCAGAGGACAGCACTGTAGAACAGTCAGACTGTAGATTTCTCTGAATAATGCTTCAACTTAGCTTGGATTTTGCTACTCAGAAAAAGCCCAAAATTTGACAACTTGATGAAAGTGATATTGTTTGCAGTCACTTGTCACAACAACATGAATAATAGCTGTGTCCTGAAATGTTAAAATATTCCGTTCCTAAAAAGCATGACTTGCCATTTAACATCAGTTTAAGACAAATTTATGCAATTATATAGCATGATGCCAGAAGCTGTGTATACAGTTACAAGGAGCCTTTCAAGTCTTCTCTGAAGATGTCTGTTGTCATCTCATTCTCCAATTCTTCAGCATCATCTTTGCTGCATTAGGGAAGGACACACTTCAAAGTGCTTTGTTTGTTCATGTACAAGGCAAGGAGATAAATGGTGAAAAGCAAGGAGTATTATTTTCAACAAATGTGAAGTGTTTAGGGCCACTGGCTAAGTTTTTCATTTGTGATGTAGGGGGTTTGGTGTAAAAGGCTCAGAGTCAAGTGTCTAATGCTGGCCAAGACTATTTTCATCACTTATGAGATATATGTGAAAGACATGACTCCACAGCTACCTGGAGCATACAACCAAAACTCCATCAGTTTGTGGAAGAAACACCAGTGTGAATTTTCCAGAAATAAACAGATTCTGCTCATATACAAGAAAAATACCCTAGCACTGAAGGAGGTTGGTATTGACACATGCTACTATCCTATTGCTTGTTACTTTAGAGAGGAGACTGACCTCCACCTTGATACAACCTCCTTTCAGGTAGTTGTAGGGAGCAATAAGGACTCCCCTCAGCGTCCTTTCATCCAGACTACACTACCCCAGTTTCCTCAACTGCTTCTCATAAGACTTGTGCTCTAAACCATTTGTCAGCTTCACTGCCCTTCTCTGGACATGCTCCAGCAATTCAATGTCTTTCTTGTAGCAGTGTGCCCAAAAGCAAACATGGTATTCAAGGTGTGGTCTCACGAGTGCTGAGTATGGGGCTCAGCAGCAGCTCTGAAGGTTTAAGCCCCCGGCTCAACTGACAACCTAAATAAGGTTGTTGAGATGACTAACTGGAGATTAGTGATATTGAAGTATGCTGTTTTCCCCTATGTTTTTCTTGCCTCATAAATCTGAGAGACTCTTCAGTTGCAATGAGGAAACTGTAGCATGGACATATATAACTCACTGGAGTTCTGCTGAGATTCTCCATATCCACTTTCTGTCTGTAAACCTTCCTGCATGCCTCGCAAAGACCAGAATCTACCCTGGCATCTAATTCCTCAGAGAGGTTTTATCAGTAGAACTTCCCATTCTTTTTTTCCTTGCAGTTTCTCAGCATCCCTTAAGGCAAAGATAGAGCTGGCTGCTAAAGAAACCAAACTAAAGTGACAAGATAGAAGCAAGAAAATACCACAGAAACCACTGACAATTATAAATAATTTGCATATGATATAATAGGATATATTGACAAATTGACATATGATATAATATGACATAATAATATTGACAAATGATATAAATATTGACAATAATAAAAATAAAATATTGGAAAGCCATCAGGAAGACTGTTAGCTTGTAAGACTTGTCATGTTAAAGAGCCAGCATAGCAGCAAACAACATCAGCCACAGAATGGGTGGACTGATCACTCAAATTAGGGGCTAGACTGTAATTTTTCCAAGTTTTCATACATTAACTTTTGTCCCCTGTGTAATTAATCATTAACTTACTTTACCTTTCTTCAGCTAAACCATAATCAGTGCTTGGCTTGCTGTATAGCTAAGGGACACATGTACATGTCCTTTATCCCAACTCTTCTGCAATAAACATGCATGCTGCTAACTCTTCTTTCACAGTATGTTGAGCAACTAACTGGACAGCTAGTGAATATATAGTGAAACATTTAGAGAGCGATTTTCTTGATCAGTATTCTGCATCTACCCTAAGGTGAGAAAAATCATACCCTAGAAATCATTGATGATGTTGATCAGTCTTTCACAGACTGTTAAGGAATCCATAAACCATATATATCAACATCTTCAACAGCCTGGTAAGTTGGCAGAGCAACATGGCTATGTGAAAGCTGCAGTGCCTTTAGAAGTATACAGTTTGCAATTGTTGATTATTAGTATTTTTTAATTTTGTCAGGTTGAAAATGTTATTTGTTAATTTATATTAAAGTTAATAATTTTGCTGATTAATTTTTATCTATCATCTAGAACAGCTCCTTGCCATGCATAAGTAATGAAGCAGCAGTCTACTGAGCATCACTACTGGAGGAAAAAGCTTGAGAGTATCATTAAAGCTTGTAGATCTTATTCTGTGCTCATACACTGAGGGGAATGAGCTTGGTCAAACCTACTACCTTCGCCTACTACATTATTCCCTTGGTCTTGGTCTTCAGAAAGAGTAGATAAAACTATGCCTGCCTTTGGTCTGGGAAAAAAAGGATGAACAAAACACATGCGTACCTCTACTGATTACCAAGTACAGTTTAAGCAAAAACCTATTCCTCCACAGGTTGATCTTTTCCCATATGCCTTTCCTGAAGGATTCAGACATTGTCAGCAAGAAAAAACAACAGCATAGCTATTTTATTACTTTTTATTAAGTTGTTCACTACAGACTTTTTTTTTATAGCACTGGAAAATATAGTTACCTCTAAACATTTGTTTCATTTCTCCAAAATAACCTGTCTTAAAATGAGAAACTTTCTTCTCAAAAACCACAAAGCCCCATATTTGCTTCCCAGGCTCTAAACTGAGCTTAAAAGTTGGCATTTACCTTTTAAGTTCATAAATTCAGGATAAATAGATTCTACCTTTCTGCGTCCCATATTCAGGTCACTGAGCTCAAGAGTTGTGACAACTACCAAACAACTAAGTGAAAGAGGAACATAATAGCTGTTGCAACACAGCATTGAATTTTCAGTTGATGTAATTGACTTTCCTCTGCCCAGCAGTCAGACAGGAAGTCATTAGTTAGTGCCTAGAAAGCCTTTGACTGATTCAGCCCAGCATCAACAGACACCTTGTAGAAACAGAAGTGCAACCAGCAACAGTGAAAAGGGCCAGGTTAGAAGGCTGAGCTCAAGATTTTGCCTTTCATAGCATTTCAGATGAATATGGCTCGCCTCCCTGCTGGTTTGACTCAACAGCCTAGTGGTAGTGTCTCAACATAAAAACAGAAATGGTGGTGATGTCACCAGACACCTGAAGCTGCCCACATTGACTGGCAATAAATAAGTCCAGCCTACTGCCCTCTGGGAGAAGCCGGGCAAAGCTCCATTCATCAGATGTCCGCAATAGTAATTCTGCTTTAAGTAAAGCGTCACCTCAGGAGTGCATTTATTGCAGGTGTAACTTCACTCTGGGACCACCTTTAAGAGGATTTTTCACAGGAATCCCTGCCCCAGAGTCAGTCTTAGTCTTATCCACCTCATCTGGCAAAAAAAAAGAAGGGATCTAAACCCCACTGCAAGCCACATGTGCCAGTAAGGAAAAAGAAGGTTCTAGAAGATCTTAACACTTTTGGACTTACATACTAACTGCAAGTATGTGCAGATTTGGTTATTTCTTGCATTGTCACACAGCAGTGATATCACAGTATCACAGTATGTTAGAGATTGGAAGGGACCTCAAAAGATCATCTAGTCCAATCCCCCTGCCGGAGCAGGGACACCTAGATAAGGTTACAGGAACACCTAGATAAGGTTATGATATGAATGGAAAGTCAAAGAAAGGAGACTGAATCTGACTCCTTTGCTAGTTGTTCAAGCACAGACATGAACACTAGAAATAATGTCAATTATTGTCTCTCCCAGTTGTGGAAGCAAAGGTTAAATATAAGAAGAAATAATGCTCATTTAGAGCATATGGCACAGACTCTAAAACTTGCCAAGGAAGACAGACACAGAGACCAGCACTGCAGCATCATCATGGTTCAGAAAACAAAAAAGTTAACTTCCAAAATCAATAGTCTGAATTCCTAGAGGTAAAACCTGTAATTTTCAGGCCTTGGTCCTGAAATTACATTCTTGCAGCTAAGAGCAGAACTCTTCCTATTTCTTTAGGAGGATGTAGCAAAAGAGGCATTTTTGATGTAGTACTTCTGTATAAATCCCATTACCTTCTTGCTGAGCACAACGAGTAGTGTTGAAACAGTCAGAAGGAGGAAAATAAAGAAAAAAAAAAGTCATTGTTTTTACATTTTTACCAACCACACTGAGGAAAATTCTTTAATTACCGCTGCTCCATGAGATTCTTTTCATATGAGTAGAGATTATCCTTAAATGAAGACTCACATGAAAAATGTAAGGAAATATATAGTAGCAAAAGACCAATTAACTTAAAACCTGCATTTGGGGTGGGGATTCTTGTGTTTTGCACAAACCTCTTGTTTGGCAAGGAAACTGTGCTTCAGGGGGAATAGCTACCTCCATCTTACAGTAAGTTAAACTATCTCAAGGTCAGTTAAAACATTCAATTGCAGCCTACAGGACCTCAAACTTTTTTTGTCTCTACTGTTTCCATGTTTGCTGATTTTCCAGTTGGCAGCTGCAGACTATAAATAGCTGGAGAGATGATTAGTCTGAACGATGAGACTAAATGATTCACAAATGAAATAATTACACTGCATCTGTGCAGAGCTCTGCAGCTGAACTCAAACTCACTGGGCACAGAAGGGGAAGAACCAAAGATAACATCAAGACCTGTTTTACATCACTGTTCTTAGCATGCTACAGAAGTCATACATACTCCATGGTAACTTTTTTTAAGTATCTGATCCAAAGCTCATTGTCTTCTAAAACACTCGGGACATTGTTCTGCATTCTCCTACTACCATGTATTTTTCATGTGTGTTTGTACAAATTCAGCTACAGGCAACATCAACACAATTTGGTTTCATTAAGTGAAAAATCCAATCTCTTCATGCACTATTCATACAGTGTCCTGTCTTTCAAATAATATTATTGTTGGCCTTGCTTAAATGGCCAAGTCAGAAAAAAATTGGTTTTGCACACTGACTTGTTGCATTGATTTCTTTCTAGTGGTTCATAAAATATGTTCCTGTCACTTATTCCCAGGATTACTTCACTGCAGGAAGCAATACCCTATTGCAAATTCTTCTTACCATAGAATGCCTCTACATGGTATTGTCTTTTCAATATCTTTTCTCTTAGCTTCCTGAAATTCCACAACAAGTTTTAATTTTGACTGCACAACTCTTGCATTCTCAGGGGAAGGGGGGTGGAGAAAAAAGATATTATGGGATTGCCTTGGATTGCCTTGTTTTAAAGGCTAGTAAGTGCCAAGTGTGCATTGAAGTGTATTTATTTGTCTGCCTTATAAATAAAGACAGAGAAGCCCTGGTGTTGTGAGATGAGGTGATCAAACTCAGTCATTCAGGATTGCCATCAGAGGTTATTAGAATTCCTCTATGCACTGTTAAATTCCACTACCAATCCATGTGGCCTTTACCTCAGTTAGTTTTCAGGGGCTTCTAGCGCATATAAATAAAAGATAACAATTACAACTTAGAGCCACAGCAGAAGTGTGAAGTTGCAACATGTGAAAACCTATCTCTCTGATGCTTTCCTTCTCCCATCTATCACCTTTACTACAAACAGTGGATCTACAACAGCAAAAGTATCTGTGTATATCAGGTTTCTGGACAGATGCTGACACAGCTCTCCACTTTTAAAATACATGCCAGAAGAATAAAAAAGACAATGGCGAACTCTCATAGCATTATTTGCCATCTTCTCATTCTTCAAGACTGTTGGGGAACAGAGAGACACCTGAGGAAAAGTAGCAATGAAAATAGATTGTATAGCAGGTGGTAAATGACTTGGATGAGACAAAAAGGCCTTGCACTAATTTTTGTAATAAAAAGACATCACTCAGTAAAGACTATATGACAGCTGAAATTATGAAAAGAAGCCATCCTAAATATTTTAAGCAGATTTGAGACAACACCTCTGCATCATGACTGCTGGTTAATGTTCACTTCAGCATCTGTTTTTTCCTCTTTGGATGTGTCCAAGATAGTAGATCTGATCCACTGAAAGGATTAGTGAGACAGTCTGTGTAGATCATGTTCTCAAATATGAGCCAAGAAACCCCAACAAACTACACAAACAACTGAATTTGCTAATACTGTATTGAGCTACTTAGAAATCCCTCTATAATGAGGAACAAAATGCTCAAGAATCTGGGCTGAGGTCACTTACTGAGCTTTGCCCCCTTTGTGGTGTCACTACCATGAATTACTTTTCAGGGCAATCTAGGTTTTGCTGAAAATACTACTCAACACATGTAGAATTGTAGAGCTGCAGAATTGTCAAGTGTGGTTATAGAACTGGAAGAAATTATCACCCACAGCATTACTTCTCACTTGGAATCTATCTGGGCTTACCAGACAGACCTGACCTCATACAGATATGGGGAAAATACAAACATGGTAGCCATGGACAGGAAAAATCTCAAACAGCATGCTGCTGTGATGTAACACTGAGGCTGCTACAGACTAGGAAAAAACAAAACCAACCAACTAAAACTAAAACCAGTAGAATGGAGCAAAAACTTCAAAAGCAGACAAGTGACTGCCTGCTGGTGCAAAGTGTTAACTGACAAAAGGAAGCAGTGTTAATTAACCATATATATTAAAAATTAAGAGAGATCAGTGAAACTTTATGCTATGTGCAGAACAATACATATTTGAAGGAAATAGGTGCAAAATTGAAACAGAACTAAGAAATTACGAATGCAGCTAACCAACTAGAAGAAAAAGGAACAAAGGAAATTGGATCTGATAAAGCTTGTCTAGGTGTGCAAGACATGAACTAATGACACCAAAACATGACACAAGGGCACACTGAAGAATGAATAATGACTTGGTTGAGTGGAAAGGCAGCCTAATACTATGCTATTAAAGCTAGAACCTCTGATGTATGTCTCTAAAACAGGTATTACCTAAAAAAGCAGCAGGCAGTAGACCCCAGCTCAGTATCATAAGTCAGTTGTCACATATGTCAGGGAAAAAAAAAAGTAAGTGATGGACTACATATGGCTCACATATTTTGCTTATATAGCCTCACACATATTCTTGTAGCCATCAAGTCAGGGAAGCTGTTGAACATGTTCACAGACATTTCAACAAAATTGGGGATTACTGAACACCGTTTAAATATCACAGCCAGAGCAAATAAAATGGGACCAAGCGAGGATCACCTTTAGCAGGCAGGTGGGACAGCCCTCACTTCTCTGCAAAGAATACACCACCAAAGACACCTGAGAAAGATGATGTCTCGTTCTCACAGCACCAGGAAGTACAGCAACTGATTTTAGACTAAACATTGCATCAAGATGTGTCTTCCTTTGAGTCAAAGTGTTTTCTATTTTCATTTACAGAGGAAAGGTTAGTGCTTCCAGCAAAGAGTTATTTGGAGATCCTCCAGTCCAAAGTATCATGTGAGCCTTGATTTGGGATGATATAGAATAAATCCAAGACAGAGGAACAAAATGTCTAGAACATAAAACAGAGTTTGTAAAAAAGAACACAAGAACAATGAAATAAACTAATAGGTTTTTATGTTTCTGAAGCTCTCTGCTTGCTACCAACAGAGTACATGGCACAAGAGACAAAGGACAGAATAAATTCTTGCAACTAAATGTAGTGCCTCATTGTTGAGATAAAATCATGGTTTTGTTAGAAAATGTGCAAGTCTTTCAATGGTAATGTAATACTAGTAGCTTAACAGAGCTCTAAAAAATGGAGAAAAAAATTGTTACTTTGTCAATAAGATACCTATCTTGTTTGTCCACACTCCGAGTCATCACCAAAATAGTATTTACTTACACATGCATCTTTTGGGTAGTTCATTATTAGTTAAAGCCTATTCCACAGTTTCCCAAACTACATGCATACTAAATCACCACGGAATTCTCTCCTGACAAATAGCTGACATACAAAACCAACACATAAACTTAATCCTTAATTTACTGTCTGAGACTACATTGCATATTTACAGAAAATTCCCACATGAATGGCCACATTATGCCACATATCGAGTCATCAGCAGCATCATTCTCGGCTTATGACTCAACACTGACAGCAGTAACTATAAGAAGTAAAGAACATCCAAGCACTACATTAAGAAAGAAGGCACAAACGTTGCAAGAAATTTCTTGAGCTAAATTAGAAATAAACATATGTTAATAATTCACTGTTCATTCATAAGCCACTTTCAGGAATTGGCTGAAAAATGGTGAACAAATATCAGCAAAATTCAGCAGCCCACATTTTATCTCGATTGAAAAGAAATACATTCAGCACTAAATGTCAATGTGAAGTTTTGCCTATTGCAGTGCATATGACAAGCTAATGCAAACATTCATGCTAATGGTCCTTGACTAGCAAGTCAGGCTTTTAAGTTTGCTAAACAATTCTGCAGCCTAGATTTCCACTGAAGAAAAAAAAAAAAAAGAAAAAAAAAGTTATTTTGCTAAAGCCTGAAGCTTAGAATGAATAGCAACCTCTGGGGACATTCATCTATTGAAAAACATAGCATTATTTCAGAGTCCTGAAAGCAGCTCAAGTCATTTTCATACCTTCTTCCATTAGAGCACACAATACCAACAGGCAGTGTTCTGAATGAAGTTTTCATGGATAACCATTTTCACTTCCTGAAAAACAAAATGTGCCAGACATACTCTAACTCCCATTCAACTCATAAAATGAATGTGCGGACTGGAGCACCACAGTACACAAGCTTGGGGATTATGCAGTCTATCACCTGTGCACAATGTCAGTGTGTAATACCAAGTAAGTATATCTTCTCTGCCTGCAGGCTCTTTCTGTGGGACTTCAGATCCATTATTTAAAGTGAGATACACGTTGCACAAAACACACAATGCTAAAATAGATATTACAGGACTTATGGCATGTTCAAAGAACTGCAGGATAGTTGAGGTTGGCAGGGTCCCTTGATAAATCCAGCCATTCTGCTCAAGCAGGTTTACAGCAGGTGACCCAGGACTGCATTCGGTAAGGTTTTTAGTATCTCCAAGGATGGGGACTCCACAGCTTCTCTGGACAACCTGTTACAGTCTTAGACTGCCCTCACAGTAAGAAAGTTTTTCTTACATTTAAAAGATATTTGCAGTATTTCTGTTTGTGCCCACTGCATCTTTTCATGTTACTGGACACCACAGAGAAGAGCCTGCTCAGTCTTCTTCCCTTCCTCCTATCAAGAATGAGTACACAGGCAAACTCATAGGCAAATTCAGAACAAATATTAAAATATATCACACCAACATTTCTGCTTCAAGGGGTTGATTAAGTACAAAGGTCTGCAAACAATACTGCCAGCATAAGAATTCAAACTCACGTAGTAGTATATCTATATCACACACACACAACATAAATGGTAACAAGCCCTGGATTTTTTGTAGCCTCTCACCATGGGTTTGTTGGTTGGATTGGTTTTTTTATTTTATTTTGCTAACAAATGGGATGAATGGCAAGGCATAACAGAAACACACAGAAGCTTTCCAGCTTAATTGGCTTCCACATTTGGGTCAGTAAATGTTCTTGCTATAGAGCCAGTGAAGGATTCTTGCAACCTATTTGTGTTTCTCACCAGCACAACAGCAGCTAAAAAGATAGGCCACCATGGCTACCGTCATTGGATCTGCAAACTTCTTTTCACAGCTGTAAATATTTGTAGTGAAGCCAATTAGAGACAGCATGCTTTTGTCAGCATTGCCTAGGAAACATCAACACTTCCTCCAAAGAATCCCTCACCTCTCCTTATCCTGCTGGCATTTATTGAGCAATGGTGTCAGCTCTGGTGGCTAATGTTGCCTCCTACATACATGGCATTAGAAGCTCTGTTTGCAGTAGGTGATAGGCCAACTCTAACAAGAAGCAAACCTGCTTTCGGAGACATTAAGAACCCAGATTCTTGTTCTCCATCTCTTTCATGGGCCTATAAACTAGCAGGGAGGCAGCTGTGAAACATCCCAGGCAGTGAGCTTCCTTTTAAGCCAACTGAAATATTTCAGTCCTTTTATATTGTCACTTGTATTCAAAATCTCTTTTCTGAGCAAATACTTTTCAACAGCAAATGGGGACTGATGCATCTACTCACAGAGTATTTCCATAACCAAACCAGCCACATGTATAGAAGTCATATTAAATGCTGGTTCCTTTCACTCAGTGTAAAAGTGAATATAAACTCAAACCTGGGAAACGTTCAGAGAACAATTACCTTACATGTTTTTGTGCAAGGTACCCCAGAACAGAAGGCACCTATATGCAATGTACCTCATCTATAGATATTTCAATATACAAGGGTCTATGTATCCTGGGTCTCAAGATGAAGTAAATGAGTCTTCCTCTTGTGGGTAGGGGTCTTCAAGATCAAGTAAATGAGTCTTCCTCTTCTTGAACTTTTCACTTTTTAGTCTTCACATACAGCCTTAGGGTTTGGTCGGTGTCTCAGCCATAAACCATCTGCTTTTTCTCCTTATCAGCAGATTCAGGCATCTACTTTTCCTTATCAATAGCTGCTTATCAGTAGAATCAGTCTTTACCATGTATAAGCATCCTCAACTTGCACTTGTGAAGCACTTCACTATTGTTCAGGACAAATCTAGTTCATATTAAAAAAGGGTAAAGACATAATTTAAAGAAAACATCATTCATACAAGCTGCCATGAAATCAGAGAAACAGGGCTGCAGTTCCACAGAGGAACCACATATTGCTGGGTGCATTGTAAGAATTTGTGCACCAGTTTGATGCTAGTGCCAGCAAGAACTGCAGAGCCTGGAGAGGGATTGCAGGTATGCAGGAGAGCACCTGAACAGCAGCACAGAGGAATTTCTGCTACTCCAGCCAGTAAATAGGCTTCATAGGGGCCAAACTTAAATGCCCCCTATGAAAATACACACAGCATGGGAAAAAAACAAATAGAATTTGAAATGTGCGCATGCCTGCAAGTTACAGGTAGCTTGGGAGGAATGCAGGGAAATTGTCCAAACAGCCAGGGATCAGGTTAGGAAAACTAAAGCCATGACAGAATTAAAGATGGCCAGGGGCTTCAGGGTCAACAAGAAAAAACTTCCATAGGTACATCAGTAATAAAAGGAAGACTGGGGAAAATGTAGACCCTCAGTGGAAGCAAATAGGAGACCTGGCTACTCAGAATATGAAGCTGCTCAGCAGACACTGAAACAGGTAACTCCTGTACAGCATGAAAGTGAAAGGAAAAATTGAGGTTAAACCCTCAACTTATTAAAACAGCCCTAAGCCTCTTCATGCTTTAAAGTGAAGGAAGACAAATGGAGAGAAATTATCAAATGGCCTATTTCTTCTGCAAAATTTTTTGGAAGCTGGCTAGTGTCTCTTCCTGTCCTTTCCTCCTGATGCACTGTAAAACTTCAGTTTCCCAGCTAGCAGCAACCACAACAGCAGCAGAAATGCTAAACCAGGAATGTCAGAGTGAAGGAGCAGGAGTCACTGACACCCTGCTAACATACATGAGTGTGTCTAGTTTCACAGAGAAGCAATGTACTTCTTTACCACAATTCTGTATCTGCCCTGACTTGTTTACCATGAACCTGTATCTGCCCTAACACATCCATGTTCCGTCCCACTCTGTGGGTGTTAGCGGAGATGATCTTTTACCATACTCTGCATAGTTCAAGGGAGAAGTCATATGCTTTCCAGAGGCTGGAAAACAAAACCACCATTAAATTTATCATAAACTTCCCTAAAACTGTGTCAGGAGAAACAAAAAACCTTGGTGTGTTCTTATTCTTATAAAAAGCACAAAGCAGAAAAGGAGAAGGGTAAGAAAGAAGGAAAACAAACGAGCTCACCACACCATGGATCCAGTGATGTCTTCTTGACCAGCAAATAGAAAACCTTTCAGTTGTAGTCCTTGTGATGCCTACAACCAGCAACTCCACTGAAACCCAATACAAAGAAATCCACCACACAGCTACGAGATGGCTGTTTTTTTATAGGGTCAGGGTCTCCTGAACCCCTCCCACAGGTGAGACTCATCCACAGGAGTATCAGGTAAACTCCAGACTCAGTTCACGTGCCCTGGCAGGCATAGCTGTATTTGTGATGCTGTCTCCGGTCAGTTTGTTGCCGGGGCAATTAATCTTCATGGCCTCGGGCAGACAATACAGGAAAGCATCCCCCACTTCGGTGGAGCAGAATCACTGCTCTGACTTTGGCCTTTTGCCCAAGCGACAGCAAGCTACCTTTCTATTCCTTCTATCTTTTGAGTTGTTTTGAGACAAATTCAAAAAGGGCTTTTAACCATCACAACCATCAGTTAAGACAACATCATTGCTCAGGCATTCCAGGATGGAAATATAGAACCATAGAATGGTTTGGGTTGGAAGGGACCTTAAGGGTCATCTAGTTCCAACGCCCCTGCCACGGGCAGGGACACCCTCCACTACATGAAGTTGCTCATCAAAGACATCAACTCACCTTCACTATGAGGGTGGTGAGATACTGGAACAGGTTGCCAGGAACAGGTTGCCTATGGCTTGTAGGGTTGTGACCCATTTAAGAACCACCACAAGTTTCTCTCAGTCTATCCAAGCACCAGTAACTTAAGCAAAAGAAAAGGAACAAATTGGATGGTTTATTTCCATAACCAAGAGAACCACATGTATAGAAGTCATAGATAAAGCACTAGTTCTTTTGCAAAGACCATTGCAAAAGCTGGAAGAAGACTGCATTCCATTCTACTGATCCACCTAAATGCAGTCTCTGCTAGGCCGGAGAGTCTGTGTTAATGACCTGAAAGACCAGCATTCAAGAGATGAATCTGCATGTAGGTGTGACAAAAGGTGAAAGAATTCACATTCACTTAATGCTTCTCTCGCACACATAGAATCATCAAAACTAAGAGACAAAACAAAGTATCGCTGTTCAGTGAGTACAGGATTATTTGATTTGCTTCTTTCAAAGGTAATTATTTTTCAGTCAGGTATTCCACAGTTCCTGTCATCCCATCTTCAACATCTCTAACTTACACATCAGGAAAAAACTATCAACCTTTCATTGTGATGCTTTGTAGATTGAACTGGTAATACATGGATGTTTCAGCTTCTACATCATCCAATTTTGTCTTACTGTAGAAAAATACCTGTCTGTCCTTTACAGACTCAGACTTTTCAGAGAATGAGGACCCAGCCTGTTAATCACAGCAGGATCCAGGTGGACCTGGGGAAAATGCTGTAATAGACATGAACTCAACCATAACATGAACAAACCACTGAGATGTTGTCACTGCAGAACTGAAGCCACTGGGTATGTAAAGGTCTGACAAGCAGTGTAAAGATGGATGAAAGGAGTGAAAGAATAGATGAATTAAGAAAGAGCTTTAAGTTTGCATAGAACAAGTTTAAAACCTTGATATTATGTGATGTTCCAGCTAGCTCCTACCACCTACAGGAGCTTTGGGCAAGTGCACAGGTCACACTAAGCCACTGCAAAGTATCTCTGGATCTCTTTCTAGGTCATGCTCAGTATCAGCTCTCTGTGCCCAACCTCTCCTAAATGCCATTCAGCCAATTTTATTTCTATTGCATATAAAATGGGGTTTATTTCATATCTGAATCTGCCTAACAGTCATGCCTCTGTAATAATGCAAGTACTAATGCTTCCTATGTATTTGTTTGGGTTTTTTTTTTTTTTTGGTACTTTTTAGAGAAACAAGGCTGGATGGGGTGAGGGATAAAGGAAGGCCAGCATGCAGTGTGAATTACTCTGGTAATGTTATTGCTAAGCACAGCACAGGATATCTGTGAATCTTGACTTTTCTTGACAAGCACAGGTTGACAAGGACAGCACAGCTTGTACCTTAAGCAAAATCCATTCCGTTTCCATGGTGGTCCTTCTCACCTAGCCCAGGCCTGTATCTTTCTAAATCTGGGTGCAATGTCAGGTACCACCAGTTCAGGAATCATGTGTTTTTCCAAGTGAACTCACTGTTAGCTTTTGCTTCATCTACAGAAACTGTGTGTTTATACCCAGATCATAAACACATCGCTAAACTATGCTGTCACCAGCAATACATACTTCATTTTCTTCCTCCATCCTCTTCTTTCCTCCTCCTTTTGACCTTTTCACCTTGACCTAACCAAGAGTGAGCAGAACATTCCCATTTGTTGGTTACTTCCATGATGAACCTGCCATTTCTTCCTGCAAATCACACCCATGAATGCATTACAAGAGGAAAACCCACTCCCTCTCAGATAATGACACCAACCATTCTAGGTATTTTATGAAAAAAGAAACTCGTTATTTCCGGTGGGTTACTGGGAAGGATAGAAGAAAAGAGAGAGAAAGGTATGGTGTATACTGTAACAGCAGTACCCTTTGAAAACTGCATTCCCCCTACCTGTGTGACTGGCAGGTCTGTCATTAGACTGGGAGTTTGTGACACAACAAATTCCCCCCAAGTCCATTTTCATGTATTTCAAAGCTAAAGGCTCCATTTCCAAACCTGCCAGTTCCCTCATCTTCAGGAACTACTCTGCTACATTCAGACCATTTGCAGACTTCCATTTTCTTAAATGGCAGAAATATCACAGATGCTTTTACAAGCATTTTTCCCTTGTAATTTTGAAATCTGAGTCTCATTTTTCAAAGCCTTAGAAAAAATCTTAGTGCTGAGTAAAATTATATGATCCACCTCATACCAGGGGACAGACTAGTTCTTAATGGGCCCCCTCAAGCTTTCAAAATATTGAATACTAGGAGCAACTTTTAAATATCTGCCTCAGAATTTGGCTAACAATTTAATCTTAAGCTTTTGAGGAGTTGTTAATGTATTGAATCTTGAATGTACATCAGGTCTATTCTTTATGGAACCAAGAGGCAGCAGAACAAGGGCATCTCCACTATCTTGAAGGGAAACGAACAGACTAGACAAACATTTTTGTAACAGATTGCTCCAGTTTGAACTATATTCATTTCTGGGCAAATAAGAACTGTAAGAGTAAACACCATTCTAAACCATTCAAACAACTTGTGGATATGGGGTGCTTGAACTTATCCTCATTCAGCACAAGAAAGTACAAGCTTCAGCAATAGCACCATTTCAAAGTTACTTTTTCATCAATGATCTCCTGCAGGTACTTTCTGAAAAATCATATTTAAATAGTGGAATAATACGTACTCTTTCCACTGTACATGGTCACCAAATTCCTATTACCAAAAGCTTTATCTATCCGTACCAATGTGGATATAATATCATGGTTCCTGCAAAAAGGTGGTAAATACTGGTACAAAATTTGTTTCCCAAATTCTCCCTCTCATCCAACAAATTTATTCCCTAAGGTACGTAAGGTACGTTTTTGTTCTCTCCTATAAGCTTTTCACAGAGCTGGAATATATAGATAAGTGCACAATTCACTTACTTACAATTTAGGCACAATGCAGTTATAAGTGCAATCTGTTCTGCTCCATGAACGAAGTAGTGGCTTCTTTGGACTCTCTGTAAATTGTCTCAGAGGCCACTTATGAGAATGATGGGCCCCCTCTCTTCATGTCACTCAGGAGTTTCTGAAACCAAGTTATAAGCTGCTGTTCTTCTCTCAGCTTTGCTAGGAAAGTGGTTTGGTTTGTATACTGATTCACAGCCTTCAACCAAGGGAGTTCACATCTGTGTGGATAAGATATATCAGCTTCCACATGGTGATAAAGCAGGTCCAATAACTACTACACTTGCCTTGATCTATTCTTCTTAGCAGAGTAACCAGCAAAAGAAAAAAAAATTATTTTCCTGAGATACTATAGATGCATGAATACATACATTTATACATAGGGGAACATGGTTGCAGATCTGTAAAAGGCATATCTCCTTTATGTAATCCTATTCTTAATTTCTCGGAAAGCTTCGAGGACAGCCTTGCAGACATCCAGAAGTCATCTCCTGTAAAATTACACTGCAGATTTTCTTTCAGTATTTTTACTTTTATCAGCTCCATTTGAAACTTTCCAATGTGCTGTAATGGCTTTCATGGTTCATTGCTCAATCCAGTTGTACAGCACACTAAATCCAATATTAAAAACTTGCAGCACTTAAAAAATTTCACTTGTTCTCCCTGTCATTTCTGGTAGCTTTTTTAGATTACTAATTACTAATAATCCTAGGCAGCAGTATACACATCCTGACACACACAAAAATAGTGAAAACAGTATGTTTTTGCTTTATGCTCAGTTTTCAGACTGTGTACCCGTCCTTTCCACTGTGAATTCAAGGCATTTGAAGTTTACTGACCCTTTTAGCACAATTCTGTTGGGAGGCACACTTTAAAACTGCAAATATCTAACTGCGTATATCGATCAAACAGTGCACTGGTGTGCTGAGAAATTGAATTGCCTTTGGGAAAAATTTAACCTTGTAGTTGCATACTGACAAAGTAAAAACCTTGCTGGTTAAGCTTAGCACAGGCTCTATCATCCTTCTGTAACAGGGAAAGTTAGAGTCTGTCAGTTGGGAAATTGGAAGAAAAATATACTGGTGAGAAGCAGAGAAAGCTGAATGACAATTAAACAAGAGCTGAACAAGCATAGTCCAGGGTAAGAACAGTGAAAAAAGACCATGAAGTGAAATGGAAAGAAAATGGGAAAGATTTAACCAGAGTTGTACAAAGGAGAAGTGAATAAACATTGAAAAGGGGCTCATTTAGACCTTTAGACACTCATTTAGAAAAAAAAAGTGAACTCTTACACAGAGAACTGCATGGCAGTGGGGTTTGGACTTTCCAAGATGGTTCAATAGCAGACGTCTGAGATGATTCTTGCTGGACACAAACCTCTGAAAAGAGCAAATGTTGCAGATGCTGCTGCAGGATTTTCCTCTGCATATGCTATCTGAGGCTGCCAGCCCAGTAAGAGGCTTGTGAGATGAAGTTTTCTCTTCTGTCCTCACTTCAGGGATGAAGGTAGACACTGTAAAATTCTTTGGGGCACAGAAATGGCCATTTTCAAAGTTACAACTAGCATGACTGCCCACCTTGCTCTTACCCAGTTCTGCCTCATTCTTCCTCTCATATTGTGTATCCCGCATACCTGCAGGCTTGCCCAAAACACCCAGTCACAGGATATCAGAGGAATAATCTGCTGTCCACCAAGACTGACCTGGAAGAATGACATTTATAATGTAATGGCTATAACATTGATCCACTGGTTCAATGAGCCAAAGGAAGAAAATGGAAGAAGAAAAAGATCATCTGTAAAAGATGATTTCTGAAAGAAGTCAAATTTAATCACTCTGGAACACCAAAATACTAATGTCAAGTAGAAAGTGCGTGTTCAGAGACAGCTTTGACTCCTAGTGCTGCATTTCTGCCTTTGAAGTACTTTTGGACTGATAATGAAACTGCTCTCAGCAGGAAAAAGGAAAAAAAACCCTCAGTTTCTCAAATCATAAAGCTTCCTACTATCAAGCTGGTAACCAGAGCCAGTGGCAAGATGGATGTAAGGCAGAATAAAAATCTGTTTTCTTTGTGAGAGGCTCCTTGTTGACACATCAAAGGCAAGAGATGACACAGTTTCCTGTCCAAGATCATACACATCTCTCCAGCAATGTCCCCTCTTGAGAAGTCACATCAGTGCCTACATCCTGAAAAATATTGGAGAATGTGCTGGTTTTGGCTGAGATAAAGTTAATTTTCTCCATAGTAGCTATGATGGGGCTATGCTTTGGATTTTTGTTGGAAGTAGCGTAGATAACAGAGAGATGTTTTCATTACTACTGAGCAGTGCTTACAGAACCAAGGCCTTTTCTGTTCCTCACCCCACTACACCAGTGAGTGAGTAGGCCGGGGTTGCACAAGGAACTATGAGGGGACACAGCCTAGATAGCTGGCCCCACCCGACCCAAGGCATACCCCATACCATATGGTGTCATGTTCAGAAATAGAACTAGAGGGAAGGTTATCCAGAGGACTGAAAGTTCAGGGATTGGCTGGGCATTCATCAACTGGGGGGGAGCAATTGTTTCCATTTCCATCACATATCTTTTTTTGGTTTTATTTCCCTCTCTTTGTTATCTTTCTTTTCATTACAATTATTTTATTATTATTATTGTTGTTGGGTTTATTGTTGTTATTGTTATTATTTTCTCTCAATTTTTAAACTGTCCTTAACTCAAAAGTTTTCTCACTTTTACCCTTCCAGTTCTCTTCCCCCCATTCTGCTGAAGGGGAAAGTAAATGAGTGGCTGTGTGGTTAGCTTAGTTGCTGGCTAGAGCTAAGCCATGACAAAGAGTCAGAGGGAACACCTTCTATCAAACACCCTGCATCTGGCCTGTGCAAATTCTGACCCCCTATGGCAGACGTATGAGCTGATCCCTGCCAGGATAACAAGCTACCTCTGAGAAGGCATCTGTTCCCAGTAAGAGCAGTTTGATGTTCCCTGAGGAGCAGTTCACTGTGTGGGATAGTATGGTGGGACAGCAACTGGCTGAGAAGTCCTGGGGGAATGGAAAGGGCTTTGTGTAGCCTACAGCAGGGTTGTAGAAGTTGAGGTTGCCACACCAAATGCGCTTCTACAGGGACCTTCATCCTATTCCAACAATGGGATGGAGAACCATGCTCACAAAGGCAGCACAGTCTGCTATGAAACCCCCAGGATGCTCCTCTCAGATCCTGAGAGAATTAGGGGAAGACTTTGGCAGCACACTAAGGACCTGAGTAGCTGGAGGTCAGAGCAGATCCTGGGGCACCACATGGTGAGATGAAAGGAGCCAGAGCAGTGAAAGGTAACATCTGGGACAGGGGCACAGACCTGCAATCATAGAAGGCACAAAGAAGCAGAAGTTTGAAACAGCAGAGAAAACATAATGAGATTATTTTTATTATTTTTTTTTTTTTCGTCTTCACGGAGAAGGGTTTGGATGTAGCGCAGGGTGGCTTTAGTCTCTGTGAGCCACATCCTGACCCAGACCAGCTGAGCACAGAGGTTATTCAGTTAGAAAGAGGGTAGGATAAAAGTAAGAGGCACAGACATGATTTCACTGTGCCCTGACTGCTGAGACTTTTTTCTATCTTGGCTTGCAAAAGAAGACTGAAGACAAATATGGAAGGGACTGCAGAAAGAGTATCTGGCATGGCAGAAGGAAACAACAGCTCCAACCTTTTACCTTTTCCACAAACACAGTAAACATCTTTTCACTTAAAAAAAATAAATAAAAAAGAAAACACTCTATCTTTTGCACCTTTTTGAAGAATGCGATGTCAGCACCTGAAAATCACTGCCTAGACTTCCTCATTGCCATGAATGTCAGTTAATCTACATTTAACTTGGTGACTCATTTTTTTATTCATCACAACACAATAATGAGGTCACAATTTTCTTAAATGATAAGTACACTCTCTATGGAAAGTGCCTGCATTGTAAATTTTTTTACTTATTAGCTGTCCTCTGTAGCGGAGTAAAATTAAAAGTAAATAAATAAAACCCCTTTTTTAGTTTCTTCTTCTGATTCTGGTTGAATTTACTTTCACCAGGGCTTTGATCATCAGGTTGGTGGTGTTACAGAATTGCAGTTCAGGCTTGCAGCTGCAAACACCAAGCCTTGGTTGTGGAGATGAGCTGCTAAACATTTCAGCTTCTGAAAATGCCTTCTCTGGAAGGTGAAATAGCTGAACAGGGACACATGGAGAAATCGTGCTGAGCTTTGTCCTCTTGGCAGAGGACAGTACATTAATACTTGTGAATAAACTGCATTCTTCTGTTAATACCTGTGGGTACTGTTTCTCTTTAATTTCCCTCTCAGTTCTGCAAGAGCACTGTCAGGCATCTGCACATGTCTGACTATGCACATTGCTAAGGAGATCCAGGAAACTCTTCGTAATTCTATTTGCCCTATTAATTGGTGCATGCTGCTAAGAAGATCCAGGAAACTCTCCATAATTTTGTGCAGCAAACTCTTGAACTATTATGGGTACCATATTTCAGTTAAAGACATCAGATAATAGCAGATGAGATGAATCCTAAGAAGGAGAAAAGAATGCACAATATACTTTAAATATAACATTTATTGCATACTTTACTGTTTTACCTTTGGCCTAATGAATTCAGACCTGAACTCAATGTTCAAAGTTACAAGAGCATGTGCTTTTTTTTTAAAGTAAATAAAGTCATTAAGACAAATTATTACTTTGTATGGCAACATACAGCAGGGGATAATCTAAATTGGACTGTGCAAATATTACTTAATTTTCATAGAATCTCTTAAATATATGTCGCTAAGCCTGACTCATTTAGAGTGGGCTAACAAATTCCACCCACTAATTAAAATTATTTTGGTACTTCTGTTGCTGACTGAGATGTCTTAATGGCCATTTTATAAACAAACTAGTCTTCTGTATGAAAGTTTCTTTGTTTCCATGATCTGTTATTTACTTCACTTCAGGAGATGTGATCATGTTAGGAGAGTCTGGCAAGTGGGAAAAAGCTGATGCTGCTAAAAAGCATTAAAAGGAGGTGACAGTTATATACAGCAATAGCCAGACATGACAAAGACATACAATGTGTTTTATTGTGTGCTTGGATAGAAAAGATTTTGTAGGTGGACAACAGTTTCATTCCCTGCAGGGCAGAAAGTGAAGATGTCACTGTAAATTATTATTAAAATGACAGCTGTAGTTATGTTTTAGAAGGTGTGAAAAATACAGGAACCAATACTCACACCAGATTTGTGACTAGTATAAACCAAATGCCAGCACAGTAATATGCAACATAGGTAGCATCAGGTGTCCAGCAGCATACATCTTCAAAGGTGCTGAATGTCATATGAATATGTGCAGCAGTAAAGAAGAGGTACCTTTACAAGTAGTCCAAGAAATGAAGAGTGATTTCTTTCATTTATCCTACTCATTGCTACTGCCCTGAATAAACAGGGGGTCTGTACCTAATGAGGAAATGACAGAGGACTCACTGAAGTCTCTGACTTGCAGATCTCCTAGAAGGCTACCAAGGAAAGCCAGAGCATTCCCAGAGTCAGAACAGTTTAAAGTTCTTTGATTCAGGATAATGTGCCCCAAAACCATTATCAAACCAAATTCCCCTTCAAGCTTCAGAAATACAGTCACCTGTGGCATGAAATGTTATGCCTTGCACCAATGCCCCCTCAGCTTCCTTCTGAAAGCTGAGGTCACCACGTTGGTCATGACTTGATTCTCAAAAGCTCTCTGTTATGAGAATGTGATCCTTGATGTCTAGGTACCATCACAAAGAATGCCTTTTTTATTGTCAACGTGTTTATTTTCTATAAAGTCCTAAAGCTCCATAACATTTCTTAACCATGTATATGGAAATGTGTATAAGTGAAGTAATAAAAAAAATTAAATGGTGCAGAGATGTATATAAATACAAATTAATCAGCACTAGTGATGCACAGAATCTTTTACTATTCCTGTACCTCCTTGAGGACTACTTTCTAGCCAAGTGGAACAATACAGCTTAGCTCCATGGCATTGAACTCATTTCCTGGGAACTAGGTGGTTGTATGTGTAATCTGCCTTTTGGGAATAGTCTTTGCATGGTTAGGACCAAATTTTGCCTAGTCAGTGTAAGGAGGAAAGCTAGTCAGCATAGACAAAATCATGCCAGGGTTCATGGTAAAAATTTAATAGTATGGAGTAGTGCCCACATTGCCTGTTTCCTACCATTGTTTAGTTTTGATAACGCACATGTGGCCCTGGAGGACAAGTAACAAATAGGAAAATATTTTCTTTTCCAGGGTTGACTTCCTGTCCAATGATAACAGGAGGACTGCTGTCTTTTGTGTCTACTGTCCACCAACTGCCTGGCTGTATAAAGCAGTTTCATGCGTGTTTTTCAGATATGAAACATTGCAACTTATGGTCCTACTAGAGTGAGGGAAAACAGGTCAAATAACTTGCAGATTATTATTATACATGCCTGGCTGTATAAAGCAGTTTTATGCGTGTTTTTCAGATATGAAACATTGCAACTTATGGTCCTACTAGAGTGAGGGAAAACAGGTCAAATAACTTGCTGATTTTCATGGCATAATTTCTTTTGCAATCAGAAGAAAATAGACTGGGACTGTCTGCAGAACTTTATCTTTTGTAAGACCTCTATGGTTTTGGGGGAAAAAGCAACTGAGGCAGTAAAGCAAATATGCATGCAAACTTCTGCATCAGGCTGGTAGGATAGCAAAAATGGCAACATACCATCAAAAAGGCTTTTGTCCAATATGCTGGTTAATACAGCAAGTCAGATACCAGGGGAAAGTGTGTGGCTCGTGTCAGCTAAGTTTTTTTGTAAATTAGTTCCAATAACATCTTTTGTAGCCTAAGTCCACAGAGTAGAACAGCTTTGCACAAAGCTGGAAGGAGGTTTATTAATTATCGCTATGCTCCTGTACTGCTGGTATAGACACATGGAGGAAGACCTTTTGCTGACAGCTCTTTGTCCTTGGAGCAGTAACTCTATTGCTATAAATTCCAGATTGGAGAGAGAAACTCCTCAAAATCTCTGGCAGGGAATTTCTGGTGGAAAAACATTGGTTCCTACAAATAAAGTCGAAAGGCTGAAAAGAATTAGCTACTTTCATTTTTGTACTACTCCAGATTAAAGTTCCTGGGAAACAACTGTTAGCCCAGGTGCCACCAGAGAGAAGATCTGCTTGCATGCATGAAGCAAGTGATGTCTTCTTTTTTTTTCCTGTTTGGTTGGTTGATTGCTGGGGTTGTTTGGTTTTTTTTTGTTCATTTTCTTATTTCCACAGTCTTTCTAACCAAGTGGCTGGACTTCTAGATAGCTGTAAAAATGACCAGTTCAGGAAGCTGAAAAGTCAACTGCAAGTAGTTCATAGTCAAACTGGTTATTGGTTATAAGCAGTGTTGATCAGGGGTGACGTGTCCCACAGAAGTCAAATAGTAAATAGGCAGCCCAGCATACTTAGAGCTTTGGAAATTACTAGGTTTTAACAAACCATGACTCTAAGGAGGGTTTAGCTCTCCTGAAAACATCATAATAAAAAGATCTACTTCTGTGAAAAGAGAGCAGAAGGGGTGTAGCACAGGTATCAAGGATCAAACCATTGAGTACTTTGACAATCAGAGTTTTAGAACACATTTGGCCTGTGTATTGCAGCCCAACAAGCAGCTAGTCGGTGTCTTGCCAAAGAGTAGACCCAAGAAACTAAAGCTAGCAAGCAAAAAAAATACTTTTTTTACCAATTATATTTTGTTTGGTTAAACTGAAAGGGAGAGATCGAGCAAACATGTTGGTACTTTCTCAGCAGTGCAATCTGTCTTTGACGGGGAAAGAAAAATACATATGGAGAGTAACTTACTAGTTCCCTTAGTGAGTGTGCCAGATGAGACTACAGGGTTTCTTAAGTCAGATACAGGTAGCAATATCAATAGAAACAGTGGCTGTTACTTTAGTTTCATAGGAGCACAGTGATATGTAGCTCAGAGTCACCACACAGTGGAAATGAACAAATCACTGTCCTGTGTCTTCTCTCCTGGCTCTGCAGAGCCTATCTCACCAGTAAAGCCCCACTGGCAATCACATAAATTATCAGATAGGAAACTTCTGCTCGTGGTTGGTTGTTGCTGCTTGTTTTCCATCACGTAGCTTATCCATTCTTGATATGACATTATGGCTTTGGTATTACCTGCAGCTGTTTAAATTATGAGACATCTCAGGGAAAGATGGGATTGTGTCATCTCTGTAAATGAACTCTTATTCCATGATCAATATAAGCCACCTCCATGTTAGGTTGATTTAATACAAGACTCCCCACAAACCAATTATCACAAGAAAAGTAGGCAACTCTGCACATGAATATCTGCTGCCTTGCATTCAGAAAGAGCATTAGATCTACACAGCGAGATGGACAACATCATTTCTGTGCAAATACTACAACACAAGAAAAAAAATAAGACCTAGATGCAGACATCTGTTAGCAATTAAAGCTGAATGATGCATTTATGTATTGCACAAAACGTAATCAAGATTCAATCTGCTAGGTTTTGTTCTCAAAGTTGTTAAGAATTCAAAGTGCCTTTTCATGCACACCATCATATTACTTAAAAAACATCTGTCTTTCAGCCATTTGTACTCAAATTGACATATTTCACACCAGATAAATTCTGCTACTGTTGTCACCCTTTTAGGATGTAAAAAGGTCAACTGAGTAAATTGACATTTTGAAATACTGGCAACTCATTAGACTATTCATTCGATAGGCTATTCCTATTTTCTCTTCATTGACCTCTCAAGACCAGAAACTCTCTAGAATCTCTCTTTTGCTAATGCAAGAAGAGTTTTTGAAAAATGCCAGAAGAAATTCCAATAAAACCCATTTCACTTTTAGGAATTTTAGGCTGAAGGATCTACTTACATTAAAAGAGCTTGAGAATTCTTTTGTTACACTGACTTGTCAGAATAATAATAATAATAAATCTTAGGAATAATGAAGGAAAGATAAAAATTGTAAAACAAAACAAAGTTTATCAACAGGGTCATCACTCAGTCTTATGCCTATTATTTCTTAAAATGCTTTAAAAATCTGTAGGGAGCACTCTATCCTTACTGAAGAAGCAAAAGGAATGAGTCCAATAGCTAAAACTGTCCTGTAATTTCATAAGTTTAGCTGAAGAATCAGGAATAATAAGTACAGCATCAGGTATCATAACCTCTTGCACATATGCGTATTTTTCTATATGCATAAAGAGAACTGTGAATATGTCACATGTGAAAACATCTGACTTGCTTGATCTTCTCCATGAGATAAGTCTGCCACTGAAAGTCACAGTGATAAAATAAACACTGAATTTAAAAGTGATAAAATGAGTGGTAGAGCATGAGGAGCTGTATCTCCACTGTAAATTGTATCACCTCTGTAGACAAGCAGCGGATGGTGTTGCTGTTGAATGTTCCTGGTCAAGACTCACAGAAGAGTTTATACATATGAGCCCACTCCAGCTGCTTAAACTTCTTTACCTTCAGTGAAGTGCTGCTTAGAGGCTGCATGTCTGCCTTACTCTTGCTTATAGTCTGTAAAGGCTGTGGGGAAACTTCTCATGAGAAGTTCCTTGAAATATTTTCCATGTGCTGGGAGAAGGAATCTCTGACCTATCTCCATTAATATGTCAGCTTGCTGTTCTTACAACAGGTCAATTGCCTAAGGTAAAGAAACTGTGCAATGAAGGGCTCACTCTAAAAGCATGGCATCCTGGTGGCAAAGAGGTGAAAAACGATAGGGGCTATGCAGCAGTGAACGTTGTCTTGATGGCTCCAATGAAAGTTGTCTCTACAGGTAAAAAGGTGAAGATGCATCAGTACTTAAAGGGCAGGCAAGTCCATGCCCAGGAGTCTTCCTTGGATATCCCATATTGGCCTGAGTATTCTGGTGCAAAACCTAATGCTCATGGATGTTGCTGATACTTCAGTGATGACTGAAATTGTGTGATGCTGAAAAGATACTTGTTAATTCAAAACCACCTGTAAAGCTAAGTGAAATACTGTTGCTTGCCCAATTAGACTCAGAGACCTCCTTGAATCTTTCTTTGTATTTGTTTTCACTTGACCTAGCCTTCCAATATCTGAAGTGGGCCTAAAGGGATGCTGGAGATGGACACTTCATCATGGACTGTAGCAATAGGACAAGGGGAAATGGGTTTAAACTTAGACAGCAGAAGTTCAGGTTAGATATAAGGAAGTTCTCTACTGTGAGGGTGGTGAGGCCCAAAGAACTGGTAAATGCTCCATCCCTGGCAGTATTCAAGGCCAGGTTGGACAGAGTCGTGCCTGACGTCTAGCGTGAGGTTTCCCTGCCTGCAGCAGAAGGGTTGGAACTAGATGATCTTCAGGTCCTTTCCAACCCAAACCATTCTATGATTCTATGATTTTATGACCTTTCATGTGGTAATTCATCTTCCAACAAACTTATGGGTTCTCTACCCACAGCTTCTGCCTCTCACAGTTTTTTCTCAAGCTAAAAATCTATTTTAATCTGTAAATGCTCAGAGACAACAATATAACCATGGTCAGTAAGGTTAATTGCTTTTAACAGGTACCATGACATCAAATGAATATTCTCCCTACCTCGCCAGTAAATCCCTATGAAACAAAGTCTATACATGCATGGAACAAAGGCAAAGCCTCCATTTTTTTCCATGTTCTGTGCAACGTGTACCCTTGATCCTAATGTTGTTCTGAGCAATGGGGAAAAAAAAAAAAAAAGATCTTAAGAAGGAATATTTATTGCAAATGAAAGGAAGTAGCCTCAGGACTTCAAAGATTATTTTTCAACAGAATGGATGACAGAAGCTATACTTGCCAAAGCACGGGATGGAAAGTCATTTCTTCCTGAGCCCTTCAAACACACAGGGAAAAAGAAAAGGAATAGAAGAGAAAAGAACATGATAAAACTGACCAAAAATGCAGTAAGAGGCTTAATCAAGGAAAAAAAAAAAAAAAAAGGGTGTTTTCATCAGAAATTAGCATATTTATTTCAGGAAAAAAAAGGAGCTTTCACACTGACAAAGAACAAAGCCAACTCCATGTACCCAGCAAGGCAATACACTATGGGTAATCTCAAAATCTACTTGACTGAAATTACCAAAGTTGAGATAAAATTCCAAAATGGCACTTTGAATCAGGAAGTGTGTAACATATGGTGATTCCAGAGATTACAGATGTCCTCCAGGGTACATTTTGAACATCATGAAAGATACTCAGGAGTTCAGCTTGAAGTGGCAATAAAAAGCTGTTGGTGTTTAATGTTGGCTATTTTGAAGAAAACTGTAAGTATTCAAAACATTAAACTAGCATTTTCATTGTGGCCAGGATGTTCATATATAGAGGCTCAAACTCAAGAGCATAATAACTGTTTGTTACTACCTTTTACGTTTCCTTCTTCCCAGAATGACTCCTTCAAAATTTCTGTGTGCTTGTGTCTTTACTCCTGGCTGCTTCCTAAGGATCCTGCATTTTGAATCATCGTTGATTTTCACACATTTTCTGTGTTTCAAACTGGTTTCCTTTTCTTAACTTTTCATTAAATATTACTATCTGAAAAAATAATGCAATTTTTACATATTAGATAAATATTTTATGAAGGAAAGCATTAAAATAAAAAGTTGCTGGGACTGCAATAAAATGTTTTACTGAAAAATACAGATATGCGTTAATTAAATAACTAGGGAATCCACATGAATAACTTTACAGAAGGGTAATTTTTGTTCCAAACAGTTGCAGGAAAAGGGCATGAAAATCTTGCCTCTGTTAGAAACAATCTGCACTGTGTCCATTTTCTCTTTGGAAAAGAAGACTATATGTAAAAGTCTAATGGCAAAGTCCAGACAGGTTTATAATCTAATTTTAGGAAGCTGATAAAGCAGTGTGTAATTTTGTACCTCAGACTTATTAATGTCATTATGGAAGACAAACATATTCCTTCCTCTACAAAGAAAACGATGATGATAATGTCCATGGAAAAGTCACCAAAGTACTGCATATGAGTCTGTTAATTAACATTAAATATCTTAGCAAAACCAATTATAGTTTGGCTAGATGGATAATTAAAATTAGTATAACCACAGATCAGTGAGAGGTTATTTTTCCTGAAATCTAGAAATAATGTGGGAGTAAGGTATGGACTTTTTTCATACTATTTTATTAATGTGTGCACACACACACATGCTTTTACGTACATAAAAGCTCTAGGCGTAATTTATTACATCCTTTGCATATAAAGAAATCTGTCTTTCTAAAAAGAAAGGGAATTTCTACAGATACTATTTTGAGAGCAAAATTGGCTTCAGTGTTACCTTCAGGATGTAAATGTTTGTTTTCCATAAGGATCCTTGAATTTCCATACTCATTAAAGGGACTTCTTCAGATTAGCATACAAAACAAGCTGACGACTGCCTCAGCCATGAAAGCCCTGGCTATTTTCGTTAGTCTCAGTTACAAAGTTTGTGTAGGCTGTCTTTGTCACTTTCAAGATCTACAAAACCTAATGTTTCAGATATTGTCTTGCAAGGTCTCTCTGTACTGTTACCCTGGATTTGTCCTAAATGGCCCTCTGATTCAGTTTTCTAATGAAACATTTGGTTAATCCTATCTCTGTATCCTATCCTCTGTATGATTTGTTCAGAGGCTAAGGTGTAAGGCTTCATTTTGCACAGATTGGCAAACAGTCAACTGGATATCAATTATTTGGATAGCCATAGTGACACCTACCTATCACAGTTCTTGCACATTTCACAATTTAGAGGGATTTTGATTATTTTTAATTGTTTGAATGCAATATTAGCTACACAGCATTAACAGAGTGGAATACAAGTACACAGATTTAACTAAAAATCAAAAAGATTTCTCTTCAGAGATGAAAAATTAGACAGAAGTTATAATTATTCGATTTATGGACAACCTTCTGTTGCCATATTCCATTTTTGCTTAGAACTTAACCATACAGGTGTTACATCTCCAAAATTAGAAGCTTTCTTTTCTCCACTAAGAAAAAGTAGGGAATAATAGTCAAAACACAAGACCATCATTTATGTATTATTTCTTAACATAATAAAAAGATACCTCAATCTCATTATGGGCTGGAGAGGGACAGAATTTAAGGGCCTGAATGTACAGATACTGTAGACTGAGCTTGAAGCAAATTTTGAAGCTATTTCTTCAAGCATACAAGAAACATCTTGTATAAATGTGGAAGGAAAAACAAACATGCAGAAGTGTATATACCACTGTTAGTAGTAGTCTAACCTGAACAAGATAGGCAGTGTCTAAACCTAATAGTGACTGCTTCTCTGTGTACAAATACAGTCTTCAGGTACAAAAAGCGTGAGAGCAGAAAAAGTTGTGAAGTGAGTTCAGGGGTAAAACTGTGGTTTAATTGCAGCTATCCACAACAGCATGAACAAGGGAAGTACTAAGGCAGCTGAGATATAGTGTGTTGAGGAATTACTCTCTGCAATATAGTGCATATACCCATTAAGTAAAGAAGGACAACAGAAAGATGGAAATTGACAGGTTTGGATTTGAAGAAAGCAGCATCACTCATGGTCTCTGACCATCTGAAGAGAAAGTGGTCACTTATTTCAAGATACTTCAAGATTAAAGTATTTAATCTTCTCAATCCCAAGATATTTCTAGGTTGGTTGACATGGGTAATTATGACAGCAGTTACTAATAATTTTTTGAGCTACTTTTACATTTTTCTTTTTAGTTTATTTGCTAAAATCTCCAGAATTACCAGTCAGCTGCAACTGCTCAGAACTTTAAACCTTTTCAGGTATTCATCTACTTGTCCCTCCCATTGCAAGAAAATCAGGTCAAAACCAAAGTATTTCCTGTGATCAAGTCACAGGCAATGAGAAGGAGAACTCTGTATTGTGCAGTGTTTGTTACATCAGCCTAACATTTTCTCAGCACTGCTGTAAAGGGATCTCATCAATGAATTCAGGACCTATCTTTTGTTTCTCTTGCATCCGCTAGATGCCTTAAGGGTTGCTAAGGGATGAATCTAAGTCATGTTCAGGGAAAAGAAAAAACACAGAGCTCCCACACTGAGGGCTGATAACATCTTCCAGTACATGTTCATTATCATATTCATGTCAATTTTGTTTTAATTACCCGTTGGGGGAAAAAGAGACAATTAGAAAGACAGACATTGTAACATCCTCAAACTGCACTCTGCCACATATTTTCCCAATGCTCAAAAGAAAGATGACCTTTTCTTAGATTGATTTTGGTTTAATAATATTATTTGTCTCTATTCATTTTCACAAGGTGATCAAGGTAAGTAGGTAGATAAAGCATTCCCACCATAAGAAACTGGAAGTTACTGGTTTGGACACCATATCTATCACACTCACTGTTCATTTTCCAGCCACTTTGGGTACTTCAAAGCATGATCTCAGCTACTTCTTTTCACCTACACCATGACTGAAAAGTTCACACCAATACCCAGAAGTTCAGATTTTAAAACTGGGATAACCCTTCCCACAAACAAGAGAAGCTGGGTCTTGGTTTCAGAACTGATCAGCACTTGTACCTTGTTTGTATCTCTTTTCAGAAATGTGACATTTTTATTTTTTTTCCTCCAGACCCTTCAAAAGTCCTGCTAAAGTTAAGGAGAAGGTAGTATTTCTGCCCAGTGCTCTGTGCCCAAGATATATTTGGAATTATGTCTTCCTAAATGGCAGTGACAGTAATGAGGATCCTAACACCAGCTAGCTCAATACTGAGGTTTGCTAAGTCAGTTATGCCACACAGAGGCAGCCTTTCTCCCAGTTACAGAAGAAGGTACAGAGGTACAGAAGATGTGCATATGTTTTGTGTGAGCAAAGGATGTTTCCTCTCCTATGAAATGCAGCCTACACAAGCCTTCCCTTTTTCTGAAACTCAGCTATAGCAGCTGCAAGTTCCTAGCATCATTTTTCTGGAAGACTAGAAAGACACAGAGCACTACAATACTGTGTTGCATATGTAGTTTAGACTTAGCCTCTTGCTCGCATTTGCAGCAGAAAACAAATGGCAGACGAGATCATAGGACAAGAGAAAAATTATTAAGCATTTGGAGATTTACTCGGTCTAAGTCAAGTCTATAGTTCATATTTAACACAAGGTTCTTAGTGTTTCTGTGCCTATACAACACAGTGCTTGTACTACACTAAAAGAGAGTACTGATTGCATAGCTTTCCCAAAGATATGTTAATAATGATAATAAATGCAGACAATATGACATGAATTTCTTTCACATTCTCCTTTTTGATTAAACAGATAAACAAAACCAAACACCTAATTCCCCAAAATTTTTTGACATTCACTTCCTTTAAAAATAGTAAGTCATATGTTTGAAAACTTGTTTGTTCCAATACTTCTATTTACATTGGCTGCTGTTTAACATAGGAAATGTAAGATAACACCCAGACTGTCAGCATACTTTTCATGCTGTCAGACCAGATCAGAGGAGCTTGCATCACACCAGTTTGCTATTACACCTCATACGTTGCATCTGCTACTGCAATCATCTAAAGAATTAGAAAGATAATTCTTCTGGTCATGCACAACTCCCCAGCAGGCACAAAGCTCAGCTTTGCCCTTCAGGGTTTGGGGAAATGGATGCAGAATCATTCTATTGTAGCCTCAAAGCAACAGCAGAACAGCCCTTGGGACAGATATTTGCGTTAAAGATGATGCTGAACTTTGCCACCCTCGCAAAGCAAACAGCAGCTTTATGCTTCAGCTAACATGATGCCTCTCGCAGTAGCCTGAGTAACATTATGCATCTGTCTCCAGATGAATCCTCAGGTGTGCCATATGCTCAGTCATCTCCAGAGTGTTTAAGACTATGGGCAAAACACATAAAGACTCCTTTGCATGAACACCCTTACATAGCAACAAGGCAAGACCCAAGAGCAATGTACTTTACTGATGTAAAGAGGAATAATGTGTCAGCTATTCACATATACATTAGCACACACTATTACAGGTTCTTACCTTACTTATGACAGTGAAATACTCTTGAAAATTGCCAACAGGAAATTAAACAGACTGGAATCCATGGAGAGCCCTTTCACTGTAATTAAAACTTGCCTTAAAATATCCGTCATGAAATATATCAGTATTTTGACTCAAACCACAAATTTCACCATCTTTGTGATATCTCAATAATAAATAAAACTCAGATAACTGACGAGCACGTCTCAAAAATAGTGTGTCTGGGTGTCTTTTTTTGGTCCCCAAAGCTGCTTTTAAAAGTTATGTGAGACAGAGAAGAGAAAAATCTACATTTGCTTTTGCTTTGGAAACAGAAGCTTTAAGGTCATTCCAAGTTTACTGGAAATGTGGTGAGCAAAACACCTCTGTTTATAAACACAGACACATACACACAGAGGATTTACACATATACATATATGCAGAGGAAATCACTCCCATTTGGCTTCCCTACAGGCTAAACATAGAAAAATGTCAAGCCTTTCTGTTTAGCTGGAAGGAAAAATAACTGAACAAGTTGCTAAATGTGAACAAAACCGAGGGCTCATTCAAGCCCTACACCTAGTGATTACCATATTGCCAGATGCGTCTCATTGGTAAGCATCCTCCCTGAAGCTCAGGTTCCCTCTTTCTCTAACGTCCTCCTTGTCCTTCTCCATGTATTAGCAGCTCAACATGATTTATTTGCAGAATTATCAGAAATCCTTAAAACACTTCTCATGATCTTTTTCAAAGAAGCCAAAATTCAAGACTGACAAAAACCCCTCTTAATGAATAAGATCTTACTTCTGAATGAAATCTAGTAAGAAGACCAGCCTCCTTCAGGCTCTTCTACCTTCAAAGATAACACACGCACTTGTATTTAACAAAATCAGTGTCCCAGGCTGCATTCAACACAATAGTATAACTACAGGCAAATGGAATTACCTGAACTAATCTTAACAGGTGCCACAATGATTTGCGGAATCTGTTGCAATATTTATGAGAAGAAAGGATGAACTGACAAATAGACAACGACTGTTAATAATACACCGAAAATCCAACTAGTCTTTGCAGTTCAAATCTCTTAACTGGAGGGAAAACCTTTGAAAATATTGATGAAAATATTCACAGGTAGATTTGCATCAAGAAATTCAATATTCTATGATTGTATGATTCCATATTCTAAGACTGATGGCCTGAAATCTAGGGCTGTAATAACTGTCTGGTCCCCAAACAGCCCCTTTACCAGGAAAGAAGTCTCAAATACCCATTTATTTGCAGAAAAGCATTTTTTGTTTGTTTGGGAACTGTTACAAATGTAAATGTTATCCTATTCATTTCCTCTTGTCTTCCATCTTCTAATAAACTGTTGCTTACTAAGTCAAATTAAGGCAGTTTTTTAAACTGATAATTTTAAATTAAATTGACATACAATTTGAATAATTACAAGCACTGGAAACCATAAAATACATCACACTTACCTGCTTGCCAGTGACTCTTGCTTATCAAGTGTCCCGTAGCATAGAAGCCATGACGGTACATACTCTTTGCATGCAGCCACGAAACATTAAGTCTTTTAAGCTGTACGTATCTCCACTCAATTTCTAATCACAGTTCAATAGTTTACAACATTTTTCTCTCTTTGTTAATCAAACTGCAAAAATCAGAATGCTTTTATTTTTGTAAAGCAGACTTCTCTTTTGACTTTATCTTGAAAGTGAAGTGGTAAATAAAGTTAGATCACATTTTTGGCTGTTCAGAAGTACACTTTACTTGCAGATAACAGTATATCAGATGAAGATTTACAGGATCATGGATAGGGCTTGACTGAAATAGGCTTCAATCACCAAGTTGTGAAGACTCACTATCTGCTTGAATGCGACTTTCTTACAAAAGGAATTAGAGACACCATATCCTGTGGCTATTGGTTCAGAGTAATTTGCCTGATTTTAATGGATATAAAAGAAAATTGAGCAAAAATAATATTAAAATATAGCCTCATAATTTTTATCAACAATACAGGTGATGACAAAGGTGAAAAAGACAATTTAAGCCATCTAAGCAAGTCTGGTAGAAACAAATTAATTAGTAAAGACATATCTAATCAACACTTGCTTTGTTAAGAAGACAAGCCACAGCACAATGCTGTTTTTTCAGGCTGTTAAAAGCTGTGAAGTTTCTGGTGAGAATGATTTTACACCGATATGCTAAGGATTTCCACCTCTGTTTTCCAGGCTGTTTCTGTAAAAGGCACACCTCATATTCAGCAACCACATGCTAGATGAGAACTTCATAAAAGTGCTTGAACAGTTGAACCTTTCTGAGCAAGCTTTCTCCCACTTCTCGATATAAAGGTGAAGGTTAGATGCCTGGACTATTTGAAGTATCATCACCTACAAGTGGCACTCAGCCCTTGTTGCTCCCAAGGGGTAAGCCACATGTCAAAAGAACTGGGATTTCTGTTTTGTTTTTTTTTTTCACAGAGGATGGCGGTGGATTTGTGCTGTCAGATGCCACAATGGGCATGAGGGCTACAATCAGGCTTAAAAAGTGTAAAAAGTGGCAGCTGTGTAATTTACTCAATATACTTAGAAGTAACTCATGATCTCCAAGCAAGGCTCACTTACCCGTGATACTAGAGAGCAAGAAATCAGCTCAGTTCTTCTGAAATACTCTGAAAGCAGAAAAGTAGAGATACTTCTAGGTGCTTTCATCTTCAGTGAAAGCTTTAAGCATTTTGGTTTATTTTTTGTGTTTTTTTTCCTCTGGACTGCTGACAGGGACTCAGTTCAGAAAAATAGCTTAGTCCAGATCTTCAAAGATAACACGAGAAGTTCAGTGAAAAATTCATTATCTATTCTGCTGATTACAGCAGAAATCAACCACACATTCACTTTCTGAAGAGCTAGAGCTTTTATAATCACAGTACTGCACTTTACTGCTTTGTTTCTAATTTGAGTGCTTGTATTTCTCTTGATGTGCTTGTTATCTAGCCTATGTCTACTTTAACAAGTTCTGCAGATCACTAGGGAGCATCTTTGTAGAGCAAAATAATTGGTATTGAAGAGACAGTGTCCGTACTATGCACTTTTCCGGAGGGTCTATTTTGAACCATCCTATCCTATTGTCCACTGGAGTTTTTGATACTCTTCAGAATTGATTCTTCCAATTAATTTGGACCCAAAAGGAATTCAGCTCATTTACTCAGACATCGCTCCAGTTTGTCTTGTCTTCATGTGAAACATAAAGCTAAAACTCCTTTATTCCACAATATAGAATCACTTTTTCTCAAATACTCCAGACAGCACCATCCTTCCATCTCAAACATGGTTATTTTTCACTTCCAAACTGTTTTAATTTTGTTGTCCTTTTCTGCATAACATTCCTAACGCCTCCACCTTCTTTTTAGTCCTTACAGAGCAAAAGATGTAATTCACCTTCCTTCTTCTTATATCTCAGGAATTCCAAATGCCTCCTCTCTGGCTAAGTCAAACCTTGCTTTGCTCACAGGGATTAGAAATGTTGCTATCTTTCTTGGTTGGCCTATTACATTATCCAGACTGACACCATCTTCTCATCTTTTTTGCAAGATCCTTCTAGTTCTATCAAATACCAGTTATTTGCCTCTATGGTAAAGCAAGCAAAAGTAGTTTGAGTGGAAAGTTTTGTATAGAGATTGGCAGGAATAAGTTTTTTGTTTGTTTGTTTGCTTTTTGTTTGTTTTGGATTTTTAGTTATGTTTGTTTGGCTTTTTTTAATGAAAAATCTGAACTAACACCTCAGAGGCATCTAAACAGAAGCAAGGGACTTGAGTTGTAGCTCAGAGGAAAGGTTACTGTGGTTATTCTCTACTATAGGAGAAAGCAGCTGTCTTGAGACACAGCCTTCTGTTTTTGTCTTACATCTGACTTGTCTGTGGCAAGATGGTCCTAACTGAATATCCTTCCTCTGAATATGCTTAATGATTTTGTGAAACGGTTGAGTATCAGCTGGCACCTTTAACTGGCAAACAAGATTTTCAAAGTTCAGCTTTAATTAATAGACTCCAGCATTCCCATTGTCTGGGATGGTCCCAAGAAAGTAGCCTGACAATTCGGGCTTTCCAGAAGTTGCTCATAAACACCTGCAGGCATAATCCTTTCCCTTCCAATTCCCACTAAAAAGCCTTCTACAGTGCTATCTCAGGTAGCTATTGTCAACAATATCCCACCTGCAATGACAACTATGTATTTTCCTCATTTTCCTTGTGCTCACCCACTCACCAGTGTCTGGTTTTTGTCTGCTCTGTTTTTCATCATCACAAACACTTCCCCAGGACAGTGTCTGTTCTTTTATTCTGGACTTACACAGCAAAATCAATAACCATGCTTACGTTCGCAGGTGTTATAATAATAGATAGCAATAATGACAAATATGTATTACTGGTGCATGAATCAATCAATGCATGTTCTCAAAAGTGGTATTTTGTATGCAAAGGGAAAATCTGATTGGAGTATGAAAGACATCCAGATTAACACTGTCAAAAACAAGATAACATGTATATGGGTTCCAAAACTATAATATGTTTGACTTTGGAAAGGTTAAGTTCATCCTTTATTAAAGCTTTTATCAGACCCCACACTGTCTCTGGGAACACATTGTCACTTTACACTTTACGTACTGACAGATGATTTTGAAGATGAGGAAATGATCCAGAAAAGTGGCATTGATTTTGAAAAGCAGAGGAATTTGACAGTCGCTGCTTGTTGCTAAACTACGAAAAAAAAAAAAAGCATCATCTCTCAGTGTGTCACTCACAAATATCAATGAGACTTGGTATTTAAAGTGTTTGCGTAAAGCCTAGGGAATGATTTGGACTGCATCCTTCCACTTACAGCAATTTTGACGAGACCTTAAATACCAGGAACCTCTTTGCTTGTTTTCACAAAATGACCTCTGTGATCTTTTCCTTTGGAAAATTTGTACTTCACATCTGTAGACTCTGATCCATTTATTCAAATGCAGGAAAGATATCTTAGAGAAAGGGGAAACCGTAAGACTTGAACAAGTCTGCAACACACACTGCAAGCAGATGTTTTACAAATCCTCCTTTTATAAATTGCATGCCCTTTGGAACATTAAATCTCAACTCAGCCTGGAATTTGTTAACAAGAGCTGGACAGTAAGCTGTAGCCAAAAGAAATAATTTTTGTGGCAATCCTGTGTAAGGAAACAGACTAAATAGTCTATTCTTTCCTCCTTGTTGTAAAGATCATGCATCTGTAACAAAATCCAGCTGATGCCTTTTCACTGTGCTCTATATGTCCTCAGAAAATCTGATGTTGAGCACACTCACCACACACTTCAACACAGAAAATTTCCACTTGCTTTGTATCCAGGGGAAGGAGGGAGCCGACTCCCTAGTCGACTGGGGAAAGAAAGTCAACTGAAAGACTTTCACAACCCTTTCACAGAAGAATCACTGGATAATACATGGTAGGAGAGGAGGAGGTTTCAGAATAAATGGTGCCCAGCTCCTGCAGAGGCCATGCATTTACTCAACTTTACAGACAGTGCCTGAGGTCAATGAATAATCTACTGATAAAGAATAAACACATAAATCCACAGATAGAAGCTGTTCATTTCAAGATAGACTTCATGCAAACATGGTTCTGTGCTATTATATGTAGTAAGTGCTTTCTAATGGCTTGAAGAAGCAATTTAAAGCATTAAGCTCAGAGCACTGCTTCTCTGCACCCCTTTTTTCTGTCCTCTTCTTCACACTGCTCACTCCTAGATTTACATAAAGCTTTTCTTTTTCTTCTTTTTTTTCTCACAGATGTTAGAAACATCTGTAAACAAAGTACAAGGTGGAAAACTGAGGTACAAAATGGTCAAGTGATTCCTTCATTCCTAAACCATGTCAGAGGCTGAACAGACAATGAGATGGCAAAGCATTATTTTCATGTACTCCAACTTCCAATCAAGAACCCTTCCTACTTTCATTCTAAGGTCTCATTTTTCTACCTCATTTCTAATGATAGAGCATAGGAAAAACCACTCAGCTCTCAGATCCAATAACAATAGCTTCATGCTTAAACACGCCTTTTAACAAACAGGAATTTATATTATATTATATGGACCTCTTTTAAAAACACTATGCAGGAAGAGAACACAGAGTCACACAAACGTTATAGACATAATTTGATCTCCAGCCAGTCTAGGTCTCCACTGCAGCAATGAATATGCACCTTCATAGGAAAAGAAATAACTAAAAAAGCAACCAAACCAAAATACAGCACTTCAGCTTGACAGAAACAAGGAAGTTCAAGTTCTGAAGGCAGAATTCTAACAGCATGGAAGATTAAAAAATTTTATTTCTCCTCATAAAATGATAAAACCAAGCCATATAAAGAAAGAGGATGACAGGCCCAGAGCAAATACGCATTAGGAACAGAGTTTTAAAATCCTGTCTTCCTTTCTTCCCAGGCACTCTGTGCTTCTGCATAAGGCATTTTGCTGTACATCTGAGTTATAAGCAAGTACTGATGGCAAACTTTTTCACTCTGGATGGGGTTCAGAAAGAAATACCCCACTTTCATCATCTGCTTTTCTTCTCCAGCCAAAGCTTGAGAGGCTTGTCCTTAGCTGCCATTCCCTGTTCCCTCCTATGTTTCCATACTGCCTGCACAACTCCTGTGCAGAGACAAAGCAGGAAGGAGAGGTGATGAAGCAAGTCAAAGCTATCACTGAAGCTCATCAACAAAAGTTACATGAATGAAGAGCAAAAGCTGTTGTTTTGCTTGAAACCAGGAACAGAAGAGGGACTGAACTCTCACCCTTTGTTTTCATTGCTCTTCAGAGAGCCAGAACTGTCCACATATCAGTAGAGTTGAAAGCTTGTAAGAGCCAGATGTTGTGATATTTTTGGATGCAATCATAGATCACACCACAGAGTGCTTAAAAGTTCCTGTCCAGAGCTAATTTTTGAGGGAACAGAACCACATCACACACATGTTCACTAGCATTTTGCCGAGTCCTGTGTAGTGCAGAAAACAAGTCTCTCTAAAATTGGTTTGCCTAGTTCATTTTTCTTGGGGGGTTAAATTATTTTATTTAAGTTCATAATTCTTACTGTAGAATTATACCAAAGCCTGTGAAAAAAAGTCATTTAGCTATGCAGGTGGTTAATTCCTCATTTTTGTTCAGTCATTGGTTTTATTTTTCATAGATTACTACCAGCTTATTTACTCTGATTTTTTCAAGATTTTTTCATGTAGGGATAACATTTCTGCTGTTATTTTTGCTCTTCTTCTTTGAGACAAACATGGCATAAAGACATAAAGTCTAGCTCATTTCCTTCATGAGGAATCACAGCGAATTCACCTGTGGTATCCATTAGCAACTTTCTTGGCAACCCAGAAATTGTACTGCCTCATGGAGACAGAGGCACTAGAAGCAGTTCTGCAATTGATTTTTATTCCCTGTACATTCTATAGCATAAGTTCACTTAGGGCTCAAATGAGATGGAAGGTGAAGGAGTACACCCTTGCTTTAGTGAGGAGGACCAGACACGTCTCTAGGTTTAACCTGATTAGAAGGTTAAGCTGAAAGAGATAAGGAGAGTGAAAGAAGAGTTTGCTCACAAATGGAAGAGTTTCTTAGTTGCCCTTGGTACAGTGGACATTGCTCATTGAGTTGTGAAACCACTCCTCTGTAGAAGTCCTGAACCCTTATTTTGTCTTGAACCACTCTGAATTGTAATGTGGCTACATAACCTGTCTTATTATCTAGCTACCTGCTACTCAGTCCGGGAGCAAATACCCATAGAAACACAATGTTCAACAACGTGGCTTTCCAGACCTCAGATGATACTGATTCTTGTCCTGCAAGATCTCATATCTGCAGAAGAGAAACTCTTCAGGTGGAAGTTTCACTCTATCCTTCTTTCTTCCCCCCCCCCCTTTTCTTCCCCCCCCTCTTTTTAATGCATTTATTCATTCAATGAATAAATGCAAACTGATTTAAGAGCAGACTGCTTTGCAAGCAAATTTAAGATCAAGCTTGGCTACTATAAACCCTACAAGGAGAGGTAGTTGATAGAAAACCGAATCATCTGTTTGATTTCAAACATTTTGGTGCTTGCATTAAAGATCTAAGCACCTTGCATAGTCATAGCTATTTCCAAAGACAGATGCAAAATGCTGTCCTTGCCTAATCTACATGACAGCAACCCTCACCTAACCTTAACTGAACTTATAGCCAACTGCCATCAAAATGTTCCCCTATTTTTCTCCTAAATGTATGATTCTAGGCCCCTCTTTAGTACCAGCTTCACTGATCACACTGCTGTACTGAAGTTAAAACCTAACTCTTGCTAAAATTTTCACAGAAATAAAAAAAAAAAAAAGAAGAAAGAAAATCAGTCCTTTCACCCCAGATGTAATTTTCTGACAATTGAGGGATAAGCAGTCTCATTGATTAATTGGACTAGCGGTAGAAGAAGATAAGCGTAAGAGTAGGGCTGGTGCAGTTGAAAAGACTTTCCCATCTACTGGTACTGGTATGCTAGATACACTGAACTGCCTGAAGACAGAGCAGAATTACTGGTAGTTGAAGAGAACTTAAGAGGGGTCTAATACCCTTTAACACCTCCCATGCTTCCTATATTGTGGTGACAGTGGTGTAGTGCATAGCTTTCAGCAACTGAAGTCAGAGCTGCTATGAATCACACCTCTTTCTCTTCATTGAAAAGCACCGGTGCAAGAGATATGAATATAAGAAACCCCATAAAGATCCCAAAGCTGCCCTAGGGGATGCTAAAGATCAGATTGTAGACACTTCAGTCAGCTCAAAGAGGACAAACAAAATACTTGCTCCTGCAATAGAAATTATATATGCAGTTTTTGTGCCAGCAGGCTCTCATTCAAAACCGCGAGTAAATATCAGAACCTGCCTTAAACAGGGAAAGCACTAAAGGATGTGACATCTGTATCTACATGATAAATTAGTAACACAAAGGATTTCCCTAGCCCTGCATCTCCTGTGCTTTCAGGTTTTGGCTTTGGCTAATAACATATGTATCTTTCCTATGCACCAGTGGTCCAAGGCAGCCTTCACAGACATGTCATATGGCTCTCAAACATGTTGTGACTGGAAAAATCTTTATTTTGGCAGGATGGACCAGAGGAAGAGAGTTGATGCTGCTGAAAAGCAAAATCAAAAATGTTCTCCTGTCAATATGCTAATTAACAATTGGCAATAATATGCTAAATACTACATTAATTTTAACAAGATGTTCTTCATTAACAAGGCTAATCAAACATAATCAGCACCACTAGAGAAAGCACAGAGGACTAAAGCAACACAATTGTCTTCCACTACTCCTTCTTCTTTGTTAAAGCAATGCCAGTTGTTGGTCCCTAGGGATGATGCATTCCCTGCTCCTTGTCTGTCAGATAGTGGGGAAGGTGGTTGCAGGAAAATAGACCTACACAGATTTAGTAGGGATTTTAGTGTTTACAAGAGATTCATGTGAAAATAAGCAGGAAAAGAAAAAATAGCATGCACACAACTTTGTATATGTCAAGCAAAAAAAAACCAACAAATTTTTACACCATTTTAGCTAACTCAGAAAATGAAAGGGGAAAAAAAAACCAAACAAACCAAAAAATACCGAACCTAAACCACCCTGAAACATAAAACTTTAACTTTTTTTAAGGTCTTTAAACAATACAACAGAAGTGACAAAGGCACTGTTCAATACAAATATTTTCATTAAATGTTTAATGCCTTTGTACTTTGAGTCATGAGACTACAGTTTTAATGCAAACAGTTCTGTGAAACTAAGGTGAATTACAGCTTTTGTTTGCTTGACAGAAAAAAGAAGGCAAAAAATGACCAGGACAGAAACATATGAGGGTCATGTGCTTATACCAAGGAGACTGACCCTTCATATCTGCTAACTCACTGACAATTTACAGCAGAAAGAAGGCCTTAAAAGATAAATATAACTGAGGATGCAAAGTCTTCTGCAGTCAATGAAAAAAAATTACTACAATACTCAATGGAATTATCTTGTATAGAGGCCTCAGAGGCAAATTTATAACCAAAGATGGATTTATCTAATGTCAGTTTTGCCTTGTGAAATGTAGGACTCAGGTCTAAGTTAGTCATGGAGTGCTCTGTCTAGTCACTGGAGAAAGACTGGTGTGATTTACTCATCCTGTTTAAGACAGATTTTTTAAAATATGAACTTCAATCTAAAACCACACCTCTCACTCTATGGTATGGGGCATCTAGAGAGTTAACTTGAATCAGAAATTTAATTTTCATATAATCATCATAATCATGAGTCTCATACATCTATTCACAATGTCCCATGGATTTTATCTCATTTACGATAGTGTTATGTGAGTGCAACTCCATAAACTATGACATTACCTAGCATCTGAAAAGCCTTAAAGGAAATTTCCCTCCCATCATTTCTCTTTTCCTTAGTCTTTCCCTCTGTTTCTGTGTGTTTAATGTCCTTCTTTAGTCTGCTTCCATGCAAATAAGATAACAGGAAAAGCAGAATTTTGTATTTGTGCTGAATGGAGATATCAGGATCCGATCTGCTATGGTTACCTGTAGTCTGAAGGTAGCTTGTATCTCAACTACCCAACAGAAATAATATCATATACAGGTGTCTTTTCTCAAACCTTTTCAGAAACTTTTTGTCAGTGCCAGTTTGCTTATATTATTATTACAGGATCACAGTATAGTTCCAATTGGAAGGGATGGCAGGGGGAGAACAAGTTGCTCAAGGTTTTATCCAGGTGAGTCTTGAAAACATTCCAAGGATGGAGACTGCACAGCCTGAGATTGCGCAACCTCTCTGGGCAGCCTTTTTTATTGATTGACTGTTCTCACAGGTAAAATGTTTCTCTTTTAACCAGTCAGAACCTTTCTTTCTTTAATTCACCACTGGTTTTATTCTTAACATTATCACTGCATCTTCCTGGATTTGCTTAGAATTTCTGGTGTCAAAGAACACAGCTCAAGCCAGAGCTGACTGAAGATAAGGCTACGCTTGCACCAAGTGAAAAATATCCCAACATATAACAAGCCAGGACTCTTCAAAACTCAATCATGTCAGCAGCAAACTAAGCTGAAACTCAATTTCTTGCTTGAGGTGAAGAAATCAAGCCTGTGGTTAAGATTCTGTCTCTGAGGTTACCAAGGAGTGTGACTGAGAAGTGTGAAGATCACAGCGATGAAGGCTAGTAATAGTAGGGAAAATGCAGCACATAAAATAGAAATCCAAATAATTATCAAGTTCCCCACTGAGCTTACACTGTTCAGTTCACTTTTACATTGTTAGGCTTGGTAGTTGAGATAGATAGCCAGATTAAGACTAGCAGACATATGGCTTTACATCTTCCAATTACAAAACGCAACACATACAAACTTTACAGTACATGTAAGGGGATTTATTTCCTCTCCTGACATGGAACTGTGGATGGATACTGGAAATTTTTCACACATCAGAGATCTACTTCCTAAGCTTCACTATACAATGGCTGATTTTTCTGTCTAGGTACCAGCTTAGCCAGCCTATGGAGGAGAAAGCTAAGAAATACCAGTAACTCACTGCCTGGCATGTAAGCACCAAACCAACCTCTTTTTTTATACATTAAAATGTAATGTGATAGACTGTTAACAGAAATGTAAGCATGTATTCCCATCTGATATCTTTGTGAAGGGGATGGTCATATCCAAGAGAAGGACAGAGTAGGTACATGAAGACAACTCATAAACTGTTGCAGCTATGTTTGCAGGCTGCTTCAGTCAACACTTTAAGTCTTGAGCATTATTATACCACCTTGTTTTCCAGGAGCTTTGTGATGATTGATCTTAGAGAGACTTCAGTGGGACTTCTTGACCATGGAAACCTCTAGTGCTTCCCAAATGTCTCTGACAATAAGCTCCTTATTTTTATGCAGTGCTTTGAGGTCTTGCACTAAAAAGCAATCCACCAAAAGAAACACCAGGTATTTGAACCCGGAAGACATAAGGTGAGTCTTTTCCAATGAAGGTTTCATTAGGAAGGCTTTACAGACCTTAGCTGAAGAAGAATGAGTAGAGAATAATTCTTAATTTATGAATTTCCTCTCATAAAAAGTCCTTATTCAAGCCCAGATTTTTATATATATATTTTTTTTTTCAATAAATCCATGACTTCAGAATCTGGTAGCAATTTCATTTGCCATTCTATGGCAGTATCCTTTAAATAATCAAGATATTTGCACATCTAGAATGAATGGTAGGCTTTTAAAAAAAGAAGAGGGAGCTTTAAAAATCTTCATCACAGTGTGCTCAGTATCAGCTTTGTCCTTTTTGCTTTGTCTGTGTCCCATTCTATCACAAGTGAGTAACATCCATTATTAATACATCTCTTTGAAGACAGTGCCTGTGTGTCTGTGTCCTCCATTTGATTTGCCATCTGGAAAATTACAGTTTCCCAATAGCTTTAAAACATAGCTTTTTGTTTTAAGTTCCACCATTGTTCACATGCAGAGAGCACATTTGACACAAGGGGTGTTTTAGTAGAGGGCTTTTCTATCATGTGGCAAAAAAAACGTATGCACATTGATTAAAAAAAAACCACAAAGCAACAAAACAAAAACACAAAATGCCAGGAGAAAAGCCTACAAGCCTACAGAAGTAATGATTTTCAGTAACACTACAGTGGTTAACCTGAGTAGTTCTACCTTGATTTCATCTGATTGCAAGCTCAAATTAATCCATGAATTAACAGAAAGAAGCACTAGAATTAAGCTAAAGTGTGAGATAAAAGTAATAGAAATGGTCATACGTAAATCTTTATAAATATTCATTTCTAGGGCAGAGGAAAGTGAGGTAGGAGTAGGAGATAGGTTTTGTAATATACCAATTAATACATGTATAGCTTCTGGTTAATGCTATGATTTATCCAAGAGAAAGTTTTATCTACAGATATGGCTCAGATGATAATTTTAGCCAGAGTAGGAAAGACTCTTTAAACTGAGAAGGAAATGAAATTGTATTTTACAGCTTCATGTAGGAAGCAGAGGCACCCCACAGTGTTCTTCTTTTCTTGGAAAGTGACAAGAACATGGAATTATGGGTGATTTGAGAAAAAGAAATGTAGAGTGGGTTGGTCTTTGAATAAAAAATGATTTTGTGGGTTTGCACAAAAATATAAGATAAGCTGAAAACTGACCAAGGGAAAAAACTTCCTTCAATTTCTCATTATATTAAGCTATGATGTAAGTAGAGTTATTCACATATTTTCTATTTAATATGCAGTTTATCGCATGTAGAGTATGTACCCAACTTTATAATACATGACACCTCTCTGAAATCCAAGGTCTGACAGCAATCATCTTTTTTTTTAACAAAAGATCTATACATTTCACTATTACTTATATATTAGTACAAATACTTTCCCACTTACTGTTAAGTATAAAGGTAAGCACACTAAGAAAAGCAAAATGAAAACTGAAACACTTGAATTTGCATTCATCTCTCCTAAAATCAAGGCAAGAACTGCAGGTCTCCTCTGAAGACAGAGTAAAGGAAACCAAAGGAAAGAAAGAGATAAGCGTGGTTTTCCCCCTTTTGTCTATAATAGAAGGACAATTTGATGATGAGCATTCTAATTTAGGCTTCAGCTGAATGTCTGAGTTTGATAGAATCTATCTAAAATTAGGTATTTATGTCCAAATGGGGAAAAAGACACAGCAGATGGAGAACAAAATGAGTGGCTGTTTTGGCAAGACATTTGTGTCATGCTTCATGGGAGAAGCATATTTTAAGAAGGGACAAAACTGTCCACACAGAGAATTTCAGGAATATGTAAGAGACTGTGTGTGAGACTGCACAGAGCCAAAGATGAAACGAGAGGTAGACACAGCAAGGACCAGAGGGTGCTTCCATAAAGGGTATCCTATAACTGAAAATGTTAATGGAAATATAATGCAGTAAGTCAGTGATTATGAGCTGTCAGAAGTGACAACAAGTTAACATAGCATCTTTTCTATTTTACCATTTTTTTATGAAGACATGCAAGGACTAACTTTCAGTAACTGATCATGCTTGCATTATTGGTAAAAACCTAAAAGGTTTGAAATGTTCTTTGATAATGATATTTTTTTAGGAGGGTTCTGAGAATCAGTGCTTGGAGCTGTTCTAAAATGCAGTAAATTATCATTTTTAGGAAGTACAGAACACTGACATAAGAAGCACACAACCCTGGAAATATTCAGGTCAGTTTGAACAGGGCTCTGAGCAATCTGATCTAGTTGAAGATATTCTTGATTATTGCAGGGAGGTTGGGCTGTATGAACTCGAAAGGTCCCTTTCAACACAAATCATTGTAAGATTATGTAAAGACTCATTCTGAATGTGCCTTTGGTATAGCACTGTCTTAGATCCCCTATGTTAATAATGGGTTTTAATGAGCCTGCCTTGTTAGCATACTCAGCCTGATTTGGTGTGTTTTGACATCCGTATTGTGAAGGTTTCATCTATCTATCTATCACCACATCCCTGCTGCGTTTATTGTAAGAACAGCTGATTTGTGAAAGAGATCTGGTTAATGACTATTCAGCATAGGAGGTGAAGGGAGAAGACAAGGAAAACAGTAAATTAAACACACAGATACACAAACTTTTGTAAGAAACAGCTGAGAGTAATACAGAGAAGAAATATTACTTTGCTGATTGAAAAGTCATGGAAGGAACCACTAACACATAATTTTGGAGAAGTTCAGCCAGAACTAAGTAACTGGTAAAACCAGACAAACAAGACTGTCATGGGTCTCATGGGAAAGAGAAAAGTTAGTGGGTAATATTTGAAGGAGTCTGTGGGTTGTGTAAACTTAATTGTGCAAATGTGCAAAACTTAGGTCATGTTCAGGGGAAGGACCAAAAGCTGTGAAAAGAAGGGAGCTGAGTTGGATTGTGGAGAAATAAGAATGGGAAAACAAGGGTGCGTGGTTGTAAGGACTCAGTTGCATATAAACAAACTGCCAGTCAGTACACTTGTCTGGCTGTGTCCTGTGCATGATCACCAGAACTCACCCTATCTCCTTATCAAAGTGTGCTCCTAATTGTATTTCTGTGTGCGAGAAGATAGCACCCTGCACCTGAGTCAGATTTCCTTAATAGTTGTGCATTTTATATACACAATGTTCAGACATGGGAGTGCAGATTGCCACACAGAAGCAAGGACAGTCAGGGAACAAGAAGGTTAGAGTGAAACCTCCCGTGGTGTAATAGCCAAAGGCAACACTTTGGTGCACCAGCACAAAACTAAGAACTGTTTCACAGGTTTAAAGCACATTTTAGACTAGGGCAAGGTGGACTCAAAATATTTCATTAATGTGGGTGTATATCTCAACACCTCCAAATCAGAGTTGAATATTTTTTTATTAAGTCACTGACCTAAAAAGCTTAGATATTATGAGTAAGAAACGGCTATTTTTGGTTCTTCCTTATCCACTAAAACATTCTTGACTTTGACCCTTAGATACTCTCTCAAATCTACTTTCCTAAATCAAGGTAAAGAGCACACATCTTGCACTTCCCAGTAAAACTCCAGTGTGATTTTTGGAGGATGTGTTGTCTCACAGTGTATGCCTAGGTCATAAAATTTTCTGTGAAGCTCTCAAGCTTGGCTGCAACTTGTAGACAGTGCTCTAACTAAATAAATCCTTCGCATTTCTTCATAATTTTGGAATTTCTGAAAAAGCCACATTTCTGAAAGCAAAGTTTTCTTGTCTTAATCTATCCACACACATTCAGCTTGGATTTTCAACCAAAAATAGAATACTAAGAGCTTATTTCACAGTATTTTAGCATAGCATTTTCATTTAAGCCCAGTATGGGATAAACAAAAATGTATAGTGTAACTTCAGCACTACCAGTAAACAGATGATATCTAGGCAATATAGGCACTTCTTTGCTTGAAAAAAAATGTTTATTCAATACATCATTCAAAGGGAAAGAGAAGGGAAACTAACAAAAGGGGAAAAAGGAATGGAACATTTTATTTCAAAGCCTAAATCTATAATAAAGTTTAAAATTGGCAACTCAATTATTAGCCTGCAAAAAGCAAAATGAGAGGCATCTCTTAACTGCAATTGTAAGTCAGAGCTTTTGCATGCTACTAAGAGGCTGTATATTCTGCTTATTTCTCTTGGACCCACTTTTTATACTACAGTAGAAAACTCATTCACGCACTTAATCTAAAGAGCTCTTATTTTTTCCAGACAAATCACTGCCACCTGAGCAGATGTAAAATCCCATTTCTTAATGCTCATCAATAATCTCAGCTGCTCCTTTTCTCCCCAAAAAGGAAGATGGGCAAGAATATCAGTCTTGAGAAAGCAAGAAACATACATATTCTAGTAGAAAAAGCAATGGGAAATTCTAACCCCTTCAACCTAGGAGGTGTTGAGGCCATGTGTCACAGGCTGCTGCCTAATTACCGGTTGATATTCCCGACATATTCAACCCTGAGTCAGCTCTTAAGTATAAGAACATTCTTTTTCTTTACTGCAATACATATTTTTGGGGAAAAAAAAGGTGTTGGATACTTGGAAATTTCAGACAGCTTTGCCCAAAACGTATCTGGCACGTGCCAACAAGACAACCTAACAGACTTTTACAGATATGTGTTTATGGAGAACAGGGTCACTGAAAGAGATTTAGCACCTGTTTTTCAAATTATTATTATTATATGGAGAAGCACAGAAAATACATAGAATGGGAATGAAATTGTGAAACTTTTCTTTCCAGTCAGAACACAGTCTTGGGCTTAAAAATATGCAGAACTCCTGCCAGACACCTTGTTTTCATGGCTTTAGCAAGTGAATATTACTGCTGGTGACTGGTGAAGTTACCTGGTGAATCGTGTGCCATTGCTGAGGTCCTTTGAGATCTACACACTTCATGAAGCTTTGCAGCATTCCCATTTCACAGGTATATACATATACAATATTGCTATATTCTGACTTCCAGCTAAGAGCCAGGGAGGTCAGGACATCTGTGACAACATCTGCATCCATCACAACTGATTAGATCAAATATCTTCTGTCTGGATCCCCCAAGGCATTGAGTGCATAGGGAGATAGGACATGGTTACTCAGCATTGGAAGAATTCAAATTGTCTGTCAATGATTATTATCATAGGATCATAGAATAGTTAGGGTTGGAAAGGACCTTAAGATCATCAAGTTCCAACCCCCCTGCCATGGGCAGGGACACCTCACTCTAAACAATATCACCCAAGGCTCTGTCCAACCTGGCCTTGAACACTGCCAGGGATGGAGCATTCACAACCTCCCTGGACAACCCATTCCAGTGCCTCACTACCCTAACAGGAAAGAATTTCCTCCTTATATCCAATCTAAACTTCCCCTGTTTAAGTTTGAACCCATTACCCCTTGTTCTATCACTACAGTCCCTAAGGAAGAGTCCATCCCCAGCATCCCTATAGGCCCTCTTCAGATACTGGAAGGCTGCTATGAGGTCTCCACGCAGCTTTCTCTTCTCCAGGCTGAACAGCCCCAACTTTCTCAGCCGATCTTCATATGGGAGGTGCTCCAGTCCCCTGATCATTCTCGTGGCCCTCCTCTGGACTTGTTCCAACAAATCCATGTCCTTTTTATGTCGAGGAGACCAGAACTGCACACAATACTCCAACTGAGGTCACACAAGAGCAAAGGCAGGATCACTTCCTTCGACCTGCTGGTCACGCTCCTTTTGATGCAGCCCAGGATATGGTTGGCTGTAGGACCTTACACTTGTCATGGTTAAACTTCATGAGGTTGGCATCAGTCCACCTCACAAGCATGCCAAGGTCCCTCTGGATGGCATTCCTTCCCTCCAGTGTATCAACCGAACCACACAGCTTGGTGTCATCGGCAAACTTGCTTAGGGCGCACTCAATCCCACTGTCCATGTCAACAATGAAGATGTTAAACAAGACTGGTCCCAGCACCGATCCTTGAGGGACACCACTCATTACTGGTCTCCAGCTGGACATTGAGTCATTTACCACAACTCTGTGTGCGGCCATCCAGCCAGTTCTTTATCCACCGAGTGTTCCCTCCATCAAAATGATGTCTCTCCAATTTCGAGACAAGGATGTCGTGTGGGACAGTGTTGAACACTTTACACAAGTCCAGGTAGATGACATCAACTGCTCTACCTCTGTCCATCAGTTTTGTAGCCCCAGCATAGAAGGCCACCAAACTGGTCAGGCAAGATTTCCCCTTGGTGAATCCATGCTGGCTGTCACCAAGCACCTTGTTGATTAAATGATGAATTATGATTATTACTTAGTTAGTAATAACTATATCAATTTTACACAGCACTTACATGGTCAAAAGCCATGGGTTCATCTAGAAACTGACATCCAGCTGAGACAGCTGTTTACAGGAAGCTCATAGTGCTACTGTCTACAGAGGGGAAAAAGGTCTTACCTTAAGGTCTTTCAACTACACTGGGAGTTAATCATAGAATAGTTAGAGCAGAAAGGACCTTAAGATCATCTAGTTCCAACCCCCCCCTGCCATGGGCGGGGACACCTTACACTAAACCATGTCACCCAATGCTCTGTCCAGCGTGGCCCTGAATACCGACAGGGATGGAGCATTCACAACTTAACTGCACAACCCATTCCAGTGCCTTACCACCCTCACAGTAAAGAACTTTTTCCTTATATCCAATCTAAACTTCCCTTGTTTAAGTTTTAACCCATTACCCCTTGTCCTATCACTACAGTTCCTAGTGAAGGGTCCCTTCCCAGCATCCTTAATTCTCCTCAGCTTTGCATTTCAGTTCCAGATTTTCACTCTATATTGATCAATGTAATGAGGAATCTCTGCTTGATTTAATTCTCTTGGGTAAATGCTGCCTCAGAAGGAAGCTTTCACTTTCAGCAATAATCTTTTTAAACAGCCCAGTTTATATATCTTTTTAAACAGCTCAGGCAATGATTAGCAAAAAAAAGTCATCAGAGTACTTGCTTTGCTAAAATCAACTTTGACAAATACTTTAAATTGTTCCTGTCATTCAGGTGGAGCCTTCTTAGTGAAAAACTGACAACAGCCCCAGACATAAAAGAGCAGAAATCTCCCAACAGATCTTCAATTCATCTCACAGCCAAAGGGTACCTATTTTCTATCATCTGCGGCTCTGGAGTTCCATTCTAACACATGCTATTGATGTTTTCAGTCAAGCCAAGCAATTGCTCCTGAATTCAAGGGGGTCCTCCCTTTTCAGGTTGTGTCTATTTGTTCAGCTCAGTTTAGCAGCTGGGGTCAAGGAGGTTCTACAGGCAAAAGATAGTTGAAGTGAGGGCACCTACATTTTCTGTTTATTTGGGCATTCTGCTTTTACCTTCCAATCATTTTTTCTACTCTTTGCCCTTTCTGAATCTTCACATAGTTTTCTTAAGGATTGAATTTCAATCTTCCTCTCAAATGAAATACAGATTGTTACATATAAGAGCCTAACCTTACCGGTTCAGCTGCTATTGTTCAGCTGCATATTACAGCTGATGCTATGGTTCAACAGGGAAGACTATAAAAATGTTAATGTGTGTTTGGACATAACATATAGTTACCACAATACAGTAAATAAGCTGGACATGTAATGATCTACGCTACGTAAATATCAGGCCTAGAACACTTACATCAAGAGATGCTTACAGTCCCATAGCTTTAAATAACTTCTGACATTGTTTGCTGAACTGCAGGTAAAAAAAAGAAACGGGAGTTTCCCAAAATGCTTTCTCTCGTTCCTCTTGAAACCACCTCTATTTGACTCCATGATTCCATTTCCAGCCCATTTATTCATCACTTAAAAAGACTTAGAAATTTTGCTTCTTGCATTTTATATTTGCCTTGTATTTTCTTGCCAGGAAGAGGGAAGAAAATGTGGCAGCAGGTCTCATATTGATGTCATTTCCTTTTGGACTTCGATGGATAATGTTCCTACAGCCTACAGAACTCAGCCCAATCAGGACCTCATTTTTATAAGCATAGTATTCACCAAAACAGAGGTAAGAGTGAGATATATGGTCCTAACCCTCTGAAACTACTTTCTATTAATAATTGCTGCCTAAACCACTAGCTTTTTTTTTTTTTTTTCTTTTTTGTACTTTAAGGTTTCTCGTTTAGTAAGCTTATAAAAGGGACATAAAGGGCAGACACATGGTTCTGGGGGGACAACAGAAATCCAGAAAGTTGCAGTAGCTTCACTCATTTGCTGAGCTGTTCTTTCAATTTTTGATTCTGTTGTTTTGTCTTTGTTTTTTATTTCCTAGCTCAGGGCTCACTGAGGTTTTCAGTTGACTTTTAAATGATCAGATTTAGTTATAACACTGAGGGAAATTTGACCCTTAAACTGCAAAACTACAAGGTTGTCCTTTCAGAAGTGCTGTCTTTAAGATTTGATTTGCTGGTATCAGCTCATTCTTTCACTTAACAAATGTTTTAATCAGGTAGCTGAAGAAAAAACTGCTTATGTAACAAATTATATAACTGATCTTATCATTGCTTGAGAGAAGTTAGGTTGCAGCAGCCATCTGGGAAATAAAAGCCTGAATCATCTGCCATACATACACATACACACACACACACATATATATATATAAAAATATGTGTGTACATATTTGACTCTTACATGAATCACATACTCTTTTAGCTCCACTAAAATGCAATGCCAGCTGAAACCTTTTTTCAAAGTTGTTATTTCTGAATGAGAGCTATAGCCTTTTATGAATGATGCATTTGAGCCATTATAGATATGCAAACACATCTTGTTTCCACTGTAGAGAATCTTTCAGCACTTAACAAAGCTTTAATTACTCATCTCTTGTGCTACTTCAGCATATGACTCAGTGTAGGTGTCATCAGGACCAGTTAAATGGAAAAAAGGGGAAAGAAGTATTACTTCAGATTCATGCCATTCTGCTTTTGAGGGCAGGTCATAATACAACAAGAGGTGACAATTACCTGTCCTGCAACTACAGAGATAAAATAAACCTTTTCTTAGGAGTTTTAGACAAGTACTCTTTGTCTCCCAGGTAAAAATTAGGTGTAAATGAGCGCTCAACACAGATTTGGCTCAATCACAACCAGACTGAAATCAAGGAGGCTCCTTCTGGAGTAAAGTGTAAGTCAGGCTGTGGTTATTCTGCCTTTCATGCAAGATATGTGCACTACCAGATTGCCCATCAAAACATATTTAATGTGATCCAAGTGTGGGTACACACATTTCTTTTACTTTGATAAAAAAACCCTCCCATGACTTCGTATTTATAGTAACTACTCTCTTAAAACCAAAATTATATCTGCTGGAGGGTACAAATGATATTTGATTTGACCTTGAGACTGTCAGGACATATTGCCCTGTCATTTTCCTTTTGGAGAAAAATTTTAAGTGAGTTTTTATGAATTGAGTCTTTTTCTTTATGAGGTTATGGCTGTTTTGGTCTAGTACAAAGTTGCCTCTCATCAGATTTCTTCTTAAATGGAACCATGGTATGAGGGTGTAAATAGTATAGTATCATTTATATTACAAACCTTATGCATACAGTATAATTTTTAAAATATCTAAGTAATTTAATATAAAATAACTACAATAAGTGAATATAAAAATATTAAAAACAATATGCAGATATTAAATATCGTGAACAATAAAACACCTTTCATTTCTTATATAAGTAAGAGCAGTGGTGAATCAGTACTTCTACTGAAAAGAAATAGGGTTCTTCTCCATAATGATGCAGAAAAGTTGATAAAAGACCTAAGAGGAAGCCCTTCTTTCTATGCTTTTCAAGAAAATAGGATCATCTGTGTATAATTCCTTTCTCAGGCTACACTTTGTATAATTGTAAAGGCTTCATCTGAGAGCAACATGAATGAGATCAAAACATTTGTTTGCAAGACTCTTTCCCAGGAAAAATGTATATTTTCCTGACACAGTAAAGATCCATTCCTACATTCTAAAAACCATTACACTTTATGCTTTGTTCAATAAAGATTCTTACATACTGACAGTTTGGGCCAAACAGCTATTAAATAGTCTGTCAGAGAAACTAATAGCTGTCGAATAAAAGAAGATAACATAATTTGGTTAAACAGTTGTATAAAAGGTTGAAAACTGAAGACAGGAATAAACAAAAAATATAGCACAAATAATAACCTACAAATGTTTTATTGAGAATTATTAGTAAAGTAATAGAAGACAAAACTGAAATTATCAGCATGGTCCTGTATAAATCCATGGACCTTTCAATGTTAAGTTCTGATTTTCTAACTCCAAAATATACAGGGCACAAGAACACATAAAGAGAAGGAAGATAGAGATGCTGAACTCCATTTGTGTAAACAGTTACTAGGTATGTTAGGATTCTTTAGCTCAGAAAATAAGATGGGTGATGAAGGGTGTTGCAGAAGTTCATTAAGTCATGAGAAACCTATGGAGATGGACTGAGGCATTAACTGAAGATAGAAGAATATATCTTCCAAGAAGAATTAAAAAAACCAACAAAACACCACCACCACCAAACCCAAAACCACAGAAACCAACTCAACAACAACAACAAAAACAAAAAAAACCACAAAAACCCCAAACAAACAAACAAAAAAAAAAACCAAAGCAAACAAAAAACCTTAACAAAAACCCAAGACAATTTTTCATTCGAAATATGAAAAATATAAGTGAAGGATATTTCAGGTACTAAAATTTTTCATAGGTCTACAGGGAAACTGTGAAGTTCAGAGAAAATAAAACCAGAAGACACGTTCCACAGTAACCATTCTGATCCTGAAATAGTAGGAGTCTGTAGAGAGTAGTACAACTAAGATACCCAATGCCTGTTTTAGTATTTTTCTGCAGACATCCAGTTTTGGAGAAGGTACCAGCCTGGACTGACTTGCTGGTGCCATCCACTGCATCTGCTTTAATGTTCCTAATGTTTTCAGCCCCAGCCAAGGTGGAGAAGAAATTAATCAAAGACTTCATTTTTTAATAGATGGGTGTGATGGCATCTTAACAGAAAAGACTAAAATAGCATCATTGTGCTTCATAATGGTTCATGGTTACAAAAAGAAGGTATACTGGTTATCATCATGTTAAGGAAATAACTTTACAAAGAATTAAATAATTTACAGTTTGCTTCCTTGGAGCAGATAAAATATGCAAAATGTATTTCTAATTCAGTGAATATTTTTTGTGAAAAAGTTAATTTTTAATGCATATTTATTAAATAATTTGCAATTTCCATCAGCATTGATAAAGAAAAATTTACAAGTAATGTTGACACTACAGTTTTACAAATAGTATTATGTATGTTATCTTGTACTTACCTGTAACCTACTTACAGAGAAAAAAAGCCCAAAAAAATCTTTTCCAAACAAGGCTATCTGTCGCATTTTTGGCAACATTCCCAGCAAGTAACAGAATATTGGAAATACCTGAATACATAAGAAATTATTGTCTGGAGTTCTACCAAGTTTTCTCTCATTAGCAATAAACTCGATTGCTTTAGCCAAGAAGAAAAAAATCGAAATCTGGTGTTATAAAGATTTTGAAAAATACTAGAAAATGGTAAATTAGTGGTAGGTGCTATAGGTAGACAATACAGAAGTCTCCAATCATTTGCTCACCCTTTATGACCTATTGTCTATGCTAGGTGGTTCATCAGTATTGAAAGTAGAATTAAGTCTAAGCAAACTTATCACAGGTGATTCAAACATTGAACATCTTGCATTGAAAACACAATTGTATCATGTTCCAGACAGTAAGAAAAATAAGGAAGAGATCCTCAGAAGCCATTTACCAGTATTTTTGTGCCCTACTTCATTAGAGTGCATGTGGTTTCCCCATTACTTAGTATTTGCAAGATACATCAAAGAACTCATGTCCCTAGACATACTTCAACAGCCTGCCATATAAGGAGGAAAATATACAGGCAAAACCTTTTGAAATTTTTTTAAAACACATTGTGATACGTGCTACTTATTTTCAGTTTGGATTGGTAGAAACAGAAATGAACAGAGCTGTTTATTTTCTCCTAGCACAGAAATACAGAAAAGGAAAGATAAAGATTTTTTTTTTTTTAACACAGTGTAGTTGGAATTATTACTTTTTTCACTTTGGTTTTCTGCTTTCTCACTCCTTGAAATTCTAATGGCAGAAACATAATCACGGGAGAATATGACATGGGATAAAGATGGACTTACACGTAGGCAAGAATCTGGCTCCCTGACAGCTTTCTGCCAATTACATGTACTTTATATTAAAAGATTTTGTTCTTCTCCTCAGTGGACATGACGTTTTTAACTCCTAGTTAACAGTCATTCAGGCTGCATTTCATACATGCACATACACAGTATATGCAGAAATCAGAATTTTACATTAAGAAAACTAGTGCAGTTGTTTCAAAGTGACTTCTATCAAGATTTGCTTCTGTTACAAAGGCTTTTTTTTTTACTCTTCTTTTTTTACCATTACTGAAGCCTCAGATGAACAAGTCCCTGGCAGCATATTCCCAGACTCTGATCTCTAACATCAAAGCCACCCTGAAACCACATAGCAGGATGCCTTAACAGACATTCCAGCAGGCATCAGCCAATGAAACACTTTCACATCAGAAGAAGAGAAATTAAGAGCATCCAATGTGGCTATGGGGTATGCATGGACTACTGACAAAGCTGTGGGATTTATTGATACTGTTTAGCAAGCTGTTCGGCTTGATCATAGGATGATACTGAAAAGACATATACTCTTATTATTTAGATCACTAGGAGTCCTGTTTCTTTCTTTATTTATTTATTCAGAATTGCAGAGATACCAAAATTGAATTACAAGCCTTTCAGAGTTGCCATGACAACTGGACACTTTGCTTTGATCGGTGATTATAGTTGTACCGTTTTGGCATCAGGCATGAACTTTGATTGCTATGGTAACGTCACGGACATAACTTCTATTTTATTCAGCTCATACTTTGTTCTCAAGGAGGCTTTTTGCTTGTTTGTGAGGAAGCTGAGAACTGTGTCAGCTGCATCAGAGCGAAGCTGTTAGGAACATTATGAAATGGGCTTTCCCAGTTTCAAAAATACTTCACATCAAGAAATGGTTCACTAAATGCTCTCATTATATTTAGTAGTTGAGTTTCTTGGCTGACATAAATGGTTGTAGCTCCATTAAGAGCAGTAACATCTCCTGAATCCCAGTTGGGCTCTACAGCAAATCTACATTCCTCTGGTTGGATTTTCACTGCAAGAGGTGAAGAATCCCTGTTGCCGCGTTTTTATGGTCTAGTCTGGCATTCAAAAAAATTCTACAGGAAAGGGTAGGGATGACAGAGAAGATTAGAGGAAGAAAGGTAGATTTAAAACCAAAAAGCAAGTGAAAAAAAAAAAAGAAAAAAAAACTAGAAGGATGTGTTTACCAGACTCAGCTTTTTAAAATTTACTTCAATTTGGAGATGAAAAAGGTTTCATCACTCTTTACAAAGATTTCATATTAGAAATTTCATGCAGGCTTCTGCTTGCACTGAGTAAGTAAAGATGGCTTCATAAAATAATAGAATGGTTTGGGTTAGAGGGGACCTTTAAAAATTATCTAGTTCAACATCCCTGCCACAGGCAGGGACACGTTCCACTAGATAATGTTGCTCAAAGCCTCATCCAATCTGGTCTTCAACACTTCTCTGGGCAACCTGTGCCAGGGCCTCACCACTCTCATAATGAAGAATTTCTTAATTATATCAAACGTAAACTTACCTTCTTTCCATTTAAGACTGTTTCCCCTTGTCCTGTTACTACAGGCCTTGGTAAAAGTCTTTACCTCTCCTGTAAGTCCCCTTAATATACTGAAAAGCTGGAATAAAGTCTTATCAGAGCATTCTCTTCTCCAGGCTGAACAGCACCAACTCTCTCAGCCTTCCTTCATAGTGAGGTGTTCCAGCCCTCTGATAATTCTCATGGCCCTTCTTTGTACTCGCTCTAAAAGATACATGTCTTTTTTGTATGGTGGCCCCTGAACTGGTTGTAGTACTCAGCATCCAGTTAAATATCCACAACTGGACATTTATACACTGTAAATCATGGGTGGCAATTTGTGGAATTCCTGGAGGTGGTACATCTCACAGCCAGTTTTATTCCTTCTGACATCTATCTTGCAGCCTTAGGTAAGTGAACTGGCATACTGATTTTACTAAAAATGAAATAACAAGAAATGATGAGTTGGGATGATTATTAACCTTAAAAGTCTACTCATACTTTCCTATTTTATTACATCAATTTCAGCTTTGATGCTCAGTAAAAATGTTTAAAGTCACCAGTGAAGGGCAGGACTTCCTGTGAGTTACTAAAGAGAAAAAAATATATGATTTTATATGGATATATGATATATATGATACATATCATATGACTATATGAAATATATATATATTATATAAAAATATGAATATATGATTAACATGCGTTCCCAGAGAGGCATGTCTGAATGAAGATCCAAATACTGTTTTTGTTTTAGTTCTAATAAGTTTATAATGTTACTTATTTGTATCTCAGTGTAGCAATTTCTAGAGCTAAACTGACATCTCCCCAGTACAAGTATATGAATAAATTCTACCTTTATATAAATAAATAAAGAGATGGCAGCACTGTGTGGGCTGGAGTAAAGTATTATTCATCTATCGCAGAACGTCTGCCAGATGCTTTGGAGCATTAGATCAACTTGTGTATTTTAGCAACCAAGATCTTAATGTTTACACAGCAATAGGATTTAATCTGCTCTGCTCATCTCAATCTGATACTCCAGTGTCCAGCATCAATACCTGAAGAGATCTGGAGACCTAAAGTTATTCATAAGTGTTAAATAGAAGATCATTAGTCCTACCTGAAATGTGCTGGATCTCATGTGTACTAGGCTGAAATCTTTGGATTAACAAGTGGTTGCACAATAAAGGTTCTCCGTCTGCAGCTGTGGTAGACACTGCATATAGTGTCGAGATTCATGTATAAGACTCAGCAGCCTAACCTGCTCCCGCACAAGCAGTGTTGGCACTGAAAGCCATAGAACAGGAGACACCATGCAAACAGCTGAACTTTCTCAGTACACCTAACTGAGGAAAAGCTTTATCACCAACAGGGAGTGTTAGTGTAGCATGGTACTGACCTGCTGCCAGGCTAGAACTGTGAGGTAAACCTGGCAGAGTGTTGTACTACCCACAACCCACACCCACTACAATCTCACACTGCACCAGAGCACGTTCAAGCACTGCTGTAGGAAACAAAGTCTCTGAGACCTAGTGCTCACTGATGTATGATCTTTTCTGAGTGCTGAGAAAAGAAGAAAACAAGTGCTGCTTGAAAAATATATCCATTAAGGAAGAAGAGCATGCTTGAAAGGAAATTCAGAAGGGCGAATATAAGTAGTGCTCATGGATGCAAGATTTATTAAAAAAAAAAACAACAAACAAACCAAAACAAGCAAAACAACCTCAAATTTCAAATCATCGTTGTCTATTTAGACTTCCTGGAATTCAGCTTTTAATAAAGCAGACCATTAAACATGTACTTTCTGGAAGAAAGCTAGTAGAGATTGTATTTAAATCTTCTGCTTTGAACTTCACTGTAACTGATCATGACACACAGTGTTCTACCATTTGGAAATTACACAAAATCTCAAAGTATTTTCTGAACACTTGCTTTGCAGCTAGTTTAAGGTCTGCACTCTCAGATATTGCTTTAAACCATACAGTAATAGCCTTTTTTGCTCTTCCAAACATGAGGTGAGCAATCCATAGTTATACTGCCACAGCAATGGATTTGCTCTTAAATCAGATTACATTGTATCCATAGGCTATAAAAATTATCTTATTCTAGAGATTTTTTGGCACGTTAGGGATCAGATCATCCTTAGCATGCCATTTTGAAGGTTTTTTCGAAGCTCAGGATAATTCACTTTCTGAGCTATTTTGCAGGTCTCACTTTGATCAGTGTTCCTATAGGTTTCTTTTCAAAAGTATCAGCACAGCCTGAGAACTTTTCTTTCACCATTAAATTCTGCTCAGCCACATCAGTCTGTCTCAATCTAGGTTTTACTTTATCATAACTCTGAATTTTACTCAACCAGTCACCCAGTCATGTAAGGTGATAGACTTGTGTATCTGATGAAGAAGTCAATGAAGGTTCTTTGACTGACTTTAAAAATAGTATGTTTTCTAAATCAAATGCAGACAACATTGCTAAGCAGGGTGCAGTCATTAAATTCTTCAGAGCTGTAGTGAAGCTTATGGAAATAGAATCATAGAAGGGTTTGGAAAGGACCTTAAGATCATCTAGTTCCCCTACACCAGGATGCCAAATAGCATTTGATCAGTAAGACTGGGTAATTTCCAGCTACAAGAGGAAATGCTGTGTGAGACAGAAATGAGAACTTCAATCTTTTCTATCAGCATGAAAATGTATATAATGGATCACAGATATAATTACTTTTTTTTTTTTTCTGAGTATGATCATTGGCTGGAGAAAGCTCTTCACATTAGGCAGATGTTAGAGTTTGTAACTCAGACTATATCTTTAGAGCAATAAAAGTTAAAGGTTAGCTTAATCTTCCCAAATCTGAGGCTTTACAACCCTTCTGTATAATTTTATATTGTGTTTTATATACAAATTTTATTTTTTAACCATCTAGTGATCACTTTTCTCCTGGTATTTTGCACAACAGAGGAGAAGCAGATCCATATAACACTTTTTATTTTTTCTTTTTGCTTTAATTATTATTATTTTTAAAAGAGAAAGAATTTTATCTTTGTTTTAAACACCTGACAGTCAGATACCCGAGTTTTATTTATCTAGCATTTCTTATCAATGAAGAGAAAGGCATTATCAGAGTACAGTTTGTTTGCCTTCTTCTGAATACTTTGAAGAACTTCAATGAGAGACTGCAGAATTTTCTGTATCTCTTCATCAAGTCTAAGTGGAGCCCAGGGTGACTATCTCCACTTAAAGATGCCCAGGCACGAGTATGCTACCCTGCATATGTGTGACAAAGCAAGGTCAGAGCCACATTGAATATGGCTTTTATTATTTTATTATTTCATCTTATAGAGGTGAGCGATCCTAGTCTTTTTAAACTCTTTATGTAACAGATTTCCTGTGCTTTCTCTTACATCATGGCTCTTTAATGCAATTTCTTCAGTTCTGGCAGTACATTTTTTAATTTGAACCATCAGAACTGAATACCCATTCCCATTGAAGCTCCTCTGTTGATCAACATAAAGGTAATATACTCCAGCATAACTTTTTCTTATTGTTTCTTGTGCAATCTAATTTCTCATTGGCATGATTCAGACAAGCTTTTGTTGGACTGTCTTTGCTGACGCCTTGGTCCTTTACTACCGTGATATTGTATGTGAATTTGTAAGTGAGGGGATGCTTTTCATCTATCTTTGAACAATGGATATCTGCAGCTGAACTTGTCATGTTAACCTCTTTTTACAGTCAACGATTTTGGGATTTGATGATCTAATCTATTTTAGATGTGCATTTTGGGGTGATTTGGATTATTCTTCAGACTTGATTGATTTTATAACTATAAAGTTCTTCACAGTGTGTTTATCTTAGAATAAGATCTGTCATTTAGTCAGATGCACCCAATCAAATGTGAGCAGTTCAGTGGAAATCTCAGAATGCTCCAAGACTGAGATTTAAACATTTGGTTATTTTTATGTCCATCTTTGTTTACTGCAATGGACAGGAATAAAAGTTCCCAAAGTCTGAACCATTTTGAGAGTGTTTGAAATTTTTGACCTGATTCAGTCCCAGTTTCTAGTTCTAATAACAAAAGTTGGAGGCTAGCTAGAAACCTGATGAAAAGCTTCCTTCTATTGAAAAACAAAAGAAGCTTTAATCACTTAGATTAGTTTGTTACTTATAATGCTGTGTATCTTTGTTGCTGGCACAATAGACTGATGTTAGAGACACAGGCTTTTTCCCTGGATGTTTCTTGATGCTCATGCGTTACTTCACCTCCATGAACTTCAGTCTCCTGGCTGTAATAATGTGAATGATAGAGAGTGTGCACTGTGCTTTGAGACCCCTTGAGGAGAAGCGTGATGGCCTATGTGATATTCCTATGCTTTGTATTTCATGAGTGGGAAGAGTTGTGTGGTTTTTTTTTTCTTTACTAGGGGTAAAAGAGGTTGATTCTGTTCCTTTAGCCAAAAAAACAGGTTTTCTAAGTGACAGATGGCCTTGCTATTGTCAATTGTCAGAGGCTTTTTATCACTAGTGAAGCAGAAAAAATGTATAATGGATTTTATCAGGTGTGCTCTAAGAAGCAGCAGCAGCTTTTTGATCAAAAGCCAAAAGTAAAATATCATTCTTTGAACTATACATGTGACTCATCATATGCCTGAAGAATGTGGGCTGTTCTGCAAAATGAACTTTGTCTTTTTCAAGAATTTGCAGGGTTGATGAATACTATTGAAGATTATGAAATGTCAATCAACTTTTTACATAAAGGAACTTCCATGTAAGAGTAAATCAGCTGACCGATTCCATCATTCTTGCAAGGATGCACAAGACTGATACATGAAGTGGAATATCAAAGGGGTTAGTTTTGCTACAGTTTTAGACAAAGTGGTGCAGATCTTCTCCAGTTTGGGAAAAGATATCAAGTTTTTTGAACTTCAGTTCTGCTAAACTTTCCTCTTCTGTTTGTCTTTCTTGCTTGCTGCTGTGCCTTTTACCAGTGCCCAAGCTGCTCCTAGATAGAGGTTCTGAAAAGTTTTGTAAAATATTCCCATATGAGCTACGCGTCAGGTGAAATAACAACAAAATCACTGTCAGGAATGGGTTGGGAGAAGATGTGTAAATCACTTTCAAACAAATGTCTAAAATGCTGATGTGAAGTTAAAAGGACATTTCCTTAGACTGGTAAACAGCAGCAGGACTACAGTACAAGTCATCCGATAGCACTCTTGCAGGTAGAAGTGCAGGGCTTGATTCCTAGCATGTAATAATGGAACAACATGGAGAAAATGCTGTATAATCTCCAGTTTAGAGGCACCTGGTCGAAGGATAAGTAGAGTTACTGCAAAGAGCAAAAGAGCTTATTCTTTGCTCTGACCTTTTGAACTCAATCAACATATATGACACTGGTAGTTGGCATGAGACTGAAATCATCTCCCCAAATCCTATCTCAGTAGATCATGTTTGTTTAGGTATTTTCCCCATGCAAAAATGCATTGTATGAGCAGAGCATCAAGAAATTAAAAGCACAGAGAAAATATTTATTGGCTGACACACACTGTGGATAGTAAGGATCTGTATGTTACTAAGTGAAAGATTAATGTGGGAGGCACCCTAAATGTGACATACGGAGCACCTTTGCTGGCCAAGCCTGCTTTGCTCCTTTGTTTAAGTTGCTTTTCTGTCTTGTTGAGTTGCCATTATTTAATTCTTGTGAGTATTTTTTCTTAAGAGCTTTAATATCTTATTATGTCAATACTTTTCAGCCCTTGAATGCCTATGGTCTCAATAATTTCACTGATACATGCATTTTTATTTTTCTTGCATGGCTCTAGCACACAGTATTCCTCACAGCTAAAATTCTTTTCCCAGTAAAACTAAGAAGATCCCACAGCTGTGCTGCACCAAATCGGGTCTTGTATCACACAGAGGAAACCATGGGCTGTGGCTGACAACTCTGCTGGAAAAGAACTTATATGGAAACATATCTAGACTTGACACATCTGAATTCTCTTCCACTGAGAAATCAAGTTTCAGTATTTGCTACATATTGGAAGAAGATAGATGCTGTTTTTCATCAAGCCTTACAGTTTTTAGGTTACCAAAATCTATATTAAATGGACTTCAGAGGATTAATGTTAGTCACGAATAAACAGTTCGTCAGAACAATTCACATTTTAAAGCAAGGAAGGAATCTTGACCACCTTCCAAGAACTACAAAACAAACAAACAAAACTAAAAAAACCCCAAAACAAACAGCAACAAAAAAGCCCAAAACACCCCCCCCCCCCAAAAAAAAGCAACAAAAAACTTAGATCAAGAAGAAGGGGGCATTAGTAATTCTTAATAAGCCAGTTCACTTTCCACTGATTCTGAAAATGTACATCAATACAATTGACTGCAATCAGAATAGCCCAGTACAATGCAATAGTTAAGGAATGAATAGGATCTGATCATTTCTAACATGAATGTGCTCACAAATAAATGCAGCACTGGTGACATAAATCTCTCATGGATATTTAAAAAAAGGATTGTTAGCACCCAAGAATAGGAATAAAATATGTAGAGCCCCTGACATCTTCTCAGGATGAACTACTCAGTGCAGCACATGACGAATAGAAAAAACTCCTTATGAACAAGAGTGATTTCAGAGTGAAGATGGATAAATCAGTGGGATGGCCAGGATCTACATTCCGTATGGAAACAATTCAAACACACAGCTCCAGGACATCTCACAGAATTTTAACCTGTTGGAACAGTACCAGAGGGAGGCGAGTGTGCACACAAATTTGTGTAACAGCTCATCAGATTGATTATCTCAAGTTTATAGGTGGGCCAAGTTGACATAGAATCATAAAATGGTTCGGTTTGGAAGGAAACTTTACAGATCATCTAGTTCCAAACCCCCGCCATGGGAAGGAACAACTTCCACTAGCCCAGGTTGCTCAAAGGCCTGTCCAACCTGGACTTGAACACTGCCATGAGTGACATGTTCAGACTGCTTCTGATTTCAGAGCTCTCTAGGTCAAAAATCACCATGTGTTGCAGACACACTATGGTATCTTAACATTTGAGCCCAGATCTCCTTGATTCCTTGCCCAGCATTGCAAAATGTATTTCTGTACATTCATTTTTCTCCCTGTCAGTTAAATTAGCAGTGAGTCTCACTGACTATACTCAATAGGCCTTTTAAAGATGAAAGGCTAGTACAGTTTTGCAGTAATGCATCTATTTGGTTTCCACAAATGAAGATCCTATACCTATAACTTACTGGAGGGTTAAAAACACACACAGTAAAGCACATTTTGTCTGGAAGTTTCTATTTCTTTTAGCTACAGATGCTGAACTGGGAAGAGCAAAATCCATAACAGACAGGAACATGTGAAAAAAAATTTGCAAGAAATTAATTGGATCAAAGCAAAAAATAGAGAACTTACTTGTTCTACCCTACAGCTCATAAAAAATAAAAATTAAATGCTTGCTGTGAGACAGCAGAATAAATTGCAAGGAAACCAAAACAAAAACTAATAGGAAAGAAAGCTCCATACACATACAGAGAGAATCTGCATAGTTCTTCTGTATGTGCCATTTCAGTCAATCCTGTCTACAAGAAGTCCAGAGTTGTGTTTGTTGGAGAGGATGATCTTGAGTGACAATATCTTGCCTAATCTAAATATTACTAGCATAACTAGAACAAAGTTCCAGAGACAAATTTGGAAACTTGCAGCACTTGCAAGTCCCAGCATAAAAGAGCTTTATGTATTGTGGTGAAGTATTTGCTGAATTTTGAATACTTTTTTCAACATATCAGGCATTCTTATGTGAAGTTCACATATATTTGTCCTTCGCTAAATGCAATTCCCTACAGTATATTGCTTCATTATTTTCCACTTCTCTCTCACCTGTCACTTATTCTCTCAACAGTCACAGACACCATCCTCCTGGAGGTTCTGCAACCCTAAAGCAGTGCTTTAGAAGAAAAAAGAAAAAAAGCAAGCCACCTGCTAGTACATAAAGTCAGTGGTATAAAACAAAAAACCTTAGAGATAAATCTCTTTGGGAAAACAGAAAGAGAGGGAGACTTGGTTCTCAATCAATGATGGGCTTCCTTTTGGAAATGTAAAGGTGACAAAAAGTTGTTCAGATCTAAAATAAGCTATTAGCAAAGTACACAGGTCTTCTAAACATTTGCTAGTATACTCACTGGGTAAACAATTTTCAAGATGACAAGCAGAAGTTGAATTCAGAGTTTGACAACTCTGGATAAACTTCAGGCAAAGTGAAAATTCATACTCGAAACTACTCCACACTGTATTTCTCAATCTAATTCTACCCTGTATCTCTTTCAAGTCTAACATATTTTTCTTGTCTTTGCCTCAACATCTAAATACATCTGCTTCCTTTTCAGATTTTATATTTTACTTCCATAGCCAGCTTTTTAGGTCCATTCTTCTACTTTAATCTTCTTGCTTTGACACTGAGGATTTCTGTCTTTGCAGTTCCTGAGCTAAGCTTCTTGTGAGTAAAAAGCAGCATTAAACAGAGGTCAAGCTTGTGCCTCTAAGATACAGGCTCCTCTTCTCCTCAGAGACTAGTCTGCTCTAATGAAGATTCTCCTTAGGATGGAACATCCACCTCAGGTATACTGATGGAAGTGTTATAAGCAGCAGCCCTTCCTGAATTACTAATACCCATTGTGTATCTTCCTGGAAAGCAAAATTCATTTGCATAGTAAAGCTTAGCTGGCCATTGTCTCATCATTCCCAAATGCAAGAAGCAGATCAAATGCTGAACAGCTGTATCTGTGAGAACAGTATATTCATTGCTCGTTTGCATTCTCATGTGGATGCACAGTTTACACCATCCCATTTAGAAATTTTACAGGGTAGCTCTAGCAGAGCCCTAATAATAAGTGGATTCTGCATGGAGCTCTATAATATCAGAATGTCCCTCTCATCCTGAAATATGCAGTAGAGGATGGAAAAATTATCAGTAGTAGAGTTTTTATATACCTGTACTACTAACTATGATGACTGCCTTGTCTAAAAATATGTGGAATTTATGGATCAATGCAGATTTTTGACCTTCACTATTAATTTTAATCCTTTCTGTGCATTTATACGTGTAGCTTTACTGTTACTTCTTCCTTACTTCACATGTAGATATTTCACCTTTTGTTTTTCTGTTCTGCTTCAAGATATAAGGGAAGCATTTGAGGAAGCAAGGACATGCCATAATTTTTTCTTGTTTCACTTTTTCCTCTGCTTGGTCCAGATGGAGAACTTCATATCATTCTTACATGATACAGTGCTGCCTGACAGTCTTTGTGTACCAGGAGCCTTACTAAGAATCTGTCACTTTTGCGCATAATTGTGGTAATAGAAAGCAAGACATTCTTGGCAACATATATTTTCTTGTATATGAGATACATTTGAAGCTTTTGATCGATGCACGTAGAATTGCTTCAAACCCCATCTATATCCATCTGCACAGGCTTGCTACCTACTGTTTTAAATTCTGCCTTGATCACCAGTACACTGGATAGAAGTGGTATTTTCTGTTAATGGAGTGTATTAATAAAGCTCTAATAGTATGTCATTTCATTCAGTTCTATCAAATATATTCTATATATGATTAGTTTAAAATTATGGAAGTCTCATTTAACATATGTTAATGCTTCTGCCTCCAAATCCCAGCAGTCACACTAAAATTATTGAACAGAGCCACAGATTTATTTTGGCAGTAACCAAGAAGTAGCAGTCTTTATGACTGAGAAGTGAAATTATTTTTAGAAAGGAAAGAAAAGAAAAAAATGTTTAGAAATTAATCTGCCTTTTTTATATACTTGATTGGCCTGACAGGAAATTTAACCAACAAATTTGAATGTTGTCTTCTTAAAAAAATCCTACGGAAACATTTTTCAAAAAGCATCCTTTTAACCTAGGCCTTCTCATTTATGTATTCATTTGCATGCATTTCAGAACAAATCAGTGATTCCTTCTCCCACTAATTGTCAGTTCATTTCTATTTAACTTTCTTGTCTAAGAATTTGTTATGAAGTAATGACCTTAAAATCTTTACAAATACAGAATTATTTTAAATATAGCCAACTCTAATAGAGGACCTCTTAGCCTCTCTGACATCTCATGTATTTATAGCAGTCTCATGATTTCTTCCTCAGATTTGTGCTTTGCATGTTCCTGACTACCTTTTACCCAATGGTGAGCTGTAACACAAATTTGCGGCTCTCACTGTGAGACACACACCTGAGCAGAGTTACTTCTCTTGAGCTATTCCCCTGTTTCATGGTATGCCCTATGTAATGCAGGTTACAATCCCACAAGCCACAAATCTCCACCTACCAAGCCCATTAACCTTAGATTTCTCTTGTATTCTCAAAACAAAACTAAAATTATCTGTTACCTACTGTGGGCTTTAGAAGCACTATGTACAGCAAATGGTCCTCTTCCTAGGTTTTTTATGCCTTTAAAATGTTGAAAAACTTTAAAACCACTGCTATGTTACATTATCTTCAGCCTTGCAAGAGGCAAAGGAAATAGACCAGAACTATAAAATGGTTACAGCTCACCTATTATGCCTTAATTAATACTGTATGGGTCTTTCATTTCTCAGAGGACACGGGCAGGCCACACATGCTCTGACATCCCCACGGCCCCCCAGATAATTATAAATTACAGCCCTCAATTATTCTGAAAAAGCAAATCTGCTCTTTTCAGTTCTTATGACATGTACTCCCCCACAGTCCCATTTCCCAGCTGGCACCCTGGGATCCCCAGATCTGTGACACACTTAATTTTCTCGTGCCTCTTCACTATTGACATCTACTGCCTGTTGAGATTCCCTCAGAGTCAGAGACAGCAACATGGTCTGGCAAATATGACACAGTGTTCTAGGGCATCTCAGAGAGGCACTTTGTAGTTGCACACAGACAGCAGAATCACCCACTACAATATCTGTATGTACGTAGGCACTCATGAGTTGGGTGTTGAAGACTCAGTTCAGTTTTCTACAGTGTATAGTATGCACTATGAGTATGACTCATAACTTTCAGATTATGTCATTAACTTCAGCAGAGTTATTTATCTGGACCATTTTAAATGATGGTCTCATTTTACTAAGTCTTAATTCTAAATAAAACCACATAACCAAAAAACTACACTACCTGTAGATATAAGGGCTTACTATCAGGCACAATTATTTGCCTTCCCAGACATGAGCTAGAGATGTCTCTAGCTGAATATTTTAAAGGGATTCCTCAGATGTATATTTCATTAGCTGCATAATTTCACTCCCTAATTCTGAATTTGAAATTTCTCCTTGACACAGTAAGCTTTCAATCCATCTGATGCTGCATTTCTCTACATTCACAGAACTGCTGTCTTCCCAGAACTCATTTTCCAACAAGACCAATTACTGTCACCTACTTTTACTTGACATTAATAGCAAGACAAGCTAAACTAGCTATACTTAGGCCTGCCAGGATGATATGGAACTGATTTAACAGCTGCATTTATGCTTACTGTTCAGTACAGTACTACAGGAAACAGCTACGGTGCTTTTAGTTCAGGGAAAAAGCTTTTATTGGCTATTTTATTTTTAAGAATCCCACCTAAGATAAAATGCTCATTGAAAATCTGGCAGTACAGGCTGCACCTCTCATGTATGCACTTAATCAGTAGAGGGTGGTTTTGTTTTTGGATTTGGTTTCTTTCTTGATTATATTAATACAGAGGGAACTGCTTAACCCAAAGTAAGTGATTTCAGGCAGAGCATGCTTATAAGGAAGGAAAGTGAAGAATTACAAACCATTTTAGCTAGTCTTTGATGACAGAAACAAGTGTTAGTTCTTGTTATCTGTTGCTTAGCCTTGAGAATGCAAGAAGACTTTGTATATGGACTAATGATCAGATCATGTCTATACCTGTGATTGCATTACATACAGTCCCAAGGCTGAACTGTCCTCATCCTGTTGCCTTTCAAATGACCAGCATGTTTCAGGACCTGAGATAATCTGTGTATAAAACCATATTTAAAGCTTTTTTCACTGTAAAGAGGAGATGCACCATGACCCGACCCTATGGCTCTGCTCACAGTGCAGCATCCCTAAACTTTGTGTCCATCTCTGCCCCTGTCTCTTGGTTAATCTGGAGCTTAATAGTATATATATCACACTATTTTAGTACATTTAAACAACCTCGTGGGAGTAAAGTCCAGGCATTTCCTCAAGGGCTAGGCAATGGGAACAGGCTCTGTTTTTAATTAGAGTAATGGGGTTTATTATCCATAGCTAGTTTTTTCTTACAGAGAGTAGGAAGGCAATATGACCTCATGGAAAAGCTCCAGCAATCTGATGTCTGTGCTGGTTTTGCCCCTAATCTGTTTCATAACATAAGGCTGATTTCTTTACCTCTGACATCCTTTATCGTGTCATCTCATTTCAAATATTTTAGTGAAAAAACAAGAGCTGTCTTTCATTGTTTTTATATAGCACTTAAAATCATGTGTTTCCCATTTAAGTTGGAATATCTGTTTGGTACTAAATACCGGGTTAATATTGCATGCCATGATATGTTGGTTCTTGTCTATTGTTTAGTTCTTGTAGGTATCTAGATAGGAACTTCCCATATAAGTACCTAGGACCCATTAATTCTAAAAAGAAGTGCACTGATGTAGGAAATTAAGGTTGTAATTGTGCTTCTTCAAGGACATTTATTGTGTCCTTCAGCTCCAATAACTTCTAAGGCTTGCAGGCTACATGTCCCAATCTGATCAATGGTGAGGCACAACTGCTTCTCTTTCAGTGTTGACGAAGTTCCAGATTGAAGCCATTTAAAGTCCTACTGGGCATCAAAATCCACCTTTACCTTCCATGTGCTGTTTTCCGGGTGCAATTGATTTCAGCAGCTGTCGACATCTACAATGCAAATATATGTGAACCATTTGCAATTTGAAGGAAATGCACCATTTTAAGCTTTGTTCCTCTGATGTATTTGTAATGTCTCGTTTTCTGGTAAGATGATCTGCTTCCAAAAAAATCTAATTTCTCTCTTCTGTTACTCAGGAGAGCCTCAGCTGAAATTGTCTACACTGCAGATCTCTATAACTGGTCAGGCACCAGTCTATATTTACAATTTGAATGTTCACCAGCTGATTCGGTCTGAAACATGAGACTTCCCGATTCTTAAAGTCCATCAATACAAAATTAGAATAAAATGTAAACTATATTGTTTGTAGTCAGGCAAAGGAAATTCTTAAAGATACTATTTCAGCTTGCAAAGACTTTGAACAAAATAACATGAGCTTCTGGAGAACCCCAGCAGCCTTTGTTTTATGAATATTATGACTACATTTTTCAAAGGGAAAAATTTATCAGACATTAAGCTTTCTGGATTGTTTTTCAGCCTTAAGTAATTTCAGCACACTGAAAGCATTTCTTCATATACCAGCTCTTCCATGTTTACAATCCACCCACACATGCACATCTCTCTGACAATGCATACCACTAAATTAATAGGATATTAATATTAGCAGGGGGAAGTACTATAAAAACAAACAAGATTATGTTACAGAAACAAAACGAGATTACATGTCAGCTACCACAGTCAATGGGAGAATGGAAGAATGTCTTGTATTAATTACAAAATATGATGTTTGGACATGCATTCGTGTCTATAAAAAGGCTAACTGATACTAGCCATCTGCGGGGGTTACCATCGATTGAGCCAGCTACAGATGCTAGGAGGCAAAGTACATCTTTAAAAAGTTAAAAATGTTGTCCTTTGGACTTGGTTTGAAAAGAGGACCTGCTGCCAGAGTATTTCTATATGAAATGTCTTCTTTAGAGCACCTTCAACTCATTTGCTACAGTAAAGTTTAGACTGGAATATTAGAATATGTCAACACTCTGTCAAGCTGGCTTTACATGAGCTAGCACTGGAGCTCAATGCTAACAGACCTTTCCAGCACTTTCTAGATTTTGCAAGCTATTGAGAGAGAAGCTGTGATATGAAGCACAGAGAGGCTCCCTGACTGCCCTCTGCTATACATGGGCACTGGGGTAAATTTGCAGAGAAATGAGAATTTATAATCCCAAGAATCCCTAACCCTGATTTCTCCCAAGTCACCTCAATAAAGCAAACAATGTGAATTTTGCATGATTTCCTGTCAGAACAAAACCATTATGAATCTCCAGCCTTCTGGTGTTAAAGTAAGCCCGGATTGGAGAAAGGAAAACTGAAGCAGGGAGAAAGAAGACTGTTTTTCCAGGAATACTCCCTTAAATCAGCCTGAAAGCCTGTTTAGCTGTCTGTAGCACTTCCTTTCAACAAAGAAAAAAGTAATAATCACCTCCAGCTGTGACCCTAGCAATAAACACATTCCTATTATTATTCTCAGGCCATAAACCCACAGTTTCTCTACTGGAAACAAAGAATCATTCAGGTGCCAAGCATGAAGGCCTTTTGTAAAAAAAAGCTGTGCTTTTATAAGAAGTTCACAATCAGTGTAAGAAGTCCATGTGCTTTCAAACAGTGTGGATCCACCATTCTCAGCAGTCTTCATATCATCTAGTCCATGTTGACTTCTTTCCAAACATAGAAGACATAGAGTTTAAAGTATTACTGTGTTCTTTGAATTCAGTTTACCATCTCATGCCTTAGATGGCTCACCTGCTGTGCACCTAATTCCACTTCCAGTTACACAAGGGTAAATCAGCACTATAAACTCCCCACAACCTTGAGTAATATTAGGGGGGGAAGAAGTTACAAAAGTTCCCTTTGATAGAAGGGCTACACAATAGCAACCAACATCTTTATTAAGATATAAAGTGATTCCAAGCAACTATGACAATAATATACATTTTTTTATTTTACTTCAGCAGAAAGTATGGGACTACTAAGTCCTAAAATGACCTTACACAAAGGCTTATGGAAATTTATTAGGTATTTATTAATTCATTCAAATTTTGAAGAATAATAATCACTATTATAATAATATTACTATGACTCAGAACATCAACTTATTTTAGAGAATAAAGAATAAAATTTATCTGAACGTAAGTACAGTGTAGATGTCTGTACCTTGGTTGTTTCTCTCAACTCTTCCAGAATTGTTGCAGAGAAATAATGATTTGCTGGGCACGATTAATCTCACGTTGAAACAAGTGTCTGAAACAAGTATCTGAAAGGAATAACACCCTAAATAGCCTGTTTCTCTGTATTGCCCATAGTAAGAGTTTCAGCTACAGATGAGATTTGTTCATTGGCAATGCAGATATCTCACTTTAAATGCAATACCTAATCATGGAGATAGACTGTAAGGTTGTATGTCTAAAAAGAAAAAAAATAATTTTGTAATTTGATGTAAATTTCTACCCTTTAAATGTGGGTACTCACATGTTATTTACTAACATTTTTCCCTCTTCTTGAAAGTTTTTATGGGGTGATGAAAATGAACATACTGATGAAGAATACAATGAAAGTGAGTCAGAAAACTTTGCCAAGTCTGAGTTTCAACCATTCTGCTTACTGAGAATATCAACCTATATGTTATTGCTCTTCCAGTGAACAGTAGTTTTGCTATCCAAAGAAATATGCATCTCTTTGTGGGACAAAACTGCTGTTTCTCTGGATTTCTACAGACAGGGAGCATTGCCGGAAGGGAATGAATCATACAGAATTTGCTGTCAGCTGCAAGCAGCTTATATACAGTTCATTTATAGCCATATCCTGACATCCAGATCCCATTAGAAACACCCAAGTTCAGTATCTTCTGTGGTTCCTGATGTGTTGCCCTGGTTTTCCTCTCTTTTTGGTAGGTGCTGAAAATCCAGATAAGCATAAATTGTTTTCTTTCCTCCTTGTTCATGTGATTACTGCAGATCTCTGCCCTTTGCACTGCTTTTGACTATAAGGAAGAGCACACAGTCCTTAAGCTTTAAGAGTACTGTAAAAAATCATTATATCTTCTAGACTTCTTATTGCAAGAAAGACATTTGTTAAAAAAGAAGAAAAAAGACCAGATGTTTCAGGAAGATGCTTTATCCTTAGGATTCAGAGATTCTGTATACTGGATTGGAAGAAGTAGAAAATATTGTGTAGGTTCTTGTTGTGGAGTCATCTTTCTGTTTTCTAAATTTATATAGTATTTTTCTATAGGTGTTACTACAGACCTTCAGATTTGCTCAGTAGTAATTAAAGGCAGTATTTTGTGTGATTTTTTTTGTCTGTCCTGTTTGTCTCTGTGAAATGTGGAGACTAAACAAGATGCATAGCAGAGAGAACAGGAGTTGACAGGAATTTCCTCCTGAATAATCCTCTCCACACTCACTATGCTTTAATATTTCATATTCACTACCTCCTAGACACAAGGCTCTTGTAGAAAGACTTATGTGACCTGCTATGCAGCATTCATTGCTCTATCATCCACTCCATGTTTTCTGACTTTGCTACAGACCTTAATCCACTGGCAAGAAGAAAGATCCTGCTTTTGCTTTGGAAGAGAAAGCTGCAGAAACCAGTGCTAAATGCTGGTCACCAAACTTTTCCTTGGGTTTGGCCAGACCATGATAATGCACAAAGCCCTCTCTTGCAAGGTGATGTAAAAACAGTGAGATTGAGGTAAGCAGTGTGAAATAGCCTGGCAGAGCAGAAGACACTTTGTGCTGCTCAGAAGCATGACTGTGCTCTCTTTTATGTCTGGCTTTTAGATCAAGTTTCAAGTTTGAGGGCCAAAACCAGTTGTCATAGTTTAAGCCCAGCCGGTAGCTAAGTACCATGCAGCTGCTTGCTCACTCCCTGCCTCCTCTCCGGATGGGATGGGGAGGAAAACAGGAAAAATGTAAACCCTACAGGTTGAGATAAGAACATTTTATTAATTTAAATTAAGTAAAATATTATAATAATAGAAATAATAATAACAAAAAATATTGACTATAACAATAATAACAGCAAACAACAAAAATAAGGAGAAAGGACAATTCAGAAAACACAAGTGATGCTCAGTACAGTTGCTTGCCACCCACTGACCGATACCCAGTCTGACTCAAGCAGTGGTCAGTCCCTCCTGGCCAACTCCCCTGAGTTTATATACTGGGCATATAGAATCATAGAATGGTTAGGGTTGGAAAGGACTTGATTATCATTTAGTTACAACCCTCCTCCTATGGGCAGGGATGCCCCACACTAGACCATGTTGCCCAAGGCTCTGTCCAACCTGGCCTTGAACACTGCCAGGGATGGTGCATTCACGACTTCCTTGGGCAACCTGTTCCACAGCCTCACCACCCTCACAGTAAAGAATTGCTTCCTTATATCTAACCTAAACTTCCCTTGTTTAAGTTTAAACCTGTTACCCCTTGTCCTCTTGCTACAGTCCTTGATGAAGAGTCCCTCTCCGGCATCCTTGTAAGTCTCTTTCAGATACTAGAAGGCCTCTATGAGGTCTCCACGTAGCCTTCTCCGGGCTGAACAGCCCCAACTTTCTCATCCTGTCTTCATATAGGAGGTGCTCCAGTCCCCCGACCATCCTCGTGGCCCTCCTCTGGACTTGCTCCAACAGTTCCATGTTCTTTTTATGTTGAGGACACCAGAACTATGGAATATACCTTTGGCTAGTTCAGGTCAGCTGTCCTGTCTTTGCTCCCTCCTGCTTCTTGTGTCACTCCTCACTGGCAGAGCATGGGAAATTCAAAAGTCCTTGATCAGGGTGTTACTTAGCAACCACTAAAATATCAGTGTGTTATCAACATTGTTCTCAAGCTAAATCCAAACCACAGGAGTGTACCAGCTGTTAGGAAGAAAATTAACTCTATCCCAGCTGAAACCATGACACCAATCAAGACCAGTATTAGTATCTCTTTCCCCATATACAGACTGGTAGCATTTTTATTATTTCTTACAAAAAGGAGTAGGACAAGGAGCTGGAATCCTCAGCAAGTCCTGAAACTATGCCTTCAGCATCTGAAGCCAATTAGACAAAACTGCAGCAACACCTCCTGAGCCTTCATATAAACCAGCTCTTTTTCCATGTGTTGCTGCCTCAACAAGCTTTTCTGCACCAAGCACCGAAAACAAGTTGAAACAACACCTGACTGTGTATTCTGTGCACTTGACAGGGAAGATGACATATTGTCTGTTCTTTCCTACAAACCTTTCTTTATCCTTCCCTGACCATGTTCATTGTGTGCAGTTAATTACCTTTTCTGAGATGATCTTTAATTCCAGTGGAGGACAAACAAGCTGGCTGTAATAATTCAGCACGTCCCCATGAAAGCAGGCAGAAAAAATGAGAAAGATTTCAGTTCTTCAGTAATTCCAGTTTCATAGAGGGTGACAGATAGCTCAGTCAATTCTTGGCTGCCAGCTGATAGGATTATTGTAAATAGGCTCTACGAGGCATCATTTTTATGCACACACACTCATCCAAATTAAGTGATAATCTTGTTGATACTGGAATTAAATAATAATGTGGGGATATCAGGCACTGATCACTTCAAACAACAACAAATACCAATCTGGTATCTTATTAATCATTAAAATTAGTCCATTGAAATGCAGCAGATCCTCAAGTGGTATGAACTGGCATTTCTCCACTGAAATCAGTAGCATTGGATTAGTTTTCTCCTATGCAGGATTTGACCTATTATGCTTTTATATTTGACCCCAACATAAATTATTGTTAAATGTTGTATTAGGGCTGCCACTATGTCTATCCCTTGCAGAAACAGATGTACATCAAAGAAAAATAGCATTATGATGGGCTAAATTATTAAGCCATCCAATTTTTGCAGTGTTTGAGTTCATTTTTGACAAGATACATTCAAAAGAGAAGCATACTTGGGACAGATAGAGATGAGAAGCAGAGCTTGATGCTTCAAGGAAAGATATATGGCTGAGCACACGCCACTTAGTCTTTCTTATGAAGCAGACATTATAGAAAGAGGCAAAAGTCCCCTATATTGCTCAGTCCAGCTGTGAAGCAGAATATTCTATGCAGAGGCTTCCATTATAAAACAAACTGTTGAAGAGCAAAGGAATTATTTTCTCTTAAGGATCCAGTTTCAGGTTCAAATTATCACAATTTAGCAAGTCAACTAAGTTGTTGTAATGGCCCATATGCATAACATAATCCTGTAGGAAACATTAATGAATGGTAACTGAACTCTTTCATATGGACGTTTGTCCTTTGCAAAAGTGCTAAGTAAAGGAACTTAGCTTAAAAATATTTCAGTGAGTTATGATACAGTTCATTACATGTGACTTGCAGATGACAGAGTGCATCTGATCAGTAACCATTGCTCAGTTAATGGTATAATTTTAATTGGATCATTAATTTGAACCTTTAGCTTGTACATTGTAAGTCAAATTTTCCTTGCCTGGCTCAGGTGCACAGCCTTACAAAACTGAAAGTAACATTTCTTGAAAACATGGGAAAGAAAATCTCTTTTCCTCTTAACTCATTGCAAAACAGGAACTTCTCTTCTCTAGACACCCAAATACTGTCTGCTTCAGCTCATGTCAGGCTTTATTCCAACCAGCTACCACCACTTTCTACTCTGTGAGCCAAAAAGAGACATGCTGCTCCTCCAGACCAGCCTCTGTAAAAGCACAAAATTCTATCCAGCAGCTTCATTTTCTCATCCAATAATTTGTCTCAAACTGACCTTGATTCAAAGATGCTCACAATGAAGGTTTCACTAATGATACCTGTCACCCTGCTTTAGAGTGTGTTCTTATTTCTGGTTTGATCAGACCAGCTTTAATTTCCTTTTAGTATCTTCTGTTTTCCCACTCTTTGCCAAATTGTAAGGGTGCCAGAATCAGAAATTATTCTTCTATAGGTACGTAGATATTAAACATAAAGGGATAAACATGGTTCATTATTTAGTGCCTTTCTTTTTAGTGTCTGAAAAAGTTATTAATGTCTAAGATTTTATGGTGTAGATTGCAGGTTCTTTTCATTATCATTTTATGCTATAAGCAGCTACAAAAAAACCCTTTCAGTTAATTCAGAACACCCATGTATTAATACCAGCCCACTCTGTTTAATTTGGCTCCTTGACTAGCTAGACTGTTAGGTCTGGTCTGAAATCAGTTATGCAAATTATCCATTGGTTTCATAAGTAAGGGGATGGCTTTGTGCATATGTACCATATTGATGGAGTGCAGCAGAAGGTGTTATCCATACTGAGTATCTTTTCACACTGATATTTGGAGTTATTAGCTTAGACGCCCAAACTATAAAATTTAAACGACATTATGTTGTGGCTGGGCTAATTAACCTTGTTTCTCCATGGAGCTAATTAGCTTGAATACCATGCTGTGGTGGCAGAGTTGTCATATATATGGCTCTGGCTTTACCTTGTTTTTTCCAGCTTAGGGATCTCTACCTTTTTTCCATCCATGATACGTACACCCTCCCAAAACATGAAAAATACCCCACAATAAAATACACTGGATAGATATTAAAGATGCTATCATCCATGGCTATTATTCAGGCTATCAGGAACTACTCACGCTTTCTCAAAGCACAGGGAAGCCTTTCTGTTTCAGGGTCATAGAAATGTTACCCAAGCTCCCATGTCCAAATCAGTGAGAAAAACAGGCTTTTATCAGAAAAAAAAACAAGTCCTGTAATCAGAAAGAAAAGATCTGGCAGAAGTTATGACATGAAGTGAGGCTCTCCACATCAGTTTTGAGTTTGGATCATTAATTCTAGTAATGGATAATTACCTGAAGATCATCACTAGCAGTTTACTGGATTTAGTTTCCTCAGTTCTCTACCTCCATGAACTAGAAGGACAAAAGAGTGGGAGAAGAGTTTTAGGAAGAGCACCAGATGGGTAATTGCATCACAGTGCTACAAAATCTTCATTCCTCATTGGTCAGTGTAAGAAGAAAGGGAAGGAGGTGTTTTTGGTGTCTTTGTTGTTCTTCGGTGGTGGTGGTTTTTTTGTTTTATTCTTTTATTTTTTAATTTTTTCTCCCCAGGGAAACTGGAAGAGCTGAAATAAGCTCTTGATTTGAATCAGCCCCTAGAGAGCATACCTGTTATTATCGACTACACTATGAAGCTGAAGAACCCCAAATCTTTGTACTAAATATCTTTCTCATGGAAACAACACACTATGAAGATATCTCTTACAAATCTCATTGGGAAGAAGAATCACACCCATTGCATCACTACCCAAGGCCCTGGCTGGCCAAGGGTAGTAAGTTCAGGAGTTGTATCATGAAGCTGTCTTGGGACTTGGACTTACCAGCTTCATGACCCTGACATGATACAACATAGTTATCTGCTGATGTATGAACACAGCTTATTTCCAGCTTAAGGAGGAAGGAATGTAGCTTGTCTTGAGTCACTGCGGAAGGCTCTGAACCCTGCCTCTAACCCCAGGCTCACTTAGGAAAAGACTCGTGATAAAAGGCTGTGTTAAATGACAGGAAAATAAAGGAATGCTGAGTAAAAGAATCTTTGCTTATGTGGAAGTCCCCAGTTCTCGAAGCATCCAAAATAAAAGCAACTGGCATTTAAAGCTCCAAAGTTTCAGGTGATCTAAAGGGATAATGTATTTGTCCAAAGAAGCCTTGCAAACTGTCTGACATTCACCTGTCACTCAGAAGTTCCAGCATCTTTGACAGCTGCAAAAATTCAGTTTCACACCTGCAGTGCTATATGCTTTTCAGCAGCTTTCAGGGCTTGGGATTCTTTTGAAGGATATATTTGTCTGGAAAATGGCAATGATCTGCCATGAGTGTTTGGTTTTGAGAAGCTATGTTTGGTTTTGAGATGCTAGCTGTGTCATATTGACATGACATTTCAAGCAGTCCCCTGCTAAGTCTTAGATTCACAAGGTCGTGGTTTCCTTGAAGCACTGTATACTTGGATAAAAACACACTTCCCATGAAGTACAAAATATTTGAACTAGATGGATTTGTCATGTCTGTATAAGAGTTTGTTTCTCAGTGGATGCTCTTTGGGTAGACTCTGATGGCAAGACAACTTTTATCTGATGTTTGGAGAGGAATCCAGAATGATTTGTCTAATGACTTGTTGGAATGACTCACATCCAACAGGAAACAAGGCAGTGATAAACTCAGATGAATTTGTGGGAGGCAACATGCTAAAAGTCCATTATAAACATCATTCTTTTACCCACTCTTATGAAGTGTAATAAAACACAGGCTTTTGGAATCAGTTTACAATGACAAACAGAGAAGAATTAGTGAAGCACATGCTTTCTCTAGGTAATAAAACTGGAGAGTAATTTTTAAATGAATCTTAACTCAGAGCAACCCAGTCTTCCTCTACATTTGACGTGTCCTGATAATTCTGAAAGGAATTAGTTGGTTGCCTTATCTTTTCCTTATTTGGAGTAGCTGGTGCTTTATGAAGTGTCAGTGTTAATATGAATTCTGTTTAGGAGACATGAAAGGTAGACAAGCTATTATGCTTAACAAGGCCCTGAACAGTTCTTTTAATAAAGGCTTTAATAGGACCTGGTAAAAACAGAAGGTAGAAAAGACACAATAGACATATATGCTGGTAATTTTGCTACCTTTAGCTACACAAAACTTAGCTGACTAATCTAAATTAGGCCTTCAATCATCTGTGGATAGATGCTTAGAGAGAATGATTCATCCCATCTTAAAATAGTTAAGATATCTGCAAAAAAATGCCTTCTAGAGGTACCTAGAAGTACCTGTCTCCATTGACTGTAAATGGAATCTTATCAACATATTTAAATTTTAAATAGCTATCATTAGATTTTAAATGGTGTTTGGAGTTTATCTTTGAGACTGAGTAGGGCTGTGATTCAAGGATTCAGAAATATTGAAAGTTGTTGTAGTGATGAGTATTTGACTAGACCGGGATTTTCCAGGTGTTCTTTTTTACTCTTCAGAAAATGCATAATAAAAAGGATTTTTTATGAGGACATAATACAAACACTGAATACATAGTCTTAGTTTAATCTTGACATTTACTTTAATTTTTTTTCATGTGGAGCAGACCACAAGGTTTGGCTTCAATGTAGTTTATTACCCCTATATACGCATACTGATGCATATACACTTTCTTTCAAAGATGTAACAATATAAGCCTGGACCCTAAAGCAAGAAACAAAGTAGGAATTACCTCCAGTCAGATATGAGAGTTCCCATCTGTCTTATTTGTAGTCTAATATATGAGCCCCTCTGGCCTGTGGCGCTCCAATGTAATCGCCCTAGTAAGACACCTACTGTCTCATTCCTAGACTAGCCTCCATGGATTCCTCTGTGAGTGGGATTTTGCTGCTTAAATGTGTACCTAAACCAGTCAGACCATCCAGCCTGCAAAATCAAGAGCACTTAAATCAGTATAATCAATGTGTACAGTGTAACTGAAATCAAGATTAAACAGACGGATCATTCCCGAGAAGTACTGTGCCACACAGCAGACATTTAAAGCTGTGTGAGATGACTCCCATCCCCTGCATCCACCTACTCTGAGCTCAGAGTGGGAGCAGGTATTCTCAGTACAGCACAGTAATTCCTTCCCACACCTCAGGGCAATTCAGTGTCAGAGAATTACGCCTTAGAAACTTGTGACCAGTGCCATGGTGGTAAGAAGATTCTTAAAACACAGACAATATGTCCCATAATTTTAATAAAAGGGGCAAAGAAGGATGTTGGGAAAACAGCTTGTGAACATTTGTTCTTGCATGTTGTATCTGGCTGAGATGGAGTTAGTTTTCCCCAGAGCAGCCCTCATAGTGCTGTGCTTTGTATTGGTAGTTAGAAAGGTGTTGAGAACCACAGCATGAAGGCAGTCTCTCCAACATTCCTCCCTCACTGGTAGGCTAGGGGTGGGCAAGATTTACTTGTAACCTCTGCAGGATTCTGCACTAGGGCAGAGGCATGCCCAAAGTAAGCTGTGACACTGTAGAAAGCTGGCACTGCAGCAGGCTCCTGGAAGGACCTGTGGTCCCATGGAGAGGAGATCAGGCTGCAGCAGATTTGATGGCACAAGCTGTGACCCTGTGGGGGACCCAAGCTGGAGCAGTCTGTTCCTGAAGGACTGCACCCCATGGAAGGGACCCATGCTGGAGCAATTAATGAAGAACTGCAGCTCCTGGGAGGGACTCATGTTGGAGAAGTTTGTGGAGGACTGTCTCCTGTGGGAGGGGCCACACAGGGAGCAGGGGAAGAGCAGCAGAGACAACATGTGATGGACTCACCACAGTCCCCATTCTCTGTTACCCTGTGAGGCAGGAGTTAGAGAATTTGGGAATGAAATAAGCCTGGGAAGAAGGGAGGTGCGGCAGGGACAGTGTTTTTAAGATTTGTTTTTATTCCTCATTATCCTACTCTGATTTGATTGGTAATAAACTAAACTAATTTCCCTAATTTTTCCCATGACAGTAATTGCTGAGTGATCTTTTCCTGTCCTTATCTCAACCCATAAGCCTTTCAGTATATTTTGTCTCCCACGTCCAGCTGAGGAGGGGAGTGATTCAGTGGGTTTGGTGAGAGCTTGGCATCCAGCCAGGGTCAACCCACCACATCTTATTACATCTTTTTTTTGTTCTGGGGCACCTGCCTTAATGATTGTAGTTTAACTTCTTAAAGCCCCTCTGATGAATCACTTCAATTTCTTTTATGAGTCTGAGATCCTCCTGTGAGCTTAGAAGTACAACACCGCCATCCCACATAAGGCAGATGCAAAGGACATACCGGAGGTTTCACACTTTCAACTAATCTCGTGGTACCATGTACTCCACAAAAAACAAGCACAGTATCCTAAATGTAACCATCCAACAGAAAGATAGTATGGAGCCAAATATTTTCAAGAACACTGGGCATGTTCAGTCAAAAAGAGCATCTTCACAGTTTTCTAATAAGATACCCATAAACATATCTTTGTGTGATTTTGGGAAAAACTACTTTATGCGGGGTTTTTTTCAATCTTTGCAGGCATTGTAAGGAGGCCTAAGTGTTTAGCTTTTCATAATCTGCAATTTTACAGCATTATCTGCCTGAACAATTTAAGAGGAAAGGCTATTTTTATCAAGCATTTGTCAAAAGCATATAAATATATTTTCAGCCATATGTAGTGTATGTTTATTGCATGAGATGAACAAGCTTCAAACATTTCTGGTAAAAGCACTTTAAATAGCTGATTTGAGGATGGCAGTTTTTTACCAGCTGACGCAAATCAGAAAGGAAAATAAAAGATATAGGAAACTGTTAATGCAATAGAGGGGAAAAAATCCACATTTGACATCATCATATGGATGAATAGAGGACAGCATGCACAGATAGCACAAAATAGCATAATAGTACCACAATTCTTACTCTAATATTGTATCTTTAATGTTGTATTAGCCACAGGTAATGACTTCACCTGAATGTAGAATAAACAGGAAAAAAAGAAAAACAAGGACTTCTTTAAGGCCTCTTCTTAAAATGCTGGAAAAGAGATTCTTCACACAAATCTTACTCTGCCAGTACCAGTGGAAATAATAAAAAGAAAAAAATAAAGCATGAATGAGTGCATTTAGGAATATCCAAGATCTACAGTCAATTTCTTTTCTACAAGTTTTTTTTTTTTTTAATTCACTACTCAAGTATCTTTTTCTGTACGATCTTTTTGGAATGGAACACTCTATTCCTCCAGATTTTATATTTACCACCTCTGACAAAGCCAGGGGCACCTGCAAAGAAAGGAGAAATCTATTAAATTCCTAGGATAATGAAGAACACTGAATTGTCTTTTTCAAACCTTATCAGATATTAAGCCTATATCATGATACTGGCTAGTGTCTGATGCTCTCAACTGTTATGAAGAACTGGAAATACAGTCTTCCATTACTTTTTGAAAGTTACAGTAATTCCATGTTAATATCCACAGTTTTAGTTTGTTAGTGGTAAGGTACTTCAGAATGAGTTTTACACAAAGGTATCTCCTTATAGAATGCTGACTGAAATTTTACAGCAGATATTTAGGTCTTTTTCTTTAATGAAGAAGCCCCTCGTGTATGTATGGTTCAGTGTATACTCAGCTACTCATAACCACTTTCTAGAAGATTGCCATGTATGCAAAAATGGTTTCTCCCCTCTCCCCTCCCTTTATTTCAGTATTTTATATGAGGAACTCTGCCAGCTCCTAAGAGAGATGCTGTTGTTTTTTTACAATTCCTCTGAGCATCATCTAATGACCTTGCTATTCTTATTCCCACGTTCATCACACTTGACTCAAATAGAGCTGTGCAATCTACATCTGTGTATAAATTATTCAGTGCCTCTTTATTGCTTCATAAGGTTAATGTGAGAACATCAGTTGATATAGATTAGCTGAACTCAGTTTGTACAGAAGCTGTATTAAAAACAATACTTCAGTGGTAAACCACCACCAGACTTTTACAAGGTACTCTTTATGCTCCATCAGAAGCACCTGCAACAAATGTAAAACTTCTCTGTAATTAATAGTATGGGGAAAATTTGGATATGCACAATCTAATTACCTCCACTAAATTTAGCCAGAAAAATTAGGTTAATTACCTTATTTTAAGATACCTTGAAGACTAACAATGTAAATCATGGCTAAATAACACAGAGTGGTAACAGAAAAAAGGTCTTATGAAATAATGGCCGGGTCCTGGGTTCACATTTTATGTGAATATCGTTATATTCTAGCTTCACTGTGATCTTTCACTTCCTGCTGGGGGAAGATTTTATTTGTATTAATATTTGATATTGATATGCTAACAGTACTTCACCTCAGCTAGACAATATAACTGTTTTTGGATGCTGAGCTTTCATGCCTCAGCTCAAACCAAGTACAATATCTGGTAAGCTATCGATCTTAAAAAGAATATAAATGAAAGGACTCTCTTCAGCCTGGGCTGACAAATAAAGGACATACACAGACACACAAGAGAAGGGTGCATTTTCTTGCAGCTCTAATAAAATTTTCTGGCAGGTAAAAACCTGCTACTTACTATTAAAATAGTCCTTGTTCTACCAAACCACACAGTAATATATGTAACAAAATATTTTGTTTACCTTTTACACTATTTTTTACTATTCACAGTCTCCATACTTTCAGAAAGTGCTCTCATTCTTTATTTTACTTGATCTCCTCATTGTCATTTTCAAGGGAAAAGTGTGTTGGAAAAGGGTGCAATACTTTCTGTAATGGTTTTAATTTCTTTTATAATTAGTTCTAATAAAAAAGATGAAAACACTTATCAGAACTTTTCCTTGTGCCATTCACAGTATCATTGCATATAAACCTTTTTGATTTTTTTTTTTTATTGTCACAGAAGACATTTGTCAAACAGCTCAGATCTGAAAAATTATACACTGGTGCTATTTTAGACAGCGCTTTCACACTTCCACACAAAAATCTGCTTTCTAGTAGTCTAGAAGATACTACTACAAGAAGATATCACTACAAGATAAAATTTTTGTAGTGGGGATCAGCATGTAGGCAGAGGAACAAGGGCCAAATTCTGCAGGCTGTTAGACATACTAGCAGCCTTTAAGCAGATTCCTTCTGGTCACGGACAACTCCAATATCTATAGACATAGCTTGGTTTCCCCTTGCCTTTCCTTCCCTTGCTTTGTGTTGCCTTTCCTTCTCTTTTCTATACCACTCTTTTACATTACCTTTTAGCTTTTAGTGTACCTCAGAAACATTTCATTGCACAACAGCTTGGAAACCTTGCAGGAGGGAAAGGTGCATTTATACTTACAGCTTGAGGTCTAAATCAGCTCCAAATTAAGTAAAAAATGGCAGAATGTTCATTGTCAGTGCTAGAGATTAGCGATGTGACTGTCAACACAGCAAGAAGAATAGTGGGAGTATTGTGATGGTCAAGACCCTTTTTTTGTGTGTATCTCAAAATACCTTAAAAGATATATGGAACTGAGCGGGTGAGTGCCTGTTCAATGCTGAGCTGCCAGTTGTTGGTGAGGGGATCAGAGCAGTGATCCTGCTCCACCAAGGTCGGGGATGCTTTCCTGTGGTGTCTGCCCCTAGGCTGTGAAGATTAATTGCCCAGGCAGCAAATTGCCTGGAGACAGCGGCAGACACTATAGTACCTGCCAGGGCACAATGAGCTGGGTCTGGGGTTTACCTGATACCCCTGAGGATGGGTCTCACCTGCGGGAGGGGTCCAGGAGAGCTGGATTCTACAAAAAGGCAGCCAGTGGCCAGCTGTGGAGGTTAATTTATTCACTTTGGGTTCCAGCAGGCTCACTGACTGATAAGACTACAACTGAAAGAATTTCCACTTGCTGACCAAGAAGACATTGCTAGATCCATGGAGTGGTGATCCTGTTTCTCTGTTTTCTCTCCTTTCTCCTTTTCTTCCTCTACTTCAGATCTTTTATAAGAACTTGACAAGGCTTTTGTTCCTCCTGACAGTTTTAGGGAAATTTATTACAAAATTGATTGTTTTTATTAATATATGAGCATATGTGCACTGATGGAAGAATTATTTGGTCTTCCTCTTTGGTTGTCCATGTGTCATCATTTGCTAAATGGTATACACATGGCAATATTTAAATGGACCCCTAAAACCTACGTCATTTCAGAAAACATAGAAGTGTCTGACACAGGATTTTGAGTGATGTCTAACTGCATTAATTGAAAGTGTGCTGCCATCCATGTGTGCCCTGCCCTGGAGAAAACTGCTGAACAAACAGCAGCGCTGCATGTGAACATGGTCAGAACAGCATGCAGTCACACTAGGACACCCTAGAGAGCTGAAGCTAAAAGACAACAAGTAGGGATAAAAGCAGTAAGCAAGAAATACAGGATTTTTTTTTTCTGCCTTTGACCGATAAGTCGAATAAAAGCAGAAAGCAAAGAAAGAAAACAAGTAATGTTTCTTACGTGTTGTTTACCAATGCACACTGTGTTCCTACAACCTGGTGAATATTACCACAGCCTGGAACATACTTTTTTTACAGAAAAGAAAAACTGTCATTCTGGAATTACAGAAAAAAGCCCTCAGGAGCTTTTTTTTCACGTGTTGCAGTTCTTGAATGTTAGGTATAATGCAAACCCCACAGTTCCATGAACTTTCTGTAAAGCATGTAGATAGCTGAGAACAAGAGTTAAATTAAAAAACAATTCTATTGCCCAGTGATTAGGAAATTTAACCAGGAAAGGCAAGACCCATTTTCTGCCCTTCCACATTTCTAGCTAATAAGAGGAGATATGCAGAGCTGCACTAACTCAGATTAGGGTTAGATTAGGCTAAGGAAGCGTATTCCACGCAGAAAAGAGTGGTATCATGATTATTAAGCTGAAAGGTAAGGAATGAACATTTCACTGCTCAGTTGTTTTTATAGCCAGGTATATATCCATAATCAGGCATTTTTAAATTGCAGCAGAAGAGTTATTTAAGGAAGTGATAGATAAGCTTCGCTATCTAAAGTGGTGCCCACTACTTACAGCTTCCTGTGCATACTCCAACTGAAAGAAAAACAAAAAGGAATTTTGAATTTATAAATACATTTTATTTATTTGCTTGCTTGCTTTTTTCCCAATGAGACTTTACTCATTAAATTAAAAGAAGAAATCTCTGAAATGACTGGAGAACTGAACTATCCTGGAAAGCAGAGTTGATCTGTGTATGCTGAAAATAGGAAACCATGCTTTTATAAGAGACCATTCTTACTGCTTTGCAGAAGCAACCCTGTTAGAAGACTCTACAATGGCATCAGCAATGGGTTTATAAGTTTTTACACTCTGAGAATTATGACAAAAAGCAGACCACTTTTCAGAAAATAATTCCTTGGCCATGCTTAAATTAAATGATTTTATCATATCTACTTGTGGATAAACACGTGGTAAAAAATATTTTTATTTTCTGAAACGGAAATGTTGACAAATGCAAAAGGAAAAAATACTGCTTGTTGTGAATCTTCCTTTTTTCCCCCCTAAAAGATCATTAGCTGTTTGGCACAAGTGCAGGCATACAAATATGTCCCACAGTAATAGCTTTTACAAGTCTGATGGTACATTTCAGAAGATAGCTTTTTCTCTTTAACTGTAATAACTCTTGTTAACAACTTCAGAGAAAAAGTAACGATGGTGCTAAAAATTATAATCAGCAACTCAAGGGAGAGCTACAATTTACTTTGCCATATTACGGGAAAATGGAAATTCACAGACAGCAAGCTTTTATACAAAAAGATGCATAAACAGATGATATGGAATGAAATAGAAGGATGATGGCTGACTCTTACAAAATTAGCAAAGACATCCCACCAAACATAAGTCAGAACTATATAATGGGAAGACAAGACCTTTATCATGGTTGAGAAAAGGCTGTTGGAGTTTGGCAAGATGGCAGATTGCCAGAAAAGATCAGTGAGATTAAAGACATGCATTCAAGGGCAATAGAACATAGACAATATTTACAGACAGCCTGTAAACATCTGCTGAAGGTGCATATCTGCTATGCATGTTGCAGGTAGGCGGTTATGAAATGAGAACAGAGGTTACCAAAACTGGGAAACGTTTATTCTTCTTGATGAACTTCCTGCAACTCAGGTACACGGTATTTAACCAATGCATTGACTAGTAAGCTTCTTAAACATTTGTGTTTTAAAAAAACTGAAATGTACCTTGTTGCACATCTCCATTTGTTATACCCCTTGGCTTTTGCTCAGGATCAGGATGTATTACGTTGTCTTGTTTGGCACAGGTATGATTTCCAGAAGACTTTGGGGTTCAGGTACTCTCTCTGTTATGCACTTGCAAACCAAGGATACGTTGTGAACATACCCTGGTCATGTACTGGTGTTCTACATACTGCGACAGTGCAGTTTAACCAGTCTTATATTGTTACTGTCTTGAAAGTAAAATGTTAATGTCTCTCCAGGTACCCTGTAGCCACTCTTATGACAAGAGTCTTTTAGATAAGAGAAAAATGAGATTATTTTAATTCTAAATGCAAAGCTTCAAGAAACAGTTTAGAAGGAGAGGAACATAAAAGATTATTGAAACTTACAAAACCTGCATAAATAAAAAAATTATAAACTAAACAATGGGCTTGGTTTTATCCCAGAGGACCAGTCTCTATTTTTTTTCCTTACAGAGGAGAAAAATACCCTCATCCTAGCTATTGCCGCCATTGAATAAATCACGATTTGAGTGCACAGCTGTCCTCATATATCCATTTATACAAATATCTAATATCCTCAGAATTCCTGATCATATTACAAACTTCTGGCAAACATCTTAGACTTATTCTGATTATAATTCTCTAAATGTCCCGAGAGGACTACAGACTGCTAGACTTTACCTGTAACAGTAAATCAAACAGCTAGGGCAATGACCAAGGCACTACCTTGTAAATGTTTATATATTAAGCATAATAAATCTCCCTTTCATAGTTTTGGCCTGAATCAACGTATATACTCTAAACAATCCCAGGCATAATGCAGAAGTTAGCATGAGCAAGGGAGCATTCCGAGTAAGTAGTATAGGTATTTGATCCCATTTTGAAAGCTAGGAGATTTTCACAGTACAGTCAGAGCTAGCAAATGGTCTTCAGCCTATTTCAATTATTAATATAGTTTTAGCCCTACTGTGGAGCCTCAGAAATGCTGATGTCTTATCAGTGGTCTGGATGGAGCTACCAAATTGGGCAGCAGTAAACAAAGCTTGCTACTACCAAGCATAGCAATTGGCAAAGATCTAGCATTAGGTGAAGAAATCATGTGCTCATGTGAATCTCTTGTAGGTAGATGGGGATCAGTTTATGTTTGAAAAACTATGTACAATAAAATGTATACTAAAAAGCATGCTTCATATGAACACAGAAAGAAGACTCGTAGAGAAGGCCTGGCTTTTTGATACTTTAGTTATGATTCTGTCCAGAAAACTTCGGGTATGACAGCAGTTTTGAAGTGAATAACCCTCTCTATACAGCTGTCAGAAGTCACAGGATGCCCTGATGCTCTTCCATGGACAACAGGAGCATATTCCAGGCACCAATGGCAAAAGCTAACTATTTAATCCAGCTTCTAGAGACTAACAGTGTCGGTTATAGAGAGCTGATCCATCAGTCACCATTAAAGCTGTCATTGTTAATGAGAGTAAACGTTCACGATTTATGTACCATATCTAAAAACAGGAGCCTTTTCAGCAGTGTCATACCTCCAGTGCAATCTGGTGATTCACTGGTGCGGTCAAAAGCGAAAGGTTTATTTATTCCTAGATAGTGATTTACAAGTGTTCTCATTATTGTCCTGTTACCACTGAACTCACTGATGTCACCACCAACTTCCCACACACAAATCAAAAGAGCAGAAGGCTTTTCAGATCATCTAGCTTTATTTCCCGCAGAACACAGTCCAGGGATTTATCTGTTTGATTCTCCAACAGATTTTCATTCTAAAATTTATGAAGAGCATTCTGTAGCAGTATTATTCATTTAGGTACCCCAATAGGGCTATTATTTATGGTTCATGTCTAGCATTTTGTTTTTAAATAGTTACACAGTGGAAAACTCTAGGAATTAAATGACAATAAATTTTGTAGTTGTGTTTCCCTGAGGATGCGATTTGGCTTTATCTAAATTAAGGTGTCAACCTGTTGTCATCTATGTGGATAAATTCTCAGTGCAGTCAACAAAGTTCAGAGGCTTGGCACACCTGCCTGGGTAAAAATGAGTCTGCTGGCTGAAGAGCAGGATCATGCTGTAAGCTTTACTGATGGTGTTGGCTAGGTCTCCACTGCCTATAGCAAAAGATTAAACACCTGGATTGTATCGAGACACATGTTAGACACACAACTTTAACATTAAACTGCAGCTGAATATCACTCTAGGTTTGCCTTAGAACAAACTCCTGATGCACCTCATAGATGATGTATCTACTAGTAGAAGAGGCTCCACAGGAGAGCTATGATCCTCCAGAGCACCTTCTGAAAGCCAGGTGGGAAAATTAAGCTGACTAAAACATCACTACATTCTTCGTCTACGCAAGTCAGTCCTACCTTAAATATATGTCAGGTCCAACCTGTTTCTTGGCTTAATATATTTTCTTGCTATGTTCTGTGTATCATGACATACAGAGCACTAGAGAAAATTGAGAGCTCACTAACTCCAGAACTGGAAAATATAAATGGTATTATACAACTGAAATCTATCAGACACAAAATAGTATTAGTTTGGTGCTTATTGCACTTATTCTGCATTTAGACCCCTGCTGTTCCCTGGACACTGTGTTGCATCCTGGAGATATGCCACTTTGTACTCTTTGTATGCGATATAAGCACTTGGGAATAGAAACATACCTGAGCATCCAAAAACCTGGATCTTAGGTGCAGTTCTTTGTAAATAGCTCAGTTACGTCCCTGTGCATGTAAATAGTAAAATTAGTACTGTGTTTGAGGCTTCTACACTCATTTTAGTTTCTGTTCATAATTTTTATATTATACATTGTAAGAATGTTTTCCTTTTAAATCACCAGAAAGTGTAGTATTTAATATTTATATGAGATTATAAATTATTTTAGAATTATTATGTGTTCAGTGCAAATTTGTCATATATATTCCACCAAGGAATAGTTCCATGTTTGCCTTCAAATGCCACTGAAGTTTATATAAAAAAAACCAAATAAATTCCTAAATCTTGAAGCTTTCCTTGTAACATGCAGCATAAAATGCTGTTTGCTCTAGTGCAAAAAACTCATTAGATATTGCATATTCCATCCCTTCTTGGATATATGTCCTGGGTTTAGCAGTGGCAGTCATTTTTCTCCTTCTTGGTAGCTGGTGCAGTGCTGTGTTTTGACTTTCAGCTGGGAACAGAGCTGAAAAACAATGATGTTTTGGTTTGGCCAAGGACTTTGTGGGCCTCATGCTCTGCCAGGGAGGAGGGGAAGCCGGGAGGAAGCAGAGACAGGACACCTGACCCAAACTGACCAAAGAGGTATTCCATACCACAGCACGTCATGCCAGGAGGTAACTGGGAGTTACCCAGGAGGGAGAGTGAACTGCAGGGTTGGAGGAGGTATCGGTCGGTGCTTGGTCGGGCTGGGGGGGGCAAGTTATCGGTCACCTGGTGATGGGGTGTTGTATTCTCTTCCCTTGTTATTTCCTTTATCATTACTATTATTGGTGGTAGCAGCAGTGATTTGTGTTATACCTTAGTTACTAAACTGTTCTTATCTCAACCCGTGGGAGTTGCATTTCTTTTTGATTCTCCTCTCCGTTCCCCCAGGAGTAGGGGGAGGGCAAGAAGGGGGGGAGTGGGTAACAAGCTGTCTGGCTGTGGGTTAAACCACGACAATATAAAACATCCTTCTTCATTTGCCTTCTTCTCATTATAGGTCTCCAGTGTTAAATTTTTTAGCATCATTTGGAAAGCTTAAGGGTGTAATAAACAGTTCACAAGAAGGTATCTTCTCAAATTCTGAGACTGGAATTTCTGTCAATACATTCAGCCTATAGGCTGTACTTACACTACAAGTGAAAACAGCAAGTACAACAGGTGAGTAGAATATGGGAAGAAGGAAACAAAAAAAATAACAAATGAGGGTTTTGTTTCTTCACTTTCATCTAACTGACTCTTAATATTGAAATTTTATTATTTTTTTCCCAACAAAAGAGATTTCTGGCTTGTGAGATGTAAGAAGTGCTGTCTTGTACTGTACAAAACAGTAACATTGTGTATACCATGCATTCATTCATATATATGGATATATTTGGTTTTTTTTTCTAAATTCTTTCAGTGAAATAATGGAGTTCATTAACACATTCCTGAACATTCTGGCTGAACTTAGAAATATAATTTCCCCTCCATTCCATTATCCAAAGGTAGGAAATGGATTACAGAAGAGGTCATTAAAGATCATCCAAGCCCTGCATATGTTAATTTACCTGTTGCTTGTCAGATGTCTTCCAATCGGATGTTTACATTACACTATAACTCATCTTTGATGAGACTTTTGTTTGCTACATTTGCTTGACCCATGAATTAGAAATTCAGGTTTTGCTTGTACTTAGCACTTTCAGTCCTTTTCTGTACTTGAAGCTTAGCATTAACTAAAAATCACTTGGACCTATATATTTTAATAAAGTGAGACTTTGTTTACTTACAGCTATTAAACAGTTAAGGAATTTAGTGTCATGGATTGATCAAAATCTGTTTTTGTTTCCAAAAATGTGCCTGCTTTTACCACTACTCATCAGTACTTACATAGTGAAACAATGTAAATGTACACACCCAAAGCAGTCTTAAATGTATGAACTGTTTGCATGGTGGCTTGGGTCCCTTCTGTATGAAGAATCCCACAGGCACATATTTATTGGTTGCAGCAAAATAGCTTTATAAGAATTTAGGAAAATTGTGCAATATGGTTTTTTAGTTATTTTTATATGTGCTTTTTGTAAAATTATGGTTAGGGTTAGGGTGTTTGGGAGATGCTTGGTATGTATAAAGATTAATAAGTTTTGAATGTGAAGACACCCATAAACACTTTTCTCACTAGTAATTTTCATCTTCATTAATCTAGCTATTGTGAGTATATAACTTTTTTTGGTTTAACATTATTTTATTGGCTACAGCATGAATGAAAACCTAACAACTTATCAGAAGTTCACCATCTGAAGTCTTATTTCTTGAATAAAGAATTAACGCATGTATTTAGATGAGGTGTCTGAATAATCCGATTCTATTAACTCTAGTTTGTCCCTTGCCTAAGTCTTCATCTGTGTGGGTTCACAGAGGTCCATTTCCCACCAGAGGATGTTTTCAGACAAATTGAAATTAAGGGGGCATCATAAAGCAGAAATAAACTGTATGTATGCTAAAAAATACTCACCAGATCAGGCTATGAGCTTTCAGAAACACAGGTACTAGAACTGAAAAAAGCAAAACAAACAAAAAAAAAACCCTAAAAATTAGGGATCTGTTCCATTAGTAATTATTTTAATAATGATTCCAGTTTCTTGTTTGGAAGTGAAGGTTTTATTTTATTCATTTGAAAATTTTAATTTAGTGATTTACATGACTTTACAGTTACAAGCAACATAGCATTCATGTTTGGAATTTTTCAACTTAAAACACTATTGTAAATATAAGTGGAGTATATTTGTTATACTTCTTAAAATTTAATAAAATTAGCCATAAGCTGGTGTTCAGTTATACCTTTTAGAGACTTTTGGGTTTAGTCTTCTAGTACTATTGTTTTTTTTCACTGGCTGCTCTTTTGCTAATAATTTATTCTTTATTTCTTGTTCTAATCACTTCTGATAACTTTAACAACTCTTCAAATTTAAAAAACCCAGTCTTCCCTGTGGTGACATTGATAATTCCCTGTAAATAAAAATATCAACTTCAATTTCTCTCTTTGTCTTTCTCTACCAGGATGACCAGCCAATGTATTTAAATGAATTTTACATGCCAACACCCATTCTGGGCCAGTCATGCAGGGCACTGACATTCTGCCCACTGTGGAATGGCCACTACGTCACCAGAGCTGGTAACAGGAGCTCAGCTCTAACGTACCCAGGAAGATATAGGCTCAGTTTGTGATAGGGGAGGTTTGTGACACTAGGAAAAAATTATTCACCACAAGGTAGTCAAGAATTGGAACAGACTTCCCAGGGAAGTTGTAGAATCACCATCCCTGGAGGTATGTAAAAACATGTGTAGATGTGGCAATTAGGGATCTGGTTTACTGGTATGCTTGGCAGTATTAGGTTAACAGTTGGCTGCAATGATCTTTAAGGTCTTTTCCAACTTAAATGATTTTATGGTTCTATGATTCTATGAAATATTAAGTAGGAATTCCGTACTGCTTGCCAGAGGGAAACAACTATGTAGCCACAGCATGAATTATAACTCTGGGATGGTTTTGTTTTGTCTCAGCTGAATCACTCATGTCTGGATAGGCTGGATGTGACTCTTGATTGAGTGATAATCAGCAGTGCAAAGTACTTCCCTGTCTTCTGGCAGAAGTGGCTGGCACATAGCAATTACTGCATTAGCTTTTCCACCCTGGAGATCTGTGTTCAGTGGGCTATTTTAAGATTCAGACCTTCAGCAGATAGTGTAGCCTATTGATCTTGGTGACAACAAAGTACACTCTCTGAGCAGCAGGGCCATGATCCCAGGCCCTGGGATCCACCTGGTGGCTTCCTTCTCCCCTCTCATTCATTCAGACATGAATTTACCACTGTATCAGAGGGGAAGCATGGAATAAGTGGCAGATATTTTAAAGATGGAGGTTTGCAAAGTCTCTCAAAGTAATTTCCATCTAATTTGGAATGTCATAGAATCATAGAATCATAGAATAGTTAGGGTTGGAAAAGACCTTAAGATCATCAAGTTCCAACCCCCCTGCCATGGGCAGGGACACCTCGCTCTAAACCATATCACCCAATGCCTCGTCCAGCCTGGCCTTGAACACTGCCAGGGATGGAGCATTCACAACCTCCTTGGGAAACCTATTCCAGTGCCAAACCACCCTTACAGGAAAAAATTTCCTCCTTATATCCAACCTAAACTTCCCCTGTTTAAGTTTTAACCCATTACCCCTTGTCCTGTCACTACAGTCCCTAATGAAGAGTCCCTCCCCAGCATCCTTATAGACCCTCTTCAGATACTGGAAGGCTGCTATGAGGTCTTCACACAGCCTTCTCTTCTCCAGGCTGAACAGCCCCAACTTTCTCAGCCAATCTTCATGTGGGAGGTGCTCCAGTCCCCTGATCATCCTCGTGGCCCTCCTCTGGACTTGTTCCAACAAATCCATGTCCTTTTTATGCTGAGGACACCAGAACTGCACACAATACTCCAAGGGAGGTCTCACGAAAGCAAAGGGGCAGGATCATGTCCTTTGACTTGCCGGTCACACTCCTTTTGATGCAGCCCAGGATACGGTTGGCTTTTCTCTGCCCAGCCTGTAGCTGTGCCTGGGATTGCTCCCACCCAGGTGTAGGACCTTGCACTTGGCATGGTTAAACTTCATGAGGTTGGCACCAGCCCACCTCACAAACATGTCAAGGTCCCTCTGGATGGCATTCCTTCCCTCCAGTGTATCAACCGAACCACACAGCTTGGTGTCATCAGCAAACTTGCTGAGGGCACACTCAATCCCGCTGTCCATGTCAGCGACGAAGATGTTAAACAAGACCGGTCACAACACTGATCCCTGAGGGACACCACTCGTTACTGGTCTCCAGCCGGACATTGAGCCATTGACCACAACTCTTTGTGTGCGGCCATCCAGCCAGTTCTTTATCCATCGAGTGGTCCATCCATCAAATTGATGTCTCTCCAATTTAGAGACAGGAATGTCGTGTGGGACAGTGTCGAATGCTTTACACAAGTCCAGGTAGATGACATAAACTGCTTTACCGCTGTCCATCAGTTCTGTAGCCCCATCATAAAAGGCCACTAAATTGGTCAGTCAGGATTTCCCCTTAGTGAAGCCATGCTGGTTGTCACCAAGCACCTTGTTGTTTTTCATGTGCCTTAGCATGCCTTCCAGGAGAATCTGCTCCAAGATTTTGCCAGGCACAAAGGTGAGACTGACTGGTCTGTAATTTCCCGGGTCATCCCGGGGATGTCATTGACTTGCTTTATTTTAATCATCACAGTAGCATAATTGAGATATTTTTACTTACCTATTCCCCACTCCAACTATGTTTGGACACAACTTGATGTCTTTAAACTCCATCAGGAAGACCAAGGAGGAAAAACAATGTGAGTCTAGCATAGGCAGCTGTTAATGCTGATAGAGCCTGAAAGGTACATCCAATCTCTTCTAGGAGGAAGGTTAATTGTCACCTGAGGATAACTAAGCAAAAGAGGACAAATCAATGGATCTGAGTAATTTTCCAAGAGTGTGTAGCTTTGAAAAGTTGGTGGGAAATAAGGGTGGCAAAAAATCTTACTGCTGCATGCACTCTTGCTTGTCAGAACTAATGAAAAAGAAGCCTCTTGGTAATGCAACCTCTTAGCCACCACAGCACTCAGATTTTAAAATATAAATATTTGTTCTGTACTGAGTCCTGTACTGTTCAAATAAAGATCTGTTTTAAGGCTGAAACTCCTACTAAACTGCGGGAGGTAGAGTCTGAAAGAGTCTGAGATTTATCTTCATTAATAAAATATACATATTTCTCTTTTCTATTTCTTTTTTTTTTTTCTGTCTTATTAAAAAAAAAGTCCTACAAGAATATTTTGCTTATTTTAAGAGGTAAATCCAGCACAGCCAAACCTTTACCCAGATTTGGGTTTACTTCTGTGAAAGTTCCTACTAATTACATTATCGTTTATTTCATAACATCACTGAAAGAGAAAACACAGATGTTAGCATTCCTGAAAGAGAAAATTGAGCTTTCTTAAATAATGACCTAAAACTCTTTCCCCTCAGTGAAACAGGGGTATTATACTGTACATTGCTGCTTCCATAACTGCACTCTAGGTCCATGAAATAACCTAGTTTACAAGAACATTTTTTTAAATACATTTGGAGAAGCATTTTTGTAAGAGCTTCTTGAGGTAATTAAGATATTCTTAATTAGTGCAGAAGCATGTTCCATATTTACATTTAAGCTTTCCCTGGTGTTTTGTCTTCTGACTTTCCTACTTAACATCTGTATAGTGTAAGTATGTGTGATGACTACACCATTTTACTGAACTGAGGTTAGTAACTGCAGGACTGAATTTGGGTGAGAAAATCCATTAAAATAGTTTTCTAAAGCAGATACCATTTCTAAGTGTGCATCTTCATTGTGTGTCTTCAAAAGCATGATTTCCCTATGTAAATTAAAGCAGTTTGAGAGATCTTCACTCTTCCTGGAGATTACTTCTTCAAACAAGGAAGTTCAGAAGTGGGAGAAGAATTGGGTAAATGTGCACCACCAAGCTGTACAGTGTAGTCCACCATGAAAGGAAATACTTCCCATCATCTTTGCTCATACCAAGCAGTCTACAGCCCATAGACATGCCAAAGGAAACGAAAAAAAAAAGTATATGCAGAAATTACTAATTAGACGTAACTAAAAATGACAGCAAAACTCCCAGACTTCAGACCTCATGATCTCTCTACTTTTGCTATGAGGGATGTTCCTAATTTTCCACCTGTGTGGGCCTGTAACAGATTTACCCACTGGTTTCAAGAAGCTGTTTGAAAGGCATAGTTGAGAGGAGAATCATGTTTCTCAGTCTGCCTTTTCATTGTATTACTCAAAAGCTTCGTGCTTTTTTTTTGGCTGGGATACAGCTAATTTTCATCATAGTATCTAATATGCGTGTTTTGGACCTGTGCTGGAAACAGTGTTGATAACACAGGTATGCTTTAGTTACTGCTGAGCAGCGTTTGCACAGTCAGTGCCTTTTCTGCACTTTTCCAATTCTCTCCCACACCAGAAGCAAAGAGAATGAGCCAGTGGTTGTGTGGCACTTATATGCCTGCTGCGGTTAAACCGTTAAGAGTTTTTTTGGTGCCTAATGTGGGCCTAGAAGAGTTCAAGATAACAACAGATTTGAATGGAATATGTTAGATTGAATTTATAGCTGTTATTGCTGTTTAACTCTTAATTGAGAGGCTTCTGTTTTTGCCATGGGGCCTGTTTGCCTTACTGTACATTAAAGTCTAGTGCTCATTAGTGGCTGAATTTTGCTTTCGCTGCTCTCTGCAGTGTTGTACTGCTTTTTATCTGACTCTGCTGTGCTTGGGAACATTCTGATAACAGAAATGGCGATTTGCCTGAGCCGGCAGGTGGCTGGGGCATCACTGCTGTTTCTGTGCTGCTGTACTGGACAGGCTGGAACTGGAGTCAGAGACTATGACCTGTGGAAGAGTCCACATGAGAGCAGGGTACCCTGAAGAGTCTGTCTGTGGACAAGTCCACACCAGAGCAAGTACATCTCAAAGCATCTGAGGTCATGGTTATGTCAGTGCCACAGCAGATGTACTTCTGAACGGATTGCAGTCCAAGGATGTGCTGGAGAAGGTACACCTCAAAGCACCTGTGGGTGAGGCTGTGCTGAGGCACATACATCTCTGTAGACATTGTGGCCCGCAGATAAGAATGCACTAGAGCAGGTGTACCTCAAAGCAACTGTGGCTGTGAATAAGTCTGTGCCACAGTAGGTATACTACTGGAAAGACTGTGGCTCATAGGTCTTTTCAGACAGCATATATAATATTGAATATAGTCCTGCAGAAGATTGCTAGAATGACAATACAAATGGCTGTTTTTCTCCTATGCACTGGAGCAGGGGAACCAGTGGTGATTAGTTTTGTCACTAAGGCAACTACTGGCAGAGACAGAGGAAAAAAAGGCTATTACAGAGCAATTCTATGGCAGCTGTGCAGCAATGTCTCTAGCACAAAAATCCTTCCTTTCCTTGGAAGACATCAACACCAAGTTTACTGCATGTGAAATTATTTACCCAGGCAATAATAAGTGAGAAGACAATGACTGAGGAATGTAAAAGAGGTGAAGCTGCTTGCTGCAGTAAGGTCTGTGCTGTTTCTCCATCTAGGCATGTGTTTCATGACTAGATAAATATGAATCAGTTTAAAGCAAGGCAAGATGCCTCCCTCCTACCTCCCCCACCCACTTCCCCAACATAACACAAAACAGAAGCTATACAATCATGCCAGAATGAGGGAATCAATTACATGTCTGTCTCTTAGGAAGAAGCAGAGCCTATAATGCAGATGCTTTTACAGCTGTGAGTACTGCTGATGATTTAATGGTTTAGGATAATTGATCCCTAGCATAGTTGGGGTTTGTTTTCCAGATGGAGGGGAAAAATGTTTGAGGGAAAAGGAAGAGAAATAAATGTAAAGAAAAAAGGATGTGAGCTGCTGTTAGACATTTCTGTTTGACAAGATATAGCACTTAAAAATGGTGTTTAACAAAGACAGTTTGGAAAGAGACCTAACACACAGAACAACAGTAATCCTAGCTCTTGTTGAGTTCTCACTGGTTCTGGAGCTGCTGCTATACCCTGTATTCACAGTGCTTGCCTTTTTGCTTTGCTCAGAGCAAGTGATCAAAAGAGAATGGAGAATAGACTGAAACACAATTCAAAGCTTTGTTTCCTGCACTGGTAAATACTTCTCCCCTCTAACTACATTATCCATGCTGTCAGGGTATCAGATTTGCTATTGATGTCTTTATTGTAATATCAAGTCAGGGCCCTTCTTGCCCCCATTATCTAATAATGAGACAGCAAACAGCTAACTTTGATATTTGGGAGTTCAATGTATATTATTTATCCAGCAAGATCATATTAGAGTCCAGTGTAAACAAGAAAGTATCAGGACACTGACATTATTTTTCTTTCTCTGTTCTCTGCTACAACATGTTTAAGATTCAATTAGGTCACAGTACAAACCAGACAAATAAAAGCAATGGTTGATTTTTTTATTGTTATCCCTACCAACATTAACAGAAGAAATATTTTGAAGGGCTAAATAGCCAGAGGAGGAGATTACAGTAAGGTAGTGAAATGCTTCACCTCTAGGATTACTTAAAACACAACCAGGAGTGAGAACTCCATTATCAAAATAGAGGTGCCAGTAGCATAAGAAATGCCCCAGGTGATCTCACCTGAACTTCCAGTTGCCTCATCAGCAATGACTAGGTCTGCTGTTGGTTCTTTGTCACACCTACAAGCTCAGTACAGAGGTGTGGACACTAAGGACATTAGTCTGGATGTTTAAAGATGGATTTCAAATTGGTCATAAATACAAGAAGAGGTATTCCTGTATTGATCAGTCAGTGGTTTTGTGTAGCCTCAAAATCCATAGTTTATAGTTTTCCCAAATGTTAAGATCAGGTAGCTGGCAGATTTAGTAGATTATACATAAAAATAGTAATTTTATTACTAATAGTAATAATATTACTGTTACTGATGCATGATTAATCATACAAATAGATTTAGTCTTTTCTCTTGTCCCTGCACAGTTATGTCTTGGAATATTTATCTGGTATAATCACTATTTATTTTTAAATCTCTTGACACATATACTTACTCATATCCTAAGAATTACTTGGCATGGATGTTTCTTTGCCAATAATGTCAAACCCAGAGCAACTTTTACTAAAATATATTATCTAATTTTTTATACTCTTCAGAAAAGTGGAGGTTATTTTAAATCTAAAGAAACTAAAATTTGCTGGTAGATCTGAGATTCACAAGTGATATAAATAACCACACAGATTTTGCCTGCATTCACTGGCATTTGTCAGATTTGCTCCTGCTGAGGTGTGGGATCAGTAAGTCTAAGGTTTTCTGACATTACTACTGTGGGGTTTTTTTTGTTGTTTTGTTTTTTGTTTGTTCATTTGTTTTTTGTGGGTTTTTTTTTTTTGTTCTTTGTTTGGGTTTTAGTTGGTTGTGTTTTTGTTGTTTTGTGGGGTTTTTTCTGTTTCTGTTCATTAGGCTTTCCTATCTCTGCATCTGTAAATTAAGAAAATTTCAAATTTTGAAATCTAAGATTCAGAGCCAGGTACTGGCAAGTATCACTGCTAAAATGTCCCGATGAGCCAAAAAATAAACAAACAGGAAACAAACAAATATGCAGAACTGCACTGATTTAGACTATTACTAGAAACATCTCCAGCATAGAAATTCAGGTCAGAGTGTTGCTGATATTGTAGTTTTTCAGAATGTGTGTAGATATGTGTGAAGGGAGATGATTTAAGTAAGCACCTTCCATGCATGATATCTCCATGTAGAAATGTGGAGGACCTGTTGCCATTTTCTTTTCCATCTTCTCATCACTTGTCTGAAAAAGAAGGGAAGAAACTCAAGATGGTTCAAACTGAAGCACAGATCCTCTAAGCCCTAAGTCATGGAAAGAGAGTATGATATACCAAGGTGGTTGCAACCTCCATTGGCTACTAAACCAAAGGTGGATGTTGTAACATTAAATAAGTTCTTCAAAGAGCTCCTCTCTGAGGTGTAATATACACTCCAAAAACTACTTGGCTCTAAACTGTGAACTCCAGTCCAGTGCTTTATCTAGAATCTAGCAACTAACTACTGAACTGGCTTTAGCATTTGAGCAGGTAAAAAAAATTTTCTATGATTTATAGTTCAGGAAAAACCTCTTAGATTCTGAATGCTCACACCTAAAGGCTTCAGGAGAAAACAAAATGCATATTTAATTCTGAAAACGTCTATTTCTCATATCAGTTGATATCACAAAAAAAAAAACAACCAAGACCTTTTCCTACATGTTTCACCATACTTTTATTTTCATAAACAGAAAGTGTACAAATAAAGAATAAAATCAGCTTGACTGCCAAGTCAGCTGCTGTTTTCAGGCCACTGACTTCAACTAAAGTTTGTTAGAAGAGCACTGGGTCTCAGTCCACGTTTTTATCTTGGAGAAATATACTCAGGGATTTTTTTTCTTCATAATAAACTTAAATCAGCTGATCAATGGCACAGAGTTAAATCATGGTATTGTAAATATATTCCTAACAGAAAAGAATAGCAATTCTTGAAAATGCAGTCTGCTGCTCAAGGAGAAAAAGCAAATGGTCATGAGATTAAATACAGAGGGAATATTTGTAGGAACTTGAGTCCAAAAGTTTCTGTCCTTGGTTTGTTTCCTATGTGAAATAGAGAAATATACAGCAGAGATTAGAGTGGTTGCAGTTGGACCGGTTTGAATGATCTTCCTCAGATGTAGCACATCACTATGCTGCATCTTATTTCATTCCAGCAATATGATGAAATGACAACTGAAAACCACATCTTGGCAGATATTAGCCCACCAGCAGGTTGAAATTTCCTGAAAATGTGAAGCAGCTGTTCTGTAAGGGAAATGGTTTACATCTGCAAGACTCTGTTCTCGGCCAGTTAAGGAAATACTGCGACAGAGACTAACTAAGAAAAAACAGGTTTCATGGAAAGACCAGAACTTTAAATGTTTGTGTTCCTTTTATTCATGTTAAGTCAACCATGGTATTTGTAACTTGAAGAGTGTACAACAGCCATGCTGTTGCACTAGAGGCAGTGTCCCTTCACAACCATATGTCAGTGCTGTGTTTTCAAGTACCTGCTCAGCATTTCCACTAAAACATTATTTTGCTATGGCACATAGCAGGGGTTTCTTTAGAAGTAAATTAATCATGTCCTGAATATTAACTCTGTGGACTTGATGTGCATTTATTATAAGGGAGTATAGGCTGACTGGGTAATGTGAATGTCTGCATTTAGTCAGGACTGCTTTTGGTGAGATAACATAAACTGCTTCGCTATGCTTTGAGAAGGCTGAAGTCTGATGACTTGGATGCCAATAGTGAAGGCAGCTGAGAAATATTTGCTTCTGATGTTTCCCATTGTTGATACTTTACATGATTATCGTGAAAGAAAGGGAGAGAACCTTAAAGATGGAAAATAGGTGGATGCTGGAGGTGGATGTGGGCATACTTGCTGAATATTTTGAAGAGCTATAAAAATGGCCTCTGCAAAAAGCCTACAATTTACCTGGGAATGCATTATACTCCTGTAATGAAGTAGACACCATTTGTGAGCAAAGCCTGGGTTGTAATTACTAAACTTAACGTAAAATATATGAAATAGTGAGTCAATAATTTTCATGCGAAGATCTTAGTATTCTTTCCAAGAATTTCTATGTGCAGTTTAGGCAAGGGTTTGTTTAGATTTGGATTTGGAAAACAGGGTAGGAATACAACTACAATGGTTTAAGTTTGAACATAAACTCACTTCAATGAATTTCACAGTAGGTTAAATTTAAGGGAATTGTATCCACCCACTCCTTTTCCAAATCAACATGAAAAAAAAGCAAAGGAATGGGAAAAAGTTCCGTCTTTTGTTGAGAGAGAAAAGTCTGAAATAAATCTGTTGTGGTAAAGGCTGTATCCCAGAATGTCAGGCAAGCACTATTTTTAACCAAATAATCCTTTCATCTGAATTGATTTTATTCCCCCAGGATAGACCATGGTCTAAGAAGGAATCTGCCCAGCAGGGTTAGAAAATGGACAGGAGGAATTTGAGTGGTTTTTGGGGAAAAGAAAAAAGTGGATATAACTACTCATAAGAACTTTTCAGTGCTCAGGTAGCGCAGCAGCCCCTTGACACTGTCTGCCCAGATTTTTACCTCCTTCCTCTTTGTCATTCCCAGAAGCTCTGTTTCCAAGGTCCCAGGCATTTTTTCTTGTCCTTCTCTTTTCATGCTTCAAAGTCCTTCTTTCTTTACTTAAATCGTTGTTTCGTGGTTTTTTTCTTTTCTTTTCTTTTCTTTTCTTTTCTTTTCTTTTCTTTTCTTTTCTTTTCTTTTCTTTTCTTTTCTTTTCTTTTCTTTTCTTTTCTTTTCTTTTCTTTTCTTTTCTTTTCTTTTCTTTTCTTTTCTTTTCTTTTCTTTTCTTTTCTTTTCTTTTCTTTTCTTTTCTTTTCTTTTCTTTTCTTTTCTTTTCTTTTCTTTTCTTTTCTTTTCTTTTCTTTTCTTTTCTTTTCTTTTCTTTTCTTTTCTTTTCTTTTCTTTTCTTTTCTTTTCTTTTCTTTTCTTTTCTTTTCTTTTCTTTTCTTTTCTTTTCTTTTCTTTTCTTTTCTTTTCTTTTCTTTTCTTTTCTTTTCTTTTCCTTTCCTTTCCTTTCCTTTCCTTTCCTTTCCTTTCCTTTCCTTTCCTTTCCTTTCCTTTCCTTTCCTTTCCTTTCCTTTCCTTTCCTTTCCTTTCCTTTCTTTCTTTTCCTTTTCCTTTTCCTTTTCCTTTTCCTTTTCCTTTTCCTTTTCCTTTTCCTTTTCCTTTTCCTTTTCCTTTTCCTTTTCCTTTTCCTTTTCCTTTTCCTTTTCCTTTTCCTTTTCCTTTTCCTTTTCCTTTTCCTTTTCCTTTTTCTTTTCTTTTCTTTTCTTTTCTTTTCTTTTCTTTTCTTTTCTTTTCTTTTCTTTTCTTTTCTTTTCTTCTTTTTTTCCCCCCAGGTTCATTAAAATGTTTGGTTTTGAAAGTGGTTTTGTTTCCTGTTTTTTCCTGGAATAACGCTTGGCCAACTGGTCAATATAACCACTCCAGTTTGTGGTGGTTGTGACTTTCTCAGCTGTTTTGTGGAAAAAAAAAAAAAATTGACAACAAAAGATTGAGGTGGGGGTTGGGAGGGTGGGAAGTAAACTGTCATCTCCATGCAAATAAGGATAACATGTTAGTTTTCACTCCATTCACGAACATGAATTGTTCCCAGATTTTGGTGAAGTTGCAAACAAGATGACTTTTTTTTTTTTTTTGAAGAAAAGATTTGATAACTATGGGCAAGACTTTGGGTGGCAGCATCAGAGACTAAGTTACAAGCATATAGTGAATGCAGGCTAATAAATATAGTGCTACACTTGGGCATGGCTGAAAAATTATCTCCTTAGAAAGCCACTGGATGAAGCAGAAAAGTATGCTGCAATTCTGCCTGCAGGCAAGTGTGCCTTGAGCAGGAAGGCAAATGAACTGCAAGTTAGGACAGTAGGGCTGAGAGAGCTGTCAAGTTCAACACTGCATTTGGCTTAAAATGGGAGGCTTGGGGAAGCTTTAACATTTATGTATCTACGGAAATTGATAATTTACTGTAGAACTGCATTTACTTGACTGGCTTGTCAGGGATATAATTCTTATTGGTACTATAAAATCTCTCTTAAAAATTACTTACTTATGACAGTTCTACTCAGTGGCTGATCCAGGAATGCCATATAAGAGACCACTGAAACACAGCATCTTACTGCATGGCAGAAGTATGACATAGTCAGGAACAACCCATTGCTAAATAGAAGCGTAAAGGACAGCTTCTGTCTGAGGATATGAGGCAATGGGCACAAACAGAATCCATAAAATTCAACTTAAGCATAAAAAATCTTCTTTACTGTGAGGGTGAGGATGAGCAAATGCCAGAACAGGTTGCCCAGGGGGACTGTGGAGTTTCCATCCTTGGAGATAATGAAAATCATGTTAGAAATACCCCTGAGCAACCTGACCTTGTTGATTCTGCTTTGATTGGCATGGTCTGTTGGAGACTTCCAGACATCCGTTCCAACCTCAAATATGTTTATGTTGATAAACATCTTTATTATGTTTAAAAAAAGATAAATTTGGAGCTACAGAACGTCAACAGGTATATTCATAGACATATAACAGCATTAGTTATGTGGTTTAGGAGTGAGGAGATTAGAAGGATGCATAACTAATTTTTAACTATAAGGTTGTCCTCAAAGCTCCTAAGTTTCATTCAGACACATTCCATGTAAAGCTATCTGAAAAATGGTTCCAACAATGTACAAGAAAACCTGTGGCTGGTAGCAATGTTATTTATTGATGGAAGCCACTCTGTTCCACAACACTGCTAGTTAATGTGCAACCGAATTACAAGCATAGATAGTATTTTTGCTGTACAGTATATGTGATTGCTTCCAGAAATGAACTTTTTGCTTTATCTTTTTTGAGAATTGCACTGTAACTCTTCTGAACCAAAGAGATATTTATTCATTTCTCATATTTGGAGTAAAAAAATATTCTATCAACCCATCACTATCCAACACTATGTAAATTTCCTGACAAATGAAAATGCATTGTAATGTCAAAAATTGTACTAGCTCTTCTATAACAACAAGTACAATTGTTGTTGATTTCCAGAATGTTTTAAGTGTCAGATATGGATGATTTGGGAAATGATGTCCTGCAAAATTACTCAAGATTTTATAGAATTATTGTAGTGACATGTTAAACATGCCAAGAGAAGCCTACACGCAGACACTTGCACGTTGTCATATTTAAACAGTGATCCATTAACAATGTTTCCCTAAAATATTTTCACGTGATTAGGGTTAAACAGATGAGAGAAAAAAGAGAGATGATAGGATGTTGTACCTTAAAGTGCTTTCTTGATTCCCACCATCTTCTCTTTGAACAGGGTTTTAAAAACAGACACTGATTTTGGAAACCTATCATCTACTATACATATCTTGAGATGTTTTCAAGTGTTTGAAAGTATTCAACTTTTAAAAATCAGGTCTTTACAAGTCAGTTCAAATTCTATAATTAAAAATTGCCATGCTTGTAATGTCTTTTGAATGTATTGGTCAGGATTCTTACTTTCATCTCTTTCTCACAGAAAGGAATAACTAGCAGGTTTATAGTATGAATAACAAACAAAAACAAAAATTATATAGCTACACTGTAGCATTTTGTCTCTTGTTTTCCTTTCCAAATAAATCTTCAAATACAGATTTGTATATTTAGCCCAAATGAAAGGTGGGTATACATAGAGTGAATCATTGACAGTTTACCAGAGCAGTCATCTCCAGAAGTAAGCATTTAAGTGGTTTCCACCCTTCCCAGATGTGAGCCTGTTTGTCATTCTGATCCTCTATTTCTGTTGAGCTGGCAGCTTAAAATATCAGTCTGCTGATTTGAAGTCAATATAACTGACAAGGTTTCCACTGTATTTCTAGGCATTGTGGTCCCTCTCAGAGGAATAATTTTTAATTTAGAGGGCAACTAGTCTAAGAACAAAACAGTTATGGTGAGCTACAAATCAACTAAATACAATTTTTATGAATGGAAAATTAAGTAGCTTGAAAATTTACAGGCAAAAAATCCTATTTAAAATTATTCTCATGTAAAACTGGTTCAATTCCTTTAGAAGCAGGTTATTCAACTGGTCACCTTTTTTTTTTTATAAGTACATGTATCACCAAGAAGCCTTAACTTCAGGATGGAAAATTATCACAGTCAACATCCCCAGAAACGTTTCAGGATTAGGAAAAAAAAATCCACTCTGCATCTGGCCACACCCAAGACTTTTCACTGAAAGCATAATGGAAAAGATCCATCTGAGAAAAGCCAGGTTTGTGACCCTTACCCAGAAGCATCAAGGGCACTTCAGGAGCTAAGACAATGGTCTTCTGAAAGTCAGTCATTCCTCCTAGGTCAGTTCTCATTCTCAAGGTGATAGAGGAAGTCTGTTGAAGAAATTTGAACTGGTCCTCAGATAATTTTGGTGTTATCAGCCACTCTACTAAGGACCATTACTTCTGTCATGAGCTAGCCAGCATTTCACTTTAATATGCTGAAATATGTGGCCATGTTTAACATATTTATTAAGAATTTGTCTGGACTTGACTCCCTGAGCTTTTGTTTCTCTGAGTTTCCCTGCATGAGCTAAAATTCAGCCTTTACTGTATGAAGAAAATGAATTAAAAGTCCTGTCCAACTTGTCATCCACTGCACTCTTCACTCCCACAAAATACACACTGATACATTTTTAAGACTATGTGATTAAAACAGAGGAGTTGTTACTGAACCTGGAACTTAATAATAAATCTTCATTGGCCAAAATTTGATTTCTGATTCATGATAAAGGAGAATAAGATTCATAAGGGTCTTTTCTTGTGATTTATACCCTGATGCATGCATGTTGTCACACAAGAATCTGCTATAGAGAAAAATGGAGATGTGACTGAAGTTGAAATATAACATCTGGAACTGATTAAGAACATTTAGATAAGTCACTCTGATTGACAGCCACTTGGTTGATTAAAAAATTCACTATTTTCCACAGAAAGCAGTCTTTGTCAAGAGTGGTTCCAGCTGAAAATATCTGGCAAGCCCCATTCACCACTGCACTGTTGTTAACATGTAACAGATTAATTTGTCTTACAAATGAGCACCAGTTCATCCTGTGATGAAATGCAGCTACACGCAGTTAAACATCACATTACATGAGTGCACCAACACATAGAAAATACATTGCAAATGCAAAAGTAGGCATACATGTTTAAATTCTCAGTCTTACAAATTGATAATACTCCTTTCTTTCCCTGCAGCAGTGCTAATGGTTCACATATCAAATTAACTATTTAAAAATCTGAACAAGCCTTCTACATACAGTACGTATATCCTTGCCTTCTGTTCTGTCTAGTACTGATTGATCTCCTCACCTTTCTATTATGATGATTTTATTCACACACTATTATAGACCTTTGAATGTTATTCACACCATGAGATGAATGGTGAGCCCAATTAGGAGCATTCACATTCCAGTCAGCTGTTTTCCTCTCTTTTTTTTTTTCATTGCTTGTTTGTCTAATGGTGATTAAAGTTGCAGTTCCACTCATTAGTGAAGTGTATTAAATCGTAATATCAATAACTGACACAGCACTGCATTAGAACTGGCTGTTCCACAAATCTATAAAAACATACCAAACAAAGCTTTCTGGACATCATGTCTCCAGGCATGGTGAAAATGTTTACTCCCTGCTTCCTAGCCTGGCTCACGATCAATGTAAGGGATATAACAAATGAGTGCTTGTTAAGAACAGTAGAACTATGCTCCATGCTTTCAAGTAAAAGTGCCTTACACTCAGAGGTGCCAGGATAGTTTTTCCTGGTTTTGGGGGGGGGGGGGAAGTAAAATTAAAAAAAAAAAAAAAAAAAAATTAAAAAGAGTACAATCATATCACCTCTTCTGCTTGAAAATCTTCATGAACAATCACTGACAAATTCGGAGAGGTCAGGGGTCTGAGATATACTTAAAGAAGTTTTTTATTTTTATAAATTATACTAAGGATCTTGGTTTAATACTTAGGTATCAGCCTGAGGCATTTTTCAGTTTGGGGACTTGCTGTGGCAGATGCTGTATAGAGATGTAATGAATAACTGTCCTTATCATAAAGACCTTATAAGATGTAACAGATGGAAGAAATAAAATGAAGTTGAAGATGGCACTGGGAGAAATTAGTAGAGAGTAAGATTACAAAATTAATGGGATATTTTCACCCAAAAAAGGAAGATGAAAATTTTAAAAACCAGCTTGAAAAAGTAATCACAACTTACGATTAAGCTACTTATTACTCGACAGCTGTGTGAGCTTACTGAAAAAGAAATCTGTGTGTGCTTATTTGTGTGTGGGAAGAGGATGACTTAATTTTACGAAGAAATATGGGATATGCAATCATGTTGTTTGTCTGTCTATTTTAATCATTTTTCACCTAATAATGTCCAATTTCAGACAAATTTGATAAAGTATCAGAATCTCAAAGGCGCTACATTCCAACATGAAAAAGATCAGCATAACATGCAGTGAAGGACTTGCAGGTAGCCCGAGTGTCATTTCTTTCATGTCAGTGGCAAAGATTTGAGGCAGTCTCTATGGGTCCCTGACCAGCTGGCCAACCAGCACTATTGTCTCTTGCACAGAAAATTCAGAAGATGCATTCCTATTACTTTATCACAGCATAAAGTTTGTGTCTCTACAAAAATATTACCAGGCTGTTGTGTCAACACCACAAGTTCCAAGAGCAGTTTTCCAAGGTTAGCGGACTTCAGCTTCTCAAATCTGTGATTCTTTAAATCCTATTAAAGACTGTTCAGTAGTGTAACAGATTTTGCTTTCAGGAAGCATTCGTTGACCTTATATTACAATTTTATATTCATTCTAACAGCTTGTCCTTTTACATGAGCGAACAGTCCTAACAGTTGGGAAAGAAGGCAGCTGTAAAATATTTGGTTGCCAGTAATGTTTTTAGTTCCCTTTAAGAGATTCTTTACTTAAGAGTATTAGGAAACTTAAGTGATCATCCAATCCACCACCATCACCACCCTCCCAAATCAAGACATTAGACCAAAATGCATTTTGAAAAGAAAAGAACAAACCTGCAGACAACTTTACAAAGTTGTGCAACACCAGCTGTAGTGTTCCTTCAGTAAAAGGTGAGTTGGATACCTCTGAACTGAGGATAGCAAAACTGAGGGACATTTCTCACATGATAGTTTTCATCTAACTTACAAGCATACAAAAACTGGTCCCTTTGAGCTATGATTTTATTTCACAGAGCATGCCCATACGCTTTCCCCATTCCAAAACCATTGGAGGATCCCTCAGCCTTAAGAAATGCAAATCTATTAGATCTGTTGTATCCAATTTCAGGAGCTATTTCCTGAAAACCTCAAAACTGTGACACTTAGTTCCAAAACTATTCCATTAATCTCTGGGCTTTGAAGTAGTAATAAAGTTAGAATAAAGGAATAGTTAGGTTGAAAGGTCTCTCTGGAGTTTACTTGGTCCCATCTCCCTTTCCAAGGTGGTTGAAACTTTAAAGTGAGAGCAAAACTCAGAGCACAATGGTCTTCTCCCAATGACCTGTTGTAGGACTCCATCTCAAAGCCAAAATAGACATGATGAAGAGAGAGCCATGTCATTAATAACTGGAATGGAGAACGTTGACAGAAATCCCTGAGCTGACATCCTATAACTAAGACTTGCATTTCTCTCTATTTCCAATCCACAGGTCTTCTAGTCTTCTGTGGTTTTTGTAAGAGAGTTAAAACTTTAATATCATTGGTCTGGTCCACACTACTTCAACTGCAAACAATTGGACTGTTATTTGCATGCATTTCATGCCCCATCTCTTCCCACTCCCTTTGGTGTTGTGGAGACCTATCACTGACTTTAATAGAAAGACATTCATCTTTCTCTTAATTCAGATGAACTCATCTTTGTAATTACTTAGAGGGTTCCTTATGTTACTGGAAGGGGGGTTATTTTACCAGAATTAAAAGATTCTTGTCACTGCCTAAGGACAGTTTTGGTAATGAAACTATCTATGAAGTTATTAAAATATATTAAAAAGTTATTACAACATTTCCAAAGTTTAGCTCTTAGAACAGAGATGACTACATTGTTTGCCACAAAAGGAGAATTACATGTGTTAAGCTACTAAAGGACTTCCTTGTTTTTAGAAATGAATATTTTTAGCTGTTGCTATGGAAACAGCTTTGAACACATCAGAATGGGGTAATACAGGACTTAAAACATACTTGCAGAAAATTGCTTACTCACACTCTGAGAACCTAAAGACCTCAGAAAATTTAGGGGATGATATAAACTATAAATGTGAGTGGAGTCATTGCATAACTCCAAACAGTTGGATTCATTTTGGAAACGGATTCTGAGGTTTGCAATGATGGGGTACTCTGCTGAAACTGTAACATGCACTGTAAGCTGTAAGACATTGCTTCTGGGGGAATGTCACCTTAATCAGTAAAAATCTTCCTGTGAAGCAAGAATTTTCCTGCAGAATAGGAGACACATTAATATTCAAATTTGTACAATTGTGGGTCTGTTTTAATCTCCTATTCTAGAAGTAAACAGCTATGTAAGATTATCTGTCCAGTTATACTTTCATCAAACTGCTTTTAGGTGAATGAATAAAGAGCAAGATGTCTGTCAGAAGCTTAGGACCTTCAGGCAATACATATTGCATCAAAAGTCACCCATATGTGGCCAACTTGGTGTATCTTACAACATTAGGCACTTTATCTTTCTACTAAATGTCAAATAATTTCTAGGTAATTCACTAGAAGTACAAGTTTGAATCTATTTCACCAGTTAATATATAAGTATGAACAGCATATAAGAAAAAATATTGTGAGGAGCTGAATGCTTGCAGCTACTGATGAAAACAAGAGTTCCATAGAAAACAAATTGGTCCACCTTTTGCCTGGATAAAACTTACCACAAGGCCAGCTATCCAGTCAGACATTATGAAGCACTAGTCATATAGTTTCTCGTTTTCCAACTCAGCTTCAGCCTTGGGGACGGAAGTGCACAGGCAGAAAGGTGACAATGGAGGAGGCAGTGCATTGTTTCTTCCTTCCACCATCTGAAATTTTCTCTTGAGGAAAGGTGCAAAAGTTGCTGAAACCTTCATACTTTTGCAAATCCTTTCACCCTTGCTTCTATAAGTAAAGTTGGAGGCTGAATATGGACAAAGGTTTTAACCTTTTATGTAGACCTTTCTAAATGTGTTTCACAGGGGCATAATTTGGCCTGCAGGTGAGTAGGGGAGGAGAGGAAGCTAATTCTCCAAAATTTAACCTTTTGGGCTTATGAAAATATGTGATAGTTGAATGTTGGAGCAAAATAGCCAGTACTGATTTGCACAGGTGTAAATGATTCCTGAGGGGGGGAAAGTAGTGCTGAACTAAGGGGTTGCAGTTCCATTAAGAACACACATTAATGTGAGTTTCTATTTTTTGATTGCACTTGACTCACTGCAATCACCTTTGTAGTTGACAGCATCAGCATATGAGAGTTGTCAGTCAGCCCAGGATCCCATCTAGAAAAGAGAAAGGCAAAGGAATTTGTCAGTGTATTCAGGCACAGATAAACTTCCAGCAAGCAGCTGCGTTCTCTAACTTCCAAGAAATATTTATAATTAATATTACAGTCTAGCATGCTTCTAGTAAGTATTTCTAGTTCCTCAAGTTTGGCTGTGCATTAGGTTTTTATTCAAAGGACGTATAATCATCTTAACTATTTGGAGCCTAAAGCGATAAAATTTCCAGGGCCAAACTTTTGAATTCAGAACCTTCATGAGATAAACACCATGGCTGTAGCTGAACAGTTAATACAGTAAATCCATTAACAATACCACAGAAGTTATTCAGGACATGAACTGATTCCTATTACATGTATAAGTGGGACCTAGAGTTTTGTGATCTGACTCTTAGCAGGATTTTAGATCTGAGTATAAAGTACCTAAAGATAATGATAGCACTAATTCATTTATATCCTTGTCACCAACATCCTAAAACTACTCCTGGATTATTACTGTATCTACACCTCTATCTAAATGTTCTCCAAGCCTGACAGTATGAATGAGCCTTCCAAGTCTAAAAATGGAAATGACAAAACAATTTCTCTGGAACAGGAGATATGAATTATATATTTTTAGTCCTACTACACTGCCAAAATTAAAAGATATAGCTGTATTTATCATTACCCATGGAGCATGTGAAGTGTTTCACTGAATGATATTGACAAAAATGTAGAAAATACAGGAAGGAATAGATTAAAGGAAGAAACAAATGAGGTATAGAAAGGAGTGGATGACAAGGTAAAGCATCCTGTTCATCTAAACAGATGCAAGGGCATGTGAGGAAACAGTCTAATATTTGGACACTTTAGAATTACAAAGCAAATTGTAGCTAAGTAAAAAAAAAATACTTTATTGTCAAGGATGTGGATACACATAACCTAAGAGACCATTCTATTTCTGAATGCTATGTTTAGCTGTTGGGCTTCTGTGAACTCTCTCCAGCTTGTCAGCATTTAATGTCTTTTGCTCTACAAGCTTTTAGACATTCATTTAAGCTTTTGTCAATAGCACTGCAGTAGTTTACTGACAAAGCATGATCTGGGATGCAGAGCCTGGGTCATCCAACAGTTTGCAACACTGCAGTGAATTAATCCAGCTAATGATTTTAGGAATTTAAGAGCAGGTTATGCAAATCTGCCAGGAAGGGCTTTACTAGCTGTTCCTGCCTGATGAGAAGGGACAAATAAGGCAATTTCTTGTGGAGTTCCTAGCCCTACTTAATATGCAGAAGAAATATCAATTTTAGTTTGCTGCAGATTAATTTTCTCTCCGTTAAAGCTGTGGTTTTCCTTTGTATTTGAACGTATTAAAAATCGTCATGAAATCCAAACAGAATTCTCTTCATACATTTACTCCACTTGAAATCACCTTTAAGTAAAAAAATCTTGCTGTTAACTTACTCATATGTGAAGCTGCTTCTTCAGTGATTTTGAAGCTCTGCATATCTTCATTCATTATTTCTCATGTACCCCTCACCTAGAGAGCAACTCTTATGTGTTTCCTGTTGGAGAAATGGAGGAAAAAGACCTAAACAGCATGTGCCAGTTCAGTGCTGCTTCATTTGGCTCCAGTTTGTTGTGACATAATAGTGATGAATGCCAATATTTGAACCAATTTTTAAGTTCAGTGGGGTTTTTTTCAGCCTGGACATATTGATTTCTTAATTCTTCATTACAGTATCTCTTTATTAAAGGACTGAAATCAAAACAGACCTATCTGTTTCCACTTTAAAACTTTTTGTTAATTTGGTATTTGGGTTTTTTGTTTTTTTTTTTTGGGGGGGGGATTCAATTGTATTTACAGACTATAACAGAAAGGGGAATCAAAAATCTGAAAGGACAAACATTTCTAAGTGTAGTAAAGCAAAATTAAACAAAAAACATTTTAATAAAAACCTGATGTAAAAGGAGAGTAAAGCAAAGGTTTTCTCACCACGGAAAAAGTAAATGCTTAAGGGCTTTTGTGGCATTTAAGAGAAAACTAACTCCCAGACGTTTTTCTGTCTTCCATCTCTACACATATAACAGCTCCCTTGCAACTACATAAATTCAAGACTACTAAACTCAAATCCCATGTTTGCCTCAAATTTAGTCATCATTTGGCTTAAGTTAGTGGCCTGATAGGAGAAACCTATTCACAACCACTTCCACTTCAACAGGACTTGTGTTTCTGCTGCCAGATAGAGGAATTGGTCCAGCTGAAAGAAGCACACAAAGTTAATCAGCTTCCAGCTGATAAAATCTCTAATCTGTTTCTTTGTGCAACCACGTGAACGCTAGTATAGCATAAAAGCTCCATGCAGAGCACCAGCTTGTGCTGGATTGAAATGGCTGTATGCCTACAACTTGAGAATAGCATTTCTCTGGTTTAGAGCATTATTGTTGCATCTCGGGTTTAATACCTTCAGAAGATATTAAATGGAAGGTGTTGAAGAAGAACAAGTTATTTAAAAATACTCTTTTTTGTCTTCTTTTCTCTTATTCCCAGCAGAGCGTATATGACTGTCCATAAAATATATTTATATTATTTCGGACCTGAAATCTTCAAGATACTGCCCTGTCCAGTGCTCAATGTATTTCCAGCACCACATGGAATGGGAGGTTGGATGATTTCATAGATGACAAAATCTTCAGGAGATGTCTACTGCTTAATATAAAATCTCCTTGTCAGTGCATTTGTCATGACCTAGAAAATTTTATTCAGTATGACCAGGATCATTACAGAAATTATGAACTTATTCCAAGTAAAAGAAAAACAAAAAAATAAAAAAAGAGAAGGTGTAGAGAATTTTTCGTTTAACTGATTTCACATAGGTTTTACCCATGTGCCTCAACCCCTCCTTTTCCCTGCTTTTATATTTTTCTACAAGTCTTTAATTTTTCAACTCACACTTTCTAACTACCCTCCCATCAGAACTTTTCCTTCCTTCTTTTTTTTTTTTTTTTATCCAAGCAACTAAGTTGGTCATTCATGGTCTTGCTACTGAAATTTTTTGTGTTTATTCTATGATCTCAGCTTTGACTTTCAGCTGTACCTTGTTTTCTCTTCAACAGTGCAAGAATTTTCTCTTCTATTAAATTATTTTTTAAGTAAAAAGTAATTAAAGAAAAACGCCATAGTATCTAATTTCATTTCCAACTATTATTGTATCTCTCTCGTTGTCTGCAGCTGCCCCCTGGAGTTACTCTCCCATCATTCTATTTTAGCCTCTCACCTGTTTTTTTCTTCCATGTTCACTTCTCACACCACTCTCACCACTACCTGTCATGTTTACCTGACCAAAAATCAGAAATGCATATTTTTCTCTCTCTCTTGACCTGTTACCCATCTGCTCCATTGCTCCTCAGGCACTTTTTCTTCAAGTTTTCCCTCCCTGAGTTTGATGGCTTTTTCTGTCCTCTAATTTGTCTTTCTGTTCCCTAATTTATCTAGGCACTTTCAATATCTTTTACTCTTTATTTACCCTTTTACGATGGTTATACCAACATTTTACCAGGTGCAGCGCAATCATGTAGGTTCCTGAGCTCTACAGTCTAGATACCTGTATCTTAGATGTCAATGTAGTCAGATTAATCAAATCCTTTCTGTGTTCTCTGTTTTCCAAGGAAATCTTGCCTGATGTTTCAACCCCAAAAGGGTTCTAGGAGAGTTCTTAGTCTTTTCACTAATAACCCTGTCCTTGGAGTTAAGTGATTCTGGAGCTTTCAGAACAGAATTAGATGGTGTCAGATCCATTGTTTTCTCCTAAAATTGCTGTGCATTTTTTTAACTTTTTAGTTAGAAATGTCATGGTTTCTTTGTAGATACAACATCAATAATGAGGCTGTTCAGCTACTAAATGGCTGTTCATCCTATACTGATGTATCAGTAGTGTTTCCTAGATATAGCTTATATTCCCACTGAAATCTCCTTTTACCTGCGTACTTATTTTCTTGCGTTTCTGTCCAGAAGCTGGTCTTAAATACTTTTTTTCCTTCCCTCATCTACATGCAAGGGGTATATTTTCAAAATTGTAACTATCAAATACTTTAGTGTCTGGGTCCTTTTACGGATTAGAAAAGCCTAAATCACAGAGCCCTAGATTGCAGGGGCTCATCAATATTATTGTGAAACTTTATGGCAATAACAAAAAATTTTCTTATTGTTAGACATTTTGAAGTAATTGACTTTAACTTCAACTTTGTGACATCAGTACAATAGTAGCACAGATTTTATGTATCGGTCATCTCTGATTTTAGCCACCATTTGAAAATCTGTCTGGATATGTTTGCAATCTGAATGATCCCTTGTGACTCTATGATAAAGATAATATGAATACTGTGCTTGAAAACATGTATTTTGTTGTTGTTGTTCTTTTATTGGTTGGAAGAATATTTTTAAATATTTACCACTACCCAAAAATTCTTCTTCACTCCATATTACTAAAACAATTTAATGCACTTGTGAAAATATTGACCTAAAACTGACAGAAATCCACATAATTACTGCAGTCGGTTTTGGATCAAGTCCTTCTTTCAGTATTGGCTAAAATTATTCCATAATCAATGTGCTAAAAACACAAAGTCAAACATGCTTAGACTCTGAATAAAACTGGATCTGGTACTGTGAGTTAGACAATGCAGGAATAGAAGCTAATTTTCTTTGCTCAGTTACTTCCAACCAGCAATAATTATTAGGAATCTACCCAGTCACAGAGTATCAGTGCTGCATGAAAAACCTTTCAGGTCATTATGTCTAATGCTGCTGTTGATGGGAAGTCATGCTGCATTGCTACTACCTATTTCTCTCTGATGGCACAAAATTTGTTTTGATATGAGCCTCTTGCCTGCACAAAACTGGATGGTTTATTATTCAGTGTAAGTCTGCATTAGACAAGTAATGCATATCCTGCTAGCAGCAGCAAGGGGCCAGGGGAAGCTCTGTGGCAGTGTATTGCAAGCATTAGCTCTGGAACACAGAAGTTTCATTTCCCATTAATTTGTGATCACCAGATGGTGAACCATCACTTTTGTCCAACTGCACAATGACAAGGGCATTGCTATTGACTGCCTATTCTTCAGATATTTCATCAAGGCAGTCCTTTAAATGCTGTTCATTCTTTCTTCTGTCATAGCGAAGTTTTCAACAATATGGGTTTACTCCTAAAATTCCATTTGTTTTCTTGAAATTCCTCTTTTTTTCTGTTTATTTTAATCTCAACTTTTTACAATCTGTTCATCCTGAATATTGTTGCTGTACATGAGCTTAAAGACAAACAAAACAAAAAAAAAAAGTAGGTTTATTTATTGGAACTATTCGCATCTGCAAAACAGGAAAACTTTTTTGCTTTGCTCCCAGGAGCAATATAAGCTTTCAGAGAAGGTAACAATAGCAGGACAAAAGATATAAATTGTCTATGTTTCTAAACGTACTTGGACAAATAACAGATGTAAAACAGCTGACCATAACAAAAAGCAGTTTTAAAATATAGGTATAAAAGTATAAGCATAAAAGTATAAAAATGCACTTATTTGCAAAATAGTGTCAGTCAGTGTTTTGTGAAATATATTGAGTTCTGAGTTACTTCCTGCTTCCATCCGGGTAGTAATAGTGACATGAAATCCCTCTTTTATTGCCAGCTGACTACCAGATCTAGTCAGGAAATAACGTGCATTTTACCCTTGAACATGTAGATTTCATATCAAAAAGGGGACAAAAAATTTTTAAATGGGTTCAGTATCGAAAGCTTTCTTTTAGAAGATACAGCTGTGAGTTGTTGATTTGTGTTCCAACAAAAAGGTAGGAGTGGCAGCCTCTGAGAAATCCTTAATCTTAAAACAGGTAATCCTGATTTTAAAAACCTATCTTCCTTCCACAAAATGATTTCATTTTGCCAATCTTGACCTACAAGTTTGCAAAACACAATACACCCTGATCACATCTTTTGAAAGTGTCTTTGTATATGTATGTCAGAGTGGAAAAGTAGTGGGAAAATAAAGTCTCACTGCACCTTCCAAACTCTTTCTTAACACTCCCAAACATATATGTTCCCTTAAAACTTAAACCTCCCAGACTTAATGCTCCCAAACAGTGTCCCAAACAGTGTCACAAACCATGACATACAAATAATGGCATAATCTAAAAAGAAAAGATAGATCATAATAAAGGAAGGTATTTTCATTTCCCATACAGTGCACAGTTGCACATGCATAGCTTATTTGCATGGCAATGAAATAGTCCATAAAACAAATGCTGAAGAATGCAGAAGTTCATTTTTTCTAGAGGTATAATTCCAAACTAATTTTATTTCAGATGAATGTAATTTTCTTCACTTTTTTTCTTCTCAGTCCCCTAAAATCACGGGTTTTATTTGTGCAGTTAATAAAAAACTTGATGTTTATAAGGCAACTTTGAAATTATTTTAATGTTTCAAGATTGTATCCAGTGACTGACAGAATATCACCATGAAGTGGCTGATATACTAAAGGGCTGATGGGGTGTTGGGATGAGGTGGAAAGAGCAGATCAAAGCTAAATGTTAATTATTTTATGGAATGGTGTTTGTGCATAATTTCCTCTTGCCTTTGAAGAAAAACAGCAATGAGTGATTTTTCAGGAGTCTACATTTTTGCTGCTCTTGTTAGTGCAGCAAATTACAGTAAGAAAAAATAGGAACTTGTCATTTACCCTTTCATCATCTTCAGAAAATTAAGGTTGCCAGAAGTCTAGATGTAATTTAAAAAGTTCTGATTTTAGTATTTTGTCCTTCTACAATGATAAAAAAATTCTAGTCTGGGGACATATATATGCATCAGCTCCTGGAAGGGACCCAGGTGACTAAATCCTCCAGCCTGTCTGAGTTTGCCAGCATGAGCTTCTGAATTTCCAGGATGAGAGCTGAGATTCCTCTGCTGTGGAAAGAATGTTAGGGCATGCTATGTGTTAGACTTCCTATTAGGCAGAGAGGAAGCCAAAGAAGAAAAGAAAAAGAGATAACAAAAGTTCAGTGTCTACCTACAGAATTCAAATATCAGTTCCCATGGAAGAGATCTGACAGGCTGAGCTGTGCAAGGAAAGAAGAGCACTGCCAGAGATTTCATCCAGCAGCAGTCACGGCTATTGGTCATTTTATTTTCAGAAGCAACAAATTCACTTATGGTTAAAATTTATATATAAGACACTGGAGTGCTGGCCTAACTCTTTTTCTTATACCACTTGTAGGATGGGAAAGATGTGTTAGCATTTAGGAGAAAAGAAGTAAATTGTTTTCATATGTCACAGAGCATGAAAACAGACAAGGACATATTGAGAATAAATATATGCCTTTACTGGAGAAATGGATATAGGTTTTGGAGTGTAAGTGCCCTTAGAGGAAGGATGGAATTAGGCACGCAGTGTTAAAAGTAATATAATTTTTTTTTTTTTTTAAATATGAGACCCTAAACTATTAAAACCTGGATTCATAACAGGTTTTCCTGTTCTCCTGCTCCTTATTCTTCCATGAGAAAACAATGTCAGGAGCAGGATCAAAACCAGAATCTCACTGTTTTACATATGTAGAGAGAGTAGGTTTCATTTTCTTACCTGGAGCAGTGGCAGTACTAAACATAGGGTGATTCAAACTGAAGAATAGAAAGGTTCAAACTCAGACAGTTCCATACTACATTCAAGCTGGTTTTGTTTTATTTGGGGAAGTTAGGGTGGTGGTGGTGGTGTCAGTTTTATTCTGCAGAAACTTCGATTTAATCAAAACAGACAAAAAGAGAATAATTTATTATGAATAGCTTTCATCAAGAAAAATCAAGAAGGTGGGGTATATAGCTTGATCAGTTAGCATTAGGACAAAATTACTAGCTCTTAATGAAGGCCTGAATATTTATACCACCTTCTAAATGACTTAAGCCTTCTGTGTATTGGTAGACTCAACTTTCCTAGCTTTAGGGATCTGCAGCTGAGTCAAGACTGTCTTGCATAGAAATATGCACCTTAACTTGTGATTCATCTGGCATATTTAAATATCTACCTTCACATGAGATGAATCAGGCCATAAATTTCAGTGGCTCTGTTGACGAGGTCTGAAAAGGGAGCTTGTGCTGAATAACTCAGATACTGACATGTATAGTTAAATCAACTATCCACCCTACAGGTTTAGAATGTGATTGTCAGTTAAGGATTATTTGCTGGATATTCATTTGTCCCTGTGCTTTGAAAATTCTTACTCCAAAAGGAAACTGTTTCCAGCTAATGATGAGACATCAACACTGAAGGAACAAACCAGTTGCTGCAATGCCTTGTTCCTTCAGTATCTGAGCAACAAGCTGAACTGAGCCAGAAGTGTGCCCTTGCAGTGAAGAAGGTAAATGTTATTCTGGGCCACATTAGGTAAAACATTGCCAGCAGATCAAGTGATATGATCCTTCCCCTGTACTTGGCACTGATGAGGTCAACTCTGCAGTCTTTTGTACAGTTCTGGGCTCCTTACACTGGGAGACACATGAACATACTGGACAGAGTCCAGTGGAGGGTCACAAATGTGATGAAAGACTGTAGTATCTCCTGCAAGGAAAGAGTGAGAGCTGGGACTGTTCAGCCAAGAGAAGAGAAGGCTCAGGGGTGGATTTATTAAAGCATATAATACCTAAAGGGAGGGCATACAGAGGGTGAATCAAGGCTCTCTTCATTGGTGCCCAGTGACAGGACCAGAGGCAAAATGCATAAAATACAGAAGTTTCCATATGACCCTCAGGAAAAACTCTTCACTCTGAGGGTGACAGAGCACTGGAACAGGTTGCCCAGGGGGGTTGTGAAGTCTTACTCTTCAAGACAGTCAAAAGCTGTTTGGGCACATTCTTGGGTAGCTGGCTGTAGGTGACCATGATTAAGCAGATTGGTTTCTGGTTTGGGTGGTTTTGCTTGGTTGGTTGGTTGGTTGGTTGTTTTTTGGTTGGTTGGTTTGGTTTAGTTTTTTTGTTTGTTTGGTTGGCTGGTTGGTTTGGTTTGGTGTGGGTTTTGTTTTTTTTTTTTGTTTGTTTGTTTGTTTGGTTTGGTTTTTTGCTGTTTGTTTTTTGTGGGTTTTTTTGTTTTGTTTTTTTTTTTTTTCCCAGTGAACAATTCTCCCAAGACACAAAGATTTAATTTATCAAAAAAAGCCCACGTTTTTTGGTTTTGGGTTTGTTGGGGGCTTTTTTTAGTTATTTTTAGTTTTGCTCTAAAACCGTCTGTAGCCTCTTGTCTTACTATAAGAAGGTGTCACAGAATCATAGAACCATAGAATCAATTCAGTTTAAAGCTGGTTTATCACCAGCTTTGTTGCCCTTCTCTGGACCCACTCCATCACCTCAATGTCTCTCTTGTATTGAGGGGCCCAGAAACAAGCACAGGATTTGAGGTCTGGCCTCAGCAGTGCCGAGTGCAGGGGACAGTCACTGCCCTGGCCCTACTGGACACACTATTTCTTACACAGGCCAGGATGCCTTTGGCCGCCTTGGCTACCTGGGCACAAGCCAGCTCATGTTCAGCTCTGTCAGTCAGCACACCCCAAGCCAAGAAGCTTTCCAGTCACACTTCAACAAGCCTGGAGTGTTGCATGGGGTATCTTCTACTATTGCTTTTTTTTTTCCAAAGTCAGGGGGAAAAAAAAGTCACTGTAGGTAATTTTGAATTTTTAAAGTAACCTGTATTTCCAGCTCTTTTCCAGGAAGAGAAGACCACCAGATTTTTAACTACATTTCCCCAGTGAAGGCTAAATCCTGACCTGGTAACTCACTGTTTGCAAGACTTACACATATAAGTCTCAGCTAGGCAAGGCTTGGTTTGCCTTTAGTTTCTTGGTGTACAAATTGAAATACATTGAGTTAGTTAAAATGAGTTAGTGGAAGTACACAATATCAGTCTGTTAACTGGTAATATGTCAATTTTTTTTGTGTTGGTCTAAAGCCTACTGAAATAAATCACAGGGTTTTAAGCTATGTATTAGTTTTGATTCAGGAAAAAACTATGAAAAACCTTTATAAATAGGTTATTGTTTTTTTCTTCACAAGCTAGCTAACACACACCAAAGGCTACGTTTGTTGTCATCTAATTACAACACATGAGGGATAATGTAGCATTTTTGAGAACTGTTCCATAATTCCGGTCATGTCTCATAAAACTGTCTCATAAAAGCCAGAAATAATCCTCTCAAATAAATAAAAGAAAAATGTCAGTGTCTGAGGGGCATTAAATGCAAAAAGAATAAAAGAATTATAATAGGGATGGGTAATAGATGACATTTGGAGGATTGATGGGCAATATTTGTAATACACAAAACCTGTTTATTAGAAATAAAAACTGTTTCAGTTTCTATTAAAATGACAAAAGGATAGGTTTTATTCTTCATCTTTACAGGACAGCTGTATATGAGGCCTTGGGCAATCTGGTCTAGTGAAAGGTGTCCCTGCTCATGGCAGAGGGGTTGGAACTAGACGACCTTAACGTCTCTTCCAATCCAAGCCATTCTGTGATTCTATGATTCATTTCAGCCATGTAGCTCTTAGTGGGGAAGATTTCACCCACTTCTGGCTTCTTGCCAGGGAATAGACTCGCAGAGGCTTCATGTTGTGCTGGAGCAAGAATCGAAGTACAGCCCTATAATGGGAAATGGGAGTGCTCAAGGCAGTGATGTATTGTCTTGAACTCTTTGTATACACCATCCAGGAAGGATCCATGTGAAGGGGAAGCAGAATATGAACTGAACAATGTAGCACCTGCTGAAAAAGACATGTTTAAATTGAAGGTGACCTCCCCTTAATTAATCTTTGGATGTACTCTTACATGCTCTCGCAATAAAATCAACATAGAATCTCTCGAAAGCAAGATGGAAAAGAAAACAAACCAGAGGAGTTGTTTGTGTGTATTTAACTAGATGACTTCCCTCCCAGCGAGGTGGGTGAGCTTGTCTGAAATCTGGTTTGATTTCAAGTTTACTCATATTAAATCGCTGAAGAGGCTCAGTCAGATTTTCACAGTCATGCCAGTGCTCAAGCGAAAACTGAAAAGTGCCAGAACATTCCTGTGTTGTTGTTTGTTTCTAATGGAGAGAGGGAAAGTACCATCTGCTTTTTACTATTTTCAGTCCTTGCTCAGTAGAGAAAAAGCTTTGTCAACACACAGATCTTGAAGTATAAGGGATGAGACCGCTGGAGCTATGCTGATGTAGTCTGCTTCCTGAAAAATCAGTGTCTTCTGCATCAACAAGTTGAGCACATGGAGGCATAAAATTGACTGACATAGTATTGGACCTCCTTCAAAACACATTCCTCTTGGCCACTAACTTTTGTCTGTGACAAGTCAGGGAAAAGCACATCTTTCCTAGTCGGGGAAAGGTTTGCCACCAAATTATTGTGTGATGTATATTACTGGAAGGACATTTTTTGTATATTTTGTCTTCATATTAACTGTGTTCAGAGTTATCAGCTATGTCTGTACTAATACTTTACCTGATCTTGAGTTAAATGGCACACTTTCAAAATGACCAGACAATGACATTCTCTAGGCCTTCAGGTGGAGTGACTGTACTCAAACTGTATATTGGGTAGAGTCCCATGTCTAGCCTAATGACTAAACTGTGCCAGGATATCCCAAATAACCCTAGCCAAAAGGGTACCAAGGATAGTTATAGCTATAGAAATGCCATAATTTCAATCATAAAAATGTTAGTCACTTAGTCTAACCTAATCATCAAGCTTTTTTTTTAATCCGGGAAAAAACATCTTTAAAATATGACTTATTGCCCTTTAGACAGTTATTTTGTTATGGACTGACTCTGAAGAATTCTGTCTGCCCCTTTGAATTCAAAGGGAATTGACATGGCTGGCCTAATTTTCAATGGCTAAGATCAGATAGGAGTAATTGTATTTGCTATAACTGGTTCCATAGTAATTTTCAGCTGTGGGAGACTGATATTATAGAACAGTTCATTTCTTTCATTTCCTATTGTTCAACTTGGCTAAGTTTTTCAGTAAACCCAACAAGTTTGCCATCGCACACCTAAGCCATGTTTAACTTTTTTGACTCAAAACAATGATGAAGCTATTGCAGGACATGTTTAAAATGGGAAACATGAAAAGATTTTATTCCTTAATATACACATCTTAAAATTCCCTGCAAAAATAATCTTACTGATTCTATTGTCCATATAGCAATGTTAGCTGATATGATTTTTTACTGCTAATGTATGAAGATTGTAGCTTTGTCACTAAATAAAAATGGTTTTAATGTGAAAATACATTATTGCCTAAGGCCTGACATAATTACAGACATAATGGAAGAAGTTCAGTGACAGTCACTGATTCCACACAGTCCTCATGTAACAGCCCATCACAGGAGTTTGGCTGTTGACTTTTCAGTCGAGTCCAGTAGCTACTGGATAATTTATCTGTTCTGGTGAGAGTGTACTTTAACTAAAACCTTCACATTAGTCATCCTTTTAGCATAAAGTTGCCTTGACAGGCAGTCAGATTGATAGAATATGTAAAGTAGAAGGGGTAAGAAAGACAACTTTTTGCCAAAGTATGTCATCAGCACAGCTGAGAAATTTCTTCAGACTAACAAGAAAGAAAACTTACAAAAGGCTGACAACAGATACTCCCTCTCCCATCACTGGGAAATAAAAATAAGGATAACCAAGACATCACTTTTTTTGAAAACAAAAATATCCCACACACCTGAAATAGAAAAGATAGCTCTCTAAGTAATTGATCTATACACTTTTACTTCAATTTCCAAGCCTCCTATAACTACCAATCTATTTAATTTTCTCTACTGTCAAGATGGGCAGAGTCATGCCATGACCAAGGTTATACAAGAAGTCTGTGACAGATTAGAGAATTAATGAAGATCCCTTTAACTTCAAGGCTAACATCATGTTTCAAAATACCTGCCAACTTCCATTACAGGAAAAAAAAAAAAAAAACAAAAACAAAACCAGGAAAAAGCAACATTTTCTTTTTTATATCACAGGGCCTGACTTGTGGGGCACATTTTTCACCACTAGCTAAAGAAAAGGCCCCACTTTGCACAACTTCAGAGCTGACTGCCTTGAAGCGTACAGTCATTTCAGAGAGCTGACACAACTGATGTAACCAGTCATAAGTCGTGTGCCAAGTTTTCATTAGCTTTGCACACATGTGAGCATATTTTTTTTGCCAACAGCTTTATGTAAATGACACCTTCTTTGTCCTCAATATGCTACTTTGTGCATGCAACTTGGCAAAACACATAGCCCCTTTTACCAGAAACAGGGTGGAAAATGATATCAATTCTGTACTTCTGTCTTCTCCTAAAGGTGGCTCTGAAGAGTGAAAATACTGTCCCTAATAAATATTCTAGGGCCTATTTTTCATTGCTACATCTGTGTAATCCTGCGTTCTCTTGTCCATACATTCCATAGCTAAAGTATTACCGAATGACTTTTTCTATCTCTGCTGTAACAGGCTGCAGAGAAAAAGACAATGCTATGAATCTCCTTCCTGTTTTGACACTCAGTTTTGGATTTAAAGGCAAGATTTCTGCCAGAGAAGATGTATTTGACTCAGGGAGATTACCAGGTGGAGGCAGTGAGAAGTCCAGAGGGATGACTCCCCAGGGTGCTCCTCAACCCCTCTAATAAGATCACGTGGACATATAACAGGCACAATGTTGGCCATGGATGGGGAATTTGTTGCAACATATAGATCAGCCTGAGTTAAACCATGGCTTTATTTATCTCTGTGAAACAAACCTAGGACAAAAGCATTTCAAAAGTCATTTAAGCACTTCATTTAAATTTTTTTTTTAAGCACACAGGTTTAAATTTTTATTCTGTGATTTGCATTAACTCTGTTGTGGAAACCAGAATTGGGCTCTTGCTCTAAAACACAGGAAGGGGATCAGAGAAACGAACAGTGGTTAATGTGAGTGAATTATCACATTAATGGTTTTAATGTACTGGTCAGGCCATTCTTTGCACAGTAAAGCAAAAGTAAATGCAGAATCAGACATCTACTTTTCACAAGTGTGATGAGTGAAAAGTATGTAAGACAAGCTCAAACTCTGTATTGTATACATATCAAGATATGTAATGATATCTGATGGATGTCTTTTGCCTGTGTTTAATACCTCTGCCAACTGTATACATCCCGAGCAAGGACTTTTATTACGGTTTTACAAACAGTTACACATAGAGATAGAAAGATCAACAAGTCCATCTCCAAATGCTGAATGGAGTCAGATACCCTGAAGTTACTCTTGATAGATGCACGTCATTCTTAAATATCTCCATCAATAGTCATTCCTTCAACATTCTATGTATCTGTCCCAAGGATCAGGTTCATTTCACATATATTTATGCCACAGGCATTAATAACTCAGCTGGTCTTCTGTTTTATTTTTGTTTTGGTTTGGTTTTGGGGGTTTCTTTGGTTTGTTTTTTTGTTTGTTTGGGCGGTTTTGTGTTTTGGGTTTTTTTTTTATAGTCAATGGGAGGAACACAGATGTGGAAGGCATGATTTAGACATCTGCTCTGGCATGAGACTGGTTTTTTTTCTGCATCTCCCTATTGATTAGAGGATGTTTTTAGACGATCAACTAAAATAGAGACAAATGTATCTGCCAGTTGACTGCCACCTTCACCATCCATGTAACTAAACATCTTTTCTCAGTAGCTGTTCTACTTCTCATAAAACCAGACACTCTAACCAAAAGGGGTTTACGCTACTGGTGGGCTGATACAGCAATGTAGCCCAAAATGAGATTTTTTTTCTTTTTTAAACAATAAAAGCATAAAGTTTTGAATTAGTATGTGGACTGGAATTCACTGTTGCCTACAGGTCCTCTTGTGTTTTAGTTGTGATTAATCAGTTACTTGTCATTCTAACACTGTATTAAATTTTAGTTTTAAATTATTGTTATTTATTTCAATTTTTTTTTACTAAGGATTGGTGTATAAAGGTACATAAAATCTATTTGTATATCTGTAATGTAGAAGACCAACTAAACTGTAAATTTATTTTTATTTCTTTATGAATTTATTCAATTCAAAGCTTGAAAGTTTAGCTGGTATAGAAAACAATAAATATAATGAGTTATGCCTAGCAACATTTCGATGTAAATTGTACTGTAAGCCCTGTCTCCTTGCTTACACCAGCAATTTAGAATATACTTTTAGCTTTGATTCAAGTGTCTGCTCATTTTGAAAATGACAAATGAGTAGGAAAACATTTGCACTGACATAAGGACATTAATTTCTTAGAACCCACAGCTACAAAAGCACTGGGTGGTCAAATTATGAGAAATTGTATTCCGTTTTCCCTGGGAGATATGTATCTTAGACTGCCCAATTTCTTCTTATGCACTGCAACATTTATTACTATAGTAACAACATACAGCTCCCTCATTTGCTTGACTGCAGTCTGAGAATCAGATGAAAAAGCAGATTGGTGAAGTTTTCAGTAAGATATGAATCCTTCTACTTCAAAAAAAGTTGAAGGAACATTCAGTTCTCTGTTGTTGCTATACAAAAAATGGGGCCATTTTATTTTTCATTCTCAGCAAGACCTGATGGAAGAACAATCCAAACTTTCTGCTTTCTTTTAGCTTTTATTCATTCTAGTTTTGGTACTCTGAGTATGGAACTTAAAAAAAAATAAATTAACACTTCAATATTTCCTGATATATCAGGTTTACAGAAGACTCATTCCTTTCCCTTTCCCAGTACTGACGCCTTCAATCCACTGTAGTTGATTTGATTTAGTATATATTTTATGTTTCATATTTCATATTTTATTTATATTTTATATTCCATATTTCATATTTTTATTCAAACATCAGTAGTTCTAAAATTCAAGATGCCATTTAAATTTGTTTTCAAACACCAGATACAAGAATCCAGAATTTTTTTCATTGCTATTACTATGAAATTATTTGGGACTAGCAGAAGTGCCATATCCTTTGATCTATTTTTACTCATACATGGAACAAATGCCATTTGAATATTTATTCTTATGTGTTTTCAAAAGCATTGAAAGATCAGGCTTGTGCTGGCTAATTTGAACATACTGAATCCCTGGCACCTAATCTATATTTGCCAAGGAGGGAAGCAATGGCAAATCTTTTTTTCGGTTCAAATTTCCATTCCTCTCAGACTTGACACCAATTTGTCTAGGTCAGCACCTGTGGTCCAAACACCTCCTGTAGCTACAGACACCCAGACAAGTTCCCAGAGGCCAATTCTTCCCTCTTTTTCTTGATATATTATTCTTTAGAGAGCCTGTAGCAGAACTGCAGAAGCAGCATAGACAGATTCTTGACTTAGCTCTGAAAGAGACCAGCATGGTGGCACAAAGGGTTTTGGCAATCTGTGGACTCAGTTTCACTCTGTGAGGGGAATCCTACCCTTGACTGAGCTGGTTCTCAGTAATGTTAGTGGAAATTGCAGAGAAAGCAATCAAAATAAAGAAAAGCAGATCTTTCTGTTAGTTGATCTGTGTACCAGGTTGCAGATGCTACACATCTTCAAACCATCAGGTGAATGATTAGTATTTCTACTTACACCCTTTTAAGGGAAAAAAAAAATCACTTTTTAAATCTACAAAGATCTTGGTCAAAATACAGCTGCTTCCACCCTCATTTTAAAGCACAAAGAAAATTTTTACCCTACTAAAATCTGTACTGTTAGACTTCTTGAATTAGAAAGCTATTTTATATGTTATTTTTCACTTGAATATAGTGTTGGATTCTGGGAATGTAAAGCAGGAAAAGAATTATATTTTACTTGAGAAGAAAGCATTTTTGGTAGGAAAAAAACAACTCATTTGCCTAGAGATGTTATTATGTCTGCTGAAACCAATGTGCTATTCAGTTACCCTTAAAGCAGCATAATATGTGCACAGTGAAATATTATAAAGCAGAAACTCTGTCACTTACTCTCTCATGTAATTCATTCGCAGTATCCACGTCCTCCAAAGTCATTATACACTTGATAATAGAATGCTCAAAACCAAATACATGATTTTTTTTTTTTTTCTACAGCCTATAATGGCTGACATCAAAACAGTCAGGAAATCAGAAATCACATACAATTTAAGTGAACTAATTTGAATGCACTGCATCTGTTCAATGATCAAAACAAGGTGTGGGATTGATGAGGGTTTTGGTTTTTTTCTCTGTCAGTTTTCCTTTTCACACTTTCAAGGGTGATTTATGTTATGCTTTCAGTACTAATAGCCATGGTTTGTACTTTTTCAATGAACTCATAAGAGATCAAATGAAAAGCGAGGAGAAAAATAACAACATGAAAGTGCAGACGTCATTTAACTTCATGTTGAGTAGTATGTAAAGTAATACTCCATCAAATAAAATGGCAATACCCTCTGGCAAATTCTGAAAGATGTAAAGGCATTATGTCATGGTGAAGATCAGAGCTGCCAACATATTGGATCCAGAAAATCGACCTCCTCATCATCTTTGGTTTTCAGGTTGCCCTATGCCAATGGATTAAGAAGGCTACTCAAAAACTGAGTTTTAATGACTTCCTGCTGTATAATAAAGCCTGGGTTGTGGCTGTAATAAACAGAATAAGGTACATGCCTATAGACATCACTTTGGCTCACTCTGAAACTGATATACAACGCAATTATGATGAACCAGTATCTGTTCCAGTATAAAATTACAATGTACTATATGTTGTATTATAGGATGTAGGATTCTATCACACTGATAGAGATAAAGCCCCAAATACTTCATGAAATAAGGAAATGCAGTGAAATCAAGCCTTTGTTTAGCAAGTGGGGAAAATAAGATCTCTATCTTTAACCAAGTTTTGGGTTTGTTTGTTTTTTTGGGGGAGGGATATTTGTTGGGTTTTTTTTTAACACCAGGCATACCAATTAAAAGAATGTAAAAGATCACTCATTTGCGTATGCAAAAGCAAAATGAATGTGTGCAACTTAGCAGATATTCTGGGAAGGGCTATGCTTCCCTTAACTCATAACACACAAAATAATAGTTCAGGATATGATGCACATGTCCTGATTTAATCCTTTAAAAGGTAGATGTCCAATTTTAAGATAGGTGATGCCTCTGATATCCAGGAAAAGACATGAACATTTCCAAGAAGCCATGCAAAAATTCATCAAATGTGTGAGCTCTGTAGGAATATGCTTCCAGTGACAGAAGAAAGCAGAGGATGACCACTATCTCAGAGACAGACATCCAGTCCTTTGGACTATAAATCTTTGACAGAGAAAATGCAGAGGATGGATTTTAATGTCTTCTCCATACCTCTTTCAAAAGAAAGAGTTACTTTCAGAAACTCATGTGCTTTCTTAAACTAATAGCAAAATGTCAAATAGTTTTGTATATGAAGTCACAACCCAAAGCTAAGTAAAGCCATGAAAAATGTTCCATTAGATGAATTTTGGAAGATGCTATTCCAAAAGCATGGACATATATTCCACTTCATAATTACATTAAATATGAACTGATTAGGTGCAGAAAAAAAATCACAAGTGTAAACCACTCAGAAGAGTTGCTCCTTTAATTAGTTTTACACGAGTAACTGTAAATTCCTTAGTAAAGTGAATAACTCCCTTGGAGAAACAAAAACACAAGAGAGAGAGAGAGAGAGAGAGTAAACATCCATACTATATCCTTTAGCTGAGAAGGAAAGAGATTTTCAGTGTATGCTGGCTATTACCCCTTGATAGTTGCTTTGGATACCAACGATCATTACTATGTTTGTGTAATGTGAGAAATGCAATTAAGATTTCATGAACATGGTTTAATACCCAAGGGAAGCTAATAAACACACACGAGGTAGGAGCAGTACTTTTAATAAGGAAATTGATTATATTAGCTAGAAGAATTTTATCATGTCTTTTAAAATCTAAGTGGTATTCAGTTACCTATAAAGTACTGTTGGCTGATAAAAAAACCCAACAACCTATTTAACTATATAGTACTTTGTTGTTTAATGCAATGAGAATATACTGCTTCTTCAGTGGTTTACTGAAATGGTGACTATTAATAAATCTGATTTTGCTTGGATTTCTTTTCAAGAAGATTTAAAAAATACTTACATATTGATACTGAATTAATTGTGGAAGGGCCAGAACTTTAGATGGATATCACTACCGGTATTCTGCAGAAGACAGAGCTAGTTACATGAAAATCCTGAATGTTTTAAAACAATAAGTCGTTGAATACAAATTGTACCTTAAAAATAGACAGCACTGCAGGCTTCCTCTGCAACCTCTAAAGCTCCATGATCAAGGAATTATTTATAGATACAGTCTCCTTCACACTTTCCCACATGAAATTAATATGAAATTTTGAAGAAAATTCCTAAAGAACAGAACAAAATGTTCCTGGAATACTCAGTCTTGTGAGAAACTGAAGGTAGGATTTTACAAAGTGTTAATGAATCTCCAGTATAGAATCCCTTTCCTTGAACTCCCCAAAAAATGTAGGTACCCAAATACTCTACACATAAACTTTTCAACTTTGTTTCTTTGCACAGTAGATGTAAACTATCTGGAAATGAGATTATGGAAATTTATTGAGAGATTCATGTTATCTACTCATAGCGTGCATACATTCTAGGGTACCTCAATAACTGCAAAGTGAAGAGGCTCGTCAGAGGGTACCTCATTCTACCCACTTTGAGGGTTCGTAGAATCACAGATCATCAAGCCAACTGTTAACTAAACACCACCAAATCCACCACTAAACCCTTAACCATGTTCCTAAGTGCCACATCTACATGTCTTTTAAATACCTTCAGGGATGGTGACTCCACCACTAGCCTGGGCAGCCTGTTCCAATACTTGGCAACACTTTTGGTGAAGCAACTTTTCCTAATATCTAATCTAAACCTCCTGTGGTGCAACTTGAGGCTATTTCCTCTTGTTCTATTGCTTGTTACTTGCGAGATCAACCCTCACCTTGCTATAGCGTCCTTTCAGGTATTTGTAGAGAGTAATAAGGTCTTCTCTAGGTCTCCTTTTCTTCAGGCTAAACAACCCCAGTTCCCTCAGCTGCTCCTTGTAATTGTGCTCCAGACCCTTCATCAGCTTTGTTGCCCTTCTCTGGATGTGCCCCAGAACCTCAATGTTTTTGTTGTAATGAGGGGCCCAAAACTGAACACAGTGTTCAAGGTTTGACCTCACTAGTGCCAAATACAGGGGGATAATCACTTCCCTATACATCTCAGCTGCTCACACAGAAGTTGGAGATGCCCTAAAGGGTCTTCCCTTCCAGAAGACAACAGGTTGCATATAGGTTCTCTGTTATGTTTGCCAACTGCATATAGAGGTTTTGGATGCCCTGTGACAACTTACATTGCAATTGGTGTCTCTATGTAGGCACCTGGAGAGGGGTTCAGGCACCTAACTAACTCATGTATGGAGATCTAGACCTCAATACCTAAATTTAGATGTCTGAGTTGGGAACTGTAAGTAAGGACATGAATTTCATATCTAAAAAAAGATACTATAGCTCCTTCAGTTAGTCCCTCTTTTTGCAGGAAGACATTTCCTTTTAGACTAAAGTAAGAAAACTATGGATTGGGGGATTTCCCCTAAAAGTTCTTACATTCAATAAAACTGAGAGATAATATTTTAAATGAACAGTTACTGCAAACAAATGGTCAAACCTACACTTAATATTGCGTTCATTTAATAAAATACTATGGCATTTCTAGCCACTCAGCATCTTCCATTACAGTTTTTGTCTGAATATTGTTTGAAGCTAGACAGTGGAACGTTTCAATATTCACTTAGAATCAGAAAGGTAAGATCTCTCTTAAAAAAATAATAATAAAATAAATAAATGAAATAACGCAAATGGATGTGGAGAAACATGCTGATGACATACTGTGTGAAAAGCAGCAAGGATATATCAAGGTCTTTAATTGAGCTCCATCACTCTTAAAATGAATAACATGTAATAGCTCTTTGGCAGTAGTATCTGGGCTATTTTAAAAAGCTGTCTGACAGTAACCACAAGGCCATATTAATTTTCCTGACACCTAAAAGCATTGGACCATCATATGATGACTTAATAGTCATTAGACTCATCTATAAACCACCTTTGATATGCTACAGAACCGTATAACAAAGAAGAAATAGATTTAGCTAAATTAATGTTCTTAATTTCTAAGATGGAAGTTGAAATTGTGCTCCCCTGATCCTTTTTGAAGGGCTTTTTTTCCTGACTGCAATGTGAAGATGAGTGAGAAAAAAATATTGCCCTTTAGCCAAGAAGTGGTGGTTGACAATGCATAAACTGCTTATCAGTTGTGGTGTACAGTGAAACAGATGAGTTAATAAAGTTCCAAAGTCCCATGCAGTTTTCCCCTGAGAAGCAGCAGCTGCTTCCAATTGGTGGTAGGTCTTCATAATACCCAAACTCATTAGCAGCAACCACCTGGTGATTCTGTAATACGCTGACAAGTTTGAATCAGTGTTATGCAGCTTCTGTGCTGCGATGTGGATGACAGCACCACATGCCAAAATATGGAGAAGGACTATGGGAGCTGGGGGCCAAAACTCCTGTGAAAATTGTGTTTTCTTTTACAAAATATCTGCTTGGCTTCCTTAATAGCTACACGGAGAGAGGTAGTTATTTTAGGATTATTTTATTTAATATATTTTAGATGTTTATTTGGTAAGGAGCGAGCTGGTCATAAAATCCACTGATTGTATTGACTAAATTCCCACCATTCATAGAGGGAGTCAAAGATACTGGGTCATATATAGATATCTACACTATAAACACCTTCACTTTGTCATATAAAACCCACACTTCACATTCAAAATCAGACAGTCATTTGGTTCCCCAACAGACAAGCTTTACAGGAGGAAAAACGCAGCAAGAAGCAATCAACAGCAGCCTTCACAATAACAGAAATGCTTCCTTGAGTGATTGCATTTCCACTAGTCAACTTCCATGAGCAAATATTTCCTCTGGGGCATGCCCAGAACCATACTCATTTTGATGGCACTGAGCAGCTAAGCGTGTAATTTATATTTATGTGCTGTCGGGATTCAGAAACCAATCATTTCTCTGAATCCAGTTAAAAGACATAGAGAAAGCTTTGGCACCAATTAAAGGCTCAGCAAATGGAAGCATTTTGGGTTTTCCTCTTTATCTAGTAACTTGTGGTTAGAGATTTTAAGTCTGTCTCTCAGCCAAGAAGAGCTAATCCGCATAAACTGGTCCTACCTATTAGGCTGCAGTCTGGTGGGGCTCTATAATCCTGCATTTTTGTTTCTAATTTTGCCTATGCATGCTAATTATGTTACCTGAGTTTGGGAAAGGAATAGGATTTGTGGTTAGCTGATGTACCCAGGAGACAGGAGGCTGGATTTATACCATGCTCTGATGAATGCACATTACTTATATTAATTGGAAGTAGGACTGAAGTCTAGCTCCCTTCCCTCCAGTAAGTGGCTATCCTCTGAGGTTCAAAATTACATTTACTTATCTCTCTATCAGTGGTCCAGTTCATACTGAATTATTTCATGCAAAGTGGAGCTCTTAAGGAGAGAGTGAAAACATCTACTTCCCCTATACTACAGAAGAGCAGCTGATAGCCTTTTGGCTGAGTACCTTGTGCACACATGTAGGTTTAATTGCTGGAAGGAGAGCTAGGTCTCTTACTGTTGAGGGGGAGGTTCAGCTCAGCATCCTCCCAGGTAAAAGGTAACAGCATTTCTTCCATGAAGAAGAGATTTCTGTGCATTATTATTTATTCTTATAAATGTAAACAACAGTCTAAGCTATTGAATTCCAGGAGTGTACATAAAGCTGCAAATTCCCTATGAAGAAAAGGCAGGTCCCCACAGTTCAGAATAAAATACTGCCATCTTCTGGAGGTGCATAATTCAAGACACAATCCCCTCTTTTGCACCGCTTGCTGTGCAGCCAGCCTGTAGTTTTCTACAGACAGGACTGGCTGTTTCAGCTCTCATCCTTAGCTTGGATGCTTCTGAATTGTGCTCAGCAGCCTGGTACCTGAAGTACCTGTAACAAGTAGCACTGTGACACACTGTCCACCTTCACAGATCTGACCCAAAGTGATTTATTGAGCCACAGAAGAAATGCACAGAGGACAGCAGGGTTGAACTTGTCTCCTGAATCATAATGCAGTCTACTAAATTATACTTTCTCTGGAGGTTTAACTTTGGAAAATCTCGACAACCAGATGCTCTTCAGTTACATTTCAATGCCTCAGTCATGCACATGTTGCCCAAGTCAAATTCTGATTTGTCAGATTAAAGACGATTATTTTTCATTTTATGTTTCATGGATAGGCATTTTGTAATGTGAAATGTAACTTAACTGTCCTGTCTGATGTGTTTATGGTTTCTTTCTATTTTGATTTGAAAAAATTGTTTTCTTAAAAAAATCATAAGCAATAAAATGAAATTATTTATTTTTTTTTTACTCTTCTTTTTCTTGTTTTTTAAACATAACATGCAAGAGAAGTGTCATTCTGGTTACTGAAGCTTAAAAACGAGGAGTCGTACCTCCCACAAAGCTCATTAGAAAGTAAATTTCAATAGCAGTAGCGCTTGTTGGCCCTCAATGGAAATAAAGATAGCTGAGTAGGACTATTTGGAATGCCTAAAAATAATAGTTTATTTCTGTTTTATATTTTATTATATGTAGGAGAATTCAGTCCTTAAAACTCAGGGGCACTCTACTCTTAACAAAATAGGATGATTATCACTCTGAATAAACAAATTAGCCCAGCAAGGACCTGTTCAAACTAACTGAATTGAGGAGTTTGTAACCTTAATGTTCCAAAACACTAAATTGGAGCCAGTGGAAAGTGAGCTACTGTTCTAAGGTGGAGTCTGTTGTATTTCTGATAATCAGCAAAGTTGATATGATTGCAATCTGCAAGTTGAGATGATTGCAATCTGTAGCTACTGAGAAAGCTTACAAAGAGTAATGGCTAGCTGCGGTGGGTTAGTAGGCAGCTCTACATGCAGGGTCAGATGCAGCTCACTAAGATGCTGTTCATCTATAAATCAGTGAGAGACCCCCATAATTTATTGCAACCATCCTGCAAAAGGTGCTATGAAGGAAGTGGAGATTACTCAGTTTCTCTTACAGACACTTCATCAGAAAATTAAAGAGTTTAAAATTATTGTTTCTGTATCCTGGCAAAGGGGCCATTCCCTCCTGTATGCTCTTTGTTATCCCTCCTTCTCTTGTCCCATCTCCCTCAAAGAATTGTTTTATCAAGGCAGTTAGGAATAGAGCTCTTTAAGTACTCAGGGAGTTGGATTTAGCTTCCAGATTTCTGGGCAGGGGTTTAAGTTGGAGTTTTCAGAAAGGCCCTGGAAAATTAATTCAGTCATGTTGCTGCTGGTGAAAAATGAAGGACTTATAGAAGGAGAGTTTGTTTACGCCTAAACCCAAACCCATGATTTATAAAGGCTTAAGGACAGGAAAGATAAAAAGTTGGTCTCATTTGTACACTTCCACTTAACCTCATAATTTCATTCAATTACTTTTCTGAGGGGGCAAAAAGCTCTTTAAATCTTGGAATGGGCTCTGATTTGAAGGGTGTCTTCAAAACCTGGGAAAACCATTGTGGTATTCAGGGGAAATCTGGTGTTAGGGAAGATAATAAGTAACTCACAGATTATTTTCCCTCATTATTGAAACTTAAATTGAATTTATCTTTGTCTTCCTACTGTCAACCAATGCTAGAATTTCCTGCACTAAGACCTCTTTTGGACCAGACTTCATCACTCCCATAAATCCTAGTAAGTATAGTTTCCATCTCAACAAAACTAAATATTAATGCAAACCTGACTCAACAGAAATATCTGCAAAAATTTATAAACATTTATTTTAGAATAAGAAACAACAGGATAAATTTGAAGGTTTTGTTTAACTGAACTGCCCTCTCTTCCTTACTGAATATGCAAAAAAGCAGCAGTTGAATTCCTAATGTGCCCTAATTCTCCAGGAAATTAAACCGGTCTTTGCTGTTCTTACAGCAAGCTAAATCCCTTCTTTGTCTCCATCATTCCCCTGTATATATCAGACTGTCAGCAGATGTTTATGCCATTCTCTGTGTAAGCTGAAATCTTCCTCTCTTGTGTACTGCTCAAGAACTGCCAACACGAAAAGAATATTATAGCCCTGTAGCTACTGCACAAACAAAAGGGATGCCAATGACAGTGATTTGGTATCTATTTTAAGAAGAGCAGCAGGCAGGCTCTGTTTCCTTTACACAGTCTTCATACTAATAATTATAGTCTATAGGATTTTACCTGTAGAAAGGCAGAAAGAAAATTGTCAGTGTGAATATAAGAAAAAAAAAGGAGGGGGGTGTGTGGGAAGAAGAGTAGTCAACTTTTTAGGGTCCGATAAGACAGAAATGCATGTAGCATTGCTACATGCTATTGGGTACAGTGACCAATCCCAATAAGGCATACCACATACAAGTGTTATTTGCTCCCCTTACTCCTCTAGGAGTACCCTATGGTGATGACATTTTTTCAGTCAAAAATCTGAAACTCTTGCTAAGGTTTTAGTTTTACACATATGGACACCATTAATCAACTTATATTATTAAATGATACTGTGAATGATATCATCACTGACTCATCATAATTAACTTCCTGATCATATTTCCCTGAATTTGGTGTCTATGCAGAAGTTGAAAAATGTTAATTGAATTGAGAGTGAGTTTTGACTAATTTAAAGTGAACTCTACCTGTGATGAAAGTCTAACTTACAGATACATACATTTATCTTAAGAACTCCAGCTCTTAAAGAATCATTAACTAGCAGGAAGAAACTTGCCAGAATTCTCTCTATCCAAAAAATTAAATCCTCAAATAATTTCAATAAATAGAGATTAATATATTAGATCCTGGCACGCTCATTTAGAAACAAACTAAAACCAAACAATTCCATTGCTAGAAGGATTGGGAAAGAAATTTTAAGTAAAATTTTTGTGTCCCTTTCCTTATATCCCTTTTTCTACTGAAGTGAGAAACTGTTGGTGAAAAATTAGTATCAGTTATCTCAGAAACCTTTCATATATTTGATAGACTGCTTCACAGAGGAATGATCTGAGTCTGGGTGGCAATTAAATTATCTGGTCAGTGATTAACTGCAATCCATCTGCCAAGAGATTATGTGAATGCTGTTTGCAGTGAACCTTATTTTAAAAAACTTTCTTTGGGCAAGTAGATATCTGTCTCTTTCAAGCAATCAGGGATGTTCTTGCTATAAACATATATGTTCATTCATCTTCTGCATGCTAGGAATCCTAGGTACTTTCTATATACTTAGAAGTTGAGTTACTCCTTAGAGTTGGACCTCAATGTGTAGATTAAAACAGACCAATAAAATTATCTAAATATAGATAGCTATATGTGTGCAAAGTGTCTAAGTGGTCATTATGGTCAATGAAGGTCTGCTCAATACTGTGGAGCCTGAAAAGCTGTTCCACTCAAATGGAGGACCATACATGAGGATGTACCTTCCAGCACTTACCACTGCAAGTTGGTTTTGATTTTCTGTTGGTCCCTTGGGGCTACCAGTGAGTCACAGCACAGATGACTCAGACATTCTAGGGTACCTCCAGTATGACCTAATATCTCTGTTATCACAACTGAATCAATAATGGGGGCAGGGACTTGGACACAGCACACACTTGTAGACAAGATACTGTTTATATATAAAGATTCCAGAAATTCAACCTGTCTTCTTTCAACTGGGAAAATATTTGCAGACCATTAGCCTCTTTGGAGTTGAAATGAGCAATTTCCTTCTTCAATAAAACACAAAGAACAAGTTACTCTGATTTTGAAATAATGGCTGCTGTTGTCTACAAGAGGGGCAGGATGTGAGCATTGAAGGTCTTGCTTTGCGTATTCCAGACCATAACTTTCAGATGGTACATTATTGGGAGAATCTGTAACAGTGAGGGCTACAAGATTTCTCTAATGTGTAGTGAAGGAAGGAAGGCAATGTGATAGATATACAAATATTTGAGACAAGTAAGATTCTTAGAGAACATTTCCCCTACTCTTCTAGTCACTTTTTGTTTTTCACTTTCTGGTTTAAGTGGAGGGTTTTTTGGCAACAGCTCCTGAAATTTTATACTTACCAAACACTAGCATCTAATTCTCATCTCAGTTCATCCTGTCTCACTTTTTTACTGTGGAGAAACAACCAATCATACTGCCAGGGATTTAAAATTTGTGATGTCTCTGTTTTACAATAGTATGACTCTCTGGAGAACTGGGTTTGATTCTTGCCTCTGACATAGTTTTCAGTAAATCCCCTTTTGATTCCATCTTGGTCGGTTGAAGAGCCTCATTAAATTTAATTTACTTTGTTTCATATTTCTTTCTTTACTCTTAGGTGAGTTTTATTTATTCCAGGTATGCAGGTTGACTGTTATAGCCTGATTTAGTCATTCTTTTATTCACTGGAGAGAAATAAAAACTGCAATAGGAGGATCTGTCTAATTCTAAGATAAAAATTACCTCCTTAGGTCCCTATTTCTTTCCAGTGACTGTAAAAGGAGACTAATATAAACAGAAATGTAAATTTTTAATATTTATAATTATGTGAGGTGAATTGCATGTTTTTTTAAGTATGGCCTCAGGCAAAAATACTTTAAAGAATTTGCTTACTAAAGTGGTTGCTTACTAAAGTGGTCCGAATTGAGACCTCTCATTCTAATATTATGGTCAATTAACATATCAACCTAAGTCATTCTGTTAGCGTAGGAACTGACACATAACCACCGGAATGGTTATATGAGGTGCTTTATTGCAGCGCTGGGAAACCAGGGGCACGCGCCCAAATCTGGCTTCGGTCTCGTCACATCACGTTCGCAATTTATACATATTCGATATACATTGCATCATTCACTAATACATATGCATTAAGGATTGCCACATCAGTCTATTATGACATCAGCCTCTTCTGCGCTTGCGCAGCCCCCCTCTGGTGGTCGTCCTGATGAAGTAAGGAGTCTTCCTCGGATGAAGTAAGAAGTCTTCCTCGGCTTGTTCTTTTCACCTTTTTGTCCTCTGGACATATCCCAACCATCATGTGGACACCAGCATTGTTCTATTTTTCCTTGGCTACCTCTGTTAATTTCTAGGTTCTGCTTGGATAGAATTTCACAATATATCTTTCTAAATTCACCCATACACCCTTCACCATTTATGGTCATATGAGCTCTTGCTACCAAGACTACCATTGTATCACTGGTTACAGGTTGACCACGATACCGGACAGACAGAACTGTAAAATTATAGCTCTTTCTACTCTACAAAATCACACTATTGATTTATAAACCTCTTAAACATAATCGTTCCTACCATTTTATATGATTATTTATCTTAAAAACTTCACTCTTTTCTAACAATTCTACATAGCTTGAGGAAGCATAGTAAATTGTGATTTATGTTTAGCTGCAAAACTGAGAAAAAAAACAGGAAAAAAAAGAAATGTGAAACTCTTGGGTTTTGTGAACTTTATTTTCCATCATTTATGCAGTCACTTAAAAATAACAGTATAACACAGAAATATTTTTATTTGTTTTGGGTGTTTTGTTTTTTTTTTTGCATGTGTGTGTGTCTCAGCTGTTCCTCTCTCTGGCATTTGGTATCTTAATCTACAGGATTTTCCAATTCTATCTGTTACGTCCTGGGTATTAAGCCTGTGTAAAACAAAGGAAATAATACTTACTTCTTTTCAACTACAATTTCCATATAAGTCTTTTAAAGATATGCATCCATCAAAATGAAAGTTGTACATTCATGTCTCAATCTACTGTGGATAAAACAAATAAATAAAAGACTTAAATCTCATCAAGAAGTGTTTCAGGTAATCATAAAGACATTAGTTATAAAGCATTCTAGCAAAAAGTATCTCCAGACAAATTGCAATATTCTCATTTCTGGATTTCATTAGGAACAAACTGTATAAATATCTCAAATATTTTTTTGGCAAGCAGGGCCTCACTTGGGAAAATAATATAGGCTAGGCAACCTCTTGTTCTACCAGCTGTATTTTCAATGATCTTTAGGTTTTGTGCTTATCTGCAGTGAAAAAGGGAGCATGTCTATCAGAACATGAATTTCATTGAGAGAAAATTGAACAAAATTGGGACACAGGCTGTACAGAGAACTTCAAAACAGAGCCAGCTGAATTACTTGTTCTTGATACATGATTCAAAATGCACGATAACAATTTTGGAGGATCATTGTAGATTGAAATTTCATTTTTATATGAGCTACCAAACTCATGTTATTATTCCTCTGTTAGTCTCTTCAATTATTTAACAGCACAGAACAAATAAATTGGCTCTTTTTAGGCAACTTGGAAGATCTTTGACAGAGAACTGCTTGATTTACAGAAGCAGTATGTGTTACAGATAAACATGCATGTAAATGGCTCCATTCTCTTGTGAATTAATAGCACTTGCAAAAGCTTTTTTGGCATTCAACAATGTGAACAGTCATTGAGGTTTTCTCTGTGTTCTTTGGCCACCCTTACACTGAAGGATCTCTTATTTCACAAAAGGCAACCTTAAAGATAATAGGTCTAACAGGAGTGGCAGAAGAAAGGTGGTAGAAAGGGTCCCTTCTGAGAAGAACTGCATCCACTTGATTAATGCATAGAGATGATTTATGCAATATATTAACAGAAACAGCTGTTGGCAATGATATTTATTAGTAACTGCATCTGTAATTAAGACCTGATCGCAATGCAAAATAAACTGCTTATCTTTAATATCTGAAATATTCTGGAGATGGAGAGACAACAGTTCTCCTATGCTGAGTTTCTGTTATGCTTCTTTGATCCAACTGTCCACAACTCAGTTTATCTGAATGTTAATTGCTTTACTTTTCATCCAACTTTCATTCTACAGAGAGGAAATAATATTGGGCTGACCCATCAGGGAGAGGAAACTGCTGATGCTCAGCTGATTTGACAATTCTACATTGTTACCAGCTGAGAATGTGTCTTACAAAATAATGACCATTAGATGATAGATAGATAGATAGATAGGTAGAAAGATAGATAGATAGATGATAGATATTGAAATCTGGAAGGTATGAATAGGTAGAAAAATAGGCAGGCAGATGAATAGATCTGCTGCTCCACGATTGTTTCAGATGCCAAGATTACAAGTCTAACAGACTAACTGATTGATTACTTTCCTCCCAGATACTTAATGACTATAATAATATCTGGGGTCAATCTGCAAGTGGTTGCTCATGAAATGTAATTGATCTGGTTCATACTGTTACCCAGGGGAAAATAAATTATGTATATATCTTCCTTTGGTTGTCCTTTGAAGGCAGAATTTCCCAGCTTTTAAAGAACTCTCAATCTACATAAAGTGTAAGGGTTTCTTTATTAAGAGAAATAGAAATTTAAGGTCTGTGAAAGCTCAGAAACAAAATGTCAATCAACTGAATTCTGGAGAGGGACTCTTCATTAGGGACTGTAGTGATAGGACAAGGGGTAATGGGTTAAAACTTAAACAGGGGAAGTTTAGATTGGATATAAGGAGGAAATTCTTTCCTGTTAGGGTGGTGAGGCACTGGAATAGGTTGCCCAGGGAGGTTGTGAATGCTCAATCCCTGGCAGTGTTCAAGGCCAGATGGATGAGGCCTTGGGTGATAGGGTTTAGTGTGAGGTGTCCCTGCCCATGTCAGGGGGGTTGGAAATTGACGACCTTAAGGTCCTTTCCAACCCTAACTATTCTATGGTTATATGATTCTATGATTGTATGATTTTATGTTTCTATGATTCTATGAAGGTGAAAGCAATCCATAAAGTTGAAGTCATCCACTCATTTCTGCATTCATACTTTCTGGTACCTAGAAGTGATCACATGCTCTGTGTGTGCCACTCTCATGCACTGCGCATTGCACATGTTGATGAACAATAATTTTGGAAAAAAGGACCTTCTTGTTTTGCCGGACAGATGAAGCTGAATTTATCTTACCAAAAAGCTAAGTGTCTTGTCCTGAACTGGTCAGGCAGTTGGGCTAGATGATCATTGTAGGTCACTTCCAAAGGAAAACATTCTGTTTTATTTTCCAAGCTAAATTTCTGGCAGTCAGTGGAAATGCACTGACACTTCCAGATGTTAATTCAGTCTCTCTTCAGGTGTGGCTAGCAGAGGTTAGATAAATTAGAGGTGGGAAATTGTGGATTTCATCTTATTGACTATAGAGGTGGTCTACACAGCCAGCTTAGACTTGATTTCCAACTTCTAAATATCTAATAGAAGGTAAAAGAACTTCACCTGCTTACTTGTTTTGTTTAGACTAATTTATTTTCAACACTTTCTAAATCTTCTTATATCTTTATGAAGGCTTCCTTCACTTACTCTTTCTGCCCTGATTTCCCAGAGTCTCCCCTGGGGCAATATCTAGAAGTTACAATGCAATCTAAATTGAAGATTTTAAGCTTGTGCACTGTAATTAGCCATGAGGTTTAATTACCAAGTAGTCAGATTTATGCATCAAAATCCATTACGTACCTTTGAAAAATTTCTCCCTCCACCTGTGCAATAATATACACAAAGATTGTCTTCTCCTTTCAGGCCTTCTATTGTCTAAGAGGACTAAACTGTACAATGATGCTCTGTAGGGCCATGAATTTTGATTAATTCTTCTGCAATTTGCATACCTAATTAAACAACTTGCCTTCATTGTCTGATCACTGCCATCAGTGTTTGGGATTATGTTCAATTCCCTTTGCAGTATATTCTTTGCATAAATTTTAACATAAATATTTCATAAAAGAAGTTGCTGCTTCTTCAACTTCTGCTGTTCTCATTCTTTCAGTCTTTGTTCTTCCTGAGACTCTGAAATGCTTGAAGTCTTCACACTTCCTTTCTATTCTCTTGAGAATACACTATAGTGAGAGACTAGAATGAAGTTTCGCCTGTAGCTTCTAACCTCCAGACAGACAATAAAGTAATTTTTCCCTAAACTTGCAACACCAAAACCATGTTGCCATGGTAGCAACAATGCCACTGGATAAAAGCTATGATCAATCTTCACAGACCCCATTCAATTTGATTGGTAGAGTCTTGCCTTAACATATAGCATGGCTGGAGATTAAAACTACTTTGTTATACAGCAAGGGACAGCAGTCCAATCAGCGATGTCAGTCTCTCTTAGGGTATTGTTTCAAAAAATAACCATGACACCAAATAAAACCTAAGACCTAAATTAGTAAAAACTAATGATAGTTATACCTATGCTTCAAGCTGAAGTCAGTATGATCCACACTTTAAGCTATCACACAATCCGGCAGCTCAAGAAACTTGTGCACAGGTCCTTCATCTTCCCTGAAATTCTTATCCCACGAGGCCTATAACAGATGGTTAAAAGAACACAGATCTCCTGTAGAACCTTGAGTAATCCAAGGCATCTCAAACAACCCGAGTACTCTGTATACACAAGTGGATCGAGTCCTTGATATTGATGTTCCTACTTTCAGTGGTGGGATTTAGCTTTAAATACAGGCATTTAAATGTGTCTATGGGATATAAGTAATGCTTGAGTAAAAGTGAAGAATTTTTCTATCTGTTCTCAGGTGTCAGTTGTCTGACCTGGATCCCATCTGTCAGTCATATGAGTATCTTGTATAATGTTCATTGTTATAGATGACTATGGGCAACTGAATAACATCTTAAAACATTACCTAATTAGCTGTCATTATCAGATATACCTCCACTTCCCCTTCTTGTCAGAAGGCCATATGTGTCATGCAGCTCCTACATTACAGTTGCTAGCATCATGTAGGTATATGAGGCATCTTGGGACATCTGAAACAGCAGTAGCTATTTGTGAACAATTTAATCTACCTGTTTTTACCAAGTTAGATTTTGCTAATACCAGTCCCAGATTTTGATATCATCTAACACCTACATTTTTTTCTGAAGCTAGGTATAAGTGCTAATAATAACATATTATTAATAATTAATTAGTAAGAAGAAAATTCTTTGCACCTCAGAATGCAGGACAGAATTTGTCTCCTTTAACGCAGTACTGAAAGGCTGCTGTTTATGTCTGACGTAAGTGTCCACTCAGCTGCCTTTACAGATTTAGAGAAAGTGATATCGCCAGAGGACTACTTATTTATTTTCAAGATACTGCACCTAAGGTACTGCTCTCTGAAAGATACCTAATTCTCTCGATTATCCATGGAAGCCTTGTTTGACTAGTGTAGATGTAGAACTCTGATGTTAAGGTAAATAAGTCCTACCCAAAGTATTGAATTACTGTGGTGAGTAGACCCTGGTCAGATATCAGACACCCACCAAAGCCACTCTATCATCCCTCCGCAACAGGACAGGGGAGATATAATGAAAGACTTATGGGTTGAGATAAGGACAGGAAGATATCATTCAGCATTACCATCTCACACAAAATGGATTTGAGTTGGGGAAATTAATTTAATTTATTACCAATCAAATCAGAGTATGATAAAGAGAAATAACCCAAATCTCGAAAAACACCTTCACTCCACCCCTCCCTTCTTCCCAGGCTCGATTTCACTCCTGAATTCTCAACCTCCTCCCCAACAGCAGCAGAGAGGGTTGTGGTCAGTTCCTCACATGTTGTCTCTGCTGCTCCTTCTTCCTCAGGGGAGGACTCTTCACACGTTTTCCCTGTTCCAGTGTGGGATCTCTCCTGCAGGAGACAGTGCTCCATGAACTTCTCCAACATGAGTCTTTCCCACAGGCTGCAGTTTTTCACAAACTGCTGCAGTGTGGGTCCCTTTCATGGTTGCAGCCCTTCAGGAACAGACTGCTCCACTGTGGGCCCCTGGTGGGTCACAAGTCCTGACGGCAAACCTGGCCCAGCCTGGGCTCCTCTCCCCATGGGGCCATGCAAACCCATTACAATTTTATATGGCAATTACTTGAGTATGGGTCAACACAGTTCATACTTGAAATATATAGGAAAGCTAGTATGAAAAATCTTTCCCTGAGGCAAGTTCAGTGCAGAGCATAACAGAAATCATACAGCTGCAAATCTGACAATTTTACATGTCTAATTTTGAAAATGAAACTCCTGAAGAAATAATAAAGCAGATAATAAGATTTTATTTGTTTGTTTGCTTTATGTAAACTCCATTTCATGAACACTGACCAAGAAGAGTTGTATAGAAAAGCAGATAGGAAAAATCAGTTCTAAGGACCATATTGCAGATGTATTTGGCAGTTTCAGTTTGCTCTCTGGAAAAAATCAGAACATGCAGCAGCAGGGTTCTCCTCTTCAAAGGCCTAACATTTAAGAAGTGAGAAGAATAAACTAAACATTTTACCTGTTGAAAGTATCCAGGGGTGTCTCCTGAGTCTCCTGCCGAGGACTGTGAAGTAGAAAACAAGAGGGGCAATTGAACAGGCTTTGACACATTTCAGCAAGTTCACTTTATTTCATCTGCCACAGAGCAATTGCCCTGAATTTCTGTCTAATATGTAGGAGCTGCCCCTTCTGCTTTTCATTTGTGAGCAGCTCCATTTGCTATCTTTTTTTTTCCATTTCCTGTGCCTGCAACATCTCACAGGGCACCCCTGCTTTTCATTCTGTTTCTCCTTTATCTTCCTTTCTCAGCCTTGGAAAACAATGTGGTATTGAAAAGATTCAGCCCACTTTCAGCTGAAATTTGGTTAAAAAACAAAGCATGTTTACAAATCCATGCAATAGCGGCAGAATTCAGCTTTTATTTTAGAATTGAGACTCATATGCTGTAATTTAGACCCTTAGATACCTAAAGATTAAATTTTAAATTGAACATAGAAGCCTTTTAAAGGTACTGGTGAGTGATACCATGCCTGCAGTGTGCTTCATCTCACTCTCTTACATGTTTTGCTTAGGAAAAAATACCCACTGCCTGCAGGTGCCTGTATAGACTGTTGACTAGACGAAGCCTATGACATGCAACTCGGTTTGGATCTGGTGAACCAGCCGTATAGTACAGTATTTCTGCTTGAAGACAAATTTTGCTTTTAACAATTATTACTAAAGGTTATCAAAGTTTAGCCATTTTTATTTAGTTTTGACAAGAGAACCAGTAAAGGGAATGCATGAGTCAGGAGGTCTTGGGTGATAACTTTTAAACTTTACACCACTACAAAGGGAAGAATGGCATGTACTTTTCAGCTACCTTATCGGGCTGATTTTTATCAGGAAAAGGTCAAGTTGCATTCTACTTCTTAGGCTTGATCTCATTTATATTTTATACATTGGCTCAAAGCTCAAACCTGAACCTTAGAGATTAATTCATATGATTTCTGATGCACCTCTACTGAAAATGTGAAAGCAGTTTTCTTCAGACTTGGATTTTATATATTTTTTTTTTTCCTAGAGGTTTTGGTGATGTATCTCAGACACAGTTTGACTTGATAGAAGCACCCCATGCAGAATGGAGCTCCTCACCAGCACGAACCATTTCCCTACGTCTGAGTCTAGCCCCCATGCCTCCTCTGCCAAAATCCCTTTTGCTCCCCTGCTGCAGATGCCCCATACCCACTCTCCAGCTGAGCATTTACAGCAAAGCTGTCTGTGACTTACTCACTGTGTTTGGTTATTATTTGGGCTGCCTTATTGCATACACCGCTAGCAATAGGCTTTCACATTTTGTTTTCACCCTGCACATGTCAATTTCTGCAACTCCTTCACTTACAGGGTAAACACAGGCTACCCACAAAGGCCATGTTCTCCCCTGCTGCCTTTTCCTCTGCACGTGTTTACCCAATGTGAAATCAGCTACTTGGTGTTTGTCCAATTTTGCTACTAAAAGCCTTGTTTGGCTCATCAAAAAAGCTTTTCAGCACTCCAAATCTCAAAAGCCTGTTAGAGAGGACATGTTTTTTATGAGAATCTTTTATCAGACAGCATTTCAGTGTTGCCTATATCCCCTCTTGCTGCTGCCACACACTGTGACAGATTCTGGTTACAATCTCTTTATCGAGATATTTCCAGTGGTTATGCTTTTTGGAGCTATTTTATAAGTGCTCAGGTAAACAGACATGCAGAGGAACAGTAATTTGGAAGAGGTGGAGCTGGGTAAATATAAAGGAAATACCCCCAACATCTCTATAAAGGGAAAAACAACACTGAGCAAGACAATTCTGGAAAAAGTATGTGTGTGTCTGTGTGATGGTGTGTTTGTGTGGCTGTGTGCATTCTGGACTATTTTCACTGCTAAGAAGAAAAAGCCCCTTTATTTTTTATTTTTTTCCTGAAGAAAAAGAAAATTAAGAGTTTAACATTTCTCCAAAAGTCTCCCTGAAATTACTCTGCAGATCAATGTTTTCAAATAGCTTCAATAGCTTAAGAATATCCTTTTTTTGTGAATTGTCATTATGTCATAAACAAAAATAATATATGCAAATGCATATTTCAATAGCTCATAGAGGCCCTGAGGAAAATGCAAAAGTAAAACATTCAAAATTATTTCATGGAATTAAATTGTGTTGAAACAGTCAGGTCTGATACTTGGTTTTGCCTTTACTTTTCCAAACAGATCAAACATTTCAGCATGGACTTGATAATCTTTCTTCAAAGTCAATAATATATGCAAAACATCTTGTTGTCTTTGAGAAAGGGCTTTTGATACACATACTGGCCACCAAAACCAACCAAGGAATCATTAAAAGAGTGTTCCACGTTTGTGGAACTGTAACTTTAATATTTCATTGCTTGAATGTGTGTCTATAAAGAAAGGCAGGTGGTATACTAATAATGGCCAAATGCTGAGTAGTCACCTATGTGGCAAAAAAGCAGAAAAATTAGAGGAATTTAGCTTGCTTTTGTCTCAGTGTGTCATTATATGACTCACCAAATGTTCCTCTCCATTACATATTAGAAGTTGAGATACCAGTGTTCTGGCAGTTTTCTTGCTGGGTGCAGAGGTAACCACTTCCTGCTAAAAGCATCCAAATAGTTTTCAAATAGCTGATAAATGCAAATTCCAAAGGGAAAGTAGGGGAAGAAGAAAAAGGAAAAAGAGAAAAAAAATGAAAAGGAGAGAAACAAAAAGAACTCAACATTTTAAATGTGAGCTGTGAATTAATCAAATTAAATTATATTTTCCACTATGTCTCTGGGAGGAGAGAAAATTACTGGTGTTCTAGTTGTTGCTACTTTATTAAAAGCCACTCTATTTTTTTCAAAGCTTTTAAAGCAGAGACAGACTGATATTAAAATCCAACCAGTACTTAAAAGCTACTTTCCTTTTGTTACTGAGCTTCTGAAATTGCACTCAGGAAAACAGATGCATAAAAAGCTGAGGGATGAGGGTAGATAGCACTTACCTGATTGTTTTCTAGTGTATTTTGTCATGTGCCCATGCAAATGCCAGAAACAATAAAGCAAATGCTACATGCTAACAAATTAAATAATCACCTGCTTAAGTACTCAAGAAACTGAGTTTTTCTGGGTAGTTCAGTAAGAGAAATCAGGATATGAAAATGCATTGGGTACATTTACTCTGCTAATAAGCCTAAAATTGCGCTGGTGACCAAGGCTAGGCTATTGCTTCTTTTTTAACATGGTCAAAAAACCTTCTTCAACACAAGGAGCAGACTACACAGCTGAGCTATCACTTTGCTATTGGAACTGCCACAGAAAATGTTTCTTGAGCATCAATGGATCCAGCACTTGTAAGTATTTCTGTTGGAAAAGCCAGAGGAATTGCACCAGGGCAGATAAAATAACATTGTGCCTAAGGGTCTGATAACAACCAGCTTTGAGGAGTCTTGAACACTGTAATTTTGTACAGTGTCACTGCACTGAGTGCAGGTAATGCTCATAACTTTCTGCTACTTATCTGTAAGTAGAAGAACATGCTGGAAGGGTTCATCTCACTAAACATCAATGCATCTACAGCTGACCTAGGTGGGCTTCCTTAATAAGCTCTGGAGAGCTACCAAGGGGAGTCTGCAGTGCAGATCTTAATACAGAATGTGTAAAATGGATCAGGTAATTCACATCTCAAAATTATCTATTCCTCTCTTTTGACTGTAAAGACATCCAAGGCCTGAATTTAGGCACCTACATTTTAGAAGACCAAATAATGTCAGATGAATCCCATCTATTTGCAGCTGGCCAGATGATCCCACTGAGACTGCATCTCTAATGGTGAAAGCCTTATTCTTCTATTACAAAGACCGTAAGACACACAGCTTCTAGGGCAGACACCTCTTCAGCAGGAAAATAAAATAAAAGAGATGGTCAACAAAAGGGAGCACCATAGGTTGACAATAAAGTGTTTTTTAATGGTGGTAGTTGTCTGCATTTCCTGCTTAAAGGTACTACAGCCAATTTTATATCAACAAAGATAAAAAAAAAAATAATCCCATGCTTTGTATTAATATGGTTAGTCTATTCCAGGAAGAGACTTAAGTATGTGTGCAGCATTAACTATGTGAGTAGGTTGAGCTCGTTTGCACAGCTGGTGTAGACGTTTATCTGAGAATACCATGTCTCTCCAGAAACATTAGAGAGACTGTAAAAATCTGTATTAAAATGTTAATATTTCAACAAAATATTTACGTTCCAAAATATTCCATCTATCCCTGGTTATAAAATAAAAAGAAAGATGATGTTTCCAGTGCCTTCATTGTTGCAGCCTTTTCTTTATCAGAAGGAAAGTGAAAAAGCTATTTTCAGTCAGAAGGGGAATGGCATGTTTTAATCCGTCACATAAAATATGACAACTCTGTAATCTGTGATGGTGGTATGTGGGAAATAATTCTATTAACATACATTTAGCTGTAAAATTTTCTTTTTATTCATTCTTCCTCTTTCAGCTATCCACAAAAACCCAATAAAAGCATTATTTATAAAAGAACCCTACAGCTATACAACCACCTACCAGAATCGGAATCCATCTGCATTTCAGGTCTAGCCCTTTTACCAAAACTCATACTGAGGTCACTACAAGCCTTCAAGGTTTTCTTTCTAAAATCCATTATAAAGTATTAACATACCATAAATGCCATAGTAAACCAAAATAAAGGCAGGAAGCAATTGATATTTTGTTACAATACTAAAAAAAGGTCCCCCATATAATTTTTGAGCTGAGTACAACTGCACTGAGAACTGTCACAACCAAGTGACTGAACTACCATGGGAACACCCACAAACGAGTTTTCTACAACTGTAAACAGCTAAGCATCTGTGGCACTTAGCCCATATCAGCACTTAATGCATTTTTTTTCTTGGTATCTGAAGTGGATTTTAAATTTTGATTTGAGCTCTATACAACTGGAACAATACTGCTGCCTGTAGCTCAAACACAGGCTTTTGCACTGAATCCACATTTGCTTCTTGATGGGTTGTAGCTTGAAAGAACCCAGCTTCTGGCAGGAGTTGGTTTCACTCAGACACTAGCTCCAATGCACTGATAGAGCCAAATGAGTCAGCCTTTGCTTTGTCAACTTTGCCATCTGCCTGCTTCTCTGTCATCTGTCCAAATGGGAGGGAATAGCCCCACAGAAGTTCATATCCTCCCAGATGCTTCCACCAGCATGGCTGCAAAAGTGAAATGATACATATCCCACATAGCTTCCAGTCAACAGTAGCCTTCCCAACAGCTTGCAAGCTGTTCTCCAGTCATGTTTGGTGGTCCAGGAGCCTGTGGACTACGCTCAGAGATGAGTATTAGCTACATCCATGCCTGAATCCACACTTACAGTCTCACAACTTAGAAAAGCCTTGACAGGCTGGCTTCAAGGGCTCGTTGGCCTTGGTATGTCCAGTGTAAACATATATAACTACTCTGCAGAGAGGCCACCAGGTGCCTTTATGGTCATTTCAGCAATACCAGGCAAGCTGAAAGGGAAAGAAACATCATGTCCTGGCTATAGGATGAGTAGTGAAGTCCATTGGTGCTATTCTGAATGCTGAGAGTGTCACTGGAAAGACGGTGAAATAAGTCATCCACTGAATGGAACATTGTAATTGGTATGTGTCAAGGGAATCCGTCAAAAAACATAATCCCGTTCCAGCGGGAGATCTGTGAAGATCCTGGCTGCCATCTAGTGGAGTCGTGATGTGGTTTTAGACCAAAATAAATATATGAAGATTACATATGGGAATAACAGAGAACTAACCTATAATCTGTAGGTTAAATAGCCTCATTACTGGATAACAGGTCATAAGAAATAAAGCAGCCTAGACAGGAATGAAACTGAGGACAGAACTATAATGTCCTCACAAGAAGTGGGATAAAGTAATACTGAGGTTGTCTTGCCCCCTGTTTCTTAAGCAGTTTGTGACTTCCTTCTCACCTCAGTGGAAAACCACCCAAGGGGTTTCATTCCCAACTAACGAGAATTTGGTCTGTTTCAGAGTAATAATACGGCATTTTAATCCACCCTCACAGCTTATTTTCTAGCATGTGTGCTTTGCAACACAACTTTTTTTGCTGAAAAAGGTGGCAGGTATTTTCCTTGAAAGTTCACTTTACAACTTTCTGACCAGCACTGTTTGTTCATCCACCAGAGCAGCCTATACATTCATCAATGATGGTGGCCAAAACTCACACCTTGGGAAGAGTGCAAGCATAGGATAGATGTATACTCTGCCCTGAGACCTAGCTGGGTTCCAACCCACTTGCATCTCTGTCATTCTCCAAATTTTCAGTTATTTCTTTGACCTTGTCTTGAACCTATGCAAACTTTGCACACCTGTCAAGGCTTTCAGTATCGTGTATGGAGTGATGGAACTTTCTAAGGAAAAACCTCCAGCCTCCAGACTGGCACTGCTCATTTTCCCTTAAAATACTTTTCATGTTGCCTTACAAAATTTTACCTTGTTACTTTAGACCCTACTGAATAGAAAAGCACAGCTAACACAATATAAAGAGAATATCATGTTTTTTCTGATCAAGTTGATTTGGATGCAGTGCTCTGGTTTACACATTATTTTTAGCAGTTCAGTAAGGAGATGGAGAAAATCTTTAACCTCTTAGTGCACTCAGTGTGGATTAGGTGTGGATGCTCATATAGTTTCTAAAATCTCTTAAAATTAATGCTATTAGCAAAAAAGGTGTTTCTAAAATTTCCTATATGCTGGTACCACACTCATATATACCAGCATTCATGCAGATACAGTCCATTGGATAAAGGAACTTTATCTGGCTGGAAATCAATCTGAGCTATGAAAATAAAGCTTGTGCTTGGGCAGAACAGGGGAGGCACTGTCTCACCCTTTCATAATTTCTTAACCTTGTTTACCTACTACAGCTAGAGGTGAATCTTACTCATAATTTAATGGTGTGGTTCTAGCTGTTTGTCCTGATCACGGAGAATCACAGCTGTCACACATGGAAGCTATATTTTACTTCTGTCTTGACTTATTGCAGTGTAAACCCTTTAGCAGTTTGCACACCCTGGGAGTGATTCTTTATCATCAGGTCAGTTTTCCATTGCTTTGGCCCCGTTCCAAACGAAAGTAAATCATACTTAGCAAAATTTATTCTTCAAAGGTTAAGGAGTTTCTGTTACTCACACTTTTCATACTTATTTTATCAAACTTTGCATGTGACAGGCACGAATTTGCAGAAACATGATCTTATGCAATAAGTGTGCACATGCTCTTACGTTAGTGTTGAGCTCAGTAAAAATTATCTGAATTCAATGCAGTTCACTTCCTGAAAATCTGAATTACTTAAGTTTTTAAATTGTGCTTAACACTTTATATTCAAGATTGAATTTGCTAAATATGTAATGTGACCTTAATATCCACATCATGCCTAGTCATAACTGCTATTGATATAGTAACAAGAGTGACATCTTCTGATTTTAGCCACTTCTGTTTCCAGTTTCAGCTATCCCACAGAAAAGTATTCCCCCTACTTCGAGGTTGATCTGTTCAACAGAAGAAAAAAAAAATTATTTCTTTCTTATTGCTTCTTCTTTTATCTTCCAGTTCCGGAGCATGATGGTCTCCAGAGTAATTTTGCCACTTCACAGATTATTAATAAGCCTAATTATACAACAGAAATGCAACAGCTGTAGGAAATTTTCTATCTAAGCATGTATGAGTAGAGATGAGTAAAATTTAGACATATTAGTTAAGCTATTACTCTGGACTCCACTCTAGCTGATAGAAACCTTCATCTTGTTTATATGAAAATTAGATGACATAACATTCCACTTCTTCAGGTTAGCTGCAATTACCTGGATACAGCAAAAGAAAAAGGAAGGGAAGTCCACTTCTGTATGTTATAATTTCTGTTGTTTAATAGGATTTTCCAGCTCACTGGAATGGCCAGAAAGGCAGAGTGAAAGTGTGTTGGTGTAATGGTCCTTACTGTTTGGTCCAGTTTAGCTTTCTTTACCCCCTTCCAAGCCCAGATGTTTTCATCAGAAAGGTTTATCAAACCATTAATCTACAGGTCACAACAACCATTGGGGAAAAAGCAAACAAAAGCAAACCAAATAAGCAAAGCCTTCACATACAAATACTGGGAACTAGAGTTTATTTTCAAGCTTCTGCATGTTTTACAGCACTGGAGAGCAAAAACATTAACACATAAGAAAGTGCTTAGCAGTACTCCTAGCAATGGCCTATTCCATCCCCCATGGGTCTCATTCTCTTTCTGTGCAAAAGTTTGCTTTTCAACTTACTTGCAAAAGGCAGTAATTCCTCAATTATTATCTTAGAGAGCCTTGTCCTTCCCAACACTTCTACTTACTGCTACTTTGGTATCAAAAATTCTCTAACATGCAGCTACTGAAATAACATTAGAACATAAAAGTGCATTGTGTTTTATTGTGAACTTTGAAACTTTTAAAGAGACAAAAAAATGACAATATCGGAGGACTTTTTAGTCAATGTGCTATTGTTTAACAGGGCATTTGGTTTCTTATTTGCATTTCTACTGAATTAAAACAAGGGACAAAGTTTGAACAAGCTGTGTAGACTCCATCTCCCATTGCATGAGGATTGAATTCCAGTTATCAGAGCTGGTCATCTGTGGTGTCATTGGAGGGTACTATTGGTGTCCACTCTCTAGACACATTATGCCATTATATTATGTATGGCTCATCAGTGAAAGTGTACAGGAAGTGAACCAATAAGAGTTGATATTTGTGTTTGCTGTGATGCATAATATATTGATTATGTTTAGAAGGTCAGTCAGTGTTTAATCTGTCACTGAAATGCTTGTCTAGTGGAAAAAAAACTGCTGTGGAAGGGACCTTCCTCCAACTTGCTCAGTATAAACTGCAATTATTATGTTTGGTGGGTTTTTTAGTTTGGTTGGTTGGTTACTTTTTTTTCCTAATTAGGCTTTTATATATGATTACTCCAGATCCTGAGGCCATCTTTAGCACACAGACGTGGTCATTTTTACTCCAGAACTGGATGGCACAGTCCATCTCGTCCTTCTCCACACTGGCATAAGTCCATATTTCTTACCATGCCACCTCCGTCCAATTTCCGTTTGGACCTCAAAAGGAAAGAGGAATGCAATTTTGTGGTCAAATACTGCTTGGGAGTAGACTGATGGGAAAGAGGAAAGACTAAAACGTGCTAAAAAAAAAAGGTAACATTTAGACTTCTCAGTCCATTGGGCTGTCTTTCTAGCTAGCAGAGAAAAGTAGGATCCTCCAGAGTATGATTCATCTGACCTGTCTCAACATGATGATCCTTCTGCACTGATGAAAACATCAGGTGTGGCTAGCTCAGAGTTAGCCTCCAACACTGAAAAGATTAAATAAACTCCATTCTTCCTTATAAGAAGTAAGGACATACTTTATATGGGTCTGGTGATTTCTGTGTTCCTAGTTAGTGACCATGGGCCCAACAACTGAAGCTAATTATTAAGCCTGTCACATAGTTAAATAGATGAAGACAGTCTCACTTCCGTTTTTAACTTACCTTTTTCAGTTTCTACCTGGTAGTCCTCAGTTCCCCTTCCTCTACTGAACTGAAAAGTTTATTAACAATAAGAAATTTTCTTCCATCAAAGTAGTTACATTTTGATATATTTATGCATAGTCACATCACCTCAATCTTCTTCTGAGAAATGGGAAGACTTTGAGATTTCTACCTCTAGCACTGTAAAGCATTTTCTCCACCACTGGAATATTTTCTCAGGATTTTTTTATATCTTCTCCCATTTATTTTAAATATGCCTTTGAAAATGTATTCTAGTAATGATCTCACTAACATTGCTTACACAATTAAACACATTCACTCCACATTCCTTGCTCTCCCTCATTTGCTAAAGGATGTTTGTCTTGTTTCCACCTGCTTCTAGAAAAGTATAATCTGCAAGTTTCTTAACTAACATTCACCAATTTAAAGCTGAGAAATAATACTACTTTGGTGTTTAAGATGGTGGGTGGAAAGCCATTAGCAATCAGAAGAAATTTTCTTTCTGTTGTTGGCAGATACATATATATATATGTATTTATATATATATATTTATTTATGTGTATATATATATATATATATATATAAACTGGAACAGGTTGTCCAGAGAAGTGGTAAATGCCACACCCCTGACAGTGTTCAAGGCCAGGTTAGACAGAACCTTGGGTGACATGGTCTAGTGTGAGGTGTCCCTGCCCATGGCTTGGAGAGTTGGAACTATATGATCTTAAGGTGCTTTCCAACCCTAACCATTCTATGACTATGCTGTGATAAATTACTTATTGGCATGTTCACAGAAACACACAGTGGGTCCAGGCAAGCCCTAATCTGCATTCACATCTGATTCCTATTAGAAATGTGTCTTCCCAGATGTTTAATATGAAGGAAATTTCTATATGAAATGCTGTGTGTCTGAGGTGTCAAGCTGCATGTAAGTAAAACCATGGTCTACCATCAGGAGAGATTAGGATTGTTAATAGACTAACTAACAAGAATATTAACTGAACACAAGCATCATTAGAGACATCAACAATTCATAGCCATAAACTAATCCAAAAGGCTAAGAAGGTTACTATACTTGAAGATGATTTTTTTGAGTATTTCAGAAATTCCTGACAAAATTAAGTAAAATATGGACCATGGCAGAAGTAGACAATTAAATACTGTTTGAAACCTGAATCAGCCCTAGACTTTAAACTTGGAAAATAGAGATTTAGCCAATACAGCCCATGGAGTCTAAAATGGGTCAGCTACCTCTAACACAAACAACTGCACTTGGTCATTTGAATTTCACTGACTGGGATGACTAGGGGTAGGATTCACAGCTTAAACATACCTTTGACACTAGGGGATGCCCTGTAGAATGGTATATATGAATCAGAACTCTCCTTTTTTAGGAGCTGCAGGTAGAAACCAGCAGACTTTCAGTGTAGCCTGAAACTGAATCTCAGTCATACTCTAAAATAGCCATCTCAGCTACCCTGTAGTCAGAAAAGAGAGGGAAATTTCAGGGTTCCAACCCATTCTAAAATATGGAGGATAAACTGTTTCTTCTTATATAATTCATTTAAGGTGCATTCTTACCATAACATCCAGACTATATAATTGGATCTGGAGACTAAGCTAAATTAAATCATTCCTGTCCCATTAACAGTAAAATTCTGACTTACATATTCAAAATGTAAAATCAGATTTATCAACATAAAGTAATACTGGGAAGCTTCATGAGCATATTAAAAAAAATAATAACTAATATTTCAGTATTGAGCAATCAGCATAAATTTAAATTCTTTCCAATTTAATCATAGACTTTTAGTAAATGGGGATCTCTTTGCACCATTACAGCAGCTTGTACTTTCAGATCCGGACCTAACATGGGTTTTCCAAGTCCCTGCTATAGTACAGAAATGTGCAGAAGGGCTAAAATAATGCTAAAAAAAAAAAATACTTGATGGAATAGCAAAGTAGTAAAACCTCATTTCTCCGCTAGATGGCTTCATTCCCATGAAGATAATTGAAATTAAATTCATCTTCATTGATTCCCACATTAACAGACAATCCTAAGAACTAAAAGATTTTATTATCTGCTTGTATGAAACTGATTATTAACTCTATGTATCTGCCATCAAAAGCAACATTGTAAAGAATATAGTTTCCTTATCCTTACCTCTTGGTTCAGGAAACAGTAAAGAACTGCTACAATAAACCCCTGAAAAAGAAAAAAACAAAACAAACCAACCAAAACATAGAAGTGTTGAATATTAGCACAGTTTAAAAAAGCCTCCTGCACTGGCTGACTTTGGGATGAGTATCACTGTATGTTGGAGAATTGTTATAAATCGGAAAATTCTTTATCTCCAGTAAATCTGCTCCAGTAAATCTGCTCCATCTTTATCTCCAGTAAATCTGCTCAGCCAGATAATCAGCTAGGTAGTGGCATTTCACCGAAGTCAGTAAGATGATATGCATTCACAATAACATATAATATGTCAATTGACATTCTCCCACATTATGCTTACAAAAGTATGGTCCATTCTATGGCCAAACACACTGTGATCTAATTCTCTACATGGTGTAAATCAGTAAGGAAACAGAGTCCATAAGGAGGTCCATGTATGGAGCTCATACGGCTTTCAGTCAACTTCTGTGTCTTTGCAGTATGAGATCAAATTATGGCCTACTGAATACTTTTGTTCAGATTTTGAACTGAGATAAACCCAGGAAAATTGTAGGGGGTCAGTGGACCTATGTGATCAGATATCAGCTAGACCCCTCACCTTTTTATTCAGTTAACTTATTTCTTACAATGTAAATTAACAAAATGAAGGCCAGCTCCAGGTACAGAGGGTCAGGATTGAGATGTTCAGGGTTTTATTGGACAGGATTGCCAAAATGGATTAAATCCTCAAGGAGATGATACCAGCATAACTGCTGGATTTTTGGCGATGAATTCTGGCAAATGATGCCATCCAACCATTCAGAGGGAGGTATGCGTCTTTGAAGTTTGGTAGGATTGTCCACAGCTGCTTCTTGAAGACTCTGAGGCACAGCCCAGGGAAAGGGAGGAAAGCAAGGGGCAACTGAGTGATGCCTTCCTCATAACTCAGGTAGCACAGCCACCTGGAGGGTCTGTCAGAGCAACCCCAGTAGCTGTTCTGGATGCCACCAACCTCCTCAAGTTGTCCATGCTCTGTGTGCCAACTCATACCAGTTGGGGGCATTCAAAATATTTTGGTTACCCAGAAGGAAAACTCATGGGGCATTCCTAGGGGCAGTAGTTTGTATGGGGTTGATGTGTATACCAGGCACTATTTGAGTTTCAGATGTTTGCCTATCAATTTACTCATTGACAAAGAATCAGCAAGGAGGCTGTACCTACGGCTTCTGTTGCCCCTGAATAGTTTAACTCCAGCCCAAATCACCTTGATCTTATTAGTGAAGTCAGAGAATTTATGTGGATTGTCACTCGTAGCAAAGAAGTTTTTACATGCTCGACTTCAACCCATCACCCAATTTACACATGCATCTGAAAGACTTGGTCTTGTATTTGCAGGATTTGTAAATATATATTCTAGCCTACAGGCAGGTAGAACATAGGTCACATCTTCAGATATCATAACTCAGCAAAAAACTGCCAATTCTGTAATGAGACACTACCTTCAGGATCCAGTATATTTTTGTGTAATACTAGTTGTCATGTGGACACTAGTATTACAAGATTAACTTAGAAAATCTAAGGAAGCCTCTGAAGTCATTTTACCTGAAAAGATCCAATGCAGAGCTCTAAGTAAAGCCGAACCCCTGGGCTGGTGTATTCCGGAAGAAAGTTGAAGACAATATAATGGGTTCCAAATAATGGAATTAGAAGCAGAGTTGACCTTGAGAGACGTCTAGCTTAGGACATGAGAAGAAGTAAGGTAATATTATTTTGCTGAGTAAAAATTAAGGCATGTGATATGCCACAGTAATGAGCAGAAGCTAAAAAGAGGAACTGAATATTTACAAGTGAAGCTCATATCTGTTGGAAATACAGTGCCAGGCAGAAAGCATAATGAGAAACAAGCTAGAAATAGATTTCTGGTGCTCATTGCCTTATTGTCTATACCATGTTCATGGCTTTTTTAGTGGTATTTTGGCATTCTGTCTTTCTGAATGAGATTATTATTCAGGAAAACACAAAGAACTAGAACATATTTTGACTTATCAATTCCGCTGAAAATTTGATGTTTATTTGTAACAAAATAGTTACAAATAAAGTAACACACAGCCTCCACTTATAGTCCAAGTACAGGAAAGGAGATCTACAGAGGGTAATTTATCCTGCCCTACATCAGAGGTCTAATATGGATTCAGTTACAGGTTTCGTAGTGTCCCCATTAACTGTAATTGGAAGGCAGACATCTGAACTCATCATGTTTAGATGGCAAATATTAAGTAAGATGAGTTTCATCCTTTGACTAGTTTTCTTGGGAATGGGATAAGATTGTGAATTTCTAAAATTTAATGCTAGCCAAACTAAGCCTTTGGCACTACACAAGTGCTTCTCTGTTTGGAAAAGATGATATACGCTTTTATTATTAAAATAATTGGGTTTTTAATTATTCTTCCATACACTACCTGTACTGAGAAGAGTTATTGAAGTTGGTTTGCCTAGGGTCTAGTTTTTTCAGCAAAATTCTGATGATGTTAATAAATAGGACAAAATTGACCTGTTCACAATATTTGGGAAAAAAAAAAAAAAAAGAAAAAAAAAGAAAGAGAGAAAGAAAAGAAAAGATTACTTCCCAATGTAAAACTTTGCAACAAAATTCTGGGTGCTTAATTTCAGTTATTATGCAGTTTGTGCAGTTTCAATGAGATCAGTATAAAATTATCAATGTAATTCCTGTTGAAAGCATTCAAACATCTGAATAGTTTTCATTCTTTCTTAGAGAGACAGCTGAAGATGAAAACTTGAGAATTTGACTTTGTTAAGGAAATTACTTTTGTCAATAGCATGTGTGATTTTTTAATTTTCTGTAGCTCATATAATTTTGAATCTCTTTTGAGATGATTGCTGTATTAAATAATGGGTACTATCTTTAGATATTATTAATAGAATTAATCTGACTAAATATAGGTATGTACAACTAGATGCCTGCATCAGAGCTAATCACCCTGTTCTCCCTTTGTAGTCAATGGAGAGTCAGCCAGCACAGCCAATGCAGCCCCAGGTGGGGTTTGGGATGAATCACCTCCTCTGAAGGCAGCATCTATTGTAAGTCAGACGAATCACATACCAACAGTGCATATTTCTCTTTATTGACTCTAAAGAGAACTGAGGAGCATTAGCTTAGCTCCAAAGCTAGGTAGGGTTAATCCTATCTTGCAAATTTTCTACAACTGCAATTCGGCACAGCCTTACTAAAGTCTGTGAAACTGCTCAGTTTTCCACAATTAGAGAGTTTCTCCCCATGCATTTTTGTGTGTCTGTACACACCAGCTCTTAGCTGAGCCTGAATGCTTAGTTTTGCCTAACAATGTTACCACATTTTACCAGAAAGTCCAATCTCTTTTTATCCAGCAGTGGTGCCTCAAGTACACTCCAGCAGAAAAATCATCACTGCAAACCCCTGAATCACTTCACTTCAGATGTGAATGTTAGATGAGTACTAGTAGTGAAATAAATAATGGTAATAGAAGGAAATATAATATTTTGTTGATATATGACACACTATGACCAGAATTCGACTGGAGATTCTTCATTTACCTTGTTTGTGTATATATGCCTTATTTGTATGTATCTGTCCTCCGATTAAATTGAGCTTTTTATAGATGACCTTAAGATCATCCATTACCTGCTTCCTTGAACACTGCTTGGGTTTAAAGACATGCGGAAGTAATCATACATGATAATCATTTAAAGCTCATTAGCTTATTCAATAAATGTCAGGCTCAAGAGTTATCATTGTTACCACCTATGAACAGAAATTTACTGACTTGGAAAGTTCATGTTAAAATTCATGGTTGATTCTGGACTTTTAGGCTAAAACTTTGCTTTCAAATATTATAAGGATGGTTTAGCCATACACCTACTATTAATTTCAACCATAGTAACAATTTTATGAAAATATTATTTTTTTTTCAGGATATTTATTTTGTGGGGTTGTCAGTTCTCTGCCTCTTTTTAGTTTGCATCGGACATAGGCAAGTTTACAGTAGAAATTTTACCATTCTTTTTCCTTGTTTTAAACAACACTTCAGCAAACACTAACCAGATTTTAAGGTTTTTTTCTTCTAATTAATGTTGGCAAACTCAGAAGTACCTACCCCAACAGAAATTATAATAGGTCCTTTGATTAACCACCAGTAAGGAGAGCCTTGATTAATATCCCAGCATCTGAGAAAACAACAATAAGTTTAGAAAAATATGTGCATGCAATCACTGGGATAAATTAGAAATATAACACAAGAGTATAGAATAATGTAGGAAACAATGACTTACGCTGTGTCTTCAAAGTAGACTTTTGCTAATATCCATATAAGGGTGAAAAGCATTGGAAAACCTGTCAGACATTTAAACAAAAACTGTGATTGTCTAGTTTTATCAATCAATCCAAAACTTTTCCACTGAAATTCTGCTGTGATGACATAGGTAATTCTTTCTCAGAACTGGAACTGCCCTTTATGGCCTGTTCATGTAATGGGGGGAAAGCTAGAAATAAATCTCCTAATAGCCATGATGGAATGAAACAAGTTACAACATTAACTCTTTGGTGATCATGCATCACTGTGGAGACATAAAGGGACATAGAAGCCACTTTGTACATGATGTATTTCTGCCAGAGGCCTGAATTTACAACCTCTTACTAACATGAATGCAATTCACCTGCATGATCTCGCATAAAGTTGGCACTCGCATGCAGATAGCACATTAAACCCTGGGTTTATTTAATAAAGGTTTTTTTGCATGACAAAATATTGGGGAATAGCATTTACCAAATCTTAAAATAATAGTAATATTAGCACTTTACAAACACAGAATATAATGCAGTCTACCTTAACTCTTCCTCAAACGGCACTTGAGGTCTCCCTAAAACACCCAAAATGATTCAGTTTCCTTATTTGCCAGGCCTACCTTAGCCTTTGGTGGTAAAATGCATGATTGCCTCCCTGAACTGAGCAAAAAAATCCCATGGGCAAGTGCATTCACCTGCCATATTTTCTGGTTTTAGCTTGACACAGCAACTCTATGTTGGCAGCCACTTAGTTTCTGATTTTTAAGTTACCGAAAAGGTCTAAACAATTAGATTTATTTCAGACTACAACAAAAAGGAGTGGGGTGTTGCTGTGTCATACCTGCACTGTTATTAAGTGGATAGAGCTCCTTTATTCATAAAATTGCCCATAGCAAAAAATGGGCTATAGCAATATTAAGACTACACAAATGCCTGCTATGACTCCAGAGGGACCCATTCTCACATGAAGACTGTGTAACTGTACTTTGCATGAATAGGTACAATGTGTTCCTAACTGTTGTTTTTGATAGCTCCTTAGATACCTGTATTTTCAACTGGGAGAAGTTTAAGTGGACTAAATCACCCTCTGTGGGTTCTCAAGTGTACTTAATTTTCCACTTATCTCATAGGAACTTTAATGCCATACTTTAAAAATCTTGATTGCTCCTCACCAGTACACATGTAAAAATAAAGTCAAAGTAATGGCCAAGGTAGGCACTTCAGTTGGGCAGATTAGATTCCACACCCAGTATTTTTAATGGGAACCTTGTTTAACATCTTGGCTTTTATTAATCTAATGTAAAAGCTTTACTTACCCCAGCCAAAGAGAACAAGCCACCAAAAATATCTTCTTCCATGAGAAAGTGAAGAAAGTAGTAGACAGTTTAGGTAAAGAGCCTCTACTAGCAGCCACATGAAATTGGTCATCATGAAGTAGTGACAGAAAACAACTGAGATCTTGCATTCAGTCTAAGGAACAGCAAATTTATAATATAAGCGTTACTTGTGGTTACATGTGTTTGATTTGTAGTAGTCATCTGTAATTTTGGCTGAGATCTATAAAGAACAAGATCTCACAATTACATGCATGTTTAAAGGGAGAGCTTAAAATAAAATGATTTTCTGAAAAGTAAGGCTTTAACCATAATAATACCTATGAATCTCCATTTTGCTTTGTGTCTCTATGTTAGAGATATAGCATGTGATTTCTCCCATGAATGCACTGCCTCCAGTGTACCTTGTGTGAGTAGAGACAAATACTCCATGGGCCTTCAACAAATGTTCAAGGACCCACTTTCTTACTTATGCTCAGTTCTAAATTTTTGTGAATGTAGAAAAATCATCCCATAAACCTTTGTTTGAAAACCATTGCCAGTATCTGTGGCTGGATCAAAGCTAAGTTGATAGCCTAGTGCCTTGCATGTTTTTCAGTTTATAATTCAGAGTTTTTATTCAGAACATGAAATCAAACGTTTCCAGAAGCATCATCTCTTAAAACTCGTGCTATGAGGTACTCAGAGATAGCCAGTTTTAAGCTTTAAGTTATGGAAGTGGAACAGTGTAATGATACTACTTTTTTCTATGGCAAAATCTGTCTGATGTAAAGAACTACAGGATTATAAATTGATGCATTCAGAACACTGAAGGACATGAGGTACACACTTATGGAGGTGAAACATACTGAATAAAAGTATTGTATTATTTTCATTATCTGGTTAGAAGGAAAAAAAGGTAAGTAGAAAAAGCCATGAAAAGTGAAACCATGTATAGACCGTATGCAAAAACATCAAGTACCACAGTATCCTGCTTTTCATATGCTTACTGTAGAGAAGCTGCAATGATCAATGTCTTCCTCTTGGAAAAGGACAGCATCCTTAATGAAGATGGCAATAGTTTTCAAGATAAAAGTAAAAAAGAGCTGTACATGGATATAATTTCTGGGACAGCGAAGCCTCCTGCAAGAAAAGGAGAGGTCCTTCTGAATCAATTAACTGACTTGCGCTGGCAGTAATTAAAATATGCAATAAGCTCTTGTTTAATCTCAGTTACTTGCAGGCATGTATAGAAAGTACACGTTCATCCACTAAGCTGTCTTTACAGGCAGGACGAGTTGGAAACCTTCCTCATGTAAAGCAATTCACTCACAGTCTCACATCTTAACCAACTTCGCTATTAGGTTGTGATCTGGTGATGTTGCTACCAAATTCCAGGAATCTCAGTTTTAGTTTGTGCTTAGTATCCCTGAGCCAGTCCTCGGCTGGCATTAATTTTGGGCCAAGAGAAACCTGCATTTGAGGAATGATCTTTACTGCTACAGTTCTGACTGTTTCTAAACCACTCCCAAGAGCAAGCATGCAGAGATATCCCGAACTAAACAGTTTTCTCAATGAACAGAGTAAAACTTAGCAAGATTTTCTACACCTTATGCTGTGGGTGAGTTAAACTGCATTAAACCCGTGTAGGCAGCCTTATATTCAGAAATAAAAAATTCTTCCTTAGTTCTCCAGAGTTACTCTTACAAATTAAATGAATGCAGATGAGAGCTTTAAAACAATTTGTCACATCTACTTTACATTCTCCATTCAGTCAGATTAGTTTTTTACTCTTATTAAATGCAAGCTCTTGGAGGAGTTATAAAGCATCAACTTTATATTTTCCTTTGAAGCTGAAGATTTTACCTCATAAGCAAAGAGTTCCTTTAAAAGCTGAATGGCATCCAGATCCAGTAATCTCAGTAATCACCTAATCTTAAAGCTCACTTTGAGTGTGCAGAATTTTATTACTGAACTCAAATGCCAACCCCATTGTTAACTATAACTTTTTCCTCAATATTGATAAGTCTCTTTATGCCCATTGTTTCTTTCTTTCCCCTCATTTAGGCTGGTTTGTTTCCCTGAGGTCAGAATGGATGTCAATAAATGTATCTGTTCCCTTCCAGACATGAACTAGGAACCAGCAGAGGTCAAGAAACTTTCCCCAGAGAAACATGACTCTCACAGCATAATACACTGTTCTTTTTTGTCTTGAGGATATACAAGAAATAAACATAGATTAATAAAATAAATCCTATATGGCAGTAAATAACAAATATACATTAAATGGGAAAATAATGCATTTGTTTTACTCTAGACAACCTAAGTTATATCTGAAAATATCTAGTAGCTGGAAAGAAATCTTTCCAAATGTAGAGTGCCTGACTTTCAAAATATATCTTTGGTTGTAAATATTTCAGTGTATGCAGTGCTGTAGGAACATTTATTCAGAATCAAGTTATTTGTGTATATTCTTCTTCTTAATATAAAATTCACTGAAGCCATAAAAAGCAAACACACATAGTTTTGTAAAACATTCATTCCACTAAAGCAAGAAAAAATAACTACCGCTTATTTAGTATCAAACTGAGTTGCCAATAGGCAGTAAGAGTTTATTTCCCTGTTCTTCTTCCTATGCCTGGTCACTTTTTGATTCTAGCCTCAATTTGATATATTTGAATCAATATGGACAGAATATTTTATTTTTATTCTTCTGAATACCTATAAATATTACTTTGTTATGTCTAATGCTGTCTCACATAGCCCAAGATACTAAGAACTGTTAAAAGAATCTAGGTTAGAGAATAACCTTACGTACCTGAATGCAATAAGAACTGTCACGGCAATAATGAGTGAGGTGATAGATACACTGTACCCTACAGTGTAGATGATCTTTATAGTAGAAAAGTAGGATTTCTATAAAAGAATAAAATTATTTGTCACATAGCTTGCAGCTAAATGACAGCTGTTTTACAGTTTCTGGTAGTTTTGCTTTGTTCAGTGCTTCCAATCTGCTCACATTCCTGACTCCCCGTTTTTTTTGCCTTTTAACCCCACAGCACAATTCAACTGAAATTACTCATTGTTTCTTTTCTGAAGACCCATCCCATAGCCTAGTCTGGTAAAGAAACATGTATTAATCAGGGTGGTTTGAAGCTCATTCATAAAACCTTAAAAAAGCAAGAAGGCATTGTAAAAATTCTTATGCATTTTTATAAGCACTGCATTTTATACCATGTTTTCTCCACAGCAGTAACAGGACGATCTTTCTGGCAGCTGTCTGCATGATGAATACAGAATTCTTTCAGCCTTTCCTTATGTGTCTCCAAATTTCTTCACTCTGCTTCCTTATTTATGTTTTGCCATTTATTCTCCCTTTCCTTTCCTTTTTTTTTTTTCTTTGTGTGTGTGTGTGTGTGTGTGTGTGTGTGTGTTTGTGTGTTCTGAACTGTGTTTTTTCATGGTGTTGGTCTTTTTTTTCACTCTTTTTTCTTGCTGCCAAGCTCAATTGTTACTCAGTCAGAATGTCAATCAAAATCCGTTTCAATTTAAATGGCAACTCTGTCAGACATGATCGCTGAGTGAAAATAAACTGACTTCAATTATTACACATGGAAGAAGAAAATGTCGGAGCAATCCCAGGCACAGCTAGAGGCTGAGCAAAGAAGAGATTCAGAGCAGCCCTGAGGAAAAGGACTTGGGGGTGCTGGTCGATGAGAAAATGAACGTGAGCCAGCACTTGGGTGCTTGCAGCCCAGAAAGCCAACCGTATCCTGGGCTGCATCAAAAGGAGCGTGACCAGCAGGTCGAAGGAGGTGATCCTGCCCCTCTACTCTGCTCTTGTGAGACCTCACCTGGAGTATTGTGTGCAGTTCTGGTGTCCTCAACATAAAAAGGACATGGAACTGTTGGAACAAGTCCAGAGGAGGGCCACAAGAATGATCAGGGGACTGAAGCACCTCCCATATGAAGATCAACTGAGAAACTTGGGGCTGTTCAGCCTGGAGAAGAGAAGGCTGCATGGAGACCTCATAGCAGCCTTCCAGTATCTGAAGGAGGCCTATAGGGATGCCGGGGAGGGACTCTTCATTAGGGACTGTAGTGACAGGACAAGGGGTAACGGGTTAAAACTTAAACAGGGGAAGTTTAGATTGGATATAAGGAGGAAATTCTTTCCTGTTAGGGTGGTGAGGCACTGGAACGGGTTGCCCAGGGAGGTTGTGAATGCTCCATCCCTGTCAGTGTTCAGGCCCAGGTTGGATGAAGCCTTGGGTGATATGGTTTAGTGTGAGGTGTCCCTGCCCATGGCAGGGGGGTTGGAACTTGATGATCTTAAGGTCCTTTCCAACCCTAACTATTCTATGATTTTAAAATAGAAGGAATAGGCTTTAGGCTGCAAATCTTTCCCTTAAACCTAACATGGTCTCTCTCGTAGGTCCTGTTTCAATGTTTTTATATCCTAAATTCTGTGCAGCTATGCAGTGTGTTGGTACAGTTCCCTGTGGGGAAGGGCAGATACTCATTTTGAGCTGTAAGTATAACTTAAGGCATTCTAAGTCTGGTATGATGTAGGATTAATTTCATTTATTTAGGTGCTTAAAAGTTTGCTGCCCAAGTATGAGCAGATGAGTTTATAGTAAAACAAGCTGTATGAGAGCATGGCCACAGAACTGTACTGTTTAATTGTTAACACAAACCTGTTCCTTCTTGTTTTGTTTCTTTTCTAGTTAATGAATGCAGACAAGCACTCACAGAAGACAATACAACTCACTGTAAAAGGAGACCTTATCATTTTCTGCCAGCAAGTAAAAGGTTCTGTCACCACACCTGCCTTTAGAAGTGTAGGTTGATAGGTCTGCTTTAGCAGAGCAAGACCTTTGGGGTTGAGGATCCTACACTCATGTTGTGTGCATTTCTGACTAGCCCTAGTCTATTTTTTTCTTTGGAAGAGGAGTTACAGGATGCTAAGTACATCTATACAATATGTTCTATACAATATGTTTGTATCCTTATGAGAGATCAAGCACAATATTTTCCTGTACATATAACCTCTAAATATCAACAATTGTGCAAACCTAGCTGAAGAAATATGTCAAATTCTGAATGCATTACAGAGGTGTTGTTGTTTTTCTTTTCCTTGTTGCATTAGGTATTTTATGCTAGGCAGGATGAGAAACCAGAAATCGCTTTCATCCTGAGATATTTCCGAGTTTGAAATAGTGGTGTTATAGCAGCACCTTTGCTGTACTGATGTTGTGATGCCACAAAATCATCTTGCTGACTGGTATTATTGAAATCATATTTTCATTTTGTGATATATCTCTAGCTGTTATAGCTGCAAGCAAGTTCAATAGTACTGCATGATGGCATGGGATTTGCAGCTGGCTTAATTTTTGTTACAGTAGTACTCCTGAATAATAAAATATCCTTAGTAATTCTCCAAAAAAAAAGTAACTAGACAAAAATTATGATTGCATTCCACACTTGATAAGAAATTTCAACTTTAGCTAAATATCCCTCCACAGTGGTCTCCAGGAATAGAAAGGAATCCTTTAACATCAGCACACCATTTGCATATATTTATTTAATTAAACTTACTTTGTCAAGTGGAATTTCTTCTTCTACTGGACAAGCGATATGATAGGGAGGGAATGGGTCAGACCAGCCTTTCTTTGTGCAGTTCCTTTTTACTATCCCAGCTGAAACAGAAACACTTATTTTTTCTGACAAAGACCCACACAACACAGAAAACAAAAAAAGTTAGAAGATCTTTTGCTCTTATGAAGGGTATACCAGGAGGAAAGGATCATCTCCATTAGTGTCTCACTGAGTTGATGGACATTTTGCATGTGTACATCCAGGTAGTCAGAAAGAAATTTATTTAATTTATCTGGAGACAAGCAATGGGAAGAACAGAGAGAAATGAGGTAGCAGAAGTAGAAGTTGGAAGGAATGAAAAAGAAATCACATCAGAGGCAAAGATGTCTACTTAACAAGATTGGGCAGCACTGCTCCATCAGAATTCTGCTTTTTTCAGCACTCACCCTCTAATGTATCCTTTCTCACTCCCACCTTCTTTGGGGCTTACCCTTTCTTTGAAGATGAGAGGATGGAATAAGCAGTTTGTTCTACGAGGATAGCATATTTCCATAAAAAGATTAATGAGTCAGATGAAGGGTAAGTCAAAGAATCTCAGGGCAGGAAATGAATCTGCACAGATGAAAAGGATTTTCCTTATCCCTCTTTTATAACTAGCATGTGCTGGGTGAGGCAGAGGTTGGGCTTTGCAGTTTCTTTTCCTTGTGGAACTGCCAAATCTAGGTTATTCCTGGAAGATGGTTTCCTTGTTATGGGCTTTCAGTTTGCTCCTAGCCGTATTCACCCAGACAGTAAGCAGTCACAAGAGCATTAGTTTGCAGTCTTGCATTTGACCTAACACATATGCTATTTCAATGACAAAATTCTGCTTTGTATCTGCTTGGTTTTAAAGAACAATCACATTATTCTTTCTTCTGCCTTTCATTTCATCCCACACTAATCAGAGCATAAATTTCATAAAGCCCTATGCTTAAGTTCTGACTTAAACTACCGCTGTACAAGATCTGTGGAGAACTCGTGCAAGAAGCTGATCCCAAAGTCTACGGAAACCAATAGAAATCACTTTATTGATTTCAGTTTCTTTGGCTCACAACCTCATCACAGACTGTGATTGTATCCAGTTATGTATACAGTTAAAATATGAAAAGAACTGATAAGCTCCTTCAGATCCTACTGAAATCTTTGCAGTAATGTTCTGATCCAAATAGAGATCAGGAACTTGCAATTCTTTGCCTTCACCCACCATTTTTAGAAATGCTTTTGCCAGACATGCAACACAATATTAGGAGTACATCCATGATAGTACCTCACCTGGATCCTTCATGAAGTGAAAGAGGATGTTTGGACATGGTAAGGCAAGAGTGTCTCCAGCATCTGCCTCTGGCCAGCACAGTAATTTGTCCCAAGCTCTCTTGCAACCTCAGGTAGACAGCAAAATTTATTTTTGAACATAATTATATTTGAGTATAATAAAAACCCAAACCTTTTTAAACCTTGACATTCCACCCCTTACATATTTTATAAAAATAATTTAGCCACAATTTTGATTCTATATTGAGAAACAAACACATCCAGGGGACTATTTAATCTGCTTTAGTTAGACCCCTTGTGTAAGAATGTGGTGGGTTTTCATACATAATGCAACAAGTGGAAATGTATTGTGGGACAAAAGTTGCTGGAAGAAAGGCCACATGACAGTATTTGTTAAGGGGTTACACTATTTTTAAAGATCCACTTGCCCTCACAGAGCAAGTGTGATGCCATGATAGCATCCAGTTGGGAAAGGAATAGGAAAAGGGTGCAAGGATTCACTCATATGGATTGACCATCCATTTTTGATTTTGAAAAAAAATGTTCAGAAAAAGATTTGAAAGTGAATGATGACTGGGAGTAGACGGAAGAAAGCTGGCCAGAGGACAAGGATATGGGACAAGAAGTAAAACACTTGGACATACACATTGGCAGCATGGTTGTCTTCTGACTCTGGTAAGGTGTTGTTTCTCTCTCAGTTTTATTCTCTCACACATCGATACCTGCTGATGTTGCATTTCCATGCTCTTCTGGGTCCTCTAGACATTCAGCCTCCTTTTTCTTCAGCTCTGTCATAAAATCACATTCTGGGTGGACATTCCCAGCAACCTACAGAGAGAGGAGTTTCAGATGATTAATAAGAAGGGGTTGAGCCCAGCCTTTATCTCTGGACCAAATTTTGCAAGTAACAGGGCTGTGTTAAAGACATAGAACACTAGTTTTGAGTTCAGCAGTCAAAGGGTGGCACTGTCTCTGCACAGATTGCAGTGGTTTTGCAGATGAGCCCAGCTGAACTCTGTCAAAGGCAGTTGAGCTGTGCTACTTTACATAAGAGTAAATTATTTGGTAGTATAGCTGTCAGAAGATGGTAGCTACAGCTCTGTACATGGAAGTTTGTAAGATTCTGTTTCTATGTTATAAGGAAAGGAATCTTTGCTAGGGCCTGTATTTGAGAGCAGGATTTGTTTGCACCCTAACTTTAGCCCTGATAAATCTGGGCTCAGGGAGGCAGTATGCACTTGGGGAGGCTCCTTTTCTTAACAATAAAAAGCCTGGCATTAAAGGGCATACTGCAGAGCCCACCTGGTCCTCAGCATAGACATGCCCCTTCCAACCTTTCAAGAAATATCTTGAAACCACACACAATTACTGCAAAATTGTCTTCTAAATGAGCTCTTCTTCCCAAAAAGAGGGAATCTGTTCTCTCCCTTCTGCCATCTGTTTTTCTTTACAGAGGGCGGGAGGCAAAATTCCTTCCTTTGAAAGAAACCTCTCCACCAAAGCCTTTGTTGGTTTGGTATGCTGGTATAAAGAAAAAAAATGGCACTCAATGTTTTAACAGTAAGAAACTTTTAGTTGCTTCAGTCCTTATTCAGACTTGTGCTTAGATGGACACCACAATAGAATTAGGAGGCATCTAAAGTACCTTGGCCACCAAAATACTTTGACCAAAGAACAAATTCTGCAGTGGGCTGATGCACACCACAACTGATATACCCACTATGCAGAAGTAGATGTGTCTATTTTTCACAAAGAAAGAAATATATGCTTTCTACAACTGTAGACATTGTCCCCAGTCCCAGAAGGCCAGTTGTCATCAGACACACTCTCATCTTAGCTCTACACCCTGGCAATTGGTGCCAGTGTGCTCTGTATGTGTGAATATGGATATAGAGACATAGATACACACAGCAGAAAATAAACTCAGGATGAGACTTGCATTGTGAACAGGTGGCTAGCATATGGCTCAGTTTTATTCCACCTAGGGATGATTAATATTCAGGGAATTTGAAAAATAAATACCTGTCTTTCAGTTCATTCAAAGGGCAGATTGTATCCATTCCAATAATCTGGTGTTTCCCCTACATGTTAATGTCCATATCTCACGTTGGTCTGCAGAGCATTTGGACTGAATATTGTCTAAAAAATCGAGGCTCTCAGGCTTCTGGGCAATACTGGATTAATTGTACAGCCTTATGGGGTTTGGAGCCTTGCACCTGAAAATGGCATGTGTCCGCATGTATGCCCTTCAAGGACATAGTCTGCATCCCATTTAATACACTTTTAGTAGGACTTGTTTTTTTCTGCCAAACTTACAGACAGTCGGTTTGCAGTTAAGGCAGCAATGAAAAGCAGGTTCCCATGCTCAAGGCTGCACAAAGTTTGGTGTTTGAGAGGAAGGTAACTATGAATGGATACAACAGAGGTCAATCATTGCCTTAGCCCCAGGAGATGGAGATATGCTGTGTGGAATGCCTCAGTGGTGTCAGCCCTGATCAGTAAAAGCAGATAGCATAGGGAGCCCAATAACTCCGCTAAAATGTGCAATTGTAGACAGGATGACAGAATATTAGCATCTGTTTTGAATGTCATTGACCACTTGATATCTCTTCTGATGCAAACATATTCTTCTCTCTTATACTCACCCTGGACAATGAAATTCATCTATGCTGAAAAGCTCACCACATATCATGTACGGTAGCTATTTAAAAAAATAGCTTTATTAGTCAGTAGAAAAAACAGTCAACCAATTTACTGAAAAAATATTTTACAACATGCCCTTGGTTCAGCAAACTGTGCCCAGAAAAACCTCAGTAGGCAGGAAGTGTACCCATTTGTACAGTCCTAAATTATTTCTCCTGGCAGAAAAATGACTAGGTTATGCCTATGAAAACTCTCGAGGTTACTGAAATGTTCATGGCAAGAGGAAAGCTTGTTTGGCTTATTCACCAGGCCAGGAAACCCTTTTTTCTTTTTCTTTTTTAAGTCTCCAGACTTGTGAAGACACTTTACCACATGCATCTCAAATGGAAAAATGAGACTGATCAAGTGGCGGGTATTTAAATTATTACCTCGCCCTTCAGGAAGGCCTGACCTTAAGAGATCCTCTCACAGTTTATATTCAAGTCAGAACTAACTGCTGCTTGAATAAACACTGAGTGAGAGATCTGCTATGACAGAAACTCAGGAAAAATAAACTAAAAAGATTTATTCTACTACTAGGCTGTGTTCTAGAGATATTCAGCCCCCTAGAGTATTTGACTGCATCTATCAGACCCTTACATTTTCCAAACAGTTCTGAATAGTATTCCCAAACAAGGTATATAATCAGGTTCCAGCTTACTCTGAAAACATCTATAGACTTACTTGTTTAATCTCATTTTCTACCTCTTTCCCTTCTGCTCATTTATGGAATCATCAAATAATGGGATAGAGGTATGAGACATTCTTTAAAACAAGAATAAATGTCTGTGATTTAGCTCCCTTTGGTGTCTACATCTACAGAGGCATTATTATCTGATCTAGTCATCTCAGGTTCCTTTCATGAGGATAACTGAGAGAAACTAGCATTTTTGTGCATAGATCAGTTGAATTATTTCATACATGTAGTTCTGCATGGAATGAGCTATGGTTTAGACTCAATTCATTAGGATTCCCCTGACTGTTAAATTCATGGTTACTTTTAAATTTGGTCTTCAGAACTGAGTTAGATGAATACCACTTATTACGGCTACTGACATTGTGCAGGTTTGTGCACAGATCATTATAGCAGAGCTATTTTGCCTTGTAGCTCAGCTGATAATAAAACAAGTGTTTCTGGTTTGTAGGATCCATAAAGAAATGAAGCTCCATAAAAATCTTTTTGTTTGCCACATCAGTAAAATTTTAAAAGGGCAAAAATTATAGGAATTGCACAACAGGAGCCAAAATAGAAAATCTTTTTGAGAGGCCCATAGCTAATATTCCAGGTTGTCCTCTTGAATATATACAAATTTTCTTGCTAATGAGAAAAACTAAATTACAATTAAAATGAACACTGATAAGTTCCAAATAGAATGTGGATTTGCAGTTGTTGTACCCATCAGTTAATGTATTAAACGGAGCTGTGAATTAGCATAACTGCCAAAAATCAGCCCTTGTCAGAAGGCTTCTACTGAAAGTCTTCTTAATGTGATAAAAATAATAATAAAAAGGAAACAATCAGCAACAAAAACAAGAGAAACCCCTCTTCCACATCAGGCTCTAAAGAGGGACATGAAATGCACACGTAAGAAAGTAAACTTCTATTTTTTTTATTATTCTCATTGTTTTCATAATGGCATACAAAATCTGAATCACAGAATCCCAGAATCCCAAGGGTTGGAAGGGACCTCAAAAGATCATCTAGAATGATGCTCTTCCTCCATTTTCTCCCGTATACATCAGAATAGGTTAATATTTCCATTCTTTTCACATTACAGTAGGCACCATACAAGCAATGGCAGGAAAAAAATCATGATCTATGAAGCTGCAAGTCAGCCTTTTTCACATTTAAAGCTTCTCCAAAAGTTCAGCTTTTCCAGGGAAAGTGTATTATTAAGATATACCAACAATGAAAACAGGGCAGTTTTCCCACGATTTTCTACTCAAATGAGAGTTGTTTACCTATCCTCTATTATAAAAAGTTATGTAACACACTCCGGGAGAATTTTATTATACATTTACACATAAACTTGGTTTTGATCAGTGCATAATTGTGTTATAACCAATCCAATTCTATAGAAGGTGCTATGTCTCTTGGGTAAATGGCTCAAGTTCTTATGGAGACCTTCAGTTATACAGTTATTAGGACTGGATCTGATATTCTACTTATGAGCAATTATACTTATCAGCTTCCACTAGAGGGAAGTGGAGTTTGTCACACAGATGATACAAAGGAATCATAGCTTCACATCAGCAAAAAGTATTTTTAGTCATTTCACAGTGTTTTATTTCTCTTGACCCACAAAACCAAGCTGCTGTGCTCATGAAATGCTTCTTCAGCTAAAAGATTCCCAGGAAAGAGGAAAGGATATAGCAAAGGGATCACAAAAGGAAGATGCTCAAAATAGAATTACTCTCAAAAGCAAAGAAAATATCCTTCCCCCACTTTTCACAGACCTTTCCTGTTATCTCTGTGATTCTGAATGATGGTTTACTAATCTTTGTCCAAAGCAAAATATCAGCAAGACCTCTATGCTTTTTAATGCATTTGGATATTTCTGATTCTGCCATAAGTACCCCTGCTGATTCAACTCATTTGTTACCTGTAGCATCCCAGCTTCTCACATATTAAATAACATTAATGCTATAAACAAGGCAGCTGAAATTGTAACTAATAAGACTGCTTACTCTGAAATTTAAAAAAACTCTTAAGCAAAACTCAGATGCTTTTACGTAACAGTTTTCCTCTGTTTTCTGCTTTGTCCTTATCTTTTAAAGCCGAGACACAAAAAGGAGGGATTCTGCCAATTATGTTGTTTCTCCTTAGGGAGCATGTGGTAAGAAAGCAGTGAAATGCATTGATATTTGGTTCCTACAATGTGTGTCCCTTCTGCCACTGTTCACACTTTTCATAGCATCTTCCCTTGTTTAACTGGAATCCAAAGCAAATAAAGAGATACTCATGCAAAAAGTAAACCTCTGACCATCTGCTCCAAGAAGAAAACTAACAACTATCGAAAAACAATAAATTAAAAGCTTTTTTTCATGCAATTACTTACAAGCAGTGCCAGACTCAGGATATACAGAGCACAGTGGTATAAAGTGCTAAACTTCATGTTCCAAAGCAAGAATCAGACTTCACTTCTTTAGCCTTTCTTAGCATCTTTCACCTGCTTTTGACTTCCCTTTGTCTTGTCAGTTGATGATTTGAAGCATTTATCTTTTTGCACAGAAGTGACGTAACAGTATAGTGAAGTGGGAAATAAATATTAACAATTCTCTAAGCTGTATTTAACCTGCTTTCCATCTTTTTTACTTTGCTGCATGCTCAAATACTGGACTGGATGAATTCAGTGATTGATCCCAAGATTATGGGAATTCTCTCCCTCTTGGCAAAGAAACCTCCTGTTTCTTTCTTTGCAACACTTTATTTTAGGAGGAATGGACAGCTCCAAAAGTTGCTAAACCTGTATTAAAATAACATGGTTGACACAATAGAAACCCTATCCTAACAGTTAATGTTAATGTCAATTTATTCTAATAAAACACATTTCATAGTGTGGCTTCAGTGTATCTGTATGTGGGCGTGTTTGTATGGCTTATAATGACCTTGGGACTATATTTTTAAGTACAGAATCAAAACCTACTCACAGGTATGCAAACATAATTTCTGCTCAGTTCCTGCTGGACATTGTTTTGCAGGCAAAATCCACAAGCTATTCTTACTTTGCTTCAGACTTCTGATAGTTTAGTGTCTAAATATGAACTAGTCAGCTTCTCTAGTGGAAAGTCAGAAATATATTCACTCAGCTCATTCATCTCAAGTTTAGGACAAACCAGATGAATCCCACTCTGGAAATACCCAGTCTCACTCAGAGCTAAATATCTGATGCCTAGACATCGTAAAGGCAGCTCTATTCCAGCTGTTGTTTATGTATGAAAGCTTGTATATCAATTTATACCGCCTTGAATGACTTCAAATTCTATATTAATATTAAGCAAATGTTAAAATTGGAAAATCAGAGACACAAAATATGAAATAATTTTCAAATATTGCTCTCTTCCATTTTCATATCATGCCATTCCTCAAACTCAGTTTTTAATGCCAGCTCCCATACTCCCAGAGTGATCCATCCTACAACCCTGTGATCACCTCTGACACTGCTTTTCTTTCGTCGTCCCTGCTCATCTTTCTGTAGTTATATCAAACAACCTCATACTGCTTATCTACACAGTTTGGGTAGGGTTATGCTGAAACCTTGGAAAGGGGTCACCCAGCTCCTAGACTACAGTTATAAGTCTCCTGTGTTTGGAGATATCTGTGGAGATGAAGCCTTCATGGGTTGGTTGTAGATTGGATCTGTGATGGAACTGAGTATGTGCAATGAAAGAAAGTGTCTTTGGAGAGATGAAATTGGCAATCTTTCCTTTCAGTGTGTGCATAAGAATTTATTTCATTTTTCTCCAAAGCCTTATACCTTGCATAGATTAAGCAAGCTTTCATGAGGCTGTCTAAAACGAAATTAGAGCTGCATTCCCTCCAATATTCATCATCTTATTTCAGAAGGATGAAGCTCTAGACCTTGTAAATAAACACTTATGAGTGTACTTACCATGGACAAATTCTCTTCTTTTTTTTTTTTTCAGAAGCTATAGAGTTCCAAGAACTGATAGATGGCTATACCTCCCCACAGAGGTATAACATGGAAAAAAATCAGCCCATGGTGCTAAATTTATTGTTTCAGCAGGTAAAGTTATGAAAAAAGCTGGTAAGATAATTTAAATCTACAGAGTTTCAATTCACCATACCACATGCCTTCAAAATTATGTCTGGCAACAGTATTCAGTTCTTACCAGTGTTTTAATGATTACCTCATATTACCATTTGAGGAGGTAGACATCCTGAATCTTAACACTAAGTAAAGTGCTTTCACTAGTAAGACTGCAACAGGGAGTTTCAACTGTCTTACAAATACTTAATATTGTTATATTCTTGAAAATCTTATAAAGCCATAGCGACTGGTGCTCCCATCACAAGTTCGTGCCAGCAGAGGCTGTGTTACAGCACTCGGACATATTTCCTCCCCTTTGCTTTCCAAAAAGATTCCAGATTAAATCAAAGTCTTTGGCTGAGCATGCATCAGGTTTCCTGTAATGTATCACATCAAGTTTCCTGTAATGTGTCAGTGTTATTGAGGTTACTAGTCTTTAAGCTATCCCACAAATAGTCTAAAAATCGTGCATTATGCAGCCATTTCAACTAGAGTTTCAAAATGAATCATGAGTAACACCTCACATTTCATGGGGGTGCACTTTTTGGTACATGCATTAGAAAAATATGTTGCCTATGAGTAAGATTTTGCTATATGTCCTAGAATTTTCCATTTCAGCCACCAATCTGAACCATTATATGTGTCTATTCAGTGCTGTTAAAGTCATGCTTATAAAAAAACCAGAAGGCATTACTTACTCACCACAGTACCATTTCAATGTACTAGAACACATGCAGAGCCCTATGCAAGAGATTTGAGAAGGCTTTCATTTCGCAGGGAGAATGAGCATTGGTATAGAGGAGTCTCATGCTGAAAGCCATCATACAGGAACTCTGATGACCGTAAGTCATTTTGGAAAACTTGGCTTTTCTGTATTTTCATCCTTATTCTGTCAATCTGCAGAACAGACATTCCATTAAAATGAGTTTCTTCCTATTGTCGCTGTTCTGTGTAAATTTCCAGCTGTTTGTGGTTAAGACAAAAGACAAGTCTAAAGGGCTTATAAGTCCTTTTTTTCCCTTTAAAAAAGGACTATTTTTTTTTATTTAATCTGAAAAGTTGCCTCAGTAACTTACAGAACTTTGAGCTTCATAGTTTCACCATAAAAGTACATCTGAAAGACCAGTATTCCACAGGCGCAGAAAAAATTATCACTTCCTACCAGTTCTATCCTAGTTTTTCAGACTTGAATACCAACACCCGTGCAAGTCCACTCCTACACTTCACCTGAGCACTTGATAGGTCAGTAATTACTACATCTTCTCTCCACTCATCGCCTCAATGATTAACGCACTGCCTATTGCATGCAGCTCCTCTGCCAAGTTGTTTCTTGTGGTTGCAGCTTGCCCTTAGGACAGCAGAGATGCAAAGGAGAGATTGAATATTCAGTGGAAATGTGCTTCTCCCAGTGGGCTCTCCAAAGGAAAAAGCCTGACATTTTCACAGCTCTCTCAAGGATTCTCCGGCTGCTCTTTGCAGAATACTTTTAGTTTGTGCTACCAACTTGCATAGTTCGCAAGATACTGGCTGATTTCACAATAGCTTGTTGCTCCTGCCAGCCCTGTTTCTGCACTCTTCTTACACACAGAACAGCATCCCAAAACTTATCTAAAACTCTTGTTTTTTTTCCTAGTACTTTTTCTTTCTCTGGAAGATCTCCATTATTGTAGCTACAAGGACATTTAATCATATGAACATCAGATGAAATGTGGCTACTTATTTTATTCAAACCACTTTTGAAAATGTCTATGGAAATCTTCATTTTTTGGACCCAATTAAGCTGATTCGATTGCTGGAAGTTACGATACAGTGAATCAGCACAAAAAATAAATGTAAACTACCAAAGGTAGATGGTCTCTCTGAATAGTTGTTGGATTTCCCCAGGCAACAAGAGCAAGGGTGTAATCATTTTAGATAACCCTTGTGCTCTCTTCATACCCTTGAGAATCTAGTGCTTTTATACACCTGATTTGCCTTAAACAAGATTCAGGTTTATATCTATCTGCTTTAACCTTAACCACCATGCAAACACAGTTACAGGTAAACAGGTGAGAGGAAATTGTCTCTTCCAGCAACATGCACAGCTGGACACCTAATCCTAGAACACAGGGTGCTGGGTGGTTGTGACAGGGCTAAATTTGACCTATGATATGAAACACTAGCCATCACAAAACAGTCCAAAATTTATGAAGAACATTTCCAAAGCTATTAATAATGTCTTACGATGATTGAAAGCTGGAGGAAACCTTAATACTACAAATAAGCATTTCACAATCTTAGCAATTACTTAATAAAGACAATAACAACAACTTATTTCATTGACATAAAATCAGAGCAAAACGAAAATAAAAGAGGATGCTTCCGAAGTTATAACTAACTAATTTGAGTTAAATAGTCAAAGCTTCTGATATGATGTTGTCGCAGCTTCATATTTCCATATTTCCCAAGGTTCATGACCAGAAAAATGTATTAAAATTCAGAATTGAGTAAAGGGTTACAGTTAATATTTTGTCTTGGACTTGCTAGTCCAGTCAGCAGAGTTAAAATTGAAAATGGATTCAGGACTGCTTATGGGGTCTATCAACATCAGACGCACAGGCACACACTGTCTGAATTTTGACATATTGAAGGCAAATCTGCTGTGGAATAAAGGGAAATTTCAGTCCCCACCGTTTTCTAGCAGAGGCTTATTGCCATGACAATTCTTTAAAACTATTGAAATTTAAAGGAAAGGTGTGGGAGGGGATGGGGAGAGGAAGGCTGGGTCTAAGTCATTTAACCACAGCTCCAAGAATAGGAAATTTTGTTGTTGTGCAGACGTGACAGATAAATGTTTAGTTTCTGAGGAAAAATTGAATGTTTGAAACAGGGCAACCTTAGACAATCCAGATCTTAAAAAGTTTTATAAAGGGGGCTTTGAATTATCATTTAAATACTGAAGATCAGAAACATGCAGAGACATAATTATGCAGTAGAATGAATTCTTTGCAACACAGTGTAAAAGAGTGATCATTTTGCTCTGACTGCGTTGAAATGAGTAGATGAATTTTAATTAAATCTGTTTAAACATAGCACAAAATGTACTCTTGTTTATGTTAAGTTAAATCTGTTTAAACACTTGTATATTACGAGTTTGCACCAACGTGCTTTATTGATTTTGTTTCTACTGGGATAAATTTTCTAGCTTGGCAATAAAGCTATGGCACAGCTACTTGACCACAGTGCAAGCTTCAGCACTTCTTTCCTTTCCCTTTCAACTTTCTTTGGGATGCTTACTCCCTGCCAGAGTTATTTGTGGGCATAGTGGGTAATTGGAGCGGGGAGTTGATCCAGGCTAGAAATAAGCATTCTTCTCCCCCCAGGAGAATCAGTTACCCCATCCACCTCACCATGTCTCCTAAATGCTGTCAGTGTAACAGAGAAGGCAGCCCCTGGTAAAGGAGCTGGGGTCATTTTTAGGAGAGGGCAGGCAGCATGGAAACAAACCTGAAACCATGTCTTGCGGCTACCTAGGGAACATCAGGTGATGTTTTCAGACACGTATCTTGTCATTTGAGTGCTGTATTTAAAACTTCTCTTAAAGAGGAAAAAAAGCAGTACGTTTCGCATGCCAAAATAGGAACACATAAACTCATGCAGATGATCTGTACAAATGATCGAAATAAGCTGTTTAGGTTTTTTTAATGGCAGCCTATTACTGAAAAACTATAGATTGAAGTGGACTCTCATGCACACTTACTGACTTCGTCTTTGGTATGGTCAAAGGTTTAATCATTGATATTTGACTTGATTTCCTTATCTACAGGTAAAAAGGTTTTCCTCCCATCTGCTTGTTACAAAAACAAGCTGTAATTCAATGATAGGGCTGTTAGTATACATATAGTAACATAACAAGAATTTTTTTATTTTGCCAGGTAGTCTACAAAAGTCCTTACTGATACAAGCACACTTCATAAAATTTAGATAACAGGCATTCTTACAATCACCCACAGCTGGAAAAGGGTTTCTATGTTTTTTTAATACAGACAACAGAAATTTTGTAGGATGAAGATTTGCTATTTCAGAGAAGGCAAAATGGAAAAAAAAAAACAACCACAAAACAAACAAGAAACCAAATGCCAAAACAAACCAAAACCCAAACAAAAATTAAGTTGCATGTAAAATGAAAATACTTTGTTTAAACAAAAAAAAAACCCACACTGAACATAAACATAAAACAAAACTTCAGTTTTTTCTTGCCGTATAAATAACAGAAATTAACACATTGCTCATCTTTAATAGTCTTACTTTGGATTTGAGGTGAGAATGACATTCTTCTCTGAAGTGGCTTTGAATGATAGTTTGATTGACTTTTCCATTAATCATTTGATTAATTAGCCATTGTCTAATATTCACCATTGGTTGTCCAACATACCACAAAAAATATGAAAACATTTGATTTAAATTTTAATAAAATATATTTTAATCAAAAAGGTAAATAGAATGTTATTTGAAGCATCTCAATGTATCTTATGAGTTTTCCAGATAATAATTTCCAGATTTCTGGTATCCTCTGTGAGATATCTGCTGCCTTGAATTGTTTAATAATTTCTCTTGATCTCTTTTAGTTGGTATTAACGTCAATAGATGAATGTAATAAACACTAATTTCCAAAGGTATTTATCATCTGGAATCAGTATTAAATGCTCTGAAATTTTTCAGTTGAATAAATTTTATTTCCTTTTTAAATTAAAGGTTGTCTGAGCTAAAGAGAACATTCATTTCTAACATATATTGATTCCTTTTCCCACCTGATGAGAAACCTGATTATTCTGTGGTCCAAAATGTCTCTCTTTTTTAATTCTCATTTAATCATTTTCTCATTAAGCCTTTGAGGGATCTTGAAATTGTCCTTACATTCATGATTCATCATTATCTGATGGTTATACTTCACCACTGCCTTACGTCAGTGAAGGAAAGCAATTCACTTCCACACTAATAATTTATGGGTACAGTATAGCAGAAACAGCTGCAAAAAACAATACTGAGATGGAAAAAATCAAATTATATTATAATACTGGAGAAAGGCAAAATTACTGGATTCATAAGTGACAGTACTACTTATTTCCTCCATGGAACAATACTTCATGATGGTAACCAGTCAGATTGCCAGAACAACTTGACTAGTCTATGATGAGAACTATTTTTCAAGCATTTTTCAAGAAAGCTTTGAATCTGCTAGATATAATCTAGAGTCAAGGAGAAGGTTTGAGGAGAGGCCAGGAAACTACAGCATAAGGGGAAAGGTCAGATGGAAAGCAATGATTTGGCCAGAAGAGAAGATAGATGAAGGGGCTATATGACACATCTGGTATTATAAAAAGATCTTTGGAAAGGAGGCAGGAATAATTTTGCCCATGTCAGATAAGACAAAAACACACTGGCTAAAGCTCCTAGAGGAAAATCGTGGATGGGATGTCAGGAAAAATCTTTCTGGCAAAATTGGTAAAGCCTTTGGTAAATCAAATTAAGAAAATGTGGTTTCCCCGTCTTTGAAGAGTTTTTGAAAAAAAATCATACAAACATCCATGGGAGTGGTCACTGAGACTGCCTTGAGGCTGGCTTGTTTGATGTCTTGAAGTGTCTTCAAATCCTGTTGCCCTATACTTTGATGGACTTACAACAGTCACAGGACATTGATCCTTAAAGTGCACTGCCAACAGAGTTGTCTTCAGGGGTGGGCAAAGTCAATGGCCTTTGAAACAAATGAGAATTTGAGGAGAGAAACTAGACAGTTTATGAAGGCATAATATTTTCTTTCCCACACCACTAATTCATTTGCTGATCAAACTGGAAACAACAAAGATTTTAATTCTTTTTTTTTTTTTTTATTTTTAAGAATTTCAAAAGCTAGTAGGAAGAAAGAGCAAATTTTTTTTCCATTTGTTTTTTTTCTAGAAAGCATATTAAAAGCTGCAAGTACCACCTATGGCTTTGAGATGAACTTCAGTATGAACTTCATTGTATAAATGTTACATATCTTGAAAAATTACAAAATATTTTCACTGAAGAGAGGAATCAGGATAAGTTATAAACATGATGCTACTCTTCTAAATTAATGAAACAGTTCCTGGCTAGAAGAAAAAAAGTGCTGTTAAGGGGGAACAAGAATGTCAGTTACACTCATAAACCTTTACATGGTGGGCTAAGACAGCTATCACAAATATCTGTGCCTTTGTTCGTCTTTTTAGTGGTGAGAATAATAGTGAACATGAAAAGTGTAGAGGAGATACCATGTCACATTATGATGAAGAAACTTCTGTGTTAATATAAGTGGCTTATTGATCCTTTATATATGATGTTATTAATAGAAAACATGAAAAATAATAAGACAGTTTTCCATAGAATTAAGATATATTTAGAGAAAATATAATTACATTAGGCTTTTTGGACTAATGTTAATAATGGTAGAAGAGCCTACAACAGAAGATGTTCTAGGTACTGAATGCTAAAGCTTAATAAAGAGTAGGACAATTATTAGTACAGTCACATACAATACAGAGAATCATCATAGCAGTCAGATGTTAATAACAAACAAAAAACCCACAGAAACAGCTATTTTTTGCCTTTATATTTTCATACAAGCCAGTGTTAAGTTATTCTTTCCCTAGGTATATCCTAATAAACTGTGGGTATCCTGACCAGGCAATAAGCAAAAATCAGTGATGAAGAAGCGTTAACATTTAATTAAAAAGGTGAATAGCTATTTCATTACCAGGCTCTAATCACTGTTAAAGATTGTTGTTGCTCTTGTTTACTCTTGTTTAGGAAAAAGTTTTGGCAATTAAAGCTTCACTGTAAAGTACCCATTCTTTTACAAAATTATTTCAACTCGATTTGAGCCATTGCACAGCTTATTTTTGCCTTGGGAAGATCACTGAATGTTCTTTTGATCCTGCAGTCAGCCACAGGTTAAGGTAATCAGTAAATCTGAAAAAGAACAGAATCTCAGTACTATGCATACAAAAGCAGATTTAGTTAACCATGGCTGTGGGGAAAGGCAAGAATGTGGTTCTGTTTTACTCTATGTGATGCACATTAACAAATCTTACTTTTTTTATTGAAAGCACAGAGAGTACTGCTGCCTCATGATCTGGAGTGAACAACAGCGTCATTGGGCTCTTGCCTGTTAGGGACAGCTGAATATAATTTTTTGGCAGCAACTTTTTTTTTCCCTTCCTAATGGAAAGTTGCCTCCTGATACACTGAAAAGGTCTCCATCAACTTTAATGCGAGTTCAGACATCTGGGATGGGATTCAGTTACCTGAACATATGTGGCTAGTGATATCTAAGATGTTCTGGCTCATCCTTCCATCTGGGCAGGAATAGTACAGGTGTTCCCTAGATCTGTCAACATAGGTGTGTTCAGTACCCTGGGATTTTTCAAATGTCAACAGATATCATGTTAAGACAACTAAATTAAGCACTGAAGTCAGAATTTTATTCTCCTGCATGCGTATATTTAGATGCTGAAAATAAGGTGTCCAAATCTCAGTGTGGATCTTGTCCTTCAATGTATTTGATCTGGCTGAGATGGAGTTAATTTTGCCCATAGGAGCCCTCATTGTGCTGTGCTTTGTATTGCTAGCTAGAAGGGTGTTGAGAACAGCCCAGTGTTTTGGCTACTGATGAGCAGTGCTCCACAGCATCAAGGCTGTCTCTTCAACATCCCCTCTCACCAATAGGCAAGATCCTGGGAGGAGACACAGACAGGAGAGCTGACCCCAACTGACAAAAGGGATATTCCATATGATGTCTGCCCAGCAATAAAAGCTAAAAGAAAAAAAGGAGGAGCATTCCTTATAGTGTCATTTTGATTCTGGAGCAAGTGGTACGTGTACTGAAGCCCTCTTTCTCGGGAAGTGGCTGGACATGGCCTGCTGATGGGACATAGGGAATAAATCTTTTGTGTTCCTTTGCTTCTGTGCACAGCCTTTTCTTTTGTGTTACTAAACTGGATTTATTTTGACCCACAGGTTTCTTCCATTTTTTCTCCTGCCTTGTCCTTCTGAGGATGGTTAGTGGCAGAGCAGCTGGGTGGCCTTCAGTCAAGGTTAACTCAGAACAATTCTTTTTGGTGCCAAACATGTGGCATGAGGAATTTGAGATAAAAACAGTAATTGGAAGAGGTAATGGGCAAAACATGGAATGAATGCAGCTAGAGAGAAGTGGAATGATAGTGGGGAATTTCTGTAATTTTAATTGCAATTGTGGTGAAGGAGCAAGAGAATTCAGGAGTGAAGTTAAGCCTGGAAAGAAGGGAGTGGTTGGGTTAGGGTTTTAAGACTTAGTTTTTATTCCTCATTATGGATGGGGCTTTGAACAACCTTGTAGAGTGGAAAGTGTCCCTGCCCATGGCAGTGATGTTGGAACTAGGTGATCTTTAAGGTCCATTTCAACCCAAACCATTCTATGGCTGTCTTATTCTGATTTGATTGGTAATAAATTGAATTCATTTCCCCAAGTCAAGTCTGTTTTGCCCATGACAGTAAATGGTGAGTGATCTCCCCCTGTCCTTACCTCAGCCCAGGAGCCTTTTGTTACATCTTCTCTTCTGTGTTCCATTGAGGAAGGGAGTGATAGAACAGCTTTGGTGGGCACCTGGCATCCAGCCAGGGTCAACCCACCACTCCAACTTAAAAGTCTATTTATGGCATGCTGCCTTTAGAATAAATTGAAAGCATTTCACCTCCAGAAGAAGTGCCAAACCTTGAGTGAGTTCAATGACCTATTCTGCTTGCTCCAAGTTCTTAATCTCTAGAGACTGAGAAATGATTAGTCGTATTTATACAATGCCTAGTAGAATGGAAGCTCAAAGTGGAAGAAGAGCTAGCCTTGGGCAGAGTCAAATAGGTAAGTCAGTGATATCCAAGTGGCAGACACAGTGTTGATGATGCAGTGTCAACAGCAGCACAAGATGAGTTAAGTGTTCACTCTTGGTGGCCCACAGACCACAGATAAGACTGTTCCTGCGGTTATTCTGCAGACAGTTTGACATTGTAAAATGTTGGGCCAAAAAGTAGGGGTTCTGGTTACACTGGTTACAGTAGTAATGAGAAAAGTAAGAAACATGTTATTATTTTGATTACACAGTAGTAACTGAGTAATTACACAATGTGGTAATTCAGGAATGACTAAAGAGAAAAGGGAACCGTAATTAACTACTCTATCTTTCCTTATTGGAGGAAATGACATAATAACATGGAAGTAATCTCTCCTCACAAACTTAAGTACTGTAGAAATAGTTCTCAGCTCAGACAATTTGTTCACCTTAGGAAAGTACTGGCATAATAACTTCTGAAGGAAAACAAGAAGAAATATATACATATAAAAGTGTATACACATACATATACATATATATACCTATACATGAGGGTGCAAATGAGTTAAACTATGATGATTACAATAAATTTACAAGGGTTTTTTGATAATAAACTGACTGACTGCTTTCTAACTAGCCATCAGATACAATGTCTTTTCACATACAGGTTTGAACTGCCATTCTAGATAGCTCAATGTTTTATTTTAAGTTTTAAGACTCTGTGTTTAGGTTGCTGAAGCTATCTTCAGGACTCAGTAGAAAAACTAAAGATGAGATTACTCCAATGAACAAAGTCTCTCTTTTAGCCACTGCAGCCTTTTCAGAGAGTTCAGGATATCTGTGATCTAATACTGAGTCTGACCGCAGACTAGTTCCATTATTTAACCAGGACTTTACAAAGACTCAAAGGTTTTCTCGTTGAGAAATTGGGAGGGCTTTTTTACAAATTTTCTATTTTCCCACTCTTTATGATTATCTTCAAAAATCAGACTTGGTCAATATTCTTCTTATTGCTTACTCCGCAAAGCTTCTGGTACCTTCCGGAAGTATGTATCATCCTAGACTAAAGCACCGAGTAAAGAAAAAAAATATCCATACTTACAACAGAGAAGAAAGGAAGAGATAGCTTTCAAAATAGTGATACTTGTGAAACTAGCTCAATAAATCGGCCCATGGAGAAGTTTTAAGCCATGTGTCTTTTCCACAAAATTGAACTGTCACATCTAAGTGAATCTCTCAAAAACTAGTTGTCCCACACCTGATGAGCCTCTTTGTATCATATCTTAGCACATTGATGTAAGGCATATCAGCCTTTTTTCATCTCACACATACATTTCCTCTCTTACGATGGTGTCACACTGTGATTATTTGAACATTACTAGATGATAACCGCTGATAAACAGAGAAGGGACACCTCACCATGACACTTCTTTCCAGTATCATTTAGACTAACAAGGACTGTCTGCACCTCTTTTCCTTACAAGGGAGTATCAGCTTACTTAGCTTACTGGGGTGCAAACAAATTTTGGAGGTCTACTGAAATGATTATAAAATACATTCTCCATCTACTCCATTATATTTGCCATATTTTGATGGCTTTGAATGATGGATAAATATGAGGAAAACCAGAAAACAACAGTTGTTTTATTACAGTCCTTCATAGATGCAGGGAATAACAATAACAAAAAGACAAAACAAAAAAAAACCAGAACCAAACAAACAAAATTAAAAGCAAAAAGCCCCAGACAGTATAAAAAACCTCAAACAAGAAAAAAAAATTAGGTTTTTCTTGGATAATCCATTACTACAAGTACCAGTTTTGCAAGACTCGCTCTAGCTATAACAACTGAGGTAGCTAAGTATTTTAACCCTAATCTATTGCTACAGCAGTGAAGATTTAATTCTGTGACAGATGGCTGTTTAACTATGAAGATCCACACAGTGATTCACATCCTCCCTTGGCAACCAGCTCCACAGCCTAGTTTTTCTTTTAGTTATGAAGTTTTTCCTAATATTAAATCTAATTCTTCCCTGTTGTAAAGCCATTTCTTCTGCCCATAATGATGAGAAGGAATAAATTATGCTTGTCTCTTAAATAGCATCTTTTTTAGCCATCCTCAGTTAACCACCTATCTCCCTTTCTCTCTGGAATTGCATACTCAATTCTTTAAGGTTTCTTTCTGGGACCTTGCTTGCCCAACTTCTTTATTCCAGCAGCTTTCTCTGAGCTCCCTCTGGTCACTCTTATTTAATAGCAAACTTGTAGTGTTTATATTGTGACACAAAGGAAATAAAACAGAATTCAAAATTTCTTTCGAATGCCATGTAAAACCCAGCATCATGTCAAAGGTTTTTTTCATTGAGACTTAAATGTGACTAAATGCTCAAAAAAGAAGTAAGATATAGCCTCAGTTTATTTCTTTTAATGCCATATACTCTGCAATGTCTATGCCAGTAGGGATTTGGGATGTAGTTTAACTGCTCCAGGCAAGGTGTGGTTGAAAAGACCCTGCCTGGGTAGGATCTATAGCTTCTATCCTCCACCAAAAAGAATTTCTCTCATTTCAGTCCCTATCACATCTGGGGCTTGCAGCCAACAGATCTGCAGGTCAGCTGGCCATACCTGTAGCATAATGGCCATCAGCTGATTTAAGCCTCCTGCTTTTATGCAGCTCCCTGGTCTCTCCTGCTCACTGAAGTGATCAGTATTTGTAAGAACTACAGGATTTACAGATCAGTATGTAGTCTGGAAAGATTTTATGTATTTTTTGTAAAGAAAGTGACTCTACCATTGCTTTCTTCTATCTGATCAAAAGCCTGAAGGAAGTTAAAACTGCAGGCATTATCTTGATTTTGTGGTTTTCCGAGTTCCTCATGAAGACAAAAGGAGAGGTAGAGAATGACTGAACCATAGTACTGGGAATGGACAGTGTGACCAATTGACCTCTGAAACAGCAAAAGTCATCAAATTTCCCATTTGTTCTTTGATCAGAAAGGGGGAAGTGTAGTAATTTCCCTCTCTCGTTCCTCTCTCTTTATGTCAGGATACCCACATGCTAGCAAAACACCACTTCATACAAGGGTTTGGGCAGAGACTTGTACAGGAAGAAATAAACTGCAAACAAAGCAGAGTTGTAAACTTACCTCAGTCTTGTCAGAATCAGGAAACCATTTATAAATCTAGTTCACTTCTGGGAAATTTTTGGCATAGGACATATGGATGGCAGAACTTGTGGCAATTGTGATTCTCCTCTGGCATGTTATTGGAAGATGAGCAAGGAGGCTCAAAATTTTCCTTATTTATCTGTCTTGCATGACACATAGCAATGAGGTGAGGTAATCAACATGATAATTAAGTAATTTAATATTCAGCATTTATTGTGTCATAACAATAAACAGCATTTTGAACAGCTAGTAGTTACAGTGAGATGTACTACTCATGAGTGCAAAGAAAAACACATTTCCCCTTTATGTGAACAGTAAGGAAATAGCAGAAATCTGCCTCTAGACTGATTCACCATTTCACTTAATGGTACTGTATTTCATTTCCTGGGAAGTTTCAAGCAGTGAAATCATTCTTGACACTCTGTCCTTACACAAGAGCTACATGCAATTATCACACCAAAGTGACTACATGATCTGAAATTTGGATGAAGGTAAGAGGGTAAAGTGTCAACAACAGCTTTATTAGTATGACAGGACACTTGAATGTCTTAACTGGAATGAGTGTCTCCAGAAGTGTAGACCTTGGTGTTGACAGCAAGCATCTCACCATGGTTATTAGACAGCTGCTCGCCTCTGACCATTTGGTACCACTCAAATTCTGAGTATCATCAGAGAAAGAAGTTGTCTCCAGGTAGTAAAATGTGCAATATAGAATTCGAAAAACTTCCAGGTGAAGAGTTTGGTGTTTGATTTTGGTGCTAGTTTTTTTTTTTTCCCTCCTCCTTTCCCTCAGTACATATATAATCAGTATTTTTCTGGAGGGCAAAGGAGAAGGAAGGGCTTGGCTGGATTTTGGCTTGTTGTCTTTTTTAAGGAAATACTCTTTTTTTTTTTCTGCTGAGATGTTATCATAGTATACATTGGCCATACAACTTTATGAACCTTTTTCAAAAGTCTATGTGACTACTACTGACATTTTTCAAGCCTATTTTTCACTTGATATAGAATAAACAACTTTTTGTCTTTTCCTTTTTTTTTTTTTTCCTCTCTCTCTGGGAATCTCCTTTGCCCTAAAAGAAAGCAAGAGATGACCTTTCATCTGCTGTCCTGATAAGCTACACCTCTTGCTTTTGTGTTCATTCACTGATAGAAAAAGGTGGAAATTTGCTCTTAGTTCTTATCAGTGACTCGCAGCTCTATCATAAGGGCTGAGAATATCTCAGAATATCCCAGTCACAGAGTTTTTTGAATTGTCACCAATTAAGAGGAAGCCAATATTTTTTTAGCAGAAAAGGTTCTCAAACATCAGTTGTCATACTAAGCTCTAGTTCATGGCGTAAAATGTAATTGTGCTCACTGACTTTGGTTCATGCTCCAATCTGGTAGCTCTGTTCTCACCAGCTATGAATGCAAGGTAACTCAGCCTTCAATGTGTTTATCTTATTCACACTAACAGTACATACGTGGGCAATTACTAATTGCCGGGTGACAAATATGCAACCCTGCCAATTTCACAAGAACGTGTCTGGTTGTGCTTAAGTCCCTTTCTACAGGATCTACTAGGCATTTGAAATGGTCACAAGTTCACTCCACTCAGCTCTAGCAAAAAGGCAGACTTCTGACCAAAGTCAAGAGTTTGAGCAATAATTCTCAAAAGGGTAAAGAGGAACAGCTGAAAGAAGAGAGAGCTATTTATGCAACATGGTTTATTATAAACCATTGGTGAGATCAGAACAGTCCCATCATAGCTGTAAAAATGTGTGAGTTGGAATTAAAAAAATGTATTTGAAAAGAACAAAACAATATAACTTGTATCTTCACCTGCTCCAAGCACTTGCTACATTATGAAAGTGAGACAGTTGTTGAATACATCTTCGAAAGACTTCAAGAAGGAAGAAGTGCCTGATCACACTTCTATCAGAGAAAGGAATCTTAAATACTCAAATATATGACATCTATCCTTCTTTTCCAGCTCAGACAAGGAAATGGAGTAAGTCAGCTACATACTTTTTCGAGGCAGCACTTTACTGTATCTTTTTTTTTCCCTACCTCAATAATAGCTCTCACGAGAAGAGTTAATGCAACATTCAGCAAGTAAAATGTTGTGATCTTTTGTCTACAGCCAGTACACATGACACTTTTTGAGTAATGGAAAAAAATAATTATAGATACCTGATTTTTTTTTTTAAATAAATTTTGCCCAATGTGGGTGGGAAATAAGAGACCAAGAAGGACACCAGAGTATTCTTCCAGTGAGTTACGCATTATATTGTATGATGAACATCTTGATAAGGCATTGCATTGATATTTGTCATAGGTTTTTTAGAATATTAAAACCACCCTTAGAACTACAGTGCAACAGGGACCATGTTTAGATTTTGAAAACCAGAGACCGGTATTAAACTAGAAATTCTGTCTATAACTTCATCCTGTGTAACTGTGTCAATAAAATAATGGCAATAAAAATCGTTTGAAAACTGTACCCCAGAGTATTTGCAAGTCAGTAAGTAATTAAACTTCACAGAACCTTTGTAATAAAAAGTTAATTTTGCAGTTTTAATATTAAAATATTAAAGGGGGCTTGCTGCTAGTGTCATAATTACTGGATACATACAGGCAATTGATTTCCACATGCATACTTTGGCTTCAGCATGGTTCTGTCCAAGTCAGAGGGAGGGAAACTGAGGCAATGACATATCATAAGTGAGTTTTTCAGAAATATGAGTGAATTTGGAACAGAATTCCCCAGAAAATAGCGTTGAGATTTGAGTTCCTAATTCAGTCCAATTTGAAAGTCTCACCTCAAGGGAAAAAAAATCAAAGTTTGATGTTGCTCTTCCATACCTATATTTAGGTGTGTGCTAGAGTTTGACACTAACATACTCTGAATGTCTGCAAATATCCTCTTTTTTCCTTTTTTTTTTTTTTTTTTTGCCAGCTCTTACATGGATATTGCTTCTTTTTCCTTTGGGATAGCAAATATTGCCTAACATAATTTGTTTGATACCAGAAATAGAATTGATGGCTGGGCCAGATCTAAATCCAGGGCCCTTCCTTCGCTCCTGTTTTCTAGACATTAGCTCATGTTCTTTGAAAAGCTCATATTCTTTGCTGCAACTTCACTGCTATCACAGTCTGCATTAAGCTGTAATTTGGGATGACTTGGCTTCTGTTGTGATTAAATCGAACTCTTATCATAACCCAAATACAAGCTCTCGTTGTGTGTTTTCCCAGAACACGACAATATTGGCTTAACACCAAGCTGGCAGTCTGCACTCTAGGTCTTGGCTAGGAAATCATATTTGTAGATTGGTACACATACAAACACTCCTATATACACATGAGCATACACCCTCACACGCACATCTGCACGCTATTTCAAGCACTGAGATATAACAGTGACAGAGGAGACTAGAAAATCCCTAGAAGAAAGACATATGGAAGCTGAAAATTTATTTGAGATGTAAAAACCTCTTTGATTCATTTTGAAACTCCAGTTCCCACTCTCGGTGGCTATGAGGCAACCAAAGCCTTTCAGAGACCAGCATTAAGGGACTTCATACATGAGAATTGCTCCAAATCTTTAAATTTTAAAATCATTATTTTTAATTTTATTTGACCACAAGTCTTCCTTCCCCAGCTCCTTTCTTCACTGACAATATTTATTAAGGGCAGGCAGCCCTACTTTCCAACTTCTTGTGAGTAGGGGTGGAGAAAACACACTGTACATCCCACCCACCTAAATATCCTGGCAAGTCACTTGAGTCTCACTGTCTCCTTATTCTGTTTGTTTGCAGAACCTATTTTATTTTAAAGAACAGAGCCCTTCAAACTAGTAAAAAGCTGTATCTTCGGATGCCAAAGGGACAACACAGAGCCACTTTGTAAAGCAGATTGGCTGTCCTCCCTGCTCAGAGAGAGAAGAGCCTAACTGAGAAATGCTCTTGGATGTCACTGAAAGCAGTTGTCAAGTTGTGAAAGGGTCTCTGCACCTCATCGGAGCCAGCCATGGGAGAGGAAGGATGGAAATATCCATCCCAAAACTGCCTCTGTCACACTGGTAGATTAAGAATTGGACTTTGTCAGGGAGGACAGGGAGAGCTCCTGGGAGAAACATCACCTGTGTTCAACACACTTGAGCCAACATCATAGTAATTAATCTTGACAAGCCTTACAGATTTTATCCCTTCCCAGTATCTTCAGTATGCTTTCTGATTGTCTTCAAAGAGCATTTCTCCTCTGCTGAATCACAGCACATTCTGTTCTTCCCTCTTCTGCACACAGCTTTCAAGAAGCACCCAAAGGAACTTAATGTAACAAACCTCCATGATGCAGGAGATCAGTTGTCTCTCAGAGCTCGGACACACAGCAGCCATGAAGTCTGAATACAATACACTTTCCACTACAGTAAGTCTTCGCTTGACAAAGTTTTCCCATCAAATGACTTATCTGTGTGGGCAGAAATACTTCCCTGTTGGTCCCATTCTTCCAGCCTTCCTCTCCCACCTCAACCATTGTCAGCGTCTCAGCCACACCTGTGACCTAGCCTAGCAGTCATCATGTCTTTTGGCCCTATGTCAGACAAAGATTTTTTAAACTGACAAAGCTGTACCGAGTTCAAAAGCCCTTGAAATGACTCAGTCCAAGGAGAAAGTGTTTGCAGATTGCATTTGCTGGAGTAAATACTGGGTTTAGTTTTCCTGCTCAAATTTTAGCTCAGACAAGAAAGTGTATTCCCCAGTCACATACTGCCAGCAAGCAACAAAATAATCTATTCACCCTACAGTGTGCCTTTCTATTGCCCACAGATTTCATTAGTAACAATCTGCAAAAAAATCACAGGTTTTAATTCCTGTCCTGACAGATTGGGGATGTGGTTTTCTCTTTGGATTTGTTCCACAAAAATGTTCTGCAGACTTCCATCGGCAAAAGGCTTACTTGCATGTCCTTCACCACCACAATGTCACTGAATGCTTGTCACTCAATGGACAAGATGTGAACTTTGCCTTTGGGTAGTTAAACCTCTGCTATGTCTCTGTTTGTTTACCAGTCTAATTTTGATAGGCGCTTCAATTTCTAACGATAGCGGGGTAAAAGCAAGAAATGGAACAGGACATACAGATATTATCAGCCACCTGTGAAGCGGCTGGCAATTTCTACAGTGTGCTGTGAAAAAGTCCTAGATAAAAATTAAGAAGTAAAAGCAGCTATACGTAATGTTTTAAGGCATCTTTTTCAAACCTGATATATTTAAGGAAGGGTGCTTTCTTCTGTGGCAAAAGACAGTGTAAAGGAAATAATAGAAACTAAAAAAAGACCCCATTATTTATGGTTCTAGTCAAAATTGTACATCTGGGAATGCTGCTGGGTTTTTCAGCAGGGAAAATGAGAGAGGAGGCTGATCCAGGACACATAAATGCATAGGACCACCAAAAAATGTCTACAGCAAAGCAGACTCAGATGGCATGTACTGTGTGCTCTATGGAACACATGAGAAACTAAGAGAAACAAATTTAAGCTTTTGGTTATTTGCTTCCTGCCTTCAAAGCAGGTTGTTTGTCTAGTTTCCTCCTTTTAGATTTCTCTTTCCTCTGCATCTTGTCTCCACTGTCTCTCCACTGCATCTTGTACCTTTAATAATCAGATAGCATTTATAAAACCTTTTTTTTTTTTCCAGAAGGAAGGAAGTAGGAGGGATTTTTCACGCTGAAATAGCCATATTATAGCACAAAATTATACCATGGTCCCAAGAAACCAGCAACTTAAATGTAAGGTGAAATCATTTTTCATTTATATGACAATAACTGGTGTTTCTCAAAGGACAGTATATGTTAACTAGCCTAACGGGACCAGACTGGATTCAAGACAATTATTTGCACTGCCTTACACCCCAGTTAGTCCCAGATGCTGCTCTTTCACACCTCAACAGAATCCAAATTTAGACTGTACTTTTCCATCTGCTGCTTGTCTCCCTTTATGAGTCCCACCTTTCATTTCCCAGGACTCCTCAGGCCCTTATATCACTTCATGTATCTCTCATAGAGGTGACTAGTGAGAATTTGGAGTCAGAAACCTGGGGGTGCATTATACCCAGCAAATTAAGAACATTAAAAGAAAGAGCTTGGAAGAAAGGTAAAGATAAATAAATAAATAAGTATATGCCTCTCCAAGTCACCAGCTACCTAGGAATTCTTATGCTAATCAGGCTGCTTCATGAAGGCTGGCTGTATTTCAGGCCAAGATTCTTGAAGTGCCACCCATCCTTATCCTTCCTTTTGGTTCCTAATCTAATGTTTGACTTCTAGTTTTCCCTCCTCCCAGATGTCTCCTTTCAGCTGTCCAGGTTTCAATCCAATATATATTCCAGTCCTTTGCCAAGTAGGAGTATGCTGGAATTACCAGTCTCTGTGATGGTCAGAGATTCTATTTTTTATTTTGATTAGAATTTGAAAAAAAGGAGAAAGAAGGAGAAGAGGCTTCAATTTCAGAAAAGCATTTTATGCAGAATGGAGTAAGTCCAGAGTATACAGAGTGTGCAAGGGAGATACTGTGCCCTGGTCTCCATCAAAAGGAGTGTGACCAGCAGGTCGAAGGAGGTGATCCTGCCCCTCTACTCTGCTCTCATGAGACCTCACTTGGAGTATTGTGTGCAGTTCTGGTGTCCTCAACATAAAAAGGACATGGAACTGTTGGAATAAGTCCAGAGGAGGGCCACGAGGATGATCAGGGGACTGGAGCATCTCTTGTATGAAGATAGGCTGAGAAAGTTGGGGCTGTTCAGCCTGGAGAAGAGAAGTCTGCGTGAAGACCTCATATCAGCCTTCCAGTGTCTGAAGGGGGCATAGAGGGATGCTGGGGAGGGACTCTTCCTTAGGGACTGTAGTGGTAGGACAAGGGGTTACGGGTTAAAACTTAAACAGGGGAAGTTTAGATTGGATATATGGAGGAAATTCTTTACTGTAAGGGTTGTGAGGTGGTGGAATGGGTTGTGAAATGTGAATGCTCCATCCCTGGGGTTGTTCAAGGCCAGGTTGGATGAGGCCTTGGGTGATATGGTTTAGTGTGAGGTGTCCCAGCCCATGGCAGGGGGGTTGGAACTTGATGATCTTAAGGTCCTTTCCAATCCTAACTATTCTCTGATCCTATGATTCTATACCCTGAAATATAGTAGGTGCCAGAAGCCCTGTAAGAAGGACAGACCCTGAGTAACCCAATTCACATTTTTGTGGTGTGCTGATGAACAACGAACACCTGCTCTGAAACTCGGTGAGGAGAGCAGGAAGAACAAATTTCCATTAAGGCAGTGACACAGTTATGAAATACATCATCATCAGGGCCACGTACTAAGCAAAAATGGGACTGGGGTCAAATCATACTGGGGTAAAAGTTAATGAAGAAGATCTGAAATAAAAAAGAATAGAAATATTATGAGGTGTGGGAAGAGGAAAAGATGCGAAAGCAGTAATATTTTGACAAGGGATGTTACTCGTAATGTGGCAAATGTAGTCCCATCTCCAGTCTGTTTGACTGAAGGGAACAAGGGAGCAAACAAAGCAGAACAACCTTTCTAAAACTCTCTGAACAGAATCAGAACAGTTCCCGCTGTGGGTCATCTTTCAGTCTGCAGTTCAAACGTACCACAGCCTCCTTGTTCCCACAGTACAGGCCTGACCTTAAAATCTTTCACGAGCTTTTGCTAACTGCAGCCCAGCTGGTTGCAGTGTTCCAGCCATCTGCTACTATTTTTAAGACTCCAGGTTGCAGACAGTTTTCTTTAGCTACCACTCCTCTGAGGATTGCCTTAAACAGAACTGCACAAAGTAGCAAGCCCCCCTGTTAGTATCCTTGGAATCCTGAGGGATTGAAGTGCAGCAGAAAAGAAGGCAGGACTGATCTTGTGCAAATAAGGATGTTTAATTTAAGAGCCATTCGTATGAAATCTCAACTCCAGGGGGCTGGGACGCTTCACATTTAAGTACATAGCCACCAGGCAGCAGTTAGACCAACTGAGTGAACTGCCAGCTGAATTTGGGTAAGGAAGATGTGGAAAAAAAGGAACTTTTGTGTCACCTTCAGAGAAAGATTTCTTGGCTTTATGTGGTTGTTGAAGACTATAGACATAGACAGAGAAAGCTGTCTATTCAGGAAGTTCAAGGTTTCTGCTATAGTAGAGCAGCCTACTGTCTGCCCTTCCTATTTGCATCTCCACTAGAGCAGGTTTTGGCTTCAAGCATTCCCAGGAAATGCCCAAGTTTGACTTGTCTATTCTGTTCCGTGTCACATGAAAGACAGATCTTGAAAATCTTTACAGAGCAATCAACTGCTCCCACCAGCCTAAGGCACAGGTTAATCAGACAGCCTATTACCTAAAATGTTAGTGTTTTTCTGGATTTCTCTTACAGTATAAGTAAATAGTATCTATCTAAATCTAGATACAATTGGAAGGCAGTTGACACATTTGAATATAAAAACCTTTTCTTTCATCAGACAGGCTTTCTTGACAAGACTACATTGAATGTCTTCTCTGGTGATCCACATTAATGCTGGCAAGGAATTGTATCTAATTTTTGATAATTTATGTATTTACCCTTTGGATGTTAAACTAAGCTGTAAGTACAAAACTGGACAGTAAAGATTAATGTCAAGCATTGCAAACGCTTTTATTTTTGTCCAAAAAAGGATTTTTATTTTCTTTTATTTAAAACTACGTATCCTGTCTTGGTGTTCTCTTTGTATATGTATGCATAGGTATATACAAAAGAGTCTAGTCTTTATTAAACTCAAACAAGGTCTCATCAGTATTGTCAGGGAAGTTTCCAGTTGCTCAACTAATCTTAATTTTTTTGTCATCTGAATAGCTCTATGTTTTGCTAACCAAATTCAGTAGACCTGCAGTGACTTCAATAGGTGCTTAGAAAATTATCTCACACATGGACTTAAATTTAGATGGCTTGGCTTACAAGGCAAAACAAATTTTGTCTGGAATAAAAGAATTAAACTGAATCACAATATCATTAAAATAATTATGTGATTCGAAACATTGCAGGATAAAATATGAAAAGATATCCCCCCCCCATAAAAGCACAAGAATTAAAACCCCCCAAAACCCCAAACAAAACAAAAATATTCCAAATCAAAGCAGTAAAACAGATCTGTCCAAATCATTCCTATGAATATAATATGAACTGCAATCCAAATCTTCATCGAAAGTCACCCAAGAACTGTGTTACTTATTCGCTGGAATAATAGGAGTTGGGAAAGCGTATTCTACACAGACTCATTAGTAATTTTAGGTAACTCTCCCTGGCAGGGTTCATGACCAGGTTGGAAGAGGCCTTGGGTAATATGGTTTAGTGTGATGTGTCCCTGCCCATGGCAGGGGGTTTGGAACTTGATGATCTTAAGGTCCTTTCCAACCCTAACTATTCTATGACTACATGCACAAAAGTTTGTACACCTACACATACTCACTTTTTACTGAGCCATATGCAGGTTATACACACTAGTCAGAGAATTTATCTCGGCACAGTTCAGCTACCACAACAGAGTGTGTGATCAGGCTGTTTTCCTCAGCTATCATTGAATCCCATACATTGCCAACTAATTAAATCTCCATATCTTGCATTTCTTTCATTTCTATTTAATTTTCTTTATGAGTGCAAAATATTCCAGTGAATTTATTAAGCTAAGCTCATAGGACTGGGTATCATTGAAACCATTTACACTGATTTGTATTTGAATAAATGTGTACTGGTGAAACCTACAGTTTTTCTGAGACCATTATTAAAATTTAACAATGATTTCAGTGTTTGAATGGGCTCAGGAAACAGCTACTATTTTTCAAGAAGCCAAAGTCAAGGCTTCTTAACAATATTGGGCAAAACTGAATAACTGACAAACAATCCCTTAAGGAAAGAAAGAGGTTATTGTTCATACAGTGAAAACCCTAGCATAATAATTAACCACTCTTAAAGTTTTGACAAAAGGTCAGATTCAATAGAAGCACGAAGTGCTTGAAAAGTCACGTGAGAAGTCCTCATGTGACAAGCTAAAGTACTTGACAGAGAGCTTGAACACGTAAAACTTAAGTCCCTAAATCACTTAGAATCATAGAATAGTTAGGGTTGGAAAGGACCTTAAGAACATCAGGTTCCAACCCCCCTGCTATGGGCAGGGACACCTAGCAGTAAACTTAGATGTCTACACAGAGCCTAAGTTGTCTTTAGTCCCTCAAAGACCGAAGTTCAAGTTCTGAACAGTTCCAGTCTGCCATGAGTCAGAAATCAGCAATTTCCCCAAGTTCTCTGAAAACATTAATTTCTGTATTGTACTCCATACAGATCAAGAGGATGTGAGTCTTACCAAAGGTGTCCGTCACCTTGTTTGCTTTCAGTTTTCTGAAAGCTCATTTCTGTGCATTCAGTGGACAGAAAGAAGTGAAAACGGGGAACAAGTACTTCCATCCTAAAAATGTCACCAAGGCATACTTAGTTATTTCAGGATGTTTGTATTAGTAAATAAAATTATCCAGTGACTGTGTGCTAGGCCTAAAAGCAAGTAGTATGATATGATTTGTCACAATACAAGTCTGCTCTTCCCAGTTTTAAGGTGGCTTTGTCCAAACCACATGTTTGGAACAACCTAGGGAAATAAATCTCATTCTGTCAGATCATGTCTCTTTCACCAATAACCTGTACAAAGAAAGGCTTATTGAAGTACACTTTGAAGATTGACAGAAAAGAACTAACATGGATTAGCAAGGAATAAGACACACAGAAATCAGGGTCTCACTGTGTAATGCACACAGCTGTCAGGGTTTTTCAGGGTTCCCCACCAGCAGCAGATGAGTTAGTGCTGTTGAGACACAAAGGCAGTGTATCAAATTAGCACCTCATAGACCTTTCTAGCTATTACAGATTGAAATAACTGTTTGAGATTCACTCCCATGCCTGGCTAATGATCAGACAGAGCTGATATCAGATCTCTTATAGCAGACATGGAAGTCCTAGTGTCCACTCCCTAGTATCACAACATTTTACACTACCATGACAACACAAAACACTGTGAAGCCAGATAGGAATATAATTTGGCTCTTCTTTCACTCCCTGAACAATGCTGAAACATTTCTGAGTAAATCAGATCTGGCTCCAAGACAGAAAATACAGTCACAGTACAAGTGACCTCTCTTCCCACGCAGCACTTATAGGATATAAAATCAGGCAGGACCATCACTTTCCCTTCTTCCCTTTAATTCATGCCAGGTTCTTTGTGATTAAGTAATTATGCACAATTGTGAAACACGAAAAAGTTGGAAACCCCTAAGGGAAACCAAGTGTGTGCTGTATGTTGTAGTTTTCATAGTCACGTCTGTATTTTGGATAGATTTATACCTGCAAGTGTTCCATTTACTTTTCAGGAAAATAAAAAAAAAAAGAAAAAAAGAGGCATGACTGTTTCCAGCAATTGCACTTAACAGCCACTCTTTGGCAAAGAGTTTCTGTTTGGCTCCCATGCTTTCAGGGAACATTGTTTTGCTTGTTTTCAATGAGAACAAAAAAAATAAATTCATAAACGGTCCCTCCAGGTTTTTGACTAGGAGTAAATTTACATCCCTTAGAAAAGGGAACTAGCCACAAGCTAAAGGGAAAAGAGATTAAATGGAGGGATCACCTTTAACTGTTAGTACTCCTTCTCATGACCTTGAAAATTAAGTGTAAAGGGGAAGAAAAGGAAAGAAATTACTAGAAATGATACCAAAATAGGCAAATAGCATCACTATATTGATAATTTTCCACCAGCTTCTTAATTCCTGCTCTAAGACAAGAATAGAAACAAAGAAGAGGAAATGGCACAATGAGGGCAATTCATGGCAAATATTAGAGCATGGCAGGTCAGGAAGTTCAGGAGATCATGAAAAAGGGAGTGTATTGAGTTTCTGGGTTCTTTTTTTATAAAAATGTATAAATCTCATAACACAATGACTGAAAAAGTCAAAGACCTTTTGCTCAAACAGGCATGTCTCAAGGGCAGTAGGGTGTACAGTTCCCTACAACATGAAAGGAGAATGAATCCTTTTGAATACTAATAAAATCCACAAATCAGTGGTGGGACATATCCCTCCATCTGTTCTTCATTCCTGTGTTTATTTAGTTGTCAGTATTTTCACCAAATTCTGAAGAACACAACAATTTATCACAGTATTACAGGCAATAGGGCTGATGTCCACATCTAAACTCCATTATAGCTGAGGTAGGTAACTGGTTCTGATAATAGCTATTACCTGCTTATATCTCCCTGCAGGACTAGAGATAGTGTAGAAGAAAAGGAATAGCAGTGGGCAGACATCCTAAGCCATGTCAGAATTGAGTGTAACTCTCTTTGTAAATCTGAATGCATTAGATTTTCACAAAAGCACAAGGGAATCTTGAAGAAAACAGGAATTGTGCATTCTCGAGAACATTATTCAGAGCCCTATGTGGCATATGATTTCAAGAACCTAAAGCAGTGTGATCTCATAGATGGCTTATGTCTACTTATCAATGAACCTCTTTAAACAGAGGTTTGATTTCATAATTTAGCTTTGGGAAGTCTATAAGATAATGGATTTATTCCCAGAAGGAATTCTGTGCTAAGCAATTTCTGTAATATCAGAAAGTTTCTATACAAAAAAATACAGTCCTTTTAAGGACATCAGGCTTCAGTAAAATGAAACCCAGAACCATTCTTGACACAGATGTTTGTTAGAGGTAAGGCTTCAACTGAATCGTAACAGCCATATTCTTAATATAATTTTATTGTGTGACTCTTGTCACATCCAAACTTCAGCTGCGTAAAAGGAGGGAAAACATTGAAGTACTATGAGAAACTCTTTATTAACATCATTGTGTTATTTTAATTTTTTATAAACATTAAGCTGTGAATTGTGACTGGAGCAGGTGGTGGATGTGGAAAGACAATGGAAGCTTCCTGGCTTATTGGCTGTCATTATGTTGTGTTTCAATCGCCTTTCTTTCCTTGCACATGTTAGAAGACTATGTAGAGTCTACCAGCATGAAATCTAAAATTAAATTGCCAGAATTACAATGGGGAAGCAGAACATGTATTTACTTCTAAAGATAGATGTCTTAAGTTAGGACCCGTATCTCCTTAGACTGACTATAGAATCAATGCAGAGGCAGGGGTTTCTCCAGGAAAGAATTGAAAGTACCTTCCTCAGGCTTCTGCTAAGTTGTCTTGTGCTCATGTATGGAAACATGAGGCAGCACTTTGTCAGCTGTCTAAACGACAGAGTGAGTCCATCTACAACTGGCCCCCAGACAAAAGTGGTTCATCTTTGCATTGCTCGGTTTTACTCACAAAAGGTTTGGGAGTACTTTAGCTGGGATGGGCCATACAGACACTGACAACTTTGTGTTGCTGAACTCGGGAATATTGCCCTGTGCTTTTACATTTACTAGTGTATAGCCGTTTTCTGTGGGGTTTTGGTAAGATGTGAGCTACCCAACAAGGTGGCTACAGAGACCATGTTAGAGTCCCTAGGTAATCTATGAAAGCATCTACCCCTTATCATATTTTCCTATTAGAATGTGTGATAAATGTAGAGGTTTGTCACTGGGAATCACCAGAGCACAGACATGATCTATTTGTCCATAGGTTGGGATCTATTAGTACATACATTATGGGAGTTGTTTTAAACAGCTGTGTTCTAAACTTCCTCTTGATGTTTGGGAGATTTTCTTGAGTTTCTGGGTAACCACAGGCAAGTAAATATATTTTCCCACTTGACATTTGCTAATGGGTTTCAGTAGTTGCTGTTTCATGCTTCAGTTCCTTTTCTGGGTATCTTCCAAATAGTCTAATGAGATGATGATAACTTTTAAGCGTGCTTGTCGAGCACAAAGCGAAACCATTTGTGCCAGGAGTGAGGAGACCACTAGCAGCTCTGGTTTTTGCTTAGAACCTGTTGTTCTGAGCTCAGGATCTAAGTACTACAAAAACACCTTAAATATACCACTAAGGTTTTCCTTTTTTAAGAAGTGAGGTAGTTATGCCTGAAATTCCTTTGAAATACATTTTCACTTATTTTGCTGTAAATTGTTTAAACATTTTCACCATGAATAAATACACCAACAAATTATGTATCATTTACTTTTACCTGTTCTTTGCTTCTTCATTAACAAACAGTTTTTGTACACCTTTCATCAATTTTATTTATTATTGTAGTAAATGTAAGCAGCAGCTAGAGCAGCTAACATGATGTAGTCCTCTTCCACACCAAAAGGAAAGGCTGTATTGCTTTCTTCAAAGTAGAAGCATAGGAAATAGAGCAATATAGTGCTCTTTGGAGGGTGTAGACTAAGGAACAAATTGTAAATCTCACATTTTCTCTATCACTATAGAGGTATCAATTTGAGGTAACTTCAGCTTGTCAAGCTTGTGAAAACAAACTCTGGGCAACTTGCAACTTGAGTTCTGGCTCATTGATTTTGTAAGGCAAAAAAGGGTTAATATCGGGTCAATGGATGCATTGGGTACCAGCAAATAAAGTTGTTTTTTTTTTAAAAAAAAAGGATTCTGGAAAGTAAGAACAAGTTTGTGATATCCTGCTTCATTTCTAAGTGTAGTCTAGATAGAGCTTGCTTCTAGGTGAGGGTCTGCTTTGCCTGCCATACAAAGAAAGAAGCTTCTTTTCTGCAAGGCTAGCATCAAATCAAAGGAGCAGCCAGAACTAGAAACATGGAAATTCTCTCAGTCTTACAGGTGAGCACCTGAAGAATGGTGTAGAAAATGAAATCGCATTGTGTTACAAGGCAAACTAAAAATCAAGAATCAATCATGAACATTCCACGTATTAGCACAACTGGATTTGTTTATTTTTATACCACCCCAAAAATCATGCTGTACGTACATAGCCAATACATGGGATAGCACACCAAATGTAGACAAGAAAGATATGCACTGCTTTATTTTGCTGGTGATTTTCCTTTTTATATCTTTTCCACTATACATCTGCTCAACTTCATGAAATGATCCAACCTACATGGATTCCCATGTTGACCCTCTCTCAACTCCACACTGTCTCTCTAAGAGGAGACATCCTATTACCTCTGGAGTGATTGTCTGAATGATAAAGTGCGCAGCTTTTTATGTAGGTTCCCTGGGCCTCATTTCTTATGTAAAACTGTTTAGGGCAGAACAAGTATAAGAGCATGTATCTGGTTTAACTATACTCTATAGTTAGTAGGTAAGACCAGCTAATGCTTTGAGTTACTTGGGAAATCATAAGTAGCACGCACACAAAAATGAAAACAGAAAATAGTTTTCCATATTGTTGAGAGTGTTAATTTTCTTTAGTTTCCAGTGTCATTAATTATGCTAAGCACTGCTGCAAGTCTTTACACTTGTCTTATGCTCTTATTTTCTTACAAAACAGTATACTAGGCTTTCTGTATAAAACATATATATAAACATTTATATATATATATATATAAAAAAAAAACAAAGCAACAACCCCAGAATGGACTTACACACAAGTACATATTTGTCCCTCGTTAAAAAATATACTGTGTGTATATTTATTCATTGTCCCTGAATGTCACAGCAGTGTCAACTAGCATGGGGCTCAGGAAAAAAGGGGCTTTCTTTTTTTTTCCTGCTTTGCTTTAAAACATACACTTAAATTACATAAGATTAACAAAAGCAGAGTAGTCACAGGAACAATCAGATCCTGTTTATATATTGGCACCATGTTCTTGTTGCCATTGTTAATACTACTCTCCAACTTGACTTCTAGTTATTACTTCCCAGGAATTAATATATCTACACATTTTTCGTCATATATTCTCACAATAAACTGGATGTAGGTTCAGGGAGAATGAAACACTAGAAAACCTAAATGGATCCTGGGACTCTGGACATTCTTGTCCAGTTTAACTTTTCTGACCCTCTTCCTCAGAGATTATAAATCATTTAAAAAAATATGGTTAATTCTACATAACAAGTAATTTTTAGTGGCCTTTTCTTCCAAAAGGTGCTTCTGGGCAATGATTTGAGATAGATAGTTTTTCACGCGCACTGCTGGCATTTGATACCAGCCTTGCATATTTGTATAAATAATTTTTCTGGCATAAGGCCCTTATTACTGGTGCAGATGGTTCTCTGCCCTTGGAGTCTATTCTTTCAGCAGACAGACCAGTCAGTTGAACTACTTCTCATTACTGAGTGAGGTGCTGGGAGAACCCCATATGCTTAATGCACCAGAAAATTTTGTTGTGAGGAAGAGGTTAAATTTCAGCCCAAATTATTTAGCCTATGCAAAAGTGTCTAACGACTTTTTGGCCTGCAGATTTTGTAATTGAAAAACCCCAGATATAAAAATGCTATAAAGATTGGGGCAAAAAATGAAAAACCATATTGAATTAAAAAACAAAGTTCTGCTTGCAGGTTTACAAAGAGTCTATAACACTGATAAAATCTTCTGAAACCAATGTGCTTTTTTTTTTTTTTTTCTTTTTTTCCTTGTGTTTCTTTATTTTGGCTTCATTTCAACCCTGGAGTTCATATCATCTCCTTCCAGATCATACTCTTCTACTTGACCGCTGGTCCACACCTTCATGCGGTCAGTCAGGTCGCTGCTTCTGGGAGCCAGAATGAAGTCATAAATCAAGGCAGCACTTGCTCCTCCAATGATTGGGCCAACCCAGAAGATCTGAAACACAGTTCCCAGCCGAGTTAATACATCAGGTATTATTCCACCATGAAATTTACAGTGAAAACATTAAAATTACAGTCTATCACCTGATTATTTACTTAACCACAGGACAAGAAACCAAGAATTTCTCACCATGAATTGGCAACAGCCCCAGGGATTAGTAACTGTATGTTGTCAAGTTCTGATATTTAAAATTAGGAATCTACTGGTAAAACATCACTGTTTCTCCAGATAGTTTTAGCAGGGGAAGATTATTTCTAAAAGCAACAAGGGTGTTAGATTCCATTTTTCCACTAACTTTCAGTGACAGATGAATTAGAAAGTAATACTTAGTAAGGACCTAATAAGGGGCTTAATTTGCTGCTGGCCGCTATGTAGCCTGTGATATTGCTAAAATTGTACTCGTCTAATTTCTTAAGGCAAGTAAGGTCTGGAAAGAGAAGTAATAAAAGTGTTTTAGAAGACAGGCTGATTTTATTAGAAATAGTAGATGATGTTGAGGGCTTGGGGTGGCCAAAAATTTCCTGAGTCTGAAAACACATTTTATTTTATTCATCAGTATCAGTGGTTGAATATGAATTATTACCTTTAATTCTTCACTGTACAACAAAATATAATTTTCTATTAAATTCTGAAAATGCTAGTTACTAGCTTAGTTATATTACCTTAGTATCCTATGTAATATTTAAGTAGGAGATAATGGCAAAATTTTGCCAGTGTCCTTCTTTTAGGTGTTTAGAGTAAAACTATACTCATGTCCAACATTTTCACAACCTATTGCACTACCATCAAATTTTGACGAATGCCTCCGCAACTGTCTGCCAAAATCGTTAAGTAGGAGAGTTGGAACAAGCTACACTTTAAGTATTAAAGAACACATACTCATTTAGGGCTTTTATACCAGCCGTCTTTATTGAACTTTTGTGAAATAAGTAAACTTTCATAAAGTTTCTAATTTTAGCCACATTTAACCACAGAGAATAGTCTAAAGTTTATAGTGTTTCCAGAACACTTATCCATGAAAGCACATAAGCTGACATAGAACGTTTAGATGGACATTTTATTAGCTTCCAGATGTTGTATCATCCATTTCAGTTTATAAACCTGCTTAAGAATCTTCCTAAATTAGGTCTTCCCAGATTAAGCAGTAGTACTTTACAAACTCAGTTTAAACAATAAATACTCAATACAGGGTTCTGTGTAATGAGGCTTTAACATTTAAAATATTTGAAATAAATAAACATAAAAGGAAATAACCACAGAAAATCTGCTGTCATATTTTGAACATACATACTCAGCTTGAGGATATTGTGATCCCCTGAGGCTGTTCAGGAGCAAAAAGGGATGATTGTTAAATGAAACTGAAATGACAATTCACTGACTTGGTGCTGATGGTATGTGTTTCAAATGGTTTTTGATCTTGTAGACTATGCATATGCAGAATAACGTAAGCTAAACAAAGTTATTCAACTTACCCAGTGATTTTCAAAGTTGTTGGCAATCAGTGCTGAGCCAAAAGATCTGGCTGGGTTAATTCCACAACCAGTGTAATCAATCTAGGAGGTGGAAAGAGAGACAGTGGTGAAGCACTGATGCACATGTGGCACCTTCATTGCGCAGGAGAGCAAGCAGCTGCCTACAGCATGGTTCAGATGTTCACAACAGTTTTATTCATCCCACCCACTCTCCCTCAGAAAAAGGGGGAAAGACTGTTTTCCATGCATCTGTCCTGTCCCACCAAGGAAACAAGTCCTACTGCAGTGATTCCTCCCAGGTGTGCAACATCATCGCTTATTGGCATAGCCACATGGCCCAAATAAGAATGTTGCAGAAAAAAAGTTATTCTCTGAAGTGGAAGAAGGGAGAAATTATCATCTGCCAATCATGTTCCTGCCCTCACTGGCCCATCCTGAGGTGGGATAATATTGCAGATTTCAACTGTGAGAGTTAAAACTTACAGCAAGAAGATGTCCCAAGGCAACAGAGAGACCAATGGCCAAAGGTGCTGATCCCGAGACATCATTCCTCCTCCTGTCTGTGGTGGCAAGGACACACAACACCAACTGGAAGGTAGCAATGATTTCGATACCTAGTCCTTGGCCTGCATTGATTCCCTCTGAAAGCTGCATGGAGACAAGAAAGAAAATGTCGCTTGATATTCCTATCTGACTTCAACCAATACAACAAAGTTTTGCAGGACCTACTTTCTCAATGGGAAAACACAGACCTGCACAGCTATTTCTCTCCTCAGGTTGTTTTTACTTAACAAGGAGGGTAAAATAAAAAAAAGAAAAACTGGAAAGAAATTACTTTTGAAACACTCACTGCTGTACTAAAGGCTAGGCATAACCAGCTTTTGTTGGTGACTCATCATGGTTGCATGGTTGCTGCATCCAGTCAAAAATGGATGCTCAACCATTAGAAGCAATGATAACATAACTGATCTACGTGTGAGAAACAAATGAGCCAGAGATCCACCTTCAGCAGAGTTGACCCATAGAAGTGAAGTGCGATGCCTTGAGACATTTATACATTGCTTCTGAGAAAGAGGATCCTGTGGTCATGTTAATCATTGCTCAGCTTGCATTCAGCAACAATTGCTAAGCAAATAGGGGTAGGAGAAGAAAGGGACAAATAGTAAGAAATATGCATAGCTCTGTGTAGCTTGAAAGTACTTATCCCTGCTATTGACAAGTCACATTAATCTCCTCTTCTCACATCACTACTTATTTCCTGTAATTCAATATGAACCCTTCAAAACAAGGGCAATGTCTTGCAAAATGCTGGTCCTATGGTCGGATTTCCACATTAATATTGACACTTATACTGTGATGATTGCTTGAAAATACGCCACTTTAATGTCACTTGAAACACCCTGAGATATCCATAGTGTTCATGTTGGAATGGAAAATGTGACACAAGTACTACTGAAGTTCAAAGGTATCTAAAATGTCTCTAGATGTCAATTCTTAGGCAATGTTTCTCTGACTTGGGTAGGTAATGAACTTAGTCAATGGAGATCAGATCCACTGAGCTGACGAAATTAGGTGATCACTTGAGAGTCAGCTGAATAGAGCAGTCTTTCATTTTGTATTAACTAGATCTTATGTGACTACAAGAGCTTAGATGCTTAACTCACATGTAGACTAATTTTTTTTTTTATTTTTTTTTTACTAATCATGACATCAGTAAAGTTTCTTATTAATGTAGAATCATAGAATCATAAAATAGTTAGGTTTGGAAGGGACCTTAAGGATCATCTAGTTGCAAACCCTCTGTCATGGATATGGACACCTTCCACTACAACAGGAAGGTAAATGCTGTAGAACATATTGAAAACATGCTAATTCACATAAATAAACATTATACAGTAGAAGTACTGTCGTGTTTCAGGATTACCTGTAAAAACTTTTGCTTGACAAGAAAGCATGGACTTAAACCATTCAATGTTACAACAAGGTTTTAATCCTTCTCCTAATTAGTATATTTAGTAGTACCTTAGTTAAAAGAAGCCTGTATCTCAGCTGAATAACTTTGTGCTAAGCAGAAATAACTACATTGTATGGATAGCATGAAACACGAGCTTGGATAGAGGCCAGAGAAACTGAGAATGTGAGCGACTCAGAGTAGGAAGCAGAGTCTGCAAAACTTATGTTCAATAATAGTGCTATCAGTAGGTTATCCAATCTATCATAGTCTTTCCATTAAAAATTACTAGGTCATAGATGGCAAAAACACAACATGCTACTGTGACCCGTACAGAGCAATGAACTATGGGAAATCATGTTTTAAATCTGTTTTTGTGGTTTTACTTTCCATCTCCCCAAACCCAATAATTAAATAACCTTAAAGATGTTTAACTGAACTCTTCCACTTTCTACCTTTGCTATTCACTTTCTTTCTTCTCTGCAACACAGCAGCATAATATCAAATTCCTAAGCACTGGAAAGAAATCATCTGAGTCTTTGGTCAGCATAAATCTGATTAGCTACATTAAAACCAGTGAAAACACATTGATCTGTAAGATCTGCCAATTTGAATCATTATTAACATATTTTTATATCTTGATCTTTAAAACACAGAGCTGATACCCTTGAGTTAGAGGCAGTTCATCCAGAGGTAGAAAGAAATTCTGGTTGAAATGGTGGGCATTTTTGTTCCTTCAGCATGCATACAGTACAAACTGAAATCAGTCAATGAAACTGTCAGCTTTAATAGCACTTACATGTGAACAATACAAATCTAATGCATATATATATATATCAGCCAGCAGTAAAAATTACATGATCCAGAAATTCATGCTGTATGGTTGATATATCGCTAAATTATACTGTTATTTAGTCATCCCTATCTGCAAAATCCTATCTCGCATTTGGAAGGCCAAACGGTCAAAAAGCAGACATATTATCAAATAAGTGAGTGATATGCAGATAAATGGATAAGTGGATGAGGAACTAAATTTTCTTCTACTGTAATGCAACTGTTAAACATCAGAGAATCTGCATCTGATGTCTGACACACTGATGTTAGTATTTGACAAAGCCTTGGCATTACAAACGACTAAACACTGACCTGCAGTCTTTCCCTTCATTTGAAGGGCTTCTATTAAAAAAAAAAAAAAGAAAAATAAAAGACAATAAGAGCAAAATTATGCTTTTAAAACCTGTGATAATCCTTATCTTTGAGAGGCGGAAATTATATTCTTCCTTTCCCTCCAGGAAAACACATCCTACAGCTGATGTGACTTGAGGTCATTCTCCCTGCTAATCAACACTTATTGATGGCGTGTGTGGAGTCAAAGAAAACCTGGAAATGTCATAGGAAATCTCTTGTTTTCCTCTAGCATGTAATTTTATGCAGCCTGCCAGGGACCTAAGATTCCACTGTGAGAGAAAGGACTCTGGGCCATTTTCCAAAATGAGGGAAAATGAGACAAACCTTGAATGCTCTGCTTTGTTGTGGTCTGTGGATCTCCAGTGTATAAGTGTAGCATCACTGACATTCATTATTTGCCTACTTGTCAGTGATACAATATCATGCAGCAATAGCTGGGACAGCAACACATGAAACAGCATGAGTCTCCACCACCCTAACCACATCCCAGCCAAAGCGTAAGATGGGTAATAGAAAGCTGCATTTCTTAGTATCAAGTTAAAATGTACATGTGTATGTGTGTTTATATTCAGATTTATGATCCTTGTTCACAGTGGATTTGTAAGTGTTACCCATATAACAACACAATACAAAACATTTTGCACCTTTTGAATCTGCTGGTTTAAGCTCTTGACAGAACCAGTTAGGCATAACCAACATGAGTTAGTTACTCTTTCATTGTATTTTCCATATGTTATTCAGGGTTTTTTTTAAGGAAGGCTTGAATTTTAGTAGAATACCTGACTCCAGAAGTCTCAGGACTGTCTATAGCTTAATCTGGATCTAGTAGGAAGTAGTACTGAACATTACAGGGGAGGACTACCCATAGGTGTCGATGAAAGGCAAAAAAATACTGATGGTCTTAAAATCTAGCATCCTACAACTGAGACTATCCATAATATAAGGTGACCATATATCTAGTTCTTAAATAGACAAAATAATGCCTTGAAACATAAGACAGTCACTTTTACTGTAGTTTCAGGGTGAAGGGACCGCTTTCCAGTGACCTATATCCACACTGCAGTGACTTTCTTCCCTGTTTTGGTAGGCTGTTTACCAGCAGTCACAACAAACTTATGTGAGCAGCGTATGTGGGCTGATGCTGAATTTGCCATTGATGGGTCTGTCAGGAAATCTCTGATCTCTACTCATATCAGTACAATAACTGTTAGATGCTCTGCATTTCAGGTGATGCTCATTAAGGCAATAGAAAAAATGGCAGAAAGTAGGTCAGCTTTTCATGCTTCAGACTTGTGAGGCTTGAAGAGGGGATTCAGTGCATTAAGGAACCAAATATGTTCTAAAGGATTAATATGAAACACACAAGCTCACACTCCAACACAGTTTCCCACACTATAGGAGTCAACCCAGACTTCTTCTCTTTTGTTCACATGAATTGTTCCATTAAATTTAATTTCGAATTCACTGTTTTGACAGGAGAAAAGGCAGAAACACACCCAAGAAATGGGTTATGTAATTGCCAACATCAGAGCATTGTATGTAGAAACCTATGTCTGATCAGCTGAATCAATCCTGACTGCATTAGCTTGCACTGAGTAATTTTCCTTTGACTGAAATAGCACCCAGACAACAAGCAGAAGCCTATAGACAGACGGTCCAAGTGAAATGTAACCTTATGTAAGCTTAATTCCATCAATATTTTCACCTGATTTCACTGTAATTTGAACAAGTTTGTGGGAGAAAAATCCATGAAAATCAGTAAATTTATAGAAATCGCATTCATTCAGAAAGCTCCTGAGCTGCAACTGATTGGAACCTAAGGAAGCACTTGTAGCCTGCTGCAGCCCTCCGTTTTGCATTGCTGGACAATGGTATGAGGTACAATACTGGTTCCCCATTTAAAGATTAGCTTTCTCTGGAAATGCTACTGCTGAGAAACCTGGTTTGAATTCAGCGCTGACTCTGCTTTGAGCAAGAGATCAGGCTAGAGACCTCCTGAGGTCACTTCCAAGCTGAATTATCATGTAAAAGACGTTGGTCCTCTGGAAAGGCTCTTCTTGTGGAAAGGTCTAGGACACAATTTCCTCAATGCTGCTCTGGTTCAGATGAGTTCATGTCTTGAAAAAGCTGGTGATATATGCAGATAGTGGAACTACAGCTGGTGGATCAGTCACTGTGAAGGATATGCATATAGATTGCAGGCTATGCATATGGATTATATTGGTGAGTCAATTGAGACATAATCATAGAATCATAGAATAGTTTGGGCTGGAAAGGACTTCAAGATCATCTAGTTCTAATGCCTCTGCCATGGGCAGGGAACCTTACCCTAGATCATGGTGCCCAGGGGTCTGTCCACTCTGGCCTTGAATCCTGCCAGGGATGGAGCATTTACCACTACTGTTCCAGTACTTCACCACCCTCACAGTAAAGAGCTTCTTTCTTATATATTGGTTTGAACCCATTACCCCTTGTTCTATCACTACATTCCCTAACCAAATGAGGACCATTAAACCCAAGGGCAAAATGAATTGAAAATCTTTATCTAGTCATGATCATGAGAGTAACCAGTTGAGACAAACAGCTGCTTTTAGGTCTTGGGAAATGGGTAGTGGTCATGTTGCTGCCATATGTCTGCAACATGAGACAGGAGAGAGGAACAATGAAGCTGGTTTCTCAGAAGTGCCCTTAACTACCATGTTTAGCTGACTGAATTCCAAAGCTTCAAGCAATGATTTGGGCAAATTAATGGTATGTTTTCTTTCCTTTTGGGTTTTGGGTTTGGGTTTGGGTGTTGGGTTTTTTTGTTTGTTTTTGGTTGTCTTTTTTTTGCGTTGGTTGGGTTTTTTTTAGAGCAGGATATTTATGAGTTGTCTGCCTTCAGAAGAGAAACGGGGGCAGGAAATTAAACTGGCCCAAGGTAAACCCAACTGTGTACTTCTCTAGAGGCTTCATATTTTTCTCATTAGGAGTAAAAGTATACCAAGTTCAAACCTGTTTCCTGTTATATGGATAAGACTGTTATGCAAGGTGGTTTCATTACATAGTGCTATGCTCCAACTCTTCCAAACAAACCTTTAGCTGTGGATTGTATCTTCCAGGGTCCAGCTTACTTTCATATAACAGGGATTAGTTTCTCATTGTTCCTGAAAAATAATAGGCCTCTGGAAATGTAGAAATCTATTTTTCATTGGGGAATGTCAACTTTGTCCATTCTTATGAAACACTTCACTGCAAGCCATGCTGGCTGATGTTTTTTAGAGACAGAAAAGCAAAGCCACAGCAATTTAGTGACACATGTATTATTACTGATGTATGGTATTTTTTTTCATATCCCAGTCATCCCTAGGTAAGGCAGATTTTGCAGAACCCCAGCAATAGCATGGCTGACACATAATAAGAAGCATGTTGTGGACTGATTAAAAATGTATTACTTTTTTTTAAAGTGGTTTTAATATTCATGTTACAAGAAGAGCTATGTTCTCCTATCTACACAAAATCTAGCATTTTCAGGAGCTATGCTGCAATAAATAAATTATAATAGACAGACTCTTTCCTTGTGTGTCGAATTCAAGTAAATGGCTAACTACTTGCACTGGACCTGCTCTTTTCAGCATCCCATGTTACCTCTGCCACAGCAGACTTTTTTTCTTAAAGGAAGATTTTCAGCATTTTACTTAAGCAAATTCTCACTGTTAATGTGTTTTCTTCCTATAGCTTAAACTTTCCCTTTGTTGTTTTTTCTTATTTTTCTTAATATGAAAAACTCTTTACATTAATTTAAATAGTTCATGTTCTTTTCTTGATCCCCATGCTAGAAATATTAATTATGTTGCTTTATACTATCATTTATGTGTTTCACTGAGCAAAGTTCTTTAATGTAATGTTCTTCAAATGTATTCTCAGAAAGAGATCTCCTTAGTACCCTCAAAATCATCTTTGTCTGGCTGGCTTGTAATTTTGTCTGACTCTTCTTATTCTTTCACCTCCAGTTCTGTTATGAAAATAACTTGATAACTTCCATTTTGATAACATACCTTTCTTCTTCTGGAAGCCTGTCCCAGATCTACTGAGCTATAAACCTTCCTTTAACTTGTAGGCAAAAATGTATTCAGAGAGTTTATCCCCAGCTATTTATCTACAATTATTCTCTTCTCTCCTTGCTATTTAAAGGTATCACATTGAAATGGCTGTTTCTATACCCATTATTCGAGTGCTAGAGGTTCAGAGAGTAAAAAGTCTCGTTTGTTTAGTGAGTAAGTAGTGACAGGCAAAAATCTAAAGAATTTCACTTAAAATTATACAACAGGACCACTCAGAAGAAGCTGCTTTGAGAAGAATTAAGAATTAACTTTGGAGCATATCCTAGATCAACAATAGAAGCATTCAGCAGAACCTAGGGACAAAACATATTGTCCTATGCTAGATTATCCTTCCTATAAATACAGCCTTAAGAGCTCTAAAGGGGACTCATTCAATTCCCAAAGCAGAAATCATATTTTCCATTCTTTGGAGAGCAGACACCCTCCAGGAACAAGACTAACCTCCCTCCTCCCACCCTATCGTCAGACTGATGAGAAACTAGCCAGGGCTTTGTGTTGCAGCAGCCTGGTATGCCATAAAGAGAAGAAAGATGGTTTCATTTATACTAAAGCAGGGCATATAAAGTTTACATGTGATGCCAGTAACAGAAAGCAAAAGTCAGTTCTTCTATAGGACTTCCATTTAGCACAGCTAGTTAGAGATAGACCATCTGTCTCATTTACGCTTTACCTTTTGATGTGCCTCTGGGAAAGTCACTTTGGGGAAACTTTTTTTTTCATCTTGCTGCTGAGAAATAAACAACTTTTATCCAGAGGAAGAGAAATGGTGAGCTGTTTGTTGTTGGTCTTTTTCTTTCAATGCCCAGCATAACCCAAGCAAATAGTTCATTTGCCATAGCACTTTTGAGGGACTCATTTAAATCACAGTGCTATTTATGATGTCCTGTATTGTCATCATAGAAGGAGATGATCATTCAGTGGGGAATTTTAAGCATATCTGAATTTTGAGCCTAATAGAATCAACCTTTCTATGTTGTTACTAGAATAACTACCTGGATTTGCATAAACCTCTCATGATGACTGTTGGCTGTTGCACCAAAGAAATACTCTTTTTATACTTCCAGACAAACACTCCAGCAAACCTGTGAGGTTTTCCAACTTTCCAAGTCTGAGTTATTTATACAGTCAATATTGTGCAAAGCATTGAAGATTTGGCATTTCATGGAGTTAAAAAACAACTCTGTGCAATGGATTTCTGGAATTCAGGGAACAATTCCAGTTTCTTCATTTCTCCATCTTGTTCATCAAGCAATGAGTGATATTAAAGGAAGGAAAACATAACAAACATGTCTTTATTCATTCCTCGGTCCAAATACAGTCATCAACTTCAGGAGAAGTTGTGTGTATACGTGTAATGGAACATTTGCCACAGTTCTGCTTTCAAAGCATTAATTGCCTTCACTTGGCACAAAATTAGTATCAGGAGCCTTGAAAAGTTTGGTTTTCTTTGGTACCTCCCAGCAATTCCTGGAGAGGGGATGCACGAGGCACTACCAGGGAAGTACTCAGAGGATTTCTTTGCTCTTTGCAGTCCACGACTGCTAAAAGAGAAACCCCTTGCATTTTTGTCCTCCTGCTGTTTATAGTTTCCCCTTTGATGCCTGTGAGGCCCCATATATTTGAGGTTAAAGTTAGGTTAATATCATGCCTTAGCCTCAGATCTCATTGACTTCAGTGGAGCTGCAGAAATTAAACACCAGCACTAGCTTTGCCTCTGGATCTTAGAAAGATCAGTACTTTCCCATCAGGTTGTACATGAATAAATACACATGACTGTATACAGCTCCCAGCCAGAAAAATCTTCAGGAGACATTTACTTGATACTAATATTATTCTGGATGCACTGAGGAGCACAGCCACAGATCATGATGTCCTGTTGTGCCAGGTAATGTATCAGCCCACAATGAAAAGGATGCTTCTGCCTCTGTATATTTGGAATACAGACAACAGTTTAAAGATGGGGAAATACAGAAACTGAAGAATGTAGACACATAACACACCATTTGCTATCTATGAATTTAAGCACAAACAGAACAGTTTGGACTGGTTTCCCTAACACCAGAATGCAGATTTTTCTAAGAATAAAGATTTCTTTGACATTTTCAATTGTGATGCCAGGTAAGGGTATTGATGTTATTGAATTATCTCAATTAAGCTAGAGAATGCACAAATAAACAAAAATGTACTACTGCTGTAAAAAAACCCAGGCAATTTCGTCTTGAGACAAACAGGAAATTTTTCAAGGGCTATTTTTTCTTCCTTTAGCGCTTGTGATGTGGCTTAGTATCTTTGCTTTAAAAACGTTAAATGTAGCTGCATACATCTAAGGTAGTGACACGTTCTAGGATTCTCTGATTAAAGAGATGCCGTTCTCAACTCACCTGAAGGTTCACATCTGCTGAAGTGCTTGAGCCCTGCTACAATGATTTACGTTGTTTTTACCATTGCATCCATTTAATCAGAAGAGATCCATAATATTCACTCTAATGTTTGCTGTGGAAATTACCTTTTTTTCACAGGCTGGGGTTCTTGCTATGTCAGATCTTGATTTAGAATTGACCCCCATCAACAGATTTTTGTATTTTTTTTTTCTACCCAATTTAAATTGGGAAATGAGATTGGCGTTATTTCATTTGAAGAATCTTGCTATCAAGCTACCTATTTTGTGTATGTGTGTGTGGAGGTGTGTAAACACATACACACAAAATATCTAAATACATATGGCATGATACATAGAATGCTAAGGAAAGAGAAATAATTTTAACTGTTTATTGACCAGTTAAGAAAGGTGGTGGCAAAATTAATTTCCTTATATTTCATACCTGATCTTACCTTGGCTGACAGCTGATCAAACATAAAAAAAAAAATCATTCTCCAAAAATCCCGGCTTGACTCCATTTAAATCACAATGTAAACCAATCTACCAAATTAATATTTTTAGTTCTGTTGCAATTCACTACTTTGCAACCCTCTGTGCAGTTCTCTCATGAATTTCTGTAATTTCTGAGAAGAAATAAATAAAGAGGACCTTTATTCTGAAGTATGCAGAGCATTTTTCAAAAAATGCACCGGTCATCTTCTGGACATGAACCCCATTCATGATACAAAACCCACTTTGAACCACTCTGTTCTAGCACCAAAAGGCTGTCCTGCAGGTGGATGATCACTAAGGGTGATAACTGTGAGGTTTACATGTCAGCCCAGATGTTTCTGCTGTCACAATGTGTGAACATTAGAAAACAGCCAAGGCTACGGCCAGTTTTAAGCAGGTGTCTTTCCTGTGTTCCACCTGCCCGGCCAATTCAATACAATGCTGGCATGCCATAAAAGGCTGCTGCTGTAGAACAGAAATTGAATAATGAGCTATTGTTTTGGAACTCTTTGTTAATAAATAAAAATTCCAGACTAATCTTATGAACAGGAACCATTTTGCTCATTCTAAAAATACAGCAATTTCTGGCCCCTTGTAGAAGCTTGAGTGCTTAAGCACGAAGATGTCCCAGCACAGGCAAGGCTGGCAGGAAAAGACGACACTGGATAGAAAACAAGGCGTGTAAAGGGCAGTGGCAAAGAGAACAAAGCTCATTGTATTGAAATTTGAGAAAGATGCAGTATATAATCTGCATTGAAAACAAAAGCATTCAGGGATTTTTAATAAGTACTGTAGGGCAGGAACCCAACTGCATGTCTCATCCATCCAGTGGCACCTCTGGAACTGCAATTTTCCATACTGACTCAGAGGAAAAGCAACATCGCTTACTCAATTGTCCACACTCACTGTCAAGTTTATTTTGGAAATTCTTCCAATGTAACCCAACTTTGTTTATTTTGAGGTTGGAGAACAGACTCATAGGGTGCGGGCATAAAGAGAGAGGGAAATCACAAGGTAAACACTGAGTCATCAAGGGCAGCCAGGCAAGTCCCCATCGTCAGAGGCCACCGCTGGTGCACAGGTTTGGACCAAGCATAGGGACTCTGGTGATTCCTGCTCATGATCCCCTCTGAGGAAGCTTTCTAAAGGATGGGAAAGATGCAGTAAGGAATACTGGGATAAAAACATCACTACTGACCCACACACACCATTATGAGGAATGGCAGGTCTCAACTTTATGAGGGAGCTCCAAATGCAGTGGCAATTTAATGTCTGCACTAGAGGACTCTGTGCCTTAGGAATTTGTTGGGAGAAAAATCACAGCACTGATGTCCTAGGGATAAGATGATACATATGCAGAAGCTAAGAATCCATACATCATATGCCCCATCCTATGCTTCGGTTTCCATGAGGCAAGATACTGTTCTGCCTTCAGCTTTCCCAAGTAGTAGAATAAGGCTGCAGCTGTGAAACACATAAACTGCAGAGACAAAAAAAAAAAAAAAAGCGATCTCAAGGATAGGGGTTCAAAGCTGCTCTGTTGCTACTGGACCAAAATCCAGATAAATGGAAAGGAGACTCATTCTGTGTGACTTTCGTGAGGGTGGAGAATGGCTCCAAGCAGCACATACTGCCTGGGTAGGAAGAACCAAGGGCAGCAAAGGGCTCCTTTCTTGCTGCCTTTGAGAAAGGATTTAGATTTGGCCACTGTGTGTTTAACACCAAAAGTCATTGCACACTTATGTGCACCAATTCCTCTGCCACAGCTGATCCAACTTCAGGGACACTCTGCTGCGCAGTAGTGGCAGAGATACAGCTGGTTGCACTGGAAATCCAAAGGGTGTTCCAGCAACAAGTGACTTTCCACTCTCCAGGGGTGGTATCTATGTGACTATTCACCTGTCTTAAGAAAATGTTCCAGGCCTCTGAAACCACTGACCACACATCCCTTCTGACTTTTCCAGGAAGTTGTTCAGTTACACAGCCATCACTCCTCAGTCCACTGTGTTTTTTAAAGCCAAGTCCTTCTATTTGTTTTTCTTGGTTGTTTTTATTTTCTCTTTATCTGCTCTGAGCAACACTACCTTCAGGCCTGTTCTTCTTGCCTACGATTTTTGATCCATTTACAACTTAAAAAATGATATCTTTCATAATAAACTTCAAGGCAGAGTTTTCAAACTGTAGTCCAGAGACTTAGGGGGCACATTTCCTCGCACTCTATTCAGTATGTCAAAATACAGAAATTCTGAAATTGTAAAGCAGTGTCTGCATTTTTTAGAAACTCAATTATTTTCACACCAAAAAATAAAATAAACCAAACAAACAAAAGAAAGAAAACAAAAAACACTGATATAAAGAAATTTTCTCAGCATGTTTTTGAAACCTTGATAAAAGTTCTCAAGATAATCATGGCTGAACTGTGAATACTGTGTTAGTTAGCTTAAAGTACAAAATTCTTCTCTCACCCACCTTTCCTCTTGAGCTCTTTGTTGGTCATTAACTGCCCATGATGAATAGTTTCTTCCATTATCCAAACTACGGATCTGTCCTCATTAGACAATAGCCAGCTATGCTGGCAGTTAAGTGCATTTAGGATTAGGTTTTCTCTATTCTTATAGTTTTACTTAGTGAAAATTTGTAACACATAGTAATGCAATTGCCAAAAAACAAAAAAGATACAAGATTGTGTAAGGAAAAAGATTTAATTTTTTAGAACAACAAGCACACTGCATAATCCTCTTTCAGCTTTTCCAATTCTGAAAGTTTTACTTTGGCACCCACAACACTACCAATATATATGGGAAGTTAAATGTCTTAAAAGGATTCAGTAACCTAAATACCTCTCTGAATATTGGCCAGAATGATGTTGAAATCAGCCAAAGTAACTAAAAATATTTCCATTTACTTCAGTGAAGTCTGGATCAAACTCTTCAGATGTGACTGTTTTCCTTGTCTTAGTATAAAACAAACATGAACATGTTAAAGGAGCTTCCTGCCTTTTCATTGCCCCTTCTTTTTCTTCAGTCCTGCACCTTCCATGACTCTTTTCTGTGCTTCCATTTGCTTTTTTCCTTTTTTCTCTTTCGGCAATGAAAAAGGCACAAATTCATCCTACTTCATTTTGAATATTAACAGAAAGTTCCTATGCTGGAGCCTCACCATGCTGAAGAGCTGGCTGTTTCTGGAGGACAATGCAACAAATCTGAAGTGTGACATACCTCTCTTTGTCTCTTTTTCTCTGTGAAATAGAGATCAGCCTACGGAAATGGGCTCCTCACTTGGCACCTCAGTGCAGAACATACAGCTGGGCAGGATAAATCTAAGTTCAGGCATGCAGTCCCACCAAGTATCCACCGGGGACACTGGATAGCCACTGACATCATTAAATTGCTCCTGCATTTTTCCTATAACACTCCTTCAAAAGCATGACAGGGACAGAACAGAGGACAGAGCCACGCACATCCAAACCCTCTTCCAACCTTGTTAAAGAAACAGCATTCCCCTTCTCCATATTCTTTTTCTCAATAGTGAATCTACTCTTCACTTTCCAGAGGAAGGGCAGGAAGACAAAGCAGCTGGCAGGGATACCAGCTCTGTCCCTCCCTCCTCAGGTTAAAAAGCATGACATAAAAGCAAATATCTGTGGTTTCCCCTTATCATCTATTTGTTAAAGGAAGCAGTGTGCTCTCAGTGCTGGGTTGTGGTTTCAGAGTATGCCCTGTTTGTGATCAGCTCTGCACAAGGACAGCTGTTTTGCCATTCTCCCCTGTGCTGCGCACAGATCCAACTCCCTCCTCAACTCTCACCTCCCTCCCCAAACAGTTCTGGCTTGTCAGTGCTTTTTTGCTTTCTTCTCTAGCTCTTTCCTGCAGGGGAGAAGAACAGCTGCTGCCCTCCCCATCCCTAGGGAGGTCTCCCACCTCTTCCTCTAGCCAGAACATTTATAACTGAATGTGAAAGAGAAAAAGTCAATATTCTGAGACTTTGACAATGACAAGCACTGAGACCAGGGCTTTTACGAACTATTTTATCCATTAATTCTTGCACAGAAACTGTTGCCAGATTTGCAAAATTGGTATGATGAAGACTTACACTATCTGGTTTTGCCTGTATTTTATGGCCATTTAAAACAATGGTGGTATTCCAGAGGCATTACTCAAGGAGGAACAGAGCTTCCATCCTAAAATTTTTCAGGGTCATGAAGTAGTGTCCTAAGCTTACAAGATCAGTAACTTCACTGATCATTCCTATTCTTTCCATCTGTCCTCTTTGGTTCTGTTCTGAGATGTCTTTGTGCAGGGCTCTGAATAATATCTTTGTAGTCTGAAGAGTTACTCACTGAGGAGCAAGAAGAGTTTTGGATTATTATCTACATCCCCTTTACAGTTTCAGGGCTTTTGGACAGGCAAATAAGCCAGCTGTCAGCACTTCGTGGCAAGCAAAAGAGTAGGACCAAACATGAGTGCTGTTGAAACCAGACCTCCTGTGTTTAATGGCAGTTGGACCTCTCGAGGAAACCACTTGGGCGGATACTCTGTCGCATGCGGTTGAGCAATTCCCTCTGCCAGTGGTTTCAGAGGGAAAGAGCACGTATGACACCCACAGCCAGAGCCTTCTGGAGTTAATAAAATTATTTGCTTTTTTTCCCCAAAATATTTTGTATAAACCCATCAAAATTTCCAAAACATTGGCACGATGGAATACCTGCAGCCACAAGGCTTAAGGAAGGTAAGCAACCAGCCTGCAGAGTAACACGAGGGTGGATGATACTAAGCTGCTCAGGAATCACCTTCTTCATATCAGGTTGTAGTATGTTTTCAAAAACTGCCTCACTTTCTGAATTAACTATAATGCAAAAGCAAATTAATTTGTTAATTTAATTTTTTTGTTCCTTTCTTCCCCTTTTGCCTAAATGATTCCTGAGGAGATATTGTATTTGCAGCTTTATGTCCCAGATATCCCTGTGACTCCAAATGGGCATAAGATTTCAAACTAGCTCAAGTTTCAAACTGCAGTCAGGAATATTCTCAAGAAAGGGGAGGAAAAAAAAAAAGACAAAAAAAAAAACCAGATGTTAAATGCTTGTTCCTAACAGAATGAGGTGAAACAAGTGACTATAAGGCAAATTCATTTATATTACCCAGTGTACTGCAGTGGCAGCAGCAGTAGCTCTGACAGTGAGATGATTTCAAGTTTAGAAGTGTATCTATCCTTTTTTCTCACATTATGGGACAGGTGTAAAATGTCAATGTTTTGAGGAGAAGTTGTGACCAGGCAATTTTTAATGTAGTGTGATGTTAGCACCTTGCTGGGTGAGGGGTGAAACCTGCACCCCTGTTAAATGTAGCTGCCTCACATCTTTCCCCAGGCTACACTGAGAACGCAGGGTTTTCCCAATTTTGCACTGCAAAAGCAGAAACTCACAGCAAGTGCAGATAGAATTCTGTGTCAGGCTAGATCTGAGCACCCTGCCTAACACAACAGGTAATGTTCACACTTTTGGTGCTAGGCTTTCTCTTGCTACACTTCTCTCCTGCTGTTCCTACAGGTTTTCATTACACTCATCAACAGGTTACACAACCCATTAATTAGGTATTGAAAAATAACAATATTCATAGTAGCAAAACCAATATTCATCATAGTAGCAAAAACAACATTGATATATGCATATTAATCAGCACGTTGTCTGAAACCTTCAGAACAACAAAAGGGACTTGATTATGCAACTCTTAGTGATTTCCGTGTCAAACAGGTGTTAAAAGGCACCTTTCAGCAACTTAGATGTACAAAATTGAACATGACCATAACATCCTAAAGTTCCAAAATACAGGTGGTGAGGAAGGACCATCCCCATGGTACATGTCTATCCTGGTATCAGTCAGGACTTTAATAAACAAATGACTACCTGAGGTCACCATCACTGCCAACATCACCACCACCACCACCCCCCCACCACATCTTTACATTTCTACTCTAAAAAAATGAAGAAGGAATTAAAAGTTTCTACTTACCGAGTTGAGCCCCAGGAGGTTGTTTGGGAGAGAGGAGGTGACTCCCGACAGAATAGCTGTGGCCACCACTGCCCCCAGACACTGGGCAATGATGTACATGAGTGCTTTGAAGATGCTGATCTGGCAGCTCAGCAGGAGGCCCAGGGTCACTGCTGGGTTCAGGTGTGCACCACTGATGTGGCCCACACTTTGTGCCATAGTAGCGATGGATAACCCAAAAGCCAGAGAAACCTTCACGTTGTCCTGAGACCTTGTTGAAGTTTTGTTGCCCACCACTGGGAAGCTAAAACCCAGAGCTGAGCCAATGCTGATAAAAATAAAAAGGCTCATGGCAAGGAACTCAGCCACCACTGCCCTCCAGAACATTTTCTTTTTGAATTCACTAGCCATCTTTCCTCTCTTTCTCTTTCCCCTCCTCACTTTCCCTTCTCCTTCTCTCCCTTCCTTTGCCTGTTATTTTTCCTTTGAGGACTGAAGAGTAATCTGGAGAAAAAATACAGCCCCTGGATTATTTATAGGGCTTTGGGTGGTCTGTAGGAGGAAAGGGGTGTTGCACAAAAGGAGGAAAGAACATCTACATAGATGCTGACTGCTAGATTGATGTAAGACACTGTACGCCTGCCAAAGTTTTTTCTTCCTTTCTCCCCCCCCGCTCCCCCCCCTTCCCTCCCCTCCAGTGTTCGATCTCTGCTGCCGTTTATAAGAGGGTTTTTTAAATTCTTGGAAAAGTCTTAAGGAGTGCCTCAGGAATTTTACTTCTTCAACTCCTGTATGATCATTCAGCCCATGGATTGGAATGAAAGCTTTTATGGGATTTCTGTCTTGAGCTGGACTGAAACAAAAAGCAAAGTTATCTGTGCAGGCTGGTAAGTTATTCATGCTCAGCTTCACCAGCAGCAGATAACATCTGAAAGTAGCAGATAAAGCTCACAACTAAATCCACATTCTAGAGATTCAAGTACCTCTGTTTCATTTGAAAACAGGTAGAAATGTCGCTTCTGCTGGCTCTGTGGACTGGGAATCTTATCTGATGCCAAGCCTGACAGCTGTACAGGCAAACACACGCTCATACAAGCTGGTTGTAACTGATGAATGGTAGGGATCAGTTTGAATCTCTGTGACCACTGTGTAAATCTGACATAACGTTGCAAATAAACTGGAAGCTTTCTATGAGTTCAGTTTGGATGCTGAGGGACAGATTATTTGGGGGTTTGTGGCTTGAGGTTTTTTTTTGGTTTGGTTTTGGGGGGGGGGGTGTGTTTGGGTGTTGGACTTTTTTTCTTTGTTTTGTTTTTATTTACATGATTTCTTCACATTTTTTTCTTTCAAACACGGTGATGTCTCAGGGTTTCCCCAGTCTTGCTCTAAAGCACTCCTGACAGGCAGGAAAAAGCCGATGTGGGGGCTTTCCAGCCCACGTCCTGCCGTGAAAGCGTAGCCCACACCACCCTGCTGAAGGCTGGCTGTCCTGGCTGTCACCAGGGAGACTGGCTGCTGCCGCTGAGCCACTGGACTGGCCGGAGACAGAGACAGAAGGAGAAAGCAAGGGAGAAGGGAAATTACATGCTTGATTTTGCAGACAAAATGAATATCCCTGCAGTGCCAGAGCGTCTTTAGGAGCAAAAGGTCTAACCGCCTCTGCTTTTATCACAGCGGGACTTGAATGCATGCCTCAGATTTAGCCCTGTGTTCTCAGACCTCTGCCTGCTTTAACGGCTGTAAATCACGGGGGGTGCTCCGACTTTAAACTATCCCAAATCTGATCCAGACTCAGAAACTGACTCTCCAGGCACAAGTCCTGAAAGTTAGATATTTAAAATTAGCCTACTTCTCTGCCGCCTCTTTTTTTTCTCCGTTTTCTCCTTTTAATGCCTAGGTGTCAGCTTCTGAATTGTACTTAACTCAAGACTTTTTTCACTTGGACAATATGTTAGTACGAATATAAAATCAAATACACACCTGGATAGTATTAGACAGTCAATAAGGGGTTTTTAAAGATATTTGCCTTTCGAAAGATGATTCAGATACATAGCTGAAGACTGTTTAAATAAAAATCCAGATGTCTGCGGCCTGTCATCCCTGAGTTCTTATTCTTTCTAGACATCAGATGGCTTTGATTTTCCATATAACCAAATTTATTTCCTTCTGTTTTATAATGCACTTACACAACAGAACCATGCCAGTGAAAGAAGGAAAAAACAAAGAAACAGAAACAAATTAATTATTGGTTTTACCCTTCCAATTACAGTGAGATTTCAATGAGGAACCATGTAACAGGCAAATCAAAAAAGTAAATTTAGACAAACATGGTACATGTTGGAATTTTAGTATGATCCAAATTATGCTAGATATATTCTGTTCAGTAAAAAATTTATTTACTTCAAATGGTCTGTAGGACTTGAAGATCTTAATTGACCAGTTTTTCTGGTCTTACTAAGCAGATGCCCAAGACATAGGACATATACCGTACACCTCAGGGAAATGGGAAAGCAGAGCTTATAAATAGTTCACAACAGTTTCCGTGTGTCCCATATTAATACCTGTGAGATGGCACTGCCTAGACACTTAGCTATTTCCACAGGAAATTACCTTTTTACCCACTTCTTTCTACAGTTTGGAGCTGGATGACCAAATAACCTCTGTATCAGTAATAATAAGATGAGAAGGAATCCCTTACAGAAAAATTTCTGGAAGCCAGGAAATTAAGCTGAGAAAGCATTGCAAAATGCTTCCCTGATTTCTACAGTCTCCCCTAGGTATCCCTGACTTGCCTGTGCCAGAGACAGGGTATCAAACAAACAAGATGTGCAGTCTGACCAGTGGCATATGTGAAAACCACACAATTTAATGTGCCCTCAGAGAGCAGCAAGTTGGTCATCCCCCTTGAGAGTTAGTTAATACACTTATATTTTCATCTTGGGACTCTACTGGTGTCTTCATAACTACTACCCACCTCTCATTTCACATTTTGAAACTTGATGCCACTATAACTAAATAAAATTGCCATTCAAACAGAAAAGAAGAAGAATAACCTGAAATAAATTAAGGACAGAAACTTACACCCATGGCAGGGGGGTTGGAACTAGATGATCTTAAGGTCCTTTCCAACCCTAACTATTCTATGATTCTGTGATTATATGATTCTAAGTGCTGTTAGCCAATCATACCTATCTGTGCTCTGATATGAATAAAATCATGATCATCAGTGCTGTGTGGTTACTAATTGCTTGCATGGTGATGATACCCAGGGCCCTTACACCTTCAGTACTGCACAAAGACAGACAGCAGGACATCCTTCAGTACTGCACAAAGACAGACAGCAGGACTACCACGTTGGGAAACAAGAAGACAGCAACAAAAGAACAAATATTCTGCAAAATAAGTGGAGAGAATAGGCACAGTGGACAAGTTAAATCAACAGAATAAGTGTAATGATGAAAAAGAAGAGAGAAGACACGAATAGAACCGCAACAAGTCAGCTCACAGAATCGCAGAATGGTTTCTGTTGGAAGGGAACTTAAAGATTATCTGTTTACAACCTTCCTGCCAGGGGCAGAGACACCTTCCCCATCCAGCCTGGCCTTGGAGCAGTTGAACCTCTTCAGAAATGTCCAGAATAATGCAGATTTAATTGGTACCCAACTAATTATGTCACTTTTCCACAAAATGATCTCCATCCCATCTTACTCGGACTGGTAGCAAAGCCCACAGCCCTAGCCAAGATCAGAGGCCTGTGCACCCAATCCCCATAAACCACAAGGAACCAAAAAAGGGCAAATCCAGTGTCCTGCATATCAGATAACCTGGGGTTTGTGCACACAACTTTTCTAAGATGGGTTTAGCGTATGTGCCAAATCACATTTGAAGGCTGGTTTTATTTTTTTCTAGAATTATGTATCTAGAAATAGAGATGATTGCGAACCTTATGTAAGTGTGTCGGACAGGCAACTAAGAACAAGAAGGAGCAAGTAGCTTTTTCACAGATTATTTAAACCAGTGTATTCTCAACTACTCTCTAATTTAGTTACGCTAGAGACAGTTGAGTGAAAAACCAAACTCACGGTACTAGAATTGCCAAGATCTCAGAACCAGCTTATTTTTTTTTTATCTGAAAAAAAAAAAATCAGGTTTTGCAGGGCTGTAGCACAATCTTCACTTAATATTTTGGTCAGAAAACCAATGTACTTGTTCTTTAAGTGATAGGGTTTGTCCTGTCAAAGTGCTCAGGGTCTCTCTATTTGAACAAGAAATAAACATCAGTGACTGCAAATTTAGTCTTGGCAAGTTTGACTTCTCTGGGAATTTTCCACTTAGGTGAAAAAACAGTCAAAGTTGAAGCGCAGAGGGAATGTATATCAGTCCAGCAACCAAATTATTGGAAGAACCAGGAAAACTTCAGCAAACTGCAATTATTCTTCTCCTGAAAAAAAAAAAAATTAGTTATCCTGTAACCCTCCTGGCAATTCTTTTAACAGGCAGACAGCAATTGCTAGGAAAACTATGTTACTCATGGTTTCAGGGACAACAGCAATTCCTGCTTTCTGCCCATTGTCTTTCACCCTTCTGAGGCATCACTGGCTCTCACCACTATGGAGAAGAGCAAAGCCATGAAGCAAGATAGAGCTAGAGGATTACACAGAAAGGAGTCTGGCGCTGCCAGTTGGAATGAGAATGTTTTCCCATGTATTCTCTTCAGTGCTGTCCACACAGAGAGTTGGAGTTCAAAGGCAGGGTTTTCTTAAAGAATAATGCCACAGACATAAATAGATTTACACCAATATTCAGGAACTGCTTCCTGGCCTCAGTTCACTTTCTGGCTAGAAGGAGAACCTTTCCCATTTTGCTAATGTAAAGAGCGTGAGGTGGCAGCTGAGTCAATATAAAGACACTTGGGAATTTCCAGTAAGAGATGCCTGAGTGTGACTGACACCTGACAGTATAAGTAAGGCGTTCAAGAACTGGGAAAGGGTTTAGATTGAATCCCTGGCTTAATGCTCCTAAATCTAGGAAAAATGGAAGATTTCAGGCACATCCCCCTCTTTAGCATTTGCTAGTAGCTGGTCTAAGCACCCACTTGGTCCATATGCTGACTGCTGAAAATTCCCTCCTTACTCATCTGACTTTCTTCCCTGTATGATAAACTCAGAGTCTGTAACATCCTTTTTACAGAGTTAGGCATTTAAATTGCTTTGTGAAGCTGGACCTGAATACTCAAAAACTCATTTAAGAGGATCAGCAGTCATTTATCAACCACATGAATCAACTGCTGTGCTGGTAGCCAAGATGGTATGTCACTCTCTAATGATCAAGATTCAAAGGCATAAAGTTCACATGATTAATTTTCATTTGGGTATTTCATGATTCAATGAAATCAAAGCAGATTCTAAAGACTGATCAAGTTTTTCCTTTTCTTAGGAACAAAAAGTATCTGTACATTCCTCCATGTTCATTTATTTGCAATTCTCTTTTAGCAGGTTTTCTTTTTTTTCCCTCTTAGTTTTCACTACATATGGATATATGAGACTCCGTATTACAGCACTTCCCCCTTTCTGCTCTTCATTTTCCATTTTCTTTTATTCTTTCCCTTCAAGCCGTAATAAGACAATAGAAGATAAAAGTTTATCTATAAATATATGGTGGGACAAAATTTGTTACTGTACAACTAAATGAATGAAACTCAGTGTCATCAGAGGCAAATCTATTTACACCAATGACCAATTTAGTCCAGATAGGTAGAGAAGATAATGTAAAAGTTGTTTTCTCTTGAAGAAGGCATTGGCATCTGGACAGAAAATCACTCATGAGTGTCCTTGGAGAGTTTGCTGCAAATTTGATTTCAAGTTTTTCTCTCCTCTGAGATCAAAAGACGCTGCTGCGCTTCTTGAAAACATAGATAATGCAGTGATAAAGACGTTAGTACAGCACAATTTTTCATCACAAGTACAACAAAAGGTGACATTTGCCTCCCTTAATTGTAGTAGTCTACCATGAAAATGGCTCCAACTGAACTGATGTTCTTTGCCACTTGGTGAATGCTTAGTGTATACACTTTCAGAATGTGATCACAACCCTCAATTTTAGACCGCTACACTCCACTGGTTCCATTTACACAATTCTTTAGGCCACCTAGGCTGCCTAACTCCAGAGTCAGCACTTTCTCTGGAAATCACAATGGCCCTAGGAGTTGTACAGATGCCAACCATGTCAGTGAAAGTTCTGTTATTATTCTTTTTTTGACACTTCTGGGTTATGGAATAATAAAGATGGGATAACTTTCTGCTGGGAATTTCCCAGACAACTCCCAAATCAGCCTGCATCAGGAAATATATTTTTCTTTAACCCTGATTCTCTTGTACCACCACGTTAACAGAAGCATCTTTCCAAAGGAGTCCTTACCACTGCCTGCTCTCCTGATACACATCATTGAGTACTAGAAAAAGGGTACACAAAAATTGAGCTTTCAGTAGGATTGCCTTTTGTCTGAAGACATCTTCCAAAATAGGTATTTTTTTCTGCCCAAGCCTATGTTGGAGACAGAAACCACACGCTGCTGCTTAGCAGCAGGCAACTCACAGCAGCATTAACACATCAAGAAATGTCCTTCTTATAGCAGCAATGGGTGTTAACCAAATGAATTTCAATGCACTTTAGAAGTAAATCATTTCTGTGAGAAAGGGACTACGAATCCCTTACCAAGAACCAGAGAAAATCTTGCATCTTTCTACATCTTTCTCTAAACTTCTCATATATGTTAATCACAGCTGTCTCATGAAAACCTTGGGTTTCTCTGTCAACCCTAGAAAATGCCACCACATTGAGGGTTAAATTCCAATTATTTTTTTTTTTCTGAGTGAACATATTTAGCAACAATTGTCCTTCTGAGTTTCCTGTGCCCAGTGCATCACTGGGAGGTTGACCAACTCTTTTTTTTTTCCTCTTTTTTTTTTTTTTCACCCTGCATATTGTGTTATATAAAATAGCAAGTCTGCCAGGAATACTGGGCATGACACATCAGTGACTGTGCTAATGAAAGCTTTGGTAGTTCATTACAAACACAGGAGGTGAGTAAACCATTGTTATTGCTGTAGGATATTTTTCAGTATGGATCACAGTTTGCTTGTTTTTTTAATATGCAGGAGAAATCAGGTCCAATTTTCTACTGCCATAAGCTGCAGAGCTCCACTGGAGCAATTCTGATTATTTGATTGTTTTCAGGGAGGCTTTTTAATGCAATTTGCTTGAGTTTTGTTACCCAGATTTCATCATGGCCATGGGCTCTATGTTCTGCTTCACCATGGCTCAGCTGCTCAGGCTCACAGCTTGTCTTTGGCGCAGTTTGAGGTGCTGACTCAACATCAGAGACTTCTTTATAAAAATGAATTTCCTTTAACTGCCAAGTGTTATAGGGCACTGGATGTTGATCTGATCTGAAAATAAAAGGCAGACCTAGAGGTGAAACTTGTGACCTATTTCCCAAGCAGAAAATATCCTTGAGATGAACTTTGTCAGGTTTATCACACAGCCACAGCCTGTGAAGTGTCAGCTGGACTTGTCAAATCTATGAGATCACATTGCAGCAGCACAGTAATTCAGCATCTTAATGCAGGCTGCAGAAATAAAGCAACAAAACAAAGTAACTATGGTGAGAGCACTTGTATGTCTTACAGAATGCTCTGTCAGAACTTCATAGTAAATGGATAATCTTGGGAGGTTACTAGTCTTTTCTGCACCTCCAATTATACTTGCAATCCTTCTGATAGCAGTTTATCTAGGATGTCTTAAAGACCTTCCTCAAAGATGGTGATTCTTGTACACCTCTAGATGATCAATTTCAATGCTTTACATTAGAAAGGTTTCCTAGCATCCAAACGTCCCAAATCTTCCTTGCTGTAATTAAAGCCCAACAACATGCACCTTGGAAAAACAATGTATGACCTTCTTCTCAAAAATGTGTGAGATTTTTTAAATATTATTATTAGTCTTATTTTTTTCTAGACTCATCAACTCATTTTCTTACAAACTTTCCTCTTTTGATCTTGACTTCTGTAAGTGTAGTAGTTCTTTATGGTATTATATGGTATTTGTATGATGATAACACTGAATTTTCTCCATAGGATAATCACCTTTGTACTTCAGATCAATTTTACAATTCACAAGGTTCATCTTAAATTCTAATCTTGCACTACCAGAGTATTGCTGCCACTTCTAACTCATTAATATTTTAATTTTAATGCCTGTTCACTACTCCAGCACTCAAGACATAAACCAATTGAAAATAACACATCATAACAAGATCCTAACAGAGACGCTATCTCAATAACAACCTCAGTGTTGACAATGAAACACTGCTAACTATCTTTCAGGTGTAGTGTTTCAAAAGTCATGCATTTACTGTAGTTTCATAATCCTGGCTAGTATTGTCCTCCTCTTACAGGAACAGAAAAAGTATAACTAAGGTCAAGAGCTAACATATCTAGTGCAACTCACTTATGTGTAACCCTTAAAACAATTGAAAACTTTAGTAATAGAGGCATTCATCCCATCTGACATCAGAAAGCTGCTGTTATGTTAGTTATACTTGTTTCCCTTAAAGTCAGTGGAAACAAAAAGGCACTCTTGGTACTTGACTCATAGAATCTGCTTATACATCCACTTCGGATGCATGAAAGCAGAGACATCTTTGACCATGTTGATCATTTTTTACTTCAAAGTAAACTTTTAAATGTAAAACTACTATGCTTGTTTGTAACTCAAATTACTAACAAGACCCACCATATTTCTCCAGGAACAAACATAAAACAGGTTGGCACCTGAGGAAGCGGTAAGAAGATCTGTCAACATTGTCTGCTCCAGTTGTAACAAAAGCATAAGTTACAACTCAAAATGGATTAGTCTTCTGAACATGAACTATTACAGACTGAATCAGTTTCCTGGTGGGTGTATTTCAACAGGAAACAATATATTTAGCCATATGATTGACCAACACACACACCAGTAAGTTTACTGAAACCTTGTTCTGCAGTTAGTTTACAGATCAAAGACCTATGTGGCCCAGGTATACAGGCACATGTAGGCAAAATATCTGCAAGACCTTTGGCTAAGATTCATCCTTTTCACAGAGTCTCATACTGGTTGCATTCAGTAGCAGAAGAGGCCATGGCCATTTGTCATATACCTGCCATCTTGCAAAATCCCCTTGTGATTTGCATGTGAAAGGCCTGAAGACTCTGCTAAATGCTATTTTTCACTGGGGGGGATGGATTTAAAGGGAATGCAATGACCCCCACTCTGATGAAGATCTACCTTTCCACTTCCACATATCAAGATGATGTGAATCACTTTCAGAAAGTGTCTGTCTTTCTCCAGTATCTATAGAGGGACTTCAGATGATCAGTTTAAATTCAGTGATTAACTTCCAGATGGCTTAAGCTAGGTGAAATTAGTCTTGCTCTCAGCTGAAAATCTCAGACAGAGAAACTTCATCAAAGCCTCGAGTTTTCCATATCCTTAAGCTCAAGTATTTCTTTATACTCAAGTGAGTAGAGATGGGGTTGTTTCTAGCATAGCCAAAACACAGAACTGCACACGCCTTCTCCATGTTCACTGACTTAGTCTCCTAAAGCATTTTTGGTAATAAAACTCTCTTTTTACTGAAGGTACTACTTGTCTTCCTATTTCTGAATAGCCATGGGCATTTTTGCACCTTCAAAGGCACAGTTTCATTCCTATGCCTCCAAGGGTATTGTAACTTGCTGTAAACATAGTTCAGCCTTTTTCTGAGCACTTAACTTTGTCTTTCTTGGGATCACCAACATCTTGCAATGTGAGTACACATGTAGCCTTTTCACTGGTTGAGCACATCTCCCTTTCTCTTTCATCTTTTTGTATTTTTTTCTTTCTTCCTCAATTTTATCAAACAGATCCTCTCTTTCTTTACAGATTCGAAAACCTTGCTCTAGAAGCCAGCATCACACATGAGAGTTGTCCTCCCTTGTGGCTTGTTTTATACCTAAATGAGAACACGAGAACACCAGTGAAGGTATCATCATTGGAGACAATTAATTAAAAGAAGTGAAATAAATATTGTAAGAAACCTTCAGCTGCCTCCTTACATGGCAATGATCACTGCAAACATCTTACCATCATCACAAATTGGGATCCCATCTGAATGTAAAAATAGAATGAAATAAAAACAGGTTGGGAGAGATTAATTATTCTTTGCAGTGTAATTCCAAGTTCACACTCATGATATACATATTTATAAGGACCTCCATTTTCCTTCTTTGCAGAAAAACATTAGTGTGTAGAACCGTGGAGTCTGTCTAGATAGCTTGTCAAAAAACAGATGAGCTAAGTTGCCGCAGTAGTCTGAGATGCACAACAGCTTTCCTCCAAGCTTTCCTCCAGAGAAGCAAAGCTGAGATCATGGAATCACTGGAAGTTTTGGCATTTCCAAAAGTCATCTCTCAGTTTTGTCATTGTGTGGTGCCATTCTCATCTTGCCAGTAACAAACGATCCCTGTCATATTCCTCCTATTTTTCCATCTCTTCCTGATATTATAAGGAAATAAGACTCAAGTGTTAAGTGCATGCAGACTCGTACTCTGCAAGGGCACGCTAGCAGCTCTCTGAATCTGAGTATGTTCTCACTGATTCACTGCTGCTTCATCAGGATATAAACCAGTGATCCTGGCATAAAACAAGCCTTTCTAGAGCTTGTTGTAGTAGTTTAAGACATGCCATCCCTGCACTGGACAGTCCCCATTCCACAGGTAAATTGGAGTCAGGGTCTGTGTCCAGAAGAAACTCAAAAGTGCTCACAAAGCAGTAACTTGAAATAACCATTTGGCTTGGATAGATACAGATTATGAATGAGTGCATCATGTGGTGATGTGTCTCAGCTAGATGGGTAGAAACTTCCCCTTGACAGATGGTAAAAGACAGCAGGAGAAAAACCCGCTATGGCTAATGTGGCATAAAGAGAGCTGGGCCACACCCTTAATTTCTGCATTCATTCCCTTCATTCAGTGAAGGCTGGGATAATTATACCCCCCACCAAGGTTTGCAGAGCTCTCAGTAATTCTAGAGTAAGTATTTATATTCTGCTGTGAAAGCGTGTGTGCTTTTATATCACACAGTTTTCCAAGCTTTTTCTTCCAGTGGTACCATCAGAATACCTGTGTGTGGTTCAAACGGTATCTTTGTATGTGCCCATTACTGTTTAACCAATTACAGCATATAGCCACATAAGCATTGCATTGACCTGTTAAATTCACAGAAAGTGAATTAGAAAGAAAAACAAAAACATTGCCATAAGCTACAAGATTACTTTAAAGGAAAGATTCCAAACAACAAGGTTTGTAAGACAAAACCTAAGCAAAATCAAGTCAGCCATAGGCATATAAATTTAAAATGTGAGTACCTGTTAACAGGGAGAGTGCCTTACATGAGCTGCTTTCGAGTGAATGGCAGGAGTTGGTAGGCTTTCATCCCTGCTCTGCATTCTCACTTAGTCATGTGGATTACATGGCAGGGAGATGTGTGTCTTCAGGGAGGGTGGAGGAAGGCTGATACTCAGTACCTAAGACTTTCAGAGCAAGTAAGAAGCAGGAAAAAGCAGACAGATGTCTGGTTCTTTTCAAACATCAGTCCTTTCTCTTAGACGAGTCTCACTCTAACAAGATTTCTGTCACAATGTTGATTCTTCTGCTGACCTGAAAGGGGAGAATCCCTTTAGTCTGGTGGCATCAAGTAGAACTACTCAGGGTTTTTCTCTTCCAAGGGATTTTGGAGGCAAACATTAGCCGTCTGCTCCCTAATCTGCCTCAACGTGTGGAATAAAGAGCCATATGTGATGGAATTATGTATAATAACCAGGGATTTCAGAATTTCTGTGAAAGATTTGTGTCCTGAAATGATGTGCCTCTCTGCTCAGCTGGTTATTTGCTACACAGGCAATCATCAAACACTATAAATTAAGTCTGCCCCAGTAATTAATCCACTTTGTCATAATGACTGGGTCAATGGTGGGAGGAAAAGAACAGCAAGATGATTTTCTGTGATCTGAAAGTTGACACAAATAATAGAATTTAGCAGGCTTGAGTAAGCATGTAGCTTGGACTATCAGGTCAACAGCATGAATGTCAGTAGCTATGGGATTTCTTACATTAACTGTTCTAGAATCTGAAGCTTCCCAAGCTTGTTAAGGCACAGCTGGACTCCTTATAAGTCAGGAACAGTTGCAGAACAAGGTCATTTTTATTAGCAAAGGAACTCAGAATTGGGTTAGGGTGTGATACTGTTTTCTTTGGTTACCCACCATCGTAGATCTAAACAAGTGAAGAGCTAAGAAAGGAATGGTAACAATCAAGCAAATGACCATTGCAAAGCTTGGCTCAACTGTGTATGTTTCATATTAGAATTATGCTAGGTTTTAATATTTTGGAGGGAAAGATGTCAGTTTATCTGAGGGAGGGAATCTCAAGGGAGGTACAGCTGGACTTTGTTGCTTGCATATTCAGGCGGTTTTGGCTGGTCATCTTGTTGCACAAATTGTCTGAGAGGCAAACATTAGAGAAGGCACAGCAGGTGTTGCTAAATAGCTGCTCTTTAAATCAAGAGAACACTGGCCCTCTGGGTATACAAAGCACACCTTCCAGACTGCATTCCATTCAGTGCCATGTAGATACAAGACCAACCATGGCTTAGGACTCTATCGTTCTGTAATCATGCAGAGTTCATCAAATCCTTATAATCACTTTGGCTTTTATGGACAGTGAATTGCAAGAGCTGAAAAGAGCAGTTCCCCCCTGCCCAGCTGACACACCATGACAGCAGCTGGAACTGATGCAGACTGACATTCAAATTATTTACTATAATAGTTATAATAAATATAGCCCTCACTCTTTCTTCTCTCTCCATGCCATGTGAGGAGCCTGAAATGGGACTGAGGTGAGCAGTAAATATGCAAATTGAACAATTTCACCACTTAAACTCATGTTCTTCAATAATATTTCAGATGCTAAATTTTACAAAGGATTGGCAGCTTGTATTATTTTGTTTGCATTTGATGTCTTCTAAAAAGCAAGGGATAATAGGGATATACTGTGGATACAGAAATAACTAAAGCTGATAGTTATCTCTAGAATATCTCCTGCCATCTAGACAGCCTGAACATACAATAAGATATAAGATTTGGAAAGATTTTTCTGGTACCTCATCCTATCCCAAAACATAACTGAGCTCAGAAACTTCAAGGTGTTAGCATGTTAGAGTTTATTTTCATTTTTTGTTTTCACATACTAGAGAACCATATATGAAGCCTGCTACCAGACTTCTCCAGCCTTCTCAAATAGATGGGGATGATAGTTCCAGAGGAAGCCATTGGGACAGCTGAACATTGCAAACGAGGAGTTGCTTTCATCAAACAGCATTGTGCTTTGGCCTTTGGTGCAATAAGATGGAAAAAATAATCTCCTTAGGCTTCATAGTCAAAGATTCATTTCCCTGGTCTGGATTGCATTTGCAGTTATCCTTTGAACTGTCTTTATTGTTTAGATGTCTTTTCTGAAATGTGTACTCCAGAGCTGGATCATTTAACAAATGTTTTAAATGGTGTAGTTTATAGAAGCAAGGTCGTTTCCCATCTTTACTGAATGTTCTCCATGTACAACTAAAAGCTGCACTGGCCTTTTATTTTTTTTCTTTTTTTTTTAGTAGTTATCAATGTTACATTTGTGATTTACCAGGAAAGTTTTTTTCCCTCCCAAATGTAGAACCTGTATTTTTGTCTCCCAGGTACTTTAAACTTAGATAGACTATATTAAAAAAAAAATAAAATTGATTGGACAGTGAATATTTAATCATTCCTGTCCTATTGATTATTTACTAATCTACCTTTGTTGTGATAACAGAAAACTAAACTCACAAAGATATTATATTCTCATGGTGTGCTTCCTAAGCATTAGATAGCATCAGACTAAGATTATCTTTAGCTTTTTCTCTCTTATGTGTTTTCCTGAAGCCCTGAGAACTTGGAGGATCTTTGGAAAAGTAGGTGGTATAAAGTCATTGGTTGACATGACAGATCACTTCCAAAAAGGGTCTCTTCTGCTGACCACATGATCTTGTTTATTCTTGATGCAGGGTCCTTCATTTTCTTATCAGAGGAACAGATAACTACTGCTGTTGGTTCATTGAAGAACATTCTGACTTGTCTTTCCATTTTTAATGTATAATCTTTATTATTTTAGTACAAGGATAATCTGCCTTTCCTACCCAGTTCTGGATGCCTTTTTAGTTCTGTCTGATGTCAACTGAGTTTAAGCTAAACGATTTCTCAGTTCTCTCCTTTTTATGCTTTTTATTTTATGTCTGTAACTTTTCCTGTGGCAGGTTCTTGCAAACTATTCACTTCAAATGTTTTATTTGTTGGTTCAGTTTTTGAAGACAAGCTTTTGTTTTCACAGCTCTCAGGTTCCTAATGTTTGTTCTTTAGTCTTCTTTTATCTCTTGACTCTTTTGCACTCATGTGCAATCTGTAGCAGTATTGGGAAAATCCAAAAACCTCCACATCATCCCTTCATACACTTTACAAGATGGCCAGGAGTTCCTAGACACCTGGACTCTTTGTTTCCCTCAGGATTATCAACATGAAGAGAAACACTGACTTGCACAGAAGCTTCCAAAATTTTCTTAACAAGTCTTTATGCAAAAAGCTATAGCTACACATCAGACTTGCAGAACATGCAACTGGATAAATTACTCTCTGGCTCACTACACTGTGCCCACATGGTCTGGAGAGTGGGTGAGGAATGGCTGGGATTCAAGGCTCACACTCCTGTTCTTCCATGTGTTCAGCAATACTTCAAAACTCTCCAGCAACTCCAGTGTCATGGGTTTCATTCGTGGTAAGGACAGGGATCAGGGCACTTGAGAGGTATCACAATGTAGTTGAAGTCCAGATGAAACTTTTAATCTTCTAAATGTTCATTTGAATTGACTTTTCCAGAAAAAATGCTCAGAGTGGCTCATTGTCACAATAAAATCTATGAAAGAAGGGGAGAATAACACATAATGCATTTGCCTTAAATGATAAAGATCTTTTATACTTATAGGAACTTTTGCATGCACAGTGATAGGTACTGAATTGCCCAGACAGCACATACACTGCCAATTACCTAAAGTCTTGATAGCTTTGGCAGGATCGCATAAATAATGTTTCTCCTAAAATAACATGTTCTTGAACTGTTTCTCAAGTGTATTTTCTGCACATATGTTTCCTATTAGTAGCAGACAGGAAAGTCTTACCCGAGAGCCCTTATATATCCAGTTTACAGAGGCAAAAAGTAGAAAACCAAAAACTTTCTAACACTGTCTTTAATTCTGATTTTAAACCTTTCTGATCTGCCTCATGCATCTTTACAGTTATGTATGTGTTAAAGGACATAAAACCTGTGCAAGACTTTTGATGATTGTGGACCACTGCCCACACTGATGATCTCTGAGAATTAGATAATTCTGTAGGTCAAGAGTAAAGCAAAATATTAAACACAGTTATCATTGTAATATTATTATAAAATAAAACAAAGAAGCCCTCTGCATCAGTCATTGTGAGGTAATCCCATTTTAAGTGGACATGGGGATAGAAAATACTGGTGGATTAGCAGGTTTATATCAGGAGTTCACTGCACTGAAACTTTATATTGTCCAATGAATTTAGACAGCATAATAAGTGGACTCTGGGGAGTCAGTCAGCTCACCAGTATATGGTGTAATTACTTCTGCCTAAACATAAATATTTGGCACCACTTTATGCATTGCAGCCTCTTGTCTGGCCTCTGGTAGCTATGCTGTCAGCTATCCTTGTGCTGCCTCTCTGTCATATTTGCCAGCCTTATGTGAATATCTCAGGTAGCCAATGGTACAGAGTTTTTTATCTGTAATTAATGATATGTGGGAATTTAAAATCAATGCTCAGGTGTACAAAAGTTGTGTGGGCCTTCTTTATTGTCAATAGATAAAGATCAACATGGTCAGATGGTAATGCACCCTGTCCTACTACAGTGCCCAAAAGAGGTGACGCAAACCGTTCCCTGGAAGTACCAGCTTCTCCCTAGAGAAACCTGCTCCTTCATTTTCAGATGGCTAAAGGTGACATGGTTCCCAAGCTTTACATCACACTCAGTGAACATTTGTCCAATAATGTTTCTCTTACCAGGAGAGGATTAAATGTAACTCACCCATAAAGAATCACGTCAGTCTCTCCTAATTCCCTTTGGAAGCTTCTCTGACACACATGCAGGCTTGTGCTAGCACTTTTCCACCTTGACAAATATACAGGACTGACACAGTCTCATTCCAGGGTTGGAAACATAATTAATGGTGTGTCAAAATGACTCACATCACCACTTACCTCATCTTTCCCCTTCTACATCTTAACTCTGCATTTTCCAACTGCCACCCCTATGAAGGTGGCATACAGACCTGTCCAGTCTGAATTGTCATCCTGATCAGTATGGCTTCTTCTCTTCACCTCTCTCTGAAGAACTAGAGATAAGGTGCAAAGTTGCAGAGTTTTCAAAGTTTTCATGTTATTGAGAAAGACTCATGTCATTAGCCATCCTATCTTACTCCAACTGATGCATTATTGGAAATTACTTTTTCTGTCAATCCACAGAAGGGCAGATCTCATTTTGGCTCTTATCACCTTGTATCTTTGCCTCAGATCTTAACCTTACCTTGCTAAATTTTTCTCCACCTTTCCTTAACTGTGAATTATTGATAAGTCATCTTTCCCTTCTGATATCTTGTCTCTCTCTTTTTCTATCATATGAAACAAACTGTTTGCTTTAAATCTCAAAGCCTTTCACAGAGGATATTTAACTTCTTTTCATTCAGTTTTAACAATCTAATACAAGCTTCTAAGAAGGCAGTGAAGACAAACCTCTTTATCTATTTGTTTCATTTTTACATGATTTCAGACCTCTTTGTAGGTCATGTTTTACACACCAAAATATTTCTATGTGTGCTCAGAATACTTTTGTTGTTCTTTACTCAGCTTTTCACATAATCTTAGAATTGTTGAGGTTTGTATGGACCTCTGAAGTTCATGTGGTCGAACCCCCTGCTCAAATGGGGCCACCAAGAGCTGGTAGCTCAGGACCATCTCCAGATGGCTTGAATATCTCCAAAGACAGAGACTCTACAAAATCTCTTCTCTCTCCTGATGGCATTCAAAAAAAGTCAGAAATCTCAGTGTTCACATCCACACGTAAACGAGATGCCTCGTATCCTCTTATATTTAGTTGAGATATGGGATTTAATTCAGCTATCTTAATATAAGCATCAAAGTGTCATAATTTTGTGTCAAGGGCATTTGAGATTCCTTCTTCCATCTGATAACCTGTAGCTAGTCCATAAATCTGCAGGTCCTCTGTAATGGCTACCATTTCTGTGTAGATTTATCCCAAATTCCTATCTTCAGGCAACTGAATTAATTGGTAAAACCAATGGACTCCAGGGAATTTCGAAGCCTACATTGTAGAAAATATGTACATTTGACTATGCAACTAGTTGAATTATTCTCTAGAATACAGTGATTCTACTTACTGGATATCCACCAATTGCAATGGGGGATGAGACAGCTCCATGTAAATGTCTAAACATAAACATCTAAATATGTGTCTTAATCACAGAGGGGAAACACAGAACACATTCCTAAACAACCTGCTTTCACAGTTTGCTGTCTGCATCCCACTGTATTTCTTGAGAAGGCACAGTTTTAAGTAATAGTGAGAAAAATGTACGTAGAAGGAAAATAACAAATATTTGTCGTGTATTCACTTCTTTTTTTCTGGAGGGATTTTTTTTTTTTTTTTTAAGCAGAAGGTTTGGAGACCTTCCAAGGAAATTGTAAGCAGTATTTATTAGATTTTATTCAACAGCCAAATGTTATGAACAATTCCAATTATATATGGAACTGAAAGAGTCATATTTAAAAGGTCAGATTATTTCTTATTCCAAGAAAATTCTCAAAAATAAATGAGTGCAAATATTGAGAAGCATTCACTTCAGACCATTATGAGTCTCTTTTAATTGTAATGTTTATTTACCAATCAATTGTATGCTTGCTTACTACAGTATTTTTAAACTTCTCTATCCAACCTGAATTTAGATCTTTTAATTGTGAAAAGTTATTTACTACACTTGGGGAACCATTCCAGGACTTGATAGATCTCACATTATAAAGTGGTTTATTGCATTACATTATATTACTTTTTTGTTCCATTTTGGTCCATGTCCCGGTTATATTCCACTTCATTAAAAGCTCTGAGTCCATTTTTGTCTGTTGCTTTTATCCTTATTATTTTAAGATTGCTTTTAGACCCCTCAATCATTGTTGGATTAGGTTATTCATAAAATTTTATTTTATTATTTTTTTAAATCTCAGCCCTTTCTTGTTTTTCTAAATTAATTCCATTTTTTCTCCATATAGATGTTTTACATTCAGAATAATGTACTTCCCAACAGTTTTTCCAGCCACAGTAAGTCATATGCAAGTATTAAATATAAAAATAAAATTAAAAAAAATAATCTTTCTGTGGATTGTCATCTGCATTTTAGGATTATGATGTTGCTATTTCCTGCACACTTAGCATCTTTCATTATTGGACTACTATGGCAAGTCTAAGTGCCTAAGTTTTGTGTTGCATCAGTTTTAAATCAAGTGCTCTCTTCCTTAAGGAGCTGTATCTATTCTGAAGAGAAATGAGAGGTTCTGTATAACGTTTTCCATAATGGATTTACAGTGCCATTTGGCAAAGTAATATGCCAGTTATTCATAAGAACAAAAACAAAGTGAACTCAAAATACCCAGTCTATTTTTTTTTTCTTACCACAGGTTAAAATTAGAATAAAATAATCGGCTAGATATAAACTTGGTGAACTTGCAGTTTCCAGCTGCATTTTTCCTTTACCATCTTAAAATGTGAAGCTAACTGTCCTGACTCCAATTTTGAACCTGTTTACCCAAATGTAAATAAGCAATGTTCTCTGTTGAAACAGAGAACACACAGAATGTAAGAATAGTAATTTAGGACCCCTATGTGATGTTATTTGCCAAAACAGATTTTCCCAGTACAATAAATGGAAATGATCCAAGAGAAGAAAACAATTAAGCTATCTATGGTGGTGTACTGTGAAAGAATAACAGAGAAAAAGCATTGTTGTCGTAGAAAGCAGCTGGAATTGTAAGGCTGCCCTTCTTGCAATGTATTTGTGATACCATAACCAATTCTCTAAAAACAAGAACATTAATGAATGGGCTATTATACAATGACTTACTCCAAGGCCTGGTTCTTTTCCAAGTGATTGTCAGCTTCACCCTGCCTGCAGTGTGGATATGTTGGCCCTAAGCCTTTGGCTCAAGCCTAATAGTATTATTGAAAGATGCTCCTTCCCAATGCAATTCCCCCATTCAGTGCAAACTGCAGATTCATGTTTAGTTATGCTGCCACTAACTGCAGCAGGTCATGCTCTACAACACAGCCTATATTCAGAGAGATTAAACATATAACTTTCTTCAGGGCAACACTACACCATGCAGATAAAATACTGAAAACTTCCTTTCTATTTGGCAAGCCCACCCTCTGCTTTATGTCCTAGCATAGCAGAACTCCTGTTTTCTAGGGTAACGAGAAAATGGGCTTAGGAAGACAAACTTTGATTTTCAGGCCACATAATTTTTTAAGATCATTACTATAACAACCGTGACACAGGTTGAAAAACAATCTTTGATTTTACTGTAGTTTTTGCAAAGTACCCATAAAAGGTTAAGTTACACCAAAATAATCTCAGCAGCAATTTCTATAATGACAATGCATGGATACAGATTATGAGATAGGCAGGGAAAAAGCTCTAGAAAATGAGAAACAGAAATTAATCTGTGATATATGGCCCTGTTGAGTACACAGAGTGAAGGCAGATTTCTTGTTTTTTTTATTTTTTGAGGTTTCAAAGAAAGAAAAAACAATATTTCAGGCTGGGATTTAACTGGAATTTGGAGGACTTGCAGTGGTCACTGACTGATTGAGCCTTGTGCTTTAAAATAAAATACAAATGGCTTGACAAGCCACTGGGAATTTGTGTGGCCAAGGAAAAGAAGGGCAGTGGGCAGAGGCACATTCCTCACACTCATCTGGAAGGGATGTTAGAGTGTACCAGTACTTGTTTTGTGCCAAGAATTCCTTGTAAAAGCAAGTCTGGGTATATAAAGGACATAGGGACCACAGAGCTCTTAGAGCATGTCCTGGGTGATCCAACAGCCATGGCCTCAGCGTTTGCTGCTCTGCATACCCTCTTTCTCTGTAAAAAAACATTCAGAAATTCTGCCTACATTTTGAGCATGTTAAGTAATGAATATAAGAGACAGATCTGCTTAAATAAGAATTCAAGCACTGTTTTCTAAGATTCCTAAAGGCATATATTTTGCATAGAAAATTAACTCCTGAAAATTGCTCCTAAAAAGAAAACCACTTAAAGTAACTTATTTAAAAACCTGATGCAGATACTGATCATTGGTTATCAGTGCCAACGGACAGATGGTATGCAACGGTACATGCTAGCACTCATACAGATCAGCTTTTAATAGACTAATTGTCAGCACATAAAGACAAACAGATAATCTATTGTTATTTTATATTATTTTCATTCACTGCTGCTGGTAAACATATTAGTGGGGCTGTGCTACATGACAGCAGCTATGAGTGTTCAACTGAGTATGACCCAATGTGATGACAGAAAGTACATTTTTAGATTTCTGCTTCATACTTTTCTTTATTCTCTTCCATATTCAAAAGTGACTTTGAGTCTATAGGGCCACACTGAAATCAAGTGTCTATACAAGCATCCACAGCACTTGAAGACTGCGTGGCGTTCAACTTCCCTTTACATTCAGTGGGGAAAACAAGACCAAGATATCAATAGAAATATAGGTAGATGCCTTCCACAAACACAGGTGAGAAACCAGTGAATTACAACATCCCATTCTCACAGCTATGGAGTGTCTGCAATGGTTTCAGCATTTGAGCCAAGAAGTTTGGTGGGTTGAAATCCTTCTCTGGTGTTTCTCAACAGTTGTTAGGCTATATCTCCCAGCAGAAACTCTGGAGAGCCAGATACAGCATGTTAGAGATTATATTAACTGGTATAAATGGTATAAATGGTTGTCTGCTGGAGATATACCCCAGGCCCTGCAAGACATTCAGTTTGCTAGTACAAACACAGGCAACCTTGGTCACTTGGATCCACAAGGTATTGATATAGGCCATGAGGTACTGTGATCTGTAGCTTCAGCTTCTCTGTGGACTTTCAACAGGAACACTTTCAGTTCATCTGGTCAGGCATTGGGATGGCAGGTAATATTCCCCATTGTGCCACAGCAAGACCAAGATGCAGCAAAAGAAATTATGGATGAACATCTTGAGGACAGACATTTAATTTGGAAGATTCTTGTTACTTCTGCAGTTGAGGGTAGATTTTATAGTTCCTGCCTCAAAGGCTTGCTCCTAACTACTCCAGGGAAGAGGCTATGTTGTACTGCACGGTAATAATCTCTTATCTTTCTAAGTAGGCTGCCGTGGTTTTCCACTTCCATTAGCTGGCTTGGCCACAGGGGTTCTGCATATTTTTCATTTACTTTTATGTAATAAGAATATCAGGTAGTAAGACCAAGTGGCTTGATGTCTGGCTGATTCATCCCTTAGGTTTAAAAACCAAGATAGTAGGGAGCATTACAGGGAGATGGGTAAAGAGGAAGTGGGATGGGCATAAGGTATGATTTCCAGATTCTTTATTTTCCTATTGTGTTCAGTGTTCAAAAGCAACAAACATCGGAGTCTCTCTGCAAAATGCAGAAAAAATTTCTCTACTTTTGACTTTTTTTAATATAGCAGTAGTAGTATACTAGCAATACACTAGTAGTATCCTACTAGCAAAAGATAGAAATATAATCAGCAAGAACTAGAAAGAGTTTGCACAGCACAGCAGATAGGGATAAATGAACTTCAGGTCTTTTCTGGCTTTGAAAGCCAATGAAGTTTAATGCAGCTTGAAATCCCTCAAGCACACCAAAGAAAGGACCTAAGAAGAACAGCTTATTAAATTGAATGTAAAAGCCCCATCCTTGGCACTGGCCAGTAGACTATGCGTAATGTGATTTTCCAATGGGATAAATTATAACCTGCTTCCAGTTTTGATTCCTCTATTTCAAATTCAGGAGCTGATTGAAAATAAGAACTCTGATATTGCGCAATGCAATAAATTGGGCCATGAAGGAACAGACTTAGGCATGCATCCCCATAAATTAGACTGATATAGCTACAGAATTTTATTGAACGTAAACCAGCCTCTTCATTTGCCAAGAACTGAAATCTCTTGCCTCTGCTGAAATCCTCCATATCCTGTCCCTAATCTCCTAAACCATCTCAACCCTGGAGCATAAATATTAAAGAAAAACAGGGAGATAGATTTTCATTCCCTGTGATTCCTCTGCTTGGATGAGAACAGCATTTACAATATCTTAGCTAGCCCTTGTCGAAGAGGACAGCTGGTTTTGTCAGCATCTGTTTCTTGGGAGTGAAGTGAGCTGCGTGACTTGCTTCATCATCAAATTCAATTCAATTCAAATTCAATAATAGCATATTATTGCCTCATTAGATACATAAAACTCCGTCCTACAAGCACTTAGCTCTTTCTCTCCTTCCACTGTTTCTCCTGTTACAACACTGTTCCCAAACTTCAGTGGAAGCATAACTAGGAAAGTTTACTTTCGAAATACGCACATATTACATTTCAGATAATCTCCTCAGTTCCTGTTTCATGCTTTGCCCTAAACAATTCTTCTCTTTCTCTCCTTCATCTTCCCTCAAAATGATTACAGAGAAGAGCCAAACCCTTTCTCAGTCATTGCTTTTAGCCAGCTTCTTATACTCTCTGCTCTGAAGCCAAAATGACCAATTTAAAACAGACATAGAAACACTCCAAAGAGGAGTCTTCTAAATTTCCAAGATTTTGAAAGTTTGCGATGGTGAGTTTTGACTCAGATTAAATTGTATTTCTATTAAAGTTCATCCTGTCTGCTCACATATCTATTCAAACTGTCTATAAATTCTAGGGTCCTATGGCTACCAAGTATTTCAGTACAGAACTTAAGCAGCCAGTCTGGTTTCTCAGGCTTGTCCGGACTGCTTTCACATGGAGCATCTTTTGGTATTGTGAGAGAAGCCTGACAATATGTTATGCAGTTTGGATTACACTTTATATGAAATAAAATTATACTCCAGGGAAAATCAAAATATCTTTCCTTGGTTAATATGCTTATCAGAAAATACTTTCTTCTTTTTTTCCATACTTCTGGTTACATTAGGAGGCAACTGTTTCAGTCAATCCCCTTTTTGCTGGCTGATTAATGACATATTTCTGATGTATTTCTCTCTCTTGCTTTTTAGGCAATTGAACTAAATTATAAAAAATGCCTTTTCTGGCCCCAGACTGAGAAAACTAGATTGTCTGCATCAGGTCTAACCATGTGCTGCTTATTGAGATGAATTTCATTTGTCTAATATGCATGAGACAGGTGGATGCAGGACCAGATTTCCCCTGGCTGGTTTGAGCCAGCTGTAAGTTTTGGTGCCTGCACCATCTAGGCCAGGATATCCCATTTCAGTGTGGTTTAGATAGCTGAAAAGTGCAAAACCTCTGCAGCTACAACTTTCAGACCTTTCTCTTCTTGGCTTTCAGATGTAGAATGCAAAATTTAGATAGACTCTGGGCACCGTGCTTGGATGCTAACCAGGACTGTCAAGCACTTTGCTGCTCTCAGAGACTTTTAACTGGAGCAAGTGTTTTCCACTGAGCAGAGAAGCAGAGCATTGCAGTCAAGATTAAGTTCCCCCCATCTGCAATCACTGAATCAAATAAAACCTTCTTCCACCCACGTATTGCTATCTCAGCTTAACAACAAAAACAACCTGCCAATCTCTCCCCACACAGAAACCTTCAGAGTTTTCATCAAAAATAATGGAAAGGTACTGCAAAATTTCTCTAGCACAGCAGGCAGAAATTGCCATAATTCCTTCCAAATTATTTGCTGTTGTTTTCTTTGAAACCACTGTATGAATCAGATCAGGAGCAAACAAGTGGGGTATTTCCTGTACCAAAAACATGCTACAAATAAAGAAAGTTTTGCTCCCCTCTAGAGGAGCACTTGTTGGCCAGAAATGTCAATGTTTGCTGAGCAAAACCTTCCATCCAGAAAGCCAAAAAGGCAAAAGCAGATAGGAATCTAAATTCAATTGTAGGTATGGGAGAGATTAATTGTAAAAAAAAAAATAAATTGAAGAAGGACCTACTCCAAACAGGGATAAGAAAAGAGACAGGGAAATAACATAGATTCAGTCTTGAAAATTTGAGACAGCTCACGAAAAGAAAAACATCCACAACATTTGCACTGACAAGGAACGAAAAGAACTAAAGATGAATAGTCAGAATCTGATTGAACGACTATGGCAGAGCAAGGCACTGAATTTAGGTCTTTCCTGACCTGGTTATTACTGCAGCCATGGGGCTGTGGTGACTTACTTGAAGCAAGATGGAGAAGTTAATGAATATTAATGAGGGACTCATAAGAGTCAATTTTTTATCCAAGCTGGGTTTGGGGTATCATATTGCTTAATGATGTATTAAAAAACACAATCAAGAACTTATTAACTCAGATACATAAACAGAGAGACAGAGAGACAGATGAAAGATAGATGATAGATAGATGATAGGTAGGTAAATAGATAGATAGGTAGATAGATAGGTAGATAGATAGATAGATGATAGATAGATAGATAGATAACCTTGGGAAGAGAAAAACCAGGAAAAATTATCAAGGTGGAGGGGAAATCTTCCCAGCAACTGATGAGCACATAATTTCTTGAAATACTGAATGTGAACTTTTTCAAAACCAAGTGTGCACTGGAGATAAAACCCCTACTGGGAAGGAACTGGATCATTTAGCAGTCCTTTCCTGTCTCTACAGCTTGTGATTCTGTGAAGTTCTCTAGGGTCTAGATGAGCCACAGAGATTTCAACAATGTTTTCTAGTAGTTTGTTTGTTATCAGTCACAAGTAAGAAAACAGCCAGGGAGTTACTAGAGCAATTAATTCAATTTCCCAAACCAGGTCAGACTAAACAAACTGCCACCTTGGTACATGATGGATTTATTATAGCCAGATATTACTATGCAACATCTGACTATGCCATTCATAGTGGTCTGCTGTAAAGACCTATGCCTTATCATTAGCCAAGACAGTGTTCATTAATTCCTTGTTAGTTTCATGAGGAAAATTCAGAAAAACAAGGATGAGTACAATCAAAACTGATGAGGGAGGTCCTTTTTTTCCAAGCTTTCTTTCCAGTGAACCCCTGTTGACCCACCTATTTCCAGGCCCTGGTCTGCAACCAGATAGCCAAGGGCAGTGGCTTTGTTCAGCACATAAGCTTGTGCACCTACTGCATATGGGTTTTGCCTATGAATCAATCACTTTCTGATGTTGTTCCAGTCCTTTTCTGTATTTATTAAAAACCATTCCAAGAGTGGGACAGACATCAGACAAAAGATGGCTCAGTAGAAGGAACTGCAATTTCATATGGAATTGCTTCAGGATTTATCAGTATGAGGAAACTGCACAGATGTTGCATTTCTAAGCATTAACTTATCACTGAATAGGCAGTGTTTCAACATAAATTATATTTCAGTCTTGGGATTTCCCTGACAACCTCCTCCAAATCATTTCTAGCTGTTAATGTCCTGTCAAATTTAATGATTCTTTCTTCTCTGACAGTTTTATCTTTAATGTGAAACAAATGCTTTCCTGATGCTTAACTCCGTGTTGCTAGCAATGTGGTAGTTTAGCATTCTTATTCACGTTTGTCTTCTAGTCTTCGGAGGCTAATCAAAGCTAGCTGCTGAAGGCCAAGAAATGGATCCTGCTGGCTTCACTTAAGGTTAGACGAGACTCCTGGCCAGGTGTGACTGCAACGGTCACTGAGGCAGATGTGGAGAGGGATAAATCTCAAAGGAAGCCACTCCTACTTGATAACTGAAGACAAGCAAGTTACTTGAGGGACAAAATGTTTTTGCCAGAGGAAAGAAAAAGAAGGGAAAATATTGAGGCTCTTAGGACATCATCACAGACACAGGATCAGCTGCATTAAGCACAGGCCAGAGGAAGGAAAGCTTTTGCTCACTAAAATTTCTTTAATTCTGTACAACCAAATATCCAGGTTTCACAGTGCACACAGTATAGTCACAGCAGCACAATCTGAATAATCAGTACTCATTTATCAACCACAAGGATTTACTCCTTGTGCAGAGAGGCCTGTCATTTCCTTACTCAGCCCTGGTAAGTAAGAAGTAACATCCTTGACAGAGGTCAGAAATCCTCCATAAGACTGTACCGATTCCCTCTGCTCCTGTAAAGTAGGAGAAAACGAGATGTTTGTTCAAACCCACCTTTGAACTACAGTTCCCTGTTTTAATAAATGCTTGATCCAGTGAGACTGGGTCCAGTCTAACATGAGCAGGATAAACGGTCCTTCCTGAGAAGTTATCTTCTTTGCAAAGACTAAATCTGTTCCTCAGGATTTGCCTTTGTTCTGCTGCAAAACTCTATGCCATAAACCCTAGGGAATCATTACTACTAGAAGAAGATAATAGTTATGTGATTTGTCTCCTAGAAAGTTGTAAAGAGAGACTCCTTCCAAGGCTGTCAACAAACACTCATCCTTCTCTGAACAGGAAGTAGTACGTGGAGCCTAAACTGCTTTTTGACAAGCTTTGATGCTTGAAGTTAGGTGATGTGAGTATCTCCCTCCTCATAGTGTCTCTGCTACAATCAACTTTCATAAGGATCCAGGAAATATGATGTCCTTGGCCACAGAAGTGAAAGAGTGTGTTTCCATCAAGAAAATGCTGATCCAGACGACACAGCTGTATGGAATACTTGAAACACTGGCAACACATTCTAATACTGCTAAAAGATAAAAATTTCCAACCCAGACTTCAAGGAATACAAATTTTCTTCACCTGTATCGTACAGAATACTGAGAGGTGCACATTGTTCTACAAACATGATGACAGAAAAGCAAGACACTCAAAGAAACATTTTCCCCATGGCAAGACATGATTCTGCCTTATTTGGGTGATTTTTCCATCGGCTTAATGTGACTGAGGTGTCTTCAGAACAAGACAATGCAAGAAAACAACCTGGCCCAGAAGCACAAAAGGAGAGATGGAGAAGGGACTCTTGTCTCTGATAGTAAATATTTAACAGAACCTCATTTTTCATACTTTCCGTTTCCTTCTCTAATTGTTTAATGGCTTTTTTTTTTTTTTTCACGGTACAAGCCAGATCAAAAGAAAAAAAACAAACCAAAACAAAACAAACTCCCAAAAACCAACCCTTCGCAAAAGGTCAGAATGAAGAATAATATTTCATACTGCAGGTTGTGGAGCCATCACTGCATTCCTTTTCAACAACACCAGAACCACATGAGAAAGTTTGCAAATACCATTTAAGATAGCAGGGAATGAGTTGCCTTATATGGGAACTCACTGTTCTATTTAGGTAATACTTGGCCTAGCTAAAATTGTAATTACTAGTACCAGCTATCACTGTTAGTAAAAATTACTCTATAGGCAAATTATATCTTAATCTTCCACCATTTAATTGATATGCTTAAAAGCCTGATGCTGTCTCAGTAGGATAAAGGAATGTTTTGCCATTTATGTAGAGCTAAAACTGAGCCCAATTGCCATTTTTAGCCATTTGAACACTGATTTTCCAAATGGTTGAAACATCATTCGTTTCAACAGCACAGCTGCTAGATGATTTCTAAACAGATCTAGAAGCCTAATTTCTGAGCTATCTTTTTTCTAATATCTGTAATGTTTAAATACCTGGTACTCCAATGATCTTTGGACATCATTATTTTCCTTCATCCTGTAAATGAATATTCATTAAATTCAGCACAACAACAGAGGGATAAACCACTTGCGTTTCGCATGCAGTTCATGTATGTGAGAAACTCCAGGTTTACAAGTTTCCCTTCCACTTCTTTTCCAATTCAAACAACCTACTGGAAGGGACATTTGTTCCAGAAATCAGTCTGGTATGAAACCTATTCAACTCATAAGCTGTGAATGGAAAAATGCTTTCATCTATATGAAGTGCTCATATGGTGTGTCCTTATGTGTTGGCCCATTTAATCTTCAAATGTAAAAGACACCACTGAATGTGTAGTGACTGTTTTGTAATAGAAATAACTTTTTTTGTTTGTTTGTGGTATCACCAGCACTTTCAACAATCATTTTTACAAAGTAAATTATGGCCACATACACATGCTTTCTCCAATTAATTTCTGAATGTTAAAAATTTCTTTCACCAACAACAAAAGTTATTATATTCTTGGGATTCTCCAACAATCAGTAATGCAATGACACAGGAAATAATAACAAAATTGCTTTTTAAAAAGCACATAAACTTGAGAACTCCCCCCGTTGACCAATGACCACACGCAGCACAACCTGGAGTTCACCCTGTATTCATTTGTTGAAACAACTCAAGAACAATGAAACATTTCTGGACATTCCTGCAATTGCCTTCTATCCATCAGCTCTTGTCAGCCCCTTGGCAACTTTTACTTGGCCTCCAAAGTAGACCCACCCTCTATGAACCTCTACAGCCAGCCTGTTTGCCTGCAAAGTGATTAATTTGGAGCGTCTTGAAACCAAAGCTAGTGTGCTAACATGAAGCAAGCAGAGGAAGCAGTGTGCGGAACAGCTTGGAACAAACTGTTCCTGCTTTGCAAGCCAGGCTGATACGCTCACTACGCACTAAGTTTTTCGAGGGATGGAGTGCCTTGGGCAAGTTCGAAAAGCTTGAGTGGAGATCTTCCTCATTATCCATCCCCTCATCTCTGTGATTGTGGAGAAACCCTTTGATAAACATACCTTAAAGATCTTCATGTTGCTCAGGTCTGAGATCAATCTCCTGGCTGAAAATCAGGGATTCCTGCTTTGAGACATCCCTGAAAATTCCTTCCACTATTCTATTGATAAAAAAGAAATATTTCATATAATAACATATACTGATAAGACAAGAAGGATGAGATGAAAAGGCCTCTTACGAAAACCAGTGAAGAAACACTTCGGTTATCTCAACCAGATGTTACTGAACTCAGGAATTACTGGCTTAAGAAATGCTAGCCTGAGTTGAGATTCAATCCAGCCACATGATTAAAACAGTCTCTTCTAGCTTTAAAATCTACATATCCTTGAAGCTATTGAACTTGCTAACTCCTCTGGCATTCATGGGACAACATCAGTTTATACTGTCTTTTCAGAAAATTGTTTGCAAAGAAAAGCTTAAAAGCACCAAGAGAATAAAAGATTCCCTTTTCCTTTCAAGTCAGTATTATGAACTGAAGGGATCTACCTCAGGATTTATGAGTTACAAGAAAATGTAGCCTACTTGCCTACCGTCTACACATTTATCTCATACTCATCCCATAGTTTCTGGACATGCCCAGTTGTAGCCAAGGAAAACTTAATTAATTTTGACCTAAGTCAAAATAAACAAGTTAAAGCATTTTAAAATGCTCTCTGGGGCTCAAAAAAAACCCACCAAAAAACAAAACGCAAAGAAGACTCCCTAATGGAATACATTATTTCATTTCACATTCAGCAATAGCTCTTCTCTAGGTTGAGCAACTATCATGATTTTCCAAAAAGAATACAATAACTATTGTTTGCAGCTAGAGGCCTTGATTTCATCTGATTTTTCATGACAGTCCTTGAGATGGTCCTAGGAATGCCTTGGCCTTTTTTATTTTTTTTCTCACCCACCCTTTCATTCATGTAAGGCAAAGCATCCTGAGAAATCATGACAGACTGGGAATGGAGGTATTGCCCATTTGTTCACTTTAACAAAGAGTGCACTCACAGCATGTTATACGTGACATCAGAAGCACACATGAAGATGGTATATTTAGGGTCCCTCTAAAGCGCTGAGTTCCTCTCACCTAAGAATTTTTGGAAGGAAACCAAGATGCTGTATTGTTGCAACCACCTTCCAGCATGCACCTGTGTTTTCTTAACTTTAAGTCTGTGCTGGACATGGCTGGATAAGGTGTTACCCTCTAAAAGGTGGTTAAACTCTTTATTGTCCTTAGAAAAACACTGACACTAAGTTATTAAAGCCAAATCCTGAATACATTTCAGAGTATACTGAAGGTAATCTAAGTGGGTGGCTTGCAGTTCGCTGAACATCAAGCATTCACTGTTCCCATAGCCTAGAATGATTTCCAAGAGATACAAACCAGGGAGGGAGGACCAGGTAAGAAGATCTCAGAAAGCCCAAGAGGACTGCTCACATTGCTGCCAAGACCCAGGCATGACTAAAGACAAGACAGTGACCCAAGAAAGGCATTCATATTAAGATTAATGAGCTAGGGCCAGAGACCAGCTATGAAAAGCAACTTTAAAAGCCTCCAAGGACATTTGGAAACATTTAGTGATGCCACTGGGAATCCAGTCATGGCTCAGAACTTCATCTTTCCTATGTAGATAACAACAGCAATGTGTTTCTGTTTTGTCTTGAACCTCAGAAGCACAAGATTTACCACATTAAATTACCAGTATATGGCCATGACTCTAAGAGACCAGAAAATACAGCTTCTGAGGGACTTTTAGGAAAAAGTATTGCCTGCTGGTCTGTCTTGGGCCTTGGCATCCTGAAAGGAAAAAGGTAATGGAAACTGTACCCTCAGCAAAATTTGAAATAAGAGTTGATTTTCATTTGTTTATTTGCTTGTTTGCTTGTTTCCAAATATGAAATTAAAGGAACTCCCTGTTATACAGAGCTGTACAGTTCTGGGCAGCAAAAGTTAGTGACACTAAATTTCAGTGCTCAGGAAACTGTATCTTTAAAAGCTGAGAAAAATTCCCTTTGAAATTCCTAAATAGTCTTAATATTTACCATGCACAAGATCATCAGAGTAATAGCTGCAAACTGCTTTGCCGTGTAAAATCTGTTGAGGGAAAAAACCCACTGAAATATGGCTTGCTCTTTTCCTACCAGATATGGGAAATAGAAGAAGAAATATTTCAGAGTAGAGTTAAATTTTCTTTTGGATAAAAAGTCTGTGTTCTCTTAGTCATCACAATGGAAATATGGTGTAAATCAGCCATAGTTAGTCAAGTTGTACATTTCTTTACTCTGCCTGAATCTGCCTTGTTATTCACACAAATATAGAAGTTTATAAAGGTCACTCAAAACCAAGCATGAGTGATATATTAGTATATCCACATCACTGGAGGGTCTCTGTCTATGAAACTTCTTGGTTTTCTTCTGTATGTTCATTCACCTGTTTGGTTACTTTATAGTGATGATCCTTTACTTCTTCATTATTCTTTCATTTCAGGCATGATTTCCTATTAATTTCTCTTCTTCATATTTGATTGATGTTCTGAAATGCTAAAGTTGTAATTTTTTATTTTTTTTTTTTAGAAGTGAAGCCATTAAAAATAAATCAGAAAATGCTGTCCTGGTGGCGAACACATGCTCCACATCTGAACACTGTTATTCATTCATTTTAATAATATTTTTATTTTAAAAAATTGCTTATCATCACAATTCTGACAAGCGACATCTACCCCTTTTTTTTTCATCTGGGGATTATATTTTTTTGTAAATTAACTTATTGATGCTTTAAAAATATATATGAAAATATAAGATGAAAACGTACTGTGAAATGTCCTGATTCTGTGCCATTGCTTTATTCTGGGCAAAGTATCAGACCTACCATTGATTTTGGGTTTCTTTTGCTTCATGTTAACTGTGTCCAGGCCATAAAAACAGTTTTAAAACATCAAGAAAATATCCATTCTTAGCTTAAGAAAATTTTCTGTTTGGTGGGGCGGGAAGCAGAGCAGAATGAGAGGTAAGATATGTCTTTTTACAGTGCCCAGCAAGACTGAAGAATTAAATACCCATTTACTCATCACAAACAAGTGTTTACTAATGTAAGGCTTGCTGTAATACAAGCTGTTTGGAAGAAAATTTAAGCAACCAACATTTCACGGCAAGTACTGAAGTACTTTGACTGCATCATTAGAAAGGTGAGGTTTGGGGTTTCTAAAATCTGAAGTCTGATCTACATCTAAGTGGAAAGTAGGAAAAGAAAGGAATGGGAGAAAAGTTTATCTTCCAAGCTGCCTTCGTGTCACCCCGTCTTATTCACTGATGCAGGTTTTTTTTCCTCTGCTCTCAAAGAAATGTCAGAATCATAGAATAGTTAGGGTTGGAAAGGACCTTAAGATCATCAAGTTCTAATCCCCCTGCCATGGGCAGGGGCACCTCGCTCTAAACCATATCATCCAAGGCCTTGTTCAGCCTGGCCTTGAACACTGCCAGGGACAGAGTAATCACAACCTCCCTGGGCAATCTATTCCAGTGCCTCACCACCCTCACAATAAAGAATTTCCTCCTTATATCCAACCTAAACTTCCCCTGTTTAAATTTTAACCCATTACCCCTTGTCCTGTCACTACAGTCCCTAATGGAGAGTCCATCACCAGCATCCCTACAGGCCCCCTTCAGATACTGGAAGGCTGCTATGAGGTCTCCACGCAGCCTTCTCTTCTCCAGGCTGAACAGCCCCAACTTTCTCAGCCTATCTTCATATGCGAGATGCTCCAGTCCCCTGATCATTCTCATGGCCCTCCTCTGGACTTGTTCCAAAAGTTCCATATCCTTTTTATGTTGAGGACACCAGAACTGCACACAATACTCCAAGTGACGTCTCACGAGAGCAGAATAAAGGGGCAGGATCATCTCCTTCAATCTGCTGGTCACGCTCCTTTTTATGCAGCCCAGGGTACGGTTGGCTTTCTGGGCTGCAAGCGCACACTGAAGATGGCTCATGTTCATTTTCTCATCGACCAGCACCCCCAAGTCCTTCCCCACAAGGCTGCTCTGAATCTCTTCTCTGCCCAGCCTCTAGCTGTGCCTGGGATTGCTCCCACCCAGGTGCAGGACCTTGCACTTGGCATGGTTAAACTTCATGAGGTTGGCATCAGCTCACCTCACAAGCGTGTCAAGGTCCCTCTGGATGGCATTCCTTCCCTCCAGCGTATCAACCGAACCACACAGCTTGGTGTCATCGGCAAACTTGCTGAGGGCGCACTCAATCCCACTGTCCATGTCAGCGATGAAGATGTTAAACAAGACCGGTCCCAACACTGATCGCTGAGGGACACCACTTGTTACTGGTCTCCAGCCGGACACTGAGCCATTGACCACAATTCTTTGTGTGCGGCCATCCAGCCAGTTCTTTATCCACAGTGTGGTCCATTCATCAAATTGATGTCTCTCCAATTTAGAGACAAGAATGTCCTGTGGTACAGTGTCGAACGCTTTACAAAAATCCAGGTAGATGATATCAAGTGCTCTACCCGTGTCCATCAGTTCTGTAGCCCCATCATAGAAGGCCACCAAATTGGTCAGGCAGGATTTCCCCTTAGTGAAGCCATGCTGGTTGTCACCAAGCACCTTGTTGTTTTTCATGTGCCTTAGCATGCCTTCCAGGAGAATCTGCTCCAAGAAGCTGCTATAAACCTTCCACTTGGCAGAACCCTTGAAACAGGCTGCTATCATTTGTCATCCTCCTCCTCGTGCAAAACAAACCCTCCATCCGTGTGTTCCACTGTACATCAACAAAACAGATAATAAAGATGCCAAGAAATTTTGTTTTCAGGTTTGGGGATTTTTTTTTTCTTTCTGTTTCACACAGCTTCTGTGAAAAAGCATGGCAGGTGCTTTGAATAAAACATCCTACATGCTTTCTTATTTTCATCAAAAAGCTGACAAAGAATGGCATGTCTGCCACATCCCTTCTGCAATGGATTTACAGGGACAGGCTGAGACAGAGGCATTTTTGGAAGCAACATTGCTCCCAGGCATTTCTGGGTGGCTGGGGTGAACAGTATGTGTGTGCAGACAGATGTATCAGACTGTTCTGATGCAAGCCGATACCTTCTGTACAAGCCAACCAGGGCTACCAACGATGTATTACTGTTGAACCTTGGCCAGTTGGTGTCACTAAAAATTAGCTGTGAGGGAAATTTAAAAAAAAAAAAAAAAAAGGCAAGGCATTAGGGCAAGAGAACCTGAATATTTAAAACGCATTTCAGAACTTATTTTTGGCCTCAAGCCTTGCTTTGAATCCTTCCTTTGGTCAAACAATGGCAATGAGATCAGAGCCAGGCATCTAGTGCCCACTAATTACTATCTCTATCTGGACTGACGCTTGCAGTGAATGGCTGGTAGGTGGCCCGGATAGGATGGGAAATGCTAAAGTATCCCGTATGGATTCCCTGATGGTGGTGGCATGTTTCTGTATGGACTTCCTATGCTGCTCTCCCTCATGCAGTAGAGAAACATCAGCCAGGTGACTCACTGAGATTCTGCCCAGTGTTTACCGCAACAGACTTCTCCACAGGGACTTACTCACTGTGTGGAGCCCGATTTTCCCAAGAACATCTCAAAGGGCTAATTTTAAATTAACAAAAGCTTTGGAAGGCAGGGAGAAGGGAAGGGGGAGGGAGATTTCTTGCAGGAGGAAAGAGATGGCAGAAATAGACTTCTTCCTTTTTCCTTTCTCTTGTCCAAGATAAGGAAACATCACACACTAACGGCAATTTAAAAACAACTTAAAAGGCAGATAAATTTAGTCATAAGTGTTCCACTGGGTGGACAATTGAGATATAGAACAAGTCTTCAGTCAGAATGTTTTTATTAAAAACTACAAGTGGTCAAGGCAAAGTGGCAAAAATGAAGGAAATACTGATGTATCAAAACTACCATAGGACCAGGTCAGAAACAGCTTTATAGGAAAGGTGGTCCTGTAGTTACCACAATGAGCTTTAACCTGTGCATTCCACCCAGCTCTCCTGGTCCAGTTTAGACTTCCTCTGTAACTTCAACAAAGTCACTACAGCTTTTCTGTGTCTGGTTTTTTCACTCATAATAACATGATGATGACTAGAACCAGTGTGAACAGCTATAAGCTCTGCTAAAATTATCATTATATTAAGGAAAAGTTGCACCCAGCTCTAAAAATGCCTATTTCACCCTGTGAAAAACAAGGCTGGAGGATTTCATTGTGGAACTCAGATACTCCTGTTAAGTTCCAGCTCATGGTCCAAGTTTCTAACTGATTGATAAAGACTAAAGCATGTGAGGCCTGCAAACTGGTCCTGTAGATTATGTGATTTGCTCCCTGAGCACGTGAAGCCAATGGCATACTTTCATTGTATATATCCTGGAAAGGTGGAAGCCAATTTATCCGCACACAGAAAGGGAAGCTGAATTTGGATGCCTCAATATACTCTGGTTGGATGTGACCCTCTATAGAAGGGACAGAAGACTGGCACATGACAAACATAAACATGCAATCTTCAGAAATCCTAAAAGGAAGTGTCTTCTATGATATTAGAATTCATGTTTCAGTTCTGTGAGGGCTCAGACTCTTTCAAATCTTTGTAAGGGTGAAGAAACTCACAGTTCGGTGAACTAAAAACTGAAGGCGATGAATGGATCTTGCTGGCACTGCAACAGCCTGATGATCCTTTTGTCAAAAATTGAAGGGACTTTTAGCAGGGGGATGCCATCAGAAAATGCTATTGGCAACTACTTAGTAGAAGCCAAGGTTTTGCATGGAACCAGACTTAATATTTAGCCATTTAACCAGACCCAGATTTAACAAAAGGATTATAGTAGGGCCCCCTCCTTTTGTGTCCCCCCTCCTTTTGTGTCTCCTGTCAACTGCTTTTTTGCAACTCACTGGCTTTTCTCAGTGATTTTTGGATTATATGGAATTTGAACAAACTTCTAAAGCTTGACTGACCAACAAAGATATACTATCCGTTATTGTGGTGAACATGGATCAGCCAGAGGTCAGCACTAGCTTGAGGATGTCTGTATAATGCTCTGTTGCACTAAGTAAACATGCCTTTAATCTCTCTGTACCATCTGGAAAATAATATTTGATTTTTCCCTTTTGATTTTATTTTCTGTTGAGATTACAAGTATTAAAAGGCAAACCCTTTCTCTTATTACAAAAAGATACATCAACACAAGTATGACAAACAGGCCAGGACCTTTTCCTTGGCTCTGAAGGCAAGTGGTATGATTCATCTTATGGCCATATGGCTAAACTTTCATGTGAAAAAAAGTGTGGCCTCACCCATACTGACTACTGGGAGCCGTCTCAGACCTGTGATATTACTTGAACCATCTCTGAACATTGCCTGGGAAAGTGAAAAATGACATGGAGCAAAACTGTTTCAGGGAGGGTGCTAAGAGTTGATCGCTATGAAAGACTGCAACTCCAGCCATGGTCACTTCTAATTTAATAGACCCAGTTTAAGTGTACAGTGCCCAAGACAAAAGGTTTCAAGGTTGACTGAGACCTGTAGGTATTGCCATAAAACAAACAAACTCCTCCCTCCCCCGTATTTTTCCAATTCACTTTTTGATTTGGCTTCTATTATTTCAAATTGCTAGTCATGAGCACAACCCTGAAGAAAAACACTGACTCAAAGGCAGCATGCAGCCTCTACACAACCACTTCTCCAGCAGATGCTCTTGTGCACTCCCAGCCATTCTTTCCTGGTTTTCCAGCTCTGGAAAATCAGCACAATATGTTACACTAGTACAGAGAGGAAAATGCCACTAAAGAACATGACTGTCTTGACAGAGCAGTGGAAGTGTATATTGCTTGCCTTGGCTATTGTGCACTTCACTGACATCTTCTTTGAAACATGCAACAGTGAAAGCAACATTACTCTGATAATCCTTCCCAAGTGTAGTGAGAAGGAACTGCTGATGCCACAGAGCAAAAAAGATTTCCAAAGCTTGATTCTAATTTCCTGAGTTTTAATAACAAATCGTTCATCTGCAGCTAATCAAGTTTGTGCCTTTAATTGTCTCCAAGAGAAACATTTTCCAAGGTGCTTTTGATGAACTGAACTGATTCTTAAAAGTTCATGAGAGACAGAGTGTCAGAAACAAATTACTTTATTTGATTATGCTTCAGAAGATCTTGGTGCATTCTTAGTGGAAAAGCACACAACAAAGATTGAGCCTCCTCCCACTTAAATCAGTTGGACTTTTTCTCTAAGGTAGGACCATATCCAGAACGTATTAATTAGAAATGTGTTTTGATGAAATGTTGTTATGCACCGTGAGGTGTGTCACAGGAAAAGCAGTTTAAGTTACAGGAGACACATATCTGGAGGTGCCTTCCAAAGGCAAAAAGGCCAGGGTAGGTCAAGGTGGTAGGTTTGGCAATGGAGGCCTCACCAAGGTACAAGAAAGGGCATCCACACAACCTCAGCCTTACATCTTGCGGGGGCTCGTACCCTTCTTGTAGGACATAGTGCTGTAACTCCACCTACATTCTCAATAGCTTTGCCAATAGATAAAGACATTTATTTATAATGAACTATTCCATGTACCTTGGCAGAAAAGCACATAGTTGCTGAACAGTTGGGAAAGTGTTTTGTCAGAGGCAGTCTGGCTGAAGGCTTGCTTATAACACTGTTTTGATAGAGTTCTGTTGGGCTACATCTCTCGTTTACAATCTGCTCTGGTTTTGCTATTTTATTTTTTTAATTATTATCTCTGATCTGTCTAAAAGAGCTCTTGTCCCCAATCTCATATGAAATTTTCAAAAATCCTTAATTTAGTAATTCAGCAGCAAATTCTTGCAATTACCCACAAGTAAATAGCAGGAAATTTCATTAACTCCTTTGACAGAAATCACAAGATGAAATCTTCCACACCATAGGTGCAGTCTATGGTTTGTCTGTCAACATATCTCCCAATTTCACTCTTTCTTTCTAGAAGCCAAATATTACATAGAATTTGAGTATAGAATATGAATCACTTTAACACAAACTGAAATACTGTCAACGGCTTTTTCACAAAGTATAGATCCAGTCCCAGAGAAAAAAAGCCTTTCCTTTCTGCTCTGTTGTTTTGATGATAAAATGTTTTTGAACAAATGAAAACCCATTTAAGTCTTCATCTGTACCTTTCCTGTCAAGTGAAAAATTGGTGTACTCCATAAAATAATGTTTTTTCTTACATGCTTTCTTTCTTTGGTACAACTGAGATTTGGCTAGGACAGAACATCAATCTGCCAGAATTATGCGGAAGGCGTAGGATTCATGGTATTTCAGACCCAGTCAACACAATTAAGCAAGCTTTGTTCTATTTTAAATTCACAGAACATGTCAATCACCTTAGAAGTAACTTCCAGAAAGTTCTGTTTTGTTTGTTTTTGTTCTTAAACCATGCAAGTTCCAGGCTGATTTCCAGAACACTGAAGTTTCAAACCTTAGTAAGAGCTTGTGAGAAATCATCTGAGGTGAACCTCCAGGTCCTTGACAAGACTTACCAGTTGAGAATAGACAGATGTTCTCCAGACATAGAGTTCTGTTTAGCTTCAGGTGTCCCCGTAAGTTCTTCTGTCACTGCAAAACAAATATTTTCAGCAGTATCTAGCTTTTCCATGAATAAAAACCAGAGCTAAAAGCTTCAAAAGTGACCAAGCTTGTTAGGCAAATGAAAATATAAAATAATCTAAAAAGCCCTCGATGTTCCAACAGTGCTGATCTAAGCTGATGCAAAAATATCTCAGATGCCTACATTAAAAAAAGTGAGCCATTACACTATCTTTGGTTTTGTGTTTGATTCTAAACTCATTCAAACAATACCAGGTTAAATCTAACTTAGCCCTTTCAGAGCTATAATAACCCCAAAGCAAATTACAACTTCAGTTTGCTGACAGGAGTCTTAAGGGTCAGAACTCTAAATTCCATCCCTTTCGTGTAGTGCCAGGGATTTTTGAAAGAAAAAAAGAAAACCCAAAACAATAAAAAAACAAGTAAATTTCATATACATCTTAAGAGATTCAAATAATTTCAATAAAACTAAACTGTTGCCTGGGCCTATGTGCACCCTAGAGTCTCATCCACATTTTATTCTGACACGTAAAATGAAACCTAATAAGAAGTTACCAGTCATGAGAATAGAAAGGAGAATATTATTTTTATTTCATTTCCAAACTGTTGTGAAGCCAGTAAGGGACAAGAGTGATTTGTGCCAGATACTGTGATATACATTTTAGACTGTGGTTTCTGAGTATAGGCTATTATATAGTATCAGCAGAAAGACATGGAAAAGGAACAATTGCAAGATATCTTCTGGACCTGTTGCACCCTGAGTTACCAGAAATTTTTCTGTATCCATTATGAATTTAACCATTATTTGTCTACTAACCCTTAATGCTTCAAAATTACAAAGCAGGGTTCCGTATTTTCAGTACCGTACATCTCAAGTGATATGCTTGTATATACATGGATAAATGTGCAAGAGGAAAAACTTCTGAAAATCAGATTACTCTTCTTGAAATGTTTGAGCTTGCAATAAAGCATTAAACTCAAAAAGTCCAATTTTAGTTTTTTTTCTTGCTGGTGATTTAACCCTGCCATGAACTCTTCTATGATATTTGTCATGCAGCAGAAACATGCTTTCCCTTACAGCCTGGAACTGAATGTTTACAATTTATCTTGCAAGATTCCCTCAGATATTAGTGATCTTTAAGGAAGTTGTTTAGGCAGCACCGGCACAATTTGCTGAAACAACTGAATCTGTGAATCATTTTGCTCACCTAGGTTGTTAGTAGAGGAAAACCTGGAACATCAGGTTTCAACTAGCTGGCAGCAAGCTATTATTGCATACATGACCCAATCATTAGAGAAGAATGTGAAATCTGAGTAATTTCTTGGAAATAATATCTCTCTGGATATTACTGAAAGTATAAGGCAATTACACAATAACTTGGATATCTTAATCAGATGTTTAAATGGAAATGAAATCAACCCGGTCTACTGCTTTTAAGCACAAAGGTAGAAAGCAAGGGAGTCCTGTCAGTATAGAAACATTCCCTATAGCTCTCACTGTCTTGACAGCTCAAAATTTGTGAAATCCATTTTAAAATGTTATTAATTTTCAAGAAATGTCTTTAAAATGGGACGAGCTGAGTTGTCTTGGAGATTCTAGTATTAAAGTGAAGTGTGTGTGACAGATTTCTGTTGTCTTCTTACTTCTCATTCTTACAGAATAAGCCTAAGGAGAGGTTGATTAAATACAGCAGAGACAGAGTAATGATTCTTTTTGCTCCTTGGCAGGAGAAGGCTCCAGGATTATTCACTCCACACAGCTTCCCTAAAAGGAGAGGAGGAGAGCATGCACTGTTCTCTATAAATTGCTTCTTAGGGAATGTTAAGTGAGTGCTTAGACAGTAATGATTCTCTTGTGCCTCCTTGGGCAGGGAAAGGTCCTGTTCGTTCTGGCCCAGACTCATTTTTCAGCACGTTTGCCGTGGTAGCAACACTGCTTTTCTCACATCGCTATTTTCTGTTGAATCAGTGATTTGGTTGTTTTGGTTCCAAGTTTTCTTAATGTTTTCTTTTTTCCTACAAACGATGGTAAACAGTCCTTCATCTGTCAGGTCCTGATTATTTTCATCTGTCTGATAACTGCATTTTTCCTTCTTTAGTAAAAACTGCATGGATGCATTAATTTATTCCCTATTGCAAATGTTTTCACTCTAACCAACTGATAAAAAGAATACCTTGGTCTAGCTTATTTTTTAGTCAAATGGGCAAAGTTTTTCTTACAGCAAATGAACATGATTTTTCTGTTTAAATCCAGGCTATATTTTATCTAAGAATATGTAACTATTCATTCAATTAATCCTTCTGAAAGTGGCCGTATGATCATTTTTTGTGGGGAACCATGCATCATGGACCATGGTCCTCTACATAGCACTGGCAGTACACCATGGCTATAAAACTGAATGGATCTGAACTAGGCTAGCCCAATGGACAGATCTTTCTTTGACTTCCATTGGTTTATACACTATTTTATTTATTTTAAACTTTGGGAGCTACACAATTAAGTATCTATTGTCAGCTATAGAGTTTTATTTGATTTCATATTCCTCAAGGCAGATTTTTTGGTGTGTGAAATCCTATTCATTTTGAAATTAAGTCATATTGATTTCAACAGAAACAGAATTTCACCTTTAAAGCTTTTTAATTGAATACTGAACTTTTAAATGGAGTTAGTTTCCTTCATTCCTTGTCACAATTGGTTTTTTTTTCTCAAAGAAGCATATGGGTAGAGATGCAGTCAGCCTTTTTACTTGGTTATCAGAAAGGTATAGGACTGTAAGTCTCTACTATGAACTTCTCTATGTAGCTTATACCCATATTAACAGGGGATATTTATGACACCATAATACTGATGAATAGTGAGAAGTATTTAAAGGCAAGTCAGATGTTCTGAGATTAAATTTTCATAGAAATGTTCATATTTCTAATTTTACAACATCTACACAGAAAAAACCCATGGGAAATTTTTTTGTTTGTGTACAAAGGTGTCAATTTTATTCTTAAACTCCATGTTGTTGAGAAATAGGAAAGGAAAAATAAAACTCAGTCAACAAAGATTTTCCCAAATATCCTTATGTATATGAGGACAGAAATACACATAAGACAATTGTACTCTACATGTCCTTGATATGAAGTTATGTTCTTTCTTCTCTTAATTTCCCTCTACCTTTCTGCAATCAAGTTGTAATGACATTTTTTCTTTCATTTTCAAATTACAGAAGTGCAAACAAGAAGTTTTGATTATTCAGTTCAAATTAAGGTTGGTTGGAGCTGCTCTGCTTTGTAACTTTCTGTGCTCAGGGATGATTGATTAAGAGAGTTCGTCCTTCCTGAGCTTCTGAGACACAGAAGGCCAGATGAGTAAAATTATTATTTTTGTGTGCTGTGACTCTATCCTAGTACAACTGCTTGCTGCTTTCTACTTATGTCTTAATATTGGGACTCTATTAATTTCAGATATATTTTATTTCTCGCTTCCCCAAGCTTAAAAGACTGCGCCTTTCCAACAAATATCAACAATTACTAATAAATTGTATGTCCTTTACAACATGGGTGCATTCACAAAAATATGCATAATCTTAAGTGGGATGCTGCATGTTGTTGATTTTAGATAAAACAGTTTTCTACTTTAGCTTTGGAGAATGGCAGAGGCATTCACAGCTCTCACTCCTAATTTACACAAAGGGCTACTGCAGCATGGCTTACTTTATTTGCTATAGTAGCAATCATTTTGGCACAGACTGGCACTGGCACTGAGAGCAGAATAATGTCACCAGAGGCCGTTTCCTACACACTGCACTGGAGTTGCTCAAAAATCTCATCTGGAAAACAGCCTGCTGAGGCTTGAGATCGTAAAGGGCTTCTCGTGCTTAAACAACACTGATCCTGATGCTAGAACAAGTACTTAAACCCTTTGCAAGCTCAGAAAGAGCATGGAGAAAAAGCCCACAAAAATTAGAATTTATTTTGTAATTTATTTTTCCACCAGCCTATGGTCTCCACAATATGCCACTGGCTATGATTCATGTACAGACAGCAACTAAAAAAACCCCTCTGTACCATTACAGCTGCCAGCAAAGGGTCCCTTGAAGCATTCTCTGAAGCCATGATTTGTCTTTTATGCTGTGCTCTGTTTTCAGAAGTGTATCTGTGTTTTCCTAAAGTAGCTGTAGAAGATAGGCTAGGAGAAGGTATCTGATCATCTGTCCTTAGAAGGTGGGTTAATGATGAGTTCAGACAAAACATTTAAATAGAATAAAGAATAAAATTTAAATTGACAGATTCCATTTCAAGAAGAAAATAGCATTTAACAAAACTATGTTACTGAGATATCAGTTCATGTTGGAGGTGCTTCAGACCTGACCACCACTTCACACACACACTCACAGCCAGGATAACCTCCATGTCTTTCATAAGGAGATGAAAAAGCGAAGCTCTTCCCCTCATTTTGCTCCAGTTTTGGTGCAAAATGAACACAGACTAGAGCTTAAGTAAACAAAATGCAATTTTACTTTAATCTGAAGAGACACTTGTTTTTAAACATAGCAGTGATTACAAAGAAACCTGATAGCCATGTTTTTGACACAGAAAGTGATAAAATCTGCTGGATAGCTATCACTTTCCCTATTTGTATGGTTTGTTTCTCCAGTTGTTCTCTGTTTTCACACAGAAAATGTTGTGTGATTTGCAGACATACATAGCACAACAATTGGCCATGAGTATAGAGCTTTCCTAGGAAACCGTGATCGAGATGTGATTATTAGCTTATTCATTCAAATAAAAAAGTTTTTATTTTCAAAATCCTTAGCAATAAACAGAAACTCACAGACCACAGGTGAAACTAAAGGTCATGTAACAGTAAACAAGAGGTAAGCACATCTAAGCCTTAAATATTTCTGAACAGGAAGAAGAGCGAGTAGATGTGCGTTTTCTGTAAGACTGTGGGTGGTGGCTTGACTTTGGATTTTGATCACAGACTAAATGTATCAATCATATAAATTCTTCGCTTGAATTTGTGTAGACTTGGAATGTTTTATGATAGGGATAATCCTTTTATATTATATGCCATTAAAAAGCACAGCAAAAGGAACTGGGTATTAGTCAGAGTTTCACTGCGGTGCCATGGAGTTAAGAATCAATAATACAACTCTGGTTCAGGCACTTGACATTTAATTTTGGATCTGTGATTAATATTGGATGTGAGGCCCAACATACTGGTGTGGCATTTCATACCCGTCCACCTTTATTACAGAAAAGATGCTAGGAAATATTAAATCATAAACCCATTGGTCTATTGCACACAAGTCAGATCTGTAGAGAGATGGAGAAAAAAATCATCTGAATCATTTAGCAAGCAAGAAGTCAGAGAGATGACCTTATGAAGGGAGAAATTTGAAAACTCCTCAGACCAAGAGTGGTGGTGATGTGACTTTCATGTATGGCTACAGTGGAAGGAAGGACAGAACTGGATGTCCCCAGTTGCTGAACTCAACACACTATGTCCTATGACCCCTTTCAGGAGCTGTTGTTGATGGAGGAACAAGTTCCCATCCCACAGATTCAGAGAACAGAAAGGCCCCAGAGTTTTCATTTATCCAGTACTGCTGGACAAGTGCAAGCCCCCAGAAGTATTAACATCAGAATTATTACTTTTTTTGATAGCTTAAAATACTTATCCAAAAGTTTGCTCTCTTCCTTAGTGGCTTACATTGCATTGTGTGATTAAAAGCTAGTCACTGTAAACAAGGTTCAGTGAGGGTGAGATGAGCGATGACTGGGGAGACTCAAGAGAGTGGATGTTAGGGACAGCTGGATCCAAGAACTCAGTGGATGTGAGGCCGCCACAATTTCACATCCTTTGCCAGTGTTTGCAGCAGGCGTGCACAAACACAATCTCTCCAATAGATGATACAGACCTACAGGCCCCCTAACTTGCTGACTCTGGTCTCCCTGCTGTTTGGCCCCAGGGGCATGATCTCTTTCCTACCCAGCTCCCAGACCTCTTGCCCTTCTTGCCAGCTAGTCTGGCTTGAAGTTCACTAACAAATCATGTAATACGCACGTGCACACACACAGAGGACTGCAGTTCCTTAGGAAAAAACTCACATACCCTGGTCTCCTTGGTTCTTGTCAGTGCAGACACATGATCTCGGTAAGCCATGGCCCCTTCTCCAGCTGCTGGCACTCAGACCATGTGCATGCAGCATAGGGAGCCCCTTGACTGGGACAATATTTGGAAATGGATTTTAATATAGATACAGGACAGACTGAGCTGAGCAACCACAGTGCATGGCCAGCCCTTGTTTGCACATGTTCAACTGCTTTTACCTCCTTATCTCTCAGTTTTCCCACACTAGCTCCTCCCCAAGACACACTGATTCATCCTTCCCCCAAATATCCTAAAATAAGTTTCACACACTCTCACAATTTCAGTAAAAACATTCCACAATAAGTTTTACACAATCCAATGTTTCTCTCTTGCATCCCACTATGAGTCCTCTTTCTGAGGTTTCAAGGCAGCCTGGGAATGGTTTCTTCAACCAAGCCAAGCCAAGCCAGGCCAAGCCAAGCCATCTCAGTGAGTCTCAGTCCTGACCATGGTCTGATCACCCTTCCTGAGTAGCCCCAGGAGCGGCTGAGTTGGAGTGCTCAGCACTAATTATGTTATGGGGGTGCCCTCTTGACCAACATTTGTGTTTATGGTGATTAGCTCTTCATCACATATTGAAATGGATTAGGGAAGCCTCCTGCCTTCTGCCTGGTTTATTACTCTTCTTCACAGCCCTTATGTGACACTTAGCATGATTTGCAGATATGAAAATATCATGCTCCTCTGCTTCCCATTGCCCAGGTTGCATTAAGCTCCCAAGATCTGGAGAACTGTCTGGCCAACATCTCATTGTACTTTCTTGCTTTCACTCACCCTACGTCAATCACCAGCATATCTTCACCCATATCTGTGAAGGTTTTGAGATCCTATAAAACTCTTCCTGATAATAGAGCTTCTGTCTCGCTTATTATGTGTCTTTCACTTTGGCTTCTTCCCTCCAATTAAGACACCAGCTTTTCCTCCGGGTTTCCTTCTCTTTCACAGTCTGAGTCAAATATACATGATGCCTGCAACACTGCCCCGTTCATGTCCCTTCTCACAACTTCTTTTTCCTGGAAGACTCACCAAATCAGATAGTGAAACATCTTCCCCACCCCACTGTGAGATGCAAGGGCAAGAACAAAGTGATCAGTGAAAACCAGCAGTAATTCTGCTTTATCAAGCAAATTCTAGATTTTGCAGACTGCTTTTAAAGCAAAGAAATCAACATTGAAGCAATTTCCCTTCCTCAAACCTAATAACAAATGTGAGGGTTCATAATCTTTTCCTTCAAGACTCATTCCAGCAGCCACAGAAGCTGCACAACCCCTTCTGCTGCCCCCAAAACTGACTACCATTGAGGAAAGCCAAAAAAAAAAAAAAAGCTCTGCCTACCAGAGCTTTGTATCATGAAATTTAACAGCACCCCAACATACATTCTCCAAAGCTAATACTTTGAAGACACCAATTTCGAACAGATTATTCAGTTTCTAGCCATTTTAGGGCATAGTTTTTCTATACTCGTTGGTGCTTACTAACACCGGGACTATGCTCTGAAGATGTGGCCATGGTACAACTCAACTGAAGTCAGAGGATTTACGCAGTCTGAAGACCTGGCCCTACATTTCACCTTGGCCTTTCCAGCGTGCTGATTTAATTTAACCCAAGGCCAGGAATTAATATAAAAAACAACAATTCATGCCTGCTTACATTTGTGCTTGTGACCTACGCCTGCCCGAACAGGAGTTGGACAGGACAAAGCACAATGCACTTCCTTGCTTTTATTGCTTTCATTCACTTCATGTCATGCCAAAGAAGGTTGATTTAGGAAATTCTAGTAATTAACTGCTGATGTTTTTGACTGCTGTTCCCAAGAGACTTACAATGACTTGTAATTGTTGTTCTGTAGGAAACTCTTTCTGGAGTGATTGTAGATAACATATATTCTCCGTATGGCTTTACTTTTACTTGATTATTTTTTTAAGCAAGGAACATAATTGTTCCTTTAAGCAAATGTCACCAGCTTCTGGCATCCTGGAAACCTCATATATCACCCTTCTCTCAGAGCACACTGACATTTTGCTGTCAGAGTCCATCAAAGAAAGAGGCTTCTTGATTACGTTAGATATAGGATATGTAAAGTGGACAAAACAAGGACAGAATAAAATTTAATGCTGTCTTTATACTGTAAGTTACAGAGTGCCTTTCATTATTCTTAGCAGCTGAGAAAACTCAAAAGGAGAAAGCACAGGAGCAATGTGCATTTGGGGAGCACAAGCTGTTAGAATTTAAATCCAGGCTGATGCACTTAAAGGAGACTCTATCAGCTCCTAACATGGGTCTCACAGCTGCTTAGTCTTCAGGATTCTTCCTTGTATCTGTAAGTCACTGTTCTGTTAAAAATTAGCGAACTCCTTATTGCTGTTGCATAAAGCCTAACAAAATCCACCCAAAATTAGAATAAATGTAATAATTATAATTCTAATTCCTCTTTCTGTGTCCTCTGCTACTCACGCATGTATGCATTTCTCAACGCACATGGCATGCAGCCATTAGGCACTTGTTTTCTCTCTTAGATGACTAAGCAGTTGGGCATCTATAACTATACTTCATAACGTAAAAAAAAAAAGTCCAATTTTCAGATTTTCATCTACAATGTTCATCTACTACTCACTTTGAAAACTCCTATAAAAGTACTACCAATAAAAGCAGAGCAGATTCTAATGCGGGTGTTGTAGTTGTCAGGTTTGCAAATTGGAATCATAACTTTAATAAAACTGGATTGTTTCTTACAGAACAAACTTGACCAAGGGGGACTCAGGAAGGATATTGTGCGTGATAGGAATTCAGGCCTGAGAAGGATGTCACTCATAATAAAACTGTTCTGTGTTGAAGTGCTCGTAAAAGACCGGTTTTCTTCACACGCCACTGCAAAGCATTACTCATTTGTCACATTATCTAGGACTGACATTTACTATCGCAATTTGCTATTGTGATATTTTTCCCCTTTACTTCTATTATCCAAACACAAAGAACATATGACAGCAGAATGTGAAATCATATCAACAACGTATTATAGCCATTTAAAAACAGGATTATGGATACGTATCAGAGACATGAAGACACAAATCATGAACCTTTTCCTCAACCAAAATGTAATAGCATACCAGACAGCTACCTTTCACTAGAGATAAATAAAAATATGGAAAAATACTGAAAATAGGATTTTTTCAGCGAAACAATGATAAAACAGATTTGCATTTGGCATGAGTTTGGCCTTTAGTATGAGTTTCTCCTGAATTTAATGGTCAATCAAATAAGTGAAGTATAAGCCTGAAACTGTACCACAAATAGAAAAAAATCTAAGTGACCTCTAAGGTAAAATAATTTATAGCCTTTTCCATGTTCAGTGTTTCAGGTGGACCTTTTCTTTTTACTTTGATTATTAAAATTTACTGTTGCACCTTCTGCCCCTGCTTATGATAACACCATTTTTATGTTTAAGATTTATTCCTTATCAAAACTTCAGTAATGTGACCCCTGTCATATGCACCAGCTGACTGAGTGGCTCCTCAGTAACTTTCATCTTCAGCTGAGGTTTTTACTTCTTTTTGGAAATAACCTTGCAGAAGCCCAGACATCCTCAGGGGAATTGTGCTGCTCAGATCTGCACAGGTGGAGATCAGTGGACCACTCCCTTCCCTTAGTCACAAAGCTATATTTTTCCATGCTCCCTGCAACAATGATCCAGAACTCAAGGTCTGGAGACTTTGGCTCATATCCACAACACTTAGCAAACCAAGTACGTCTCAGCAAAAGGTATGTTTGTGGAACGTAACTTTTAACCTCATGTTCTTAGCATGTCATACAGAGAGGAGGTGAAGAGTTTTATTCTTTTTTTTGGTTACACATTCTTTGCTAGTGTTTTGTCAATTAATAAATGTTTGCTGAATTCCAGTGTGCAGAATATTTTTAAAAATGCCCAGAATATTTCTTAGATTAATTTGGAAGTCCTTGCCAAATGATAAGATGATGATAAGAAAATAAGCGGAACACCCACACAAGGGCATTTTATCAGGATTTAGGATTGTGACACAGTCCTAGTGCTGTTATACAAGCAATCAACACTTACTTACAAAATCTCATGTCCAGGACACCTTCCAGGTCTCAACTCTGATATGCCTTCTTTTGTGCCCACATGAGCACTTAAATTTTATCAGCAGCTCCTTCTCCAAACACTGGCAAATTTCTGCTGCTCAATACTATGAGTTCTTTCACAAAGGGGGAAATAGGGAAGTAGAAATAGAAAGAGAGAAATGTAGATGTTTCTCTATGTTACAGCTGACAGCTGTTTGTGGAAGACAGTGGTAAGAACGATACAAGAGCCAGGAAGACTCTCTAATCCTTTATCTCATTCACATCTTTTGTCAAGTATATGGGTCTATAAATACATTCTTCTTTTCCCGCTTCATCATTCACACAAAGTAGGATTCATCTGAACTATTCATCCTAGCCTCCTGATAGTATAATCATGGGAGATCCACACAGCAGCAGACAGGGGAGTGAAAAATGTAATTGACTTAGCAGGCATCTAAAACAGATTAGAAGGCTCATGCCCACATGACTTAAAGATAGAGCTGGGTCACTGATTTACATGGAGATATCTACCCTATAGATACCTCTGACTAGATCAGATGGATCCTGTCTAAGAGTCACAGATGAGACTGAACTTCCTACAGCGGGAAGCCAAATGAGCAGAATAACTATTGCCAAAACTACTCGACAATGTGAGAAGCTTTTGATTTGGGATGATCACTTTCAGACACATGAAAGGCCTTTATTTTGGGATTGTGAATGCTCACTACTTTCGAGTGCCTTTATAGGCATTGATACATTAAGCAAACAGATTGTGTTGCAAACATCTCCTAGCAAGCAACACATGAAGCAGCTGCAAAATCAAAATGTCTTGTTGCATCTCAATTAAACTCCATAAAATAATGAGGGTTTATAAGTTCAGCTACAGAGCCGCATTAATGTCACAGTGCTGCTTCAATTTACCACCTCTGAGTATCTGAATCTAGCATTTGCAGATGATCACCTCATCTCAAACTGCATACAGCCATCTCATTATTCTCTGTTTTTTCACAAATGATCTCAGGTTTCTCAAATAGGCTTTGAATAGCATGTAATGTGTACAGCATCATGGAAATCACACAGAACTTCCATGAAGTGTCAGCTGTTGCAGTTCCTTCAAGAAAAAGAAAAATTAAAAAAACACATAAAAAATGAAACTTGAAATCTTAGACTACTGGTACTTATCCTAGAAAAAGTCACTGCATACTTGAGAGTTTTTCTTTTTAAAATCGCTGTTTGTTTCCATGTTGATACAGTCAACAAGCCTTGTTAGTGAGGTATATCACAAAAGGTGATTGCTTTCCACTGTAGCAACAATCTCTCCCCACCCTGGTTGAAATGTCAAATAAAATATCCAATTGAAAATGCCCTTTTTCCTTCTCTAGCTTTATAAACAAAGCTGCTAAAGAGAAAATGCTTCCTTATTTCAGGGCTAATGTTAGGTTTATTATCTTCTAGCCAATGAAAACAAATGAAAAGCACTAGTGTATACAAAGTGTTCTTAATGGAATGAGTTTTCCTTAGGTTATGCTGTAGACTGAGTCCTGGATCATACAGACATGCAGGAGCAATTGTTTGCTTTCCATGAAGAAACCTTTCTGTTTCCTATGTGATTTTAACTAACAAACAGAAAATAAAATAATGAACATCATAGAATCATAGAATCATAGAATAGTTAGGGTTGGAAAGAACCTTAAGATCATCAAGTTCCAAACCACCTGCCATGAGCAGGGACACCTCACTAAACCACGTCACCCAAGTCTCTGTCCAACTTGGCCTTGAGCACCACCAGTGATGGAGCATTCACAACCTCCCTGGGCAACCCATTCCAGTGCCTCACTACCCTAACAGCAAAGAATTTCTTCCTTATATCCAGTCTAAACTTCCCCTGCTTAAGTTTTAACCCATTACCTCTTGTCCTGTCACTATAGTGATATCAGCCATGAAGACTTTGGTGCTTGATTCTTAAGTTTTACATTTCTGCAAACACAAACTGAAAAGACAAATTATTACAAGACAAACTTTAATATGGTTTAACTATTTATCACCTACCCAACAATGACTGTCCCTATGCAAGGTATGGTCAATTTCAGTCCTGAATTATTACTTAGTAATTACTCCATAGTAAACTTACCCTGGGACTGGAAAATGAGACAGGGTTACCAAAATAATATAAGCCTATAATTTGTATCACGTTATGTTTTTGTAATCTACCCAAAATCATGTAGCACACTGAAGAACTATTTTACTCCTTCAAAAAAAGGGTATCATAATTTTCAGAAACAACCAGTGATTTGAGGTGCTTGTGGTTTAATGGAGCCACCACCAGAACATAGTGCCTCCTTCAAGTACTTCAGTTTCAGCAATTGGAGCTTTAGTGCCCCTAAGTAACTTATCAGTTCTGAAGGATCTGTTTTATGGCTCTGTCATTTTCCCAAGCTCTTCAGCTTTCCTCTGATTTCTAAAGTGACCATTTCCTGTCACTTTAGATTAGTCCATTAGATACATCAGGAGCAAAACCTAAAAAGAAATCTGCCTCAGAAAAGTGAAGACTTGGAAACAACAGACTAACTGGCAACAAAACACATGGTGACAGAAGAGATTCACTCATGACAACAGTCATCCTACCTCAAAGTTTTCTCAGATTGGACAAGTATAAGGGCAGATACGTAGAAAAACAACCACCAGCAGGTTCATCAAATTAAGCCTGAGTTTTACCCACAATGATGTTTTTTTACTAGTGTTTGATGGTATAATGTTAAATATTTTTTTTTTTTCTGCTGTCGATAAGACCTGCAGATGGGTAAGAAACCTACTCAGTGTATGTACTCACAGCCATCCTGCCCAGACTCCCAGTAAAATTCTGCAGTATGGCTTCCTCTGCTCTGATTTTGACCAGGATGATGCAAGTCAGAGACCAAAGAAGAAATAAGATCTTTACAGTTTTCACTACTGTTTGGGTAGGCTTCAGTCAGAACACATTAGACTTGTGCACATAAGAGTCAAATAGTACCTCGCAGTTTAAACTAGCTTCAGATTAGTTGGTTTAAGCATCTGTAGTCACCTAGGTGTAACACCACCAAGGTCAGTATGGGCTACTTTATCCCACTCCAACTGCATTATGGCTCCTTTCACAGAAAAAGAGACCTAACTTATTATTCCACTGACCTGATGAGGGCCATCAAACATTTATATCTAATCTACCTGATTATTTTCTACTAGCAAATGAACTATAAAAAAAAAAGAAAAGGAAAAAAAGAGGAGGAAATTGAGCTTTTACTATTACTGTTGCTTTAACTGTTTTATTTGTATGGGACATTCTGTACAAGACAACATTAAATATACATTTTGTACATGACACCTTATCAAAATAGTACCTCTGTTCACATATTCATCTACATACACAATATGTCATGTCTGTTGTTAGCTAAGGGGTCAATTTTCAGCAAAGGGTGTATTTCTTTATGCAACAGAAAAAAAAAAAAAAAGAGAATGAAATTAAGACATCGTGCAGATCAAGTGTCAATGTCATAGGTGTCTTTTAATGCTCAGTTGTCAAACAGTTGCTGTTTTGTTCATTTCAGGAAGTCACATTCATTGGTCAATGAAAAAGAAAATGAGAAACAATGCAGAGGAAAACATAATTAAAGAAAATAGATGCATACTGCATACTACTTTAGAAAGAGGGACAGAGCTCAGGGCTTCCTCTCATCTTCATTTACCCTCTAGGATTAGCCAGAAACCACAGTTTATTTCCAAGCTCTATTCACTAATCTATACTCTTTCTGTACTCCAAAAAATCCTTACGTCTTCATGGGTGAAATCCATTTGGAGCAGTCTTCTTGGGCTCTCTTTATACTCATCATCCTACAGTCTGGACTATAGTTCTTCTCATCCTAAAGCAAAGATACATCACACCCTGATATCTCCCCTCCTCTGAATAAAGAACAGCTACTCTGAACACAACTGCACTGTAGACATATTTCAGTCAGATGAAATCTGGCCTGTCACAAGGCAGCTCCCTCCTTCCTCAGATGAATATTTATCTTCTATCAGGGAGTGGAATATTATCTCCAAACTGACATAGTTTAAAGCAATGTTTTAAATTAAATGGTGTAGGTTTACAAGACTGGAAAATTCAGAAAGGAATTTTTTGTTAAAGCTGGTTCCAAAAATTTTCCATTATTCATGTCTACACTATTTCCTGTCCAAATGCACTCTTTAAAAGATCTTATTTTACATTATAGATGCCCTGTGAGGTAGGTGAGAAAATCATACTGAAGTGTGGACTACAGTTCATAGAAATTTCAAGAGCAACAAAGGCTTTGGATTTGGGATCTTCGACTGTTTGGGATTTCCGCTCCCAGAAACATTGAAGCTTGCACTGAGGCAAGCTCTTTCTGATAAAAGACAGCTTTAAGTATGGATGATGAGTGTATCTTAAAGGCAGTATTGAGTCTACCTATAGCTGACAGTACAAACATATCCCTATATATACAAAGATGAAAGGGTTTACTAAATGCAAAGTAACACCCATATAGTACAGTCAGGAATGAGCTCACATCCAATGCTGCCTATGCTGCAAAGGCTGAATGGCAGATCTTAATTCCACAAAATTTAAAATTTGCCTATCTGACCTAAACCAATTACATTACACTGAATTAAATACAACTAAAATAACTGAAAGTCTGAGGTGCTTTACTGCATATAGGCAGTTTGGTATAAATGGTAAGCCAAAGGGAAGACCAGTATTCTTTCAAAGGCTACCTAAACCTCTTTGGTATTCTGTTACGTCTTATATTCATGTTGGTTTCCAAATCTAGCTCAAATGCTAATTCTCCAAGATCTGTATTTGCAAAGTCAGTTTGGTATTTCCATACTGCACACAGTAGGACATTGCATTTTTGTTGGAAATTGATTTTAGGAAGAGCAACTAGTTTATCAGGTCTCAGAGAAGTCTGAATGCTTACTAGGAAAAAGGTGCTATCATAAATATCTGAAAGCAAAAGTTCTTTATTAAACTGTCATGAAATACTGACTCTCAAGAGAAAGGAATAATTCTAGAAAAATCATCTATCTGCCTGTTTTTCCAAGGCATTTTTTCCAGTCTTCAGTTCAGTAACTTGTTCCAATTTTGGCAAAGTGTTGTCAAAATATGTTGCTTAAAGAATTCAAGTCAGAATACAAACTGCTGATTCAGTACCTCATGATACATCTCCACAGTACATCAGTTCAGTACATGCACTTTAGTTAATCATGAAAACTGGTATCTATCACAGGTAGGCACCATTTAAGTTTCAAACCTAACAGCTCTTCTGGGGTTTTTTGTACTTATGAAGAAACAAACCACAGATCTTTTCTATTTGGTGTTAATAAAGCCTGGTGTATAATTACAATGGTATAAATATAAAGACACTGATACAGCTGTCTCTCATCCAGAAAGAAAAATAAGCTACATCAGTGTGAGGCACTGTTACACACCGATTCCACACAGTGTAAGCAACGTAATAGTGTTACTATTCTGGAAACACAAAACCGTAATCCTCACTGCAAATTTTATGACACAACAAGAACTTTGTATACGTCAGGCTTTATCTGAAAAGCCCACACGGTTATCAATGTGTTTAGTGCAAAAGGAAGTTTACTATTATCAGGTAAAGAAGCAAGTACATGTTTCTTGGATACTTTATACTTGCACTGGAGTTTTGTAGGTGAGAAGGCATGTAGACTGACAGAAATCTGGGTTCAGCATCTTCCATCAGATGCTTTGAAACAATTGCAGGATACAGAGTGGATCCAGAAAGAGACCTCAAGGGGACATTGACTTCACTGCTTCATCTGTAACCTTGACTTTGTGGTGGAAACAGTCTACTCTCAGAAGCTGTACGTTAAAAAGACAGTGACAAGGAATTTACGTAAGTGTTGTTTATATTATAAGAAAATATCTGAAGCATGAGGTGACTGAGGTGAAACTCTTCCAGCCTTCAAACCATGTCATTCTTCCTCATCATAAACTGCACAAGTCTTGTCCTATTTCCTGTAGGTAGGTGCTAATTCAGTCATTTCCTTTCTGTCTTTACAAATACAGTGCAGGTCAGGTCAGTCACAAGATTGGTTCTGTGCCATTCCAGTCAATAACAGCTCCTTGCCACCTAGAAATGAAAGCAGTAATTTTACATCTGTCAGTTAATGAGATCATTACAATACCCAACACCCCTCTAACACCCAACGAACCTTAGAGAGATTAGGATAGACTCATTTGGAATAACTAATCACATCTTCTCAATGGGAAATGAAGAGAAGTGAGGTGCTTGTGCCCACGTTTGGAGGTAAGTCTCCTAACCCTTCCTCCATTTTTTTTTCTGTGCAATAGAGTGCTCAGCAGTGAGTCAAAATGTGTACCTTTGTGTTGAAAAGACTGTAGAGAATCCCCAAGATGGGTACAAGAGTTAACCCTATATAACCAGAATGCTCAGCTCAGTTGTTACTAAGTAATCTGCACAGGTAATTTGCACACTCCCATACAGGCAGGCCTCTAGTTAGGAACTTCATGACTCTGAGACCCTGAGACCAGATCATTTCATTTAGCAGCTTTTTTTTTTTTTTTAATATTTTACCTGTATCAGCTGCTGCTGTTCAGCTGCCTACTCCAGGACTATGACCAACACTGAATACAAAGCAGGTATCAATCCTGCATTTGTCACCAAATGTGTCTTCATATCATGGCAGAAGACAAAGATCTGAACATAGGTGAAGGCAGGATGATGCTCCAATGACCTCACTGGGTTAAAGCGAGTCAACCTACTGTACACTCAGAGTCACTCGTTGCATGAATTGCACCTTGTCTGTGTCAGTTCTCATGTTTGCAAGTTTCTGATCCACATCTGAGAACTAAACTATTGCATCCAAAGTGTCAAGTATTTACATTTGGTTTTAGTATCTGTCTCAGAGTGCATGTGCACAGTAGTAAGACACTGGTGAGGGGGTGGAGAGAGCACTGAGTTGCCAGAGTGCTACATTCTTTTTGTCACTGAAGAAAGGATGTGTCAGTAAGGGTATGGCAGCTCAGTCCTTTCATTGATCAAGGTCAATTAAATGTAAAACAAAACCAAAAGCTGAATTAATGCAGTATTCAGTGCAAAGTCTCAAAGGAAGTGTCCAACTGAGTACTGTTGTGAAATTCTTCCACTTTTTTTATTTTGCTGAGAAAATAAAAATTGAAAAATTGCAGAAAGACTGTCCTTATCCCAGGATTTGGTAGGAACACACGATGGTGATGCCTCACATCTTAAGCTAACAGAGTATGTTCTAGCTAGGGATACTTGGCTTAGTCTGGCATTCACCAGTGGTGAGACCTGTCCCTGTCAGAATATTAGCCGTCAGAACAACCAAATGCAAGTGGGAAGTACAATCACCACCTCCTCTCCTCACTGAATTTTTCAGGTAATGCCATCAGATCATCCCTTATCTTCGTTTACAATCTTCCCAAAGCTCCGCCTTATATCCAGGGTGATTAAAGCTTTGAGAAGGATCCCCACAGATCCCACAAAGGCCATTCCCACACTGAATGAAATCTGCTCTGAGACTATACCGTCCTTGGAAAATACTAATGTGCTGATACCATTTTTGTTGTTATGGATTGAGATGTTGCTAATTGCTATGCAGTAAGGAACTGACTTTTTTAAAGATCTTAACCAGAAAACTGTATTCGAAGCAGGACTCAAGGTAAGTTTCATAACAAGCCTCATCTCCTGTGCTTGTTTTCAAACCATTTTTGATGAGCCATCTGTAGACTGAAAAGCAGTCTTTCTTTGCTTCTGTGGAGACAGATTCAAAACCTTTTTCACCTATTGAATCTGCATAAGAAAAGGTGTCAAATAGTGACAGTGATGGTACTGAACAACTCTTTTCTTTACAGACAGAAACAGAGCTGTCTACGCAATACAGTGTTCATTTCTCCAAACTATCCTGCCACAATATAATTCAAATGGAGACAGATTCTACTGCTGATTCAATCATAATTTATCAGATTAACAACCTGAAAACTGTATTTGACACATCTGGTTCAACTACCACCTCACTCAAGGGTCATGGAGTTAACGGGAACACAAATGGAACTGGTTCAGGCCTGGAACAATGCTCAGTCTGAAATAACATTCAGATAATACCTCCTGTATTAATAATTTGGTATTGTTTTAGAGAACACCAATAATTCAGGATGAAATGCCTATGCTCTTCTCATATCCACTAAGTTTCCATTGGATATCTCACTTCAAAGCCAAACAGATGAACTAATGTATCACACAACCTCACTATCACAGAGGAAAACTGATGCTAGAGGGTTAACAAAATATACCACAGAATTCAGATTATAATATCAGATCAAAGTTTTACTCCCCTCAGGCAGAGCTAACAGATGTTATTTCCGTCAGCGCAGAGATGCCAAGGATCATGTCTGTAATATAAGTGTATACTTCAGGGAAGAATGGGATAAGATGTCTGCACGGCATCTCCCAAACAACCCAAGGATGCACATTCCAGACGTCTCTTGGTCAAAATCTAACTGCTTCTACAGATGTCTAGGGCTGAAAGCCACAATAAAAGCACATGTACTGGCTCTGGTTGGGAACCTGCAGGTTAAAGTGACGACTGCCAGAGACTAGTGATTCTAGCCATCTGATGAGTTACCTCCTTTCAACTAAAATCTTGCTCTTTTGACATTTTGTAGAATAATGACTAAAAACATGAGTCTCCGCTTTCTGCAGAATCAAACCAACCTTTCTCCTCTAATAATAATAACAATAACTTCAATCTATTAAATATGCATTTTCCCTTTGGGATATGATAAGAGAACAAACAGCAGGCAGATGTTAGGCATATAACTCAATGCATTACAGGATGATGGTGCTGATTACAGCAGGGTGGTGATGTTCAAGTATTGGGGTAAACAATGGGAAGGCTTTTCATGGATTAAAACATAAATGAGTCCTTGAATGAAAGGAAACCCCCAGTAAATATTTCAAAACAACAGTTAATCTCCTCAGCTGATTGTTCAGACTGTGAAATTCTCCACACTGCCTGAGAAATTATCCTGCATTTTTTTATGAGAAAGGTTTGATAAGAAGCTACATCAAAAATGCTTAATGAAAATAAATAACAGCTCTTTGCTTCCTTGCTTGCCTGACTAAAAATTAGTTAAGGAGTGTTTTCCATGGTTGCATAATATAAAACATTCCTTACTTCTCTTCCAATTTGTTAAAATATTGGTTAGTTGGGTTTGGTTTTGCTTTTCCTTATATATTGTTTCATAGTTGGAATAAAAAGTTCTTAAAACAAAGAGGGAAAATATAACATGAAAAACCTTTAGCAGCAAGGCCATGCTTAAATAAATACTCTCAAAGCAAAAGGAGAACACTGAAAACAAGGAGCCAGGCTCATCAGGGTAAATCAGACAGTCCTGAGAATGGTACAAACAAAATAAATTTACACTGGAATTTGCTGGTAATTTACTCCTCCAGTAGATTAAAGCAGGGAACTTAAAATAAACAAATACCACCATTACAAAAACTGTGTAACTTTGATGGAATGCCAAGAATGAAAGATGTTCTAACAGCAACTTCAAGTAGTTGAATGTATTATTCACCCCACTGTGTGGATTTCTGAGGCTATATATTATTTATTTTAGTTTTTAGTCATGCTTATGTGTCACTGGAACAGAGTAATCAATACAATACAGTGCAGGGAGCCTCGACTAATACCAGTGCTGTCATGTTACAGGATGCCTCTTCTACTTTTCTGTAACTTTATAATGGCAGCCCTGCATGAACACACTCTTTGGCAGCCACTGTCCTTATTTTTTTTGGTGTTTTTTGACAGGACAAATTGTGGCAAGGAGAAGAGGGAAATTACAAGAGAAATCTGAAGCTGTCTGGCTTGCTGATTTAGCAAATGTGATGGTCTTTGACAATGAGGCTTTTACTTCTTGCTCCAAAGATATTCAGATAGCAGTTTTCAAAGTCATGCTGCTGGTGTTGATATAAAGCTGATTTTTATAGCCAGCTAAATTTCTCCATTTTGCTTCTTTCATGTCTCATTAAACTGAAAATATTCTCATCAACTTGAGTATGTCTTGGATAAATTACTTCAAAATCTGTAATTTAATATCATATAGACCTCACTATGGCCATGAAAATCCTAACATGACAGGAACTAGCTTTGTATTTAAGAAAATATGACCTAAGAACTGTCAAGAATGACTTCACAAAATACAGTGCCCTGTGATCTTGAGAAACTCTGTGCTGCCCAGAGACATATGGAAACTAACAAAACTGAGATCACTGAGCACACGGCTTTGTGCATCAATAATCATACCCAGGTCCTCCAGTGCAATTATATTTTTCAGAAAAGACTGATGAAGATTGAAGAAATTTTCTCCTTTTCTCATTATACTCGTATAACGGGAATCAATCACTTTCAGGAATATAAATTTAGATCTATTGAAATAAAATTGTGCTCCCAAACTGAATTTGGCTCAGTCAGTTCTTGGTGATGTATGAATTGTACATCCTAGCCAGCTTGATGTTAACTACAACAATACTCAATTAAATGTGTAGTGCATATTAACATAGCCTGGCCTATCAGATCTTTTCTGATTTTTTTAAGCAGTAATTTTGCAAGGTTACTTTCTGCAATGTTTTTTATCACACTCGAGCCTTACATCTATTATTTATCTCAATAACTGAATATATATGTATTAAAACCTTAGTTTCACTTACTTTGTCCTAATGCAGTGCTCAAGTGGAGGAGTAAGATCATTTTCTTTATCTTCAGCACACATCTGAGTTGTGTCTGCAGAGACATATCAGACATTATTAGTGCCTGGAGCATATTTCTGTTCATATAGAATACCACAGTAGCTTCTAGGACTCCACCCATGGAAGTGATAAAATACCACTCACACTGTATATTTCCTAGTGCACAACAGGCATGTATCCGCTTTGGATTGAAATACCCTGGAAAGTGAGCACTGCTGGCACTGAAATAACACCTCATGTTCACAACACTTGAACAGAGAGGACACAGACAGGGCCAGGAATGCTCAAGAGTGTGAACCATGATTCTGGAACTTTGCAAATAGCAGGGGCTTTATAGCTGACCTTACAGTGAATGTTCTGGCAGTCACTGCTTTGCTTCTGGAACCCTTTCAGCTAATGGTCTACTGCATGTTCAAGTGGTGGAAGTCTAAAGGCTGAAAGGGGGAGACTGAATGCCAACATTGTTAGGAATGATCCCAGATTGTGCCCAGTATTACTTGTTTGGGGCTAGAAACATACCCAGAACTGCGCTGACAACTTAACAATAAGGATGATCATGGGACAGTGCTCAGACTGATGCCCTGACCAAAGTTAGTTTACTAACACAGAGACAATTCCAAGGAAAATCTCAGATTAGAAACTGAAAAAACATGGTGGAGGGCTGTAATGAGTTTTTTATTTTGCAGCTGATGTCATAATTACAAAGAAAGCAATTTTTATTACTCTAATACTAAAGACAGCGGAAGTCCTACACTTGAATAGGAAATCCTAAGTCCAGTTGAAACCAGGTTAAGATTCTTTCACCTTGGAAAAAAAGACTGTCCCTTGACTGTTGAGAAAGCAATGCACAGATGGGAGAAGATGATTTTGGGTTGGACGTAAGAGAGCTACCACAGGCTGTGAGCATTCTTTTGGGACAGAGAGGCAATTGCAGTGTTTCGGGGAAAACAGAGAGGTCAGTGTCTCAGACACTGGATCTGTCAGCAGTGAAAGTAGTTGCTGAACTTCCCAGGGAGAAAACATCCTGCGACCAGCTTGGATGTCAGTCTGCTCAGCTGTTTCCTGTTTTGGAGTAAAACATTTTAAATTGAAGCAGACAACATATTTTTCTTTTTTTTCTTTTCTGTCTGTCACCCAGCCAATGGGTGGTTTGTGCGCAACAAACACTGCCAAGACGGGGTGTAGGATATGGGTCTGCTTCTGTGAGACTGATCTAGACAGGATGGGAGGCAATTGCTCTTATATTCACAGCTGCCAATCTCAGATATATCTGGCTTCCTCATGTCAAAGACAGAACCTGGCTCTCCCTTGCTTGTTGATTTTGTTGATATAAATACATGCAGAAAAATCTGATTGACTGTAAGGGCAGGAGTAGTAGGAAATGGACAATATTCAAAAGTACATAAAGTTCTGGCAGTTTTCTCCTAGATCCTCAGAAACTTAGAGATACACAGGAATCTGTAAAGTTTCAAAGGGCTGAAGAGTTGAAGAGTTTAAAAAGGTTCGTTAAATGTCTCCAAAAGTATTTGGACCCCTCTAGGAATTCCTGATACTAATATTCTGGATCTTCTCATAGTGAGAAGCAACAGCCACTGTCCTGACTACAGTATTGGTAGCAGGATAGGCAAATGGCATGGCTGCCTTTTCCTGTCATTGTCAACTTGCTGATTTTTGTCATTTTTATACTTGAGTTTTTCCAACCAAGAGATCTGAATGGAGGTTTCTCATGCAAAGGAATAAGGAAAAAAGTATCACTAAAGGTGTATCTTACAGGAGTAGGCAAAGAACATTTAGCTAAGTTAATTAGCTTACAAATTGTGATAAAGTGTTTCAGACAACTCATTTACAGCAAGCAATACTTAAGTTACACTGTTCCATCTTGGAGTCAACAAGAAGGATACAAATATGATCTATTATATTTTCACTTATATCCTAAACTAAGGATAGTGAGAAATTAAGTGCAAGCACAGTTACAGACAAACTTGCTGTTCAGGACATATAATGAGCACAGGTTCAGAAAAGTGGAAACTGAACAGAGAAGAAACCTAGAGAAGAAACATTGCTCATAATTTTAACGGCAAACCTAGGAAGTTACGGTTTATTAACTACCTTTCCAGAAGACTTTTTTTGCACATTGGAGCAATTTTACCTTAACTTGCAAAAAAGGTATTCTGAAAGAAAGTGTCATATTTAATATACCAGTGTTCCCTAGAAGCTGCCTCCAGTATCTGAACATGGGCTAATTTCCCTGCTTGTTCTACCTTCCGTGCGATCTGCAAAGGGGCTGAGGATGGTGTCTATGACTCTGGAAGTATCTTCTGAGAAACTCAGCTATATACATTTTAGCAATTGTTCAGCTCCTTTTTGAAAACACCTTTAAAAGGATACCCAGTCGAAAATATGCACCAGTGAGATATAAGAATGATTTATTAAAACCAATTGTATAAAAATTCCCTATGTCTTTAATTGGAGACACCATATTGTAAATGTTAACATAGGTAGGGGCTATGTGTATATATTAGAAAGGAAGATCAGTATCTCTCTGAAGTGTACAACACTGTTTGTTATGTTATCATAAATGTTAACGTAGGTAGAAGCTATGTGTATATATTAGAAAGGAAGATCAGTATCTCTCTGAACAGTATAACACACTTTTATACAAGTGGTCTCTGTGACATAGAAAAAATCCCAGAATCTCTACTCAGTCCCTAAACAGCCAACAAAAGAAGATGAACAAAATGCAGAGGGTTATTGATTTTGATACACTGGCATGTTGTCCTTCCCTGCCTGTCAGAAATAATAAAGAACCTTCACCTATTTAGGGTATTATGTCGAATTCACTAGCAGGCATTGCCTGCTTTTAGGAAGAAACTTCATATTTCTCATCTTCACAGATTATGAGAAACAGGGCAAATTCTCAGTATTAAGTGGCAATTGCCATTACCTGTAAAATGTAATCTTACTCTTTCTTGATTTCTTGCCCAGTGTAATTTCTTCAAGGTTTTCTGAAATGTGACCTTGATTGTAATCTTCCTAATTATAAAAAAATATTCCCATTTCAAGGAATTTACCTTCTTGCTAGTGAAAAGCAAATGACTTTGCTAACCTGCACCAGTGAGATGCGGCTGTGCAGCACCCAGGACCTCCAGTTAGGTAACACTGCCTAACCATCACAGCTTGCTGATATTTCCACAATGGAAATACCAGTAATACTTAGCATTTTGAGATATCCATCTGGTACTGGATGCATGGTTTAAATGTATAATCAATGCTACCTTTGGATGTAAAGTAGTTTCAGTATATCTCCAGACCTAGCAAAGGATTACTGTACAGCCAGGAAAGCATTTCCCTGGAATGATGAAACTATTTGCATTTTACAGCCTTTTGCAGAATTTCATAGATAGCAAAAGATTTACTAAGATACGTTCCTGGAAGAGCTAACAGCCACAACAGAAAGATATCTACCTCTCAATACAAGTTTTTGTGGAGAAATGTACAAATATGCCGTGACAGGTTGAACAGTAACGAAAAATTTTCACATACTCTGAGTACTTGCTTATCCAGGGATCTCAGAGTGCTTGGTAGATCTGGATTTTGGAAACATTCCTTACTTACTAATGACGTGAAGACAGATAAGGGCATTCTTTTTGGACCATATGTTACATTGTACAACACAATAGAAAAAATGTTAATCTCTGTATTCTTATGCTGAACTGTATCATCTGTGTCACAAAAAAATCTTTTATCTCGGACAGACCATGTGGGAACCAATTGGCAACTCTAGATGTGTAAAAGTTAAGCATTTTTTGCGATAATATATAATGTGAACACTGCAATAGAATGACAGGGATTTTAATTAAAATAAGATGATAAATAACAGGCAGAAAGACAAGTAAGTTTACTACTGAATCTTATGAGATGCTAAAGCCCCCAGCACTCCCACCATGCAAACAACTTTGCCACTTGGACTCAATTAGAACATACAACACCCATGTATAAGTCATTCTGTCCAAGAACCAGAATGTAGGTGCAAACAAGCAATACAACTTATTTTTAAAGAGTGGACTACAACAGAGTGGCTCCTTAAGATTGAGAAGGAATTTGATTAGATTGTGTAAATATATTGAAGGAAAGAAAACAAAAGATAAGTAGGATATTATTAGCAAATAGAAATGTAGTGGTCAAGAATGTCTTAATATGGCAATAAGTAGGAGCTTTCTAAGCATCAGAATACTTCTTGTCCAAATGCCTTCCAGGTGGAGAAACACACAATTACTATAAAAGCAGCTGCATAATTTGGCATGGTTTCCTGAAAGAATGAGTGTAACAAGTCAGAAGATCTTTTGCATGTTTCCAGGTATGCTTACAAGCAGGTAAGAGGCTAGGCTTTCTTAGCAGATTACTGTCATATTCTGAAGTAGCTGTTGTTGGAGGCAAGGATTTCATGCTTCCTCACCATTTCTGCTCATTTTATTACAGGCGTGTAGGGCTGAGGAACAGAAGACTTGCACTTTCTGCCTACAGAAATTATGTGAGAAGATGTGAGGAAGAATGGGAATAGCTAAATATGGCTTATAGCTGAATAGACCAGACCACAATCTTCTTCTTGGAAATCAGTGTCACTGAAAGATTTACCAGTCTCTATAAGGTAGCACATGCTCACATTTAACCATTTGAGGAGCTTATCCTCAAAATTTCCTTGTGAAATCTAATTTCCAATTAATCATCAAAACTACTTATTAAAATTATGAAGCAGGCATACAACTAATCTTTAATGCCTGAAACCATAATTTGTATTAGTGGATTCTTCTGTTGCCACCATCAGAGATTAAATGCAGATTTACCGAGTTGTACATACCAACTGTTAACCGTATTTCTTCTTCCTGGTTGGCCAAACCATCATAATAATATAGATCAAATTTCCGCTCTGTTTTCCAGTCACCTAGTAAATCCTTTTCCAAACAAAAAAGCACACTGAAGTGGCTTTCACTGCACACCAACCAAATTGGGTATTTAGGGGTCTTCAAGTAACAACCAACCTAAAGGGAAGATACAAAACATTAGAAAATCATGGGGAGCAGGGGGGGAAACAATTCATTTATTACCATACACAAACACTAATGAATACTCATTATACACTGCTGATGAAACAGATCAGGATAGGTCTGGTAAATCATGGAACATAGGAAGCAAGCATCTAGCCCTGAGTTGTAGGCAGTTAATGAAATCCAGCTGTAGTAACCTTACAGTGAAAAGATCATATCCCTGATTATCAGAACCAAAAGGAATCCTGTCCTCTGCAATAGCTATAAAACCACAGGGAGTTTAGGTCAGGAATATTACATGAGATCAATGGTGGACCATGTTTTTATGCAACAGTACCTGGAAGCCAGGCAGGAGACTTCATAGGATCTCAGATGACATGAGACACCCCTGTGTGAGCAACTGAACTGAACTCAGAATCTTTTATTGGATTAAGAATGTCACTGAAGATGTATAAGTTCAAAATAATACTGTTTTTTTTTCTCCTGTTTGCTTTCAGTGGAATGTTTCTGCTTATTATTCATATAATAGACAGAATCACTAATGTGCAGGATGCTGTGTATAACCATCTTTATCATCAGTTCTGCATATCCTTTGCTAAACAGATATTGCACTGCTGGTATGCTACTAATCTGAAAAACAACGAATGGCAGCCAAGTGTGCAAATATAAGCACAGAGAAATATGAGATCAGTTTCTGCCTCCATAATACAGACACATGGATCAAAGAAACTTTGCTAGTTTAGAGGCTCAGGTAGTTTTGAAGGGGTTTGCATAGTAATATGGTGATATAATCTACAGGAATCATCTACTCTATTGCAACTTCTGCCTTTACCACAATGGGATTTAAATAATGTCTCAGCATATGCCACGGGTACTAGTGGAAACTGGAAGATTTTTAACGGAAAAAATCTTGTACATGCTTTCTAGATATAGATCACAGATACAGCTTCCGCAGTCCATTCCTCAGTTCTTCATTTTGGGCACACAAGTGAATCAAATATATTGCTAAAATGCAAGAAGCCAACACATATGCTATTTTAATTAAAAATCTAAACAGCATCAAAACTAAGTGATAAGTAGTGTGTGGGATTTTTATTCTTGAGATTTAGAATTTATATCTGAAGTGTTACATAAGTACAAATTCAATTATATTCCCCAATGAGAATTTCTGCTTATATAACAAGTCTCTAGCTAATTAAGTAACTGTTCCCTGACTCATTACTTCACTAATATCTATTTATAACAGCCTTTTATAAAACAGTTTTGGGTTTTTATGTAAATTCTTGTCTTAGGAGTAAAGAATTTTTTTAGAAGCTCACAAAAATACTCATAACAGGAGTTATCACAAAGGGAAACACACAGATGCAATAAAAGATGGCAAATTAGAGGGATATGGATGAAAAGATTCAGTCTCACAAACATGCATATTTTAATATGCAGATATATCAAAGCCAGAAAGGAACATCCAGTCTTCTAAAAATGTGTTCTTCCTACGTATGTCTGCTAAAGTAATTTTCAAGCTTCATCAAACAATGTTTGACAAAACAAGATTAGAGAGATATAACTGTGTTTCAAAGCACACATCCACTCCAGTTCTTACACACATGAACAGTCTCATTGAAGTCAGGACAAACAGTTCAGATGAGTAAGGTCTGCAGGAACTTCTCTAAACATACACAGTTTTCAACTACAATGCTTGTAGAAGAAGGTGAGGACATGAACTTTAAGACAATAATGAGAATCTAAAAACATTTCAGTTCAAATCTTCATATTCTATAAAAAGCGGGAAGTCTTTGTTTCAGTTACATCAATTATTATAGTTGAGGATTGGCTGCTGCGTTTAACATCAAGTTGTGCTCCAGCTTTTGGCTGGTCACTGCAGGTCTGCTTCTCAAAACAACTGGCCACTCTGTCCTATTACCATCACCTTTCAGAGGCTTGTGGCTTTCCAGAAACCTCAGATTATTCCTGCACTCTTGGTGGGAATAGAATGGAATGGGAAACGGTCAAGCAGCATGGAATGGGGTTTATCCATAAGGTTAAAATGCATATCTCCATATTTCTTTGTCTAGACTTCCTATAAGGAAATTCTCCCATTGCATTTCCCAAATCATGTCTAAATTTTTTCTACAAAATAGAATATGGAACCATGCTACTGCAAAGTAAGAATAATCCTCATTGTGAGGATTCGTTTGCCACCTTCTTGAAGCATTGGTTATTGATAGACTGAAAGCACGCTCTCATTTAACTGGTCCAGCTGGTGAGTGGTGAGCGCTTCTTCAGTTGACGGGCCAGGTTGGCTAGTGTTAGTGATCCTGGAATATAACACGACCTTGAAGCAGAACAGGGAAGAACAAGTACGAACACCAGTTCTGACTTCTCATGAAACCCTTCAAACTCAGAGTGTGTGTTATCCAGCAAGTGTTTGGCAGAGAATGGGGCCCTTCCTTCCAGCTGTTGTATGCTGCCCTGTGAGTGTAATGCTGTCTCCGACTTCCAAAAGCAAATCAGGGATATGTAACTTGAATCTATTCTATTAAATATTATTTTTGTAAAGGGCTCAACAGCTGTATTTCTTCTTTGCAAACCAAAAATAGAAAGCGTTTTGTTTTTTGAGGGTTTGTAACACAATGCATTAAAAAGTAATAATGCATTGCTATTCAAATATTTGTTTTCAAACATAATCATTAACCTTCAGAAAAAAAAAGTAAGGAGGGGGAGAATGAATTAGGTGTCTTTTGTACTGCATGTTTTTAATTCCTATGGAGACTTCACTAACCCTGATTCTCTCCCTTACAAATCTCTTAAGAATGCTCACAAATATCAGGGTGACAATTCTCAACTTCGGAAAATGTCAACCTTTCAAAAGCAAGCACCTTTAAATGGCTCATTTTCAACATTCCGGGTGGTCTTTTTCCACATCTGACTTCACTGTGTATTTCCACAATAGTGAAATTAAATCTACAGACAAATATTTATTACTGGAGAATTATTCTAACGTATCTGCCAGAACGAGTTTATGGTACTTCACCATTTGGCTTTTATTTTGTCATTCAACAGGCTATTTTTTTGCCTTGTGTATACCAAAGGAAACAAAAAAGAAATATAATGTAGATACTGTGTTTCTTCGTCTCCATTACCTTGAACAGAAACAAACATCAGATTATCACTTCTATACAGTGGCTATGATTTAAAGAAGAAAAGATTATATCAAAGCCAGGGGGGATCACTTTATATGGCTAGTGTGATGCCATTTTTCTCCAGGAGTTTTATTATTACTTAGTGTAATTTCACTTCCTTGCTTGTTGGACTTGGATTATAAATTAGATTCAGTTATTATGTTTGCTTGCATGAATACAACAGATGCTTATTTTCCATACTAATCATACAATACAGTACTGAGACCCATGTGATTCCACAAAGGTCTGGGTTCTGCCAAACTGTGCAATTTCTAATTGTACTGAATCCAGTAGGATTGATAGACAAGAGGATAATTACAAAGCTTTCACAGTTAAAGGCCACAACCTATTGCTTATTCTGTCAATGTTTTTTCCCCATAATTGCAATGACCTTTACTGAATTAATATTAAACAATGTTCCAACAGTGAACATTGACACTGAAGTGTCAATGGTGTAAAAACAGACATACTTGGATGGTCAAGAACACCACTGACTCAGTTCACCTATTTGACCAGCAGTATTAAAATACCAGCTCAGCCACAATACTATTACATTTGCATCTAATTAAGGGACACTGTGAGGGTAAAGTTAATGCTATTGACATGTACTTGATTTCAATCGGATTAAGAAAAATAAAACTAACGTTCACAAAAGTTATTATTCAGACTATGCATAACTTAATGACTTAATGCTGTGTGACAGCCTTAGATAATTTCTCTGCAGCTTTGAATCCTTGTTGTAGAAAAGGAAATCTTTCTGATAATGAATGTGGGGGCAGGGGAAGACAGGAGAGAGAAGGGCAACGTTCATGAAGAAGAATAGAAAAAAGTGTGCGTTCAACCCTAAGACTCCGGGAAAGCACTGGCTATTGACTAACGTTCTTTTATGCTGCTGTGGCAAGGCAAAAGTAGCCTCAGGATCTTTTATTGAGCCATGTCCCATTCTGCTGCTATTGTGGTACATCCCATCAAGTTGGAGAAATGCTGAGAGAGATTCAGACCCTCATTCAGACTTCAGCACTTTGCCATTCCCCTAACAAACATGAAGGACTTTATAATTCACTTCAGTAAATTGCTTCACTGCAGTGACAAAGGTGGTCAAGATTCAGTACACTTAACTCTTCAGCACCTGTTTCTAGGCCCTCTCACTTAGGTTGGCCCCTAGGCTTTGGCTGTCTATAAATCAAACAAGGAAAAGATAGGTCTTGTAAAAAACTTAGACGCCCCCATGTTCATAAGCTATAAAGGGAGTTGGCTGGACTGAACTAAGCATTTCCAACCTATAAAAGAACTAAAATTAGATGGGATAAATCTGGATCTCCATGTAGGTATTTGTAATCTAGAGAGACGTGGAAAAATTTGACTTTTAATTTTCTATTTTGTCTGTTTGCAAAGCATGCAGAACTCTTTTAAACATGTGGGGTTTGTTATTCTTATTGTCTTGAATAAAATCTTTGTGATTCTATTTTATTTGTAAGGATGTTGACAAGAAATCAATGCCAATATTCCAGCAACAGTGGCTGGCCTCTGGGAAAATAACTGTCCACAGATGACTAGGAGGACAATAGGACTTCATTAAAATTTTGGTTTCAGGCTAGAAAGGGAGATGTAAAAACAAGGGATGAAGAACAGACTTTTTAAATGGGCAATGCTTTGCCAGCCTTGTTTCAGTCAAATTTGCATGTATCACGTATTTTTGCCCACAGTGGTGATCAAAAATGTCTTGCGTAAACAGCAGGGTCCCTTGCCGAATGCATCTACACAGCACAGTATCCACCACACACCCATTATTGAAAAATAAGTGGAAAATTAAAACCAACCATCAATTTCCATTTTGCATATGCATATTTTTGTTGTTGATTCCTTAAGCGAGTTGGTTAAAACCCTCATTCTAAACCTCTCCCTTCTGCAACCCCACCAATGACCTGGCTTGAATGCAGTCCATTTGACTGAGAAAGATGCCTGTTTAGCAGACATATTTCCCAGCAAAAAAGGTTATAGAAAAGACGTTCTACAGGGCAAATAAACAGGTGAGGTGCCAGAAGACAGAGCATGTGTGCTGCATTTAATAATTGAAGTAGGGCTTGTAATAGCACAGAGTGTGCTGGTTGCATCAAAAGGACCAAAGATAATATTTCCCATCTGTGGAATTTTAATGCATAAATTCTGCTTATTTATGTTTGTCCCTCTTTTTGAAAACAAATTGGAAAAATGAGGATAATTTCTTTGCCAATGGCACATTCTTTCTCCATCTTCAGAACTGCAAAAACTATAAAGCATCAGTCTCTTGAAATGCTGACAGCTCAGGCAGAAACTTGGACATTGTCAGGAATCAGAGTAGGCTGAGTTTGGGAGGTCAGATAATAGTAGGTTTAACTACCACAGCAGGCCAGGTTGAAAGGAGGAGAGAATCAGTGAAGACAAAGAAGAATCAGTGATAAGGTTCAAAAGTAACCACTACTTCATGTACAACAGCACGTATCTGAAGTGATTTCAAGCATTTCAGAAGGATGGCCAAATTCATCAGCTGGTACCCTACTTACTTCAGAACAACAGATTCAGAAGACCTGTATTCTCTTCCCAGTTTAGCCACTAGCTTATTGGATGACTTGCTGGGATGACACTTTGACTTTTGTTTGTCAGTTAGCCCCTTGGAAAATGCTAATGATACTTGCCTCTTTTGTGAAGCACAGATCTATTCACAGGAAATGACACACAAATGTTAGATATTATTATCATTAAAAATATATTAAAAAATAGTATCTTCTAAATTTTTTGGATGTGAATGCATATCATTTTTCTCTTTTGTCACTGTTAGTGTCTTAAGTGATCTGGTATAAATACAAGTAGCATGTGTTTCCATCTGTTTCTGTTTTTAACATCACAGTAAGTTTTGAAAATTTTCATCATTCCAGGTTTTTTCACCTGCAGTTTTAATGTGACATATAAGTCAAAGACTCTGACCCAAATGCAGGGACTTTCTTACTCGCAACTGCTATAATTGGCCCTGCCCACTTCTCTGCCTCACTCCTTTCTCTGAGGTCTTGCCTCTGCTGCAGAAATGACTCCACCACCCTGAAGCTACTGCTGAACTGCTGTATGCTGCATGCCAGCAAACAGAGTAAAACCTCTGGAAAACCAATTTTATGTGGACTGACCAGATTTTGAAAATGTTGCTATTTCTTTAGGAGCTCTAAAGAGATCCCAGGAAACATAAAATATGAATTTAAATATCTTAGTTAAATATGTAAAATCAGATGGAAATAATATAGCTTAAATATGGGCTTAGCACAAACAAAAAAAATCCAAAGATGTGTAACTTGCCTACCAAAAAGCAGCAGAATTGAAGTGCTAGGGTTTTTGCATTCAAATACAGAACTAAATGTTTCCATATGGAACAGATTGAATAAATCCATTTGTCATTGTGACAAAATTTGCAACAAGTAATTACATTACCAAAAACATACTGAGTATGGTGATATGTTAGGAGTGATGATTGGACGTAACAGTTCCAGACAAATTACATGAAACACACATTTTTCTAATCAGCAAAGATAACACATTCAGCATGATCCAGTGAAAGGGATTAATAGATCAGCAAAAGAGTTCTTCAGGCAATCACTGGAGAAAAAGGGTTGATCATATTGTTTTGACTTGTGCTACTGCCAAAGTTTCACATAAGGATTAATTCTCTCATGCCCTCATGATATTTTCAACTCAGAAGACATACCAAGGAAATTGTGGAATATATACAAATACTCCACATAATTAGACAAGAGAGATAACATGATATAGAAATCTTTCTCTATGTGGATTTACTGAATCTAGCCTGTAACCTTCCATATCTCTTCCTAAATGCATTTGTAAGTTGGAAGAAATCTAGAGCAGAGCAATAAAAATAAGCGGTGGACAGGATGTGCTGATGAAAAAGGGAGGAACTGTTACATCAGCTTGTAAATGTCTAGCGGATGGGTATGAATTGTTTAGGGGGCAAGCTGGATTAGAAGTAAGAATGATAATCAGAGGAAACTAAGTAAATGAGCAGTCAGATTTAATATTAGTATATTTAAAGCATAAATTATATAGTAGATATTAAAATCTCCATATTTGCAGGTGCCTAAAAATCTGTATTTGCACTTTCTCATATTTTAGAGATATGTAAGAAAAAAGGTAAGATCACAGTTATATGTACAACAATCACCTAATAAACGGACAGCTAAATAGAAAGGCAGGAACTTCATGGATACATATTTTTTAAAGACAGCTTGCTATATAACAGGACATAAAAATATCCTGAATTATCCCCTGAGAGGTTGGCTGGATATGACCTAAAGGGAATTTTCCAACTCTAATGTCTATGATTCACCATATATCATTCTCAGGGTTTTCTTACTCCTGGAAACAAAAAACCCAAACCAAAACACAAAAAAAAAAAAACCCCACCAACAATGACAACCCTTTTCCATTACTGGTTTCTGTTACCATCCTCAGAGCCACAATGTAACTGGATGCTGAAACAACCCACGGAAACACTGAGAGGAAGAAAAGAGTCAGTTTCAAAGACTTACAGCCAAACGCTATACTCAGTTTCGTTACCACAAACTATCGGTGACATTTATTCTAAATTGTTCTGAACTTATATCTTTGTAACAGAAAGCAGAATCTGTCCACTCATGCTAAAAAACCACTGTGGAGACTCCAATCGCTTGAGACCAAAGGCCACCAGAATCTGACTTCCACCCTATTCCTAAGGCAGCACTGCAGCAGGAGCTGAGACATACAAACTGAAATGCAGAGAACTTGCAGATGTTCTTAATAAAAAGCAAGACAATTTGCAGCAGATGCTTAACTAATGTAGACTGAGGGAAAAAAAAAAAAAGGAAACTACATCTACTGGAGTTTCTGTAACAGATCAAGTCACTGGCTTGGAAAACAGATCACTGCCTGTGAGCCCAGCTCATGCAAGAGCACAGCAGTAGAAGAAGCAGACCCCCCTCACTGTATAGTTTGCAGAATAAGTGGATGGAAGATGGTGTCTGATTCTCTGAGTAACTTTTTATTTTATTTTTAGAGGGAAAATGGGAAAGAAATAGCTCCTGCCTGCACTGACCTAACTTACCATTTTGCTACCTAGATGTCATTTTCCTCACAAGAAAATGAAAAAAATGCTATCATGGTGCAAAACCTTTTTTTTTTTTTTTAATGCTTTAAATGTTACATTGCTCATAGAAAAGAACAAGGAACTTGAACTAGACACAGAAGCTAATGTATTTTTATTCCGGTTTGTTCCAAATTAATCTGATTTGGATACACTGATACGCTGCCTTGACTGAACTTAAGCCTTATTATAATCTTGTGAATAAAGGACTGCATTAGTTAAGAATAACAAAAATCATAAATTGTCAGTAGCAGAAAAACATAACTGACTTTAGCCATATGGAAAACAGTTAAAAATCAAGCTTTCATTTCAGTCACACATTTATATTAGTTCAGCACAAACAAATTCTTTGCTAATCACTTTCAAATGTTTGTAGATGCACTGACTGCAAATCCAAATGGGACTGTTACAATTATCTAATCCAGCATCTAACACAAGCAAGAGAACTTCAAATAATACCCTTGCATCAAACACAAGATTGCTTAAGAACATGTTTTTTGGAAAGATGTCAATCTTGATGACAATGTCTATTGATGGAGAACCATTATAATCCTTATACAAGTTTTTCCAGAGGTAAATTAATGGCTGTCAATATTTAAAATGTTTAATCTACCTTTTAATTTTCATGATTACTATAATTAAAATACTAATTTCAAAAACGTTAAAAGGACTATTCCCATTATATTGACACATATTTTAATTGCCTCCCCTCCCCTTTCTTTTAACTGTTAATACAATATGACCACCATTACAGCATAGAGGATTCAATCAATCTGATCCCCCATTACACAGGAAATTGTGGAAAACCAAATACTTAGGGTGAGTTTCTGCTCCAGGTTCAGCTGCTTACATATACATGACCAAGACATGGGTGCCCAAATGTGAGCTGGGTGTCTCAACTCCACTAGATCTCTCTCAGTGGAGATCTAGTGAATACAGTCAAGGGAAAGTGTTCAGATTAGAGCACATAAGTATGTTTAGTCTGCTGAGCAGCTTTAAGCCTCACAGACTGCACTGAGCAGTTCCTAGTTCACCTGTACAGATCTCTATGGCAGCCACTTAAATACCAGTGTTAGTTTAAGCTGACTCCTTATTCAGGAGATCAGTTAAAAAATGATACAGGCATGTATGACTTGAGAAGCTATAGACCACTCAAGTCATTTACCAAGGGGTGGCAGTAGTAACACAGAACCTTCATCAAGAAGGGTGACCATGCTCTAAAACAGCACTAGATGCCTCTGAGTGAGCAACTGAATCAAGCCCAAAATTTCATAGCTGATATATTCACTCCAAGCTAATTTAAAATGTAATTGTGTCACTTTTAATTAAAATCAAAATAATAGAAAGCATACCTGACAAACATCATAGTGCTCAAAGAGCGACAGCAAACCAATATCACTGCGGCTTGTGATACCTTTCAAAATTGTGATATTGCCATTTCCAGAATCCAGCTCTATCACATTGTTGAAAACATTGGACACAGCTTTTCCAGTCAAAAGCAAGTTCACCAATTCCTGTTTGTGACATGTCAAAAAACAAACAAATAAAGCAAATCCCAGTAAACATCTTGTCTCTATCAGATATCAGTAGAAGATTAATTCAGGACTAATAGTTACACATGCACCTGACCCTTAAGTTATATGGTGGCTTTAAATTTAGGGTAAGATTAGGATTGCTTACAAATTCCCCCCCCTCCCCAAAATTTTAGGTAATGTCTACTCACAAAGTAAAACAAGAAAATATTAGCGGAGTTTTCAATGTTCATCTTTCCAGAGGCAGACTGCTTTCAAAATTCTGAGTGTTGTTTTTTTTCTTTAATTCAAACATTTTGGTGCCCCTTTTGCTCTACAATTACAGCTACAGCATGAATGATGTAAATTAATAGCCTATACAGTACTACCTGATATTTCTGCATGTGCTTAGTGATGAATTTTCTATGTTGGACAAGATGTGTTAAAAGATTTCTTTCTCACTGATTATTCCTGGATTAACTTAAGTCTCATTCAGTAAGACATTCACCCATATATATGGCTTTACATCTGCTCCTCATCCATAACAGATTGTTGATTACTTCTCCAATTGAACTAGAAATACAGGTGTGTCAGTGTCTAAATACATGTGAGAGGGTGGAGGGGTGTGCATGTGGCCTTGTGAATGTGTGTAAAGTTTAGGGAGCAGAGATACTAGACAAGTTGCTTCGTGTTAAGATCCCACAAGGGCCAGCTACGAAGTAACAGCATGTAACAACATCTAGCAGTAGAATGTGCTACAGCAATGAACAAGCTAACTACTAATAAATAAAAGTATGTCAAGAAACATGATGGAAAATAACAAGAATGTTTCCAGAAAAAATAGTCCATATTACCATACTCAAAGACACAAATAACAACGGTATTGCCAGTTTGAACTTGATGCATGATTTTAAAAACACTGCACACATTTATAGCCCCATGTTTCTCCTGAAGGACAACCCAGGTTCTTACTGGTGTTTTTAGGACACCTAATCTGCCAGTGATGTTCCACCACCTTCTTGACAAATGACTGTGTAATTACAGTTTAAAAGTCTTCTAGCAACAGTAGAAGAGAAGAATATGCACTACATGACTTTTAGACACATCTACAATAAGTCAGTGTCTCCAGTTTGAGGAGTTTCCCAGCAGTTAGCTGGGAAATGACCATTTACAGAGGAGCTATACTATCAGGCATGCAACCCCAGTCACCTTTTTGAAATGGCAGGGAGGAAACACAGTTTGCAGTCTCAGTGGCATCTCAGCACTGAAATCAACTAAGGAGTACGAAAGGTAGATGAGATGCACATGCACATATAGGTACAGACACACATGGACCAGAAAACTATGCCAAAAAGCAGAGGCTCTGAAAGCAAAGCTAACGATATGCCAAAACACAATAAAGAAAAAAGAATAAAGGATGAAGGTGCTTGACATCATGGGGAAAAATGAAAAACATTAGAAATTTAAAATAACAAATGCCATCTCTTTCCAGAGGCCAGTTCACAGTTCTGCAAGCAGAGGTGTATGACATCCCCAAAGACCACATGCTTAACCTACCTGAGTGCAATAGCCATGGCTTCCAATCAACCGGTTTGTAAGCACGTCAAAATCATTGCGCACCCTGAAAAGGAGTGGAGGATACAATTAAATTAAGAGAGGAGAACACAAATTTAAATACGATTGCTTTTTTTTTTTTTCATTCGACTTAACATTTCTAAGTCTTGAGGAAAAATCCCAAACTGGTTTCCCAACCATAAATATAGTTCTTGATTTTGGAATCCTTTCAAGGTGATTTTTGCATGGACAGTATATATCAGCTAAACCTGTGGCAAGCAAAAGTTGGTTAAAGCTAGACTGAAGAAAATAGCTGTAAAGCCACTGTTACTACTAGTTAGAATTTCAGACATTAGAACTACTGGACTACTTGTCTTACAGAGTTACAGAGTTACAGAAGGGTTGAGGTTGGAAGGGACCGCTGGAGGTCACTATGCCCAACCCTCCTGCTCAGAGCCACCTAGAGACAGTTGCCCAGGACCAAGTCTTGACGCATTCTGAATATCTCTAAAGAGGCAGACTCTGCAACCTGCCTGGGCAACCTACTCCAGTATTCAGATAAGATGTTCTCACACATTTGTGTATGTATTATTCCTATCCTTAGTACTTAGAATACACCCACCACAAACTGAAGATTATATAATATATATACTATATGGTCCATGAAAAGAAGAGAATTTAAAACCAAAACAACTCGAGGTCTACACATTCATAATACTGCTGTGTGGTCCTTTCTTCTACCTCATGATATCAAAAAGTCCATGAAACTGCATTATTGATAAATATAGAGTAGCATGTCCCCAAACTAAGTTCCTTCTTGCATGACTACTGGAGGTATTGAATTAGTGATTGGTTGATGACCTAAAAAATATAGGCTGCAACTCTGATCATTTTTATCCTGAAGATATAATGTAATTGCAAACATTATTTTACACATCAATAAATGTCTAATCCAGCGTTGAGAAAAAACAGCGTACTGTATTCTGGGACAGCTATGGCAATAGACTCCATTGGTTAATTCTATGGTTCACAAAAAATCTATTTCCCTTCAGAATAAAAATACATTAATCACAACTGTTTTGTAACTGTTTTTTTACAAAGGTAGAGAGAATGCCTGAATGATCATCAATCAAAAACTTAGCAATTCTATATACAACTGGCCTTCTCATTCTCATTTGACTTACTTGTAAAATTTTCTATGCACCCAAATATTTAAATTTCCATGCAATTGGCACAATTATTTTTTTTAAAGAAAATATTTCTTTGAGATAAACTGAGAGTTGGATTTATATGCTTAGAGTAAAGCTAGCTAGGAATTTCCCTTCAACATTGTTATAAATGGCCTGCTAAAAAATTGCTTTCCTACGTAAAAAGCTGGGACATTCCCTGTCTTCATCACAAACTTTACATAATTATTTTCACATATGATTTCTTCCCACATCAAGATCAGAATATAATATATAATTTTCAGCTCTAATGATACTTAAAACATTGAAAACATCAAGACCATTGAATAACAACACCCTTTAAAAAAAAAATTGTTTAAAGGTAATTGTAACAAAGTGCCACAATAACATCTTTTTCTAGTGCAAAATCAAAGAAAAGTCCATGGAAAGTGTGCCTGTGATATGGAAAATTCTCTCATGCAACATTGCAAGGAATGGATGAAGCGATAGTAATCTTTGGATTTTGGCCATTTTTTAGTTTTAGAAACAGTTTCATCTTGAAAACGCCATAACCTTGTTTGAAACAAGTAGACTATACAATATGCGTCAGTTAGGGACGATGGGACATACGACAAAGACAATAGGAGGAAGTTCTAATTTCTTCTGTAGGTACAAACAATATGGGAGTTTAGAGGTGTATCACAGATTTTCAAGAAGAAGAACATCTGCCTTTCAAATCATCTCTGCTAATGAGGAAACAAACATCAGGCATATAGCTACGAGCTTTACACCTATTCTAAATGGCTTTAAGATTATTATTCATACCTGCCAAAGACTAGCTTCTGCGCAGGTGTATTTATTATGTATTAACAAAAGGCAAGCATACTTTATGCATTGTAAAAACATCAGATAATGATAATAAGGTGTTTTGTTTTCTACCAAGCTGTGAATACATTCATTAATGACACACAAATATGAAGCATTTGTGCATTCTGGTGTTCTGGCTATCACACAGGACAACAAAACTGATTCATTACGACTATGTCCCTACATGGAATTTTCTACTTATAATTTTTAAATTACTTTAAAGCAGACAACCCCATTAATTTTAAGCCAGGGGACTTGTCAGTGTCCTAGTCATCATCATACAATGAGTTAAAGGCTTGACTCTACTGAATCCCTCCTTTTCAATTTACAGTCCAATGCTCTGCATGCTCCTTTGACAGAATCATAGGTCAGTAAAAATACACAACCAAAGAGAACAGTGTTAATGGCAAATATTTCTTCCTGCTGCTACATTATCAATATTTTCCAGTGTCATGGTAATACACAATTGTAACTGGGATGAGCTAAAAGTATGGTGAGTGCTGGCACAGAATGGTGGAGTTTGCCTCACCTGGTAATAGTATAAAGTTTGTGGGGAAAAAGAAACACCAACCCTCCCCCACCCCCCAAGCAACCTTTCAGTCAGAGGGCAAGATACTGATTTTTAAAATCTCTTGGACAAATACTTAATATTCAGCATGTGTTCAAACATGCTTACGCAAAATCTTCAGCAGGAATCATTTCCTGAGTTGATGCATAATCAAAAAACTGTCACTACTATCTGCTAAATTTCAAATCACTCTGTAAGATATCCCAGCTTGATTTTTATTTTCAGTTGTAATGTGGGTAATGTGGCTTATGTCTGTACTGAAACCAGGGAAGAAAGAGCTGGAATTCTCTATGCAGTAAGTGAAGCTGTGGCTTCTGCTACAGCTGAAGCACCCTGTTGGGATGATAGAAAGACAGCAACAAATACACTCAGGTTAACGCATTTGCCAGTGTGCATAAAGTTATAGTTCCAACTTTTGTCTGTTTCAGTTTTTGCCCTGGGACCCTTGAATTGCTGAATTCTCCATTCAGCAGTGCTGGGATTGCTTAGTCCAGCTTTTCTGATTTCTTGACAAAATGCAGATGTATTTTTATACACTCACAGAAACTAAGTAACTTGGCAAAACTTATCTCCGCATAGTTCATTAATTTTGTACTGTTCTTTTTAAAAATATTTATATTTAAACCTTCTTTTATCCCTCCTTAGAGGGTGATCAGGATGAGGTACCTCTATCCTAAGGCTTAACTATCTTTTGCTCAGCATGCAACAAACATTTTTTTTTTTTACATTATTACCACATAAAATGAATGTCATTATGGGAAAAATAAAAAAAAAATTATCTGCAATGTGGCTTCTGAACAAGTATCTAAAGTAATGGAGAAATCTCATCATGACAGAAATCAACAAAATACATCTGGTATGAATTATACATATTTTTTCATGGTTTTTAATGCTGCTGGTTTTAGGGCAGGAATGCCTGAAATAGCCTTTCCAAAAAAATATCATTACATATTATAAATCTCATGCTCCTCTCCATTCTCCTGTTGGTGATTCTGTGTTAATCTTCAGCTTTGTTGAAACTGTTAGTTTCAAGTTATAAATAATGCGTTCATTAAGGATGTAAGGTACTGAAGATTATAATGTTCTGAGCCCAAACTTCGACTGCTCTGAATTGTCACAGACATACTGCTGTAACTTGCTAACTTCAAGGTAGCCATTACGGTTATTATTATGAATCTGTCTCATGTTTTAAAATCATTCATCCATTCTGGGACATACAAATTATTAAAAAATAGTCTAAGAGTTTAAGACAGATGGTCAAAAATACCAGAATTAGAAAAAACTGTAATGGCAGTATAAACCTTAGCAATGATGGCAAATTAATAAAATTAATTACAGTGATCTGTATAGACTGTAAGGTTTTGAAAGCGCATAAATATAAATCAATAATATAAACATTTTGAGCACTAGATGCAACAATATAACACAATCTGTAACCATATGAATGTCTCGTTAGCAAATAATACTGAGATGATAGAAAATAAGACATTTAAAAAATGTTTCATACACATTAATTCCCAATTTATTTCCAGGAAAATTCTTGCCAAGTTTAAATGGAGAACTTCCAAGATTGGTTATTAAATACAAAAGTCACATACAAACTGTAACACTAGGAATAACTCCAGATTATCAGAATACAAGTTAGTTCATATCAGCTAGTAAATACAATAAATATTGTTTAGATTGATAGGAGAACAAAATAAAACAATATAAAGCAAGCAAAAAAAAATAATGGTGCATTCAAATAAGTGCTAGCTGTTTTACAGTCCTTAACTCTGTGGCTAAGCTGTAATAGAAAATTGGTTACCTCACTTTGCTCATGGCAACAGACAGCTCTATTAACAAACACACAATTACAAGTCTACTTCAAAAATAGAATTTGGGTTGGGAGGGAGAAAAACTTGTCTTCGAGCATAAGGATTTTAAATAATGACAATGGGGATGTGGAAAATGACAGGATGGGTGACTGGCTTATTGTGTAAATGTTCCATAATACTTTTTTTTATACTGGCACACTGCAAAGGTTTCAAATGAATGTTCAAAAAAGAAGAAAAGAGCCCCTCTGAAAAAAAAGGGATTGAAACCAGCAAAAGAAAGGAAGTGGCTTCATTCTCTATTTACCATTTTTTCACATACCTGCTAATCTCACAAAGTTCTTAGAATGTACAGATCCTGAGGCAATCATGCACATTTAATTCACATTTAATTCATCAGCTCTGCTGCTACAGGGCGCTATCATACTATAGGAAGTATTTCTATTTCAAACAGATTTGATGTGAAAAGTGATTAATCTATTGGCATACCCAACCCACTATTTCATTTTTAAAAATAGATTATCTTTCTCACTGAATGCAGCATGTCTTCCTGAGCACAGCACATTAAGATACTAAACCAGCATCTGCTTAAGAGTGCTGACGCTGTGTTTATCAAATAGCTGAAGAGTACACAGTATGACAGTACCTTGACTGAAACTTGTTTGTTACTGCTCTTTTGTAGTAGAATCATACTTATTCTTTCACATTTTTTTGAGTCTTTTTAATAAATATACTTCATATCCCTAAAATCAAAAGAGTTCATTTCTGGAATGCTTTGATTTCCTGAAGAAAATGGAAAAAAGAAGATTGGGAAGATGACAAATCTAATCAATCGCCTAGGGATTGGCTTATCACTGATTTTTTTTATATCTAAAGATAAGCAAATAAACATCAGCTAATCAATCTGGGCTTCTTTGCATTTTTGTACATGGTGAGAAACTGAATCCTGAAGGTAATATATGTGACTTCGCTTAAATAATTTCAGAGTAGAGGAAGAAACTGTACTGTAAAATGCCTTTTTTTTTATCTGATGAACATAAAGGGAGCCTGCCAGAACTTGGGCATGACCGGCTAATTGCTATTTACCAGGGATGACTGGACACATAAATCATACTCACAAATACGCTGGCACTGTAGACAGGCTGAGCTTATTTTTTTATTTTTAGATTGCAAGCTGAGAAATAAGGTTGCTATAGAAATGACAACACCCTGTAGCCAGTTTTGAAAAAAGACTCCTCAGCTGGACAAGCCAATTAAAAGCAATGCATGAACATTTGGTTTCAAATAGTCAGTTTGCTACAATTTTTATCTCAAAGGTAAGAGAATTTGAGCATCTAAAAGTAGTAGAATCAGAGGAAGTTCAGATGGTCAGAAGAAACCACTGTCAAGTTACAGAGCAGCTTTCCTATCAGAAGAGACTACATAGACAAGGATCATTTCCCTATCAAAGGAGCAATTGATGGGCTGCAGCGGAAGTTTAAAAACTCTTCAATGGTAAGGAGATGATTAAGGAACATTTACTCACTACTTTTCATAACATGAATGAGGCAATGCTCTGTAGACTTATTGGGCAAGCAGTTCAAGCAAACAAAAGGAAAAATTCTTTCACAAAACACATAACTAAGTTGGGGAACTCACTGCCACAGGATGTTGTGAAGGCCAAAAGAATTAAAGGGTTCAAAAAGGTTTTAGAAAAATTCATGGAGGATAGGTTCATCAAGGGCTAATAAACTCAATGGTCCGGATACAACGACCAGTTTAGGAAGTCTCTGAATTACAGACTATCGGAAACATGGAGAATATACCAGCAGAATAATTGCTCTATATTCACCCCATTTCTTACGCAGTTTCCTACAGCAACCACAGCTTTCAACTATCAAAGACAGGCTAGTAGGCTAGATAAACCTTTCCTTTGATCCTATATGGACAGTCTTACAGAACTAAGGGGTTAGTAATCTCAGATACTTCTGAGAACAATATTCTGTGTTTATATTAACCATGGTGTAGACTATCTCACACTGGGACAAAGCAGAGTTGTGGAGAGGGGGAAGAAAGGAAGATGATGTTCTCTGCATCTGGCAGGTAAAATCCAGCCATCCAGGTTACTCTCTTCCACAGAAAATCACATTTCTTAGCTTCTTTCTTGGCTTTCCATACTTTTCTCAGTAGCAGTGTAGCAACCTGAAATCTAGTTACACTTAATCTATTGATTCACAGTCTAAGTTTATTGATTCACTTTAATTTCGTGCTAATCTTGTTCTTTAAATAAATTAACTTTTCCCAGTCCTTCTTGTTTACTTACAACTGCTACCTTCCCACTTTCTACAAAATAGTTATGTACCCTTTTAAAATTAGTATTTTAGGCTAGAAAATATCAAAAATTTTGGGGTTTTGTAAGACAGATTTCTCATTCCCGTGGTCTTCCCTACACTTCTTCAGTTTTAATGGCTGAACTCAATTTGACATGGTATTTCAATGACACATCAGTGCTTTGCACAATCTATTAATATTTCTTCACCTCTTAAAACTTTTTATGCTGACACACCCTAACAGTAGATCCAATTATATTTTATAATGAGGGCTTAAAGTCACTATGTGCTCCACTACTGTTCTCAACTCCTCACCCTGCCATTTACTACCTGTGAAACCCCACAGTACAGTAGTGAGTACTCTCTGTTTGCATGACCTTTTGGTTTTTGTAGTCAAAATAAATTATTTTTTTATTGCCCTAATCATAAGACTGAGCCAACACTTTTTGTACAACATGATTTGTTCTCTCTACTGACAGTGCCTTTCAACTTCTGAGTCACCATTACATTTCATTAGCACACCACTCCTTTTTTCCAACTTTACTGTAGGGAACAAAAATTGAGTTTAAACCCGGACTGAGCACTGAGGAATTCCATCGGTAACCCTCCCCATGCTGACAACTCTTTTCTGAGTCCCTTTCTTTCACAGTTTTTAAAATACCTCTTATTTTCACATTAGCAAATAACTTCTCATTTGGTATTATTCAAAATACATATTGGTACTACAGCTGCATGCTTTACTGAAGTTCAGATAGAATACATCTATTTCATTTCCCACTTTAAAAAAGCAGCTCTTTCATCAAAGCAAAATATTAGTTCAGTCTTCTATAACTTCCCTTCTGTAAAGTCAGACTGCATTCTCTGCCATTTTCTATTTATCTCTGTAGTTACTTACTCTCTTTTCAGAATTTTGCCTAAAGCTTTCCAACCTGAAGAGATAAAAGCCAAGTTGCTTTGTCTGCTTTTGCACCTTTCTTAAATGTAAACATTTTTTGATATTACACACTTATATGGTGACCTCTACTGTAAAAAGGTATTAAGCATCATTGTCATTTTATCTATGACCTGAGATGCCAGTTATTTCAGTATCTGAAGATGAAGAGCACCCACTCCTCCAGACTTACTGCACCAGAGATGCAAGGTTACAGTATGTTTTAATAGGACAAGTAGTATAGTATGATCAAGAATGTAAGCTTTCAGAATCAAGTCCATTCCTAAAGTCTTACAAAGTGAGAGAGAGCTCAGAAAGTCTCACAAAATCCATGCAATATAGGCAAACAGATGCATGGTTATTTTTTTCCTTCAGATTGTGTAGCCATCACTTTTTAAGGTTCATTTCCACCTTGCACAAAATTAGTTCTATTTCTATGTATGGATCCCAATTATTTATCCCGAGTTTACACCATGCTGTTTTCCTTACTGAAATGTAAAGCAGAATAATATTTCAGATTTGGAGCATTCCTTAAATTATTTCTAATATCAGTCACATCCACTCTACACAGAAACTTCACATCTTTTCCTGCTATCTTTTTATTGATATGATAAGGAAATTACTTGTTTATTTTCCATTACTCAAGGCCTGGGTCTGACCTCATTTGAACCACATTATTTCTCTATTTTCCAACACCAAGACTCAGACCACTAGTGCTACACCTATTTGTTGCTCACCATACTTCTTTCATTCCTTTGCACTTTTTCTTTAGACGTCAGAAAATTTGCCAGAGAATTAACTAACAAGCTTCCTTCTCTTCAGGCATGTTCCTCAGCTTTATGATTTATTCTGATCTGTTCTAGAAAGATCTGGATGAGTTGGGGGAACAACATGGATAATCTTCCCCTGTTGCCATAAGAAATCTTTCTGCTGCATATCCACATCAAATTTGCTATCACTCAGTATACAGTCCACTTTCTGTTCTGTGCACCACGCTTGGTGACAGGCTTTCTTAACAAGGAAAGAAGTCACATGTCTCTCCCCATTCTCTGTGCAAATCCCAGTTCCCACACACACACCATTTTCCTTTTGTTTTTTTTTGTGGGTTTTTTTGCATTATTTCCAGATATACCAGTCTCTTACCCAGAAAGATGCCAGAATTACAACCTCTTTGTCTTCTTGATTCTTCTTTTTTGCTTAATTCAGTTTCATTTTTTTTGTTTCCTTTACCACTAATCTTTCTTCTTCAGTACAGTAAACTTCTTCAAACCTAATTCAACTGTTCCTTTTCTTTGTGTTCATGTTTTCACCTGGGTCACATTGCTCATCTAGCAGGCTACATAGCTTCCTTATCTTCCCAGCTTATTTGACAGATGCTTACATAATTGTGTTGTGTCAGACCCTAATCTCCTTTCCAGTATCTTGTCTTCAAAATCCCATTCTACCATCATCTCTGTCTTTATTCTTTTTTCTCTGAGTCCCCTCTTTCTCAAGCGTTATAAGGTAGCAACATATTCCACAGCATATTCAGTTTTGAAAGAATATAAACCTTGTAGCTTCAAACCTTGGTCTTGCATCCTCCTTCAAATTATGCTAAGACTGTCTCCCTTATTATCCCTGTTCTATTGTCTTTCTTTGAAAGAAAAACATTAACTTCTTTCAAGCAAGCTCCCTTCTTTATTGCCTCTTAGCAGCTGAAGCTGCAACCCAAGGTTCATTATGGTTCTACATCTATCAATATATTTATTAACGCAGCAAGCCATTCTTGCCCAGTGAACACTCCAAATAGAAGGGCCTCTGCCTAATTCCCACAAACAGAGCCTCAAAAATAAGGAAGATCCTGAAGATTATGACTTGCATTCATCCTATCAAGCAGGAGGTACAGAAGATCACTTACCCAAACAAAAAAGGACTCAGTTCTTGCCTACCAAGGACTGGATCCCACACAAACTCTCCTATTTGCTCTCCTCCCACTGTTCTTGGTACATCTAATCTCATGCTTCCTCCATGTTGTAAAATCACAAATGTTTCTTGGACAGATCTGAGACACTCATATATGGATTTTTCAGTTAGGTCAAGCTGCTTGTTTTTCAGCATAGTAACGTAATTGACAGCTGTTTCCCCTTAAAAATAGCTGCTTCCCTATCTTTTTCAAACACCAAAAGACTAAGCTGTAAAATACATGATGACATCTATTTATATTACATAACTGTAAACACTGAGTGAAAACTGCTCACACACGTAATTTCCCCTGGCTGTTGGTGTCTCAGGCATTCTCAGCTAGGGGTGGGGGCACTACCTCTGAAAAGGTTTTCCCAGAAAATGGGCTCAGAGAAAAACATATTTCTATCAACAACAGAGTATGCCCCACGTGACTGGATCTTTTTTGTGAAGTTGTAATTGCTTTTACCCTTGGACAAGCCTAATGATCATTTCACAGAAAGCCTTTCTTCACCAGCCAAAGAGCATAAGGAGAGCAGGTGCATTTTAGGGGAACTCTAAATTAGAGATTGTCTCTGAGACAGGAAAAGGTGTCACTTAAGGAAAGTGGATTGAGGGTGGAGAACCCATTTTTCCACCTGCAATTCATGTACCAGGAGAGCATTTCTTGCTTTTTCAATGTCCTACGTGACTAAAAGAGATTAAAAGTCAAGTAACGTATCAGAATCAGGGTTATGTCACAGTAAATGATACAGAAAAGGGTACAGAAAGGGTACAGAAAAGATGAGGAACAAAAAAGGCTTGATGCAGGTTACTACAATTATAATTGTAGCATCATAATAATATAGAATAATAGAATAGTTAGGGTTGGAAAGGACCTTAAGATCATCTAGTTCCATCCCCCCTGCCATGGGCAGGGATAGAATCATAATAATAAAATATAATAATAATTATGATCAGAGGGCAGAGCACCTCGCCTATAAAAACAGCCTGAGAGTGCTGGGGTTGTTCAGCCTGGAAAAGAGAAGGCTGCGGGGAGAACTCAAAGCAGCTTCAAGTACTTAAGAGGGCTGACAAGAAATCTGGAAAGGAACTTTTTACAAGGGCAGGTAGGATAGCATACGGGGGAATGGCTTTAAAGTGACATAGGGGACATTTGGATTAGGTATTAGGAAATACATCAGAAAACTGATCTTGAGGACACGTGGAGTGTGACCTATAGTAATTGCACATATATATATACTCTTACCATGCAGAAAATCGGAGGTAACAGTCTCCTGTGTGAAACAAGGATGAACACACCTGTCTACCCTGTAAGTTAGTGCATACATGGTCAGAGCCATTGGGGTGTACGAGGTGGAATGCCAAGGTGACTATAGATGGAGCTTTACTACTTCTGACTCTTTGCCAGGAACAGCTTCTAATCTTTATTACAGCCTGTGGGTATTACAATACTATAAATACAAAATGTACATATGTAACACTATGTCTCACAGTGAAATGCTGTCCTGTGGACATGAATATGGAACTATTATATTTAAAAGAAAATATATAGTTTGCTTGTTGACCAAAGCAGGAAGATTATTGGAATATGGCTTGCAACCAGAGAAATAATTATAGAATCTAATTCAAGATGACAATAGGATATATCTGAGCATAGTACAGGGCATAATAGTGATAACAATGCATAGTTCATCCAACATCTTCAGAGTACTTAAAACTCAAATTCCTCAGATTAGCAAGTTATTAATTAAAGATGGTATATTAGTTATGTAAATGCTGGAGCTAGATACCCTGCATAGCCAGAGAGTGATTGTAGCCGCTGGTCTTTTAGCCTGTCTGATCAGGCTTTCCTGTGACATGAAGTTCAAACAAGTAAAAAATTCTCTCCCCTATAACATGCCAAGTGCAGCTCAGCTTCACTTATAAAGGCAAGGATATTTTTTGAGATGGAATACGTATACTGGACAGCTATTAATACGATTTGATGCTTGCATGTGTTTATTTCAAGGATGGATCAGAATGACAGATGAAGGAAATTTAACTTTCCTAGTTCAGTAAAATGGTACCCAGGAATGAAAAGTAAGTGTTCAAGGGAACAGAACAACATAGTTTAATTATGATTTTCTTAGTAAAAATTGTTAACTGATAGATTTCAGAGAACTAGATAAACTGCCTATAATTAAGGGCAGACCTATTTGCTGTGAGAAGTCCTATACCAATAACAAATCAAATTGTCATTTATTCCACTTAATAAGAAGGCATTGGCTTTTGAAACCAGAATGAAACAAGACAAAACAAAGAACAAAATGTCCCAGAACTCAGAAATTGAACCAGCACAAATAATTATGAAACAGGGACGTACACATTTCTGGAGCAATAAAGACTACAGAAGGATAGTTATTAAAGTTGTGGCATTACAATAAAGAAAAAGGTGTTCATGTATATTTTCTAGGTTTATGTGGCCAGCCTTAATGAAGTGCACAGCCTCCTCTTGACTTGCAAAATTACTTTCCTTTTTTTTCTCCGTACAGATAAAGCCATTGTTTTCTTTATTCTCACACAAACAATTCAGAGAAAAATGAAAGGATACCTAAATGACCAATGCTAACTGCAGAATTACATTTGTGATCTGCTATCAGTAAGTGATAAAGAATTCCTGAGTCAACAAAAGAGATTGCAAACACTCTGGTTTTGATTCTATTCATCAGCAAACTTGTGAGAAACACAGTAAGTCTGTGTTTCAAATGTGCCTCTATTTATTGTCTCCAGGTAGCATGAAAACTGCAGAACATTGATTTTCCCCAAAGGAATTTGACCTAAAACATTTTCTCACCCAGTATGTTCTTTGTTATAGTAAGTTCTAGTAATGATGGTTTTATGCAATAACGTTAGTGCACTAAGAAAAATATGGCAATGAAAACAAACACTGTGACTCTTTGGCAAGAAGCTGAAATTTAAAGGCTTTTCAATGAATGGATCAGAATTAGCCACAACCCAGTACAGCTATGGTTTTGCATAAGTAAGCATAGTAAGGAAGGTGCTAAGTGTTAGAGGTGATCATGTTGCAGCTTCAGTAAGACTGTGGGGTTTACTGAAGCAGTGTAAGTGTAAACCACTCCTGAGTTTTCATAACCTTCCTACACGCAATGTACCAATCTCAGTGAGGCCCCATGGGGGCTTGAAGTCCACCTTTAAGCTCAGACTCTCCCAGGTACGCAGAAAATATGCTATAGCTCTTAACATGAGCATTCTGGTACACATTTTGCTCATTCAGGAAGGTTAGTTCCCTGAGCTTAGTTCCCATAGTAAAATATGCCCACTATTTTTTAATTTTTCACTGGTTGTAAGGAAAAGAAAAAAAAAAAGGGTTTACAATTGTTAGTGACTAGCACTCCTTCCTGTACCAGAAACAACACCACGTTCTCAGCAACTTCCTCAGGAATTCTCACTCCTCTTTGGCCATTTGTTATCAGTTCTGCCAGTAATGATCATTAGTGCATGGAGCATGATAAACTCATTACCAAAATCTACAAAGCAGCGCAAACCCCTGCATTTCCTGGCATGCGTTCTCATTAAATGAAAGTACGTAGGTTGTCAGTGATTTAGAACAACTGCCTGATAGACCTGGATGAAATGTGGAATTTCCATTTACAAGAATAATCAGTAATAACGTAAAAATTATGGAGCCAGACCAAAAGTCACCCTATCCCAGCATCCAGTCAGCAGCAGCAGTAGCAAACATCAGGGCAGAACACAAAAACAGGGCACATGGAGATGACATCTAGACAGGAGCATTTAAAAGTACCTAAGCATGTACATTCCAGTAATTTGCCTAAATTCATTTGACCCTCTGCATACTTTTTGCCTCCTCATCTCCCAGTAGTGAAAATTACTTATGCTGTGATAAAAAAAAAAAAAAAAGTGGTTTGTTTTTTCCATTACAATATCCAAGGTTTTGAACCCTGAGAAATAATGTATAATCATTCCTTAGTCAATGTTTTCATGGATGCCTAAATATTTATCACATCCAAGTTAGCCCTCTTTAATGCCAAAAAGGAAAGATTCCAACTGTCCTCACATCAAAGCTAGTCCACATTAAAAGGAAATTTTGTCTTCCAGTGTCTTCTAGTTCTAATGTGTTTTTACTGACCTGGGGAGATAAGACTAGATGCCAGATGAAGACATGAGAAGACCATATGTTAATACAAACACTTTACCATGTTTTTATTTTGTCTTCCTTTCGTATCACCATAACTCCCAATACATTTTTTTCTTTTTTGTCTATCATAGAAAATTGAACTGATATCCTCAGGTAATTAAAGCAGCAGGAACAGTGCCGGAATCTGTCTCCTTTTTTATAATAGTCTGTTTAAAGCCCATCACTAGGTAAGTACAGCTGAGACTGTGTTTTCATCATGTATAATAATCTACATTATTAGTAATTAATTTCATCTACCATTTTCTCAGCCAGTTCTAACCAATTCTAAGGCAGAATTAATTTCACCACTTGATGATGCACTTCACAGTGCAAAGCCTCCATAAAAGTAAGTTATTCAAATTTCCTTTTTATATAGGGGAGAGAAGTAAGCATTTCAGGAGATGATTTATATCATTCTAAGCTAAACACTCAAAATAAGTCAAATAAATCATAATCTTTGCCTCTTTTTTGAGCATAAAGGAAGCCTAGATGCAAATATTTCCACAAAAAGTAAATAAAAATAAGATAGATCATTACCCTGAAAATAGCAAACATTTAAGAAGTCTTAGCTAGTAGTTCTCCTTGCAAAATAATAATTTAAAAAAAATAAAATAGGCACTGTCCATAGCAATTCTCCTCACCTTTCTTGACATTTACTTTCATGTGAAATGACTCTCTTAGAGAAGCTTCCCTCGTTTCACTGAACACAGAGAGAGCAGAGGACTGAGACTTGGCATAATTTATAGAAGGCTAAATTTAAATGATATTACTCCATTATTAGCACAATGAGATCCTTCTGAACTGCTAGAATTTAGTCACAGATTTAAGAAGGTGCTAACAGGTCTGGATCATTCTGAACCACACCAACTACCACAGGTATCACTCCCAAGTTATGTGGCATGGTCACAACTGCATGCCATCTTCCATCTGTTATAAACATGGGAAGCATATGTACACAGATGTGACTTCTTGGAGGAAGTCTGTAAGCTTTGTGGTCTCATTATCCTGTACTCATTCTAGTTCACTTCTGGATGAGTTGAACTGCACAGGGCTTCATACAGTGACACATCCTTCTATTAATCAACCTCACCACTTAGTCCACATTCACTGCTCTGCCTTTTAACTTGTATTAATGCTTCCCCACCATATAAAATAAGGAATTATTATTTTCTTCTTATTATATCCTGAAGTGAAAGCTTCAATAAACACTGGAATTATTCATGGAACAGAAAACATTACGGAGAATATTTTTGATTGAAAGAAATATTTCAAAATTTGTTAATCAAAATGCCAGTCTTTGTTGAACCAAATGTAAATGCTTTGGTTTGGCTTCAGTGGACTAACCTCTGCATCTTACACAATGTTGTTTTAATTATAACCACGGTTCAAGACACTCCCATCCCTAGTGTTCAACTTGCTTACAAGAAATGCCAATTATTTATGGAAGAGTTATTTACAAAGGGACCTCAGTGAGGCAGCACTGTGGGCACATAGCGAAGCACTGACCAAAACAGAAGCATTTCAACATTATTTGACAAATTAAGATACGTCAGCGTCTCAACTAAAATTAACTAATCTAGCATGTTCAATAGAATATGCACACAAAAATCAGGACAATTTAAACTGCCATTAAATTTTATCTCTTTAAAAATAAAACAAAACACTAATTTTATCTTAAAAAAACATGACCAAAAAAAATAAAATTCCAGGGAGATCTATTACTGGATAAAAATTCCATTACCCAAACCAACTCTTATTTGTCTCTAACTATTCATCCAGTACTATGCCAGTTATGTAAATAATTACTTACAATGCTTCTAACACTCACTAAACGGTACATATTTCTTGGTGATATGAGCAATGAGTTATTTGACTTGATACTTGTAATATTGTAAGAGAAGCACTATGACATAGCCATTCAAATCTATTGCTGAAAATTACATAAACAAAATTTAGTTTGCACTTCTAAAAAATATTATGCGAAGGTCTAGAAACACATTCCACTGTATCTAGTGACACATAAAAACCGCTTTTTCTTATAAACAAAAGATAGGTATCAATGCAATGTATTACACAGTATCAAGTTAAAATGAAGTTGTGTGATAAACTCATGAATCTTCCTCAAAACAGAGCTACATTTTATAAACAATTTTAACACTGTGGACCAGAACTGTAAAAATATTTAGATACCTAAAAATGCGAAGAAGCACCACAAGGAATTTTCATGTTCCCTTTAGTCACTTAGGTCCCCCCAAATACAAACAAAGATGATTGATTAGCTTGTCATAACCCATCTGTCCAGAATTGAAAGGTGGTGTAAAATATAACCTCCATGCTTATATTATTAAAGTACATTTACCGTTTTACAGAAAGTAAAGAAATGCAATCAAGAGCAATTAGGAACATTGCTGCTTTTGGTGATTCTACCCAATATACCATTCTTGCTCAAATACCTTTACTTATCTGGACCTTTCTGCTGCTAACTAGACCATAAAAACAAGAATAAATGACATATGCTACAAAATTCTCATATAACTTGTGTTAGAGTGCCTATGGCCTGTAGTGTTACTGTAAGAGAAAGGAAGGAAGAAATAACAACAAAACAGCAAAAAAATCCAACCTGTAAATGCTTGTAGGAATCTCAGTAGGTGAGCAACATAATGCATATAACAAATTTGGACTATGTTGCTATTTATTTTCAAGACAATGCAGAGATGCAAACAAAAGATTACATAAACAAACCCCATGCTGCTTTCAAGTGCAGCTGCTCTCTTCATGTCAGTTGTTATTGCAAGTTGTCAGGAAACAGTTCTTTTCACTTGTAGATAACTCTAGGAGATTTTTACAAAAGTGAAATTTGACAAAATGAAGAAAGCATTTTTATTCTGACCCACTCTGCTATTCACAGTACCACTGAAATACACTTAATTTGTATAAATGAAATGAATTGCAACTGTGCTTTGGCAAATCTCAATGAGTTTTTAAAAGAGCCTGTACTGACTACTCCTTAGAGTTCTGCATATTTATTACACTCATAAACTGAGACCAATTTGTTGTACATTACTTATAACCACCTAAAAATCAGATGTCCAATCCTTTGTATATGAGCCATTCTTTATCATTATCATTGATGGAGAGATTGGGCATTACAAGCAAGTTATTCATCTCTACCTAAGACAGATACCTAAAGTATGTGAAATAAATAACCCTCTAAAACAGTCTTGTTTTCAACTGTCAAGACTGGGAGTATAGGCAGCTACCTCACACATGATGCATAATGTTTAGATTAAGTCCTTTGTATCAGGTATGGTGGAGTGATCGCTGCCATTTTAACAGCATTTATTATATATATATATATATATATATAAATATAACATGTGTCTTGTGTATAAAAAAAAGTAAATCTGTTCTACTCCCCTATATTTATCAGAGTAAACATCATGATAGATCAAAAAGGCCAGAGAGTTAAGTACATTACGGCTACTTTCTCACTTTGCACAGCTTGTTTACTTTGAAATTAATAAAACAGGGATACAAAGACACTCACAGATTGATAGATCTTGATAAGATGACAGACACAGTCAGAAGGATACACCCCCAGGGACCAGTTTCAAACTGAAAAAGAAAAAGGCTAGTTTTATTTTGTTTGTTGAGTACATTTTTTTGCTCTATTTTAAAGATATGCAAATCAAACTGAAAGCAGAAAGAATTGTTCTCATTTATCTAAAACTGAATTTGATGTTCTGTTTGTTAAAATACATGTCCCTATAGTGTTTGAAACAATGTTCAGGAGACACGAGACTGACAAATACAGAAAGACTGGCAGTTGAACTATAACAGGTTTAGTGTCTTTTCTATACAGTACCTGGTGAATATTCTGCTGAAGAAAAACAACCAGATCCTCGTATCTTGTGGCACTATGTAGTATTAGCTGGGAAGGAAAAAAAAAAAAAAAGTAACTGAAACAATTGCAACTCACTTTTATAACCTGAAAGCTGAACTACAGTAGACAAAACTTTAAATCTGAATGGAAATATTTGAGCTAACAAAATGGAGCAAAGATCTAATGAAATCTACCTTTTCCTGTTGTTATCTTGTATAATATTGTATCTCATCGCTTTGTATGTTCTGAATTTTTATACTGCTTCTTGTTGTTTTTAAGTTTTTTGAACAGACACTTTGATTCAACTTTAAGGATTGTTTATGCAATGAAAAACGATTCCTAGAACATAGGAATACTGCAGCTTTAGAAGACAGAAAGGGCAAGTAGCTCAGGAGTTGGTACCTATGTGGCGAGCCATTTATAGCAGGCACGTATCAGAACACATACTCAGAGAATACTCCCATGAATACTCCTATTTAACATGAAGTTCAGGTCAGTTCATAGATCCAGGCCCTTACTTCAATATTCTTTGTCTATTTTTCCATCTTCAGATTTGGACAGAAATTATGGTCTTGCAGATAATGTATGCGGAAAGATTGAGCAGTCTGGAATATATTGCTTTCCATCACATTTTCACTGTGGCTATGTCCACATGATATTTGATAAGCAGGACTTAAAGACAGCATAATGGTGTTAGTTGCTCTCCGGAATAGCCAGCAGCATAGAATTATGTTAACATATTAATTAAATAATTTAACTTGCCTCTTGGAAGAGCATTTTATAGCAAAGGATTTCTGCTGCATTCACCCTACTTATAAAAGACTTCACTTCCAACTGCTCCAAAATTATCCGGTTCTGACAAGGTGTTCACACATTCATTCCTCCATTTAGGAGGCCAGTAATACTTTCTTAAACCACTAAAGCCTGGCTTTTGGCATCACCATTTGCAACTCCATTTGAGAGCTTCAGATGGAAACAAGGCATAACCGGAGAGTGTTTTGCCATTTGGAGCTTCTGGAATTTAAAAAAAAAAAAAAAAAGGCAAAGGAGAATATACTGCCTTTTGATGCTCATGGCCATAGTGGTGAACTTGAAAGGATCCACACTTTTACTGCATATCAATAAAAGTAAGCAAGTTTATAAGTTTGAAAGATACAGGGTACAAAAAGGACTTCAGGGAGTCCAAACTGCCTGAAGACACTGGGACAATTCAAAGCCAGACAGACTACAGGATTTTGCTATCTCCTATTGGGTTTTGGATCTCAACTAATTTGACATAAAATATTTTAAAACACTAAGGGAGCAATGGAAATCAGATTCATTGCACTAAAATAAGAAAAAGTAGAAAGAGGATATGGAGAATATTACTCTGAGTAACACAGAGCCTTACAGTTTCTAAGATTCCATCTGCCTTGTATTTTCCTATGGGAATGAACTGCTGTCTTCCTGATGGCCTGAAGAGGATATTCAGACAAAACCAAAGTTCATATTAAAAGGAACAAAATGGTATTAAAGAGAAATCAGCATATTATTATATGAACTGAAAAATGAGCCAAAGATTTTGTATTATCATTTTAACCACTTTTTTAAAAAAGAACCTCTTACATGAGTTCATATTATATATTAAACAAACTTTTATCAATTAAGCATATTCTTTAGCAGTGCTGAGCTCTCTCAGTATATTCAATATGCTTATACAGAAAGACTAGAAATGTATGTTTAAGATGTTAATGAGTTTTTATTGGAAACAAATATTACAGCAGTGACATTAAAACAAGCACAAGAATATATGTACAATATCATCACAGAGGAAACATTTTATAAATGTGAAATATGCAAAATATCATTCGAAATGTCTTTGAATTTGCTGCTTCTATTTCAGGTTTGAGGAAGAAAAAGCTTCTCTGTTATTTTACGGCTATCTTCGTTGATTTAATAGAAGAAATCACCTAGTTTCACAAAACCTGTCTCACTTAAAAGTATTGTGCAGGATCCAGTACAGCCAAAGCTAGCAATCTAAAAGTTAGATGTCTTGTGTACTAGGAACCGAATTGCATAGCATAAACTAAGTTACCAGTAGGCATCTACAGCATAAAGAAAGTAATTCCACCCATAATAGAATATACTGCAATACAAAACTGTTGGGAGCAAAATGCTGCATCTGGAAAAATCAGGTAAAGATGTGGAGGAATCCTAAGCATCAACGAAATCCACAGGATCTTTCACAGTAATTATAAAGAATTTGACTATTCTGTTCCAGTTACTGGGACAGCAGAAATGACATTTTGCATTTCTCCCTAACCATTTTAGACTGCATAAATACAACTTACAAAACTTTCATTTTATAAACTCTGTACATATATAACAGACACAAGTGTAGGAGCATTAGTCAATAATTAAAACTGCTTTCCCTACTTACAGTGCTACAATTGCTTTCTCGTTGCCTCCTGCACGCCACAGTATGTCTGCAATTGCCATGGTGAGGCATTTGGTCCTATGAACTTCTGATGGTTGAAGACAACTATAGTCCAGAAATTACAAGAGGCAGTCAAGTACCAAAATGTGTGTTGGAAAGCTTACTCATTAGAGGGCAAACTACCCAATTACAATATACACAGATTCATAGTATACTTGTAGTTAAATGAAGAAAAGCATTATTTTAGAGACTAGGCGTTGTAATGTCTAATCATGAGGTTCCAGCAAGTTCCCCCAGAAAATAACAGTTTAGGTATGTCAGTTCCTTCTATAGTCAAGAAAGAGACAACTGGGATGGCCCACTCAATAAAACCCTGTGTGTTGAACAGTCACATAAACAAGTCACATAATGGAAAACTGGAATATTTAAGAATAAAACCCAACATCCAAGCCTGAAGAAATGAACAACAGATCTATGCCCCTGGGAGACACCGAATTGGAATGTTCTCTAGTGGCTTCAAGAATGGCAGTCTTTGAAATTCAGATAATATCAGTCTTAGAGTGTTACCAGCATGGGAGATTATGTCAAAACCTGTTCCCAGCATTTGAGTAAAAGATCTAATAATCTGAAAGACTAAACAAGGAACACCAAACATCAAAAAATTAAACAGACTTTCAAGTTCAATGTCTGCCTTGAATATAATGTTCATTTAGAGAATGTTTCCTTCTGAAGGGTGTGAGATATGGGAAATAATTGGTGAGAGTTTTCAAATACAAAAAATAAAATCACAATGTTCTCTAATCTCTGCCTGTGTTCTAATGCAGACACTCAGAAATTTATGGGAAGCATAGCAACTAATTTGTCTGAGAGACGTAGCAGAGTAAGGAGACATGGTAATTATTTCTTGACTGTTGAAGAAGCCTGAAGTCAAACACTTACTGTAAAGTTGTTCGTAATGTGAAAATTCAGGTAAGAATTAGAAAGGAATATTAATCCTCTCATTTCAAGCTCTGAGACTTCTCTTTCTGAATGCCTAAGTTTCTGCCTATGGCAAACATATCATAAGAAAAACTTTTATCTCAGGAATAAAGCAAAATCTTTTAAAACTGTGTATATAATAGCAGGGGGGGAAATAGGAGAGGCAAATATTGCCATGTAAACAGGATCAGTTGTAGCTGGCAGGAGCTGGGACACTTATAGTTTAAACAATCTGGCCTCAGGCAACTTATCTGGGTGCTGCATAATTCTATGACATTTACGATCACTGAATAATGTTGAAAGAGGTTAACATCTCTATTTTTACTAAGGATGACCTGAGACTCAAAGGGACCACAGAGCGGATGATCAAAGCTGTTCTCCATGCTGAAACAAATTCTTGGTTTTCACATCAGAAATTCATTCTTTGGTGAATTCTGTGGAGATTCCTTAGCATTAAAATCTAAATATGTGTTGATTTTCTTGCATGGAAGTTTCTGAGTTTTCTTTTATGTGGACAAGAGCCTCATTCTGCCTTGAAGTCCACTCCCATTGTAATCTGTATTAGGCTAATAAAATTTTCCTAGCTAATTTTTGCACTTTAAAAAAGTGTGCTCTCATCAGCAGGCTCTTGATATGAATTATAGACAGATGTGATGTACTGAAAGAATTGAACAGAAGAAAAAAACTAAACTGCGTAATGTTGTAGAATTAACTTCACATTACTCTCTGCACACGTATTATACCACTAACACTATCTTTTTGTCAGCCTATGGTAATTGCCTTTAGGTGAGTTCGAAGAACGGGCAATTTTCAAGTGATGAATTCAGAGCATCTTATTTAGCCTGTGTCTTGGGGTCCACAAGCCATCAGTGAAACTAATAACTAGCAACAGCAGTAACATTAAAACTTTCAATATTTATTTAATAGACTCTAAGCTTGGTTTTAAACATTCCTAATGGTTTATTAGCTGGCTTGTACCAGAACTGCCTACCCACCAGCACTCCTGGACCTGGACACGTGTTGATCCTATAGGTCCTGATAATCCTTTGGTTAGTTGTCACTTCCCATGCTGGGTGCTGAAGGCAAATAATGAAGTTCTACAGGTGCCTGTTTCTTTCCATTATTGATGAAAAACCCAAACAATTAATTTACATTAAGTGCCAGTCAGACGAAACTAAGGAAAATCAACAAAGACCCTGTCACTTTCCAAGCAGAAAAGTGTATACTTAAGGCCCAGTTTTTATACATGATGAACATTTTCACATTGCAAGGTAATGAACAATCTCAGCCTGAAAGCTTTTCTTCTGACTAAATTGGTGTCAGTGTATTATCCACAAATAATACAAGGCGGTGGCAGCATAAACCAGTAAAATACTGTTATACCCGTACAAAAAACTGTGCCTGTAAGCACAGGAAAGCTTAGAGATTTTTGTTTTGTAATGGACCTTATTTCTTACTGAGAACTAAAGGTGAATACGAGAAATCTGGCAATAAAAGTAAACTTTTTAGACATTATTTTCTAGCATTTGATTGAATGAGCCCTGCTCCTTTAGCAAAGTGACAAGTACATTAATGTTATAGCAGTCCAAGCAATTTTCCTTGATACCAGCAATATTTAATGAAGTTTCTTTAAAGTAGAAAATATATACACAGTATTTAAATTCAAATTCTATTATGGAGTTCAACTCTGAAAGATTGAACACAGTAGTAAGAAAAAAATTATAGCTGTAAGCTTCATTTTTCACCCTCCTTGACATTCTGAGTGTCAAAAAGTGCATAAATTTCATGGTCTTTCAAACCCCCAACAGATTTTCTTTGAAATTATATCTCCATGGGATCTCAAGGTTAAATAATTTTCATTGGCCTCAATTCAAGCTGTTGGATTTTTTAAGAGGTTCTTGGGTTAATCACAAGCAAGTAATTATACAAATAAAACATCAACCTCTAAATTACTGCAGTTGAAAGGGAAGTAAATAAAAGAAAATTATAAGCTACTTTCCCTCTCAAAGAGAAGTTCAACAAGTTCAAACTCAAAAGGCTCCTGAATGGCTGCAGGAGAGAAAAAAAAAGTCTACTTATGTATGGAAAATATTTCTGTTGTCAGTTGCTGACTTACCGAATGTCTTTATTCCTATTACTGTCTGCAAAAATAAGCCGTTGTAGGACACAAGCTTGAACTGCAGCCAGTACTCCACATGGGCCACCCTGAGGGGAATAATGGACACTCCATGAGCAAAACAGTTTGTGCTGTTTTATGCTGATGAAAACTTTTGTCATCCATGTCCTTCCATTCAGTCTTAAGCTATTCTTTCATCTGTCTTTTCATCCATGACTTTGCCATGCCCTCTCTTACTCTATTACATTTTTTTGCAAGCCAATGAAAATCAGTGTTACTAACTGGTATTGATTTTCCCACCTATTTTTTCCTGAAAATGCCTAAACATCTATAACATCAAAGAAAGTCTTTTTAAAATCTGTTCTGTGATTATGCAAACAAATGAAAGATCTCGTGATCCCTATTGAGGCACAGCTTATATTAACATCCCCAAGAGAAATCAAAAGATATCAAACCTGTTCTCCAAAGGGTGAAAGTATGCCTTGCTCTTTTACCTCCTCTGAGCATTGTGCCTCCTCTCAAGTTCCCACTTAAATCACTAACCAAAGATTTTGGTGTTTTGTATAGCTCTTTGCACTAGCCAGCTACCTCACTGGGGAAAAACAATGATGATAAGACAGTATGAACCAGCCAGCAAGTTTCCTGGAGAGTCTGTGGTTTGATTTTGTTTCTCGGGTTGTCGTAGGTAGAGCATCAGACCTGCAATGGGACCTGCAGATACAGGCAGTATGCACAGTATGCAACCTAGAAAATAAATGTCCTATAATAATAAAATAGCTGTTGATACCTGCCATTTTCTCATTTATATTACACACACTCTAACTCTATAATTACTTACGTAACTAAAGACTGAATCATCTGAAATACATTAAGGAAAAAAGCAAGGTTGGTTTCAGTGCACTAGGGAAAGCCTCTCGGTGAAAAAAGAGGAACCTTTCGAAACATCTTATAGCACCACAGTAACTTAATGCAGAAGAGAATCAAACAGTTGTTCAACTGAAATTAATTTAAAAGTGAAGAGGAATATATTAACTATATGAAATAAGCACATCTGAGCAAAACACACTGATTTACTATTCTTGTTGTGGAATTTATAGTAGGGAACTTAATGGCCAGTGAGTAACATTTACTATGGGCCAGTGAACATTACTACCATGGTTCCTTCTGGAGTTTAAATTAACGCTTGCTGGTTTTTTACCACTAGGTAGATAATGCCTAGAACTGATGAAAACCTTATTTCATGGAGGAGCTGGCATCTTGTGGCTGCAGTCCAGAATTACAGAAACATGGCTGCAAAAGAGGTGGTCCTACCAGCAGTTCCAGTATACTGGTCCCAGTGACACCGCAGGAGCATTTGCTCCCTTTCACTTTAGGAATGATGTGGCCCCCATCATGTGACCCCCATCTTTTGACTCCTACATCTTTAAAAAGCAAAAATATCATTGTGATTTCCCAGGAACTGCAGTCAATTCTCGCTATGTCCCCCCATTCTGAGACAGATCAAGCTCCATCTTAAGCTTGTTAAACATTACCTCCATGTATGCTTTTCCTCTTAAATTCGACCCTTGATTTATGCCCTTTTACTCTTTTACCACCACTAGCTTTCAGCTGCAGTGGCTTGTCTTTATCCCTACAAATAACTCCTCGTCATACACACACACACGCTCACTTTCTGCAGTTAATTTAAGATTCCCTCAGAAATACTCCATCCATCTCAAGTCTCCCAACAAGACTTGACAAGGTGACATCATCCAGTGATAACCAGAGAAGTCAAAGAAAGAGAAGAGTCTTTAGAAGACCTTTATTTTTTTTTTAACTGCTGAAACACACAGCCTTTGTAAACTCAGTGTAAAAAGCAAAGATCACTTTAAGGAAGTAATTTACAGTACCTTTTTTTGCACAATGCCATATTTTAACTGTGGTATGTTATTAAATGTAAAATTCTGTATTTTCCATTCTTCACTGAAGCAACAAAGACTAGAGCCAAACAAAAGATTTTTTAACTCCTAAAAAAAAAAGAAAGAAAAAAGAAAAAAGTTCTTATTTAAAAAAAAATCCAAATCACAGGTATGTTTTCTTACAGAAATTTGTAGAAAGTAAAGGAGGGGTGTGGAAGGTTAATGACTAACTCACTATAACCAGCCTTTTCTGTTTTATACGTACTGTAAATAGTAACACTCAAATGAAAAGGAGCAATTTTTTCCTTTTCCTGCACTATTCCTTCAACTCAGAATGCTGTGTGCTGCTCAGCATAGGAAATTCTTTATGCAGATTGTCTGGGGTACAGTTTCACATGGAAGCATTACAGAATATTCCCTTAAGTTTAACAGCTAGTAAAGCCACCCCTACTAATGGTTACCTTAAGGAAAAAAGGACCCTACTGGACACAGCATGGAGAAAAGGCATCCTGTTTTGCCTGTTAAAGTTGTTGGTATAAAATAAATGTTACTCAAATGCTTGACTGATGTAGTCAGATGGCACATCAGCATATGCCAAATAAAGATCTTGGCCTGAAAACCTTCAGACCACTACTACTGAGGAATAGCTAAACTGAATAAATTGCATTCATGTTAAAGTAAAGCTGAGTACATAAGCACAGACTATTCAGTGTTTGTACAGTTACTCGGGCTTCTTTGATCTAGCAAAGAAATTGGAAGGCACCCTCCTTATTTTTAATCTGAGTTTTTTTCTCTCCTCTGTCTGAACTGGAAGGAAAGTATTAAAAGTAATAACGGTTGCATCTCTGCTCAAAATAAGGAAGATAAGCAAGGGAGAAACAGTGATAGAGGAATAATAAACTTCTTCTGAACTACTGTCAGTTAAAAGGACTGGATGATAAGCACATAAATATTTGACTACGGGCATTAATAAGACAATGCAAGCTTCTTTAATTAAAGCTATTATCTGTACTTCAAGTGGGCTGATCCATTCTGGTATGCTCTTCTGGTATTTTTCTGAGTTTAAATGTCACCCCTACATTATTTTTAGTCCTGAATGCCAAATAAGGAACATAGTCAGGAATGAATACAGCACATGTTAAATGACACATGAACATGCAGCACAGAGTAATCTGTTGCAGGTTTGACTAACTCAGCTGAAATAACATTCTCACACTTCTATTTGTATTTACAATCATTATTAGTCTTACTTTTGCAAGAGAAATATCAATTGCCTTTGATACTACTTGGAGCATATACAGTGTTGAAAGATCTGGGTTTTTAATAACTTCTCCAGTTGTTTCTTCAGCCTCAACATCAACTGAAAGAAAAAAAAAATCATATAATGTGTTGGATTAGAAAAATTGCTTCCCCCAGCAGGCTCAGTGCCAGGAGGTCACAAATATGAGAATTAACACTTTCTTGTGTTTCTCTTAATCAACTAAAAGTTACAAAAGAAGCGACTTATGTATTTGGCTACAGCTGTTCTGAGGAATAAGACAGTAAAAGCCAAACTGAAGCTTGGCATAACTTACCTAATTCTAGGATATCTTTCATCTGGTCTTCTTTATAGCAAGTAGATGTTGGAGACCTCCTACAGGAAAATTAATAAAAATGACTGACTAAATGTTCACTTTTAATGAGGAAAAGCTGTTTGAATAAACAAGAAGAAACATGGAGTATGCCCACATGAAGATATAATTTTATTCATTTGTGTGATTTTGGTATATGTCAGGTCCTGCAAGCTCATACATAAGGGCAGATTTTACACTGCCCTGCATTTTAAGTATGGATATTCACATATATTTGACTGCCTCTCAGTTTGAAGAATCAGGAAATAAAATAAAATTTACATCCCTGAGGGTGAATCAGGATGAGATTCAAACTAGTCATTAAACTTACTGAAATATCCAAATAATATAAGTGGGAATTGGTGTTAGAGTGGAGTCCTTTACCAAGGCCCCTTTATAATTCACTTATATGTAGCAGTTATTTACAACTGCCCTTGTGATTTAATTATATATATTACATAAACAACAGGTTAAAAAATCATATCAACAACTACTAAAAGGACTAAGCATTTCTTGGCTGTGAAGTCAGAATTTAAATAGAATGTTAGGTTTTCAGAGATGATATGAGTTTATTCTTCCTGTTAAATTTGTACTAAAATGAATTCATAACCAAGTTAAAGTTTCAAATAACTACTGTAAAAGAAAGTCTTTCTTTTTTTTTCCCTTTTTTTTTTTTTTTTTTTGAAAGAGCAATACTGCATCATTGTTTTTTGCTTTGGGAAAAAAGGTATTACAGTGACAGTCTTTCAAAAATAGTATGTAATAATTTCCTCAGTAACATTCTTTGTATGCATGATATTATTATTATAGCAACAACTACTGTCATATCACATATTTTCCATTAACTTAATTTCCTTTTTCAGTGTGTGAAAGATTAATAAAACCAGAATACAGACATATCACACTCAGGACTTCCCCAGTCTAGAAGCATTCTGGCACCTTTGTCAGTGATAGTCTTTGATACTATCAGAAAAGAAACACTTTTTCTCTATAAAGAAGTTAAAGGATTTATGCAATGAAATGTGGATGGCCACAATTCAGAGAAGATAAAATAGAAATGAAACATCCACATTACTAGGGTGGTAAAAATAAGTATGATGCCCAGCAGGTCACTATAAATAAGAGGACTAAGAGCAAATCTGTATAGTGGCACAAGTAATATTGAGCTCTCACTGAATATAACAGTACTTTTAATGTGATACAGACCTTAATATAGCTGACTGTGTTATAGTTTAAAATGCAATCTATTTTCCCCTTGCTTTTTGTTAATATTGAATTTCAGCTGAGATTTCTTTCTGCTAGCTACTTGCTAGTATGTTCATCTCTCCTAGTCATTTGCCAATAAAGTGTTTTTCATGCCAATATTCGTGTCATTTAACTGCTCTTAGACATAACCACAATCCACATTTTTGTTTTGTCTGAGATCACACACTATTATTTCTTGTTTCCTAGAGAATAACATGTTTCTTCCTAGGTCAACCCATTTTAATCTAGTTTGAGAAAAACAGAACTCCTTAAACTTAAGAAAGCAGCACTACAGGTTTCAGGATCCTATGTGGACTCAGTTGCAGCTTCGGATGGCTTGGGTCTTCTATAGGTACTGTATCGTACCTTGTACCTTCATTAGTTATCTTGGTTACCTTACAGTCTCAAATAGTACTATATGCCTATGTTTAGACATGTAGATAACTCCCTACATCATGTTAGCACCCTTGATTTATTGTTGTCCCAAACACTTCTCCTCACTATAGATTATCTGAAAATATCTATAAATGAAAATAAAAACTACAGTACAATTCATATATAGCTCACCTGGCACCAGTTTTTGTAATATTATTGCTTTCTGGAAAGTCTAAATGATTTTGGTTCTACACCCGTTCCAGGAAGGACCAAGCCCAGAATGCAAAGTGCTCTGAATTCTCAAGGCTGAGAATTCCCATCAAGCTGAGGAAAGAGCTGACACTGAAGATTGATGTAGGGTGCTTTCTGGTTAAGTGGGTATTTTTGCAGGTGTAGGTTCCCTTCTTAAGGGGAACTCATGTTTCTCAAAACACTGTTGGAACATTTATTGCAATTTCCATTTCAGCATATGGGTACTGTTCCAGGAAAATTTATTGTACACATAAAACCCACAGAATACTTAGGAAGGGGGAAGCCATCCATCATGGCAGAAAAATGGGACAGGAAAAAGATATGTTTCATTATAAACATACTATACAGTACTTTCTCCAAATATTTGAACATTCCTATCTGGTCTTCATGCATTGCAGAATATTGAATTTATGCAGAATAGCTGAACTCACAGAGAAAGCACTTCTTGGAACAATAATGCATGTATACTCCTCAATTTCCTATTTATACTGCCATTCGCAGGAGGTCAAATAAGCAAAGTGGCTTAAAAAATAAACACTAATCATCAGTGGCTTTTACTGTTGGTAAAACTTATTTTCACTGCCTGATTATAACAGCTTTTCTACTGGACATACATCTTTTTTGCATAATAATTTTATGGTTAGAAGGATGCCTAGAAATCATAATGCAATCATCCAGTCTCATGCTGTTATGCCATACACAGATATATGTGACACTCTTGGTGTATGAGTAAGACCTGCAGAGTAGATAAGAAAACGATTAGATGCTGTTACTACTTGCAAAAGGGTAAACAAGGCTATTATACTCACTGCAGGTTGACACTGCTCTAGGGCAAGATTATAAAAACAGAATTATTAAAAGCAATTGTAAAAAAGCAATGGAAATAATCAATACCAGGCAACATATTTCTGTGGGAAAAAGACCTTGTCAAGAAGATTTTATATAAATTCTGCCATGCTCGCAGGACTGGCTGACAAAGGTAATAGAGCTCACACACTTAATTACTCCAAACTGCCTTATTAGTTAAGACCTGCATCTGACTCAACTGGCACATTATCAGTTTGAAAAATTAATTCATTAAAAGATGGCTCATTGACAGATATGAAAAAGGTAAATGAAAAACCTGCCATTGAAAGAGGCATTTCTAATAAGTTCACTTATGCATCTGCATGCGTCCTGCTGAATTTTCTTAGTTGTCACTCTCGTGACAACTCAGGAAAACTACATTTTTGCTGAGAAAGTTTGTATATGAAAAAAATATGATGATAATCACAGATTGATCTAGAAGATGGTTTGAACTGCATGATGAATTTGGCCCACCTGAACAGAATGCTCTCTCCTAGGCAATGAACGAATATTTATCTCCAGCTACAAAACCAGACCTACTATAATAAAAGTGTAGCTTCTTCATTCATACTTTTCACCAGATTTTTCGGTGTAACATCCCCACACTGGAATTTTCAAGAAACACAGTACCCGCTCATGTGAACTGACCATTCATCAATTCTAAACAGTTGACAGCAACATAAATAAGTATCAGTACAATAAAACAGGGAACTAAAATTCCATTAAAGATGATTACAAGATACCAGCTAAGAGACACTACATAAGGCACTGAGAAGGGGTCCCAGATTTCAACATTTTATCAGTTCATATTAGGTGAGGTGCTTGTCATACATGAAGTACCCACTTCTGACTTTGGGCTTCAACTTTCAGGCCATTTACTTTTAAGGATGTGAATTTTTTGTGGCCCTACATTTCCTGTCAGAAACCTCAGATTTTTAATATTTCAAACCACTGTAACCTGACATATTTTAGCAAAATAAATTCTCTTCCTGAAAGCTAATATCAAGTGTTCAATTGGAAGAAGACAAAAGCTTACACTGACGATAGTTCTCTTATTTTATTGTACAAAAAAGATGAATACAGGTAACAGCCTATTGGTGAGCACATGTACTGTAGAGAGGTTTTACCTCCTCGTAAAATAATCTTAGGGAGAGTAACACACTAGGGGACAATACTTCTTTGTGCTACCTGCAAACAACTGATTGTTTTTTAAATGGAAGGTAATTTCTTATGCTGCTTCCTACCATACTCCCCCCAATGCTAGTATGTAGACACAGTGAAAGGAAATGGTGTGAAGCTCTACCAGCGAAACAGGATGGCCACTGTCCTTGCTTTACATTTGAGAAGATCTAGAGCCCCTCTGTGTTTGCATGAACAAGGCAAATTCTCAGCTGACTGAATGCATTTTAGGCAATGGGCTGGACCTCTCCAGTTTTACATCCTTTCCAAAAATAAAGGATGCCATTTGTCATTTCCAGTAATTGCAAAGTGCCTCTTCCTATGGGGTGCTGGAAAAATACTAAAAGGGCAAATGGCAGCACACACAGATGTTATGTTGAAGGCTACGATGCCATAAATCCATTGGCACAAAACAAAAGTCACAATAGTTTATTACTTTTATTTTAGATTCTTTTTTCCGGTCCAAGCATTATGTTATAAAAGGTTGTTATGCAACTCGAGATACTTAAAGGTTTTCACTACTGTATGATTTGGCAGCTTCAAACTCTCTCGCTTTGCACATGGGCTAGTTAAATCCATATTCCCCAAAGATAATCCCATTTTGTTTGACAGCCATTCTTCTGACTGCCAACTGCAAGAGTCAAATAAAGACTTACTCCCCAGCTGGCAGCTGGGGACTGCACAACTCAGGAGGGTTTGGGTAGTCTCTCAGGGAAGGTGCCGACTGCACTGTTCTTACCGGGCTTCCTGCCTATAAAGCCACACCACAGCATTGACAAAAGCTTGAGATGACGCCACATGCTTCTTCATGTGGCTAAGGACAATGCCTGGTGCTACGCACAGATCACAGACAAAGATGGAAGGAAACATGCAAAGGTAATTTACTACTAGGCTGCTCCAACTCTGCATTCCTTTCCATTCTTTTATCTGAAATCTCACACTCTGACTAAACTCCTATTTCCTAGAAATGCCACCATTGCCCAATACATCCTCTTCCTCTCATAGTGGGAAAAATGTAATGAATTCCTCAGACATTGCTCATACACACTGCATGTCACTGAGCGTGCCTGCATACACTGAAATCAGTTGGGGTTTTCTGACTGATTTTAAACAGGCTCCAGTTTATAACAATGTGGCTATCTGAGCTCAGACTTCATTTCACAGAATAAGCTATCAAGGTGATGAGTACTTCTGGGAAATGCTCAACATCTCACAGGATAAAACTTTATTACTACCAAAATGACAGATATAATTTTAGACAAAGCAATATCATCTGACACACTGATTTTGTATATAACAGTGAAATATTACAGCCCACTGGTCAAACAATAAAGAATTCGCTATTCCTAGAAAACCTGTTTTTATACCAAAATGCACAGTAGAAAAGACTGGAGCCAATCATAACTGTTGGGTAAATAATGTACATTACATAACTTTGTTGGAACTCTTTTTGCTTTGAGTTAGAAATTCAATTTTATTTAAAAAAAATCACAGTTAAAACTGCAATGTTGCTTAGTATTCTTTATGAAATCCAACGTTCACATATTAACCTTCATTAGGCACTGTATTTTCCTGTTTCAATGACAGCCCATATTCAAAAGAGGGAAGCTGCTTTGGCTTTCTTATTTCTGTCATGAGTTCAGACTCACAAAATAACAGGTTGGAAGGGACCTCTGGAGCTCACCTAGTCCAACCTTCTGTTCCGAGCAGGTTACACTGCAGTAAGTTGCTCAAGGCCATGCCATGTTTTGACTGTCTCCAGGATGGAGACACCACAGACTCCTTAAGCAACCTGTTCCAGCATTTCCACCCTCACAGGAAAACAGTCCTTGATCACCTGTGTCAGGAAGTTACCATCAGTGCAGTCCAGAAACCTCCTGGATTGCTTGTGCTCTGCTTTGTTGGTTATACTGGTGGAAGGAAGTTTAAATCCTGCTCTGAATTTGCTCAGAAACTCATGGCCAACATTCTCTGCTAATATTCTAATGTAAATGAGCATAGCTTGAGGCCAGGAATGATTCAGGATAAAAACATGTGAGAGTATCTTAGCAGTTTTAGGCAGTCAGTCATGTGCAAGTGACAGGTATAGGTTTGATCCTCACATACAAAATAAGCTTTTTTATTCCTGTTAATAACAGAAAGCATAAATAGTAATACTTTAAGGACCACAGCACTTTCAAAATATTATTTTGAAAGTCTCAGGTATCTAAAAGAATACAAAAAAAAAAAAAAAGAAAACAAACCCTGCAAATATTTTTAAAGGCTTTAAAGGATTTCTTTTAAGAAATTAATATTTTGTTTTCCTCTGAGGATCCCCCAGCTCCATAAAAGTGAATTTTCAGAGACTTTTTGGTGGAACATATGAACGGGGAAAGGCAGGAATTTTCAGTAATACAATGGGTTCACCTGTACCGGTCTCCATTCAGGGTGAAGACACAGATAGTTCAGAAAGCAAAGTAAAGCCATTCACTCCTTGTCAGTCTTACGTAGAAATGCAGGGAGTTGAAGGGAGACACCTTTTCTATAGGAACACATATTGCCTTATCACAGAAGATTAGACTGGCTTCAGAATGATACTACAAAGACCATTTTGGAGGAAGAGACACTGTAACACTGAAGAGAGATTTTGCATTCAATGTGCTTGAGACTGTAGGTAAGAAGGCATATACTTGTGATAAACTGCAGTGACAAATGTGCTAATATGATTTTATAAAACTGGGAATCATGTCATGAGCAGAAAGTGTTCTTACCCTGTATTTGTGAGAATCACAGTGTGACAAAGTTAGACAAGCCCTTAAACACATGGAAGAAAACCAAATCAATACAACCTAACAGAAAAACAACAGCAACATTTCAGAGCAGGAAAGATAAAAATACAAGCAGATGATACAGGCTTTAGACAAAAAATGCCTAAAGGAACATGAAAAGTAATTATAATAATTAGAATTAGAATAATAATTAGAATTAGAATAAGAAGAAGAACTAGAATAAAAAGAACATAGGCAAACGTGTAGCAAGGAACAGAAAGATCAGTCAAAAATTAATGTCATCTATGGATAATACGGCAGAAAAAAAAGCAAATGTAACATTTGTATGTATATGTATGTATATGTAAATAAGGGAGAATTTCCTCAGGCTAAGGACTGCTAGATGCTGGAATATATTCTCAGGGGGGAGGTGTCACTTGAGTCATTTAAGACTGGACAAGACAAACCCTTGGAAAAAGTATTACAGCAAATATATAGAGAGAGTAATGAGTAATCTGCTATAGAAACAAATGACCTTAAATGGTCTTTTCCATCTGTAACTTCTAAGATTCTATGAAATATGAGTAATGTTCCACTCAGGAACTTGGTATCTATGGCAATTCACTAACCCTACCCTTATTTGTGTTAGAATGCAGAGCATTGCTACAAAAAAGGCTTATTACCAAATAATGAGTGATATTTTGAGAACCACTAAAGAGTGCTCAGCAAAGGCGAACTCAGTTGAGAGACTACTGTAGGAAGAGAAATTCTCTGAACTCACTGGCAGTTACTTTCCTGGTGGTGGAGATGAAGTGCATCAGGAATACTTAGGTTTTGGTTGGAAAAAGCATCTGAAGCCAAGCTACACAGTCATAAAACTGTCCCTCCTGTCTGAAATACCCGTCTGTACTGGCAGGCTTCTGAAGGGAAACCACTAGCTCACATTCAGTTTTGTAGCCAAGACTGATGGCAAGCCAAAGGAGGGTATGGCAGATGCAATTAGAAGAACTGTGTAAGCAGGGTGGTTGTTCACAACGAAAGCATGAGTGAAGAATCAATTACCTTCCTTGCTCCTGAAACTGTATTATAGATCTCTGCCTTTGGACAATGGGATTCATGGCAGCATGCTTTTGCTTACTAATGGCAGGAGGAAATTTTTGTTCTGATGTAACAATATTCACATTTCTTTTTGCCTTTATGATAGCCATTCCCTTTTAATTTCTATGAAATTGGCAAGATAACCTTAACTTCAGGTCTTGATTGCTAAGGCCTCTTGTTCCCTTGGATCTTTGATTCCAATTTTATACCTTTTTATTCTTTCAGTGCTCTGATTCTAACTTCTATGCTATTTTTCTTGGAACTGGGAAGGGAAACTAAAAGCTCAAACATGGCGATATGTTCATTTTCTTAACTACCAGAAGTGAAACTGAGGTCTCCAGATAATATTTATCTAACTCAGCGTAATGTGGTTCCACTACACTGCAGAACTGCCCAGTCAAAATGCAGCTGGCCAGCCCAGATTTACTCACTAGACAGCTGAGAACTGGAGGCTTTCCACATCACTAGTACACATTGATAGAATTAAGGGACATGGAAAACTCATAGAGCTCTTCTACTTTAAAGGCTGCGTAAGCAACAACTGTAGTATGCCTCTGTAGCTGAGACAAAAGAACCCTTTCTCAACTGCTGTGAAGTGGTTTTGCCTGCCTTTCCCCAATTTTGTTTGTTCAAGCTAGGGAACATGGGGAAATCTTGACCTTCTAACACCATTTAGCCATCCCAAATAACTCACTATTCCCCATGGTTTTTCTGGAAAAGCAATAGAAAGATCTTAACCCAAGGTCTGGCATCAACTTTAACAACTGTTTATTTTTTTACAGTTCCCAAAGATCATTAATTCCATTTCAATATAGACCCTCACTCTTTATTCTGTGTACTCAGCTAATGATAAATACTTCCTCCTTATAGGGGATTCAGCATTAAGGAGAATCACAGAAGGGTTGAGGTTGGAAGGCACCTCTGGATGTCATCTGGTCCAACCACCCTGCTCAAGGGAGGGTTGACCCCACCTCAAGATATTTAAGTAACAGGGAACCTTTCCCCACTTCCATTCAAGGCTCTGCCCAGGTTAAAAGACCCTCTTTGCGGGTAAACATTTAATTTGGGTCATCACAGAAATCCAAGTCAAGAAATCAAAATTATATCTATTTGAAGAAAGACAGAACCTCCAATTTGTACTGAGGACAAACTTCTATGTGAAATAAGGTATTCAGAGGCCTAGCTTCATGTTGATACGATAAGACTGAAATATCAAGTCACAAATCTGGCCTCTCAGCCATGCACACTTCATGCAGTAGCTAAGAATCTGATAGTTGATGAAAAGAAAGCACGATCATTTCTTTCATTAAAACATGTAAGTCAAAGTACTGTGGATCTGTATTTCCCCAGGACATACTTAGAGACAGGTATTTCTGCCCACTCAGCTACTTAGCATTTATTCAATAACATAGTCTTTGGAAGCGTGGCAGTGGTTTTGTTTTATCTTTTTTCTCATGTGGAGACAATGAATACCTCCTGCCTCTGTGCATTTTTCTTTTTTTTTTTTTTTTTTTTTTGCATATGAGAAAAGAGATTGAAAAGTACAGCAAATGGAAGGAAAATAACATTTGTATACTTTCAGTTTTCTATAGGAAACAAACATAGAATTGCAGGTGCCTCGGAATGAACTAGCTGTGGCTAACCCTATAAAGATTTTCAGCTACTCATCTAAATACTTAGATTAGCATTTATGTCAGAGGTGTCAGGTAGTAACAGGGAATGGAAAAGGATCCAGAAAAATATCCACGTAATTTTTAAAATTAAATTTGAAATTTAATTTAAAAATACATTATAATTTTTCATGCCTCGAAATGCTCAAGCACTCTGGCGAAATCCTGAAAGGCTCTCAAACACTGCAGGATTTGGCCAAACGGATATAAAATCTTGCAAGAGCCAGGCCTTGTATTGTAATGGTCAGTGTTTATTTGGAGGCTCACTTCCACTCTCTGTACTTCCACTTAACTTCGGAGGTATCAGCAGCCCTGCTGATTTCAGTGAGTTTTCAGGAGCTCAGAGCTCAGCATGAATTCAAATGCTCTACTGGCTTTAACTCAAATCGTCTGGCAGGAATGTCCTCATTATACGCTGAACACAGATTTGGTGGACTCTGCTTAGGAAATAGCTCCCTCTTCTGTTCTTGCTGAAAACAAACAAGTCCTCGGAAGGAAGGAAGGAAAGTATTTCAAATAGAATCAGAGAATCACAGAATCAACTAGGTTGATTTAAGATAATCAAGTCCAACCATTCCCCCAGGACTGACAAATCCACCACTATCATGTCACTAGGGTCCCTTGTCTACATGGTTTTTGAACACTCCCAGGGACAAGTCATTTATTATAGCAATGGAGCACGATACCACAGTACATTGCACAAAACAGTACACTGGGGCAGTCCCCTTTCAGTCCAGCCTCCCCTTTTCTGTGTACTCCACAATTACTGCTCCATAAGTTAGGAAGTGCCAGCATGTCCAGTTACAGCTGAGTGAAGCTAGTACAAAAGCTTTCTTGGTCAGACAGTCTTCCCAAAGAATTTTAGCCAGTCTGGTTGAAGTTTGAACTAGTAACTAGCTCCTTTTGAAGCAGTAAACAGAAAACAGCACTTCTAGGGTGCCTCCACTAACAAAGAAAGGAGTCATGAGTGGTTTGGGATGTCAAAAATTATTAAGTTAAATCAAATTCTCTGCCTTTCAGTATTTTCATCTCTTCCAGCCACTCCCCCTCAATGAAATCAGAAGGCATACTTCAGTCAATCCTAGTCCTCCATCAGACTTCCTCAACCTTTTAGTATAATAGTCTTACAAATATTCTTACCTATGGCCTGACAACCGACTCTCATTTTTCTTGAAGGATTTTTCTTTCTTCTCTCTTCCAGCCCCTGAATGTCTGTGAGGGGCACTCACTTTAAGGCTTTTCTCATTGCTGTCTGTAACAAAGCTTGGAAGTGATTTTCTTTCTTCTGTCTTGGTCCTCTCTCTTTCAGTGAGCAGACTGGCAAAAGAGTCATCTGTATCTTTGGGAACGGTTCTTAGTTTTTGAAAGGCTGAACTTGCGTGTAAACTTGACACAGCCTTTGATGTGAACCCCGCATTTTCTTGTGCTGAAGATCCTTTGCTTTCTTGAAAATCGGTACATGGGACACTCAGGTCACCTCCTTCATGTTCTTCAGCCTTGAACTGTGCTGTGCTGCTTATGCTAGTGGATCGTTTTGAAAGCCTCCTTTTTTGCAGATCCTAGAAATAAGTACCATTAAAATTTTAGCATCTTTACATAAATATGAAAACAAAAGGAAAGCTCTATCACTGATTTCTGGGTTAAGAAATTTGTTTATTGTTAGAAATCAGGTTATACAGTAAATCAGTTTTTTTAACTATAAAAAAGACAGATGTACAGTTTTACTTAAATTTGAGTACTATTAAAGGTACTACACACTGTTAAAAACTGCTTTCTTTTACCAAAGAACATCAAGAAAATAACTCCCAAAAGCTTAATATAGGGGTTGTACCCAACTCAGAAAAAAAAATGCATTTTACTAGACAGACTGCCCACCACAGGTATCTAGTCTTTATTACCAAATCAGAGATATTTATAAAAATCCAACTGATTTAATTTAACTTCCATATTCTCTTTGATATTATTTAAATGATTTATTCAAAATTGTGAAAAGAAAGGAAAAAAAAAGAACAAAAAAGTTCGTATTGTTACAATCCTAATTTTACACAGGGAAAGTTCCTGTCCAGATAAAAGCAGCATGCAGAAAACGAGGCAAGACTTTCAGAACTGTGTTTTGAAAGCACTTACTGATCGAATATGGTCTGATTGGACCAATTTAGAAACATATTTCTAACTAAAAGTAATTGTCAGTTCCAAACTGTTACTGATTAAATGTGGGATTTTGGGAAGGAAAAAAAAATAAAACCAAAAAAAAAATAGTAAAAGCGATACCCACGGCTAAGGAAACTTTGAAAGCTGCAGATATCATAAAGATAAAAAAGCAATTTTTCTAGGAAAATGGAGAATCTCATCCATCAAGAGGTACCAAGAATCAAAAAAAATTATAAAGAAATTCTGTAACCTAAGATCACAGACAGGCAGAGGGTACTTGCATGCAGTAGCTATACCTGAAACAGTCGGAATTTCTGTGTTAACTAAAAACACTTCTCTAACTTACCACATAGTTTAAGACTGCTTATTTAATGGATTAGCATGTAAAAGTAATTTTATTATCATTTGCAAATTACTTTATCACAAAAGGTTATACATAAAATCTATGGCCAAGCCAAGTATTTTATAAGTGTTGAGAATCACCTCTGGTGAAGTTGCTACTGGTCTGGCCATCATTCCTCTGACAATGAGACTAGACCTGGGCCTTGGCTTCTCCTTCACTGTGGATTTCAGCTCTTCAGAAACCGCTGATGCTTTTAAATCTTCTCGACTATCTTGTAACTTCTTATCCCCATCAGAGAGTAACTGACTGTTGTGTATTGCCCCTGTGTGGCATTTTTCACTTTTGTGTTGTTGTTTTCTGGATGGAAAGATTTTATCTACTGAATTCTCAACATTGTATCTACAAGGCAGAAGAAGGCAAAACTTCAAACAACAAAATCGTGCACAATAAAATCAATGAAAACATCTCTCAATTAAGTCACTGCTGTCAAATTAAGTTACATGTTATCTAGCAACAGTACTCAAATATAATCACTTTTCACATCTATATGTAGGCCTTCAGGACACTATTTCAATATCATTATTATGTGTCACAATGGTTTGCAGTATCTGTAACGCTTTAATCTTATGCTTCTGATATTTACCATGCCATCACAGAAAGCAAACTATATAGATCGTATCAAACATGTCCTAAGCTACCACCAGCCATTCCCATTCTTCTTCTGTCTTCAGTGTTTCAGCAGTTTGAAAATTTAGTAACACTTTTGCTAACATCTCTTTTTATCATTAACTTAAGACTGACACTACTGGCCCCTTTCACTCTTTGTTCAAATGTATAACACTTTAGTAAGAAATATACTTTTGTATTTCATTTCAAACTTAAAATGGGAAGTTTAGGTTAGATACAAGGAAAAAGTTCTTTGCTGTGAGGGTGGTGAGGCACTGGAAAAGGCTGCCCATGTGAATGCTCCATCCCTGATAGTGTTCAAAGCCAGGCTGGACGGAGTCTTGAGTGACATTGTTTAGTGTGAGGTGTCCCTGCCCATGGCAGTAGGCTGGAATTAGATGATCCTTACGTCCCTTTCCAACTCTAAGTATTTTATGATTCTATGATTTGTACTTTTCCTTGGCAATAGGTTATTATGCTGCTGTCATCGTATTCTTCAGCCTCTTCCTTCAGGCAGCAACAGAAGGTTTAGTTCACACATCTGCATGTTTTCCTACACATATAGAATGCTATAAGCAAGCTTTTCTGAAATGGAGGTGAGTTTCCCATGGAACTGAAACTCAATTTTTACAACACTATACACATTTCTTTCTTAGAAATATATTTTAACAAATCATGTTCTTACTAAGAAAAAAAAAAAAAAAAGTCATCATTTGACCCCGTAAGAAATCATGGTGAGTCCAATTTTCTTCATCAGGATCTGTTTCACTGCCTGCATAGTATTAGATTACACTTAAAATGGAAGTTCTTTGATTGAGTAGCTCCCACTTCATTGAGACCTCTTTGGGTCAGTTTGCAAATTTATATTCTGTGTAACCTGAAAATGTTAGCCTTCTTTATAATAACTGTCACTGAACTGTTTTTTTTTTTCACTTTAGGATCTTTCCCTTCATCCTATTTCATTAGTAAAGCAATTCCACGAGTTGAAGCATCTTGTACAACAAAAATATTCCTTTCATTTAACCAGCTAAAAATTGGTTTCTGTATTATGTCTCGTGTTGCTAAGGTATGGTGCATATGTAACTGAAGGCATGATAAGTCTCTGTGAGGAGTGTTTGAGGACTGTTATTCCTGACCTAAGACTGTGTAACCCTTCACTGCCAAAGGACAGTGTTTCAGCACAGAGATTGTTTAAACTGTTACAGACATTCAAAAGAGTTTAAGAGGTAACTTAAGAGGAAAGAAGACTCTTTAATAAGTAACAAGTGAAGAGTACCTGTCTGATTATACTCTCTACGCCTAAAAGCACTGTTAAAAATTATCCAGACAGTTGAAATTAACTTCAGGCACTGGCAGTTTGACCTGTTAATGCCTGACAAGAGGCAGAGAGGCCAGATCCTTGGCCAGAAGGGATGGAAATGTCTGGGAGGATCACAGAGCTGCATGCTCCCATGGTTTTTCTTTCAGTGGTCCATTTTGTGGGCTAAAATCAGACATGACCAAGCTAACCCATCACCTACCCACGACAGTTATTGTTATGGCAGCTTTGCCACCAAAATGGCTGGAATGAGACCTGATCTAAGGGAATAATGGAGCCACCTGCCCAGGAGTGTGAGGGTCAGGTTCTCAGCTGGTTTAAAAAAAAAAAAAAGCTACAGAAACTGATTTTTATCAGGACAGACCCTGAAACCCATGTTCCCTCATCACACCCACCCAACTCGTTTTTCCTCCCTTGCACCTCCAGGCAACTTTGTCATCTCCCACTTTGGGAAGACATAACCAGTTAGGTTGGTGCTGATGAAGTAACAAGAAAACACATACAAAATCACACAGGATTTATATGGAAACCTGCAAGTCAGTACAGGAGCTGACAGCTCCCAGTGTGGCTTGGTAAGCTCATACACATGAAAAGTTGGGCATTTCTGCTTTTCACTTCCTGATTTCCAATTTTCCTTAAATCTTTTTTTTTTTTTTTTTTTTTTTTTTGAGCGGGAGGGAACGCTTCGCCTCCTAAGGGACAGCACCCGCACTGTATTCCTCACAGCACCATGATATATCCCCCTTCCATCACCCACACCTGCTGCTTCTGCGTGCAGGGCTTTATAATTCTTTTCATTTGTGTACATTTATGACGGGGACGGAACTGAACAACCACACTACACAGCCTTCCCCGTCAGCGGAGGCTTAAAACCATAGAGCGGGCTGCGGTCTAAAGCAGAGCAGCCCCATAACGCACCACTTCCGGCGCAATGACCACCGCGCGGGGCAGCCACTGAACACTCGCTTTGCCACGGCCGGCAGGGGAGGAAAGCGCTCGGCTGCCAATGCGCATGCGCCAGAAGGGCTATAAGTACATGGGAGGGGCGAGCGGGCACCATATCGCTGGCAGTAAAGGGGGTGACGGAATTGGTGGGTGCTGGGTGCTGGTGTTTAACACAGGGTGTTAGTGTATTCCTCTGGCATGAAAAGTGTTTTGCTGTAGCAAGAAAAGTCTGCGGACACTGGAGAAGCTCGCAGGTGGAACAAAACAGTTGGCAGTGTCCGGGGAAGGGGAGAAAATAAGACATATGCAAGCTCGGAAGCAGCGTGATGTGGGATAGTATCAGGGAGACAGAACATCACTTGTCAATATGGTAAAAGCTCCTGTATCTGAAAAAGAGAAGCAGCTACTTCTTTTGCACTGCCTCCTTTTCAAGTGTTGCTTCTCAGTTGGTAGCATAAAGTTTAAAAAACTTGGGTTTATTTATAAGACTTGCTGGGGTTTTACAAGCACTGATGCTCAGACTTAACTAGGTGGAGCATGCTGTGTTTCATATTAGGAATAAAATCAGGTTAATTCTCTGAGAGGGGTGGGAAGATGAATTATTCCTTTTGCCCATTTTAAAAGCTTTATACTGCAGCACAATTAGGGCTGTTAATCCACTGTGAGGCACTAAGAAGTACAGTCAGAATATTTGGTTATTTGTGTTTCCAGGTGTTTTGCGAGATGAAAATAGCCTATACTGTTTGTAATGACTGAATTTCACATAGTATGCTTTGCTTTCAGCTATGTAAGGCATGAATATACCTGTAGTTTGAGTGTAGGTGGTTAACTTCTCATCAGAGTATGCATCACTTTGAACATTTCCAACATGTAAGACGTTAAAGCTTAAATTCTTACGTCTTTCAGTGACTGAAAGATGTAATTGAGATTATCAGTCTTTGCAATTGGTAGGGAATATAAATGCATTTGTAAAGGGTGGCTTGCATAGGGGATTTTAAGAATCTGGAAACTTAAAGCTTTGTGTTACTAGGATAACTATTAAGAGGTACTGTAGCCGAAGGTATAAATGATAAAACGTGTAATACTACTTACCTTCTTAATTTACAAAAAAAATAAGTGTCTGGACAAGATTAAGAGAGAGAAGACTCTACCTGTGAGCTTGAGTTCTGCTTTCATCGAGTGTAGTGGCACTCCCACACACGTGATCCTCATCTGGTAAGTTGGGTTGGTGAGATGTTGAGCTCTTACTTTGAGGGGCTGACAGAGCAGAACTTGAACTAATGCTTCGGGAAGTCCCATGGCGCTCAAGGAAGTAGTTAGTAATAATTTCAAGAAGTGTTTTCAGTGGGCTCTCCTTTGCCTGTCCAAAAGGAGAAATAAACTTCTTGGTGACTACTGAAACAGTCTTAAGGATATTCTTTTTATACCTGTGCAGTAGCTGAACATATTAACTACTTTTAGGGTCAGCTGCCTGTGGGTGTATTCCATAGGTGACTGTCCAAACAATCCAAGAAAGTAGATGTGAGCTGGGGAATATAGAGAGCTTGAAGGTGTTGCTGTGTTAAATGAAGTGTGATACAGAAAAAACAACCTGTTAACAATCATTCCTTATTTTAGTGAAACATTGCAAAGTATGGTAATTGTGCTAGGATACACCTCTTCTAATGTTACCTGGTCAACTTTAAAAGAGTGTAGAATGATCTAGAAGGACTTCTAGTGACTGACTTCAGTATTTGTCATTTATTTAATCAGAACTTGGTAAGAAGCACGGATTATAGAACTCTTAACACATGCATAAGATAGCTCTTTAATTATAGGCCAACACCCTACTTGTTACACTGCTGTTCAACAGTACTCTGGAAAATGCGTCATGCGTGCATGAGAGCTTCATTTAGAAAAAAGCTAACACAAAAATTAAAATACAATGCCTTCTATGGAGATGCAACTGAAAGAGGGGAGATGTAGATGAGATACTAGGAAGAAGTTAATCTCTGTGAGGGCAGTGAGGCACTGGCACAGGATGTCCTGAGAAGCTGTGGCTGCCCCATCTCTGGCAGTGTTCAAGGCCAGGTTGGATGGGGCTTTAAGCAACCTGGTGTAGTGGAAGGTGTCCTTGACCCATTGCAGGGGGGTTGGAACTGGATGGTCTTGGTCTTTGAGGTCCCTTCCAACCAAAACTCTTTTGTGATTTTTTTATGAACTACACTGAGAGATCTTTTTGAAGTGATCTGTTACAGAATAGCCTCATGCTGGTTACCAAAAGCATCGTGGTGCCTTAAGTCATGAGTGAACTGGAAACGGAAATCATCCATTGGTGTCCCTCTTACCAAATATTACCATCTGTATTGCATTTCAAAGAATAATAAATGTTAGAAGTATAATTTTATCTGCCAGGTCTTAAATAAAGTTGCAAATGGGCATGTAAAGGTACTTCCACAACTGAGTAATCTAGCCAAAAAGATGGAAAAAGTACTAACATGAGTAACTGCTCCTGGTTTACTGGAGGTTGCAGTTTTTAGAAGGGTTTATGATCTGCCAGGTTCTCGGCTTCATCCTATGAGCTGCAGTCTCACCTAGATGTTGAGCTCTCCATTCCTTAGAGAACTGTTGGTGGCATCCACAGCAGTGCAGAACCAGATGAAAGCTGGAGTTCTCTTCCATTTGGATATACTACAGTCTTGATATATTTGGCATAGTTTCATGGTATCTGATCCCAAATTTTGGGGAGCAGCATCTGTTTCCTTACCTTGTTGTGTTTGTACAAGGAGTGCAGATGCAGGACATTCCGAAGTTCGTTCCGGTTATTGATGCTGAGTTCAGAACGTGGAAGCTCTTCGTCCATGGTGGTGATGGTTTTCTTCAAACCCTGAGAAGGAAAAGTGTCAGAGACTTCAGAGTCCTTGCAACAGTACAACTTCACAAATCTTCTAGTCTTGACTTGCATCCCTGCCCATGGTATAGGGGTTGGCACTATATATCTTAAGGTCCTTTCCTAACTATTCTATGATCCTATGACTTTTTTGGATGTAATATTAAACTTCTGGATGGCAGTAATTAATAACAAGCTAACCCTTAGAATCTGTACTTTAGTGGTACAGTCTTGCCTTATTACAGCCCACAGTTGAGAAAATAATTAAGGTGGCTGTGTTGACTGTGAAATGGAAATTACTGAGCATGACAAAACAAGAAAGGCCTCCATGCAGGTGACTTCAACTGCTGAACAGCCTCATAAGGCTGGCTGATGAGTATGAAGGCCCCAGCAAATATGTGAGCTTCAGGTACAAGCACTTCCAGAAACTGTGTGTTTGAGTTTTTCCATCAAGATATGATACAGCTTTTCATAAATGTGATTCTGACATGGGTAATTACAAAGCCTGAACATAATGTGCTCCAGCTGTCAGTGGTTTTAGAGCCCTTATCATGAATTGAAGTTACTCTGATCAGTCTTTGGTTGGAGATCACTGAGATGTCTCTGACATCAGCTGGTCTGGAGATTTCACATGTTCTCAGTTACTTTGAATCTCTAGTCAGCATAAATGGGCACTTCAGAGACAAAATGTACAGGCATCTCCCTTTCTGGAGGGAGAGCCTGATTTATTGTGCATTAAACCAGTTTAAGTGGTACAATACCAGACAACCATTTTGAAACAGTCTGAATTTCTTCCATGAAAGGTTATTGTTACAGTAAAGGATATATATTTCTGCACATGGATCTGATGGCTTAGATTTAGGGAACGATGGATAAGTTGTGGTAAATAAAAGATCATTATCACAGTTGGCTCCAGTCTGTATTGAAGATATGGGGGAAGCAGGGGAATGCTTATGCAGAAGCATGAAGGATTATTGTTTTGACTCCAGAATCTATTGTAGAAAATAGATGTGGCAGTTCAAGTGTGTATTAGTATTGTAAGCTCTATGGCCTGTGTACCTGCAGGGCATTCCCCTTCATTTTATACTTTTATTCAGTTTTACCTTGACATTTGTCGAACTCAGAAATGTATGTCTTTCATCTGAAAAAATCTTTGCAATCTGTGAACTGACAGATTTGAGCCTCTCACTCTTCTGGCAGTAAATGGCAAATAATGAATTCTGCATCTGAAATCCTGTTGGCAAATGCGTCAGCTTTGCTCGCAAACATTGGAAATGTGCATTTGGAGACTGGATGCAAACCAGGTGAACAAAATTAAGGCTTGTGCAGTACTTAGTAAGGCAAGTGGCTGTTTAATTTCTGGTACAAGCTAATTCATTCCTGACTTGGAAGAACTGACAGGGCTGGACATCAGCAGCATTTCCTTTAGGATTCAACCTAAGTACAGGGTGGTTGGTGCTTTCACTTTGAAATGTAAAGGTGCCTTTTCTTATGCTCAGTCTCACACCCCTTTTACAGCATTAAGTTTGGGAAAAGTATAATGGTGTCTTTTTTCCTTTTCTCCCTGCCCCTTCCCCCCCTGAGAAGTTGCTGTCTGACAAGCTACTGCTGAGAACCGGGGAGGGAGAAGGAGAGAAAAACACACAGCAAGACCACCACCAACAGAAAAGTTTAAAATCAAGAGCGAAACAAAAAATGAGCCCCCACCCCCCAAAAAAAATAAAAGTCACCGGCTTCTCTAGAACCATTTGCCTTTTGCACTTTTTTTTTTTTTTTTTTAATATTTCTCCTGGGAATTTTTCTGTGCCTCTTGAAAACAACAACAGCAAGCTAGATAATTAGTGAGAAAAAATAAATAAATAAAATAAAACAACCCTGAAACTGCGTTTCTTGATTTAATCTCGGCGTTTGCAGGAGTGTTGTGTGGGAGGCTCGGGCTTTCCCAAGCAAGGCCGATGCTGGCCTCCATGTTCAGCAGTAGAAAGGCTTTGTGGGAAATGTAGTGCCGATACTTCCCGGCCCGTTGCCCTTCATGTCTGCCTGTTTTAAGGCTGAAGAAGTCCCGTGTCGTTCTCTCCCTCCCCCCCCAGCATTCCTCAGTCTACTGTTAGTACTTTAGATTTTTCATGTGCCGTTCTTATTTGAACTTGCTGTAGAAAATCGAGACAAGTTACCTTTCTACTGAGAAATTCTCTGATGAGTGATGCAGCCACTTCTTCCACAAAGGAGTTCTCCATTTTTAACTCAGAGTGTGCTTAGGGTGCGTTTTCTTCGCTCCATCTACCAAACCGTTCTCGCCTCCTGGCATTACAGCTCCCGGTGCGGGCAGAACGGCCGCGGTCCCACGGCGCAGCGGGGTGGGGGGCGTTGCTGTGGAGACCGTGTCATCGGCAACACGGAGAACTCCTCCCCCTGGAAGGGTGCCGAGGAGCGGCTTCTAACTGGAAGAGACCGTGATGTAGCTCTGCGGCATGCGTCCCAGTAATTGCTTTAAATGATACATTTCGGGAAAGGAATGTTTAAGTGAAGAATCAAGCACTGTTTTCTTTTTTTTTTTCTTTTTTCTTTTTCTTTTTTTTTTTTTTTTTTTTTTTTTTTTTTAGTGAAGCAGACACATTGTTAATTTGCAACCTATTACTCCTGTGCTAATGTAGTTTTTAACCATATCATAGAGCCACAGAATAGTTTGGGGTGGAAGGGACCCTAGTGATCATCTGGTTCCAACTGCCCTGCTACAAGGGACACCTTCCACTAGACCAGGCTCTTCAAAGCCCCATCCTGTCCGGTCTGGCCTTGAACACTGCCAGGGATGGGGCAGCCACAGCTTCTCTGGGCAACCTGTGCCAGGGCTTCACCACCCTCACAGGCAAAATTTTTTCCTCAGATCTTACTAAATCTCCACTCTGTCAGTTTAAAGTCATTCTCCCTTGTCCTGTCTCCTCATACCCTTTTTAAAAAGATCCTTTCCATATTTCTTGATGGGCCCTTTAGGCATTGGAAGCTGTGCTGAAGTCTCCCTGGAGCCTTCTTTCTTCAGGGTGATCAATATATATTCTTTAGTAAAATTGAGCTCTTGTATAAAACAAACAAATGAAAAATGCAGGTGCTAGATTACGTGTGATCTCTCACAGTGGCAAAGTCACTGGAGCATTCAGCAATTGAATGTTTGGGGAAACATTCCCCCCCCCGAAAAGTGGGAGCATTCAGCAATTGAATGTTTCCATTCAGATTGCACCTGCATCAGCCAGCAATACAGTATATGGTAACAGGAACGGTTGTGGTGAATAACACTTCAGGCTTGGGGATCTGATTTAGTTTTGAGAGGTCTTGTAGCTGGGTACCCTGCTCAAAGCAAGATGTTGTTCCAGGATGTAGATTCTGCAGCCTAGGCAACCTTATCAAATATTTGACCACTCTTCATATAATGTTTTCCTTATCTGGTTAAAAGTTTCCTTGCTTCAGCTTCTGTTTCATCTTGCGCTTTAACTCTCCCTTATGAAACAAGTCTAGCTCTACCTTTTCTTCAACCAACATTCAGTAGTTGTCTATATCATCTAGACTCTTACCTGGTCTTTTTAGGCTTTGCAGATACTGCCGTCCCAAGTACTTCTTGCATCTTGTGTGTTTCAGCCGCTTAAAATTGCCTCAGTGGTGCTTTGCTGTACTTGGTCTGCTTCATTCATCTCTTAAACTGAGTAGTAGGAAAAGGAAAACACGGTGTTCCATATGTGACTTCAGCAGGTGCTTCACAGAGGGGCATTTGTGCTTTTACTAGTGCGTTATAGTATGTGGCTGGGTGTCAGTGCATCCTACCAACTCATTTTCATCTTGTTTACCTGCTTTCCAGGATCCTGTTCTGCAGAGTTGCTTTCTTGCATAACCAACACTCTGGCTGTATCTTTGAGTAGGTTTATCTCAGTCTAATTGCAGGACTTTGCGTGTGACTCTGACATTGCCCACTGGTTTTTCCATATGCATATGTAGGAGATCAGAGCACCTGTCTCCATCAGCTTGTCTATCCAGCTCAGCATCAAAACGTTATTGTCAGCATACTCCAAAAGTATTTTGGGCTGGTTGTGCCAGATGACATTTCTCTTCCGTGAAATGCTGAGGTGCTTAAAAAGTCCTCCATGAGAGGCAGGACCTGGTGATAATGATACTTCTTACAGTTCTCTAAGGAAGCTGACATTTCTTCTCAATGGAACAGGCTGTGATAGGTCCCCATAACAACAGCTGTTTTGGTGATCTTTCTTTTGGTCCTGACCCCTAAAGCCCATCATTTGTTGTGTAGTAGATCTCTGAACTCAGGCTGCTGCTTTGCATACAGCAGTTCTTCACCCTCTTCCTTGCTTCTCTTCTCCAGCAAGGTCAGCTGTTTCTAGCTGCTTCCAGACCTGGTGGTTTGATATGGGTTAGTTTTGTGTTGCAGAGGTATCAGATAGTATATATGCAAGACTAGTAACTGTTTTTTATATAATTTTACTTCGTGGGGCGTCAGCTGAAATCTCAGCCTGAACTCATGTATGTCAGCTCTGTGGCTGACAAAACATGGAATGTTGCTTAATGGGTAAACCCCTGCAATGGAAGAATAGCAGGGTGATGTCCTCATGAAGCTCAGAGAATAATGCAAATAAGCCCACTTCATCTCAACACAAAGAGGACTGGATAAACCTTTGTTTTAGATGAACGCCTGTCAAAAATTGAGTGGATCAACTGGTGGTATAATTATTTCTCCTTGAGTTCTTTAGAAGAGTGTGAGTGTCCTCCTGAGTTAGTCAGACAGCATAGGGCCAGTGTATACATGGCTCAACCCAACAAAGTGTGTAAAAACGAAACAACTCATGAAGTCATTTTGAAGAGAGCAACAGGCTTGACCTGGCTTTAACCTGCGTATTTCTTCCCAGTTACCAGGAGTGTCCAGTTTGTAACACTGGACATATTACAGAGACCAGTAATGGGGATCATACTGGTGATGTGATTGAACTGTGTATTGCAACTGATACATTTTGCAAAGGGTAACTTTTATTTGTATTGTGGTATTCGTATATTTTATATTGCTCTGCTAAATCAGAAATCCTGCGTAATATCAAATATCTGTGAATAAGTACATTTTATGTGGAACATTATACCCTCCACATCTGGAGTATTTCAAAGAACCTGGTCAGAAGGTGCTGGACTCTTGGCAGGTTCTTGGAGAGAATGATGAGATGATGTTTCACAAAAGTTTTAGTTAGTTTCTCCATATGTCTTTTGGGGACATCTGGGGAAAAGACTATTTCCTTATGATGGAACTAAACTATCGTGTGTTTTCAGGATATCAGGGGAGGTAATTTGCCATCCATTCAGTTAACTGGATAAGCAAACAGACTGTTGGCTGTCCGAGCTGTCTGCCATGCATGTGTTAACGTGCTGGCATTTTGTGTTGTTATAGTACATGATGCAGCGTGCATTTGCAAAAAGGACAGCACTGTTTATCTGTACCTAGATTTTGATACCTGTTTTCTTACAAGAGAGGTAACAGTAGCTGAGGCTGCCTTGCAGGCTTCTGGGTTTAATTAGTCATCAACCTCACAAATACGACTATCCCAGCTTCCGGATCCCAGTTGGTGAGAATCAGCAGTGGTAGACGCTTTGAGCTCACCGCCTGTTCACATAGCATCTGGGGTAGCATGGCACATAGTTTAATTTGGCTAGTTCAGCACCACTAGCTACTGAATGTATGCGGTCTGGAAACATTCTTCTGCTAAGGGACTAAGAGAAATGCTGTCAGTAATGTGAGTGATGGTTCCAGCAACAGAGCAACTGTGAGGTCTGGAAAGAATTCTTAAAATATTCTTTGAACATTTTGGTGTCTGTAAATACCATTATTTCCCAGAGTGAGTAATGCACAATGAGTGGAGTAGATCTAGCTTTCCAGAGACACCTGGAGGTGACTGACATCTTTTTGATACAGAATTTGGAATACAGTGGAGTGATTATCAATACAAAGTAATTAGAACAAGTTATGTATTGCTTGTACAATTGCACACAATTACGTATGTGCTGGAATTTGTTGTCTCCCCTTGTTCTTTGCTTTGTGCTGTGGAGAGCATAACTGCACTTATGCTTAATTTTTATATGCTGTTTAAGATTATTTTTTAAATGCAGAACATTTCATTGTATGTTAAAGGAGAAAGTGAAATGTATAAAGATTTTTTTTAACGTGAAATGCATAAACTTTTTGTGAACAAAAGGCATTTTTGTAAATAAGGGTTTTGGAGAGTGACTGATTCGTACAGGAAAGGACTGATAGGTGAGGGGCTAAACAAGAAATATGTTTGAGCTCCTTGTTGCCAGAGCATTGTTTAGGTCTGCTGCTGTTTCTTTCTGTTGCCTGTCTTTTCAGCCCTTAGTTAGGCAGAGGTGTAGGGAAATAATGAGCTGAAAGCATAAGAAAGAAACGTGACTCAGACCTCTTGTTGATGGCTCTCCTGTGACAACCCTAAGAGTAGCTGCAGCAGAGGCTCTTTTTCTCTGGGTGCATTAGTGGAGTTCTCTTGGCTGTTGTTCGTCTGTGCTGCTTCAAGCTGATGACTGTGGTGATAGCCCAGAATAGTCAGGGCAGGGTATTATTCAAGTTCTCCCATTTAGCACTGTCTCTCTGTGCTTTTTTGTGTCTATGAAAATGAATCTTTACTCAGACAGTTTAAGAGGTCTCTTCCTCCTTGAAGCTTTCTCTTACCCAGGCCTAACAAGCCGTATTCCTTCAGTCACATGTTACAGGACATGTACTTCATCCCGTGACCGTTTTCATGACTCTCTACTGAACTCAATCCAGTTGATCAGTGTCTTCATTGTACCAGGGGTGCCAAAAATGTATGTGACATTTCATGTCCACAAATGTTGTTCATATAATAAGTACAGATCCAGGGGGGTTAATAATTTCATTCAGTCACTTTTCCTCAATTAACAGGCCATCCACTTTTTAATACAGCCAAGGATGCTGTCAGCTGCCTTTGCTGCCAGGGCACACCACCTGCTGGTGTTCATGTTGCTGACTACCAAGACCACTGTGTCCATTGCCATGGACTGTTCCAAATAACCACAGCCTCCTTCGTGTACTCAGAAGTGCGTTCCAGGAGGACGTGTTTCGTCATTTCCCCACAGACTGAGGGAAGGCTGAAGGGTAGAACTTTTGGCCTTTTTCTTAGAGACAGGTGCAATATTTGTCTTTCATCAGTGATGGAGGACCATCCTGGATCACCACAACTTTTCCAGGATGATAGTGAGCAGCCTTGCTGTGATATCAGTCAGTTCTCGGCACCCATGGGTGAAGCCATGTGGTCCTATGGAACTGGATAAATCATGCTTTCACAAATCATACCTGACTTCAACCAAATTCACCACCAGTAGTTTATCTTCTTGGAGAGGATCTCAGAGACCTGAGAGACCTTGTCAGTGATAAATAAGGCAAAGAAGAAATTGGCTAACTTAACCTTATGTGTTTTTTGCCTTTTAAAAGTCACCTGCTTCACTGAGCAACAGGCCACATTTTCTTTGGTTGGCGTTTCACCACTAATGTTCAAGAAGCACTTTCTTTCAGCCCTTAAAAGTCTCCTGCAAGCATAAACTGTGGATGATCTCTGGCTTTTCTAGAACCATTTCCATGTGCCTTGGCAGTGTTTCTGAATTCCTTCAGTGTAACCTGTAATCTACCAGTCACAGAGCTTTAGTCACTCAGGCCTTTTGTTTTGAGGTGCTCATGGTCTCACTTGACTCATTGCTTTTGATGTGAATGAGCAGCAAGTGTCCAAGGGCTGGATGAGCCTGGGCACTCACTCCTCAGCATCCCTGTTCCAAACCCAGGGGATGCAGCAAATCTGCCTTGACTTGGAGGTGGTTCTTTGTGTTGTCACCTCGGTCTGGGTTTCTCTACATTAAGCTAACAGACCCCAAGGTAGGGGCTCTGAAATGGAGTCCTGCTCACAAATAATGTGGGCAGCTATACCAACAAACAAACAAAAAAAAAACCACCCAAACCAAACCAAACAAAAAACCCCACAAAACTCCAAAGGTACTGTATGTTCTGTATGTAGCTTTACCTTACAATTTAAATCTCCTTTCATTGTGTCGCCTAGTACAATGGATTGACCTTGCGTGTCTGCATTATGTAGGTACAGTTTTCTTTCTTTAGTGATTCATGTTCTCTCATTCACATGAATAATTGCCTTGCCTTGTTCTCTACATTCCTTACAAGATAAATTATTTCGGGCAATGGTACTTGAAGTGCTACATTAAATTAACCTTCTGTGTGAGCCATAGATCAGCAACACTGTAGTAGGAAAGGTTTTCTATTAAATAATTGACAGATTCTTTTAAAGCAGTGCTTAAGCTCTTGAAGGCTGTGATACCCACTTTGATTTATAGAATTGGGTTTGAGCAAAATGATACATTCAGCTTTAACTAAACTTACTGGTACAGATACTTATTAGAAATCATTTCAGTTCTACAACTGTGCATTTTATTTAAAAATGTTAAGTAGTTTGTGTTGACCTGCTCTGTTCTAGAGCTGCTGTGAAGTGGAATATAGGAAATTACTGGTGATAAGCTGCCAAAGTATTAAAATACTAGTGGGAAGAAGTGTTGCACAAGCAAACTCAAACAGCTTTTGAAACGTCCCCAGAGTAGTTGCTCTCATAAGCACAGTACTGAGTTTTGTTCATCACCTGTGATAGTGATGTTAGGTGATATTAGCATGTTCCTGAGCGTGAATGCTCTTTGATCATGTCCTGGATGTGATAATTTCTTTTCAACCCTGGGGCAAAATAGCTTATTAATGAGAAATTATTTCAAAATACAAATATATCATGCTCATGGGATTCTCCCAACTACTGACTGATAACACACAAGTCCAGCAGTCTTGGAAGGCTGAATTTCCCTTTACAAATCTGTACTGACTCTTTCCATATATGTTTGTGCATGTGCTCAAAATTCATTCCTTATTATGGACTCCGTCACTGCCAAGGAGGTCACTGGTGAGCCTGTAATTCCAAGATACACCTTCTGGAGCCCTTCTTGTAGATAGGAATTGCATTAGCATTGTTTCAGGGCTCTGGGAGAGGATCTGTTTGTAAGGGTGTGTAGCGTGGCTTTGCCAGCAGTTTTGCAGACTCACATTTGAGAGAATGCTACCCAGTTTTGGTGTTGTATTAGCATTATTTGTTTGGTTCAGTATTCTTGTGTATGAAAGTTGATTAACTATAAAGGATGTTGGAGATGTGGGAATCTCCCCAAGGTCTTCATCAGAAGAGACCAGCACAAGAGTACTTTTGCGTACCCCTAAATATTCCTGTTATACTTTGTTCATCAAGTAGTTGTGGTGATTTCCTAGCTGGACTCCTGCCTTGAATGTTATTGAAGAAGTTTTTACCTTTTACTATGATGTTGAGTATCAGTTGTAAGGTGCTGTTTGAATTAATTTTCATCCTCTTGATTTCTTGTTTACATTTGGCCTGCCATCTCATACGGCTTTTCTGTTCTCTGCATGTGGGCAAGGTTTCCGTTTCTTTGAATTCTGACCGTTTCCTTCTGACAGCCTTCTTAACTCCTGATTTAGCCAAGTAAGATTAATTATTTTTTTGTTGGTTGGTTTGTTGGTGGTTTGTTGTTTTTTTTTTCCTTTTTTCCCTTTTGGTGCCAGTTTTATGTAGGCTTTTAATCCAGCATTCTGTATAGGTTTTAGATTTTGTAGATGGGATTGTTCCTGCTTTTGGGACTGTTCTTTTCATCTTTTTTCTTGACAATAGCCTTCTTTTTACATTGTTCCATTTCTTTCCATTTTTTATCTAGTGCTTTCTTCACTCATCTGCCCTTTTCTATAGTAACCTAATTGTGTTCTGACCACTTGTAGTGGTTTAAGCCCACCTGTAAATCAGAGCCACGCAGCTGCTCTCTCACTGCCTCCCTTCCTCCCCCTCACTCCCAGAGGGATTGCAAGAAGTGAAAGAATGCAACTCTCATGGGTTGAGACAAGAACAGCCCAGTAACTCAGGTATAACACAAATCACTACTGCTACCACCAATAATAATAATGATAAGGGAAATAACAAGGGAAGAGAATACAGCTGCTCACCACCTGGTGACCGATACCCAGCCCTGCCAAGCAGTGATCTAGCCTTTCTGGGTAACTGCCCCCAGTTTATATAGTGGGAATGATGTGCTGTGGTATGGAATACCTCTTTGGTTAGTTTGCGTCAGGTGTACTGTCTGTGCTTCCTCCCAGCTTCCCCTCCTCCCTGGCAGATCATGAGACTCAGAAAATACTTGGTCAGCCTAAACATCATTAAGCAGCAACTAAAAACATCGGTGTTATTGGTGCTGTTCCCAGGCTGAAAGTCAAAAACACAGCACTGCACCAGCTACTAAGAAGGAGAAAAATGACTGCTACTACTGAACACAGGACACCACTGCTAAAGAACAGTTCTTCAAGTGATTCTGCTTGAGCTGGTTCCCAAGCAGCAATTGAGTCTAAATGCGAAAGAGCATATCATGTGGATTCCTATACAGGCTCTTTTAGGAGTTCTATTTCTGCATCTCACCCAGATGAATTGCCAGACCACTCTATATGTAGGTGATTTAATGCTCCTATTGCTACCAGTCCAAACCTGACAGTTTCTGAGCTCAGCATTTCATGATCAATGTCACTTTCCTGATGGGAGTAAATAGTGTGCAGTTCCAGTACTAAACTGCAATTAGATTATGGGATTCCTAATCTCAGGGTTTCTTCCATGCTTCTCTTTTCCTATCTTTATACTGTTAGACTGCAAAAGTACAAAATTCTTTAAATGTATTGGAACATACCCACTCATACATGTGGCTCTGTTACTCTTGCAAAATTGATAACTTGGCATTAGTCACCCCATTGTTGAAAGACCCTGTTTTCAGTCCATCTTTAGTATGTCTGTTGCTATTAGGGTGGTCATTAGATGTCAAGCATTTCATGTGACTCCCTCTCTGGGTCTCCAGATTCAGTAATTTGACCAGAGCACACTTGATTTATTGAGGCTGCTGCAGTCTCAGCCCTAGATTCAGGAAGAGAGACCCAACATTCCACACAGCCACATCTTTCCTCATGGGCTCTCCTCTAGGTCAAGACCTCTTCCATTCATGTAGTACAGACTTACTTCCTGGGCTGCACCTCTGGGCTGCCTGCTATGCTAAACAGCTAATTCCTGCTTGCACACGCTGGCCATTTTGTATTTGTGGGGGTAAGTTAAGGTCTGATGGAGGCCTGCTGTATCATCTCCCTCCAGACAACTGAGTATCTGTCATTTAAAGAGAAAACTTGAAGCAAGTGTCATTTTGTCTGTTTTTAACAGAACTTTAACAGAACTTCTAAGTGCTTGTGTTTATCAGAACATTTAACTATTACAAATCAAAGGTAGAAAGACTGAAGAATTAATAACAGCAAGAAATTTTGAAAATATTTTCAAGGATGAGATGCTAAATTCTGATGGTTAAAAACTGTTGAACAGTTTTTCTGCTCAGGACTACAACTGTAAATCCATGATGCAAAACTTAGCCTGTCAAAATGATACATGAAGATACACACAAGAAAAAAAACCCACTAGAATATCATCTTCTGAACACTTGAGGTACCTTTCTGCTGTTCGACTGGAACCAACAGAATCTGCCTGGTCCTGAAGTAGATGCTATTTACCTTACTATATATTGTTTAACAAGTATACTAAATCTAAATATTTGTTTTAATAGCTGTCTTGTTGAAGATAATTTGTATTCCTCCAATAGGGTTTGGCTGATACTTTCTTAAGAACTTTTTTGATGTGGGATTGAAAAGCTGTTTCATTTTGTAAAAAGAAAAGGCGTGGCACCATGCCTCTTTTTCATCATTCTTCACTTCCCATTTATTTAAGGAGGACTAGGAGCAAAGAACAGGGCCTCAAGAAAGCTCTTATTTCTGTACTGTGTGGTAGCCTTGGCTGTTTCTCTAAAGGTTTGTGCAGTTCTGTGTACTTCAGAGTTACAAACAGAGCAAGTAATCACAGAGATGCCAGACACAGTTTGAAATACAGCAATGTAATCCTTTGTATAACTCATAAAGTGTGAGTTATGGTATTGTTTCAGTCTGGAACTCCATTCATCTATCTTGCTGCTGTGAAAAAGGAGTACTGGTTTAATGGGGACCTCAGCTTTCTGTTATAAAAAGGGTATGAAACACAGGCAAGAATTTAATTTCATAGAAGTACACAAATGAAAACAAACAATATGTACTTTTCTACCACTGAGTTTTATTATTGCATCTGAGGCCTTGAGAGTAAGCAGTTGTGTAATTTTTGATACTGTAATATTTCATAGAGGAGTGTGATGAATGCCTTGTTCTTTATCAGCCCTGTTGTTCAGAGACTGTAGGATATCTTGAAGCATACTTCACTGTTAACAATATGTGTGTGTGTAATGACATTTGTATCTTTTGAGTACAATGTTGCTATTAGTTTCCTATATCAGGTTGCCATACTTCTGTGAATATTGCATTTTAAATAGTTAAAAACTAATTAGTAAAAATCTCTGGGACTATTTGCTAATGCAAGATTAAGCATTAGTAGCAAGATTAAGCAGCAGTAGTCAGAGGCAGTAGTCTTACCTTAATGCTTGGAAAATAAATGTAAAAAAATGTTTGCAATTATCCTGTTGGAAATTTGGAAGCAATAGAACTTAACAGTGGGACTGTACTTGGAGCATTCATACAGTATCTGATAGCAGTAGCCTTTGTTGCTCATTCTTTGTGCAACTATTGAATGGTAGCTGATAGCCTCTTTGTCTTGTATTCTTCATATTTCATCCTGTCTTACTGGATAGCTGTCCTCATGTCTGCTGAGATTCTTACAAAACTTTGTTGCCCTACAGTTTCTGAAGCAGGAGAAGAGAGAACACAGAGGCTGTGGATGGATGTGTTTCATATCAGCCAACCTCTTCTCACTACAGACTATTTTAGATGGCCATACTTCAACCAAACTTATTTTTCCCTTTTCTGATACACATTCTTTGTTTGCTGGGCCAGTTGTTTGATCATAGAGGTCATCCTGAGCTGATACTACCATGGAAATAAGCTCCATTGGCTTGATACTGTGGTGATTTGAGATGGCTTGCTTAAGGATCCTGAAAGTATGAAGCTCTTGTGCAGTGTTTGCAAGTGCCCATTACAGCATACATCAGATTAAAACTAATTTTTCTTGTTTTTCTTGGCTATGTAAACAACACATGAAGATATAATTCCTCTGGTCCAAATGAGGGGATATTCATCTAGGTGGTTGCTGCACTCCCAGTAAATGCATCTTTCCTACCCCTCTGCAAGCCTCTCTGTGCTCTCTCTAGCCTTCATAGGAACTTGCTACTCTTGCATAAAAATACTTTGGTAATGACCATTATTTCTTTGCTGAGTCCACTTGCCACCATCCCAAAAGTCAAATAATCAAAATAGGACTACTCTTCGTGTCTGAAAGGAACAGGCATCTCACCTACTTCTACTAGCTGTTCATGCAGTGCAGTAAGTGAAGCTGTTGATACCTCTTTCTGGACAAGAATTAAGGGGCTGCTGTGACTGATGTGCCATTATGAAGTCAAATTGCTCCGCTATAGTGAGGGCAGCAGATCTGCTGAACAAATCATACGTTTTCCAGGGATTAAGCAACGAGGAGTAGTGAGGGTGCTTGCTCTTCCTGCCAAGACATATTCAGGTATTCATTAGGGATTTCCTTTTCTGCTATTCCATCAAGAGAAGAATGACAGTTGAAAAGGGCAGCTGATAAAAATTAATGAGCACATAGCATCTTAGGGTGAGCTCCTAACAGCACCCACAGGAGCACCGACAGCGCTCATATAAATGTGAACATAGATGTACTAGTGCTTTTACCTGCTTTATCAGATCTGGATTGAAGTTTTCACTAATGAAAAGACATTTATATGCCTTGCCTGTCTAGATTCACAAGCACACCATGTTGACTGATCTCTAAAATATTATCACAGGCTCTTTCATCTAGTCTCCATGCCTGGGCTTTGCCCAAGGGTCTTAACAGGTTGTCAGCTGAAACCTTGGGCTTTACCAGATGTGGATCTTCTACTCACCAGCTAGTCCAGCTTGAAGTTTTTATCAGATCTCACTCAACATACACACAGAATTGACATCCCTTGTGAAGCACCCACAACCCTGGTGCCTTCAGCTGCTTCCACAAAGACCTACAGACCCCTGTGGCTGACAGGCTGCTCTTCAGTTGCTGACACTTAGATCACCCTCAGACATGGAGAGTATAGTGAGATCTCGCACAGAATAGTTAAGATTAGGATTTAATGAGGAGATAGTGTAAACAGTGGTGGTCAGGCCCAGGGCCAGTCAGACAAGGGTAGCGACCTGCTTAGACACAGCTAAAAACATTTATACCCCATTCTGTCTATTTTTTCATACTTTTCCTCATGCACTTTGATCTCTTCCTTTCTCCACTCCTATGTCCTCCTAAATCAACAACCCATCCTTAATTACCTTCTCCCCATTGGTCATGGTTTTATTATATCTGCATCCAGATTTTGGTATTTCTCATACTGTCATCTGGGTCATCTGGGTGATGTGACATTACGTGGGTCCTGTTGTCTTTGTAAGATCCCAGTCCCCAAATGGTCCCTCTCATTAATTCTGGAATGTGGTCATTTCTCGCATAACTCTCCTTCATCATGTGTGAAATATTGCCATCCTGCACGTCACTGTGTATAATTTTCTTCAGCCTCTCACTCTGTTCAGCAGTTTCTAGTGTTGTGTCCGCTATTTTTTTCATGGTTTGTGGGTCTGTTAACTAAACCTCAAGCCAGTGCCCAGCCCTGTGCTTGCAGACCTCAACAGAAGCACTGGAAGTTTGGTAGTTTATACTTAAATTTTTTTTTTATGCAATGTTCTGCCTGTCAAATATCCAGAGAAACTGATGAACTTTGTGGAAAGATGTCACTGCTTCTGAATTGTCTCTAGTAAAAGCAATATGACTGTGGAAAATCAGTAGTATATTTTATTATTTAAATAAGAATTGGCACTGTTAGAAAAATAATTAACTCAAGTCCAATAGTAAACAATAATATGCTTAGGCACATAGACTGAAAATAAAATGTAGCATAAAATTACAGGAACAAAATATGTGCTCTGACTGTCAGGTCAGTTTTCAAACAACTTTCTTCTCTTTCAAGATTTTTTTCCCTTCAGATGAAAGATATGTTTGATGCAAGAATATGAATCAACAGAATACAGGAGATAACTACCTTTTTCTGTGCATATAATTGTCAGCAAAATAATTTGTTGCCTTGAGTCTCACACTTTTGCTTGCTTTGATGGATTCTGTAGAGCTTCCCCTCCAGCCTAGCCTTGCTCTTGTATCTTCTGTCTAAACGCTTTATTCTCAAGCAGTTACTCCTTGCAGAATCCAGCAGATCCATCCCCCCCTTTTTTTTTTTCCTTGGGAGGGAATTTTAGGAAGGGGTAAGAAGAAGATGGAGCAACCAGAAGGCCTTGCCTTAGCATCCTTTCAGACACTTAAAGCTGTTAAGAATAAACAGAAATGCTCTGCTTCTAGTTTTGACATCAGATTTCTCAGTTCATCTCAAGCTTTTCCTGCTGTGTGTTTGCAGTGGTTTTGGATATCAGATATGAGTTGATCACCATCATCTCATACCAAATCATTACTATTTTTTTTCTCTTATGCAGGTAACACTGATGCATTGGCAGAGTCAAGCAGTTTTCTTCTGGTGTCATTTTATTGTCCCTTTTTCTAAGGAAAAATATTGTAAAGATCTGCATGTCTTTGGAGCACAGTTGTGTCTCAGGTAAATGACACTCTTCCTCCCCCCCACCACATCTCTGCAGTATGGCTGTTTGAAAGCAATACTCTGCATGCTGCAAAACACTCCTTTCTCTCCTAAAATGAGCAACAAGCATCTAACTATTAAGGAATTCACCTGCTGTGGGCAACGTGCTTGCTGTTGTGGTGGTTTTTTTTTCAGCACTGAGCAAATGGCAGACGGTTTTGCATATGTCCTTGAAAAGCCTTTCCTACTGTACTTTTCAAAGGCTTGACATCGCCTTCCTTTCCTTTTCTCCCACAATTTTCAGTCCACTGCACACATCTGTTGAAATTGAAGTGTAGACCATCCCACACCTCCTGATACCTTCTGTCCACCTCCTCATAGGCAAACTGAAGAGGACCATTTTGCCAATTGTGATAGATATTGCTTTGCAAAAACACGGTGTCTCTCTTTTTCTCCTCTAAGGTGGAGTGCGTCATCATTAATGGCATCAAACTGTATGCTTGAAATGTATTGTTTTATTGGGAATTAAAAAAGGCAGGAAGAGGAGGAAAATCAGGAAGACAGCATGTAGCTGCATGCAGACAGTATTTATGTAAATGGGGAAGTTTCTGAAAACCAGGTCAGAATGAACTGGGAATTTCTTATAAATCCCACATGAAATGCTTCAGATTTTTAGCTATTGCTTCTTTCCCCCCTCTCCTTTCTTCTGTCTTACACTGAAGGTATAGAGTGGAATCTTAATTAGGAATTTGGTCGGGTTTCTCCATGATAAATACTGTGATGCTTATGGTCTGCAAAATAAACAGTAGTTTACTGCTTTGATCTTAACTGATTAACTGACTTCAAAATGCACATCAAAACATTTGAGTATGTTCAGTTTGTTGTAAAATGGGAGACCCAGATGAGTAAGCATTTGTTAAATACTAACAAATTGGAGTTTAGGCAAGTAATTTTTGGCTTTAATATGGAAAAGGTAGACAAGTAAAATGATTTATAAAAATGCAAAGTGGAACATGTAGGATTTTCTAATTCCTCGTTGCAGTCTTACTTTACAACAGTAGGGTGAGCTCATGACTCGTGATTCGTTTTTTTTCCACATGCTTGTTTGGAGAGCTACTCCTCCTCTTGTTCTCCTAACCATAAATAAAAGAGAAACTTTAAACAAAATTTTACCTTTTACTTCATATTGTAGCAATTTGGGGTAGGGAGGTGGTGTTAATTGAAGTTGAAGTGTAATTTAATACAAGACCTAAATGATCTTCTCAATCATGAGTTAGTAAAACTATTTGTTACAGAGCCTCATCCACTACTTATCCAAACACTTTTTCGCCAGTAACAATTCCAGGTGTTTTGGAACCCATTTAACACAAGCATTTTTATTTTTTTATATTTTCTTTCCTCCTCTGAAAGCAGCACAGGATTTTTAGTGTAATGTTAGAATTTTTGTCATGCATTTCTTGAATATTTTCACCGTCACAGTGGTCTGAACTATTCTAAATTTCCAATGCTGTATTCAGGAGCACTTGAGTAAATGAACCACAAACAGTAGCAGCGTTTCCGTTCCTTGATTGGATGCACAGTTCTGGCATGAATAACATACTTGTGTGTGTACTGTATAGTTGACTCTTTGGAGCCTCAACTATGCACCCATGAGATCTTTAAACGAATTTCTTACCAGTATTCCTGCTAACAAAAGGAATGCTTGGCTATTTGCTAAGAGCTAATGTCTGTCCTAAGCTCCTGCAGGAATTCAGGCCTAGTTGCATTTGTTACACTGTAATTCGAATCACTTCCAGTCCAGCACTTGCAAAGTTGTTTGGGTGTTGTACCCACACTGTCCAAAATCTGCCGAAACTACATAATAATTGAAAATGGTTAATGTTTGGATTGAAAAATGTGGCTGAAATTAGCCATAGGCTTGCAGGCATTTAAAGTCATGTATGCGCATATGTTAGGAACAATCATATTGTTTCTGTGGCTTCTATCCTGGCCAGTTTTTCAGTCCTCAGCACTGCTGCCATCAAATACAAGACAACTGTACTGCATATTTGCACCACAATCCTAAATTATGGCAAGATCCTGAGTAATCTTAAGTACGTTTGAATCAGAATCGGATTAACTGATCTAGACCCTGCTTGCAGGATTTGGAGTCTAACTTTCGGAGACAATTCGTAATTTGGATAACCAACAGGATCAAATAATGTTTTTTTTTCATAGAATCACAGAATGGAGATCATCTAGTTCCAACCACATGCCACAGGCAGGAACGCCTTCCACTAGACCATGTTGCTCAAAGAGCCCCATCCAACCTGGCCTTGAACACTGCCAGGGATGAGGCAGCCACAGGTTTGCTGGGCAGTTTGTGGTAGGACCTCACTACCGTCACAGGGAAAAACTTCTGCCTAATGTCTAATCTAAATTTCCCCGCTTTCGGTTTAAGGCCATTGCCCCTTGTCCTGTCAGTACAAGCCATTGTCAAGAGTCCTCTCCAGATTTCTTGTCAGCTCCTTTATGTGCTGGAAGCTGCTGTAAGGTCTCCCCAGAGCCTTCTCTTCTCCAGGCTGAACAAGCCTGGCTCTCTCAGCCTGTGTCCATAGGAGAGGTGCTCCAACCTTTGGTTCATCTTCATGGACCTTCTCTGGACTTGCTCCATCACCTCTACGTCCTTCTTATGTTGGGGGTCCCAGAGCTGGATGCAGGACTGGGGGGGGGGGAGGAGGTTGTCCTCAAAAGAGCAGAGCAGAGGGGGAGAACCGCCTCCCTTGACCTCCTGGTCACACTGCTGGAGATGCAGCTCAGGACACTGTTGGCTTTCTAGGCTGCAAGTGCACACTGCCAGGTCATGTTTTTTTAGGCTAGACCTATCCAGGCCATACTGGATATTTCAAAAGAAAGTGCAAGAAAATCTACAGAAATTCGTATCTGGGAACACCTGAATGGTACCCAGCAGTCTTCACTTTGATTGGATTCTTTGTTACATTAACAACAGTTTTGATGGTGGGGAAATCCATCCATGCCTAAAAGGGTTTAAAAACAAAGATTCACAGCAGTTGAGTAAGGAGTAAGTCTAGTAAAGTCTACAAATGAGGGGGGTTTTGTATTGGAGAAGAAGGAAGTTACACCTCATCTACATTTCACATGCATCAGCCTGGGTCACACAGGTTTTGCTGTGCAAGTGAGCCTCAAGAAGAGATGATTTGTTTGGATGTTACCATTTTACCAGTTACTTTCCGCATGTTTTAAATCAGACTGAGGGAGAAAGGGTTAGTGGATCTTCAGCTTTCAATCGTGATACAGGCTTCACAGAGCCAGTGTGTAAGTGCAGGAGGTCAGAGCGTAATGCTGCATACTTGCTTCCAAAAGAGGTGTCTGTTGTCTTTGTATTTTATCCTATTGTTTGTGGATGTTTTCAAAGTTTAATCCTTTATTTATTGAGGCCTAAGCCCTTGTGTTTATGCATGAGCAATTATCTATTTACTTTAGGGTGGATAAGGGGCTATAAGGTTATAGCTGTTTGCTGACATATCTTTGAATGTGAGTTCGATTGCTCTGTTTTTCAGAGCATTTGTTTCCTTTTAACAATGATGTTCCTTTTTTAAACAACTCATTAGTGTTGTTGCTAAAAAGCTCTAATTGTTAGAGCCTCTGCTTCCCCAGCATTCATCCAGGTGTGTGTGGAGGTTTTGTTTGTGTTTCATGGTTGTTTAGTGAAAACCTTCATAGATGTAGTGTTGGATTGGAAAGTGGGGTAGGGATTAAATAATTCGTCACACCAAGAACATTCAACTGAAATTAGGCACAGTGGAGTTCAGGAGAATGTGGGGGAAGTAAAAAATATTTTTAATGGAAATTCTGTAGAAAAAGTAAGGCCAAATCTTTCTACTTCAGACAGTCTGTAATTTACAGTTAACCTACAATTAAAACTTTCAGATGTTAAAAGTGTTCATCTTCTATAATATCAAACTGGTATTTTGACTCCAATGTCAGTTTTGTTCTTCCCTCCTGTACCAGACAGACCCTGAACCTTGAATCTCTTTCAAAATTCAGAGGTATTTAAAGTTTGGATTTAAAATGTTTTGTGCTTGAGGGCTGTTCCTACTTCACATGTTCATCTAATTTGAATAAAGATCTTGAGGTCTGTCCATCCATCAAAGGTACTGGAATTTGCTGTTCTGAGGAAACATTAAAATTTTTCACTGGGGGAAGGGAAGGATAAAATTCCAAGAGAAATGGTATCCTGCCTCTACAGCTGCCCTAGCAAGCATTTGTCATTCTGTTTCCGTTCTGAAAACATGCCTTTAATACTAAAAGCTTGTTATAAATTACAAAGGTCCATAAGGTAGCTTTGAAACATTTGTGGCTCTGAAATACTCTCGTGCTCTCTTTAGGATCATCACTCAAATCAAAAACATCTACAGTCTTATGTTCATGTTTTTTTGATAGAAGCTAATTATAGATACTAAAACTAGCTGAAGTGGAGGAACTTTTTTTTTTTAATTTTTTTTTTTTTATTTTTGTGGAGGCATAAAGCCAAGATCATCATTACAAGGTTGCACAGTTTGTTGCCTGCGTAGGCCTGGGGAGCAGATGGAGGGAGGTGTAGGGACTCTCTCAAGTAGAACTGGCTGGGAAACAGGACATCTGCTTTGTGAAAAATAGAGACGCTTTGAAATATGTGTGGATGCTAGTGTGGAGCTAGGCATGGTGCTTCCATGATAGATTTGGAGAGAAAGCAGTCTTCCTGCAATGGCAGTCTTCACTGTTGAAGACAAGCTCTGTGATGTCAGATGCTGTATTCACAATGAAATTTGATCCCTGGTGTTGTATTTAAAAGATATAACACAGAGAGGAGAGGGAATAAAGGGAAGTATGTTTGTGTCTGTAGCTTGTTTTAAAGCTTTTTTAGTCACTTTTCCTCATTTTCTAGCAATTTAGGACAATGGACTATGACTTTAAGCCTAAAATATCACTGGAGAGCTGCTCTACCCAGGTAATTTATGAATTACCCAGGTAAATTTAATGAATTTTGATTCACATTAGTTTCATCTCAGTTACACTCACTTGATGCTGAAGGAGCTTCTATGATTCCAGCACTAGAGCACCTCTTCATGTGGTTTCAACTTGACAGGGTGAAGTGATCTTGCATGACTGAAACTTGACTCTACTTAGCAATCTTGTTAGAAATACAGATTTGCAGAATTGTGTCTCTGCTTATTAGAATTAGAGATCCATTTATGTTGGAAGGGATCTCTGGAGGTCTCCAGTCCAACCTCTGCCCCATGTAGGATTCACTTCAAAGTCAGATCATGGGGCTTGACATTTTCATCAGCTGAGCACTGAAAATCCCCAAAGACAGAGATTCCACAAATGCTTCAGGTACCTGTTCCAGTGTTGTACCAGTCTTACGTTGGAAAAAGCTGTTCCTCCATGTCCTCCTAAAATTTCCCTTGCAGCAGTTTGTGTCTGCTGCCTTTTGTCATTTCAGTCTGCACCTCTGAGGATAGCCTGGCTTTGTCTTCTCTATAACCTCCCACTAGACAGCTGAAGGTAGAAATTTTATTTCCTTGCAATAATCTTTCTTACTAGGTGCAATTGGAGCAGAAAAGGAGGATGAATGCAGCCAAAGGAAGACTCATTTTAAGATGATCACATATTCGTGGATGTTTTTGTTTGCTGACCCTACTCATCCAAAAAAATAAACTTCATCAGCATGCCCATATCCCCCAGGCTAATTCCCCTAAGCAACACATATGAGGGAGTGGAATTTTCCTGCCTTTTATTTTAAGTGCTCTAAATTAGATAATTACTTACAGCCCTGACAGATTTACAAGTGTAATTGCCTAATTTTATGATGCAGCACTACTGAAAACAAAGAATACTTGATATAAATCATGCCTTGAAAAGGAAAGTCTTGAGGAATGTGTTTGAATAACAGCTGAGAAATACACTATCGAAGGTCCAGCTTCTTACTGGGGGAAAGCTAGCTTAGTGTCTGGCCAACGCAGCTCCTGGGAAGCAGCACATAGAAACTAGAGATGCATGAAGCATGAGACCTCCTGATACACAGAGAAGGAAATGGGGGAAGCAAAAGACTACTGGGGGTACACAAGTAAGGGGATCCAGAGGAATGATTTAAAGGCCTTGATGAATCCTTCATGCCAGTCATGAAGCTGAGCTCAATTTAAATCAGTCTTCTTTTCTTTTTTCTTCACTTCCATTCATTCAAAACAGCTCTGCTTGTTCCAGCAGTTTCCCCCCTGAGATGAATTTGATTTACTGTAGCAAGTAAAGGGCACTTCATCCTCTCTCATGTTGACTGGCAGCACATTTCAACTATTAAAGTGCTAGGGTCCTGTAGAAGAAGCACCTGGAAGGGGGAAAAAGAATACAAAATTGTAGGAAATTTGTCTCAAACATTTTTCTGACTCTCCTCCCAACCGTACAATGTTATAATGGTTGTAAATCAAGCAGCAGGTTTTGGGCCTATACGTCTCTTCCTGGGAAACTGGATATACAAGTGAGAAGTCCCAGTTACTCCTTATATGTGGCATTTTGTCCCCTTGCAATGATACCAAGCCAGAATAGAACTCAGCCAAATTTCTTACTCTGTTTAGTACTCCTTTCAACACATTGAAATGGATTATGTACCCAGGTTGCTTTAGCTATGAGTCACTGTTATTATAGTTTTATTGTATTTAATGACTTCAGAAGCACTTTTTCCTGTTCTCTGGAGAACGGAGATGCAGGAGAACTGCTGGGCTGTTCTGCACGTCCACTAAATCTGCACTAAATGCAGCCTGCCTTCAAAATAAGAGGGCTTTCATACTAAGAGCTTCTACCCTGAGGGAAAGATCATGTAATAACTGTACGAGTGCTGGAGTTTCTCTGCAGATTGAATCCCAATGGATTTAGTACACCACAATACATGAGATAAGGAGCTGGATGGATCTCTTCTGGTATCAGGCATCATCTGACTTTTGAACTGAGTGCTGATCTTCTGAGTGGCTGCGCTAGATTGCTGTGATAGTGCATGAGGAAGTGAACTATTTGTGCCATCTGTTTCAGAGGCATATCTCAGATAGGTGAAATGTCATCTCCTGGAGGTGCCTGTCTCTTCCTGAACTGATAATGGCAGTCTAGAATAATAGCTGGGACCCACTAGCTGGATTCATTGTACCAGCTGAGCACCTGCAGCTTACTGTCTACCTTAAAGAGAAGTGAAATGTAATGAAATTACTCCTTCTTGGCTCCCATTTTAGTTTACTTAGCAAACTCTGGTTGGACCAAACAAACAAGTAAGCAAACAGGATATTCCACTGTGGATTAAGGAAAGAATGTACGCTTGATGCAGAAAAAAGTCTTCTGCCTTACTCAAAAAAGAGATTGATTTGTGTTGGAAGTAATGATTAATAGCACTTAGTGACAAAACTCTCAGAAATACAGAGGTCTCTCAGAAGTCTGCAGTATCTGTATCATATTTTTACTGTTTACCAGTGAATTCGAAGTGACAGCCTCCTTTAAAGAGAACTGTATGTTGGTTAGGGTTTTTTTGTCCTACTGCAGCTCTCTAATACTGGTCTTTCTTTGTCTGTTGCTGCCACATGACAAGTCTAACAACTCCTGCAATTTTCAGAACTGTGAAAGCAAGAGAGCCTGAGCTCTGTTCAGTCCTGGCTCTGGAAGTTGAGGACAGCTGAGGAAGATTGGCAGAATCCCCTCTTTGTGAGGAAAAGCGAGGAGACAAGCAGAAATTAACAGCTTTGATTTAACAATTCTGATTTACTAACTCATATGTCTTCATGATATTGCTCTGATACAGGGTGCTGTTATGTCTAGATATGAGGATACTGACATTGCTGCTTTTTTAATACTGCTTACTGTTGCAGTTCCTTTTCTGAACCAGTGTTTTTTCAGTACCAGCCATCCCACTGCAAATCACTATGGCAATAGAAATCAAGCACAGAAACAATCCTTCCCAAAAGTTTAAAGGTTTATTTACCCACATTATTGCAACTGCATACTTTCTCATGAATATTTTTGGGGTACCAGTCTCATAACAAAATGAACTGAAAAATTTGCATTAATTATGAAAAACATGGATGACAAGATGGTAGATCCTAGATGCCCAGCTATACCCTGAGAAGACTGATTTGCAGAAACCCAGTATTCTACATCTTTCAGAAACCAAGGTTCCTTCCAATGACAACAGGCCACTCAGTCCCTGAGCTAGCTTAGTGGTTTGGAAAACAGATCACTCCAGAGTCTGATGTACTAATACAGGACATGTCTACACTGTCAACTAACTTGGCTCACTGCTTTCTGGGGCCCGTGATTTACCATGTTAGTTAATTCCCAGGCCATTTATGGAAGTCAAAATTCAGCTTCTTCTGGAATGAAGCTTGGGTTTGGATCATTCCAGGATTTCCGTGATCAGCAGAAACAGCCCAAGTTCCTCCTATTCTCCAGTGCTGCCCCAGCAAGCTCAGCATCCTCCAGTTTACATCTTAAAAACATCTGGTCTGCTGCTGCATAGTTTGTTACCATTAATATCTGGAGTGGCGAAAAGATGTTCACTACAGCAGGAGTTGTCTAACAGCCTGAGTAGTGCCACATAGTTGTCAAATGCTCCTGAAGTGAACCCATCCATTTGGTAGGATTTTTTCTGAGAGCTTGTGGTTGCTTCCTAGTGTATGTGCATTTAGCTGTATAGAAGTAGCAATATGGGGGGAGAGAAAGACAAAAACCTACCAAAAATACCTTTTGGTGTATTCTAACTGCAAATGTTTAAACAGAAGACTTGCTTTGTATAAATTTTGTGCTCTTACTAAAATTATAATCCTTCAAAATATGCTGCTGTATTTTAGATGTGCTTTCTCAGCACTACTTTAAGGCCTTTTAAGTCACCCCACATTGTCTGAATGCCACTACTGAGTCACAGACTGAGGCTTCTCTTTCCTTAAATCATTTTAACAGAGGTATATTTAAAGTGCTTTAAGTATACAAATTCTGTGTGAAAATACATAGAACTGAACTAAGCGTGGTAGAGTGCTTTCTCACCAGTTAAATCCACCATGTAATTTATCATTGTTCTATTAATAAGCTCATATCTCAACAAGTTATTTTTAATTTCTTTTAATTAGAGCTGGTTTGTTCCCCCATGGAAACTCTTTAAGATGAGCAACAAATATTGTAAGTTATAATCAATCACTTGTAGCATTTGAACAGGCCAGTAACTGCAGATTGTTTTTCTCTGAACTGATCAGGCAGTTGGATTAAATGATCACTGTAGGTCTCTTCCAATGGAAATTATTCTAGTCTAGTCTATAATTTCTATGATAATTTGTTTTTTCTTGTTTTCAGTTTCCTGTCTGTTAATAACCCAATATCCTTAACAGGATTACATGATTTGGAACATGATGCAGAAAAGAGATAGGAAAACCATAGCATTCCTACAAGTTCTGTGAAAACCAGTGGTGAGGACCTAGCCCACATCAGTAGCTATCCTCAGTGCTTGTGTGGGAGATCAGCTTCATCACTAGCTTCCAGAAAGCCTGTGTGAGAGAGGAATCCTAAGATTGCTCTGACAGTGGAAGAGCTTTTGACAGAGCTGAGCCTTCTTGCAGCAGGATGGACAACCTGAACAGAAGATACAAAAATTGCATTGGATGAGGCATCCTCAAAATGCAAATAAAGCAGAGAGCAGCATCTACCCAAGGACTAAAATACTTGCAGTTTCTCAACTGTTGTAGAAATGTGCCAAAAAGATGCAGTGCAGCCTAATTGAACGGCAATTAATTTCAAATGAGTAAATAGACCTCTCCATATAGTTGGCTGTGTGAGTTTAGAGGGTTGTAGTTGGACAGAAACCAACATCTGTGTTGCAGCTTTCTTTGGCCGCTCTTATAATCTAATGAATGAAATAATGTAGTCGAAGTCTGTGTAAGCTGTTGAGTGATGGTTTCCCAGGCATACTGTAATGGTAATTAGGCACAAAAGGTAGTAAAAATGTGGATAATTGCATCATGTGCAATGTGTTCTCTGCAAGAGCCAGAGGAAATTTCTTCCCCTATGAAGTGTTATTTTCTTGGATTAGAGGTCTAGTCAGATATTCTGTTTTTCTTCAACCTGCCATATTCTGGCCCCTTAAAGAGGTGATGTATCAGAGAGATGAATCTCTCTGTCAAATCATATTTTTGACATGCATTTCTGCGTGCTTATGAACACAGAGGGTGTGACGCAGTATGAAAAAGATGGCTGGCCTCTGTTCTGGAGCCTGTGTGTGAAACATCCATTTCCAGATATTGTAATAGGGTCAGTCATTGGGAAGTCTTGCTTTGATTGAGGGCGAAAACACCAGAAAATCTTTTTACCTCCTGAACCATGTTCTTCCTCTGTGTGATGTTTTTACTGCACTCTGGATTAGGTTCACCTTGGTAGTTTGAAGACAAACAGCAACTTTGTTCTGCTACTACAAATCCTATAGTTGATCTTGCCAGTAAAAGCTGTGTAAGTAGTTGGTTTATTATCCAGATAACACAATAAAAGAATGGCTAATAGAGAGTCCAGGAGTTAAGCACTTAACTGCCATGGGGCAGTAAGCAGAGGAAGGTGCTTATTTCTTGTGGCTACTTCCTGAGCCCTTGTTTTGCAGTGAGTGAGAGAAGAACATGAATATCTAACTTCTGACAATTGAGAGAGATATGATCCTGCTCAATGCTCTGCAAGGAAGAGAGATGCTTGGCTTTTAAAACCCTTTCCAGAATTAAGCCTATGGCTCCAAGTTACTATCTTCTTACTATTATTATTCTAACAAGCAGCTTCATATGCATCCCAAATGTCAGAGGAAGATTTATGACTGTACAGAGTTTTTTTATTCAGACCAAATGCTGGAGCTGGTCACTAGAACTTGACCTCAGACTATGTGTATGCTAATAATGATATATTCATATTTCTGCTGGTGCCAAACAAAAAAATTAGTGGACACAAGCCAGAACATCACTTCTTTACAAATGAGATAATATAATTCCAAGTAAAGCTGTGTGTGAAGTGCAACAGCTTTTTCCCAAACACTGCTTTCTCCCAGGCAACTGGACATTAACAGGGAGGGGCAGGTGAAACAGAGTGGGAGAGATTAGGATACTCAGTACTGTAATCCAGTCTTGCTTTACTCAGAATCAACTGGTGTGCTAGAGGGCTACCAACCAAGTATGTTATGGCATTACATCGGTAGCAAACCTGGCAACTTTTCTTACAGTGTGGTCATTTTTACAGCAGGATTTAGTAAGTTGTAGTACTTGGAACTGCAAGTGATCAACTCAGAAGAGAGAATAATTTTTAATTAGCTGTAATTGAATTTGGAAAGGATTACATCGCAGTGGTTTGAGATGATGAATCACTCAGAACAGCTAATTTTTCTGCTTGCTTGACTCAGTTATTGGAATTGGCCTCCCTTTTTCACACTTCCTTATAATAATTGGGACTGGGATGATGCAGAATTTCCAATCTCTGCCCAGGTGAGAAGCTCCATGAGGGTCTGACACAGAAAACAGTCGCTGCCTCAAGAGCCATGTTCTCATTCTTGATGTGTTGTTATTTGGTGTGAAAACTGCGCAGACAGATCTGTGTGCCCCATGGAGCTGACAGCTGAGCATGGCGATCGCAACAGGAGCTGGGAGAGGTGGAAGCAAGTGAATTGAAAAGAATAAATAAAGGCAAGAATAATCCAGCCTCAGATGCACTAAGTTAAACACAAAGTCTCTCTCCTTGAGACCTGCACTTATTTGTCACTCTCTCAAACTGTGATACAGCACAGCAGACTAGAAATTACAGGTTTAGGATTCCCTGGTGGAGCAGTTCTCAAGCCTGTATGAGAAAGTCATACTGTGGATTATATTCCCTTGTCCTTCCTATGACTTTTCAGTGGGAACAAAAAAGAAAAGGCAGCTGTGGAAAGAAAAATCTATTAAATAAAGTTTCTGCTAACATGCAACTTGCTGGAGAAGGGTAGAATGGATGCTGCTCTGTTGCTTTCCCTGGAGCTTGGCCTCGATGCGGAAAGATGCTCCTCAGTCCTTTTAAGGAGCTGCAAGGAGCACAGGGTATCAGAATTCAGTCTGTTGGTCTCTTTCTCCACTTGGCCATCCCACCCTGGCAGAGGGATTGTCTGCCCCCTTCCACACTGCTTTTCTCTCAGCCAAGGTGAGGGTGGTTTTGTCACTCGGGTGATTTGTGCTTCCATTTCCCCCAAGCCCAACAGTGCTCTTCACTGTGCAGAATCTCTGAGAGGCTTTGCAGGCCACAGGGTGCTTCAGAGATGTAACTGTTCATCCCAAGTGGCAGTGCAATGGTGAGGAAGTTTGTTGGTTTTCACACTAACTGGAGTGTGAATGCATCCATGTGCATGGGAAATGGGGGAGAATATTCAGTCACCTCAGCTGGCCTCTGTGTGCCTCCTGTTCAAAATAAACAGTCTTCATGTTGCACTTGTCACTCCTGGCTATGGGGCAGGTATAGGGCCTGGATGTTTTTGTGGCTGGAGCAATTATCTCCCTGGGTTCTGCTCTTCTTTTGGATGTGCTTACAATGAGGGTGTGCTTGGGATGGCTATGACATGCTGAATGAGGTGCCAAGACTGAGCTGTACCCTTGGAGGGGTGGATGATCTCTAATGTAGGTGTTCATCTCCTAGTGTCCCATGAGAGTTATTTTGAAGCTTGTACCTGTCCTTTTGTTCACAGCATCCCTGTTCAGCCCTGTTCTCCCTGTAGAAATCTGTTGCATATTCCAACCTATCACATATGCAAAAAAGCAGCGTGTTAACCCATGCATTGGGAAAGGGAGTCTCTGACCAGGGATGCTGTTGCAGTGTAGCAATCCTTTCACTCTGAATTTATTTTTTTCATTCTGTTATTAGTATTGAAGGGGTTTTTTAATACTAGATAACCACTTAGGTACACTTTCATTGCTGTGCAATGATTTTACTTTTTTTGTCTCTATCGATCTCATCTAATTTTCAAACACTCCACTGAAAGCAACAACTTGGATTAAAGCCATTTCATCGTATCAATTATTTCTTTTGTGAAGCAAAACTACCACCAGTTTCATCGTAAACACTAAAACTTGTTCCTTGGAACTTATGAATTACTGGAATTACATTTTTAATGTTTCAAAACATCAGGGTTCATCACATTTGTAGCAATTTTCTTTGGTTGTAAAGTTTTTCTGTAGATACTATTTATGCACAACAGTGGATGCCTTTTTCTGAGAGGCAGAAAGGCTTTTGTAGATAAGGGAGAGGTTTTCTGGATTTTTGATGTGTCCTGAGTCATAGTCTTATACGCTTAGTGAACAAAAGTGTTGGTGAAAATCTAATTTGGTATAGGTATAAGTGACTGAAAAGCTACCCACAGCGACAGTCAGTGGAGAGCTGTTGGAGCTGGGGAGACACTGGGAAATACTGAGAGCTAAACGCAGAACTCTAGATGTGTCTGACCAGTACTGAGTGAAGGAGGATTACCTCCTTCGACCCATTAATGATGTTCCTCCTAACGCAGCCCATGATGCTGGCTGCCTTCTTTCCTGCAAGGGCACATTACTGGTACATGTTGAGGTTGATGTCCTCCAGGACCTCCAAAGCATGTTCTGTAAAGTTGATTTCTAGCTGGTCAGTCCTCAGCCCATCCTGGTACATGGCGCTGTTCTTCCCCATGTGCAGGACTTCGCATTTGCCTTGGCTGAAGTTCATGAGATTCCTCACTGACCTTTTCTGCAGTTTGTGGACAGCCCTTTGAATGGCAGCACAACCGACCACCTGGTGTATCAGGTGCTCCTCCCAGTTCTGTATTGCCTGTGGATCTGCTGGAGGTGCACGCTGTCTCAACAGGCAAGTCACTAATGAGTAGATGAAACAGTATTGACCCCAGTATCAGTCTCTTGGGTTATAACACTAGTGACTGGCCAATAGATGAACTTCATGCCACTGTTGATAAGCATTTGAGTTTGTCAGTTCAGATAGTTTTCAGTCCACTGGCCTGAGGTTCCTGTCATCCTGCTAGAGACCTCCTTTTATGCATATGGGGAAGTTATTTGGCCTGATTCTATGATACTTGACATAGGCACCTAAGCTAGGGACCTAAGCTGGGTCTGTGTGGTCAACAGAAGGATACAGTAGAACTCAGGAGATGCCAGCATCCCTATATTGCTTAGAAGAAAAGAAGACGATGTTTCTATTTAAGTGTCTGATGTCATATTGTGTCAGTCTGGTCTGTGCTTTCTCTGGTTTTCCATTTTATCATCCATCTTTTGTCATGTCCCCCACTTAAAATGTAAGCTTTGACAGAAATGCTTTCTATTATGTTCTATGCCTTCTCCAGGCTGGGGACAGGCTCACAAGAGTTTTGTGATAAAAATAACAATTACTGTTTCTGCTTTTCTCTTACCTTGTTGCCGGTTTGACCCCATTGACTCTAATGGGGTTATTCCTAATGTACTTCTGTAAGGGAGGGATTTGTGGCTCAAAAATAAGGTATAATTCTTAAAATATCCTGCAAGTTTTCAAAAGCCCAGAGCTTGCCTGTCTGTTACCAAGGGCATGACTCTCTTGTAAAACAAAGCACATCCTCAGGATTCAGTTATAGCAGTGTTAGTAGAGGAGACTTAATGACATTTTCATTAAGAAGTGACTCTCTTTAGCTGCCAGCAGTAAATTGTTTCCTTCCCAAGCATGGCATTTCTGTTTATGAAATACGTGTTTCCTGCATATTTTGCTTCTTGATTTAATGTGAATAGAGAGGGTTACAATACATACATACTACTTGTAGTATTAGTTTAAAACGAAAAGGACACTTTAATTATGTTGGGATCTCGTCAAGTGAGATGTTGATGTTTGGTCAAGCACAGTCTTCTTGATACCATGTAGACCTTCTGTAGGGCTAGTTTATAACTTCTAAGTAGATGTAGGAAGTGTAGGTGTGAAAATGAATGACTGGATTTGCACAAAGGGACGAATCAGATATTCTCCTGAGTATAGTTGCTTAAAGCATTCTTATAAGGGAGAGAAGAATCAGATTTTTAGTATGGTTCTGTGGAAATGGGTTATAACTCAAATTTTGTGAAATTTTACAGCTGTGAAATGTGATAAATCCCAGGTCATATTAAAAGAAAAGAACAAGGGGAAAAAAAAAAATCAGTAATTCTTGCAAAGATCAGTCACCAATTTATGATCAAATTTGGAAGATCAAATTTCAGGCTGTCCTGAAAACAGTGACTATAAAAAGGAGACAAAATTACCGGTACTAACTCTATTGAAGTTCACATTTACTGGCAGGGTTAACATCACATGAGGTACAAACCTTTGCTTTGCTATTCCACTCCTCCTGGATGGTCACTCAGTGTGTGGGTAGCCATTCCTTTCTGCAGAAGGCTTTTAAATGAGCCCGCAGCTGGTGTGTAAGTAGGGCTGACGTAGTAATGGTGACATGACTGTGGTGGTTGGTAGTTTGTATGTTGTGGCTGAAGCAGTGTTGTCAGGCACTTCCATATATTGCATGGAGGCTTCAGGCTGTAGTTGCTGAGATAAGAGAGGGAATTTTCTGTCTGACTTGAGCAAAAATACTCTGAAAAGCTTTATCAGATTGGTATCAAGGGCAAATAGCCTGCAGCTGTGCTCAAGAGACCAAAGACATCTGGACCCTTCTCTCAGCTTGAAGATAGATTTTTTTTGCAACCCTTTGTGGAAGCCTTTTTATCATTTTGCCCCTCAAGTCTCCAAGTGTAAAACAAGAATAGCTGTCATTTTCTCGTTCTCCTTGACTCTTTTCTACTTTGTAAACTTTTGGCACCACACTGTTCTTCAAAGGATGCTACACCAGCTAGCATATCAAAGCCCCATCTCACTAAGACCCCTGATGCTGATATAATTAACAGAAATAATTGATATAATGAGGAATCATCACAGCCTTCCCTGGAAGTTTGATTTTGCAGGGTAGTTTGGAAAGAACCTTCAGACTGTGGCAGTAGCAGAGGTGTTTCCTTTTTCAGACATTTTTGTTAACTGTTTTAGTTGTCACCAAATTTTTTGCTTTGTAAAAGGTTTTGTCAAGCTATGTAACTTGGGGGACCAGTTGCTTGGGTGAAAAACTTTCAGTTTTCTGTTGAATGAGCACAGAAATGGGGAATCTTTGGGTCTTGGGGAAAATGTGCTACTTACTGCACAAAAATTTCAAAGTAGCTGTAACAACACACGTTGAAGCACTTTGTGAAGGACTAATGTTACCTCTCTACTCTTGGTGCTGATAAATGAGTACTTTTACCAATAACTGTACTAGGCAAGCACAGAAAAAGTAATGCAAATTCTTTGCAAATGCAAAGATAACGTCATCTTGGCAAGGAAGGTTGAATACCTGCTAAATATCTAGAGACTATGATATGCCTTCAACAGATGCATGTATTTTTCTAATAGTAGCAAGAATACTTGTTGATACAATGCTTCTTTGAATTTCATTCCTATGCTCTCCCAAGAAGATACTAATAAAGATTACAAAAATTGCTTATTCTGTGGGAATGAACACATTTATTGCTCTAACATTAACATGTGGGTCCAGTATAATTTCTCGTCCTTATTTCAAAATTACTCAGAAAGAAAATTAACTCCCTACCAGAAAAACAAACAAACAAAACCAAAACATCTGCCCCTCCCCACACATACACACACACAAAAAACAGAAAACATCCAATAAAACAAAACAACAGCAGGGAAGCAGTCATTAATTAAAAAGCCAAGCCAGATTGGTTCTGTAAATATTCCTAGGGAAGTACACTAGTACTGAAGCATATGATGAGAAAGATGTGGGCTACTGGGGCCATTCTTCCAGGAGCAGCCAGCTGCAGGTACAAAATTAGCAGCTTTTGAGTAGAAACCAGAAATTAAGCTTCCTCATGGTTAAGATTTGTCACAGTCTTTAACAGCAATCTCACTGTACACTGCTTGTGGCTGGCTGGTGATTTTTAGCAATATCTCCAAAAGATTATTTTTTTCTTTTGGATGGAATTGAACTGATAGACGTCTGCCCAGAACAGCACAGCTTACTTATACTTTGGAGATTTGTCATCCTCCTGGCTTACGCTTCCTTGGCAGGAAGGAACAAAGCTTATTCTAAGTATTTAAGTACTTTTCCATGTCATAACCATGGTTGTCAGTATTTTTGGGTCATCTTGAGTCCATATCCGGATGTTCACTTAAAGTTATCCTAATTATGTGCACAAATGTAAGCCCATGTACACCTCCAGGTGGTTTTTTGCAATGCAGCATTTGTGTCGGATATAGGACCTCAGATATCCATTGTGTATTATTATTTTACTTTTCACGTGTTTATCATCCATTTCTGATTTTAAAAAGTAATACTGTGCACTTACAGATGAAAGCATATGTAAAGTCAGAGTTTGTGAACTTAAGCTGATACAAAAAGTAGAAAGCGAAGTTAAGAATCTGGGTGATGATGATGGAGAAGTTGCTGAAGACTTGGTCCAGTGAGTCCAGTGACACAGGTTGTTAAAAGCATTACAGCATCTGACATATGAGAAAAGGCTGAGAGAGCTGAGAGTGTTTCGTCTAGAGAAGGTGCAGAGGTTCTTCTTAAATAACTGATGGGAAGGTGCATAGAAGACGCAGGCAGGTTCGTCTCAGTGGTGGCCACTGACAGAGCAAGAAGCAATGAACACAAACATGAAATTCCATCTGAATGTAAGAAAAATGGCTTTTACTGTGAGATTGAACATTAAATGGGGTTGATGAAAATTGTTCAACAGTGTTGTTGAACATTGAAACAGTCTGCTACAAGAGGTTGTGGAACTATTCAATGGACATGGTCCTGGCAACCTGCTGTCACTGACCCTCCTTGAGCAAGGCAGTTGGACTACAGATCTTTAGAAGTCACTGCCAACCTCAGCAATTCTGTGATTCTGTGAGATGGTGCAGCCTCTAAAAGCCCCATTTCCATGATTCAACACTGTCATGGGAAAATCAGTTTTAATTTTTCAGATGGGAGTTTTCCTTGCTTCAGCTTATAACTGCTGTTTCTTGTCTTTCTACTGTGCACTCTTCAGCAACTTGGCTCTTCAACTCTATTGCCTCCAATTTGATGGTTAAAAGAAATCAGTTAGAATCTCTTTAGCCTTCTCCAGACAGAACAAGCCCTTTCAGAATCCCCTCATGCATCATGTTTTCTAGTTTGGTAAACCCCAACAACCTTCATGGCCCTCCACTGGCCTGACTAAATTTGTCAACATCTCTCATTTATAGGAGACCCTGAATTGGACACAGTATTGCAGATGTGTCCTCAAAAGTGACACATGGAGAGGAATAATAACTTCCCACAGCCTTCCCATAGCAGCCAGTATTTTACCTGAACATGGTTTTGCTGTCAGTATACCTGTCAAATCTTAGCCAATAGTCTAAGATGCAGGCACAAAGGTGGAATTAATCTCTACCTACATCTCAAAAGGTCCAGTTCCTCCTTAATCTCTTTATCATCTTTCTGGATGTATAGTGTTTAAGTAACCCGCGTGTTCAGCCAAAAGGAAAATCCTGCCACTGTCCTGTGACAGCTGCTAAAAGTCTGATATATCCAGAAAACCTGGGAATGATATCTGCATAAGAAACCAAAGGAGACTAGCAGATAGAAATTGCCTCGAGTTACGATTCAAGGTCACTTGTAAAATATCTAGAGGAGAAGAAAGGGGTATTTATTTAGTTATTATTATTGCTCTCATCACTTATTTGAATGTGTCACTGTTGTTATTTATACTCTGCATGCCTGAACCACTTGTTTTTTAACTGCAGCTCACAGTTGTTCATACAGCCCACTTTGCCACTGCTTCCTGGGTTAAGCTTTCTTGACCTGCTGCAAAAGGGGGGATTATGTATGAGAGAGAGAGAGGGAAGAACTGCAGAAGGGAAATAGCTATATTTGAGAAAGCAAAGCTTGCCGGACAAAGAAAGCTCTTTATATCAGTTCTGGTATTTCAGGAGGGAAAATGTTTAGAAACAGTTCAGATTTTTCCAGCTGGAAATAATAGCTGCTGAACTCTTGCAGGAGTGATTTAGCAAGCATAGGCTTCCTCCAGCTACTTGCTACACAGTGCATTGACTAAAAGAGTCTGATGAGTGATGAGCACCAACCTGAAGAGAAAACAGAATGATAAAAGTCCAGCAGATCATGGTACACTTTCATTAGCTAGAGTGGATTTCTGTGCCTTCTTGCCACCTAGGACTGCTCTGTAACTCAGGGGCTTTATCTGCAGGTGTTGTACGTGGCTTGCTGGCTCCATCACTCAGACACAGAAGTTAGTTATCATCATCCAGAGCTGGAAATGAAGAATTAAATTAATTCTGTGGTTTTCCTCCTGAAATCACAGCAATGAGGAGAAAGTCCACTGTTTAAACATAGTGGCATTCAATGTTGCATTACTTAACCATATGCAGTGATAATGGGGACTACATGCCCATTTGTTTAAGGCAAAAGAATGTAGGAAATTACAAGCATAAGCAGTTATTTCCCCTCCACACCTGCTGTCTCAGCTTCCTAAACTCATTTCAGGATCTGCTACCTCTACACATCAGTTTTAGACTTAGAGCTTGTGAGAGAAAGATCATCCAAGTTACATGTCTGAACACCTTAACTTCCGAGTCACTTGAGTATTCTAGAGTTTTCACCTCTTTGTGCTTCAGGACTGAAAAGTTCCAGTCTCAAACGCCCCAGATTCCAAGGGGATTTATTTTCTGCTGACTGCTAACATGAAAACAGGCTCCCATGGATTATTCGGCTGAATTCATTTGTCATTAACTCTAGATCATGCCGAGCCTTCTATGTGCTTAGTGTTGCAGAGCTGATTTTTATCACAGTTTAATTATTCAGAAATTGTCCCTGAAAGTAAGGCTTACTGATTAGGTATGTGTTTATATACTTAACCATTAGAAAGAGATATTAAAATGGAACGTTATGGTGTTCTCAGAAGTCTAAATTGTGTAAAGCTAGCAAATTCTGCAATGCTTAATGTAGAAATAATAAAAGATTAAGAAACATTTAGAATATATGTAGTATATTGCAGGGATAAATTAATATGAAATAAAGTGGATCCAATATTCATCTGACAAGTCTAGCTCTGTTGGGTTTGGGGGAACTATTCACTTCCATCAGCTAGGAACCAAATCAGGTTTGACATAGGCTGGCATAACAGTTTTCATAGCCAGTATGTGTATGAGAGGCAACACTGGTTGACAGTTAAAGCAGTAGACTCCATCCTACAGTCATCCATTCTGTTCATGGCTCTACCAAGAGCTAGACAGGGCATCCTGCACAAAGCAATTGTTTTGTAGTTTCTTATCTGTGTAAATCAAAAGATGATGCTGTTTGCTTGAGAGTTATCTTTGAGCTCTTCTGATAGAAAGATAGCATATAAAAGTAAATGGCATTATAATCTATTTTCCATATCATGTGTACTCCTACAAAACTTCACACTGCTTTTCATCAATATTATATGTGTACCATAACACTTGCTTTGATTCGAAAATATATAGTAAAGATGGAGAAAGATTCGACAGTTTTGGGACTAGAACTCTTGTAATTAAGAAAGCTCCAAAAGATTAAACATCTCTGACTTCATCAGGCTCTCTTCTCGCATCAGACTGCCTGTATTTTGTGCAGTTCTGTATTTCCTGACAGTGCAAAACTGAGATGCTATTTAAAAGATCAAATGAGGGATAGATTTTATGTTTGCTTGGGGTTTTTGTTTGTCCAGAGAGCCTGTAGCTGCTCTTACCATGTCATTTCTAAATGCACTTCAGCAAAATAATCCTGAAAACAGCATGTTCCCCATGCTGATTTAAAGTCAACCTCAGGTACTCCTAAACCTTTTATCAGAATCTGTAAAACATGTCCCGTTTGTGACTGAGCCCCATTTTTTTCTTTATAGAAGCTTCAAGTTAGCTGTCAAGAGTAACTTCAGTTCCCATCTATCAAAGGTGAAATAGTAGCCCTCTGCCCTTGGCTATTTGGCTCTTCAGCAGTGCGTGGAATACAGCCAAATGTAAGAAATGGAAAGACTTGAGCCAGGAAATAAAATAGACCCTGCCATTGCTACAGGGGGAATGGCTGGGGAAAGAGATGTTCAACTATCCCAAATATGCATGATGCAACAGCACTGTCAGTGACAACATTCAAGCTGCCTGGGAAGTATTTTGAACTAGGATGTCTGTCTGGAGGAGCAAGGTTTATGGGAGTGGACAGTGGTCATCAACTTTGAAGGACAGCCATGAACCATCCCCTGTGCCAACAGTATCATGTTGTCATCAATGGGATATGTGCTATTTTTGAATTGACAGCTACTCTGATATTAGCCAGCTGTCAGAAGGGAATGAAATTTGCTGTCAGCTGCTGGGAGGATTTTGCCTGTGGTTGGTGGTGGCTGATCTGAAAATTACAGCTGGCAGGAGGAAGCTGTTGGACTCTGGGAATGGGTGGAAACAGTGCTGGGAGGAGGGTGTCAGTGTTGGTACTGAAATGGGCTCAAAGTGAAACAAGTTCCAATTCCAGCTGGATCTGGCATGATGTGGGCAGGCGGCTCTGTCCATGGTGTTGATACATACTGTTTGTTAAGCAGAAGGTTTTTGCCATTATGGAAAGAAAAAGTGACATGAAAACCACCCTGCTGATGGGAATAGACAGATCAAAACCCAACAGATGCCCTTTTTTGTTTGTGATAGAAAGTGATATTTAATGCTGACACACTGTCTTGTGGCATGACTCCAGTTGGTCTCCTTTCCTGAGCTGCTCTGACTTCCTGTCCTCATATTATTCCTGTTTTCTGTGGGTATTTCGTCTGAACTTGTTCTTGCAGTGTACCTGCATTTTTAATAGCCCACTTTTAATTTTTTTACTCTGTATAATTCTCTTATATTGCCATTATTCCACATCATTATGGCCCTTTGTAGAGCTCTTTTTAGTGCAGTAGCATATTGTAACAATAGGTAATTATAGGATCACGATAAAATCACAGAAAAGCTTGTGTTGGAGGGAATCTTAGAGGTCACCTCTTTCCAACCCCACTGCTATGGACAGGGACACCTTCCACTAGACCAGGTTGCTCCAAGCCCCGTCCAACCTGGCCTTGAACGCTGCCAGGTATGGGGCAGCCACAGCTTCTCTGGGCAGCCTGTGCCAGGCCTTCACCACCCTCACAGTGTGAGGAACTTCTTCGTAATATGTAATCTAAATCTCTCCTCTTTGAGTTGAAAGGCTTCCCCGTTCTCCTATCCTTGCTTCACCTTGTCAAAAGCCCCTCTCCAGCTTTCTTGTCAGCCCCTCTAGATACTGGAAGCTGCTCTAGGGTCTCCCCAGGTTATGACAGTGTATGACACCCTTGGAGTAGTGACCATGAAATAGTAGAATTCAGGACCCTAAGAGCAGAACAATACAAACCTTGGATTTAAGAAGAACAGAATTCAGGTTTAGTGGTGTAACCCTGTGTTTGACTGTCTCTAGATCTGGACCTTATCCAGAGACCTGAAACTTTTTCTGGAAAAAAAAAACAACCCACAAACCAATCAAAACACAAAACAAAACAAACAAAACTCACAAATAAAAAAAAACCCCAACCAACAGCAACAACAGAATAATACAGAGAAAGGAGGCCACCAGTACTTTTAACTTCCCAAGAAGTGTTTCTGCTCTCATGAGAGTGTGAAAATCTTGAGTTGCAAGCAGAGCTCCCTAAAGCTGTGAGACAAAACTGTTCACAGTGAAAGAAGCAGGCTAACTCATCCATAAATTCAAGCGCTAAGCTTCAGATATTTCTTGAGATCTCCTTCGTGATTATGAGTTCACACATTTGTGCTTACTTGAGCTTGCAACTTCAGTGTGAAGTGAATAGCTGTGGGGATTAATGCAGAGCTAAGCAGAGACATTTATAGATGAAAGATTGATTCCAAATTCACTTCCTGAAGTTATAATGTTATAGTATTTTGGTCACTGTAGTGATGAGCAGGCTATATAATTATCTATATTATCTATAATTATATCGATAGCTAAACAAAGCTAGGTTTGTGTTATGGTGCTTTTAAGTGGCTGAGGAGCCAAGAGAACCCTTTATCCAACCTCACCAGTTTCACTGGTGCAGTTAAATCTTCTGGAGCCCCTGTATTGGAGCCTTACATTGTGTCTATGCAAGTGGATTAAGCCAAACAATTAAAAATGTTTAGACATTTCATCTTTTCTGGATTCAATGGGATGGGGCATAGCATTTTTGAGAACTCAGCAATGAACTTATTTTAGATGTTTAAGTATCAGACAATCCACTTAACTGCATATTAGTTTATGGGATTTCCAGTCCTGGGTAGAATAATGGAAAAGCTGATATGGGGTTGGATTAGTGAAGACACAGATGATAGCAGTGCAATTATAGTGTTTGTCAGCATGGCTTTATTGAACATAGGTCTGGTTGGACACTTGATCAAAGGAAATTGGAAAGCTTGGTGCATAAATATACCAAAGCATCTTTAAAATGCTTTTAATTAATACTGAGCAATATTTTGGACAATGATGAGGAATAGATCATATGAGTAGATTTCCTTATTTGTAGAAAACTTTCAAGTGATTAAGAACAAGCGAAACAGCATTCCTGTAGCTAATGAAACAACTTTTAGAGATGCTTTACTGGCATTTTACAAGATTGGCATTGAGCCCAGCACTAGTCAACAGTGTCGTTAATGATCCAAAAGTAAATATGCAATCACAGCTGATAAAATTTGTGGGTGTCAAAATGATGAAGCACCTATAAATAATAATGAAGATAAGACATTTAGAGAGGGCAATTTTGACTGCTTGTCAGCTAGGTCTGTGCAAATGGTCTTTTTATTACAGACAAATGCAATCTGCTGCCTCTAGGAATGAAGGTAACTTTTGAAGAATAGACGGTAGTGTTTTGAAAACACTGGAGATAAGCTTGTGTGTATAAATCTGAGCAGTTCAGTCTGCGCTGGTAGTCACAGACTGGGAGTTGTGTGTGTGTTTTGGGTGCGTGTGTGTCTGATCAACCTTTTAGGTGTATTGGGAGAAGAGCAGTCAGTTAAAAAGAACTGGAAGCATTGAGCAGACCCACACTGGTATCTTTTGGTGTCAAGATATGGATAAACTAATCAGGGAGGAGAATCAACACATAAAATGATTAGAGGGCTGGGGAAAACACTTTTGATAAGTGATTTAATGGTCTCAGTATCTTCATTTTGTCTGAAAGATGATTGAGGTGTGACTTGATTGAACCCCAGAAGTACACTCTCCACAAGAAATTGGAAAGTATTTAAGAGGCTATTTAAACTAACAGCAGCATAGCAAGAACCAGTGTTGGATGGCAAAGGATACTTGGGCAACAAGACCCCTGTTTTTAACAGAAGTAATTATCATTGCAGCCAAGATAAGGGACTGAACTCTTGATGTCTCCAACTAAACTCCAGATAATCTGAAGAGAGATCATGTGAGAAATGCTGTTACCAGTACTTGCTGGGCTTTGACCCATGGTAGCACCACTCAGAGGTGATGGGTGACAGATCATTTCTGGTGTTCTCACTTACAAAACCTTTGCACTTCAAGCCTTACTTTAAGTCCTAGCCCAGGATCCTAAGGTAACATGGGTGTTTTGGGCAATGTCACCACTGCTGTACCTGTAGCTGTAGCCTGTACAAAGGGCCACAGAGTTCATTAAAATTGCTTATAGGATTGCAGTAACAGTCATATAATCACATTTCGTCCTGTAATATCCTAAACCAGCTTCCAGACTTACAGATGGGGAACACCATGTGCATCTGACCACACAGAGCAAGCTGGACCTGGGATCACACTTGCCAAGATAAACCACCCCGGCTCCATTGTGCCTGCATGCACCCTCTGCAGGGATGGTTTTGGGAGGTACGCTGTGGACCTAGCTTTTAAACACCTTTCTTCTGTGCATGTCCAGTCCAGGTGACTCTTATCAGCTTGATGCTTATGTGCTGCTTAATGCCTCCCTCCAAGCAGAGAGGCTCTCAGACTGTATTTCTTTTTATGCATCTGTGTAAAAGTATTCTTTTTATAGCTGAGGCTGCTCAGCTTCTCAGCAGTGGTGAGTTCTACTTTTCTATTTCATTACTCTTTCTCTAGAGCTCAGATATAAAACTTTCCTGTTAGTTGCTCGTAATGTAGTTGCAATCTGTTGCACTGTGTTAACTTGTGAATACATTGTCTAGCAGACTCATTTTTATGCTAAAAGACAGGAAGGAGCAGGGAAAGGAGGGGTAAAAACACTTGTAATAGAAGCAACAATATGGGAGCATGTCAGAAATAAGAATAAGCAATCTTTAGTGCTACAGCACCCTGTCTTTTACCTAACCTCTGACAACTGTGGTTCAGGTCAGACTCTTTTCAATGACTTCCAGTGGCCTTTGGATAAGACTTTTTTACTCAGGTTGAGTCCTAAACTCCTGTAAGCAAATCATGTATTCCCTTCCCAGTCACTACCCAGGGAGAGTAGCTACAAGAAGGGATGTCTTATTCAGCTATCGCTTCCACATTGTTTGTTTTAATTAATATGCCAGTAAAGTGGCAACACTTTAGTAAGTCTCTAGGTATACACTAATCTTGCACAAATAATTGCACTTCACCTGAACAAACTGCTCTTTCCCTCTTGTTCTAAGAGTGAAATTTTATTCTTTTGGCATTCTCCTGTCAGGGTTCTGGTGGTGGTGGACCTAACCATCAAGCACTATGGGAAAAGAGACAGAGGACGGAAATTATTACAGGCACAACCAAAGAAGAGGAAAAGGAATGGATGTTAGGGTCAAGGGCTCAAATATGGGTTTTGAGAGAACTGCAGGAGGACAGTAAGCAGGGTATCCTTGATGATGCGTGTTGCTCCCTGGAGGCATCCAGGGAGACAGCTATTGCTGCCCAAAGGTGCTGTGCATGGATACCTGAAAGGTTAAGCTGTAGAAACGGCCTGTCATCACTTCCATATACTCCACCAGCTTTCCTCCTTTTGATGCTTAGAGGACAAGTTTGGCCAGGGTTGTGATAGAATGCCAAAGCCTTCTTGGGGCCTTGGATGGAGAGAAGGTAAATGGAGGTGGTAGGGGAGCAGTACAGCCAGGATCAGGGCATGAGGTTGGAGCCAGAGAGAGAGACTGCAACTGGGAGCATTCAAGGTTGCAGCCTGGAGCAGAAACACTCAAAAGTTTCAGTTACCAGTCTAACTTTCTGTCACAGGCACCTTTGAGTGTGGAGGTAAGAGGACAGTAAAAGTTCAGAAAAGGCCAAATAATCCCCTCCATCCTGCAAGGAGATTCTGGGGCATGTGTTTACAGCTTAAAAAGAGGATGGAGGAAATGGAAAAAGCTTTGAGTTATTTTGGTGAATCAGGCCCAAGGGCAGTTTTAGAGTCTCAAACGCAAAGACTTCAAAGCGGAGCATTTAGAGGGTGCACATTAAGCACAGCTTTGGCCCCAAGCCCTTTGCAGTATGTTCCAGCAGCTTTATTGACTCTATAGACTCACAGGCAAGGCTGTATATTGTTATAAGCCAACACATGGCAGATTTTTATGCACACCTTGTTGGGAAGAGGCCAGTTCTAGAACAGATCCAAAATAACTAGTCCCATCTGAAAAAACCTTGGAACTCATCACTGTTATTTTTATTGGTTTCCTGAAATACCGAGCTCTTCAGAGGAAAAACAGATGAGCAAAGATGCCCGTCACTACAAGCTCTCATTTTAATGCTAAATCTAATGCAGGTTTTGGGTAGCAAGTAGAGTAGACAGCTTAGAGTTTACAAAGGACAGTTACAGAGGAACCTAACATCTGTATGCTGTTGCTGCTATATCATTTTATCCGTTTAACTACCTGGCTTGTGTTTATTTTAATTTATGATAAGCCAAAAACTACAGGATTTTACATTGAAGGCTTAAAGGTCAGCAAGCTACTAGCAGACAAAGCTAATTTATACCCTGTAAGTATGACCTTAACATGGGAGCTCTAAAACAGGATGCAGTTTAGCCTTTAGGCACTTAATTTTCTCCAGAAATCTTTCTGAAGCTGGGATGCTTATAAAGGTATTATCAAGGTTCATGACCTTTCCTGAGAAATCTGCATCCAATTTGAAGCAAACCTGGGACTGTTCAGCAGGTTTGAAAGAAACTGGAGTTAAGCTCAACAGGAAGTTCATTATTCTTACTAACACTGCTTTTCGGAAGCCTGTCTCCAAAGGAAATTCTAGTAATTTTTTTTTTGTGCTAAAAATCAAAGAAAGTGTCAACACCAAAACCAGGTGTGTATAAATATAACTTATATGTTCCAAGCTTCCCGCTTTTAACTTTGAAGTCCAGTGAAATTTGAATGTTTTAGGTTTTTACTTACTAATCCACTACAGCAACATATGTTTAACAGTTCAAGAGAATTATATTCTAGACAAGACATAGGGGTGACAACTATTTCCAGATGGAAATAGTTCCTGATGGTCACGCTACTGGTGATTGCTGGGTTACACTGAGCCTCTTGATCCCCAACACCCCCAAGACTTTCTCCTGATGTCAAGATGCTGTGATGTCTGTCAAGCGCCTTCCTGCTGCTCCCCTCTTTCCTGTTACCACCAAGGACATGTGCCTGAGTGTCATGGTTAGGTCTGGTTTTGGGGATGTGGCACAGGGGGAGAATCTGTCCCTGGGGCAACCTGGTTTTATAGTTCTTTTCTCACCCATAGCACATTTCCCACCTTGGAGAGATCCCTGGGTCATTTCTGTGCAGCTTGTCAAATAAGGCAGTGGTTCTGCAGGAGGGGCTGAAGTTCCCAGGTCCCACTAACTACTGTGAGGAGTGAATACCCTTACAGCTATGGCCAGGAGTGCATTTCACTTCCCTTCCTAACTCAGTTACAGACACACTGTGGTGAACACTGAAGGACACAGCGAGAAAAGGGTTCAGATGTCTACCAAAGGATTGGGACAGGTGCTGCTGTGCCATGCCATTAGATAGTATTTAGTCATCTAATGCCACTTGGTAAGCCTTAGATACTCATTACTTTCCTGGGTTGACAGACGGGCTAGGTAGATCTGTCCTGTTCTGGAGGCTGGGAGAGATGTACTAGAGCATACCAAATGGTGCAGGACAACTATATGGGGGCAAGAGAGTTAAGCCACTCATGCCAGTATTTTGCTTCAGCCCAGCACCCTACTGTGGAAGCTGCCTTTTAACCTTGGCAGTTCTGCCTTCTTGGATGCCATCAATCTTGCTCTTGCATGTGCAAAGAACTGAATCTGAAATGAGTAGGTATGTGCCAAGGTGTAGTTAACACTTATGAGATTGTGCCTTGTGCAACACATAGGTGAGGAAGAAAACATGCGTGCATTTTTTTATAACACTGATTGAAATCTTGACCTAGGAAGAAAATTAGGAAAATTGAGAATGTGGACTCGTGGTATAATTGGACAAATCTCACCCCTTCTTTGTGCTGAACACAGAACTAAGGTGAGATAAATGCTGGCTGAGGATACCTAACTCATCCACCTCACTTCTCCCCTTTTGCCATGAGTGATGCAGAATTGTTGCCTGTCTCAAAAGCCCAGTAGATGTTAGAGAAATAGTTGCACAGTTCAGCGTATTTCACTCTGCTTGGAGACCAAAGCAAGCCTGACTTCCAAATGGGTACTACTTGATTCTGAAGGTGAGGCTGAGTTTGATATCTGGACATCTGACTGCCTGAGTTGGTTTTGTGGTTAAGGGGAATAGAGTCAATGCAGTCCAAGAGGCCTAGAGAGCAGTTTAGCTGAGCAGGTTTCAAAATCTCATTTAGGGTGAGTTGAGCAGGTCTGTTGGTTTCAGTGAGTGCAATTACATCACAGTCAATACACCCAGAGCCTAAATATGAGTTAGGGCAACCTGATCTGCTCTATAAGATACTTAGAAGTGAAGTGGTGATAAAGGAGAAATGGATCAAATACCTCTGTTTAATCTAGATGTCTGAAATTCCCTTAAGTTGCAGTTTAAAAGGACTGCATAAGGACCACCTGAAAATCAGGAATGCCTTTCTGCATTTCAACACATGGTAAACTAAAGTCTGAACTCACTTGAGTGCTTCTGGGCTAGCTCTCATATAAGTGGCCATTTATATGGCATCACCTACTTAAAGGGGAAGAGGAGGACATGAGTGAGGCAGCTCTGTGCTTATTTGGGTGGAAACATAAGCCTCTAAACAGTAACAGTGAGCTGAACTGCATGCAGCTTTCGGATTGATTCTTTGCACATCTCAGTACTGCCACTCCCGAATTCCCTGCACTCTCGCTGCGCACAAAAATTGATGCTCCACTCTTTCTTAGCACCTGCTATAGCCAAAAATCTGTGAAAGCATCTGATGTAGAAAGGAGCTAAACAGTGTCCTATAACATTCTTTACAATGTTGTTTAATGATTATCTGTTATAATGCTATTTTTTCCCTATACTGTGGCTGTGATAGGGCTATATGATATTTTGTTCATGTTCTAAAAGCTGTTTCTCCCTCAGATACTTTTCCTTTTGCACTGTTGAATTAGTTTCTTGCCAGTTCAGCAGCAGTAGTGATGTTATTGGAATATCTAATGTAATAACTTGTAATTGGGGTAGAACTGGGAGAGGTGAACTCTTGGAAGCGCAGCTCTGAAATCTGTATATCTCTCCTTGATCAGCAGCTTCCCAAGACAGAGATGTGTGTTTTACTGTTTTACAGACATCCATTGCAAGAGCTTTCCCTGTAACTTTTACTCACTATATATTTTCTTGTGGTATTAAAAAATTTATAGTGTCCTTATATATGACAATGGTAGCATATTATCACATAGGCTGGTTTCCATTTGTCATTGACAGTGCACATTATAAGGAAGATAAGGCAAAATGCAGTCACTCATATACTCAGAGCTTTTAATAAACTGAGACTCTGTAGGAGAGAAGGCCAGAAGGAAATCTCTTGTCCTTGAAAAGAAAGACTGGAAGTTTTTCAAGTGTGGATGCATTGCTAATGGGGAGAGGGAGACTAATATGCCATGAGCTGGTATTTCTGTTGATCCCAGGATGTTTTACATCAGTCAGACTTTAAGGAACCTCATTGTAACACACCTTCAGGACAGAGAGTATTTCAGGAAGGAATAAGAAAGTTCTACTGGAGCTGGAACAGTTCACAACAAACACTGTTTTTTATAGCACTCTTCATTTTCAAGTGAGCAATGTGATGCTGGTGTGACCTGCGAAATAAAGAAATGCAAAGTAATACCTAAGAGAAAGCCTGCTGCAATTTAAATCAGCAATTTATATGCACCCTAACTGTTTACAAACCCACAGGTCAAGAGGTGATTAGTGTGCCTGCTCTTCTGAAGGTGGCTTGTTACCCAGTAATATGTATGTCCTAAACTTGAGATAATATTGGTCAAGTTAAACAAGTTGATTCAATGGAAGCTGGTATCCAGCAGAAATCAATCTATTTAATGAAGCACTTAAAAAATAAATGAACAGCTTTCCTTTGACTCTCGTATTGACATTTTCTGCTCAATAATAACAAAATCAAAACAATAATGTTCAGTTTTGTCAGAGTGAAATATTTGGCAACAGTGCAGCCTGAAAAGAAATTTGGAAGTGTTTTTCTTAGGATGAAAATTCTAATTTCCAGCAACCTCATTCATATTTTTTTAATGATAACTGGAATAAAAATCAGAATGATGCGACAAGCGCTACATACAAAATCTCTGCTTACCTGGTGAATATGAACGTATTTGAATGCCATAATAGAATTTAGCTTTATTAGTCACTCTGTAGAGAAGATGATAAATGCTGAAGTCTAGCCAACTTCTGTTAGTACTTATAGGCTTATCTATGCTTAGGCTGATCAATGTCTTAAACGTGTTAGAGAAATGCATAGAATTAGAGGTTTTAACCTAATTTGGTGTATTCCACATGGACTACACTATATGCATTTCAGATCAGGGAAAGATTTAAGAATTTATTAAAGTATCAATTAGATACAGTTTTTCAATGTCTATTTCCATCATTTTGGACCAAAACATTGTGAGATTTGCACAACTTTCCATCTCTTTTCAATCAATCAGTGTTAATTCAGCTCTGAGTGAAAATTTCACAATCTGCTTCAGGGCCCAGATGCTCCCCTCTTCCTTTGGCACTGTAAATTTCTTCTATTGCTTAAAATACTATGTTCTCACAGATACTTGCATCTTGCTAAAAGTTTGTAGAAATCCAAGTATCCCAGAACGCTTAGATAGTCCTTAAATAGTCCCCATTTAGCAAAAAGAGCTGATTCCCATGAGCTCCAGGGGACTCTAGGGCAGGATTCAGTTGCCCAAACACAGGCATCTGGTGCCGCTACCCTACATGGGTATCTGTGGGTGGCTACCAGAGATGATACAGGATTTATGAGAAGCAGCAGAGGCTCTAGAGGCTGGGCAGGATACACCCACAGTTCCTGAGATTACAATAGAAGCTAAGATGTTTAGGCAGCTGAACTAGGAGTTGAATAGGGCTGTACACTTCGGTTCTTGCCACATTTGTTGGTTAAAAATGTTTTAGAAGAGGTCTTTTCCCTCCCATCTCATCTCTTCTTGAAAATTATTCATGCAGTAATCAGGCAGAGCTTGTGCAGGGAAATTTTACTTTATGCATCCTGTAACAGTATGATTTATTTTTGTAGCCTGCAACTGGATCTGGCTGGCAACAAAGATGTTTAAGAGCAAATTTACACTGAAGTTGTGTGGGGCTTTTTTGGTCTGTTGTTTTTTTGGGTTTTTTTTTTTTTTTTTAATCTTTGGGTTGTTTTCCTTAAATTATAATTAGGATAAAACCAAACCCCAGAATGAGGGTATATCTTGGTTAAAACTTGACCAAATATGTTTTTTGCTCATAACTGTGTGACTCATCTCTAATTCTCTTGAAATTAAGAGCACCTGAGATGATATATCTGCCACCTCTTCTAGCTCACCCAGCTAGTCTGTCTTATTTCTTTTATTTGTTGAGATAGCCAATTAGACGTAGAGAAACTCTTCCAGTGAGTGATTAATTTCTCCCCTTCCCGTTTTAGCATCAACTGAATCGCTCTCTGGAGACAGATGTCTCTTTTCATTGCCTGGGAAATTCATTTGGGCCAGAGTCTAAACTTAGGGTAGAGACATGTCTTCTAAGTGACTTGACCAGGGTTTCTCAGGGGGTCAGTGGCAGAGGAAGGTGTGAAGCTTGTTTCTCCTACAATCCAGTGCACATCACCATCCACTTTGCTTGAAAGCAGCCTAACTTGTATGTACGGCATGAACAAGCCTCTTAGAAATATCTTTCCATGGCAATTCTTGAGAGTGAAAATTGGAGAGGAGGGTTGGGTTGTTTTTCTTTTAAATATGCGTAGCTTGTGAAGATCATAAAATGGAAATAAGTCAGTGGCAAAACACTGGGGGAGGCTGAATTCAATTCAGGAAATGGAATCTGATTGTATGTAATATCAACATCTGGGGAAAAGATAACTTATCAGATCCAAGGCAATTTAAATTCATTAAAAATGCATGTGCACTTTCCAAAACACACTATCATGGGAAAATTAACAAATATGAAAACAAACTCATCAGGACTATTGCTATAATTGGGTAAAGAATCCTGTTGCTAATCTGAAACACATTACTAATTCAGAAAGCACACATCAAAGTCAGTCACTGCGGATAATGTGATTAACACATATATGTGCATTCAGACTCATTACTGTGCTGATTCTTTCAATTTAAACACACTGAGTTACCACCTCATTCCTCAAAGGTAACATTCACACCATCCTTAATTAAGCAAGAGTCAACATTAAGGTGATTCATCAAAGTTATAAGGCAGGAAAAGTGATTATTTTTATTACTTGCTCCAGTTTTCCCAGGCTGGCCCTACAGCTCAGCTCACCTCTCAAGGGTAGATCTTTTGGATATCGAGACCAATGATGTCCCTTTTCATTCGTAAAACTGAAGGGTCAATTTTTAAAGTGATTTACGTGCCTGGGACTGTTGCAATGTGTGCAGGCAGGCTTGGTGACTCTGTCCCAGTGAAATTGGTGGCAGTGCCATGAAGGGTTATGTTTGAAAACTCTGCCCAGCAGCTGTTTGTATCACCCACATGTTGTACCTCAGCTGGAAGGGTCAGCCCCTGGTTTGTGTCCAGGTGCTCATGCCTTTGCTTCTGACCATTCTCAGAACCATCCCAGGTTTAAAAACTGTAGGAACTGGGCCAAAATCCCTTCCAGATAAAGAGTGTTTGGAACTTTGTCCCACCACATCTCACAGTAGGACAAGCTAAGCTATGTGGCCTTGTCTGGTTCAGCACTTCCATGCCTCTGGTTGCAACTGTGTCACTGTGCAGCTAAAACACATCACTCCATAGGAGCAATCTGAATTCCTTTAGCCATACCTCTACTGTGGGAAACCAGCACCTAACACCTAGTGGTTTTAAACTGATCAGCACACTGCCCTTTCTTCCTCAGAGACTAGGTTTGGGAATCATACTGAGAAATCATTCATCAGGGAAAGTCTGCGAACTAATCTTGAAGTTGCTTGAGATGTAGCCCTGAACTTTCATGAGTGCCTGGTGAGATTCTTCAGAATTACCTTTCTCTGACTTGAAGTTCTGAAGTGGCTTTGCACAGTCTGTAACCAAGATCTGAATCATGTCCAGTCCAAATTCCCACCAACAGCAAGCAAGCAAGACCTAATTGCACTTCATGCACCATTTAGATATGGAGTTCTGTCCATATAAGAAACAGCAAAAAGTCCTAAAAAGAACATGTTAAGTTCAAATCTTTAGCTGCTGGAAATTAGCACAGCTTGAGTATTACCTACGTGCTTTGAGTGTCACATACCAGCTGAAAACCTGACACTGTAGCTAAGAGCTCCCTGTTCTCCTGATTTTTCTGGGATATTAGCTGAGTTTGAGTGTCAAGCTGAGTAAAACCAGCTAACAAAAAGATCTCTCTCTAGAGGGGGCTATGCCTTTCTGTTGAGAGAAATATGTTCCTGTGCACGTCTCACAAGGCAGTTTGGGGATAACCATCCTTATTGCTTCCTGGTGTCTGGGTGAAGTGGGTTCACCTGCCTGAGGGCAGACAGCTTCCTAAACCACTCACTCATGCATTTGCAAATGCTTCACATGGAGGGACAGCAATAAAATGCAGCCAGAAGCATTCAGTGAGAAGGAAATGAGTACCACATGAATTGGGATACCTGGACAGATGTGTGTCCCCAGTGAGGTGATGTTACAATCCAGCCAATGGTTCCCTGGAGAATTATTTTTTTTTTTAATGTTCAGAATATTCAGAATATACTGAATGAAAAGTAACAGGAGACCTGTTTGTATCCACAGCCCTCATGATATGTTCCTATTAACCTTATTTTTTCATGATCATGAATCAACCTATGTAGGAATGTCCGGAAACTCTCAAAACTGCCTTACCTTGTATATATTTCAAATCTGCATATGGCTGCAACATCTGTTGAATTGAGATACAATTCTGTCTTAATTTCCCAGCTCATCTTATCAATTTCAATTTCATTACACAGATCAGTAAATCACTGGATGCAAAAATGCTAACACATGCAACCATAATAGTTTTCAAGTATAAATTCATAGGAGACAGATAAAAACCTATATAATTGGTCTATCCACCTGAAATTGCACCACCACTTACAATGACCTTGCAATCCATTTTCTTCTTACCTCTGCTCTGGGCTTGCATTCTGCATAGTTCTTCGCCTACTTTTACATTGTATTTGAAAAGAAATTAAGTATTGCATGGGAATAAAACCAGGATCTTGTAACCATATTTCTTGTTGATTGGGAAATGCTGGAGAAATATGCAATTGAAAGTATCTGAAAGGAGCAAAATGTCACCTAGTGATCATCACAATTAATGTACCACTGGGATCATGATAATTAGGAGGCACCATGCATCAACACAGCACTGTTATCCAAATGGCTTCTGGTTTAATTTCACAAGTATTTCCGCTTTGTCACTTTAGTGAGGTAGCTCAGAGACTTGGGAAGAGATTACATAATTTTCCCTATCCCTTCTTTCTCACTCCCACTCTTTCTGCTAGTAATGCAAATTCAGAGTGGGCCAGAAGAGAACAATTGGAGATCTCAAATTTTGTATTTTTTTAATTTTTAATTTATTCCTAGTTTTGAGCATCCAAGACTCTTACTGTATCATAAAAATATATTTGATTGCTTTTCTGTTCAAGGGTTGATATAGTTTTTTTCTTTTTTAATTGCATAAGGCTGTTATTGCTTGTAGGCATTTGTAATTTTTGTGATCAAATATTGCAGATCATGAGCCCTGGTAACACTGTGGCTTGGCAGTGATTGCAATTTTGTTGAAATGTCTTCAGATCCTTTGGAGTTTTCCAGATTACTTCAGTCACCTTTTGTTTGCATGCTTTCTGTCTGGAAAGATAAGACATGGGTGACCATAAAGTTGCTAAGTTCAGTTATCCAATTCTGTGCCTCTTATGCAGAAGTGATTAGTTCCTTTTTTAACTACAAAGTATTTTTATTATGCTGTGTTTTACATCCCTTGTATTTTTGAGCTGCCGCAGTGCTGCCTTGAGAAAGGAACAAAAATTAACAAGCTGACCTTTGTGTGTGGTTGCACAAATTTCTCCTGTCCTCTACTAGACACCTTCATTCTGACCTCAGCTCTCTCCTGTAGCATTGCCTGATGATAAGGATTGATGTTCAAATGTCCCAGAAACTCATCTCTTGTATGCTTTTGTGCCTGAAGAATTGTTGTTCACTGGCCTTAAAATAATTGTGAAATGGATTGGTCTTTATAGCCTCAGGAGCAGTTTTTGGTCACCAGATACAGAATGTACCTGAGCAGCCTCTGTTGTTTTTTTCTACTGCAAGGGCATTCACACAACAGGCTCCACTTCAGCCTTGAGTTGTTGGGCTGCACACAGAAAAATGCAGGGTGTTACGACCTGTTAATGTAAGGCATCTATAAAATTTGTGACTCGATTACTTAGTTTCTGGGACTTCTGGTAATCCTGAGTATGTAGAATCATAGAATCATAGAATAGTTAGGGTTGGAAAGGACCTTAAGATCAAGTTCCAACCCACCTGCCATAGGCAGAGACACCTCGCTCTAAACCGTATCACCCAAGGCCACGTCCAACCTGGCCTTGAACACTGCCAGGGATGGAGCATTCACAACCTCCTTGGGCAACCTATTCCAGTGCCTCACCACCCTAACAGGAAAGAATTTCCTCCTTATATCCAATCTAAACTTCCCTTGTTTAAGTTTTAACCCATTACCCTTTGTCCTATCACTACAGTCCCTAATGAAGAGTCCCTCCCCAGCATCCCTATAGGCCCCCTTCAGATACTGGAAGGCTGCTATGAGGTCTCCACGCAGCCTTCTCTTCTCCAGGCTGAACAGTCCCAACTTTCTCAGCCTGTCTTCATATGGGAGGTGCTCAAGCCCCCTGATCATCCTCGTGGCCATCCTCTGGACTTGTTCCAACAGTTCCATGTCCTTTTTATGTTGAGGACACCAGAACTGCACACAATACTCCAAGTGAGGTCTCATGAGAGCATGTGTAGAGGCCACAGAACTGTTTTTCTGTCTGCATCTTCTCATGCTCTTTATGGTGCATCTTTGCTTTGAAGCTTATAGGGAATAACAGCAGTAGGTCTGTAAGAAAGCTGTGAAAACTTTGCTAGGCTCAGTAGCTTCCCCAAATTTCTGCTTTCTAGAAGTCATTGCAAGGGGAACAAGATTACATTGGGTGACTCACTGTCCTGTGTTCAGCAGTAGCAGTCATTTTTCTCCTTCTTAGTAGCTGGTGCAGTGCTGTGTTTTCGACTTTCAGCTTGGGAACAACTCTGATAACATCGATGTTTTTAGTTGTTGCTAAGCGATGTTTACTCTGACCAAGGTTTTTCTGAGTCTCATGCTCTGCCAGGGAGGAGGGGAAGTGGGGAAGAAGGAGTGACAGGACACCTGACCCAAACTGACCAACGGTGTATACCATACTACAGCATGTCATGCCCACTATATAAACTGGGGGCAGTTACCTGGAAGGGCTAGATCACTGCTTGGGTCGGGCTGGGTATTGGTCGGCGGGTGGTGAGCAGTTGTATTCTGTTCCCTTGTTATTTCCCTTATCATTATTATTATTGGTGGTAGCAGCAGTGATTTTTGTTGTACCTTAGTTACTAAACTGTTCTGATCTCAACCTGTGGGAGTTACATTCTTTCGATTCTCCTCCTCATCCCTTCAGGAGCCCGGGGAGGAAGAGCTGGGGAGGAGTGAATGAGCAGCTGCGTGGTTCTGAGTTACTGGCTGGGCTTAAACCATGACAGAAGAGACTCTCAAGAAGTCCCAGGAAATGGTCTTTGAAAAGCTGCGTTCATCAAACAGCTGCAACAGCAAATAAATGCATTTTGCTTTGATGTTTTTGATGTAGGACATGTAATTCCATTGTTGGCCCTATTATGAAAGCAAAGCATATATCAACAGGGCATAATTTAAAAAGGAGAGCAAAAATGTTTACTGTGTTATTGGTAATGCAATTGGCCTGTTACATGATCATCTATCAGGCATGACAGCATGTCCCATTTCTATGCAGATTTGTTATTTAAGCAAATTTTATGTAGGTGCAGGAGGGGAAGGGGGTGTTCTTTCTTTTAAAGTACACCTATAATTTATTTATATTAGAGCTTCCCTTCAGGGAAGTAAAAATAAAATCTTCATTTCTAATGTGTTACAAGAAGAGAGTTTGCAAAGACAGTCTCGTTTCTTGTCTCCTTAGAGACAGCATTGGCAGTGTGGGACTTTAGGCCTCTCTGAGTGTTACTGAAATTGCCATGCATTAACACCGTTTGACCAGTGGAGCCATAACTTGAGTTTAGAAGCATTTTCCCTGGACCTAAATACTAACAAAGGCTATTCCAGTTTATGACATTCTTTCCACTTAGGAAGAATGGTGAGGAGCAGGTGTTGCATTAAGAGTATAGAAATTTGGCAGAAAACGAGCCCCTTTATGTTCCAGCCAGTCCTCACGGATCAGATGGGCTGGGCATTGCCGAACTTAATTTCTGACTATAACCAATTCCACGCTATACATCCAGTCAATATAAACTTTCATGATTACAGATTCACAAATAGAACAGTTTATTGAAGTAACAGAAATACAGGATTCCCATTGATAAATTCACCGAGTGCATTAGTGCTAAAATCTAAATCTAGCCAATAATTAATTGAGCTCACATGGAAAAATAACAAAGAGGTCTTTCATTAAGCTCAGTTTCTAGCTGGGTATTGTCCAATGTAGTTGGAGATTCAAGTCTTACCCAAATCTCTTGCTGCTTTGGGGAGGAGAGAGGAACAAGACCATTGATTGTCTGCAGAGTGTGGTTACATTCTCATCCTTTGCCAGGGAGGAGTTAAAATGCCCAAATTATACTTTTGACAGAAGTGGAAATGAGACTGTAATCAAATTACCTGTTTCTACCTTCATCGATTGGGGGGTGGGGGGGGGGCAGCCACATTCTCACTTTGGTGTATTTTTCATTTGTAAATGAGAGACAAAACCAGTTTTGGTTGCCTTCCGTCAGGCTGATCAAGGGCTACAGGTCTTGTGCAAGGATGAACAGAACCATGAAATGTTCACAGAACTCCCTCTTCCACCCAGCTGAGGCAGTCATTAAGGCTCATCTGGCCTCCACCTGGATAGCCTTATCACCAGCCCATCATCCCTATCAGGGTGTTGCTGTTAATCCCTTCACCACATATCTCATGGCCCCTTTTCCACTTAGACCAATTTCCTCCAGGGGGATGTCACATGGACTCTTGATTTCCTATTACATGTAGGACCAGGATCCCCCATAAAAGAAAAAGCTCCTAAAGGTGAGCTATAGCTTAAACACATACATTTCTCCCCTAGAGGTTCATGTCTTCTCCAACTCTGTTTTGAGTTTCCTATTTAGGTAAGGACCCTTTTTAACAGGGGTGAGCTGTAGCCATAGTCTGGATCTTTACTCGCAGACAGCACTAGGCTAGGCACCTTACTAAAAGGTTGTGCTGTTCCTTGGACTTGAGATGATATCACTAATTGTGTGCAGAGCCACGTAGTTCAGTGCAAAGCATGGAAATTGCTGTTCCTGGTGACTGTTTCATGCTACCAAAGAGGGCACCTCTTGGGACACTGCTGGAGGGTGAAGGGGATTCACACTGCCCAGCAGAGCAACTGCCAGAGCAGAGGCCTTCTAGGAAGTTTCCTTGGAAGGTGGTACAGAACCCAGTGGACTGAGGCAGACTGGGAGTGATGTCACACCATGGAAGAGGTGGCTCACAGTGCTTTGCAAGGCCAAGCACAAAGAGGGTGCTTAGGTGGGTTTATCACACTTGATGTGGGACATTTCCAAAATTCACAACCAAAATAGGTGCCTCTATAGCTTGGAAAGAGAAAGAAGGTCTGATTTAGGCATCTGTTTTAGGATTATATGAATGGGACTCTTACAAAGGAGGGCTTCCTTCCAAGATGGACAGTCATGCTTAGCTGAATCTCTCTCCTGCTTCTGTGCTAAGAAAGTTTTCCTAACAGATGAAGACAAACATCTTATTTTTCATGGAATGAAGGAGTCTGTTGGGGCTGCTGTTGGCCCAGACATGTCTGAAGGCTTGATTGGTTTTCTGAAGCACTACTGTGAAAAAATTGATTAATTCCATCCTGTCATCCATCTGTCCCTTTTGCTGTCTGCTTGTTTAGAAGGGAGTTCAGAATTATGTTTAGTTGAGATAGAGCATCCCTGAGCAGGTAAATCAAGAAGAAGGGCAAAGAGCAAGGCCAGTGCCTTGGCTGTGGAGATCATGTCCCTGGTTTGAGAGCTATCCACAGGTTCTGCTCACTCAGGGTCACTTGCAGGCTGCATGCACATAAAGCCTGACAAGACTCCACTAAGTTTCTCTGCTGCTTTTCACTTTCCTATCATCCCTGTACAAAGGCATGGAGTAAAACCTCTGTGCAATTAGTGGCAAAATTCCCACTGACTAGTGGGATCAGATTTTCATGTTAGACCTAATGTTGCTTGTAATTTCCCTTCTGATTAAGTTAGTGGGCTGAACTGTTCTCAGTGATGTATTGAGAAAGAATAGTTCTTTCCACTGCAGGAAATGGCAAGTTCAGTCCTGTCCTGTGCTATTTATAGGAGACCCACATCCTCTGTCCCACCAGTGGAGCTCTTTTAATGCTAGTGAACTTCCATGACTTCTTACCAATGGGAATCTCTTTCCACTTGGTCCTCAAGATGCTGGAAAGAATTAGTCCACGACTAAATTTCTCTCTTCAGTATAAGACTTCTAAATTCCTTTAGTGTATGAAAAATGTACTTACTTGAGAACTGATCTCTTCACTGCTCTGATATCGGGAACCTACAGACACTAAATCAGAGTAATTATGCAGCAGTGTACATACTGTTTTTTTTTTGCCAGCATCTGCTTCAGAGAACTAAGTGAATTAACAGGGTTTAATTTTCTTTCATGGCACCTGGTTAGGCTGGCTGATGTGATCTGGGGAACTTGCCCAGAGGTAGATTGTAAAACATTTTGTGTCTGTCAGATAAGAAATGCTTACAAACATCCCCCTCTGTTTTCTGTATTCGAGCTCCTGAAGAGAGTGTGTTCAAAGCAGGTATCCAGAAATCTGACAACATGAGAAGCCTGAGCACTAACTGCTGAAAACAGGGGAATTCCACAGATTTCTTCCTACCTTTTTTCCCCTCCAACAGATAAAATATTCATTGCTCAGCAACTGCAGAAGGGGAAAGCATGTTGCATCCCTAACTCTAAATTCCCTTGGCATGGATTAAGAGGACAACAGAATTACCAGGCAATCTTAATGAGGCATGTAGTCATAATTTGTATCTGCTCTGAGAGATGCAGATCTGCTATCTGTGGTGCACATTACTGGGTATGAAACTTAATTCAAGAAACCTGATTTCACACTTTAAAGGCAAGCAATTTCCCTGTGCTACCTTGTGAGGTCAAGTCAGCCTGATTATTCATCTGTTGCTCTTATGTGCTGCTCTTGGAGCATACCTTGAGACTGTGGGTACAGCAACACCTGTATCAAACTTAGTCTCTGGGACCTTGTGGGAATTTCCCACTTATGCTGAAAATAATCCATTCTGTTTAACGTGTATGTGACAAGAGAGATAGATATTAAGAGGTATTTCCCTGAGCTCACCTAAGTGGCCAATGGCCATGAAAGTGCTGAGAAACCTTGCTGATTTCTCAGTGCTGCTGCTGGGGGCAGTGAGCAAATATTGCATTTTGGTAGGTTTAATTCCATATAAGATGTTGGTGGATGAAAGATAGGTCAAGTTTGCAGTGTGGGGGAATATGGAGTCTGCCCATATCATCCATTTAAATGTTGCTCACTGAAGATGTAATCCAAGTAACCAACACCTGGGCAGAAATGTCAGAAATGTCCTAGCAAAATATTCAACACCAGGCTGGATGGGGCTTTGAGCAACCTGGTCTAGTGGAAGGTGTTCCTGCCCATGGCAGGGGGTTGGAACTGGATGAGCTTTAAGGTCACTTCCAACTCAAACTATTTTGCTATTCTATGTTTTATATAAACTGTGTTTCTGAGGTCCTAGCTATAAACTGGCACTCAGCTGTGCTGGATAGGTGCCCTCAAAGTATTAAGAGATGCTTGTAGACATATCTAATTTCCAAATTAAATAAGTATTCTAATTTCCTCCTAAAAGAGGATTAATACCACTGTCAGCTTCTTTAGAGCTATGACCTTTGCTTACGGCCTGATGTTTGAGGGGCCAGTGTGAGCCAGTTTACCCTGGAATGAAGCATGGTTCCAATGAAGCTGCCAGCAGAAATGCAGCTATCAGACTTGTGCTCTCTAGGGGCTCTGGGGCATTTGTGCACTGGGAGACTGTTGCTGGTATCTTATACTGCCAGGGAAAAAAGCATTGCAAAAACAAAAGCCTCCATTCTAGGAGATGTTTAGCTATACCATACCAAAAGTCCTTACTCTTAAGTAAGTTGCTCATTTTCCAGTTGGTGACTTGGTAACTATGAGGATTGCACCCGCATCTCTGAATGTGCGGTCAGTAAAATGGCATCAGGCTCAGTCATTTCCCAGTGGTGCTTGGACAGTTTTCCATCCCATAAGATGGCAATGCACCTTTCCCTTTCCTCCACACCACCTGTGTACAAGGAGAGGACATGTCAGGATCAGGCATGAAATTACCTTATTAATCATTTCTTATGCAGTGCTCACAGACCAGAAGCCCATTGTGTGACATGCTATATTATCCCAATTACAAGGTGGGTTTTGCCCCAAAGGAATTACAGACCCTACGCTTGCTACCTCTTTCTCTTTAGCATTGGAAGGAGACGGTACTCTTTTACCAATCTGCTTCTTTTAAAAAAGAGTTTTCCATGAGGTCTGTGGAATCTTTCACACGTTTTCTATTTTCTGTGTTTATTTATCACTTCTGCCTGCAGCTTAAATTGGGGACGATTGCTATTTCTGTGTCATAGTGCAAGGTGAGCTTGCTCCCCAGTATGAAGACCTTCCAAATCTTCCCAGCTGTTCCAGCAGTGAGACAGAATGCATTCTAAAATGGTTCCCGCCACCCCCAGCAGTATTTGAACACAGGAAATATAAAATGACAGATTACGCAGCCTCTAGGTCGGCCAATTAAAGGGGAATAAAAAACAGCTCAGCAGCAAAGGCTGTGCATTTGCTGTTATAGCTGGGAAAGAGTTGCTTGAATAAGGAGTTCAGCATCATCTAATTTTTAGAAATTAATAGGTGTAGTGGGACCAGCTTAGAACAATGCCCTTTTCTTGAAAGGAAAATCTGGTCTCACTAGAATTACAGTTTACGTACACCAGCACGAGGCAGCGACAGGGGAATCATTCCTCCTTGCTCCCAGCCAAGTTTCATCTGTCAGCTGAAGATCCTGATGCCAGTCACTGTCAACTCTGGGTACAGCTGGGGAAGAGACATCTCTTGATCATATGGGTAAATGTACCCAAGGATCAGGCTAAGTTAATTGGATTTTGGAAGTAATGCCAAAGTACTGCTTTGAGAAGCTCATGACCCAGACAATTAAAGATGTGCAATGCACAGTGCGAAGTTGGAAAGGCAAGCTGAATCTTCTGATTTGCCATCAGAGAGCTTAATACTACATGGAGAATGGTTCAGCAATCACCCTGTTAGCTATCTTCTGAGATCTGAACAACGAAATGGGCAAGTTTTTCAGATCTAAGAGGAAAAAGTGCAGAGGTCACCTCTGATAGAAATTATTGTAGTTCTTTGTACTCCAGGAAAGAGAATTGCCCCTACAAAGACTGAGGCTGGTTTGGATCCAGGGACACAGCTGGACTCCATTCAGCTTACTCACAATCCTTCACCGCTGGACAAATATCACATCACCAGTTGCAGAGGGGAGTGTTGTGCTTGTAATAAATCACCCAGTGCTGCATTCCGGGCAGAGCACCTAATAAATGGGAAAACATTCTGCAGTCATAAAACTCAATGATAACTAAAACACAAAGCAACTGAATCTGGAGCAACTTTGCTTCAGCTCTATAAAACTGGGAGTCACACAGAGATTTGGAAAAAGCCTTTTTCCCAACCTGGCAACTGTTGTCTCAAGCAATAAATCAGAATTCAGTATCCGTGTGGGTACTGCCTTGGGAGCACTAAGTTTATCTGTGATAATCCAGGAAAGAGCATGTCCTGAGTCCTATAATTAATACAGAAAGTCTTCTGGGTTACACTGCCTGGTCAGTTCTCAGAAAGTCAGGGGTCAGAGCGATCAGATTTCCATTTGTCTTGCCAGTCACCAGAGGTGTTAGTGTGCTACCAGCTGTTGATCTAATCTTTCCAGCTTCCATTGCATCACTGCACTCCAAGTCTCATCTGTTTTTTATAAAAGTCCTTACTGAACCTCAGAGACACTCTGCCTTTTCCTTTTTAGGTATAAAAAACAAACAAACAAACAAAATATCCAGCTTTTCCTGCATGATTTCTTTGTGGTTTTGAAGAGGAATGGGAGTGGGTTTTTTCCCACTCCCTGCCTTGAAAAATATGTTGCATTTGCTTTTCCCAGAGTGCTGGTGATTTGAGTCAAGATCAAAACAAAATTTATTAGAAAGTGCTAATTTTTCAGCCAGCATATCTGATAGATATGTGAAAGAAGGGGTACAGAGGAACATGTCTTTATTTGTCATCGAGTAGTACCAAAATTGCAATTCCTAGTATAGAGCTGATCTCTGTTTTGCAAGTACTGGCATGACAATAGAGAGACTTTTTAAAGGCTGTGTCTTAGTTTATAAGAATAAATGCAAAACATTCAACATAGGTATAAAAGGGGATCTGGATTTTTCCTGTTGTTCTCCAGAGAAAGGCAGTACACAGTGTTCTCATGGTCTGTCTGTTTCTGCCTCCAATTCTTACATCAATAATGTGTTGAAGTGTCCCACATCTTTAACATTCATGTGCAATTTTTTTCAGAAATAAAATTAAAAGCCTTCGCCATTGTCTTCAGTGGGCTTGACACCAGGGTTTTAGATGAAGATCTGAAAAGACACCTAATATTTGAGGCATCTGAAAGATTTGCATTGAGCTAGCAGATGTGAAACAGGACATATTGTAGACTTGAACCTGCCTGTAGCAAATGCTGTTAGGAAACCCCAGCTTATCTCTGATGACACTAAGGGGCTCTTCAAGGAACTGAAGTATGCTACTAAGTAGGACTCTGCAGAGTCATACCTAAAACAGCTGAGTAGTCCTTTGTGCTCAGTTCCGCAAGGGGCTTTGCATCCTTAGCAGCAAGATGAAGAGCTGCTGCTGAGTCTTCTGGTATGGCATTATACAAGCTCATTCCATACTACACATTCCTTTGAACATCTCTACTGGTCAGGAAGTTGTAACTCATTCTACCTCATATTTCTGGACTTAAAACAAGAATGTGAAGAACTAAACTACTTCAGTTTTCCGTGTCTGGTCTAATTACATGCTCAATTAGCCCAGTATTCTTGCAGAGTAGTATGAAAAAGTACCTTGGTGTAAGTCACCTGGTGTCAGTACATCCTTATAGTTTGGTGTTGCTGTGTTGCTGTATCGCTCATACAGCATCCTTGTATTGTCAATAGACTTTTGCAGATTTCCACCCACTGGCTTAATTATTATGTACGATGGGACTTACTTATTCACATTAAGCAGGAGCAATTTGTGACTTTATAATCCAAATTTTGCCATCTAAATAAAGAAAAGGGAAGACAGAGATTGCACAGAGCAGCAATAAAGTTTAGGCACCATTATGGAAGTCCTGGGCCACAAAATTGAATTACCTACTCCTTCCTGATTCACTGAATGTCTTTAGCAGTGACAGACCCAAATTCTTGCTGATTGGTGACTCCGACTTCTGCTCAAGTGTCCATGCCTACAGCTATAGAAGTAACAACTTACACAGACCAGCACAGGGATTCAGTAGCGATTTATTCCCAACAAACCTGAAGAACCACCCAAGCCTACTGGGCTATGGTCAAAAGACACCATTCCTGGAGGATGAGGTGAGAAAAAGAAGCAACAGCATTAGCACAGTGTGTGGTTGGCTCCTCTGTTCACCACGAAAGCTGAGTAGCCAGTTCTAGCTGAAGCCAGGTCAATCCAGAGCAAGAGGTTTTTCAGGAATAACCAAAATGGCAAACTACAGAAAAAACTCCTTGAATTGATACATTTTCTTAACTCTTCTGAGGTAAATCCTACAACTAGGTCCTTTTCTTGGTGATGTTGTCCTGTGCTATAGTCACACGACCCAGATGCCTGTGACCTGCCCAGGATTTTCAGTTACCTATTCAGGCTTGAGGTTGTGAGCCGAGTCTTAGGTCTGTTCTGTTCTGTGATATGCAGAACTACATCTCTGGACATTCAAACCAATCACAAGTATTTAAATGAACTGATTTGTCTCCTGAAATGAATCATGGTATACATTTATCACCTACAGTTTTTAAAAAATGTGATTTCATTTCTTCAAGCAGGCAAAAGAGAAACAATATTGAAACAAATGGTGATGCAGCCAAGTTTCCCTGACATATATTGGCATAGCAGAGAAATGAATCTGGCCTACACTTAGCATAGAATCATAGGATCATAGAATCCTAGAATGGTTCGGGTTGGAAGGGACCTTAAAGATCATACAGTTCCAACCTCCCTGCCATGGGCAGGGACACCTTCCACTAGACCACGTTGCTCAAAGCCCTGTCCAACCTGGCATCTTGATCTTAATTATGACACTTATCACTTAGGAGCCTTGAGGCTCTTATGTAAATGCACTTTTGCATCAATTGCTCAATAACTGTCTGTGCTTTTACCTTTCAGAAGACAGTAGTAGTAAACATGAGGCAATTTGAATCTCTCTTTTCCTAAGAGATTAACTGCCTTCTGTTTGCCAGCTGATGCTATGCCCAAGAACATTAACAACTACCACAGAGCAGCTGATGTGCAGAGTCTTGCTGGTGGGTCAAAGCCCTGGAATATCAAAACTTTCAGGACCCAGATCTTCAAAGGACTTGACCCCTACCGATAGCATTGGGTTTTTGGAACCTGGGACATTTATGAAATCTATGTTGCAGACCTGAGTTCATAAGTCACAAGTGAAAATTTGATTTGAGGTCTTATGAAACATAACTTTTTTGGAAAATGTTGACACTTGGAAGCATGACTTATCTCAGCTAAACAGCCTTCAAAAGTGATCACACACTGGCTCCATGCCTGGAACCAAAATGAAAGGTTGTCTGTTGGACTGGGAAGAACCAGACAAGCCTTGCAAAGATGATTCTCAGCCATTTTCATTTGCTGTGTAAAGGGAAGAAAAGGGAAATACAGGAATCGGGACTAGTAACAACCTGTTCTTTATTAAAGCTTGTAATCTTCATGTTAAGTAAATTAATTTTTATGTAGAGGAATATATAAGAAAGGAATTAATTTTTGATTACACATAATGCTTTGCTGATAAGGGCAGTACTGAAGCAGATGTTTTTGTTCATTACTATGGTTTTAATTATACTCATGTATCAGACAAGGGCATTTGCAAAAAGTGTGTGAAGGAGATATAATAGCCTCCCTGTTAGAAGAAAGAGAAGAACTGGGTTTTTTGCGGGGGGTAGATATGCAGTAGTTGATATCCTTGAACGTACACAGTCTTCCCTAGTAGAAGCTGTGTAAGGTTTTATCTACAAGCTGTTGAGGTTCTATCTAACCTCCCTCATCTTTCTTCCCCAAAGCCTTTAATTAGATCACTACTCCACTGTAGATAATTCCTTTTTAGGTTTGTACCAGTCTCACATAGGCCATAGGCATCTGCTGCTCTTCTACCTACACCGCTATATAATGGCTTTTCTGGCAATTGGGTCTGGGCAGAAAATTTTCCTCCTTCCTGCAGGGTGGTAGCAGAGTCTTAAACCAGAGTCCTCATTATCTTCCACTCATACTCGTTTCCAAGTTGTTTAATTTCAAAGTGAAGTTACGTTGTCCAAGTTGGGTCCCTCATCACAGTCTAAGAAGCATAATTATTTTATTTCTGACAGCTGCTCTGTTGCCATTTTCCAAACCATTTTCAAATTCAAGCTCACATGGGTTGCTAAACACTTCTCCTTCCCCATAACAATACTACTCATAACCTTTTTAGGGAGCTGGCTCAGAGGAGGGCTACATTTCTTTGTTGAATACCTTGCCCATAACTATGCCCATACAAGAAGCTGTACAACCAGAAACAGGGTTGGGGCTTATCCTGCCAATAAACCTCCTAGACTCAGTCTTTCCTGCCTTGTAGGAATTTGGGTGCTTCCTTTGACAAAACACATTTAGTGATAAATGAAGATGGGCTCCTACCCTGGGGGACCTGCACACACTCTACATCTGCCTGCATTCACACAGCAATGTGAATGTTCTCCTGCCTGAACCATGATGGTGCTCTGTCCAAACAGTCTAAAGACAGATGCAAGAAGGTCTTCATGGAGCTATCCTTGTGGCCCTCTGATACTCCTGTCTTCCAAAGATCTCCCTTTAAACTCACAGAAGTCCTCCTAACACTTTCACCCAGTTCTCACAGGACTAGTTTCAAAACTCCAGTTTGAAATATTTTGTTTTCCTTTTCTGTTTCTCTCTCATGCCCTTAATTTGACATTCCAGTGAGGGAAGTCACTGCCTGTGGTCAGCACTCCAGACTGGTATCTATTCAAACTTTTCTCCTTTTTTAACTGTGCTTTTCACACAATTTCACATACAAAACAAATTTCAGACCTGCCCATTAGTCCTGTCCATCTAGTTCACCTTTGCTCCACCAGACCACAAAAGGGCTCTCTGGTTTCCTGGTTTTGGGGCTGGAGCTTTAGGACTTAGTATTCATTTTAGTCTTGTCCACCAGGCAACTACAATGAAGTCCTGTACTATTTCTATTATTCAGCATTGAATTCCCTTTCTGAGCTTTTTTCTATGACTTGAGACCCTCAGAGTAATTCCTTCCTCACCCTTTGGGTTGAACACTCCTTCTGTGTCCAGTCTAATGTCACATTTCAATGGCAGCAGTGGCAGAGCCAGACTCTGTGAGTTTCTGACTTTCTCTGGTGCTCCCATTTTGAGTTTTCTCTCATGTATGGAGCTGAATGCTCAGGATAAAACATGGTATAAAAAGAGTCTCACGGAACAGGCACTGTCTTCATGTGTTGAGATGCCTCTACATTCACAGTGGTTTTGGTAACCATCTGTTCTACTCCCACCTAAAATTTCCAGTTTTCTTCTAGCCTTACCAGTCTTGAGGTCTGTTTTTGTTTTCCCTCACCATCTCCCTTCAGATCTGTTTCCTGTGCAGGTATCAGTTTGGATTTCCCTAAGAAAAATCCCAATTTCCTTGCTTTTGTGATATATTTACCTAAAATTACTTTTGCATGTTCTAACAGTAGTCATCTGTATTACATGATAGTTACAGCTACCATCCCACTTCCTTTATTATGTTCAATTTACAATACATTCCCAATTTCCTTCCATCTTTCAGGGGATACCATGACTCCTATGCCAGTCCCGTTATTCCTAGGCCAGTCCAAGAGTCAGAATCTGGGACAGAGGAAAGGTGACTGTGACTGGGAGCAAACTCTCCCACACACCAGTCTGATGGTTTCTTGCATGTCTTCTAGGGGGGAACACTGGAGTCCAGGCACTGCTAGATCTGTACCAAGAAACTACCTCTATCCATTAATCCTTACGTAGCTCATCAGTTAGACTTTTCCTCTGGGGGATACCATTTGCCAACATAATAATGAGACCCAAAATTGCTTCAAGTCCAAGAGTTAATTTAATTGATCTGAGGTATAAAGCAGTGGGAGTCAATTGTTAAGGTGAGGCAAGGTAGGTTGCACTGGTGCTGTTGCTTCCATCTCTGCAGACTCTTCCCTGTGACAGCCTGTGACAGAGACCCAGTCTCCTTTCAGTACAGTCTTTCTCTACTTTCTTGGAGGAGCATTTCAGATGTCCTTGGCCTACCTAAATTTTTGAGCTTCAGCTTGTTAACTCAGCCTAATGGTCAAAAAATTCCATCTTCCTGGGCTGTGACCTCCATTAATGTGCCACAGAGTCCCACAAAAGCATCAGGCACACCAACACATTTGCCAATCAGAGGTAACACAAGGCTGTCCTTCACTTCTGCCACCCTGGTGAAAAAGCCATCAGCTTTGTGGCACACTGGTAATTTTAGTAAAGAGTCCTTTAGGAGCATCTTATGCTTTTGAGATGTAAGCTGCCTATGTTGTGACAAATACCAATTAAGTTTTCTAGTGCTAATGTTCTTTGCAATTTTGATCGTCACATTGTACCTGTCAAAGACAAGAAACCACCTAATGCATGCAACCACCTAATGCATGCAACCACCTAAATCTTGGTTTGTTGACAATGCTTTTCATACAACCCTTCAGGTGGGTTTTTCAGATCACAATGTAAGATTGAGATCATGCCAATTTGTATACAAGTTGCATGCAGTACTTCATTATGTGGATCACAAATACTCAGCTGAAGTACTTGTACATTAGACCTGCTTCACTTTCTTTAAGTATTCATCTTATTGTGTTCTATTGAAAGGTAATGACATTTTTAAATGGGTCTGCATTTAAGAAACCTGCCTGACAGCCTTTATTCTCCTTCATTATGCCTCAGCACAATCTGCATGCATGGCATTTCAGTGTAATCAGAAAGGTAAAATGTAAAAAACTTTCCTGAAAATAATGAAACTTCTTATTTTTCCCAATGGCAATAAGTAAACTAAATTGCTACATACAGTTTGATTTTAAACATTCCAAGCCGACCGTATCCTGAGCTGCATCAAAAGGAGTGTGACCAGCAGGTCAAAGGAGGTGATCCTGCCCCTTTACTCTGCTCTCATGAGACCTTACTTGGAGTATTGTGTGCAGTTCTGGTGTCCTCAACATAAAAAGGACATGGAATGTTGGAACAAGTCCAGAGGAGGGCCACGAGGATGATCAGGGGACTGGAGCACCTCCCATATGAAGACAGGCTGAGAAAGTTGGGGCTGTTCAGCCTGGATAAGAGAAGGCTGCGTGGAGACCTCATAGCAGCCTTCCAGCATCTGAAGGGGGCCTATAGGGATGCTGGGAAGGGACTCTTCATTAGGGACTGTAGTGGTAGGACAAGGGGTAATGGGTTAAAACTTAAACAAGGGAAATTTAGATTGGATATAAAGAGGAAATTCTTTCCTGTCAGGGTGGTGAGGCACTGGAATAGGTTGCCCAAGGAGGTTGTGAATGCTTCATCCCTGGGGGTGTTCAAGGCCAGGTTGGACGTGGCCTTGGGTAATATGGTTTAGTGCAAGGTGTCCCTGCCCATGGTGGGGGGGTTGGAACTTGATGATCTTAAGGTCCTTTCCAACCCTAACTATTCTATGATTCTGTGATTCTTTTACTTTTTTTAGTCCTTTCTCATGGCATATATTTGAGTCAAAAAGCTCACAGAAGAAATGGCCTCGTGTGCTGAACAGTTTAACTAACATTATTCAAACCTCAGGCCCCTTGCTGTGGTGGATTGCTACCATATTCAATCAACTGACCCCATGCAAAACAGCTGCTTGGATGTTTCATTTTAGTGAAAACTTCTTTCTAGATCCAGCCTTCCCCAGAGAAAGAGCAGTGGTCCCTGCAAGCAGGACTCACACCATCCTTGTGAGCAACTTGTACTCTTTGTGGTTACCAACTAAATTTGAGTAGCCTTAGACACCTAAAATAATCTTATGCTTCTTTTAGAGTGAGTGGGCAGAATAAATCTTTAGAGCAAAATTTAACTGCCCTGGTTTAGACAAAAAAAGCATGGAAATGTGTGTTGATGCTCACTGTACTTTCCTGTCAGCCATCGAGCAAACCATGCCATCGCAGAAGAGACTGATGGGGAGGCTGCTCCAGCCAAGACTTGAGGTCCCTGAAGCATAAGTACTCCGCTACCAACTGGGAATGAGTGAGAAGAATCAATGGACAATGCGTTTTCTCCACTGATGGAACTGGAAACCATGGGAAGACTGATCCTGGGATACCATCTACCCGATATGAGCACTACAGTGAGCAATTCTGTGGGAGAAACTGGGATAAAAAGGCAGGAATGAGTGTGTTAGTCTGGGAAAGAGCAGGGTATCTACAGCATGGATTGGTCAGGGGAGGAGCAGACTACCTGCAGCAAGGCTGACCAGGACTTCCTAACAGGGCATTAGGGTTAGTCCTCTCACCTGCAATTTTCAGACACACTGTGCCTATTCTGTTTTTATACAACCACAGCATAGGTTTTGGTATGAAGAAAGATTTTCCCAGGGGCACGAGTGACACTAGAGAGTTCAGTCCCATCACTGCAATATCTGGATTGAGATGGGAGACCAGGGGAGCCCCTGCTTACCCTGCTTGGGGCCAGGCCAGAAGCTGATTCACAGAGGGGGAGCTCTGGGAGAATGCCAAATGAGAGGCAGCAAGTTTCCATGGATACACAGATTCCTGAGCAGCCTGTGGACTCTGATGTTTGGGAAGCCCAGGAGGACCAGCTCAGAGGCACTGCTCCCTTAGAAATACTTATATTTAGTTAGATGAATTTCTACTAAAAGAAGAATGTTGCTATTAGCTGAGTTGAAAGCAAAACAGACGCTTAGCCCAGGCAGGAGGCCTGTGATTATTACTATTACTATATGCTTTATTTCCAGCTTTCTTGTGCTTGTCAGTGATGAATACTGTGACAAAAAAGTCCTCAATCCTTCAGATAATTGAAAGCATACAGAAACATATTTCTCTTCCTTATTTCTAGTAAATCTCTATTGTTCAGGTAAACCATCTGGTCATTATCACATATCCACACGTAAGCCCTGGAGACTTAAACACAAGCTAGGATAAACCACTGCTGAGCTGGCAATGAGGGCTGACATGTGGTAAAATTAATTTTTTTATAGTTAGAGGTATTAAAAAGCCATTCAGTGAAATGAAGTTGTTGTTATCACAAATAAATTACAGTTCAGCGGGAAAGAATTATACGGAAAACTGATTGGCTGTAAAATTAATAATGTTTTGGGCAATGTGCCTGCTGTTGGCACTTTAGTAAAGTGTCAGGCTGTGGCAGTGATCACACCAGTTCCAGATAGCTGTCCGTATCTCACCTTCTAGGATTGATGTGTTTAGTCTTGCTCCTAGGTATCTGGCGAGTATTCCCATATGTTGTGGAAGAAAAAGGCACAGTGCTTGTGTGCTATCTGGGCAGAGCTCTACAGGGGACATTCTTCTATGTGGATGGATGGATGGCTGAGTGCCCGTGTGCCTCTTCCAATCTCAAAACAAGGAGAAGTACACCAAAACAATTATTTCCATTTTAACTTGTGGATGTATGACAGGAGGATATGAGTATTCTGGCTGCCCACAGGTGAATTTTAGCTTGAGAGTCTGGTGTTTCAATTGTAGTGTTGTCTCTAAAACAGTTGCCAATAATCTGAGCAGTAGTGGCCACATCTCCCTTTTCCCAACAAGTACCCTCATATAAACAGTAGCAGATAAAAGCCAGTACAACCTTCTTCGCTTGTATCATAAAAAGAGTAGTTTAGGATCACTCAAAGAATGACCATCGAAGGTACTAGCAAAAGTATTTTTAATATGATTTATAAAGGTGTGACTTGATAGAATTCAGTAGGAAGGTTCACTCTGCTGTTTATTACATGGGTGAAGCATACAAATAAAAATCGAGATAAAATCAAGCTAAAGATGATTGATACAGAAACTGAAGGTACAAAAGAGAGACTCTTCTGTTGAGTCATGCGGTTCAGAGGGGACCCCCTTGCTTTCTAAGCTCATGAAGTAACTTAGGTGTTGCTGAGCCTAGTCTTAGTCTCAGACTTGGTCAACAGTATATATCTAAAGGATTGCCATTTAGATATATACTGTGGTGAATCTCTAACCACAGAGGAGACTTTTGTACAGCTTTCATTTAGCAGCAGATTGTGGTTTTAGGTGGATCTTATAGAGTTGGTCAGTAGAATTTACTACGCTTGCTATAGAAAACTAGACACACATAGACACGCATACATAAAGATACATAAAGTATACCTGTTAAAAATTCCCATCAAGGTCAGTGAATATTTATGTCTAAAATCTCGGCATTTATCAGCAGCTGATTATCACAAACTGGAAAGTCTGTGAGCTCTGAGAGGAGTCACTTAGAAGGGAGATGCTGTTCACGGAATCTATGTCCATGAGAGCTCAAAGGGTCTCACTTTAGACTGCTCTAGACAAGGAACCTGTAGTATTTGGTATACTTCAACAAGATGATAAAGCCTAAGTGAGTTGTGTGTGCTCAGGTGTGCTCTTTGCCTTCCTGTTCCATCAGCATGTGTCCATTTAGGATAATGTGAGTGTAGGTGAAGATGGTTTTGAGCTTAATCAGAGCATGCTGAATGACTTTGACTCTTTGGTGGACTGACCTTGAGCAAGAAAAGCGGAACAAAGAGCACAAAAACAGGATGTAGAAGAAGAAACTGAGAAGAGAGAAGGAGAAGGAAAGGAAGGTGACGAAAGGCCAACTAACCAATTGAAAGTTTATGTTGTGCATGTGAACAGCAGCAACTAACCAACTGCATTGTAGCTTTGAGCGCGTGGACGTAATCTTAACGTATATAATCCATGTAATCTTGAATAAAGAGGTCTTTGATTCTCAAGATACCATACTGTGCAATTAATCTCCACATGTGAGCAGAAGATTTGCAAGAAAAATTCTTTTCGTATTGCACTTCCATTTCACAGCACTGAGAATTTCTGTGGGGTCAGCCACAGACAGTAGTCTTGTAAGAAGGGAATGGAGGCAACCAGTGCCCTACCCAGGATTCAACACTGATAGCTTCTCTCAAAAGTTTGGTTTCTTCCAGTCTCTCTCTCTGTCAGCTTTATCTTGCTGTCTATCCCATTAAACAGGAGTGATTAAAATAAAGTCCTGAATAAGACTTCGTGATTACAGAAAATCCTGTTACTAATCCGGATTGCATGGATATAGCAGATAGATACTATGGTTATATTGTCATCAAAATTGCTTATATAATAAATGGGTTCTACTGTGAATTGGAATACATTTAACTGTGTCAGTTCATCCTGTTTCAGCAAATGTCAAGCCATAAAAATGTCACTGAAGGTTATTTATATATATATACTCAAGGAAGAAAAAGTAAGTACCTTCTGAGTTCACAAATCCTGTGCTTCACAATTAAAGTCTTATCTGTAGTGATCACTCATTTTTAAAATTGTCCAAATCTAAAGTTGTCTTGAAGTGATTGCTTGTTTCTTCCAGTCTCAGAATCAACTGGAAGAGATTTATCTAGTTTAAAAATGTCTTTGCAAGTATCAGTCTCAAAAGGCAATTAAACCAAAGCTTAGTGAGATATGATGAAAAAAAAATAATTAGAACATACATGTTAAAAAAAAATATTTTTCTGGCAAAAAATACATCTGTCTCTAAATTCAGATTTGCTGCAGCAGTAGAGCTGAACTATTTAATTCCACTTGTGGTATTCTGATGAGAATATCACAGTGTGAGATAGTAACGTGATTAATAGGTGGTAGCTGATCACATAGTCTGTAAAGTCCTGCCTCTGAAGTCAGTGGAGCAGGAGGCAACTTCTGTGGGGCACCAACTCTGAACTACCTGTTGAAGGAACTCCTCTTCCTTCACTGGCAATTGAGGGAGTTCTGGGGAGAGGAGTCTTAGATCTTACACACAAATACCAAACACAGACTAGAGTAGGGATTCAGCATGAGCCATGTGGTGCAACAAAGTTAATTTCAATTGCAGTTGTTTCAGTGGTAATTAAGGCCCGTCTTTTTAGAATCACCATTTAATTTTGGAGAGAAATTTGCAATTTCACTTAGCAAATCTGAATGAAGAAAAAAAAAAAAAAAACATGGAGCAGGCATAATGGTTCCCAAGCCAGTCCAAAAAAACCCCACTCATAAGACATTTCTTGTTCACAGGTTTCAGTGTGGATCTGGGATTGTAGCAAGGCATTCAGGCAGAGCCCACAGGTGAGCTAGGAGTGGACTCTGAGCCTGGGAGTCCTTGCTAGCATCTTATCCACTGAGGTGGATCTACTTCATTAAACCCATGACCAAATGATACAGTGTCTAGATTGCAACTCTATTCCCTACTACTTATTTCAGTATCACCGGGTATCCTATTAATTCAGGTTATATAGCAGATTTACAGCAACATCTAGAGCTGACATGAATCTTCTAGACTTTCAGAACAGAGCCTCCCGTGTCTCCAGTTATACATAAGAACCATGAAAAAAACAAAACTGAACAGACTTTATGAATACTTTATAAATATACATGTATCCTCAAGATGCCATGTTGTCTGTAGTGACTGTGCATATGCTGTTTGTGACTAGACATACAAATTTTTAATCTGTTGATGCCATTACATAAAATCCAATCCAGACTATTTTAGGTGCTGCCAGCATGGGCAATGTGTTTTTCCTGTATGCTGATGATTTTAGGTTCAGCCTTCTCAGCAGCACCTATTTTCTTGAAAAGGTAATAAATGTGAAGTTATGAGAGCTCACACATGCCTGAGAGTTAAGGAAGGAAGACAGCATGATGCATCACCTTGAATAGGTTAGAGTGAATTATATTCTTGAGGACACTGGTGTTTTCTCGATGTCTTTTCAGGCTCACTGCAACTGTAGATTCAAGCAGCTCTGAAAGAGACTAGAGTGAGGATCTGCCTTTGGATGGTGTGTTGCACCTGCATGGAAGTGGAAAATTACATCAGCAAAATGTGTTGTCACTGAGCAGCAGGGTGTTGATGTCAAAATAGAGCTTTCCCAGCTCACATGCAGAATGCTCACTTCCTTCACAGTTTTTTCCTTCTCCCCATACCAGTGCCAAGGTAGAGGAATGAATCTTTTCCACACATGGTTAGAGCTGTGTGGCACACACCAGTGACGTGAGTGGAGAAGTGACTGTCAAGGCTGATATTACACCATTGTTCTTGTGACATACTGTTCCTAGTGAATGTTGTTTATTCCCTGTGTCGTGTGTGCTGAGGTCTGTGAAATCCTTGGTGCTGTTCCTTTCAATAGTTGACTGTTCCAGTGGCACTAGGATTCCTGCAAGAAGTGTGAAGTCCTTTGCGACCCCTTAAATCCAAAGAGTGGTGAAAATAGCAATGACTGACATCTCTATTTCAGTAACGTAACATTTTAGTTTGCATGTCACCTGGTCCCTAGGACCTTACACGTTTATAGCCAAAGGCAAGACTGGCTGTTGGCAGAGGAAGGGGATAAAACACTATAGACTGCTATGCTTTCAGCAGTGTGCTTAGACGGCTCATTTGTATATAGGTGGTGCAAATGCCAAAGTCGGACCCAGATCTATTTGTGTTCTTTCCTGAAGGTAGCAGCTGGTGTGTCATCCCTTAACAACTAATTTTGCACAGAAAACAGATAGACCCTGTGTCCTCCTAATCCTGCCAGTTTTGCTCACTCCTTCAGGAGTTCTTTGCTCCTTTCCCTCTTAGGTTTATGAGGTCTATGTGGTCTATGAAAGACCACATAGAAAGACCTCTATGAGACCTCTATGTGGTCTCAAATCCCAGAGTTTAGGTCTCACCACTGCCTCATGATTCCCTCCAGATATACCATGGCTCATGCTTTGACTTTCAGCTTATAAATCCTTTTGTTTTCTGCATGCTTCCGTCTGCACTCATCAGGTTTTGCTTTTTTTCCTACATTGATACAAAAACATCTGGTAATTAAAGGACCCCAACTTCAACTTGTAGAGTGATCAGACTGCTAGTTCTGAAGGTAGATTGGTTTAGTTCCTCTTGCATGAGAAACCTTGGCATCTTTGTGAGAGGGCTTTGGTACAGGTATCTGCACAAATGTGTATTGTATATATAACATGTATGTTGTTCATCACATGTATATAATGTGTATATTGTTCATCACAAATTAGTTGGCACAAGGGGAGAATAGAGAGGCTCCACACCTGACAGTTTATCATGGAGAAAAGGCATAGGGAGACAGGGGTTGGAACCTACACTCAAGTCTTCTAAAACCAAAAGAATTGCCAGAAAGATGTGCAGTTATGGTAATTATTCCCATAATCAGAAATATATTTGTAGAGAGGAAAGGGTCAAGCTGTGACAGCAGTAGGGCTGTAGTGAAATGTGCTGTCCTGGGTTCTTGACCTATGCACAGCATATTTTGGGTTTGGCTATTCTTGGTTTGCTCTGTCTCTATAGACTGTCTGGAAGTGGCAAGTAGTGAGGAATATTTGCTGTGACCAGCAGCAAACCATGCGAGAGCAAAATATGTAAGAGCAAACACTGAAAAACAATTCCGCCTGGTTTTATGACCTGGATGGACACAACCATGATAGATGGTTTCTGCCTAGGAACAGCAGCAAGCAGATCAATGTTCTGACTATGTGCTGTAAATTTAGGTATCTCTCAGTCTCTGGCTTAGACCTGTGTATATTGTTGCTGCTTGCACCTAAACTGCATCCACAGTGATGGATCCTAGGCTCTCTGGTGGAATTGCTTTACATCTGGCCACTCTTCTTGGCATGCCATTTATTTTTCTTTGTTGATTTTACAAGATCTATTTATATCTCACAGGGAATTTGTAACAGGTTATTTGTGGTTAGGATGCTGTCCTTAGTCTGGAAACACCCTTTTTAGCAGGGATGCTGTAAAGTTTTTCCATCTCTACTATGTTCAGAGAGGAGGCTGAGCTTGAGTGTTACACTGAATTAAAAGAAACAGCTTCCTTACAGCTCTATAATCGCTGTCTCGCTGCCACTAAGCAGGTGAGAGGGAAACGCTGTGGGCAACTTGTGGTCTGACAGAGACCATCTGTGTGACTGCTGACACATGATTTAAGCACTTTTCACTATTCCCAAGTTATGTTGCAAGAAGAGACAAGCAGAAGATATCGAGGAATTCTGATACAGCACAGTGATAGGTGTTATACAAGCACATGGTGTCTGGGTGAGAAATTTGCATCTCCCATAATGCAGGTTTATTATAAATGGTACCTTCATGACTTATTGAAATGCCTTGTCCTCTCCATGGGCCAGTTATTTGTAATGAGCTGTTGGCATTTGGCACTGCAAAGCAAATTGAGGATTAATAAAAACCTAGTGCACAGGCTGATTTGAAGAACTCTGCTGAATGTCAAACATCGGGAATAAGAAATATGAAATAGGGCCACTACCAGGGTGGACTGCTTTTAAGCACAAAGCCAATCATAGAATACTGCTGTACTTTTTGAGTTTGTTTAAAATATAGCTTTTAAAACCTTTCCATCTCAGAGGCCATTTTCCCCTCCGATATCTTTCTTGGGATAAGGGATACAGTCACATTTTTAAAATGCCATTAGTGACAGATGGAGCAGTGGAGGTGTTTCTGGCAACCTGACAACTGGCAAATGTCTGAAAAATACATACAGTACCTTGCTGCTGGCCCTTATGATAATTCTTCTTCCCCTTATGATAATTCTTCCCTTTCATGGAAGCAAATGGTGGGCAAATGACAGTCTGTCTTGTTGCATAAACACTGTTCTGCAGAGCCCTTACACAGCATTATATGCAGGACTAAAAATGTAAGGTCTCCATCTGGCAAACAGCTGACAGCCCTGCCAGCATGAGGAGTGGAAGGAATTTGGTCTTCTTGTATGTCTAGGATGGACAGCAGGTTGGTGACATAGCTGGTGTCTGCACAGATTTTACTAGCTTTTCAGACTCATGTCAAGAAAGTCAGTGCCCCTGGGGAGTCTGCTGTGTCAGTGACATTGTGTCATCCAGATAAATACCAAACATTCACTTTCACCTTCTCAGGGCAGTAACAGACTTACCCCAAGACATCTCTAGGGATTAATAACTGTCTAATTTGCAAGACAGCAGAAAAACACAGAAGTTACTGATAGGACTCACACAAGCTTGTATAGAAATATTTGGCCCTTCGAAAGATCCAGGGAAGAACAACTCTGTCCCTCACTGCCTCCAAAGCCAATCTTCACTGATATCACCAGCAGTGCAGCCAGCTGTTGGGCAGGTGAAAGCACCTTTTCCAGGCTGAGCCTGCCACCTCAAGCAGAAGGAACACCATACTTCACTGGCTTAGGTCCCAGCTGCTTACCCCCTAACAGAGCTCAACACACCAACAGACTAGCCAAAACCCCACCTAATTTTACACGCCTCAGGAATGGCACCACATACAGCTAACCACCAGCAGTTTCTTAAGTAGCCCCTGAACCCATACTAAAGTTTTGGTGAGATGAACTTTTTTGATAAATATAATAAAACTTGTTTGATTCTCCCATTCCATCATGACACAGCTAAAGCTGAGGCATGCACGGGTTGCAAAGAAAAAGTCATGCATGCTGACATCCATCTTTGGGAGGGTTTGGGATAAAATTCCTGCGTTCATGTTGTGTAAATTGCTGCCTCAGGACACTTTTCCATTAATGTCTCTCAAAGGAGGAGTTGATCCTAGGACTAGAGAAAAAAGCAGCTTTCTGTTTTGTCAGCACCTGGTACCAGTGTGATCTAATGGTCATGGCCATAACACTTTATTAGTTGCATTCAGATCAAGACTGCCCAGTGCTGTTTAAAGACAAAGTGAAGGAGCTGTTCTTCAAAGAGGCTAATGGATGTGCATCTCCTTGAGGAGCAGCTAAACATTTTCTGGGATGTTGTCTCAGTAGCATTTTGCAAGCAGGAGTAAAGCATGCGTATATAGTCAGGACCTTGGTGTTGAACCTGAGTTAACCAGTTTTCTCCTGGCTGTGGGTTGGAAACCATATAGCTAAACCGTTTTGTGTTGTGCCACATGAGAGCTTTAGTGTTTAGGTTGTGTGATCAAGAGTTAATCACCACAGACACAAAGGCCTGATAAGGAGCCAGACTAGGTGTAAGATAAGTAAGATAAGAGATAAAGAGATAACTGTAAGATAAGAAGTCCAGGAGCTGGGTGTAGGAGACATCATGGCAGAGGGGCCAAATACTGGAGTGACCAAAGGGTCTGTGAGTTGGCTACTGGAGGGACTGTAGATCTGAACCAGCTACAGGAGAGACTGTTTGCATAGGTCTGAGTACCAGCAGCAGGACTGGGGCTGCATACTTTGGGGTCTTACAGGTCCAGGTGCCAGCAACAGGAGAGATGGATCCAAGAACCAGCTTCTGGATGGACTTTGTGTCTGAACTCACTTACTGGAAGAATCCACTGACTAAATATATATATGAATATATATATTCCACTATTGTTATGCATATATTTGTGTACACATATTGCACCTGAACACTACCATCCTGATTAGCAATAGGAGTAACAAGGTGAGAACACTGGTACTTACAGTGTTTCTGTGACTGCAATGTTTTCTGTCTGCATTTAACTTTGTGACCAGCCATGTGTACATATATATGTACGTATACATGCAGTATTCATGCATTTGTGTGTGTGACTGTGGGGAAAATGTACTCACTCTCATTACTGGCTGGATCTTGGGACATGAAGCTGCAGCAGCATCACCCTCTCCCAGGCTACTGGACTTGGAAGCTCCCAGCAATCAGCACAGGAACACATGCCTTACCAAAAACTGCCCATACAGTCTGGTCCCTGCAGAACGGCTTTTTGTTTGTTTATTATATTTTTGTTTAGATAATTCTTTCCCGCTTTCTTGCATCCACCCCTGTGATATTTGCCTTGCAGTGTTACTCTGTGCATGAGGGATGGTTAGACCTAGTTCCCTTCTCATTCTTCCAGACCAATCCCAATTAAATCACAGGGTCTTTTCCCATAGCATTTTCTGCCTACCAGAGTTAAAGGGATCTAAGTTAGCACTTTTGATATAAAGGCAGGCAGCCTGCCCTCACTGCTACTTTTACCAAAATGCATAAACTCAAACTGACTTGCAAGTTATGATGACAATCATGAGAAAAACCTGCAGGTTTAAAACCCTGTGATTTAAATCTACTGTAAGTAGGATTGAATCTAATAGCCTACCATTCAAGGCTGAATGCTCAGTAATTGCAGCACTGTGCAGAATACAATAAACGACCAGGAGAACAAACAAAAAAAAAAATTAAGAAAGAAAAGCCTTATTCAAGACAACAATGCCAGAAGAAGTAATAGCTGTTGCAACTCAGGCACTCAGAGGTGTTCATCACTTCTGTAGCAGCATAAGCTCTTCCCAGCTGACTGTGCTTAGAAAGCTGTAATGGGACGAACAAAAACCAAATCAAAATATGAATAAGAACAATCCCCAATCCTTTTCATTTGATCCAAGCAGTAGAAACCCATGGTTGAAGCAAAATAGCACATACTTTATGACTTTGTCTGTCTTTGGAAGGGTGTTTTTCGAATTGATGTTTGAAGGCAAAGATAGTGAGTATAGATTTAACTTTCCCAGTGCAAGAATGAATTAATCCATCTCACTTTAACATGATGATCTCGTCTTTGCTGTGCATTTCTGTGCACCCATTTTTGGTGCTTAGTAAGTTCAGAGATCATTTTATAGCATGGCTTCTTTTCTCTTGGATTTGACCTATTCTCATCTTGATACTCCAGTGGTCCGTAAATTAAAGTGACACAAAACTTAGTAGTGGGTCTTTTTTTGCAGGACATAAGCGAACATTTTCTTCTGAGCAGAGTGCTATACAGGTAGAGTTCAACCCTGCCTCTGCTGAAGCAGAAGACACTTTCCCAGTTTTCCTTCGTTGAGATAAATCTGTGGTTTTGTTCACACTATGATCACCTTAATTACATCAGGGATGTTATATTTCAAGAAGCAGATTATTGCTTGGGGCGTAAACTTAAAACTGGCTATCCACAGTACTTATGGCAAAGTGCTTACTTTAGTCTCTACATGAAAATGTTAATGCTTCTGATTTCCCAGATTGCTAAGAAAGGATGCACTAGGTTGTACAGACTGATCTGATGAATGTCATGTTCTGTGTCCTCTAAGCTCAGCACCAAGGGTAAAACTGAAACATTTCAGTCCCTGGGAGATAGACATTATTTGTGTAGTATATAATAAAAGGAAAGACTTCAGTACATCCAGGACTGAAGAGAAGGGATTAAATGACAGGCTCAGGTTATCCCACCAGGTGAGTAATCTTTAGATGATAAGCATGGAGAAAAAAACACCAAAAGAGAACCTATGTCTTATTGGGAAGAAGAGCAGATGTTTCCAGTATCAAAGTGCAGCAGAAAACAATATTAACAGATTAAGGATATGCAACAGAGAAGCACAAAAATGAGGACAGAACATGTATTTTGATATCCAAAAATGACATCGATACAGCAACAGAGAAAACCTAATAGAAAAGCTGATAGAAGCACAGGACTGGGGAAAGACAAGCTTAGCAGCAGCATTTGAAACCTGGAATCAGTGAAATATAGGGATGACAGTGACCACTTCCCATCCTGTCATCCACCCCTGCATAAAAAGGCAAGACCAAAACCAACAAGAAATCCCTGATATGTTTGCCCAACTGTGAAGGAACTCCCAGCCTCCTCAGTGCCATTTGTCCCTTGAAAGCTTACTTCTGAGTCCAATCTAAATGTTCACATGGCATTTCCCCTCCATTTTCTTAGTTCAGTGAATTTATATTCCCGCTGTAGCAAAGGGTTTCACATTGACATATGGGTCAGGAAAATGCCAAACAAGCAAGCCAAAATGCATTTGAAAGGGTTGGGTTCAAATATGTTGAAATTTCAGATTTTGTCATTATCTAAACCCTGGTAAATTCAACAGATTTTGGGGGTCCAGAGTGAAAGTGGTATTTCAGCTGAGTCCCTAAGCCAAGTCAGCCTCTTAAAGTTGTGTGTCCATCTGTGTCTTCCAAAATTTTTATATATAAAGAAACTAAATTTGAGAGAACATTTTGAAGTTTCACAGAGTATTTCTTTCAATCATTGTAAAAAAATCAGCACCTGTCTGAGAGTGAGAAACCCAAATTATTTGTCACTAAGGAAAAAGCAGGAAGTCCACAGCTTTATACTTAATTTCGAGTGCCTATGGCTTTTCAGTTGGCATGTGTGTAACTCCAGATTAACCAGAGTGTTTGCAGTCTTGGGGCTGGTAGGGAGGACTGGGGCATCTGGCTTAATCATGGTGGGTTGTGGTGGGATGGTGTAAGAGAAACAGGCTGCAAATCTGGAGGAACTTGGGCTTCACAAATACCACTCCTTGATTTTCGTTCTCAGGACATCTGTCCATCAGAGAAGCATGTGGCTGCCGGAGGAACAAATCTGCTTTGAATAGCAGAAGAGCAGTGTGGAAAATGATTCTGCTGATTTCAGGAGTCAGAAACAGCTCCTTCACACCCTGGGACTACTCATGTTTCTGAGAAGATAGTGGGCAGAGGTTTGGAAGGCTCCCCCAACAGTGAAGTGAAATGCATGTCTTTGGGCAAGTGATACACAGAAACTGATGCTCGAGGGGAGTGGCGAATACAGTTCACCAAGCTGAAGGTCAAGACTTATATTTGGATGAAAATAATTCCTTCTCAGATTCTTTTTGGTGGAGGATTTATCAGCATGGATTTATTTCAGTTCTGCTCTTTTAGCCTTATTAGTGGAAATAATGCTTCCAGCCTCCACTTACCACTTTTAAGCATGAATTTAAAATCTGACAGCTTGTCAGGCTGTCTTGTATCAGCACTTCCCCCTGCATTGCCAGAGTGAAGTAAAAGAAAGAATAAGGCTAGATAAAAGAGTGAAGGGCTGTTGTGCAGTGAGAGGAAATAATTTGCTGCTAATGCACATGACAAACCGAAACATTTAAAGTAAAGGTCATTTTGGGGGTTATCTTGAAAAGAAATGAGTGCATTTCTAAATCATTGACCAGTATGCCTTAATACTACCCCAAGAGACAAAAGGCAACTGGAGTGCATTCTAAAGGTCTGCGGGAGAGCCTCATGGGTGGAGCAGGGTAATGAAATTGTCTGTCTACTCCAGCCATCCTGGCTTGCCTTGGAGACTAAAAAGGACCCTATAAATGTTTCTCTGCCCAGACAGCCATCTCCAAGTGACCTTGGAGCCACAGCACTGCCTCGATTATGCATGTCAATGTTTGGGCAGATAGTCTGAGGTAAGCAAGGAAAAGAGGTGATTTTTTACTGGACTTTTTTTTATATAAAATGGACAAGGTTTCAGGTTCAGTCTCTTTAGTGGTTCTGGTGAGAAACAAAGAGTCCATGTGGTCTAACTGGAAGATGGTTCATGTTAGGTACCATGAAAGCAGCTCTCAGGGGACAGAAAATAATGATTGCAAGGAATTTTTTTAAGGAAGGAGCTGGCACAGGTCATCAAGTTATTAACAGCATTTAAATAAGTAATTAAAAGTTAGTTCTGCAATGCTATAGATGAAAAACTGTAGCTGCAAGAGAAGGGAAGCTTTTAAAGCACACTGTGCAGCATCCCTGAAGCAGAGCACAGTGGTCCAATGTCTTCCTGAGTGATGAGATCAGACCTTAAAAAAGTTTTCAGTTCAATGGGAATCCTGAGCCAGAGGATTTTGACTTGTCAGAGAGAAAAATCTGAGGGGAAGAGCCCAATACGTACTCAGTTTTTAGGTTATCTTTTATCATATTTAGGAAGTGTTCCTTCTTAAAAACGAGACAAATCACAAACAAATCACAAAAGACAGATGTAGTAAAGCAGTGTAAAACTTTGGAGAACTGACTATGCAGAAGAGAGACCAGGCTGTGGGCAATCTAACTAAGGCTGTAGTTTGCTGCCTTACGTTAAACAGGATTGAAAAACGTCCTCAGTGGGTACCATGGGCTGTCTTCTCTCTATGTGGTCTTTTTAGCACAGAAGCCAGGAAACAGTGGAATGAGCCAGTGGAGGTGGTATCGACCTTGGCCACCTCATTATGTCAGCTCATATGCAGCAGAATTGATTGGATCAGAGGTGGGGGCTTGCCAAGTGGGAATGCTGTGTTGCTACAAGAGGAGGGCAGTGCCCAGTGGGCTAACACTTGTCTTTCTTACTTAAAAATCAGAGGAGGGCTTTAAAGAAGTACCATTGTACTCCAGAAAAAGATTTGTCATTGTCTTCCTGTTGACATTTTGTTCCCTCAATAAAGCAGTTTTATCCACTTAACTGTTTGCAAGCAGGAATTGCACCTCAACCAGCATCCAGATGGCTCAAGATAGTAGTTGTTAGTGATACCTGAGAATTGAACGCAGGCCCTTTTCACTGACCACCTATATCTGCCTGCATAATATTTTATGTTAATTAAGGTCAGGCATAAGATGACTATTAAGAGTGAAAAAAAGTCTGTTAAGTATGAAATATGTAGATCATCACTTGAATATTATTTTCTTTGTTTTATATGAACAGTAGTAAATTTTTTTTTTTTTGCATTTGTAGAGTGGAATTTATCTGCAATCTACTCCTTCTATTTCAATCTCTTTTGTCAAGGCATCTCATTTCTATACTCCGGAGGTTAGTGTGTTTGACACTGTCTAGGAGCAATACACAAACACTCTTCATTTTGACCTTGTGTTCTTATAAATTGAGTCCACTGGCGGCAAAAGAAATTGAACGTTAGTGTTAAATAGGGAGTGTGGTATCATGTATTTCCATTTCAGATAAAAATTCTGAACTGTGCATTCAGGCCGGGCTGGTGCTAAATTAGTTGGACATGTGGATTTGTTCACAAAGAGCAGCGTGAAACTGCTGCTTTTCTGAGCAAGCACCAGCCTAGTTACCATTGTGCTCCCTTTCTTACCAGTGTTCCCCAACACCACCACTCACATGATTAAAGATTACATCTCTGCTAAATTTAAAAGGCTCTAAATCTTTCACTATACCCTGCCTAAGGCTGGTTGGAAATTTTGCTGGCAAAGCAACATTACTTTTGGACCACACTTAAAAAAAAACCCATGGGCTTTTCATTCTCCTCCCCCTTCATTATACTGGTGCAAAAGATGCTGCTGAGCTGAGCTCAGCTCTACAGTGTGCCCCTCTCATTTTGACAAGTATTTTACATGACTGAGACCCACACAGTCCCAGAGTACTCTTATATCTCGTTTTCTAGCAAACCTTTTTCTTTCAGAGCAGCCCCAATGCTTGCCTAAAATAGTAGTGCTTCAAATCAGTAAATATAAAGGATGAAGCAGCTCACTATTTATCTGCCACTAGAGGTTCCAGTCTACTATGAAAAGTACAACTTAAATGCACATAGCACAAAGGAATCTGCAGGGTAAGGCTTCCCTTAATATACTTTTGAAATCACTTTTAAAAAATACATGCTTCTCAAAGGTTTTGTTCAGAACAGTGGAAAGTATGTCTGGGCAAATTCGAGATATGAATAGCTCCATGGAGAGATCCTTTATTCACAAAAAGAAATTAACATGGAAATCCACTTGCTAATAAGTGTTTCGCCCCTCTCCCATAAAATACTGGAACGGTTAAAGGAAAAAAAAGAAAACCAGAAAATTTAAAGAAACGTTGAAATACTGTTCAGAATTGTTCCGCTTAATTGAGTCAATCTATTTTGAAGCTTAAAGGGTGATAGGTTTTACTAGGAATATGAAACATTTATATAGCCATATTAGTAAACATCATTGATTTAGAAAGCTCATAGGCCAGGAGTGGCTGAGACAGTGTAAAATTCTGTTTATGACTGTCTGGCCAATTGCTTTCTTTCCTTGGAAGGTGCATCTGTTTCAGGAAGCCTTGACCTACTGGGAATAAGATATCTAGTATTGGCTATTAGCATTTAACATCTTATTGTAGAAGAAGTCCTTGTGATAATTTCAGAGGGCTGATTAAAGATGTTGACTAGATCCATCCATCCAAACGGCCTCAAGCTGTGGCAGGGGAAGTTTAGATTGAATGTTAGGAAAAAGTTCTTAACTGAAAGGGTAGTCAGGCATTGGAATAGGCTGCCCAGGGTTGTGGTGGAATCACCATCCCTGGAAGTATTCAAAAACATGTAGATGAGGCTTTTAGTGACCTGGTTTAGTGGTGGACTTGGCAGGACGGGGTAACGGTTGCGCTGCTGATCTTAAAGGTCTTTTCCAACCTAGTCGATTCTATGACTGTGGTATTGTAGGATTAGGAATTTAAGGAGGAGGTGAGAAAAGGCCAGTGCTGGAGGATTTGAGATTGTACCCAGAAAGCAGGGCTGAGAGATAGAAAATGGGTGGAAGAGCATCACTTGGTTTCATTTTGATTTTTAGCTTTCTCCCACTTGTAAAACCTGCCATGCTCCAGTTGCTGCTAAATATGAAAGACTGGGTGCCTCAATCACTTATGAACTTACATGGCTGCTCAAATGTTTAGTTTTTCCTTAACCCATTTAACTTTAGGAACCCAAATATTAAATATTTGGCCTGAAGTTCAGCCTAATACCTGGTGTTATCCATGGGATATGTATGAGATAAATAGAGCGTTGAAGAAAACAAACATTCTTATCAGGAAAAAAAGAGGCAATTTATAAGGATGCTAGATGAATAAAGATACTAGGTTCTCAAAACGGACTAAGAGGTGAATGACTTAAGCTTCCTGAACATGTTTCTGATACAGATCTTTCTGTTCTTTGACATTCACATACATTTTTCACTTTTGATTTTTATTCTTAGTAAGAATTTCCAGCATTTGGGGATTGCATTTTACATTTCATAAATCTAGAAATGTCCAAAAATGACAACAGCACACATGGGTATATGTGAGAGTACATGCACACATTATTCATGGCACTAGCTGGATAGAGAGCTTTACTTTTCACTCCCAGTAATTCTTAGCTGAGGCAATTTCACAGCCATAAATTCACTACAGAAAACATGCTAAAACTGAGGCGAGAAATGAGAAGTGTTTAATTCTGAAAGTGTAAATGTATTCATCTTCAACTGTGTGAGCAAAATATGTCTTTTCAATTTCTTACCCTGTTTTATTTTATTTCAGGCACAGTTAAAAGTTGTATGTACTTCCGAATGTAGGGCTTTTAGTTGTTACAATGCAATATTACAATGCAGACAATGCCGAGGGTTCCAGCTCTTACCAAATCATTTTGGCTGAAATTTAGTGACCCACAGGACCCCATGTAGTCAGCCTATGCCAGTCAAATGTTCTGTCCCCACCACCCCATTTCTATACTGGTGTTACTTTATAGTCAATACTATTGACTCCTTAGCAATGATGGTGTTTGAAATGCCAAGTTACATGCCAGTGACTCAGGTGGAAGAGGTTTTTGGGGGAGTTCTTACCTTGATCCTCATGTCCTGGGTTCAGCAGTAGCAGTCATTTTTTCTCTTTCTTGGTAGCTGGTGCAGTGCTGTGTTTTGACGTTTGGGCTGGGAACAGAGCTGATAACAATGATGCTTTGGTTTGTCCAAGGACTTTGTGAGCCTCATGCTCTGCCAAGGAGGAGGGGAAGCCGGGAGGAAGCAGAGACAGGACACCTGACCCAAACTGACCAAAGAGGTATTCCATACCACAGCACGTCATGCCCAGGATGTAACTGGGAGTGAGCCAGAAGGGCAGAGGTGGACTGCAGGGTTGGAGGAGGTATCGGTCGGTGTTTGGTCGGGCTGGGGGGGTGAGTTATCAGTCGCCTGGTGATAAGGTGTTGTATTCTCTTCCCTTGTTATTTCCTTTATCATTATTATTGGTGATAGCAGCAGTGATTTGTGCTATACCTTAGTTACTAAACTGTTCTTATCTCAACCCGTGGGAGTTGCATTCTTTCTGATTCTCCTCTCCTTCCCTCCAGGAGTAGGGGGAGGGCAGGAAGAGGGGGGAGTGGGTAAACAAGCTGTCTGGCTGGGGTTAAACCACGACACCTCATCCTGTTGCTCTTTGATAACATTTTATTATCCTGACGTATTACCTCAATAGGTAGTAACAAGGCCCTTATCTGTAGGGTACATCATTCTACACACATGCTTAGAATGTATCAGAAAGTTATTATCTTTATTTCCATAGAAAAGTTGCATTGTTCAGAAAGAAAATACCCATTTCCATTATATCATTTGCAAAATGTTTTTTAAAGAAATGTTTTTACTGTTTTACTTAAGGCTTCTCTGGAAAGCATGTAGGTTCTTTCATTACATCTCTCCCAAGACCAGGGTCTCACTGCAGGTAGGCATGAATTCAACCCAGTTAGCATTTCAATAGGTGACTTTCAATACAGCTTCACCATTTCTGAGGCCAAACCAGTTATAACTGTCTGCAGTGTACTCTGATGACACAGTCAAGCTTTCTTCCTCCCCTCCCTCAGAATAGAAATCTTCATAAGTTTAATTTAGAATCAGCTCCATCTGACATGAAAAATATGGATACATGGATGCTTCTAAGGCAAATGCACAAACCTTTTCTATGTAGTTTGGAGCTATATGCCCTCTATGCTTTTGTTTGGTCAAACTCCATACAAGGCAGTGTGAGATAGGTGTTTGAAGGTCTTTCTTGGGCAAAAGAATGAAACAAATGGTATTGAACAAAGTAGAAATTTATTTTATTTCATTTTTCCTGAAAAATAACCAGTGCAAATGTGACTGAGAACAATGATTTTGAAAAAACATTTCCCAGTTAGGAAAACCATTACGATGCAGCTTCAGGCAACACTATTAATTACCCTATAGCTGTGAACTGATTTTATATTTAATAATTGAACTTGTCTGTTTTCAATTGCTTGCATCAGGACATCTGTCATGGTATAAAGTGCCATTCACTGTCAGATATCATTTTCAGAGCAAGTCCATGAAGTCAGTCCTCTCTGGTAAACTGAAGGGATGGAGGTCTTTAATCCAGGTATCTCAATTTCTTCTGCAGCTTCTGAACTTCAAGTGGCTGATCATCTTTCTGTGGAAAGGCTTGACTTCAGTGAGAGGAGGAATTACTCAAAACTTACTGAGGTTTTAAAATCACCTATGTATTGTTCAGCCATTAGTAATCCCTTTGGATTTACAGACTTGGCAGCAATTACTGTGTTAGTTGATTTGGAACAAATCACTGATAATTAGGAAAACCTCCAAGGGCAATTGTCTAATTTAGACACCATTTCAATTTCTTTTCATGCCTATATGAAAACACTGGGGCAGCCTCTTCCTGTTGCCTTCGCTGGTATTGTTTAAAGTATTTCAGACTGGAATTGAAATGTATTTTGCCTCTCCATGATTGTTCTCATAAATAACAAGACAGACATAGCTTGGATTCCAGGACATCACTGTGAGCCACAGTAACACTCCTCTGCAATGCATAAGAAAGAGAGAGAGCAGATGGAATTATGACATTTAAAACCAATTCTAAGGGGAGTTCTTAAACGATAGCAACCTTTGCTACTGCCATTCATTACAGATACTTATTGTTGAATGTGTTGAGAGCTGTAATTATTGATTGCTCAGCAGTGTCAAGATGACAGCTAGTAAGAAGTATTAATACCTTGTATAAAGAAGTGAATAAGAAATCTTTTTCTTTTTTTTTTTTCAGAGGTTAGGTTTATTCTGGAGATAAATTTCAGTTTTAGAGCCCTTGAGAAAATGAAGTGTAGGAGCAAAAAGGTCTGCTCACACTTTCTGCCTGAAGAAACGCTGAGATACAGCATATTGCTTTGTAAGTTAACGTTCAGTGGATGCTGAGCATTTACATTGAGCTGTTTTGGTTTTTTCTTTCACTTATATCAAGGCATCGGCTTCAGTGAAGTTACAACTGATTCATGTCTTCATAAACTTTTGGTGCTTTTGTACATGCTCTATACAAACTATAATTATTGCAAGCATCAGGAAGGAGACTCATGGCTATAGGTCTTGCAAATATTTCAGTAAATTATGCAGTAAATTTATCGAAAAATGAAGTTTAGAGACTAAAGCTATGTCTGGCTCTTGGTAATTATCTTTGGCTTGAAAAATGTGGGAAAAAAAACCCGCAAATAGCATAGTGCTGCACTCAGACTTTTTCTATCTTATTTAGAGAACAGTTTTGAAAACTGGCCTTAAAAATAATTGTTTTAAATTCCTTAAATTCATGGAACATTTAATTTCAGTTCAAATAAAGTTATTCAAAATGAGCTCAAATGGTTATTTCTTCCTGCCCATTTCCTATTATTTCAGCTTGTTGAAAAAGCAAAACATCCTGTCTCAGCCCCTTTGCTGAAACATCCACACTTCTGATTGATAGCTCTGCATAAACCCCTGTGCATTACAGTATTCCACATGTAATCACTTAGGTTGCCCTGGGATGGTATGAACAGCACTACAAAATCTGGCCCATAGCATCAATGGAAAAGATTGACAAATTACAGCAGTAGAAACAATTATGCGATTTTGAAATAGGATATTGTGGATAAACTGGCCTAATATCCTGTAATTCTAGGACTGTGGTCTGATTTGCCTGTCTAGGCTCTTTGTAACCAACTAGAGAACGACAAATGCACCTCCTTTAGAGCATCTCACATGGCTTAGTCCTCACATGGGTAAGAGGGCTGCAGAGAGAATGAGTAGGTGGATGATTAAATGCATAACATTTAGATGGCTAATTGTAAATAAAGGAGGGAAGCCCATCTTTGTGGTTTCTTTGTCCACAGCCTCAGTCAACTAACTCCCTGAATCGTAAACTTAGAACATGTAGGTCTTTACAGAAATATTGTTAGCTCTGCTCAGGTCTCACCTGTCAGCTTGTCATTATCTAGATATCTGATTTGGTTTTACTGAGCCAAATGCAGACAAAAATGCAGATAACTTAAGCATTAAGTACTGTTGATTGGCATTCAGTGCCTTGGAGATGTGATGTAATAGCAAAGCAAGCAGCTTGCTCATCAGTAAATAAGTAATACAGATGGCTTTCTTACAGCTGAAGCTCCTTTCACTTTAAAAAATTAATGATTTATTCTATTAAACATCTCTCTGGAAGTACACTTTATTGAGTTATTGGCTGACATTTTGATTTCCCTCAATAGGGGGAAGTGAAATTTAACACATAAACACTTACTGAAACATTTCCTTTTGAATTGAGCAGTACATGACTTAAACCACAATGATGAAGGTCAAAACACAATTGCTATAATTTTTCACTCTGGTATTACAATGTTTAAATAATGTCATACTAGTATTTGTACATAGTTTGCTGTTTATGGCTTCTTTTTACTCAGGCTGTGATTTTTGTTTTTCCTACAATGCTTGATCATTATTGTAATACTTTGATGTCAGTAATCAACTCATATTTTTTTAAAAGCACATGAATCTGAACACATGCAGCCCCATTCCGCAGCAATTATCCATGCACAACAATTCTTTGCTGCCTCTGTAACAACTGGGTCTTGTTGTGGGTGCTCCAGATTAAGATATAACTCCAAAAACTATAAGTGGTACAATTAAAATTGTAAAGTATGGCTTTAACCTTAAGTATGAAAGTATGCTGAAGTGGTTCAGAGTCTCGTATCTTTCTGACATTCAGTGGAACGCAGGTTCTTAAGTTCCTGTCAGACTTCTAAAAAATAAGATTACCAGAAAATACATATTAGCCAGGTATTCCAAAACAATTTGCTGTATAATATAGGACCATTCTAAAGAGGAAAAATATAAATGGTGCTGTCATATGAGTATGAAGGTTGTGAGTTGTTCTCCTGACACATAGCAACATATAGTCCCCTTCCACCTCCCAATCCTGATGTAAAAAATGTTGAAAAGTTCAAACCTTTAGGTGCTTAAAAGGTGCCACAAGGATTGAAAATTGACTATCAAAATGAGAAATATGGGTTTCTTTGCAGTTATTAGAGAAAACCATCACCAGAGGCTACCATGAGCTTGGTCATGGGAGGCTCTAAGGACCATTTCCCACCTGACTGAACCTGGGGCGCCCAGTCAAACTGCATCTTGTATCTTTTAAGACTATGTCCTATTAGTAAGATAATCAGAGCCAAGGACTTTTCTGTATCCTTGAAGACAAATGGTATGTCATGGCTTTCATCTTTAAACCAAACTTTGCCCTGCCCCTTCTCTCCAAAATGTGGTAAACTCATCTATATTGATTCTTAATCTGCTGTCTCTAAAAGCTGCGTTATCATCCTGCGATTAGGAAAGGAGGAAGATCTTATTTCCTACATGTATCATCCATACTTTGGGCTTGTAGTGCTGGCTTTTATAAATTGCTGTCTGGCTCATATTGAACACACACAATATTGAGGCCTTCCTCAATAGATGATAATTGTGGTTTTGTTTGCCTAATTCTTTAATCTACATTTTTGGATGTGTTGCTCTACCATGAAGTATTTAGTGGGTCATGGCAGAGCAACTTCTACCTTTTCACCAAATACCCCATAACCTTTTTGATTTTATGGGTTTTGGGTGTTCTGGGTTCAGCAGTAGCAGTCATTTTTCTCCTTCTTAGTAGGTGGTGCTGTGCTGTGGTTTTGACTTTCAATCTGGGAACAGGCTGATAACATTGATGTTTTTAGTTGTTGCTCAGTAATGTTTACTCTGACCAAGGACTTTCTGAGTCTCATGCTCTGCCAGGCAGGAGGGGAATCTGGGAGGAAGCAGAGACAGGACACCTGACCCAAACTAACCAAAGAGGTATTCCATACCACAGCATGTCATGTTAGATCACTGCTCAGTCAGGCTGGGTATCGGTCGGCGGGTGGTGAGTGGTTGTATTCTTTTCCCTTGTTATTTCCCTTATCATTATTATTATTGGTAGTAGCAGCAGTGATTTGTGTTATACCTTAGTTACTGGGCTGTTCTGATCTCAACCCGTGGGAGTCACATTCTTTCGATTCTCCTCCCCATCCCTCTGGGAGCGGGGAGAGGAAGGGGGGTTGGGGGGGAAGTGAGCAAACAGCTGTGTGGTTTCTGAGTGACAGGCTGGGCTTAAACCATGACAGTAGGTCATCCAGATTTTTTTTTTTATTTTTTTTTTTTTAGTGGAGGGCTTGTTATTCACCCATGCAATCTCTGACTGGCTTTGGAAGCATTGTACCACCCCTGTTCTCTAGTTCCTGACAGAATGGTATCTCTGCATAGGTGAAAGTAAATGTCCAGGATTACCTGAAAAGGCAAGAGTTACAAATAGAAAGGAAACAATGAAAGATTAATTTAGCATTGCTAATGTTTGTGAGATTTTGACTATTCTATGCTCAGAAAATGAAACGCTTTGTTGTACTAAAGAGAACTAAGGCCTTTTGTCAATCAGCACGTCTTACGCCTGGATGCTGCATTTTAGTAACTTAATACACTTATTTTTCACAGGTTTTTAGAGGAAGTTTCTTTTAGGCTTCTGCAAGGGGTGATGGTTAATTCTTGTTGTATTTTCTGTCTTATTTAATCTGATAAAATAAGAATAACTCAAATCAATCATCAGAAAGGATGTCATACATAAAAGCTCAAAATTAGATGGTGGGGGAAACAGAGAAGGTGGAATATTAGATGTGCAAATTACTTGGAAAAAAACAGGAGGGTACTGAGTCACACTGCTGCACCTTGCTGCATGTTGGATGTTCTCTTTGCTGTCAGTTAGCTCCTGGTTTGACACAACCACTGCTCGGAGTTTCACATTCTACCACCATGTGACAATGGACATGATGGGCAGAAGGAGCACAGAGCACCAGCCTTGAAATCAAGGCTACTGTAGGAGTTTCTGTTCTGATACTGTCAGACTCAGCACCTCCTGCCACAATAGATTCCCTGCCTTTCCCTCTATGCTCTCTCAGAATCTTTTGCTCTTACATGTTGGGACCTGGTAACCTGGAAGATAAGGTTCACAGGTTAGCATTTTCCTCCCCTTGAATTGTCTTCTGTGACTAAATAGTTTAAATTTGAACCTAAATGAGCAATTTCAGGTTCTTGCTGAGATACAACCTTGCAAGCTATATGCCTCTGAGCAGCATCTGAGTGAATCCTTAAGATTCAGTTAGACAATACTGCAGCCCTAGCAGATGAACCCCAGAATTGCTATGGGATTCAAAGAGCTCTCTCAAATATAGGCAGGTATGAAGGCTTTCTGCCTCTACACAGCTAAGCAAATGCCCTTGGCACCATGATGTTGAGCACAGAAGAGGGGGAGCAAGGTTTGCGTGGGATACGCCATGCTCATGGGTAAGAGAAAATGGGGAAGCTCAGAAGTCTGAGTTGTGAGCTGTTATCCCCAACTCCAGAAAACTGTCTAAAAAATTATCACCGGTTGTTTTATGAGTAGATAATAATCTCCCCATGTCCTTATTACCCCTCACCTAAAAGTTGTTTTATTGGCTTGACTGCAATAGCTATAATTCTGCAGGATATCCACACTATCTTTGTACCTCCTTGTATGTTTCTTTATTCTTGGCCTGCATGCATCTTGTTGCAACTGGTTTGCTGCACCTACATAAAATGAAAAATTGTTCCTTTCTTCCACTTCTGAATTTGGTATTTTGGCTTTTTGTACGGGTTTGTATTTAGCCTTCCACATGAAGAGAGAAATGACATATCTGAGATAGTTTCCTTTCTTTCTGGGTAAATACAATTTTATGCTGGCCAGTATTCATATTTTACATCAACAGTTCATGGCTGGCAATGAAAATTTAGTGAAATCACTAGAGATGCAATAAGAAGATGGCCCCTTTTGTGTGAAAAACCAGTGTCCATTTCTGGGGTCTGGAGCAGAATTCTCCAGCCTTGAGTAACACCCAATAAACAAAGTAAAACTTCTTTCTTAAAACTAAGCAAACAGTTATTTGGGTGATCATAGCAGAATTCAGTCCCTTCTCTGTTGTAGAGACTCTGAACCAAAGGAGGATCCTACTGCTCTGTCTGAATGGGCAACTGCAAATCACAAAACCCAGCTCTTCAGATGCATATTTCTCATGCAGGCCAGCTAGGTGTAGTCTGAGACAGCTGTCTGCCACTCTCATCTGACACTGTGGCATGATATGTTAGTGATTTATCTAGAAAGCAACTGAGGCGTTTTTATGCTGCTAGCACTGGGTACATGACGTTTCTGTGACGACGGCAGTGAGTAGATGAAAGTTTGCAGATCAGGGCAGAGATGGGGCTCATCCAAGCAGACCCCTTTCTCAGAACCATGCAAGAGCCAGGCTCACCCTAAGTAAACTGAGGATGCCAGAATTGTGCTGACATCTCATCTCTGTGAGCAAGTTCTCTGTAACAGCAGGTGCATATGGTCTGCTAAAATTCAGCAGGCACCACCAAAAAGTCAGATAGAAACCTGTCCCTTAACTTTACCACATTGCAGCTGCTTTTTGACCAAATGACACAAGCCTTGCCACCAGGATATAAAAATTGTCAAGTGCTGTGTAATGAACATCCTAACACAAGTGATATGTAACAAATAACTGTAACTAACCTTTCTTTTTCACGTGTGTGTCACTGTGTCCCTGAAGAACAAGTGTCTACATTTCTGTCTGACATTCAGATATGATGAACACTAAAGGAGCTAATCAAACCTGATGTTCCCATTACAGCCAGTACATTCAGTTTAGTACATGCTGAATCCAAATAACTAATGTGCTTTAGGTTCATCTACATAGGAAATAGCCAGGAAGAGACTGGGGTATTCCTGTTAGGAATAACAAGGGTGGGATGTAGTCTAGGACAACAAGGACACAACACTGGATGACTTCTGACTTTTTTTCAAAGTCATTCTGGAGTTTTTGAGTTAGTATAATTAATTTCTCTTTTCCTTCCCATAATACTGAGAAACTACTTGTATTATGGCCTCAGAGACAGAGAGCACTGGGAAAGTGTGGCAACTTAAAATTCAGTGAAAGAGACTTTCAGAGGCAGTTTGAATGTATAATGAACTGTGAACATGTACAGGGATTTCTCTCCCTCTCTCCCTGTTTTTGTGAATTCCCATCATTGTGTGGATTAAATGCAAAATATAGGGTTAAGACAAATGTGGCTGTTAAACTTTGCAAGTAATAGCTGTGATCCCTTACTATAAGGCCATATTCCTAAACTGCATCTGCTTAACATAAAATTATTTCTGCACAAGGGTGTCCTTTCTTGTAAGCTCTGGAATATGGTATTCTCTTAAAAGACTCTTTTCTTGCTTGAATTGTCTTCGTAGGTTAACATGTGTCCTGAAAGTGAAAAACAGGAGAGCAGGCAAGTTAAACAAAAGAGGTGCAAGAGCAGGTCTAAATATGAGGGACTTTCAGGGTAGCGGTATGAATGGGAATATCTGCAGCAAGAGTGTGAGTTCCAGCCTCAAACTAGATCAGAGGTGGATTACTTTTAAAAATTAAAATTGATCCTTTATAGCCCACTGATCTCAAGCTTCCATCTGTAGTAAAAGAGGATTAATAGCTGTTGGAGGAGAAGGCAGGGAAGATTTACAGTAAACCTATTAATCTCAGGCAGCTCTCACAGAAGGACATTTACAGATTTCAGAAAAAAATGCTTACTTTTCCTGCCAGAATCACAGCAAACAGCTTATCTGTGTGTAGAATCGGGCCTCATATGCACCCACGTGAAGGGGAAAGGGTTTGTCTTTGGTGATCTCAATGATCCCAGTGCTACCCCTGAAAAGCAGTATAAATATGGTCAGATGTGCCTGACCCTGACTTTCTTTGAGCATTGTTTTTCAGAGCATCCTATATGGAGCTTGTCTGGGTGATCCTGATGAGGGACCTCTCCTCCTATGTCCAGGAAGCTGGGATATCTTGAGTGTTGGAAAATTTCCCTTGGTTGGGATGGGTGCAAACTCAATCCCTCACCATTCTGTTCCTCTTAACAAACACAGGAGTTTAGCTAATTAGGCAAACTTTAGTATTAAGGCTAAAGCCCACTTTAAAAGCCATGCCTTCAGTTAATAGTTTGAGGCGATTTATAAACTAGAAGCAGTTTGGTGATTAGCTAATGCTCTATGACCTGCAAGTAAATTTCAATTAAAATGTAAGACTGCAAGTAATCATGCAAATTAAGGAATGAGGAACGTACATCTAATTTTAATGCTTGCAAAATAATATTGCTGAAAAATACAAATCTACCATAATAATGTATATTTGTATGCATAGACACATCTTCAATGCATAGTGATCCCATAGATCTTGAATGTGCAGTGGTGAATGTAACATGGAATGGTAAAGAAAATGCTAATTTGACTTTGTAACAAAGAGAGGAGAGCACAATAGAGAAATGTAAAGTACAGGCTTGGTATTTTAATGGAGAAGAGCAACTCACCTTAGGCTGGTGTCCATCTCCAGAAAAATGAAGATTAAAAAAACATGTATATGTGCCAAGACCTGCAATATTGTATTGGCTTATTATTTGTACTTTGTGATTTATCTTTGGCTTTGTTGCATCTTCAGTGAAAGCACTGCTGTTTCCTTGATTGTACTCTTTTCTGCTTCATGACTTTGCCCAGTTTTCAGCCTCATGTTTCATGTGTTACTAGTTGAAGTAGACAAACCTCACAAATTATGGAACCTAAAATCAGATTTTAGTTAAACTCAGTGTTCTAGCCAACAAGAAGAGTTCAGTTTGGTGGGGCTGTGGGCGGGTGGAGGGAAGGCTAATATCCTCTGTTGTCGGTACTGTCAGTATTTACTTCCAAAGCAGGGTCTTCAAATCCATGTGAGTCTCTTCCCTAGCATCAAAAGAGCTAATACTGAAAATTCAGTGAGTGTGTAACTCCTATAGACTGTCCAGATAATCCAAATCTTAGGGCATCTATGGTCTTGTGGAAAACGGACAGCCCTCATACTTCCTTCTGAGAAAGTATCAGGAAAAAGCCCCAATAACCCTTTCCAAATCCTTCTCTCTGTCAAAGGAAATCCACACTTAGGCTACGAGCCACCAGCTCTCACCAGTGTAGAAGTTTTATTTTGTGCACTACAGGTATTGGTCAAGTTTATTCTCAAGGTTCGTGGTCCCATGCGCTACTGAAATGCAGTGGGAGGCTGTATCTGTCTTGCAGGCCTTGTAATAGTGGCCAACTGAGCTGATAAAGGGAAAGTGCCAGAGGAAAACTGAGATCAGACCTGCCAAGTTTGCACAAGTCAGGAGCAGAACCAGGAGCTGAGCCCAAACGAGTTTCAATGCTGGGTCAGACTGGTATGGTACTTTTTAGAAGCAGTAAATTCAAATCACATTTGCATTATCCTAGCACAGGGTCAACAGCAGAGTGCACAAGGAGAGAAGTCCAGAAAGGAGGGCAAATCAAAGGCAGTGGGGATCTGCTGGCTACATAATGCAAACACAGTAAATCTTGGTTATTTGCACGCTCTGGAATCAGAGATATTTGAATTTTTGGGTTGCATTTGATGGGCAGCAAGAAGCTGTTTTTACCTCAATCTTGAAAAGAGCAGGATCAGAACACTGTTGTCAGCATTTTGTCCTGCTGCAATGATGGTAGGGTGAGTGACTGTGCAGGGGCAGGCAGCTCTGTCCCTCGATTAGCTTTGGTAGTGCTGTTGGATCTCTGTCAGGCCATTCCAGTTTAAAACAGACACAGTTACTGTTCATCAGCAAGCACCCTAACAGAGAGGGGACATGCATCCTCCTCCTCTTCACTTTCCTCATTCTACTTTAGCCTCCCTGCAGCTATGACAAGGACTTGTCTTTGATGGCAGGTGCTGAGTCCCGATTTTTCGCAAGAGTTTAGCAGGAATCAGGTGAGAAAAGGTTCAAAAACTTAAGCAGAATCACTGTAAGTCCTGGCAGTCAATTTATATCTCCCCTTAACAGTCCAGCTGTTGGATACAAAGACAGCATGGGGATCACACTGTGTTGCCCCAGGTTCATCACTTTGGTAGCTGGCAGGACCCTGGAGCTGAGGGTAAACAGCATGAGAAAGGGTTTTATATCAAACCCTGTCAAACCACTTCAAACCACCTGAGGTGTCTTATTTCAATTATAGATTTAAAAATAGAATTGTTTTCTATTCCCTGATTCACTGATTCCTTCTTGGGTTATCTTAGAATTGCTTTGAGGCTCAGGGGCAGAAGGCACCTAATGAGGATTTAGCTAAGCAGATGCTTATCCAGTTGTGTCTCTTCAGTCTTGAAATGCCATAAGTTATCCTTCACTGGCTGAACTTTTAAAAACATGTCACCAGGCTGCTAGTCAATGAGTAAAGAGTTAAAATATACCCAGAACATATAGCAGTGCTTAAAGCTTGGTCAGAAATTATTTTACCCAAAGCTTATACTCAGTCCCAATTCCTGCAAGCTGTAGAGGCTCTGTCTTTATTTCCAAGATAAGTTCCAGACCTGTCTTCTTTCAGGAAAAATGGGTCAAGAGTTTCTTTGGAAATTTGCTCTTGATTGTGCCTGACCCTCACAGCTTAGGTACACTGTCACAGTCACCCCCAGCCTCTTCTGCACGTGGCCTTGGCCATCCACTTCATTTGTTTATTCCCACAGTCCCAGACTCTACCAGAACGGATTGTAGGAAGCAGCAACATCATCTTGTCTTTCTATGTGGGAAGTGAGATAGCTGCATTAATTATATATTTCCCAGCCTCTTCCCACTGGCAACAGCATGTGCAAGAACAAGTGGTTATTTAGGGCCAAGGGGGCTGTGAGTTTGGGGCTGTTGTAACCAAAGAAGGAACAGCAATGATGACAACCAGAAGATATGTTTCTCCAGGGAGTTACTGGGGGGATTTCATATGCATGAAAAAGACAAGCCAACAAATATGAAAGCGATGAAGAATAAGTTAATTTAAAGCCTCATCAGAAATAAAGCTGTCTGTAAACATAGAGGACAACATGAAGGAATTTAATACCTTTGTGGTGCTTATCTGCAAGCCAAGCAGAATACATGGAAAATAATATTGTTTCTGAGAGCAGAAGGCCTGAGGTCTTTCGTAGTTGTGGGGCTTGGGGATTTGTTTTGGGGTTTTGAAGCAGCTTTCAGGAAATTCATTCAGAGAAGTCTGCAATACGGATATCTCAAGAATGTAAGTTTTTATGTGAAATTGAATCGAATTTAATGTGTTTCTCTGGCAGTCAATAAAATGGGAGGGAGAGGCGCAGAGAAACTGTGATGTTGAAAAACCTCACAAAGCTGAAGAGCTGAAGAGCAAGGACTGTCACTTTAAATACTTGAGGGCAGATAAGACCATTGATTTCAAGGAACCTCATTAGGCTGTGTGATTAATGGCTCTTAAGCTGCACACAAAGGAGAAACACCGGGGAGTGACAGACCCCAATAGCCTATGCTGGCAGAGAAACAATGCCCAGACCCTGCTGGTCCCACAGCTACCCCAGGAGACCCTTAACCCCCTGCGTCAGTGATAACACCCACCTCATGAGCTGATGAGGACAAAAGGCTTCTTATTGGACGTTTAGGGGAGGAATTGAAGGAAGAGAAAAGTAGGAATCTCACTGGTCTGGGGAGGAAAAAGCATGGGGAAACAGTGGGATACATATAAATATTTTGCTGGCCTGGCCATGCTTGTCTGGCCATACGCTGGTCCAGATCAGTGCAGACTGTCCTGTCTTCTTATTAAACTCCATTTCTAGTTACTGCCCTGGGTAAGGGGCTCCCTGTTCTGTGTGCGTATGTGTATATGTGTATGAGGGTCTGGAATCACTGGAGTGACACTATGGGTTGGAGGGCATGTGTGTCTGTGGTGCCAGCAGCTACAGACACCAGAACGTACATGTTGTCTGAGTGTGCATGTTAGAGTGTGATCACTAGTGAACACAGGACAGACTAGATGGTGGGAGGTGCCAGATACTGGGGTGGCCACAAGTCTGGGCCAGATATGGGAGAGACATGAGACTGCTGAGTTGGCTGCTGGAGGGGCAAAGGGGTCCAAGCCAGCTACTGGAGAGACAGCGAGGTCTGGGAGTCTGCTGAGAGACCTGCTTAAGCACTTACATGCATGAGGCAACTGGAGATGGGAGAATCCAAGGGACAGCTATTAGCAGTTCAGTGTCTGAGGCTAGTTAATGGAGGTATCCATATTGTATGTATAGCTATAGGAGCCATCTTGCTCTTGGAAATCAGTTTCATGCACCAGAATGAGTTTTTTTCCTGATTTTCTTCTCTAGCATCACATTCTCTGATTGCCATCACTCGATGATCTCCTTTCAGATTAAAACCAATCATCCTTCAATTTCCTAGAACTATCTTAATAACTAATGCCTTGTCTTCTGCTGCTGTCCCCCACCGTGTAGTGACAGCCTGTTCAGAAATACCACATCAGTGACATCAGGTATAGCTGGATTATTTCCTAGTTGTTTTCTTATCCTGATCCTCCAAAAACTTTGTCGCAGCTTGTTTGATCCAAATAGAGTTACAAACAAACATGAAATAACTCCCCACAGCCATCCATCTAAAAGTAAAATTACTGTTTCTGAACTCTCAATATCCATTTGCAATTTTTAAAGATCATTTTGAGATTTGAAGGAAGGCACAATTTTAGAAGGAGTTAGACAGATATTTATCTCCTGTCTCTGTCTAATTTCATTGCTGAAAACTAATGCTCACTGTTGACTGAATATGGGTCTTTTAAATGAGGAATTTAATATCACTGTGGTTTGGGTTTTTTTCCTTTTTTTTAAAATGAAGCCAAACCAGTTATTATTTTACAGTGCATTACTGAGCTTTTCTGTCATATTTTTCAGTTTCTTATCATAAATTAAGCTTAACTGACTGGTGGGCAAGTCCAAATTCAATATAATGAGGCAGGATCCATTTCTTTATTACAGTGTAGGCAGACTATTGTATATGTAGTTTCAGGGTATTATTTTGGATTCAACAAAGGTTCTTAAGTACTTGGATTTATGATGGTTATGTATCTTTCGGTTAATGGTTTCTGGAGACTGGGACAGCAAAATGAGAGTCAAAACTGCTAGATGGGTCATCTAAGTTTCAGGGCAACTTCTGGTAAATTGGTGTATATGACTTCTGTCTTCCTTTCTTCTGATTCCTGCTGTGGAAAAAGGGAAGAAAACTGAACCACTTTCCAAGGAAAGTCATGGTTGGTTAGACAGCTATTGACATTTATAGTCTACATAGAAGTTGAGAGTTTGGAGATCTTTAGTGAAGAAAATGTAGAAAAAATTCAGGGTTCAGGGGATGTGAACTTTTGCTGAGACAAAGGCTCATCTGCACCCGAGTGGCCAATGTTTCTATTGCCTAGTTCAAACAAGACATTGACAAATTCCAGACTCGGAAGTCAGAATTATCAGGCATCTGCTAGGAAGAAAGGGTGCCAATCGAAATGATGATTAACTTGGCCTGAAACATACTCAAAACTCAGCTAGATAACATTCTGGGCAAGCTGACCTAACTTTGAACTTAACCCTGTTTTTGGTGGGAGGTTGCACTAGGGCCTTAGGAGGTCCTTTCCAACTTAAATTATTCTAAATTATTTTGAGTCTCTGTTCAGTTTATCTTTCATATTTTATTACATTTTGGAACATTTTTTATATTTTTCCTAAGTCTCATAATGGAATGTACTGTTAAAATTTGTGCACCCTGAGCTGCAAAAGTTTGTGAGAAAGTATACAATTGTTCAGGAACAATTTATTTGCTTTTCATTTTCTTTTATAAACCTGAAAAACAATAGGAATGAAGAAAAGGGCCATAGGTCCATGTGAAATAGCGATGCTGAAGGAAAACTCCTTTAGAGACTGAATAGACGTACACACTCCAGACCTAAGTGCAGGAGCTGAAGAAAATATTTTATTCACTAGCAATGTTTCCTTACCCTTTGCACAACTGCCTTGCTATATGCGTTGCCTGTCTTGTGTCAGAACTGTAGGCACATGCTGGCTTTTCCTTAAAATTCATGCAGTGCTCTCAAGAAAGGCTCCAGTGTCTCATCACAGGCATACAAATAGCGATGAGGTAAGGAATGCCGGATTCCAGGAAGCAAGTCTCCACTATAATGAGCTTTATATCCTCTAGTTTTGTTTCTAATGCTGTGGAAGAATCTGCTGTGGGTTTTAAAGGTTTGAAAGGATTTTGTTTAAAGACTACAGATAAGCATTTAAGGGCTTAAGCCAGGTAATATTAAAGCAAACTGTTGGAATTGGTGAGTTCTGGGTTGCTTCATGACAGTAGTAGAGGTCAATGTTGTGTATGTTGGTGATGCTTTTTTAAATACAGAGAACAGTAAAAAAGGGACCAGGTTTCCTGGTCTTACTTGCTAGAAGAAAACACCCACAAAGCCTGTGAAGGCCAGTCAAGGTGCAGATGCAAAAAAACTGACAATAGGTGGGGTTTTCTTTCTTTTTTACTACTCCATTAATTGGTATTAGTGTGTTTCTCAGTCATGAGCAAAGATCTGAGGTTTTAAAGGTCTGTTCTTCTTTTGCTAAAGTTCAGTGTTAAGTGCATTTTGCAGACGGTCTCATTAGGTAGTAAAACTAAGAGCAAAAAGATTCTGGCTTCTTAATTTGTCTACGTGACAGTGTCAGTGCTTCAGAGGAGTAACTCTGGAGTCAGCAGCTAGCTGATATATATACCTGCAAATTGAACTTTAATGAGAAAAGTGCTTTATGTCCCTAGTAGTCGCCATACAGCAAGCAGTGATCTCACCTTCAATGAAAAGGACTGAGCACCTTCCCTCTGCCTATCAGCATGAGATTGTGTGTGATTGCAAGTGTTCAGCATTTAGTAACATCCTGTTCTCATATAGAGAGGGGCAGAAGAGACTTATGCACACAGGTCTGTCTTTGCTTACAGAGAAGGTATTCCATCACCATAATCTTCCAGCTGACTCTTGTCTTCAGCAGCCCCTGTTTATGGCTCAGCTCCAGAGAATACGTTGTGCCTCTTGGACATTAAAGGGGCATGCATTGAGGGCAGACAATTCCTCTCTAGCCCTGCATCAAAACAATGTGTTATGCTATCAGGTTGCCATGACTTTGGAGATTAAATGGAGATGTTCTTCAAAATACTCTCTTGTGTATCAGAGGTGACTGACCAGATGGTTTTTACAAGGTGTGGAAATCTGGAGAAAAGCAGTACAATGTGTCAGAGAATAGGAATTGTCAAAATTCTTCATTGAGAAACTATGCTCATGGAGAGCAAAGCTGTGTGGTCTGAGAGAGACTGATGCCTTTCACTCCTGCAGCAGAGGGTAGGGTCTTATCAGAGAATGAAAAATCTATGACATAGAGGCTTTGGTACAGGAAATTTGAGGAAAAATAAATAGACTGTTTATTTTTGCTTGCTTAGAGTAAGGGCTTGATTTTCTCAGCCAGCTTTCATTGAGCATTCCTATCCCTGACGATGGTTAATCAGGACCAGATCTCAATACGCTGTTCAGTCTGTACCAGTCTCAGTCCCTGAGCTGAATACAGGAGCTGGAGTCAAGTAGGTTGTTGCTGGCTGCAGAGCTCAGGTGAGTGTAATGCAAATAGCTCCAAGGCAGCTGTGCCAAAGCCAACAGCTGCCTCTGATCACCTTTTCCCACCTATGGGTCTTAGAAAAAAAATGTATTATTCATGAGCAGGAAAGTTGCCTTTCCTAGCTTTTGCTGAGACAGAGCACAGAAATGTCACTGTGAAAGTCTGCAGACAGAATTTTTTGTGAGTGGGTTTTATTTTCCACTCCTGAGTATGGTGTTGAAAACTTAGTAGCTGCTGAGTTGAAAAATGTGATTTGTCAGGAAACTTTCCATGAGTTCATGTTGGCATAGTAGCACAGAGACACTATCAAGTGTCCATGTGGCTTTCGTTGTGGAAATTTCAGCTAGGGTAATTACTGAGTAACCTATTTTATCAGCAGAGACCATTTGGGGAATCTAATGGCATATCACCTCCTTGTTCCTGGCAAATGTCCCTGTCTTAAAAAGACATTAAGTGATAAGAATCAGAGAGGAACATAAATCCTGCAAAGTAGAACAGCAGGGACTTCAGCTAGGCGGATGTGATCAGTACATGGAATCCAATTATCTTCAGACCTATTAGGCTTAATTTCAATAGGGTAAAACTGGAAAAGAGAATTTACAAGAGTAGAGATTCCATCAGAATACTGAAAAACATAGTAGGGGGTCCTCTTATCTGAGACAGAAACTGAGCCCAAGACATGCAAACAGAAAAAATTTTGTTGATGGAATGTACAGTATACATGGTGCAAGTACAAGAAAATAGTCTTAATTGCAATATTCCTGCAAGAAAAAGGTAGAATCTGGGTTATTATTAACTCACACCTGACATGTCTTTCAGTAAAGGTTATTTACAATTGCAAAACTACAGAGAGAACAGCACCAGCATAGGTTTTTTAAAGGTCTGGTATTTAAATTAGTCCAGTGGGAATCCGTTTCTTCCCATAACCTCAATTTAGAACTTGATCCATGTTCAAGTCACCTTCACAATGCAATGTTTCTTAGACAACAGGGTTTCATTAAGCTGAATTACAACTTTATTATTTTTAATTGTTTGTAAATCTGTTACTCAGAACTTGAGACAGAAAGAAAACTGAGGCGTGGAATGGGCATATGCTGCTCAAACTTGAGGAATATCTGTTTGCATTTGTACCTGCTGAGAAACAGATGCAACCAGCAACCCAAGACTTCAAACGACTGCAGAAAGACTCTTTCTAGGACCTGAATTCAAATGTTTTAAGTTAATTTAGGCAGCCCTGACACCATTACAATATAACCTAAGGTGATCATGAGAGAGAAAGCAAATAATTAAATATTTTTAAAAAATTCTACACTTTTTTAATTTACTAAGATAATATTATCAGGAAAGTAGTATAGAAAAAAAAAAAAAGGTTTTCGGTTTGTCATCCCATTTGACCAAGCTAAGAGCATTTTAAAAAAAGAGAGGTTATTTTCTCTTAAATGCATTTCATTGTATTTTGGGGTAGTTCTGCCTGTACTTTTCCTGTAAAGATACCACAATTCAAACACTCAAAGCATTTTGAATGCTTCTTTTTTTTTTTATATATTTATATAATAAACCAAAACCTGGAAAAAAAAAAACCACTTTTGAACAGAGAAAAGTCAGAGAAAAGAAATGACTGGAATGAGACATCAAAATAAAGTGTTGAATAAAATAGTGTTTCTTGCTCCATTGTTTGCTTTGGGGTGGTATCTGTCATTGATGTTTTTTTCTGTCAGCATTTATGGGTTACAACAAAAAGTCTTGAGATTTCCAAGACCTGGCTGTGTGTCTGCTCAAAGCTCTTCCCAGCCATGGTCCAGCTGCAGGCAACAGACTTCCCGGGCTGTCACTGTTTCTGTCCACTCTAACTAACCCTCTAACAACTACCCAGGAATGTTTTGTTGTTGTCCAGGACTGAGCAGTCTCTCATCCAGGAAAATTGGCCTGGCCCAGAGAGCTGCACAGAAATAAGCAATAACTGCTCGAGTCCAAGTTTAGAGAATCTTGGTTTATTAATTTCATTTTTATTTTACCTTTAGCAGTTTGCTCTTCACTGCCCATCTGTGTAAATTTCTGTAATGGTAAGGAATGGTTAGGGTCTGTCTCCTTTTTTTGCAGACCAGTTTTTTTCATTATTCATTTATTTTCTTTTTTTTTTTTTTTCTGCTATATGTAAGATATATGAAGATTGTCTTGTCTGGTCTCATCTAACGAGAGGCTGAACTTTTGGAGGACCTATTAACACAGATTTCCGTGGCCGGAGGTGAAGCGTATGTGAATTCCCTACTGTTTATTTAGCTTTTTTTGTTTGGTAAGGGGAGGAACAAATAAGCTATGAAATCTCCCAGACAATTTGAAGCAAGGATGTACATATACTGCAGACGCCATAAGGGTACCAGATTATGTCTGGTGTCTGGAGCAGAGCTGGTTCTCAGTCAAGAACAAACCCTTTGTGGAGCACACCAGGGCACTCCCATGGTAGTATGTACAGGGATCTTGACTCTTGGAGAGCAGCATTTACACTAGGCATAGTAGAGTGGCTTCCACACAAGACACAAAGGGGAGAACAGACACCAAAAGTCTGAAAGAGAACTAAGTAATAAGCAAAGGGTGATGCCAGACATATCTGTCTAAATACATTTCTGAAGACGTTGTGCTTTGTGAGAATTGTTGACATTTGAGTGGCAGTTACATCATATATCAGGGCAAACTCAGTTTTCAGAGGAGGGATGGCAGGGTTGAAGGACTGTTGTCAGAGATTCTGTCATACCTAACAGCCTAGGAGAGGAAATCTGGGGTTGATTTCCTGATCTGAATGAAACACAGTGGGAATAACAAAAATGATCCACAAGCTGATGGGCAGAGAATTAGCAAAAATAAACTGGAAAGACAAAGTGGATTTATGCTGTGTTGAAATAATCATGTAACCACAAGTCTCTTTATTTCCTAGGTACATGTTCAGAAGGATGGTGTGTGGAGGGGGGAGGGAGGCTTCATAATGGAGGGTGTGTGAATTGATGGTCATATTTACCATTTTTGAGACTTCAGAAAGAATCCTTGTCCATATGTACTGGAATGATGCATGTGTTTAAAACTTCGTGTTCTACCTAGAATAGCTGTGGAGATGGTGTTCTCACGGGGGAACGCATAATTGGTACATAAACTGAATAATCCTGAAAGATACAGCAAGGCCGTGGGAGGCCCGAGGAAGCTTAAGCAAGCAAGATAAGAAGAAGCTGTAATTCACCGAGTTAATGAGAACTGTGGACTGTTGGCAAGCTTTTGAGGTCAAGTTCTCACACCTGTGCTTAACCAATTATGTGTTAGTCGCTAAGGGTCTTCAAGACATGTATCCAATCATAATATGCCAAATCACTGCAAGTGCCTGTAAGAAATGGTATATAAGGAGTTAAAGCTTTGTAATAAATTGGCATTCACTGATCACATTGATCCGTGACTCCCGCGTCGACAAACAGCTCCAAGAATTACCCATAAGAAGATTTTGACTATCACAAGTAAAAATCACTATGGGAACAGAAAACATTTTTTCACAGTGATGTGTCCAGATATTGGAACTTTCTTGCAAGGTTTCAGAGCTTAACTGGACAATGCAATGGGCAAGCTGCCATACATAACTCCAAAATTGATCCTGTTCTGAGCAGCCAGTTCTGACATTTGGATATGTCTTCCAACATATTTTTTTCTATGATTTTTGCGTAATATCTTATTGGTTTTGCTCTTGGGTTTTGGGTTTTGGTGTTTGGTTTTTTGTTTGTTTGTTTGTTTTTCTCAAGGCTTTCTTGAAGAGTTTTTAAAACAGAAGAGGATTTTATTTATTTTTTTTTCCTAAGTAGCTGGTGATCTTTTCTGTGATTTGCATAAAAATACCAGAAGTTTCAAGGGATTTGGTTATGTATTTACTGGTGATCTTGAGACCTATGTGTAGCAGTTCATATCCTAACACTGCCTTATGCTGTTTAGCAGCCTTCCCTTAAGATAAGGGTTACCTCTGCACTTGCTGTTGGACACAGAAGATCTGAGTTAAGCTGTTGGCTTAGCCAATGGCTTTCAGATCTTTCCCTTTAATATCCTGGATAAATTACAGGAATTTTTCTAAGTAGATCCTAAAAATCACTCAGACTTCAGAAAATGCCATCTTCTATCCCTTCATCTGCAGCTAGAGACGATAATAATTTGCCATGTTGCAGGAGGAATTGTGAGGATTCATGCACCTGTGTTTGCATGTCATGCAGCTTGTAGTGATAAGTGGCTTTATAAGTCTGGATAATTCAATTAAATCTATTCCGTTTTGAGTGTAATGTTACATACTCCATAAACTCATCCATGTGGAGATGCCAGCATTTAAAAATACATGTTCACTTCAGAAATACATCCAGTATTAAAAGTTGCTTTAAAGCTTGCACAGAAATTCTGTACACACAGTATATGAAAGGAATTGACATCCTTTCTAACTTACATCAAGAGGTCACCTCTCAAAAGAAACAGAAATATCATTGGCATGGCACCAGAACTCACTCAGAAAAACTTAGTTCTCACTTAGCAGGCAGGCAGGAAAAGACGTGTTTGTTCATTAACAGCCCCTCTTCAAAGCAGAGGAAAACCTGGAACCCTGAGTTTTGAGAACAAGTCACTCCAGAACAAGCTCCCATCAGTGGAGGCTTTTAAATCACACATGGAGAAGGAGATAAACGTGATGCCATTTGCTGGTGTAGGCTGGGGTAGACCTTTGAAATACTGATTTCACCAAAGGGGGTGTATAAAGATATGATAGGAATTAAAACCTCCAAATGGGTCCAAACAGTCAGCTTGAAAGATCTGCTTCATTCTGACCATGTTTGTCTGGTGGCACATTGTCAACAGTGCTGTCCAAACTGTGACTGATGGCAAGCAGCAGAAAGGCATTTTGTTCCACCTAAAGCCATGACAATGAGAGCAGCTAAAAGGCATCAGTGATTGGAACCCAGTGACTGTCAGGTCGATTGTGCTGTGACTGTTTGGGAAGGGTTCAGCCAAGCTGACAAAGGTTTTCCTGACCAGCACAGGACAGTGAGAGTTGTTGCAGTCCCCAACTGCTCTGGAAACCTGCAGATCCTGCAGCTTTGGCTTGCAGCCACAGTGACACTTGGGTCCTCAAGCAGAAAGGCCTCAACACATACAAACTAATCATATTAAGGACCTTTACAGAAATGTCAGAATTTACATGGAACTGTGGCAGGAGTACAGACAACTGATTAACAGCAAGGCCAAAGTCAGTCAAGGAAACTCAATGTCATTGTTGCTGTTTAACCTGGGAAACAAGCCTCTAATCTTGATGCTGGAGTGAGATGGCAGCTGTAACTGGTAGAGTAAAACAAACCACTGCAGCAACATTTGCAGAAGGTCTGGTCCTGCTCAGTGACTCCTGGGAAGGAAGGAGTAGGAACACCTGGATCATGGAGTCATTCTTGCTGAGCAGAAGAGCCAGATTAAGTAGTGCTATGGGTTTCAGTTCAAAACTGTTTTACCAGTCATGCTCATTCAACAGATGTGAGGCCAGGCCTGGGAAGTATGCACTGGAAATCTGTGGTCATTCCAGCTGAGGTGGTCTGCCAATAAAAATGGGTCCTTTTACTAGAACACCAATGCCAGATGCAGCTGAAACTTGGCTGATCAAAAAGAGAAGATCATGCTAATGTACATTAAAACTTATGTATAAGTTCTTTCTGTTTAACATATTCTCTGTGCCAAGCAGAAAAGTCAGACTTGAAGTAAACCTAACACTGCATCAAGGATGCCAGCATTCAGAAGGTTGTTAAGGAATGTCTCTTTTCTTCCTTTCACATGCAGCAGTTCACTAAACACCAGTACTAGAGATGGAGTGTGGGGTGTGATGAGATTCATTAGCTTCATCCCCATCTGTAGCCTTGCTGTTAGCACAGGATCACCCCCTTCAGCAGCATCACAGTCTGCCAGATATCTTTGATGAAGGAGTATGAAATGAACTTGAAATACTGTAATACTGTGGCTTGCAGAAAAAAAAAAATAGAAAAAATTAGGGAAGATATCACTGAAATTGAGACATGGAGATATAGGAGTCAAACTCATCTCAGCACTGGCAATGGAGATAACAAAGAGCAACAACCACAGGCTGCATCTTGAGCATTCTGGGCTGGATACTGAGTATGACATTTCCATTATCAGGGAAGGGTAGCAGTAGAATAGGTTGCCCAGAGAAGTTGTCAGATATCCACCCTTGACTCATCACCCAAGACTCGTTTAGATCAAATCACATCTGAGTTGATCTAGTGTTTGTTAATAGTCCTGCTTCAAGCACAAGGTTAGACTGGAGGCAGTGGAGGCTTCTTGAAACCAAGGAGAGACTTAAGGCAACAGATGATCATGAAACGTTATAATTTTCTCTGACCATAGTTATGTCTTCACTCTACAATTATAAAATCAGAGAATCATAAATCAGAGAATGGTGTGGGTTGGAAGGGACGTTAAAGCTCATCCAGTTCCAACCCCCTGCCACAGGCAGGGACACCTTGTACTAGACCAGGTTGCTCAAAGCCCCATCCAACCTGGTCTTGAACACTGCCAGGGATGGGGCAGCCACAGCTTCTCTGGGCAACCTGTGCCTGTGCCTAACCACCCTCACAGGAAAGAACTTCTTCCTAAAATCTAATCTAAATCTCCTGTCAGTTTAAATCTATCCCCTATCACTATCTGCCCTTGTAAAAAGTCCTTCTCCAGCTTTCTTGTAGTCCAGTTTAGGTATTAGAAGGCTGCTCTATATTCTCCCCAGAGCCTTCTCTTCTCCAGGCTTAACAAACCCAGCTCTTTCAGCCTGTCTCCATAGGAGAGGTTCTGCAGACCTCAAAGCATCTCTGTGTCCTCCTCTCAACTTGTCCCAACAGCTCCACTCCCTTCTTATGTTGGGGGCCCATAGCTGGATGCAGAACTGCAGGTGGGGCAGAGAAGATGTGGAGAATGCCCTCCCTCGTCCTGCTGGTCATGCTGCTGGTGATGCAGCCCAGGAGCACACACTTCTGTGTCATCAACCAACACCCTCAAGTCCTTCTTCTGACACTAAGATAACAGCCCACATAGCTGTTGCTATGACTATTTTTTTATCTTCAGTACACATTAACATATCTCCTTAGTCATTAATTATTGGGGAGGGATGTTATTTTTGCTGGAGAAAGGCTATATGTGTTCTTCAGTTGGTGTGATTTTGGACAAGAAAAATCAGCTGCAAATGTGTTCATTTATCTTGCTGGCTACCACTTCTGTTGTCTTTCCCTCCACACAGCTTGTATAGAGGTGTGAGTCTTGTTGAAGAGAATACATAACACATCATCTTTGTTCATATTCCTTTCTGATAACTACCCTAAAGCCTAAAAAATGCTTTCAAGTTTCCAAGGCCTAATATGTTATCAAAACTGGTGAGTCGTTTGTGCATTTGTTCTTACCCCAGGGCAAACAGCAGGCAATAAATAAATTATTACAGATTCCCTCCATTGACAGCTGTCCACCTTAATAAATTACTTCCTACTTTCTATGGGCTCTAAGCATGCACCATTACCATACAGCTAAAACGGGCAAGGTTGCAGATATCTACAGATAAGCACATTACCTGGTGCTTTATTTGTCAAGGCAAAGAAATAGGAAATTTTAGGGCACAAGTCACCTTTTATGTTTTAAAAGTCTGGTTAGGGTAAGATGACAAACACCCAGAAAGTACCTATTCCTTCCCATTATCTACACAGAGAATATAGGCAAAAGCTCAAATGTGGCACTGTGGCCATCCTTTGGTATCTGGCCTTGTGAATCCCACTCACTGTCACTTTTTAAGTCAGCTCTATTGTGTGTCTGACATCTAAGCCTGGGAAGAAAGAGGAGAAAAATAAGTAGCACATCTACTGTACACTGCTTGTGCTGAAAGTTAGTACCCCAGCAAGGGCTGGGTAGACAGTCTGAATGGTTTAATTATCAAGTCACCATTCCAAGTTTGATTTATGGTATAATCAACAAATATTTCAGGGTGCTGAGTTGATACAACATAACATTCTGATTGAATGGCACTGTGCAGTACTCATAGGACACATCTCACAAATGAAGAACAAGTTAAATGTCAGAAAGAATTGTCCGTTAGTAAAGAATCGCTATTATTTATAGGGTATTTGTAGAGTTTTTCAGGAATTCATGTTGGTCCTGATGCTGAGGAATATTTCCTGCTTTTTTTCTGGGTATAGATAAATCAATGTCAGACAATAAAGAAAGATGAAGACAAGACAACAGTGCCCAGACTTGTCCTTTTGATGCGTCTTACAGAAAATCATCTTCTTTTCCATCCCCAAGCTTGCACTCTAGAACCAAATCTCAGGCACATAGGCTGTGTACCACAGCTCTATCCATCTGAGATGGAGACATGGAGAGGATATTTGGCTCAGCTCCCTCAGCCTTTCAGAAGTGTATCCCATGAATGCAGTCCAAGCAAAGAACAACCCTTTCTAGTGGAGCATGGAGTGCAGGCTGTCTTCCCGGATGGGAACAGCCAGTACCTGGTCTAGTAGTCCTGGTTTCTTGCAGGGTTTAACAAGAAACAATTTCATGGGCAGAAAATGTATTTTTGGCTTTCTTCTCCAGTCTTCTGCTCCAGTAAAGGTCATTGTCAATTCAGTATCCCATTAAACTGTTTCTTTGGTAATAAATGTTGACAGTTACATTTTAACACCCAAGATACATTGTCTTCTCTCCAGCATCTAGTTGAGGGACCCTCTTCGTTAGGTCATTCTATTGCCTGCTGTCCACAAACCTTGGAAAAAGATGAGATTTATGTCAGTTCCTGTGCCTGCCCTAGTACCATTAGCAAACTGAAATCTTCAAAAGGATCTTGCTGATCATTCTGCCAGTGAGCAGAGAAATCTCTCAATGCCTTCTAGCAGGCAACGGGTTTGTTTTCAGTCCACATCTAGTTATTTTTGCCAAGTGGAGCTGATTTAAATATTGGTCATAATGACAGTTGTGTACATAGGGAAAATTAAGCTGTGGTGAGCCCTTGTTTGAAGCATGGAGTGCCTGGGAGTGGCAAACCTAGCTTTCACTGAAGTCTGTGGCAAGTTTTCCTTGCGAGATAAATTGGAATTTGATTGACTTTAACCTGAACAATCTGAGTTACTGACCTGAAATATTTCCTGTAGTGTGTCTCTTAGGGAAGATGCCAGGTAATAAATTATTTCTTGCTTCTGCAACTAGCCCCTACAAGAAAGTGGTGAAGTAATGCATTATAGCTGTGAAAAAGGAGGGGCTAATTGGGCAGTCCAATGTCAAAGAGAAAGATTAAATCATTTGCTGTGCTTGTGGGAACAAAACAATTTAGGTTAGTAGTCAAGCGTATTTGCAGAGAGTATATTTGAAATTTGTAAACAGAATTATTCCCTGAGGAAATGCAGTTCTCATAGCTCTGCTCCTTATGCGAGGAACCAAAATGCACAGCAGCCACACAACATATCCTGAAGTTTGAATCCCCATGCTCAATCCTATGTAATAAATGCTTGTAAAGAAAGTACAGACCAAGAATCACTCACAGATGTGATTTGACATAAATACTCTTCCTCTGGACTGTTGCAAAATGCAAACATGGTAGGAATATCAGGATAAGAAAAGGCTTACTTAAAACCAGGAGCAAATATTTGCTGAACATCTCTTGAATATTCATAGTTTAAACAACTGAAAAGAAAAAGGATTCATGATCAGTCTGTTTTGCTGTTCAAAGATTCTTCGTGTTAACAAATCTACTGTGTCTATCTAATGTATCTATCTACAGCCCATGGTAGGGGTTGGAACTAGATGATCTTTAAGGTCCCTTCCAACTCAAACCATTCTATAATTCATTCTATGTTTTCTGGTATGGCTTAAAATAGCTTGATGTACATTAAAGACAGTCACATCCATAGCTGTGTGCACCCCGAAATAAAACAGTTCTAACCTTTGGCTAATGCATCATTCCTACAAGGGAATAAAGGTTTTCTCAGCATAGCAGTCTCAACTTTTTCACTATTCCTGCAGCACTTCACAATTTAGGCTTGTCAACTATTGATACTCAGGCAGAAAGATACTACTGTTGTGGGTGGGTGTGGAATTTGAACCAGCTGTCTCCCACACCCACTTTTTAAGATGATGAACAGGGAAGAAAACAACCCTGAGAGGGATGGAGAACCTACAGAACTGTACAATCACTCCTGCTCAGGGTGAGTTGGAGCATGTGAGGCAGACTCTATCTGCAGCTCTGCACCTGGCGAATGAGTACACAGGGTACTGAGCTGCATTGGTATGGGGGCCTCATTGTAAGCCTTGTTTTCAGATGTCAGTACTGGGTTATGGAAGATAATTATAAGTTTTCTTATCTTCGAGCACTGACAGAAACACTGCAATTTGATAAACATAAGATCCCCCAGATTTAAACACCAGATTATATCCTTTCAAATTATAGGACACTGGGTGCTCACACAGTAGTTAGATGACCAGGAACTGTAAATTCTCTTTGATTAGATTTTTTTCATATGACCTCTTGTGTATGTTTGTTATGGCTGAGTAAATACTTTTGGGTTCTTTGGTAGATCCCAGTACCCTGGTATAACACCACATACCTCTGCACTAGTGCCATCCCAGATACCGTCACCCTCCTAAATACATATTACTGTCTTCATCCTGGATATCATGGTGTCACAGAAGCTTTGTTAACCTGTCAATAGAAAGTTCAGTGAGTAGACAGTGATGGATTGTGTATGTAAATTACCTCTTGACTGCAGGAAACAAGCAATTTATGATACATTTACATATCTATTTGCAGAACTCTGGTTTGTGCTGCAGCTTTGATAATGCTTACATGTGGGACCAAATCTTACCAGAACCCTTCTCATTTGTTAACTAACTCCAGCAAATAAATTAGATTGAGAAAGGACCTACAGAAGAGACTGCAATGATAAGGCTAATGGGATCCTAAGAAGGTTTGATCAAGAAATTCCTAGCAATTCCCTCCCTCACCCCTCCCCTTGCAAAGCTGTCAGCTTTTAATGGAAATGAGTATAGCGTTTCAACAGAGATGTCATGTCTGGTCAAGGAAGGGTATGACTAAAGGAGCAGTAGTTCACTGTTTATTCCAGAAGCTTTGCGACTGCAATTCAGATCTGTCTCCTAACAAATTTAGACCAAAGACTTGCACTCAGACTCCTGCATTACTGTGAGGTACTGATGCCGAGTGTGAGATTTAGTCTTTAGTGAGTCAGTACCACTTAAGAGCTCTTTAATATAAATTTTTTTCTCCAATCCATTCGCTGTCCTCTAGACACTCTCTGCTTCAGCTTCCTGTTTATTTTCAACCACCCAGTTTTCATGTTAGCTGAATACAATAATAAAACAATTATCAGAAATAAACGAACAGCTTTACTGTTGCCCAGGAGAGAGCATTGTGTGGGGATGTGTGTGCCTGAACAGGCTTGTAATACTAGAGAAATGACAAGTCTTCTCCCAGTCAGTCACAGTTCTTAAAGATATGAAGACTCAATACACAGAAAACAACATCCTAGTTACATACACAGATTTCCACTATAAGAAAGCTCTCTGGAAGGAAGCAGAATCAGACTGCCACAGGCAGTTGCATATGAACTAGCTGCCTTTGTCAACATTATCACTCTAGGACCCTGTCAGTACCCAAGGGGGAAATTTGTCAGGAGATATGCTGCAATAATACTGCATGAATAATGGTCAGGTTTCATTACCAGTCACTCTGGCGGGTCCAGCAAGGCCAAGAATTGTCAGCCCTGTAAACTGAATAGCATTCCTGCCTTTATGAATGTGAGGAAAACTACATCAGGAGGGAACCTGCACCTGCTCATGGGAGCTGTGCAGTAAGCAAGCATCTACCCTTCACAAAAGCTTGTGGGGCAGGAGAAGGGTTTACTACACCAGAACAAAGTCCCATGTCTGTTGTCAAGAGCTTGCAGCCACTGCTATTTCAAATCCTTCACCCAGAACAGCTCAGCACTCATGGAGTTCCTTTCAGTCGTTGCTAGTTATCCTATGGATGCTACGGCAAGTGTGGAGGCCATCACTAAAACATCACTCTACTCACAATCTCTGGGGTCTTTGTAACCCAGTACTGTAGTGGAGAGAGGAATTACCCACAGCTGCCAGAACAGGCATATATTTTCCCCCTGCTGATGTCCATAGCAGTGTTACTAACTGTAAGAAGGGTTGGAACAGTTTATTTTCAATGAATATTGCAAAACAATCCTGACAAAAGAAGCTCCACATGATTAGTGTTAGCCAAGTAAACGCAGCTGACACCTTACACAAGAACTGACATAGAACATTACAGAATGAAACCTCCTCCCAGTTTGCCAGGCTCCAGTAGCTTGGAGGACAAAACAACTGCTTGCTCTTCAATTAAGTCTAGTTCTTAGGAGCATAAAGGCTCATTGCCCAGAAGAGACCATTTGCTGCTAATTGCTCCTTTCAGATTTGTAAACATGGTTCTTCACAGTACAAAGATAACTCATCTGAAGAGTTGCACTCTTTCAAGGAGGACATAGAAACCTACCACAACCTGTTCAAACAAGCTGATTCTTCAATGTCACATATTGCATTCTGGCAATGAAAAGCCTGCGAGCAGGCTAGAGAGCATGGGTTACTTCCTAAAGTGTTTTGATAACAATTTCAGGGAGGGGGGAGAGGGAGGAAGGGAAAGGAATAACTGTTCGACCAGGGCAATTTACAAACAGAAAAGGAGAATAAATTACTCATTTAAGGGTATTTGTTCATTCTTGGTGTATGTGTTATAATTCCCTTTGTGTTCTCTTTCCCTGAATTGCCCTGATTGGTATGGTTGACCTTCTTTGTCTTTTTAAACAAGGCATTCACTTTGTTTCTATTTTTATTGAACTATATAATCTCTTTATGGACTTGGTGACATTAATATCCTCAGGGGACTGTCTCGATTCCAAGTTGGTGAGCTGTTTTTCTTTCCTTTTCCCATCTATGCACAGCAATGGCATTACTACTGGCAATTAATTCAATAATCCACTGGATTGAGGAGCACCTTTCCAAGAATATTCATGAAGTGTCTTGTGAAAACATCAGGCTTGATTAGATTTTTAAACTGATCATTCCAAAATGACAGTAAGATTTGCGGTTTAACAAGTATAAATAAATATGCAGACTTAATCTGGTTTAATCTAGAGCCAAAGGATTTTTATGAAATTGTGAGAGAAACTAGAGAGATATCACATGGGTTATAGTGCATAGAATTTGGAAGATTATTTAGTTACAAAGATCAGTCTACTGAAACACAGCAAAATTTAGTGACAACAGGATAGATGCAAGGTTGGGACAAGTGCAGGGACATCGAGATTGTTCAAACTTTCCACAGCGGGAAGTACCAGTTGCTGACCAGTAGAAAACGCTAAAAGAATGTAGGAGTAAATACATCAGAAACTTTTGATTTAAGCACTTGGGTTCAGAACATAGAGGATCCCTGGGGACAGATGTCTGAATCTACTATGGCAAGGGAAGGCAGAGGAGTATTTTGTTGGATTGTTTCTAGGATTTGCATTTAGTTGAGGGGAAAAAAAATCCATTGACTTCAAGGTCCCTCAAGATTTCCACCCAAAGCACTGCACAGTGGTTTGCTTGTAAGGTAATTTAAGCAACATCTGGGGCAGAGCTGCAAGCCTGAACCATCCTGACAGTTCCCTGTTTTGCTCCATTTTCTGAGAGAACTCATCACTTGTCTCTGGGCTCTTTCCTGATGTTCAGATGAAAACATCCTGGCTTTACTCCTGGTGAAGCCAATGCAAAAGTCTGACCTTAAGTGCTGCATCCTTATCTGCTTTATTTTCTCCTACACTGAGAAATTAATGCATGCCAGGAACAGTTTCTGGAGTATAATGTTCTCTCCTGTCAATGGACAATTTTCTGCTGGGCACAGCTGAGGCCTAAGCCAACCAGCATCTCCTGGACAGGTCAGGAATTAACAGGTCTGCATCTGTTTCCAACAGGCTTTTTGGTTATTGGCCCCTTGTTTAACACAATACACATGGAATGACCTAAGCTGGTTGTTCCCCACGGCCAGGGAATGCATTTAACTTACGGGTACAAATGCCTGCTTAGACTCCATTGTACTAATGCAATGCAGTTTTGAAACCATGACCACAGGTACCCCAAAACAAAAGGCATCAGATAAGTGGTAGAGAGCTGCCTGCTTACCTGCTATATCACACACAACTAACCAAAAACATTGTTTAGCACTCCCTGGAGGTCATTGCACACAACCATTGATTTAAACTATGATAATGTGTTAGACAAACTGCTTTTGAGCACCTGCATGATTACAGGAGTCATGTATATTTAATCCTTCTCTTTTCCCCAAGTTTTCTGCCCAAGTGACCTCTGCTGCTTAGTTTTATTTTATGCTACTTCACCACAGTGGTGAAACACCCCCTGGTTAAAATCAACAGGAATGGTAAAATCTGAATTTGACTTGTATTGGAAAGGAATTGTGATGCCTGGTTCTGCTGTTGCACAGACCAGTTTATTACCTTCAGCTTCCCCTCCTTAGGATTTATCTTGAGTTACTCTCAGGCAAAGGAGGACAAAATTAGGCTCTTTAAAGCAGTCTTTCTAAAAATAAATTGACCAAAGCACTCACCATGAGGGTCCTGCAGCTGCTGGGATTTCAGTGAAGAATTTGAAAGTCTGGCTCCACCTTCAGGGTCAAAAGCCTCATGCTGACACAATAGGGAAATGCAACGTTAAGTGAGTATCCTATGGCAGGAACAGGCAGGCAGTGTTCCCAAACACACACTGCTATTTTTAAAGGAGTTGTCTTATGAAGCATATGACTTAGTGCTGCTGTTTTAAATAGGAAGTATGCATGCATGTTCTATTAGCTGGGTAAGCAGAGAGACTGCCTTACTGTATTTGTGAACGTTTCAAATGGAGAGACGGTGCAGTGGACAAGAGTACATCAGGCTAGAAAAGGCTGTGGGGCTAGAATAGCAGCATTAAGTTAATGCATGAATATCCTGATGGAAAAATGCTCCTAAGTCTCCTTAAATTTTCATGGCTATTATATTTCCATTACAAACTCCAAAAACCTGATCAAATAAGCTTTCCAGCTCTCCTTGGCTGGCACACTATAGAAGGCTGTCAATGATTTGTTACATAAATTCTTTGATAATTCTGTGCTACCTACCAATATGGAAGAGCACATTAATTTCATGCCCCTCCAAAATTCAGTGCTTCCAACTCACACCTTTCACTTAAGTTCCTATATCCTATATATCCTGTAAATATCCTATAAGTTCATACTTCACTTATTTCTCCAGCTTCTGCAGTGGAGCCATTGGAAAGGAACTTCATAAAGAAAACCCAGTGAGCCCTCCAGATTTTTTCTGCCCTGACTAATTATGAAGAGTCCTGAATACTTGATGCAAAGGAACCAGATAATCCCTGTGAATATAGGAAAAGACTTGTAAATAAGTATATATCTTCATAACCTCCCTTTTGGAGGACTTCTTATGATTTCTAAAAATTTATCATTAGCAACACCAATTTTAAAAATCACTTCTGATCTGAATGCTCACCAGAAACTGCACAGAAGCAAGTCAGATGGGAGTGTGCTAAAGCACAGTGATGGTTTAGATTGCTGTTTCTGACAGTAACAGTTCTTGGATAACTTTCCTTCAGCTCTTAGTAATTACAGGCAAGGTTAGCTAATCCGAATAATTAAGGTTTGGCAATGGGGTTTGTTTGTTTAAAAAAAGGTCTTCCCAAGGCTCTTCAGCAATGAATGTAAACCCTGATTTATGATGCACAGTGGAAGAAGAAGGAAAAAACCCAGCTTATCTTTTCTTTTCTTGGAGCTGATTCGTTACCTGCTGGGTATTTAGTAACTTTCACTGTGACCAGTATTTAAGAAGTGCAATAGTTATATATATACCTAAGCAGAAATCAAGATTCCATACAGCAGCAGCAACGATGCTTCGTGCTCACTCACTTTTCACTTCTTTTTGCTCCCTTAGTGGGCTGTTATAACACTTTTTGAGCCAAGCTGCTAGCCAGATCATTAAATCAATTGAGGTGAGAAAAAAAGCACTAAACACAGGTAAACTCTTTCACTGACTATTTCTATTACTTTGCATTTTCAAAAATGACACCTGACAGCTCCTCGGGTTCACTTTTTTTCAGGAGGATGATATGTCTTTTTTTTACTATAAACTCTAAATGTTTTGGGATTTAATCTGGAAAATTCTATTGCTGTTGTTCAAGCTTATTTGGCAAACATTCTTCAGCTCCATCATCAGCTCAGCCTTTGAAGGGAAAAACCCATGAAGTTAGAGACCATAAGCTGTTCTTCCAACAAGTGTTAAGCAATTCAAGCTTCATTCATCTTGTTACAGAACTAAACAGCTGCTTATTGGAATAAGGGAATTACAGTCCTCTGTCAAGCTCACTTCTTGCATTTGCTGGATATAAAAGGATACCCAAACCTAATCAGTTCATTTAGTTAATGTATACTGGTTTAAGAAAAAGAGGGGGAAAAAGTACCTGTTAATGAATACTATATACTAAACTTCTATTTTAACCTGCTGGTAGAGTAATGCTTGGCTTAAACTTTAAAAGCTTATTGGTATCACTTTAAAGTATAGAGGTAAAAGTACTTCATAGGGGAAGTTCTAATTACTCATCTGAATATGTGCTTCTCTTCAAACTGTTCCACAATTTTGTCCTCACTGCTATCCAGTGGCACAATTTTTGTTTCCTTCATTTATAAAGATATCTCTCCCCACAGATGAGGCTTTGTCTGTGGTGGGGTTGGTCACCTTAGGGCTTTGGTGCTATGAGCTGTTTATGATGGCTGCTGATCAAGCCACTTCTCAAGTAATGAAAAATTGCTCACCACCTTGTGGGGGTTTGGCATTCTTTGCAAAGAGTTGGTGCCGTTCCAGGTTTTAGTAGACAGCTGTCATGCAACAGCACGTGCAACAGCACGAGCTATGAAATGCCTTTGTCAGGGAGTGATGGCCAGCTGCTCCCTGAGGTGCAGGAATACAGAAACTATGTCCAACTCGGGCCCCCAACATAGGAAGGACATGACCTGTTAGAGAAAATCCAGAGTCCAGAATGACAGCCTTATTCTGGGCTGCCCCACCAGCAGAATGAACAGCAGGTTGAAGGAAGGGATACTCTCTCTCTGCTCTGCTCTGGTGAGGCCCACCCTGCAGCCCTGCATTCAGCTCTGGGCCCACAAAATAAGAAGGACATAGACCTGTTAGAGTGAATCCAGAGGGGGCCACAAAGATGATCAGGTGGCTGGAGTCTCTGCCATGGAGACAGGCTGAGAGACCTGGGCTTATTAAGCCTGGAGAAGAGAAGCCTCTAGGGAGAGCATAGAGCAGCTTCCAGTGCCTAAAGGGGACAAAAAAGATGGAGAGGGGCTTTTGACAAGGGCTTGTAAAGATAGGACAAGGGGGGATGGCTTTAAACTAAAAGAGGGGGGATTTAGATTAGATATTAGGAAGAAGTTCTTCCCTGTGAGGGTGGTGAAGTCCTGGCACAGGTTGCCCAGAGAAGCTGTGGCTGCCCCATCTCTGGCACTGTTCAAGTTCAGGCTGGATGGGATTTTGAGCAACCTGGTCTTGTGAAAGGTGTCACTGCCTGTGGTATGTGGCTGGAACTAGATGAGCTTTAAGGTACCTTCCAACCCAAACTATTCCATGGGGCTAAACCAGTCAGCAGGGCTACCACCCCACTGGCCAAGATCCTGTCTCACAGCAACCCAAAGCAAGGCAAATCCAGAAATGGCACCAAGGTTCAGACAAAAGTCAAAATAGTCAGGCAAATTGATGCTGATGAGGCAAGTCCAAGGTTAGGCCAGGAAGTCAATGTTAGGATCAGGTCTAGCAATAATAACCAGAGTCATCAAGTCCTGTGATTGCCACACAGGTCCATGATGACACAGTCAGCCCAAGGTGAAGCTGGGAAGTGAGCCTGTGTGTCAGTCTTTATCTATGGCACCCATGTCCAAACACAGGTATGACATATGTGCTTCCCTGAGTTTGTCTTGATTTCTGATGTAGCAGAACCTAAAATGAAGCCCTGCTTCACAAGAAACTTTTCATCCCAGTTAGAATCAGGGCACTTTTGAAAACTGGCATTTAGGTTATTGAGTACTACTTAGTTTCCATAGGAAGAATATATGCAGAACAGAGTAACCAAATTAGGATAATGCCTCCTTAAGGTCAGATTGCTGTTACCTGAAGGACTGGAAGCAAGTTGAGTCCCCAGAAATCCAACTGGGTGCTTCTGAAATGCTAGAACCAAAGAGTCAAACAAGAAACTGTCCCCCTGAAAAGCCTAACAGGCCTTAATTATGAAGGTGGTATGAAGCCTTCCAGCATAATTTGACTCCTCAGTCTTGGATAATACAGAATTCATTGTGGTAGCTCATTCTTACTGATGACTGTAGTCTTTTTCTCTTGGTAAACCTCTATAATCTGTGCATTTATCACCTTCACGCTATGCTACAGTGACTCACTCATTGCCTGGACACCAGCAACTACAGGACAGGACTATTTGTATCCTCATGGCTCTGCCAATTCAGTGGTTCTCAAAACAGGGCATGTAAAAGCCTAGGACAAACTTCTGTGTGCCACTGGTATCTGTCTATGGGACAATCTGCTTGAGAAGTTCAAGCAGCTTCATTTCCTATTTTTCTTCAGGAAAAATTTCAACACCTCAGTTTTGGAGATCCCTCCCATTTTGAAATTATCCCACAATTTCTCTCATCACCACAAAACAACTGAGCCAAAACAACACTGTAGCCTTAAATACATTCTGAATCTAAGAAGGAGAAATGCCAGAAAATCTGTACAGTACTGCTGTTGCTCTTGATTGGATATGGAAAGGAATAACATATTATTGTGACAGTTGACAGCATCTGTCTCCAAAGCAGATAGATTATGGATATGTCTCCTGGGAAATATCTACGTTCTGCAATGTGCTGCCAAGGCTGAAATACTCGGCTAGTCTCAACTAAGCTAATTCTGGACATGGAAACAATATAGTTGTGTTAGTAGGATGTTCCACTCCGATAATTTAGCCTTTCTAGTTGACCCATCATAGCTCCATTTTTAGAGAGATATGGCCTGTGAAACAATGAGTTTCCATGACTGTCATCCAGAGCTTCCCACAGAAAGGAGAGCACACATTACTTTAGGAGACAACAATGGCAGACCCATGGGTAAAACAAACTAGCTTCAGAAGAAGTAAAATATGCTAAATTAATCAGAGATTAGTCATGGCTTCTTGCTTCATCGCTAGAATCAACCTAAGTTTATGCTGATTATTGCACTGGAGTGAGCCCTGATAACAGTACTTACCCCCTAAGATTAAAGTTCTCATGTCCATGAAGATTTGTGTGCAGTCAGCCAGATTTCCAAGGTCAGACGGAGTGTCTTTTTATTTAAAAAAATTCCATAAGTTTTTCTTATATGAATTTGCCCCTTCTATTTCAATATGCATTCCAATATTGCTTATTAATTCTGTGTATTTGTGTGTTTTCTACATTTTCCTCTTCTGAATAAATCTTTGGGAAATGCATGGTTTAATCAAAACTGGAGAAAGAAAGAGATTTTCTTTTTCACTTGAAATTCTGTCAAGTACAAAAAAAAATCAATTTTAAGTGGATAATAGAAAAAGTCCTCATGAAACAAAATTAATAATATCAAATGCTGTTCGTTTTGGGGGCACTAAAAATGTTTCATTATGATTTGTTCTCCTTTTGTTTCATGGGAAATAAAGCAAACCAAAAAGCTATTTTAAAATAGAAAACAAGACCTGCTGCTCCTGAAAGACTGACAAGAGAACATTTCTATGGATGTGTTCTATTCTGATTTTTTTCGATACAGCGTTTTATCAAACTTGACTTATTTCCGTGATACATTTTTCTTTTGACAGGTTGACATTTCCCAGTGGGAAAACATTCCTTAGGAATATTTCTGATGGGTTGTTTCAGACGATCTGCAGTTCTTAAAGTAAAGGCACAACTTGTGGGATGCTGAAAAGAGTTATAATAATTCCGTAGGGGATTTTGGAAGCAGACAGCATTTCGTGTTCTGCCTTAATGAACTGCATAAACAAATACTAGGGTTTAATGGAACAGGTGACCTGATGCCTCTTTATCATGAGAACACGGAGGCTGTAGAAAATCCTTAATGTGAGACTTAACATTTTGACTCTTAATAAGCATTCCCCTACTAATCTGTTAAGCCTCCAGATTTAAATAGCTGCTCAGAATCTCAGCAGACTGAATTTACTATTAGTGAAAACTGCTTTTACTGAAAGACATTTATTTCATGAAACAAATGAGCAAGACTGGGACTCAGCTTTTAAACAGCTATCCCTACCGAGACTGATAAGAATTACTGTCTTCTGTATATAACAATGGCAAGATCTGGCTCAGTAGTTAGACCATTTTAAAACTATGAAGCTGTATTATCACTGGTACTAGTATGAAACCAGAATAATTGTGGCAAAGCTGACTTGCTCCAGCAATAGCACATTATCTCTTTTCTTCTGATGATGATGATGTTCTCACAAAGGTCTGTATATTTTCTTTATTAAAACCAAACCAGAACAACAAACATGTACTTTTTTGTCCTCTATAAAATGATGCTTGTTGCTTGTACTGACAACATGCCTTTAGACATTGAACTTTTTATTTAAATGCATGAACCCTGAATATCATTGTGTCCTCAATTATGAGACCTTTAGAATTATTGATCTTAGACCTTGAACTATCAGAGAAAGACAGACTGTTAGCCAGTGGACTACAAACATGCATGGCAAATGCAAAAAAAAGTGGTTGCTATGTTATCCTGTTTTCATTTCATAACAGTATTCTGTGAATTTACAATGGACTATATTGCAGACACCATAGTGTCTGAAAGGCTTGGAGCCTGCAGAAGATGGTCAGAGAACATTTGTTCACTGTTTCTTTCAATTTGAAAACTAAGAGTTGTAAAACAAAACTACTAAAGTTCAGTTTCCAAACCAATAGCAGAAAATGATTCTCCACATTGCATGAACTGTTAAACTCCTTGACACAGCTTGTTGTGAAGGGGAAGAGTTTACATGGATGAAAAATACAGGGCATATATAGAAATAAATATGGAGTATGGAATGTATGTGGACTAGATAAATTCATAGATTTTTATTCTTTTTGAAAAAAGTAATAATAGCTTTAAATGCAAAGATATACCTGCTGATCTAGGAAATTGCTGGAACAGAAATTACCAGAGGCTGAGTAAATACTTCAGGACTGTACTATCTGCCTGTCACATTTACTGCTAGTTATGCAGTCCCAGCCCATGAAATGGAGCTGGGCAGTGCTTTCTTTTGACTAGGCATAACTAACTAATGTTATGTCATTATAAAGCTTATGGTACTTTTTCAACACTGTAATTTCAGGGAGGTTACTCCTCTTTTAACCTGAGGGTCACTGCTGTGCTCACACAGACCTGTCCAGCAGGCCATGGCATCTGCATTTTCTGTTCACTGCAGTTGTTTTGGGAGGTTTTTTTCATAATCATTTATGCTTTCTCACAGTTGGTGATTCAGGTACAGAATTTCAGACTTTGGTTATGGAAAGACAGTGTGTGTTTATCTGTGGTGGTTTGTGAACTTGAGGTAATTGGAGCAGATGTGCTTGAAGGATGAATCTGAGATACGAATGTTTACCCAACACAATTATCCGTATCCATTTTCCACTGCTGTGTTTCCTCAAGTTCTTGGAAAGTTTATCAACATGTTTGTCATTGAAGTTTCCACTTACTTAAAACACCACTGCCTGTCGCTACATGAAATTAATCCAAAGACTGCAGACCTATTCACCTGACTGCAGACCTATTAATAACATTCTTTGCATGCTTCAGTAATCACAGACAAGCCATACATCTAATAAGTGCTTGTGAACTCCTGTCAAGCTCCTTTTAAAACCTCATTAAGATTGGATTACCTGGTTATATTAATCCTTGTGGCCTTATGCCAGCGGTCCTCAGTCATACTGGTTATTGTAACATATTGGACATAAGAATACAGGAAATGAAAAATTCAGAACCAAGGCTGAAAGAAAAAGAAAAGCAAGAAGCTGTCCCCACAGCTCTTTTTTGTTTCATAGTGCTGTCCACAGGTCAGCTGTGCTTTTAGCATCGAATTGTTACACAGTTGAGACACAGAAACAGTTGCTTTTATTTTGCCTCCTATAAAGTCAGTAATCAGTGCACCCACTATGCGGTGGAGAGGAGCTTTCTGCCTGTCATCCAAGCACAAAAATATTTATTGTTGATATAAACACCATATGCTTCACTCTTTGCATACTAATTCTGCATTTTATGGTTAAAACATTTTGTGTTTTTCCAAATTTAGGGGTAGAGAAAACAAAGAAGAGAAGACTTGACTTAAAACACATCAACAATGGAACATGTGAGACCTTAATTCCTGGCTCTCATGCCCTTGCCCAAGCCAGCATACCATTAAAACATTTAGTTACCAGTAAACATTTAGGCCAGTAAAACATTTTATGGTTTGGTTGTTGGTGTTTGTTTGTTTGTTTGTTTTTTTCTGACTCCAAGAATCAAGATATCTGATGCTTGTTTAGTTTCTGATTATTGTGGGAACCACACATCCTGGAAAGCCTCATAGTGTTAAGTCTTACTGGATGGAGAGAGAAGTTAGAAGAGGCTGCAAATCAATGGGCTTCCTACACAGACAGACTGGCATAGTGTGAGAATTATATCCTAATGCTTGGATATGTTTTGAGATCATCTACCATTTAGCATGGTGAGTCCCCTTTACTGAGCAGAGGAAGGAGAAATGGACATTCCCAGATATTGCTCTGAGTCCCCTTGGATATCACTGAAGAGAGATGCTGTCAAAAACAAGTCCTTGTTGAAGATAGCACCACAGGGGCAAGGCACTACTGAGATGGGTCATCTGCTGCACTCGCCACCTCAGTGGCAGATTAACAAGGGAGATGTCAGGCACGTTTAAGGTTGACTTTTCCTCTTTTTAAGTTTTACTTCTGTAACCTAGAGCATTATTCTGTAAAGGATTTCCTCACTTGGCTCATTAGACTAAAGCCTGCTGTCTTTGTTTTAATCCTGATTGCTGCTTAAAGTAGATGAACGTGATTTCTCTAGGTAGAGTGATCAACGGATCAGTTATTTTTTGTCTCCCTCTGCTGCAGAAGTTATTTAGATGGCAGGTATGGTCCCCTGCCAGAAAAGGGGTGAAACCTCAAGTAGGCAGTGTTTTGTGAAGATTCACTCAGCTGTGTGAAACTCCCTGTGACATAAATGCTTTTTCTCTCTTTAAAAGTATTTTTGTCTGTGTTTCATTCTGTGTCCCTGTGATTTCTGTTTATCTTCTCCACAATTTTACACATGAGCCTGACCAGACTGCTCACTCGCTCAGCTTTCTGCTGATTCCATTTGCTTGATACCACCCTTGGCAGAGAGGGATGTTGAAAGCAAGTCTAGGTATTTGAGGAAGCAGGATTTGAAGCATGTCTGTTCTACGTCTGGCTCCTAGCACACACCACATAGGTACTGATAATAAATGAACTTCACCTTTTGCCTCCTCAGGAGTTCTACAAAGAATTTTCCCAAAGGAGAAATGCTTCCTCTATATGTAAAATAAATAGCTATGGAATACAGAATCATAGAAAAACTTGGATTGGAAGAAACCTCTGGAGATGTCTAGTGTAACTGCTGTGCAAAGCAGGGATGGCTTCAAAGTCAGGCTCAGGGACTTGTCCAGTGAGGTACAGAAAATCCCCAAACTTATTTCTTAAATAGATTAGTTGCCTGCGGCACTGCTAAGAACTCTTTGAATCTCTTTTCATTAAACAATATAAAACACATTGGAGTTCTTTGAAATCTCAGAGGAGATGTGCTAACATGGTACATGGCAATGTTGTTGCTTTCATTACTGCTGCTTGTTTTCTGCCTCCATATAAGGAAATGTCTAGATTTTTAACATATATGAAATACTATAAAACTTAGAATTCTTGTACAGCATCTGCACTCATATCTAAATTTTAATTCAAGCCTGATAAAGATGACATGATTTTGCAACCCAGCTGTGTTTTATTGTTATACCTATTGCTGATTCACAGGCTGGTATGGAGGAGCCACTGTTTTCAGGACATGTTTGTATCTGCATTGCTTCACCAGCATCCTGAATATTTTCATGTGGATTGAAAGAAAGGTCTGTGGAGCCTGCCATTCAGCCAGCATTGCAGCTGCAGGTACTCAGGCAATATTATACTGGATAGTATAATATTGCCTACCCAGATGTTTCAAAGATTTCAAATGAGAATGAATAAAGCTTTTTTTAAGTCTGTTAAACACCTTCTGTATCTGTTCTTGGAGTTGAGGAGAAATTGAACCATATTATACATTTAATTTTAGTCTTTCACAGACTAGAACTAGTATTTTTTCTGGAAAAAGTCTCAATATTCAGTCAATTGCTCTCATCAACTTACCTGGAAAAAGTTTCTTGCTCCCTTTCCACCTGGAAAAAAACAACAACAACAACAACAAAAAGACAAACACGACAGGAACTACATACCCTTAAGCATTGGAACTGCAGTGCCTTTAGCTCAATCTCTCTGCCTCTGTTTTCATTAAAGTGTAAATCGCATTAGCCCTAACAATAATCTTTTCCTTCCTTTTCATACCTCAGTGTGTAATATGGCATTTATTGACAGCCAGTACCTAGAGAACTCAATTTCTCAGCAAAAAAAAAGAAATTTTTTACTACCAGTTCTCTGATAAATGAGCATGAAACGATGCATCCTTTTCCTGCTATCATAACTTATTCTTTTATGTCTTAATAGTAGAATTAGCTACATTCACAGATACTTCAGCATGATTTTAAATTAAAAGCCAGCATAAAAATATTTTATCTTCCTTAGAGAGCTCGAAGGAGATTTCTGTAAATGCTTGGATAGCTTCATCTCTGCTAAAATAAATGAAGTGTTGGAATTTTCCAGGAATTACTTTACATTTTTATGAGATGTTTTCCTTGGTAATCTACAGGCTGGGTCCACCCACTTCCCCACCTTTTCTGCAGTGTCCGTGGAAACATCAGGGTGCAACCAGTAACAAAGTATGTAGACCCCAAAGGTCACATGTTTTTAACTGATAATGAGCACAGCCTTATCCTTTGGAGGACCCACTGCTAACTTCATCTAACCCTTCAGGTGTGAGGTTTCAATACTGATATATAGCCTGGAAAAGGCTGAACCATCCTAATTGAAGGTAGCATATGCAAGGCCATAATTTGTTTGTAAAGTATGTTGTGAGCCCTCTAAAATGACTCATAGTGAAAACAGAGACTTCTGTAGCTAAAGAGATCTGATGCAAAGAACTCTTGTAGAAAGGGACTATGACTGATCATCTGAAGGACTTGGAGGAAATGAACACAAGCATCTCGGCTGAGCCACAGTAAGCCCGCCAGCATGTATTTTAATTAGATACTGAGTGCACGAAGCATTACTCTGTAAAATTTCATACCCAAAGCTATCAAGTTTGAAACTGCTGTAGCTGATAGTTGCAATATTTAGGAGCAAATTAACATAAATAACTAAAAAGTCCTACAGCTCTTCTGCCTGTAAAAGCTTTCACATACAATAAGGCAACACATGCAGCTTTGATTCAGATTCTGGGAGACAGATGTTCATTATTGGGAAGTATTGCCAAAGGTGTCACTAATTAATTGCAGTGAACAAGATGGGCATCAGTAATCAAATTCTGTCATGCCTAAAGATGATGCCTCTCAGTAAGGATTTAAGTGTGTTGGACCAGATCTTCAGTCTTTATAAAACTATCGTAATGCTGTGGCAATGAACAGCTAAGTATATGGAAACTAATAAAACTTGCAGTGTAATTTCTTCTCTCATGAAAGATTGGCTGGAATTAATCTCATCTAACTTCAGCTATCTACAAGGTAGCTGTTCCCATATGAACTCACTGCTCTCAGCTCCTTTCATAGTCAAGAGAAGAAACAGAACTGGGGTTTGAGTCAACAGACTGTAGACATTGAATTTAAGGTGCTGTAAAGTAACGCTGGACTTCTCTGTCTAATTCTAGCATATTTTATGTATATACTTAGCCTGCTGAAGTAAGGCTGATACTTACACACAAATGCATAAGTTTACATGCCCAATATGGTTTCAATTGGCTAACTTTAGGCACCCAGAATGGAAAAAACACAGCAAGCGCAATCCAAATTAGAAGGCAGTTATTCCTGGGAAAGAGTGATGCTTTTCTTCAGGATGGCATAGTAATATTAGGCTAGAGATTAAAAGAGATAAATTATGATGACAGTTGAATTCTTCCACTCTCTGAGCCTGGTTCTTCTGTGAGTATTCCAGTATAACTTCACTGAAATCCACATGGCTACAAAGTGTAGAATTGGAGTATTATTGCTGTGACAGGCAAAAGAATATTGTAAAACTGCTTCTGATTCATTTACCTGCTGAGTCAAAATTTAGAGGCCTCTCCACTAAACCTGGCAGTGTCAGGCAACTATGCGAGGAAATGTCATGATCATTTTTTGCTTGTTTGTTTGCTCTGCTGCGAGCTTCCAAAGAGCTTGCAAACTGTTCCTGGGGGGGAAAAAAACCTAACTGATTTTCAAATATTTCATTACAAAAGCTAAATGAGCAGTGTTGTCAGATGATGGCAAGAAATAAAACAAACATTGCATTGGCAAAAAGTTTTTGCAAGGAAATTCCTGACATGCTGAGTGTGATGCTGTGATAATCACCCACAAGGAAATCCTAAAGTGACTTGGCAGTTCTGGGGTCGTAAATTGCTGACAACACAGCTACTAAAATAATTGAGACCTCAAAGAACTCAGAGCAGCCTGCTCAAGGGAAGGATCCTCTCAAAACTTCATCTGGTGAAACTACAGCAAGGAAGCTTTCAAAGGCAATGATGAAGCATGTCAAAAATGGCAGACTGAAAATCAGGGAAATCAGTGAAGACCTAATTGAATTACCATGTTCTGGATGCAGTCACCTGCCATGTGCATACACTCAATCTTCAGCAAGTAGAAGCTAAGCACCTTAGCTTGTCTGTTTCCCTGAGACTTGTGATAGGCTGAGAATACGCAAATTGTGAACCGTAGAATCACAGAATGGCTTGGGTTGGAAGGGACATTAAAGATCACCTGGTTCCAATTTCCCCCTGCCATGGGCAGGGACCCTTCCAATAGATGGGTTGTTCAAAGCCTCATCCAACCTAGCCTTGAACACTTCCAGGGATATGAATTTCTCTGCAAACCAGTAAGTCTCCCATTTGTATGCTGTATGTTCCCAAAGTATTGTAATAAGAGTTCTTACTGAGGCCTTTGCAGTAACCTATATAATCATTTCAAGTTTAAAAGATCAGGGGTTTGGGCATCAAGCTGTGTTATTTATTTTTCTTTATGATTGCTGATAGGAAAAAAAAAAATCACTCCTTGGAGAGTAAGCATTGTTGGAAGACACTGCCTGTGAAGTGGGGAAACAAACATAAAGTTTAAGAAACAACACTGAAAACTACATTCTGCAGAAAACACTGTATCAGAAAAAAGATGAGTCAGGTTTAAGTGTCATCAGTGGATTAAAGGAGGATGCAGAAAGTGTGGGCCTCAATCTTCATTTGATTGTCTACTGCCAGAACACTTTGAGCATCAGTGTGGTAAAATACAGGTTGACACTGTACTCTAAATTCAAAACAAAGAATATATTTCTGATAAGAGTGGAAGAGATATACTAAATGAGACATTTTTCTTCTGCTATTTGAAAATCCAAAATTTAGTTCCACAGAAGTAACTTGCAAGTCATCTGAAAATAAAAAAGTCATATTGAGGAACCATCAAAATGTTAGATCTACTTAAAGGGAATCAGTGTGGCTTGAATATATGAAACCAAATTAGGCAGATGCTCTCATGATATATTTTCCTCCTCCTCCATTTGTAAAAGGAAATATTTTCTGATAATACACTTAACCATATTTGAAAGTAACACTGAAGCAATTGCATCCATGGCATGTTTATAGAGGTTTCACTGCTTGGCTAAGTATGGATAGGACAAAACCACTGCAACTAAAGAATTCCTGAATGGGGATCTGTGTCATCATTTGTGTAATCAGTAGTTCCTCCTCCTTCTTCATGTGATCCAGGCAAAAAGGAACAACTTATACTTCCAGTGAGGCACAGGAATAATTTCTTGGATAACCAAAGAAACCATGGAAAGAAGACACCTTGAAAGATGAAATACAGAGATAGCTGTATCAATAAATACATGGCACAGATCTCTCAGTGTTTTTCCTGTTCTGGTAATCATCTGTCTGCAGCAGATCCTGGTCTGGCTATCTTTTTTTAGCCTGTTCCTGCCAAGTTCAACTAGCCTCCCATCACATATGATATGAACTAGCTGGGAGTATATTGACACAGGTACTTTTTCACCTAGAGAAAAGTGAAGGAAAAAGTGTTGTCCTGCAGTCAATACTCACAGATATTTGGATGAGAGATCTGACAGGTGCTGATGCCTACAGTCCCTTCCACAAGATAATGACAGAACACCCCTAGTAAGAGTGATGATTTAATGACAATTGTGATCTGTGATAGGATCTTCTCTCTCTCCCTTGCTTCAGGTGGGACACCTGATCTTAAAATCTTGCTGGGATGTATAGCCTTTGTTTTCCCTCTGGGGAAGGTCCTGGGCTGAGACGAGGCTCCATGCCTGTTCCTCTGGACAAGGAATTTGTCTTTGAAACTCCTTTGCCAGACATCTTGGGGATACCCTCAGAGCAATGGTGTCTAGGCTGCCAGTTGCTCTTCTCAGCCTGCCTGTCAGCTGGAGCAAGGCACCTGAAAGTCTGGCTGCAAGTTGCCCATATTGGCATCACCTGATGTGGCAGCTTTGTTGTCCCCCAACCAGCTAAGGAAAGAGGATCTTCTTTCTTTATGCAGCCACCAGAACACTTTGCCCAGCCCACATGGGCTTGATGGTAGCTTACATTTGTGGGGCTCTTGGGAAGCAGTAAGATGATTGCATTGCCTTGGCAATAGGATGTGCAAAACACTAAGCTGGGCATACTGTCACAAGGAAAAGCCCTGTGTTATTCCATGAGAATACAGTGTCCACATGAGTTCCACGGTAAAGAAAGCCAGAAAATCTATTTTATGCCTAAGGGGTAATACTTCCACCTCATTTTCCTCTTCTCCCCCAGTCTCAAGGTTTATACTGTGCCCCAGAGACTTCACTATTAGGAACCATTTCAAAAACTGGAACTTTCTTTAAATATCACCATTTTCTCCTCCATCCTACTTGAATTCTTCATTCAAGGGTAATTGTGAGTACTAAATGAAGAGGAAGAAACTATGTGCCTTTACTTTCTCAGAGCGATTTCTGTTATCCTGTGCAGTGCTCATTACCAACTCCAACCCACCATTACTTCAGAAGCCATTACATTCATTATTAATAAGAGCCCTCCAGCTAACTTTGCTCCCTTGCAGACATTATTCTTGTTTCAAAGGTTATCGTGGCATTCGCTCACTCTGCAAAGAGCATGTGGGACTTCTTCCATTCCTTTGCCCAGACTGACCTTTTTCAGTTCAAGTACACCTGTATCAATTCACCTGCCTCTTTGAAACAGAGCTGAAACTGATGCAGTCAAAAGGAGACAAAGCAGTACAGCACTTTCAGGGGTTTCTAGTTTTCTACTGTCACATCTCTGGAAGTAGTTTAACTTTATTAGCTTAAGGGATGAATAAAACATCTGATACATACTTAAAAATGAATCCACTTAGATCCTGCATGATGGAGCTAAAACCTTTCCAAGGTCCCCAGTGGGGACCCAGACTGTCCACCTTCCCCAAAAACCTGCATCATTTGGTTGCCCACAATATGAGTAAACCCTGCATTTTACACTGAATATCAAGAGAATCTAAGTAGAGGTTGAGACTAGGGTCAGAAACTGAACCCAGGCTCTTCAGACTGAACCCAGGCTCTTTGGATATTTCGATTCCCTGAAGGTCTAGCAAAAATTCCAAGCACCTCTCTGCATCAAACCATATGTCTGTGATCAACACATACTCATCTCTTCCTTATGCCAGAGCTTTTTCAGTCCAGGTTTAACTTCCGGAGAGGTACAGAGTGTGCTTATTCAAGATGCTCATAGGACAGATGAAGCAGCTGGAGCTCAGCCCCAAGAAACTGACCTATTGCTTAAGACGCATGGTACCCCCCTTTGCAGATGAGCAGTCCAATTATGCCATAGAATCATATCATAGAATGGTTTGGGGTGGAAGGGACCTTAAAGCCCATATAGTTTTACCCCACCTGCCACGGGCAGGGACACCTTCCACTAGAGCAGGTTGATCAAAGCCCCATCCAACCTGGCCTTGAACACTGCCAGGGATGGGGCAGCTGCAGCTTCTCTGAGCAACCTGTGCCAGTGGCTCACCACCTTCACAGGGATGAACTTCTTCCTTAGATCTAATTTTAATCCACCCTTTGCCAGTCTGAAGCCATTAGCCTCTGTCCTGTCACTACATGTCCCTGCAAAAAGTCCCTCTCCATGTTATCCCTGTCATTGCCCTTCTGTTAACACATCCATGGGACTCTGGATCTCACCTAGAGGGACATATTTGATATTTTCTATTGATTCCTGTTAATTGAAAGACATCTCATCCCACTGAGAGGTCATCCAATATTTCAGAGATACAAATTTGGCACCTGATTCAGTCTGATTTTAACCTTTGGGTACTTACACCTAGTGTGGTATTTCTGGTTATTATTAAAACTGTTTATCATGTTGCTTAGTTGTATTGTAGAAACTCTTCAAGGTTACAGACACAGCAAGGGCGTTATTGCATTTGATGTTACACCAAGAGCTGGCCATATCCTTCCTCCATTGAGGATACTTTCTGTACAGTTTCTCCACTGAGAGCAGTGGGTATACTTGCAGGCTTAGAGTTGGTAAGTCCTTTAAGGAGCTTAAAAAAGAAAAAAACACAGCACCAAAAAAAGCGAGGGTGAGTCGTCCTTGTATGGGCATGGTTGCAAGCAATATCTGGAATACATTTGGGCAAGACAAGCAATGAAGAGCTGGATCCATGCCATGATTCCATATGGAGACTCACTCTATCCAACTGATAAAAATTGTCTTGTTCTTCTCCTGCATTACTGAATCTCTGTGTATTGATCTCATTGGTCTTAGTCTGCTCCCTAAAAGAACAAGGCTTATGTTTCATATGCTATATCCACATGCACGAGTGTGTGTGGATATCTGTGTCTATATATATCTCTCTATTTTAAGTCTTTGACCAATTTCACCCATAAAGCCAGACAGTTTGATGAATGACCCTACAAGTCTTATAAAAGGAAATGACTGGGAAAAGAGTCCCCAGGCACACCATGACTGAAGGGAAAGCTGCAACACAAGCTCAGTCCTTAAAGAACATAAGGGGATCTGAAGGGGAGGGAACTTATAAGCAACACAGTCAACGAAAAGCTTTGGTTAGGCTTTGCAAACAGCTATAAGGGGAAAAGCACTGAAAATGAGATTGAGGGAGTGATTTGTTTAATCCTTAGGTAGTCACAATTGGGAGTTGTTTCATTCTGCTTCAATACAGCTTTTGACACGAGGCTCTGGTTCTGGACAGTGCAATAAACACAGATAAATCATAACAGAAAGTCATGGAGCAGCATGCTGGAAAACCTTTCTGGTTTCAGGGCAGTTGACCTATGTCTGTGCACATGCAGCTTCAGGCTTCCTTTACCAATGAGAATGAATTCATGTAATCCTGTTGCGTGTGAGTTTCCAGTCCTGGAGGTTGATGTTTAAATGCAATAAACAATTGTGCTGTATTTATTCCTCCTTTTGCATTTTCATGAAAGCATTCATCTTAATTGCAAGCATGCAACTTTGGGTTATGGTTTTGTTTTCTTTTAATAATGAAAGGAAACAAACGTTGGTGTGCAACTGACAGGGGAGGAAAACACTAGGCAAGCTCAAATATTTAAATGAATTCAGAAGTTGAATAACCCATAGAAAAAAAGAAAATAATGCTGGGTTTTGAAAACTTTATCAGTGTGCTAGGAGGATCCCAGGTCCTTCAGTGCTTATAAGTGCCCTTCTCCTTGCTGTAATACTCACCCTGTATTAAGTGGGATTCCTGCATGGAATTAGGGATGTAAGCCTCCTTGCAGATGCTTTAGACAGGATAAGAAACTGTTGGGTTTGTAACTTTTCAGCAAATGACAAAAACTTAAATAATTCAGCAGGGCCCTAAAGAAAGATGTCCAAGTACTTTTGCTTCTAAGTAAGGCTTGCTAAGCTTTTACAAACACTGAGAATTCATTGGAACTCTTTCTTCCCTGCCACCACAACCTTTATGCCAATCGATTTTGATTAAAAAAAAAACAAACAAGGAAGATGGTGGAAAGGCAGTGTCTCAGGGAGGAAAAAGCACCACCTCCCTGAAAGGCAATTGTTGGCAGCAGGTGACTGGGGCAGGCTTTGTCCATCACTTCTGATGGGCAGTGTATGACACTTCCCCCTATGGAAATTCAGCAGCTGGGCTGGGAAGGCACATGTCATGTCTGCTGCTGGTCAAGAACTGTGACTGAGGCTTGTGTGCCACAGGACACAGCTGGAGGGGACAGTCCCAGCTGTGGGCAGGTACAGACTGTGATCTGCAGCACAGCTAGCTGTCCTCTGGATAGACGGCATGGAGCAGAGTTAAAAAAGAATCTTATTAGGCTCATTGCTGGCACTGGGAGGAACAGGGGCTGGCCTGGTGCCGACAGTCACAATCAGTCACAACAATACCACAGCTGCACCCATTGTATGGAGAGGCCTGTCTGGATGCAGAAGGCAGGGAGTAGTTAGTCTCTGTTAAACCCAGGGATTTATGAGCCTCAGGAGGGTCGGAAGTCCAAATCTGTAAGACTCCAGTTCCCTTACCACCACCAACACCTAGGGCAATAGGGCAGAGAATCAGAAGCCCCTTGGGCAAGTGTGTCAATGTGAATATGGCATGAAGATACAGCGTGACCTTGTTTTGCCTTTGCTTGCATAGGGGTCTAGCCTTTCAAGTATCCATAGATTAGAAGAGCAGGACAAATGTCTCCTGTTCAGAGACCAAATGCCCATGGAACTGTCACAGAGGCTGCTTTTGGTTTGCCTGGCTAGGAGGGTGTACATGTTGTGATGTCTTACAAGGCTTGGTGCTGAGGAAAAAAAGGCTTCCCATTCCAGCCAGGGAACAGCAAAAGGGATCCCCCACAGGCTTGGAAGGTGTGCTGATGAGTTCAGTGACCAACACATTGGAACCCTTTAGCTGGCTACTCAGGAAGCCTTGGAGACTAGCTCCTTATTATCTTAGAGGTGAAGAGCCTCACTCCTAGTAACATCGCATCTAGGGCTGGGGGGATGTGGTGTGTGTGTTCCCTTGCTCCTGGAGGGTTGGTAGGGGGTTCACATTGCACACAGCGTCAGGGAGGGTTCCTCATGCCTTCTCGAGGCTTATAGAAAGTCCACAAGGCACCTTGTGCCTGGGGGAGTGGGGAAAACTTGTTGCTCCTGAAAGTTTATGGACAGTGGAGTTAACATTGCACCTAACGTCTGGTGGGAAGAGGTGGTGGTGACGGAATGCATATTGCTTCTGGAGGATTGTGTGGTACCTGCATTGCACCTAATTTTGGACAGGAGTATCCACTGCACCTAGTAACTGGGCAAGGGGAATCCTCTTATTCCCGTAAACTTTGAGGCAATCGAATCCCCAATATATGGGGGGTGGTGGAAGAGGAGGATCCCCGTCATTTCTGGAGGCTTGTGGGGAAGGTGTTCTCATTGCACCCAGTGCTTGGGAAAGGGATCTTCATTGCACTTAGTGCTTAAGGAGGGCGTTACCCCATTGATTGTAGAAGACCGTGGGCAGCGAAGTCCCTATCGCGCTCAGCGTCTGGCGAAGGCGGGAATCCCTCTTGCGTTCAGTGCAGGGGGAGAGGAAGGTCTTCCTTGCTTCTGGAAGCTTTGAGGGTCGCTCTCCCCCAGCCGCCTCCATCCCGAGGCATCCTGGGCGGAGGGCGGGCTTGGCTCCCTCCCTCCCTCACGGGGGTTTGCCCTGGGACGCGCCGGCGGCGCTGGGGCTGGCTCCTCGGCGGCGGGCAGGGGTCAAGGGCAGCAGCGGGGGGGAGATGCCAGCGCCGGGCCAGCGCGGAGACTCCGGCTGAGCGGGCAGCGCCGGCCCCGGGGAGGAACCCCCCAGCCCCGGCGGCCCCATGGCGGGGCGGGCGCCGCAGCGCAGCCTCCCGGCGGCGGTGGCCGCCGCGCTCCTGCTCCTGCCCGTAAGTGCCGAGGCCGCGAAAGGGTGGTGCGGGGCAGGGAGGGCAGGGAGGGGGGAGCGGCGGACGCCGCACGAGCGCGGGGAATCCACTCGGTGTGTGCGGAGAGATCCGTCTCGGTGGCCGTCACCCGCGCCCTCTCAGGTCCCGCTCGTTCCGGGCTCTGAGAACCCGTCCTGGCGGCCGATACCCGCTTCCTGACAGATGCTGTCCGTCCCCGGGCGCTGCGGGACGGAGATCGTTACCGCTCCCGCATGGGTCCCGCCCGCCCCGGGTGCTGAGGAATCCGTCCGGGTGACCGTTGCCTGCTCCCTTACAGGTCCCATCCGTCTCCAGGCGCAGAAACACCCTCTCCCTGTGGCCGCTCCCCTATGTGTCCCCTCAGAGCCCTTGGGCTCAACCGTGGTCCTCCTTCACTGTGATACAGACTCCTTCCTGTCCCCTTTCCTTGCCAGAAGAGGTCCAGCACGGGGTCCCCACGGGTGTTCCAGCTCCCTACCCCAGAGGAAGGGAGTTTTCCTGCCACGGTTCAGCCGAGCACTGCGTGGCCATGGCTAGTGCTCGTTGTTCCCGGCTTCTTGCAGCATGTGCTCAACATCGGTAGCTCGCTCACCGCAGGGATCAGCCAACAGCAGTGGCGAAGGGCAGGGCTCAGCCCACGCATCCATCCAAGTATTTGCTCCCAGTTTCTTCTGAGTGAAATCTAAGGGAGGCTTTTCCTCCTGGTCCTTTTTTCCTCAAAAACTTCTCTCTGGGTGATGCTGGAGATAAGATTGGCCTGTGTCAAACTGGACTTCAAGCAGCTTTCCCAGCCTGCACTCCTAAGTCAGACTAACTTCTTTGGTGGCTGGTTTGTTTTAAGTGGTAGTTTCAAGTGTGGTAAATCATACCTGAGAAACAAACGCGAGATTAAGGAGGAGGTATATTGATCCTGCACAGAATTCATAAAAGCTGTTCTCCCAGCATGAAAAAGTGGCAGTGATCCTTCTGGACTGTGGTGTCACTGGCCCATCTTTAACATTTCCTACAAAGAAAATAAATCTGTTCTATTGCCTTATGTTCTTTTTTTTGTTTTGTTTTGTTTTGTTTTGTTCTGTTTTCCTCTCTAATTTACAAAGAAAGATAGAGGGAAGCCAGGTCAGGAAAAGGCTCCAAAAGCACGCAGCAATTTAATCGTAGAAGCATTGCAGTTTCTTAGAAGACAGAGAATATTTTCTCAGCTCTGCCAATGCCTTTTTTTCCCCAGAGATCAGCACATATGGGATCAGAGTGGCATGGTCTACACACTTGCTGTTTTAAATTCCAAACCAGTTCTTCCTAATCTTTGTTTCTTAGTCCCACTTCTCCTCCAGCCTCTGTTTTCCCATATTGATTCCTTTTGGTCCATAAAAATATTTCAGTTTATGATCAGAGAGGGGGACTTCCTGTCAATGAAGCGACGAAAAGTCCCCAGGTACCAAGAGCTGCCAGACTAGTTGTTTATCAGTGAATCAGAAAATGTGCTTCCTCTGTAGATGTAATCCATGGACAGTTTTCCAGTTCTTCTGTAACTTTGCATTTGACTTATTTCTGTACATTTTGGTAGTTACGTTGCTGCTTTAAAAAGAAAACAGCTGCTTTGAACGAAAGAAGAAAAAAGGTTCAGATTAAGAATCAAAATGTCAAGTTTCCATAAAATGCTTTTGGTCTGAGCAAAATGTGTACTTTGAGTGTATTTGTCCCTGCCCATGGCAGGGGGGCTGGAACTAGGTGATCTTAAGGTCCTTTGCAACCCTAACTATTCTATGATTCTGAGTGTGCTTAGAGAGGAGCTTGCTTGGATGTAGCATACTTGTGTCTAAAAGAGACTTGTGTGTACGCCTATGCAGTACATAGAAATAATACGTTGGAAGCTGATCTTCAGCCTCTTGTATAGAACAGCTCTTGTCGCTCCAGTTGTAGCAAACAAAACCAGAGCTTTTTCTGTTTTTTTGGGGTGTGTTTTCATTCCAAAATGTTGGTAAATCTTTACCTCTGCTTTATAGCTGGACAAAACTGCACTAAGGAGCTTAAGAGCAATGTTTTTAAAGCTTTGGCTCAAGTCCAAAGCTCTTAAATTCCTGTTTAACTTGAAAACACTTGAAAGTTGACTCGAAGTCAGTGGCTTTACTCGCATTTGTGGATTTGAGAAAAGGCATAGCTGCTTATGGGGACAGGCTGTTATGTAATTAAGGAAGCTTAGTTTTTCACAGCAGCTGAGCAGTTGTGGTTGACGGGAACTGCAGGTTTGCAACACCTATGAAATGAGGCAACTTTCTAGTACAGAATTGGATCAGCCACATGAAAACGCTGGTGCAAATGACCTGTCAGATTTCACAGGACTGGTCAGCCAAAGGGTGAAGACTTGCAGAGCAGGACCTGAGATTTATGTTCTCTTTAAAGGGTTTCTGTACATAGAATACACTGGAAAATGCATTTACTTAAATGAGAAAACAAACCATAAACAAAGGCAAATTAATCTTTTGGCATTTTGATAAACTGGCCTTACTGAATTAATGTAATTTGGAGGGGGGATTATTCATCAAAACCAAAAGCAAAGCTTGCTATAATTCATATGCTTTCCTGAAGCTGTTAACACAGCCAGAGCATTTTGAGTACATCATCCAGTGGTGACAAGTTGAATAATATTCCTGGTCTGAGACTGTCAAAACTCTGTCCTACTGGGAATTAATGCAACATAAACATCTCTTCGGGAGAAGCCTTTCCTGGTGTAGTATTTTGACAGGGTTTAAACTGTAGCCATCTTGTGGTAATTCCTGGATGTTTGAAGGAGGCAGTTGCATGCATGGACGAACAGCTGATGTTGGCTGGTGGTTTAGCCATGAAACATTTCAGTGGTATTCATAGATGCTGTTAGATGGAAAGAAAGCAGCCTTTAGCTTTTGTTCCTATAAGGCATCTTCTTACATATTATTATTCTGTCAAGACTGGAGGAGAAATAATGATTAAGTCCTCTGAATGCTGTGGCCTTTATGTTACAAACCAGAGTGCAGTTGTGCCTGCCATGCTTCTTGCATGCCCCTGTTGAATCTGGTGGAGCAAGATGGTGCAGGTATCAAAGAATGTGCTCTATCAGGTCTAGTTCAATTTCAGTCTCTAGCTCTAGTACATTAAAATTGTGAGGACAGCTCTTCAGCCTTCAGGCCAAATATCACAGTGTGGCTTGTGGCTATACTGTTAAGGTCCTTCAACTTCTAAAATGGGGAGATGTTGTGCAAGTTGCCGATTAAGAATGGTCTGTGGTGCAGCCTAACTCCCAGATTGTTCTGGGAACTGTGTGAGATACTGCTACATTGCCTGGGGCAAAAATGTGGCCAGGAACCATTCTAAAAATTTAACAGTATACATGGTTAAGTACTTAAACCAGACCTTTGCACTGTTTGATTTATTAGCTTAGGTGGAGTATGCCCTACTATGCTCAGGGCTCTCACTGACTGCCTCAGGGAGGCATTTTCCTCTAAGGCAAACTCTACACTGCTTCAAATTCAGCAGTCAGCTTTCTTTGTGTTAGAGATCGCTGTGGGATCCTGCTGGTGAGGTGATGATCTAAGATGAGAAAAACAAGGTAGTAGATTATATAAAAATTTTAGGGAAGTGTGTTTCTGTTTTCTTTTTATTCTCATTTTACCCTATACATTAGTAAACCAAGTATTAAAAAAAAATTAGAACAAACATTGGCACATTTTTAGATTTTTTAAAATAGTTCACAGATTTTATTTTTTGGGGGGAGGGAGGTGAGGAAATGTGGTGGGTGGTAAAAACAGGCTGCACACACACTGCTGAATTTGTTCCTTTTTAGTTTATGTCATTTTCAGGTTTGGAGGCTTTGGGGAAAAGCTGGTTTTAGATTAAAATTTTAAACCCTAAATGAGAATTTTGCAGTAGTTTACTTTTCCAGTCTGTGTCTGTAAATTGAAGCAGATAGATCAAATCTTGATCATGCACATGTCCTTCTTTCTTTTAACCTACACCAGTTTTAATCCCAAAAGTAGTCTGCTCTCAATTAAAGCACAAACATTGATTCTTATATGTAAGGATGGAGCTGTCCAGCGAGCCACATGGCACCTTCTGGCCTCGTGTAGATATGTAGTGATATGTATCTGCATGAAGCACTGCATAAACATTGTCTTTGCCTTCTTACCCTTCTGTTTGTAACAACCAGCCTGGACAACTAAATGCTTCCTGCTGGTTTTCTGTATCAAATTATTTCTTTATGTAGAATCTAACATTTTAATTTTTTGTGTGTGTCTTAATAGCTTTGAAAATAGCTGTATTTGATTTGAGCTGGCAAGTGTCATATAGAGAGCTTTATGTGGGGTTTTGGGGGTTTCTTTTGGTTTTGATTTTGTTTTCGATTATTTATTTTTTTTCCTCTGAAAAGTTGGATAAATTCTACTTTGGCCCTTATTACAAGAGAAGACAAATAGAAACTAGTTGTTTACCATTGCAATTAGTCAGCTAACAAACACTGTCCTTAAGATGAACGGCTGCTTGAATTTAATTAATCATGTCCAAATGTATGAAAACTTAATTTCCAGTTTCTGGTGCCAGTGTGAGGATAATTGTTTGATGCTTCCTACAGTGCTCTTTGATATATAGCACATCACGCTTTCATAACTACTAATCAGTTCTTTGGGTCTGGGATTGTTTGGGTGGGCTCTCACAAGCAGATGTTCTGCCAGCCCTACATGGTCTTGACAAAGGCTGTGCCGTTTGGGAAGTGCTGCGGAAGGGACAGTGGTGTTCTGAGAAAGCCTGTTCAGCGAGCTGGGTTTCAACATCCTGTCCTGACCTCATTGCTGTGCGAGTGAGCCCACGTTTGAGAGTCAGGTGCTGGGAGTGTGCTGCTCCTGCTGGCGCATGTCTTGTTCCCCAGACTGACAGCTTTATTGTGGAGCTAAATGGGTGGAGAACTTGGAAGCTGTCCTTCTCCAGGAATGATCAGTTAAATGGCACGTGTTTGCACAGAAGTGTGGCTTGTTTTTACCAAATAAAAAAGAAAATCCATTGGCTATTTCAAGAGCTGAAAAGTACTTCTTCAACAGAGCTGTAAGAAAGTGAAACTAATTAAAGCTCTATAAACTCTTGCGTAATCCTGGCTGAATAACTTATCTACTCTAGGTTGTGTATGTGGGAAAGTAAATAGTGAGCAATGCAGATGGAGATTAAAATACATTAGCTGTCCTCACTGCAATGCTAAACCCTTGCCCTAGTAATAGTAGCTGAAGTGCCAGAGAACTGGAAAAGAGCCACCTGCCTCTGTGGGCTATGGGATAATCTCTCTTGCTGTTACCCAGGTTCTTGGGATGTGGAAGGCTTTCTGAGTGCTGTTATCTCTGTGCCACCTTAGTCTTGGGAGTGTTGTCCTTTACTGGGGTGGCTTTTCCAGTGGAGAGGAAGGAGGAAAGCAGGTAGAAGTGAATAAAAGGAAGTGTGCTGATGAGTTCCAATGGGGCTGCCAGCCAGGCTCTGTGAGCTGGCATCTCAGTACATGGACTAAAGTATCGATTCCCTTTGAGTGGCAGTAGCAGACTCCCATGGCCCAGACAGCTTGAGTTTCAGGAGGCTTATGCCAGCAGAAGCAGAGAGATGGCCTGTGAGCCAGCACCAGTGGCTGTACTTTGTATGTAGCCATCACAGGTGCAACCTTTCTGCTTTCTTAGTTCCAGTCCTCAGGGGTACTTAGAGGAATGCTGTGCTCCTGCTGTTTCCTTGTTTTGGGGGTGAGGATGTCCAGGAACCAGTTTGCTCCTTCTGTTATTGATTGACTCTTTCAAATTGGAGAGGAAGGACAGGGTTATTTCTCTGGCAAGAATGATGTCTCAGAACACATTTTGACTAGGCAAGCTCTAAATCAGATGGAGTGAGGATCTTTCCTCATCCTGCCTCACACCCTAACTGCTGGGAGATCAGCTATTCAGTCCATTTTGAACTTGAGAGACCTTCCCAGGTATAACAAACCCCTACTTTCTCAAAAACAAGTGTCTCTTTCATGAATATATTCAAATATTGTCAGACTTTAAGTATTTCTTTCAATTGAAATAAAATATTAAAAGAAAATTCCACCCCAGAATCACAGAATGGTTTGGGTTGGAAGAGACCTTATAGATCATCTAGTTACAACCTCCCTGCCATGGACAGGGGCACCTTCCACTAGACCAGGTTACTCCAAGCCCTGTCCAACCTGGCCTTGAACACTGCCAGGGATGGGGCAGCCACAGCTTCTCTGGGCAACCTGTGCCAGGGCCTCACCACCCTCACAGGGAAGAACTTCTTCCTCAGATCTAATCTAAATCTCCTCTCTTTCAGCTTATGCCCATTCCCCCTTGTCGTATCCCTATATGCCTTGTAAAATGTCCCTCTCCAGCTTTCTTATAGATCATGACTTCTCAAATATGATGCATAGTGGCTTAATCACTTCATCCACCGGTTCCCTCAGGACCTGTGGATGCATCTCATCACTCCCATGGACTTGTGCACCTTCAGGTTCTTTATATGTTCTTGAAGCTGATCTTCTACTACAATTGGCAGTTCTTCACTCTTCCAGTCCCTGCCTTTGCCTTCTGTGATTTAGGTGGTGTTGCTGGAGCATTTGCCAGTGAAAAATGGGGCAAATTGCCTTTAAATGTAAAAAAACACCTTTTCATAGTATTTTACATAATATTTTAATTATGATTATGCAAAAAGAGTCTGAAATACTAGAAACATGAGTGAAAAAAGCCCCTTCAAAGCCTCTAGACTGCTGATTATTGTTCAAGATGCAGTCTGTAACCTATTAATTACAGCATTGACAATAGAAGGGGTTTGGAAGTAACTGTTATCTATCGTTCTTTTTACCATAAGGGTCGTATGCTCTAGAATCCAGGAATTAAAAAATAATTTATGCTGGAAGGAACTGCTAGAGATCTCTTGTCCCTTCTTCTCAAACAGGGATAATTCCAAAACCAGATCATGTTGCTCAGGGCTTTATCCAGTGGACAGTGAGAGCAGATATCACTAGCCGATTGAAATCTTGATACAGAATGGAAGATAGGGTTTTGCCATTTTTTTTAGGTGGCAGCATACTGGCAGAGACTTGAAAAACAAAGGTTAGGAGCTCACGTTTGGTGAGGTAGAATTAGGAGACCCTGCAAAGGGAGGCCCTGAAGTGTAGAGGCATTGTCATAACACTGGATGGGTGAACGGTTTTTGCAGAGACCATTCAGGTAGATAAAAATTTGCCCAGGAGAGGTGGATGAGATGCCAGCATTCATTTGGGTAAACGTGACTTTTAAATTTGAGCTACTCTGTATTCCCTATATGTTTTGTCTCCAGTGCATAAATAATCTTGTCCTAGAGTACATGTTTAAAGCAGAGATGCTGGTTTGTTCCATGATAGTACTTTTTTTCTTCCATGGAGTATGGGGGAACCTAAAGCAATGTCTTCTGAAATAAGTGAGTAAGGGGAGTCACATTTGAGCTGCTGAGGGGATCCACAGTAATGTGAATTGATTGAAAAATTGGGGAAGAATTAGTCAAAGGTTTGGTCTGAAGACTTAGGCAAAGGGCAGGCATGAAGATGAGAGTGCTGTGAAGGGCTTGCTCCCCTTCCAGATTCTGAATATAATGTATATTATCCGCATATATGGGGCATGAAAACCAAAACTCTTCAAGGACCTTAAATTGAAAAGTCTTTCCATTAAACTATTTTATTTGAAGACAGCTGTAGCCTGTGATTCAAATGCTATTTTTGTTCCTTTTTAGTATCTGATGTTGTTTTGGAAGGGCGTGGAGACTTGGTTGGGCAAGTCCAGCTCATGGGTGGCCTTAGTTTTTCTTTGTATGCTGTGACTCAGGAAGTCACTTAGCACATGCATGTTTTCAGTTGATGAAGAACATCCCATCTACACCCTTATTCAGCAGGACACATGAGCAGATTCTTAATGAAGGCAGATCTCCAAGTTTCAAAGACAACAGTGAAATTCAGTGGTGGGTCTAGTGTCGCAGATGCTTGAGTTCTTTTAATTTATTTCTGAAGAAAGATGTATTTTATTTCATGCTTAGACTTGAGCATGTTTTTAGTTACTTTGTTAAACTGAGGTCCTATTTCCATTCTTGTAGACTTTATTCTCTTTCTCCACACTTCCTGGAAGAGCTGAAGAATGCATGCTGGCTGTGAAGATCGTAGAGCAGTGTCTCCTGGTTCATTTGTGGTTCACTAGCTAGTAGCAGTGTTTTATCTAGCCGCTTGGATTAGCTTAGGGGCAAGTAATGTCAAGGAGTTGAAAGAGCTAAAGGATGACTTGAAAAGGAAACTGTTTTCTTGAACTGTGCTAGCAGTCTTTTCCTTTTACTGTAACCTTAGCTGACTCAGGTTTCAGGTTGCAAGTTCCTGTGAAAACTTGTATTTAAACCTTCTATTACAAATGGAAATTATTTTTCTGGTGAAGCAGAGCCAAGTGATTGTATACTGCCAAATGCTGCCGTGCTAGCAAAGTGAAGTTACTGAGTTGAGAAAGGCTGAAGACATCTTGAAACAGAGAACTGACCTTTTAGCTTCTTCAACAAGCAAAGTATTTCCACTGTGCTGGCCCTCTTAGCTCTGTCCTTTAATAAGCATCTCTTTTGCCTACACCTTGTGTATGAAGTAACCATGCAACAGTTGAATATAAATTCATCCTGGCCACAGAGAAGACTACCTTCCCCTCTTCTCCTAGCCTGTTCTCTGTTTTTACCCTTAAGTAGCATTCTTTACCCTCCTGGTTCTGCATATTCCTTCAGGTGATTAGTAGTCAGCAAATATTCTGGTTCTCCTCATTCTTTCCCATGTATTAGCATCTCTTAGATAGAAAAAGATGCTCCAATGAGTGTTGGCATTTGTTATGAGTGCATTCCATTGAATACCTGGTTTTGTCCCAAAGAATCTGTTTTCACATGCCAGCACTGGTGATGGCAGGAACCCCCTGAAAGACTTCCCAGATGCCCACCCACTCTGGAAACTCCCTGCCTGTATTCAAACAAAGTATGGGTTTAGTCAAGGAATTGTGGGATTTACTTTGATTTGTCTCTCTCATGCTCTTTCACTAACTATATATTCATGGTGAAGTTAGATGTGTTTCTCTAAAATGAGGTTCTTGGACACAAACTTGCAGTTTTCACATTTAATTCATCACTGCTTTGAGACAATCCTTCCCAAAGGATCAGGAGAACGTTCGATCTCATTGTAGAAATGGTGCATTTGGACAGCTTAATTTAATCTGAGTATTTATCAAAATTCATTTTATTTGCATTGTCTACTTGAAGAACCGAAAATTAAATACAGATTTTCTTTTCTCTCCTTTTGTTTGTTTGGTTTGGTTTGGTTTGGTTTTGGTTCTGGGGCAAAACTACAAAGTAGCAGCGCTCTATGTGCTGAAGGCAATTTCACTGTACTGTTGATATTGAAATGAGGTAGAACTAAAGGCCTCAGCACTCACAGATGTTTTACAGAAACCACTGAGAGGTGGTGCAGCAGGAGTCTTAAAAGTAGCGCTGCTTCATGGAAATGAAGGGCAGGAATAAGCATCCTCTTCTCATGACCTATGCCATTAGCATAACTGTCCACTCAGTAGGGGAAAGTGCTTTGACTTTGTAAGAAGCACAGGTGGCTAGTTCAGACTGAAACTCCATTTTTACGTGGCAGCGGAGACATGAGATGAATCCTCCTGTCACTATGGACTGAATAAGTGTTGTTGATAACTACAAAATTGTTTGAAAAGTCCTCCAGATAATTGTATGATACGTGATGTCTTCCTGTCTTCTGAGGCCATCACCTCTAAGAATGTTTATTCATCTAAGTTACATTGTCCTTATAGTGGGTGAGTGAGACCCAGCTAATGCAGTCAGTGGAGATCAGGGACTGATTCATTTCAGCTCAGAGATTCAAAATATGGCAGATGAACTGCATCTGAAAAAAATTCTACTTCTCTTTTTGAATTGCAAAGGAATCCACAAGTGATCTCTTTTTGAAGTCTGAACACTTTGAGATAAATCCCACTGCTCTTCTGTTGAGTGGCTTTCTGATGAGATGCTGTTATAGGTTGAACTGATGCTGAACCCAGGACATAGGTCCATGGGCTAGATTTCTGTAGGACCTCATAAGTACTAGATACTGCATATTTTTAAAAGGGAGAAGTTTTGCTCTGTTACTTTGCTCAGAGGTCAGCGCCTCTCCTTTTGTTCAGCATACCACCAGCAGGTGTTTTACAGGGAGGCATAACAACTTTTTCTGAAAAGTTGGCTTTTATTAAGCAACTAGAATATTGTGTCTGGGAATTGTTATGTAAGAATGGGAAAGTGGAGCATATGTATCTGTCCATGTTTGGCAGCATTCGCTGCCTCCAAGCTTACCTCCCCTATCTTGGCAACACATCTTGAACTGTCATATGTCATCTTTTTCTACTTCCACTTTTCCCGTCGGTTTCCAGTCATGCTGACCTCTTCCTCTGTGATGCTCCTTGTTGCTAGATATTTAAACTTACAAGATGTTTTGCATCATATCTCTGTGGTAGCCCCATGCCTATATTGACAGGTTTGGATCCTATTTACACGTTTGGGGACTTGTTGATATTTCTGTAGCCATTTATTACATGTCTGAAAGAAGAAAACAACCTCTCCAATGAAGATGAACACAGTACCAGTGTTTGCTTTATGTGTTTTATCTCTATCTGTCTATCTCACCATGTAGTGGAAGGAAGTAATCTTCCAAACCAGGACTCTGTGTTAATTCTTTTTGAAGTTAAGTTACAGTTCATCTCTAATCTACATTAAATAACCACAAATTCTGGTAGGAACTGAGAGGAGGAAACACTATGATGGGTCAGATACTTGTCTATGTCCAGATCTCTCCATATGGATCTGTTGAGGCATGCTACATGTATCATATAATGTTGCATATGTATTTTTATGACTTCGTGTTAGGAATTTAGGAGAGTACCTGTGTGATGAAGAACAAATTCTGTATAAATACGTTTGCAACATTGGCACACTTCCATTTACAGGGGAACACACACTAATATTGGTGTCTTGTAACTTCTAACAGTGTAGCATAGCAATATGTTACTCTCTCAGGTTCCTGCCCTTTTTATCAGTTCTCCCCATACCTAGAGCCAATCTCATGGTAAATTCCTCTGTGTCTTATAGTTGCATGCCCTCTGACACACATGAAGACCTTTCATATATCAGTGGAGAGCAGTCACCATGGCCAAGGGGAAAAGTCTAACAAAATGACCATGAGAAATGCACTAGAACAATTAATCAATTACTTTTCTGAATGTCCTCTCAGATGTGATCAGGAAGTGGACCAAAGTCTCCATATATTGTTCTGAAGATTCTGGTACCCCTCCTTTAGAAAGTAAAGGACTCCCTCTTCACCTTAAATCTCTGGCTCAGAACATTATTTTTATTTGTTCATAAACGTCCGCAGTGGCTCAGAGAAATTAAGATAGACATTTCTGTGCATGTTTCAGGTAAATGTGCAAGAAAATGTAAAACTGATTTCGTGGGAACTGAGCATCTTAAGCTATCTTAAGAGAAACACAGTTTGAGTAAAGGAGTGCATTAGCTACACAAAGCAACTACTATTTCAAAATAGATACACAGTTACAGGCCCAATTATTTATCTTTAAAATTCTGCACTAGTTACATGTTTGGAGCTTTGGTTTCTTTTTCTTTTTTTCTGCTCTTTTTTATTTTAAAAGGGCTTTTTAGGCTTTTGGGATTTGTTGAAACCAGGACATCTGCTTTACATACAACTTTTTTAAAGTATCATGCACAAGAAAGCTGTTCGCTGTGGATAGTGGAGAGAAAATGAAAGCAAAAGTAATATAGTATGTGGAAGGTGCTTTTCCCTCCAGCCAAATGACCCTAAGCTGACCCTAAAGCAAATGTGACATTTAAGCTTTCTTGTTCCTACCCATGCTGTGCTACGCTTGACCTCTGCCTGTTCTTTCCCATCATTTTACGAAGCGGACAGCTGAACATGCAGTGTATTTACAGTACATGGAGATGGCTCAAGTTTCTTCTTTGAAGTGAGACAGTGCTTTGGCCTGTGAGGTAGCAGAGGGGTGGAAGGATAGAAGGGAAGAAATGTCTCTTCTGTGTCAACTCACGTGGCTGAGTCTGACATAAGACATGACCACTACAAAGTCTACTTTCTGGCAGGCTGGCTGCCTTGCAAGATGGCACCTGTCCTGCCTGCAGAACAGAGCCATTACCTTTCTCTATCTCCTTGATATGACCATGGATGGTCAGTACCCTGGAAGGCTTTGCTATCGGAAGTGGGAGTTCAAGTCTCCCTGGAGGAGAAACAGCAGCTTCATAGTGTTTATTTGAAAAGAGTAAAGTCTGGGAAAGGCTTTTTTCTTTTTTCTTTCTTTTCTTTTGTATTTCAAGACTTCCTATTTTGTAAAATAACAGCAAAGTGAAAAATAGGTAGAAATGGTCTTGTACAACGAACTGTTGTTCTTTAGAGACCAACACTGCTGATGAATTCTATTGTCATGATCATTTACTCCCCTTCTTCTTAAGTGACAAGGAATTCAGTGACATAAAGAGGGTCTGCAACCACTCAGTACGTCTTAAAGCACTGAATGCAATGTCAACATTCAAGGACTATGGTCGTTTCCCTAAGTAAAAGCTGCCTGTGTTATGTTAGAGTCATTCTGCATAAACAAAAAAGCAAAGCCCCTTTTTTTGTGTGTTACCACAGCTTTATACCCCCTCAGAAACAGTCCAGAAAATTTTGTTTCATAGTTTGAAAATGGAAGTTTCTATCAATGGTGTGTCATTTCTGAATTTTCTCACCACAGTTCTGCCTTTCTTAAAGGGCTTTTCAAGAGCTTCTATTGCTCCAAGCAGTATCCCAACTCAGGTGTACATTGAGATGTACAGTTCTGTGAGCTTCTCTCCACTGCATGCAGTGGGCACTAGAGTATTTTCATTTTTTAGTGTGAAAATAGTAACGTGTTCTTTGGATTCAACAGTAAATATGCATTTCTTAAAATTTACTTGTGCTATACTATTATCCTGTTCTGATCCTGCAGCTTTCTTGAAGTGCCCGTGTTGACATTAGTGCTCTTTCTCACTAGCATTTGCATTCAGTGGAGAGTTCAGCACTCTGAGTTCTGAGAGTCATAAATTTTTGTCTAGAAAAGAGACTAAAACTGGCTAAAAAGAGCCAAGGTTCACCTTAGAGGGCTGTCTATTTTACCTTTACAGTCAGTGGAAGCACTTTCCTCAAGCATTCTGAATTGTCCTTTGCCAATTGCTGTCTCTCTTGAATGTGTAAGGACCTTTAGTAGGAAATGATTCATCTCTCTTTTAGGCATCTAGTTTTGGGTAAGATAATGTTAATGCTATTAAGCTCTGTTAATGCTATTGACTAGCTCCCACAAGAAGAGGTCCAGAATAGGTGGTTCATTTGTAGATGCCTACATTTAGTCAGAGGAATGCCACCTGATGTCATGGAGCTAAGCAAATATAACTAAATTTTCTCTGTCATGAGGGGATGCCTGTTCCTGAACCAGTTTTGAATGAGAACTGCAGTGAAAGTGCTGGGGATTATTGTACTCATGAAGGAGAAAATCTATGCTATGCTGGCGCTTTACAGTTTGTTTTATTTTCTATCTGTTCACCTAGATAGTTCTCCACTGTGAATCTTCTGTGAACCTGCCCTTATCTGTTCTGCTGGAAAAGTACTGTGAAGCTTTGTCAGCCCGCACCAATGTCACAGGTATTTATTTCTCCATTTCTTGTTGGCTTCTTGTTACTGTAGGATCTGTTTTCAAAGTGTCCTTGCTCTAGGAACATCTTTTCCTGCTGAGATAAACATAGTGCTTCCAGTCTTGGCTTTTATTTGCAACAATATACGGTGGAATGACATGGAAAGAACAGTTTGAATTTTGCCCACCTGGAAGGAACTTCAGGTCAACCATTAATGACAGCCGTTTTTCGTATTTTAATCCGTTAAACTGACTATATTCTAAATGATAGTTTGATAGTTGGAAGGTTATTACAGTTAAAGGGTCTTTGTCCAGACCGGTCCAAACTCATTGCCAGAGGCTGTTTGCATTTCTCTGAGTGCAGCATGGGTCATTGAGACAGGATAGGCAGACATGTGGAGGTGGTAGTAAAATCCAGTACTTGTGTGGAATTCAGTGTTGAAACTGGGGTGCTCATTATGCTACTCTGATTTGATTGGCGATAAATTAATTTGCTCAAGTCAAGACTGTTTTGGCCATTGGTGAGTGATTTCTCCCTCTCCTTATCTTAACCCACGTGCCTTTTCTTGCATTTTTCTTTCTCCAAGGAGAGCCAAACTGAACAATATTTCTAGCTGGGAGAACAGTAAGCATTCAAGTTTTGTAATTGGTTATCTTCCCTGTTTCTTTTCCAGAAGATGCTGTTAATTAGTCCAATGTGTTAATTTCCTCCCCCTATAATAACCAACTTCACCCCCCAAATATGTTCACATTAAATATCCTAAACAGATGGCATAAAATGCTTTTGAGAATTTCATGTGTGTGTAATTTCAATGAATTGCTGAGTGAATTACATTGTAAATTCAGTTTGAAGTGATTTAAACCAAGCAATACTTTTTCAGAGCTGGAAGGCAATATAACTCACTCTCCCCTTTGGGCATTGTTTCCTTGAAAAATCCTTGGATGATGCCTTCATGATTGTTTGAGTGCAGCTTTTGAACTTAATAGGATTGTGTGCTTGTATTTGTGGACCTAAAGAAGAATTTTATTTAATTATTATTTTGCTTTCATATACAAAATAATGGGTTGAAATGGCAGGATTTTTCTACAGTGATTCAGCTTGAGAAGTTTGTGATGTTTTAATCTCCTGATATGGTTTGGCTAGAATTACAATAATATCCCTGGACAACCTATTCCAGTGCCTCACCACCCTAACAGGAAAGAATTTTCTCCTTATATCCAATCTAAACTTCCCCTGTTTAAGTTTTAACCCATTACCCTTTGTCCTATCACTACAGTCCCTAATGAAGAGTCCATCCCCAGCATCCCTATATGCCCCCTTCAGATACTGGAAGGCTGCTATGAGGTCTCCACGCAGCCTTCTCTTCTCCAGGCTGAACAGCCCCAACTTTATCAGCCTATCTTCATACACGGGAGGTGCTCCAGTCCCCTGATCATCTTCGTGGCCCTCTTCTGGACTTGTACCAACAGTTCCATGTCCTTTTTATGTTGAGGACACCAGAACTGCACACAATACTCCAAGTGAGGTCTCACGAGAGCAGAATAAAGGGGCAGGAGCACTTCCTTCCACCTGCTGGTCACACTCCTTTTGATGCAGCCCAGGATACGGTTGGCTTTCTGGGCTGCAAGCGCACTCTGAAGCCGGCTCATGTTCATTTTCTCATCGACCAGCACCCCCAAGTCCTTCTCTGCAGGGCTGCTCTGAATCTCTTCTCTGCCCAGCCTGTAGCTGTGTCTGGGATTGCTCTGACCCAGGTGTAGGACCTTGCACTTGGCATGGTTAAACTTCATGAGGTTGGCATCAGCCCACCTCACAAGCGTGTCAAGGTCCCTCTGGATGGCATTCCTTCCCTCCAGCGGATCAACCGAACCACACAGCTTGGTGTCATCGGCAAACTTGCTGAGGGTGCACTCAACCCCACTGCCCATGTCAGCGACGAAGATGTTAAACAAGACCGCTCCCAACACCGATCCCTGAGGGACACCACTCGTAAGTGGTCTCCAGTCGGACATTGAGCCATTGACCATAACTCTTTGTGTGTGGCCCTCCAGCCAGTTCTTTATCCACCAAGTGGTCCATTCATCAAAATGATGTCTCTCCAATTTAGAGACAAGAATGTCGTGTGGGACAGTGTCAAACTTTTTACACAAATCCAGGTAGATGACATCAACTGCTTTACCGTTGTCCATCAGTTCTGTAGCCCCATCATAGAAGGCCACCAAATTGGTCAGGCAGGATTCCCCCTTAGTGAAGCCATGCTGGCTGTCACCAAGCACCTTGTTGTTTTTCATGTGCCTTAGCATGCCTTCCAGGAGAATCTGCTCCAAGATTTTGCCAGGCACAGAGGTGAGACTGACTGGTCTGTAATTCCCCAGGTCATCCATTTTCCCTTTCTTGAAAATGGGGGTTATATTTCCCTTTTTCCAGCCGTTGGGAACTTCACCTGACTGCCATGATTTTTCAAATATGATGGCCAGCGGCTTAGCAACTTCATTTGCCAGCTCCTTCAGGACCCACGGATGGATTTCATCAGGACCCATGGACTTGTGCACGTTCAGATTTTTAAGATGGTCTTGAACCAATTCCTCTCCTACAGTGGGCCCAAGGTCTTCATTCTCACAGTCCCTGTGTCTGCTTTCCAAGACTTGGGTGGTGCGGTCAGAGCCTTTGCTAGAGAAGACGGAGGCAAAGAAGTCATTCAGAGCCTCAGCCTTCTCCAAATCCTATGTAACTAGTTCACCTGAGAGCTTCCTGAGGGGGCCTATGTTCTCCCTAATCTGTCTTTTATTTGCTATGTACCTGTAGAATCCCTTCCTGTTATCCTTAATATCCCTAGCCAAGTTTAATTCTAACTGGGCCTTAGCTTTCCTAACCTGGTCCCTAGCTTCCTGGACAACAACCCTGTACTCTTCCCAGGCCGCCTGTCCTTGCTTCCACTTTCTATAAAACTCTTTTTTCATTTGAATTTTCCTCAGGAGCTCCTTATCCATCCAAGGAGGTCTCCTGGCCCTCCTGCTGCACTTCCTTCTAGTTGGGATGCAACACTCCTGAGCCTGTAGCAGGTGATCCTTGAAGACCAACCAACAGTCTTGAGCCCCCCTGCCCTCTAGGGCTATATCCCATTGAACCTTAGTAAGCAGGTTCCTGAAGAGGCCAAAGTCTGCTCTTTTGAAGTCTAAGGCAGTGAGTTTGCTGCACGCTCTTCTCACTGTCCTGAGGATCTCAAATTCAACCATCTTGTGGTGGCTGCATCCAAGGCTGCCCTGGAGCGTCACATTTCCAACGAGCCCTTCCCTGTTGGTGAGCACAAGGTCAAGCATGGCACCTCTCCTTGTCGGTTCCTCTATTACTTGCAGAAGGAAGTTGTCTTCCACACAATTGAGGAACCTCCTGGATTGCTTGTGCCGGGCCGTACCGTCATTCCAACAGATGTCAGGGTGGTTGAAGTCACCCATGAGAACGAGGGCCTGTGAGCGTGAGGCTTTTCCTATCTGCCTATAGAGTGCTTCATCCGCAGATTCCTCTTGATCAGGTGGTCTATAACAGATCCCCACAGTAATGTCTCCCATCACTGTTTTCCCTTTAACCCTGACCCACAAGCTCTCTGTTAACTGCTCACCAGTCCCCAGACAGAGTTCCATACTCTCCAGCCTATCCCTAACATAAAGGGCAACTCCCCCTCTGCGCCTGCCAGGCCTGTCTTTTCTAAAGAGTCTGTAACCTTCCATTCCAACACTCCAGTCATAGGAGCCATCCCACCATGTTTCTGTGATGCCTATAATATCATACCCCCGTAGACGAGCACACATCTCTAATTCCTCTTGTTTGTTCCCCATGCTACGGGCATTTGTATAGAGGCATCTGAGCCGAGCTCCAAATGAAGCCGGCTCATTGGCTGGAGCAGCCGGAATATCTCTGCATTGCTCCGAGCATTTATTATAGGTGCTGGCAACTGACTGGGTGTGTTGGGATGGAATGATGCCCCCCTCCCCCAACACATCTAGTTTAAAGCCTCCTTGACCAGTCTGGCAAGCCTTATCGGACCAGCTCCACCAGCCCCCACTAGACCTGGCCTACAAACTTGGGTCCCAGAAATGGTGTCTCACAAGAAATTCTTGTCTCACAGAAATGCTGTAAACCTGACTCTGTGTGGTACAGAATTCAACCTGGACAAATTCTGGCTTATGCTACTCTGATGTTGTTTACTCAAGTCTCTGAAGAAGCTCTGATTTAAGGAACATGTTGGTGGGTATGGGACAAATGTATCCAGGGATGGATTCCAACATACAGCACCTCAAAGGTGCTTGTCAAGTCTCCAACTAATCTGACATCATTTGGAAATTGCCATAATTTCCTGTTACTGGGATATTGTCTTATACTAGAGGCTTCTCCAGCACTCACAATAGCACATAAATGAGAAGGCATGAAAAGTTCTTTGTTGCAAAGTTCTTCTTATTCTCTGTTGAACCTTTTTGTCATGGTAGAACCCTGGTAGTCTACTAAGCACCACACAGCCACTCACTCTCCCCTGGTAAGATGGGGAAGGGAATCAGAAGGGTAAAAGCAAAGTAAGAAAACTTGTTGGTTAATATAAGGACATTTCAATAGGTAAAGCAAAAGCCACACACAGAAGCAAAGCAAAATAAGGAATTCAATTACTGCTTCCCATCAGCAGGTGGGTGTTCAGTCATCTCCAGGAAGGCAAAGTGCCATCACTGTGAACATCCCCCACTTCCTCTTTCTTCTCCAGCTTTATATGCTGAGCATATTGTCATATAGTGTGGGATATCCCTTGGGTCAGCTGTCCCGACTGTCACCATCTTGACCTTGTGCATCCCCAGTCATTGGGGAAGAATATGTAGGTTGAAGCTAGCTGCGTTCTTGACAATTCTTTTGTTAGCTGTTAAGGTTTTAGAATCTCTTTTGGGCTGAGCCATGTATACATTGGCCCTATGCTGTCTGGCTAACTCAGGGAGACACACTTTTCTAAACAACTCAAGGAGAAATATTTACCCTACCAGTTGATCCACTTAACTGTTGGTAGGTACAAAGGCCTCCATCTGTCCCCTTTGCATTGAAATAAAGTCAGGTTTGCAACAGCTGGTGTCAGTCACAGTCATGCATTATTCTCTGAGCTTCACATGCACATCACCCTTGCCCGTCTCCTCTGAGGTTTGTTCTGTTGTAGGGGTTTATTGGTAAGTCACAACTGGCCAAAGCAAGGTTCCTTAAAGAGAAGGATTTATAAAATCTCATGCAAAATTCCTTTCCGGTCACTGTCACACTTCAGATAACTTCTTAATATGGCTATCAGTGTGGAGCTTCCAAAGACATCTTGCCTTGAGGCCTCATGCAAACCAGCTACAGACAGCCCTAGGCTATCACTTTTTGGAGGAGCTGTTCACAAGTGCGCTAGACAATAGTAAAAGCAATTTAGGAGGGGGAGGGAGAACCTGGGTACTCATGTCTTTGCAGGTTACTTTTTAAGTCCATATTAAAAGATAGTAGCTGATAGCTGTGTTTCTGGTGCGTGATCATGGAATCATAGAATCAGCCAGGTTGGAAAAGACCTTTAAGATCAAGTCCAACCATTCCTCTTCATTCAAGGAAGAAAACTTCAGAATTTGATACTATATTAGAATTAAAAGGTAATCCTTTCAATCAATGCAGAAGTGCTCCCTCCATGAAATCAAACCAAACCAGAACAAAGCCACGTATGTCAGGGTTATTTCAGACCTTGGAACACTGCGCCAATATTATAGATTTGGTTCTGTTTCCACCTATGAAAAGTACATTTGTACAAAGTGAATACATATATGTGTGTATCTTCAGGGGAGTATATGGGTGTGACTGTGTTTCTGTACAGTGGTGACAAAACCCACATAAATTGGGGAAAACTAGCATCCAAGAATGTGGATTTCTTGTTGAAATAAAAAATTTGAAAAATGTCTTTGCAGAGCCAAATACATAATTTTATCACTATTTTATAGATTACAGTTATCTTTAATTTGAAATATTCATGCATGAAAAAAGTAAAAGATTGTAAAGCTTCCTTTCAAATGTTAAAAACTGACAAGTTTATTTTTCAGAAAATTATTCCCATCATTTTGATAAGGGTTTGAAGGCTTGATGCTATGTTTCACAGCATCACAGTATCACAGTATGTTAGAGATTGGAAGGGACCTCAAAAGATCATCTAGTCCAATCCCCCTGCCAGAGCAGGAACACCTAGATAAGGTTACACAGGAACGTGTCCAGGCAGGTTTTGAATGTCTCCAAAGAAGGAGATTCCACAACCTCCCTGGGCAGCCTGTTCCAGTGTTCCGTCACCCTCACTGAGAAGAAGTTTCTTCTCAGGTTTAAGTGGAACCTCTTGTGCTCCAATTTGTACCCATTACCCCTTGTCCTCTCATTGTTTGCCACTGAGAAGAGCCTGGCTCCATCCTCGTGACACTCCCCCTTTATATATTTATATACACTAATAAGGTCACCCCTCAATCTCCTCTTCTCCAAACTATAGAGACCCAGCTCCCTCAGTCTTTCCTCATAAGGAAGATGCTCCACTCCCTTAATCATCTTAGTTGCCCTGTTTGTGCAGTGTTTCTGCCACTTTCAAGTTGACCATTTATTACAATGTTTTTATTTCCATAATTTTTTGTTTTGATATTGTCCCCAACAGATTTGCCTTTCTGATTAAAGTGCAAGTGTCTCTGAACAAGGTTTTAGAACAATTGTGAGACAATGGACCTTGCAGACTCTGTGAACAATTTCTTTTTTAAATTATTCCTGTCTTTTGGAGATTTATTAGAACAAAATGTGAGCTCTCTGTGTTTGTTTTTGGAGAATTTCTTTGTGCTACTTTACTGGAACGGGTTGCCTCATATGTGACTAGAAGACTTTCATTTCATTCCAGATTATTTTTACTGTGTTCATTTCTAACCCAGAAGCAACACAGGCTTTTTCTCAAGGCAGTCTCCATCCCTACTGCAAGGGTCATGATCCTGTGTATGACCTGTCTGTCTGTGGGAAAGATATTCAGTGTTAAGCTATTCAGTTTCTTACCAAAACTTGGTAAACAGAAATTAACTTGACTACCTGGTTAGTTTTTTTCCTTGACTCAGTCTTTGAGTCTTCTACTGATCATGAATCTCTGCAAATCAGAGAGGTATGACCATCTTGGGCTTGCAGATGTATCTGTATGGCTTTGTGTGCTTGTCATAATACTATCCTGATTTGCTGTTAATACAGGCTTGATCGGGTCATTTCTGCTTAATGTATAAACATTTAAATTACATTTAAATCACATTTAAACTTGAGCTCCCATTATTGTTAGTGGAATGGGATTTAGTTGCTCTTACATCAGTGCCCAGTGCCCTTTAAGATGCTTTAGGGTAACCAAGACCTGCAGGGCTGATAGATATGACACAGAATCCACAAGAGACTTGTGCCCTCTAGAACAGCTGATGCTGACTAGAAGGATATATCATGGCAGTTGTGGCATCAGGTGCCTATGGTTGGCCATCTGAATCCTTCCTTAGATCTCTAATGGGTGCACTAGATAAACTAGTTAAGATGAACTAGATGTTGAACTCAATCTGGACATCCTTATATAGGCATTTCCACAGAGGAGATTAATAGGTATCTGCAAATTTAACACCATATAGCATGTAGTCTGCAAGATGAGAGTTAAATCCACATTTATAGCTCAAATGAATACATGGATTCTTCTCTGACAAGTGATATAACCACAGACACTTCAGCACCAAAAAGAAGTCACGAGTGTTTTACCTTGCTGCCCATTCTGCTCAGTGCACACAGGCTGTAGATTTTGCTTGGCTGACTGTTGTTAATTCTCAGTAGTCAATTTCAATCAATCATTCTTTTAGTAGATGAAAGCTTCATGACAGACAAGCATATTTGGTAACTTGCACTGCAAAGGTGAGGCACTCATTACCCTGGGGGTTATTTATTTCTGTACATTGCTCTATTCTGTTTCTTGGAAACAGAAGTTTTGGCCTCATTACATCTCTAAGTATTCCTCCACAGTAATGGCATGGCAGCAATTTTCACTGTTTCCCTTCTGATTTTCCCAGCAGGTCACATCAATGAACACTTCCATTTATGATACTTGGACGAGCTATTCTTTTTAACATTTGCTTTGCACTCTTTTCACTCCAATCTGCTGGCTGAAGCTATATACACTGATCCTGACACTGACTTTGGGGCACTTAGGAATGTGCTTTCATCATATCCACCCAACCAAGTCACAGCTCCTGGGCATAAAGTTAACCTAGCACCATGTTTGCATGATCAAAGCTCAGGCTAGACACAAGCAATCTTCCTTATGTTTCCTATTTTCGGATGTTGCAATAACACTAAATAGAGGTGATGATGTTGGTTTACTTTCCCACTGCCTCAAATGACATACCAGGCAGTCTAGCAATGCTTTCTTATACTTCCCAAAATAAAGCTGACTGTGTTGTATGTTGTTCCACAATTTGTATGACTGTCACTGGTCCTTATAACTTAAAAAGTTGCAATTCTTAAGCTGCATTTCTGGTGCAGTTCCAAGCTGAGGGTATGGAAAAACTCTCATGATTAAAAAACTGTGTAGACAGATCAACAAGTTCTGTGGTCCACTAGAGACTATTATTTAGAATCATAGAATCATTTAGGTTAGAAAAGACTTAAGATCATCAAGTCCAGCCATTAACCTAATGCTGCCAAGTCCCCCACTAAACCATGTCCTTAAGCAACACATCTACTTTGTACATTTGCTGTACAGAGAAAATACTTACAATGCTTTTGGATTCTGTATGTTTGTATGTTTGTTTGTTTTTCCCAGTAAATGGTTTGTAGGTGGGGTATAGAAACATATCTGAAGGTTCCCACATTTACCTTACGTGTCCAGAGGGTGACAAATTCTTACAAAATGTACAGCAAAAGCCTTCTAGGCTGTGATAAATGGGGCTTTAAAGTGCCCAGGTATTATAGTGATGAGAGCCACACAGAGATTGTTTTTTCTTGGGGGGGGGAGGGCGAGGGTTTGATTTTTTTTTCACATAAGTAGCTGTTGCTTCTAGTCTGAACTTGTGCTGTTTTTCTGCATGTGAAACGTGTTACAGTAAGAAGTTGCTCCAGTGCCTTGATCCCATGAAGAGCTGCTTTTATAGTACCTTAGGAAACTGCAAAATGAGGTAATCTTGGCTTAGAAGAGGGACCAATTACTCCAAAAGCTGTGCTACTGATTTAGGATGAAATATTAACTCCCCTGATATCAATATCACTTTCCTTGGATTTTGCAGGAAGGTAACTAGCCTCTGAATATCTTAAAGCTCTCTCTCAGTGGCATCAGCTCTGAACTGACTGAAAATCTGTAGCATCTTCATCTGGAGTCACTAAGGTATTTGGTATATGGGTCTGAGGGAGATCCCATGCTCCTGTTAGGTACTAGGAACATTTACAGTGATCAACTTGATGGCATTGCCATGGCAGTTCCATGCTGCCAGCCTGGGATGCTGTGAAGAGTAAGGAAAGGGAAAAGTGAATTTTAGAGGAATGCAAATAATACAATCATGACTCATAAACAAAAACATGCAATGGAAACATGTACTGGGAACATGCCATTGAGTTTTTTTCATATTTCAGGAGAGTGGCACACCTCAGTCCTGGATCTGTCACTTCTGCATGACATGTTCTCAGCAGACTCTTGGTAATTACTGTTACAATGCCACACTTCATCAAATATACTTAAATCTTAGATTTATACAGTTGGTGCAATAAATCCCATTTGCTGAATGCAGTTTCTAATTTAGATATAATTTTTTATATACTTGGCAGATAAAAATATACTCTGTAGAACCTCTCATTTTGTCAAGTTCTACTAAACAGATGGAGTGCCTTTTCTGTTCACATGGAATCACGTCAGCGAATCTGGTCTTAAATGAAAACACCTTCTGTCTTTTAAATCAACATTTCTTTCTGGGTTTGTGGGTTGATGAGTCCTTCAAACAGTGAAATAATGCTGTGGTCAGTCTAGTGAGCACACCCAAATAACAATAGCTATACTACAAACTGCAGTATTTGGAAAGATGGCTGGTTCAAGAGGATGTCTAAAATATGTAATACTGGAGGATAATTATTACTAGGAAACAGGAGAGATGGACAAGAATGGGGAACATTTTTGATGTTGTTTCTGATTTCAATAAAACGCTTATGACCTTATGACCCCAGAACTGAGTTAGCTTCCAGTTTTGGAATAAGCCTCTAGATGTGCACTTGTTGGCAAGTAGTTGTCTGTCTTTATCTCCCTGTATCTAACAAAGTGTATGTTTCCATGCTTCTTTTGGAGGAGTGTCCCTGAGTCACACATGGAACCAGATCCACCATATAGACAGGCTAAGGTGAGACTGGGCTCCATCTGTTTCTTTGTGAATGTGTTAATTGTAAACATTGTGTGTCTTAGACCCCTGTGTACAAATTTATACCTGCCAGCACTTCCTTACTTCAGTGGCATCTAGTGAAAGTCAAAAAAGAGGGTGACTTTCTACCATCTGCTATTAACATATTGCAAGATGTGCTCAAAGCTGTTTGAGAACTCAGTGGATGGTCTGAGGAAGAGAAAGTTTGTTCCTACAGATGCTGTCATGGCCTACCGTGGACTAGAGTGCGAACGCAGTCAATGAATCAGAGGTTCAGCTTGCATAAATCACCTATTTTAAAGCTGTAACTGTCAGCTCATCTGTCCTTGTTTAGCTCTCAACAGCATCACTTGATCGAACTTTTCTGAATAAACTCTGTTATGCATGGAATTGATTTGCCTTGGCCTCCAGCCCTAAGGTGGGGGCATCTTATTGTGTAGTGCCATGTATGAAAAAATAGTTAAGCACTAAAACTAGTCAAATGCAAGCTGACCTGTAAAGCTCCAGCTCTGTATTGTTCAACTTTCTTATTCCATTGTAAAGTAAGAACTATGTGATATTTTTTTTCCTCCAGGCATTCATCTTACTCATTAAAGTGTGAAAGTGTGAAAGTTGCCTGTATAAGAAAGAGAGAATGGAAAATGTTAGCGCAGTTTATGCAAGCCACTAAGAATTGAACTGTTCAACCACTTCACCTTGTGTATATCTTTACTTGTATGAGAAGATTCATTCACTGCAGCGATACACTCCACTGAGCAATGTTACTCATATGCATAAGCATAATAGACAAAAAGATTGTTTATGGATGCAGATATTTTGAGTGCACCTACCCATAGCTAAGAGAAAGAGACAAATGAGAAACACATTCCTAAAGGGTGGTGAGGAGCTGGGACAGTTGCCCATAGAAGCTGTGATTGCTCCATCCCTGGAAGTGTTCAAGGTCAGGTTGGATGGAACTTTGAGCAACCTGGTCTAGTGGAAGCTGTCACTGCCCGTGCCACGAGGTTCAAAGTAGATGGTCTTTAAGGTCCCTTCCAACCCAAACCATTATATGATTCTAAATGCTGTGTGGTATCTCAACTCCATTAATGTGCTATGGGAACTGGATTTCATTATTCTGAATAGCACTGCAGTAAAAAAACCTGCTAGCTTATTTGTGGATTCATTTGACCTCCCTAAAACCTTGTGAAGAATACCATAAGGAACTGTACCATTGCAACGCTCTGTCTTCATCGTTTTGAAATGCATCTTGTGCAGCTGTCTCAGATACATAAAGCTAAGCATTCAGAAGCTGATCTTTTGACTGCTAACACTGTTTAATACACAGAGGTTTACCATACCAGAGAAACCTTGTTTGGTTCAGGAAATCACAGAATCATAGAATAGTCAGGATTGGAAAGGACTTTAAGATCATTTAGTTCCAACCCCCCTGCCATGGCCTCACACTAGACCATGTTGCCCAAGGCTCTCTCCAACCATGACCTTGAACGCTGCCAGGGATGGAGTGTATACCACTTCTTCCGGCAACCTGACATGAATATGGGAGGCTGAGAGAGTGCTTATGTGTCTCCAGTCCCTGTGTTCTTCCCTAAGCAGCCACACTTATGGCTAGTCTTGTAGACAGGTAGTAGGTGTAGTAGGTGGAGCTTTACTCAGAACCAATAGGGCTGTTCTGGTATCTTTAAACAAGCCTGTTTTTTTTGAAGGGAATAGGGGCTGCCAAGGCCCATTCATCTGCAGATGTCTACTTTGCAGTATCTAGAGTTACAGGAAATGAATCATACTCCTAAGGACCTTCCCTTTCTGTGAAAGCATCCCTGCCTGATGTAATTCAGCATCATGTAGATGGCTATTACTTTCTTCCTTAAATAAAGGGGAAAGAGTTAATATCAGAAGGGAGATATAGCTGCAATTTCATTATTAATCTGCTTGAGGACATTGCTTGTGAGTTCATCACTGACAGTGGGTATGGAATCTTTAGGTGAATCCTCATTGCGTAGCCACACTTCAGTGGGCATCAGGTCTTTGAAATTCATATTAGTGAGCCTAAAACCAAGATTTCTGGCTCAGATGGGCAGCTTCTTATCTGAGAAATTGGTTGTGGTTTTTATTTTTAAATAATCATATGCGTATGTATAAATCTATATACATATATGTGTATAAATATATATAAATATCTGATTACTTTAAGAATAAAAAGTGTCATTATTCTAAGGACATGGAACTGTTGGAGCAAGTCCAGAGGAGGGCCATGAGGATGTTCAGGGGACTGGAGCACCTCCCGTATAAAGATAGGCTGAGAAAGTTGGGGCTGTTCAGCCTGGAGAAGAGAAGGCTGCGTGGAGACCTCATAGCAGCCTTCCAGTATCTGAAGGGGGCCTATAGGAATGCTGGGGAAGGACTCTTCATTAGGGACTGTAGTGACAGGACAAGCGGTAATGGGTTAAAACTTAAAGAGGGGAAGTTTAGATTGGATATAAGGAGGAAATTCTTTCCTGTTAGGGTGGTGAGGCACTGGAATAGGTTGCCCAGGGACGTTGTGAATGCTCCATCCCTGGCAGTGTTCAAGGCCAGGTTGGACAGAGCCTTGGGTGACATGGTTTAATGTGAGGTGTCCCTGCCCATGGCAGCGGGGGTTGAAACTAGATGATCTTAAGGTCCTTTCCAACCCTAACTATTCTATGATTCTGTGATTCTAACATTCTTCCAGTAGCCACTGGGTGAATTTGGAAACCTTTGAGTTCTAGGACTTTTGAGTATGGTGGGTGTTTTTTACTGTCATCTATCCAGAAAAATAAAGCCTTTTCTCTTGAGTTAATTTAAAACTTGGCACAAATCTCCATTTTCTTCATGGATAAATAAACTTGGTGATTTATGTAGGATGCTTACCAATTCCCCTCCCCTTTCTTGCCTTCCCTTTTCTCCTAGAGGTTTTAAAAGTCTTGAGTTTCAGGGATGGAAATGGTTTTTTAAATGCCACAGTTGCCACGTAAATCTTGTCATTTCTGCTTGGGAGAGACTGCCCAATTCACTCAGCCCAGGCTGGTGTTGTCTCATGTTGTTTTGGTTGGTTGTTACGGTTTTACTTAATTTCTTAGGAAGCATTCTCAGACCCTAATGTGAAACTCTTACTAGCAAAAAAGATACAGTTTTCTGGGTTGCTATAAAATAGCTTGTTATGCTAGTTAGGCTGGAAATCTCTGAGAGAAGTGATACAGAAATTCACCCAGTATATGTACTTTAAAAAATATATTTTTTTTTAATATGAGAATTAATATAGCTATATACGTTATTAAACTTTTGACTACTATTTTCCTAACCTGGAGGGTATCATTATGTGACTGTTTTCAACAGGGAGACAGAGCTCAGGGGCATCAGTGGAAATATGCACAATAGAAATGATTATGCCTTCTATTTTTGTGTTATAATCATCAACATCCATAAGAAAATGAAATACGCGTTCATTTTATTTGAGAAAACAAATTAATTAAGGAAAAATATATGCAGTATTACACAGTATTACTTTGTTTTTCTGCAGTCCCTTAGTCCATGGATGAAACAGCCACAGAATACTTAGTTTTTGATCTGCACTGAAGATTTCAGAACACTTTTTAACTTTTCATCTTGTCGCAAGAGGCTTGACTGTTATGACTTATTTTACCTCAAGTCCACCATTTTCAGTTCCTTCTTGTTTCCAGTGTTGCAACGAATAGGAATATTTTGTCTTGGTTAGCTTTCCGTAGTTTAAAATTAAATAAAAATAATAGCAAAAAGGTTCTTATAGAATCCATGGATATTGAGGAGTAGATATTTTTATCTATGTTTTATATATGGTGCAAAGTTAAATGATCTGCCAAGAATTCAAAGCCAATTACTGGAGGAATATTAGAACTTGAGATGTTCTCACTCTGCAGCCTGCCTGCAGTACTTAGTTGATACTAAAAACATAGCAATTAAAAGGAAGCAGCTGACATTTTTGCATTTCAAAAGTTTTGAATATTCCACAGTAGCCTTGCAAGCCCACACGAAACATGAGGACTTTCTAACTGATTGATGTAACTGCTATTGCTTTTAGTTGGAGTTCTCATGTGTTGATATTTTCATTTAATCACCAGAAATCTTGGAGGCCCAAAGGTGAAACTCACAGTTAGAACTCCAGGGCAAAATAAGGGATTAAACTTGAATTTCGGTGGCTGGTGTGAAGTTCCAGGGAATAGAAATAATGATTCTAGGGGAGAGAGTGCTGAGATGTTCATAATGAATAATTATTCAGTGCCTATTAGGAAACGCAAGGGTGCGGAAGAAAGATCACAGCGTTAGTTTGAAGTAGATTTGAAATTCCTGTCTCTCTGCCCTATGCTCCAGTAACTACTCTTTTCCCATATGAAATGTGGCACTTGCATATTTTGATGTAGAGAAAACAGGGTATATACATGTTAGCATGACATTGGCAGTGGCTGGCATCTTTTATGCTGTAGAAACACCTTTATGCCATATTAGCCCGCAAAAGACCTGATGATATTTAAAAGGTTTGCATTTGTATGTAGCAAGGGTAAGGTGATCAGCGTAACAAAAATGCTCATCCTCTTTATCTGTTCCATGTATACACCTCACGATTGATATGTAAATGATCCTGATGGATGCTCTGAATTGTTTGGTTGTTCGAGTGTTTATTGCATAAATATATTAGCTTCATTAAATAGTGGCCAATGTAGACAAAACTGTCATGGAAAAGAATAATTATGTGGGCAAACCAGCAACTACAGAAGTTTTACCTGATCATGCCTAGCCTTCACCTGATCTACAGAATTGTCTTGGAACAATGGAAACACTTTGAACAGGTGAAAAAACCCTGACAGGAGAAAACTAAAACACAAGCCATGTGACCTTAGTTAAGGAAAGCTGTCAAGTCACTCCCATCCTTGAGGACCCCAGAGAGCTCTTGCAGGTTGTTACTGCACAAAGCCTAAGAGGGGCTCAGCTGTGGAATTTACCTTAGAGACATATGTGGCCAAACACATATGGCCTCTCCATATGTTTGTTTTTTTCTCCTATGCTTTATTATTTTCTAGGCCAATTTTAACACATTTCCTGTTTTCAATTACTATTTTTTCTTTGACCTTTGGCCCATGATTGGATTTCACATTGTGAATAACAGTTCTGCTTTGTGATTACTACCATTTGCCCAGATGAGTTACCTGGGGATGGAGGAGATGTAGCCCTATCAGCTAAATGCTACCAAAGACTCTGTGGAAGCAATGATTTTCTTCCCCAGGTTATATTATCATGATGGGTGTTTTAAAGTCAGTGTTGTTTTTATTCCTTCTTCCCAGTGCTTTCTACTTTATTTTTTGAAATCACAGAATACTAGAAGAGTTAGGGTTGGAAAGGACCTTATCATCTAGTTCCAACACCCCTGCCATGGGCAGGGACACCTCACATTAAACCACGTCACCCAAGTCCAACTTGGCCTTGAACACCCCCAGGGATGGAGCATTCACAGCTTCCTTGGGCAACCCCTTCCAGTGCGTCACCACCTTAACAGGAAAGAATTTCTTCCTTATATCCAATCTAAACTCCCCCTGTTTAAGTTTTAACCCATTACCCCTTGTCCTATCACTACAGTCCCTAATGAAGAGTCCATCCCCAGCATCCCTATAGGCCCCCTTCAGATACTGGAAGGCTGCTATGAGGTCTCCACGCAGCCTTCTCTTCTCCAGGATGAACAGCCCCAACTTTCTCAGCCTATCTTCATACGGGAGGTGCTTCAGTCCCCTGATCATCCTCGTGGCCCTCCTCTGGACTTGTTCCAACAGTTCCATGTCCTTTTAATGTTGAGGACACCAGAACTGCACACAGTACTCCAAGTGAGGTCTCACGAGAGCAGAATAAAGGGGCAGGAGCACTTCCTTCGACCTGCTGGTCACACTCCTTTTGATGCAGCCCAGGATACGGTTGGCTTTCTGGGCTGCAAGCGCACACGGCCGGCTCATGTTCATTTTCTCATTGACCAGCACCCCCAAGTCCTTCTCCGCAGGGCTGCTCTGAATCTCTTCTCTGCCCAACCTGTAGCTGTGCCTGGGATTGCTCCGACCCAGGTGTAGGACCTTGCACTTGGCTTGGTTAAACTTCATGAGGTTGGCATCAGCCCACCTCACAAGCATGTCAAGGTTCTTCTGGATGGCATTCCTTCCCTCCATGAAATCATGAGTAGTTGTGTCTGCTTGTAGGTAGGAGTCTTTGTCCCTCACAACTCTGCAGCAACTGTTACTCTAGATTGTGTGATTGTGAGACTGTGATTGACTGTGGTGAAATAAATTTGCTGTTCCTTGCAAATGAAGAGATTTGGCTGATCTGGTTCCTCATAGAGAGCAGAGTGGGTAAAGAGTCAGTGCTAATTTGGAAATTTTACTGCAGAGGAAGGGGCTGAGAAGGTGGAGTTGGGCAGACTACATATCTTTGCCCTTTTCTCCAGGCTTTTCCTTTACTTGGTCTCCTCTTTGTTCCTGCTCTTTCACGGACTCCTGAGATGCAGGACATCCTGTATGGCTCTGTTCTCCTCTGTACCCACAGATGCCCCTCTACATATCCTTTGTTGCAGGTATCTAGAAGTCACCACTTTATTCAGCTAACTGAGCCTGCTGAATGTTAGAAAGATGGGGGTGATGAACTGGAGGTACAGCAGGGTCTGGAGCTGGGCTTTGCTCTGGGCTGGGATGGATATACTAAAGTTTTCTCTCCTGCTGCCATTTCTGCACAAGCTCATTGGTTTAAGACTTAATGGAGAGGCAATTTCTATGGGATATTCCAACCAGGATTTAAAAAAAAAAAAAGTTCTTTTATAACTTATATTTGTGCTTATTGGATGCTACATCAAGGTCACAGTTTGAAATCTTTTGGTATGTCTAGAGAAGCAGTATTTTCGGTAATTTTCAGTATGGCAGTACTGAACAACAATCACTCTTCGAGAAGCACCTAAACACGATCTTGTAAGTAAATTAACTTCTAAATCTGACCTAGATTAAAAATGCAACACATTAGGAGAAAAGCAGTATAAAACTATTAGTATAAGTATGCACCTAGGTTGAGTGCCTTTTCTTTCAGTTCCCCTAATATGCTAAGGCTCCCAAACACTAAGTGTAATTACATTCAGAGTGTTTGCTCTTCCCATCTGTTTAAGAATTTCTAACACAAATTCTTAAGGCAATGATAATCTCAGATTTCCCATAGACAAAAGCAGACTTAAAAGAAAAATAATCTACTGAAAATCTTAATACTTCTGACTGCTATTAGAAGTTTAAGTGAGAATAAAACAAATTTTACCTTCAGGAAGACTTTTACTTTATAAGATTTTTGGAAATATTTTGGAAACTACTTTCAATTGTATTAAAACCTTCAGAAAATATTAAAAAAAGGTCATTCTATTAGAAAAAAAAAAAAAGAAAGTACATCAGAAAAAAACAACCCAGCAGGATGTTTACTTAGGGTACTGTCAGTTAAATACTTGTTATCACAGCCCATTTTTAAGAAGACATTTCTTCCCTCTCCTCCTTTCTTACCACTGGAAGTGATTTAGGCAAAGACAATTTGCGTTTCATTCTAGTGGATGGTGCTTTACTAGGTCTTGGAAGAGATGGAAATTTCCCAATCTGTGCTAATCTTACCATGATTGACCACATATATTTTTCAGAAGCTGATTCATCTGTTGACAGCTGAGTCCAGTGAGAGTATAAAATATACAGAGTGAAGACCAAATAACTCTCAGGGGGGATCAATAATAATCTCATGGGCTATTCATTTCAAAGGAATCATCAGGCATTGGTAGGTGGTGGAACTCCCTCCAAAGCTTACCTTTTCTGTTCTAGGACCCATTCCAGAGGAGAAATTTGCTGACTCCCAGTACCATTTAGAACAAGATGAATGTTTTCCTGCAATATTAGTTTTAACTCCAAATCATACAGATTTTGACTTTAAGAATGTATTTAATTTTAAACAATTACTGCCAGAGGAAAAAAACTACAACCGGATTTATATAAATGTAAATGTTTTCTTTTGAGCAAGTAAAATTTTTGACATGTTTGGAAAATCCATGAATTAAAAAAATAAAATTAAATCAATAAATGAAACAGTCTCCTTCAAACTAATTTCTTTAAGCTGTGACTAATCAGAAAAGGAAGGGAGAGGCTTTTCTGATTAAATTCAGATATTTGCACACTTTAAAACAATTAGGATAGAACTCACCCTCCTCTGTGGATGCCTGAAATTAGGTGAGATTAATTCTACTCCAGTTATTTGTACAATCAGGCCTTTTCTCTGCTTACATTGATTTTGGTGCTATAAAGGTATCATAAACAGTTGTCTTTTTATAGCCTTCGGCCTGCATTTTTTTTGTGTTTCTCTGATAAACTGAATAGTAATTATCCAGTGCTGATGCTGTTCTGAAGAACTACAGGGTTCAATTAGGGAAAGAGGCAAAAGCATTTCTAAGAATCATCATAGAATCATTTAGATTGGAAGAGACCCTTAATATTACTGAGTCAAACCGTTAAGCTAACACTACCAAGTCCACCACTAAACCATGTCCCAGAGTGCCACATCGACAAGTCTTTTAAACATCTCAAAGGATGGTGACTCCACCACTTCCCTAGGCAGCCTGTTCCCATGTTTGACAACCTTTTTGGAGAAGAATTTTTCCAAATATCCAATCTAAACCTCTCCTGGCACAACCTGAGGCCATTTTCTTGTCCAGTGGCTTCCTTCTTGGTCTGTAACATTTCTTTTCCACTGATATGGGGTTCTGTCCTGCTTTCACACTTTGTGTACCACTGAAGATCCTTTCCAGTGATTCATAATGAAGGAATCTAATGCTGAAAAGATGCCATTTTTTTTTACTGTCAGCACACTGTAGTGTGGCTTACGTAGTTCAGAAACATTTATTTCCGCTTGGGGTCACGAAGATAGGGACTATTTATACTTCTGGCTTCTGAGAACTGAAATGGTTGTTGAAGTGCATATAGGCTTCTTCGAAAACTTTACAAAATCCCTCTTTTATCAATAGTGAAAAGGACAATTTGAGTCACATTATAATCATGAGGGCTGGTTATATTGCTGCAGCTGGGAGAGGAGGACGTATGATGCCTGAAGGCAAGAGAATAGCCTGTATGTAACTGAAAAAGGACAGGGAAGATGCAGCATCTGTTCCTGGCCTGTTGGGCCCTTGCTCGAAACAATTCATCTTCCTGGAGAGGAGCAGTTCACTCAAGTGCCTGTCTACCTCTGAACTAGTCACTAGGCTTTACAGACCAGTGATATACAGTCAGTGTACAAAAGCACCTCCAGAGGGATAGTTGCTATTAGGAGCAAATCATACGATAAAATTCATTGATTGTGGAGACATTTGTGTTCCTCTGCTGGACATAAATGGAGGGTTATGTATTGGAAATGTTAATCTTTTTTGCCTCACTCTCTCCAAATCCAAGTACAGTCAGTATATGTAGATTCCCAAGCTTTTTCCTAGAATAACAGGTTTTCCTCTCTTTTTGTTGTTTCAGCCTGTTAGTGAAAGCTTTTAGGAAATCAGTGAGTTCTCATTTTCTGCGGCACTTCTAATCTCAGAAATGAAAAGTCAAAGTCTATGTTGTGGTTATAAATCATATTGTTATTGCTATTATTCATTTTCCTATTATGATAGTATCTAGAAGCTAAATCAGATCAGCATTTCTCTTGGGATAAACACTTGCAGGTCTCAGCGTGATCAGAAAGGAAGTTTTTTATCTTATAAACAGTAAAAGTATAGTTGCTTGTGTTCCTCCTTTCTTCCCTTTATGTTTATTCTGGAAAGCATGGGCTTCAATGAGATTTTCTACTCTTAATGCTCTTAAAATTGAATGAGTCCTCAGCTGATGGGCTGTTGTAACAGTAGAAGTGTAAACTATGAAAAATAAAAACCTGTTTTCTATGTAAATGGAATCTATTCAGCAGAAAATCCCTGAACTCAGCACTTTGCAGTAGCTGGGTATTTTTTGAGCGCTGTGTATGGATCTGGCATTTTCTTCAGCAGTGTCAGGGTCTTAGTACTGAGCAGTTTGACTCAGAAAGTAGGGCAAAATGGCTTGGTTTTGTGCAGTTGTCAAGCTGATTAGCTTATTACAGTTTCCTGCATGCTTGATCATGGACCATGAATTTGTGAAGTCATTAAGTGATTGTATGGCTATTTAACTCCTACTGCAGAAACATACGGTATAGGTCCAGCTGCCTCAGGTTTAGCCTACATTTCAAGAAGACAGCTATTGCTTCAGTTGTCACATGGTGTGTTTTACTAGGCTGGGTTGTAGCATGCGGGAGCTTTATTTCAAATTCAACTAATCTTAGGCTTAAAGCAAACCACAGAAAGGTCAGTCTCACAGGAAAAGTGCAGAACCTGCTCTAAGTCAGCATTACAGGTACTGAACACATCAAAGGTACATTTAAGACACCTTTTCATTCTGCCTGTGCTCAGACCTGGCATGAACAGTTGTCAGCTGGGTTAAATTAAAGAGTTTGCTGTCAGAAAATTCCTATGAAGAACACTAATTCTTGTACAATATAAATAATTATCTGCATGAATTATTTCCTACTTCAAAGACCCTGGTAGTTATTTTGGGGGGGACACAGGTACATATATCAGTGAAATGAAAAATTGCACTTGATCTTTTGGAGCAATGCTGGCTCTATTGCCTGGTTTGTCAGGGCCTATCCATCAGGAGACTCCAAATTTTATGGTGGCTACTTTCAGAGAATAAAAAGCCAAACTCATGCTGTTTGAATTTTGTGTAAGTAAACCCATGGAAGTTATTTCTAATTCATTTTTCACTTTTCTCTTAGTTGGTTGAAAACCAATTGGTTTGTGAAAACCAATCATTAAATAAACACACTGTGATTGGGAACAGGATTCCTATGTAGCCATAGTAAAGATCATAATACAGAATGGTACAAAAATGAAAGCAAAAGCAAAGCCCTAGTGGAAGTTTTGATTGAGGCTATTTTTACATGAAAGATTTTCTAGGCATGATTTTTTTCTTTTATTTTCCCTACAGATGAGATTCCTGTCCCTGAGTTTAGACATTCATAGTACAGACATGTCCCAGTGAGCAAGTCAGACCAGGTTGCCTTTACAGCTAATGTTAAGAGAGAGAGACTTTTAGAAGACAATTTACCTGACCCAATTTATGTATCTTCTTTATGGTAACAGAAATCATCCCATAGAATCCACTGACTGCACTAGCTAGGTCCCTCTTGACTTTTAAGGGAGCCTAGAGATTTCTCTGCCACTGACAGCTACTCTATTAAACTGAGAGAACCATCCACATCATTTACAACTCAGAGGAGAACTGGCCTGAGCCATGCTCGTAAGACAATTCTTTTGTGAGCTCCTGGTTTATATTTTCTACAGATTTTGCCAAAAGCAAAGACTTTTACGGAACATAAGCCATAAAAACTAGTACAATTCTTCTGAAGAGGAGTGGTGTTTTCTCCAAAAAAGTACAAATTGCTTCTTATTTTCAGAATTTTCTTTTAAGTTCATTGCTAGTTTTTATCTGAAGATGGTGAAATGGGCTATTCTTCAATCCCTATAATCAACTATTTCAAATTAAACCATGGCTTTCTTGGTGTGGAGAAACATTTAGCTAATCATTTCAGTGGAGACTATAATTTTAATGTTAAACTCACAGGACTGTATTGGAGGAATAACCAAATAATCTTTGCTCATAATCAGAAGTGAAAAAAAAATTCAGCTCACCTAGTGTTAGAGATACATAATGTAGGCATCTGCAATTAAGCTAAATGCTTCCGTCTCTTCTTATAGGCAGCTGCTAGTGTTGTGGCAGTTATACATTCATCTGATTTAAATGTGCACTTTATAACGAGATGTGCGTGTTTCATCCACTGGCTGTTAAGGGGAGTCCAGGTGGTTAGCTCTCAGGCAGAGACCGCTGCACATCGACATGGTCAGAGTGTTCTCACCCAGAGCTTCCAGTCGGTATTTGCAGATGACCTACTGCAGCTGCAAGCACAGGAATATTATCATTAACTGTAATACACCAATCATATCATAAAAGCCTTTAGGATAAGCTGATCAACACCTAAAATTTAAGAATCCTAACTGTTTATTTCACTCAAGAATCTGAAGATTTCAAAAAAGTCTAGGAAATGATGTAAACCCCCTCTCCAGATTATACATGTTTGTTCTTCTCTTGTTAACATTTTCTGTCACCTGGCAAACTAACATTCCCATGCAATTCAGACTACATAATTAAAATATAATTTAAATGACCCCTGGAATGTTCCCACCTAACTCCAGTTAATCTTATATTCCAAGACAGAAGCAGAGTCACAGATGCCAAGAACATCCATTTGTGCATTATCATAGGTAGTTTTTTCTGTGTTAGAGTATCTCAAAGGATCTGGGATAAAGTGATCACAGCCAGGACTCTTTAATCAAAATTATGTCTAAGTTGAGGAAAAAAAAAAATTTCTGCCATGTGTCATAGGCTGGCTGGCTTATATCTCACATTTAAATGCATTCAGGATAACTCAGGAGCAATATCAGGATAATGCTAAAATCCATATCCTTCCCCAGCTGCTTGTGACAAAATTGTAGGAGGTGACTGAAGGGTGTTTGATCCTCTTTTGAACTCTCTGGGCCTGCACTCCACTCTTTATGATTTTGGTCTTTTTTACTCAACCCACATATGGTGTATTTGGGTGAACAGTATGAAACTCATCTGAGAGGTTATATCTTGTCATTTGGCTCATTATAGCAAATTCATCTCCCACTAAGAGAAGTGAGTAATCACCAAGCTGGTGTCCTTCTGGAGGTGGACATTTTCCCGTGATGCTTGCTGTACTTTCTGCACATTAACTTTTGTGGCATCAGGAGAAAGAGAAAAGACATTTTGATTCAGGATATACCTAAGAGTTTAGTTGAGCTGTGAGTGACAAAGGTATGGGACAAAACAATGCAACAGGGCTCTACAGCTGGTTTTCCCTCATCACAATGGAAAGTTCATCTCAAATGATTATTCTGGGATGGTCTAAGCTACTTGTCTCTTATTTTGCCACTGAAAATACTGTCCTAAGAAAAGATATAGGAAACTGTTCTGCTTCCACCAGAAAATTTAGCTTTAACTAAATCAATCCTTTTGATTAAAACCAAACCAAACCAAACCAAAAAAAGAAACGATTTGTCAGTAATTCTCAGTTGGCAGTAGTCTGCAAGTACTCACAGCAGTGTAGGCACAGCATGCCTCTTCCCACAGGAGAATGGAAAACCTTATCTGATCTCCTCTTTCTGCAGAAGCAGCATTAATATGAAAAGGATAAGATGATTGACCCATCAGTGTTTCCCTCAAAAGCAAATTGAACTAGCCATGGAAATTGGTCTTGAGCTGGGGAAATAAATTGGAAATCAGGTGACAGAGGTCTGAATGCATGCTTAGTGGAAAAATGAATTCAGTTGTGCAGTGATTTTGGAGTGAAATGATGTGGTATGGGGCAGAATGGGTGATGAGGGCAGACTTTGCTGTCCATCTCAAACCCATAATCTCTTCTGCAGTTGATACTCTTGTGCATAAAAGGCTATCTTCTGCCTAGTGAAATTGTTACTATAGTGACATTTTTGCTGTTAAAGAAGAAGGGACAGTAAAATGCATTTTTTCCTCATGAAGATCGTTATATGAACTAGTTTTGGTTGTTGCTGGTTTGTATTCAGCTAACTACAAACAGGTTTTCTTTTATAACGTTTTTAAACTCAATCAAATGTTTCTCTTGCAGTAGTGGAAAATTAGGAGAGCCCTCCAGTGGCCAAGTGAAAGAAGTCAACAATGCTTTGGCAGTGAGCCAAACAGGTCTAGAAACCAGGCAGAGAAATATGTACTACATATTTCAAAGGTAGTAACTTACAGTCCTGTTAGGGATGACTTATAGCCTACTTACATCAGTCCTTTGATCCAGAAGAATTCCACAGCACTTGACAAACTCTTTATCCCTGAATGAAACAGTTATTCATTCATCATTTCTGTCTAGGAAAGGCTATTTGCATAAAGGGGAAAATATTTTAGGGATAAACTATAGGTTTTGTATTTAATAACTTTACAGGAATTGAAAATGAAGAGAGCTTCGTCCTCACTGAAGTAATTCTTAGTATTCAGACCGCAATAATGGCAGAAAAAAAGCCTCTGCAAAAATAATTATTTATTCATTAAATAGCCCCCAGAGGCAAAACTGTGATTATCAGGTGCTTGTTGTGTGCAGTATTGTATAAATAAATGATGATTCTGATGATTTTTATTAGATTGAGAAAGAGAAGAAGTGCTGAAAAATAGTATCTTTTCCAGGCATCAGTCTGCAGAGTTTGACATCTACTTAGGATCACTGCCAGTTAGCAACACTGTGAATGGCTACTCTGACTGGGAGGTCAGAGATTTTTTGAAAGGTTAATAAGATTTGATAAGTCCATAAATGAAGCAGCACTTGCTTAGCAGTGAGAAGTTATCTTCTCTTTGCTATTGAGTGTGAGAGAATATGAATGACAGAATGTTTAATTAGAGTGTTACATATTTTTCCAGTACTCTTTCTTTAATATTCATTGCAGTGAGATGTGCAGTTTACCAAATACAAAACAAATTAACACATCATGGGAAAAGAGACCCAGCTGTGCTGTCAGGTAGATCGGAAGTGTCACACTTACCAGGATTAATATTTTGCTGCAACTGTTACTAAAATATCTATCACAGTATCAGCTATTCTGTTTTACTTAATGACAGTTACATGTATTTTAATGAAATAAATTTATTTTAATGTTGGTGCTTATTTCAGTCTTTAACTGTTTTGCACTGAATTCTTGGGTTCTGATCCTTGGCTTTTATAAAAATCCACTGTAACCAATGCAGATGTAACCAGTTATAGATTGAGCTCTCCTTATCTAAACACTTGATAAGAACGGAAAAACATTGGTTCTGAGGGTTTAAACTGTTTTCCAAGGTTTATTCTTACTGTGAAAGTTCTTACCAATAAAATGGATTCAGTCAGTTTACAGGTGGCTCAAAGCGCATGTTTCAGAATAACAAGATTCTGTAAGCTTTATACAAGACCAATAAAATTTAAGGGAGAACATAATATTTGAACAAATATGTATGCATTTCAACCAAACCATCATTTAAGTCCTAGTTCAACAAATTACCTCTATTTACCAAGTCACTCAAACTCCTCCTGAGTTCCTGAAGTCAGTGAAATGTAAGTGTGGGTTTAAAGTTAGGCAATGTTTAAGCACCAGAGAGCTCTTCAGTGAAACTGACTTTGAAGAAGGAAACAACCCTTACTGAAAAGCATGTCCCCAACAACAGACGTGTTTAGAAAAAACCTAACAAAGCTAATTATAAGCCTAATGCATATTTTTCAGTATTCTGCAGTGTGTCACTATAATGTGAGCAGGGCATTTTTATTGCACAGAATTTTAAGCTGTGACCTGAATGATGTGAAAATATTTTTTCTGTTTTACAGTGCTATGGTCACACTAACAACTGTTTTCAGAAACTGCTGTATGTGAGTATGAGTGCCTGTGTGTACAGTAGAGTTCCCCAACACAATTCATAACACACAAGGCTCAGTGAAATGGAAGTGTTTCTCTGCCTTTAGTGGAATTCTTCCCCATCAAACCATCTCTATGAACAGTAGTTAATATCATTTATCTTGTAAAGATAGCTCAATGTAGGCTTTTTTTTTTTCTGCTTTGAAACTATGCTGCACTGCATGATTTTTCATCTTCAGTTTATGCCTAACATGTATCTACAGTACCAATATCTATCTCAGATACCTGATGTGTTGGCAGAGCTCTATCTAAAATACAAAGTTATCTAACCATCTCTTGGGCTGAATTCCATCCTACTAAGCAGAATATCATAAATATTATGGCTTTGAAAAAAGCATTTGTCTCCAAATTAGGTGAATCATCATTCTCTGAAAATGGCCATTTCCTTGGAGGCTGTTAGAGAGCCTAGATACCTGTCTTAGCCTGACACCCTAGTGTTAGATGGATTAAATTGGATGAGATGAATCCCTTTGCTATTATGGACCTCTCAAATATCCAGCCTCTACCTGTGTAAGCTCTGAGGTACCCTGTGCTACAGAATCAGAAATATTGATCCTGGCAATAAAAATGTCAAACAAAAGGTAGTGAGTCAAGATAGGGGAGAGGTCTGAAGGCATACCAGGAGGTATCCAAAATTATGTAGACAGCAAGGGTCACTGAATCCAGACACCCCCACAAGCTAATGCTACAGAGATAATGTCCTTTGATCCATCTGTTCTTCTGGGTCTGCCATCTCATATGGTAGCAGTTCAAAAGCACTTTGCAAATCACAAATCAGGGTGTCATCAGGTTCTTTTCCCTTGGTTATCATGGCCCTAAATAATATTGTGATAATCCATTATCATGCCTAATCATTTTAGCTTCTTTCTAATGTGCATGGACCCTACCTCACTGTCTGTTACAAAATGATGCTCTTGAGAACTACTGTCTCACTTCTTGAAGGTGATCGCGATTTCTTCCACTTAATTTCTAGGCATTCTCTGTGGTGGTTGCTGACTGTCCTGCTGGCTAGCAGATAAATTAAAATCTATTATATTATATAGAATAAAAATCTGTTACATAGAGTAGAGCCTAAGTAATAATATTGAAAGAGTCTCCCTAGTGACATCCTGATGATGGGCTTCTTCCCTTCTGTGAACAGTTTTTGCTCAGTCTATTATCCAGTAGCTGAGAGGAGGTACATACTAGAGGACCAAGTACTTAGAAGAAAATTTTCTATTGCTCCTTGCTGAGTTTGAGTGAGGCACTTGAGGGCATTTAGAGGTGCAGTGTGCACTGATATTGTACTGCTAGCTGGAATTCTGATTATGTCTTCAAGATTATGTGCCCATGCATGCAAATTTTTCAGGGAGACCTGATCAGCCCTTGTAATCAATGGACATCTGAGGTTCTATTTGGTTGCTTAGCTACTGGTGTCCCAGAACATGTGAGATGCTTGAGGACAAAATGCCTGGCAGCCAGCAGCTGCTTCAGTAGGGCTGGGTCTTTCCTAGGTCCTGTGTTTATCTGCCAGACTCCTGTGGCTATCTCGGGTATGCTAGAGTATCTCAGATGGTGTTGGACGTGTACTTTTAGACAGCTGAATCAAAATTTAGATCTTCCTTGACTATAATGGCAATTTATGTACCTCATAAAATTCAGATTCAGAGCAACCTGAATCTGCGAGCTGGCAACTCTGAAGTGTTTAAATTTGTTATGAGTCCTGGATTTTGCATCTGGGTTGGGCAGACATGCCCAAAGGAGTACAGAAGCTACTAGCCTAGGTTCTGAAAGCCAGAATGCTGATGCCTCTCAAAAATACCCAATTAAGTGCAGCAAGTTGGATGATTTAAAACTCTGAGTTGCAGTACTGTAGCTACAGTGCTGTATGCTGGGCAATGAAGGCAAGACCCATAATCCAAAGAATTCATTCTCTTACTGCATATGTTAATGTTGCTTAGGGTGCCCTGGTAATTAAATCGTGGCGATTTGGAACAGGCTGGTTTTGTTGGTGCGCTAAATCATTCTCTGTAGTATCTGATTTTGGTCACTGTCAGAGATGGGATGCTGGACAATATGACCGTATGTTATTTCTGTCTTGTTCTCTGCTTCCTGAGCAAGAGTTTGACTGGTGTGTCCTGAAGTAAGATGCAATAAATCTTGTTGCCTGATGTGTTATAAAGATGAAAGCAGTGCAATACCCTGATTCTATACATTTTATTTGTCAGTGATCCTGTTGAACAGAGAGAAAGTGGGCCAGATGAGACACACCATCACAGTCATCATTTGTTAAGATGTGACCTAACCTCCATTATGTTTTTTGTATTTGTTTATGCTGTAAACAGAGGACTGGGCCATTGCCAGGCATAAATAAATATATAAAATAGGTCCTTTGTGTTCTTGTACGTCTGTGAAGTACTGACCCTGAATTTGACCATGTATAAAATCAGAGTTATTCTGGAATGAGTGTTTCTGTGCTCTGACATGGTAGATGGTGTTCTGCACATTCATCCAAAACACCTCACTTTAAAAAAAACATTGTCAATTTTTGAGTGTGTCAAGGTTGGTTCTTTTGTGTGTTTTAATGTTTCCTTGCAATGTCTCATCATTTGTATCACGTGACATGATTCATTTGTACAGGTTTTGTAGCTGTAGAGAATGACAAATGTATTAATGTCCTGAAAGAAATATATAAATGTGTAACTATGTCATTTATTATTTATGCTGTTGCATCTTTTTACACCCACAGTAAATATTTTTTAACATCAATAAAGCTTCAAAGATTTATCACCACAGACCTGCATTTTTTAATTTTATCTTTGTTCACTACAGTCATACTTCACTTCTAGTAATAAAGGATGTCTCCTCTTTCTAACAAATGAGTCAATCATATGAAACACAGATCTGTTTTTATCTGTGTCTGATATTCCTCTCCACATACAACAGTTTGCAACTCTGTGTAAATCTCTAGCACATGCACTAAGGACCAGATTTTGGTTAGAAGTGCAGTACTCAGTTTGAGAAGTGGTTTTCTTTAGTTTACTCATTTCTCAGAGTATAATTCATTGTGAGAAGCTGTGGTGTGTGTGGCAGAGAAGATAGCCATATAGACATTCTGATGGCAGCTAAGATGTCTACTGTTGATCGTTACGTTGTCATCCATCTCTTACTGCTTGACTTGTCTTGCTCCATATGGTATGAGGCTGTCCTATTCCCACTCTGAAAAATTGTGTTTATATTCATTGCCAGCGTATCTGGAACAAGAAGGAAAGAGAAATATTTTACCAGGTAATGGTCATGCTGTCACTGTATTTGCAAGTGTAGTCAGATCAGTTTTGCAGTGTACATTGAGAAGGAAGGCCTTCGGGTTTATGGTTCAGAAGCCACTCTGCTAAATTAGCACCTTCCTGAAAGTATTCGTTCTTAAGTTCTTTACACAGCAGAATAGACCCACTAACTTTAAAGTCAGATGCTGAAAGGTCATTGCAATAATTAAGGATTACTGGGGTACGTATTTTCAAACAGAAAAAAGAGCTGAGAAAAAACTTATTGTGCCATTTGAAACTCTCCTGCCTCATAACTTAAAGGTAAAATGCAGAGGTAGATGCTAAGTCCAAATGAGAGCAGCTAGGCTGTATGGACAATTACTTGATGACTCTGTATTTCTGTCATCAAGCTTAAACATGCCTCTCGATTGTCCTCTAGGGATTTAAAGACGTCATTTCTACAAATAAGAAAGATGTTTCTTTCTCCTTCTCTTCCTTCTTCATCTTTCTCTCTGCCATGTTTCCATCAAAACCAGGGCAGATAATCTTTTCTTTCAGACTGATCTGAGTCCTTCCTCATAGAATCGTAAAATCATAGAATAGTTAGGGTTGGAAAGGACCTTAAGATCATCAAGTTCCAACCCCCCTGCCATGGGCACGGACACCTCACACTAAACCATATCACCCAAGGCTTCGTCCAACCTGGCCTTGAACACTGCCAGGGATGGAGCCTTCACAACCTCCCTGGGCAACCTATTCCAGTGCCTCACCACCCTAACAGGAAAGAATTTCTTCCTTATATCCAATTTAAACTTCCCCTGTTTGAGTTTTAACCCGTTACCCCTTGTCCTATCACTACAGTCCCTAATGAAGAGTCCCTCCCCAGCATCGTTATAGGACCCCTCGCTGAGGATGTGATAAACATCACAAAGTGTTCATGGCATTTCACGTGAACCAGCATCAACTCCACCAGGATTGGACAGATGTGAGGTTCAACCACATGGCATTGTGCTTGGGCTGCAGACCATAGCACCCTTTTGACTCAGTTATTTTGGGATGTAGCCATCTTGCGTTTCTCACACTCCTGACACAGGTCCATGGCTGTGTTAACAGACCAGTTTATAAAATCAAATGATGAATATGGATGTGGACCTACTTGAATTAAAAGGAAGAGATATAAAGAGACCATGACTCCACGTGATACTTTAATATTGGTAAGGTAAATTCCTGAAAGCCAGCAAAACTGAAGTAAGAAAATCATTAGTGTAACCAGGATGTTTGATGAATGATGTGCATTTCTTGTCCTCAACTTTGTGTTTCGTAACAGAAGAGATGGGTGACTATTGTGCCTGGAAAGTGTGAACTCCTCACATTAATGGATAGGGAACCTGGGTGATGAAACAGTCACTGCAGTGAGAAAAGAAGGCTGAATGTGATACAGTGGGCTTTTGTTTCTCTGAGGAAGGGAAATAAGAAGAGAACCGGTGCTTGTTTTTTGGGTTTGGGGTTTTTTTCTTATTTTTTCTTTCTTTGTCCTTTTTTTTTTTTCCCCTCCCCCCAGTTCCCATTGTGGGTATTGAAATACATAGTGGTCCCTTGATTTGATAGAGGACGTGTGTCTGAGGAGGAGAGGCGCCTCTAGCAGGCACAGCCAAGGAGCAGTCAGTTCTAGTAGTACTGTCACCTCACACCTCTTCTGCATAGAGGCTGGGTTTTGGTGTTGCTGGTTAAACAGTATGTCATCCTTGTTAGTCACTGTTAGTGGGGCAAACTAAAATCTATCCTCTGGCTAGTTCTACCAGCTGGGTTGGGTTGGAGACAGATTGAGAAACCAGCTGTGCAACAGTGGTGCAAGGGCTGGCATACAAAGATTTCCATTACCAGGGAATACTGTATTGCGTTTATGAGCAAAGCTCATTCGTTTACTGGAAGAGCTGTAGGTCTCTTTCCAATATCTCTTCTGTAAAAGAGGCTTGCTGAGCTGTGTGTGTGTTTACATATTTATTTGTCTGTTTTGTTCACTTCCATAACCTTACATATTCAGATGTTCTTATACAAATCATTTATGCATATGTCTTGCATATACACAGCTAGACAAACCAATGAGTACTACCACATAGGAATAAGCCCACTTTTAAGTTGACAAAGTTTTTCTGCCTGCCAAGTGCAATTACTAGTTTTCTTGGGTTGCTCAGTAATTTTTAAGGCAGATATTTTCTACCTACTGCCTGGCAAAATCTAGTAGTTATTTGTATCAAATGCATCATGAAAGGGTACTGCATCAGCACTCAATCAGTCAGCAGTGTCACCAGCTACAGTATTTCTGTCAATCTTTCATGATTCTTTTATAAAGAGAAACATTTTCATATCAAATGAGTCAAATTGACATGGTCAGGATTTTATTAGATCCAGACAGAGGGAAACTTTCACTAAGTAGTTAATTGTACTCAGGGAGAGTTGCAAAAGTAGCTTTTCAGCAAGAGGCTATAGTAGAACTGGGAAGGGACTGTTAAAGAATGGTTCTAATTTGTGGACTGAGGAATAATAAATTATTTTCTTCCTCAGACTTACTCCTGGACAATTTGTTCATCTCCTCTGTACTTATTTTTGGGGCGGTTTTTTTGGTTGTTAAATAGAGATGCAGAGCAGAGCAGAGCAAAGAAGAGAGTCCTGAGGAGAAGGACTTGGGGGTGCTGGTTGATGAGAAAATGAACATGAGCCAGCAGTGTGCGCTTGCAGCCCAGAAAGCCAACCGTATCCTGGTCTGCATCAAAAGGGCCATGACCAGCAGATCGAAGAAGGTGATCCTGCCCCTCTGCTCTGCTCTTGTGAGACCTCACCTGGAGTATTGTGTGCAGTTCTGGTGTCCTCAACATAGAAAGGACACGGAACTGTTGGAACAAGTCCAGAGGAGGGCCACGAGAATGATCAGGGGACCGGAGCACCTCCTATATGAAGATAGGCTGAGAAAGTTGGGGCTGTTCAGCCTGGAGAAGAGAAGGGTGCGTGGAGACCTCATAGCAGCCTTCCAGTATCTGAAGGGGGCCTATAGGGGTGCTGGGGAGGGACTCTTCATTAGGGACTGTAGTGATAGGACAAGGGGAAATGGGTTAAAACTTAAAGAGGGGAAGTTTAGATTGGATATAAGGAGGAAATTCTTTCCTGTTAGGGTGGTGAGGCAATGGAATGTGTTGACCAGGGAGATTGTGAATGCTCCATCCTCGGTGGTGTTCAAGACCAGGTTGGACAAGGCCTTGGGTAATATGGTTTAGTGTGAGGGGTCCCTGCCCATGGCAGGGGTGTTGGAACTTGATGATCTTAAGGTCCTTTCCAGCCCTAACTATTCTATGTTTCTATGATTCTATATGTAATGCAATAGTATTATCTATGTGATATGTACTGCTTCTGAGTTTCTAAAATTGCCCGAACTGGAAAGATGGAGAGAATAGTCACTTTAGATTGAAGATTTTCTTGCTTTTCTCACTTAAATGAAGAAATCATTCTCCTAATTCTGAAAAAAAAAAAAAAAAAGTTTATTTTGGGGCATTTATTTTGGGGTGTTAATCACTATAAAGAATAGTTTTGAAGTGAAATCCATCTTAGTGTTCAACTCTAATATTTAAACCATTTGAAAAATCTGCAAGAGTTTACACTGGAAAATACAAGGCTGTGTTTAAGAGCATGAAACATTTACCAAACTTAAAATTGGTGATTTTTATCTGTCTTTCTTTTTGTAATTTATTAAATGACGCATTCCTCCAAAGATTCAGAAAATTCTAGTGCTCAAAGCCTCCAGCCAAGTTTTTGATTCCAGTGCTGCACAAATAGTGTGAGAAAATTGACAAGGCAGACAGTAAGTGAGAAATGAAGACTTTTGGTCAGGTTATGTGATTTTTCCGCTGCAGAAGAAGAAAAAAGGTATCTTATTAGCATCCTGGACAAGTGCCCTGCTCACTGATTTGCCTCAACAGAAATGGCTGTTGGGGTCAATGATGCCATTGGGCACTTGCAAACGCTCTCTTCTGAGAAGATCTCACAGCCATCACTGAGAGGCTCTGCTTGAGGAACAAAAATACATTTTCTGAACTGAACTACTCTGTCAGGAAGAAGCAAAGAAACTTAAAAGTGTACAATTAAAGATACTTTGAGGGACAGATGTCTGTGAATTACTTAGAGGTTTAGAGCACCCTTTGTCACCCTCACTTGAAAGCTCAAGAAATAGGGTTTTCTTTGCAAAGCCCTGTTTTAAAGGCAACCAGTATATTGGTGGTGGTTGTGTGTGAATGATGCTATATAAATATTCTCTGTTGTTTTTTGAGATTAGAGATGCACTGGGTAAAGATATCTGGTGGTAATGACAAGGGTCAATTTATTGAAATGCAGATTTCTGAAGAAGGTTGAAATTTGGGAATATTCACTTGGGGATGAGATTGTCGATCCAGAGAGAGAAGTGGAGACGTATTCACTTGCCTCAGAACATAATGCTGCCTAGAGATTTAGCACACTTGTTATTTTTCGTGGGGTTTTAAATATTTAAAACAAAAAAAACCACAGTGGCTCTCTTCACCTCTCCCTCATTGTAATGTGCAAATGTTAAAAATCTCCAGATTCCAAGACAGCAAAATAGCATCCTGGCCAGTTCTCTCATCCGTGCATGTTGTTAATTTATTTGTCTTTCTGACCTAGTGATTTTTTTTTCCTTTTTCCTTTCTTTGAATAACACAATTCTTTCGGTCCTTAAGAATAAAGAATGAAACTCTTTAGTCTTAAATATGAGTAAAGAGAAAGTCCAGGCCATTGCAGGTGGGAAGATGGATTTTATAGGAAGCCCTATACCACTGCTTTGAACTCAGTGTAAGACTTATGTCCTATCTAAAGCCATGAACACAGACTGTAAAGCAGGAGTTCATTTCTGGAACACTTTCTTTTTTCTCTCTTCTTTATTTATTCTTCAAAACTTCTTTATTGTCCTTAACTTCTGTTTCTACATTGATCTCTGCTGCAGCATATATTACTTGCCTTCTTTTCTCCCTTACAAGCCAGTTTTCTATTTACTTCCTAAGAGCCTTCTGAACCCGTGATGCTAGATGATCCTCCTTGACAAGTTTTTTGACACTTTCTTGTAAAACTTTCCTTTTATCCTAATATAACAACTCAAAAAGCCTGGTTAGGTTTAAGCTGTTTTCCAGCATGTCTCAGAGTGCAGAACTTCACCCAATTCCCATTGCACTGAGTTTTTGATTTCCCAATAGATGACCAAACATCTGGGGAACTCCCTCCAAACTTCTCATCTTTCCCCTTCACCAAACCCTTTTTATCCTGTTCCATAACAACTTGTTTGTCAAGCCTTTGCTATTCTGTTCGCACACTGTGGTTTCCTTGCTCAGAAGTTCTTCCTAAGCCTTGGTGCTCCATCCTTTCTGAAATGCTTGCTCCCTCCTACCACTGGAAAATGGAAAGTGGCCATGCTTTTCTTCCTTGTCCCCTCAGTTGCTCATCCTTCACTCCAAAGGTCTCCTCCACTCTCTGTGCCTTCCCCTCTACTGTACATCCGATCCCATCAGCATGAGTGGCTGAAAGATGTGATAATTGCCTCTGTGCCTTGCTTCTCCCAGGCTGGGCTCACAACCCTTCCTTCTCTCACTCTCCTCACTCTGTTGGTCATTACTCCAGATTCCTTTGTTCTAATGCCTCCCTCATACCAGCTTTTATTATTTCTCTTTTTTCTCAAACCCTGCTCAGGATCCAGTACTGCAGCTACTGGACTGGGTCCCTTCTTCCCCCTCCCTGTCCAAGCATCTCTGCTCATCCTCAGTTCCACACAGTAAAGGCAGGAATTGCTTTGCTTTACAAAAAGCCAGAGGAGTTACGTTCGTCTGATGGCTTTTCCTTTCCTCCCTGGCTCTAGTTTGCAGCGAGTATTTTTGCAAAAAGTGCTCATCCCCGAAGCTAACAATAAAACTGTCTCTGCATGTGTGTGTGCGTGTGTGTGTGTGAGAGAGAGAGAAAAGAGAGCGAGGGAGGGAGAGAAAGCAATACAACAGTCTGGCAATGTGAGGCGGCATTGGAGAGCTGCTAGACCAGGGGAGCTGGCTAAGAGACGCAAGCCCCTTACTCTGGGCTCAGTGTGATCCCATTGGTTCCTGAGCTGCTGGTTTAAAGCAAAGAAGAGCTCGGAGGATTGAACTGCACAGCCAGACGCAGACTCTCAGCCAAGTTGTCAGCACGCTGGGAAGAAGAGAGGCTTGCACACACGAGACTGCAGGGTGTCCGCAGCTTGATATTCATTTGTTTCCAGAAAGGAGGAAAGGAGAGGGGACAAAAAAAACCCCAAACAAATCAAAGACCACCACCAGACAGAAAAGGGGCAAGGAGCCTGATCCAGTCCAGCAGTCCCAGGGTGAATAATGGATGAGACCGTATCTCAGTTCATCTTAGAAGAATTTGATGTCAACTGCAGCCTCCTGGATCATTTACAAGAGACTTTTTTAGAGAGTTCCTCTATCCCTTTCCTGGGCTTTAATGGTAGGAAACATTACCTAGCGGAGGGCTCGGGAAAGCTTTTTAGGTGCAAAGGTTCGGTTTGCTTTGTGATGCAAGTGTGTCAGTTTTGTGCTCTCTAAACTGCTTCTTTTCCCCTTTCTGTCTCCTTTTTTAATGTAAAAGGTCTGTACTGCAATGCCACCACTGATCAGATCGGGACCTGCTGGCCCAGAACCTCTGCAGGGGAGCTAGTAGAGAGACCTTGCCCCGAGTTCTTCAATGGGATCAAATACAACACTACAAGTAAGTACAAACTCCTTTCCTTCTCCCACAGATCTGGTGTTGAGAAGCTGCCTGGGGAGATCCAAAATATATTTTCCATTAATAAAAAAAAAAAAAAAAGTGTTTTCCTGGGAATCAACATTTCTTCTGCATTCCAGTCTGTATATTCAAAATTCCTGCCTGGAATGATTCAGATTTCTCAAAAGCACAGACTTTTGTACACTGATTCCTCTTTACTTAAGTGTATTTAGGTTCATCTGGGAAAAAATACCCTTTGCAGTCTAAGGAGTGTATGCTGTGCTTTGTGTGTTTACTCACATGTAGATATGCATAACTGAATGTATTTGTAGCAGTGTTTCAGACATTTGGATAATTAAAGATCCTTCGGCTTGTGAAGTACTTACTCTAAACACCTAAAAGCTGTGTTTTGGAATGATTCTCCCTTTGAGGGGCTGGCTGTGTGAACAGGGGGACAAACTGGACTGTAAGTTGTATCTGACAAACAGAAGGCTGAGATCTGGAATATGTTAAGTAACTTCATCAGCGTTGGCTTATGAGTTGGAGTGGCTGCGTCGTTACTGCAAGGGAAACAGTATAGGATGTTATGAAGCAAATAATATTCAAAGCAAGGGAGCATGGGGGCTCCTTAGAAATCTCTTGCTTTAGAGATGCTTTAGTCTTAGAGGTAAACAATCGTGATGACTCACTAAACATTTATTATTCAGGCAGTTGGACCCAGGCACTCATTTCCTTTTCCTTATCTGTCAATACTGGTTGCACTTTTTGTTGAGAGGTTTTAAGATATTAGTCCCAAATATGTGTACCCACTTGTTTGTCACTCAGTACTCAGTGTGCTTTTGACTGCAGAGACGTTTCATTGTGTGTTTTCACTCTGAACTGTTGCTCAGGTGCTAGTAGTCTAATTTTCAGGTAGTATTAATTCTGTGGGGTTAGCATTCTCAGGAAGTCATGTAAAAGAATGACCCTGTCATCTTAGATCTTGTTTTTTAACTAACTGAAAGTGAATTTATTGTTTCTCCAGCTTTAAGTGTTAAGGGTAAGAAAACCCGATGAAAGTTCAGAGTATTTGGTATGCAAAACAAAGCCCTCTTCCAGATTTGTTCTTAGGGACCAGCTTTTGTCATCCCTAACTTTGAGCTGTGTAAGGAGGGTTACTTCAGAGAACTGCAAGATCATCCTCAAACCCTGTATTCTCTGACCTAACATCCTTGCAATAAAATAGATGGGAACATGCAAAGGGCTGGGTTATGCTGTCTTTGATTATAGAAGGTAGTCCATTACGTTTATGGTCTCAGTTGAGCTCAGGATAAAATTTCTGAGAATTAAGGACGGACCAGACAAGAGCAAGTGTACCAGAATGGACCCTAAAAAATACCTCAAAGAAGTATGGTGGGGTTTTCTCCAGTCTCCTTTCTTTAGTGGGGGATGTCAGTATTTGCATTGCCTTATTTTTGTTTCTCCAAAAGGAAAGAGGGAAAAAAAAAAAAAAAGAAATGTCCTATTGATGATTTCTTATTTATATCATAATCACAGTGGAGAGAATTTAAATGTTTTTCCCATGCACGGAAGGAAAAAAGTCTTATTTTTATGAACTTTGTTAATGCTTTTAGTAGTTCATCAGTGACATCATTTAAAGTTCTTCCCTGCTCCTCTCCTTCTCAGTGGTGGCTAATGCTTGCATAGTGCTAATAAATTTTCTTAAATCCATTGCTTTTAAAAGAATGGCATGTTAACTAAAGACTGATGAAAATATATTTTCACAATCCTCATATATTATTTTATCATAGTCTGGGGAAATGGACATTTTGCTCCTTTCAACATAAAATATGAGTAGTCACATTGAGAAAATGTGCATTTGCAGGACTGATTTGTAGTGCATACTAGTGCCCAGATGTAGTAGCATATGTAGGTTGCAATAGAGAAATGAAGTACATTGAAGCCACTGTATGTATGGCTTTCAGTTGATCTTATACCCTTCTGTCTATGTAACTGCTCCGAGTTGTGGCACAGAAAAGGAAGGGAAGGACCATACTAAAATTTGAGTCAACTTGTAAAATCAGTACCTTATGGGAGTTAGCAGTTGGTGATTAAAGCTGGGCAAAGCAGTAGGACAGCAGGTTAAGATTCGAATACAGTGGTGTGAGCTCTTTTTTGATTTAGAAGACACAGCAATTAGTACATTCAGATCACATCTATAGTTTGGGATGGCCAAATACTGACATGATCTTACTCCTACTTGCATGATTTCACCACATTAGTTTGTGGGCTGACTAGAGTGCCATTTGTAATGGGACTTCATATCTTTGAAACCTAGACTGTGTACCTCATGCAGATAATAAAATAGGCACAGCCAACTGATAAAAAAATGGAAAATCGATCTTGCAAATTTCAGAGGTGAATAATACAGCTGCAAAATGAAAGTTTGATAAGGAAGGGGCTTGGATCAATATGGGATTTCTGCCTAGGACATGTTGTGTTGTTTTGCCCTGGTTTGTTCTGCATTTTAATAAGGCAAAGGGAGAAATGATGGTGTGTAATATTTTTGAGAGTGAATTCAGACAAATTTAGAAAAAGCACCATGTGATGCCTTTTTTCTACTCAGGGCTTATCCAATTCTAGGTCATAACTCAGCTATTTATTATACTGTCATGCATCCCGTGTTTGCAAGCTGACACCTTTTAGGAACTATAGCGTATCTTTAGTTTGGGTTTGTATGGGTGTGGGTGCATTTGTCGTTGGAATGTGGGTCAATTTCTATGATTATTTTTGTTTGGTTTTAGAAACAAGCTCTCAAAGATTCCAGGTTCCTATCAGTTTCATAAAAGCAGCTCATCAGCTTGAGGGAATGAACCCAGTAGCATTTCCTGTAAGCAAAAGCTTTTGCATTTTAGACACTAGAAAATCCAGATATCCAGATTGGGAAGTGCCCAAGCTATATGAAAAATTTACACCAAACTCAGTCAGGTACAAGGTATTGATCCACAGCAAACCAGGCTGCCCAAGTTCTGGTACTCACAGGGCTATTTCTGCACCTTATTGTGGTCTCTGTGCACATAGTATGTGTAATTCAAGACAAAACGCGGTAAATAGGTTGCTTCACATACCAGCTTTGGATGGACCTACCCTGGCTACATGCTTTTGCATGCATGTTAGCTCTGTCTAACTCAGAACCCCTGAGTGCTCAGGTGGGGAATGCTATCAAACCCTGCAGTATGCCAGCAAAATTTAATGGAAGAGTATTTGAGTAAAAAAAATTAAGAATAAGAACTGATGCATTAAAAAATCCTTTCTTGTTTGCTACTATAGAATAAACTGTTTGTGTAAAATATTTCCAGTCTAACTGCGAAAAATTCCCGTGGCGATTTTGTGCCTGTGTCTGTGTTTCTGTGTGTCTCTTGGGAACTGCTGAATGATTCAGATAAGTTTCAGCTGGATTCGTAAAACAAAATCTGTCAGTCTCTGAGTATTTTTCATCTCTGACACTTTGTTGTTTTGGTGGGGTTTTTTTCTCCCTCTTAGGGAAATAAAGTTGCGCTGACAAATCAAGATCTCGTGATCCTGCAATATGACTTGTGAATACAGGCAAAATGTTCTTTGACCAAGGATCCGAAAATGATGCCAAACTCTTACAACTTTGCGATTTTGCAGCAAAGCTTATGTATTATTCTCAAAAGAGAAAAAAAGAAGGCGGGGGAGGGAAACTTATGTGTTGGTGCAGTGTGTGGCTGTGCACTTGTCTCTGCTCAGGTTCTATATTTAGCTAAAGATGACAATATCATTGCTGCCCTCTAGATGTGTTTATGCTTTGACAGTGTGAAGCTTTTATTCTTATTTTAGGAAACAGATTAATTCACTTATTAGGATATCCTGAAGCTTGATTAATTCAGCAGATGTGCAGTAATGAGACTTTCTGCTGCTTGCAAAGAAGTGGTTGTACAGGTTAAGACACACAAATGCAGGTAATTCTAAGTAGGTATCAACAGCTAATTTAAGTACCTAAGATTTAATACAAGTTAGTGGAGCTCTAATTGACACAGGGGACAAAGCCTTAGGGAGTTACTCAGCTTGGTCTAAATGTACAGATCTGTTCAGTAGTCCATGCAGAAGTGCTAGTGCCAGTTGATATGTCCAGGGGTATTTTGCATGGTATCTAGTTCCTGTTCCAGAGGGCCAAGACCTTGTGAAGGTTTGTGCTTTTATCTTCCAAGCCATAAAGGTGTTTCAGATACACTAAGACAAATGATATGATGCCTGTATTTAGGCAGCTGAATTCATCCCTGGGTGTCTGTTGAGCTGAACTGAATGCACACCTGGGGATTGAGGTAAGACTGCTTTTGTGATCAACTGGAAGAAAAGGTCTCTATAGCTCTTAACTCCCTCTCTGCAAATCCTGTCACCCCCTCTTAGGACAGGAAAGCTCTTTGGTTGAGGTAGCTGCTTCAGACGAGTGGTTTGGGTATTGCAAAAAGCATCCTCATCTTCTTCAGGGACTATGCTGCCAAAACCAGGCACATAAGCACTGCTAACCTTGCACTGATGGGGATTTGGTCCCTCCTTCCCTACTCCTTGTTCTGAGGGGGTGCACACTATCTTTTCCTTGGTGGCCCTCTAACCAACTGCCTTTTTGAGGATGATTTGGAGAGGGCTGGTGACTTAGCAACTGGACTGTTGTTCACACAGATGAACATCAGAGCCACTGGAACAGGTATCACAGTTGTACCTGTTGACTTAGTTTACTCCACACTAAAAGAAAAATTCCTGCAGTTATTTGATGTCTTGTCTTGAACAGAGGCAAATAATATTTTGTGTGCTTGGGGGAAGGGTGAAGAAGTAAATTAATAGCTTTTCTGTTTTGCATCCACCACCCCTCCCCCTTTTGAAAGGGGTTAAAGAGATTATTTAATTTTCAAAAGAGCAAAAGAGCTATTTTCCATAGGTTAAACAGCCATTCTTTTATCAAGATCTAAACTCTACTGCTTTTCTTCCTGATTAATTGTTGTTCAAAGTTCTCTGGAGTGGTGGCTTCAGCTTGCATGTAAAACATGAGCCTTGCTTGGAAATCATTGCTCACCGAGTCTTATTGAAACTATATGGGTAAGGCATGTCCTGATAATTACAAAAATGTGCACTTTTATAAGCAGCTAGCCTAGAGACTCAATTAACATTTTCACTTGTGTTTTATCTTGTGTATTTTAGTGTCTTGAGCACTTCTGTTGATCACGTTCACATTACTTTTTCCTCAGAGGTTATTCTGGTTTGATTTCTAAAGGGTGCCTTTTTGAAACTAAGTCCCTTTGTAAAAGAAAGAGACCCTTTATTCTCTGGTGGCCTTTCGTCCTTATTGGAGAGAGAAAAAAGAAATTGTCCATCGACATAGCCTTGTAAACATGAGTGAAGGTGCAGCTGGATGCCTTGAGGAGATGCAGCTAAGGTGTGGGCTGGGGAAAGGACAAGGTGAGGGGAAACATCTTAGCCTGAGACGCAGCAGATGCTAAGCAGTTCTGGTGCACTGCCATTTGGATGGAAGGTCTCTTTATATATTTAAAACACATTTCTGAGAGAAGAGTTTCAAAGATCAAATACACAACTTCCTCTTTTTGCTATGCAATGCATGGGTGTTTTCAGACTCAGAAAAGTACTGTGAAGCTTTAGAACTACTACCACCTCATATCTTTTCAGTAACCTTGTTAGATGTCCAGAAGGCTTTTATTTCACTGGACTGTTTAATGATAGAAGGAGATTTGGGATAAGTAGAAAAGTTTTGTAGCCAGTTTTATTTATGGACTCATTAGAAGAAGATTTTTTCTTTAAAAAAAAAAAAAAAGCCACAAAAAGCAAACAACAAGAAACAGAAACATGCAAACAAACACAAATAAAAACCCCAAACAGTGTCTGCAGTCTTGAAGAAGCCATGTTTTAGCCACCCTGGGGTGGCCAACACATCATTTTCAGCTAAGGAGTCAGAAGTACATGACAGATGAGAAACCAAACAAACACAGCAGAAGAAAAAGGCAGCCAGAAATGGAATTCTGGGACAGGAAATAAAATACAAATTTTAAGCTCGTAAATCTTCTCTTGGAGGAGACCAAATCTGCAGTTGATTAGGCCAGCTTGACTCCAGTAGTATCCAGATAAAGATTTCAACCGTCTTTGTTCATTTTCTCTTACCAGTTTAGACTGAATTCTTCCACAAATACAGCACTGGGACGCTCTTGATTTCAGTGTATGCACAGATGGTAGAGGCTTTATTTAATTTTTTTCCTCAAGTTTTTCTTATGTTTTTCTTTTCATTGTGAAGCATAATTTGCAGTAAGAGATTGCTCTAATTTTGCAGTATGGAAGAAGAGTGTTGAAAACAATCTTTAAAAGGAGAAATGGAGAGAACTCATTTTTCTTGCTGCTGCTGCTGTCATGCTGTGAAATGTGTGATTTCTTCATTTAGCACAGAATACAAGTTAATTCCATGTAGTAAAATAAGATTATTAATGTTACTTCAGTCATGTTCAGGGACCTTTTCTCCAGGCAATTAAACATTGATTAGTATTTCTGTTCTTCACTAATAAGTTATGAGATGGGTTTGCTATGATCCTGTTGTAGCTGATTGGGCTTCTCATGAGTTTAGGCTTGACTTCTGAGGCAGACTTCCAGAGCCAGGAACTGCTGCCGACGTTCTGCACCAAGCCTATCAGATCCTCTGCCAAAGTTAATCAGACCTCACAGCAGTACCAGGAGGCTCAGTCCCAGGCTTTACCCCTCCAGGGTGGTGACCCTGAACTCGTGGCAGAGGGATCATCACCCAGAATTGCTGGGGAAAGTGACTTGTCAAAGCAAGAGAACAATGACAGGTCTTGGAGAGGGCTCGTAACCTGTGGCCTTCAGGAGGGCCAGCAAACATAGGGTTACCCACATTATTTTGGAGGCTTCTATGACTCTCTCTCTGAGGAAGCTGCCCCATCCACCTCTCCGTAACATGCATGAGATAGTGAGCTGTTGTTTAAGCTGACAGCAAGTACCAGCTGGCAAACAGATGGACTGAGGTTCAGTTTCTTCCCACAAGTTAGGAATTAGACACTAGCAAAATTGTGTGCCTCTGAGGCCAGGGGAGGAGTGGAAGAGGGAATGGCTCAGGAACATACAGGGAAGGGAAAGAATTAAATACATTACAAAGGGAGACCTAGCGGGAAATCCTCATCTCACAGTGCCAAAATGAGAGGAAAAATCTCACCCAGCTTCATCTAGTGTGGCTGGTTTCTTGTGGAAATGGGTTTTCTTGTTTTATTCTTCTCTAATACCCATTTTTGGGCCAGCCAAGCTGCAGGAGAATGAGGTCTGAAACCCTGCTGGAGAAGGTGGAATCAGATTGTTCTTTCCAGTCACTGAACACCTAACACCTGTCTGCAACTCACTAGGTTTCAGCCTCAGTGTTTAATGTCACAAAACCTTAGGGAGAGTGTCCCTGAAGGAATGGTCACCCGTAATTCCGCCTCTTAGCCACAGGGTGTCACTTAAAGTGCAGGTAAAGTGTCCACAGGCATATGCACTGAGTCACTTGGGGGTGGAAAATATGGATGGGGTAAAAGAAAACTAGTGTGAATAGTGGTCCTGCACTTTGTCCTTCTCTAATTATACACAGTGCTGCCTCTGCAGCTTCCCCATCCTGCTGGGTGGTAGAAAAGACTCACCAAAGTGAAGTGGGGACAAGGACACAGGAGGTGGAGATTGTTCTGGCAGGAACCCTGCTGTCCCTGCCTTTGTGGAGCACTTGCTTGGAAGCAGATCACTGGCTGAGGGTAGGTGGCTACTGGTGGTTTCACCAGGGCAGCTCTGAAAGTCTAAAGGTAGAGAAGTGCTAAGCTTTGTTCCGAAGTAGGTGTGTGTTATGGGAGAAGATGTGGAGCTATGCAAAACATAAAGTAGCCATTAAGGTGTGAAGCAACTCTATCAAAGCAGTCCACAAGGACTTGCATTTAGATGATACAGGGATTCCTCCTTGCTGTATACACTACATTCATTGCTGTACTGCTTCCTATTCTACCAACCTGATCTCTCCTGCCTGAGAGCAGGAGCTGTTAGAATCTCCCTGTGGACCTTTAGGTACTTGACAGATGCTGTAGGTGCTTCCACTTATCAAGACCAACAAACAGGTACATTAACAGTGTGACATTTCTCAGCTGTGACCGCTGAACTTGCCTTTTGCTCTTGGGAAGAGTGTTCTGCAGATAGGTCAGGAAGTTCATTGACCAGGTTTAGATTCTTTGTATTTTCCTCTATGTTCTTCAGTGGCACAGAATTATCTTTGCTATTCATGTAACGGTGAATCTTTGCAATTTCTGTGGCTTGGAAGAAAGCATTGTAAGCTGTGTCCTGGTCCGAGTAAAGTTCTCAGACTGAAAGTCATGCAAGACTTTGCTTGTGCTCTGCTGTTCTGTGAAAGGGGAACTTGTTTTGCACCCCAGCACTGCTTGACTTGACATCCAGGTTAGAATAGCCATTCCTACTAGCTTGGGAAGGCAATGAGAAATATGGTTTCCCATGGAACTTGGAGGGGAATGGATTTTTAGGAAAGAATTTCCTTTTTCAGTGCGGTTTCATTCCCCTCAGATGTTATTCACGGAGTTTGTAATTGATAACTCTTGGAAAAAAATTCACAAAATCAGTAAAACTCAGATTGCTTTATGCTGACTCCTTTCTCTGTAGTGCTAGGATTAACAGAGGGGCAGACCCTGCTCCGTATGAAACTTGTGCAGAGAGAAACAATACACTGAAGCAAATTATAGGAGTAGAAACTCAGTGGGTTTTTTTTTTTTTTAAATCCCAGGTCTTACGAAGAGTTTTCCCTGGGAAAACGGAAGAAGAAAGAGCCTTTCCCAATGTGGTTGCATTGTCCCAAACCCCAGGTGGTCAGAAAGCATTGACCATACAGTGACATGAGAATTAATGCAGTTTGTTATCCTCCTGAGACAGACACAGGAGCAAATAGAGATTTGGAAACCAGAAAATGTGTTATGGAAACTAGACAAAGAAGTAAGAAATTACTTTGCTAGTGCATCATCACCATTTTAACTAAACTTAGATGTGAACTCTTAGTGATTCTGTTTCTCACTGCTAAGAATTTTAGTTTAACTTAATTGTTGTATGTATTTCAAAGTACATGATGATCAGTCATTACTTTTTGCAGAATCTTCAGGCTTGCCACAGTGATTGCTGCTTTTCAACTAAAGCAGCTAATGCAGAGTTTGGAAGCGGAAGGTATCTTCTAGGATCCTAGTTTCTGTGCTGATCTTAATGAACTTGAACCACTGAATGCTTTGAGCTCACTTGGAAATCAGTAGGGACATCAGTTGTTTAGTTGCTGGAAATGGATTTGTACGTATCATAATCTATGGACACCCTGTTCCTGATCAAGAAAATAAAGTAAAAGGCAGAGGATGATAGGGATGATGAAAAGCAGGCGCATTTTGGAGACACCTCACATCGTTAGTCTTCCACAGAGAAAGCACCTAGTAGATTTCTGCATTGTGGGAGCTGCTTCTGTCCCAGAAGCTACAGGAAGGGAGAGACCCCTACGCTTGAGAAGCCTTTTCTTCAAGGACTTATGTTCCTGTTCCGAGAGCTCCTCTCCTCAAGATATCTTGGGTAGGAAGCTGCAGGGATTTGCAGAGTCAAGGCACCTGTCCTCTGAGTGGTGTAGGACTGTGTGGGAGCCAGGTAAGACTGCACCAGCTCATCAGACCTCTGCAAATATCTCTTCATTCTTTCTTGCTAACACTTTCTACTGAAGAAAGCCAGGATCCCATAGATCAACTTTAAGTTCATTTTGGTTATCTAATCTCATCTTCTGAATTTCCCACTTCACATAAACGTCATGTATAAACTCATCCACTTGCCCCATTGGTTTGCCAATATTTAACGTCTCCTTCTCTTTAGGTCTCTAAAAATGAACATTTCCACCTGTCAGCTGGCAGCACTGTGCCAAAGCTGACTGACTTAGGAAGCCTTTGCAGCACTAAAATAAGGCTTTCAGATTATTTTGTTTGAGAAGTGAGGGAACAAAGTTCTGTTTGGATCTGCTTTCTTCTTCAAAGCCCAAGTCTTAATAAAAAAAGGACAGGGAAGAATCCAAGTGCAGCTATGGTGGTGCATTGCATTATCCAGTCACAGGGAGAAAGGTTGTAGCACTACAGAGTCTGAGTTTTGCTGCTGTTCTTATTCTTTCTTGGGGGGGGGGGGGGAGCTAAAAAATCAACACAAAGGTATTATCTTGCAGTTAAGTCATCCTTACCCACCTGTAAACCCATTCTCAGCCTGGCTTTGTCTTTTTCATCCTAATTTGTTCTTAACCCCTTCATCCCTACTGTATTCACTGTACCCTTTAATCTCTCACTGTATTCAGTGTATGCTCCTGTAAAATAAATTCCTTCAGTGAGTGCTGCGGGGAATATAAGGAGAGGCAAGTATGTGAGAAGAGCACAGGCATCATAGTAGCATGTTCCAGTTTATAATATCATGGGAGTATGTAAAATGCTCTCCTGTAACTAGAAATACAATAAATAATAGTTGGATTTTTCAGCAAATGGGCATGAAGTATTTGCTAGAGAGTCATATTTTACGGATTCTCAGTTAGATCTCAGCTGCAGATCCATGACTGAGTTACTGTGATTATATCAGCACATGGACAAGCAAAGGTGGAACACCTACCTGACCACACTCATTCCAGTTACAGGGTTTCAAGAGAATTTGTGTTATTTTCTCATCACTTCTTTGACCGGTTAGATAACTGCATACCTCTTGTCTGCCTTCAGTGCACCACCTCTTCTAAGCTCTCTATTAAAACCCCAGTCTTGTTTCCCCATTCCTCACCGTAACCTAACTAGTCACAGAAAGTACCCAGAATGGGCAGAAACATAAACGAGCTACTGATGCCCTGGGAGTGTAAGGAAATTGACTGTCTGTGCTCAGCTTCTGGTAAACTTGAGCTAAAATTCAGCTTCTGAAATCTCAGGGAAACAAATTGATTTCACTGTGGTAGGTTGGTTATGTGTTCAAGTCATTAGGTTCATGGGTAGCTTTGAAAACTTTATTTTGATTTTATCAGTACCTTCTGGAAATGAAGCCTTTTTAGTGGCTTTGAACATTGAGCTGAAGAAGCCCTGGCTTTGCTAGGTGAAAATAAACATGGTGTGGCAACATCCCATACTTCAAGTTGCGCCAGATTAACCCTTACTGCTCCTTCTAATCAGCATTTCTAGAGTTTTGTGGCATTCCTAGAGATTTCAAGTGGGTCCTTCAGTGATCTCTGTCATAAATCTTTTGTTCTCCATGGGCACCTGTGACATGGCACGTAGTGGTGTTGTGTGTTTTCATTTCTAGGACACTTGAACTATAATCAGTATATGAAAAATTTGTATTACATGGCATGCAACAGAGCAATAGTAATCTCAGTCTGTTGTTTTGATTCCAAATACCTATTGATGTACAACATGTAATTCTTGTTCACCGTTTTACGCATTCATCCTTTGCTTGCTCTTAGGGGAATGAAGTGAAACTCACAGGGCACTGATCTTTGTCTAGTTGCCATGTTACCTTAATGAAAATCAGCTGGAAAAGGCAGGGCTAATTGCTTTGATTTAATCCTGAAATGTCAATGACTCATTGATGGCTCATTCAGAAGAGCTATCTGCTCAAGGTAGAAGGAAGGGCAAAAATAGCTTCCTTGAGATGAAGTTAAGCAGCTTAAGTGCTGGAAGTTTCAAATATCTAGGTCCTGGGTGCTGCATACTGCTTCCTGGAAGCTTGAACTCTGACTTTGGCATACACATCCTCTTCTACCTCAAGATAAGAGGAATAAATCTCCTGTTTAAATCTCAGAAGAAAGAGAGCACCAGTGACTTGTTTCACATGTCCCTCTGAGAAGCCTGGAATTTGCATCCAAGAAGTAAGCTAAACGTCTGGCGCAGGAGTCCTACCACACCTGAGCATCTGGGCAATATGTAGAACAGTTCTCAGGATTAGAAAATTTTTCATCTCTCTGGGACCGGCTGGTTTCCACTCCTAATTTAGTTCTCTTCTGCAGTTACAAAAGGTTGCAGGAAGAGTGGAAGTATGAGTTTAAAATGATTGAGGAAGAGCAGAGCAACAACCAAGCAGACTAGGAATGGAAAAGGAGATTACTGGTTGAAGTGGAAGTGAACAGAGAGATAGACCTTGTGCCTGCAGGAGAAGAAGTTAAAAGTCCCTGTGGGAATGGGTGACGGTGGAGTTTCTGCAGAAGGCTTTAGTGACAGGTTAAGTGATTTACAATGCAGAAATGCTATTGTGCAGGAGTAAGAGCTGGCAGTGTAGCATGGCAGGTGGTGCAGAGAAGCTCCTAGACAATTAAGGACAAAATGTTGTGAAGCTGGGTGAAGAGATGTCATAACAGAATGCAGGTGAGGAATGGCTCAGGCATTAGTGCTGTCAATGAATGCAGTGCATGAACCCTGATAGAGGGATGGGGCAAACATTAGGAGACACAGAAAGCATTTGTGGGGAAGAATTTTAGTGTCATGCGAGCTGGCTGTCAGCTCTGAGACAAGCAGAAAATCTGAGGTGCCATCCCAAAGAACAGCAGGTGAGAGGAAGAAATTGTTGGTTAAATACCAGATATAAAGAATAAGTGTGATATGTGCTGTACATCATCCAAGGCAGGCAGCATAGATTAACAGACACAATTACCAACAGCAGTGCCACCAGAGTCTTTGAGCTGATTAAAACTCAACAGAAGAGAATGTCAGAGCCTGCATATCTGGCTTGTAAATGAAAAGGTGATGTGCAGCTTGATTTTTAGCATGTTTGGCCTAAGTACTTTCCATGCTTTTATGGGAAGAGATGTCCATAGACTAGTTACCTTCATGTTCTTTTCTTGCTGTCTCTCCTTTGGCTTTCTTGTCCCCTGAGTTGGTGGGCAGGCATGTGACAGGAACATCACCTCATGTTAAAACCACTTAAGTTCTCACTATGTTGCCTTGAAAGAGCAGCTTCCAATGTGAAGGCAAAGACTTGCCTGACCACAGCTTGCATTGATCCGTCTAGGGCATCACTAATGTGTGGGGCTGTTCTGGTAACCTGCTGCAGTCTAGGGTCAGTGTTTGTGGTAGTGCCAGTTTGAAAGGGATAGGACTAAGGTAGTTTCACGCTGAATCCAGCTTGTAAATATCCTAACAGACAGTAAATGAGACCTATTTCATGCCCTGCAACTGACCTCAGGCAAGCTGCGTCAGTCTGGTGTCCTTCGATCTTGCCCTTTGTAAAGTAACTCAGATAAATCAGGAACTCTGAAGCCTTCCAACTCTATAAAAACTGCTCTCCTTTTTAGTTCAGAGTGTGAGGATTTCTCTGGTAATACACTACTTTTGTTCCTCAGTGTCATTAGCAAGTGTCCCTGAGCAGGGACAGTTTTAAGGACAGAATCTGTGTTTTGAAGTCCTTTAAGAATTCTCATACAAAGACTTTCAGATGTACAAAGTGCTTAGCAGGCAGTCGGATTTCAGTATCTTAATACTGTTGTCTCCAGGACTCTCTTTCAGCAGTAAAAATCTTCTATTCTCAGTGCAAACCCATGAGCTAAATGGAAATAATCCTTTTGTATGGTCTGGAAAAATTGACGTTATTGTAATTAACATCTTCAGAGTTATGAAGATATCCATGAGCTTAGATATTTAATCTGTGTAAGTGACGCTACATTTACCAATATATTTCTGTGTGTAACTGGATGTTTTCACAGTTCCTCTGTATCTTTTTATTCTCATTTCTTATTGTCTAGGTGCAGATCTGCTGGTCTGTAGGACCTGCAGATTTTTTGTGTGCCAAAGGAAATGCTTAGTTATCAAAATCATGTTTATTCAGCTATTCGGTGCTCCTATCTGCAATGCAGAGTTGTTTCCTAGGCTACATTTGCTAGTATAATACATATTCTGTTGTCAGGTATCCCACCCAGTTGATTTTGTATCATTCCTTGATCCAATGAAGATAAATTATTGAACTGTCCTGCTTTATAAGTGGAGATTGTCTCCATTTTCCATCAGCTGGGTTTAGTTAGTCACACTTTTTTTTTTCTGAAAATATACTTCAAATACATCGTGCAAAATTGTAGCACAAAATAAGAATAGGAATCCAAACTTTCAGGTATTTATGTGAGAAATATGGTATGTTAGAAGAAAACAGGTTCTGCATTGCCTTTTCATGCTAAAACTGAAGTAACAGTGTATTGATTTTTGGAAGGCTTATTGCCCATTTGATCAGCCACATGAATACAGTTGCAATTTGTCTGTGAACAGTACAGGTGTGTGACAGTGTCATTAGCATCTGGGTAGCTCACAAGCGTAAGAAATGGAGTGGCAGTGAAAATAAGTTGCTTAACCCCAGGTTAAAGAAAGAGCAGAATCAGGGCTTATATTTCAGTAAGTAGCAAAAGGTGAAACAAAGTTATTGTCAGGACTGGGTGGTGGTGGGAGAGAAAAGTAAAGAAAACTAGGAATTTAGAAGGATTAGTTTTTACTGTGTGTTGTAGGGCTTTGATGCATCAGTGTGTCTGACATAGCCTAATACAGAAGCTAAGGATAATGTCTCTGGCTGTTCCTCCCATGCCCCAGCTCACAGATACGAATATATCTACATGTCTGCTTCTGGTTTGCTGCAGTTTTCAGCAGATATTTGCTATAAATCAGTATCTTCTGGGTGCCTCTAGTTAATGGTCATCTCAGCTTTCTGTGCTGTGGGATAAGACGGACAACTAGAGCCAGTCAGTCCTACAGTTGGAACCCTTGTTTGAGAATGAATGCCATTAATTTTCCTCTCTGTTCAACCTGCACAGCTATTTCCATTGCCAGCAGTAACTGAGATGAGCTAATTACACAGATTAGGCAATTTTGCTGTACATAATATATATAATTTTGTAATGAAGCAGTAGTGCTATGTAATAACAACTCACATAAACCTGCCTTTGACTACAAGAGTCTGGCAGGAAGCTTTGCAAGGCAAACTTTGCATAGAAGATTTAAGTAGACGTCAGGTCACTGATAGGGAAAAAGATCTCGAGACATTTTGCTGTTCATTTGTAAGTGCTAATATATCCACAGAAAGGTTTTTAATAAGTAGGTTTCAGCTCCAGTAATAGTGTTATCCTGAATGTTTAATCTCATGAATGCACGCAAATGTAAATGATGCTTTGCAGTTTTAGAAGAACTGATTTCATTTTTTTGCAAGACCAGGCAAGAGATTTTTGTTCATTTGTTGTGATTTTGTGGTTTGTTGTTGTGGTGGTGTTTCTTGAAGTGTTTTCTTGTTTGCTTCTTACTGTATGGACAAGGTAATTGATAGTTACCTTCATCTTCCTTCCATTGTGGTGGCTATGGACCAGACTGGGTTTTGGTGGGCTCTAAACAAACTCTAGAAAATCTCTGATGCCCAAGGCAAATGGTAGGAGGCTCTAGAAGGCCAGGAAGTATGAGAGGGAAGAGAGGAAGCGTGCCTGTTTACATGGCAAGGTTTTGATATCAGGAGGGCTGCCAGAGTGGCTTCTGTGCGAAGAGGCCAGAGGCTGCCCCATGTTGAACAAAGCTAGTTTCAGCTCCTTTTTAATTAAACTGGCATTATCTTGACCCACAAGTTTTTCATCTTATTTTATTACCCCATGATGATGAGGAGAGGCAGAGAATGAGAAGAGTTCTGGTGGGCACCTGGCAGCCAGTCAAGGTCAACACACCACGGGAGAATATGAAAAAAATACATCAAAATTCATTCTGACAGATTATTAATCTTGTCTAAAAGCTTGTCATATGGTTATGGCAACTGAACGCTACAGAGCACAGGCTCTGTCCTAGGGAAGGGCTTCCAGAAAGATAACCTGGATCATTTTTATGGAATTTGCAGATTGAAATTTCTATCCGGTGTACCCCAGGTAACTTAATTTTTAGCGGCATATCCTACCTTGAATCTGGAAGGAGATCAGTTATTTCTTTGAAGAACCATGCAAAGGGATAGGTCTGCTCTGCAGTCAGTGGTGCAATTTAAGTTCTGACTGTTACAGATGCACCTTGTGTAGCTTGACTTAGTATTATTAGCAACAAAGCTCTAACAGCACAACCATCAACTTCTGATGCTTTAGCCCAACTAGGACTAAAAGGCAGAGGTGTCAATGCGTGCGTATGCTACTGCAGTCTCATGGGCCAGTTCGGCTTGGTTATATTCCCATTACTTGACTGTAAATACTCCCTGTGGTCATGATTCTCATATAGCTGTTTCAGTAGTGAATTTTGGCTGTATTTTAAGCCAGGTGTAAGTGTTTTAAATTCAACACACATTCTATAGCTAAATACACTAACTGGATTTCATTCTCAGAAAACAATTGAGATTCAGTGTTCTGACTCAAAGACATTTTTATCTCTTAATAGCTTAATGAAGTCATATGGAGAAATTCTTTCTGCCTGCAGCACATATCCTTTCCCAAAATAGAGGCAACAGACTAAATTGACTTATTTTTACCTGGAACTCTAGGTTGGTTGTCTTACTTCAAAGAGTCTCAAAATTGATCTTCTTTTGTTAAAACAAGCTCATTGATCTGTAGTAATTATTTTAATTCCCTACACATATTTTTAAGCTTTCCTGGGTTTTTTGTACCATGTCCTGTTTAACATGTTCCTTAAAATTTCACAGGGCTGTGAAAAGTGAATGTATTTTTTTACCTTCTCTAACATAGCTCAAAGTTGAGGCACTCAGTTTTCAGTCTGGTGCCATGAGCTGATTGTAAAGGAACTCTACCCTGACACCTCCAGGCTTTCCTTCACTAACTGCTCTCTATTCAACACATCTCGAGGAACTTCGGTTTCCACAGTTTCAGCAGCTTTTTTGAACCTATTTGCCTCACAGGTACCACAGGGGAAGTTGTCTTTTGCGCTGCTATTTCACAGGATATTGGAAAGGGCAAGTGGTGAAGCTCTTGGTCTTCAGCATTTTTTTTCTTTAACTTGGGCTCTAGTAAAGGCACTCTGAGTGTCACTCTGGGAATTAGCACTGACATATCATTTCATGAGCTGCTTGCTTCTCTTGAGACAGTTTTTTCATCTGGTTACAGAATGAAGAAATGTTTAGAAAGCAGCAACAGTTAAGGATGTGTTAGTGCTACTACATGGCTCACAAAATCATGGAATCATAGACTAGTTAGGGTTGGAAAGGACCTTAAGATCATCAAGTTCCAACACCCCTGCCATGGACAGGGACAGCTCACACTAAACCATGTCATCCAAGGCTCTATCCAACCTGGACTTGGAACACCACCAGGGATGGAGCATTCACAGCTTCCCTGGGCAACCCATTCCAGTGCCTCACCACCCTAACAGGAAAGAACTTCTTCCTTATATCCAACCTAAACTTCCCCTGTTTTAAGTTGTAACCCATTTCCCCTTGTCCCATCACTACAGTCCCTAATGAAGAGTCCCTCTCCAGCATCCCTATAGCCCCCCTTCAGGTACTGGAAGTCTGCTATGAGGTCTCCATGCAGGCTTCTCTTCTCCAGGCTGAACAGCCCCAACTTTCTCAGCCTATCTTTCTTCTACAAAAGTATTATTAGCTATAGAATATATAGAATTATGTTAATATGTAATATATATGTATCTTATATATTATTATTACTGGTGATATCACTTAATCAGTGTTGAATTTCTGAGATCGGTTATTTTAACAGGTCATGAACAACAGTATTTCAGGATGGAAAAATGTGTAAGTGGAAAGTGAGTGGTAAAAGAGGATAGGAAGCTTTAAAGGAGGATTTGTAAACTAGCTTTGATCACAGACAATCAATTACCAGTCACTGCAGTCTGAAGCACCCTGTGAATAGTTTTCATAAATGATTTTCAATACTAAGTTAACAGAAGCCCTTGAAATAATTGGTATACGCATACTGCACTGTAAATCTATTTAAACAGAGATAATGAGCTATATCCTTCTCTTAGAACTAAATCCTGAGTAATTCTCTGAAGCTAAATGTTTCTTCCTATTATATTCTGGATGTACAATCATGTAACAGCTAATTATAGTGATTAACTGAATTTCAGAGATGATGACCAGAAGAAACTGTTACATGATGTATATTGTATGTCCTTCATGTTTTAAAAATAATGAGAGCAAATAATAGTTAACACTTATTAGAAAGCCTGCTAAGCTTCTTCTATTGATTGATTCAAAGATAAACCCCTGTGCACAGGAAAGGAAAAGACATTTTATATTAAACACTCCTGTAATTACAAAAAAAGAATCTTCTATCTGTCTAAATAATTTGATTCTATCTTAAGAGGAGAAGAGTTAAAGGGTAGTGCATTGAATAATCTTATTTTCCATGACATAATTAAGATCAGATAGATAGATTAAAAAAAAAAAAAGAAACAAACCACAATTCTTGGTAATGATTTTCTTTAAAAAAAAGTCTTTAATGATAACTACTGCATGATGTTGTAACTGCCTAAGTGACATCAACGCTGTCTTTTACTCACTAATGTTTCGTTCGGGAAGCAATATGCAGCAATTCTCTCTTTGTAAGTTGCAGCAGGTTAAACTAAGGTTCAGCTTCAAACTCTCAAATCTGAATTTTTGTGATGGATGGGTTGAGCCTGGCTTTTATATGAGTGTCAGGAGCACTTACATAAAAGCCATCCTTCCCTTGGTGTGCTTGCTGTGGTCATTGGTTCTTTGGGATGGCAAGTTTGTCCCATGCTGTGTGGCTTTGATGGAGGCTAATGTCAAGTCTGTCCCAAACAACTGTGTTATTTCCTGTGATCTGTGACTGGTTTTTTTTTTTGTTATGCTATTTGCAGTCTTCTCACTGTCTGGTTTGGATTGTGCACCCTAGTTTCTTCTTCCTAGAGTGTTCCTTCATACCCTTAGCTCATAGAAACTTAGGAAAAGTGCTTCTATTTCATGAGTACATCTTACAACACAGTGAGGTCCTGGGTCTTTAGCTGAGGCTTCTGCTAGCATAACTGAAGTCCATGCTGTGCAAAACCTCCAGATGCCACTTCAGTAGAAAGAATCTAATTTGGAATACTCAAAATTGTTCTTTTGTGGGTATTAATTTTTCACTACTCCTGCTAAAACCACAGAGGGATCAAAGTCCAGATTCAGGAATTACTAATTTATCTCCTGTAGCTATGGCTTGCTGCATGATCTGTATGCACCCAAGATGACACTGCCACATCACACCCTTACTGAAATAATGTACAATTCCATTTATATTTCATTACTGTAGAATTCGTCTAGGTTCAATGCTAGAAATCTGCAGCATTGTACTTGCTGAACCTCATCACCCAAAGTAAATTCTTGTTTGGACTGTATGTATAAGGTGGGGTTTATCTCAATGAATTGTATCCGTCTCTGAATAATGACTAATCTAAGCCCGCCTTCTCAATTCCGTTTCTAGTCGACAGAAGAAGAGATGCATAGGCCAAATCACCCTCTGGGCATGCCCATCTTTAGTAATAACTCAGAGAGGTTCCACATCTGAGAGTTAGGGTTTTTCAGCCTGGAGAAGACTGGGAAGAGCTTAGATCAGCTTCCAGTGCCTAATGTGGTCCACAAGAAAGCTGGAGATGGATGCAGGGATAGGACAAGGGGTAAAGGATTTAAACTGACAGAGGGGAGAATTAGATTAGATCAAAGAAAGTTCTTCCCTGTGATGAGGCCCTGGCACAGGTTGCCCAGAGAAGCTGTGGCTGCCCTATCCCTGGCAGTGTTCAAAGCCACACTGAACAGGGCTTTGAGCAACCTGGTATGGTGGAAGGTGTCCCTGCCCGTGGAAGGTGGGGGTGGAACTGGGTGATCTTTAAGGTCCCTTCCAACACAAACCATTCTACTTTTCTATGATTAAAAGTAATTGAGTGGGGAAAGCCTGTTTTACCTTGGCTTTAAGAGTGACAGGCTGCTCAGATGGGCTTTGGGAGCCATCATTGCGATGGAAGCAAAAGGGGAACCTTGTGGAATTCTTTAGGCATAGTTTGTGATGGCTAGTTAGACAGCCTTGCCAGACCGGCTGAGAGTAGCTAATTAGAACTTATCACTATGGATCTTTGTACCACGTTTTGTTACTTTTTAAAAAATCTTTGTTCTTTTTCTTTCTTTGTGTCTTTCTGCCTTCTCCAGAGAGGTCTGACCCAGACATGAAGTTATATGCCTTCAGGGGCGGCAAATATGTTAATGAATGAAAAACTGCAGATCTTACAGAAGGTCTTTACCATTTTGAATTACTCTGAAAGGGAGATGATAGAGCAGCTGGAGAGAGACTGGGTCTCCTATTGTAGTATTTAAAAATAAAATTCATAGAGTAAAAATAGAAGCCAACAGTGTTACAGCTCAACAGAACAGCACTTAGTCTCTTGAGGCTCTGGTCCAAAATGAACATTTCCAGTGGAAACTGTATGTGATTTCTTATTTTTCCTTACTGAAGAGGCTTCAGGATTTGGATGCTCATTTGTGCAGCTGCAGAGGTTTTATGTGGCATTGCAGATTTTTTCTCATGTTTGCATTAAATTAACGTAGGTCCAAACTGTCAAGCTAACATGCTTTTCAATAATATTCTGTAGCTTTTCTGTACATGCACATGAATGTTGTATTGCTATGAAATGTAACTCACTGTTCTGTAAAGGCAGTCAAAGTTTCCCCCTAACTTTAAAAAAAAAACAAAACAAAACCCAGAAGCCACCTTTTAATTAATCTATCAAAGAAAACAAGCTTCATATCACCATTTCTACATTCCACATATGAGCCAGTACCCCATTGCTATTTTTGCAGATGAAGTCAAATCTGTGTTGCTTTCAAAAGCATTATAAATTTAAGACACCTTTTCATGCACTATGGGTTATTTGAAGTCCAATGCAGTTTGTTATGCTTTTTTTTTTTTCATTTATTTTTAATGTCTTTGTTTTACTTTTATGTATATATTTTTATTTTTTTTTTATTTTTTCTTCCTCTTCTACAGCACAGTTGCTCATGGCAAATTTGGGATTCAAGATTTTACAGTTTGGTACCAAGCAGAACATGAATTAAGCAGTCCTCAATGGATTCCTTGAATACCCAGTGGTTAAATAGGGCACACTCAATTTGCTCTCAAGGGGTTAATTTTGTGGTTGAAAGGGAAGTGGCACTGTGTATAAATGCTTCAATGTAAGAAAAGAATGTGTGAGTTCTCAGTAATGTTCTTTTATTCGTATGAGAAAATCTATTGCCAAAGAAGGTAATAGGTAGTTGAATGGGAGTCTCATCTAAATGGAAGTGAATGCTGAACACTGAACACTTCTTCTAGGTGAATAAGCACTTTCAAACATATTTTACCTGATCTTATTGCTCTCTTTGTTGAATGAAAATGGTAAATCTTTTTAAAACCACTTTTTTTTCTTCTATTTTCTAAAACTCTTCTCGCATTCTCACTGTGAACAAACAGTTTTGGTGTCTGCCTTCCATGTCAGCCTGACAGGAAATCTGCAACTATATACAGAGCAAGCAAATTCAGCCATTGAATGATGAGAACTTTCTACAGTATCCTTACTTACGGTTTCTCATGCTGCCTTCCTTTCCTCTTGCTTCTTTCTTTCCATCTTTTGTTTCCCTGGTGCCTCATTCATGCTTATTCATGTTTCCTTTGGAAGCCACACTAGGTTCTGAAGACTGATCTGGATTAGAAAAGCAAAAGCAAACAGACAAAAAAAAAAAAAGAAAAGAAGTTTAATACCTCGAAGCCTGCATATGCCCTACTTTTACTGGTTATTTTCAATCTGGATCCAACTTAGAGTGCTTCTTCAGAATCCCTGAAGCCAGCGTTTTCCCCAGGAAGCTAGTACCTAAACCCTGTGGCTGATGAAACCAATCAATTTTGGTTTGGAAAGCCTCAGTTCTAGAACTAAAGAGAAAGCCTTCAGCGTTAGCTCCAGAAAAAGAAAAAAAAAAGAAAAGTGAAATATAGGGAAAGAAGGTTTTCTTTCTCATTAACGTAGTCACCTTCCTTCCTTAGAACAAGCTCTTTGTAATAATCACAGAAGTGGAAGGAGAGTTTTAGCCTTCTGGGGGAAGGGAGTCGTTGTTTGGAAAACAGCGCAAATAGGCCTGGGCTATAATATTCCCTTTTAGTGTACATCCTCCAGTCTTATAGGACTGGAGAAACTAAAGAATTAACCTAAGATTAATGTCCTGTATGTAAAGTCATGCATGTAACTGTAGAGAACTGAGTGGGCTTCATTTGCATGGTGTGCCATGTTTTGTGCCAGCACGAAATGACTTAGCTTTCCATCCACTTCCTCATGGTCATGGAACTGTGTGGTGAAGTAATCAAGGGGATACTCTTCTTTGCCAATGTTGATAGTACTTAGTTTGGACATAGTTTTGGTGATACTTAGAGTGTCACCAACCTTCCTGTTTCAAGCACTTCAATACCTGCAGACTCTGGGAAGTTTCTGTGCCTATTGCACAGTTTTCTTCTGCTGGATTGAGCTAATTCCGATAGTAATCAAGGACCCACTGCAGCACTTCTTTAAAGAGCATCTTCTCTTCCAGCACGGGTTTTGGGAGCATAATTTCTGTTCTCACTGTACACAAATCCATACCCCTGTTTACTGCAATAGTTTGCAAATTTTCCATTGCCATGGAATTTCTGTGGCCTTTTGACACTAAAAGTCTGCCTAGATGCTTCTTTATCACCTTGACTAGTGCTGGGAGAGAAATACAAGGACATCTCTGAACAGTAGTCATGGTCTTTCCCTGAGGCAGGCTTCCACCAGACCTAGTTTGCATTCAGGGGGTTGAATGCACTGTACTGTTATAAGGACAGCTCTTGCCCTGATTTGAAATCCTGACCCTTTTAATGGTAGGGCTTTATGAAGAGCATCACAGACAGCAATGAGATCGCATGTACATAGGTCTTAAAAAGATGTGTGCAGTGATGCTGAAGCTGCCGCACAATGTTTGCCAGGCTGTAGTGAACCCAAAACTATGTGGAATAGCTCAGAGATGGCCTACTAGTCACTCCTAATTTAACTGAGCTCAGGTTCTTGAGATTTATCAGAGAGCTTAGCCAAGAAATGAAGCTGATACAATGCTTTTCTTAGACTGTCACAGCATGTGCTGACAGCACCCATTATACACTATAAAATTATAAGAGATTTTAAAATCCCCTTTCTCCCTTCTGTGCTATTTCAAACCCCCAAGAGACAATAATTACCAGGTGATAAGAAGGCACCTTCCCACATAACAGCAGGGTTTCCAAGTGAGTGATGCATTGTATTAATAAGGTTATGTCAGGGGAACAGCCTTTTTTCCTTTTTTTCCACCTGCCTGAGTTTTTGAAGATTATTAATGGTTTTCCTGGACAATAAGTGATCATTCAACTCCTTGAGCAGAGAGGGGATTTTTTGTGAGGAGAAAGATCACTTGTGTGTGGGCTGGAAGATGTCCCCAGAAGCTGGACTGAAATGGAGACCAAGAAGCAGTGCAGACAGTCCCATCTTGCACTCAGAATGCCAAATGCATATCTCTGCTCTGCCTTTTTGATTCATAAGGTGGTGTGTGCAGGAAAATAACCCATACAGCACAATGTGGTCCCTCACAGTTCCCTCTCAACATTAATCTCACGCTTTTTCACTTCCTTTTTGATACCATTTGCAAACCAAATTTCATGGTATCGGTCCAGTGCTAGCATATATTAGATGAAATATTATTTCTCTTAGGTTTCTGATCTAGCTTAAAGTTTTGACACATGCTGTCCTAGAGGAAAGGATTTACACATGAGTTATGTTTCATGTTACATGCAAGTGTGTCAGTGTTTACAGCATGGGAGGTAGTTACATAGAAGCATAGGAAGGGGAGCCCTGAGTGGCTTAAGCAGTTGATTGGACTTTCAAATTCAAGCTGTCACAAGCAGGTATATTCTCAATGTAGCACACAGCGTACCTATGGAGTCAGCTAATGCCTCCTGCCCTTTTTACCAGATAAAACATCTTTGGACACAGTGTTCTTCATAGAATTGCTGTGTGTGGTTTATGTTATTTATTCGTTAAAGTTTTTGGCACCAGTTTCAAGGATGGGAAAACTGATAGAGAAGGAGGCAAAACTGGAGCCCAAGCCCAGTCTTCTTTAATTTCTTTAATGAAAGTTTCCTGTTTCTCATTGTGGCCATGTAAGAAGTACGAGCTGGGTGTTGCTTTTCGCCTGCCAAGTGTTTTCATGAAGTTCTTTTTAAACTTATTCTGCTCCCCAGTGGGAGAAGGAGGGTACTTATAGGGAGAGCCAATCAACAGAAAGTGTAGCGTTGTTATTAGGTGTAATATGACTGTAAGACTTGGAATTCCTGCTGTATTTCTCGGTATCTGCAGGGACTTTACTTTCTCATGTAAACAAACCTGATTTGTGATGGGCTAAAGAATCAACAGAGGGCTAAAGAATCACAGAATCACAGAATCTCAAGGGTTGGAAGGGACCTCAAGAGATCATCTGGTCCAACCCCCCTGCAAGAGCAGGGTAACCTAGAGTACAAGTTAGTTATAACCTGTCATATCAGCAGTCATCTCCACAATCAAGATTCAGGCTCTTGATGTGGCAGAATATTTTGCTCATCCTGTAAAATAGTATGATGAGGGGGGATTTTGTGTTAAGAAGAGTCGAGTTGACTTCACGTAAATTGATAGAATTTGCCCATTTTTGTTCCCTTTTTGAAGTTACATTTTTAGAAGGAGAATTGTGGCTCAGCAAAATGTGCTCGTACCTGCCAGGAAGCATCTGGAATTTTTATGCCGTTATACCAGGTTTAGTTGGCAGCTGTGACTTTGACGCATGGTCATATGTCTTGTGCTTCCAGCCTTTTTTTTATTTTCTCTGTCTTGTAGACAGTCTGTTTCTTCCCTGCACTCCCCTGCTGAATATTTAGGTTTAAGGAAGACACGGTGCTTTCTGGCAACCAAACACAGCATATAGGCGACTATAGCGTATGTTGTGGTTTTGTCCAGGCATCCTAAGACATGCAGGTGTGTGTGACAGGATCTGTCTGAATCATTCTGTAAGACTGTAATTTTCTAAAAGGCAGTGAAAATGCTGGATCTATGATCTGGACAGGAGTTTGACATGAGGAAAATTAAAAAAGAAATCACTGTAAATCGAAACAACTGTTCTGGTTCCTAATGGAGTTATGTCAGGTGTGATGTCTTATATTCCTGACTTGCTCTTATCTTCTGAGGGCCCTTGTCTCTCAGTTTTCTCTCACAGCCTCTGCTGTTGGGCTGAGGTTTCATCCAAACTCCATGTTAAAAGGTATTTGAACCTTATCAGGCAAATACCACACGAATAGGTGCATTTTGGAATACAGTCCCATCCCTAGCCACCACCTCCTTCTTTTCTCAACCACCTTTCTCATTATTTTTGCAAAGCTCTGGGACCAGGTCAGGATTCCCAGTGAACACTGGCCGTGTGCTCCGTTATGAACCATTCATGAAGCTTTGCTTATGTGATTGCAGCTGACATTTCATAAGGTCACCAAATTCCTGAATAAATTTCAGGCAGTGCAGCCTCTGTGAGAAGAGCATTGCCTCCCCACATTCCCACTTACCTCAGAAGAAACCAGAGGGAGGATGCACACTGGGACTTATGTACCTCAGCAGGCTGCACAAATTGTCTTCTCAAGTCATTTGTCCTAGAACTCTAGCCTTGGGCTTCTTTCCTCAGTCTCCTACTACTGAATTAATCAGATCATAGTGTTTCTTAATTCCACAGTGCTTTATTACAGGTAATAAAGTACAGTTACACCTCTCATTGTCACTGCCATCTCTCTGCGTGTTCAGTAATTATGGCAAGTGACTAATTGAAATCTGAATTTCAAATAAGAGGCAATTACTAGTAAGATCAAACATCATTATCAGCCTGTGCCCTGACAGAAGGGGATTAGCCAGGGAGTTTCATAGCTCTGTGTAGTATATCTCCTCCTAGTGTATCAAATTGTGCTTCAGCCCTGGGTAATGACCTTCCTCTTCCAGTCTTAGTGTTTCACAGAAATCCACTACTACTACAGAACAGTGGGAGAATTAGTGATTTGTTGGACTAACCAGCAGTGAGAGACCTTTCTTAGGTTACGCCTTTCTCACTCACGTGTTTTTTAGGTATCCATGTAGGTGGAAATTCTGGACCATAGAATTTTTCCTAGTAATTTGCTCATGATCCATATGAACACTATGGTTGACAGCCTGTGTTTCTTAAAGCAACTGCATCATCCAGACTCAAGTGAGGGAAGTCTTTAAAATACATATAGGAGTGAGTGCTCCACTGGCCCATCCAGGCAAGCATTTTGTTTAACCCAGACACTTAAATGTAGCTATCTGTACAAAGGTGCTTATGTGCTCCAGGTGGTTAAGTAAGTTCTCCCTGTTGTCAATAGAGATGTAGTCAATGGAAGAACAATTCAGCACCGTAAAGTAAATGGCCACTGATCAGCTGAATCTGTCTGGACTGTGCTGGCCATAATAACTAGGGGTCAATTCACTTGCTTAAACTTGGGAATCTAGTACTGTTTGGGTGGCCTGGATTGAGTGGATGCAGTGGACGCCAAAGGCCATCTCAAATATTACTAGATGTCTTTAGCAGCATGTACGTTATAATCTTCCCTTACATATGACCACCTGCAACTTGACACTAGAATTTGTCTTGAGCTCAGTTTTATCAGTAGAAAGGAGTATGACAATAGGGTAAGCATGAAGAAAGACTGCTCTTGGGTGCTCTTTTAGTTTCTAGCAATCCAGGTTTCTGTGACTTGCTGAACTAAAAATGATATCTGTGCATGTTAAATGTGAAAATTAGTGTGATACATGGCCTTTCACCAACGATTAATTTCAGTAGGTGTATGTGGAAATGTTAAGCCCTTTGCAACAGGATTTTTGAGAGTCAAATGAACTCTGGTTTCTGTTCAGCTAGAATGAAAATAGGAGGTTTTTGTTTGCTTGTTTCTTTCATGTGCTGAAAACCAAGTGAAGGGAAAAGGTGGTAATCTGAGGAATAATTCAATACAGATTGCTTCCTAATCTCCCTCTTGCATCTTTCTGCTTAAAAATACATGCAGGTCTGAGTTGAATACCATTGCGTTCTGTGTGCATTCACATTTGCATCTGTGCTGTCTGAAGGAATTAGCTGCAAAGTGCAAACAGCCTTGGGAGGTTGCAGGCGTGCCCTGCATCTTCACATGTCAAGTTCAGCACAGTAACACCATACAAAAGAAAGTAACCTCCATTTGTTTTCCAAATTATGAACTTTGCATGCTGTGACAGGATATACTTTTAATTTCAGGCACTGCAGCACTTTATGATAGACACTGAAAAGGAGAGATTATTTTCCTTTTTACCCTTTCTTAGTGCTTTTGACAAATGTGGCCCAAACTCTGTCATGTCAATCAGTATGAGGGAAAATTGTGCACTTGCATGTTTATGAAAGCAGGATTAACTGAGAAGTTATCAAATATGGGTGAGCTGTTCACTTGTCTCTCTCTCCCCATCTTCTTGGTGTTCCCTCAGTTGTTTCAGCAACAGCATGAGCCTGGCATTTTAGAGGAAGATTCTCCTTAATCACAAGCTATGAAGTAGTTTCCCAGGGAAATTAATGGCATATAAGAATAATAATTATAGAAATTAATAATAATCCTCTTTTGTTGAATGATTAATGGCAGGGTTACAACAGGAGCTATAAGGAGATGTGACAAAGAGAGCAGCATCCAGGATAATTCCCAGTCATCCTTCTGAGGAGTGATTGTTTTGGGAAAAATAAACTCTTTGGGGATTGCCTGCCACAGTCCACACCTGAGTTCTGACACAATTCAAAATGAAGCTGTAAAGAAACAGAATATGCACTATCAAAGAGGTGTATTTTATGGAACAGTTTTTGTTAACCCTGGAGCAATGAAGAGTTGTATTTGTATTTCCTGAGTGAACTGTGTGGGCTTGACTTGCAAGTGATTGGAAATTCAGAAAGACTTTCTTTTGTGTATAGTTTTATGTTGACAGATATTTCATTGATCAAAGTTAAAAAGAGCTGCTTTTCTGACAGCTTTGCACAGTTCAGTCTATGGGATCTTTCTTAAGGTGCTAAAATGGCAATGCTTGCTGCCAGGCAGCCCAACCTAGGGCAAGAGTGACCTGCTGAGTGTAGTGGAGATACATCACAGTCAGAAACTTCACATTACTGAGGTTAGTCATGGCAGTGTGGAGAAAAGAGGTAGGGGCACAGAGACCAGGCTGTGGGACCTGGAATCAGCCGTTGGTAAGAAAGTGAAAGCACAGCCCAATGTCTAGCCACAGCTCAGCAGTGAGGCACGTATCAGAAATGAGAACAAGGGAACAGCTGGCTGGCCCAGGTAGGAGGTGCATGTGACATCCAGGTCTCAGTAGGGGTTGCGGTGAACTGGGCAACACATCAAGTAGGTTCGTATCCAGTCCCTTTAGGAGGCAGCTAGGGGTTGCCTGGAAAAGACTTAATAAATGTTGATTCCTGAACCTCAGCACTTACTTAGGTGAAAAATAGGAGACGGAGGGATAAAGAGGTACAGACAAACACAGCTGTATACCTGGGATGCCTTTTTATTCTCCTTAAGTCTAGCAAGCATTAAACCTCCTCAGCTTGTCTAAGGGAAGTTGTGTTCAGAAGTGGATCTGTGTAAGACAGGGCACAAAGGTGTGAACAGGATTATAGGTATGCCTAATGGAGTATGCCTTTGGATAGAAATCCAGATATATTTTTCTAAACAGAAGAAGTCTACAGGGCTTAGAAACTTCTAAAAGGTTCTGTTCCTGCCTTTGTTTTTGACATCTTATGTGACCTGGGTGAACCACTTGAGGTTTTTAGCAGGTAGGAAATCAATTCAGAAAGTGAGCATAATTAGACTGCTTGAGCTTCTCATAAAGCCTCTTAGGACTTCTTGGCAGAGCAAAACAACAGAAACCTGAGCAAAACTTTTTTTAATGTGTGTGAAAGCCTGAAAAAGCATCAGGTTGGTGAGCTAGACAGAGCAGAGGTCAGAATTTTTTTTCCTAGGATACTATTTCTTGCCTGAAGTATTATTTATCTGTCTTCCAAGACTCTCCTGTAAGTGCATTATCATTCTATAATGTAGAAGAGAAACACCAAAAACAAGCAAAAAAACCAACCAAGACATCTACGAAAATCTCTCTTTGTTGAAAGCTTGGCTTTCAGGCTGATGTTTTTTAATGTACAAAGTAATAAGCATTGATTGGATAACTGTTCTTTCCTCTATTTTATTTTTTTTTCCCTGAATACCCCTCATTCACAAATAAACTTTGTGAAGAAAGACTTTTCAATCTCATGGATGTCTGACTGCTGTTACAATTGTACCACTGTCACGATTTCTAGAAATAGTAACCAGTGTGCTGGTGCATTGTGAATCCTACCCGACTCTAGCTTGTCATTGCAACATCAGAAGAAACCCACCAAATAGGAAGGATGGCACATAAATAATTTATAGCCCCATGATTCAGCCCCTATTTTGAGAGACTTGCTGTTTTCTGAGCCTTTGAAAAATGGCTAAGAATAGCATACACATGAAATGATGTATCCTTTATGCAACACAGGTTTTTTCTGTCTCATTGATCTGACATGGCTTAGTGTGTGATGTCCCTGCCCATGGCAGGGGGGTTGAAATGAGATCATCTTAAGGTCCTTTCCAACCCTAACTATTCTATGATTCTATGAAATCTAAGCAGCCAATCTAAGGAATTCGTATCATGCAGTTCCTGTTGGATTTACTGGGGATCGTGATGGATAAGTACCCAAGAGAAAAATTTTTGCTTAATATGAAGCAAAGTGTCTTATTTTGAACATTAAGTGAATAAAGATTATTTGGAGGGACACTGGGAGAATCTCACAATATCCCATTGATTAGGACACTCTGAAAGAAAGGAATCCATTGAACTCATTTCAAGTTCCTCCTGTAGTCCAGCGGTGGAACTTGATATGGGCTGCAGTGTTCAATGCTGGAATATATTGTTTTGTTTTGGCTTGCTCCTGTGTTCTTGGAATTTTTCTAAATTTTTCTACTGGTAAACTTAGCATAAATACCTCCATGATTTGGGTTCATTTCCTGGCTGATCCACAGCCACTTTGCTGTGCCCTGAAGCCAGTGCAGGGACTGGTAAGATGTGCTGAACAAGAGTCGTTACAGCTGATACTCTAGAATTACAAGGTTGAACTCTTCCTGTGGTAAACATGCAGGCCTAACCTACCCCAGAAAAGAAGACAAGTTATTCAGCTTGGTTAGAGGGCAATACAGAGGCAAAAAGAGTTTAATAGACGTCTTAGAGGAAAAGTTATTTAGGACATCAACAAGAACATTCCCAGTGGAGAGATTTAACAGGCTGTCTGAAATGGTTTTGCAAAGCAATTACTAGAAATTCCTGGGGCTTACACTTTTTAATCTACACTGAACAAATCCGGTTGGTAGGGAGATGGACAACAGTGACCCACTGTGCTCTTGCAGTTATTTGCTGCATCTGTGATTATCTGAGATTGGCATAGTCACTGCAAAATGCACTTTTCAAAACTGCTTTCTAGGGGGTTTGTTCAGTGGAGGTTCTGGTTTTCTGTTGATGGACCCTTCCTTTCAGCTTGGCTGACATCTAACATAGATCAGCAGGTTTTCAAAACAGTCAGATACCCGTAGCTGTGCACAGCTCAGAACTTAACAGACTATTTGTTTTCCATTTGTCTCTTTATTCCATTCACTCCAGTAGCAGATGAACTTGTCTCAGGATTATAGGCCATTCTATGTGTGGGATCCAGGATGAAGGCATGTATAGTTAGAGAAGGCAAATTTCCATTTTAATGACAACTGGAAATGTAAACCTTGTCAGAAAGTCATCTACATGAGACATGGCAAGATGATTAAAATCCTTTTCAAAGCTAGCTTAGTTCCAGTTGTCAAGGACAAGATCCATTAGAGTACTGCCTGCGTGCAGTGTGGAAGGATGTGGTTAACTTCCTGCTGAGAATTACATCCACTTACCTTTACCCTGTGCTCCAGTCTCTTGCTTTTTTCATGCTTTTAATGAGCTTCTACTGACTAAACACAAGCCTGCCACCGGGTCAATCTATATAGATTGAGTTACCTCTGCCTGGAGGGCTTCATGTTCTTCAACAGTGTCAATAAAATAAAATAAAAAAACTAAAAAAAATGAAAAACACTCATCAAATACTCCTCTTTGCATATTCTGTTCAGAAATGCAACATCATCTGCTATTAGAAATGAAATTAAGGTCAAGGTTTCACCTCTCATACTGATGTAAAGCACTGAATCTAAGATGTGTTTTAAAATTGTTCCAGAGGATAATAGTGTCCTGTTAATAACAGATCACAGGTTGGTTGAGGTCAGAAGGGAGAGCTGGAGTTCATCTAATCCAAGCCTCCTGCTGCGACAGGGCCACCTAGAACCAGTTGCCCAGGACTCTGTCCAGATGGTTTTTAAATATCTCCAAGGATGGAGACTCCACAACCTCCCTCAACAACTTGTTCCAGTGCTCAGTCACCTTCATAGTAAAAATGTGTTTCCTGAGGTCCAGATGGAACCTCCTGTGTTTCAGCTTGTGCCTGTGGCCTCTGGTCACTGGGCAACACTGAAAAGAGCATGGATCCATCCTTTTTGCACTTTCCCTTCAGGTATTTGTATACATTAATAAGATTACCTCCTAAACCTTTTGTTCTCTAGGCTGAACATTTCCAGCTTTCTCAGCCTTTCCCCATATGCAAGGTGCTTCAGTCCCTTAGTCACCATGTGGCCATCTGTCAAAGCTCTTTCCAGTATGTCCATGTGTCTCTTTTACTGGGGATCCCAGAACTGGAGACAGTTCTCCAGAGGTGGCCTCATCAGGCCCTCTGGACCTTGCCATTTGGCCAATTTTCAGTACACCTATTAGTACAGCTTTTGTAGCTGCTCTGTGTTCGTGTGTACTTTTGTTGTCTGGTGTTATTGGTATCTTAAGTATAATTTTCATGAAAACACTTGCAGTTTTGAAGCAGTCAGTTATACCGAATACTAAGGCCTACCACAGTCATCTAAATTCAGTGGGTTATAACCTGCAGAAAAATCAGTTGGGATGACAAATAGTGACTGTTGCTGCTTCATTTGCTGGTTAGATGCAACACTGGGGTGTTTTTAGATGAGTTTCAAGTCTCCTCTTGCTGGGGAGGAATTAATATTACATGAGTTTAGATGGCCAAAAGTCATACTACTGTTCTGGGATGAAGGTCCTTGAGCTTATTGGTGAAAAATTGCTTGTGTCTTTGCAAATTTTCCTAGAGTGAGTGTTTTGATACCAGTATTGAGTGGCAGGGATGATGAAGAGGGTTATGGACAAAGCTGTAAACACTTTGGATGTCTCCCCCTTTATAAAACACCACCTGTCCTGAACATGCAGAGTCCCTCAAAAAGAACCAAAAACCACTCTGCAAGCTTCTCTCATGTCCTTCCATGTCAGATCAGAATTGTTACCCATTATTATTGGTTTATGGGGTGTTTGGGGATACAATTCTAAATCTGGGTTGATCCCAGATTATTTTTTTATTTTTAAATAATTAAAACATTTATTTTTAAGTAAAGGTTCTCTTTATTTAAACAACAGCTATGCTGAGGTTTCTTAACAATATTGTTTGCTGACAAGCAGACAGAGCTTTGATATCATGCTCAGTTTTTGGATAAATGCAACCCTATTTTTCTTCTTCGTTCAAGGAACTTTTGATCTCCATCTTGGATTTGCTCAGTTGTTCTTAAATGATTATACTCCACTAAGAAAAGATCAAGTTTGATATAGCAGTATGTATATGTATGTGCGTATATATCAACAAACACATATGAGCAAAACATTTCTATAGTTATTTGATTGTTTCTCTGGCTTTATTCAGAGAAGAGCCATAAGAAAATGGACTGAGCTGGGCACACCTTTCCCATAGTCTGGAGTTGAGGAGATTTGGCACCATTTTGCTACCTACAGTATCCTCACCACACCACTCATTCCTGAGTGCTTACCAGCAGGAGGTCATTTCTGAAGACCCTGTGAAATCTGCAGGGATGTAAGTTCCCTGCTCACTGCAGGGACTCTGAAGGACTGTTTAAGCTAAGAGTGAACAGTGACTTATAACAAAGACTTTATGAAGTGGGTTGAACCGGTTTTGTTCACTAGGGCTTTGCAGGAAGCATTGCTTTTAAAATAGCTTTATACCTCGAAGAGTCCCTGTTCCTGCTGTGGGTGGCTGGTTGTAAGGAACAGGGTTTCTCAGTTCCGTTCCTGCCAGTGCTTTGTTAGAGTTATGCTCAGATCTTTTACCTACCTTTCTGTGACGTGATACAAAGTTTTGTTTCAGAAAGGGAGATCCCTTTTTCATAATTTTAGAGCCCATGAGAACTGCAAATATTGGTACTTCTGTAGTCTTTGAATATGTGCATCTATATTGTGTATGGAGCTGAAATGGCTGTAGAATTAAGACCTGTCACAGCAGCCACCACTACGAAGCAGCGCAGTACACTGTCTGAGAGACTCTTAATTGCTGCATTTGACTCTGGGAATACTGCCATTGATGTCATTTGCTTTATTGATAGCATATGACTGTGATTAGCATGACTGAATCAACCCTTAGAGGAAATATGAAAATGCATATGTTATGCTGGCTGGCCTGGAGGGGATGAAATACATTTTCTGGAAGCTAGCAACCTGAGTGACAGTCCGAGCCCTACTGCATATTGCTTTCTATTCAGAGAGTTCCCTATTACCTCTTTGCCTGTCCCCTGAACTGATGGTTAAGCAGAAGCAGTCAAGAGCCATAAATGTTGCTAATAATCTACAACAAAAGAGAATCAACATTTTCAAAGTCAAAGAAGAGGCCATAGACTGAAGCAAAGAAGTGAGTATTGGGTGATGTGTCAAAATCTATGTATATAATGTCTGTGTGTTGCCTGTATCATCATGAGTCATCTACTGCTTACTGTTCACTTGCATAGAGATTAAATCTGCTGGTACAGTTGTATTATACAAGTGCAGGTGCACACACAGAACAAATAACCACAAGTTATAACCACCAAAAATCTCTATTTGTATATTTGTTCTTTAGAGTGAAATCAGTAAGGAAGGAGAAATTGTAAGAATAGAAAGCATACTGAATTCTTCACTGTGCCATTTGTCTAAGAAAATTAAAATTGTCACCTTTTTTTTTTTATTGTTTATCTAGGAAGAAAAGGAATGCTGCTAGTAGCTTTTACTAGCTATTGTTGCCCTAGAAAGATCATTTAAGTGTTCTTTTCTTCCTGGGTGATCATTGTTTCTACAGTGGAGTTCTCCATCATAACTCTTCCATTTTCTCTCTATTTTTCATGACAGTCATTAATAAAAGCTGAACTTGATCCAGTTTCTTTCTGCACACAGTGCTTTAAAGCAAAGGGCAAGAATGCTTCTAACACAAAGCACATTAAGCCCTGTTCTCATTGGAAAACTGGGTGAGAAAGAATATTCTTCAGCATGTTCAATCACAGAAGAGATCATAGAATTCTCTTAGTGAGATCACCAACTGTTGGTTTCCCTCTTCTCTTCCTTTACATACTCTGAAGCTGGGGGACATATACCTTCTATTGCTGTCTTTCATAAAACCAATGTCTCTGTCATCTTTTTGGCATCTCTCTGCTGCTTTGATCACTGCTACAACTCTGCATGTTCCAGTGACTCAGCCTGTCACTGAGTCCAGTCTGTTACTTCTTCATCTTCATTGTGTTGCTTTGACAGTAAGTAGGGATGCTATGAAGCAGCTGTTCACTGCTATGAAAAAGAACATGGTAATTATTTGAGGTTGCCATTGATTTATCTGAGGTCTTCTGTGCAGAGATATACAACCACACACGGGAAGTTCAGCACATACCAGATGTGACTTTCCTTCTCATGAGTAAAATTTCTCACTTTGAGAACAATCTGTCATTGGAATAATCTCCCCAGGGAAGTGGTGGTTTCACCAGCACTGGACACTTTTAAGATGCAGCTGGACAGGGTGCAGGGACATCTAAGTCTAGGTCATGCTTTGCCTAGAAAGGTTGGACCAGATGTCTTGACGTCCTTTCCAACCTAGTATTCTGTGATTCCATGACTGCCTCTGAATGCAGCGAGCCTCTGTCCAGTGCATATGTGATTGGCCCAGTGTGCTCAAGAAATGCTAAACTTACCCTGTGCCTTGGGATTCATCTGTGTATAAACAAAAGCTTTTCTTGCAGGTGCCTGCAGTGACTCTCACCCTCTGATATTACCCCTCTCACTAAATCATGATTCTATTCTTCTTTAAAGCACTGTGTAAGATATCTGTATTATGTTAAAATAGATATGTGAAAATATATTCAGTATGACCAGAAGCTTCTTTCCAAGTGGCTGCTAGAACTAATGCTGTAAGGCATTTGGAAAAAAGAAGACCTTTGCTTTAGGTTATAAATTACTTATGATTACTAATGTTTGGAATGAGACATTCCCAGAAGTCAGGTCTACTTGCTGCTTTTGTTTCCAAGAAGTGGCTGATACTGGAGGAGACGCTAGACTAGAGAAACTTAGAGTTTAATTTTTATCCTCCTCTTGTTCACATATTCACCATGTAAGAGCTCTGGTGAGACAGCTTGTAAACCTAGATCACTGTTTCTCAAGTAACTACTTTGATGTGCATATTGTATAGGATTCCTGAAGGAGAGCTCAGAGGCACATTTTATGGCTTCTGGTATTCTAAGTGGAAAGGTTACGTATCAAAATAGAGGTGCAAATGAATAGCATTCATGAAATTCGGTCTTGCTTTTTTTGATCATGATCTAATACTTGTTCTGGGTAATAAAAATGAAGAACATCTTTTTCTTAAAAGAAGGCTATAATGAGCAAGGAAGATGTGGTGCAGATGACAGAGGCACCAGGGTGTCGTAAGGAAAATACATGGTTTGTGATGGTTCACAGCCCTGCCATGGTCCTGACAGGTCATTTTCCAGAAGTCATGGACACAGGTTATGCTTCCATTTCTGTACTAAATAAAAATAACAAAGAAAAGAGCAGAAGAAAAAGTTAGTGTGGATAAGGGGAGCACTCCTAAAATTTACTTTCTTTCTCAACTACAAGAATTCTTTGAAGAGAGCTTTGGTATCAAATGGGTCTTGTTTCCTTAGTTTTGACACTCCCCCTCTCTTTCACCCAACTTCAAGCTATTTTCACTTTCTGTCAATTTCTCATCTAGAGAGAAATCAGAAAAAAAAGAGTGATTTTCCTTTTACATGGATAACTTAAGTGCTTGATTCAAATGCACCTCTCCCTCTCAGGTACTGATGTAGTCCCAGTTGTACATTTTAAGTGTTGACTGTGTTTATGGTCTCCACACTTGAGCTGGAAAGATATGGGGAGGGAAAGGAAGAGTCAGAATGAATAAAATAAGAGTTTCATATAATCACTATCCTGGAAGTGGTATTCAACATATGACTAAGCACCAAAGTTTCCCACTCTGTCTGGAGAGTCAGACATGCTACAGAGACCAAAATCAGCAGCCATTTGGCACAAAGATCTTCAGCACTGGCCAAATACAAGGGCTTTTAGGGATGGAGCTCAGATCCAGCCACCTGAATCCCACTCAGACCTGTTCTTAGAGAAAGAGAGTAAAAGATTCTCTGACATGCATTTAGCTTGAAATACTGAATAATAGTTAACAAAAGAGTGAGGGAAGAAATCTAGTAATCTGCTTACCCTTCAGGGCAAAATTGCATGAGAAAAATAGCATGGAAATGGCAGTTTATACCTGATTTTCCAGTAATAAAGAGAGGGAAATGTGTGAATTTGTAAACTAGTGACAGAAATGGAAACTGAAGTCCCTAACATCTAGCATGAGTTCCTGTAGTTCATATGTTACCAGTCACTTTATTTTATTATTTTGGCCTTGTCACTCCAAAAAGAAAGAGTGAAAAAATGCAAATAGACAGCATCAGTATAAAATTCATCAATCTGTATGGATATGGTATAATCTGGAGCATCTAGGTGAACTGTTACTTGTTACTTTCCATGTGGACTTTCCTTCATGTGTCCCAAGACAAAAGCACCTTTTCAAAACTATTTTTACCTTTTTCAAAGATTGTTGTCAACAGCACTTTCAGAAACATTCAATATGATGCTTTTATTTGACATCCTATTTTCCTGATGATTGGTACTGAGCTAGCACTGAATGACCATGGCAAAGGCCCAAGAAGAAGTTGGGTAAAGGGCAGCAAGCACATCAGGAAGAGCTCACTAGGAAGTTGCCTGTATGTGTCCTTTGGGGATCTTTCTGAATTTCCTGTTTTATTTTAATTCTCTTGTTTCTAAGATACAGTTCAAAATAAGCATGGAAGTAACCCTGTTGCTTGGGACTAGATGTACTTTTGATGAGTGCAGGAAGGTAGTTTGTACAGCAGTGCTGTATAGTTTTCTCTCTGAATTCCTTGGGATAAAGAGGAGTGCTTGTGAAAAACTGAATTCCCCTCCTCCCCCCAAGTATTTCTACATGCCACTCCCAGAGTTCCTCAGGGTGACGTTGCAATTGGACGTGAAATCCCTCTGCTTCAGTACAGTAGTTTGTAAAGTAACTTACTTATATTATGGGAGAGCTGGCACATTGGAAGAACATCAGAAGAGATTTGTTTTTCACAGAAAATGGGTGAACACCTCCTAACCTAGGTGTACCAGTTCCTGAAAACTTTCCAGAGACATTGTGTGGCCTTCCCCACCTGCCCACCCAGGGCTGGGCAGTGTGGTTATCTTGCTCCTTCAGGTTCTTCACAGAAGTCTTACCCATAATGTCGTTGAATAGGAAGACTCTAGAAAATCAGTATTTCCTGGATTGTTTCTTATAGTTACAGTTTATAAATGAGAGGGGAGTAGAGCAGTAACTTCACCATACACATACCATTCACCTACATGGTGCACTAAAGACCTAAATATTTCTGCTCATTTTTAATACAAAATTTAACTGCTTTTTAAAAAACTATCACATTGAGCTTTCTCTTGCAAAATTATACTCACAGCTTTGCTGTCTTCTGAACCCATATGCTGTAAGAAAACTTTATCAGTAAGTATCTTGAATACTTGTTGTATCTAGATGTGTTTAGGTCTTTTATTTCTGCTCTCCTCAGCAGGCTATTCTAATCCTCACAGAGGTGGGATAAGTTGATTTGCCTCATAAATAATCTGTTCTGTTAACATTTTCTTATAATCTATGAAATTGCTAGACTGTAAAGATCAGCACAGAGTGTTCATCTCTCTTTTATTTTGGTCTGTACCAGGAAATGCCTACAGAGAATGCTTGGGCAATGGGACATGGGCTTCCAAGATAAACTACTCTCAGTGTGAGCCTATTCTGGATGACAAGGTCTGTATTTTTCTCTTCATTCATCTTAATGACATTTCACAGCATACATGAATGCAAAGCTAAGTTTAAGGTTAACCTACTAATTTGGGATTTCTGAGGCTGATTCCATTTCTATCTGTGCAAAAAAATCCTCTCTGTGAATTCAGGCAAAACACTTATCCTCTTTCCATATCCCCTAATCACATGGTTTTTAAAAAATGGTGCTGTATTACACTCTATCCCTGATGATGTGTGCTTATGCAGATACCTCCTATCTTTTTTCAAAGCCTACAGCTGCTACAGTAAATGTTAGTAATAATAAGGCCAAAAGCTTCTTTGGCACTGAAAAACAAGCTTTCACGAGCTGATTCCACCCTGTACCAGTTCTGAGGTCTCATCAACAACTTGCCTCTCCAGATCTCAATAACATTTTTCCTTCAGCAAATATGTAACAGCACAGCAAAAGAAAAATACATAAAAAAACAGGCACAGGTCCTAGATGTCTGTTAAAAGATTGAGCTAGTCTTGCATTATATAGGAGTTTACAGAATGAAATTAGCATATAAGGTTAAACTACTTCAGAAAGGCTGGAAGCAATTATGCAAAGTCCCTTTCTTGTCAAATGTCTTAGCTTTTCTTGGAGGCATCATGAACATTAGTCCTCACACAGTTTAAACCTTCAAGCCCTCATGCCATGTTCTCTTTCTCCTGTTTTGAGTGCTATGGTGGGACATAAGCACACATGGGCTCTGTGCTACCTCCCTGCCAGGAGTGACTTTCCCCTCCAAGAACCAGGGTGGAGCCCAGCAACTCAGGCATGTTTATGTTTATGTTAATGACTCGTTCTGTCATTAGAGTTGTACCATGCCAGCTCCAAATGGAGAGGAGGAAGACTTAACCTGCTGAATACTGCTTGCAGAGCTAATCCAGATTTGGTACTTGGGAACTATCTGGACTAGTGCTGTACTCAAAGCAGTAATAATGTGCTTTGGCTGTGGCCCAGCATCCATCCTGTAAGATCCATGTTGTTGCTGAATGTGGGCTTTGACAAGTGGATCAAAAAACAGATAACTACACACCAGCTGCTGAGGAGGGCCTGTTCATGCCCACTGACAATTTGGTGGTAGGCCACCTCCCACCCCCTATTACTAGAGGCTTCTAGAAAGTAAGAAAAAATGTACCAGTACATGACTGCCATCCAGGTGGGCTGATACATGTTCAAGGTGGTATAGTGTAGTGGAGAGGCTCCCATGGCAGTTTCAGCTGATCTAAGTTGAGACCACCCCAGTGCTGCCCCTCCTTACATTTCTTTCCCACTTAGAATTAAAAACTTTTTGATGGATCATTTTTCAGATGTATCAGTTTCCTAAACTATCTATCTTATTGCATTATTGCAACAGTGCTGGGGACAGCACAAGCAAGGGGAGTGAAAATGTGGTTGCGGTTGAGCAAAACAGCAGACCATGGTGTCAGACCATCTCTGACTGAAATGGGTGTGCATTTCTGAAACCACCCTCTAAAAAATGAGCAAGATGGGGTGTGTGTAGCAGCTATTGCTGATTTGTAGAACGGGGAACAGAGATGGGTGAAAATCTTCCATGTGCTTTAACTGGTATGGGAAGCCTGAGCCTGATGGTAGCAGTCTGCTGTACCAGCTTAGGAAAATGCTACTGTGTTTTAATGACAGTCTCTATGTGTTTGTCTGCACGACTCAAACAGTTGCTATCTCTGCAGAAGCAAATACAGACGAGTTTTATTTGAAGAGGCTGGAGAAGTGTTGTGACTAGAGGACAGGATTAGTTCCTTTACTCTGTTTTTCTTTTAAAAACGTTGCAGCTATGGTGATAGATTAAAACTCTTTAAATAGCATGTTCCTTAAGCAGGTAAAAGTACAGATGTTCCCCCACCCTTGTTTGCAAAAGCTTAAAATCTAATTTCTTAGATGTTTAAAGATTTGCAACAAGCTTTGCAAATATTAATATTTGTGAATATTTTTTAAATCTCTACATAATGCTCGGTGTTATGGATAAATATTTGGCTTGCTTTGTGATCCAAAAAAGAAAAAAGACAGAAAAAGAAAACTCCTTCAAGATTTCCTAATCTTTCATTTTGATTAAAGGTGAGATACAAGCACGCATGTGGGTCCATTGTTATTTATTGACTCTTCCTAGTAGATGCTAAGCATCAGCCAGGAGGTATGCCCTGTGTTTCATGTTTGTTTTTAACAGAAAACAACACTACTTTCAGTTCTTTAGCACTCACAGGCAGAGTACTAAAGAAATACATGGTTTGACTTCAAATGCAGTGATTGATATCTGGGACAGGAACAGGACTTCTCAAGACCAACCCCATGTCCAAGGCTACATGGTTTATCACGTATTGTGTGCAGTTCTGGTGTCCTCAACATAAAAACGACATGGAACTTTTGGAATAAGTCCAGAGAAGGGCCACAAGGATGATCAGGGGACTGGAGCGCCTCCTGTATGAAGATAGGCTGAGAAAGTTGGGGCTGTTCAGCCTGGAGAAGAGAAGGCTGCGTGGAGACCTCATAGCAGCCTTCCAGTATCTGAAGGGGGCCTATAGGGATGCTAGGGGGGACTCTTCATTAGGGACTGTAGTGATAGGATAAGGGGTAATGGGTTAAAACTTAAACAGGGGAAGTTTAGGTTGGAGGATATATTGGATATATCTTTCCTGTTAGGGTGGTGAGGCACTGGAACAGGTTGCCCAAGGAGGCTGTGAATGCTCCATCCCTGGCAGTGTTCAAGACCAGGTTGGACGAGGCCTTAGGTAATATGGTTTAGTGTGAGGTGTCCCTGCCCATAGCAGGGGGGTTGGAACTAGGTAATCTTAAGGTCCTTTCCCACCCTAACTATTCTATGATTCTATAGCATTGGTAATGTAGCAAGGGAAATTTCAGTTTTCAGTTGTGGGTCAAGTCTTGGGGGACATAAAGTCCTGTAGCATGCATTCACTGAGTTACATTAGCACATCGTTGCTTTATTTGTGGTCAAGACCTGTGGCAGTAGCTGATAAAGCTGTGCTATGGGACTGCTTGGGCCCTGGGTTCCCACTTTGGCTAGGAATGTAGTTAGACAGTGTAGTTTAAAATGCTCTAGTGTGTGTCTCTGTGCATCTGGCAGGTGTGACACAAGCCTTCTGGAATACTCGTGTTCTTCAGCAGCAGCAGCAATTGGAGGTCAGTCAGCAGGAGCAACTAAGCAGTTTCCTGAGTGCACTTCAAAGGGCAATAGGTGCCTCTGTGTATGTAACTATTTCTAGCCTTTGCTTCACATATTAGTTCAGATATTGGGTACATACCCAAATGTAGATGTCCTAATGACAGACTGAATCCCATCCTTCGAACAACCAGTTAGCTCCTTCTCCAGGTACTGGAATCAGGTACAGAAATCATTTTGATCCAACTTGTTGTGTGATTGCATAATGTGTGACAAATGGAAAGCTGCTGTTCAGCCTACAAGCTCCTGTGTCAAAGGAACCTTTACTGCACCTGGCACAAATCTGTGTTCTTTTTAGAAGGAGAAGTCTCAGGCAGTAACAAATATATCTTAGCCTCCAAAAACAGCTATAAATTAGGTTCTTTGGTCTTGTCTATGTGGTCTGTGGCATCTGTATATGAATTTGGTTCTCCTAATGTTCTGAGGTGGCTTCAAGCTGTGTAGCTGAGTTAGCACCATGCTGGGCTTAAGTTAATGTATCCTACTTAGGAGCACAGTCACATTAGCCACAGATAGCCAGCTTCCAGCTGGCAAGGAGCAGGAAAGCAGTGAACTCAGAGGAATCCTGGGTGACAAAGATAGTTTCCAGTTGCTTCTGAAAATTTTTGGAAAGAGATATGGTGCTTTAAAACTCTTCTGGTGGTGAGATCATTCTGACAACAGGAAGAAATCTGAAGTGACTGATCTGGAAATGGAGTGCAGAGCCTCACAGGAAGGCATGACCTGTAAACACTGGCAGGACAGGTCAGGAAGTTCTGTTAGAAGGAGGAAGATCCTTGTCATCTGGAGAGCTAAGAGTGCTGTCATTATGCGGTTATTAGCTCAAATAACTGGCTGATTAGGTTTGAACAGGTGAACAGTCATGTCCTAGCCGAAGCAAAGGGAAAAAGTCCTCTAGGCAGGATGACTCCATCATTAGCCTGAAATCTGGCTGTAGGGAGCCCAGTGTGCTTTAGATTTTCAAAGCTGGTGCAGGTAGACATAAAGCTGGGTTTCCTCAGTTTACCTAGTAGAAGCTGGCTGGAGGATAACTCTGTGCTGCCTGATATAACACGATTGTCATGCGTAAGGTATGGCATGGAGGAGAACTTCAATGATGTGTCCTACTGTGGTCCAAGAGTAAGGTTATTACTGCTTTTCTATCTGCTTTCTAATGTAATGACCCTCCTCCTAAGCCTGAACAGGACTTAAACCTACATTTTAGTGAAGTGATACACCTTCCTGAAAGCAAAGGTATTGTGTGACAGTAAAAGGTTGTTGCCATTTCAAATGTATTGGTGTACAAGAGGGTGAGACAAAGAGTTATGCAAGTAGTTTGCATGAACTGAGCTTTGGCCACTACATGACTGATTCTGGGCATGTGGTTTTCAGCCCTGAAGGTGTTGTCTCCAGTTCTACCAGAGATGCAGATTGCACGTAGGCTGGTGGAAAGTGATCTTGCCGCCCTAACTGCTTAGTTTTTCAGAGGCATCGAGGCAGTTCTTGTTTCTATGGTATTTGAGTTTGTCTTCAGGAAACCTTGTTAGTGTCAGCAACAGAAAAAATGAAAGTTGTGTCTGTTTTTCCTTTAGCATAAGTGTGTCAAAGGGGAGCTTAATTATATTATTTTCCCATTCATTTTCTTGTGTTGTGAACCATACCTTCTTAAAATTTGAGTGAAGTTGAAATAGTGGTTAGGAGCCAAAGGAGGGAGCTGAAGGGTCAGATTCAAAGAGCAGGCTCCTTAGCCCGGGAGAAACATTGTCATCCTCCAGAAGATTTCTGGCATTATGCAAGCAATTCTGGATGACAGTCATATGGTTTAGTTTTAGTAGTCCTGTGAGAAGCAGAGAGTTCGACTCAATGTTGCTTATGTAGGTCCCTTCCAACTTGAGACATTCTGTGATTCTATGACCTGGATGGGAAAATAAAGAAGTAAAGCAGGTTGCCAGGGCACTAGCTGTACATTACAACATTGTGTTTCACGAAGGCACATCAGGTCAAGCATGTTTACTTCCCCTTTAGATGTCTGTGACTTAAGATTTAACAGAACTGAGTGGAGAATTCAGATCTTGTAGGTTTGGTTATTGTTTAGTTTGGGGTTTTTTGGTTGTTTTTTTTTTTCCTTCAGAAAATAGGCCTGTGCATGGAAAGTTTATTTTAGGGGGTTTTATAATAGACTTAAAAATACCTTGCGTAGTTGAGTTCTGTCCAGAAACAGCACATTACCACATGTGCTCAAGATATAGGCAGGTTTCATCACAGAAATTATTCCAAGATCGCTTGCTTGCTCTCTGGCAAAGTGCTGGAAGATGCTATCTTCACAAAACAATGGAACAAATTAACTACAGCTGCTGGTGGTAGTTTCATCCAAATATTCATTCACTGACAAATTCCATTGACTGGAATAAAATGTTAAGGGAAATTATTAGGAAAAAAAAAAAACAAAAAAGGAACCACAATTTTATGTGGTTAGTTTTCAAAGGTCTCATTCTTCTGAAGGAGGACAACATCCGAAAGTGGGGAAAGATCTGCTTAACCTGAAAATAAACAAATGCTAAAACTAATTAAAAAGGAAATAAAACAAAACTTTTTTCAGGGGGATTTTTCTTCAAGTATCAAACCTCTGTCAATTTTTTACCAGCTTCAGTACTTATCTGAATAGTGTTTTTCTACTTATTCCTATCCATCAGGCAGAGAGGAGATGCTTCTCTTTTCTCTGAAGCCAACAGCAGCCCACCAATAAAGAATGTTCCAGTTACTTCAAGGTCAAATTTTGGTCACATCACTTAAGTTCACCGATTTAGGTGGGAGCATTTTTGCACTTAATCTTTTGTTTACAGGATCAAGCACCTACCAATAATTTCCAGAGCATCCTAGGAAATAGATACTAATATGTGAAGTTTCACCACACACTTGAGTCACTGCTAAAACCAACAGGATCTCTGGTTTGTCAGGTTCTCTCAAAACTGAAAGGACACTACAAGATTATTCCAGCTCTTTCAGTCTACATTGATTCTGCCCTCAATTTGAAAGATAAGAATCATAGCTTGCAAGGAATGTACTTCAGAATATGGAAAGCACTTATTATTTATTCTTACTGACAACTGTTTCATTTTTGTATGAAAACCAAGCCATTTGAGTAGGAGAGTAGCATAACTTGGCTCATTAAAACCATGCACTTTCCTAAACAAAATAATTTATTATAACTTTTGACAGTGAGAAGATGTGTCTTTGGTATCTTTGTCACCTTAAAATTACAAAGTTTTAAAATAATGTAATAATAAAAATAAGAAATCCTGAGGAAATCAGATTTAAAAAAAGGGGGGGACAGCACCCTTTTTTGCTGAGATTTGTAACAAAATGTCAACAAATCCCAAACTGAAATGAAACCAAGCCTACGCTTCTGTGCCTGGGCAGCATGTTTGGCTTATACATAGGCATCAGCCCTGGGGCTATTATATAATTTTAAAGTCAAGAAAAGTAATTACTGTTTCCTAAACTGATTAACTGTTCCTTAATGTCAGTGCTTAGAGAGTCATGCTGATTTAATCATGTTATCTCTTTACCTCCAGAGGAAGTATGCGCTCCATTACAAGATTGCTCTCATCATAAACTACCTGGGGCACTGTATATCAGTAGGGGCCCTTATAGTTGCCTTTATGCTTTTCTTGTGCTTGAGGTGAGTAATCTCTTTGCATGCTTCTAACTTGGTTGGGTGTGTGACACCAGGTTACTCAAGCCCTCTTAATGACACTGTCCAGGTCATGTATGGTCTTGAAAAATGATCCTGGCTTTCATACTCGTGAGCATGTACATGGATTCATGGACTGATGCATTGGATAAGCTGTAATGGTGGCTTCTGTGCATAGGACATGCCTATTTGTATTCAGGAAGAGAACTGTACATGATTTATTGATGCAGCAAAGAATTCAGTGAACACACAGTGCTTCGTTAAGGACAACTGGGATTTGTATGTGTCAAGTTGCAAGTTTTGGGCACAAGTTTGATTTTTTTATAAGGCAGTGTATGATAACATAAGTCCTTTTGCATTCCCTGACAGGTGATGCCCAGATCTGGACCAAAGGAGGTGCAATTAAATCTTTCCATTTAGTTTTGGGTTAATTTCAATTTTTCTTCCATGGAAGAGCTCGGAAGTTTTCTTAAATAACAAGAGAAACATGTTTGGAGGAGCTTTATCTCCAGCAGTGCTCATGAAATGATGGATGCAAATCAGTGAAACTGCACAAGACGTACTTTCCCTCTCTGGTTCAGTGGTACAGAAGGGAGTTTGTCAAGTCAAATGGATATGTCAGTGAAAATCTGTGGAGAAGAGTTAGGGTTACAAGGAGGAGAGAAAGGATGGGAGGGAAGGAAACTTAGTGTAAAGTAATAGATCTGCATCAGTCATCATATGTATTGTATGTACACAGCCTGAGTCATGGAAATATATTTTAATAGGAGTGGCCTGGTTGGATATTTGTGTGTTATTTGTTGGATTACCTGGTTGATATTTCTGTGCTATTTGTGCTATCTTGTCTAGGAGCTTTCAACTTGAGCTTAGAACCCACTGCACTAAGTGCTATGCAGGGATAATCCTTGGGAAAAAGCCTTGTATGGAGTAGCTTTTATAGTAGCAGAGAAGAAACAGGTGGATTATTCACCACCACCCCTGCTGCCAGATTACAACATTATGATTGACGGTGGCCTAAATGAGAGAACCAAAGCTTTTCTAGAGTGAAGCATCCCTACAAAGTCTATTGCTAAGTCTCCCTCATGAGCCTTCTGAACAAGAGAGTCTTTCTTATTAGAAACAGGAATCTTCTTTCACCCCAGCATCCATAAACAGAATAATCTATGTTAATAGGAATGAAAAAAAGTTTAAAATATTCAGTGGGAACATTTATGGTGCGTTGCTTTAACCTTGCATTTCAGCCTTTTTACTGTATGTATAATGCTAATTCCCATAGTGGTTGGAGACCTGAATTAATTTACACTGAATAAAAAATTGCAAATTATTCATTGTAACTCTATTCCCTGCTATGTGGCTGAATCTTTTAAATGTTTGAATAAATAATACAAAAGCAATTAGATATTACGATATAAATGTGTCCACCTTCTAACACGGAAGTAGCCTAGTTATCTCTTAAATTGCTCTGATATTTCAACTTTGACTTTAAGATTTAAATTTTATAGTCAGCTTCAGCATTAAAAATGACTGCAGCAAATAAGTACTTCCCTATGCATGCTGTGAATCAAGATAATCCATCTTTTCAAATTCCCACTCTATCATGTAAAAAACATCTAGTGTCCAGCCAGCTTTAACCAGCATGAGCTACCTCAGTGTCTGTAGTATTACATCTGTTTTCAAAAGATCTAAAGATGCTCCGGTTAAGGCAGTTCAGATTCATTACAGATTCATTACAGATTTCTACTATGTAAATTTCTAGCTTATGCACATCTTCATCACACTTACTTCTTCTAAGTGTCCCAAGAACAAATCAGGTTTGATAATTGAGTTGTATTTTTTGGGATATTTTAACTGGTTTAGTTTGGATGGAAGAAGGCATCTCCTGTTTGGGTGAAATGAGAATCTAGATAATTTCTGGCAATCAATAGAAGAGCCTGAAGGCTAGACCTGATAGTACCACATCTTGGCCCAAAGTTGAAATCTGCTAGTTTCTGTGATTCGGCTCTATCAGAATCTAGAATTCAATGATCCAGTTCCTTATCCTTGCTCCACTCCATCCATCTACCTCATTCCATGAGTGCCTGCTGAAGGTGGAGATGGAGAAGGCCCCTGGGAAGGCTCAAGTTCTCTGTATTTTTATGGTTCTCACTCATCACCTGCTTGATTTTTCCTTTGCTGTCAGTGCAGATGGAGTCCCAAAGGCAGTTCTGTCTGAAGGAAGAGACTTGAGCATGCCTGCTGTATTGGAACATAACTGCTAGAAAGGCTGTGGGATCTCTCATACTGGAGTTTTTAAGAGCAGGTTAAATACCTGGTTGTCATGGCAAAGAGTGTTGCTTTGGTGATAAGCTAGTGAGATGGGTGTTCTGCTTTTACATATAAGCTTCACCATTGCTGTTGCTGCCCCGGTCCAGATAGCTGCTGTGTTGGTGGGAAGCTTAGATATCAGCTGTGCTGAAGTGGGAAGGGGAAAGTACTGTATCTAGTCCCTGTTCTTTCAAATCTATCCTGTGTTATCTTGTCCCCAGTTCTTGTCTTCCTCAGTTCCTTATACAGACCTCTGTCCTGCATTCACAACCCACCACTAGAAATGTTCTTACTGTCTTAAACTCTAAGGAACCATACAACAAAAAATAATTGAAGGTCAGAAATCTCAAATGTAGCAGCAAGTAATGAAATCACTTGCCATCTGTACTTGTGTTGCCAGGAGACCCCATCATAAGTGAGAAGTGAGAAGAGCTCAGCCAGGGACTTTCTTTTATTGTGAAGACCTATTCCACACCTGTTTTCTTCAGGTCTGTCACATGTGAACCAATCCTTCTTTCTTGGCTGTGCAATGAAAAATAAGCCAGTAAACATTTTATTTAGCACCTGAATAATAAAAGGTGAAGCCAGACTTACAGGAGAGGGCTTGATTTTTGTTGGCGTGCTGACTGAATGGCAGTGAGTCCTTGAGATAGCTCCTGAAGGAGCTATCCTAAGTCAAGGATAGTTCCCCAAGATTAAAATGTAGGTGGTCTTAAAAGTGAGAGAGCCGTGCTGTCTTTACAATGCAAAACAAAACAAGCATACAGAAAGAAATATGTTGAGAAGGAAAAATGAGAATTTGTGTATAAACCAAATGTGCTGTAGAGCTGCGTTGGTCTCCAACGCAGGATCTGGAGACACTTGCTCAGGGCACTTTGCATGGCATTGTTAAATGTAGCTACATTACTGTGAATCTCAATCTATATGTTCTCATGAGTAAAGCCATCCCTCGGGTGCACAGAGGTAGTTCCCGCTGGCAGGGCTCTCATTGTTGCACATAATCACATTCTCACACTAGTAAAGCAGAAATTTTCCAGAGGAGGAATCCTCCTATCAGTAATACCAATCAAGCTGAAGGCAGGGAAAAAAAAACCAAAAACAACAACCAAGAAAAAGGATTCAAAAACTTCTTTTGTTCTTTTAAATCATATTTTTCCATTACTGTTGCTGATAATGCAGAAATCCAAATTGCTTTGTCCTGTGTTTTCCTTTGTTAGCGTGCTATTATACCAGCCTCTGAGGTGGAATAAGAGTCCTTTGTAAAACTCCTGACTTGTGATTAAACGATGTGCTGGTAATAGACAGCAGTGACCTGACTGGATTCAATCAGAAGATGTTTTATTGGGGCAGCAGTGACTGAAGAAGTAGTATGGGAAGACAGGTATTTGTTCTGAGAAATATTTAAGTCCCTGCTGAGTTTTGAATCCAATAAGGGATGGTGCTGAAAAAAAGATAGGCTGAAGATTAAAAATAATTTGTCCTTCTGCACAGGCTGCTGGATAAGGGCAGCTCATAAAAAACCAAACCCACAAACACTGCATAACATCTTTTGTCACTTGTGTGGTGATAACAAAAGCAAATTCAGGTTTCAAGGGAAATTTTGCTTTCCTGTTAACATCTAAATTTACCTCTTTCTTCCCCACCCCATAGGTCTGAGGCAGTGTCCCCTTTCTTTATTGTTTTTACAGCCAGATTTCCTAAATATCACACATTTTTTTCTCCCAAAAGACTGAAACAGTTTTTTCTTGAAACAACATAGGCACTTTAAAATTTATCCCCCACCCCTCTCCCAGCCTCCCAGCCATCTCCAAGTGTTTAGGAGAGGAAGATCTACTTTCCTTTTTCCTCCCCTGTTCCAAACTCCTTTGAACTGCCTCTTGATCTTCAGTCTGGCATGCAGTTGGTGAGACTGTTGCTGCAGGGCCTCTTAGTAAGAATGGAAGAGTTTGATTAAATGATTTTAAGAATCCTTTCAGAAGAGATGCAGAGCATCCATGCAGAGCAGGTTTTATAGAGCAGTGATCTGATGCCTGTCAGCACCTAGGTACCGAGGATGTGTCAATGGGGTAGGTGATTTGCAAAGTTAATACCAGTTTGCAGTTAAAGATCATGTGGTATCTGGTGTGATTAAAGCAGAGCAGGGTCCAGATCTAAAGCACAGTGCCCCCATATGTGACTTCCTGTAGTGGAGCGAGAGGAAAAGGAGTAAGTCCCAGGCCACAGCATCAACTAAATTCATCAGTTTATGTCAGCGCTCCCCTTTTTCCCTTAATCTTCTGGCTTTCCACCTAGTCTATTCCATCTACCACTTAGAATAGCATAGCATTAAGTAATGATTCAGGCACATGTCATGTTTTAAACTTCGTCATAAATAACAGTAACTGCAGTGCATATTTTTTGTGGATGCAATGGCTGCAGGCTTAGACATAGCACTCTGTCCCACCCTGAAATAGTCCACAGTAAAGTTCTCAAGGCAAGGCAGGAATGGAAACAGTGGAGCCCTGTAAAGAAGCATGTATGCAAGAAGATGGTTATCTTTGAATACAAAACATCTGAAGTGCCTGAAAGCATGTGAAGTGTCTCATCTCACCAACTCTGAAAAAGGACAGAAACACATTTTCTATTGATAAATCTTAGGCCAGTGTCTTTGCTTCCCACTGACTTTACCCTCTCATCTCATATCTCAGTGCAAAACTCGTAGAGAAGAACAGAGACCTCATGAAGTCCTGAAATGACATCAGTAATAAGTGTGCCCAAAGAGCTATATTCTTAAAATGTGGGAGGTCTCATAAGCTTCATCTGAAATAGTGCTATTGTAGCCTAGCAGTATGAAGGCTGAAAAGGAGTATTAGTGTTACCTATAAATACATCACTGTTGGATAAATATTAGAAACTGAAGAGCTACTTACAGTTAAGGACAATGTCGGTGCAGGAGGAAATGGGTATAAGTAAGTGCTCTACAGATATACTTGTGAGTGGATATTGGATGATTTCCAACCCACAAAGCAGAGGCATCCAGGAGCAAGGTAACGGAGGAAAAATTTAACCTGGAGTTAATCTAGAGTTTTAGGAATTTATGAAGGGCTTTAACTCAATTATTTTCTTGACCTGAGTTTCAGAGAATCAGGAGGCCATTTCCTATCCTGTGCTTGAAATATTTTCCTATACAAATTTCTTTTATTGCCAAGATTTTAGCCATGAGGCAGTGTTTTTGGAGATGGACATTTACCCTTACATTTCCCAAACAGTAGCTGCAACCCAGATCAACCAAGATCAGCTCTCAGTCTCTGGCTTCTGAAGTTTTAACTCTGATTTGTACAATCCAGCTGCAATCCATAGAAATCCATAGAAAACATTCAGCCTTCTACAGTCAGGACTGATAACTACAACCTTTGTCAACAGGGCGATGTTTTAGATAAACCCCAGAGGACTGTACCCATGTACCATGCCCCTACTACTCAGAAGTCAGTTGGTTATGTAGTACTAAACCCTGAACTGCAAGGTAGCTTCTGCTAAAAAGGTACTTCACATCCCTGTGTTCTGATTGGCTCAGAAATAACTGACAGCTGACCTCTATTTTGTAAAGCAAATTAGAGCAGATTCCTAAATCTTTTTTCAACCAGCTAAACCATTATCTCATTCTGTACTAAATAATCTGCATCTGTCTTTGCCATCCCTGTGAAAAGAGCAGAGGAATTTTCTCCAATGGAAAAGCTGATTGCACCACCAAGGTTGGAGCCATGTTCTCAGACTGGAGTATCTAGTGACTACTTTTCAATTAGCCCATATTTAACCCCGTAGTTCTCAGGGGCAATATTTATCTTTGTACATTGACCACGAATGAAGAACAGGATAGATCAGTGCCTTATAGTTATTCACACTGTTCATGGGTGGTTTGCAGAGTGCCGTTTTTGACCCCTATTCACTGTGCTATGCAGCCAGGCAGTGCTGGGCATGGAGAGTGAGCACACTCAGTCTGGTCCTGCCCTGGAGCTGTCCTGCTGCTGGTCTTGTTCTGTGCTGTGCTGGCTGCATCCTTCCAGCCCTAGAAGCATCAGCGCTTTAACGCCTTTGTGTCTAAAGCAGGCAGAATGCCCTGTGTCCTGGAGTAAAGATTGGCTTGAAGGCAGCAGAAAGAAGCTTTTGAAAAGACACAGATCAGTCCACAATGGTTTTATTTTTAGGGTCTATGCACATCCTAGCTCTAATGGAAGCTGCTGCTTCTCCTCTTCACCTGAGTATTTCCCCTTTCTTTGTAATAAGGCTGTTATTCTTTTCCAGGCTTTCATTCTTTCTCTGCTACTGCCCCTTCCATTTCCTGTGAGAATATTTATATTCCCTTAGGCAACTGCCACCAAGAGGCTCATTTTCCCTGCCAGCCTCTCCAGCTGGTTTTCCCATCTGTAAGCATTAGGAATACCAAAATATGTGCACTGGTTGAACATGAGCATGGAGGGGAAACCATGAGGACCTCAGGGGACACCTCCATGTAAATGAAAGCACATAGGCCTCCACAGGCACAAAGCCTGGGAAACAACTTCTTGTTAGGTATTCTTCCCATTCTGTGCCATTTATGGCTTGTACATGGATGTTGCCTGCCCTATAAAAGACATTTTTAAGTATTGTCCATGATTCTTCTTCCTGCTTTTTCAGCATGGAATGGGAAGGACTCCAGCAAAGTGTACGCAGATTTCTCCTGCCAGCTGTTTTCAGACAGAGTCTTAATTGAACATCATTATTAGTGGAATACTACATGAATTAATAGAAGGTTTCTAAGCTTTTTTATTAAAGTTATGCTTTGCAGTTATTTCCATGCAAATGATTCAACTAATTCATCTAGCTTTCAACCATGCTTGCACATTCTTGGGATTGCTAATGTTGTTTGTGTCATGCTTTGAATCAGAAAATGATAGCTCTGCATATCCCAGAGGAAAAATTGGAAAAATACCACTGTATGGATAGAGGAAAAAAAAAAAACCAAAAACCACAAACACAAACAGAAAGGCTACTTAAAGTTTTAGCAATGCTATTTTAGAAACCCTTTTATAAATCTCTATTTCTGAATCAGTGAGGCCACCTGTACAGAAATAATTGATAAGATTTTCTGCCTTTTCAGATCTTAGCATTTCCCAAGTCAAAAGAATGGATTTTCTAATTCTCTGCTTTCTGCATCCAACCATACAATTTAGGTCATTTGATAGAAATAATCAGCAGTGTCCTTTCTCTACCAGCAGTCAGAAGCTCTTTCTACCCTCTTCTAACACAGGCTGCAGTCACCAGCTGCAGGGTTCTGTTAGTTGTTTTTTTTTTCCATTTGTTGCTACTGTTCCTAATGTGGAAGCTGGGTTATGACACCCTGCACACGAAGCAGTTCAGGATGTCAGTGGTGTGATTTTGAGTCAGGGAATGACATTTGGGCTTGAAACATGGTCTGTTCTCAAATCAAATAAAGAGGTCATTATGTGTAATTTCCCACCACACACCTGGCTTTTGATTTAATAATTAGGAAGGCGGACAAGAAGTATGTTTGTTTTCACCTTAATTACTTGTTTGTGTCTAACCTGCTGCAGAGAGCTGAAGCTAGTGCTTTTGTGGGGCACTCTGTGTGTGCTGTGAGTGCTCCCAGATCATCTTGTCTGGTTTTGTCCAGCATAGGGACATACTAGGGGACTCTCAACTCATTGGAACACACACATTTTCCTGTACCATTGTCCCCAAATTCCTGTATATATAAAACAAGGTACTTCATAACATAGTCTCTGAAAATATTCTGTCGTTTGCTACACTCTTCTTTCCAAAGCCTCACATCATTAGCTTTGAAGCAAGTCACTGTACTAGTGTCTTTGCTGCTGCATGGATCTCCATCCCCTGCCTCCACCGGGATAGCAGGCTGAAGGACTTTGCTAGCACATCATCACTCAAACACTGGCATGCTGCCTCCAGGCTTCTCTCTGGTGAGCCTTGTTTTATCCCTTTCCCCTTGAAATCCAGTTTAAAGCTCTTTCAATTAGCTTTGGGCTTATTGTTCACAATGAGCTCCTGTGCAAAGACCCCTTTGAGACCCTGTCTGTCACCAAAAGCCCTGGTGACATGTAAAGTGACCCATGATCAAAACCGACAAAATTCTGCTGATGGCACCAGGCTGGGAGCCAGCTATTGATCTTCTGATTATTCCTGTTTCTTCCCTCATCATTTCCTGCAACTGACAGGATCTGGCAGAACACTACTTGTGCTCCTGATCCCTTACCCAGTTGTCAGGGACATGAGGACACCTGCCAAACTAGGCAGAGTGGCACTGCAGCAGATCTCTTGTGCAGCAGTCTGTTAGTGGAAACTCTTGTCTTGTTAGAAGCAGTTGTCTGGAGATCACTCAGTAGCAGGCAAAGCACGGGTTCTTAAATCATGAAGAGCCAATAAACCCTTTCACTTACAGAACCAAGATGCTCCCAGTGTAATTATCTTTTCTCCCTCCAAGTCAGAAATTGAAAGTTCTTCTTTTCTCACCTTTTCAAGAAAATAATTTTCTTTCTGCCCATTCCTTCACTCAGTGTAACATGCACAGCTTGCATGTGGCTGTCTGACACTACTTGCTGTATTTCAGAGGGCTATTTCAGGCCCCCGACCTGCTGTCAGGCACATCCAGAAGTGAAATTGCTGAATGAGCTGTGCTACTTCAGGATACACTACCAATCACTCCTCCCAGTTTGCTCCCACAGCCCATGGGACTAGCAGTTTCCTACTGTCCAGTTCTTGGCTCTTTCTGTCCCTCCTCCCTGCAATCCCCAAGGGACAGGAGGGAATGTAGTTGTTGGAAAATGTGTCCTTATCCAGTCCTTGGGAAGGGACAGGCAAGCAGAGAAGAAGAACCAACATTGACAGATGTATTTTGCCCTAACAGCTTATGAGCTCTTCATTCCCTCATTTTAGTAGAACACACCATGACCTGACCCCCGTGAACATAAACCACAAAAGGAGTTCAGTGACTCCTGTGAGAACTTGGGCCCACCAATGGAGAGATTTAATGTCATTTTATGTGGTCTCTGCACCAGGAATATTTTAAATCCCCTGACTGCCAGAAGCAAAGAGGTAAAGGAAAAAAACAACTAAAAGTCTACATCCCCTGTTGCCAATACTGTTTTCCAGACTGTTTTTTTACTGACTGCCACTGGAAACTGGGTCACAGCCTACATGGCTCATTGGTCTGACAGAATATGGAAGTTCTTATGTCTTTATGTTGTGGCCTCAATCTCTTAAGTCTGTTCTGGCTGAACTGCTACCTCTTTTATTATTCCTTCCATCCTTGGACCCATGCACCAGGGAGGAGTTAGTAGAAGAGTCCAGCCAGGCCCTTGACCAACACTTTCATCTGAAAAAGATCAGTGCAGGAAGCAAATACAGGAAAAGGCTCCCCAAAGGAAGCCCAGAGCTGCATTCCATGGTGTCTTGTGATGTGCAAGCCTTCAGGCTCTCTGGGATGGTGACTTGTGTTGCTGTTCTTGGAAGCTGGGCTACGCTTACAACATTTAATCCACATCAGAAAGCAAGTAGAAATGTTACCTTACAAGAAGAAGAATATGAAACCTTCTATCATCTGATCTTTTGGTCCAGGGGGCTTCATATGGCTCTGTAACTCACAATGTCTTCCTAGCGATGCTGCAGTCGTGTCTGAAGTAGCATTTCAGCACCCAGTCCCCTCATCTCCCATTTTTGCCTTCTCTCACATGACTCTTTGCCCTCTTGAGAAGATAGCTCCCTGCCGACTGCTCTCTCATTTTCCTGATGTTGTCACTGCCACAATGTCCAAATTATGCTATCATCTCCCTACCAAAGTAAGAATAACTCATTTCTTAGCTTCTGAGTTGTGAGGGAATGCACTCATGCCAATCACTGTGACTGTAAGAAAGCTCAACTCACTAACTTAAAATACAGCTCAATGTGTTTCAAATTCTACCTCCTGCCAGTTGCAATGTGATGCAAATTCCTTTTCAGTGCTGTTATTGCTGTTTCTAAAATAGAATTGCTTATTTTTTCACTCCATAGAGTGAAGGCAATAATTCATTAAGGAGAAAGGAACTGTGGAGTTCATTGTCATAGAAGACTCTTATGAGTTTTCAAAAAGGGACAGGTCATTTTCACAAATAACAGGAATACTGAAATTTACATTAAGGCTGATCAATTTAAGCTAGCTTCCACCTAGAGATGAGTAAGTATGGCAAGGTTGGCTTTGTCCTTTCACCAAACATTATCTGTGCTGCAGGTCTCCTGTTACTCACTAGCTTTGTCACCCAGTTTGGGACATGTCCTTCATTCACTGTCAACCTCAAGACTCCAGGCTGCCCACACAGATAGACTTGATGCACGGGGTAAGTTCTGAGCCCAGCAGAACAGTCTCATGTGAATAGTGCCTGAAATGAAGGGACCCTTATCTCAGTCAGTACCCCTCTAGATGCTTTGCCCTTGCTAAATTACAGTAATAACAGTCACCAGCAATGCCTGTAGATAAGAACAGCTTTCTCAGGTGACTGGCAAGAGATCTTTCCCTTGTTACATCAATTGACTTAGCTGCAGTCCTCCGCTGCTGTGCCCTGCAGCCTCCACACTATATTAATCCTGCTGTTTCTCCCTCTCCACTATGAACCTGACACAGTTATTTCTCAAGCTTTTCCTGCCCTTGGCTATGAATTGCATTACTGCCACAGTGATTTCTGTGCTAGTAGCACTTAGGAGACAGAAACAAACAGAAACCATGTGCTTTGGGCTCTCTACAAACAAAACCAAGCTCGGAGTCTCCACTTTGGACTCTTACTAAAAGAAAAGGAAAGGGAAAATAGAGACAAAAAACAATCCACCAACCCCTTCCCCCCTCCAGAAGTTAAAACCATTCTGTGCCTGTTGTCACATCACTGCCTGAGCCATTGAGAAACTCTACAGCACTTTCAGATGTGTTTCTCAGCCTGACTATACTGGTGTTTCCATTAAAACCCTAACTGCTATTAACACCAGCAGAGTAGCAGCCCAGCCATCACAAAAACAAATCCTGCCCCTCACCTGTTAGTGCTGCTTTGCCAGGGCAGCAGTTTGGTGGGGAATGTGGCTAGGGAGAGACTGCAGCCAGGAAAGCAAATGCTTGCTCTACAACTCTATTAGCCCCAAAGACATGAGGCTTTTTAGCAGGTGAAAGCATCTACTTACCCTCCGTGCCACACACACAGTGTCTCAGAAAGAGAATGAGGCCATGGCAGAAGGTTGCTGGTAATCAAAGTATGGCTTTTGCTAAAGGTAGTGGAACATGGGAGCCATCTGTCCCTGTTTCATGCTCAAAGCATCATTTGACAAGGCTTCAGTAAATTCCGGATGCTGATCACATTTATGCTTTAGTTAATTTTACACCAGAAACACATCTTCTAGCAGCGAGGAGAATTTTGATCATAATTATCTGTGTAGCCTGGGAGTTCCCAATGCAGACAAGACCCTCTTGCTCTGGGTCCTGAGGAAACATCACAAAAAGTTTGTCTCTGTCCCAGGCTTCTTGCAATCCAAATAAAAGCCAGTGGCTAGATGCAGATTGTTGGGCAAAGAAGACAAAATAGTATGAATGAAGTAGTAGTATGGAGAGCAAAGATCATGTAGCCAGTAGATGCTGAGTTTGTCTTTATATTCCAAGCACAGGATGACTAGGGTCTTACTGGAAGGAAAAACTCTTATTATTGAACTGAACCAAAAACATGTTTGTTTGATCTTATTTGCCTCTGTAGCCAGTTCAGTGTTCTGCTGTAAATCTTGAGGGAGCAAGGTTTCCTCAAGTCAGATTTAGTGATGTTCATACTGGATGATTAAACTATGTCTAAATGGAGGCATGCAACAAGGATTTTTTTCCCCACTCTTTTATCTTCTCACTGTCAAGGTAGCAAATGTGCTGGATCTGTTTCGTTGTTAGAGCTCTCAGAAGCAATTAATTTCATGTCAGTAACTAGACTTTGACCTGAATTTCCTCAGTTTCTAGTCCCTTGCCTCCCTGTCCCAGTAGAAGCAGTGTTTCAAACTCCTTTCTTAATCTGCTAATCCTTAACCTAAAAGGAGTGAATAAAACATGTAGATGAAGAGCAGCCACAGGACATTTATGGGCAGGAGATCAGCAGAGAGCAGACCTTAATAGCATGTTTCAAAGTCTGTCTAGAGCCAGTTTGGTTCCTGGAGTTCAGCAGGAAAGGCTGTAGGTGTTGGTTGCCTTGTTTCTTTGACAGACTAATCGTGAACCTTTGCCTTTTGTTACCAGTGAAATTTCGAAAGTGAGACATGTCTCTGACATGTTCCCTGGTTGCAAAGGTCACACCGAGAGCAACGCTTTTGATCTTTGTGGCTTAAATAAAAGGGAATGGATCTGAGCAGCTGAAGATTTGTTTTCCAAATTGATTCCAGTCATGGGTCACTGTGGTTCTGAAAACCAAATGCCAGTTTCATACCTTGAACTGGGGTTGTTAAACACAGAGGCTTTCAACAATGACTTAGTAGGGTTATACCTGTTAGCATCTTTCCGTAAGTTGCAGCATCTCATATGTGGGAGGTCTTCTACTTGTTTGTTGTTTTTTTTTTCTGAGTTGCTGTGAAGTGTTTGAGAGATTTGTGGGGCTGAAGGACATAACACAATTGCTTCTGTCCCTAAGATTGACTAATCAAGTCCTAGGAAAAGGACAGTAAGTGTTTCATCGTAGCAAAATTGTATTTATTGTTAAGAAGGCTGGTTTGATGGGCACGAAAAACGTCTGAGGCAACAGCAAAGTTGGTTGCTGGGTTGAACTTTCTCTTTTTGCTGCCACTGGGACAAGCTACAGTCAGTTACAGCTGAGCAGGTTTGAGAACACCATTTTCTATGTTTGCCCCATGTAATTTGACAGCTTAATTTGCAAGGAGACAGACTGGTATGGAAAATGCAGAATGCTAACTCGATGATCCCAGAAAACACACTGGCTGTGTGAATCCCTGTGGAAGTGAGTTTAATAACTGGAATGTTTTAGCTGAGAAAAGATCATTTAGTTGAAGACTCTGTAACTGAAAACTGTGGCTTGGTGTTTGCCTTCTTTTACCATTTCACAAAGAATGAGAAGACAAATGCTTTTGTTTTAAATGACTGGATCTGCAATGAGTAACTCTGTCTGGCTTCACTGAGACTTTGGTTGCTGGCATCAGCACCATGCACTGGCTGCCTCCTGGAGCTTTTTTCAGCAGCAAGCGCTATGTAAGATATCCCAACTTTTGTTTTAAAGCAGCATGTCCGAACTTACTGTAGCTCATATTTTACATTATGTTCTTAGTTTACATTGCATCTGAATGGAGGCTGGGAAAGGATGAAAAACAAACACGGATATTTTCTGGTGAAGGAGAATATGCAGCTCTACCTTATTTAAGAAAGCTTGGTACAGCCAACTCAGCCCTGGACTGAAAACCAGGCAGTCCATGCTCTCCTTTTGCATTAATGGGTCTGAAAACTTTGAAGTTCAAACAGGTGAACCTGTTCAAGAGGCTGACCAAATGTAAATCCAGTTTTGGCACTCCAGTGCATATATTTATCGCCAAATCTCCTTTGTGAGCAATGCAACCGACTCTACTCCAGTCTGATTGTTTAAGGTCTTACCAGTTTTAGTTGTTCTAGCAATGGAGCAGAGAGGAGAAAAAATGATAACCAAGGATGAAATGACCATTTGAATATTTGAGTCTTTCCAGTAGATCCTGTTTCACTCGATCGAATTAAGTATTTTCAATGGGAGCTCCTCATGTTATCAAGAAAAACTCTTGTACACAGCGGTTTTGCAAACCTTATGCTGTGATTTCTAGAAGAAAGGTATGTAGCAAGGAGAAGCAGCACAGATTTGGCCATTCTTCTGTTGCTGCTTTATATTTATGTCATTTATTTGTGTTGTGAGCACACTGCAAAATCCAAGTTTTGGCTTTGGCACTGGCTGTGCAATTAATCCTGAGAGCCAGAGAATGGGACCAGACCGAGATATGTTTGCCTAGTAAAGACGTAACTCCAGACAGCCTCAAACATTGTTACTGATGGCCCATTTGGACCCATGAACCTCCTGTCTCATAGCATAAGGGAAGTTGTGGAAGGGGATAAACCATGAGGAATTTTGCAAATGAACAGAATTAGCTTGTTCATTTTGTATAGTCATTTATGTGTATGTGTATATATTGACTATATATGTTGATTTAAATGTATTTCCCTGTTTAGGAGTATCAGATGCCTGCGGAATATTATCCACTGGAACTTGATCACCACATTCATCCTGAGGAATGTGATGTGGTTTCTGCTTCAAATGATAGATCACAACATACATGAAAGCAATGAAGTAAGTGCTTGGAGGTAGTATGTCTGGCATGTAGTTTAGGAACTGGCAGGGATGCTGAATTTGTTAAACTAACAGAAATATTACAAAGGACACATCAATATGCTAAGGCTGGCTTTCATGTAATTTCAAAAAATAGAAAAAACGGAAGAAAATTAGGCTTAGATTTGCTAAATTTTTATTTATCTCTTCATTACATTGTCTCATACGTTAATATATATGTGTATATATATATTATATATATATGTATCATTATATTAATATCAAAGGTTGTTTGATTTGGGTTCTTTTTACTAAAAATCCTGCCCCAAAGCGGGAACTCTTATTTTCATTGACCATAGATACTTTCCAAATTTATGTACTGTAAGGCAAGATATTGTTCAAGACACTAAATTTGGTGTTTCTTGAACATTCTTGTCAGATCATCCTGCAGTGATCTACACCTGTGTAGTGAAAGCATTAATGCCAGAGGGCAACATCCCCATGAGCAGAAATAATTGATCGGGCTCTGAGTCAGCTACTTTGATGACAGTGGGCACCCAACTGCCTTGAGTCAGCAGGACTTCCAAGAAAATAAGAAATAGAGCCTGAAACAGTCTAATTTTTGCTTGTTGATATCTTTAAAGGTTTGTGGGTTTGTTTGTTTTTTTTTTTCACAAAATTCCACTTCCCTTCTTCACTTTTGTGCTGGTCTTGAGGATGAAGTTCTGTGCTATGGACTGCATCCAGCAGCAACTCCTTGTCATGTGAGGAATCAGTGCTCATTCCTCCAGAGATCCAAATGCTTCATTCCAGCTCCTGCTGCTTCTTTTGCATTAGCTCTGTTCCTTTTGCTCATGCCCTGGGGAGGACTGAATTCTCAGAGACTGAATTCACTACACTGATGGAAAACTAACCTAGCTGACAAAAAACCAAGAAGGACTTTTCTGCTTGCATAGCTATGTAAGTCAGCTTTCTGCTGCATGATTGAGAGAGACAGTTCAAGGGACCAGAGAGATCTGCTCAATAAAAAGCTAGAAGGCTGAAGAGGGCAAGAAGTGGCATGTCTTCTTTGCATGGCATTGAGCATTCTAGAGAAAGTGAGCATGTCACCATACTCCCATTTCTCTTACTCTCCGTGTTATTTCTTGTTCACTCAAGTAACTCCCAATTGCAAATGCTTGTCTAAGGAAGGACATTGAATCAGTCCCTGTGCAAGTACTATAACACCTTTCCCTGTTTCACAGCAGCCCAAATAATACAAGGTTTTTGGTGTGGTTTTAAAGCATTTTTTTCTTTATTTTCATGGTGAATAAACCTACATTTCCTTGGCAAGTAGTCTTTTTTGATAGTCCATTGGCAAGGTTTTTTACTATTCTGTTTCCCTTGTAATGTTCTTATAGCGCAATATTCTCCTTTTAGGGCTACCTCCTGATAATAACCTTCATAATCAAGAAGAAAGTGCACTACAAACATACATACACACCCATACACACACACCCCCCCTTCATGCTGTCTTTGGAAAGCAGGTGGATTAAAGTGCCCAGAGATTATGAGCTGGATCCGTAGCTGGTATCAGTCGTGGCTCCACTTGTGTAGGAACTGGTCCTGCAGAAATTGAAAACCACCCCAGGAGCCAGGATATTCATTCATTTTAATGTCGGCTGGGCACTTGTCATCCTTGGTTAATTTTTCAATTTTGACATCTGAACTTTAATCCCACACTTTGGGAAAACAAATAGAAAAGTCATTAGTATCCAGACAAAGAAGAACTCTATGCATAACTCTGTATTATTATTCAATCAGACGCTCCTTTGAGAAGATGTCGCTTCTATTAATTCATTGTTCACTTTGTCTGTCTTTCTGACATTTTCAGACCACAGAAGATGGTGGCATATGAGCTTTATTGTTGACAGTTTTATGCTGTGTGATTAATTCTCATGACAATACGGCTAATCTTAATACAATTTTTTACAGTTATTTAAGATAAACCCCACAGTTAGAGTCAGGCATTCAAATGCCTTTTAAAATGTGACCGTCACAAAGTGCCAAGAAAAATACAAACCTGGAAGTACAAGGAAAGATCCTCACATGCCTCAATTTTCGTTAACACATTTCTTCTCTGCAGAAGACTGCAGTCATTTTGGGAAAGTGCTTTATAAAAGCTTCGTGATAAATTTGTTATGTTCTTGTTGTGGCTCAAGTCAGAATCAAAGTAACACCACCAAAATCAGTGGGAGAAACATCATTTTTACTAGCTAATGATGTGATCTCTTCTGTGCTGATCAGCGGAGATTAAATAATACAGCTACAGAAGCATCAAGGACTCAGTGTGGAAACATTTTGCATGAAGTTATAGTGCTTGTAATAATAAATCAAGAAGGGGAATTGCTGAATATATCTGGGGTAATGGTGGACACGTGGGGATCAAGAATCCTTGGTGAAATAAATGAAAAGGTATAAATTAATGAGTTCTGCTAATTTAGTTTATTATTCAATAATAATAAATAAACAATTCCAAATGGAATTTCTCAAAATTCATTTTGTTCTGGTTTCCTACGGAAACAATGCAGAGGGAGATCTCACCACCATTATGCGTATTTTCGTGTATTTGTCCCAGTATCTTCCTAATCCAGTGGCCAGTTCCACGCAGTTCTGACACAGGAACAACAGGTTCAGATATAATTAGTTTTTACAATTCCTGTGAAAATGGGCAGCTGTGGAGAGGACAAAAACTGTGTAAGTGAGTGTTGCAAATGAGGGAGAGAGGGGAACAAGAATCTAGACATTATAACAGAGAATTTACACTAGATTGAGGCCGCAGGAAAAGATTTAATTCATGCTCATACCTTTGAAAAATTGAGGCTTAGAGTCTTCGAAAAGCCTAGTCTTGCTAGTTTGGAGTCAGTCAGGAATGGAGCCAAAGTATTTGTTAAGTGTTAGCCAAAACTAGGGGTGTTTTTTTTTTATTTATTGTGGCTTTACTTCCCTTTGCTCAAAGCTGAAAAGAGAAAAAAAATAAAATAAGTTGGTCTAAACAAATTTTTGAAAAACAAATGTTTCATCTTCTTCTGAGGTTTTTTGTTTATTTGTTTTAATCCTATCTTAAAGATGAAGCCAAGCTAAATTTCAAATCCTAATGAAATAATACCGAAATGAAAGCTTTAATACATCTGAAAGACTTCGTTTATTTCAGCTCCACAAACAGGCATGATGACAACTTGTGAATGGGCTATCAATTTGTAACTGTGTTTCTTGTCCAGTAAATTCTTAGTCCACAGAATTGTCCTGGGTTTGATAGTGCTGCTCTGTTGACTGCCTAGAGATCATCAATACCTCATGCAGTTGAAGTCTGAAATAAAATTAACCAAGGGTCAAAAGTTTCAAATACTTTAGTAGAGTTAATTAAAAGCCTGGAGAATGGTGAGACCAAAATGGCATCAATGATACCAGCTAACATAGGTAATTAATGTCATGCTTTAGGGAATATGCTGAATGCCTGCTTGGTCAGAAATAAATTTCCCCAGACTTCTGTGTGTAGCAGTATGGAAATTACCACCAGCAGTTACTTGTGATTTATTGATGTGATGTTACCATCTGCCTCTCTACAGCTATTTGTGTATTCCACAGCTGTGCTCTCACTGCACACAGCCATTAGGAGAAAATGCCTTTGCTGATATATTGAGCCTCACCAAACATTCTTTCTGAAGTTACAGCAAAATTCAGAGGTGATGTGTATAGTGACGTGACTCACAGACTGAAGCACTAATGGCAGGAATAGAGGGGATGAAGCAGCTGATAAAAGCATATCTTTAATTTAAAATATCGTTTTTCTAAATGTCAGTGGTGCTCCTTCCCTTCAGTGGAAATGAAGGAGGACTCTGACATTAACTGCTGTCTTCTGGTTTCTTTGAATTGCTCAGCAGGTGGGTTATATTGCCCAAGATATGCTTAGACTCATCTCTAGATACAGCCCTAGGCTATGGCTGCTCCTCTGAGAGATCATCTGTAGTCAAATGGCTTGCCTCCTACTGTCTTCTTTCTAAAAAGCTGCTTCTTAAACTGCTTGCAGACTTCTTGTGTGGAAGTGCCATAAGGCACATTAACTTTACAGACATGCTTAGGTATAGGAGATCCTGCTTGTTGTGGTCAAAGCCAAGCCTCAAGCAGAGTCACAGACATAGCTGTGAGTTTCCAACATCACCTAAGATATCGTGATTCCAAGTCACAGGTATAAATCTGCATCCCATGAATGAGTTCTACCATTGATTTTTTAATGTATAGAATCTTCTGTATGTTCTCATCATGATTTTAAAATATTCTATTGTGTTTCCTCTCCAGCCCTGGTGTCGATGTATTACCACTGTCTACAATTACTTTGTGGTGACCAACTTTTTCTGGATGTTTGTGGAAGGCTGCTACTTACACACTGCTATAGTGATGACTTACTCCACAGACAAGCTACGGAAATGGGTCTTTCTCTTCATAGGATGGTGTAAGTGACTTGTGTGTTTAAAATGGTGTTACGTGGTACCTGGCATTGAAGTGATAAAGACAAGAGCAGCAAGAATAAACTTTAAAAATCCAACTGGGGTGAAATCTGACATTCAGACCTAACTTTCCCAGAACAATATGAGATTAGAGTTAGTTCTTCAGTAAGCTAATAGGTTGTTGCTGGATTTATCTTTTTCATTTAGGTCCTCAGGCACCTGGTGTTAAGAAAGCTCTGAGGGCTCAGCATTTTGTGAATGAAGTAGTTCATACCATGTCCCTTTCATTTTGGTCAGCAAAGCAGTGGTCACAGCACAGCATGAGACAGAAAAATACTGTCTGTGCCCTGTGGACCACTCAGTCTCAAGAGACACTTCTAAGTGAGGAGCTGACTAGAAGAGAAGCCTAATTATCTTCCAGTCAGGCTTCACAGCTGTCTTTTGGACTGCTGAGCAATTTGTTCCTAGAAAACAGCCTTTAACAAAGTCATGTGTAATCTTTGTACAATCCTTGTGGCTACTCAAAGACAGAAAAATAGCTCATTGCACGCCCTGTAACTTCAGTTCTACTGTGTTGGCCTGAGCCAGAGCAAAGGCTGCTCCTTTTCCCTAGCTGCATCAACATAACCTGAACCATCCTGCTGTCCTGCTGAAAAGGATGTAGGGCTTGCAGTGGATGGAGGCTGAATATAAGTCATCAGTGCCTTCTCATCATGAATGCAGTAAAACTCATACTGGGCTGCACTAGAACTGTGGCCAGAAGATTGAGAGAAATTACTAGTACTTCCTACTGAGGTTTGGTGAGGCTGCCTTTCGAATAGTGTGGCCAGGTTTGGGTCTCTTAAGTCAAAAGGGATGTGTAAAAATGAGATTATCCAGTAGAAGGCTGACAGTGTGATCAAGGTTCTAGAGGACATGACCTGTGAAGTGAGGCTGAAGGAGCTGAGCTTGTTTAGTCAGGCAAAGACTAAGTTCAGGAGGGATCTGTTAGTAGCAAGAATGATTTGAATGATAACTGCAAGATGATGGAGCCAAATTCTTCTTGGTAATAGCAGCTGTTATAAGAAGGGACAATGGTCAAAAATTTCAGGCTGGGAGGTTCCAATTGGATGTTAAGAAAATAGATTTACCAAAAGCTAGCAGAACACTGGAACAGATGACTTACGAGCTGTGGAATCTCTGACCCTGGAGGTGTTGAAAATTCAGCAAAGCTAAGCCCTGGCTGAGGTGGGCTGGTGTTGATAGTTCTCCTTTGAGCAGGAGATTGGAGTGGATGTATTCAGAGGTCTTTCCAAACATGTCCGTATTTTGAACTTGGCCAGGAGAGGTTTTGCAAGAAGAGACCTGGGCAGGCAGCTTTTTTGCTTGAATGCAAAATCTGAGGTCAAACGGTACTAGTGAATTTGGCAGTTCTTTTCTGTTGAAAGGAGAAACATACAAAAAAGTCACAAGTATTTTCTTTTCTGAAAGCAGAATGCTATTTTGTTCAGAAATGCCCCCTCCTCTCAGAGCTGAGCAGAAATAATCGAATCGCAGTTGTGAAGGCAGAAATTATTTTAAAACAATGTATGTCATTTAATCCAGAATCATATAGGAGGAAAGAGGAGTTGTAGAAGAAAAAAAATGTTCATGTAGGGAGTTGATCAAATTTTTTTCCCAATATTTTTCAATTCTCTCACCAAACTTGAAACTGATGTTCACACAGCACTCAGATGCCCTCACTGGTTTGGTCCCTAGCATTTTCCCTCCATACCTCTCTCAGTGCCCTCTGGGTTTCTGATGGCTAATTGTAGGAGTGGTGTGAGCTGAATATATCTTTCCTCTCACCTTTCTGGGTGCTTTCTGTCTCTGCTTTGCCTTCCCATATACAATCCTTTAATCATCATCATTCTCAAATCCTGTTTCATAGGGAAGACTCAACTCAAAAAAATGTTGAGAATTTTGAAAATGTGCTTCATCCAAAGATCCAAATGAGTTTACAAGCTTGTTGCAGCCTGGGACATAAATATCTAACCTCCAAGTAGTCTTTAATGTTTTGCTATAGCAACTGCAAGAAAATCAAAGGGACCACAGTTGCCTTAAAGTCAACCACAATTGTTCTGATCTCTTACAGAAGTATACATGTGTGTTTCTTAATATTTTTATTAACTGTTCTTACTCTACCAGATGTTGAGATGATCTTTTTTATTTATAATTGTGATGTCTCAAGGTTACCAAGATCACTTGTATTTAGAGTCTTCAAGTGCCTTAACCAAGACTTTCCTCACACAAGTCTGAAACTACTTCAGTACCACCCATCCATCCATCCATCCATCCATCCATCCATCCATCCATCCACGCTGGAGAGTTGGGCGGGGAATAACTTGATGAAATATAACAAGGGAAAGTGTAGAGTCCTACATCTGGGCAGGAACAACCCCAGGTTCCAGTATAGGCTGGGGAACGACCTGTTAGAGAGCAGTGTAGGGGAGAGGGACCTGGGGGTCCTAGTGGACGACAGGGTGACCATGAGCCAACACTGTGCCCTTGTGGCCAAGAAGGCCAATGGCATCCTGGGGTGTATTAGAAAGGGGGTGGTTAGTCGGTCGAGAGAGGTCCTCCTTCCCCTCTACTCTGCCCTGGTGAGACCACATCTGGAATATTGTGTCCCAGTTCTGGGCCCCTCAGTTCAAGAAGGACAGGGACCTGCTGGAGAGAGTCCAGCGCAGGGCAACTAAGATGATTAAGGGAGTGGAGCATCTCCCTTATGAGGAAAGACTGAGGGAGCTGGGTCTCTATAGTTTGGAGAAGAGGAGATTGAGGGGTGACCTTATTAGTGTATATAAATATATAAAGGGGGAGTGTCACGAGGATGGAACCAGGCTCTTCTCAGTGGCAAACAATGATAGGACAAGGGGAAATGGGTACAAACTGGAACACAAGAGGTTCCACTTAAACTTGAGAAGAAACTTCTTCTCAGTGAGGGTGACAGAACACTGGAACAGGCTGCCCAGGGAGGTTGTGGAGTCTCCTTCTCTGGAGACATTCAAAACCCGCCTGGACACGTTCCTGTGTAACCTTATCTAGGTGTTCCTGCTCCGGCAGGGGGATTGGACTAGATGATCTTTTGAGGTCCCTTCCAATCTCTAACATACTGTGATACTGTGATACTGTGATACGTGATTAACTCCTGACTTTTTGCTTCTGCAGGTATTCCTTGCCCAATCATCATTGCCTGGGCCATTGGCAAGCTATATTATGAAAATGAACAGTAAGTGATGTTAACATTTGTGTTTATGTGCCTGTCTAAATTGATTAAGAAATGCCTACAGACTGAACTGGTAATTTAGAAATGAGGCTGACTGATAGGCAAGAACAAAGGTCAAATCACCTCCATTCAAGCCCAGAACATGTCAAATTTCAGAGTGCTACTTGAGTCAACTCCTGAAAATACCTTTCCCAAATATCCTTATCCAAGCCCTGAAGCTATCATTTCATAGTGCTATACATGATTAACAGTCATAGTAATGGGAATTACTTCAATGGGAATTTTGCTTGAATAAGACCTTGATAAAAACTATGGTTGAGCGCTTAAGGATTTAGCCTTCTGGGTATATAGAATTCAGTTGACAGTCTGCCAGGAATAATCCTGTGGCTGGAATTTTCACATTTCTGCTTCTGGCTTTTCCAATTAGAAGTAGTTAGTGCATGACATTGAAAAATATGGGAGCAAAATAGGCATCTGTGTTTTGGGAATGTTTTCCTAAAACATCAATACTGGTCAGATGCACTTTCCAAGTATAAGCTTAGCTTCTACTTTTCAACTAGTTAGTGTCTGGATCAATGCCTGTTGTCTGTTACAGCTCCCTTCACTAATATTAAAAAAAAATCTTTTCTCCATGAACCTGTTTTTCAAATGACCACACTGTTTGTCTGTCCATATCACATCTGATTAAATGTAAGCATGTTCTACCTTGTAGGTGTCTGCATCTCTACTAGCCTGCTGTGTCTTACAATTAATGATGGTCAGTCAAAACAGTAAATGCAGTCTGGGGTGCATTTCGTCTCGCCTCGAAGGAGGTGTCCAAAGTAGATTGGATGGATTAGACTTACATGCACTATTTCTCCTGACTACAAGGGAGATGGATAGGATGACAGGCTGAGCTTTGAGCTTCTGTGGTATAGGCATGAGAGGAATTTTACTCTGCACTAAGAAGTTCCTCTTCTCTGACCCCCACAAACTTTTGAACCCTTGACCAACCTCTCTTCTCTATTTTTAATGGTACTTTGAAGGTGATAATCTAATTCCCAGGAGTTACACATATTGGCAATCAGAGGCTCCCCTTCACTGAAGAAAAAGTATTCTGTGATTCTGTCCCTCGCTACAGTAATCATGCAGGAGAATTCATACCATAGTTTCAAAATTACCAGGAAAACTTCAGTTGGAACTTGTTTCAAGGGTGTCCAAGTCAATCAGGCCTAAAACATGACCTCAGATCACCAGATTTCACTGATTTCTGAGCTCACAGACCTTCTTGTTTCTGGATGGGTAAAGAATCACAACATTCTGGGTCTTCTTCATGGTCAGGTTCCATGTAGTTTTTACATTGCACAAGCCAGGGCAGCATGGCACCTGTCTCATTCTGCTGAAGAAGGACTTTAGACCTCAAGAAATAGAGCTGAAGGAATTAGCTTAAGCAGCACAAACCAAAATAACTAAAACTTGTGTCTTCAACACTGGAGAGGCAAAACACCACATGCTTTAATAATGGCAACGCACATTAAACATTCCTGTTGTGAATGAGTTCAACACCGAGGTTTGGACACCTGATTTTGGAAGACTGTTCATCAATCCTAAAAGAAATAATGTAAAGTAGGACCCCTGACAGAAATATGCCACAACATAGAATCACAGAATACTTAGGGTTGGAAAGGACCTTAAGATCTTCTTAAGTTCCAGCCACCCCTGCCACAGGCAGAGACACCACACACTCTCTGATCACACTGCACACAAGATGGCCAGATGGAGAAATCACTACAGCATCTGTACCTGTGCGTTCTTTCACCATCTTTGCACACCTGCAGCATGAATGTGAAGGGATCTCACCTTGATTTATCGTATAAGAAAAACATGATATGTTTATATAGGTACATGTGCTACCTCTCACCAGCAAAGGTGTAGCTGGCCCAGACCCTTCACAACAAAAGGGGGGTACAAAATACAGTCATCAGAGCAAGAAAGACAAAATTATCCTATTTCATATGCAGAATATCTAAGCTATTCATGTTGAATTTCTAGGATCAGCTCTCGTCCTTGGGTGGATTATCGAATGGAACTTGTGCTTTTAAATCCATGTCATGGACAAACTCATGCACTCTTAATTACAGTATCACAGTATGTTAGAGATTGGAAGGGACCTCAAAAGATCATCTAGTCCAATCCCCCTGCCGGAGCAGGAACACCTAGATAAGGTTACACAGGAACGTGTCCAGGCGGGTTTTGAATGTCTCCAAAGAAGGAGATTCCACAACCTCCCTGGGCAGCCTGTTCCAGTGTTCCGTCACCCTCACTGAGAAGAAGTTTCTTCTCAGGTTTAAGTGGAACCTCTTGTGCTCCAATTTGTACCCATTACCCCTTGTCCTTTCATTGTTTGCCACTGAGAAGAGCCTGGCTCCATCCTCGTGACACTCCCCCTTTATATATTTATATACACTAATAAGGTCACCCCTTAATCTCCTCTTCTCCAAACTATAGAGACCCAGCTCCCTCAGTCTTTCCTCATAAGGGAGATGCTCCACTCCCTTAATCATCTTAGTTGCCCTGCGCTGGACTCTCTCCAGCAGGTCCCTGTCCTTTTTAAACTGAGGGGCCCAGAACTGGACACAATATTCCAGATGAGGTCTCACCAGGGCTGAGTAGAGGGGAAGGAGGACCTCTCTCGACCTACTAACCACCCCCCTTCTAATACAACCCAGGATGCCATTGGCCTTCTTGGCCACAAGGGCACAGTGTTGGCTCATGGTCACCCTGTCGTCCACCAGGACCCCCAGGTCCCTCTCCCCTACACTGCTCTCTAACAGGTCGTTCCCCAGCCTATACTGGAACCTGGGGTTGTTCCTGCCCAGATGCAGGACTCTACACTTTCCCTTGTTATATTTCATCAAGTTATTCCCCGCCCAGCTCTCCAGCCTGTCCAGGTCTCTCTGGATGGCAGCACAGCCTTCTGGTGTGTCGGCCACCCCTCCCAGCTTAGTGTCATCAGCAAACTTGCTGATAGTACACTCAATTCCCTCATCTAAATCGTTGATGAATATATTAAATAATACTGGTCCCAGTACCGACCCTTGAGGCACTCCACTAGATACAGGCCTCCAACTAGACTCCGCCCCATAGACCACAACTCTCTGGCTTCTCTCCTTCAGCCAGTTCACAGTCCACCTCACTACCCGATCATCCAGACCACACTTCCTCAATTTAGCCGCAAGGATGCTGTGGGAGACCGTGTCAAACGCTTTGCTGAAGTCAAGGTAGACCACATCCACCGCTCTACCATCATCCATCCACCGTGTTATTTCCTCATAAAAGGCTACGAGATTGGTCAAGCACGACTTCCCCTTGGTGAAGCCATGTTGACTGCCCCTCATAACCCTCTTATCCTTGATATGCCTTAAGATGGCACCAAGGATAAGGTGTTCCATCACTTTCCCAGGAATGGAGGTGAGGCTAACCGGTCTATAGTTACCTGGGTCCTCCTTCTTGCCCTTTTTGAAGACAGGAGTGACATTTGCTTTCCTCCAGTCCTCAGGCACCTCTCCCGTTTCCCAAGACTTGGTAAAGATGATGGAGAGCGGTCTAGCAATGACCTCAGCCAGTTCCCTCAGCACCCGCGGGTGCATCCCATCTGGACCCATGGATTTATGGATATCCAGATTGCTCAACTGGTCTTTAACCCATTCCTCATCGACTAAGGCAGACCGCTCCGTTGACCTATCTTCATCCGAGGTCTCAGCGGTACAGGGCTCTTCAGGACTGCCTCCGGCAGAGTAGACAGAGACAAAGAAGGCATTCAGTAACTCTGCCATCTCTGTATCTTCTGTCACCAGGGCACCCGTCCCGTTCATCAGCGGGCCTACATTGCCTCTGGTGTTAGTTTTACCTGCCATGTATTTGAAAAAGCTCTTTCTGCTGTCCTTGACCCCTCTCGCCAGCTTTAATTCCAAGGAGGCCTTAGTCATCCTAGCAGCTTTCCTGCATCCTCTAGCAGCAGCCTTATATTCTTCCCAAGTGGCCAGCCCTTCCTTCCATGACCTGTAAACTCTCCTCTTCCACTTGAGCATACCGAGCAATTCCCTATTTAGCCACGCAGGTCTCCTGACCCTCTTCCTTGACTTCCTACGTGTCGGGATGCTCCGATCTTGAGCTCGGAAAAAGCAGTCCTTGAACGTCAACCAACTATCTTGGGCCCCTTTCCCTTCAAGCAGCCTAGCCCACGGGATTTCCCCTAGCAATCGCTTGAAGAGGCCAAAGTTTGCCCTGCTAAAGTCCAGGGTTGCGATTCTACTTGCTATTCTACTGACCCTACCACACAAGATCCTGAATTGTACCATCTCGTGGTCGCTGCAACCAAGGCAGCCCTCAACCTTCACTCCTTCAACCAGACTCTCCTTGTTAGTGAGGATGAGATCCAGCAGCACACCTCTCCTGGTTGGCTCCTCCACCATTTGCACGACATTTGCCTAATATGCTTGCCAATGAAGGAAGTGCCAGGTTAGTCTTGATAAATTCAGACAATAAGACCTGATGTTTTGGGGTGTTTTCACCTTTCTGTCTTTAATGCTGACGTTTGCCTTGAAGTGAAATCTTCACACACATCCTCACTGTGTATCATAGCTGCTCTAAATGTATTGTGCATTGAGAAAGTCCCTACAGCTTCAGGAGTGCAATTCCTTTGATCTAGCACATGCACCTAGACAGATAGGCAGAGCTCTTTTAAAAGAACATCTAATAAGGGCATTAAGCTGTAAGGCAAAGGCTATAAAATGAATTCTGCTTTTCATATTTGTAGTAATACTGTATGTAGGGGAGACTCAGTAAAATGAATGAACTGAAGCAAAACAAGAAATTAATAATTTGTTGAGGGCCCGTCAGTTGTCATAAATATTCAGTCGTCTTCTTGAGCGTTAAAGCGTGTAATAATTCAGAGAGCCCCTGCTCACTGACTCCTGGCCTGAGGAAAGGAGCAGATTCTGTTAAACAGTCAAACTGAAGCACATGTAGGAATGTATTTCTGGTACATGTGTGTGAGATGTTCACGTGTGTGTATTTAATTTACTTACTCTGAATTAATTTACTTACTCCTCTGAAGTCCATCAGCCATTGAGACAGTTTACACTAAATTTTGGGGCATTTACAGAACCCTTTCTCTGTGGTGGGATGATATAGAAATCATGCTTTTCACCTGGATTCTCCAAGAATGTGCAAATATAGACAAATGAGAGAAAACTGAGCCCTGGCTTTGAGAAGCAACAGCTCAGGATACTGGAGAATCTCTCACCTGAGGAGAAGCTGAGAGGGGTGGGAGTGTTCAGCCTGGAGAGGAGAAGGCTTGGGATATTCTTATCAATTTTATAAATAGCTTACAGGAGGATATGAAGACGGTGGAGCCAGACTCTTCTCAGTGGTACCCAGTCACAGGACAAGAAGTGGTGGCACAAACTGGAACACTTGAAATTATGTCTGAACATCTAGAAACACCTTTTTGCTGTGAGGGTGGTAGAATGATGGAAGAGGCTGCCCAGGGAACTCCTGGGGTCTTTAACCTTGGAGCTGCTCCAAAGCCAGCTGGGCACAGCTCTGAGCAACCTGCTGCAGCTGACTCTTGGAGCAAGGGGGTTGACTAGTCAACCTCCAGAGGTCCTGCCAACCTCAGCTGGTCTGTGAAAACATGCTGCTCTCCCCAGGAAGCCTATCTTTAAGCTCCATTTATCTTGACCACTGTGGAAATCGTGTATTCCCTCATGAGGTTAGACCTAGCAAACTGGACACATGCAGAAAACATACACTCTCCTGCAGCTTCCAAGACTGTTTGGATATCTCAGTGGACAGCCCAAAATTCAGGACAAAATGGGAAACTCCTTCATCTGAGCATGCATTTCAAGTGTAACTTGTTTGGAGGTTGAATGGGGGTTCTAGTTATGTAACTGACAGTCATTTAAAAACTCAAAATAGTACACAGGAAGAATGTTTAGAAAATGCTTCAACCAGCTTATTTTTTTCATTTTTGTCCTTACTGGAGACCATGTTCTGCATGGTGAGGCAAAATACAGTCAGTACTGTGGCAAATACCCTCCCTGGGTTTTGCAGCTCTTTAACAAAATCTGACAGCTCTGAAAAAACAGTACTGTTAAGTCTCAATTGTTAAAAATTATTGTAGTAATTTCATTGATGGACAGTTGGTAAGGGGAAGAACATTAGTAAGATCTAATTAACGCTAGTGATAAAACCAATGATGGCTTTTCTATATAAAGAAGTATCCGAGACCCATGAAGAATATTAATTAATGCTTTTCAGTAGGAGTGTTTACATATCTTAATCTAATCAGAACTGTCTTCCTAATTGTCCTCTTCAATATTCAGGGAGTGTTTGTTTATTCTTTCAGAGGTTAAAAAAAAAAAAGGGGGAGAAAAAAAAAGAAAAAAGATAGAAAATGGTGTTTATTTTGAACAGGTTGAATTAAAATTCTGATGCACTAAGTAATTTTCTGTGGATTTTGGTTTTAAAGAAATATACAGGGCTGATTTCATTGCAGAAATAATGTCTTCTGTTGGATTTAAAGTATGAGTTAAGATGACAGGAAGAAGATTTTGCAGTGTCTCAGCTAAGGTCCCAGACTGAACAGCTAGATTATAAACATGAATTACAGCTAACCAAATGCAGGCATCTGTAATGTCAGTGACAAACACTGGTCCTCCCATCCGTACTCACCTGATTTAAGGGGTATATTAGAAACATTTAGGTTACAATGTAATAGATCTGTTTTATAGCCTAATGAGCTGAGCACTGTTCTAGAAAAGCTGCCTTTTTTTCGCCACTAACTACAAAAGGAATCTGAAGCCTCCAGGTCCTCAGTTAGATAACTTGTGGAAGGCTACCGTTGGCCACAACCTTGTTGTTTGATTGTGTGTTTATACACATGATGCTTCACTCAATGCAACCTTGGTCTAATACGGGGCATCAGATAATAAGTGTCAGCATTTTGCTCTTTAGTATTGTCTTACAGTTAAACGATATTTGAATTCCAAAGAACAGTGAGCAGCCTTTGCCCTGGAACATCATGTGTGCTCTCCCAGCTCAGTTCCAAATTCTGTGCTGACATTTTCTAGGCCACTAATTCCGGCACATGCTTAAGTCTGCTTCTTATTAGTCCCTCTGATAGATTCTGCTGCTAGAACAGCCAGCTTCCCAGAAACTTCTAATAGCTCTTGGTTCTCTGCATTTCAGGCACTATATAACAGTTCTCCCAAAATGCCCTTCAAAAGCCTCTCTCAAATGTACATCCTGCAAGTTCTGGAGAGCTGTGTTTCCTGCCTTGGCACATCCCGTAACTCATTCCTCTTCATATCTTTCCATCTGCATGACAAAAAAAAACAATAAAAAAAAAATTAAATCAGTTTCATTCATTTAAGGCTGCCCTCAGAGTTCTTCTTGGATGATAACTTGGCTGGAGGAAGTACTTTATTCCGTCTTGCCCTCATCACGAAATTTTGGAATATTAGCTGCAAAATTGCCAATTTACACTAATTTGCTGTCAGTGCACCAGGGAATACAGACATGTCTATATTTATAAAATATTCAAAGCTCTCTCATTCATTTGGAATTTAAAAGATGTAGAAACTGAACCAAGAAAAGGCAAACAACTGTGTGATACTGAGTTGTGTTCCTAAATGCTTGATGCATATCTCAACATTTCCATATCATCAGTTCACTAAGAGCATTTTGCAATGGGCAAACAGCTTCTTTGGTTTTAGCAAACAGCACATTTTGGAGGAAGGCATTATGTGATTCAAAAGAATTCCACATGAAACATAGTTTTCCTTATCTCAGTTTATTTGCCTTGAACTCATGTGGTCATGTCTTACAGACTGCAACCTCTTTGAGGCAACAAGTATTATTTCTGGCATGCTTATAAAACTGCAAATCTGCACCTGTCTCCATGGTCTCCTTGGTGCAGGAATTACCCTTGGTTTCATGTCTCCAGTGGCACTAAGCTTGTCTTTTGTCACAAGGTGAACACGGAAAGCATAATTTTTCCTGTGTAGACTTGTTATGTGGTATTCACACAAGGGAAAAAAAATCTCAGATCCTTGAACTCCAAATTCCACTTCCTACAGGATCTGCAGCTCAGCTACCTAAACCTTAAGGCATTATGATAGCAAATTTGTATCTGCTTGGTGGAACCAGGATCAAGGCCATGTGGCTATGACTCTAATATTCAATTAGCTGTGTCTGGAATTGTTACTGAGGCTGGAGTCCAAATAGCATGAAGTATTTCCATCCATATTATTAAACCCTCTTGGCCTCCAAATCAGGGTAGCTGCATTATGTGGACCATTGACAATGTCCTCTGGCTCATGCTAGCTCCAGATTTGTTCTCCAGGAATACTTTTGGAGTTGGCTATTGCTTGGCCTGGGCCAAAAATGCATCAAGGAAAAATACAGTAGTTTGAATGATTGAGTTCAGACCTGAGCCCAGTTTCTGATTCATTTACTGACATAAGTATACTGACATAAGAAAGTTGGGGCTGTTCAGCCTGGAGAAGAGAAGGCTGCGTGGAGACCTCATAGCAGCCTTCCAGTATCTGAAGGGGGCCTATAGGGATGCTGGGGAGGGACTCTTCATTAGGGACTGTAGTGACAGGACAAGGGGTAATGGGTTAAGGCTTAAACGGGGGAGTTTAGATTGGATATAAGGAGGAAATTCTTTCCTTTTAGGGTGGTGAGGCACTGGAATGGGTTGCCCAAGGAGGCTGTGAATGCTCCATCCCTGGCAGTATTCAAGGCCAGGTTGGACGAAGCCTTGGGTGAGATGGTTTAGTGTGAGGTGTCCCTGCCCATGGCAGGGGGGTTGGAACTTGATGATCTTAAGGTCCTTTCCAACCCTAACTATTCTATGATTCTGACTGATTTATTACTCTCAGTTAAGAGAATGAAGTGAACAACAGAATGGGTTGCTGCAAAATCATAGGTTTAGTCTGTTGTATTACACAGCTGGGAGAAAAACACTTGCCATTAGTGGAAGTGAAGGCCAAGCCAGCACTCAGTCACTTATGACACATCCAGGCTCTCTGCTAGTTCGAGGGTTTTCAGTTTACCTGTGGTTTCACTTCACCTGAGTTGATTTCCCTTTGGTGATGTTGGATCTGGTATTTGCTAGCTTCAGATGATGTCTCTGTACTATATGCTGGATTTGGTAGTCACCAGCTTGGTTCAAAGCCAAGCCAGTATCTTATTTAGACAGCATTTCCACGCAACTTGAGACATACTTGCTTTAGGTAACAGCCCTTAATTTGTGGAATTTAAGTGTCTCTGGGCACTGCAATAGATAACAGATTATTTTTTCTTTACAAAGAATATTTCTTTCATCCCTTTTTCAGACCCAGCAAGACACACCTTCTTCATCTTTTTTTTTAGCAGGTTCTCACATTTCTTGGAAATATTTACATGGGCAGTAGCAAAAAAACATAGAAGGAACATGAATGGTCTAATGGGAGGGGAAAATCAGGGCCAGGTCTGTGTCCAAACTAAACGTGGCTTTGTAGCAAAAAACTCAGTCACTTGCTGATTGTGTATATGACTAAATAACTTGGGAAATCAGGGAATTTTTCCCTACAGTGCCCTTGAGATTACAATCTAAAAGAAGTGCATTACCCTTTATAAATTATTTTCTTACTTGTTTGTTTTTGTTTTGTGGTTTTTTTTCCTTTCAGATGCTGGTTTGGAAAAGAACCAGGGAAATACATCGACTACATATATCAAGGGCCAGTGATTCTTGTTCTTCTGGTAAGCATGTATGTGGGTGGAATTATGCTGCCATCTTCCACTGAGGGGAAATTTGATAGGCATCTGTTATGTTCCACATCTACTTTTATGTAAAATAAGATACAAACAAGGTCAAACGTCTCCAGCTGTTCTCTGAAGTTGCCACTGCAGCTAACGTTACAAGTCAAAATTACAGTGATCTAGTTTTGACTGTTTCCTTGACCTCAGGGCATTCTTTCCTTCTCCATCTGTAATGCTCTTTGCCTTAGTGCAATGTCCTGAGATGCGGCAAGTAAAAATATTCAAAACCAGAAGGTACGTACAATATCCGCTCATCCCCTTGAGGCTCTTGAGAACGAGGGCAATTCCATCATGCACAGATTAGAAAAATGTAGTCATTATGTAAGGAATTGCATCTCCTTGTACAGGTGTCTCCATCTTCTAGATCCCCATCATTGCTGTGTATTTGTTAGCTTCCCTGTTGTTAAGTTTCATTTTCAGTGCCGCCTACAGTTAACAGGCTGTTTATCTGTTTACCCAACACTGTCTCCTGTGCCAACAAAGAGTAGGCAGAGGAAGAAGGAAGCTCATTCATAAATCATTTTGAACCATCAACTAAAGCACAGTGATGCTTTCTCAGAAAATACTGGGTGTGGACGGAAAAGATCAATGCTATTAGAAAGGACAATGCTGAAAAAAATTATTCTATTCTTCCACTCCTTTGCCGTAAAAGCCACCTAGAAAGAAGGCAAATGTCCTAACAGAGGATACATAGGGCTCATTGGGCTCCCCTTTCAGGGAACCAAGACTCAGTATAGCTCTCTTATGCCACTCCAGCACTCAAATGCTCCAGAATAAGCAGCCACTGCCAGCTTTTTCAAAGCCTTGTGCTCTCACCTTGTCTATGCTGTGCCTTTCATGTGATTCAACATGAAAAAAACCTTCTCTGTTGCCTAGGAAGCTAACTACTAATCTGAATGTTTCCTAACCTGAAATCATGAGTTAATTTCTGTAATCATTAAGATGCAGCAAACAGGCAATATTGTAAGTAGCTGAAAAGAGAAAAAATGTAGTAGGAGTCTGGTTTTGTCTAAAAACTCTTTTTTTATTTTCTAAGGAGGAACATACAATTGGTGTGCACAATATAATTGTGTGTCACCAAGGGAGTCATCCCAAACCCACAAACAGCCTCACAGTAAATTGTCTCACTGATACAGACTAACGCGCAAAGGAATCCTATTTAGACAACACAAGGTAGAAGGCTTGCGATGCCTGCAGCATTTAGATTTCAAATCATTGCCTCGAAGTCTGTGAATCTATCATAACGCCTTTAGTCAACAAGATCTGTAAAGGCCTTGGATAGCATCTCTGGCAGATACCACAGGTACCTTAGAGACCTGAAAATAGCTTTGTTCTCCCAAAAACTTCACTTTATAGACCCCAAAGAGGCACAGAAAATAGAGGTATGGTTGAAGGCTGCCTCTTTATATACAGATCTACATCTAATTTAGAGCAGCCTTGAGACCCCTCTAAGCTGAGCCAGTAACTTTGTTGGCCTGAACTGACATTCTGTATTGAACCTTTCTACATTGGCCTGCGCTTGAGCCCTAATTAAAACACTAATGAGATGACAACAGTAATTGCATTGTGGGCTGGAAAGCAGCTGATACAATTTTGAAAAGTAGCATAAGGACAAGCTCTTCCTTCCCTCTCCATATGGTTACTCGCATCAAAAAGCACTTCTGGGAGAGGAAAGGAGGTTTCTGGAAATATAATCTAAAAGCCAAATCTGAAAATTCCTCTTACAATACACTCCTCATTGCAAAAATATGCCCCCCCTCCCCTTTTCTTTTCAAACTATCAGTTGGGTCTTGTGTTTATAATTAAAATATATAACTCCACAGTGTGTTAAAGCAACTTGACAAGGTCATTTTTTGATCCTTATGCAAATGAAATCAAATCGTATGCAATGACTCAAGCATCACATATTATTAAAGGAGTTACTGACCCTTTCAAGGGTGTCATGAGAAATGCTGGATTAAGAGCACTGAAGTTTGATGACCTGACATATACTCCAGGCAACACAGTCAAACACAGTCAATGCCTCTGCCTTACACAGATGGGGACAAAATGCTGCTTTCCTCTTCCCTCCAGTGAACAATGGTCACCAGAAATGGAACACACAAAGATTTAACAAATCATACAAGTCTGTGATCTCTTTCAGTCACAGCTATTGAGTTGAATTTGAACAGATGAAGATAAACATTTTTAATTGAAGTTTATGTTTTATGAAAGAAAAAACACCAATTCTAAGAGAGAATTATTATCCCTCTGTACTGGGAGCTCACACTAAAAACTCCATCAAATTACAGTCCCTATCCACATGTGACCACTTAACCCATGGCAGTTAAATAGGTTTCATCCACTTTACTTAACTAAGAGCCAAGTTACCAGTGCACAGCTCAGCTGAGTTTTGTTTCCTTGTTTGACAAAGGTAGCATCATTACGTGTTTGAGAGCATCATTGTACCAGCCAGTGGCAATATGATTTGAGTCTGCTTGTTGGTAAAATTCTTAGTTCCAGAGGATGAAACCTGCTTCAAAAGATGCCAAGTCTCTTTAAAAGATACGAGGATTTTGTGTCAAAAATTATTTCCACTCGTTTTGATTTCTCATTTTATTGCCTCTATGCATTGAACTGCTGCAGCAGAAGACAGCCTAACACCAGGAGTTCTAAGGTCATGCTGGAGTTCTAAGCCTCACTGGGAAAAAAAGATTGGCCCAAAATAAGCCCTTTGATCATGATAGTAGTCCTCAAGTCTATCTTTAAATCATATTATTTCTGTTACATCTAAGGGAACAAAAACTTTGAATGCTGTAGAGATATTTCTTTGATTGCTTTCCTACTTGTCTTTAGAATAAACCTGAATGCTGACATAGGCTGAAAACAAGAAACAATTTCTGATACAATTTCAGAGGCAAAGGAAGCTGGGTATAAATGCCGATATGCTGATCCTAAGCGTTGAGTAAGAAACTTGTATATTGACAAAAAACTATGAGAGAGAAAATGTAGGTAATCATCCTTCTTTCCTTCATTTCTGAACGGATTTTGGGCTTGAACATATTCCAGGAGAGATCTAACCATTCTGTACATTGGATGCTTTGCAGTTCAATAACACTATAAATATACACTCTGCTAGATATCTTCTCTTGAAATTAGAGGGGTTTTTTTTAATTATGGTGTCTTTCCTCAGAGTGGCATAACCAAGTTTTAACCATACATCCCTCTTGGAACTCGAAGAAGGGACAGAGGGTTCGATATACATGCCAGAGAACTGAACTTCAGCCTGATTTTATTAAGAAAAAATAACTTCTTATGTGCAATTTTAAATACAATCTCTGTCAAAGAACTGGTGAACCATTAAAACAGCAAGATCAGAGGACAAACCACAGGGGCACAGACAGGCATCAGAAGCAGCTACTTCTTTTTCAGTAACTACTGTTGTGAATTGGACTGCTCTGCAATATTTCACAGAGCTAAAACTGAATTAAAATTTCTGTTTTTCAAACAGGCAGATCAAATATTTGGTTTTTTTTTTCAAACCTTTCTTCCAGTTTTAGTTGTTTTTTTTTCCCTTGTGCTTGAGAACTGAATAGTTTTGTAACCTCTGCTTTTTGAGTCTTATTGAAAATAATTCACCACAATCAATTAACTGCTGCTGTAAGTGGGTATGTGAGCTGATAGGAAGACCTGGAGATCACTTCTCTTTCCTTCATCAGCTGCTTACTTTTGAACAAGGTAGATTGCTGCTCTAGGTCTTAGTTTCTCCAGCTATAAAGCAAGCTTAATGGCACTTATCTTCCTTTGTAAAATGCTTTGAGAACCCTGGATGGCAAGTGCTGTAGAAGAGTGAAGTGTTCTTATGAGTTGAGCTCTTCCTTGTTCCAGTGTGGAATTTTTCTCAGGAGACAGCTGACGTGTAGTGAAGTGGTCTTTATGATGTGCTAATCATTAACAACATACCATTTTTGTGGTGGCAAGATCAAAGCTTGCCCCAGTACTCAAAGTGTGACCACACAAATCAATTTTTACAGCAGCATCCTGTTCTCTGTTTTATTTTCTTTTGCTTTCTCAGCAATCCAAATATTTTTCTTTCCTTTCTTGAATCATCTCAGTTCCTCATGACTTGAACCTGCCCTGCCTGTGAAACTGCCAGGTGGACTATTCACAGCAGCCTGCCCATGCTTTAGGGTCTCATGTCGTCTTGGTAATTTTCAATGTGCTGGTTGAGTGGTGGATGAGTTTCTTATTGAGGGCCTGTTCCTCTCTTCAGGCAAGAACTTTCTGTATGCCATTGTTATTTTTGCAAGGGGTAGTTTTTCTGGTGTTGCAACATTCAACATGTTCCTGGCTTCAGGTAAAATAATTGGAGAGAAGCCTAATTGAGTCACATGTGACTAGAGACCCCATGGTAGTTGATTTTACTGGGGAGTTACCTGCAGTATGTTTCTTTAACAAAGCTTTTTGAATATAGGGTGTTTCAGGAGAGACAGAAGGACCAGCACAGTGGTAAGAGGGGGGTTATAAGACTGGAAAAGAGGCTGAGGACATGCTCATGCATGATACAGGGTTCTAGTGAGGAAATGGTGTGATCCCAACTAGGACTGGAGTAGTTTGGGCTTGAGTTTAGGTGACAGTGTGGGCAAAGAAGGGCCTGTGTGCTGATGTGTAACACACACATTAGGTAAGGAGGGTGTGTGTTCATTTACCACTTTCTCCCTCCCTCACCAAACCACACCATCCCATGCAATCTTCAGGATGGATATAGTCCTGCTGTGCTTGCCTGAAGACTCTTCCATCGTCTCCTTAATCATGACCATCAGCCACATTATGCCTCGCTCATCTTAATTGTAACTTGTTATTCCTGATCAGATCGTATTTTCCAGCACTTTGCTATATGCCAAAATGAATCATTGTGGTGCCTGTAACTCTTGAAAGGAAAAACTTTATGATAAAAAGCCCTGTTTGAGTGTGTGTCAAGACAGTATGATAGAAAAAATAAAACACGGCATTGATAAACTGTCTGACTATTCATTTGAGGTCAGGGTGACAGTATATCATGCTCCAGCTAAAATGACAGCAGTGATGCCAATTTGGGTTATTTAATCCTGGGGTGGATTTTATCTTGTTGCATAAAAATGCAAAGAAGTCTAAACAGAATAATATTTACATTTCCTGGGAGTAAAGAGAAGCAAGCATTCTAGGAAGCACAGAAGTACAAGCTTTCTGTGAAGCATAAAAGAGAAAGCCCAGCAGAAACGAGCAAAATAAATGCTAATTGCTCATTAAACTCTCAAAAGAGAAGAAGAAGAGCTTAATTACTTCCCATTTAAATTCCTGAGCTTAAGGAAAACCCTAAAGAAGCCTTCACATTCATCGTTCCCTCTTTTACACATCTTGGAATACTTTGGCTATTTCATGTCTCTAAGGGAGATAAATTTCCTCCCAAGTGGAGTTTGGATTTTATGACAGAAAATTTTTATGACCTAAATCTTTCACTGAAAAGTTTCTTTTGGTTCAAAAAAGCTTCTGGATTTGTATGTTCAGATTATAATTGATCAGTGCCAAAACAGATGGTTCAAATGCTTTTTGGATCACTGGTTTATAGCTCCATTTTGGGGCTCTGAATTTTAATCTCAATTTAGAAATGGAAACACTAAAATTCCAAGGCCCTGGGAAGATAGGAAAACTGCTTCTTTCTCATCTGTTAGTTGGAGAGAGTTTTATTCCAGCAGTAAGGATATTCTTAGCACACCATAAATAAGAGAATAAGAAGTAAGCTGGTCTATTCTGTCATCAAGACCTCACCTTCAGATTCATTTTACCTATCACTGAATATAAAGGGAAAAATCATTAGTTCTATTTTGTATTATGAAGCAGAAAACATGAATAAACAAAAATGAATAAAAACATCAAATGAGATTAAATATAAAGGATGCACTGCCTGTCATCATTACTTCTCTTAAATGTCCATTCATCAGCCTCCATGTATGGAACTAATGTGTGGGTTTTGTTACAGCTGTCTAGTTCTGAGACAAATTAATTTGTTGACACAGAGCTCCAATAATAACAAGAAAGTCCTTGACAAATAACTGTGTGCTAGATAGAGTACAGAATCTCTTTCCTAGGAGCACTCACTTTGCAGTAGTAAGATCTTTCTTACTTTGAAACACTACTGTACATACATACATAAGCAATAAACACCAGAGGCTGCATCTTCTTTGCTTGTTAATCAGAATCAATCTGTTGGTCACTAGAATTAGGTTTCATATAATATAATGTCACAGATCCTCAGTAGATACAGCCACACTCATTCAGTTGAAGCTCCCATGGGATACCCCTGGACAAGCTGAAGATCACTGGATGATTTATTTGGGCAACTGGTTCAAGTCCAAGCACTATTTATCCAAAACCTCCCATTTAAAATATGTCAAATGAACCACTGTTGAGAGGTATCTGTTTCTTTCCACTGAATATGAGTAGAACCTGGGATAACCAGCTGCCTAGAAGTAATCTAAAATGAAATTATGTCAATCCAACTCAGCTATTTGCGCTTTTACTGTGTGATAGAATCACTTTACATGCGAGGCCAAATCACTTCACTCCTAGGTAGCTAATGCAGCAACATACACCATGGCACCAAAAATGGCTCTCAGTGACTGTGTTTAGGCAACTAAACACAACCTGGTAATACAACTCTTTAATTTATGCCTTCCCAACAGGTCTGTCTATGCAGATCATATAAGCAGGCACTTCAAACTGGGGAGAGCCATCTCAGGCTGAAGTAAACATCTCAGATAGGAAGAATTATATTGTAAAACTACTTATTTTTCTTCATAGGTTATTAAAAGAGGCAGTGATAACTAGCTCAGGGGTAGTTATCTACCCTGGGGCTGTCTACAAGGCTACTGAGTTTTATTGTGGGCATGAGACCTGTAGCATCCTGTTTGGCATTTGAAGGATTGCACAGCAAAGGAGAACTCTGGGACAAAGATAGAAGGAAAACAATATAATAGTAAGATGTTTGCAAGACCATCAACCTCGTTGACAAGTACATGATTACAAACATTAATGGAAGAGGCAGGGTGACAGTCACTCTGATATGAAGACTTGGGATTGCTCAGTACATCCTCAGGTGGATTTTAGTGTCTGTCTTTGGGCTCACAGGCTTGAGCACTGCCCAAGTGACTAAGGATATTCAATGCATGAACTAGGAAGAGGACTTGCGGTGAGTGGCCTCTCTCCTAGGAAATATTACAGAAATAATGTCACTAGCAGGCTTTCCCCTGACACTGGGCAGCTTCTTAAAAGTAAACACTGATCTGTCTGCCTTCCTGTTGCTGTTCTAGACAGTTGTGGTCTCCTACCAGCCCTGTGTCACACGGACCAGTGCCACCCGTAGGCCTTCACTGTGTGAAAGTTCCTCAAATGCTGCTGTGGTCTGTGCTTGGGCAGCTGAATTGTCTCTCTGAATGTGGCCTCCATTGGGATGCTCAGATTTTGGTGGTACCCAGCACAAGAAAGCTTCGTCTGAGAGTCAGTATTACTGCTGCCAAACAGATGAGCTAGCCAGCTGTCCCAGGGATCAACACAAACATACATGAAAATTTAGGTGAGAAGTATTAATACATCCTTTCTGTATATCATCAATGTTTTCTTTCTGCAACCCTCAAATAGGGGAATCTTAGGGGAAAGAGTGGGAGAATGAAAAATTGATCTATACAGAATAAAGAGATATTTCTAGTGAAGTAACTCCCAAACTTTTCAGCTAACAATCCTCCTTCTGGACTGATGAATCACACTTCTGCAATTTAATTTCACACAAGATCAAAATTCTTAATTTTTCTGATGCAGCCTGCGGCAGTTTGAATTTCCAGTTCCCTCTTGTCACATCAAAGTAGGACTCGTGAAACTTGAAATGCTTTCTCTTGTCCAGTTCATCATGTTAACCCCATGTGATTAGTCCTACTTATATTTGGAACTTGCGCATCCCTGAGAGTGTATAATTCCATCTGGCACCTTCCATTATGATTGCAAAAGTGGCAAGTATCAGTGCCCTTTCTGCATCCTCAATAGAAATAACCCAAAGCTAGCTCTGAGCTGACAAAGAACCTTCAGATTTACTAGCAGAATTTCAGAGGCAGAAGTTTTCTTTCTGTGGGATAGACACCCCCATCCGCCTCCCCCTCAGCAGAGGTTGACTGAGCATTTTCTGAATTGAGGAATGGTGTAGTCATCAATGTGAGGAGTTAAAGTTTCAAGTCAAACCAGTGATATGAGGCTGGTTTAGTCTCTGATAAATAGAGAACCATTTAACCTCAAGCTCTTAAGTATGACAAAGACAATTCTAACAAAAAAAAAAAAATACAAACTGCACTATTTTATTTCCTATACTGCCTAAAGCTCTCCTGATAAGAAAATAATTTCAAATATGTCACATGTTAACTCCTATAGCAGCATTTTTGTAACTATCTCACATACTAAGTGTTTAATGTTCATGCTTACCAACACTGCCAGTCTGCCAGTGTCTATTCAGGTGCTTATTGTACCATTTCTTATAAATAATGTTAAAGCAACTGCAGGGGATGATCTGATGGATGCCAAGATACTGCAATCATTGAAATATACCACACTGCATGAAATAATAGCAGCCTATTTTGAGAACACCTTGAAATTGGCAGCTCTGCTACAGCTTTCATAAAGAGTTGGAGGTCAATCACAGAAACATTCCATTCATAGACTGCAAAATGCCAGGAACCCTGGCACTCTGGAAATGTGTGTGAGATAAATGTCTTCTCAAAAGCATAGGCTGTGACTTCGGTAGTCCTGAGATAACAGTTCTGTAGTTCTGACAGTGTACATCGTCAACAATTTTGAGGCAGATCAGTATGTTGTAAGCTGCACTACTTCATGAGTTGAAAGCAACCCAAAACTTGCTCCTCAGTGCCAAATCCTTCTGCTAATCACAGTCTATAATCCAGAATCTTCTTTTCAGGGTTGTTTGCTTGGTGGTTTTTTTTTTTTCTTTTGTGTTTACAGTGAGAGGAAATTTATGTAACAAGGTTGCTAGCAATGCTACAAGAACAGTAATTAGAGCAAAACTCAATTCTCAGTGCTGATATGGTAACAGAAATACTAATTACCTATCTCAGCAGATTAAAAAGGATAGTGGTAAATATAATCATCTCATCTTTAAAGACTGCAAGGAAAAATAAGGTTTTTTCAGGCATGGTTTATCTGCTCTGTTTTAAACGTCTCTTGCAAGTGTAAGGTGTAGCTTTCACTGAATAGAAAGGGAGCCTGGTGTGGCTAGCTCACATTCAGATCCCTGCAGTGCAGCCTTGTACTGTAGGCCTGTGAAGCCCTACCTAACCGTTACGGCCTCCTGTGGAACGGAAAGATGGTTTCAAATGCCTGTCATAACAACACAGCACAATGCTGCCAAATGGTCTGTGCAGGGAGCCTTGGATGTGCTCAAACAGAAACAAAGGTGAGTAGCCAAACAAATCCCACCGTTAGTTCTTTGTGGCACCCAGGAAGGGAGTAATAGAGAATAAAAATAAGTACCTTGCTGAGACCTTGAATTTTGTGCTCCATTTTCATTGCTGTTTTGAAAACATTAATAGCCTTTGGATATTTGCTGCATAGTTGGATATTGCCAGTAAACTTCCAAGTCTGTTGCAATCAGTGATAAAACCAAAAGGCTGTTTTCAGATTGGAACTACAAAATGTGCCTTTTAAGGAGTATCACATCCTTTAAGCCATTACTTGATTCAGCAGTCTTATTTTTTCCTCTCTTTTCCTTCTTTTCCAGATAAATTTTGTATTTCTATTTAATATAGTTAGGATTTTAATGACAAAGCTGAGAGCTTCAACCACTTCAGAGACAATACAGTACAGGTAAGTCAGCTGGTGCTTCTTGCTCTTTCTGGTGTTAAGAAAGTACTACCTTGCCTGTCTTGCCCTTGTCCTATCTTTGTCCTTCTGGATGACACTGTTGATCTCAGAGGGTGTCTTTATTGCCCTTTGAGCTCATACAGTTAAGTACACAGTATTTATTTTTGCAGGCTACCTATAAAAGTGTGCCTGCTTTTTGTCTGTCCACTCCATTTCAGTGTTCAAGCAAAGCAAACAGCCTAGGCTTACAGATACAGCCATGTGCCCTGCCACAGTCAGCAGCCTCTTCACCTCCATCAGGCGTGCACATGCCAACACACACATGAAATTTCCCACTTCCAGTGAAATCAGAAGGATTTGATTTCAAGTGGGGATAGGAACTTTATCAATTTCTGGATGTACACAAGCATACGTATTATATAAATATATCACAACTTCTTTCACTGATGACTAGGACATTCATGTAGCTAAGTCAGTGAAAAACTGTGTGGTCACTAGTAGGTTGCTTCTCTGTCCCAGTCTCCAGCTTTGTAGGTGCAGAACAATACAATATGAAGACTGCCCAATAAATCATGTGCATATGCATATTAAGATCCTTGTTCATACTAATATCCTAGCAGAGCGAGAAGTAAAAGAAGATCAGAGCCTGGGCTAAAACACTCATATCTGTAATCAATAGCAGTACCATTACTGATGATTACTGTGTGCATCCAGGCATTTATAGTAGGGTTTAATGTTCTTTTTAAGTGTAAGGTATGGGAATGAAGGGCAACTGTGCCCCTTCTAAGATGGTGCCAGCATTAGTGTAACCACTCAGTGGGTTGCATCACAGAACTGATCCTCAGCAAATCATTGCCTTCATATGGGGTGGCCTGTCAGGTAGATCAGTTCCCCAAGCTGGCTAACTGTGCAACCTGACAAGCACCAGTATAGCAGAAAGGAGAAGACAGGAATGTTTAGCCCAGGGCAACAGAAGGAAGGTGGCCTGGCCCCTTCCAGCAGCAGTGTGGACTTAGATCAGTCTAAACAGTCTGTTAGCGTCTGCAGTATCTTGCAAGGTTTGTAGCATTTATGGGCAGACAGGTCCTTACATTGGGAAATAGCACAGTAAGATTGGTCTCAATCCTCTAAAACACTTTGAGATAAAATTTCAGTGTATCAAGCAGATGCTTGAATCCTGGTATCCTCAATTTAGCCAGCTCTTGACTCTGGAGGCAATTCTGCTGCAATAATGGGGTTTTGTTGTTTTACCTGATTCCTTCTTTTCACTCTTGTCTGTGGTTTGAAGACAAATGTGAAGTTAATGCAGAAGTCTGATTTTCTTGTTCAAACATTTCTCTGCACGATTCCTGCAGAGAAACGAGAGGAGAAAACACCCATTTTTCTTTCTTAAACTTTATGCCGTTACACTAAAACTAGCATGGAAAAGCCCTTATTCAAATTTCAGTACATTTTTATCCCCCACAGTTTGCAGGGAGCATTAGAAATACTAGATTCTGAGGCAATCTAAAGTAACTGCCTTCATCCTTGAACAGATGATGGTGATCTTATCCCTGATACAGTCTCCGTGAGGGAAACTTCTTTTTCACAGCCTAGATAGAAACCCTTACAATTCCAGGAAAGCCTGGGGCAGGCCTTGCTGCTCTAAAGCTGAGTAGTACAAACATTTGTTAATGAGGTATTAAATGGTGTGGCAGCTATATTGTTCAGACTCTCACTCTGTCATGACACTGGTGATGTTTCTGTGCTCCCCTGCTTTCCTACCTGCCTGTCTTTACCTACCCGTTACAGCATTATACAGAGATTTTTACAAGCTTTGCAAAATTGCAGTCTTCTGTGTGTGTACAGCACCTAGCACAATGAGGTGCTGTTCTGCAACTGATATCCCAATACACTATTATAGCACCAATAATAAAGATTAGCCCTTCATAATTATGTTAATAATCACTGTGCTTCACTGTGTACAGCCTGCTTGTTGATTCTTTATAAGACAGCCCTAAGCAATTGAGTTGGGTGCGCAGGTGTTGCAGAAGGAGAGAAAACATTTACACTCCAGACAGAATCAAAAGATGGGCATAGAACAGGTTTCATGAGCACTGCATTCCTGCCCTGGTCAACAGCTAAGTTGTGCATTTATCACATCACCCTCAGATGTAACAAATCACTCACCAAACCTGCAGAGAATCTTAGGGCTTCGGCAAAATTAAAGCCTCACTGATGGAGAAGAAACTGTGTCGAGGAAGAAGAGAAAGAAAGGGAGTGATATAAAATGGTTCCCATTTGTCCCTTGGAGTTCACAGTCTGGGGACAAACAGCAGGATTTAAAGGCAAAGACTTTCTCAGAACATGTTTCTCCAAGGGGTCAGGCACTGGTCAGAAAGTGTTAACTAGCAAACTCACCTGTAGCTTCACAACCCAAGGTGGAGGCTGTCACTCTTTCCATGGTCCTCTGCTAAACTCTATCCAGCCTTTCAGATATGGTATCCCATAGGCTCCCTCTTAAATATCCTCTCCAAAGCCCTAAGAAACTGGTGTTCTTCATTGCTGAGGACCCAAGAAGCCTTCATTTTGGGTTACACAATAATCTGATGACAAACCTGTGCAGGCAGACTAAGAAGTATCTAAAATTGGATGTTCTCCTGGGAAAAAAACTGAGAAGTTTTTCGCCATTATGCAAACATAGGCTTCCACTGATATCCTCAGCAAATGCTCTAGCAGCATGCCTCGTGAGATGGAGGTACCCACAGGGAGAACTTGGCTTCCCTAACTCTTCACTAGTGACAGACTCTGGACAGAAGTTGACATGAATTTCTCTCTTAAAATGCTTCTTTCCTCCAATGACTATACATTTCAGATAGCCCTGACATGTCTTAGGCCATCCTTTTGTTTTCTTCTCACCCTGTTTGACATGTACAAGTGCTGAACTGTCTCAAGGAGACACCTCAGTTCCCTTTCTAGCGGATGTAGGTACTTCACTTCCCTCTGAATTGCTCTGAGACTCATCCCCTCTCTCCACTAAGGAGTGACTTATTTGGATTGGGTCAATCTACAGTGGTTCAGATAACACAGTTGTTTTTTCTTGTGGTCACTTGTGTTTTGTTTCCTGCCCACAGGAAGGCAGTCAAGGCAACATTAGTTCTTCTGCCTCTGCTGGGCATCACCTACATGCTTTTCTTTGTAAACCCTGGTGAAGATGACATTTCCCAGATTGTTTTCATCTATTTCAATTCCTTCCTGCAATCTTTTCAGGTAAGAGAGTATGTTTACAGCTGCTTTCAGTTACGGCTGAAAGGATCCCCAGTGCATTTCAGCCATGAAATTTATGGCAATTAAGTCCATGATAGAAATATTAGTTGAAAATAGGTCAGCTTTGTTCATGCTTACATAATAGATATATAAGCATGTCATGTGGAGTGGACATCTCTCAGGTGTGTCCTGGAGGGATTCATCTCCCTTAATATCAGTGCTATATTCAGTCTGTAGCTGCAGATTCTCACCTGGGCTCCATCTAAAGCCAATGGAGAGAGAGATGATGTTGCACCTATCCTAAACTGCCCCTGAAATCAGCCTCCCAAGGAACCTCTCTCTTCACAAAGCACACAGTGATCGGAGGCTTAGGGTAGGTGTTGCTAAAGCAAAGGGAAACAACTCCTACCAGCTGGGCTAACTTGACTAAGATGTTAGCTGTATTGCTCAGTCTCTCACTCCAGCTCTGCTGCAGTGGTAAATGCACTCAGCTACCAAGACTGTACCAACTAAGAACTCATACCTATCTCCTCCCTCCCCTTATTTAATATTTTAATAATATTAATTTTAATTATATATTAATAACATTTAATATTTTCTTAATATTATTAATAATTAATAATTTTGCTAATATTTAGATGTTTTTAATAATATTTAATAATTCTGCCAGGATAAAAGGCAGTGGAATAGAAGTAATCGTATCAGCCTTCTGGATTTGTAGATGTGTCCTATAGCTTTACCTCCACTTAAAGACCTTACTGAACTAGGGTGGAACTATGTTTGACATTAATGTTTTCTCTCTAGTATGGGCAGGAACAAGCACTCTGATACCCAGGATATTAATACAAATATACAGCACACACACTGTCAAGCCAAATCTAGGGTTATGGATTACAAAAGTTATGAGGTTTAGGTTACTGTTTTTACTGATTGCATGTTTAGCTTTGAAAGAGAACATCCCACCAGAAATCACAACTAAATATCCAAAATGGGAAATGTCCCTTTTTTTCTATGAACAGAGGAAACTTATTTTTTGTTAATTAACTGATCCACATTTTTCATTCCCTAAAATTAATTGTACTGTTTATCTGCTGATACTCAATGTCTTAAAAAACACTACACTTGTTATTTTATTGTTTGTATTATAAAGAAACATGTAAGAAAGAAAACAGGAAATCTCTCCTTTATGATGACAATAATTACAGTCAATTTCTGAAAGCAAAATGGGTAGGATTCTGTTCACAGGTTTAGAGATGAAAGATTCATCATGATGTCATCTGAGCTTCCGTTATAGTCATTATAATCTTTGCAGTCATTACAGGGATCTAGTCAATGCTGTCAGTAGATTCCACAGAGTAATTCAGCTCAAATGAACTTAAGCAACCTGATGATATGCTTGCCCACACAAGACCATCACAGGTCATTTGGCACCTCCCTGAAAGTGTCTGAGACATCCATATCGACCTGGCAGGCATACCATAGTACCTGTGAGAGGTTTGTGCTGTTTTAGAGGGGGCAGCTGGAAGCTGTAGATATGCTTTAGCACAGCTGAAGAGGCAATGCCCTCTGTTAGTAGAAGAGCTGCCTGGATTCCAGCTTTCATGTCTCACCTATGAGCTGAAAGACACTTCCTATTTTCTCATCAAGTTGTACAGTACCAATTTCATCTGTTTAAAGGTGGATGTTCTCAACAAGATTATGTTTTTGCTCAGGATGATCCCAACTCAGTCCCTGATTCTGTGTGTTGAAATTCATGCTTAATAACTGACTGTTTTCTATCCTTTACAGGGTTTCTTTGTGTCAGTATTTTACTGCTTTTTGAACGGTGAGGTAAGTAGTGTCCCCTTTTGTCAGTGTAATTAATTCTTGGGAGGTGGAACTTACTTGGATGCCTGATTGTAGAGACATGAGATGTTTTTTGCATGGGGTCATAGTCCCTTCCGTCTGTTGCTCTTGCAGAAGTTTCTGTTACTGTGCATTTGAATTTCCCAATTCTCTTTGTAGGTGTCCTTAGTTCACAAAGGTCTATCAAAATCAGGTTATTACTCAGGAAATCAGGGCAGAGGAAAAGGAGTTTTCTCAGATTTTTGTTGTTCATTTTAAGGCTTTTTTTGAAGTTTCTCATTAATTATAAATAAGATTTCTGGGCATACCTGGGCATTTCTTCTGATCTGGGCTCCTGTTAAAGATATTCTGCAGGTGATCTATTTTTGTTTCATTATGGGCATGCTGAGCTGAGTGAGTTTTTCTGTGAGCCTATCTATCTCCAAGTGATGAGTGCCCATTGCATGCAGAAAAGAGGGTTGGGCTCAGGGTCACTGGTGTTCCTAAGAATTCAAGTACTGCTACTCAGACAAGAAAGGTTTCACTAATATCCCTCAGTGTTTTACTTACACCCCAAAGTGTGAGAGATTTATATCTTTTCCCTATTTACACTGCCAGTGTCCCATTTACCTGCATTTAACTGTGTCATCTTGTCCAATCAAAATTTGTGTTTCTGCAGAAATTAATGCTATGTCTCAGTTATTCCTGCTTCATTTGGTATGTACTTGATTTGTGCTGCTTCTTAACTTCATTGTGGGTTATGAGAGAGGATGGGCATGTCTTCTCATGTAGCTGCTCTGCAGCATTTTCTACGTTTCAGCCAATGAAGAACCAAGATTACTGGTGGGGTTTTTTCTTCTTCATTTTCCCTTTTCCTCATTAATTCTGAGGTGATGTTAACAAGAAGCAACACTGCTTTCTCAGGTTAGGCACATGCTACTTTTTCATACTGGCAGGAGACTGTTCTAAGTTCTCTTTCCTACTTGCCTTCAATAAATTCCGACCACTCTGTTTGCCTCTTGATAAATAGTGAGGTGAAATCTTCCCCAAGAAGTACAGGCACCTTAACTGAGGGACTACCTTGTCATATAGCTGAGTTGCTCATGACCACGCTTTATTTTTGTGAGCTGCTGTGCTGCACAGTCTGATGAGGTTGAAGGCACCAAAAGTCTGGCATGTCCCTTCAGTATTTCTTCTCATATTCATCAGGGACTGGAACCCAAGCCATATGATTTCTTATTCAGTCAGGACTTTGTATCATCCTAGTTCACTTCCATTTTGTGCACTTGGGCTAGGGCCAGTTGGCTGTTCATACCACGCTTCCACTCTTTTGGCTGTTCTGGGATTCTTTCAGCTGCCTTGTACTGGGAGAAATACTCCCTTCACTACAGCACTCCAAGGTTCTCAGTCCAAAGCCATGAGCCAACCTGCCATTTCCTGTAACTTAAATGAGTTCAGACATAATCAAATTTGTTGAAATGCAGGATGATTCATGTCATGTACTTCTATGCCTTGATAACAAACTACTAGCAGGTCTGGAATGATGTCCGTGACTGATTTTCCCAGATACCACACTACTGTTACACTTGGAGTAGGCACTTCTGCGGGAGTCAGTAAAGGTTAACACACCCAGCTTGGGTGATGTAGGTGATCTTGACTAATTTCCCTGAACACAGATATCTGCTGCCACTTGAGAGGCTATAGAGTATGTGAGGCATCCGCATGGTTCTACCAGTTATGATATAGGATCTATAGAAGATTCATACCTTCTGACTGGGAAGTGAGAAGCCAAGCGGGATACAAGTGACTTCTAAATTGGCTATGTTACTAATTCAAGCCAGTGGAGAAGATCTTCTTCTTGTCAGCTTAGCCTACAATAGAAACTTCCATTTACGCACATGAACAACTCTAGACTTCACTGAAAGTGCGGACTGTCACTCCTTTAACTGTTATGCATGCCTAGGCACTCAGCTCACCTGTAGACACCTACAAAAAGCTGAATTTGTGAGCTAAATCTTCCCTGTAGCTGTACGTTTACATCTAACATGCAACTTCCACTTGACTACCTAAACCATGGCAGCTCCCTAAATACTTCTTTGAGGTATAATATAATTCTGAACTCCCCAAATATTGCAGCATTGACTATTTCAAAACAGTGAAAGGACTTTGGATTCATCTTAATCTGCTGTGGGAATGTTTTTGAAGTATCATAAAGGTTTAAAGGGTGAAATTCCCTGCTCTGTTTTAGCTTCAGCTTTGCACAGCTCAGAAACAAGTACAAGATTCAGTGAATTTTCAGTGCTTTCTGGGAATGCAATCATGTTTTTCAAGAAAAAAAAAAAAGCATTTTATATTATGGTATTATAAAAGCTCTCTCTTGTGTTAGTGCCTATCCTCCCTTGATCTCCATATACTCATAAATCATTCTAAAAAGAGCTTATGTTTCCCAGATTGCATCCTGAAGGCCACATCACATTGCAAAAGCTGGCAATAATGCTGTGTTTTGCCTTTTTGTGAAGTGAGAGGTCTGTACAGGCTACACTGCCAACTGAGGCATATATGAAGACCTTGCTTGTTAGCATAGCAAAAGTGTGTTTTCTTACTGCAAACTTCCATATCTAAGCAGTAAAGTCATTTACTGCTCAGTTAGATTTGCAGTACATTGTTTTCCTCAATTATTTGCTATTAAAAGGCCTGTATTTCTTAGTGCATGTGAATGGCATCACACGTGATGTATGGAAGTACCAGAATATCATTTGTTTTCTGACATCAGTTGCTCTTAGAGAGGCATCTCTACTAGAAGTGGTGATGAAGGTAATTGGATGCAGCCTTTGCATAGGCATGGTAGAATTTAATGTTCTCAGAATAAGGACAAGCTACAATTAACCCCAGCCATTTTTGAGGAAAGAAAAAGTTAGGGTTAATTAATTTGTTGCCTGTATTGCATGTATACATTGCAGTGAAACTTAGTAAATGTGATGAGAGTATTTCTCAGTCGGTTTGATGTGAGAACTACTTGGTTTGCATACAAGAGTAGCATTAATGGCAATTACCAGAATTCGAGCAAGTGGCAGAAAGATAACATAAGGCTGCATGCTGATAGAGTCAAAGAAAACAGAGCCATGTATCATGACAAACCTGTATGAACTGAAAATAAAGAGAATACTAGCTTGATAGCTATATATTATACCAGTCAGTCCAGTTGCTACAATGTCTGAGCATCTTAGTCTGTGTAACTTCAAAACTCCTATACAACTGAAATTAGCTTTAAAGATCAAAATCAACTTCTTAAAAAAAAAGTACTCAGAATGTGTTCCTAAGAAGAGTTTGCCTGCATAAGAGAGCAGAGAGTTGGTCTCAGTGATCCGTATGGGTCCCAACTCAAGATATTCTATGATTCTGTGATTCTATTCTACGATCACAGATGAAAGTAAAGTTTCTTTCTGTCATTGTTCTATCTGTGAAGTTTGGCAAATGAAACAGAAAAGAGTTTTTTTCTCTGTGACATCTTGTAGCCGCTCTTGATTTACACAAATGTGTCCTTAAGACTTTGATTCTTTCTCTTCCTGTGACCTCTTTTGCCCCAGATCAGATTTACATAGCTGTGCCTCTTGAATAGGTGTGATGATCTAGTGGAGAAGACATCACCTCAAGTGCTCTAACTGAGGATAGCATCTAGGTAATAAAGATATCACCATAAAAAGTCTTGTCCCTGATTTTGCAGTTATTTGGTCTGGCAGGTCAGCAGTGGGGTCACTGAAGGGAAAAACTTGAGTTCTTACATTGCAGTCCATGCAAAAGATTTAAAATGGGATGAGTTTATTTCCTTACATTTGACATGGGAATACAAACACATCCCTTTCCCTCATTTCCACAACACACAATGTTTCCCACTTATCTTGGACCAGCTTTGTCAGCTGCAGGGAGAATTAAGCTAATGGGCCAGGTCTTGAGAGAATGTATATAATTTGAGCCTCTCTGCTGGAGATACTGATTCTTCAGATTTTGAATAGCCACCACATTATACACAAAATCTTCCAGTGAACCTAATAAGAAGAGGCAGTTTAGATACAAAGTTGACAGTTTTTAATTTTTTTTTGCAAATGTCTTAATGCAAATTTCATTTAATCTGAGTGATAAAGAGCATCTCTGGACTTCCAAGAAAATTGATGACAAGAGGTTTCTGAGAATTTCAGATATTATGAAAAATGGTATAATAAAAAAAAGTATGTGTTTATGTTAAATGCCACTTGAAAAGAATGAATATTAAGTTGTGAACTTATTTTTCAATGACTACAAAAACACAGATGCTCGACAAAATCTCTTATATCAACTCACAGATCACAAGACTGAATTTAATTTCATGTAATACTCTGAAATCATCCTGCAAAGCATGAATTCCTACCTCAAGAAGACCTCTGGTTCTAGTATTATCTGGTCAATATTGATAATTGGCTATGAATTAACTTTTAAAATGGAAACCAATTAGCTGACTTAGAAAGAAATCATAACCAGGGTGCAATGGATCAGGTTACTTTGTTAGATGGCACTGTAAATTATTCTCACAAGAAAGTGCAAGGCAAGGATAAATATGTTTATTTTTTTGTGTGTTGATCCTAGGCACCATCTGTCTCTCAAAATCTATTAAGCTCAAAGTGGCTTACTTTGATCTGATCATCTTGGGAAGCTATTTGTTATAATTGCCAGCTATGAATCACCACCTAAATGGTCATCCACCATCCATCTAAGCAGACTTCACATTAATCATTCTGAACCCAAAGGATGTCCATTAAGAGCTCCTTCAAATCGCTGAATAAATATGAGTATGGGGGTGGACTAGAGGCCTAAAATCTAATTCCACCTCCCACAGTGATTGCTTTCTGAGTCAAGGTGCCCAACAGTGCAGTATGAGTACTACTGAGGATGCCTGGACAATATAGAGTCAACTGAAAGAGTCAAACCTTCCCTTTGGGACCACCAGGTAGCAACTAATTCCAGGACCGAGTCCCCTCTCAGTACCCAACTCCTGTATCCCCTGTTCTGTAGAAGGTTACCTTCATTGCTGCAGCTACAGTAGGTCTTCAGACCAGGGTCCTGCCAGAAAGCGAAAATTGAAAAGTCCAGGCATGGTAAAAGGCAGCAACTGGTCAGACAGTCCTTTCCTACCCCATCTTTCTTTTCACTAAAACACTGCTCTTGTGACGTGACTGCACAGCACTCCACAACAAAATCACAGAGGTTAAAGGTGGGCTGACTTCATTCACAACTCCTCTAGTGGTTAGCTCCAGTCATTTGTGGCCCAGAGGAAAGCAACAGCATTTGCTTGTACCGCGGATATGTGACAGATCTTTGTAACCAGTCAGAACTGGTTCTAGCTTCTCGAGCAGTTGTGTGTGATAACAGAATTGTACTGTTGTGATTTCAGAAACCAAACTTCAACATCCTAGTCTGGCAGGTGGTGCAAACCTGTTATCAGGCTGTATGGAACTGCTGCCAAAGACTTCAACAAACAAATTGATTACAGACCAGCTAAGCAGGCTAATTGCAGGCCAGCAGAAAAAGAAAATAATGTTACATAAAATAGTGATGTAATGTAGGCTATATAAGGAAAAGAAAAAATCCACCCAAGCTTCATTTTTGTTTCCCTTGAGCCTTGCAGATCATTTTGAGTACATCCCTTCCCTACCTTAGAAGGATTAGACAATGATATTGGCATCTTTATAGATATGTTTGGTTCAATTTTTATTGTAATGGTAACATGACCATCTTTGACCTGAGGGGTTAACTCTACTGGGAGCCTTGTAAATCCATACCACTAGGGTGAGAAGTCATGTAGGATATATGTATAGTTGCTCAGCAATGTACTTTGTTTACAAGAAATAAAGACTCACTCCTGTCTCTCAGAGAGTATTAGCATTTTAATCTGCCTATCCCCAGGTCCGTCAGTCCAGGGGTCTCGTGTGTTTAGGCTGTTTTGTTTCTTTGCTTCCATTCAGGACTGCAATTAAGCCTTCCAAGGATCTTCACCTATAGACTTCTTCAGAGCATTTAGTGTTCCTCCTCCTTTGAGGGACACCCTAACCCTTTGGAAAGCTTTCAAGGTATCATGTAAGGCATCACCTTATGTTGGTGTAAGTTCTTTTATGTAATGGATGGGATTTATCTCTCTAGGATTAGATATCTAATACATGCACATATGCAGTTCAGCTCATCATCTTCAACTTCGTTTACAGGCAGTCATTCACTCAAATATGAGTAGATTTCAAATGACGTATTTTAGTTGTCTCTTTTTGATGAACTGCTGCCAATGCCTTACAGCCTTTCCTATGTATCTGATAGAGAGAGATAAGGTCTTCAGAAACTTCATGGAAGTGGATTATGCTGCAGAGTCAGACACAGTGTCTTGAAATTTGAAGTCCACATAGCCAGTTCCCTTTTGTTGATCTGGACATTCCTTGAAAGTCCCTCTTACTCATCTGTAGCTTACAATAGGACAGAATAAATCTTCATCAACTTTTCCACAGTTTGCACTGCTGTTCAGAAGCAAAGATGCTTAAAGTTTAAAGCTATTTTCCACTTTCCTGCAAACTGCAGCTCAAGGATAAGGATCTGAAACATAGCACAAAGATGCTTAAGTGTAGTTGGAACATGATGAATTTATCACTGAAACCTGTTTTCATAGCAGAAAAATCAGTCCGTTTAAAAAGACATTGACATCTATATAAACCTTTTTCATTTATTTCATTTACCTTTGGATCAGGTTTTCTGGGAGTAAAATGTTGCATATGAGCAAAGCAAGAACTTAATTTGGGTTAGTAGTCACAGTCTACTGAACACTGGTTATTCTGTAGTCAAGAGAGTACCTGTTGTCCTCTTGCCCCTCACTCGTTAACATTTTCATGTGAGGGATGTTCTCTGGGGACAGAGTATGGCAGGGCCCCAGTAGTCTACTTCCAGCTTCCATTTCCATGACAGCTCATTTAATCCTACTCTTTTTATCAGACCCTTTCTTTCTACCTACATTACTAGTATTATATGTCAGCATTAAGTCAGAAAGCCCCAAGTAAATGGGCCCCTTTGTTCTAAGCACCATGTAAATGAATCAAGCTCTCTTCCTCTCTGCTAATAAGACATGACATTTCTTTCAAAACCTGCTTTTTAATGTTGCTAAAGGCTCTTTCTTCAGCTAATTTCTAATCGATGGCTGCAAGAAATTAGCCAGCAGCCAGCATCTAGCATAAGTAATAGCAATACAAAGTTGATGTCTATTTTATCAAAGCAAACCTATGCCTGTAGTAAATCTGATTTGACCACATGTTCAGAAACTGATTATTCGCAGTATGCAAAGTGCAAAGAGCTAAAAAGAATTATTCTGAGAGACTAACTTTGTAAGAAAAAGACAGGCCAAGGGTCAACACAGAGAACTGAGTGCTCTGCTCAGCAGCACTTTGCCATCTCAACAACCAAAGTTACATAGAGATGAAGGTTATCATCTGTATTCCTGAGGCTCTTTGTTAAGCTTTAACCACTGACAACAGCCTGTAGCATCTTTGGGCTATTACAGGCAAATGCTGTTAATTTCAGGTGATAGGTGTGCTGATGGTGACTCTAGGATATAGTACTGACTACAAATGCTTAGATAGACCTAGTTGCTCTCATGGGTATTAACAATGAGGTTTGAAGCTGTGTAATAGCTTTTTCAGGGTCTCTTTTAACATGCAGTCACAGCCAGGTTTTTGGTTGTTTTTTTTTTTGGGGGGGAGGGCGTGTTCTGTCCCAAAGTTAAGCTAACATTTTGTTTCTGAGTTCAACTGTAAGAGATAAATTTGAGCTTAATCTTTTCTGCTTGCACTCTGGTCACATCCTCATTGCAGTGAATTATTCTGTCATTAAGAAATGCCTTGCACTCACCTTTAAGTGTAGAGACTGTTTCCATGTTCCCAGTCCATTAGGAATGGCTTCAGCTGCACAAGCATTTTTCTTACTACTTTTTATCCTTTCTCAAAGCTTGTAAGCAAACCATATCATGAAAGCCATTCAGACAACTGCTTATTTAGACTGGCGTCTTTATCTCCAGATGACTGTTTTTGACTTGATTGGTTCGAAGCACAAATGGGTAAATCTAATCTGTCTTCACTGGCTGAATAAGTATCTGTTCACACCAGTTGCTCAGAATAACAAAAAGCCCACCAGGTAACTCCCCCTTTTCATGACGCAGTAGAATGCTGCTGTAGGAGTACTTGGGGTACAGGAATGCAGAGGACTGCCAATCTGCTATCAATGTCTTTAGCAAGATTGTGCTGTACCCAAAGATTGAAGACTCTCTGCTTTTGCACCAAAGGTGAAGAAATTCACCTCTTTCTTTGAAAGACTTAAGTAAATCACAGGTTCCCTGTACAAGGGTGAATTTCCAGCAGAAAGGGGAAAAAACTTTTCTAACAATATCTCAGTATTTATTGACATCTGGAGAGAAATGAGCATTCAAGAGGCAACAACCCCCTCCAGATCAAGTCGCATGTTCTTCATGGAACAATTTCCCATGGCAGTGCTTACCCTCTGACACTTCACGTGGTATTTGTACCATACTTGGATTTTAAGTGCCCAACATTTAGCTAATTTGTTTTTGTACTCAGGCAAGCAAGAATGAGCCATAATGGGTTTGAAAATAGGGGGCAACCAGGAAAGTGCAACACCATGACACATCTTTACACTGTTTCTCATATTTCAAGAAGAGGGTTCAATGAGCGAGTGAGGTCAGTTGGATTAGACAGTAAAAGTCAACATTGCAGGCTGGCTTCTACTGTAGTCATATGACTGTGGAAGCCCATCCTGACAGTGGCTATTTCATTTAACTTATTTTATAAACTGACCAAACCCCATCTTAAAACTACTGGAGTCATCTTGTACCTAGTACTTTATAATGAGAGGCTCTTCCAGAAATCCCCTGCACTGTTGTTTAACATTATTCTTATCCTTATCTCAAATTCATTTATGCTTCTGGAAGTGCTGTATTTTAATTTTAATTCCTCTTTCACTGGATATTCACTCTTCCCCTTCTCCATGCAAGCAGTCCTATTCCCTCATAATCTTTATTTTCCTAGGGTCTGCCCTACCCCTATGAAATGTAAAAATCACTATTTTATATTGAAAAAAATAATCGATTCAAAATCAGAAGAAAGAAAGTGTATGTGGCACTCTTCTAACCTTACTATAAACATCTGCACCTACTTGTCTTGAATGTCAGATCAAGCAGCACAGATCACACGTAGTTGAGAAAATAATCAAAGAAAGAGACCCTCAGGTCCCATTTGCCCAGTCTGTGCCTTCTAGAAGGGCTCTAATTGATAGAAAAGCCACATTTCCACATTTAGGACTCCCCTGAGAAGGCACCAAAGAGGGCAATTTTCAAGTGTATGGAGTGTATTTCATAGAAAAAGCTGGTAATCAGAGGGCACTGTTTGGTGCCAGATCACAGCACTTCAGAGGTTTTAAGTAGATATGCTGCAGACTATGGATCTAAGTCCCTGAAGGGCCACCAAGACCTGAGATGATTGAAACCATCTGAGAGGAGTGCAGATCCCCTCTTCCCATGACCTCCTTATGAACTGTTGTGTGGTTTAACCATCACGGTATTAATCCTGTTCATCTAGGACACCTAATACTGATAGTGTGTGTGGTTTGGTGGGAAATACCTCTGCTACTAGAGCTCATCAACTCATTTGAGCATCCATTAGACAGCATGTTGGAGCTGTTCTGAAGTGGGGTTGGGTGTTCCATATGTTTTGAGTAATCCTCACACTGCACCTGAAGACAAGAACCATGTTTTACAAGAAATGGGGAAAAGCAGTGGCTGTAGAGCTTCAGACAATTTGATTTAACACCATCTTCCCTGCAGTCCTGGTGGTGATTGAAGATAACACCCAGGATGGCTTTGCTCTACCTCACTCAAGTGCTGATAGCTGAGAACGTGTGTCAGCGTGTTTCACACAGGCTGTGTAAACTCATTCCAGGCCTTGTATAGTTGCTATGGTAGCTGAACCACATCAAGGTCTACTCTACAACAATATCACTGCTATTAATACCCAAGCATTAGCCTGCTGGTGGTAAAATGGGAATAAGAGCACTCCTTCACTTTTGAGGGATGCTGTGAAGATAAGTACATTAAAGACTGAAAAACATTCAGGATAAGATATCAATATTGTTTAAATTTAGCTAAATTTGTAATGCAGACATCTAAAACAGAGCTAGTTGTCTAGACTCACTTTAAAACTAATGAAAGGAAATAGCTATTTTTCATCTGACCACAGTATCTGGCCTACCTGGGACAATCTACTTTAGGAAGAGATGAATCATGCTCTTCAATCATATTGACTCGTGCTCTGTTGGTCAGGAAGTCAGGAAGCTGTGGGTCATTAGCTGAGGTGTAATGTCTATTTTATATTATTTATAACCCCACCTTCTAAACAATGTGGTTTTAGCAAAGCAGACCTGGCTAGATATACAGGTTACATGTAAAAATACTCTTTTTTCAAAAGTGCATTGGATTCCAGGTTGGCAGCAGAATGTTAACATCCTTTCCAAGTGTGATGAATACAATTACCCATTGACTATCTGGGAAGCTGGACTCAGATTCATCTCAACTGGTTTTGTAAGCTTACCTCGCTGCCTAGGTTAGGGGTCTCAATTGCTCTTGCCAAAAAAAAAAAAGTATCCAGAGATTGTTCTAAATGTTTCCTTCCAGATTCTGACTTTGAGTCTTCTCTGCCAGCGATTTGGCAGGAATTGGTTACAGCCTGTGTTAGGAGTATATCAAGCCTTCCCTCCCATTGTGTGTAGGCTAGGATTCTTATCACTTGTCTTTCTTTTGCTTATATACATACATATTTGAGCCATGGTTCCTGGGCTCTCTCTATGGTCCATGCAAAAAAAAAAAAAAAGAAAAGAAAAAAAGGTATTTCTAGATTTATCCGGCCTATTTGTAGCCATGTGCTTGAGGATAACCTGTTGACTGCAGAAGTAGCTCTCCACTGCCTGTAGAAAACCATCACAGGGATTAGGTCAGGTCTGTCTGTCGTAGACTCAAATGTTTAGTTAAATGATCTGTGATTATTCATATACAAGGGACACAGAGGCAACGATAGCCCCTGTGATAGGTCACTCTAAGATCTCCATCAGCTACATCCATCTTGAGGGCTTGATTCAGTTGCATAAGCTTAGACATTTATTGCCATTTGAAATGGACTAGTTAAGAGGTGAGATATGAGACATGTGAGATATGGGAAACCCATGCTGTTCCCAGAGTGCAGTACCCAAGAGAATATCAAGTGAATGCCCTTTTTTAGGCAGCTGAATCAAGCCCTGCATGTTTCAGTGTTTGCACATACCACCATTTGTCTCAATGCTGTCTAGTGCCCTTTACAGAGAACACCTGAGTATTCTAAGTGGTCATGTTCTTTTATTTTGTTTTTTCACCAGGTCCGTTCTGCTGCCAGGAAAAGATGGCACCGCTGGCAAGACCATCACTCCCTCCGAGTGCGTGTGGCACGTGCCATGTCTATCCCCACCTCTCCAACACGAATCAGCTTCCATAGCATCAAACAGACCGCAGCTGTGTGATATGCCCTCACGTACACGTGCACCTGGTGGCCTTCAGGGTTCTTCTTTCTTCACTCTCCCCAGGCCCCTTTCTTCAAACTTTCTTCCTTTATTCTTCACTGATCTCTTTTGCAATGAGGTGCCCGTCACATTTCTGTGGACTCTCATCTCCTGTATTTATGATGCTGCTTTAAGGCAACCAGGCAAAGGCCTCCTGAAGTAGGTGGTGGCGAAGCAGTTTCAAAGAAGAAAGAGATTCAACACTGACTGCACCTTGTGGAAGTTTGCAGTACAAAGTCTAAAACAGCACACTGGCTGGAACAATACCTTTTTTCAACCTTTTGTTTGTTTGTTTGTTTCTCCCTTCCGTATTGTGGTGAACAAGAACTGTTTTTAAAATACTGCCCATCTCACCCTGTACATTGATTCCCAATGTTTTCAACAGTTTTGTGTGTAGATAGCCCATGCCTTTCTTGTTTCTTTGTAAAAATTACTTCTCTGCGAAACTGTCATTTAAGAACACGTGGCAGCAGGAAAAAGAGCATCTGCAAGGTGGTGTGAAAAACCCAAGTTTATCTACCTTCCTCTTTTCTCCCTTTGATAGACAGGGAGTTGTCCAGAGCATCACTGGATTGTTCAAGACAGGGCACTTTGCCTTGCAAGAACCATGCTCTGTTCATACAGAGAATTTCAAAAAGGACAGCAATATCTCTAGATAGCTCTATAAAATATTCCTCTTAGCCACATGCTTTCAACACAATGTAAGTAGTCTTTGGACAGTCTTTGTATTTTTTCAGGTAAGAGGATTGGGGTGGGGAAGGACAACAGAACATGCTTTCTGGATTTTAAAAATATAAAAGGGAAGCACTGTAAAAATAATGAGGAGAGGATGTTTGCATTATGAGGATAGTGCTACATGCTGCACCAAGATTATCTATTGAGCATTTTCAAGTAGAGCAGATGTATCTACTAGGCTTTTTATGTGATGTTCAAAAATACTGTATATTTTCAGTAATAAACACTACTCTGGGTTGGTTTCAATAAAACAAGGTATCATTTTCTTTACTCTGGAAAGGAAGAGGAGACCTATCTTGAGAATGGTTTTGTATCTAAGATGAGGGAAAGAAATCCTGTGTGATAGTGAGCCAAGAACAACCTGATGATAAAATCTGAGCAAGAGGGTATATAATGATGCCTCCTTTCTCATCTCATGGTGTTACACTGAATCTCTGTCCTTCTGTGCTCCCCTTCTCTCCATTGGGTTTTGCAACAGCAGAAAACAAAAACGAGTTGTGTAATATATTCTCCATCACCTGTATGTTACAAGTGAGGGAGTAATTTGCTCTTTAGCATGCTTATTCTGAATTTTCTTCACATGTTTTAGAGGACTTTGCAGCACAAGCTGGATTTAAACTTTCAGATTTAAACTGATTCCTCTCTAGCTTTTAGAAGGAGTATGTGAGGCTGGAAAATATCTTGGAAAACACTGATGTTAATGCCCTCATTTTGGAGGCATCCTGTCCTAATAGCTCAATCACATTCAGCTTAGAGCTGGTTGGCGATGCACAGAAAACTTCATAGAATCATAAGATCCTAGAATGGTTTGTGTTAGAAGAGACCTTAAAGCTCATCCAGTTCCAACCCCCTGCTATGGGCAGGGACACCTTCCACTAGACCAGGCTGCTCCAAGCTCAAAAAATCCAATCTAAGCCATTCTGCCTCTACAAATTAAAATTTTGTAATGTTTGCCCCTCCTAACTCTCATTTATATTTGTGTGCTTCAGTGAGGTAACGGAGATTTGAGATTCTGTCTAGTTAAGACCTATCATCTCTGCCAGGGAGGAGGAGCAGGGAAAAGTCTTCACATAGCCTTCCATGTGGCACGCCAACTAGCATGATAGATCCCAGTGTGGCGCAGATAACAACTAAGACTGGAATTATGCCTGCCTATGCCACTCACTGCTGTCAATGTCCTTAGTTCTACAAAGTGATGCAAACCTTCAGGTGGGAAACAAAAGTGCCTGATGAGAGAGGACTGTGTCAGTGCTTTTATTCATTTTGTATGCATCACCATAGGGATGCACAGTCTCCTGGCATTTGTGTTTGAAGGGGCAGATACACATAAATACAGGTTAGAAATACGTGGATTGAGTACCTCTGCGTTTGCTCTGTCTCTAGGCCAGTCTGAAATGAGAAAGGGATTTGCAGTACAACAGAAATTGCAGATTATTGTTGCTACCAGCAGTGTAATCTCACAAAAAATAAAGTCCTTTTTCCTGTTGGCATTTGTCCAAAGCACAGATTTTCAGTCCTTTCAGCATTGGACCCTGTTTCAAACCATCATGGTGGACATAGAGCATTAATGACGTACTGCTTATGTTAATGCTGAAGTGATTGCCATTCTAACACATGCACTGCTCCTACTTGTTTTGCCATGGAAGTTTTCTGAAGTCTGTCAGGTCTGTAGTACTGGCAGCCATGGCATATTTTTTCTAGAGCACTGTGATGGAAATCAAGTTTGAATTTCTGCTATCAGCCTTGTAAAAGCAAGATTTCAGACCATCCCCCAAAAAGCAATAAGAAATTATTTTAAGGGCAGCTTTACTTTTTTGTCAGAGAGTGCAGAGCAGATAGGTGGATGGTAGAGATATGGACAGGTGTAATTCTGAAGACAGCATATCTGGGAGGGTCATAAAAGCCAGGATTTAAGAAAAAAAAGCTGAGGGTTTCCTATCTGAGATTGGACACAAGGCTCAACATATTATATAGAGTGAACTCTAGCTTTTCTGCACATGGCTGCCCTGCAGACAACCTAGGACTGGCTTGTAGGCTGCCTAACCAGTGGGCACCATACCTTCTGGTCGGCAACAAGAAATGGAATATGTGTGTTCTGGAACTCATGTTCTCATCCCTCTGGAGTCACAAGCTGAGGCACATATCAGTGAGCTCTCTTCATTCGCAGGTTGGTCACCATCAGCCTGTTTTCTAGTCCCTGGAAGGATTCCTTACCTTTGAAGTCCTGAGAAGGACTCTTACTGGTATGAGTAAAATAGATATCAGGTTCACACTTGCTCTCTCAGTGTCCTTTTCTCATTCCAAATAAAAAGGCATTTCCTATCTTTCTGTCCTCCACAACAGGGGCCAGGGAAACCTTACGGCAATCAAATTCTCCTGATGAAAGCTGCTACAGAAACGGAGTGGAAAGTAGTCTCCAAGGAAATAGTGCTTTGAACACATCAAATGATCAGTATTACCTTATTGCTTCCTTAAGTTTACTTGTCTGCCTGTATCCTTCATTTGCTTTTATGAGGTGCAGTAAGATCCTACTCAGTACCATAACTGAGTTAGTATAGCTCACGTTAGCAATGAAAACAGCCTGCCCTTCACATTTCAGGGCTGAAAAGCTAAGATCCATCCTGAGTTTTCCTCACTGCTGTGGACATGCACCCAGCTCTGAAGTACAAGAGCAGTGCAGCAACGCAGCAACACTTCCACTGGACTGCTTCCTTTCCCCTGTGGTGGAATTTGGGTTTTTTTCTCAGGAGACACAAAAGACAACTTTGTGGGCACAAGCTGCATCTGCCCTTGGAGTGCATAGCTAGAGTGACCCACTATTATCTTTGTACTGTGCAGCCTGCCCTTTGTCAGATGACACTTTGCTAGTACTGTAGGGAAGGGGTCATCTTAGTCACGTGTCTCCAGCAGTAGTCCTAATACCAACCCCTGAGGAATGCCACTGGTCTCCACCTAGACATTGAGCCATTGACCGAAGCTCTTTGAGTGTGACTATCCAGCCAAATCCTTATCCACCAAGCCCATCCATCAAATCCATGTCTCTCCAGCTTAGAGATGAGGATGTCATGCGGGACAACACCAAATGCTTTGCAGAAGTCCAGGTAGAGGACCAACTGGCTAAGCAGCAATCATCTGGAATAGAACCCAGGGACCTTGGTGGATTCTGAAATGAATGCAAGCCAGCTGTTGGCCTGACAACAAAGGTGGATAACAGCAGTCTGGGCTGTTTTGAGGGAAGTGATTATTCCCCTCTGCTTTGCACTCATTAGACCACATCTAGATGCTGTGCCCAGTTTGAGTCACCCAGTACAAGAAGACATTAATAAACTAAACCAATGTCAGCCTCAGGCCACAAAGAGGCTCAGGTCTAGAGCACTTGCCATGTGCACGTTAAGGCCAGAGCAACTCCTTCAGCACAGGGAGGAGGAGACCCAACAGCAGCCTGGCAGTACCTACAAGGAGATCACTGAGGTGACAGACCAAGGCTTTTCACAATGATGCATGGCAGGAGGACAAGAGATAACAGACTTAGACTGAAACAAGAAAGGGCCAAATCAGGTGTAAGGAGAAAGTTTTTCCTCAGAGGAACGGTCAAGCAATGGAACAGGTTGTCCAGGGAGGGTGTTCAATCTTCATCTCCAGAGATTTTGCAAGACCCAGCTGGATAAAGCCCTTAGCAACTAGGTGTGCAGTCATAGCATATGATATGGAAATACACTCATGCCTCCTACCTTCAAAAAAGGCTTCTTCATGTGGTTTCTCCTGGGAGGGATGCAAAGATGAATGAAGTCACATTTCTTTGCACAAAACTTTCTCCTTTACATTGTAATACCTTTTAAAGCCTTATGTCCCTTTCAACAAAAGTTTTTGGCAGCAGGAAAAGTCTTAGCTATGCCAGGAAAATGGTTGTGGGTATAATGGACTGACAGCCCCTCTCTCTCTGTGTATGTGTGTTTATGTACCAGTGTATGCACATGTACATACACATCCAACTGTCTGTGTATGTGTGAATATATGTCTCTGTGTGTGAAGAAAACTGGTCAAGTTCATTCCGATTTGTAGCATATTATGTATGAAGAAAACAAGACTTCATGTGTTCAGTGAATCACTATGGAAATGAACAACTATGAACACTTAAGTACTTGAAATAGAACTCATAAAAGGTCTTCCAGGAAAATGTAGTGCTGAGTGTTGCAGATAATGCATGTGCCAACTGACATCTGAGAGCAAGTATAAGCTTATTGTGGATCTGGACTAATTGCTTCCTTCTGACACAATTTATATCTTTTTTCCCTCCTCCTTTGCAATAAATCCCCAGTCTCAGCTTGCAGCAGAGACAACATGTTGCCTCATCATCCTGACTATTCCCTGTGGGAGTCAGTGATGCTGAACTTCAGTTCTTTGGATATGGGGATATCAGCTTAGGGATTTTTGAGTGCCATCATATGACATGTATCACCAGTTGATCAGGCCCAGTCACCAGGGGATTATGAAGGGCAGGTCCTGCTTGAATAACCTGATCTTCTTCTATGACAAGGTGAACTGCTCAGTGGATGAGGCTGTGGATGCTGTCTTTACTTCAATTTAAGCAGAGCTTTTGACATCATTTCCCAGTGCATTCTCCTAGAGAAACTGGCTGCTCATAGCTTGGATGGGCTTATGCTTTGCTGGGTAAAAAAAATGGCTGGGCCAAGCCGAAAGTGTGGTGGTGACTGGAGTTAAATCCGATTGGTGGTGTTTCTCAGGGCTCAGTACTGGGACTAGTTCTGTTAATGTCTTTATCAATGGTCTGGAAAAGGGAGGCAAGAGACATAGACACAAGACCTAGAGCACCCAGGCACTGGAAGAAGGGAGAATGTGCCTCCAGGGCTTGGAGGTATGGCATAAGGGCCAGACAGAAAAACGGAACCTGACTTTATGGCCAGCTGTAAGTCCAATTTCAGGTGAGGATCACTAGAAGGAACACAGTGAATAGGCAGTGTTCACTGTGAAACTCTTCCCATTGTGGGGAAAAGCTCAAAGGAGTGCAAGAAGAGTGCACAAAGATGATTATCTTCATGGCACCTTGAAAGAGTCTGCCTGACATGAGCTCAAAGATGGCTGGAGGACAGGAACAGCACAGCCCTGAATAAAATGGTGTGTAGTACATAGCTCCAACTGCCAGCAGTGTTCATCACCTTGGCTACATATCACACCACTGGTAATGTGCTCTGCCATGTAAGGTGGTGTGCACATATGAATGGGTCTTGGATTGGAAATGTGTTTTCATGCTGAGGCTGAGCCACTCAGAACAGTGTGGGGCAGGAGGATGGGCAGAGAGGAGTTGCAAAGGGATGTAGACAGCTTCTGATCACCCTGGTCTTTGGTCAGCCTCACTTTTTCTGCAGTGTTGGTACCTACTTCTGCTGCAGACAGCCATCACAAGGCTTTTCTTTTAGTCCGTGGGAGAAACAAAGCATTTTTGGGATTACAACCCTCTGTGTTCACTGCCCAGAAAATGGTATTTCCCTGTGTGGAAAGGATATTGTAGGTTCGTGAGTGTGAAGGTTTCACATAGATCCTTCAAATGTTCATAGAGTAGTTCACTTCATTCCCTTTCTCATTTAATGCCATAGAGCTGGAAGATAACAAGGATCTCAGAAGAAACTTTTGGGAAAGAAATAGACCATATCTTGAAGTTGTGTACTGATGGCAAAATACGCAGTTAAAAACATGCATCATCTGGGTAGTCCTGTTGGATTCTACATTGGTTTCTTAAGTTTCTCCACTTGCTAATAAGTGTCATAGAAAGTATTTCTGCTTAGTTTAATTACCATAGAGCAGTGTTACCGTGACCTTAAGCTATGAGAAGTCAAAGTTTTAAAAAAGAACTCATAAAACTTTAATGACTTTCCTAGATGCTAATGAATGAGACAGCTTCCAAGAAGGCGATGTGTGCTCTGCAGTCTCCAAAGGCTGTGGAATGAACCCTCTGACCCTTTTGACACATCTTTCCTCTGTGCTTCCAGGCTGCAAGGGGTCATGTCAAAGGCTGAACCAATTAATTGCACTCTGGATGTTGGCATATGTCAAATGAGTGATTCAGTCTTCTTGGGTGGAAAATTGACAAATTATAAAGCTGCTGTCAAAGTCATAAGAAACAGCATCAGGACCCTGCAGGGATGCTTTCCTCAGGGTCCAACAGTATTGTGTTTATTGGCACTGCCCAATGCAGGCTAAGCAGGGAATAGTGGTTAACCTGGGTCATCCCAACCCTGACCACTCACATCCAGCCTGAAAGCACATTTAGGCAGTAGAAATTCTGAATGTCCTTCAGCTGGCTTGTCCATGATGTAGCAGTTGACTTGTTTTGACCTTGAGGATGCTCACTGATAGCTGTTTTACAGCTCAGCAGTTCAGCCAGAGGCCAACTGATCCGCTGCCAGGTCAGCTCGTGGGTGCTGACCACTTATGTCTGAAATTGCTTCTTCCCTAGAACAAGGGTGAAGCAACATCTAAGCCTCACCCTTGTACTCAGGAGCAGTATGCAACCAAAGTAATGCAAGCCACAAGGTCAACACAACTGCTTGTTTGTGAGATCTGGTGATTGCCATGTTTTTATATCTCCCAGGGATTCCTGCAAGTCTCCTTGCCCAGCAACCAGATGGGGATTGGCCTCAATTCTGTAAATCATAGAATTATAGAATAGTTTGAATTGTAAAGGACCTTTAAAGGTCATCTAGTCCAACCACCCTGCAATGAACAGGGACATCTTCAGCTAGATCAGGTTGCTCAGAGTTGTGAGCAGGTACCTGTGTGCAAGTATTTCAGATAAGTCATCAGGTGTAGGGCAGCCTTTCTTTAACAAAAGGATTGTATAAGCTTTTGGGGAAAAAAAAACAACCAACCACAAATCTAGTCATCCTATGCTGTTTTGCCACAGTAACAACTCAAGTGAAAGCTGAAGTTCACTTTGAATATCTAGTGACGGCTTTTAATAGCCTTCTCTTTATTTGCATGTATGTATATGAGCACACATGGTTTTTCGATCCTTCTGTTTACTTAAGATGTCTCATGGCTAAAACATGACTCCTAGAGCAAGCAACACTCAGCAACCAAATCAAGTGTTGGATTGGGAGTAGGACCCTTACGCACTCTTCCCACTTCTGTTGTAGACTTCCCGAGTGGCTTCAAGAAAGTTTCTTTCCATATCTGCTTGTATTAATTTCTCTCTGCTCTTGTCTAGCTTGAGCACTTAGACTGGAAGCCCATTGGGGTACAGACTTTTCTCAGTGGCTGTCCATATAGCATCTAGCACAGTGTGGGCTTTTTTTCAATGTGCAACACTAGAATACAAAAAAAAAACCCAACCCATTTATTATGGATAGAGGTTTACAGTTCAATCCACGTGTGAAACGTATCATTCAACAATGGGTCGATATTGCGCATCTGTGATGGAGCGCAGGCATCAGAATTGTGAACTGTTGTGCTAATAGGAAGCCCCTATTAGAGGTGGTATGGTAATAAACACAGTCATCCAGTAGCAATGTGCATTTTCCATGCTATTGGCCAAATGTGTAGTGGGCTCTAAGCATGCAGATAGACACCTAAAGGGATTTTCAGACATTCTAGTATAGATTGAGTAGTTAATTCTCATTGATTTCTGGTGGAGTTGAATGCATATCAGAGTGAATTGACTTGCAGTAAATATCCTTGTAGGTGCTCATCTATTTTTCAGTGTATAAGTGCTCTTTTGAAACACATCTGAAAGTTCTTGTGAAAATATCCTTTGAACTGGAGGGGTGGGCTCTCCTGGACCTCAGCAGGCTTTGGCTAGATACATCTGTGTCCCAGTGAACAAAACCAGCCATGACAGCACAGTGCCCAGCTGCCGAGTGCAACCACTGGTGATGAGTTCCCCATGCACTCAGAAATCTCCATTGTTTCATCAATGCAAAAGCATTCATCAGAGTCACCAGTTGGTTTCTTTTGTTTTGCTAAATTAAATCTGATCTACTTAGAGCTATGAAGAAAAAGATCAAGCTTTTGAACCCAGTATCACATACTTTGGGAAAAGAACAAGTGGGAGGAACAGCACTGCTCCTTTTCCTGAAGCTGTTTTAGGTTTCTTTGATGGTGGTATATATGAACATACAAAGAGGAAAAATCTCTGTTATTTTTCACTTGCTCTTTTTAATTTAGGTGAGTGGGCTTCTTTTTTTTTCTCCTCAGATTTTTTTTGCAGGCAGCGTTTCCATTTTGCATAGATAAATACGTGCAAGTAGTACCATTTTTATATTCAGCAACATCACCAACTCAGTTTAGGTCACTGAACCAAAACATGATGTTTTTCCAATAGATAGCAAATTCATGTCTCTAGCCTAGAAGGGAATTTCACAGGAATGGAAGATATTTGCAAAACTGGGTTAAATGAGGCAATAAATTCTGTTGAAGGAAAAGAGGTTGCTCAAAATGCTGTTACTCGTGACTAAGAACTGTATTTTACATTATTTAAAACTATCTTTCTTATTTAAAAATTGACCAAATTCTTAATAAAATAAAGTAAAATCCAAACCCCAAAACAACTCTTATGTTAAATCACAAGAAGCTCTTTGCATGGTGCTTCCTTCTGTTTTTCCTAATTTCTCTAGCATTTGTGGGTCAGCAGAAGAGGCTGAGAGTACTTCTGCAAATGTCTACAGACTCTAGTCCTACCATGAGCACCTTGCAAAGATGGGCTTGTAAAAATGGAATATTCATATCTTAGACTCATAGAATGGTTTGGGTTGGAAGGGACCTTAAAGACCATATGTTTCCAACCCCCTGCCACAGGCAGGGACATCTTCCACTAGACCAGGTTACCCAAAGCCCCCTCCAGGCTGGTCTTAAACACTTCAGGGATGAAGCAGCTTCTCTGGGCAACCTGTGCCAGGGCCACACCACTCTCACAGGAAAGAACTTCTTCCTAATATCTAATCTAAATCTTCCCTCTGACCGTTTAAAGCCATTCCCCCTTGTCCTATCAGTACCTGCCCTTGTCAAGAGCTCCTCTCCAGCTTTCTTGTCAGCCCCTTTGGGCACTGGAAGCTGCTCTGAGGTCTCCCCAGAGACTTCTCTACTCCAGGCTGAATAAGCCCAGCTCTCAGCCTGCCTTCATAGCAGAGATGCTCCAGCCACCTGATCATCTTTGTGGCCTCCTCTGAACTCACTCCAACAGGTCCATGTCCTTCTTATGTTGTGGGCCCCAGAGCTGGAAGCAGGACTGCAGGGGGGGGTCTCAGCAAAGCAGAGTAGAGGGAGAGAATCCCCTCCCCACAACCTGCTGGCCATGTTTCTTTTGATACAGCCTAGCATACTGTTGTCTTTCTGGGCTGCATCAATTCAGAGGTTAGAACAATAAGGACCAACCTACTGGGTAAGACAATTTAGTGAACAACCTGCCTAGAGGAGGGGAGAGACGGTTGATCTGAGGAAAGGCTTGTTAAGACAAAAACAAGAGCTGGATGCAGAAACAGTATAGATCACCTGCTACCCTCAGCAAGTAAATGCTGCAATGACTAAATGTTTTGAAGGCATAGGACTCTGCAGGGAAAACCATCAGTCCTGGGGTTCGAGTAGGAAAGTGAGATGTGCTGTGCACAAGTTACTGCCTGAATAAGCAGCACATGACAATGACACAAATATCCAATGCTGTACTCAGTAAGGTTGCTTGAAGTTCTTATTTCAGCTGTGCTGCTTTGCATTTTCTCATTTTGAGCTACTCCCTTTGCATGTTCTACATGCTCACTGATAAAGATCTGTGACTAGTAATATGTCTTCCCGTTTGTGCTGTTCTTCAGGTTAATCTTGACCTTGTTAACAGCATCTGGCAGGCTCATCCTCCTCCTTTCCCCCACTTGGTATACACAGGCTTTAAAATCATTTTTGCTTTGGTCAGCACTGACAAGTATTGGGAAGTTGCTTTCAAAGCAATAAAGAGAAAAAGTTGCATAAAAATGTTTTCTCAAAGTTGCCAACATCATAATTCTTCTAGGAAGCATGTAGTTCCCTCTCCTGCTGAACTCATAAAGGCAGACATCCAGATCCAATCTACCACCCCCTCCAACTCTCTGTGCTCCTAAGGATTGAAAGGAAAGCCTCAGGCTCGTGCAGACCTAAAACTCGTCATGTGACTCCACCAATAAATCATCCCTTCCCACACTTTCTGAAATGACATTAGCTTCTAGCCACAAGACATTTATGATTCATATGGGACGGGCTTCTTGCAAAATGATTGCAAGCAGTCCCATCTGCAGCATAAAACCAAAAGAGTATGCAGCCAAAGACAATTAAAAAACAAATACATCAGACCTCCAGGTCCCTGTTTCAGCAAGGAAGACTTACATGCTTTTCCCTGTCCATTACTCATCAGCATAAATCTGAATGGCGTTATTTATTAGTTGTTCCTATCTGAATCAACAATCCAAACAATCAAACTATCTCAGCACAGTTCTTTCACTCTCTACATATAATTTGTTGGCATGAGAGTGTCTGTATACCCCTCAAGTATGCTATATATATCCCATCTGGGCCCATATTGAAATGAGAATCTTTTGTTTGCCAGGGCCAGAGTAACATCTGTATCCAGAATCACATGAACAACTCACCTTGTCATGCTGAATATCTGTAGCTGCTGTCATACAAAGGGTATTCACTACATGGGATTCAAAACAGGCTTTCAAAAGTGTTGCCATTTCCCAAGTATCTTTTTGCTGTATGACAATGCAGCAGGCTTCCTGGCTCACCCGTGTCCCAGCCTACAGAGACATCTCAAGTCCACAGGAGGAGCAGCATACCAAGCACCCCGATTCCTTCCTGTCTCTGAGGGCAGATCAAGCTCACAGCTCTCCACTGGAATTCACCTCCCTGGGAAGAACACCTAGGCTGAGGTGTCAGTGAAGTTATGTCCAAGCAGCTGGTGCCTTTATCCTCATGGTAAGTAGTTGAAGTCTCATCCATGGAGCAAACATAGCCCAGAGGGTTGTTTATCCTGTGCACATGTAGGTGTTTGCTTTTGGGTGACCCCAATAGCCCCCACAGGCTGCATTAACAATATTACCAGAGGCTGTGAGAGGGGTTGGAGGCTGGTTTAGACTCCTGTGGGTTAAAAAGAGGTATCGTCTGAGCTAACCCTCAGAACTTGCTTGACTGACTTGTCTAAACATACCTGCTAAGTATCACCTGATGGCCTAGGATGCCTGAGACACCTACATAGGGTGGCAGGGTAAGAAACTAAATGAGGGAGGGTTCTGAAGGTGCTAGCCACTAGTAGGTGAATCACTTGTGTGGGGATCTTCTGTATCACAAGTACCACATCACATTGCTGTTTAAATGAGAACATATTAAAAAGCTACCAAGCTAAGCTTGTAACTTACTTCTATCTACCTTCTCATTCACCATAATGTCTTTCTAGAGATAAATATACTGGTTAGAGCACTGACTAATTTACCCACTAAAGTTGACTAGCTTCATTTGTGTTGGATCTGAATTGCTCCATTGCAGAAACCATTTTAGGATTAGTGACTTTTTTATCTGTTAGATATTTTAGTTTTTAAAAGGAAAGTTGTAATGGACTTTATGTGCTTACCTTTGGTAGCTCCACCTGAGGATTCTGTCACTAGACTATCCTGCTCTACAATAAAATGTAGCACAGTCAATATGAAAAATTCCTTCCACTGGAAGAAGCTGCATTCAGTACTAGAAATTGATTGCCTCTCGAATGTTGGAGGAAAACCCCCTCCTACTCAGGCTACTTAGTACCTTTGACAAGAATACATTAATAGTTTCATTGTTCTAAGAACAACTGCACTTTCCAGACTTACACAGAGCAAGACATCACCCTACTTTGATGAGGTAAACAAGGGCATGCTTGCATATTTTCTTTGTGATACTGCAAGAGCACCAGCAAAGCAAAAGCCAGAAGCTGAATTCTGAAACGTATGTACTGAAGTGAATAATGACATCACCATGATCAGATTGCAGATTACTTTTGTATTTATCAATAAATTCTACACAGACTGTCCTCCTGCAGCTCATAGGCATGAATATTATTGTTAGCTCCCTACTACTTTCTCCTACCAAAGTAAGTGAAAAAGTTAAAGGGGGCCTAGAAGGATGCTTCATTAGGGACTGTAGTGATAGGACAAGGGGTAATATGTTCAGACTTAAACAGGGGAAGTTTAGATTGGATATAAGGAAGAAGCTCTTTACTGTGAGGGTGGTGAGGCACTACAATGGGTTGCCCAAAGAAGCTGTGAATGCTCCATCCCTGGCAGTGTTCAAGGCCAGGTTGGACAGAGCCTTGGCTGACACGATCTAGTGTGAGGTGTCCCTGCCCATGGCAGCAGGGGTTGTAACTAGATGATCTTAAGGTCCTTTCCCACCCTAACTATTCTATGATTCTATGATTATCATTTTATATCAAGCCAAAGAAAACTGCTTTGCATTTACTTAACCTCTCCTGTACCTCCCTCTCTTCATTTGAAGTTGAAATGCTCTGACTATTGTGCATTAGTCACCCGGTTTTCTTCTCTTTGCCATTTCCTAAATTAAGACTTTTATTTATTTTGTTCTTTTAGCTCAGCATTGGACAGCACTAGTTAAAAAGAGAGAGAAAGCCCATGTTGTTATGTCCCTTTCCGCTGTGATGACTGAATCAGCACAGTGCAGTCAGCAGAGACCAGCACACTTGCAGACCAAGATAGATGAAGGTTTGGTGCTGGAACAAGACAAGCTGGCTTGAGCTTCATTTCACAGACTGGCAGTGTAAGGAGAAGAGGTAGCAGCAAAGAACAATGACTGTGAGGTAACAAAGGGATGGACAAAGAGGAGCTCGCTGTTACATTTTCTGTAGTACAAGCAGGAGTCACAAGCTGAGATCTCAGTCCTCAACCCTCAGCACTCCTACAGGCAACATAAAATGGCATTGTCTGGGGGTCACTGTCATCAAATTATTTATCAGGAATGGAAAACAATATGTGTATTTCTTTGGAAAGAGCCAAAGAAAGTGGTGACCACTTGAGTGTGGGGATTTTTGTTGTTTGCTTTCTATGCCCTCTGCTTTTATAGTATGATTAAGCTGTACGATTTTTTTTAAGAAAAAATAAGTATGACTTTTTTAAGAAAAAAAGAAAGAGAATGAAAGTTATGAAATAGTTATAACTCATACACAAGGCCAAGGAAAATGTTGCAAAGTTACAGAGCAGTTTTCCATTGTAAAGCCACTGGCTTTGGCTGGAGACCTGATGCAAAAACTGCATTAAAAGCAACTCTGAGCCTTTATCTAACTCAGGTTTTGGGCTGTATACATCAATCTCTGGATCAGACATATGCCTGGTAGGCAAGTTAGAAGACAGTATCCCTTGTGAAAATGGAGACAAGAGAAGGCAGTGGTCTCCCTGTGGGTTCAAGCAATATGTAGATGTAGCTGAGACATGGCTCCATCTGCCCAGCCCAGGAAATCACCAGTGCTTGCACAAAGCCTCCTTTAGGGCAATCAGCAAGGGCATCATGGACATTTCCTCTTGGGTGATCCTTTGTACTGGATCCCACCATTCTTATGTGGGGAAAGGAGTCTGAAGTGTCCTGCTGTGCAATCTATAACTCCATATATATCCCCCATGATGTTTCCATTTCCCCTACACATATATATTCCCTGGGGCTTCCATTCTGGGGCTACCTCTGCACCTAACTGTGTTTTTGGATACAGCTAGAATCTCCCTTATACTCAGGTAATATATTTCAATGCTTAGCCCTGTTAGTGAAAAAGTACAATGGCTTATGTCTCAGCTAAGTTATAGTTTCTTCCTAAGTAGACTGGGGGATTTAACTGAATGTAAATGCTGGTTTGTACAGTCTGTGGAGTCCAGGCTCCAGAAGTAAGTAACTAACAGTCTCTGCTTATGCAGAAAGCTTAAAAGTCAGGTCTCAGATGAGGACAGCAAACTGCCATTTGTCCATCCCTTCATTACTTTGCATTCTGTTTTGCCACTACTGCCTCTCCTTACACTGCCAGCCTGTGAGATGCTCTTGTCTCATTACAGCACAGAATCCAGATATCTCTAGACAATGGCCATGACAATCCCCATCTAACTTCAGTGAATTTCTCTGCTTCTTTCATGTACGAGAAGGTGCACAAAGCCTTCATTCACATTATGCCTAACATAGGATTTACCTGCAGTCCCCTCTTACAGGTGTATTAGCTAAACACAGCGGACTCATGGTGTCCGAGCACAAATTCACCGTGAGTAAAGCAAATTTAGTCAGTCATATTAATGCTCAGCAGAAAACTGGGAGTTGTTCAAGGTTTGATATGATGCACAGACAGTGCCATTATAGAGTCAGACACAGGAAAGTGAAAAAAACCCTCTTTTTCACACATCCATATTTAACCTGTAGCTCTCTGGAGAAATCAGTTTGTTTAACCATCTCCAGCCATACTATATTGCTGGAAACTACTTGTCTAATTTCATAATAATGTCATCAGGAGCCATCAGTGAGTGCCCAGCTATGAGATGGAAAAGATAGAGGATCCTCACAGCTCAATACTAGAGCTTTTCCAGATTTTTTTCACTTCTCCCTGATCAAGAATATATTATTATATAACTATATATAACTGATCCATCACAAGGTTTTGCAGGTAGTGACAGGTGGCAGTAAGTGCACTCTTCCACCACTTTAATTGTTCTTGTCTATTCATTGCTCCAGCAGGTATCTGAGAGCTAAAAGGTGTTTTTGCTTTGGGGAAGTGGATCAGAGCAAGGGATAGAGAGACTCCATGCCTCACCTGTCCATAATCTGAAAACATAAATCTCACCATGACATAGAAAGATTTGAATCTTTCTTTTGTCCCAAAGCCAGGACAAAAAAAATAAAAAATAAAAAAAAAAAAATGGAAAAATGAAAATATGCATGAGGTTATGAGATTGGACCTAATAAAGTACATGGCTTTTTGGTGTGCACATGACTACCAGAGTCCAAGGACACAATGATGTTTGCTTTCATTTCGTTATATCTTTCCAATTTCATTCATGACCATGACTATAATAACTAGTAATGAAACAGGCATTAATCAAACTAATGTCTTGCACATGTATTTCCTTTTGGTGTTCCTGGCAGAGGGGGTGTGAGTGCATGTGTGTATGCATGCAGGTAACAGTGGGTTATTTTTAAGTAAAGTATAAGCACTTCCGTATCTTTGAGGTTGAAAGCAGCCTGGGCAGAAGGTGGTGAGGCTTGTGAAGGCAATTAGTTCTTGCAGAAAGTTCATCCCAGAGCTACAAACTAGCTCCCTCCAATGCTTACTTTTCCAGAAAACTTTACTCTTATTATGGAAAGTTCTCCTTTGCCAAAAGTTAACTGTAGCATGAGGTCTGAGAGATCAGAAATGTGGATGCTTTGGGGACCAGACAAAGACTACTAACCTTCCAAAACAGCTTTTTTCAGATCTTTACCTGGTCAGGCCCAACTTTGTTGTTGAACTAGACCAAATCCTAGCACCTTACAATCAAAACTTGACACATTGTTTCCACTTACTGCAAATAGTGGCATTGGTACTAATAACACTGATCTTGCTTTTATGCTAATTTTTGAGTTTGAACTGACTTAGCTTCAGTTCCCAGGCTGCAGATCTGCCTTTGCTTGTGTCTACTTTGCTGGGGAGTCCTGTACTATCAGAAATCTTTCGTTTGCAAATTTTTCTCTAGGCCACGAACAGCTCTTCCTTTATCCTCTTCCTCTGACTAAGCAGATTGAACATCCAGCTGGCATTCCTCTGAGCAGCTGTGGTTGTGCGTTTTACAATGACAGTGTTCCTTGACTTTATTATGTTGGGTTACTCTTCATTCCCTGTAATGGTCACATAGACCTCTTGCACGGACATTCATAATGTAGGCACCTGGGGTTTTCCTGCTGCTGGTCAAGGGCAGCTCAGGCATTTTAGGTTGCTAAGCACACCCATCACATACGCTGTTCTAAATTCAGCTGTCTGATGGTATCAGACAGATCAGACAGATCAACATCTCAAATGTTGAAGCAACCACATCAAGAACTGAGAGTTAGTTTTAATTAATGTGACACACCTGCTGCATTATTTGACCAAAATCTCACACATTTCTTTAGTCTTTCCTTACCTCTTTCTAAGTCTGTTTCAGATGCAGCTGGTAGGTCTTCACACTGACATAGTTTTCTGTGGCTTCCTCTGTTCATTTTACAAAGGAAGATGCATGCCAGGTGACAATATACCTGCAATTTTTCTGCAGATTTCCTCTCTGACCTGAATAGCTGATAGAAACTTCATTTAGGTCCAAAGGGTCTTTGTCCCTGTGGAGTCCAACCCAGATTTCTCCATGAATCTCAGAGTAAAATTGTCTGGAGGCCAGTAAGAATAAGAAAATAATTGCTTAAGGCACTATCAGCAGATCTACAGGTGGGTCATAATATTTAGAGACAAAGCAGATGCTGCTCTAGCTCCTTTCAGATCTAAGAAATATCCTGATCCAGACCCTAAATAGGCATGTCTCCCGTTTGCCCACATCCTCTGTCCTACCTCAGGAGAAAAGGATGCTGGTGTGAAAAAGAGAGGGAATATAACCGATAAACATTTGAAACATGCACAGAATCTGAAGGGGATATCTGGACTGGGTTTATGGAAAGCTTTTTTTTTTTTTTACCTTTTAACAGCGCCTTTTTGCTGCCTTTTGCACTTAGTACATGAAAAACTTATAACTGAGCTGTCAAGTTTCAATATTTGAATATCAAACAGAAGATTTGGTGTAAGCTGCATCTTGAACAAATAACGAATATGAAACAACCCTTAGGAAAGTCTTTACTGCTTTCTGTTATTATATGCTTATTTCACTAATTTTCCTAACCATACTCTTTAATAGCAGCAAGACAAACCAAGCCAGGACAACTTTTATGTTTGGTTTTAAGTTAAAGGCTGGAGACGATCGTACCCCCCATAGACAAACAACCTGACCTCCTCTGAGATTGAAGAGACATATGGGTATAATTTGATTTCATAACTCTATGAGCTCTACAATAAAACCTATGAAAACCCAGCCTAAGAGAAATATTTATCTAACACAAACATGGCATTGGCAATTTTCTACTATAGCTCTAAGGAAACTGTAGGTCTTCACCCATGTTGATGGCAGTATCATTTATGCTACCACATAGGGTGGATTTTCACTCCAGATCTGTCTATCAGGACTTCACAGGATGTCTCTCATTTCCTCATAATGCAAATGAACTTGACTAGGACTATCTCAAAGGAAGAAAAAAAGTGGAAGGGAAAAAAAAAAAAAATTTGCAAAATGTCATGAACTTACTGGAAAAAGAAATTAATTTTGATGTCAGCCTTCTAAAACTATTGTTTTAATGGATATTAATTCAGACTTCTGAGCTAAGATTTTCAAGAGAAAAGAATAATGCAAAAATGGTCAATGTCAGGAATGTCATAACAAATTATCTTTTGCCATTAATTGCTTTTATCTCTTGAGAATCTTCAAAACTAATGACTTCCAACATCACCTCTTTTTCTCGATGGCTTGTTATTTTCTAGAGACCAATAGTTTGATCAGAAAATTCAAAGTCTTCTTTTTAATCCATGGTTACTTTGTTATTTAGACCTTTCTTAATTTAAGCTTTTGCCAGAAGAATCTGGTTAAAGCTGAAATAAAACCCGAAATAAATTTGTTTTACTCACTCAACCCGAGACACATAAGTATTTGTTGTGATCCTTTCCCGTTGCACATCAGATGCCTTAAATATTCAGCTCTTACTGTTCTGGGATAAGAAATGTCAATTAATGCACACTAATATCAGGGCTCAAATCATGTAAAAAGCAGACTCTCTCTAACCTCAAATTCAGTCTCTAAGTTATGTTGCCAAAATATCAGTGTGCTTCTTAAGATTTTATTAGCCAATGCTCCCACTTCAGCTTGGGTTTTCTTGGTGTGAATATTTATTTTTTTAGAAAATTTAGTTTACTGGTTGATTGGTTTTCAGCAGAAAGACCTGTTTCGGGGCTATGTGCCTTGATGTGGGTATCCAAGCAGGGAGGAGTTCATCCTCGCATCTATCTCAGCTAAAGCAAAGGCTGCACCTTCATCAAAGCTCAAATATTTCTCTAGCAACTGCTGATGTCTCACAAAACTTTCCTAAAGATTTGTCAGGTGGAAAATATCTTGTGCTTTCTGAGGATGAGTAGCAAACTCCAGGTAAATGCACAACAATTAAACAAAGCATGGTGACATCTTTCCAGAGCCCAGGAAGTCGGGGATAAACCTTGAACCAGTGCTGCACATCATACAGTCTTCATGCAAAAAGTCTTAGCTCCCTCCAAAGGCCCAGTACCTCAATTTCCTCTTTCTTTTCACCCCTTAAGGATAGGATAAACTAAAATCAGTAACTTTAGCCCAATTTCGTGCTGGTTTAGGATGTGTTTGTGCCCTGTATATGACAAACTCCAACAATTCCTGCAGGTACAATGAGGACAAGTATCCTACAGGTACTGTAGACAAAGATGCTGGATAGAAGGCTTTATCTCAGCTCATGTGGGATGTCCATAATGTAGAAACCTATCTTTGAGCTGCTCACTCAAGGATGTGGAGAGGAATGAGCACCCTGAGGCTATGACCCACCTGTCCTCTTACAGACCTCTTCCCTAGGCACAGTGGATTCTACTTACTATACCATCAACTTCTCTGCTTACTGTAAAGAGAACCTTGGTGACTAGCAAGGTGAATTTATATTTTATGCACAGAAATGACCAATATTCTGAACCTGCTTAAATCCACCAGGATTGATTCACTGATGTAACACTTTGCTTTTATATTAGTATAATGTAATGGTGAATCACATCTACTGTTTTATATGGAGCTCCTTTTGATACAGAGTGGCATAAATGGGAGGAGAAAACTACTGATTATATCATTACCCTTCTAGAGGAAAACATCTCCCGAATCAAACTGTCACTACAAATTGATTTTGCAAAGCTGAACATTAAAATTTTAGTAATGCAGTAATAAGAATATTTCACACAGACAAAAGTACACAGAAAAAAACAAACCCTATCATTAAAAGAAAGAGCAGGGGTAAAACAACCACTAGGTAAAAAGAAAACAAAATCCAAGATACTCAAAAAATCTTATTGTTTACTGTCCTTTTTCATTCCATTTTTACAAAAGCTTACAGCAGGAAACATTGTTCATTCCTGTAAATACACAGTTCCTTCTGTCTTTTTCTGCCAAAACAGGGGTTCTATTGTCATAAGAGACACCCCAGAGCATCAGAGACATAGTCCTGGCTGGCTGACTGATATGACATGGGACTTGTATGTGGAAGCAGCCAGAAGCCACAAGGAGTACCTTAGGAGGATCTTAAATGGCAGGAGATCCCTTTGTGCTGGTAAGCAAATGAAGTCCTTCCATTTGAACAGCTCTTGATACCATTCACAGTGTGAAATAAATCTGTACAGGTGACAACGGGAGCTGGAAGTCCCCACTGGAGGCAAGTATCACTCTCATATTCTAGCCTTTTATACAGCTTTACTCCATTATAATCCTGATGAATCGTCCTACTCTTATTATCAGTGTACACCCAAAACGTTACCTGAAAACCCATGGGATTATTTCCAAATCATGCTGGTATGAATCACAGGCGAATTTGGTTGTGGAATTAGATCCAATTTAAAAAAACCCCCATGGGACTAGAATAAAATCTAGCACAAATAATGCTCACTCTGCCCTTTTTCTGTACTTCAACCCCATGCTTCAGTAATACAAAGCAGTACTGTACTCTTATTTTTGTATGCTTTTTTTTTTTTGTATCAGTTTACCAGAGGCACCAAAGAAACGTAGTGCACATAGGCATCCTCTGTAGGGGATGTACAGAGAGATGCCATAAGAAAATGCAGATTTTTCCTGGTTGCCTGACCCACTGGCAACCTAAGAATGCAAAGGTTGTCAGCCTGTGCATTCATCCATTTGTGTGTGGACACAGGGAAGCTATGGAGATGGTGGTGCCAGCTTTGTCAGCATAAAGCATGATTGAGGTATTCAAGTCACACAATATTACTGCCATGTAATCATGCTCTGAACATTGCATCAATACTGTTGAAACTAAACACGAAATGGTCCCACTGCAGAAATTCCTCTCTGCATGATATCTTCTTCTGGGCTTGAAGTGAGCACTGTAGCAATTCAAGCAGCTTTATTTTATTTTATTCTCAATAAAGAAGCAATTGTCTGTGGAGTGAAGGTAAATTAAATAAAGGAAGTTAATCAGAACAAAGAGGTGACCTTGTATTTCATCTCTAATTAATAAAGGTTATTGTTAAATAACACCACTAAAAACTATACTTTGTGTTTAAAGGTACTATTCTGCCTATAAATAGACAGTGCTCAAGGCTGTTAAAAAATATTAAAAAATGCAGAAATAAATTGTCTCGATAGTCTATGTTTTGGACAGATTAATCTTGGAGTGCTTTCTACCGAAATAGAGGTCATGGAAGAGAAAGTCGACACGTGTGATCTGCTATTTTAGACATCTGCTTTAGGATGGGTTGCAGCCTAGATCCCATCCTATGCAATGTCTTCATCTGCACTGATGCAAAAATGCTTGGAGCCCCACAATAAAAAAGCATTAATAACACAGTTCTGAAGACAAGACAGACCAAACCATGGTGAGCAAAGGATGTGATCACAGCTTTCCTACTTTATGGTCACTCACAAATCAGCAGCACACCGCTGCTGGCCTCAACTCTTTCCCACAAAGTGTTATCCTGGTCAAACACAGCTTTTCATTTGCAGGTCAGGTTGGTTAAAAGTAAGAACATGAGGTGACCATTCATCAGTTGAACCTTACTACTGGGTGACCACTTTCAACCCTGCAATCACAGCCAACAGACAGCTATGCTCTGCAGTGGCATGTGGAACAGCTATAGATGACTGAATAACTGGCAGCAAGGCTTTATTTATTACTAAAGGTTGCTTGAATGGTTTAACTGGAAACCCAGCTTCTGCCAAAAGTCAGTCATTTCTACCACTCCAGAGACAAGATATCTTTGCCATGAAATACTGCACAAGCATCCACAGCATCCAGCTTCTGACACATTTAGTAGAAAAGTCTCTTATAGTTAATAGACCTATGCCCCTTCAGTGGTCAACAAAGAGCTAGTTAACATCAAGAGTCCAGAACATGACTTACCTCATTTTAAATGAGGCATCAAAACAGCTTTTTAAGCCTCTACAAGTGGTTCTCTCTGTTGGCAACAAATGGAGCTGAAGGAGACTGTTCCAGCTTTAGACATCTGAGGTTGTCAGATAAATCATGCCTGATCTATCTTTTTGATGTGGTTGTGTGCAGCCTGCATGAGAACTGCTCTGCACACAGCTGAGGATCCAAGACACTGACTGAGAACCAATCTGTGATAACAGCAGCAAACACCACTAGGACATAGCCTAATGTAAAACTGCATAGCTGTAACACACAAGTACTGCATGCCAAAAAACTGTAAGTAGCAGCAACTTGCTTGTACTGAAATGCTTTGCTGGCTTCAAGCTTCAGTAAAGGGGGAAAAATAGCCTTGAAGACTTCTTTTTGTCAGTTCAAGGTTTTATTAAATACTCTCAGTTCAATAAAGCCTCAATGCCGCCAGGAAACTGGTCCTAAAAAAAACCCAATACATTTCCCCTGGAGCATCAGCATAGTGTGGTCTAAAGAAAGGGAGCAAGAGTTCTCAGCAAAAATCCCAGTCTCTTTGGGTGTGACAGGTATGTGCAATTTAAAATCCATTACCCACCAATGTATAAGCTGTGCTTCTTCCACTACTTTTTCAAACAGAAATTTTATATTAAAGGCTGGCAGCTGTCGTAATACTTGGATCCATGTTCAAATTGCTATTCTGAATTTAATATGAAATTGCTAGCAGAGTCAAAGCGAGAGAAATTTCCCTAACTCCACCATTTAACAACCTTTCTGCCTGCTAGCCATCTACAGAAAGAGAAACGGGGACAGTCATGCTACAGTCTACACTTGGATCAATGTTCCCATGCTCTGCAATAGACACTGGCCTAATCTTTATGTTTCAGGAAGAAAAGTAAACCCACAATACAAGCTCCCCATCCTTTAGTGAGTCGGTTCCCTGATTCACTTTTCGAAAATAAGAGATAAATAGCTTTGACAATCCTCTTCAACACAACAGAAGGAGCTGTTTATCCAGTAGCTGATGAAGCCAGAGCCAGCTTGTCTGAAATAAGCTATTTGACACCAACATCCAGTACAGAGAGGTCTACAGTGTAGTGATAGCACTGTACCTTCTGACACCAGCAGCATTATAATGTTTGATGTGTGCATTTTCCATGACATTTTCCCTGTGAAGGAGGAATTAGGAGCCCTGAATTAGATTTGTGGAAGTATTGAATAATATAACTCAATGCACTCACATGCACACCAGTCCTAAGACAAAACAGCCCTACAGTTTGCAGGGCAAAACCTTGGCAATCCCAGCAGAAACATTTTGGTTTCAACAAGTAACTCAACAAAATCAGCAAACTCACTCCCTACTCTCAGTGGTCCAAGCTGTGAGTGCATTTTTGTAGTAAAGTAATATTTGAGTAGCTTGCAACTACCTCAAACACAGCACAGAAAAAAACTGCTTATTCTAACACCTTCTTCTGATGTATAAAAATACATCGTGTAACTATGTTATCATTCCATGTAGGTGAACAGCATAGAAAACAGATTGTGCAAGGAGTTTATGGAGGAATTGTGCTTTCAGTCCTTAGAACAGCTTCAGCTGGGACACCAGCTAGCCTGACTGTGAAGCCACAGCAGGAACGTGGATGTTCCCTGGAAACTACAAGTGAAGGATGGGTCAAGATTCCCCTTGCAGACATATTCAAACTGGTTTCCTCAGATGTATCCACGAGTCAGTGCGAAGGAAGGCACATAGAAATCAGGGATGTGATGAAGTCATCCATTAAAGTTAAGGACTGAGATTTCTTGATGCTTAGCTACTAAGAGACAATAGGAAGGGAATAAAGAGGGAAAGGGTTACTGGCTCCTCTGTTTTTTACAGCTGACAAATATCACCCATTTAGCTGTCTGGAGCAAGTACCAAAACATCAGAATGGAGCATAAATTAGTCTGGCAAGTCTCTAAAAGGAATCAAGGTTAAAGGACAAAAATTAATGCACTGAACTGCTAAGCACCAAGTGAAAACTGCAAAATGCTAAACACAAATTACAGATACGTAAGGAAACCAGACATTTCCCTACACTTTTCTGTTCCATCAGAAATGCCTCAGTAACAGTAAGACATCCCCTATAACATAACTTTCCCAAGCTTGATTTGTTACACTCTTGACTCCTTGCCATCCAAGAGCTGTTAATTACCATTGCAAAGGCCCCAGAACAAAGCAGGACAGTCGTAGATTCCACAGTCAGGCTGGTTTCACCCAGAATGCCACAGCTTTGTCTCCTTCTGATACTCCACTTACATCTTCTGGGAGACAGTAGCCTACTATAAGAAGCTAGGAAATGCAAAGATGAGAAAAAATCCATCCTACCTAGGGTAGGTTTACACCATGAAAGCTTAGAGAAACAAAACCACTCTCATTCTATTACTGAGTTTGAAATCCTTGCAGGATTTGCAGAATTTAGCATATGGCAAGATCTGTGCTCAAGGAGCCATCAGCTGCATTGGACCAGTGGGGACTGGAGCCTTTTGTTCTCTCCCTATTTGTTTGAGGGCATGGAAGCCAAAGTTCTGCAAACTAGCTCAAGCAGGCATCGGTCTTCCTGTTCTTGGCCCATTCCCCTTTTAGCCTGTCCAAAAGGACAGCTGTAAGACCTCCTTAAGGATAATCCTTGGCATCTGCTCAAAACACCTCGAGAAGCCCTTGAAGGGATCGGAGAGTCCAGATCACTAAGAAAGCACCAAGGGGAAAATGCCACAGCTCTTGGGACAGACATCTTCTTGCAGACCAAATAGCTCCTTGATCCACCTGCTGCTCTCCTGAGGGACTGTCGTTACCCACGCAGCAGTGCTGGGACATTTGCTGAGCCATTTATTAACTGTTACTGCTGTTTATAGAGAGGGAAAGCCTGTCTCTCCCCTAGCTCCATGTGCTATGCCTGATCTACTTCCAGAATGTTTACAATGTCTCTGCTGCCTGCCCCTGCTCCAGGAACCCTGAACCCTGGCATCTCCCACTGCATTTTCAAGCCTTCCTCTTAAACTAGGACCTTCTGCCGGTCAAGCTGGCTCCATTTTTTTCCCTTTCTAGTGAACTATTTCCTTCTTCATGTCTCTAAGGTCTCCTGAGAAGCTCTCCAAGGAGTTTGCAATGTCAAAACACACTCATAAATCAGTTATCTGCAGCTTTCCCAAGAACAAGCACACAGGCGCCGCCATGTCCCTCTGACTAATTTCCCACTGCTCTGTTTAAGAGACACAAAGCTGCTCAGTGGATTCTCAGCCCCCAAAAATTCTTTCAATTCTTTCTCATTGCATTACAGAGTGCACAAGTAGGTGTTTGCAAACAAGCCCAGCCAAACACTAAGCCCCATGTTCCCCCCCATCCTGACTCAAAGCAGACATCAACAGGGAGTTTGACAAGCTGTGCAATGTGTTATCACAACCCTGCAGTAGCTTTCACCCACGATCTCAGAAAAGGATGCTCAAAAATATCTCATTGCTGTATAGAATCTTATGTTGCTCATAACTCTTTTCAGCAAGTTTTTTTAGATTGTTTCAGCATATTGGCAGTTCAGCTTGCCCTATAAAACTAAGCCATCAGCTAAGTAGTCAACAGCAATGAAACATCATCTCTAAACTTGTCTTCCCAGTCTCCAGGGCCCGATAGCTGTTGGTAGCAAAGTGATACCTCACACCCACACAGCTGAAGTCAACTAATAATTTCCTGCTGGGCTATTGCTTTATCTCCCATTGCACTGTTCCAGCAGCAATACTACTAACTCCATCCCAAAATAAATGCCACTGAGAACTGTATATGTCCTTCCCTGGACTTTTCAGCAAAGGGTGCCCTGAACAAAAAAATAAAATGGCATCAGCAGTGGAAAGGAAGCTGGTAAAAAGCTCACCTCTGACATTGTAATTGCATTGAGTCTTTTGTAACACATAGGGAAGACATTTGACACTAGAGAAGACAAGGAGGAAAGGGGGACCATATGCCTCACCTCCATGGCTGCCAGCACATTTCTGACTCATTAGCAGACCTGGTTGTTATTCAAGATGCTCTCTGTTGTCACATTTCTGAGGAAGACCTAGAGGGCACATCCCTGCACTGGTAGGTCTTGGTTGTATGTGACATCTGTGCTGATGCCACAGACAGCAATAAATGTCCTCAAGAAGTGCAATCAAAGGAGGCAGGCAGCTTGGAGTTGCTTTGATAATAGAGTAACCCACTGAAAAATTCTCAGAAATCTCAGCAATGTCTTTGCATTCATTCCTCTATTGTCTAAACGTATCTCAGAATTTAGCACAACAGGATGCCTCATACAGAACATGTGTTCCCCTGTATTTTCATTCTGGAAAAACTTAACTCAGACTTGATATGGGATGTTGCAAAATGGCTGGTCTGCCACCCATGCCCCCAGTCTCTTCTAAATGTCAGATGTCCTGGGGAAAGTCAAAACCTCACTCTCCTGTGAGGCCGAACAAAAACATAAAAGCTCTCTTCAAAATTCCATGTCCTGAGGAAACCCTTTTTATACAGCTGCACAGGAGAGACTCATAAACCTTTCAGTGAGGTAATCCCACCCCTGATTACTTATGATGAGGCTGAAGTTGGTGCACCTGCTGTGGCTTCACAGGAGAATCCCTTTATCGCTAGCTGTGCAGCCTGTATCCTAGCTTTGCTTTCCCTCACTTGTGCTCCATGGCTTGGTGCCAGCATCTGCTTTATTGCCCCTCTGCTTCTGTCATTCATGCACACTGTCCATGCTTCTAAGCAGCCTCTTAGCACCTTATGTGTATTGTCAAATATCCTGTAGTCTGTAAGAAACCCTGTTTTTCCTTCACGAGACCACAAATAAGTGCCTTCCTGAAGCCATTTCTATCTTGCTCATCATATCAGGAATAAACCACACAGAAGTCCTCCCTCTTTCACTCCCATCTGTCTGCTTTTCTTTCCCCTGTACCCATTACATTACACAAACCTGCTACAGCAACAGCTTTGGAGCTGGTTCGTGTGATGAATGCACAAAGCCTAAACAAAATCCATGAGATGAAGCTAAGGGCCTGTGCACTCGATCCTTCTTTTTTATCCCCGTTGAAAAGCCAGGAGCTATAGGTGCTCTTTAGCCAGCCAAAATATAAAGAAACAGATTTCCCTGGCCAAAAAGCGCTTTTAAACATAACCTGAGGTAATAAGTGAATGCAAGTCACATTGCCTGGGCTGTAAGCTGTGGCTTTGTATGCCCTGTTAGTACAGGTAATAAGCTTCCTGCTAACTCTAGACTGGCCTTCAGATATTGAAAAGAGGTCCCTGAACTAGGCTGAATGTCTGTTAGGACAGCCCATACTTCATAGACAAACACTGTCTAATGTTAACACTTGGAACCACAGAATGACTCTCATGAATAAAGTTCATAGTCCAGAGGAGCTGTAAGTAGAAACAGTATCTTTTATTTAACTGGTGCATATAGAGAAAGTAGATAGGCTGTTGGGTATGCAAGCTGCTTGATCTTTAAGCAGATGCCTTCAACCTGCTATTGAGCCTTCAAAACTGAACATGATTTTGAGCAATCACACAGATTGTAACCAATTGCTAAATCTGGCAGAAAAATAGAGTTTCCTTGTTTTCCCAAGTTCATATGAAATTCAGGATGCTTGCCAGGGAAGGGAGTATATATGTCTGTGAGTGTGATGTGTTGGAGTGACAGGGAGAAAGCAAAATGTTTCATGTTTATTTTTATCTGGGGTCAGTGTTGACTCAGAAGGAAGTCAATAGAAACTTAGGCAAACAAACAAAAACATAATCAGTGTTTCTGGTGGCCTGGAATTCCCTGTGTCTGTAGGTGTTGAAGGAAGCTGGCACGCTCATTGGTCTCATTCATCATCTAGAGGTTGTGAGGGCCCAGTGCCCTTGGCCCACTATCTGCAAACCAGCATGGGGCTGGGAAAATCAGAGCTTCCAGTACCTAAGGCTGCTTGGAGCTAAGACCCTAGGGAAAGTTCATTGAAACATAGGTGAAATACTTAGACTGAAGACATTTTTAGACTGAACTTTGTTTCACTGTAAATTTTCCCACAACTTCTTAGCTTGAATAGCTGCATTAAAGAATCTTCCTTTGAAGCCACCAAAAGAGAAAAGGCAGATAAAAAGCTCCCTACAGGGTTTTTAAAGCAATGTCCATATAGTTCTGCACAAGGCTGAACTGCTTAGACATACCCAGACCAATGATGAAAAAACAAGAAAGCACACAACTGGGCAGCTTATCCTAGCCTACATATCATAGAATCATGGAACACCAGGTTGGAAGAGACTTCAAGGATCATCTGGTCCAACCTTTCTAGGCAAAGCATGAACTGCACTAGATAGCCTGGCACCCTCTCCACTCAAATCTTAAAAGTGTCCATTGCTGGGGAACCCACCACTTCCTTGGGGAGATCATTCCAATGACAGATTGTTCCCAAAGTGAAAAACTTTCCACTTGTGTCCAGTCGGAATCTCTCTGGGAGCAACTTGTGCCCATGACGCCTCATCTTTTCTATGTGGTTCCTTTAAAAGGGAATCTCCATTTTCTTTGTAGTCACACTTTAAATACTGGAACATGGTGAGAAGGTCTCCCCTGAGCCTTCTTTTCTCAGGGCTGAACAGACCTAGTTCTCTTGGCCTTTCCTCATATGGCTTCCCAGTCCTTGCAACATCCTTGTGACCCTTATCTGGACCCTCTCCAGCCCATCCACATCTTTTTTTTGTATATTTGGAATCAAAACTGAACACAGTATTCCAGGTATGGCCCAACAAGCACTGAATAGAGCAGAATGGTAACTCTTTTACGTCTGGTGGTGGTGCCTTTGTTGATGTAACCCAGCCTCCTGTTGGCTTTCTTTGCTGCAGCGGCACACACTATTCACTCATACTGAGCTTCTGCCTACCAGGATGCCAGGTCACTTTCCACAGAGCTGCTGCCCAGCCAGGTCTCTTAGCCTGTGCTGCACTCCTGGATTTTGTTTTTCCAGGTGTTGTCCTTACTGAACTTCATAAGGTTCTTGTTAGCCCACTTTTCCAACCCATCCAGCTCTTCCTGAAGGGTGGCTCTCCCTTCCAAAGTGTCCACTTCCCCACTCAGTTTGGTGTCATCAGCAAACTTCATCAGGGTACACCTGATCCCATTTAAGAAGATCCTATGCAGTGTTGGGCCCAAAATCTATCCCTTGGGGGACCACATATAGAGCCCTGAGAAGACCTTGATTCATTACATTTAGTTCCATGCAAACTGACACAGTGCTTTGCTCTGATATGTCTGTGTAACCCAGGTCCAGAGCAATAAAGACACAACCATGAAGAAAGGTAAATCAGCCTGGGAAGTGCTGAGTCCATATTGCTGCTGGGACCTGAGCTTGTTTATTCAGACCTGGCTGGCCTCTCTCTTTTCCTCCTCTGGATATACAGTGTTTTCCAGGCTGTTCTGCTGTGTTCTAGACTGCAAAAGATTTCCCCTTAGAGGAGGCCCCAGGGAAAAAGAAATCCATGTTCACCTGCTCGTGCAAGGCCTGGAGACATCTCCTTGGCAGGCAAGCAGAAGTCCAAAGGTAAAATATAATCCCTATTGTAATTTTTCAATTAATCACTTCATCTGCAATTAGGCTAAAGCAGACCTATCAGCTATCTGGGTCAGACCTCCCAGTTCCACTTCCATCTACCAGGCTTCATCTTAATCAGATACAGCAAGTGATAAGGGTTAGTCTGTAGTGAAGGGAACTCATTTCTATATGGTAATTAGTGATATCTGCATTAAAAATGCCTTTGTACTTCCTCTCACAAGCTTATTGCTTCAAGTGACAATTCGAGTGAACCCAATACAATCTAGTGTGTTCATTAGTTTACATGATGATTTTTCAGAGCTGTGGCTGTGCATGAAGCTCTTCTATCTGCACATTTACATTGTATTTATCTCTGATGTGAAAGCATGTGAAAGCAACGCACATGACCACAGCACTGCAGGACTAGAGAGAGCTCCAGACGATGCCAGATCTGTTTATTTCTATTGCACCTTCAGAGGGTTCTGGGATCAGAGCTGTGCTGTGCTATGAATCATGCGTGAAAGCAGAACATGGAGAGCCCAGAGGCAGAGAGATTGCAAGGCAGGATATGATAAGGTCCAGTAGGTGGATAAACAAGGCGGGATGGGAAAATAATAAGGATACAGCACTTGAGTATAAAAACTTCTCCAGGGGGAAAGGAAAAATATTTCAGGGGGTCAGCAATGTAAACTCTGCCTCTCCAGTCACCACATCATCAGGGCTGTGGATCTGGGACCATTATATTTTAGGGAAGTTTCTGGTAGACTCCCTGCAGAACTGAGCTTCCCATGTTTCCAGAGCTGCTTCAGAGAGCTGGAGAGAATGTCACTCTTACACAGGGAAACTTTGAGGCTCCTGTGGGAGGGAGTTTGCCTGGTCTCCACCTCTCTGTACTGGGAGGACATGCTCTAAAGGAGAGCAGAGCAGGTAAGGGATGCACCTTGCACAAATTCTCTCATGAGCATAGAGATCGGGGCACTGGAGCTGCTGGGAAGCCACCTGGTTCAAACTCTGTTGCCAAAGGGCAGGTGATTCAGAGGAGAAAACAGCAGATCACACATGCACCTGTAGCACATCTCACCCAAGATGAGGAATATGACAAAATATTCATCATTACTGGTTGTTGTATGGATTGGTCAGTGACAATTTGGCTCTCTAGTTCTTATATACCACATATGCCTATATATAGTTTATTACATATGTCCAGAACATACAGCATTATATATTTTATGTTTGGTTTGTTATTTTATTGGGGGTTTTTTGTTTGTTTGTTTTTTATTATATGCACTCAGAACACCTAAATATCAGAACAGCCCAAATAAACTCTAATCCAAGGACCCATGAGTATCACTACTGGCACTGGTAGAGGTGGCAGGCACCTAGCTTGGCAACAGCAGTTTACAGCTCAGTGCTAAGCCATGCACCTCTCTGAGTCATCTTACAGAATATTAGCTAATGGTACACACCTTATTCTTTGAAATGCTTTGCATAGGCTGTCCATGCTGAAAACAGGGATGAATCTAACAATGTCACTATTTAGGATAAAATTACGTAGGTTTGACGAGAACAGAAGATATGCCAGCTCTGAGATTGCCCTCCTGCTGTCACAATGAAATCTACGTGGAAAGACAATTTTAAGAAAATAACAGACTAACGTAAATTGCTGCAAGTGTGATAGTAGAGAAGGAAATATTTAAATAGAAATATTCTCTGTAAAAATATCCAACCACATTTGTGTAAGTCCCAGTCAGCTCTTCCAAACCACACACAGCTCATGTGAGTCTGCTGAGAAGCACCAGCTGGAAGTGTATCAAAGGAATAAAGTCTGGGTAAAGCACCCTGGAAAACTTCAAGTTCCACCTCCCCAGGCTTTGCAGCAAGCATGGGTCAGCTTGCTCTTCCCCACAAACTCCCAGACACCATTTGGAGGTTAGCACAAGGTGGGACACATGCCCGGTAGATAGCTTGAACACAGTCATCCTCTTCAGGAGAACAAAAGAGTTTAGCAAGACATACATATGTCAGAACATGCCAGAGGGTGTCAGAGCTACAAAGCAGCCTCTAGCCCATTTTTCTTGCTAGCTCAGCCTTGGGGACACTAACTCTGCAGTGTTATTGTCCATCTTCATGAGAAGGGGGTAGTCCACCTCTCCTAAGGGCACAATGTATTCTGCATTCGCCAGATTAGACTAGGGTGATGTTAAGATAGTGAGAAGGTTTGGGGACCAGATGTAAGCAAATAGTACATCCTGCATTGCTGGTTAAAGAACTGGAAAGTTAAATACCTAATGGGACAAATTTCAGCACTAGAAAAGTGAGCCTGGTTCTTTGATAATACAGCTCCTGGGGACATTGTCTTCAAAAGGAACCCTAAACAAGAGTAAAGATTTTTAATATAAACACTAAGTATATATAGTGTTGAGGACATGAGCAGATGAAAAGCAATCCCTGTGTATTTCCAGTAATGCTGAACCATGAGAAGTAATTCAAACATGGTATTTTCTTGCAAATTCCCTGCTATTGCAGAATTAGTGCTTGAGAAAGCAAACTTCTGGCCCGGCAGAGCCAGGTCTGGCTGGACCCCAACAGAAACAACAAAAAAATCCATCCACACAACGTATGATGACTGAAATTACATAGAACAATAGATGTTTTCTACTAGTCAGGATTTTGCACAGTAAGACTTTGGGAAGGAAAATAGTGATTCTCTGCTATGCCAAATGGGGGAGTGGGGAAGGGGAAAGAAAGAAAAGAAAGAAAGAAAGAAAGAAAGAAAGAAAGAAAGGAAGAAAGGAAGGAAGGAAGGAAGGAAGGAAGGAAGGAAGGAAGGAAGGAAGGAAGGAAGGAAGGAAGGAAGGAAGGAAGGAAGGAAGGAAGGAAGGAAGGAAGGAAGGAAGGAAGGAAGGAAGGAAGGAAGGAAGGAAGGAAGGAAGGAAGGAAGGAAGGAAGGAAGGAAGGAAGGAAGGAAGGAAGGAAGGAAGGAAGGAAGGAAGGAAGGAAGGAAGGAAGGAAGGAAGGAAGGAAGGAAGGAAGGAAGGAAGGAAGGAAGGAAGGAAGGAAGGAAGGAAGGAAGGAAGGAAGGAAGGAAGGAAGGAAGGAAGGAAGGAAGGAAGGAAGGAAGGAAGGAAGGAAGGAAGGAAGGAAGGAAGGAAGGATATATTCCATTTAGGCTTCTATTGAGAGAGATTATGAAAAAGAATCTCTTTTTAAATGTAATCATATTACTCAGTTCATTTGAACTATTGTGAATTGATATTAACAACTGAAGAGCATGGCTCCTTTTTTCTCCCCTTTCTTCCTGTGCATTTATACTTTTGTCAAGGCCAAAGCAATTAAGCTTTTCTCTTCTGACATGACCAGCTGCTTGGAAGCCCAGAAGAGGAGCAGGTTGGCAAGACAGTGTGATTTCAATGGCGAGATTGCCGAGGAGAGAGCAAAGAAAAAGCATTCAGGTGCTATTTGTTCCAATGACATTGTATGCTGGGAGATGTTCAGCCTTTGCTCCCTGCAGAACTGTGTATGAAAACTGGTGAAACTGATAAGCCTTTATTGATTACTTTTAGTGACCATTATTTGATCAGCACAGCCATGACTGGGCTGGAGACCTTCAGCACACTGGAGCATTTATGGCACATTCTCTGTGAGACTTGAGTTCAAGACTGTGACTGTCTACAGTCTACAGAATGGTTCATAACCAACATTGCCTTAGAAGTGGATTCACCTCACCTGAGTGCAGTGGACTGAGTGTCCATGGCTCACTTTCCTACCCATGGAGGATTAGGGATCATCTCTCTGAAGATAGGTTTAGGGTGCTATTTGAGATGACTTAGAGCATCCTGCCTGACTTCTGATCCGGAAGGTCATATGTCTCCCAGGGGCAAATGTCATGAATGCCAGCCTCATACAAATGTTTCAGACACCTTTATTAATATTTATCATCACCTTATTCCTTCATTAAGATGACTGAATCAAGCCCTCAGGCTCCAGAGACTATAACAGGCTCTTTGACACTGAACTAATGAATAAACTGCATTTGGCCTTTGAAATCTCTTGATCTCTCCAACAAGCACAGACAGTTTCAGCTGAGTCAAACACCTCCAGTCCCCATTGGTAGTCATCAGAAAGAAATAAGCTCTTCTAGAGCATGAATTATTTAGCCTGGTTTTGGATGAGCGAGATCTTCTGAATGTCTAATCCAGAAAATAAAAGCTTATGAGTCATTGCCTCTAGCTATATGAAAACTGCACATTCTCATCCCCTTTCCAGCTGTCATGAATGATTTAGGCAGACCTTTCTGAGATTTCTTTCCCTAATGGAAGGGTTCATTTGTACCTTTTATCCAGGGCTTGGTATTTCTTAACTCAGAAGACCTGTAAATCACAAGCCAGGGTTTCCTCCAACTCATAATTGCTTCTTTCTGCATGTACGAGGTGCCTCAGAGGTAAGCTGAATGGCAACACCAGGCCAAGGTAGTGAAAGAAGGGATTCAACATGATGCTTTAGAAAGCACTCTAAGCTCCCCACCATAAACTGGAGGTATAAGGGAAGGAGAACACATGAGGCAGGGACTGGAACTGCCCTTCTGGGTTTTGCTGGCCTTCAGCATTATATTGTTGGGGCCTTCTCTGTTAATTTGCTTCCCTTCCTTCCCAGACAAGCTGTGTTTCCTGGGAGGAGAGTGGTTTTCTCTCACTGAGGTCTGCATCCCTTGCTGTGGTAGTCCTAGCTCTCAGCTGGAACCTATACATTTTATGCCACTAAAATAATAAAAGCATGCTAAAAAGTCACAGAAGACTGACATATTATCTGAGCACACAGACTCCTCAAAGCATAATGCAGAAACCTTCCCCAAGTAATTCCACCCACTGCCTTCTTCTCTATCACTTCTTAATATCTCAATTTTTCAGCAAAACTTTCCATTTGCCTAAAATCACGGCTCTCACATCTTAATTAATTCTATAGCAGTGGATCTCATTTGTATGAAAAATATAGTAAGTGATGTACCATTGTTTTTAAAGAAGCTTGCTGTTTTCACCCCAGCAATTTTTTCCTCCTACTGTCAGGCAGCTATTATTGTCACAGTTGTTTAATGTAAGAATAAGAAGTGCTGATAGATGGAAGAAAGCCTGTGAAACTGCCTGCCAAAACCAAAAAACTTGAAGTTTTCCCTTCCCCCAAAACTGCTGCAGACACAGTGGTTTCTCCCATAGTGATAAAGCACTAATTTAAAGGATTTAGTGGAACACCATAGGAGGTTTCCCCTGCTGTAGAAGAGCAGCTAGCCAGCACAGGAACAGGCTTTTCAGTCAAACACAAATAGAAAGTCATCTCAACTAACTTGGGACATCTGTGGTATGTGTTTGAGCATTAAATGACTTGTCTATTCTCACCTTTGCAATAGTATGGAGATAAATAGGCATTTGTACAGCATGTGTTTGTTTTTTGAGATCTACCTTCAGGTGAGAGGAACTGTGCCCTAGAAATATTTGAGGGGAGTCACTATAAGGGTATTCACACATGTGCTCTGTAGATGTTTCATTCCCATCCTGACATGTCATTCAGGCACCTACCATAAGCACCTCTATCCTCATACAACAAATCCTGGCAGAGGCAGGTGAGCTGGGAACATACCATGAAGTGCTTAGGGTCCTTCTCTACTCAGAGAGGTCTCTAGCAATAGAGAGCATAAGAGGTATGTAGAGGCATTTCAGTAATACCGGGGAGGAAAGGAATAGAGGCCATGGATAGGGAAACACCGGGACAAACATGAGATGGGAAAGAGCCCCTCAACACTCCATGTGCTGCTGGTCTGGGAGTCGCTGATCACCAGGAATCACAGGAAAAGCTTGTCTAAAATGTTGCCCCTTTCTTCCAAATTAAGCACATAAGTCATGATGAAATTTCCTCAGTGATGCATCCCTTGAAATGTGAACGATCTTTTAAGGCAAAATATGAGAATTTTCTCTGAAAGCAGCTGGTTAATGTTTTGCTGTTCTCCTAAGTGCGTGTTAACTTTCCCGTTAAGCAGCTAGTTCTAAAATTATACTCACTAACATCTTTTTTCTGAGTCAGATAAAATTGTTTCCCAAATGATGTAGATCCCTAACAAATCCCCACAATAAATAACATCTTCTAATATTAATTATAAATTGGGCTTTTTCCTGAGAACAGCACAGATGCTTTTAACTGGAGACTGTTACACCCTGCATACAACAGTAAATATACCCATCATTCAGATACATTCACTCTTTGAACTCTTTCATTATGTTTGTGAGCTGGAAAGATTGATTCTTTCTACAAATATCCCTGCCAGGAGAGACAAAACCTGGCAACCAACTGCAGTTGTCAATTGGGTCCTGTTGTGTTCGCTGCCTGGGGATCTTGCAGACAAAACCTGATAAACTGAACAGCATTCTGTCTTACCATAATGCCAAGATTCCACAAGGTTTGCCTTCCATGCTTTCACCCTCCTGTATTACACGGTATAACTACTTCATGTCTTGGGAACTCAGCTCCTCCTCTGGAGATTCCTGAGCTTCGGTAATGGTAAAAATCTAGTAAATTGTGTGCCTGCTACTATGGGCCACATATCTTGGCTGATGTCAAGGCCATGATGCTTCAGCTGCTGTTGTCAGAGGACAGTTGGGATGTGGAATTTTTTCAGGCATTTGTATGGAAATCATACTGTGATTTCCTGATGCTAATTATCTCTTAAATTGGAATCTGTTAAATTTGCAGATTAAATTTTAAATTTGATCATCACTCTTAGGCATTCAAAGGGGACAATTCTGAAGCAGGATTTTATCAAGACCTTACATAAAATCTTGAGACTGATCCTATGCCGTACAATGGATACCTAGCTAAAAAAGGACAGCTAACAATGTGGGCTTGATTGCTTGGGAAGAGGAGTTGAAGATTATGTCTTCCTCTGGTTTACATAATTGCCATTGGCTATGGCAAGGCAGATGACTGATTTCTAGAATGTATGGGTGTAAAACTTGATAAAAAACTGACCGATTAAAGGCACTTCTCAGCTAATGACTGTCAATTAATGCTAATCTCCAATGAGCAGCAAAGAAAATAATGGATTCCTGCTGGCTACACTGTGCTGTCTACACAGATCAAATCACTTTCCTCTCTGCACTGCTGCATAAAGCAAAGAGTGAAGTGTCAGAGCATAATTCAGAGACAAGGCTGCCAAATTTGGAGCATCCTATTTGTTTTTACCATGAGACACTGTGCAAACCTGGTCCTGCTGCTTGCTCACCCTCTGGCAATTAGGACCCAACACTTCAGTCTTCCCACATCACTGGTCATCATTGGAAAAATATCTTGGCATTACCTTCTTCCCTGCAGCATGTAACATAGAGCTGGCTATGACCTTGTTATCTCCTGGGTTGGTGGACTTCAGATTTTAACCTGAACAAAGCTACTACTTTTTTTAGTAAGTCTCGGACTCCCATTAGACACTCACAGACAATCACATCCAAATACCATCCAGGAGGATGTCTGTGGCACAGCAGAACTGCTCTCTACTGGGCTAAGGAACAGCTGTTTCATGGTTCTTCTTCATCCCCTCTGAAAGACAGACAGGCAAAGCTTCAAGTAAGCAATACTACCTGCCCTTGGGGCAGGCAATGGTAGGACCCTTCTGAGAAGGGAACCACAACACCATTTCCTACTTGGCATTGGTCATGCAGGGTTGGTGCTGCTGGAATGTTTCAGAAGTGGATCCAGAGGTCCCCAACAGCCCCTAAAGCTGGACACTGGCAGGAGACTCCGACACTCAATATCCAGTACACAATGCAAGGGCGCACACTGAGTCCTCCAGAAGCTACCCTCCTCCACTGGAGTTACTATGAGCAAAGCTTGTCATGAACAGTCCTTAGCTCTCACGCTGCCTGGACTTTCAGAAGGGAGGAGGCAAGAGTTTGGCATGTTTTCCCTAAAAAGACCTCTCTCCACAGACATGATGTCACTAGTGCTGAGAAATTTCCTCAGAAGTTTCTGGGAGAACTTCTGAAGACTTGTTGGCTGTGAGCTCGGGAAGCCTATAAACCGTAATGTCTGCACCATCAGTTCACTGTCCAGGCTTGATTCAACAGGGCATCACCTTGCTCCGTCTGGTGGCTCTGGGTGGGCCAGCTCTGTGATGTGCCACTTTTCCAGAAGCCAGCTTGCTCCAGGATCAGGTGTCTTGTCAGCTGCTGGGGAAAAAAACAATGTGCTACTCCCAGCTGGGATCAGGTGAAATGTCAGTGTGTGTGTTGTATAGCACTAATCAGGAAGCAATTATTCCTAATGCTATGTTGAGCATGTCAGCTGTGATCACCACCTTTTTGGAGGGTAGACAGTGAACCCACAAAGTTTAACAAACAGCCTTTTCTTATACAAACTGGCCGGCACATGCCATTTGAAGTGAGGACAGAGCTGAACAGAGATCTCTTTCTGAGAGCATGTTAGGTGTATAAAGGAGGCTAGGTGGAATGATAAAACACAGAAGATCTGAGCTTTCATATACTTGGGAGCTTCTTAAAGGAATCTTTTAGTATCATGGAAATTAAAAATCATGGTTTAGCAAGGTCTTTTCTACTTGTTGATCACACATCCTCCAAGCAGACAGCAAAAATAGTGGGGAAAAGCGTTACATTTCTTGGTCATTGCCAAACAAATACAGATAACCAGAATTGCTCCTCTGGAAAGATTAGCACTGCACAACCCCTCCCTGTATTTTCAGCCTACTAATTAACAACATTTTTCTCCCTGTCAACTCAGAAGAATATTCATTACCATGGGACACGGATTTTGTTGCACGGTGTTAGCACATGAATTGCCATCCAAGACTTGGCAAGATCATGCTCCCCTCCCACACTCCTGCAATTACTGCGGGTCAGATAAAGAAATAGGAAGCAGTTGCAAACATGGTAAATGTGGCTTGCAAATGCAGAAACAGACATGTAGGACTTCTGTGCAAAATGTCCAATGCACAAAGTCTGGGACACCTGGAGGGAGGAATATTCAGTTGAAATTATATATCTGGCAAGCAGCTGTCTCCATCTGAATTTGCCACCTTCAGACCTTCTGGAGTCAGCAGAGATCTAGTCAATTTGGTCAGGGGGTCCTGAGGCACAGTTCAGGCGTGAGCCAAAATAGGCCAGATGAATCATGATGTGAAAGTGACTATATTCTCTTTTGATGACAAGGGAGTCTACAGTGATTAACTCAGCTGGAGGCTTTATTTGAATGAACAATTGCTTCTTATATATTGCCTTTATTTCGCTACAGTCTTGATTTTTATCACTATCTTGACTACTTGGTTCCTCCATGAAGTGTGACTAACCACTTCTGATGTTCCTGAGAACCTTGGTTTTTCTGTTCCACTCACTGCTACACCACTCGAAATCATTATTATGGGAATCTCAAATTTCTTTTTAATCTATTTTAACGTATTTCATGATTTTAGGAGGAAGTTTAACTTGAGCTTTTAAACTTCGGCATGATCAACCAGCATCTCTAGAGTAGCCGACATGAGCTGATTGATTTCACAGGTCCTGTTATCTTTGCTTTGGAAAAAAAAGAAGTTTGCCACCTACTGATAAAAGTATACTGAAAAATTCTAAATCCTGACAAGTATGTTCATTCCTGACTGATTTTTTTTTTTTTTTAAAGAGGCCAAAGTCTACAAGCTACTGAAAGAACCAGGTTGTCAGGCTCTCGGCAGAACCAATGTCTTCACTTGGGTCATCCAGCAATTCCCCACAAAAGTGCTCTCTTCTAAACCTCCATCAGTCAGCAGAGAGGCCAGCTGAGTGACCCTGTGAAAATAGCCAACTGTCAGAACGTTTGGATGATGCAGAAGTAATTGTCCTAAATTTTGTATATGCATACCAGGTCAACATGTACTCTTTCACTCATATGAAAGAAGATTCAAATTAGCTGTCTAAATGTAGGTGTTTATCGCCTTTTGTGCAGCCTTGAGTTATTCAGGATTCCCACACAGGTGAGACAGAGCCTTTAGAGACTTGTGCTACCCTAGTGCAAAAGTTGGAAGCTGCATTTCAAAAGTCATTAGATATTTATGTTTAATTCACTGAGGCAAGGCCACACTACATTTCCACACCAGCCTCACAGACATCAATGATAACCTTTGCAGACCAAAGCTAGGATTTAATTTTACCTCCCTTTGGTGAACTAGGTATCTAACCTAAGTCAGATGTCCAGGGTCCTCTCAGCTGGCTTATTTCAAAACATTATCATAGGGTGGGGTAAGTCATTATATCTTTTATTGACAACAAGAAATAAATAAATAAATATGTAAAATTGGCCATGTTGGATGGGGCTTTGAGCAATCTGGTCTAGCGGAAGGTGTCCCTGCCCATGGCAGGGGGGTTGGAACTAGATGATCTTAAAGATTCCTTCTAACCCAAACCATTCCATGATTATGATTCTATAGACAACAGAGGAACCCTAATAATTAATTAAAGCAAGCATGCCTCAGAAGTCTGAAGTTAGGTCAGATGATCTGTATCCCAATGTGCTGCTCAGGATAAGCAAAGTTATCAGGATCTGCTCGGTAGCAAGACACAGAAGAGCTGGAAGGAGAAGCCAAGGCAGAAGAGGGAGAAATGTGGAGGCAAAACTTGGAAAAAGTCTACAGGCACATGGCTGGGATTGTGCCACCTCTGTGGATTGCTGTTGGATAAACAACCCCATTTGTTTTGGAAACACCATGTTTCTTCTTTGCAAAAGCACACTGAAACACACTCTACTAAATAGACATCCCTCAGAAAGAGAAACTTTAGGAGCTCATTACCAAGCAAAGTCTCTGCATGTGATTGCCAGCCTCTTTGCTTTGGAATTAACTTTGATTACCCAGCCCCTGATACACCATCAAAGTATGAAGAGCACTGCCCAGTGTGATTACACCAGGCACTCTCACAAATAAAGTCACACACTGTGAGATGCTGTAGAGGCTGGTGAGGTTGTTTTCATCAGGAGCAACAACAGAAAAAGGGCTGCACTGGGCAGCTAACCACACCATAGGATCAGAAGGACAGGATTAATTATGAAAGAAGCATCTTCTCCACCACTGGAGGTTTTTCAGAAGGTGTTAGACAACCCAGAATAATGTGAGCCTTTAATGCAAGAAATATTTAAAGGTAGGCTCATTTGTATAAAGCTATCTTCAGGGAAAAAAAATGGAGGCAAAAGAAATGTAGTGTCAGTGCTTCCTGTGTCGGATTAAGCCAAGGTAACGTAAAAGAGAGGAATGCTCCTGGCCAAGATGAGTCACTGATTTTTATTTAGCCTTTCAGAAAGAACTGGTCACCGTCAACACATAAAAGTGCTTTAAAATCGTTCCTGAAGTGAATTAAAGCCTACCTGTCCTACACACACCTAGAAAAGTGAATGGGAACTTGGGTTTAATTTCCAGGGGTATATTAGTGCTTTATAACACAGTAACATAGAGAAAAATTGCTCTGGGCCTTGGTTTTCCTAGTGGTGAAACCGGAGATACTGACACTGACCTCAGCTTCCCAATCCTCTGCCAGGGAGCAGCAAGAGTGGGGCATCCATGGAAGAGCCTCATAGAGAATTCAAAGCTGACTGAGGACTGCAATGGTTTGTAGTACCACCACTTTAGTACCTCCCTTAAGGCTACCTAAGGAACACTGAGAAGAGGGCAAGCCCACAGGGATGTTTTCTCAGACTCCATTGATCTGCAGTGCTGGGATGCCTGAGGGCTCCTCTATTATGCAGCGGCTCTGGCTCATGCAACAGCAAGATCTCACCCTCCTGGGCCACTGTCCTGTACAAGCAGATCAGACATGGGTACTGAACCAACTCCTGTTGCAAGGATGGCACAACCACTCAGCCACTGCTGTGCTGACTCCAGGGGTTGGTCCCTGGGTCAGGTATCTCTGGATCTGGAGGCTGAACAGCCTACTACTCAAGGAGGATGCCCTATAACTCTCTTCAGCCTCTGACACCATGCTGGGTGGAGGACTCAGCATGGGTTGGCACTTCGCAGACACTTGTGCAATTGGAGGCTACCTGAATCACAGCCCAGACACCCACACAAATTATTATGACAGAAGAGCTCTGACCTAAGCACACCTGGGAGACTGGAAGATCAGAGATCTTCTGCCTAACTATATGCTTCAAGATCAATGGAGACAACCTAGATCCACTCCAGCGGAAGCCAGTATTAAAGTTCTCATCGACTTCAACAGTAGAACAACAAAGCTCTGGCACTTCAAAGGTTTCTTTTTATGATGCTTTATCCTGCTAATAAGCACCATCTATTCCTTTCAACATGGGAGCCATCCACTGATTTGCTAACAGCACTTTGTTGTGCTTTATATAATCACGGATGTCCTATGAAAGCAGAGAAGGGACTGACAGCTTCCCACTGCACAGAAGGAGCTCCTGAGAAACAAGGATTTAGTTTCCAACAAAGGCGTTGTGCTTGTGCTGAAAGCCCTCACATTTTCAGTTCTGCAACACAAACCGCTAATGCAGCCCAGTCCCCAGAGCAGGAGGTAAGTGCTTGGTTTCACATTCAATGAGACTTAGTATCAGACAATTAGCATGTATCACTTAGGGAGTTAGAGAAGTCCTCTGTGAACCCCAGAATAGAGTACCTGAAGAGCATCCATTCTCACCATTTTTAAAGCTGAGACAACTCTTAGAGTGCAACATTAATTTTTTTGACTTATAACTGTCAAAACTGAAAGGTATTCAAAAGTCATCTGGACATGGTCCTGGGCAATCACTTTTAGGTGGCCCTGTTTGTCATGGGGCTTGGACCAGATACCAACCACAACCTCCCAACCAAGCAGACCAACCTCCCTTCCAATCTCAACCATCCTGATTCTGTGAAATCCCTTTAAGTACAGGAATAAACTATCTGTTGAACTTCAGATTTTACTGGAGAACAAATTTGATATCACCATGGACACCCCAGGGTTTTATATATAGACACACACAAACCAAACCTACATATGACCTATGAAAGAAATTAAAGAGAGAGAAAAACAAATCTTGCTCCAAATTCCCATCTCAGCCCAGAGCAATACCAGACTCCTAGGGAAGTGAGATGTGCTCAGGTGCAGCACTACTTTACAGAGCTTCTCTTCAAATGAAAGGGAAGAAATACTCTCAGTACTTGCTATCATTGAGCAATGACCACTCACAGCTGCAGAATCACACTGCTGTGTTCTAACATATCCAAAAGAGCAGATCCAAGCACAGGGAAACAAGTCTGATGCATCAGACTTTTCCCTAAAGGAAAGGTTTTTCCTGACGCCTCACCTATATTTCACAAGCTGCAGTTTGTGGTCATCACCACTAGTTATAACATCTACCATTGCTGAGAAGAGTGGCTCCAGCATCTTTGTCACTCCCCTGCAAACAGTTGCAGGTTGCTGTTAGTTTCAGCCTCACTTCACCTGGCTAGGTTAGCTCAAATCCCTCAGTTTCTCTGCAGGCTTCCTAAGGTCCCTCGAAATTGCAGTTCTACCAGGCACTTACATGCTACCTGGTGATTTTCTGAGAGTAACTCCAACATTACCTAGGTCATAGGATCTTAGGATCACAAGATAGCTCAGGTGGGAAGGCATCTCAGGAGGTGCATAGCCCAACCCCCTGCTCACAGCAAGCTCAGCTATGAGGGCAGAGCAGGTTGCTCAGGGCTTTATCCAGCTGGATCTTGAAAACTGCATGGATGGACACTGCACTACTTCATGGGACAGCCTGTTCCTCCTCTTAACTGAAAACCATGAACATACAGGATTTAGTGGAGAACCTTGGTGCACTTATCAGTAGCTTATCAGTACCTACTGTTTGGACACCAAGCCATCCATACCCTTGGCTTATGATGTATGACATCTCAGTGCAGATTAGTACTAAAAAATCTTTTTTTTTATCTTGCTGGTGCTGGTTGATAACAAGTCTCCTGCCCTACTCTGATGCTTGCAAACAAGATGATTCCGAGAGCTTCAAACTAATTGCATAGAGAATGAAATCACACATTCAAAGAGCAATGGTACTCAGGTTGTTTTCACATCCATTCTGCTCCTACAATCAGTGCTGAGTGTCAGCATTTTGTTAATTTGAAAGCTAGGGCTTGCTCAAGGATTTTCCTTCAAACAAAGGATTTGGCTTGTTCTAAAGAAAATGGGGAGAGCATGAGATGAGTGAAGGTGTATTTAATGCTATGCAGAGCTGCAGCTGCCTGACAGCGTGTCATAGCCCACACTGGCTGAACAGCTAACAAGGAAACAGCACTTTTTTTCATTCCCAGCTTTGTTTTCTGACCTTTAAAAGCATCCTCTCTTTGAAGTAGCATATGAAATACAAGCACCAGGATGCCACTCATTTTCTCCACCTCTAAAAGAAGTGCAAGAAAACAAAATGACAAACCCTTAAATGTCAAAAATCTTTTCTGAGCCGGTACCCAACAAATCCTCATGACTACTGTTAGCTTGTGCTGCAAACTCCTGCTCACTGCAAACATGGGATCTTTACCATGGCTACTCACCTGGGCAAGACACTAAATATTTATAAACAGCTGTCAAGAGCCTTCCTTTCTATGTCTCTGACAATGGCTAACAATGCTGTGAAGCCCTGGGGATGCTGAAGTACTAATAATGCTCTGAGTGTCTCCTTTCAGAGTGGTGACTGAATCACTAGGAGCATGAGTGCTACTGGTCCTAAACGTCCTTGAGCAGGAGGACTCTCAGAGAGTATTCTTAAAATATTGGCTTCCACATCCTGCTGTAACTCCACAAGACCCTGTTTCTTCATCTGCCAGTTTGGCTTTTAGGGCTGCTTGTTTTTAATTCAAAGGGTTTTCTGGCTGTGTTGGCTAAAAGCACACTAAACATGAGAGTGGATAGGATCTGAAGGACGAATACAAAGACTTTCATTCCACTGGCCTTTCATATCATTTAAAAGAGATAAATTTGTGAACTAGGCTCTCTAGGCCTTTGAGGAAGTCACTAAAACTGATGGAAGGTCTTGCTTGGATTTTTCTCTTCACCGGATAATTGGTCCTCAGTAGATAAAACTACATTGAACTTTTATTTCTACCCTCTAAAACTGACTTCGTTGTCCTTATTAAGTCTTGTAGGCTTTACATATAGAAATCCTGACTCTCTTAAGTGAAGGAGAGAGAATGAGTCTGAGAAGGGTGATATAGAGGATCAGAGATTAAATCAAACTGTAGCAGAAAGAAGAAATAACTGCTCCATGCAAAGGAAGCCCATCCTTTAAGCATAGATTGAGCAATTCAGTATCTAGGAAGCAATGCAAGGAGGAAGTAAACATTCTCTACACTAAAAGGCAAAGAAAGAAAGATCAGTGCAGCAGGGCAGCCTAGGGGATTTAATCTTACATTTACTAGAAGCTCTTCCACAGCTGTTCACAGCTTTCAGGGCTGTATATGGCTCAGGGGGTTCCCCTGTGCCCTTCATCTTGTGACATGGGCAGCATCAGAAGAGGCATAACATCTCCTTGGCTTCCTGATGTGTAAATTCACACCTGCCTCTTTCCTTTAGTCTCTGTTGACAAATCCTAGAGAGGAGGGGTGTGAGCAAGAATCAGGAGAGGGGAGCCAACATATCAGGTTTGGTCCCTCTGGCAGGCCACTGACAACAGGATTTACACAGCAATATGTGCACATCTGTGCCTGAGCCAGGCTTCCTAGGTAGCATGGAGAAACCAAGTCAGGGAGGCCCAGAAGTGATTCACCTCAGCCTGAGGCAGGTATCTAAATTAGAGCAGATGAATCATGCTCTCCAAATTCCTCCACTAAATATAAGCTCCGCTCACTACCAGGGAGCCTAGCTCTGCTGCACGTGTTTGAAAGCAAAGACTTCGCCTTCTCAGTAATGCCTACAGCTCGGTTTAACCACACTGCCCTCCAGGCAAGGAAACTGAGGCACCAGCACAGGCCACATTCATGCCCGGACTTCACTTTTATCACGTGGGCTTGGAAAATACCTAACAGTCTGGATTCCCTCTCAGTAGAATGTGAGGAATGAAAGACACTAGAAGGCAAGCAGCACTCACTGCTCAAGTCAACTTTACTGATTACAGCAGGGAGGATGTATGGTGTTTTTCTATAGAGAAAGGATGAGGTCAGGAGAGTAAGACCATTGAGTAGAAGCTGTTGTGTTAGAAAGGGACTGGGAAGGGTACTCTACTAAGCAGCAGAGCTGTGATGCCTTACATCAGCTTCTGAGATGCTTCTCTGCTCTGCTGCTGCTGTGCTGTTCAACCTTGGGCATGTCATTTGGACTTTACTAGGCTTTTTAAGTTATCCTATGATGGGGTTGTTGTTTTGGGAAAGAAAGTTGCAACCAAGGGTGAAGAGCGTAGGACTCCAGGGATGAAAGAGTGACTAGTGCAGGGCTAGGTCACAAGGTCCTTGTAGCACCCCAGTTCCCTGCTCACCAAGTAGAAGACCTCATGATGTTTGATCCATCCGAAAATGCTGACAGTCCCAGGGGCAGAGCAGGGCAAGGAGGCGTTTCCAATTTGGGTGCATTACAGCCATAAACCTTCCTTCTCACTCCTGATAGAAGCCCTGCAGTCACCAGTCCTGACTGCAGCTCTCCCCAGGAAAACAAAATCAAACAACTGAGTCTTCAAGAACGAGAAGCCTGTTGCTTGTAGGGCAGAAAAGCAAATATATCGTTGTTATCTGGCCAGGCTGGAATCAGTGCCAGGCCCATTTGTGTGTAAACCAGCTATTAATTTCAAGCTCTTATCAGATGAGTGTGGTGGATATGGAAACAGCCACAGACACCACAATTATGTTCATGGCAGCAGGACAGGAAACTGTAGGCTTGAGCTACACAATGAAGCTGTAGGAGATATGGGCCAAAAAGAAAAACAAAAGCTTTCTTTGCTAATTAGATGTTCAAAAGCAATTAAAGAAAACCAGGGGGACTGGAAAAGCATAGAAAGTTAGTTGTCAATTAAACATTTTATTCTCCTTTATCACTTTGCCTTACTGTGAAAGTTATTTCTTAAATTAATAAAAAAAAATCTATAGTGTAGCATGGCAGCTAGGGGTTCTCTCAGGCTCGGCTGGCACCTATCATGTTTGCAAATCTCAGAAACAACCACAGACTCACCTGAACAAATAACTGGGCTTCTTGCTCCCTTATCTCTCCGTGTCACGTTGTTCAGTTTTCCAGTATTGTGTGCACCCAGCACAACAAGCCACGTCGTGCCCTCAAGCTTCCTGATATGATTAACTGTGGCATCTTTAATAAAACCTGCAGCAATATTTCCTTCTAAAGCACAGTGAAAATTTCATTTACCCCTCCTCCTTTATTTTGCCAAATTCCATTTTTATTTCATTGTATAATTAATCAGGCACTGGAGCATATGACAGCTCAGCTTAAATTTAGTTCTCACTTCTCCTGTGCAGCCTTGTCAGATACAGTTGGCTGGTTAAACACAAAGTTAGATTCATCTGAAAAAGCAACATAGAAATTGCCAATCTGGATCAGACCTTTACTCCATCTAGTCCAACATCTTGTCTCCAATGGCAACCAGCATCAGGAGAGCAAGAGGTGCACTGGGCACTGGAGGAAAACGCTACACCAAAGGGGAAGATGTTCCTAAGCCTAGTGGTCTTCTGCCATGAGAGGGTGGCTGCATCAGGCACATGAAGGACACACACACAGGCACACACCCCTCCTGCATCCTGGGTAGCTGCTGAGCTTTGTGTCCACTCTGAGTGCCTGTGAGATAGTCCAATCTACTTGGATTTTGACCAAACAGGTGGGAAAAAATGGTGCGTGCAAAGCCTGGAGGCTGCTCAAGGACTTAGAGCTTGTGAAAACATCAGTGGGTAAAATGGGACAGATTATGTTCTGCAACATGCAGTGCTCCAGGCACTAGAAGATAAAATGTGAGATCATTTCAGTCCTGTACTG